>NC_091262.1:60190000-62690000 GCF_042477335.2 Ovis canadensis | reverse complement strand
TAGATAAAATTCCTTCATTATATATTACAATAAAACATTCCATGAACTACTATGCTAATAATACCCAAGAAAACAATGTCTTGACATTTGAATACATAAATGTAAAAATATAGAATGATTTTGAGTAATGAAGATATTAAAATAAAGCATGTAATAAAAAAGTGTGATGTTAATAAGTTGTGCATACTCTTTCAAAAATCTTTAGCTAAGCAAACATTCTGGGGAAGTAAGGGTACTTGGATGAGCTCTTTCAAACCTAATCTGCTTTAAATAAAAAAAGTTATTTTGGACTTTAATGTTGGGAGCTTTGATTATGAAAACAGTACTGACTTTCGAGAAACTTAAGTGGACACGCATTAAAGTGTATTTTGCAATAACAAACTGAATAAATATATATTCTTTGCCAAATTAAAAAATTTTGAAAAGTAACATACATTAGGGATATAATCCAATAGAAGAAATGCTATATAAGAAACAGCATTAAATTAGCTCTCAGAGATCTGAATCTTTCTACACTCCCACCACCATGCATTAAGACTGCCTGTTTCCCCAGCCCTTATTTATTAACAGTGTGTCAAACTTGTTTCACCAATGTTAACTGAAAAATGCCAGCTCAGTGGAGATGTAAGTAATGTTTTTATTTTAAGAGTTTGGGCATCTTCTCATATAAGAACAATTTGCATTTCCTTCCTGTGAAATGTCTCTTTACACCCTTTGCTTGTTTTTGTTTTTTAAATTGAGGTCTTGGGTCTTTTTTAGTGATTTTCAGAGCTTTCACATTTAGGGGATAAACTAATTTTAAATGAGAAAAACAAAACGTGGCACCAAAGAGAAAACAATAAATACCTATTCAACACAACAGACAACATGGTATAGGGAGTTACCAGTAATGCAGATATATGAACATCTGCAAGCTTGGGGGCAGGCGAATCCTGAAGGACAAGAAGCAGCTGGCCACATACTTTATTATTAAAGTCATATGAAATATAAATAATCTTTATATTTATAAAATATAAATTAAACATAGCCTCAACATTTCACCACCAGAATATGCAATTTATTAAACATTTTTAAGCACCTGAGTTTTTAAGCACCTGAGTTTTCCTTTGTTTCTCTGACTACTCAGAACTCACTGCTTGACCCTTCATTTGCAATTTATTAAGCATTTTTAAGCACCTGAGTTTTTAAGCACCTGAGTTTTCCTTTGTTTCTCTGACTACTCAGAACTCACTGTTTGACCCTTGCCTAATCATTAAAAAAAAAAGTCCTATCTAGCTCAAAAAATTATTAAACAGCTAAAGCACACACTGTTTTAGAAAAAGGCTGTTATACATCAGTCATATATTAGTCGCTTTTTAAATTTTTTTTACAACCTTGGAAAACAAAAAAGCTATTATGCTTCTATGTTTAGCAAATGGGCTTACAAAAACAGTCAGGAGACTGGATTTGGCCTAAGCTATATTCTGCTAAGTCTCTATACTAAATCTCGCTCCAAAACTATGACCTGTTTTTTGTTTGTTTAGTCACAGTATCACTTACTTGTACATAATCGATTCCAGGACTTTCACTTGCGGCTGGTCCAATAGCCCCTTCAGCACATAACCTTTCACCTAGACAAAATTTTTTCCAGCCTTCTTCATCTTCACATTTTGGCTAAAAGAAAAAAAAAAAAAAAAGAACTTACTTATGTATTTTCTTTAATACTGAACAATGAAAAAACAAGTGAGGATTCCTTCATATTCCCACCATCTCACACAAACATATAGTGCTTGTAACGGAGTGAACTGTGTCCCCTCAAAATTCCTATGCTGAGATCCTCACCTCCAGCATGTGCTGGTTAGGAGACTGAGTCTTTACAGCAGTGATTAAGTTAAAATGAGGTGGGTAGAGTGGGTCCTAATCCAATCTGACTGACATTCTTGTGGGAAAGAGGAAATTCCGATAAAAAGACATTAGGGATGTGTACGCACACAGAAGGCCACGTGGGGACCCAGCTAGATGGCCATCTGCAAGCCAGAGACAGTGGCCTTGAGAGAAACCTGCTGACACCTCGATCTTAGCCCTCTAACCCACAAAGCTGTGAGAATACCTTACTGTTTGGTAAGCCGCTCCATCTGTGGTGGTTTGTTACGGCAGTCCTAGCAAACCAGAACAGGACCCAGGTGGCCACACCATATGTGGGACATTTTCAGTCTGGATCATACTTTAATGAACACTGACAAGCAAGGAAGTGCTCAAAAGAGGGTGATAAAGACGTAAAATTGATATAAAAAAAAATACACTAAGAATGCTTACAAGAATGAAGCCTATTTATCCCAAGGAAGGAGACATAATTACATACTTCACATAAAAGGCTGTCCAATCAAAGAGGGAATAGATTTATTCTGCACTGTCAGATGAAAAAAGCATGACCTTTCAGCTCAACCCTAACAGAACCTAAATTTTTTAAATTTATTTATAGTTGATTTATAATAGAGTTAGTTTCAGGTGTATAGCAAAGTGATTCAGTTAACAGAACAATTTTTATTTGGGCACATCACCTCACAAATCATTCTACATACATATGCAGTTTTCCCCCCTGAGGAGAAAGAGCTTTCATTAGATCCTCAGAAGGAGAACAAAACCCCTAATAGGTAAAAGCCTACTGTCCTGGAACAATGTTTTCCCATTACTCCATTAGGTCAGAGACTGTTTCTGCTTCAGGTAGCACTGAAAATCCTAATTATTACATACGGTTGGTGTTTAACAAATGATTAGATCAATCAATCAATCAATGTTCATATTTACATAGTTGCCTTCAGAGGTTGCTTTAAAAATTCTTCATCTTATTATTTACATGTTTCACATCTGCCATGATGAATATATGTGTTACTGCTATGTAATATTCCATTGTTTTGATGGAGGATCTTCATTTATTAAATCAATCAATTATGCTGTCATTTCTCTTTTGACAAAATTATATCACCATCCTGTTACTGGTGCAGCTTCTTTTTGAATTATATAGGTACCCAAAAGTCCTTACCTTGAGCAAGGAAAAAAATGTATCTACCTACCTACCGTCCTCTCCTTCTTCTTACCAGGAGACCTCACCGTACAGTGAAAGGCTTTCGAATCAGACAAAGTTTGGTCTCTATCTCAGCTATACTTTTTATGAGTTAAATGATTCTGGGCAAGTGATGTTAGTGTCTTTCACACTTTTCCTAGAGCAGAGCGTCCAACAAGTATACAGAAGCATATAGAGAGGTTACACTGAATCTCTCAGATTTCAGCTGGTAGTCTTAGGCCATGAGAACAGCTTCCTCCATTTATCCCAAAGTGACACCATTTAAAACACGTTAGGAAGCACTACCTAGAAGAAGCTTCTAAAATCTGAAATCTGTGGGGAATTCCCTGGTGGGCCAACGGTTAGGACTCCATGCTTACACTACATGGGTTTGATCCCTGGTGAGGGAACCAAGATCCCACGGGGAGCACAGCATGGCCAAAAGAACCCCCTGAAATCTATGAACCACCTGAAACAATGAGCAAAATTGTATGAATAGGTGTGTTTTCCCCTCTCTGAAAATAAACAGCTTTCATTTGATTCTCCAGAATATGAGACTCCATAAGAGGTTAAAGAGGTTCCCTGGTTGCTCAGCAGTAAAGAATCGGCCTGCCAATGCAGGAGTCTTGGCTTCAATCCCTGGGTTGGAAAGATCCCCTGGAGAAGGAAATGGCAACCCACTCCAGTATTCTTCCCTGGGAAATCCCATGGACAGAGGAGTCTGGTGGGCTACAGGCCATAGGGTTGCAAAGAGTCAGACACAATTGAGTGACAAACACTTTCACTTTTTCAATGGAGATACAGACATAGGATACAGACTTGTGGACACAGTGTGAGAAGCAGAAGGTGGGAAGAATTGGGAGAGCAGCATGGAACATATAAATTACTATGTAAAATAGACAGCCAGTAGAAATTTGCTGGATGAGACAAGAAACTCAAATCAGGTGCTCTGTGACAACCTAAAGGGGTTGGATGGGGTGGGAGGTGCGAATGAGGTTCAAGAGGGAGGGGACATATGTAAACCATTCATGTTGATGTAGGACAGAGACCAACACAATATTGTAAAACAGTTATCTTCCAATTACAAATTTTAAAAAATTAGTCTAAGCTGATAAAACATCAAATGGTACTTTCCAGTAAGCATGACAAACTTTACTAAAAAGTCAATCATTGGTATTGGCACCATTACCTCATCAAGAAAATCCAAGGAGCCTTTATTCAATCTTTTTGTAAATACTGAAAATGTATTTACTTTCTTGAAAACCAAATGTCTAGAAGAACCTTTACAGACTTGTAGAGACTGATCCAAAGTCTCTCAAGATGTGGATTAAGGGTGTCATAAACATAACTTGCATTACTTATTCTACCCTTTTCAGGCGAAAAGACAATGGAACTGTTACTATTAATAGTAGATGGGAGAGAATGAAAATAATATGGATTAAACAAGAGAATCTTTAAGAACTGGAAGTAAATACGGACTATTTCAAATAGCTATAATAGTTACAATCAATAGTTATAATAGTTACGATCTAAAGAGAGAAACTTACATACCATGGTCACGTTACTATCCAGCTGTTGTGATTTCCAGTGACTTCTATGTCTGTTCACACTCTAAAGGAAGAGAAATCAGACAAATGATCATAGAATGGATAACTCAAAAGAAATCAATTGCTGCACAACATTCTAACAATCTTAAAGCCTGGAAAATGTTTCAAATTGTATTATGTCAAGTGATTATAATAATAATAATTTGGTAATTGATTCATGAATATTCTTATCGTTACATATTTAGCAGCCCCAATTTTTCCAACTACAGTCTAAGAACAGAAATAAATCTGAAGGAAGGCTTTAATTTGATTAAATGATTAAAGTACAGCTACCTGCCGAACAGTTGAAAATTGTGCCACTTGTTGCTGTTGCCACTGCAGAGTGGGGGAGTATCCTTCTGGGGCAGGCTGGCATCCTGAAAGCTAGAGATCAGTTCATAAATTTTAGAATCAATGTTAAGTGTTACCACTAGACTCTCAAGCCTCTGCAAAGTAAAAGCAGAATCAAGAGGAAAAATGAGTAATAAAGCTAGTAAGACTACACAAGAAAGGAAGTACTTTTTGCAGATGTAAAAAAGGATGCAATTCATTTATGTCTGAGTTTAAAACATCAAGAAAAGATCCTTATATAGTTGCTTTAGTAAAAGCAATCTGGAACAGTTTATAGTTGGAGTTTCTACAAAATCCAAGTATGAGACCTAAAGATATAACCCAGGACTACCTTTCTATAATAGCAAAACTATTTGAAGCAAAAAGACATAATGCAAATAAAACATTCTGGTATGAGCAGAATGCAAATAATTAAAAGCATTTGACTTTACAAGGGCTACTTCTGTTTCTTAAAACAGCACATAGGTCACAACTGATCACATATTGCCTTGAAATAAAACTCAGTATGGTAACATTTCAAAAGTCAGGTATACAAGATACCATCTGTCATCAACTAAAAATTTCTGTAAAGGAATTATATGAAACATTATAGTATCTGAGTTAAAATCTCCTGATAATAAACATCAGATAAACAAATTACTTAGAACACAAAAGGAAAAGGAACTGTGGTAATTTAAAAACTGCTGCTCTCCTTCCACCATAGGTTAAACAGCATCAAGTGGACTTTCTGTGGCTACTCCATCCAGACTAGTTCTCCCTGTTACTTACTGGTCCTTATATGTTAACTTTCTTCACAGCAATAGACATAATATATAACGGTTTGTTTTTTTAATGTCTTCCTCAGGAGAAAGAGCAAATTCTACAAGGGTAGGGACTTTCTGTCTCATCCTCTGTTGTACTCCCAGTGCCTGGCACATAAGTTGCTTAGTTAAAAAATGTGCTGGATAAATAAATGAATGAAAAGGTTCACAGTGGGCAAGTAGGTAGAAAAGTGTGATACTTGGGTTTCTATTTTTAAAAAACAAAACCTAGTCAAATTCAAAACATACAAACTACTCTAAGATTAAACGCCAGCCCAATAATAATTGTGAACTGGTAAAAGGTACCTTAAAAATAAAGGCTAGCATAAATAACCTATTTAAAGACTCCATGAAGATCGGGTCATGCTCCTAAAGTGCTAGAAGCTCCAGGAATGTCAGGGTTACTAAAAGTCTCTCTGCAGGTAGTAAACGCCAGCTGTCCTTTTGGGGGAAAAAGCACAAGCAACTGTCTAACTGAACATACAGTAATAAAATCTTACATTTTAACTGCTCCTGTCCGATACTTTCTGACACTATACGGTTGAGCCTCCGTCTTTTAATTTGCGGGGAGGAAAAAAAAAAAAATCCCCTGATGCGTAATAACACTCACAGAAATATTCACACTTTGCTTCCTTTTCAACTTCTTTGGGTCAATTTGAGCTACCACAACATCTGGACATTGAGCTGCTTCGATCCTACAAACAAGTGATAAATGCAAAAAAACGTGATTACTATTGTTCATGTGTAGTATAACAAGCGATCCAACTTCTACAGTTCAATATAAAATTACAAACTTCAGAATTGCAATGGAAGCTCTAAACAATAAATTTCTTAAATTATCTGGACTGAAAGCAATCTAAGAGCATGTATCTTGTCACCAGTAATCAGGTTTAATAAAATGAAGTTCACAGAAACTCGCTCACACAAAGATGTAATCAAGGGATTTTGTTCTGACCGAGTATGGGGACGGAACAGAAGTGGGGTTTATCGCACTTTGGGGTCGAGCGGGGTACGGGCGATGTGCCCAAGGGCGTAAGGACAACCGGCCCACCCGCACAGGGTCCAACACTCACTGGACCCGCCTCAGGTATTCCTGGGGAGTCCTCGGAGGTACGCTGGGATCGAAACTTTCCGTCAAGTCGCAGGGCTCCACCGGCAAAAGCCGTGGCATCAACTCCTCCACCGCAGACTCCGCAGGTACCCACGCCATAGTTTTCAATGAAGAGCGTCCCACCCAGCGCATGCGCCAGAGCTGGGGTCACAGCGCAGGCGCACGTAGAGGCGCGTTAGGCGCGGAGTTGAGCAAGAGGCCGGCCTTACGGGTCGTAACTGTGCATGAGCAAACGTGAAGCTTGTTCCAGAGTTTAAGGGTCCGGTGCTGTAGTGAAGACTGCGAACTTAGTTCCTTGTAGAAATGGTTCTGAAGTTTTTCTGGGTTTTATTCTTATACCTTTCTAAGACTGAGGGTTATTAACTTTTATGCATCGTTAGTATTGAGGGAACTGTAAGTACTTTTTAAGTTAATGAGCAGTTACTGTAACGATCATTTCTTGAGCTTTAAATTCACATCACCTGCATTTCCTCATTTAATTTTTACTGTCTTTTAAAGTAAGTGGTATTATGCAAAGTTTGTGGGGACGGAAATCGACTGAAAGAGGGGTTAAGGACAATTGTAACTTTCTTCTAAGGAAGACCTATTGGAAAAGACCCTGCCGCTGGGAAGGATTGATAGCAGGAGGAGACGGGAAGGACAGATGATGAGATGGTTGGATGGCATCACCAACCCCAGGGACATGAGTTTCAGCAAACTCTGGGCGATGGTGAAGGATAGGGAAGCCTGGCGTGTTTCAGTCTATGGGA
Organism: Ovis canadensis; assembly: GCF_042477335.2. Taxonomy (NCBI): domain Eukaryota; kingdom Metazoa; phylum Chordata; class Mammalia; order Artiodactyla; family Bovidae; genus Ovis; species Ovis canadensis. The sequence continues at coordinate 62,682,360 of NC_091262.1, read as the reverse complement.
TCGCAGAGTCAGACACCACTGAACAAGAACAACAAAAGAGAAGAGCCGATTCCAACACAGATTTATCTGATGCCAAATGAATGTAAAATTAGTTTCCCAGAGGAATTTCTTCTACTTGGCTGTGCCAAAGATCAGTTTATATTTATCCAAAATTATCTAGTAATAATAGAGTTCAGTTCAGTCGCTCAGTCGTGTCCGACTCTTTGCGACCCCATGAATCGCAGCATGCCAGGCCTCCCTGTCCATCACCAACTCTCAGAGTTCACTCAGACTCACGTCCATCGAGTCAGTGATGCCATCCAGCCATCTCATCCTCTGTCGTCCCCTTCTCCTCCTGCCCCCAATCCCTCCCAGCATCAGAGTATTTTCCAATGAGTCAACTCTTCGCACGAGGTGGCCAAAATACTGGAGCTTCAGCTTTAGCATCATTCCTTCCAAAGAAATCCCAGGGCTGATCTCCTTCAGGATGGACTGATTGGATCTCCTTGAAGTCCAAGGGACGCTCAAGAGTCTTCTCCAACACCACGGTTCAAAAGCATCAATTCTTTGGCGCTCAGCCTTCTTCACAGTCCAACTCTCACATCCATACATGACCACAGGAAAAACCATAGCCTTGACTAGATGGACCTTAGTCGGCATGTCTTAGTAATGTCTCTGCTTTTGAATATGCTATCTAGGTTGGTCATAACTTTTCTTCCAAGGAGTAAGCGTCTTTTAATTTCATGGCTGCCATCACCATCTGCAGTGATTTTGGAGCCCCCCAAAATAAAGTCTGACAGTATTTCCCCTGTTTCTGCATCTATTTCCCATGAAGTGATGGGACCGGATGCCATGATCTTCGTTTTCTGAATGTTGAGCTTTAAGCCAACTTTTTCACTCTCCTCTTTCACTTTCATCAAGAGGCTTTTTAGTTTCTCTTCACTTTCTGCTGTAAGGGTGGTGTCATCTGCATATCTGAGGTTATTGATATTTCTCCCGGCAATCTTGATTCTAGCTTGTGTTTCTTCCAGTCCAGCATTTCTCATGATGTACTCTGCATAGAAGTTAAATAGGCAGGGTGATAATATACAGCCTTGACGTACTCCTTTTCCTATTTGGAACCAGTCTATTGTTCTTTGTCCAGTTCTAACTGTTGCTTCCTGACCTGCATACAGATTTCTCAAGAGGCAGGTCAGGTGGTCTGGTATTCCCATCTCTTTCAGAATTTTCCACAGTTTATTGTGATCCACACAGTCAAAGGCTTTGGCATAGTCAATAAAGCAGAAATAGATCTTTTTCTGGAACTCTCTTGCTTTTTCCATGATCCAGTGGATGTTGGCAATTTGATCTCTGGTTCCTCTGCCTTTTCTAAAACTAGCTTGAACATCTGGACGTTCACGGTTCACATATTGCTGAAGGCTGGCTTGGAGGATTTTGAGCATTACTTTACTAGCATGTGAGATGAGTGCAATTGTGCCATAGTTTGAGCATTCTTTGGCATTGCCTTTCTTTGGGATTGGAATGAAAACTGACCTTTCCCAGTCCTTTGGCCACTGCTGAGTTTTCCAAATTTGCTGGCATATTGAGTGCAGCACTTCACAGCATCATCTTTCAGGATTTGAAATAGCTCAACTGGAATTCCATCACCTCCACTAGCTTTGTTTGTAGTGATGCTTTCTAAGGCCCACTTGACCTCACATTCCAGGATGTCTGGCTCTAGGTGAGTGATCACACCATTGTGATTATCTGGGTCATGAAGATCTTTTTTGTACAGTTCTTCTGTGTATTCTTGCCACCTCTTCTTAATATCTTCTGCTTCTGTTAGGTCCATACCATTTCTGTCCTTTATCGAGCCCATCTTTGCATGAAATGTTCCCTTGGTATCTCTAATTTTCTTGAAGAGGTCTCAAGTCTTTCTCATTCTGTTGTTTTCCTCTATTTCTTTGCATTGATCACTGAAGAAGGCTTTCTTATCTCTTCTTGCTATTCTTTGGAACTCTGCATTCAGATGCTTATATCTTTCCTTTGCTCCTTTGCTCTTTGCTTCTCTTCTTTTCACAGCTATTTGTAAGGCCTCCCCAGACAGCCATTTTGCTTTTTTGCATTTCTTTTCCATGGGGATGGTCTTGATCCCTGTCTCCTGTACAATGTCACGAACCTCATTCCATAGTTCATCAGGTACTCTATCTATCAGATCTAGGCCTTTAAATCTATTTCTCACTTCCACTGTATAATCATAAGGGATTTGATTTAGGTCATACCTGAACGATCTAGCGGTTTTCCCTACTTTCTTCAATTTAAGTCTGAATTTGGTAATAAGGAGTTCATGATCTGAAGCACAGTCAGCTCCTGGTCTTGTTTTTGTTGACTGTATAATAGAGTAGCCATCCCTTTTTCTTTTTAAGAGAGATTTCTTAAATAGTGCAAAGAACAAAGTTAATGCCAACACCCAGAAGTTATCATTATTAATCTCAGGGGCAATCTTGTGAGGGGGTCCTATTATTTCCACTTTACAAGTGAGTGAACAAGGCAGAAATGGATTAAGTTAACTTATGCTAGGTCACAACTTGCAAGAAACAATGAAAGTACTATGTCTCAGTCTTTTCTAAACAAGCTCCGAGTGAATACAATTGTTTTCTAAGGTCTGTTTAATTTCAGGCTTTTTTTTGTTTGTTTGTTCTTAAATCAGTCTTTAGATTGAATGCAATTAATTTTAAAACCAGAATGTAACTTTCTAAACTGGAGATAAAGTAAGGACAATCTTTAGGTTAAGTGCTTAAGAATTAGTGCTTATAAATACTAACTAAACAATTGGGAGACATGGAAAGAAACTGCCTGGCTGCAAACTAAAAAGTTATTTGTTTAAAAAATCTTGCTGATTTTAGAAGAAACAAACTTATAAGAGATGCAGAGAAACACTCCTGGCACTGAACATTTTGGTGATGATGAAGAATAAATTAGAAATCATAATGTGTCATTTCTGGATTTTCTTACACATACTTTTTTCTTTGGAAAGTAGCTTATTAGCAATTCCCCCCCCCCCCTGCTGCCCATTTTTCTGTAGAAAAGAACCTACTAGGTCAGCCACAAAGGAAAAGTTCTTAATACTGGACTCCATATATAAGTGCATGGCAGAATTACACATGCATGAAGGAAACAAGGATAGAGATAACAAAATGGAACAAAGCTTGTCCCAGGAAATAATAAGAAAAATTTTTCAAAAGAAGTGTGTAATAAAGGACATCAATAATTCTGAAATGGTTCTAAAATTTTAAATACACAAGAATGAATTCATTCAAGAGAGAGGAAATTAATTAAACATTTATAAGGCTTACTGTCTGGTCTTTAAAACATATCTGGCTTAAAAGAATTGAGGAATGAATTTTGGAACACGTTATAAATAGGAAATTGCACTAGGTATTTTTTTTAAGTCTTTATTGAATTTGTCACAATACTGCTTCTGTTTTATGTTTTGGTTTTTTGGTCATGAGGCATGTTAGCTTCCTGACCAGGGATAGAACCCACAGCCCCTGTATTGGAAGGTGAAGTCTTAACCACTGGACCACCAGGGAAGTCCCCTGCACTAAGTATTTTTGAATGTTTTGATTGAGATATGAGACAGTTGAGAAGAAACTCTATTTTGTTGATGAAATTATTCTGAAGAGAAACTTAACTTTTTAGAAATCTGAACTTCTAAAACTATAATAACCATTTCTTCCTAGGAAGAACTATTTCTAAGATATTTAACTGCTTCTGAGGCCCTGTTTTTAAAGATTTCCAGTCACTTCTCAGTTTATAATGGAAAGATTTTTATGTTTCAATATTTCTTACATTGGTGCTTGGCTGTGGGAGTAATATGAAGGTTGTGAGCACAGAATGTATGTTTATTGATGACAGAAGCATCTGCTAAGTCAAACTTGCAGAGCTAAATGAAAAATTTGTCCCTGTACTTTATGTCCTTTTGAGCAGCTCAGTTATTTTCAAGTATTAGTGTATATAAGAATTATCTGCAAGAAATTACTGAAAATACAGACTCCTGGGTCCTATAACTCTCTCCTCCAGAGTTTCTGACTCTTGTTTATTGGCTGTAGGACTCTGAACCTGAAATTTTTTGAAAGCATTCCAAGTGAGAAACATAGCTTAGTCCATCCATTTTATCTTTTCCTCCTTATTCTTTAAGATTTACTCCCCGAGAATTTGGGGCTTCCATGTGGTGTTAGTGGTAAAGAACTCACCTGGCAATGCAGGAGACATAAGAGACATGGGTTCGATCGCTGGGTTGGCAAGATCCCTTGGAGGATGGCGTGACAACCCAGTCCAGTATTCTTGCCTGAAAAATCCCATGGAGAGAGGAGCCTGGCAGGCTACAGTCCATAGGCTCTCAAAGAGTCAGACATGACTCAAACAACTTATCACACACCCTAGAATTCTGTCTTACCATACTTTGTCAGTTCTTTTCTCCTTGGCCACAGTCTGAAATTTCGCTTGTCACTTTTATGCCATTAAACTTTAATAAATTCAGTCATCCAATTCACGTTTCAGTTAAGTTCAGTTCAGTCGTTCAGTCATGTCCGACTCTTTGCGACCCCATGAATCGCACCACGCCAGGCCTCCGTCTCCATCACCAACTCCTGGAGTCCACCCAAACCCATGTCCATTGAGTCAGTGATGCCATCTAACCATCTCATCCTCTGTTGTCCCCTTCTCCTCCTGCCCCCAATCCCTCCCAGCATCAGGGTCTTTTCCAATGAGTCAGCTCTTCCCATCAGGTGGCCAAAATATTAGAGTTTCAGCTTCAACATCACTCCTTCCAATGAACACCCAGTACTGATCTCCTTCAGAATGGACTGGTTGGATCTGCTTGCAGTCCAAGGGACTCGAAAGAGTCTTCTCCAACACCACAGTTCAAAAGCATCAATTCTTCTGCCCCCAGCCTTCTCTCTATAAAGAGAGTCTCTCTATAAAGAGAGTCTGACTCTCACATCCATACATGACTACTTGAAAACCATAGCCTTGACTAGACAGACCTTTGTTCACAAAGTAATGTCTCTGCTTTTTAATATGCTGTCTAGGTTTATCAGTTTTCTATTATGTGTCAGACACTATCGTAGGGATTGGGCTTTATTAGGTAATGTGGGGACAGTGGAGGTTTGCTGTCGGGAAATGGGGACAATTTTGAGGAGGACAATTCTGATGAATCCTGTTCCTTGATTAAATACTTATATGTGATTTTTTAGGCCTGACCATGTGTGCATGCTCAGTCACTTCAGTCATGTCTGACTCCCTGCTACTCTATGGACTGTAGCCTGCCAGGCTCCTCTGTCCATGGGATTCTCCAAGCAAGAATACTGGAGTGGGTTGCCATGTCCTCCTCCAGGGGATCTTCCCGACCCAGAGATAGAGCCAGGCTAATTTCAGTTTCTTAGAAACTGCTTTTCTCTTTCTTGGGCTAAATGTTTTATACAGTTTATCATGATATGTTGTTATTCTAAGTGGTAAGTACAATTATTATATTTATTTTCAGATGAAGAAACTGGCTCAGAAAAGGTTATATAACATGCCCAGATAATACAGCTAGGAAGTGGATGGAGGTGAGAGTCCATCTTGGGTAGTCAGATTAATGAACCATTGCTCTAAAAATTACTATACTCCACAAGATACAGCTCATCTCTTGTGAGAGCCCTTATGACCCACTGTAAAGAGCAATATTGCATAGGAACCTGGAATGTTAGGTCCATGAGTCAAGGCAAATTGGAAGTGGTCAAACAGGAGATGGCAAGAGTGAACCTTGACATTCTAGGAATCAGTGAATTAAAATGGACTGGAATGGGTGAATTTAACTCAGATGACCATTATATCTACTATTGTGGACAGGAATCCCTTAGAAGAAATGGAGTAGCCATCATGGTCAACAAAAGAGTCTGAAATGCAGTATTTGGACGCAGTCTCAAAAATGACAGAATAATCTCTGTTCATTACCAAGGCAAACTATTCAGTATCACGGTAATCCAAGCTTATGCCCCAACTAGTAATGCTGAAGAAGCTGAAGTTGAATGGTTCTATGAAGACCTACAAGACCTTTTAGAACTAACACCTAAAAAAGATGTCCTTTTCATTATAGGGAACTGGAATGCAAAAGTAGGAAGTCAAGAAACACCTGGAGTAACAGGCAAATTTGGCCTTGGAGTACAGAATGAAGCAGGGCAAAGGCTAATAGAGTTTTGCCAAGAGAACGCACTGGTCACAGCAAACACCCTCTTCCAACAACACAAGAGAAGACTCTACACATGGACATCACCAGATGGCCAACACCGAAATCAGATTGATTATATTCTTTGCAGCCAAAGATGGGGAAGCTCTATACAGTCAGCAAAAACAAGACCGGGAGCTGACTGTGGCTCAGATCATGAACTCTTTATTGCCAAATTCAAACTGAAATTGAAGAAAGGGAAAACCACTAGACCATTCAGTTCAGTTCAGTTGCTCAGTCGTGTCCGACTCTTTGCGACCCCATGAATCGCAGCATGCCAAGCCTCCCTGTCCATCAGAAACTTCCAGAGTTCACTCAGAGTCAAGTCCATCGAGTTCGTGATGCCATCCAGCCATCTCATCCTCGGTCGTCCCCTTCTCCTCCTGCCCCCAATCCCTCCCAGCATCAAAGTCTTTTCCAATGAGTCAGCTCTTCACATGAGGTGGCCCAAGTATTGGAGTTTCAGCTTTAACATTATTCCTTCCAAAGAAATCCCATTTAGGTATGACCTAAATCAAATCCCTTATGATTATACAGTGGAAGTGAGAAATAGATTTAAAGGACTAGATCTGATAGACAGAGTGCCTGATGAACTATGGACAGAGGTTCACGACATTGTACAGGAGACAGGGATCAAGACCATCCCCATGGAAAAGAAATGCAAAAAAGCAAAATGGCTGTCTGGGGAGGTCTTAGAAATAGCTGTGAAAAGAAAAGTGAAAAGCAAAGCAGGAAAGGAAAATATAAGCATCTGAATGCAGAGTTCCAAAGAATAGCAAGAAGAGATAAGAAAGCCTTCCTCAGCAATCAATGCAAAGAAATAGAGGAAAACAACAGAATGGGAAAGACTAGAGATCTCTTCAAGAAAATTAGAGATACCAAGGGAACATTTCATGCAAAGATGGGCTCGATAAAGGACAGAAATGGTATAGACCTAACAGAAGCAGAAGATATTAAGAAGAGGTGGCAAGAATACACAGAAGAACTGTACAAAAAAGATCTTGACGACCCAGATAATCACAATGGTGTGATCACTTATCTAGAGCCAGACATTCTGGAATGTGAAGTCAAGTGGGCCTTAGAAAGCATCACTACGAACAAAGCTAGTGGAGGTGATAGACTTCCAGTTGAGCTATTTCAAATCCTGAAAGATGATGCTGTGAAGTGCTGCACTCAATATGCCAGCAAATTTGGAAAACTCAGCAGTGGCCATAGGACTGGAAAAGATCAGTTTTCATTCCAATCCCAAAGAAAGGCAATGCCAAAGAATGCTCAAACTATGGCACAATTGCACTCATCTCACATGCTAGTAAAGTAATGCTCAAAATTCTCCAAACCAGGCTTCAGCAATACGTCAACTGTGATCTTCCAGATGTTCAAGCTGATTTTAGAAAAGGCAGAGGAACCAGAGATCAAATTGCCAACATCCACTGGATCATGGAAAAAGCAAGAGAGTTCCAGAAAAAGATCTATTTCTGCTTTATTGACTATGCCAAAGCCTTTGACTGTGTGGATCACAATAAACCGTGGAAAATTCTGAAAGAGATGGGAATACCAGACCACCTGACCTGCCTCTTGAGAAACCTATATGCAGGTCAGGGAGCAACAGTTAGAACTGGACATGAAACAACAGACTGGTTTCAAATAGGAAAAGGAGTACATCAAGGCTGTATATTGTCATCCTGCTTATTTAACTTCTATGCAGAGTACATCATGAGAAATGCTGGACTGGAAGTAACGCAAGCTGGAATCAAGATTGCTGGGAGAAATATCAGTAACCTCAGATATGCAGATGACACCACCCTTATGGCAGAAAGTGAAGAGGAACTAAAGAGCCTCTTGATGAAAGTGAAAGCAGAGAGTGAAAAAGTTGGCTTAAAGCTCAACATTCAGAAAAGGAAGATCATGGCATTCCCGTCACTTCATGGGAAATAGATGGGGAAACAGTGGAAACAGTGTCAGACTATTTTTCTGGGCTCCAAAATCACTGCAGATGGTGATTGCAGCCATGAAATTAAAAGACGCTTACTCCTTGGCAGGCAATTTATGACCAACCTAGATAGCATATTGAAAAGCAGAGACATTACTTTGTCAACTAAGGTCCGTCTAGTCAAGGCTATGGTTTTTCCAGTAGTCATGTATGGATGTGAGAGTTGGACTGTGAAGAAAGCTGAGAGCCGAAGAATTGATGCTTTTGAACTGTTGTGTTGAAGAAGAATCTTGAGAGTCCCTTGGACGGCAAGGAGGTCCAACCTGCCCATTCTAAAGGAGATCCTGGGTGTTCATTGGAAGGACTCATGCTAAAGCTGAAACTCCAATACTTTGGCCACCTCATGGAAAGAGTTGATTCACTGGAAAAGACCCTGATTCTGGGAGGGATTCGGGGCAGAAGAAGAAGTGGACGACAGAGGATGAGATGGCTGGATGTCATCACCAACTCAATGGAGATGAGTTTGAGTAAACTCCTGGAGTTGGTGATTGACAGGGAGGTCTGGCGTGCTGCGATTCATGGGGTCGCAAAGAGTCGGACACGTCTGAGCGACTGAACTGGAACTGAAACTGGCAATTCCAGAGAGAGGCAATTCTATTAGATGCAAGGTCATACCCTTTGGGCACGAACAGTCAGTCTCTGTCTCTGAGAGTGCTGTTTGTAAGTTTTTGAATCCAGATCCACAAAGCGTACTTGATGCCAGAAAGTTGAAGCAAGGTCTAATTTAATTATAGAAACCCCAAACCTAAAACTTTACTCCTCTTTTAAAGTAAGAATACAAATCTAGGTCCTTCCTTTTAAAGTAGGAGTTCTCTTCTTTGCTACATGGTTTTAATAATTCTTATGTTCTTTAGAAATCAAATAAACATTAGATAAAAAGAAAAGGAAAAAAACTTTAAAAAAATATTTAAAAATAACCATGTTCTGCTTCTTTAGCTATAACTGAATGAAGAACCGATCATACAATTTCATTTGTTTTGTTTGATCACGTGTACTCTTAGTAATTAATTATGGATTTGGTCAGAGTGGCAGAATGAAATGATATTGAAGTATAATACTGGTGGGGCACTCTGTGGAATAGAAACAATTGCTGTTTGAACAAGAGCTATAAATTTTAATGCCAAGTCTCGCCCACATTTAAAGAGGCTATGATAGGCATGCAACTAATGCTAAGTGCTCTAGGTGTTAAATGGACATAAACACCCTGACCGTGGATATGCTACTTAAACTCTATTATCCTCACATTCATTTGTTATGTACAGGGGTTAGACTAACTGATCACTGAGATCTGTTTGAGTTTAGAATTGTATAACTCGTGTATAATTCTTTTTTGCAGATTATCAATTTTTTTGTTGAAGTAGAGTTGAATTACATTTTGTGTTTGTTGCTGCTCTACAGCAAAGTGATTTCATTATACTTATATTTATATATTTATACATTCTTTTTTAATATTCTTTTCCATTATGGTTTATCATAGCATATTGAATATAGTTCTTTGTGCTATGCAGTAGGACTTTGTTGTTTATTCATTCTATGCATAAAAGCCTGTATTTGCTGGCCCCATCCTCCCACTCCATCCCTCCCCCTTGATAATCACCAGTCTGTTCTCTGTGTTTTGGTTCTGTTTCTGTTTCATAGATAGGTTCATTTGTGTTATATTTTAGAATCCATATGTAAGTGGTATCTTATGTTATTTGATTTTCTCTTTCTGACTTACATCACTTAGTATCATAATCTCTAGCTGCATCCATGTTGTTCCAAATGGCAGTTTTAAAATCACTGAGTAGTATTCCATTGTATATATGTACCACATCTTCTTTATCCATTCATCTGTCAATGGGCATTTAGGTTGTTTCCATGTCTTGGCTGTTGTGAATAGCGCTGCTATGAACATAGGACTGCATGTGTGTTTTTCAACTAGAATTTTGTCTGGATCTGTGCCCAGGAGCGGGATTGCTGGATCATATGGTAACTCTAGTTTTAGTTTTCTGAGGAATCTTCATCTTGTTTTCCACAGTGGCCGCATCAACTTACATTCCCATCAACAGTGTAGAAGGGCTCCCTTTTCTTCATACCCTTTCCAGCATTTGTCGTTTGTAGAGTTTTTGATGATGGTCATTCTGACTGGTGTGAAGTGGTACCTCATTGTAGCTATGATTTGAATTTCTCTAATAAATTGTGATGTTGATTATTTAGGTCTTCTGCCCATTTTTGGAACTAATAAAATAGATCTACATTTTCATTAAGGTCAAACATGAACGAAAATTTATTATCATGTGTATACTGCAATAAGAATATGCAAAATGAAATCCTGAAATTGAAAAGGATTCATCATTCAAGGTGATTTAAAACTAGATAACACTATAATGGAAAACTATTTTATGAAGTTAATATAACATTCCAAGACTATTTTTCAGATTTTTAAAATCACTTTGCTGATAAAGGTCCGTAGGGTTAAAGCTATGGTTTTTCCAGTAGTCATGTATGGATGCTAGAGTTGGACCAGAAAGAAGGCTGAATGCTGAAGAATTGATGCTTTTGAACCGTGGTGCTGTAGAAGACTCTTGAGAGTCCCTTGGACAGCAAGGAGACCAAGCCACTCAATCCTAAAGGAAATCAACCCTGAATATTCATTGGAAGGGCTGATGCTAAAGCCGAAGCTCCAATACTTTGGCTATCAGATGTGAAAAGCTGACCTACTGGAAAAGAAACTGATGCTAGGAAAAATTGAGGGCAGGAGGAGAAGGGGGAGATAGAGGATGGCATCACAGACTCAATGGACATGAGTTTGAACAAACTCCAGGAGATAATGAAGGACAGGGAAGCCTGGCATGCTGCAGTCCATGGGGTTGCAAAGAGCTGGACACACATAGCAACTGAACAACAACAGTTGTAGTTGTATGCGCAGCCTACAACACTATATGGACTATGATATCACATATGCAATATATATGGACACTCTGCTGATGCTTAGTATTACTTTTTCTAGTGAGTACTCCAAAAATATTTGGGTAGTGTCTTATAATGTCACCATCTGAACAAATAGCAGACAATCCATGTTAGAAAAAAAACTACAGGTGGTTCATTTATTCCCTGGTCTAGTCGTTTGGTGCTTTTACTGTTGTGACCCAGGTTCAATCCTTGGGCAGAGAGAGCACTGAGATCCCACAGGACAAAAACCAAAAAACAGATTAAACCAGAAAGAAAAAGTCGAGGCGAAGGCTCCATCTGCTGGTGACCCTATGCAATTTCAAGAGATTTGTATTCTTTGACTGTACTACTGGAATCTCCAGTTTGGAAAAACCTGTGGGTTCAAAAGTGGGAAGGAAAATATTAGCTGTTACACATTAACTAGTGATTAAAGTGACTAATGACCGAAGACAAAGTCATAGGTTGTTTAGAACACTTGCCCCTAGATAGTCCCTGGAAAAAGTCCAAGGTCAAATATCTTTGGGAAATGTACACAAATGCCACTCTTAAAGATTCACAATGAATATTAACATATTAAAACTCTTGACAAGTTAAGAGACCTATTTTACATAACTGGCATTTCCAGACTTTATTTGACCATGAGACTGCTCCTTCTTCCTCTCTTTTTTTGATTTGCTGTTGTTCAGTCACTCAGTTGTGTCCAACTTTTTGTGACCCCATAGACTGCAGTATGCCAGGCTATTCTGACATTTTCAAAAAATACCAGTTTGAAGTAATTATCTTAGGAGTATTTGCTTTTAAAAAAGACTTTTTCTGTGGGGAGGTTTATGTCAGATTTTATAGTTTTACAGTCAATCTAAATACATAAGAATGATAATGATAAAAACAGTATTTTATAATTGTTTAGGTTTTATGCTCAATTCATATTTGAGGGAACAGTCATTTTGTGCTAGGACTTACAGGGTGATGTAACTGAAAGCAAACAGTTATAATCAGTTGCATGTTGGTAAATGTTTAACTAGCAGCCTTCAGGTTTACATATTGATCTAAAATGCCTTGGTCTAGGGATGTCTATAATTAAATTGAAAGCCCGTACAGATTTTTTTGGAGATTTTCCCTTTTTCCAATTCATTGTCTGACTCCTTTCTCAGGAGCTCAAGAAATTTTCCATTGTTTAAAATGGCCATACTCTTCAAAGCAATCTACAGATTTAATGCAATATTTGTCAAATTGCCCATTACATTTTTCACAGAAGTAGAACAAATAATCCTAAAAATTTTATGGAACTTCAGAAGACCCAGAATTGCTAAAGCAATCCTGAGGAGAAAGAACGAAGTTGGAGGCATAACCCTCCCAGACTTCAGACATTACTACAAAGCTAGAGTAATCAAAGCAGTGCTGTGTGTTGTTCAGTTGCTAAGTCGTGACCAGCTCTTTGAGACCAGAATACTGCAGTGGGTTCTCCAGGGAATCTTCCCAGACCAGGGATCAAACTTGTATCCTCTGCATTGGCAGGTGGATTCTATTCTGAGCCACCAGAGAAGCCCAAACAGTGTGGTAGTACTACACAAAACAGACATATGCATCAGTGGAACAGAAAAGAGAGAGCCCAGAAATTAGCTCACACATGTATGGTTAATTGATCTTCAACAAAAGAGGCAAGAATATACAATGGGGAAAAGACAGTCTCTTTAGCAAGTGGTGTTGGGAAACCTGGACAGTTGCATGTAAATCAATGAAGTTAGAACACACTCTCACACCATTTGCAAAAATAAGCTCAAAATGACTTAAGACTTAAATGACATGATACCATGAAACTCGTAGAAGAGAACATAGGCAAAACATTCTCTACTATGAATCTTAGCTGTATTTTCTTAAGTCAGACTGATCTAGTCAAAAGAATATATACACATATCTATCTATACCTATGTGTCAGAATCACTTTGCTGTATACCAGACCAAAAACAAACACAACATTGTAAATCAACTATACTTCAATTAAAAATTTTTTTCCCATTCTCTATTCTTCTTCAGATCAAAACTACTTTACTTTCAATATATCAGAAAAAATAGTCTTCATCGTTTACCATCTGGACTCATTATCCTTTTTAAGTTTATATCTTCAAGTCATTTCATGAATAACTGATACATATTTAGATTAAAGGGATATTCAATAAAGTCATTATTTAAAAAAGAATAAAAGGATAATAGAGAGCAACTTTATTGGAAATTTAAATAAGTAATCTAAGCATAGAAAATCCCAGTTTTTATTCCCTATTTTCCTGGTTTTGAAGATATACCCCAAATGGGCAATGTGCTCTGAACGCAACTACCTTCTCATTGCCTGCAATAATGTGTCTGGAACACATCCATCTTACATATAGTGACTGCAAATTCCAAATACATTACTACTGCATACTATGAATTGCTTATTGTTACTTCTGGTTTTTTTTGGAGTTGCATCATCAAAACATAAGAATTTTCTGAAACCTTTAAAGGCTCGTCATTTTGTTGAATAGAGGACATATCTTCTTTGCTACCTAGTTGCAAAACATTTGTATTTTTAGTTTAATAAATGAGCAACTCAAAGAATTTTTAATTTCCTGATTATCTGTTTCCTTCTTATCATCTTTGTATACAAAACTGCCATTTGCAAATATCCCTTTAAGAATCTTATCAAGTAAATTATCCATATAAACATCATAAAAGATGAAAGAATTCCATAATATATGCTCTTAGCAAAATAAGATCATGCAGATGCTTATGGAATGAAGTTATTCCTTTTGAATGAATAACTAAATGAGAATATCACAGTTTTTGTCTTTAGAAATATATTGTTGACTCATTAATTCTTTACTTAGAAACATTCATTTAGGAAATGGTCATCTAAAGATTCTTAGTTTAAGATTTTGCTCTCATTATTAGAGAGCAATTTCTGTATTTCTATTTCTGTGTTCATCTTCTGAATTCTCAACTATATTCAATGAAAGCTAGAGGCATAGTACAAAGATCTTGAAAGAAGTTATAGTACTTGGAGCACTGCAAAAAGAAAACTGAAGGATAATGCAATATGATGACTTACTTCACTATTCTATCATCTTAGGTAATTATATCATTTTCCATTTTCTTATTATTTTAGTATATTTTGAAGCATAGTTTGGAACAATTAATCATTAATGATGAAATAATTCCATGGATGATGAAGTAGCAGAATGTTGCAAGACAGGAAAAATAAGATCAGTAAGTTTCCATGGTGTATCCTAGATTTACAAGAGTTCAATGGACCCATGTAACTACTTCAAATAAAACAAAATTTTATCCTTTTTTTTAATCCTATTTTTTAAAATGAATTTTTGTGTTTTGGAAGACCTTTAAGAAAGAATAAAAGTTGTAAAAAATCAATCCTTACAAACAGTACTCCCAGAAGAGGAAATCTTTGAAAACGAAAGTTGGATCTAATAGATCCTAATATCCTAACCTAAGGGTTAACTCTTAAACTCATTAATCTTTAAGTACATAAAGACAGATATAATTGAATTTGTTACCCATCCTAACATTTATTTCATTGTGATAGGAAACAACAGCCTTTTGTCCAGCTGAAAACATAAACATTATGAGTTCTTAGACTTCACTGAGTTGGATGGCAATGATCCCTCTCTGGGGACCATAAAATGAATGAAATTACCAAAGGTGCTGTACTTTGATCTATTCCTCACGGAATTCCAGGATCCCAGTGGATCCTCTCATCTGTCTCTATTAACCCTACTCATTCTTAGATCTTGTTTTTTGTGTGTGAATGTCCGTATTCCACCTTTATATCATTGTCTACAGCTATTTACTTGCTGTACTTTCAGTCGAGAATTCTTGTTAAGGTGGCACACTGACCCCACTTTGTTTGCAGGTCTGTACAGAATTTTGGCCTTTGATTCCCATTTCCTCTTCAGGAGTGTTTAAAATCTGACAACCAAAGTCATCCTCTTTTATCTTACAAAACAAGCTTTGAGAAAGTAAATTATGTATTTGCTATGTATCTTCTTTCTTGTGAATATAAGCTTTGAAGAACAAAAAAATTAATCATTTTCTCTGTGCAGTAAAATGCTTATAGGGCTAAGCATGGCAAGAATTTAGGTGTTGTCCTTTTTGGAAATAATTTCACGAACAATCTGTGACATGGAGTGACTCCTGCCATATCAATAAATAAGAAATGTCACAGACATCAGCAATTTTGGAACACAATGCCTTCTGTCCAGCAGATGCTGCCATGCCCCTCTCCCTACCCTCCACCCCCAGGATTGCTGAGAAGCTAGGGGAAGCAGCCATCTGCCACATTTGCCACTTCTTACGGTGAACAAGGAATTAAGGATGTAAACAATCAGGAAACAGGATTTGGCCCCAGAGAGTTGAGGTCCATATGAAAGGAATGAAGTCAGTGAGCCCAGAGACTTGCATTTTCCCATACATAGAATGCTAAATTCCTTAACTTGATTTCTGATTTCCCTTCAGTTCAGTTCAGTTCAGTCGCTCAGTCGTGTCCGACTCTGCAACCCAGTGGACTGCAGCATGCTAGGCTTCCCTGTCCATCACCAACTCCTGGAGTTTACTCAAACTTGTGTCCATTCAGTCCGGGATGCGATCCAACCATCTCATCCTCTGTCATCCCCTTCTCCTCCTGCCTTCAATCTTTCCCAGCATCAGGGGCTTTTCCAGTGAGTCAGTTCTTCACATGAGGTGGCCAAAGAATGTGAGTTTCAGCTTCAGCATCAATCCTTCCGATGGATATTCAGGACTGATTTCCTTTAGGATGGACTGTTAGATCTTCTTGCAGTCCAAGGGACTCTCAAGAGTCTTCTCCAACACCACAGTTCAAAAGCATCAGTTCTTTGACACTCAGCTTTCTTTATAGTTCAACTCTCACACCCATACATGACTACTGGAAAAACCATAGTTTTGACTAGATGGATCTTTGTTGGCAAAGTAATGTCTCTGCTTTTTGATACGCTGTCTAGGTTGGTCATAACTTTCCTGCCAAGGAGTAAGCATCTTTTAATTTCATGGCTGCAGTCATCATCTGCAGTGATTTTGGAGCCCCCCAAAATAAAGTCAGCCACTGTTTCCACTGTTTCCCCATCTATTTGCCATGAAGTTATGGGACCAGATGCCATGATCTTAGTTTTCTGAACGTTGTTTTCCCTTACCTCACAATAACCTTTGATGGTCACACTGCCTGCCCCACTTTGTTGTAAACTTGTATACAGCATGACTCCCCCTCTTGCCTCCTTGGAGCAATTTTCTCAGGTCTAGTGAGATGCTGCTTCTGGGCTCAAAGTTCTTAACATTCCCACCAAATAAAATACCTCTCTACTTTAAAGTTGTGACTATATTATTTTTTTAGTCAACAGACTCCTCACTGAAGGGTGGGGTTGCCTCAGGCCATCAAACTCGTGTCTTTCCCGCCAGTTTCTGTCTTTCCCATTTTGCTCAATTCTTTTCTTGAAAAGAGAAGCAGAAAACACATCAGGATGAATCAACCAAAGATTGTAGAGGGTGTGTATGTGTGTGTTGGTGTGTGTTTAGGGGGGAGAGGTGGCAGAGGCAGTGTAGGAGGGTAGGTAAACTGACTGGGAATACATCAATAGTGTATAAATAGTATGTAAGTTCTTCCAGATCGAATATTTGGCCTTTTTTGCCTACGCGGTATCATAGCATCGCAACTGTGCCTAGCACAAAGCAGACGAATGTTCAGTAAAGGGAACACCTCCGTTTCTCTCAACGAGGTGAGGAGTCTGGCGACAGAAGGTCGTACATCGTGGAGGCCCACGGGGACTGGGATCCGCCGTGACTCCCGGGAGAGGAGACCGCATCGCCACGACGCACCCCACCGTCGCGTTTTAGTTCCACCGGGTTTCGGCGCCTCCCCCGGGTATCCGCGTCAGGTTTGTCACTGTCGCCCCGCCCCTCCAGCTCCGTCTCCGCCTCTCTCCCCTCCCCTCTCTCCTCCCCTTCTCCAACCTCCGGGCTCCGCCGCGGTCCCGCTCGCTCCCCTGCGGTTCTGCGGCTCGCTCGCCCCGCCCCCAGGATGGCCCCGCCCCATCCCCGCCCCTCCCCTCCCGCCCCGCCCCTCCCCTCCCGCCCCGCCCCTCCCCTCCCGCCCCGCCCCTCCCCCTCCCTTTGACGTGGCAGAGGCGGCACCAGCCATGTTGGTCCAGCAGAATTCTGTGCGCAGGCCGGGGGCGGGGCTGCGCGGTCCGGGATTGCGGTGCCACGGCCGCTCCCGCTCGGCGGAGGGCACGGATTTGTCAGGTAGAGGCTGCGACAGGCGCGGATCTCGTACGTGGTGGCACTGTGGTAAGGATCGATTTCGGGGCCGCGAGCGCTCGCTGGGAAGCGGGGGAAGGTCGGCGGCGGGTCCGCGGGCCGGGGTCTCGAGGGTGGTGCCCACTCTGCCCTCTGGGTGCCCCGGGCTAGGTAGCGGTGCCCTGGGGCTGCGACCCTGCCCGTCGGGGGCTGCCTTGAGCCCTGAACTTGTCACCTTCTCACCTACCACCTCTGCTTAGTTCTGTAAGGGCCTGGGAACCCGGCTCCCTCACCCACCTCCCCCCGATCACAAATGAGAGTCGAGTAAAAAACAGCAGTTAGGGCATCTCTCGCAGCACCCAACCCTCCGCTCATGGCCTATCTGCCTTCCCCACCGCACTCCACCCCACCCCATCGCCGCTTCTGGGTACTTTGGCTTCTTGGTTCATTCCTTGTCTCTTCAGAAGAGCTCTAGACTTTGACCCGAGGTGACTTGACACTCGTAGTTTGGCCTTCGGAGTTAAAGGGGATAAGGAGAAAAGTGCCAGGTAGAGCTCACACCTTGGGCCTTGATTACAAATAGACTTAAGTTTTCAGATTGGACCCATCTTCCGTACTTCCATTTGGCCCTAAATGTTTTCCCGTTTTGGTGGGAAGGGAAAAGTCATAGTAAATCTTACTCTTGTAATCACTGGAGTGAGTATGTTGAATCCGGGAGCTTCCTCAAGGTCCACCCCTCAAAGGAGTGGATAACTAGCCAAGTGAACTTGGTTAAAAGAAGTTTAAGATTTAATTATAGATTTATGTTAAGTCTTCCTTTTCTGCCTTCTCCAGTAGTCTTAACTGACATCATTTTGGAAGTTCAGTCATTTTTAATTGGCTCAGAATTTTAGATTTGGAAGGGGCCTTGTAGTTTTCCAACCCAAACCCCTCATTTTACTGATGAGAATTTGAGGATCAGAGAGGTTAAGCTATTTGTGCAGTATAATAAATCTAGTCGTGGGAAGTAGTTGAAGACACTTCATTGAGGATTTTAGGACAGAAAAGTGGGAAAGCCACATTTAATTGTCTGTTAACAGATATATCTGATTGGAAGGAACTCAAATTTTACTTGCAATTTACAATGTGTTTCACTTAGCTATCTATAAAATGGCTAATGGGCATATATCTGATGTGCTAGGTTAAAGTGACTTAATGTTTCTTTACTTTTAGTTATACCATAAGAAAGTACATTCCCAATGATTGTAAGTTGTGCTGAAAAGGAGACATTTCTTTAGAATGGTCTTTTATGTTTTGTACCACTTAATAAAATGTAATGACTAGTATGTTGTCTGCATCCTAGTTTAGTGTTTGAATCAAAATTTTTTAGTTTTATGCTTTTATGCAGACAATATGAGGGGAGAGAATGCTTTTCAAATAATGCCATTTCATAAAGAGCTGGTTTGCAAAAGGACTTTGTTTCAGATATGCTGTTGTTGAATATGGGACCAAGCCTGGCAGGATTTGTTTTAGAGTGAGTGATTTTAAGATTAATTTCTTCCTTGGAAAGGTGAGGGAATTTGGGGAGGTGTTTTGCATGTCTCTGTAATCGGACCAGTTAAGATGAACAATGTGGGATATTTTTCAGACTGCCATTGAAAAGTGATAATGTAAGAAATAAATAGATGTGATTTAGAGAACAAATATGATCTTAGAGCAGAGCGATTGAGGAGACAAACAGTGAGGAAGAGGAGGGGAATTGTACTTAAATATCAATCAGGTGATACTAAGTATGTCTCAATAAAAAGTAAGGATGTCAAGTTACAATCCAGGCTTGTTGCCTCTTGTAGAAACTTAAACCTGGCCATTGCCTGTGTGTAGATGTCTTCATGATAAGTTTCATAGAGCCTTTCTCTACCAGCTTCCGTGCTTTTAAATTAAGCCCTAGAGTCCTAAAGAAGTGATTCTCAGGGCCTCTTTATATTCTTAAACATTATTGAGGATCCAGAAGAAAAGAAAAGAAAAGGAAAAAAAACCCAAAAAAGTCCCTCAGTCATGTCCTACGCTTTGCGACTCCATGGACTATACAGTACATGGAATTCTCCAGGCCAGAATACTAAAGTGGTTGCCTTTCCCTTCTCCAGGGGATCTTCCCAACCCAGGGATTGAACCCAGGTCTCCTGCTTTGCAGGAGGATTCTTTACCAGCTGAGTCAGGCTTAATAGAAGACAGGTGGATTTTCGGATCTACTTGCTGTCTGTTTTGATATGTCGTCTGGTTGAATACTATGAAGGAAATCTGGCCTCACGTAAACATGTAGCTGGAAAGCTCTTATTGTTTCCTATGCTAAAACTAAGGTTGGCATCTTCTAACTCCCCTCTGATTATCCTTGACCTTTGTTTTATCATTATCTTTCAACAGCCATTTTTTTCTCGAATGCTTCTGTTTTTCTCAAAGCCATCTCCTATATTTAGCTTTAAAATAATCTTTTCTAAACAAATCCAGTTATCTTAGGATTTCTCTCTACCCTTTGTCAGTCTTTGAAAAATCCATGATTGCTTTTGCTTAGTATAAAATTCCCTAGTTGTCTCTGAAATTCTGATAGGAGGAAACACAGTGTCTAATTGTTATTTTCTTTTTATATTTTCAATTAGGATATAATTGACTAATAACATTCTTATTTCTTTTAAAGAAGGGAAAGTTCTTAGCTGTTTAAGATACTTAGGTTTGTTAAGCATCAGTTTCTGTAATTTGTATTATCAAAATATATTTGAGCATTTTTCTGAAAACTGTTATATCTAATAATACCTTTTCTTCCCTCACGTATATTTTAGAATCAATTCCTCATCCCATCATTGTTCTTAGCAACTTCAGCATCCGTGCTGGCTCTGTGGCTACCCTACCTTGATAATTCTTCGATTCTTGATGCCATTCATCCCTCTCACAAATCTTCTAGCCAGCCAGATAGTACTTGAGATTCTATCTTCTTAGACCTTTAAATTTTATAATTTCCCTCCATCACTAACCACTGCTGCAGTTTGAGAGCATGAGAGAGACCTGTTGCCTAGGTAGGAGAGCTGGCATCCTAGTCAAACAGTTAGAGAATAACAAGATGAAGATGTCTTTTGATACCAGGCCCTAACCAAAATGGCATCTCCCTCTTCTGGTAGTGACTTTAAATGATTATATTGAAATTATATATCTCAAATTAGAGTTTAAAATGCTCTCATAAGTTGGAATGTTAGAAGTATTCTGAATTGTTTCTGCAAAAGAAGTAAGTGATGTATACATCACATGGAACACACTTATCATGCGTTTATTTCTTGTTCCTCAAATGGCCTGTATTAGTATGATAAAAAATGGCCTGTCTAAAATAGGAGTACCTCGTTTTAGAAAAATCTTTCTGTTGTGTACTCTTAAGCATTATCTTTAGCAAGTTTAATGGAAGCTTACTACCTTCTGGGTAGAAAAGCATGTGAGTTTTAGAATTTAATGTTTTTGACAATCTGTTTATTAGAATGATGTAACTCACAAGGTTGATACAGAAAACCTAGGACCTGGATTTTCCCCATTTTTGACCTAAATCAATAGGACATCAATTTTATCATTTATTATTTTTTCTGTAGTTTTTTTCAAGAGTGAATGAAAAAAGGAAAAAATACTTCTTTTGGGGCCTAATGAGCTTTGGGTTCTGTAGAGCTATTCATTATTTTGTTATAACTGAGGTCATTGTTCACTTGGTAATTTTTTTCTGAAATAATTATTTTCTTTCATTTATGATTTCTAATGGATGAGTATCAGTGGAACTGGGAAAAACATACTTACTTTGAATTTTCTTAATAGGATTTAAAACTATCTTTTAATTTTGTTACAGAAATAAGAATCAAGCTCTACCATGACAACCTATCTGGAATTCATCCAGCAAAATGAAGAACGAGATGGAGTCCGATTTAGTTGGAACGTCTGGCCGTCGAGTCGATTGGAAGCTACAAGAATGGTCGTTCCAGTAGCAGCCTTATTTACACCACTGAGGGAGAGACCAGATCTGCCGCCCATTCAATATGAACCTGTTCTCTGTAGTAGGACCACTTGCCGTGCCGTTTTGAATCCTTTATGGTAATTAAAGTATATGGAAAACACTAAAGTGTCCTTATGATTTTAAAAATGTAGTTTCTTACTTGTTCATTTATATAAAATGTTTTTGTTTATAGTTATTTTTTCAAATTAAAGTAGAACCAAAGAGCTACAAAATTTTAGACACATACAGGTTGTAATGAGTTAAAAAGAAACCACATACAGAATTGTCAGTATGTAAACTGTTAGATTCTATCAGTATTCTCTAGATACTGATGCTGGCTATCACCTCATTTTGTGTCATTTGTAAAGTCATAATGGAGTGGTATGGTGTTTCAAAAATGTTGTGATTTCTTGTTATATAAGCCAGACTCTGAAGAATCACCTTTTATTCCTCTTTCTACTCCCTCTCTTTCCACTCAATCCACTGGCAAATCTGGTGGATTCTGTCTCAAGAACATTACTGATCCTGTCTCTTATTCTCATTCTCTGCTAGTACATGGTGCTTCAAAAGATGGTAATCTTTTCTTGGGTGGTTTCATTATCCTCCTAACTGATCTTCCTGTTTCCATTCTTGCCTTTTATCAGTCTCTTCTCCACCCAGAAGAGTGGAGAATTACACTTATAATGAAAAATCCAAACCCCTTATCAAG
Source organism: Ovis canadensis (assembly GCF_042477335.2). Classification (NCBI taxonomy): domain Eukaryota; kingdom Metazoa; phylum Chordata; class Mammalia; order Artiodactyla; family Bovidae; genus Ovis; species Ovis canadensis. The sequence goes on along the minus strand of NC_091262.1, from coordinate 62,660,210 downwards.
ACCTGTAAAGCTCTATATAATCTAGCCTGTGTATATTTCTGCCTTCATCTGTATCATCCATGTTCTTCATTTTCGCCTACATTATACCTTATCTTCTTTCTATTCTTGGATATACTTATTTCTACCACAGACTTTGTGCAATAGCTGCTATACATGCTGCCTGGATTGCTTTGCCCCCAGATTTTCCTGTAACTGGTTTCTTTTAATTTCAGTTACATTTTAGTTGTTTCTTAATTAAGGCTTTCCTTTAAAGTTGCCCTCCCAAATACTTTCTCATGTCTTGCGTTGTTATCTTTAGTTTTTATTATCACTATCTAAAAGTATCTTCTGCATTTATGCATTTATTGTTTATTGTCTTTCATTTCTAGAATATAAGCTTTATGATAGTAGGACGTTTGATCTCATTTACTTATCATCAGCACCTAGAATAATGGCATTCAATAACTATATATATTTGTATTGAATATGTGTTTTCTAGAGCTGAGTTTAGAAGTTACTGAGTCACTTGGAGAAAAAAATAGGATTATCTTAATTTATTGTTGGTATTTACTGAATATTAAAAGTTACAGTATATTCATTTTGGTGAACTTGTATGTGTTAAAAGTATGAACTAAATATTGGCAACACCTAAAGATACACGGCTTTTAAAGATTGCTTTCACTGTCAGTTTGAATTAATTCATTTTCAGAAAGAAGTTAATTTTATTGAAATTGGAATTTCTGCACAGTTTAGCTGAATTATGAGCTATTGTATCTTTTCTTAAAACAGTCAAGTGGATTATCGAGCGAAACTCTGGGCTTGCAACTTTTGTTATCAGAGGAATCAGGTAAGAAAGCCCCCAATTGTAGATGTTAATGCTGTAATACCAGTACTGGTCTATAGATGCAGGAAAATACACATTTAAAAATAAAGACTAATTTTTTATAGGATTAAATAAATAAATGATTAAAGTGTCTATTTTTAAGTGATTAAGTGATCAGGAAATAATTCTTTTCAGTTTAAAATTTCATTACTTGGTAATAATTTGTTAAAAAAATTTTGCTTTTTTCTACCTCTAGTTTCCACCGACTTACGCTGGTATATCTGAACTGAATCAACCTGCTGAACTTTTACCTCAGTTTTCTAGCATTGAATATGTAGTTCTGGTAAGAACATAAGAGTAACTCTTTAAGGAAGTTTAAAATATCCAGTAATTTAGCAGTGCTTTATACCAAAATAATTATTCAATTGAGCTGACTTAAAAGGCATCATTCTTCATTCTCACATTGAATTGATTGAGCATTTCAAGGGTAAGAACTGTCAAGGTCAGTTTGAGCAAGGTAATTTTTATTGTAGTTATTTGAAAGGTGGCCAGGATTTTGGGCGGGGAGGTTTGATTTGCTGTATCAAGTAGGTCAATAAATAGTAAAGTATCAATTTTGCTTTGTAGTTGAAAGGTTAGTTACAGATACTTGGTCAATATGATACTGGAGCCTAATGATATATCCCCAATTCTAATAATGAAATTACTCTTGAATTGGTTCTTGTTAGGAAAATAATTTTTCTTCCCTTTCTGAACAGCTTTACATAATTTAATACTTAAGTATTAAGGTAATGTCTTATGAATGTTGTAGAGAAAGCAGAATATGACTCACTTGAGTCTGTCACTAATTTGTCTGCTCTGACTAATTTCTAGTTCCCTTACAATGCAATTCAGATAAGATAATTATTTTATAAAAGTCACCTAATTTTGCTTTTAAGCTTTAAAGTTACTGTTTTCTTATTTTAAAAGAAATGCTTGTTGTAAGAAATGAAACTTCGTGCAGTTAAGTAAAATTGAAAGTGAAAATATCTTTCTTGTAACATGACTAATGCTCATAAACTTAATTTTTCACTTGATGATGTAGTGGATATATAATATTTCCTTTGTAAAATGGCTTTATTAGAATTCCATTGTTAAACATATAACACATTATTTAATTAGTCCTCTGTTGATTATCCTATATATTGAGCTGAAGTGTTATACTTTTAAAACAACATTTAAAACAACATGTTTTTAATCACAATATTTTTTAAAAGCGTGGTCCTCAGATGCCTTTGATATTCCTCTATGTGGTTGATACTTGCATGGAAGATGAAGATTTACAAGCCCTGAAAGAATCTATGCAGATGTCACTAAGCCTTTTACCACCTACAGCTTTGGTTGGCTTAATTACTTTTGGGAGAATGGTGCAGGTTCATGAACTTGGATGTGAGGGCATTTCAAAAAGCTATGTCTTTAGAGGAACAAAAGATCTGTCTGCCAAACAACTGCAGGTAAGCAACAAGAATGGTAGTTTGCCTGTCTCTGCATATCACTCTATGTATGTCTAAAAATGCCTTCTAGATATATGTTTCCAGAAAATATTATGAATGACTAATATAGTTATATTATAATGATATTATATGTTATAACTATTATATAACTATAACTATAACTATTATATGTTATAACTATATTATATTATATAACTATTTAAATGTAGTGTTGGCCTCAGCTTTCTTTCATTTGCCTTACACTGTAATCATAGAGATTGAAGACCCTTCACTTTTGAAGTATCTGTAAAACTTAGAGTGAAACTGAAACTGTTTTACTAAAGATTTGAAGGTTTGTAGAAGAGGCATTCTGAAGACTGAGAGAAGGCAACCACTTTTGTTTCTTTGCATGTCACTTAGGAACTAAACACTTTGTGTTTGGCAAGGGGAGATATTTTAAGTCTTGAAAGTTAATAGGTGAACTGTGAATATATATATATATATATTCATACACTGGGATATTTTTGTCTTTGGAGCAAATTAAAGCCTTGTCTGGGGGAGTTATGTGCAACATACTAGGATTATCTTGGTATATTTTTCAAAATCTTTTTCTGTCTAGATATTTTGATAGATGCTGAGAGATATTCGTATTACTTTAAATATGTTCATAGATTGGAAGATAGTTGAGAGGGCAGAGAATGTTCATATAAGTCAGAGAATTAAGGAGCATAGACATGTGAGATGTTTATTCCTTTATAACCCCCCTTATACAATTCCTTATTATTTCTCCATCATATTTATTATTACACTTTTACTTTTATATTTGCATTTATTTTTTGCGGCATTTATTCCCAGGCCATAAGTTTTTGTTTCTTCAGTTTCTTCTGGGATATCTTTTTCTTCTGTGCAGCCTCCTCTTCTGGTTTAGGAACAATCTGTTCTTTCTCAGTAAGGATCATCTCAATGTGGCAGGGAGAGCTCATGTAGGGGTGGATCCGACCATGAGCTCTGTAAGTGCTGCACCGCATCTGGGGGGCTTTGTTCACTTGGATGTGCTCAATGACCAGAGAATCTACATCTAAGCCCTTAAGTTCAGCATTACTCTCTGCGTTTTTGAGCATGTGTAGTAAAAATTCAGCACTCTTTTGGGCCACCGACCCTGTGTCTAGCCCCACTGTTTGGCCTGTGCACACCTACCAACTCTACCGTTGGAACGACGGAATGGCACACATTGCTTCTTTAAAGTGACATCCTTCAGATACTTGCTGGCTTTTCGGGTATGCATACCCTTTATGGCCTGGGCAGTTTCACGAGTATTCTTAAAGTGAACCCGAAGATTTGAACCTCTTGATTTGTATGATTTTGTGGGGTTTTCTGGGTCAAGTGAATAGTGCACCATTTTTAGGGGTCACCTCAGGCTGCTTAGCAGAAAAGCATCATTACACTTAATTTAGCTAATGCTTTAACTTTTGTTGGTTTCACCAGATTTAAATTTTCATACAGTCAGGGACTGTTTATATTTTTCACCATTACATACCTGGCCCATAACAGATACTTGAAGTATATAGCTGCTGAAAGGAATAAATGAATACAAGTTAAGAATACAGACATTCAAATTACACAGTAGTTTATTTTGACTATTAGAAATGAAGTATTCTGAGCTAGTTTCCCCATCTTTGCTCACTTAGCACTTTGTACTTTGCTCTCTTATGATGTTTATTTCATTGTATTACTGTTTACCTGATAGTCTTCCCAACTGGAACTTTTGATTTCAAGGGAAGAGATTTTGTGTTCTTTATTTTTGTGTTTCTAATGTCTATGGAAGCACCTTCCATGCCATAAATAGTTAATACATCTTTGTGGGAGTAATTAAACAGACATCACAGAAATAATCTCTTTACAGGAAATGCTGGGGCTCTCTAAAGTACCAGTTACTCAAGCAACACGTGGTCCTCAGGTACAGCAGCCACCTCCTTCCAATAGGTAATAAATATGGCAAAAAGAACTTCCCAGTTTTACAGTTGATACATCTGTCTTCACCCTTAACTTGAACATAGGCCTTCAGTGATCTGATACCATTAAATATTTTTAAGAATATAAATACTGAATTGGTATACTTTTTAAAGAGTTGCGGTAACATCACATTGCTGAAATGGGTTGGTTTTTCATCATTACAATGTAAGGCGTTACTTTAGTTTTGATATGGTCTTTAAAATTTTTTTTTTAAATATTGGAGTATAGTTTTTTTTTTAACTTATGTGGGGCATTTTATTTATTTGTTTGTCTGAATGGTACTGGGTCTTTTGTCACACGGACTTCTCTCTGGTTGCTGTGAGCGGGGGTTACTCTTCCGTTTGGTGCGAGGGCTTCTCACTGCAGCGGCCTCTCCCATTGCAGAGCATACGCTCTAGGGTGTACGGGCTCAGTCGCTGTGGCACATGGGCTCCGTAGTTGAGACTCGCAGGCTCCAGAGCACAGGCCCAATAGTTGTGGCATTGGGGTTTGGTTGCTCTGCAGCATGTGGGGCCTTCCTGGATTCGGGATCAAACCTGTGTCTCCTGCATTGGCAGGCAGATTTTTTACCCCTGAGACACCAGGAAAGCCCCTGGAATGTAGTTTTGATATATTCCTGATTTCCTACTTTTAAGTTCAAAAAATTTAATTTTTGTGCTTGAGGGCAGCCAAGCAAAAATAGGTCCCCATAAGCTTTTAGTTTTGCCTTCTTAGTTTTGTGGGTAGCTTTTTCTGCTAAACTTAACTAATCAGAGGTGGTATTAGTAAAACTGAGTCGATATATCTTCTCATAATTAATTCAGTAACTCTAAAACTTACTAGATTGGTAAATGGAAGATGCAGTCCCAAAGTAATACTTGGTTTGAGTGTTTTCTTTACAGTAATTGTACACACTGAGTTTCTCAGCAGTAGACAGCATCACTTGGGAATTTACTTGAAATGCAAATTCTTGGTCACCACCCCAGACCTGCTGAAACAAAACCCTGGAACCAGCAATCTGTGTCAGTACAAACCCTCTCACCGATTCTGATATACACAAAAGTTTGAGAACCATTTGGTCTGCCTTGTATTCAGCTTCTTTTTCTGTTCTTAAGAAAGTAGACAATTTGTTTCTTAAACCTTCACCCACAAACATTTATCAATGGCTTTTTATTTTGTTTTGTAGATTCTTACAGCCAGTACAGAAGATAGACATGAATCTCACAGACCTTCTGGGAGAACTTCAGCGGGACCCCTGGCCTGTACCACAGGGAAAGAGACCTTTGCGTTCCTCTGGAGTGGCACTTTCCATAGCTGTAGGACTCCTTGAGGTAGTGACAGTAACTTTATTTTGGAATGTAAATACGTACATGTATGTATGGACTGATATGCACAAGATGATGCTGGGTGGAAAAATCAGGTCCCGGGACAGCACATACATGATTTTATTTAAAGAAGTTTGATCTGTGGTATATCCTTTTATGTGTAGAGAAGCTTCTGGAATGATGTTTACCCAAGCAGGATAAGGAGAATTTTACGAAATACAATTTGAAAATTTTAAACTTGACATATCTTAGCTTTATCTTAATAATTAGAAGAGTTTTTGTAAAAAAAAGTTTTTTTTTTTTATAAAAGTTTGAAATGTTACTAGAAAAGTTGCAAAGGACTTTTTTCTCTGAACTATTTGTGATTAAGTGATGTTCCTACTCCTTGAATACTTTAGTTGTATTTTCTATAAACTAAGATATTCTCCTACATAACCACAGTACAGCTTTTAAAATCAGATTTTAAAATATGTGAGATACATATATCAGTATATATATACATCGATGTTTTATACAATACATGACACTGATGTATTGTGGTGTTGTTCAGTTGTAAGTTGCATCTGACTCTTTGCAGCCCCATGGACTGCGGCACACCAGGCTTCCCTGTCCTTCACTATCTCCAAGAGTTTGCTCAAGTTCATATCCGTTGAATTATACAATACGTAACACAGATATATTACTGCCATCTAATTCTCAGAACTCATTCAAGTTTCATTGATTATCTCAATAATTTTTTTTTGCTTAAAAGATTTAATTCAGAGGCATGTAGTGGTTGGGCTTCCCAGGTGACACTAGTGGTAAAGAACCTGCCTGCCAATGCACAAGACATAAGGGATGTAGGTTTGACCCCTGGGTCGGGCAGATCCCCTGGAGAAGGGCATGGCAACCTTCTCCAGTGTTCTTGCCTGGAGAATTCTATGGATAGAGGAGCCTGGTGGGCTACAGTCCATGGGGTCATAAAGAGTTGGACACGACTGAAGCAACTCAGCATGCATGCACGCACCTGTAGTGATTATGTCTGTTTAGTCTCCTTCACTCGAGTACATTTCCTCAGCCTGCCTTTACTTTCATGACCTTGACATGTTGGAAGATTCAGGCCAGTATATAGAACGTCTCTCAAATTAGGTTTGCCTTGATGGTACCCTCACAATTAGATTGAGGTCTTGCATCATTGGCAGGAAGATCACAGAAGTAATGCTGTGTTCTTTTATAGCCTATCAGGTGACATGTGATTTTCATTTGCCCCATTATTAATGATGATTACTTTGATGTGTCTGGCAGAAGTCTCCACTGTAAAATTACTCTCATTTCTCTTCCCTTTATGATTAATAAACGTTAGATGGTGAGGATCTTTAAAACCGTGAAAATATCCCATTCCTCATCAAACTTTCAATTTACTCATTTATTTATTAATACCACTGTGGATTGATGATTTCCTGTTTTATATGAGTTATAATCTGTGACTTTCAGTTTTGTTTTTCTTTTAACTTTCTAGTTTGACATAATTCCAAACATATGGAAAAGTCACAAAAATCGTTCAAAGAATTCCTTTATATCTTTTAGCCAGATTCCTCAAATGTTAACATTTATTACGTTTGATTTGTCCTTCTCTCTCTAGATATTTATATAGATAGTGAAACCATTTGAAAGTCAGTTGTAAATATATCCCTTTACTTCTAAGTACTTTAGTGTGTATATCTTAATTACACAAAAACATTCCTTTTATAATGCAGTTCATTTAACAGTCATGAGATTAACATTGATAGAACACTATTTTCCACATCTTTAAACTTTATTCAGATTTCACCAGTTATCCTAATGCTAACTCTGTATTGTATTCAGTTGTCTTGTCTCTTTAGTGTCCTTTATTCTAATAGTTCCTCAGTTTTTCTTTGTGTTTTGTGACATTAATATTTTTTAAGAGTACAGTCTAGTAATTTTTTTATTTTAATTTTGAAATTTTTAATTGTAGGACAATGGCTTTATAATGTTGTGTTAGTTTAGGCTAGTTATTCTGTAGAATGACTTTCAATTTGGGTTTATCTGATCTTTTCTCATGAGTAGATTGAGCTTTTGCACTTTTGGCAGGAATATTGCAAAAAAAAATGCAAATACTTATTTGTGATCTGCTTAGTGCAGCATCTCAGGAAGTCCATGATGTGACGTTAACTTATTTTATTACTGCTGGTTTACTTAGCTTTGATCACTTGGTCAGAGTGGTTTCAACCAGGTTTCTTCAATGTAGCGTTGTATTTTTCCCATTGTAAGTATCTGTGGGGAGATTCCTTGTGTACTCATCAAACTTTTATGCAGTAGTTTTAGTGTCCATTCTTGATTCTTGCTTGATCAGTTATTATTGGGAGGGGGGCTAAATAGTGACTTTCTAATTCCATCATTTCTTCTACATTTATTGACTTTCTACTTGAGGAAGAGTGTTCTGTTCTTCATTTATGTTTATATCAGTGTGAATTCTTATTTCATCCAATGGATTATATTCCTTTACTGTCATTATTTATTTTGAAACTCAAATTGTCCAGATTTGGGCAATGGGAGCCCTTTCAAGCTGGCTCCTGGGTCCTTATTATATGTCCTCATCACTGTTTGAACATTTACTTGCTTTCTAATATAGTAAGATGTTCAAGGCTCATCTTACTTGTTCCCTGCCCTTGACCTGAAATCAGACATTTAGAAGCCCTGGTTTCTTTTAGCTCTGTTTCTTTTGGAGCATAACCATGCTTCTACTTCTGCTTTATTGACTACACCAAGGCCTTTGACTGTGTGAATAACAACAAATTGTGGAAAATTCTTAAAGAGATGAGAATACCAGACCACCTTACCTGCCTCCTGAGAAATCTGTATGCAAGTCAAGAAGCAACAGTTAGAACCAGACGTGGAACAACAAACTGCTTCCAAATTGGGAAAGGAGTGCATCAAGGCTGTAGATTGTCACCCTGCTTTTATTTAACTTATATGCAGAGTATAACATGCGAAATGCCAGGCTGGATGAAGGACAAGCTGGAATCAAGATTGCTGGGAGAAATATCAATAACCTCGGATATGCAGATGACATCACCTTTATGGCAGAAAGTGAAGAGGAACTGAAGAGCTTCTTGATAAAAGTGAAAGAGGAGAGTGAAAAAGTAGGCTTAGAACTCAATATTCAGAAAACTAAGATATGGCATCTAGTCCCATCACTTCATGGCAAATAGATGGGGAAACAATGGAAACAGGCTTTATTTTTTTGGGCTCCAAAATCACTGGAGATGGTGACTGCAGCCATGAAATTAAAAGATGCTTGCTCTTTGGAAGAAAAGCTATGACCAGCCTAGACAGCAGAGTAAAAAGCAGAGACGTTACTTTGCCAACAAAGGTCCATCTAGTCAAAGCTATGGTTTTTCCAGTAGTCATGTATGGATGTGAGAGTTGGGCTATAAAGAAAGCTGAGTGCCAAAGAACTGATGCTTTTGAACTGTGGTGTTGGAGAAGATTGGACTGCAAGAGGATCCAGCCAGTTCATCCTAAAGGAAATCAGTCCTGAATATTCATTGGAAGGACTGATGCTGAAGCTGAAGCTCCCATACTTTGGCCACCTGATGTGAAGAACTGACTCATTGGAAAAGACCCTGATGCTAGGAAAAATTGAAGGCAGGAGAAGAAGGGGATGACAGAGGATAGATGGTTGGATGCCATGACCGACTTGATGGACATGTTTGAGCAAGCTCCGGGAGTTGGTGATGGACAGGGAGTCTGGTGTACTGCAGCCCATGGGGTCACAAAGAGTTGGACACAACTGAGTGACTGAACTGATGGTTCATGTGCTCACTGTTACTAGGATGTCATTGCTTTTATGTCCTAGTGAAAAGAGCTAAGAAGCAGATATGTATAAGAAGATGATAAGTAGATATATCTATAGGTATGTTTCCCTCTCTATGCTGCTGCTGCTGCTAAGTCACTTTAGTTGTGTCCGACTCTGTGCGACCCCATAGATGGCAGCCCACCTGGCTCCCCCATCCCTGGGATTCTCCAGGCAAGAACACTGGAGTGGGTTGCCATTCCTTCTCCAATGCATGAAAGTGAAAAGTGAAAGTGAAGACTCTCAGTCATGACCCCATGGCCTGCAGCCCACCAGGCTCCTCGGTCCATGGGATTTTCCAGGCAAGAGTACTAGAGTGGGGTGCCATTGCCTTCTCTGTCTCTCTCTATAGCTATATATTTATATATATACACACATACCCGTATAATTAAGTGTATGTGTGCATATATTTACACATATATCTACATTCCCCTGAAAACATCTATGTCTATCTCTATTAAAACCATAAACACTATATATATTAAAAATCAAGATTTCTTTCAGATATATCTAATTCCAATTTAGTACCACAGGATTTATTCTGTCCTTGCCACTTTGCATATTTCTAATTCTTTCTTTGACCGTGAGAAGCTGACTGCAACTATTCAAAATATATTTACTTATTTGCTCAGTCCTAGAATACAGATAGACTAGTTTGAGAATTTTTAGCTCAGACCTCTGTGAAAAAAGCCTAGGAGTTAGGGCTCAATGTTTATTTAACGTTCTGAGGATATATGAGACAAAATACACTATACTCAAAAGTGAACTGGGTTAGTTATCCACACCCTCCCCCCGCTTCATGTGGTTATGTTTTTCATTTGTTGCACATTCTGTCCATTTCTTTTAAAAAAATCCCATTCTTGTTTTGCATGTGTATATATGTGTAGCGAAACATTAACATTCTTCCAAATCAAAGTTGTACAAAACTATATATTCGGAATATGTTAGTCCCTTTGTTGTATGAAATTTGTCTTCTAATAAATTTCTTAAGAAGATGTAAGGGTACAGAATTTCATAAACTGTCTAAACACTGTTTCTGTGGGTTTTTTTATAGTTGAAGGATAACTTGGCAGGATATAGAAAGCCTTGCTTCTCCCTTTCTTTCTGGTAGTTTTTGAAAATGATGCTCCATTGTTTTCTTGCTTTGATGATTATGAGAAGACTGACGCCAGTCTAATTCTCTTGCCCATGTAAATTATTTGATCATTTTGCTTGGAGGTCTTGAGCAATTTATCTTTATTATCTTAATAGCATTAGTAGAGTGTCTTGTGGGTAAATTTTCTCCAGTGTCTGGTGATCATTTTTTATATGTGTATTCAAAACTTTTGTTTCTATAAAGTTTTCTTGTATCATAGTTTTAAGTGTTAGTTTTTTTCATTGTTTTATCTTCCTTAAGAACTCCAATTACACATAAATTGGATCTTTGTTAGTTTTCCATTTCAGCCACTTTGTCTCTGCCCTTTTATTCTTCTTTACTTCGTTTTTATGCTCTCGGGTATTTTCTTGCTTTTCTTCAGTTTCCTTTAAGTTTTAATTTAAATCTGGCAGTTGTTCTGTGCTGGTTGCTAGCTCCCTTCTTTCTTCCCTGTACTTTTCCCCAAACTGCCCTTGCTCTGTGTGAAGGTTTTCATGGGAGATAGCTCACTGGGACTTAGTGTCTATTTTTTTCCTTATAAGTAATTCAAAGTTTAAATGTTTTTTGTGTTCTAGTCATGAAGATGTGTGGTTTGTATACTTTTATTTGTTCTTCTTTACTGATGTTTCAGCTTTACATGATTGGTATTAGATCAGCAAGATGATACCCAGGATGAAAAGAATATTTTTATTTATTAATCTAATTTAAGAAAGTCATATAAGTAATAAGTATAACTAATAAAAACATTCAAACAATATATAAGGATATATGAAAATGAAAATTAAAAGGCAGTTTTCCTTGCTCTTCCCTAGATTTGTTAAGTATGTGATTTTTAAAATTATTATTAAAGTTTATATCACTTACATTCTTTTCTGCACTTGATCTTAGCCAAAAGCCCGAGAAGTGATATATTCTTTTCTGAATGTAATGAATAAATAGCTTGAAAATGCATTCTGTATTTTTTTCAATAACTGCTTATAGAAATTTAAAAGCATTTAAAATATGATATTATTCATTTGTGGAACAAATAGAGTGCCCTGTTTTCTTCTTCTTTCCCTACTCCTTCCTGTCTGGAGGAACAACCTTGCTTATAGGGATCAGGTTTATAGATAATTTTAAAATTAGGAAAAAAAAAACAAATTAGGAAAACATGGCTATTAGAGTAGAACTTCAAAAGAAAGATATATCTTGTGTTTAAATTTTGTTTTAAACATTTGATTATTCTTGAGATATGTGTGCTTTCCTGTTGTTTAGAAAGAATATGTCAAAATTCACCATCAGAAATGTGTATCCATATGTTTCCCTTTAAACTCTTCTCATGGGTTACTTTTTCCTGATAGTGTACTTTTCCAAACACTGGTGCTCGTATCATGATGTTCATTGGTGGTCCAGCCACTCAGGGGCCTGGAATGGTTGTTGGAGATGAATTGAAGACACCCATAAGATCATGGCATGACATTGAAAAAGACAGTGCCAAATATGTCAAAAAGGGAACTAAGGTAAGTTTGATTTTTAAGTCTTTTTGCCTTATTAGAAAAATTCATTTGATGAAGGAGGAGGAATATAATTACTTGATGATAAATCCGATATCATGATGATCCTATAGCTGCCATTCAGAATTAGAGAAATAGTCTTTTTTTCCTTGATAACTTAGGGTATTTTTTTTCCTGGTTTTAAATATTTAAAAACTTAATTTTGTTGTTTAGTTGCTCAGTTGTGTCCGACTCTTTGCAACCCCATGGACTGCAGCATGCCCGGCCTCCCTGTCTATCACCAGCTCCTGGAGTTTACCCAAGCTCATGTCCATTGAGTCAGTGATGCCATCTGACCATCTCATCCTCTGTTGTCCCCTTCTTCTCCTGTCTTCAATCTTTCCCCGAATCAGGATCTTTTTTTAATGAGTCAGATCTTCGCATCAGATAGCCGAAGTATTAAAAACTTTAAAAATTTAATATTTTTAAATTAAATTTAAATATTAACTTTTTAATTAAAAACTTAATAGTGGACACCAGTAGGTGTCTCTTTAAAAATTAATCCTGGGAGAAAACCTGTGTGTCTTTTTAATATTCATGTTAAAGAATGTCTTTCCCATAAGGAAGAATTTCTTAAATTTTCCTAATTCTCATTTTCAAGAGGCTGCCCTTTAGATGTGACTATTATTCGTAATTTGAATAGTCCATCATTTTCTCATAAGTTGTTCTCTGTTCATGAAACTTCAATTTTACCTGAGTTTGTGTCAGTGCATTTTTACTACTTTTGATTCTTGACACCCTTGTATTGGTTCTGCTTGTTAATTCCCAACCATCCCCCTTTTAAAAAAATTCTCTAAAGTTTACAATATTAGCTTAGTTGTGCTGTTTTGTCTCATGTTTCTTTTTGGTAGTCATTATTCAATTTTTAGTGTGTAGTTAATAACAGATAATTTTTGTTACTATTAATGGATACTATTTTCCTGATACCTAATTTCCCTTTTGAGCTTGGAATATTTCTTAGAGCTACAAAAAAAGTTTTATATTTGTTTATCTTAACACTTTTGTTATTATCTCTCTATTTTTGATGTTACTTGGGTATAGATTTAGCCAAGAAAAAGTTCTGTGTTGATTCTTCCATTATTTTTATGTATGAAGAGCAAGATGTTCACTATGCTTTTCTTCAAGGTTAACTTGATTGAGGAGTTTAGAAAGAATAGCAGTTAAAGTAAAGAAAGTGCCAGACTTACTAGAATTTATTGTATTATTTTATGAGACATTATAGAAAGTTAAATTAGGACAGATCCCATTTAAATTATTGTGGACTCTGAACATTTCTTAGATCATCTTGATCTATTAATGGTAAAAGAGTTACAGGATGATGACGTTTGTACATTACTCTGATTTGATCTTAAAAATTCTGTTGTAGCATTTTGAAGCATTGGCTAATCGTGCTGCTACCACTGGTCATGTTATTGATATCTATGCATGTGCATTAGATCAGACAGGTCTCCTGGAGATGAAATGCTGTCCTAACCTTACTGGGTACGTATGCACATTTTTATAAGTTTTGCAATTATAAACTAATAATGAGAGTTTACGAATATAAACCAATGACAGTTTTGGAAAAAGTAACCGAGTCATCATCCTGCCACTGTAGGGCAACAGCTGTTAAGTTTTTTATACTCCTTTCAGTGATGCTCACTTTAAATTTTTTCTAAAATACAGTTAAAAAGGCACAATTTCTGTTTGAAAAGCTCATCTTGATACTCTTAAGTCATTGTTGTATTTTATTACTTTAGTGGCTTTTGTGAAATTTAATTAACATACCGTAAAATTTACCCATTGAAAGCATAGAATTTATTTTACTTTCTTTTGGCTGTGCCGCATGGTATGCGGCATGTGGATCTTAGTTCCCCGACCAGGGATTAAACCGGTGCCCTCTGCATTGGGAGCACAGAGTCTTCACCACTGGACAGCCATGGACGTCCCTAAGCATATAACTTACTTTTTTTTACTATATTCTGTCACCATAATTTAGCTTTAGGACATCTACATTATCCCCGCAAGAGACTCTACGCATTAGCAGTCACTCTCTATTTCTCCTTCCTTGCCCTCCCCTTTCAGCCTGGACAACCACTGAACTACTTTCTGTCTCTATAGATTTGCCTGTTCTTGACATTGGGGGAAGCCATTTTGTCCTTCACCATTAAGAATAACGTTAGCTGTGGGTTTTGTAGATGCTTTTATCAGGTTGAATATGCTTTTATCCCTAGTTTGTTGGATTTTACTTTGAGTGAGATGGGAAGTCATTAGTGAGTTTTCAGGAGAGGAGTGATACGATTTGACTAAATATTTTTAAAGGGTCATTTATTTCAGTTGTCTTCAGCAGTGAGATACAGGAATAGCAAGTGGTGGTATCACAGGTGGTGAGACATGGTTGGATTTGGGATATATTTACAAGGTAGAAGATTTGCTGATAGGTTGGATCTGGGGTTTGAGAAAAGCAAATGAGTCTAGAAGGATTGTGCTGTTCTTTATTGAAATGGATACGACTGGGAGGAACAGTTGGGGAGAAGATTAGGAGTTCAGTTCTGAACGTGTTTGGTTTAATATGCCAGTAGACATCCATTGGAGGAATTGAGTAGGCAGTTGGATATTAGAACCTGGTAGGCAGATGATAGGTCTGGATTTATATCTGTAGATATAAATGTGGGAGTTGCCAGAATATTACATGTTTTTGTAAAGTAGTAAAAGTGGATGAGATTATAAGATTGTGTAATTTATCACTGTGAAGGTCATTGGTGACTTTCCTAAGAGCATTGAAAGTTGACTTAGAATGAATAAGAAAAGGAACAGGAGAGGGGATTGTGAGCAGCTGGTATAGACCAGAACTTCTCAGACTTCCATTTCACATTTACACGTCAGAAGGATATCTTGGTAAAACGCAGATTCTGGGTTTAGTATGGATAGGATGGGACTTAAAATTCTGCTTTTCAAACAAGACCCCTTGGTGATGCTAATGTTGATGGATCAAGGGCCACACTGACTAGGAAGGGTATAGACAGCTCTTGCCTAAAAGTTTGTTGTAAAAGGGAGCAGATAATAGGGTGCAGTATATGTTGCCAGTAATTTAGGATGCTTAACTAGGTGTAGTGATAACGTAGATCATTATAGGTGGTATGTTTACAAAAGTAGAAAATCTGAAAGAATGTACATGCCGAGTGTAAAATCAGTATGTTAGGTTGTCAAGACTTCTAAATCAGGGTCAGTGTACAAGCTCCAATTATATTTTTGTATACCAGTAACAAATACAGTAGACCCTTGAACACCATGAATTTGAACTGCACAGGTCCACTTATATGTAGATATTTTTTCAGTGAATAGACACTGAATTACTACACCATCCTTAGTTGGTTGAATTTGGGGATGTGGAACCTGGATACAAAGGGGTAACTAAAAAGTTTTACATAGATTTTTGACTAGAGCATAAGGGTCTGTGTCCCAACTCTGGGTTGTTCAAGAGTCAGCAATAAAGAGCGAACAAAATTTAACAACATACAATCTATGATAGCATCAGAGATGATATAAATTAGGACTTTAGCAACATCAAAAATAAAATTACTGTTGGGTACTTCTCTGGTAGTTCAGTAGCTAAGACTCCATACTTCCAATGTAAGGGGTCTGATTTCAATCCCTGGTCCTGGAACCAGATCCTGCGTGCCTCAGTGAAGACCTGGCACAGCCAAATAAATAAATAAATACAATCTCATTAAAAAAATTACCATTGATTAATTATACCACATCAGTTTTATTCTTTTGCCTAATTTAATTTTTGATTGTTTTTATCATTTAAAACTGCTCAAAATGTTGTTATTATTTAAAATCTATAAAAATGTTTATAAATGTTTGTACTCATGTTGTTTAGTGACTTCACTTTCCCTTAATTTGCATTTTTTCCTACTTTGCATTTTTTACTCACATCCTGGAAATAGATTTATACAGTTGACTCTTGAACAATTTGAGGATTAGAGGAACTGACCCTTTGCATAGTGGAAAGTCTGAATATAATTTATAGCTGGCCCTTCGTTATCTGTGGTTCTTCCATATTTGCAGTTCTGCATTCTCAGATTCAACCCTCAGTGGACAGTATGGTTCTGTGTATTACTACTGAAAAAAAAAAACAAAACCACACATGTAAGTGAACGCATGTAATTCAAAACCTGTGTTGTTTAAGGATCAATTGTATATTACTCCACTGTGTGGATATACTGTATTTTATTTGGCTAGTTCAACAGATGATCATCTGGATTATTTCTAATCTTTCATTACTGTAAAAATACTGAAGTGAATAGACTTGTGCCTATATTTTGCTTTTTGGTTTTGTTTGCCCAGTCATCTTTGGGATGGATTCCTAATAGTGTGTTTGCTGGATTAAAGAGAACATACATATTTAATTTTGTTGTATATTGTCACATTCCCTTGCGTTGGGGTTGCACCATTTTCCATTCCCATCAGCAATTATGAAAGTGCCTACTTTTCCCACAATCTCCTCAACAGAATACATTGTCAGACTGCTTTGCTGATTTATTAGGGTGGAAATGGCATCTCAGATAGTTTCTATTTGACAATTAATGTTTTTTTAAAACAAATTTACAGAAGTACATGGTTATGGAAAAAAAATTAACAGTATTTAAGTGCATAAAGTGAAAATGCTCCCACATATCCCTGTATTCTCATTACTGTGTATAATACTGTTAAGTTTGCTGTGACACACAGAGACAAATACATGTGTATACACATACACATGTAGACGTTTGTTTTTAAAAATGAGAATGCCTGCCATTAACTCAGCTGTCTTCACTAGCAGGGAGAACTGGGTAACTGGGGTAGGAGAGACACATATGTTCAGTTCAGTTCAGTCACACAGTCGTGTCCGACTCTTTGTGACTCCATGAACCAGAGCACGCCAGCCCTCCCTGTCCATCACCAACTCCTGGAGTCCATCCAAACTCATGTCCATCAAGTCGGTGATGCCATCCAAGCATCTCTTCCTGTCATCCCCTCTCCTCCTGCCCTCAATCTTTCCCAGCATCAAGGTCTTTTCAAATGTGTCAGCTCTCCACATCAGGTGGCCAAAGGATTGGAGTTTCAGCTTCAACATCAGTCCTTCCAATGAACACCCAGGACTGATCTCCTTTAGGATGGACTGGTTGGATCTCCTTGCAGTTCAGGGGACTCTCAAGAGTCTTCTCCAACACCACAGTTCAAAAGCATCAATTCTTTGGTGCTCAGCTTTCCTTATAGTCCAGCTCTCACATCGAACACATGTTACTGTGTACCTATTTTTACTTTCTGAATTTTGTAATGTATGATGTATAACCTATTTAAAAAAGATTTTTGAAAAATTACTGAGGACAAATACAAGTGTTAGGGGCACTCAGGTACCCTCAGAATTGAGATTATTTGTGGGGTAGGAATATTTTCATATAATTGAGTTTTTAAAATTAATGTTAATAAACACATTTTAGGAAATATCTTTAAAATGTTGTTAGTAGTATTGAGAAATAATTTGCTTTTCTGGTTTTACCACATGGACCCAAGTACTGGCATCACATTGTCTCTTGTTCTTTTCATGCAGAGGATACATGGTAATGGGCGACTCTTTCAACACTTCTTTATTCAAGCAGACCTTTCAAAGAGTTTTTACCAAAGATATGCATGGGCAGTTTAAGATGGGCTTTGGTGGTACATTAGAAATAAAGGTAAGAGCTAAAACTTGACATGTGTGGTATGTTACCAAGAGAGAAATTTGTAGGCTTGATCATAATTTTAAAATACCATCAGTCAAATTCCATATATACTTTAAAAATAGTGGTTATTTTATATTGAAACCTGGAGTTAGAGATTTTATTCACTGTAATACTGTTCATTATTAAACATATAATGAAATTTTACTTGAGTATCCACAGATAATTGTTAAAACAAGAAAAAATCATGTAAGCAAAATTTCCTTTGACTCCATTTTTTGTTTACATAGGGTTTAACTTTTTAAGGCTAGGTATACCTTGTTTTATTGTGCTTTGCAGGTACTATGTTTTTTACAAGTTGAGGATTTGTAGCAGCCCTGTGTGGAGCAAGTCTGTTAGCACCATTTTCCCACCAGCATTTGCTTATTTTATATCTCTGTCACATTTTGGTTATTCTCACAATATTTGAAACCTTTACATTATTATTGCATTTGTCATCTGTGATTTTTGATGTTACCATTAATACCATAATTGTTTTGGGGCACCATGGACCATGCCCATTTAAGAGAGTGAACTTAATCAGAAAATGTATATGTTCTGATCACTCCATCTGTCTCTTTCCCTCTTCTCAGGCCTTCCCATTCCCTGAGACACAATAATATTTTAAATTAGGTCAATTAATAACCATACAGTGGCCTCTAAAGGGTTCAAGTGAAAGAAAGAGTCCCACATCTCTCACTTTAAATCAAAAGCTTACTGAGGAAGCATGTCAAAAGCCAAGACAGGCCAAAAGCTAGGCTTCTTGGCACCAAACATTTAGCCAAGTTATGAAGGCAAAGGAAAAGTTCTTGAAGGAAATTAAAAGTACATGAATGATAGCAAAAAGAAAGTGAAATAGCCTGATTGTGGATATTTTTAGTGTCCTGGGTAGAGGATAAAACCTGCTATAACATTCCCTTAGGCCAAATCCTAACCTCGAGCAGGCCCTAACTCTCTTCAATTCTTGGGAGGCTGAGAGAGGTGAGGAAGGTGCAGAGGAAAAATCTGAAGCTAGCACAGAGTCGGTTCATAAGGTTTAAGGAAAGTATGAAAGTGCAAGGGAAGCAGCAAGTGGTGATGTAGAAGCTGCAGGAAAATTATCCAGAAGATCTAGCTAAGATAGTTAATGAAGGTAGTTAATTAAAACAAGTTTTCAATGTAGGTGAAATGCTATTCTGCTGGAAGAAAATGCCATTGAGAACTTTCATAGCTAGAGAGAAGTCAGTGTCTGGCTTCAAAGGACAGTCTTGACTCTTGTTAGGGGCTAATGCAGTTGGTGACTGTAAATTGAATTAAGGCTCATTTACCATTTCTGAAAATCCTTGGACCCTTAAGAATCTTCTCTCCATGCTCTTTAAGTGGAACAGCATAGTCTGGATGACAGCATATCTGTTTACTGCATGTTTGCTGAATATTTTGAACCCACTGTTGAGACCTGCTTCTCAAAAAAAAAAAAAAGGTTCTCTTTTAAATACTACTGCTCACTGAAAATGCACCTGGTACTCCAAGAGCTCTGATACAGATGGACAGTGAGATTCATGTTGTTTTCATGCCTGCTAACCCAGTATCCGTTATGCAGCCATGGATCAGGGAGTAATTTCAACTTTCAAGTCCTATTTGTTAGGAAATATGTTTCATAAGGTCATGGCTGCCATTCATTTGATGAATCTTGGCAGAGAATTCACCATTCTAGATGCCATTAAGAACATATGTGATTTGTGGAAAGAGGTAAAAAATATCAGCCTTAACGGGCATTTGAAAGAAGTTTCAAGCCTCATGGGTCTCTGAGGGGTTCAAGACTTCAGTGGAGGAAGTAATTATAGATATAGTGGAAACAACTAGGGAACTAGAATTAGCAGTGGGGAATTAGAGCTAACTAGAATTAGAGCCTGGGGACTTCTCAGGTGGTCCAGTGGCTGAGACTGTGCTGCCAATGCAGGGGGCCTAGGTTCCATCCCTGGTCAGGGAACTAGATCCCACATGCCGCAAATATGAGTTCGTATGTTGCAACTGAAAGAAGCCACGTGCCACAACTAAAAGATCCTACATGCTGCAGTAAAGATCAAAGATCCTGTGTGCTGCAACTAGGACCTGGTGCAGCGAAATAAATAAATACTTAAATGAAGCCTGAAGATGTGACTGAATTGCCACAGTCTCATGATGAAACTTGAATGGAGAGGAGTTTCTTCTTCAGAAAGAGCAAAGAAAGTGGGGTTTCTTGAAATAGAATCTACTGGTGAAAATACTGTATAGATTGTTGAAATGACCACAAAGGATTTAAAGTATTATATTAACTTAGTTGATGAAGCAGTGACAGAGTTTGAGAGGACTCACTCCAATTTTGAAAGCGGTTCAATTAATGGATAAAATGCTGTCCAACAGTGTTGCATTCTACAGAGAAATTGCTTGTGAAAAGAAGAGTCATTTGATGTAGCAAACTTCATTGTTGTCTTATTTTAAGAAATTGCCACATGTATCCAGAAAGCTCTCATTCAAACAGATGCCGATGTGGAGCCCACCAACATGGAGGGCTGACTGTATATTCTTATTTTGCAGACCTCAAGGGAAATAAAGATTTCAGGAGCTATTGGACCCTGTGTCTCTCTCAATTCTAAAGGACCCTGTGTGTCTGAAAATGTAAGTCACGACCTTTTTTTCTAAAAAAGAAAATCATTAATTCTCAGGGCAGATCCAATAGAGACCTGGGGTGGCAGTATGTAGCATTCCTTTCAAAATGACTGTGTGGGTGCTTTTCAGTAAAACGTGCTTCAGCTCCCATTGGTATACCTCTGTCTGTGGTTGTTCTTTCCACATACTACTTTTCCCATCCGTCCCTAAATTAGAACTTTTGCACTGTCACTAGTCTTCTATTTTTCATGCCTAAGTTATTCCTTGCCCATTGTGCCTGGGGGGAAAAAAGCAACTATTATGATTTGGAAAGTTGGAGATTTCTGAAAGTCAAAATTAATCCCCCCATTTTTTTCATTAGAGATTCCATTGGAGTAATTAAAGATTTTGAAAGTGAAAGTCACTCAGTTGTGTCTGACTCTTTGCAACCCCATGGACTATATAGTCCATGGAATTCTCCAGGCCAGAATACTGGAGTGGGTAGCCTTTCCCTTCTCCAAGGGATCTTCCCAACCCAGGGTTCTAACGCAGATCTCCCACATTGCAGGCAAATTCTTTACCAGCTAAGCCACAAGCTGAATTAATTCCTTTCTTTACTATTATTCTATCTAGGAGATGTATAACGTGCTTTGAAATGGTAGACTCATATAGCTGTGAAGAAAATGATGCGATAAAATATAAAGTGTGCAATCATCTTTGAAATGACACTTTAAAAATTAGTTAAGTATATAAAAATTTATATCTAAGATGTTTTCTTGGAAATTAGACTGCTTAAATTACACAGTTCTGATCCAAAGAACCTGTATTCATATAGGCGTATGTTAAATCACTATCTCTTTAAGTGGATTAAATCATTGGATAGAAGGTTAATGTTAGTTGTAATTACTTCATTAAATTGAGTACACTGTTAATGTCTACAATATGAGGAACTTATGCTAATACTTTTATAATTTACTTAGCAAGGATTTGAATTAATTTTATTTGTGTGAAAACTGCTTAATTTTATTTCATGGCATATTTATACGATCTTAAAAAAATCATACATTTGACATTTATTGAATTAGTTAGAAACCTGAAGTGAATTTTTTTTCACTGGTATTTTTTTCTACGTTTCCACCTTTATATATATATGGCATATGTGTGTGTGTGTGTGTGTGTGTGTGTGTGTGTATAAATAGGTAAGTGTTAGTCGCTCAGTCATGCCCGACTCTTTGCGACCCCATGGACTGTAGCACACCAGGCTCCTGTGTCCATGAGATTTTCCAGGCAAGGATACTGGAGTGAGTTGCCATTTCCTTCTCCAGGGGATCTTCCCAACCCAGTGATCGAACCCAGGTCTCCTGCACTGCAGGCAGATTCTTTACCAAGTCAGCTACAAAGGAAGCCCATATATATATATATAGTGGTAAATTGGAGAAGGCAATGGCAACCCACTCCAGTACTCTTGCCTGGAAAATCCCATGGGTGGAGGAGCCTGGTAGGCTGCAGTCCATGGGGTCGCTAAGAGTCGGACACGACTGAGCGACTTCATTTTCACTTTTCACTTTCATACATTGGGGAAGGCAATGGCAACCCACCCCAGTGTTCTTGCCTGGAGAATCCCAGGGACGGGGGAGCCTGGTGGGCTGCCATCTATGGGGTCGCACAGAGTCGGACACGACTGAAGCGACTTAGCGGCAGCAGCAGCAGCAATGGTAAATTCCCACCCCAGTACTCTTGCCTGGAGAATCCCATGGACAGAGGAGTCTGGCAGGCTACAGTCCATGGGGTCGCAAGAGTCGGACTCGACTTATTGACTAAACCACCACCACCACCACCAGAGATAAATTGTATTCTCTAGCCTTCAAATATGCTGTTTTATTTTTACAGGAGATAGGAACAGGTGGCACTTGTCAGTGGAAGATATGTGGACTCAGTCCCACTACAACCTTAGCCATATATTTTGAAGTTGTCAATCAGGTATGACTTTTATATTTGAATTTGGAAATGTATATTTGAAAACATAATTTAGGCCATGAGTATTTCCAGAGCTATGACCAAAAGATCATTCTGTTTTGAAATTTTTCTTTGTCATTTTCTATTTCTCAAGGCTACACTCCTTGGTGAGAGGACATACTATATAATAAGAGACATCAGGGAGAGCTGCAAATACCCAACCTCTTTGGGGAACCCAGCTTTTAGTCTTTTGTTTTAAAACTGTAGCATAAATAAAATCTTAAATTCTGTTCTAGTTATGCATTTTTGTAGGTAGGTATCTAGTTCCTCCTAGGTGTTGCAAGGTATATACTGATATATGAGTCCTTTTGAAAGAAAGTTTAAGATATCAAAATTTATAGAAAAAGATTGGAAGGTAAAAGATGGCAATATTTGGAAAGATATTTTGTTCTGCTGCAGGAGAACATTATCATATTAAGGAATGATATAACGTATAAATATTGATATACCAGTAGTTATGGGGCATAAAATGAACTATGAAGTATTAGTAGTGAGCCTGCCTAAAATAGATGCAGTAATTTTTTTTTAACTATTAAAATTTGTGAAAAAGATAGTGGCTCTTATTGATAGACAGTAACAACAACCACAAAGCAAGAATGTCTATTATCAAAGGGCATGAAGAAAGTTTCCCTTTTGACCGTCTTGTTTCTTTCTGAGGATTATTATCATATATTACTGTTGGTCTCTTCTCATTAATGGTTTTCTGTTGGTCATCTGTTCATCATGTGATTATCTTCCTAAAATTTCTGTTTTCATCTTATGTACCTAGGGGAGGAGAACTTAGCTCAAGTTCTCTTTCTTTTATTGAATTGTAGTCAATTTAAAATGTTGTGTTAGTTTCAGGTCTATAGCAAAGTTATACATATATATTTTTCTATTCTTTTTCAGATTCTTTTCCCTTATAGGTTATTTCAAAATATTGAGTATAGTTCCCTGTGCTCTACAGTAGGTCCTTGTTGGTTATCTGTTTTATATATAGTAGTGTGTCTATGTTAATCCCCAAATCCTAATCCCCCACCCCAACCTTCCCCTTTGGTAACCATAAATTTGTTTTCTATGTCTGTGAATTTATTTCTGTTTTGTAAATAAGTTCATTTGTATCTTTTTTTTAGATTCTACATATAAATGATATCATATGATATACATGTTTCTCTGTCTCTCTTACTTAGTATGATTATATCTCAGTCCATCCATATTGCTGTAAAAGGCATTATTTCATTCTTTTCTATGTTAGTTCCATTTCTTTTTATCCAGTTACTGTTAGGCAGAATTGCCTCACATATTCTTTTTTTTAATCTTTTAATTTCTTTATGCTTCTCCCTTCATTTTGCTTTTTCATGTTTCTCTGAATTATATATTACTTGAAATTGGTTTACTAGCTTGACTCAATCCCGTCTTATCCTTCATAATTTTTCTCCTCTCCCCAATATATTTCTCTTTCATGTGGCAAATCACCATTGTTCTGTATGCCCTTGAAATAAGCATCCTCCTGATAGATTTTAGAATGAATTGTTAGTGCTAGGATATGCAATCCATGAGTATATGACAACACTGTAATAGACTTTGCTTAGATTCTGCTCTTTTATTTTTATGCAGCATAATGCTCCAATTCCTCAAGGAGGGCGTGGTGCAATCCAGTTTGTGACTCAGTATCAGCATTCAAGTGGGCAGAGACGTATACGGGTGACCACCATTGCTAGGAAGTAAGTTTTATTTGTTAGAGATTTAATTTATGTGTCGTGCTCCCAAAACTGGCTTCCTATTTTGAATGACATTTTGGAGTAAAGTTAGTCTGGAAAGAATTCTTAGATGAGGTGAGTCTAGATGTGAACAGGCTTTTGGTCTATTTTGTTTGTCTTGGACTTGATTGTCTGGGTAGGAAGTGTTCGTCAGTATAAACTTAACCTGATCTAGATATGGTTTAGAAAATGCACACTGAAGGAAATAGCTCTCCTTTTATTGAAATGTACTTAAATTCCAGCTTCATTTCTGAAAACCATGAGACTATTTTGGTGAGTGATGGACACAGCCTAATGTTTCAACAGAGTGTTGTGTTAGATGGCCTGTTAAATAGTAGAGGGCAGTATGTAGAGAGATGAGATATATTGTCCTGCTATAACTTTGCTCTGACTTAAAATCCTTGAATGAATGTTAAGGGAATATATTATTCTTTTGAAGAAAACGTGCCAATTGAGCTTTCCTTTATGTTTGTTCAGATTTCATGCTATAAATTTTGAAGTATTGATTCTTGGCAAATAGGTCAATTTATTTATGCCCCCTCAACATATACACTGGAGAAGGAAATGGCAACCCACACCAGTGTTCTTGCCTGGAGAATCCCAGGGACAGAGGAGCCTGGTGGGCTGCTGTCTATGGGGTTGCACAGAGTTGGACACGACTGAAGTGACTTAGCAACATGTACACATCCCACCCCCACATGCATGTATAACTTAATTTGGAATTCAAAATATTTGCTTAAGGAAACAACTGAGCTTGTCAAATTGAGGGATACTTGACAAAGCCATTGGCTTAGACACAACAAAAATGTCTTAGAAGGCAAAGAAACTGTTAGTGACTTGTCCAAATTAAAGGAGACGAAAGAGATGTTACAACTAAAGCCAGTATGCAATCCTGGATAAAATCCTGTCCGGAAAATTTTTGCTATAGGGACATTGTTGAGACAGTTGGGGCAATTTGAATTTGATCTACATATCGGATAATAATATTTTATCTTTTTTTTCCCTTTAACCAAGGACTTTATTGTTTGAATATTTGCAACTATTATTCTATACTCAAATTTTAATTTGTTACAAAAGTCTATATTCCATATTGCTAGGTCACTTCACTTTCCATTTTATGCCAAATTTCCATCAAGAACTATTTCCCCAAATCCTAGTCTCCAGATTGTGTGGTGGTGGTGGTGTTCATTTGCTAAGTTGTGTCCGACTCTTTGTGATGCCATGGACAATAGCCTGCCTGGTTCTTCTGTCCATGAGATTTCCCAGACAAGAATACTGGAGTTATATCGGTGTTTAATTTCATTAATTTTGTAACTGAGCTGTATAAGGGAACTTTTTTATTCTTAGGAGAGACACACTGAGGTATTTAAGGAGAAGGTGATATATCTATCTTTAATTTACTCTCACAAAGTTTGGCAAAAGAAAAAGTGTGTGTGTACAAAGGAAGAGAGAATGGCAAAACAGAATGTTAAAGTGCTAACAATTGTTTAATGAATATATAGATGAATATATAGATCATTCTACTCATTTCTTTTATGTTTGAAATACTCTTAAAATGAAAAGTTTTAAAAAGAGGTTAATCTTTCAAGAGAAAGGGAACTTTTGTCATAAGAAATTTTTCATGGATTTATAGATCTTCAAATTCTTTTTGCTTCGAATTTTTGAGGCTATTTGTAGAGAGATACCATATGTGTTTTGATGCCATTTATATCATTGTGTCTCACCAAAGCACCTGCTTCTTCAAATTAACTTATCCTGGCCATTTTCAATAATCGAGTCTTAATTTTTTCCCTTTATTTATTAGAAATATGACTTTAGGGGCTGAGGCAAGTGCATTTGTTAAGTGAATAAACCATATGAAAGTAAAGGACTTAAGTTCCTGAGATACAGTCAAGTTATCCTGTGTTGTATAGAGAAAATAACTTTGATCTGGAAAGTTTGGTTTGAAACTACTGGTAAGAATCATAGTGAAAGAGTATTGAAAATACAGAAGACAGATTTTGCCATGTGAACAAACCCTTTAAACTTTAGGAATAAAATTTTAAATTTATGGCTAAATAACTTTTAAGTAGTAAATTTGTATGTGTTTGCTTGCTAATATATTTTTCACTGCTGAGCCATTTTGTTGTCAGGAGAAAAATGTTTCAGCAAGTGAATATCATGGTCGTACAAGTTGGGGAAATTCCCATTTAAAACAATTTTGCTTTTGAGAATTCCGTGGTGTTCTAGTGGTTCTAACCATTGGTACTTCAGCTGCTGTGGGCCCTGGTTCACTCCCTGGTTGCAGAACTAAGATTCTGCAAGCCCTGCTGTGTGGCCAAAAAAGCAACAGCTTTGTTTTTAGTTCTATGATATTTTTTCAGTTAAAAAGTAATTAAACTATTAGTATAATCACCAAGTGTTTAAATTGTACTAAAAATAACCTTTAAAATTATCAGTTCTTATTCCTTTATTCATTCTCATTGTTTTCTGCTTCTCGGTATTTCATTGCACTGAGATAATCTATGGCTATAAGTCACCTGGAAAATATTAAACAATTATTTGTCTACTTGAAAAAAAATTAAAAGCAGAGGGAAAAAGGAGAAGAATTTGAGTGCTGCTGCCTGAGTTTTCTTGGGATCCCTTCTTAGAGCTCTGAGTCATGTAAAAGTGGTTCAGCTTTTCATGAAGCTATAAGTATTGCTAGAATTTCTTTAAGTGAGGTACTTAGGAACAGGATCAGCTGAAGTATTAAAAAACTCTGCCTGTGAAATGTTAGACAAACAAACAAAAGCTATTGCTGGGTCTCCTTGTTATCAGCTTGACTGGATTAAATTTATAGAACAGATGAGTTTAATAAATTGTGCTGTTTTATATATAATAGCAAATGAATCACTTAGACTAAAATTTTACTTATTATTTTTGATTGGTTTTATTGTGTCATATGGAGATAAAAGAATACATAATAATTTTAATTAGGTAATTATTACTAATAATTGAATTAAAGACCAATGAGAAAAAATTCTGATACTTTATTCATTTTCCAGTTTAGGAAATGATAATTATTTAGCCTGGGAGAAAATTTTATTTTTTGTGTTTCCATTTTTCTGTTTTTATAAGATTAAAGATTTGATAAGATTGAAGAAATGAATTTTTTTTTTTTTGTGGACTAACAGGAAGTTTTATTCATTTCTAGGGGAATGCAAATAGGTAGTTAGTTTTTTTTAAATAAAATAAACATATTCTTACCATATATCCATCAATTGTATTCTTTGATATTTATCCAAATGAGTTGAAAATTTATGTCCATACAAAAACCTACACACAGATGTTTATAATAGTTCTGTTTGTAATTGGCAAAAGTTGGTAACAACCAAAATGTCTTTCATTAGGTAAATGGATAAATTTGGCATATAAAGAGAAATGAATTTTTAAAGTCAGATATACCAACCCATGTCAGTTCAGTTCAGTTCAGTTGCTCAGTCATGTCTGACTCTTTGCGACCCCATGGACTTCCAACTCTTTGCGACCCCATGGATTGCAGCACGCCAGGCCTCCCGGTCCATCACCAACCCCTGGAGCTTACTCAGATTCATGCCCATTCAGTCGGTGATGCCATCCAACCATCGCATCCTCTGTCGTTCCCTTTTCCTCCTGCTTTTAATCTTTCCCAGCATCAGGGTCTTTTCAAATGAGTCACTTCTTTGCATCAGGTGGCCAAAGTATTGGAGTTTCAGCTTCAACATCAGGCCTTCCAATGAATATTCAGGACTGATTTCCTTTAGGATGGACTGGTTGGATCTCCTTGAAGTCCAAAGGACTCTCAAGAGTCTTTTCCAACACCACAGTTCAAAAGCATCAGTTCTTTGGCGCTCAGTGTTCTTTATAGTCCAACTCTCACATCCATACATGACCACTGGAAAAACCATAGCCTTGACTAGACGGACCTTTGTTGGCAAAGTAATGTCTCTGCTTTTTGATATGCTGTCTAGGTTGGTCATAACTTTTCTTCCAAGGAGCAAATGTCTTTTAATTTCATGGCTTCAGTTATCATCTGCAGTGATTTTGAAGCCCCCAGAAATCAAGTCTGTCACTGTTTCCACTGTTTCTTCATCTATTTACCATGAAGTGATGGGACCAGATGCCATGATCTTCGTTTTCTGAATATTGAGCTTTAAGCCAACTTTTTCACTCTCCTCTTTCACTTTCATTAGGAGGCTCTTTAATTCTTCTTCACTTTCTGCCGTAAGGGTGGTGTCATCTCCATATCTGAGGTTATTGATATTTCTCCCGGCAATCTTGATTCCAGCTTGTGTTTCTTCCAGTCCAGCGTTTCTCATGATGTACTCTGCATGTAAGTTAAATAAGCACAGTGCCAATATAAAGCCTTGATGTACTCCTTTCCTGACTTGGAACCAATCTGTTGTTCCATGTCCAGTTCTAACTGTTGAATTTTCCATAGTTTGTTGTGATACCAACCCGTGTATCTGTGTGCATACGTATGCACATACCTGTGCTGTTATTTTTATGTATAATGATCTTAATGTTTTAAGGAATGTGTTTGGAAATGTACTGCTTCTGCGGACACTAGTGGTCAAGAACTTGCCTGCCAGTGCAGGAGCGGTAAGGGACACAAGTTTCATCCATGGGTCAGGAACATCCCCAGGAGGAGGGCATTGCAACTCACTCGAGTATTCTTTCCTGGAGAATCCCATGGACAGAGAAGCCTGGCGGGCTGCTGTCCATGGGGTGCAAAGAGTTGGACAGGACTGAAGCACCTAGGCACATGCAGTTATTTTAGAGGATTTTATTAGGTTTGGATGTTTTTTTCTGAAAAACAGTGAGTACTATACTGAAACTACTATTAGTGATTTTTTTAAACCTAATTTTTCTAGGTAATATTGGAATTTTGAAATATTGAAGTAATTTTCTGTATCTTTTAAATTTAAATCTGTGTAATAGCCAACTAAGGTATCATGAACATAGTAATTTAGCAGCAATTCTGTGTTTTCTTCTTGTTTTTAGCTGGGCAGATGCTCAAACTCAGATCCAAAACATTGCTGCATCTTTTGACCAGGAGGCAGCTGCCATTCTTATGGCTCGGCTGGCGATTTATAGAGCTGAAACTGAAGAAGGTCCAGATGTGCTTAGATGGCTAGACAGACAGCTCATTAGACTGGTAAGAAGTAAACATACTGTTCTGAATCGGTATGCATTTATTTATGGTCAGTGTTTTCTGATAATCTCTTTCAAAGGTACTTGACAGTGTAACTGAAGTACTGTGTGAGGGACTACTGATCAAGTTGCTGAGAAAGGCATAGTGATGAATAGTAGAGTTCATTGATCTCTTCCAGTAAATGAAAATGCCTTTCTTCCTTAAAATGAAGGAGTCACAATGATGTAACCTATTATTATTTGGGGGGACTGATACCAAATTAATTCCCAGTTTAATTGCTGTATTTGTTTTTACTGTATTTTTACATAGTTTCCTCCACTGCTGTGGTTTTAATTTTCTATTTTTATTTTAGTGGAAGTTTAAAGAGAAATTAATTAGAATATAAAAATTATACACATTAACAGACAAAACATAGACAAGTCTTTATTATCTGTGTCTAGGCTACCAAAGTATATGTTAGTAAAGTTGTTAAGAATGATAATTATACTTGGGCTTTAACATGTCAGGAACCCATTACTTGCGTTATGACCTAGAATGCTTGGTTAAGTTCTTAGTTAATGCTTCCTATTTACTCAGCAGCAAGTTTTTATGTTGTCTAAATTTTCATGTATATTTAAAACATTATTGAGGGAACCAGTCTTTGTTTAATAAAGGTAACCATTTTTGTAGCATCTTCCAGTGCTTTCCCTCTTTCACTTTTGAGGGCGTTTTTATGCTGGTGCCTCTTTGTAAAGAAAGCAGTGTTATGACAACATCAGCCTGTCTTTTTTTGACAAGAGTCATAAAACCTCTCTTGGAGCCAACCATTAATTGGACACCATCAGTACAAATGCCAGCATATTTTCTCCAAGGTAGACTTCGGTTTCCATATAAGAAGGTCAAAGCATTAAATATGTTTTGCCCTTTGCTTGTTTAGGGCAGCAGAAAAGTCCTCTGCAATTTCACTGTTATTTAGCAACTTGGCATGACATTGGTGAAATCTATTGACTTGTTTGCTTGATTAGGGAAGCTGTTATTTTTAAGGCAGTTATACAAACCTCTTCAACATCATGTAACATGTCATGAATGCATTCATTTTTTTGTATTGTTTTACAATGGAACCTTTCTAATTTCTCAGACTTCATCTTATCCTAGCATTTTACTTACTCTAATTTTACATGTGGTCATTATTAGGTTCTTATCCACTGTGTGACTTTTTCTTTTCTAGATAATAAATTTTTCTCTGAAATATCTTGTTTCCTGGGCTTTTTCACTGATTGTGACTATGTAATTTTAACAAATACTTTACTGCTTTGAGAATCTAAAAGCTGTTTGAAGTAATCACATTTATTTGTCATATGGTTATGATTTGTAGTGAAGTACTTTTCTCCGTTTTGCTGGAGCTGTCACTGCTTTTGTAGGTTATGACATATGACACAAAATTGGATAGTACAACTTGGGTTATCAACTTGTGTAAAACCCACTGATAAGTAGCTTTCAGTGTGAAGCTGGACTTTTTCTGGTATACTGGTAGGACCAGGCACTTTAGTTGTGCTGTTTTTAAGGACTGCTTCCATCATTACCATTTTCTTACAGAGGTTAGGCTTTGACCCTTTGGGCCCATTTATGTGGCTGGCTTTGTGCATAACTAATAGCTGAATTAAAGACTAAAGTTCTTAGAAGTGTTGTTATTTTCTCCGAGAAAATTGTGTTACTGTAGCTTTATTTGCCCAATCTTACTACTACTAAATAACTGAAACAGTGGATCTTTGATATACCTCCTTTTTGCTTCAGTTTTTTTTTTTTCTCATTTGTGGTAGTGTTCTGGTTGGGTTGTAAATAAGAACTCCTCACAATTCCAGTAATTAATGCTAGGGCATTTGAGTGTTCAATAAAATTTTAAACAGTAACCCAAAGATTAGAAATTTATGTATGTGAATATTACACAAAATTTATATTGTTATCTGTGGCATAGGCAATATTTATAAAAATAAGTTAATATGTATTTAACCTCTGGATGAAAAAGGACTTTAAATATGAAACATAATCAGGAGCCATGAATAAAAATATTATAAGATTTATTACATTCAAATGAAACACAAGTCTGAAAAAAAAAAAAAGAAACACAAGGCTGTGTGGTTAAAAATACCATTAGCACAATTTATTACCAACTTTATTACATGTATGGTAGCATGTGAAAATTTTCATCTATAAGAGCTATTGCAAATCAGTAGTATTGGGGTAAAAGATAAGCAAAGATCATGGACAAGGAATTAGCAAAAGAAGGAATGCAGTGACCAATAAAAATGAAAACGAAAAACATGAAAAAGTTGCTGATCTCTTAATAAAATCAAACGATGTGTGACATGGCTTTTCTGAAGAATCTTTTCGATGTGTTTGATGTTCTGGATCTCCAGTATATTTTATATTTTTGACCAGTGCTTCCAGGAGAACTTTTACAATGGCGGAAATGTTCTGTCATCGGCACTGTCCATTATGGAACTACTGCCGACATGTGGCTCTTGAGTCCTTGAAATATGGCTAGTGCAACTGAGAAGCTGGATTTTAATTTAATTTGAATTAATTTGAATTTATCATAGCTAGTGGCTTTCATATTGGACAGTGAAAATTATTATCCTAATCTATAAGTTTTATCAGTGAGATGTTGTTAGGGCGCATTGTCTCAGAAATACTCTGATTCCCAGATACCAAGATCTATTTTCTGAGGATTAGTGCTGCGACTGCAGCTTTTTTATCCTTTGGCTAGCTGTGGTTCTGAAATGATTTTTCCTGAAAGCCAAAAATGTGATCAAACCAATTATGCCTTTTATGTGTTCCTTATGGCACAGATAGCTATGTAAATGATTTAGCTGAACATTTTAGGCTACGAAAGCCCTGTACTACTTTCAGCAGTGAACCTTTTGTTACTTTTTGCTTGTTATTTTTGCCCTTGATCATATGCAAGTACTGATAGAGGTTGCCAGGAAGCAGACCAGTTACATAAGTACTATAGAAACTTTTCAGGTCAGAGACTTTGCTGAGGAACAAAGAGGAAGTTCCCATTTACTGAGTGCTTAGTGTCAGGCATTGTGCTGCGCACTTTCTCCTGTGGATTATCTCAGTTATTTTGATGCCTTTTGTTATATTATCATGGAGGGTTTACTTCCCTGTTGCTAGAGTATGTGTCTCCTTTATTGCCTTTTAGTTTCTGCCTTTGTGTTCTTTCTTTACTGGTTTACCTGTTGATCTTGATTTTCTTTTCCTCAGTAGCTCTTTCTTTTTGGCATTTTTTCAAGTGTACCCAATTTTATACCATCATTTTGCCTTTAGAGCCACTATGGTATCTTGACAGTACATCTTTCTGTCTGTAGACTGTTGTCTTTTTTAGGTAGGGTCTTAGGGGGCACATATTGAGCTTTTGGGGCCATCACCCAGAGCTCTTCATTTGCTATCAGAGACACTTAGTTTAAAAAAATTCAAACACTTTTAAGATGAGTTGTTCTGCACTGAAGCAAATGTATTGTTTGCTTCCAAAATTAAAATTTCTGTCTTTTTTTGGTAATCATTCTCTTGGTAAGTCTATAAATAATATCCCAGTTTTATCCTGTATCAAGTATCTGCCTCCTAAAGAGAATAACTTTTTAAAAATAGAAAACACATAGGCAGAAGTTTTAGCTCTGTGCCAGAGAATGTATTATTAACAAGTTTTATTTTATTTAGTGTCAGAAGTTTGGCGAGTATCACAAAGATGATCCAAGTTCCTTCAGATTTTCAGAAACTTTCTCTCTTTATCCACAGGTGAGTAGACAGAAGATCTGTGTTCTTAGTGTTGACAGTAGTGTTGGGTCTCACTTTTCCTGTTTTCTTTTATTATTTTACAGGATTATTCTTTTGGTTAGGTTTTAAGTTTTGAGATAGCTAAGAAAATAGTATTATGATTGAATAGTTAGTGAAAAGTAAGTAGTATTTTTATGATAACCTTGAATATAGCATATATTTGTGGTGAGTAGAGATTTACACCAAAACCTTATTGGGGAGCATAATTTGGTATGAAGCAGATTAGCTTTCCATCTGATAAAAGGGATCTAACTAATTGCAGTACTGCCAAAAGGAAGTAATTTTAACAGTCTGCTAGTCTTATGGTATCGTTGCCTGAGGACAGCTTTATGGAGACATCCCAGATAAACAGAAAAGAACCTTTATCTTACAGAACCTTTCTACTTGGATAGTGGAGTCTATCTGTCTGTTATTTTGGTAGATATTCTTTAAAGTATAGGTTTATATGATGAGTAATAGAGATAATATTTATTCAACTGAGTATATACGAAGTGCAAGTAATTTAGGAGAATAAAGATGGTTGACATGGATTCTGTTTTCAAGGAGCTTTCATTTTGAAGGGTGAGATCTGTAATATATGTAAACAATGCAGAAAAGAAAGTGAGATTCAACACTACAAGAGAGACACAATATTTAAAGGAAACTCTAAAGAATCCTTCCAAATGGATTATTTGGTATATCTTTATGGAACAAGTGGTATTTTATTTTACCTTAACCTGGAGAGATGATTAATATTGAGATACGGAAATTCAAATTTTTGCTCCTCACAAAAACTTTGTTTAAAGCTTCGACCTTCTTTTCAGAGATACTCTTATTTTTTGAAAATATTTTATTGATCTGTAACCTAGAAACTCCATGTTTCTAGGGGGAGACTTCCCCAAGTCTCTGGTTGAGATTTTGGAGAATTAGAATAAGGCAGAGTCTACTTGTCTTAATGGAGAAGGGAATGGCTACCCACTCCAGTATTCTTTCCTGGAGAATTCCATGGACAGAGGAGCCTGGCAGGCTATATATAGTCCATGGGGTTGAAAAGATTCAGGCACAACTAAGTGACTGTCACTCACTCACTTGTCTTAAGGGAGGCAACCCTTTGTGTTTTGAGAATTCTTGGACCTCACTTCATATCAGGAAATAGTGAGGGAATTGAGGGCATTCGTCTAAGTTATTGTTGTTTAGTCACTAAGTCATGTGCAATTCCTTTGTGACCCTGTGGATTGTAGCTTGCCAGACTCCTCCGTCCTTGGAATTCTCCAGGCAAGAATACTGGAGTGGGTTGCCATTTCCTTCTCCAGGGGATCTTCCATCTGAGGAATTGAAACTGTGTCTCCTGCATTGGCAGGCAGATTCTTTACCACTGAGGCACCAGGGAAGCCTTTAGTCTAAATATTTGACTTAAATCCAAACAAGGGGTTTTTGTCCCTAGTCTTGTTTTTCTTTTGAGTCATCTCTTTTACTTTTTAGCTGTTGTTGAGTTGCATTTTTAAGTAACTGATAAATATCATGGGTAAGATTCTGAGAAATACAATTTAGAATGTTCTTATTGTAAGTTGTTTTTTTGTCTTCATAGTTGTAATAAAATGTGTTCATAGTAGTAAACTTCTGTTGCCATATTAAAATCAGTAAAAGCTATCTCGCATGTTTTATCTTGTAGTTTATGTTTCATTTAAGAAGATCTCCTTTCTTGCAAGTTTTCAACAATAGTCCTGATGAGAGTTCATATTATCGTCACCACTTTATGCGTCAAGACTTGACCCAGTCTCTCATCATGATTCAGCCTATTCTGTACGCTTATTCTTTTAGTGGACCACCAGAGGTAAGAGGGGTAGAAAAAGAAATTGGTTTTGTTACTGTGCTGTGTGCTATTAAAACAACTAGGTTTTTCTTGAAATATATTTATTAAATATGAGAATTTAATGCAAACATGAATATCTTGTTATTCATATATACTCAATATTTATGAGTGCTTACTATATGCTAGATAAAATGCTAGGCTATATTAGGAAATTATTTTAAAAAATAAATAGCTATAAGAGACTTACTATTTATTAAAAAAAAGTTTTAAACAGACTTATTAAAGATCATTTTGTCTAGTCATTGGGTTGATGAAAATCCTATAGGGCTCATGACTAGTCTTATGTCTTTACCAATGTCTTACAGTTGATGATGATTCTAGAAACTGTATTCCAGAGTTTAGTGTCTGACAATTAGGGCATTCTGTATAAATAAAACCTCTTGTTTTAATACAGTCCCATTCTCCTATAGTCTTTTGGAACATAAGATATAGTTGATTGTAAAAATATATACTCAGAAAAATGATAAAGCTATCCATTTTGCCTTCTTAGCGAACTGTCCCAATTATTTTAACCTATTTTCAAATAGATAGTTTTTCTGTTTCATGATTAAAGCAATTTGTTTACTTAAAAGTATGTAATGACTGTATTTGAAAATAATAACTTTAGGAAGGGTCAGTATAAAGAGAATATAATATCTATTGGTTAAAGATCTCTAATGCTGCCTTCACTTTTGTAAAAAAATAGTGGGTAGAAAGTTATATTTTGTTGCTATTTTTTAAAGTAATTTGTCATAGTTTTTACTTTTCTAGAAAATGCATTTTTAATTGGTCTAGCTATACATTTGGTCTCATAGTTGTTTGAATGAGGAAAGTAAGTCTTAGAAATACTTTTTTTTTTTAAATTTCATAGTAATATATGTAAGTTGTAAACATGTGGAAAATGTCAAAAACTGTTTAGAAGAAAAATGGAATCGCACTGCCTGCTCCTGTCAGATTTCAAACTCTCCATTTAATCCATGAATCCCTTTCATTTCTTAAGGCTTTGCATTTGAAGTTATCCTCTTTCTCTTCTGCATTGTCACTCCTCTCCTCATGATCATTCTCATTAACATAGAAGCCTTAGTGTCACTCCTGTTAAACAAAAGCCCCTGGACTTCACATTGTCTCTAATTGCCGCCTCATTGCTCTGGTCCCAGTCACGGCTAAATGCAGAGAGTTCCTTGTTGCTTATATGTTCCCACGTTACATTCTCTTCTCAGCCTATATTAGTCAGACTCTTGTCCCTGAGATTATCCTGAAACAACTCTTATCAAGGCCACCAAGCCCTTGTCTTGTTGGAACTCACACAGCATTTACACAGTGAGGACTCTCCTTGAAAACCTTCTGCTCTAGGCTTCTCCAAGGGCTTCCCTGGTGGCTCAGAGGTTAAAGCGTCTGCCTGCAGTGCAGAAGACCTGGGTTCAATCCCTAGGTCGGGAAGATCCCCTGGAGAAGGAAATGGCAACCCACTCCAGTACTCTTGCCTGGAGAATCCCATGGACAGAGGAGCCTGGTGGGCTACAGTTCATGGTATCACAAAGAGTCAGACATGACTGAGTGACTTCACTTTCACTTTCACCTTTCACTTTCTCCAGTGCCTACAGCACCTACTGGTTTTCCTTTTCCTCACTGCCTGTTCCTTCTCAGACTCCCCCTGCTGGCTTCTCCCTTTCTGAACTCTAAATGTTGGTGTGCTCCAGGCTCAACCTCTGGCTTCTCTAGATTCCCTTGAAGTGGTGCAGTCTAATTACATAGCTCTAATTGCCATCTTCATGCATGTGATACCCAAATGTATGTCAGTTCAGGCCACTTCCTTCTATTTCATATTCAGAACTATGTTTCCATCTCCAAATTTTCTCTGTCCAAAGCCTTTCCCCTCTCAGTGGTGCTGCACACCATCAGACTTAAGAGTCATCTCTGATTTCCTCTTGACTAGACTCGCATGCTAGTAAAGTAATGCTCAAAATTCTCCAAGCCAGGCTTCAGCAGTACGTGAACCGTGAACTCCCTGATGTTCAAGCTGGTTTTAGAAAAGGCAGAGGAACCAGAGATCAAATTGACAACATCCGCTGGATCATGGAAAAAGCAAGAGAGTTCCAGAAAAACATCTATTTCTACTTTATTGACTATGCCAAAGCCTTTGACTGTGTGGATCACAATAAACTGTGGAAAATTCTGAGAGAGATGGGAATGCCAAGACCACCTGACCTGCCTCTTGAGAAATCTGTATGCAGGTCAGGAAGCAACAGTCAGAACTGGACATGGAACAACAGACTGGTTCCAAACAGGAAAAGGAGTATGTCAAGGCTGTATATTGTCACCCTGCTTATTTAACTTCTATGCAGAGTACATCATGAGAAACAGTGGACTGGAAGAAACACAAGCTGGAATCAAGATTGCCAGGAGAAATATCAATAACCTCAGCTATGCAGATGACACCACCCTTATGGCAGAAAGTGAAGAGGAGCTAAAAAGCCTCTTGATGAAAGTGAAAGAGGAGAGTGAAAAAGTTGGCTTAAAGCTCAACATTCAGAAAACTAAGATCATGGCATCTGGTCCCATCACTTCATGGGAAATAGATGGGGAAACAGTGGAAACAGTGTGAGACTTTATTTTTGGGGGCTCCAAAATCACTGGAGATGGTGACTGCAGCCATGAAATTAAAAGATGCTTACTCCTTGGAAGAAAAGTTATGACCAACCTAGATAGCATATTCAAAAGCAGAGACACTACTTGGCTGACTAAGGTCCGTCTAGTCAAGACTATGGTTTTTCCAGTAGTCATGTATGGATGTGAGAGTTGGACTGTGAAGAAGGCTGAGCGCCAAAGAATTGATGCTTCTGAACTGTGGTGCTGGAGAAGACTCTTGAGAGTCCCTTGGACTGCAAGGAGATCCAGCCAGTCCATTCTGAAGGAGATCAGCCCTGGGATTTCTTTGGAAGGAATGATGCTAAAGCTGAAACTCCAGTACTTTGGCCACCTCATGCGAAGAGTTGACTCATTGGAAAAGACTCTGATGCTGGGAGGGATTGGGAGCAGGAGGAGAAAGGGATGACAGAGGATGAGATGGCTGGATGGCATCAGGGACTCGATGGACGTGAGTCTGAGTGAACTCCAGGAGATGGTGATGGACAGAGAGGCCTGGTGTGTTGCGATTCATGGGGTCTCAAAGAGTCGGACATGACTGAGCGACTGAACTGAACTGAACTGAGACTCTGTTTTCAGTTGTTACTTCAGTTTAGTGATTCCTCAGAAAATTAAATTGAAACATCCTTTAAGAATTCATAATAGCAAGAGGTTTTAAGTAGTAAGATAATACATTTAAAAAATTTAAAAGATTCTAAAAAGATCAGTTTTGTATTTTTAAGTAATTAATTTTTCCTTCTTCCTCTTTCATTATTATCCTCACATCAGCCAGTTCTTCTTGATAGCAGCAGCATTCTTGCAGATCGTATTCTCCTCATGGACACATTTTTCCAGATTTTGATTTATCATGGTGAGGTAAGATTCCCTTGTGTTTAAAGCTATGCATGTAGTTTCAGTAAATTCATATTTTAGTTCATATTGCTAGAAGCTTTCCTTCCTTTGCTATATGACTAGTGTCTCCTCTATGATAAACTTTATTTCCACTTTTATTAAGTTATGTGTAAAATGCGATTCTTCCTTCTGTGAATTTTTAGACTTAATTTGCAGTTGACCTGTCTGTGGTTATTTTGTCCGTCTGTCTGCACATAATTGGAGAAATGAATTTGATACAAAGCATAGCTGTGAAAGTAAGAGTGAGCATATCATACTTTTGGGTTTTACCTGAAGACACTTAGAAGGGAAAAGTCAGTAGGCGGGCTTTCCTTTTTATTATTTCATGTGTCCATTTAAAAAGTATTCTGGGACTTCCCTGGTGGTCCAGTGGTTAAGACTCCATACTCCCAATGCAGGGGGCTAGGTTTTATCCCTGGTTAGGGAGCTAGAGCCTGCATGGTGCAACCAAAACCCTACACAGACCTCATCCCCACCCTCCAAATATTCCACACAAAGTATTTAAAGTAAAGAAAAAATTCAGTTGATCTTAAAGATTTCATTTAAAGCACAAGCTAATTAAAATTTATAACTTAATTGGATAGGTAAATGATTGCAAAGAGCAGACTACTTGAGTAGCAATTGAGTTAATCTAGGTTATTTAGCATAACTCTATTCATTCCTGTATTTATTCATTCAGGCGGTATTTAAGTGCTTCCTCTGTGTAAGAAAGCACTGAAATCTAGATACTTTGAGAAATACAGATCTCCTTTTTCATAAACTTATACTCAAGGTTATAGTCTAGTATTCAGGTAACTTGTGCAGATATATTTTTCCAGTGTTATAACTGTAAATGATTAGATTTGCACTGTAATAGAGAAGGGGCTTTCCAGGTGGTGCTAGTGGTAAAGAACCCACCTGCCAGTGCAGGAGACATAGGAGACATAACCCAGGGTTCGATCCCTGGGTTAGGAAGATGCCCTGGAGGAAGGCAAAGCAATCCACTCCAGTATTCTTGCCTGGAGAATCCCATGGACAGAGGAGCCTGGCGGTCTGCAGTCCATAAGGTTGCCAAGAATCAGATGTCACTGAAGTGACTTGGCATGCATGCACTCAAGGAAGATCTTATTCAAAATATCACTTTAAATATATGGAACTTTTAAAGACCTATTGATTATTATTTTTAATTGATACCAGCTACTAGAGCTATTTAACTTATAAGAATAATGCCTGTGACACTAGCTCTGTGACAGAGCTAGATTTTTGATTATTTCTTTTGTCTTTCAGTAGTTTTATTTCTTCAAATAGCTTGTTAACATGCATAAATGAGAAATCAGAAATTCAGATGACTGTTCCTCTGTTAAATATAGAGATATATCTCTCTATATTGATTCACTTAACTTAGAAATCAAGCCAGGTTAAATCTTTGGATGATTTAATTAAGTGGCATTTTTGGGTCATTTACCTAAAAATATTGATTCAAATGCTCTTTTATAGGTATATTATCTTTATAATATTATTGCTATTATTATTAAAGTTTTTACCTTTATGTATCTTGTGAGAATGTAACTCCATTGGTAAAGATTCGTAATATAAGAGTAATTAATTTTAAAGTCTCTAGGAAATCTTCTGTACCAGAAATCCCCTTTACTTATCATAAGCTTAGGTAGATACCTTTTTGTTGTTGTTCAGTCGCTAAGTCATGTCCGACTCTTTACAACCCCATGGCCTATAGCCCACCAGGCTCTTCTGTCCTTGGAATTCTCCAGGCAACAATTCTAGATTGAGTTGCTGTTTCCTTCTCCATGGGATCTTCCTGACCCAGGGATTGAACCCTTGTCTCCTGCATTGATTTGTGGATTCTTTACCACTGAGCCACCTGGGAAGCCCAGCGATACCTTTTAGCTAACTTTAATATGATAAGTGTAGTGTTTTAAAATTTTTTCTTCATTATTATTTCTTTTTACTTTTAAAGAAGAAGTATCCTAATTTTGCATCTGTTTACTCAAGAATACTGAAATTAATATTGTAACTTTAAAAAATTAGTAACTTAGAAATAAATGGGATAATATTCTGTGATTTTCTTATTTTCTGAGGATTGTTTCATTTGAAAAAAAATATTTTTTGGTTAGGCAAGGAAAAAAGTAATAATTCTTTTAATCATTTTAAAATTAGACCATAGCTCAGTGGCGCAAGTCAGGATACCAGGACATGCCAGAATATGAAAACTTCCGCCACCTTCTGCAAGCCCCAGTGGATGATGCCCAGGAAATCCTTCACTCCAGGTTTCCAATGCCGAGATACATTGACACTGAACATGGTGGCAGTCAGGTAATACTCTGCGTTTGTTTGCATGTGTGTTGCTGATTTTACAATGAGTTGTTGTTTGCCTTCTGACGTTAGTTTGAATAGACTGCTTCCCCAGGCAAATGAAAAGGAAAGAGATGGGTAGATGGTTTCCAGGGGAAGGTGTGCTTTCTTCTTGCCTTAGTTTTGAGAGCAGAGCAGTAAGATCATTGACTAGCTGACTATAGGTGGTGGTTTCTCCCATCTTCTTCCTCCAGCTCAGCTCTAGTAAAGAGCCAGGGTGGTGTTTTGGTGATATGCCAGCTTTAGTTGAGCAAGTAGATATGAACAACTTAGGAAATAATTTAGTGTACTTTTCTCAGATCTCTTTGTTTACTGACAAAGTCTGTGAATATAAAGTTTGTGGTAACATAATTTTTGTTTTCCTCATTCTATCATTTCACTTTTCTAGAAAATGTCATGTAATAGGAAAGCATTATGGCATTATAAAAAGTTGTGTAATTTTTAGAGTTATGAAGGTTAAATGACATACATATAGCCCTTTTTGGCCTTACAGAAGACTCAGTTAGGACCCCATAACATACACTCATTTTTTTTTTTCTGTTAAAAAAATTTTTTTTTCTTTATTATTTTTGGCCACGCTGGGTCTTTGTTGCTGCACAGGCTTTTCTCTAGTTGTAGTGAGCAGGTCCTACTCTGTAGTTCTGGTGTGCAGGCTTCTCACTGAGGAGCTTCTCTAGTGTGGAGCATGGGCTCTAGGGTGTGCAGGCTGTAGCAGTTGTGGCACATGGGTTTAGCTGTGGCTCCCAGGTTTTAGAGCACAGGCTCAATAGTTGTAGCATACGGGCTTAGTTGCTCAGAGGCATGTGGGATCTTCCCAAACTGGGGATTGAACCTGTGTCTCCAGCACTGGCAGGTAGAATCTTTACCACTGAGCCACTAGGAAAGCCCAACTCTTGAATCACTTTTACTGCTGCCTTTTAATTCTTATTAGAGGTATATAAATTAATTATAGGTTATTGTAAGCTTTTTTCACTCGTTCCTAGAAAGTACAGACCTTGCTTTATTGATGTATCCCTAGTGCCTAGCACAGTATTGCAAAGTAGGTAGTAGATATCAGTAACTATTATTCAGAAATGATAGCAATTATTATTAGGGTTTTACTATATTTATAATAGAAGCTACTGTGCCCTATTGAGAATTTGCAAAGCTGATAACACTTTACATAACTTCTCTCATTTGATTCTCTAGCAGTCCTATTATTGTTTCCATTTTACGGGTAATAAAACTGAGACTAGGTTACTTGTGGCCAAGGAAAACTGTAGATGGAGGAATTGGGATTTGAATCCAGATGTTCTTTGCTGCTGCTGCTGCTAAGTCGCTTCAGTTGTGTCCGACTCTGTGCGACCCCATAGACAGCAGCCCACCAGGCTCCCCCGTCCCTGGGATTCTCCAGGCAAGAACACTGGAGTGGGTTGCCATTTCTTTCTCCAATGCATGAAAGTGAAAAGTGAAAGTGAAGTCGCTCAGTCGTGTCCGACTCTCAGCGACCCCATGGACTGCAGCCTACCAGGCTCCTCTGTTCATGGGATTTTCCAGGCAAGAGTACTGGAGTGGGTTGCCATTGCCTTCTCCGAGATGTTCTTTAGAAGTAGAAAAAGATGTTGTATGGTACTAAATTTCAAATGATAGGACTGTCTTGTTCTTTTAATGTGAAATAATAATTTATGACTTGTTCTCTCATTGATGTCTCACCACATGTACTGCTATATTCTTTTTCAATTCTGGTTATTATTTCATGATGATAAGGCATGGTGGATAGATGGGCAAAATGTTGGGCAAGTGCTCTCATGGAATAGCCTATAGTTTGAAAAAGTTTGAGAGTCATTGTTTAAAGTGAAAGAACATGTAGAGACTTTGAACTTTTGGAAACTTTGAACCTTTGTTGATGTTTCAGACCAGATGTTTGGTAAATGTCACACTAACTTTGTCATAATTGTTGCACACATACTCTTTATATGCCGAGTTTTGAATTCTACAATTTGTATTTGTTACTGTAAATGTTATTATGTATGTGTGATTTGGAGAGGTTACACTTATTTGTAACATATAGTGGTTTACATATTTCAAGATTTATCTCATTTTTTTAAGTTTCATTTTAATAAAATTAATTTTATGGAAATATAGTAAATAGAATTGATTTTATATGGCATAATGTATTTGTTTAGCTTATATTGACCAAATCTTATATTTGATGGATAATATTATTTCTTCTTTGCTTTTAAGGCTCGTTTCCTGCTTTCAAAAGTTAACCCCTCACAGACTCATAATAATATGTATGCCTGGGGACAGGTAAGTGTAAATAGCAGATCGTGGAAATTATTTCTTTGTGTTTTTTATAGTTTGTTATTTTAGTGAAAGCTACATTTTTTGCCTTTGTTTTTGGTAATGGTTTCTGTTGGAAAAGTAATAATAAAAAAAAAGAGGTTAAAATAGAATTAGCATTTGGTGGCACCACAGAAAATACAAAAGTGATTATATCAAATATATAGAAACTTTTCATATTTCAAGCTAACATGTTTCCCTTGAGACAAAAAGCAATAAAGTGTGTAGTAAATGAACTAGAAGGTGATGATTCAGACTTAATGCTAGGCTGTGAACCGCAAAAGGCCACAGGACGCTGGGAGTGGTCAGGGATTGTGGTTGAACAAGAGAGGCTAGAGGCCTGGACATCATTATTAATATATTTTAATTTGGTAGAAATTCTGCCTCCTGATACACTATATCACCACTTATCAAGTGTCCAATCTGCAGGAC
The DNA here is from genome assembly GCF_042477335.2 of Ovis canadensis. Lineage (NCBI taxonomy): Eukaryota > Metazoa > Chordata > Mammalia > Artiodactyla > Bovidae > Ovis > Ovis canadensis. Next base: position 62,616,566 of record NC_091262.1, on the reverse strand, counting down.
TCTGTGTTGGTTACTTCAGGATCCCAGTTATCATCCCTGCCTTTGAAGAGCTTGTAGTCTAGTATTAGAAATAAAACACATACCTAAGTCGTTAAAAATACAATGCAGATTGGGTTGTGTGCTTTTAGGAAAATTTAAAGTGTTACTGGGGGAGAGAGGAGAAGGAGGGGAAAGGGTCTCATGATGGCAAAGGAAAAGATATTTCCTTTAGAGTGCTTGTTACTGCAATAAGTAGAAATTGTGTGGGGTACAGAATTCTAGGTAGACGACAGTATGGACTAAGATAAAGAGTATATGTCAAGATGAACAGTGAACAATAAACTGGAAATGTAATTGTGCAGTCACTTATGGCGGCTCTTGAATACCAGGCTGAGGACTGAGGAGCTAAGTTTTTATTTGCTAAGTTATGGAATGTCACTGAAGCTTTTTGGCCAGAGGGCCAATTTTGGCTCTTGGATAATACAGCTGAATCTTAAGATTAGTTGGAAGCAGTCTGTAAGTTGGAACTGTTTCGGCTGAAGTAATCCAAGTGAGAGAGAAAGAAGATGAGATGGTGAAAAAGAATAGATTTGAGTTATATTTCGAGAGGAGACTCAGTGAGATTTGATTAACAGTTGCAGGAAAGTAAAACTCACTCTGGGGCCAGATAGCTGTATGCAAAATCTGAATTCTGATTGGATTCTGGATTAGAGCAAACAGCTTATAAAGAACATAATTGGGATGATTTGTGAAATATATAGACTGTATGTCAGATACTAGTATAGTAATAAATATCTTAAGAGTAATAACGGTGTTGTGGTCATGTAGGCGATTGTCCGTGATCTTGGGAGATATATCCTAAAGTGTTCGGGGATAAAATATTGTGATGTCTTCAACTTGCAAAAATGATTCAATAAGAAGAAAAAGAAAAGAAAAAATAGATACAAACATAAAATGTGGCAAAATATTCATCATTGATTTTAAGTTTAGCGCTATGTTGGTATTCATTGTACTTTCTAAGGTTTAAATTTTTGAAAAATAGTTGAGGGAGAACAAGGGAGTAAGGCGTTCTGAGCCTGGGTAACTGAGGAGAACATGTGCCAGTAAGAATGAGAGTGAAAAGAAAACATTTTAGACCTTGAGTTTGAGATATCATCTAGCTGCCCAAATGAGTAGGCTGTTGAAAATTTGGGTTTGGTGGTCAGGGCAAGGATTAGACAAGTGATACTGAAAGCTAGCACAGTGGATGGTTGTCCAAGGAGACTACAGAGGCAAAGGAAGGATGAGATAGAACCTTGAGGAAGTACAAGTGGTAGGAGTATTTTATATGTAATCAGAGAAGTGGAAGGAAACCGAGAGGAGCACCATGTCCTAAGTGGTGAGGGAGAACTTTACAGAAGGAAGAAGGGAGTAACAAATACTGAGATGCTGCAGATACTTGATTTGAGGACTAGATGGGAAAAATGAAGGGAGTAACAAATACTGAGATGCTGCAGATACTTGATTTGAGGACTAGATGGGAAAAATGAAGGGAGTAACAAATACTGAGATGCTGCAGATACTTGATTTGAGGACTAGGTGGGGAAAAAGAAGGGAGCAACAAATACTGAGATGCTGCAGATACATGATTTGATGACTAGGTGGGGAGAAAGAAGGGAGCAACAAATACTGAGATGCTGCAGATACTTGATTTGAGGACTAGGTGGGGAAAAAGAAGGGAGTAACAAATACTGAGATGCTGCAGATACTTGATTTGAGGACTAGGTGGGGAAAAAGAAGGGAACAACAAATACTGAGATGCTGCAGATACTTGATTTGAGGACTAGGCGGTTATTTGTGCCCTTGCTAAGCAGTTTTAATATAGTCATTGTGTAGAGGATAGATTGTTAAAGAATTAATGAGTGGTGAAGAAGTGGAGGTCATTAAGTATAAATGAATATTTTGCAAATTTAGCCTGAATGAATAGTAGGAGGATGATTGTTATTAGAGTAAGGGCACAAAACTTATTTGTAGACTAAGTGTAAGGAGCTATTGTTGGGGAGATCCAGAAGAACACTGTATGGATGTTTAAGATCCTCAGAAGGAGACAGTGTGATCACATTATGTAGAGTTTAAGCACTGGTAGGGAGGCGGGACATTTCTTTCTGCAAAAGCAAAGAGTGAGAAGAAGGGTGAAGACAGAAAGATTTTGAGGTGGTGAGAAAAGCTCTCATTGGAGAAGCCTGTTTCTTTTCAGTAATAGATTATTTGCTAGAGTGAGAAATGCTGGGGTTAAGGACTGGATAACAGAACAAGTTAAAAACAGCAATAAGGAATATAAGAAAACAATAGAGGATGAATAAAAGACAGCAGTGTTGAGGGTCCATTTTATTTACTAACAATTTCTTGAGCATGGTTCCGTAATGTTCTTTAGCCACGCTGTGTAGTTAGGCATTGCATCAAAGATGGAAGAACTGGGGCTAATTTAGAACTAGAGGTAAGAAAGATGGACACAGCAAAGACAGTAGAATATTTGAGAGCATTGTTAAACAACTGACTATGGGGCCCAGTCTGGTTAGAAGAGAAATAAAGCAATAATTGGAATTCAGGCCCTTTTCTTTGAATATAGTGAGTGAGTGAGTGAAAGTTGCTCAGTAGTGTCCGACTCTTTGCCACCCCACGGACTATACAGTCCATGAAATTCTCCAGGTTAGAATACTGAAGTGGGTAGCTTTTCCCTTCTCCAGGGGATCTTCCCAACCCAGGGATCGAACGCAGGTCTTCCGTATTGCAGGTGGATTCTTTTACCAGCTGAGCCACAAGGGAAACCCAAGAAGACTGGAGTGGGTAGCCTGTCCCTTCTCCAGGGGAACTTGCCCACCCAGGATTCAAACCAGGTCTCCTGCATTGCAGGTAGATTCTTTACCAGCTGAGCTATGAGGGAAGCCCTTTGAATGCAGAGGTGCCTCAAAAGTTTGCCTTGACTTCTCTACATTTTAGAGAATTTTTTCTGGGTGATTGTATCCATTCTTGTGGCTTCAGCTTTCATTTGAGTCTAACTTATAAGTCTCCATCTTTGCTTTGGCTTCACGGTGACCTGCAGGCTGGAGTTTATAACCACCAGGTGCAGAGCACTTGAGTTTCCTGTAGACGTTTCATAAGCAGCATGCCCCAACTTGAGCTCTTTCATACCATCTTGCACTTACTGACTTGGAGGTTTTTTACAGAGGAGCCTACCATTCTCTGAGTTGCCAGGGCTTGGAACTTTAGTCATGTACATTTTCTCCTTTCTGCCCCTAATAATTGACTTATTTTCCCTAGCCATTCCCTCCTGTCCCCATCACTAATCAAGGTTAGGCCCTTGTTACTCTTCACATAGACTGTTGGAATTACCTGCTGGCTCCGCTCTAGCCGTTTCCTCCCATTTTGGCACTGGTCAGAGTGGTCTCCCTAAAACAGTTCTGAGTCAAAGCACTGCCTGGAAATCTTTAATAACCCCCTGTTGAGTTTCTAAAAGCTCCGTGTTGCTATTGAGGGTCCTTTGTAGTGTGCTCCACATAGCTTTGCCCACTTTTAGCTACTATTTAGTCTTTTTAATCAAACTGGCTTTCCTACCGCACTCTGAGTATACTGAGCATGTAACTTGCCCCTGTCACTACTTGTCACACATAGCAGCCATCCCTCAAGGCTCAGTTTTAAAAGTTTACTGACTCCATGAAACTTTTTCTGTGATTGTATGACTGGATATTATGGAATATCCCTGACCCTTCATTCCCCCTCTCTTTCTCCATCCATTTCTGATGGCACTTATTTTTCCTATTAGAATATAAACTGCTTGAGGGTAAAACCTGTGTCACTTTCATTTTTGACTTTCCACAGCACCTTAAACATTAGCACATATTGACTATAATACATCTGGACAAGAGAATAGAGATCAGAGTAGGGGAATCTGTGGAGATGCTTTAGGAGTTAAGAAGCTTTTGTGATATAGATAGATAAATTGAGTCCATGGTCTAACAGTCCTGAAAAGTGAGGAGGTTTTTTTTTTTTTTTTTTTTTTTTAATAGCAAGGAAAGGAACTTACTCCTGGAAATTGTTCAAAGGCTACATAGCACGTGTGAGAAAAATTTGTCTCCACATAATACATGTACATATAGATTTTGAATATCATCCTTCACCGTCTTCTACTTGGTTGGGGGTGGGGGGAGACAAAAAGCCAAGTATAATACTGTGATGTGGAAATTTGGACAGCAGGATGTCCACGAGTTAGCCTTTCTTTTATACTTTAGTCAGTTGAGTATTGGTTTTGGTTCTGGATCCCACAAGTTAAGAGGAACTAATTTAAGAAAAGAAAATCACAGGATATAGAAAATATAGCATCAATAAATAGAGTTAATGAAAATAGTAAATAATCAATATGAAGGGGAAGTTAAAGGATACTTTAAAACAGTATTCATCAGGGGTCATTTATCAATTGCCCGTAGGGACTAGGTGAGCAGATGAGTGAAACTGGCTGCGCATAAGAGCCCCTGTCAGTCTCAGTGTCAGAAAGCAATACCTGAGGGCGGGGGGCTGTGGCAGACTAGGGTTTATGGGGCAGGTCCACAGATCTTTCTCTAAAGGGAGTAGTTGTTCCTCCCCTCCAGATGACTGTTGGTGTTCACGTAATTCAATTAACAAAGTGTTGTGAGCTAACGTTATGAAGTCCAAATAAAACATATCTCCTTGTGGCTGATTTTCTGCATTAAGAAAGCATGGTTTAGTTCTTGGAAATAATGACTTGTTCTTTGTTTTGGGGGATTTAAATTACAACGTGGAGATGTAAATGGAAGGCTTATAAAGAACCTGTTGAACTGGCTTAAATGTTAGGGCTCTTGTTTATGCCTCTAGTGTTCCTATTTCTAGGTAGTAATAATTAAGTTCCAGTTTAATTATTATAGGTTATATTATTATAACCTATGGGCGAATTGAGGTGGAAAACCATCATGGATATATTTTTAAAGAGAAAAAGGGTACAGTTGAAAAATAGAGATCAATCAACTGGAAATTTTTGATAAGATTGAGTTGAGCATTAGTATTTATCATTTCAAATAAGATCACAGTATAGAAATTTGAAAACCCATATATATTTTGTCTGGTCTAGGAGAAATAGATCTGGGATTGGGTGAGTTGAGGTGGAAAGGCATCAATCCATGTGTCATTCTGGGCTGGTAGTTGAAAACTCTGCAAGTTACTAAACTTCCATATGCCTTCTTTTCCTTATCTATTATAGAGTTTAATGACACATACTTGATATGCCCAGTAATACTCAGTAAATATTAGTTATTAGTTTTCCTTGTTATCACTGGAGAAAACAGTCTCTCTCTAAAGATATTTAAGATAGGAAAGAAAACCTATAATAATATAACCTATAATAATTAAACTGAAACTTAATTATTACTGCCTGGAAATAGGAACATTAGAGGCCTAACATTGTAAGCCAGACCCTGAAGGAGGAAGATCATTTCACTGAGTGAATATGATGGAGAAGGAAATCCCAGTCCAAGGAACAAACATACATATTGTTTATCTTATTCACTCATTCATTTATCCATCCACCCATCCATCTATCAATTTTGAAAGCCATCGTCTTTGGAGAAACTTAAATATGCTTTGTTGTTATTAAAGGAGTTCTTTTTATTCATTTGATAAAACCTTGTTTAAATATTTGCAGTCATTCGGTTAAATTATATCCTTACACTATATGGTAGTTTTAATTATGTTATCAGGTCTGTCTCTCCTTAGATTATTTTATTAAGTTTTTTCCTCAAAGAGGCAGTTAAAAGCAGTTTGGATTTCTTCTTATTATTACATTTTAGAAAATGTAATAATCTTTCCCGGAAATGCATCCGGTTTAGGAAAATTTAAGAATTAGTCACAGTTATACCTTTGGGGGAAGCTGGCATTTGATCCTATCTTTTATGAATAGAATCTTATGAAAACAAAACAAACAACTCCTTTTAGATTGGTTCCAAACTATTTGAAAGATCTTTCAGTCTGTGTTGAATTAGTTCATGTGTCTAAAAACAATGAAATTTTGGTCTGAAGTATTTAAATCAGTGTTTCTCAGTCTTTATATTTTGTTAAATTTGAAAGCATCCCTTTTTTGTAACGCTGTGTGAAATGTCAAAATTAAATAAATGTGATAATTAGAAGTGAGAAAGAAACCAAGAGCCTAAGGTTTTTCTTGACATATGACTTTTATAAGAGAAATTATGTTAATATTTTTATAGATAATAATAAGCTGAATCTGTACTGTTTTAGTCATTATACTAAGATTTTCATAAACTCTTGTTTATTAAAACACTCTTGTGAGGTGCGTACTGTTAATCTTATTTTTCAGAAGAGGAAATCGACGCTTTCGTAAAGTAACTTTCTCCAAATCACATAAACTGTGACAAGGGTTTGGATTTGATCCTAGGTCATTCTAACTCCAGAATCCGAATTTTTAACCATCAAGCTAAATTGATGATTGAAATATAGGGAGTTAACATGATAGCCAAGCATTTTGCTAAAAATTATGAAATCTAATACCTTAGTTTTCTTTTTGTCAGAAATCAAGAATCCAGTGTAAGTATTATCCATGGATGACCTGAAGGGGGCACCGCTGCCACACTGCTTCTGTGATGGTGCTGGAGGCCTCTGATGCTGTAGTGCTTCATATACTAAATGATATAAAACTTGGCCCTTTCTGCCCAATCCTGGGTGTTTGTTAAAGAGAAAAAGGGTACAGTTGAAAAACTGAGATCAGTCAACTGGAAATTTTTGATAAGATTGAGTTGAGCATTTAGTATTTATCATTTCAAATAAGGTCACAGTATATAAAGTAGAAAACCCATATATATTTTGTCTTTACTAGGAAAGATAGATCTGGGATTAGGTGAATTGAGGTGGAAAATGTGTAAAGTGGAAGAAAAATCAGGTATAATTACAGGAAGAAAAAAAAGGAGCTATGGGCTTATTACTAGTTTAAGTCACATTTTTGATACCTTACTTCCTATGTTAGCTGTGAATGTAGAATAAGAAGTATTTCAGCCTATAAAAGAACAGATTTTCTAAAATAGATAATAATGTTGCAGGCCAACTGCGTTGTCAGGTATTGTTCTGTTTGCTTTACACAATTTAACTCATTTAATCAACATAACAACCACGTGCAATAGGTTCTGTTCTTATCTATATTTTACAAATGAGGAAACTAAGACTTCAAAGAGGTTAAGTCACTTCTTCAAAGTCGTACAGGCAGTAAGCAGCAGAGCCAGGATTTGAGTTCAGTCTGTCTGGCTCCAGTCTCTAAGCTCTTAATGCCAGGGCTGTTGTCTCCCTTCATTATGTAGTTTTTCAAGTTCTTATGAATTCACCTATGAAAACACATAATAAGATTGATTTTCCTTTTCAGGAGAGGTTATGGCATGTCTGTGGCTATGCCAGATAAGAACCACAAGAGCTATAAATTCTTATCTCATGTTTGCCACTAATTTGCTGATATCCTCTGAAAATTACTGAATTTCCTTATTTTAGACTTTTATATATACCCATAAATAAGAAATTGGATATCAGGTGAAGAATTTAAAAATCCAGATATAAAATACTCCAGGAAACTTTCTTGCTACAATAAAATTTCATTATTAGTGGATTGGATTATTAAGATCATTTCATCAACATGGTTTTTATTTAAATAAAAGTCAGGAATTTTCCCTAACTCTTGTTAATTACATAGAACCCACAAGAATCAATGAAAATGACTTGAATGAAAATATATGTGTTTTATTTAAAACATGATATAAATTCTCTTCCTTCCAGCTGGCAGTTCTGCTAAAATATGTGTAATTGAAATTTTATTTTAGTAAACAGGCAGCAATGAGGGAGGCTTACTTCTTAGTAGAGATAAAAGCACCAATACATTCAAGACAAATTAACACTTTACTACTTTAAAGACTAAATTGGATATGGAGCCATTCTAATGCTAATTGATGAATTGCAGTAGAAATCTGACTCTGACCACTTGGGGTTAGTGCAGACCCCAAAAGTTAAAGGATATGGTCCACAACAAGACCTACCCTACTTCAGATGCCAGCTGAAAGTTGAATCCCAGGTTACCCACGTTTCTGACCGGCTGGCTACAATTTCATGTGTGGGGGGTGGTGAGAAAGGGAGAGTGTTCAGATGGGAGATGGGTGGGTGGGGTGAATAAGAGGATGGGTTCCCACAACTCCCCATCAGGTTTGGAAATTCCCTAGAACAACTCACAGAACTCAGGAAAGCACTGTATTTATGATTACAGTTTTATTGTAGAACTGATAATTCCTTTTCCCATGGAATCGGGGTTTGTCACTCTCCCAGCTGATGTATTGATGTATTTATTCCTCAAATAGGAATCTTCACTTGACTCTGGTATCGAGTGTTTTTTTTTTTTTTTTCCCTTTGCCTTTGTTTTGTATGATTGATTGAAAATCTAGCCTCCTACCACCCCACACCATCCCTTCCTCCCTGGAGGTCAGGCTCTCTTAAAGCCCAGCCATCTAATTACATGGTTGATCTTTCTGGTGACTGGTCCCTATCCTGAGTCATCTCATCTCACAGCATAAAGTCTAGTGTGATCTGAAGGGCTCATGAATAACAGATGCTGCTGTTGGTTAATTCCAAGGATGTAGTCTCCCCCTCAGGAATCTGGGACAAAGACCAGTCAGATTCTTTATTATACAAGAACGTAGACATTATTCTGCTTAAAATGATTTCCTTGTCTTTTTTTTTTTTTACACATTTGCTTATATATTTTAAGGTATCATCCTGTGTTTTTAATTATAGAAAATATCTTTCTTTTCTTCTAGGAGTCTGGCGCACCGATTCTCACAGATGATGTTAGTTTGCAAGTGTTCATGGATCACTTGAAAAAACTTGCTGTGTCAAGTGCTGCTTGATGTGCTGAACTTATTAAGATTGAGAGAATGAAATAGTATTTGTTTCTTTTTTTCTCTTCTCTTCACTTACTCTGTGGAAATCAACAGAGATCTCTGTAGACTCTTTTTGTATTAGTATGGTTTGAGACAACATTTGGAAAAATGTTCATGTTTGTAGATTAAGCTAGAGTATAAGAGCAATACGAACAAATTTGTTTTCCTTGCCACAGTATTATAACTGGTTTTAGAAATTTGAGGTCTTTATAACTTCAGTTCAGTTCAGTCGCTCAGTCGTGTCCGACTCTTTGCGACCCCATGAATCGCAGCACGCCAGGCCTCCCTGTCCATCACCAACTCCCAGAGTTCACTCAAACTCATGTCCATCTAGTCGGTGATGCTTTATAACTTAATTATGTTAAAAAGTAAAAATAGAGTCTGCCTTGCACTGCAGGGATATAACTCATTTGTATGTTGCAGACAAATTCAAAGTGGCACTGAATGTTCCTGACTTTTTGAAAACTTGTTTCTTAATTTTAATCAGAAAGTAAACAAAATCAACAGTAATGATAAATGTGAACAATTTTACCGATTTATTGAATATTTTTCCATGATATTCAGCACTTATGTATACATTTCTTCTGTACCTACTCTGTTAAGGCAGATTTATTTTTATGATGACTTGTTTAGGAATTATTTGACTTTATATATGGTAATTTTCATGAAGATAATTTAATGTTTTTGGTCATTTGAAAAAAATAGTTTAGAGATGAAAGTTTTTCTGGGTGATAATTCCCATAATTGATAACATGTGAAATTTCCACAAAGGACCCAACTATGTGATTAAACATATTTTTTTTAATAAGGGGAAATAGAAAAGAAATAGTTTCATCACAGTACATTTTAGAAAGGCTTTGTGGTAAAAAGACTATTGTAACTTCTAAACCAAATTTAATATTCACTGCATGCTTTTGTTATTTCCTTTTGTTTTTCTGAGGTAAGTTTTATATTATATCCTTCAGTATTTTAAACTCTTGGGAGTTTACACACTACTTTCTGTTCTTGCTTCCATTTCGTGAACTGTATTAAGTTGTAGTTCTTATTGAAACAGTATTATCTAATATTTTGTTGAATTTTATCATGTGATGATGCTCAGTTCTCTTTTGATTTATTCATTAGTATCATTCACTTTTACCTTTTAAAGTTTACTTGTAGCAGATGTTTACATTGCTAAAGCCAGATATGTTTGACAATGAAATTTACATCAAGTACTGCAATAAAAGGTGGTGCTACTATATGGGCTTAGAAGGACTGTGCGATGATTGTATTTGCATGAACACAATCATTTGATGGTAAAACAGATACTTTAAATGAATTGTTTATATGTTTTATTTGATTAGAATAAAAAATTGCTCTGTTCCATTTTATTTGAACTATGATAGGTCTAAATACCAATAAAATATACATTTTCTCTGTTTTCCCGCTTACTTTGAAATCTAGTAAGCCTGAAAAGCCTAGTGTAAAATTAGAGCATTTATAAAACCTGCTATTGATAGATCAAAAAGTCACTTATTAAAAACAAATAACAGCTTTATTGAGTTAATTCACCTCACACAATTCACTAGTTTTTAAATATTCATGGAGTTGTGTAGGTATAACTATAATCAATTTTAGAGCATTTTCATCCCCCACATAGTTATTTGTTTTTGCTGTCAGGACCTGAGAAGAGTCCCTGTGATGATGATACATGTTTAGTTGGCCTGGCCCCTTTAACTTGGGTCCTTCAAGAAAGTATTGTTATTTCTTCTCTTGGGTGGTGAGTTGGTACTTACCCCTAAACTGTCCTCATTACAGCTGAGAGAACTAAAGTGTTAATACCTCTGTATTTAAGGGGTAAGGATGAACAAATATATCATCATATCCTTTTAACTTACCATTTGAAAGAAGCCATCTGGATTATTTTTTAGCTATTACTAAATGCTAGCTATTTAAATAGACTTGAAGGAAGAAATGTTAACCCTTTCTATGAATTTAGAGTGGATAGTGAATATTTGCTAAATCATGAGCAGCACTGAGAAGCTTTGGTGTGTCCAGAACTGTTTGGGAATTCATTCTTGAACCTACTTACCCTTGGTGCCCTTATCTCTAAAAGTGAATTTAGATCTCATCTATGCACAGTTATAGTTTGTTGTAACAGAATGAATTTATTCTTTTATTGGCTGATTGCAAAAGCGACCTGATATTTTCTTTATCTACTTCTCCACTTGATAAACTTCGGTTTCATATTTCCTAGCCCAGACTACATCTAAGGAATGTGCTTGTTGTCCAGGCCAGACCAGAAACCAAGGAATCATTTTCAACTCTTCCTCTCCTCAATATCTTTAGTAACCAGACTGTACCAATTCCAGCTCTTTAGTATCTCCCTAATCTGTTTTTTTTTTTTTTAAGTTTAAGTGGAGTTGCTCAGTTGTGTCCTACTCTTTGCAACGCCATGCGCTGCCAGGCTCTTCCATCCATGGAATTTTCCAGGCAAGAGTACTGGAGTGGGTTGCCATTTTCTTCTCTAGAGGATCTTCCCAACCCAGGGATCGAACCTGGGTCTCCCGTATTGCGGGCAGGCCCTTTACCCTCTGAGCCACCAGGGAAGCCACTGTTGGCTGGTCTCCGTTCTACTGCTGTTCTACCTTCATTATATCTCCCCTGGTTTGGTGAACTAGTTTTCTAACCAGTCTGCTTTCCCCAGTCTCTTTGTCTCCATCTCCTCAGTTTACTGAAACCTGGGTTATGATTATGTCATTCCCTTTGCCCTCATAATAAAATCCAAACACTTTGACCTGGTAACATTGTATACTATATATCAAATCTATAGCTCTCCCTAGAAATAGTACAAAGGAAGCAATTGAAAAGGTGGGGCTGGAGGGTGGTCTCTAGTTCTGCCTAGGCTTTAGTCTTAGGTATGCTGTTTGGGGTCAGTATAGTGACGGGAGCAGACGTGTTCTTTATTGCCTGCTACAGATCAAGTGCTGTGGCTTATTGCACTGGGCTTTAAAAACAAATGAACATATATTTTGTTATTTTTCAAGCAATACTGACAAATTAGGATTATTTGTTTTCTAATGTCTATATTATCCCTGTTTCTGATGTACATGCATACATACTTCTGGTACTCATATATTTGGTTTGTGTTCATCTTGAGCATTTTATCAAGTAATTTCAGAGATACTTCTATTTTTTGTTTGCTTTTTAATAGTCTATGAAATTAATACATTCTCCTTTCGTATGTGCATTGTCCCTTCTTTGTTTAACATATTAAAAGCTTGTCTAACATATTATCTGGTGACTATAATAATAGGCATGCAATAACAAGTATGTAATACTGAAGTTACATTGCTAAATCACATTTTTTACTCCCCCATCCCTATCTATGGCTAATACTGAAATAAAGACAAATTATTTGGGTTGAGAATGTGATACTTGGGAAATTGAGGATTTTTTTCCATAAGTAAACATAGAAAAACATATATAGTAACTAATACATCTGAAGTGTTTGGAAGATGGGTAGAAATATTAACTTTAGGTTTTGTTAAATCAACATAACATTAGCTATGTATTTTTAGAAGTTAAGGATAACAAAGATAAAACCAGGATACATACTTTTTAAGCCAGAATATGTAATTTCCAAACCGGTAGAGGAAAAGAAACAATAAAAGTAATTTGATCAATCAAGAAAAAGCAAGAAAGATTAAGAAGGCAGTATGGCAAATGGGAAAGAATGGTAAATGAACACAAAAAGGAAGAAATAGTGGATTAATACTTTGTTAGTGTATTTTATGAATATAGAAAAATATCTATTGGCCTTTCACTATAATAATAACATTACATGTACTGTTTTTGTACATTCTGCCAATGTGTCTTGAGACTGTAAAAACTGGTGTTTTCATAGCCAGGTTGATCATTCTTTATTCATAGTTGAGTGAGTAATTGCTTTATTATTTAAAGCAACAGAAACACAAATAGGAAAATAAAGTTAAGTTTCCTAGATATTCATAAATATTCCATTTCACAATTCCTGGATCCTTAAAACTTTCTTTAGGATCTATCCTAATGGCTTTCAAAATGCTTCTTGGACTAAAAAATTCCACTAATATATATAAACCAGAGAATTGAAGATAAATTCCTTTTAAATCTGATAAAAATCCTCCAAAATTTTTCTTTTGCAAAAATGAGAACAAATACCTCAATGCTGGTGAACATTGACATTATTTGATCCATTGATTTAGAACAAATGTCCTTTTATGGTGAAAATGATCAAGGCATTTGAGCATTGCTCTTTTAATTTCTTTGATCATTTAAGACCAACATCTGTTGCTTTCCTGGCATTCTTCAAATTTGATTATTCAATGTAAATGCATAGCTTACATTTTTGTCATCGCATAGCTGATTCTCTGCAACTGCTGTGTGCTGCTCTTCACAATTTAAAAATGGAGGAGCAATTTTAAAAATGTTTTACTGTACACTGTTTAGTTCTGTTTAGACTGCAACTATTTTAATTTCTGATCAACCACATCTAAAACTTTGCACCAAGAAAAATTTCTAAATTGTGCCATTAATGTAATGTTTTATTTTCTTGGTCAGTCCATAAATTTTAAAACAGTTCAAAAAGAAAGTTTTAATTGTAAAGATACTAAAACTCAGTAAAGGTTTCCATATGCACACTAAAATTTGCACTTGCAAAAAAGATTACACCTCAAAGTTCACACTGTTTCACTGTTTAAAAATTTAACCACAAACAAAAACTCTGGGTGACCATATAAGGACTGAGTGAATTGTTTCTTCATGATTGTAATTACCACTGTTTATTGAACCTATTGTTTAAACACTAGGATACTTTGACCAATGGATATTGAAGACCAAAAAAAAAAAAAATCTCTTGAAGGGAGATGAAATGATTCAAAAATTGTTACTAATTTAACCTTCCAAAGACAAGGGTGTCTGTATGTTGGGACTGGATTGTATGGGATTTCTCTGAATTAAGTTCCGAGTATGGAACAAACACAATGTTTATGAAAGGATAGGTAGTTTAGTTCAGTTCAGTTCAGTTGCTCAGTCGTGTCCGACTGCAACCCCATGAATCGCAGCACGCCAGGCCTCCCTGTCCATCACCAACTCCCGGAATTTACTCAAACTCATGTCCATCGAGTCGGTGATGCCATCCAGCCATCTCATCCTCTGTCGTCCCCTGCTCCTCCTGCCCCCAATCCCTCCCAGCATCAAGGTCTTTTCCAATGTGTCAACTTTTCGCATGAGGTGGCCAAAGTATTGGAGTTTCAGCTTTAGCATCAGTCCTTCCAATGAACACCCAGGACTGATCTCCTTTAGAATGGACTGGTTGGATCTCTTTGCATGCAGTCCAAGGGACTCTCAAGAGTCTTCTCCAACACCACAGTTCAAAAGCATCAATTCTTCAGGCTCAGCTTTCTTCACAGTCCAACTCTCACATCCATACATGACCACTGGAAAAACTATAGCCTTGACTAGACCTTTGCTGGCAAAGTAATGTCTCTGCTTTCTTAATATGCTATCTAGGTTGGTCATGACTTTCCTTCCAAGGAGTAAGCGTCTTTTAATTTCATGGCTGCAATCACCATCTGCAGTGACTTTGGAGCCAAAAAGTATAAAGTCAGCCACTGTTTCTCCATCTATTTGCTATGAAGTGATGAGACCAGATGCCATGATCTTAGTTTTCTGAATGTTGAGCTTTAAGCCAACTTTTTCACTCTCCTGTTTCACTTTCATCAAGAGGCTTTTTAGTTCCTCTTCACTTTCTCAATGTAATAATCAGAAACTTACACACATATTATAACTCAGAGGTAGCCATAGCAGTTGTATAGATTGTAGACCAATAAAATTTTTTTCAAGCTGGAGTATTTTATCACTGATATTATTTGGAATTGCTGGCATATGGCAATAAAACTCAAACCAAGTGCTCTGACTTTGTTACACTGCTGTCCTTGGAAACAAGGTTATTTTCTCATGAGTTATATAAGAAACTTCAATGAAAATTATAAAATGTTTAGAATTGAACAATAAAAGTGCTCTATCAAATCTTGTGGTATGGAAAAAAAGATTATTATAGGGATATATTGTTTTAAAGGCAACTGGAGAAAAAAGATTGAAAATAGATGAACTTTGTATCAACTCAGGAAAATGAAAATGAACAACAAATAAATCTAAGAAAGAAGGAGAAAGGGAATAAAGGTAAAATAAGAATTTTAATGAGATAGAAAATAAATGGAGGAGATGCTTCATAAAACCAAAAAGATAATAAGCTTTGAAAGTCTTAAATGCATTTTGAAAGCGAAGAAGGAAATTGAGTATCAGCTCATATTCTGAATAGTTTTTTAATGGAAATCTTAAATGAACAGTTATTCAAATTTTTTGGTCCAGGCCAATTAAGAAGCATAATTGTTTAGTTGTTTAATTACCAAGCCATCTAAAATTTATTCTCTAATGGATTTCAGGGAAAACTTGATGTTAAAATCATATGCTTACTCCTTATGAACATAGAAGTACTTAATGAAGTTGAGAAATTTTAGTGAAAAGAGTCCATTGAGATCATGAAGCCCTATTTCCTTACCCAGTTCGAGAATTCCCTCACAATATCCTTGATGGTTGATTGACCTCTGTAGGTCGCTTGCAGTGCCAGTTAAGACAGGAGAGCTGTAGATTGCTGAGCCCTGCACGTGACTTACACTTTTAAAGAAAAGATAGTGAACTGGGAAGGACTAATATGTGACATACCAAAAAGAAGCCCTGACCAGAATTTGATGGTGAATATTTAAATCTGTTTTACACAACACTATAACCATTGACCTACAAAGCCATCTGGCCCTCTGTTACTGTCATTAAATGAGAGCGGGGCAGCCCGTAATGCAGGAAGTCTGTGCTAGTTTAGCAATACACTTTACAAGCAGGACATCATGTACCTACTTCACGGTAGAGTCCTGTGTGTTTTCCAACTGCAGTAATCAGAGTACACTTCTAGGTAGAGACAAGGGCATGAAAAGCCAGGGGGTGCGAATCTGTTTCCTAGGGAAAATGTGACCTGAGCTGCTGCTGGGATGAATTCTATTTTCTGATCTGTGTCAAGATCTTGCTCAGCTGCCTTAACAGGGTGAAGCAGCCGCAGTAGGATCCTATGTGTACATTTAAACTTGTCTGAGGACTGCACTGTTTGTTTTAGCAAAACAGGGAAATCCATAAAATCAACAATTTTTGTAAGGGTTAGACATTTTTCTAAGGATAACAAATCTGTAGATTACTTAGGAGTTACAGCAAAGACATCATTTGAAGTGATAAGCGTTCTGATTGAAGAACCTCCAATGAGTGACGATCACATTTCACTAGATTTACTGGTTTAGGGCTGATAGTTCCTGTCGCGAAGGCAATTTAAAAATAATCTGCAGAAAATTAATCTTCATAAAATCCTTGTGAGATGTTGACAGGTCAAGTTATTTGCATGTTTGAAAACATCTGGGAAGAAAAACTCAATGGAGATGAGAGAATCATAGCACAGTGCTTCTCAAGCTTGACCAGGCATAAGAATCACCTGGTGATGATAAATGCAGATTTTGACTAAGTGCTAACAAGGTAGGTGGGGAGTACAGAGTCAGCCACAGTCCTCCTCTGCTGAGCCCAGGTTATTCCATCCTGTATGATCTCTTGAAATGTATCATTCTAAAATTATATTTTTAATGAGAACATTAAGCCAACTGATTTATCAAATATCCCTTTTCAGCAAGTAAGTATCTCTATTACAAAGGTTATTAAGTTACTGAAATATTAATGGGAGTACAGTATCATGTACCTAAAGAGAATGTGTTCATTGAATCTTGGGTTTTGGTAAAACCCAGAATCAGCTTTTATATTTTGATAAAGATGTTGAGAAAATAAGATTCTGAGTAATAGACTTTGGAATAGCTTTAATTATTTTAGGAAAGATGCATCCCATTTTTTAGGACTGTGAAAGTGAAGGCATGTTATGAAATGCTCTTCACTAGGTATATTTCAGCATTCAGAAAACTAAGATCATGGCATCTGGTCCCATCACTTCATGGGAAATAGATGGGGAAACAGTAGAAACAGTATCAGACTTTATTTTGGGGGGCTCCAAAATCACTGCACATGGTGACTGCAGCCATGAAATTAAAAGACACTTGCTCCTTGGAAGGAAAGTTATGACCAACCTAGAGAGCATGTTCAAAAGCAGAGACATTACTTTGCCAACAAAGGTCCATCTAGTCAAGGCTATGGTTTTTCCAGTGGTCATGTATGGATGTGAGAGTTGGACTGTGAAGAAGGCTGAGTGCCGAAGAATTGATGCTTTTGAACTGTGGTGTTGGAGAAGACTCTTGAGAATCCCTTGGACTGCAAGGAGATCCAACCAGTCCATTCTAAAGGAGCTCAGTCCTGGAAGGAATGATGCTAAAGCTGAAACTCCAGTACTTTGGCCACCTCATGCGAAGAGTTGACTCATTGGAAAAGACTCTGATGCTGAGAGGGATTGGGAGCAGGAGGAGAAGGGGACGACAGAGGATGAGATAGCTGGATGGCATCACTGACTCGATGGACGTGAGTTTGAGTGAACTCCAGGAGTTGGTGATGGACAGGGAGGCCTGGCATGCTGCAATTCATGGGGTCGCAAAGAGTCAGACACGACTGAGTGACTGAACTGAACTGAACTGAATATTTATCAGTTGCTTAGACAGCCATTATGGGTTAGATAGACATGGATATCCGGTGGCTCAGATGATAATCTGCCTGCAATGCAGGAGACCTGGGTTCTATTTCTGGGTCAGGAAGATACCCTGGAGAAGGGAATGGCAACCCACTCCAGTATTCTTGCCTGGGAAATCCCATGGACAGACAACCTGGCAGGCTACAGTCTATGGGGTCGCAAAGAGTCAGACATGACTGAGCAGTTAACACACTAGGCAACCATTATGGGTTAGACAGACGTGGATATGCATGGAATTAGAAAAAGGAACTCAACAGTCTGAGCAGTCTCTACACCAACAGACTGCTGTTCTGTGTGTATTATGTCATCTCCTTTTTAAAAATTTTATTTCTTTGAATTTATTTTCAACTAGAGGATAACTGCTTTGTAATACTGTGTTAGTTTCTGCCATATATCAACACGAATCAGCCAGAGGTATACTGATGTCCCCTCCCTCTTGAACCTCCCTCCCACCTCCCACTCTGTCATCTTCTTATATATTTATTTACAGTTGCACTTTCGATTATGTTCACTTATTGAGTATCATACAGCTTTTGATGTGGCTTGTAAATGACTCTAATGATTAGTTTCCATTTGGAGTCTAAAGTCCAGCATGGTTTCAGGGAGCTCACGCTTTGTTATTACAGGTTCTCTGGCAAGAATGTTCACGGCGCCCATTGTGCTTACTCAGCCTCTATGGGAGACAGCTACATCCGCACCTTTCAGTTTTAAGTCCATATGTCCATATCATTAGCTGTCCAGCTGTCTAATGAAGGAAATTAACTGGATTCAAACAAATCTCCACCTTTCTGCAAGACCTTCCACAAAACAATAGTTATGTGGGCTGCTGCAAGGATTTTTTATGATTAAATAGATCATGAAACTGTGACGGCTGAAAAGAGATATGTTTAAACATGACCAGAGTTTACTTTTATTTATTAATATAATCACAAAATATGTTTAATAATGAAGTAGCCATGCTACATGTTATATATGGCTCTGCACCTGTCATAGATAAAACCCACTCATAAATAAAATCTAAGGTTGCCACTACAGGGTAAGAAAACCAAATCCTTAACATGGCATTCTAGACATATCAATCAGCACGCCTATAACACTCAGCAAGTCGTCTGCTTGCAGCCCTTCTGCTGAGATAAGCAGTCAGTCCCAGGTTCTTCCTTAAACAAAGGCATGGGATCATTTAAAGGCATCTCTAAGCTGCAGACTGGCTGCTAACCCATAAAGTGATTTGGCATGAAAAAGTTTTCCCAGTAAGGATCAGTTCAGTCGCTCATTCGTGTCCAACTCTTTGTGACCCCATGGACTGCACCATGCCAGGCTACCCTGTCCATCACCAACTCCTGGAGCTTGCTCAAACTCATGCCCATTGAGTCGGTGGTGCCATCCAACCATCTCATCCTCTGTCATCCCCTTCTCCTCCTGCCTTTCCCAGCATCAGGGTCTTTTCCAATGAGTCAGTTCTTTGCATCAGGTGGCCAAAGTATTGGAATTTCAGCTTAAGCATCAGTCCTTCCAATGAATATTCAGGACTGATTTCCTTTAGGATAGACTGGTTGGATCTCCTTGCAGTCCGAGGGACTCCCAAGAGTCTTCTCCAACCCCACAGTTTAAAAGCATCAATTCTGTGGTGCTCAGCTATCTTTATAGTCCAACTCTCACTTCCATACATAACTACTGGAAAAACCATAGCTTTGACTAGACGGACCTTTGTTGACTAAGTAATGTCTCTGCTTTTTAATATGATGTCTAGGTTGGTTATAGCTTTTCTTCCAAGTAGCAAGTGTAAGGATATCCCAGTAAGGGTACTGGCAATTAATTAGACTGTGTATACTTCCTTTCCTCTAAAATTTGAATAGGAAAACTCAGAGAGCAGCAGATGTTCTGTAATGAGAGGAAAAATGATAGAGAAGAAACAAAGAGTGGAAGAGGCATGTTGATTATAGAACCAGAGGGTGAAGGTTCATGAGCCATGGCTGGGTAGGGTTCCTAGGTGCCCCTGAATCTTGAAGCGTGGGTATTTATGGAATCCTTTACCCTTACTCCCAAATGTGTCGTCGTTGTTGCTGTTTAGTCGCTCAGTTGTGTCCAACTCTTTGGAACCCTGTGGACTCTAGCACGCCAGGCTCCATGGGGTTCTCCAGGCAAGAATACTGGAGCGGGTTGTCTCTTCCTCCTCCAGGGGATCTTACCAACCCAGGAATTGAACCTGTCCCCTGCGTTGCAGGCGGATTCTTGAACCAGTTGCAAATGTGCCCTTACATCAAATCCCCACTATTGAAAAAGAGTTTAACTTGGTGAAACAGTGGTCACAGTGCCAATGATGATACTACCTTTTCACCTGGATGTTGGAAAGAAAAGGGATTCAGCATTGAGAACACTAATCAGACAGCAAGATAGGTGGCACATTTGAGTCCCAGAAGATGCCTTATCTGCTCACTTGGAACAGATAAGGTTCACCTGGTTTGGGTGTCTTTCTAACAGTATCCAAGAGGATTCCTAACAAAAAATCTTAATATTGATGAGTAATGGGAATTACACATGATTCACTCTACGTCTTTATAATTAGTGCTTTGAATGAGCAGAGATCATGAATCATAATTTTGAGAGCTACTGTATTTTTCTCTGTCCCTTTAAACTTGTTCAGTGTGTGTAATTTTCTATCCATCAACCACATGAGGAAGACCCTAGCAGGTTGATAATTTGGGCGCCACTTCTACCTAATAGATCTCTCTTAAGTCATAGACGTAGTCCCACTTAACAATAGTCATATTCTTGCTAGGAGGAAAGCGTTCATCATTTCATTCACAGTTCTGCATGCTGTCTATCTTACAGCTCACGTTGTATCCTGCTATCTATGTTATCTTAGTCCAAGTCACTTGTTTCACATTTATCCACAAGAAGAGTGTAAACTACACAGACACAGAGAATTCCATTGTCAGTCTCTGGTTCTTCTCTCAGTGAAGCTTCCTAATCAGCATGTCTTGGGATAGTTCTAGTCTCCATATACTCTTTTCCTGGGACCTGGAGATTGCTTCCTGGGTCCGACCTGTTCACCTCTTCCTCCACGGCATCTGCTCTGTGATACACAATTCTCACTTTAGGACCTTTATTCCAAGTCACAGGATTTGCTTACAAACAGCTCAAAGTAAACCCAAAGAGACCAATCTTTATCAATGGATTCGAGTGGAAGGCTACATTTGCCTCTCGAGATGCTAGCCAAGGCCATCTGTCTGCTTTTCCTGTTAATGAAGATGGTGACCTGACATGCGGCTTTGTGCAGAATATCGGTGGTTATGTTCTCCTCTGCCCACTGGGTCTGCCCTGCTGGTGGGGCTTCTCTGTGGGCTGTAACCACGGGAAGGGTGTTTCAGTGACGAGAGTCCCACCCTGGTGGGAGTCCATGCTGAAACTGGAAGCTTCTTTGCACAAGTCTATGACACCTTGTGTAACCACTAAGTGTTCCTCGGTAATTGTTGCTAAAAAATATCTCAGAGATACTGTCATTCACTCGCTTTATATGCAATACTATGTAGGTTGCATAAGTGCTGTAGACTAGAGATGAAAATTATTTATAGAGCAATGCCTTGTGCTAAAAACATCAGTTGCTGATGATTCTAGAAAGTTAGAAAAAGAACTAACCTGCCAGTCAGATATATGCAGGGAGGGAGACATGAAGTATTTTCTCGTTTATCCTTCCTGTAAAGAAAATTATAATTTCATTTCAAATAATCAGTGAAAAATTTCTGTGGTAGATGATTCATACATTAGAATGTATCTGTCCTTTATTTCGGACTTTTGTTCTTAAATGAAATTAATACTAAAATATTTCCTGCCATGTCTTCTTTACTATTAGATTTTAGAAGGACTGAAAAACAAATTTGTCAAGAGACAAAAATTAGTCTGTGCTTTTTTTTTCTGTTAAGGGCTAGGTCATTACATTTCTCTGTATTATTTTCACTTTCTACTGATTTGTAGAATTGCTGAACTAGTTCTTGAATTGTGTGAAAATTTTAATTCACTGTGGTTTTTTCACATTAATATTATTAGGCCTTCAATAAACAAAAGAGAAAACGACTAAGGGAAGAAAATAATGACATAATAAAAATAACAAGGAAAACACTTCAGAGAAATGTTAGAAAATATTGAAGAAATTTCAAACAAGAGGTGAAAATAGCTTGAAGGCACTAACCCTTTTTCACCACACAGGGGCAGCAGCTACTACATAACTGGAAACAAGTCATTTTTTTTTTTTTTTTTAGTATTTCTCCTCCACTTTAAATTCTGGATATTGTTAATTATTTTTTTGTGATTTTAAAAAGCATCAATGCTCATGCCTTAGTGTGTGATTTTTTACAGCTAATCTCTACTCCTGTCTAAAATAATTGGACCCTCAAAGTAAAAAAATAGTTTGTTGAAAGTGTACAGATTTGGAAAGTCTGAGTTAATCTCCACATCATGCATGGAAAACTTTAAAAATCTGTGTTCCCAGAAGAAAATTACAAATACATAAAATTTAAAATTTTCTGTAAATCAATTCTTTTAAAAGTAGCAATTGTGAAAAAAAAAAAAAGCAGTTGTGGACTCTGCAGCACAATTAAGAGAGACTGGGAGGGGATTCCAAGGTCACACATAACCCTAAAATCTCCAGATTGACCACGTTTTTGACCTACAATTTCTTGCAGAATATTTAATATTTCAGTCATGTTTCATTTGGTTACCATTTAAATATAGATTTAAAGTATGATGTTCATTTTTTAAGCAAAAGCACAATAACAATAACCAGGAGAATTTGTGTAAGAAAGTTGTATTTAGTAGAAGATCCTAAAATGCCAAAAATTCTCTGACTTATGTTTCCATGCTCGAGTGAACTTATCATATGAATGGAGATCATCTGTAGGGATAAACAGCTTTGGTAAATGTTAGATATAGTGGGTGTTTCAGCTATTTTTAAACATCAAGGTTTGAGCATTTGCTATTTCCAGCAGGAGTAAACCAACAGAGTTTAGATTAAGAGATGCTTTCTCTTTTATTTTTCTTTAGTATAATCAATGTTTGTCTATCTAGCAAACAAGGGGAAACAGATAGTCTATCTCTTTTAAGAAGAAGAATCCATGGGTGTTGGTATTAAGCACACACGCAGGGGACAGAGGGTGCCGAGTGAGATGTTTAGGAGCATGACTGCATGGGTTTGAGTCCCAACTTTGCCACTCCCCAGCTGAATCACTTTGGGCACGTTAATCTCTCTGAACCTGCTTCTCAGGTGTAGGATGGGGAAAATCACAGTACCTACTCATAGGGTTGTGTGAGCATTAAATGATTAAGTGCCTGTAGTATGCTTAGAACAGTGCCTGGCGCTTATTAAATGCCCTGTAAGTGTTGGTTGCCATCCTTGTCATGGGAGGCTTTACTCCTCTCTGACTGTTCATTGTCTGTTGGGCAGTCCACGTTATTATCTGCCTTTTACAGATAAAGTAACTAAGACTTAAAGGCCTTATAAAAGTGTGCATGGCTGATAAGTGGTAAAGTACATGGATTATATTATACTGATTGTACACAAATACACCATGAACTGTAACTGAATAACAAACTTAATAGTAATTAATAACGAAATGAGCACTCACTTTGTGCCAGGCACTGTTTCATGTGCTAAGGACAACCTCTGAGACAGGCTCCATTATTATTTTCATTTTGTCAGTGAGGAAATGAAGGCACAGAATGATCAAATGACTCATGCAAGATGACATAGCTACTTAGTGATAGACTTGAGTAAGTCCAGGTAATTTGCCCTAGAATCCACGACTTATTTTTGCTGTTTTCCCTGGGGGTGATTAAAAGTTCCTATGGAGCTTCTATGGAGTCCTGAGATGAGGAAAGGGTATGGGAGGAACTCATTGAAAGGATGTGACTACCAGTTGCATGGAGAACTGGACCAATACATCAATGCTCCTCACCCCTGCCCCTGATGCTCTGCCCACTGTTCCCACACTAGAGGCTCTTTCAAAGACACAGCCTTAAAAGAACAGGTGTTGATGAGTCTATCTGAACTGAAAAGGTGACAGAACCTAATTAAAGCCTCTGTATAAGCTCTTAAGGTTCTGGTGGGTGAGTGCAGAGATCAGCTCATCTAGAGGGCACCTAAGACAAGTCTTGCATGCGAATTTTCTTGTTTATGAAAACTGTCACCCACCAATCTGGAGTGGTCTGCCCCTTTCCTCAATTCTTCCTTGCTCTAAGTGTATGGGGCCAGTTGAACCAACAAAGTGTCATTTGGTCATCACTGGCTCGGCTGGAAGGCCATTCCATTTGGTGTTTGGTCATCAGCCTTCCCCTCGCTGCCTGTGGCCCCTGTATCTTGTGGACTGTCT
Source organism: Ovis canadensis (assembly GCF_042477335.2). Taxonomy (NCBI): domain Eukaryota; kingdom Metazoa; phylum Chordata; class Mammalia; order Artiodactyla; family Bovidae; genus Ovis; species Ovis canadensis. The sequence continues at coordinate 62,592,513 of NC_091262.1, read as the reverse complement.
CTCTTGGTGATGTTTCAGGAGAGCCCAGCCAGGAGCCTCTGCTGACCAGCTCCCACGCCTGCTTGCAGGGGTCCTACTGATCTTCCCAAACTCAGTCGGTCCACACTTTGGCCACTGGCTGTGGGCTTCCATCACTGCCCCATGCTGCAGTGACCTCTTGCTTGGTATACTGATTTGTGATTTTTCAAGTAACTTCAGGATCCTTCAGTAAAGTTTCTGAAAACTTCGGTTGCTCTTTCTAGCTCTCTGCCTACATCCAGGTACACCAGTTCTCATAGACCTTCTCCACACTGCTGACTCCTTCATTATAATTGCCTGTTAGAATAGAACTCCAGGCAGGAACAAAGACTCAAACTCCTATTGATTTGGGATTTACACTTACCAGAACCCTCTGCTGCTTATCTCCTCCACCGCAGGTGTTTTGAAATTGAGTTGAGGTGCTCAACCTTGTAAATAAGTCCTACATATCCCTCTTTCACTCCCACCCACCTCCCACCTATTTTCCTCTCCCTCTCCACCCAGACTGATTTCTTTAATTTAAATGGAGATATAGTCTGTTTCCAGTACTATCATTACTACAAGCATTGTCACCATCACTGAGAATATACAGCAAATTCCCAGACCTGGGTATTACATTAGGGATGTGTTGCAAAGAGACCGTTGGAACCTGCAAGAAAATCTAACTTACAAGAGTCTAGCGGGGTATTTCAATTGGGCAATATCTGCTTCTCCAAATTTATCCACTGGGAAAATGCAGTAGATGAAACAGCTGAGATAGACACGGGTCATATATTGAGGGGCCATGCAAGCCAGGTTAAGAAGTTTAGATTTTATCTTAAAGGCACTGAGAATCCCATGGCAGATTTTAAGCAGGAAAATGTCTGATTGGAGTGGACAATCTGGAGGTTGGTAAGGCTCAGTTCAGCTCAGTTGCTCAGTCATGTCCGACTCTTTGTGACCCCAATGGACTGCAGCACACCAGGCCTCCCTGTCCATCACCAACTCATGGAGTTTACTCAAACTCATGTTCATTGGGTTGGTGATACCATCCAACCATCTCATCCTCTGTTGTCCCTTTCTCCTCTTGCCTCCAATCTTTCTCAGCATCAGTCCTTCCAATGAATATTCAGGACTGATTTTCTTTAGGATGGACTGGTTGGATCTCCTTGCACTCCAAGGGACTCTAAAGAGTCTTCTCCAACACCACAGTTCAAAAGCGTCAGTTCTTTGGTGCTCAGCTTCCTTTATGGTCCAACTCTCACATCCACACATGACTACTGGAAAAACCATAGCTTTGACTAGATGGACCTTTGTTGGCAAAGTAATGTCTCTGCTTTTGAATATGCTATCTATGTTGGTCATAACTTTTCTTCCAAGGAGTAAGTGTCTTTAATTTCATGGCTGCAGTCACCATCTGCAGTGATTTTGAAGCCCCCCAAAATAAAGTCTGTCACTGTTTCCATTGTTTCCGCATCTATTTGCCATGGAGTAATGAGACCAGACGCCATGACCTTAGTTTTCTGAATGTTGAGTTTTAAGCCGGGGTTTTCACTCTCCTCTTTCACTTTCATCAAGAGATTCTTTAGTTCTTCTTCGCTTTCTGCCGTAAGTGTGGTGTCATCTGTGTATCTGAGGTTACTGAAATTTCTCCCAGCAATCTTGATTCCAGCTTGTGTTTCATCTAGTCCAGCATTTCTCATGGTGTACTCTGCATATAAGTTAAATAAGCAGGGTGACAATATACAGCCTTGACATACTCCTTTCCCGATTTGGAACCAGTCTGTTGTTCTATGTCCAGTTCTAATTGTTGCTTCTTGACCTGCATACAGATTTCTCAGGAGGCAGGTAAGGTGGTCTGGTATTCCCATCTCTTTCAGAATTTTCCACAGTTTATTGTGATCCACACAGTCAAAGATTTTGGCGTAGTCAATGAAGCAGAAGTAGATGTTTTTCTGGAATTCTCTTGCTTTTTTTTCAATGATCCAACAGATGTTGGCAATCTTTTCTAAATCCAGCTTGAACATCTGGAAGTTCATGGTTCATGTACTGTTGAAGCCTGGCTTAGAAAATTTTGAGCATTACTTTGCTAGTGTGTGAGATGAGTGCAATTGTGTGGTAGTTTGAACATTCTTTGGCATTGCTTTTCTTTGGGATTGGAATGAAAACTGACATTTTCTGGTCCTGTGGCCACTGCTGAGTTTTCCAAATTTGCTGGCATATTGAGTGCAACACTTTCACAGCATCATCTTCTAGGATTTGAAATAGCTCAGCTAGAATTCCATCACCTCCACTAATTTTGTTCATACTGATGCTTCTTAAGGCACACTTAACTTTCCATTCCAGGATGTCTGGCTCTAGGTGAATGATCACACCATTGTGGTTATCTGGGTCATGAAGATCTTTTTTGTATAGTTCTTCTGTGTATTCTTGCCACCTCTTCTTAATATTTTCTGCTTCTGTTAGGTCCATACCATTTCTGTCCTTTATTGTGCCCATCTTTGGAAGAAAAGTTCCTTTGGTATCTCTAATTTTCTTAAAGAGATCTCTTGTCTTTCCCATTCTATTGTTTTCCTCTATTTCTTTGTATTGATCACTGAGGAAGGCTTTCTTATCTCTCCTTGCTATTCTTTGGAATTCTGCATTCAGATGGGTATATCTTTCCTTTTCTCCGTTGCCTTTTGCTTCTCTTCTTTTCATAGCTGTTTGTAAGCCCTCCTCAGACAACCATTTTGTCTTTTTGCATATTGTTTTCTTGGGGATGGTCTTGATCCCTGCCTTCTGTATGATGTCATGAACCTCTGTCCATAGTTCTTCAGGCACTCTGTCTATCAGATCTAATCCCTTGAATCTATTTGTCACTTTCATTGTATAGTCATAAGGGATTTGATTTAGGTCATACCTGAAAAAAGGAGGACAGCTGAGAAGTGCTTGTGGACATCTAGGCAAGAGGGATGATGCTGGGAGAGGGGTAATGAGAAGGATAGAATTCAGAGACTCATGTAGGAGGGAGAAGAGACAGGCTAACTCTGCCTGGAGTTATTTTAGCCAGAAAATTCATACTTATTCTTTCATTTTTTAAAACAATTTTATTGAGATATATTTGATATATAAAATTGTATATATTTAAAGTATTCAGCTTGATGTTTTGATAAATGTGAAAATATCACCATAATCAAGCTAAGTAATTTATGAATCAGCTCTACACAGTTACAGTTGCATCTACAATTTTATCTTGAGAAGATTTAAACTGAAATTAGTCTTCTTAGCTAATTACAAGTGTGCAATATAGTATTGTTGAAAATGTGAAAAATATGTATATATGTGTATACACACACAAAAAGAAATATTATTCAACCTTAGAGAAAAATCCTGCCATTTGAAACAACATGAATGAAACTGGAGGACATTATGCTAAGTGAAATATGCCAGAGAAAGACAAATACTGTATATTTGTCCTTAAAGAGCTCCCCAGTTAAGACTTCCCTTACTTCTCATGGCTTGCTCCCATAGCTTACCTGTGCACATTTGATATGATAATTTTTTTTTTTTTTTACTGTGTCTGTCTTTCTCACTAGCTTGTGCTGTCCCTAATGAGGGCAGTAATTTTCCCCCAAAGTATTCGCAGACTTTATTCCATTGCTTGATACATAAAAGTCTGTTAAATATTTGGTTAACAAATGAATGGGTGAATAAACAAATGAACAGACCTATCAGAGTACTAGGTGTTACTCTGGAAAGCTATGCCATGTTGTGCTTTGGCATCCAAATCCCCTGAGTCAACATGATTGAAAACACCTGGATCCTACAGTGTAAGAGTATTGACCCAGACAAGGAGACTGGCCCAGAGCTGGCACAGCAGGAATGTCAATCTGAACATTAAGCACAAGCAAGGCAACTTGACTTTTTGCAAAGCAAAATCTAAGTCCGGATTTTAATGTATCTTAGGGTATAAAATGGAGAAGCCAATGGCACCCCACTCCAGTACTCTTGCCTAGATGGAAGAGCCTGGTAGGCTGCAGTCCAAGGGGTCGCTCAGAGTCAGATACGAGTGAGCGACTTCACTTTCACTTTTCACTTTCATGCATTGGAGAAGGAAATGGCAACCCACTCCAGTGTTCTTGCCTGGAGAATCCCAGGGACAGGGGAGCCCGGTGGGCTGCCGTCTATGGGGTCACACAGATTCAGACACGACTGAAGAGACTTAGCAGCAGCAGCAGCAGCAGGGTATAAAAAAATCAGGGATCACTCCAGTCTGTACTTCTCTAACATGGTGGACTGAAATTCTAGTGTTCCACCACGAAAAGCAAGAAAAGTTACAGGCAGCCACACCCACCCACCTGCATCATGCCCTTTGCACTATTTGCTGCATTGGGAGCAGATCAAAGGAAAAGCAACTTTTTGAGCTACTTGGTGTCTCCGGTCTTTCCTGCCCTCCAAACCAAAGCCGCTCTCGGCGCATCCACCACACACGCGCAACACTGGTTAGATTTGTATGATTTTTGCTGGACTAATTGGTGTGAAGCTGTATTCCATTGTTTGATCAAGATTTTCAAAACTTTAAATCTTTTACTTTAAAAAGTTTCTCTTATCTAGATTCTTGATACTCTGTAACTACTTTCTGTCTTTGCTTTCTGATTAGAGCCAACAGAAATTTGTCCTTTTTTTTTTTTTAATTTCAAAGAACCATCTTTGGGGTTATCATTCTGATATTTTTCTATTTTCATCTTCATTACTTTCTTCTCTTATTAATTCCTTTGTGCTTACCCTTGCCTTGCTTTATTGCTTTCTTAGGAGTTCTCAGCTCATTTATTATGATGCTTTCTTTGAATGTTCGTGAATATTTTCCTCAGAGTACCTCATTGGTGATACTGTATTTTTAATGTGTAAGTGTTCTCATTTTGGCTATTTCTAAATTGATCTTAATGATTTCTGTTTTACTTTAGGAGGTTTATAGGAGTTGGTGTTCGGTTTGTGGTATAAATAATATGATACACATATCCAATAAACTGATCTTATGTATTCCTTGAAATATCATCCTTTTTTTTTTTTTTTTGGCCTATATCTGATTGGCCAAGATGCAGACAGTGTCAAAATTCTCTACTACTATTGCATTGCTGAAAATGTATCCTTGTATGTCTATGGACATATTTCCTGTGTGTGTTTTCGATACAATCCTAGTTGGCATATAGAGATTTGACTGTTGTCCATGTACTAAGGACTGTATCACTTATTAATGAAAAATAATCCTATTTTAATGTAAAACAATCCTATATAATGCTTTTGGCCTTATATTCCTTTTAATTCTTAATGATGCTTTAGCATCATTCCTTCCAAAGAAATCCCAGGGTTGATCTCCTTGCAGTCCAAGGGACTCTCAAGAGTCTTCTCCAACACCACAGTTCAAACACATCAATTCTTCAGCGCTCAGCCTTCTTCACAGTCCAACTCTCACATCCATACATGACCACTGGAAAAACCATAGCCTTGACTAGACGGACCTTAGTCGGCAAAGTAATGTCTCTGCTTTTGAATATGCTATCTAGGTTGGTCATAACTTTTCTTCCAAGGAGTAAGCATCTTTTAATTTTGTGGCTGCAGTCACCATCTCCAATGATTTTGGAGCCCAAAAAAATAAAGTCTGACACTGTTTCTACTGTTTCCCCATCTATTTGCCATGAAGTGATGGGACCAGATGCCATGATCTTAGTTTTCTGAATGTTGAGCTTTAAGCCAACTTTTTCACTCTCCTCTTTCACTTTCATCAAGAGGCTTTTTAGCTCCTCTTCACTTTCTGCCATAAGGGTGGTGTCATCTGCATATCTGAGGTTATTGATATTTCTCCCGGCAATCTTGATTCCAGCTTGTGTTTCTTCCAGTCCAGCATTTCTCATAATGTACTCTGCATATAAGTTAAATAAGCAGGGTGACAATATACAGCCTTGACGTACTCCTTTTCCTATTTGGAACCAATTCAAGGAGTAAGCGTCTTTTAATTTCATGGCTGCAGTCACCATCTGCAGTGATTTTGGAGCCCCCCAAAATAAAGTCTGACACTGTTTCCACTGTTTCCCCATCTATTTCCCATGAAGTGATGGGGCCGGATGAATTAGTTATGAGTATTTTCATCACTGCTTCTTTCTCCTGTGCCCTTGTTTTTCATACATTTTCCTTTCCTTTTTATGTCACTTGATATTATATAGGGCTCTTAAACTCAGCAGTTTGGGACTCGATCTGCAACCCTCTGATTTCAATATGTTTGGTGTTACCTGTCATCTTGTTTCATGTTTTGTTTTCCCATTTCTGTGCGTTTTCATTGTTTTGAAATATGGATCTCATTTTCTTTGCTTTTATCTTCCTTCGGAGATAGTCACACACCTATTTAAATTTTGCTAGTGGTACTTGGGCTTTCAAAGTTTTTCAAAAGCATTCATAAATTTACATTTGTCTAACTCCCAAAGAGTAAAACCATATCTTTGATTATCATTTAGAGCAGTTTAAACTCCCCTCCGACTTCTCCTTGAGGATCCCTGGAGGCTTAATGGTAAAGAATCTGCCTGCAATGCAGGAGATGTGGCAGAAGCCATAGGTTCCATTCCTGGGTTGGGAAGATCCCCTGGAAGGGAAATGGTAACCCACTCCTGTATTCTTGTCTGGGAAATCCTGTGGACAGAGGAGCCTGGTGAGCTACAGTTCTTGGGGTCTCAAAAGAGTCAGACATAACTTAGCACCTAAACAACCACCATCACCTTCTCCTTGCTTATTACCTCTCACCCACCCAGTTCTTCTTAATGAAATCTGAGTTTTAAAATTTATATTATTATACAAATTTTAAAAATATTTTTTCTTTCAAAAATGTTTCTTTTTATTTGCAGCATCAGGAATGTTTGGAGACTGCTTTAGTTTCTCTTTTTAAACTCTCCCTAGATGATTAAATCCATCTTTCAGCCACTTTTGGAGCTCTGGAACACTTCTATGTTTGCCTCCTTCATATTTACGTCCTTCTAGGCTTCTTTTGGCCAGATGAAATTGGTTTTCAAATGTATATTTTTTAAAAAGGTTTTAAAAATATGAGTGGGTATAGTTTCCGAAACACCCGAGTCTGTTTTATTGCTTTCACAAGTATGCAACAACTTAGGTGGATGGATGAGAAAAATGCTGCCTGCCATGCCAGTAAAGGAAGGATGCTGTGGCTATCAAGAGAGAGGTCACTACAGCCACACCCAACCGTGCCCCCTGAGGGGATCCAGGATGGACAAAAACAGGACACCTGCCCCACACGGCCTATCAAAGACAGGATTTCAATGAGCCCAGACTCTTGCATCTTCCCCTACTGAGCAATGTGCTAAATTCATTAACTTCAGATGTCTGATTTTCTTTAATTAACAGTGATCTTTTGATGTTCCAACTACCTGGTTTTTGTTGCAAACCTCTTTGGCCACCTCATGCGAACAGCTGACTCATTGGAAAAGACTTTGATGCTGGTAGGGATTGGGGGCAGGAGGAGAAGGGAATGACAGGATGAGATGGCTGGATGGCATCACCGACTTGATAGACATGAGTTTGGGTGAACTCCGGGAGTTGGTGATGGACAGGGAGGCCTGGCGTGCTGCAATTCATGGGGTTGCAGAGTCAAACATGACTGAGCGACTGAACTGAACCGAACTGATATATACCATACCTCCTCTCTAACTTCTGCTGGAGCAATCTCTTCCAGCTAGTTGAAAGCTTGGCTTAAGTCCTCAGGATATCTTCAGAATAAAACACAATTATCAAATTTAAGGCTCCCCCCACCCCCTCCTTAGTCAACAGCTGTTATAAAATTCTTGGATCACCATGAATTTCCCCTCAGGTGTAACAGGGCGGAGACAAGGTCAGGCACACTTGATGGTGCTCCTCAGAGTGGCCTGGTCCCTGAACTGGCACCATCGGTGGCCTGGAGGCCCGGCCGGTTGCTGCCTTTTCCCCAGCAAACACCTCTGCACTGCACTGTTACAGAGAACAGTAAGTAGAAGGGCTTTGTCCTTCAGGCTCCAGGACTGAAGGTGAAGAGAGAGCAGAGAGGGTTTGTGGAGGACCCGGCCCCTGACTCAAGATCATCTGGGTTCTCTGGGGGACGACTGTGCAGGGCGAGGCCCTGGTAGAGTCCCTGCAGCGCCGGGTCTCCAGGGTCAGTCAGGCGGCCGACTCCTTAAGGTGGTCTGCGTGCTTTGCAAAAATCCCAGCACAACCCACGTGTTGATGACGTGGATGACCCACGTGTTGATGATTGGCGCAGAGTAGTCGTGAGCTCTGTGCAAGGCTGAGGCTGTGTACGGAGCCGGGCTCTGTGCACCTATACCCCCCGGCGCCCCGAGACCGCAGCCCAGTGTCCAGAAGGCCTATGCGGAAGTGGCCGTCGGTGTTGCACTTGCACAGCTCACCCGCCGCCTGCGCTCCGAGACGTGGTCTAAGACCCTCTTTGCCCCGCCCAGCTGCTGGGTCCTGGTCTTGTACGCAGCTCACGTGCAGTCCTCACGTGCAGTCCTCACGTGCAGTCCCCATGTGCAGTCCTCACGTGCAATCCCCACGTGCAGTCCCCACGTGCAGTCCCCACGTGCCGCTGCTGCGCCAGGTGGGTCACAGGCCGCAAGTGGGTCACGTGTGGCCCCTGCAGCCAACCAGGAGCGCCGGCCGGTAGGCGGTGGTCTTGGTGTAGCTGATGTCCACCCGCAGCAGCGCCCTGTGCCCAGGCTTGGCTCCAGTGGTAAGTGTTTTGTGCTAAATATAGGATGGCTTTGATTGTTCATTGTTTCACGACCTAGTTATATCCTATAGAGATGCATGATCTGCTTTGAAAGGCTTTTCCGGCAAAAGAGGGTTAAAAAATACATACGGGGTCATACATTCTGAACAGAATAACTAAAATAGCATAATATTTAAGGGCCATTGTCGTTGGTTACTTTGTACTTTATTCTGTAGAACAAAGGCAAAGAACCTAGAAATTAATTAGTGTTTCTAACCAGAGCGTGTTATTGCTACTCCCAGTTAGTACCAAGGTAAACTTGACTTTCTTTTATAGAGAACATTAAGTAAAAGGTATTTTTTACCCATTCAAGCATGACTTAAAGTTTTTTTTTTTAATCAATTTTGGACTCTGTAGTAAATATTGAATACATCTGGTTTTGTAATAAATGACTCATAGTTGTTGGTTCAGGAAAATCTATATTTTTAATTCTGTTTAGTTTGAATAAATACTTTTTGTAATGAGTGTTCATGGTTAGAATTGGATTAAATGAACTCTGGAAAAAATGAACAAAAAAAATCCAACCGAAAATCATGCCCAAACAAATAAATAAACAAATGAAAAATGAATTTCTCCTTAAATATTTTAAAGAGTTTTTTTTTTTCCTCTGTCCTTTGGCCTTGAGTGTTGCAGTACATTTTATTTTAATCCAGGACAGGAAAAAAGAGGGGACAGTATTGTATAGTGTTTCAGAGGACTGACTTTAGTACTTCACAGACAGCAGTTTAGGGTTTCTATCTGCCACTTACCTGCCTGCCAGTTACCAGTCATAAGATCCTGGGTAAGTTAGGCTTCAGTTTTCCCACTAGCACGAGGAAGAAACCCAGTGATGGTATGGAACCTCATAGAGTTATTGTAAGCATTCAGTGAGTTAATTTCTATATTTAGCCCAGTACTTATCATTCTGTTCTGTGCTTTACTAAGTCCCTTCCATTGTCTGACTCTTTGGGACCCTATGGACTATAGCCTGGTTGTCTCCTCTGTCCATGGGATTTCCCAGGCAAGAATACTGGAGTGGGTTGCTCCATGGATCTTCCTGACTCAGGGATTGAACCTGCATCTCTTAACATCTCCTGCATTGGCAGGTGGGTTCTTTCCTACTAGTGACACCTGGGAAGCCTACAGTACCTAGTAACGTTACTCATTTATTTACTTGATTTTCCCTTCTGTCTGTTGGGGCTTTTTTCCAGAGATGTCAGTTGTCTGCATTTCAATCTTTCCTTTTCTTTTTCTTCTGCTTTCATCATGTTAACTCTTATTGTTTTATATTTTATAAGAGTATACAAGTTCAGGAACTTCCCTGGTGGCCCAGTGGCTAAGATGCTGCGCTCCCAGCAGCAGGCCTGGGTTTGATTATGGGTTAGGGAGCTAGATCCCACATGCTGAAGCTAAGACCTGGCACAGCCAAATAAATAAATACTAAAAAAAAGGTATACAAGTTCATTCTCATTTTTTCTTTTATCAAACCTGCATTTTCTCTCAACCTAGGTTTTAATTTTGCTAATGTGTTTCCAAAACTTTTAAAGTCATGAAATGTAATGCACATACAGAAAAGTATATATCCTAAATGCACACACTGAGAAATTCTAAGAGAATAAAGTTTATTCTCTAAGAAGGAGGTTAGAAACAGAACATGGCGGCATTCCAGGAGTCTCCAAATGCCCCATCCCTAGGGACAAACTCCTTGTTCCTTTCAAAGGTAATGGTCTTCTGACGTTGCTGGTAATCACTGCCTTGCTTTCTGTTTTTTAATCATTTGGAAGCCTACATACAATCCCTAAATATTGCAGTTTAGCTTTTTAACTTTATGTACAAGAAATCAGCCAATGTGAATTGTTTGGCTCCTTCCGTAAGTCATTGTATTTGTGGCACTCCTCTGTGTGGGGGTGAGTAGGTGTAGTCTGCTGCATTTTCGTTTCTCCTTGATAGGTGTCTCATCGTTATGTGCAGCACCATACTACCCTGTCCGCAGGGGTTAGGTTGGGTCCACATAGTTGGGTTGACTATGGTTTTTGGCTACTAAAAAAATGCTGCTATAAGCATTCTCTAAAAAAGTACAAATTATATATATTTAAGGTACATACCATGATGATTCGATGTACATATACATAGTGAAATAATTACCACAGTCAAGCTAATTACCATATTTTTCCTTTGTATAGTTTCATTTTTTAAATGATTCAGTTCAGTTCAGTTGCTCAGTCGTGTCCGACTCTTTGCGACTCCATGAATTGCAGCATGCCAGGCCTCCCTGTCCACCACCAACTCCCACAGTTCACTCAGATTCACGTCCATCGAGTCAGTGATGCCATCCAGCCGCCTCATCCTCTGTCGTCCCCTTCTCCTTCTGCCCCTAATCCCTCCCAGCATCACAGTCTTTTCCAATGAGTCAACTCTTCGCATGAGGTGGCCAAAGTACTGGAGCTTCAGCTTTAGCATCATTCCTTCCAAAGAAATCCCAGGGCTGATCTTCAGAATGGACTGGTTGGATCTCCTTGCAGTCCAAGGGACTCTCAAGAGTCTTCTCCAACACCACCGTTCAAAAGCATCAATTCTTCAGCACTCAGCTTTCTTCTCAGTCCAACTCTCACATCCATACATGACCACAGGAAAAACCGTAGCCTTGACTAGACGGACGTTTGTTGGCAAATGATTAGAGCACCTGAAATCTAAGCAAGTTTCCAGTATCCAATACAGTATCATTAACTTGAAGTTTGTGTTCTGGTGCACTCTGTGATATTTCTTAGGGTAAATATTATATATCCACTAGAAGGTTTGTTGACTAATACAGCACACAGATAATCAAGTCTAGTAGGTATTTTCAGACCACTTACCAGAACAGTACTGTGTGCTATAGTACTTTTAATTTCCTTAAAACTATTCATTCGACCTTCTCATTTCACCCTGCTCTTTCTTTGTCCAGATTCTCTTCATTAGATCAGATGTCTTTTTATATTGTTCTTGAAGACTAATCAGAATTTGGAAATTTTTTTGCTGGAATATAAAGAGTTTATTTTCAGACATTAGCTCTTTTTTTCCTGGACTCTCATATGTGTTGTTCTCTTTTTCTTTATCCTGTATTTTTTCCCCTCATAGACTCATGTTGGTTTTTTCTCCTTTTGTTTCTTTGAACAAAGTGAGATGAATCCAAGCTCCGTATTTGTCATCAGATAGGGTGAGTAGACTTTTTCTTACCTCCTCACTCATATCTTTAACAAACCATATTGGTGTATTGATATGGTTCAAAGATATTTAGATATGATCTCTTTTTCACAGGACATGTGAAGGGCAGGTTGATGCATTGTGCTTTCAACCCAGTTTCTCTTTTGTAAGCGGGCATTTGTTCGGTTGACATACTGTTTGTTTCTAATGCTTGATTCTGTGACATGTGAATCGCTACGGTGCACACAAGCTTCGATCCTCAGCATTCGGTGTTCATAGCAGAGAACACAGATGTCCCCAGCCCCTTCCTGCATCTCCTGCCACCTCGGTACGCATGCTTATTGCCCACTACTTTCTGGTGTTTACTGCCTCTGCCTGGATGCAGAGATTTGGAGGAGTGAGGTAGGGAAGGGGAGTCTTGTGTGGTTCTGTGTTTCACACACAGAAAAACACCCAAGGGGCATGGAGGGCTTCGTCTCTGTTTGTGACATTCTTTTTTGTTTATTTATTTTTATTTTGGGCTGTGCCCGGTCTTCGTTGCTGCTCTGGGACTTTTTCTAGTTGTGACAAGCAGGGGCTACTCTTTGTTGCGGTGTGCAACCGCTTCTCTTGCTGTGGGGCCCAGGCTCTAGGCACGTGGGCTTCGTTTTTTTGGACTCTGAGTCAGGGGACTGAAAGTGGGATAATATAAATATCTTTTTTGAATTTGAAATGAAGCTACAAGCCTTGGTGTGGGGGTTAGTGGTTGGCAGGAGCCTGAGGCAACTCTCTGGGCAGCTGGTCTTATTCTGGCTGTTGATCTGTATGCTGGTTACACAGATGAGTTTGGTTTGTGAAAATTCATTGAGCTATATGCCCTAATGATGCATGAACTTTTCTATATGTTACTCAAATAAAAAGATTTTTTAAAGGATAAAAATAATTCTTGGTCGTGTATTTTTTTTTTTCCTTAAGTGGCTTCTTTTTCATGATTTGCACCAGAGTATGTGGTGTGATGAAGAGCAATTAGGTTTTTCTCAGTGTATTTTCAAATGCCTTGGGCTTTGTGTTGATTCCACTGATTGTGGCATGAGGTAATTGATCACTTCATTGTGTGTGCGGTCGGATTTAGTTTTATATTTCCATGGGTTATTAGTGCAGACATAGGAGCATCTTTTTGGAGGCTGTTAACCAGATTCCAACCCACTCCAGTATTCCTGAATGGAGAATCTCCATAGACAGAGGAGCCTGGCAGGCTTCAGTCCATGAGGTCACAAAGAGTCGGACGTGACTGAGTGACTAATCACAAAACCAGATTCCACATTGATCTAGAAATTATAACACATTACATTTAATTATCAAAGTATAGAAGCACGACGGCAAGGTATATATGCTTGAATCTACTGTACTGTATCAGCTGGAAACATTATACTAAAGATGCATTAGTATCTGTTCAAAGAACCAAGCCTAAATCTACCTTGTTGTTTTATGGGGTAATGGTACCAGTTTTAGGCTGACTGCTGAGATTTAAAAACTCACCTTTTGAGATACTAAACCGATTTTACACAAGTTAGCATTAAAGAAGATGGTTGATGACATCTAGTGAATTGAAGATGTCAAGATAGAGAGTCCACATAATTAAAAATGTATCATCTTTCACATACCATTAGTATGACATGTGCTCTGAAGGGTAAAAACTAACAGTTTTTCCTGAATTAGTTATATTTTTTAATGGACCAGAACAGTGGGTTTTCAAACCTGACTGTGTATCAGAATCAATAGGGGAGCTTGAAAAAAGTACATATATTTTTGCTGTTACACCAGACTTACTGAGCCAGCATATACATGGAGGCACCCGGATAGGGGTCAGTATTGTGATGCATTGGACTGGGGCACATAGCTTCTCTTCTTGCTTTTCTAAACTTCTGGGATGTTATTTTTTTCTTTTTTCTTACATTCTGCTTTTTCTCAATCCACTCTTTATGAGTTTTTTTAAAGATTTATTTTATTGAAGTATAATTAATTTAGTTTTGCATTAATTTTACTGTACCACAAAGTGATTCAGTTATATATATATTTTGTGTATATATATGTACATTCTTTTTATATTTTTTCTGTTATGGTTTATCACAGGCTATTGCATATAGTTCCCTGTGCTATACAGTAGGACCTTATTGTTTATCCCTTCTATACATAGTCGTTTGCATCTGCTAACCCCAGACTCTCAATCCATTATCTTTATGAGTTTTTAATGTTATATTTGTTGCTATGGCAATTTTGTAGCCAAGCAATAACAACTCAAGAATTTCATTCATTCGTTAATTTACTCAATCAACATATATTTTCCAGGTACCTTTTCCCAGTTATCTTTTATTACATTAAAAATTTGAAAACTTAAGTTGCTTAAAACAGTAAGACTTAATTTTCTTATAGTTCTGCAATATGGGGTCACCTGGAGAGTTCTGCTGATCTTGCTGATGGTCACTCTGGTGACTCATTCAACTTGTAGGTCAGGTGGGGCTTGGATTAAATTGGGACACGAAGATAATGGGGCCTCTCTCTCTCCAGCAGTCTCCCAACTTTCCACAGGTTCCATGGACTCAAAAGCAGAAGTTCCAGGTCTTCTCAAGGCTTAGCCTGGGAACTGGCACCACCACTATATCCTATGATTAAAGCTAATCATGAGGTATATACTAATTATGGGGAGGGAAGTACATGAGCATGTTTAAATCAGGAGTTTTGGGTCACTGGGAGCCGCTGGCATATTAATAATAGATGATCACAATGATTTCTGCTGTGGTAGATAGCAACAAAGGGGTGGAGATAGAAGGAAGTGAAACTGATGTTGAAAAGTTACATTCTAGTTGGAGATATGGTGAATATACAGGTATTGTTAAATAACACTGAATTAAGGCTATAAGACCTTAGACGAGTGCCAAATTCATGCTAACAGGGGATAGAGGGTCAGGCAAGGTCACAGATATGTGGTGAATGAGGTAGATTCTTGATAGACAGGTAGGAGTTTCCCTTGGAGGAAGAAGGTAGGTTGTGTGCCTAAATGATCATTAAATTCTATAACAGTTCACACTCCACAGTGAAGTCACTCAGTCATGTTTGACTCTTTGTGACCCCATGGACTGTAGCCTACCAGGCTCCTAGTCCTAGGTCCATGGAATTTTCCAGGCAAGAATGCTGGAGGGGGTTACCATTTCCTCCTCCAGGGGATCTTCCCGACCCAGGAAGATCGGGGTCTTCCTGTGTTGCGGCAGACATTTTACCATCTGAGCCACCAGGGAAGCTGGCTCCACAGCTGGGATGTTTTTTAAAGTCCTTTCTGAACAGCTGCTTTGTTTTAGAACCTTTCTAAGCTACCACCAGTCCACAGATGCATTTCGATTTGTTGGGCAGAGGTTAGCTCAGGAGGGAAAGAAGTGTGGGCACGTGTGTGGTCAGAACAAAGAGGATAAAACTTGGCAAATCAGGGTTAGGGTTATTTTAGGGTTGGCCTACCTTTAGAAGAACATGCACTTGTAGCTTTTGCAGGAATGATGCCTGTATTTTCATTGTTGGAGTTTTCCTAAAGGCCCGGTTTTACTAAGGCTATCTTTTGTTCCTTAAGAATTTTTTTTTTGTGTATGTTGAGGTAACATTGGTTTATAACATTACGTTAGTTTCACATGTAAAACACTGCATTTCAGCTTCTGTAATGGCTACAGGGTGCTCACTGCCAAAGCTTTCGTTTCTGTTCGTCACCGTACAGTTGATCCTGTCTATCCATTTTGTCCCCTCCCTCCCTTTCCCTCTGGTAACCTCTGCTCTGTTCGCTGTATCCACTTGTTTGTCTTTTTGTGGTTTGTTTTGTTCATATAGTTTGTTTTTCTGTTTGTGTTTCCTTTTTGCATTTCACATGTGAGTGAAATCATATGGTATTTGTCTTTCTCTGTCTGATTTATTTCACTTAGTATAGTGCCCTTGAGGCTCATGTTGTCACGAATGGTGAGATTTCATCTTTTTTTTTTAGGACTGAAAAGTTAATGACCGAAAAATATAATATACGTACACACACACACTGCACCTTCCTTACCCATTTACCTGTTGATGGACATTTAGGTTTCCATGTTTTGTCTAATGTAAATAGTGTTGCATGATCATAGAGTGCGAGTATCTTTTTCAATCTGTTTTTGTATTCTTTGGTTTAGAACTACTATATTATAGTTCTGTTTTAAAGGAGTCTAAATACTGTTTTCCACTGTGGCTGTGCCAATTTACACTCCCATCAGTAGTGTATAGGGGTTTCCTTTTCTCCTAACACTTGATATTTCTTGTCTTTTTTAATCTTCTGTTTTAAAATACTGTTTGCCTCACAAGGTAGGATTTTCAATTTAAAATTCTTTTGCAAAGAGACCAATAGTCTCATTGTTCTATATTTGACTTTATATATGGAGCTTAAATTTTTAGTCACACCACAGATATTTGATGCTCATAAACCACCTGACTTAACACACAAAATCTCCATCCTTGAGCAAGTATCATGGAAAGAACAAGCATTTAGTGCCAAAGGATCTAGGTTCAAGTTCAAATGCTTTAAGTCCTTTAACTTCTCTGGCTTTCTGTTTTCTTAAAGTGAAGTGCATTTCTGTAGTAATATAAACTTTCCTAACTAACTCATCAAGTTGGGAGAATTAAATGACATAATGACACATAAATGACACAATTATTCGCAAAACAGTCTGAAAAAATGAGTACCATATATATGTTTTTTTAGCTACCTCAGTTCTTTTATAGAATAAGAGAATATTCATTGCTATTGTTATCCAGTATCTGAATGATGTTAACTGAATCAATGCACAAATTTAGAAAAGCTCCCCTCCCCTGGATCAGCTGGTTATTTAATCAATTTGAGGCTGACTAAATTGTAATGTAACTGTTACCTAAATTAACCACATGTGTATTGGTAATCTAAAATTCAGTATGCTAGAGATAGACTTTTAAATCTGCAGAAGATGTTTTCTTGGTATCAAGTGTCAATGGCTTCAGTTCTCGAAAACGCCAGTGAACATGGCTAAATGTATTTTGTAGGCTGTCAGACTGAGAGCAGCTTTGAAAGAGCTTAGTACACTTATGTACCATCACACTGAAAGCTCAACTGGTTATCACCTTTCAAAAAGTTAACCTTCAAGTGGAAGTTTAAACTTGTCTTATTTACTTTTTGCTCTTATCTTATTCCAGTAAAGTCAGAAGCAGGTCCTTCTTAAAAAACCTGAAATACTCTAGAACAAGGGTTGGCAGAGTATGGCTCCTGAACCACTTCTGGCTTCCTGCCTGCTTGTGTATGACCTGCAAGCTAAGAATGTATTTCTCAGTTTTAAATTGTTGAAAGAAAAATCAAAAGAAGATAATATTTTGTGGTGCATGAAAAGTGTCTGAAATTCTAATTTCAATACCATAAGTAAAGTTTTATTGGAACTCAGCCATGCAGTTCATTCATGTGTTGTCGACGGCTGCTTTCATGCTGCAGAGTTGAATAGCTGCAGTAGAGACCATGTGGCCCACGGAACCTGAATTTGTACCATCTGCTCCATTACAGATGAAGTTCACTGGTCCCTGCTGTAGGTTCTTCAGAAAGGAAGCTGAGCATCTGGAATTTTCCCTACGGCACAAGGAGTGGCCGACATGTGGAATTTCCATATAGGGAATCAGGAGCATCTGGGGTCTGTCACCCTTGAAAACACTGTCTGTTGTCCCCAGACATGGAAATTTCCTCCAATGTTGATGGAAGTATCCAGCTCTATAGAGACTCTGAGTCTTACACAGGGCTTCTCTCTCTTTCTTTGTAAAAGGAATTTTCTTATTCAGTGAGTGTGTGTAGAATATTCACTAACAGTGTGTTTCATAATAGGTTGGAAGATGAAGGATAGAGAAAGTCTCTGATTTCCAAGAACTTACTGTCTAGGTGAAATGAAGTGAAGTGAATTGAAGATGCTCGGTCATGTCCGACTCTTTGCGACCCCATGGACTGTAGCCCACCAGGCTCCTCCATTCACAGGATTTTCCAGGCAAGAGTACTGGAGTGGGTTGCCATTTCCTTCTCCAGAGGGTCTTCCCGACCCAGGGATTGAACCCGGGCCTCCTGCATCGTAGGCAGATCAGGGAAATCCCACCAGGGAAATTCACCATGTCTAGGTGAATGACGCATATAAATCGTCATTATCGATAGTATTGATGCTAACTTGAGGATGATTTGTGTGTGTGTGTGTGTGTGTGTGTGTAGCACTGTTGGCTTTGCTGTCAGAATCCCTCCTTTCTTTTTGGGATTCTCCCTTCCTCCTTTGCGGAGAAGGCAATGGCACCCGACTCCAGTACTCTTTCCTGGAAAATCCCATGGATGGAGGAGCCTGGTAGGCTGCAGTCCATGGGGTCGCTGAGAGTTGGACACGACTCAGTGACTTCACTGTCACTTTTCACTTCCCTGCATTGGAGAGGGAAATGGCAACCCACTCCAGTGTTCTTGCCTGGAGAATCCCAGGGACGGAGGAGCCTGGTGGGCTGCCGTCTATGGGGTCGCACAGAGTCGGACACGACTGAAGCGACTTAGCAGCAGCAGCAGCTTCCTCCTTTGTAGTGCGTGGATTTTGGGTAGAACTGATCTTGATCCCTGTTCAGAGGTAAGCATCTACCTCGGGGCCGGGCCTCCTACCAACAGCCCTAGGACTTCTCCTAGAACTCTGGGAAGGAGAGTCCTTTTCTCCTGGGATTTTCTACTGTTAGGATTACATAAGACGCCTTGTAGGGAGAACTTGCTTGAGAGAGAAAATGCACAGAGGGAAAGCAGAGCCAAAGGGATGGAGAAGGAGGCAGAGAGCCCAGTGACACTGATTGAGCCTCTGGACACAGCTAGGCCTTAATTCTTTTTCTTTTCTGCCTTAGGAACCAGTGCAGTTCATTTATTAGACTTCTTGCCAGCGAAAGAGAAGAGAATGTGAGCCCGAGTGCCAAATGAGTTTTATAAATAGAAAGAGTCAGGGAGTCAGAGATTAAGAGCGGAGGGAGCTGTGCAAACTGGGGAAGTTGATGTTGAAGAAGTGGACTTAGCTGGGCTGGGAAGGATAAAGGTGTACGCTGAGAAAAAGAGGGATGGAAGGGCAGAGGAGAAGTGTATGGAAAGAAAAATTTCTTCCATTAATGAAATAATGCAAGCAATAACATGTGATAGGGAGTAGATTAAAGAAACCTCAAAGCCTAGTTAAGTCTTGCAGAAGTGGAAGTTAACTAGACTTCTTATCCCAAATCTTCATGCCTTCGAACAGTTCTTTTTCATAGCAAAGGCAGGCTAAATTTTCTCTTCAAACAGTATTTGGAAATAAAAATGAAATAGAGAAAGACAGTAGTTATTAACTAATTCTTCCAAAGAGTGGTCTGGATAATAACAACAAAATGCTTTGCATCCATCTAGGTTGAACAGGGCACCTCTCCTGGGTTCAGTCCAGCAAGTCTCAGAGACACAATAACATCAGGTACAATAATGTCAGATCTGGCCTTTAGCATTTAAAAGGGAAATTTGACCTTTAAATTTTACAGGAAATGAGAAACAAAGGGATTACATAATTAAAAATCTGTTTCTGTCTCTTAAAAGCAATTCAGTTTCGGTCAGGAGCCAACAGACTCCCTTTCCCTCTAATTGTTTTGTCTTGGCTCCTGGTACCCAGTTCTTGTTTCTCCTGTGAATAGCTCATTAATGTTGGGCAGATGTTCCCATTGGGTGCCCCATGTTAGGGGGAAATAATAGAGGCAGCATTGTCATCCAAGAGATGTTAATACTGGCTGCAAAATAGAATGATGAACGAGAACGTGGCCTCTTTCATGCCTCTTAGCAGCCAACCCCCAGCTAGGGTTTGTTTTCTATTTGACCTTTTTGGTAAACTTGCTATTGAGAAACACTGGGCAGGGACTTCCCTCTCAATCCTGTGGTTAAGACTCAATGCTTCCAACACAGAGGATAAGAGTTCTGCCCCTGGTGGGGGAACTAAAAGCCCACATGCCATGTGCCCCACCCCACCCCCCAGAAAAGAAAACCACGGGGCAAAAATATTCAGTCCTATTCAGTTGGTAGGATGCCAAGACTGCCCGCACCCACCCAAGGTCATCTAATCTTTAACATTCAGAAAGAGAGAAAGTAGAAATATTAAAAAATATCATGGAGATGGATATTTGAATATGATTAATATTAAATCAAGAATAAATCACTAAACCTATCACTTATAATTCTGAGGATACATGACAAGTCATTAAAAAGTATAAAAGATTAATTAAAGTTTTTATTTTTGACTAGGTAATAAATTTACAAGTTTCAAATGTAAAAAAACACACAGAGGTTTATCTCTGTCCCCCATCAGCTCAGTCATTATTCCCCATAGGTAAACACTGTTAAGCTTCTTATTTATCCTTTCAGATAAAATTTATGCACATGGAAGCCAATCTGATATATCCTTTTGTGAACAATTGGCTGCATACTTTATACATTTTCTGCTTCTTCAATTTGCTTTTTCACTTAATAACACGTTAGAGATGAGAAGCCTTATGATTTTAAAAGAGCACTTTATGTGGACTCTGGAGGTTTATGTACAAATCTCATCGCTGTATCTACAGCATAACATTGCCTGCTTTTAGAAAGAGACACTGGTACAAACAAAAGCAAATGCTGGGAAACTACTTGAATGATAATCTTCAGCCACAACTACTCAGTTTTCTTTATGGCAGCCTTCTTTACTTTTTACATTTGTAAGTCATATCTCTTATAGAAAAATAATTGAAATAAGCAAGAAGAAAGAAACCATAATTTTTGCCTCTCAAAAATATCCATTTTCATCGTGATGTTTATTGAGACTCTTCCCTTCCTCCTCTCTTTCTCCTGTAGTTTTCTCTCTCTTTCCCTGTGTACACATATACATTTATATGTGCAAACATACATATTTTTAAAAGGCGATCACATTGTACATGTAGTCTGTGGTGTGATTTTCTCTTCTAACAACTGTCCATGTCAGTGAAAATAGATGTATACAATAGCTTTAAATCACAGCCAATTACTCTAATGCATGGATAATCCATAAACTATTTTACCAGTTACAGTTCAGCAACTTCAAGTATTTACTATCATAAACAGCTTCACACTGGACAACATTCTAAAGTGCTTAATGTCTTATTGACAGGAGATTTTCAGATACTTTGCCAAAACACATTTATTTCTCCTTCATTCTGTTCCTGCCCTCACTTCTTTTCTCTTCTCACTCCCCTCTGTCTCTTTCTTTTTTCAGAAACACTTCCATTAGCCATGTATTTCATTCGGTTCTGGTAAGATACCAAGCCTGAATCCGGGTGGGCAGCTGGCTAAGGAGGCTAAGAGGATGCTTTAAAAGCTGCTGGTAAGGAAGAGAGGTTTCTGCCTGGCTAACTCCCCATGGTCATTAAGGCAGTGTACAGCCCCGCCTTTCCACACACCCCCTCAAGCTGATGTGTGTCATCCTTCTCTGATGGTGCCTCTTTTGTCTTTCAGAGTTTGTCTTGACGCAGTATTTTCATGAAATCTCACTGGTATAAAAATGCAGCCATGTGACCTAAATAATTATCCTCCCAAGGTGATTATTTAGAAACAAGACTTGTTTGGATACAGAAATTCTGATATGTTTGTTGGAAGCAAGAAGCCTCACTATCTTATACTAATGTTAGACATTTCACCGGGTAGAGTCCATAGGCTGCAGGAGTTGAGACTTACGGGAATTAAACAAAATAAGGACCACTTTACCTGAGCCTGTTGGAGAAGAAAAATACATTGGAATAGCGTGAGAACAGCCATAATTATATCAACATTATGTCTTAATTTGCATCTCATCTTCCAGGCAGGTCATGCTGGGTAGCAGAAACAATTAGCATTTCATAATGTAGTAATCGTGTGTTCTAGAAAACAACCCACACGTGACAGCCAGATTAATTCACAGAATAAGATGCTGAACTCACTGGCACCATGTCTGGTTCCATTAGTGCATGGTTTGTACTTGCTGAGGCAGGGGAAGCAGAGAGAGTTTTGGAGGTAAGGGCTTCCCTCTTTCGAGGAAGATACATGCTAGTGTAGAAATTTTCCTTCTGCTCTTTCAGTGTGGTGTTGGGTATTTGTGTGTGTTCACATCTGTGCTTTTGGGCTCAATTCTCCATTCTTTCTCAGTTAATTAACAGTTTCTGTGAGCACAGTATCACAGAGGCAGGAGCCTTTGTTGCTGACAAAGGCTGTACACCCGAAACTAACACAATATTGTTAATCACTTATACTCCAATATAAAATAAAAGGTTAAAAAATAAAATAAGAAATATGGAGGAATTTGAACCACTTAACACGAAAGAGACATCCATTAAGTTGCATTTGAAGTGAGAGACCCAGTGGGTTTACTTATCCCTGTGTGATCACTGACTTATTTATTGTCGTCTCCCAGATCACCTGGCTTGAAGGTTTGAAAATTGGGGTGTTATTTCCTAGCTATGAGTTATTAAAGTAAATTATCTTTCTCACTTCAAAGACAACTTAATAGATGTCTCTTTCTTATTAAGTGGTTCAAATTCCTCCATATTTCTTATTTTATTTTTTTTAACTTTTTATTTTATATTGGAGTATGAGTGATTAATTAATGTTATGTTAGTTTCAGGTGTGCAGCAGAGTGATTCAGTTATACATATACATGGATCTATTCTTTTTCAAATTCTTTTCCCATTTAGGTTGTTACATAACATTGAGCAGAGTTGCCTGGGGTATACAGTAGGTACTTGTTGGTTATCCATTTAAAATAAAGCTGTGTGTACATGTCAGTCTCCAATTCGTCCATATTTCTTAAAAGAAGTACTATGTATTTGAATGAGTCATTGATACTCCAGACCCCATCTTTCTAACCATTTTAACGTGGCATGAAAGTGAAAGTGTTAGTCACTCAGTTGTGTGCGACTGTTTGTGACCCCATGGACTTAGCCAGCCAGGATCCTTTGTCCATGGAATTCTACAGGCAAGAATCCTGGAGTGGGTAGCCATCTCCTTCTCCAGGGGGTCTTCCCGCTCCAGGGATTGAACCCGGGTCTCCTGCATTGCAGGCAGATGGATTTTTTACCATCTGAGCCACCAACTGCATTTAAGCACAAGAATTTTCTGGAATTTAATTTTAAAGGTTTTCAAGTCTTCTGGCTAGATAGCCTGCATTTGCTTCCTTGGATTCCCTTTCTACTCTTCTCCATTCTGCTCCACATCCCAGGAGGGTGACCTGTAGAAACCCTTCAGTGGGCTTTTGTGACTTCTGGTTGGGTTCAGCCCTGGCAGGAAGTCGGAGGGAGGGAAGTTGGGGTATTTACCTCCCCAGCTCTCTCCCTGCAGACCACAGTGTTACAAATCATGATGAAACAACTGAGTGCTTGCTTTAGATTAGGACCTACTGGCCACCAGTTCCCAAAGATAAAGAAAAAGCAGAGTCTTTTTGTTGTTTCTTTTAATGTTTCTGTTGTTAATTCCTATGGAGAGTGAAAAAAGTAAATGACATTATGAACGTCTAAGAAGTCTTATCTAGGTCTTAAAGTTGTTGTCTCTGGGCTATAGTTCCTGACTCCTTTTTTTCTTAAATTATAACAAGATCTTCGTGTTTACTCATATTGAAAAATTATGAAGAATAGCAATTCATTTCTAGATTGACTTCTATATATATTTAATTTTAACCCCAATAATGGTACCATACAGAATGCCCAGCCAACATGGAAAATATGAATGGACATATGTAGCATGGTTGCAATATTCAAACTGTTCTTTTAGCTATCAGTTTGAGGCTCCATAAAATCGATTTAGTGGAGACAGATATTGATCATGAAGACAGCTAATGCAAAGAGATCAACTCTGCCCATTTCTCCTCATTTTCCCAACAGCTCTTCAAGGTCAGGGAACACGTCTGCTTCTTTCTGTAAATCTTCATTAGGTGTAGGACAGGGCTGTCCACAAAGGGAGCCCTTCCAGGTGCCCTTGAGAGAAGAGAAGCTGTTAAAAGACTTGGTGAATTGTTTTGATTAAAAGTAAAAACAGCATCTTGAAATAGTGACTGGATAAACCGGACTGAGAAAAACATGCATGTGAAAAAGTGGGGGAGATGAGATTGCAATTGTGGGTTGAGAATAGCCCAAGGAAGGCCTGGGAAACCAGGTCAGAGAGCTGGAACTCTGTAGAAAATGAAAAGTGATTAAAGGGAATTCCAGATGCGTTTCTCTTCCTTATACTGGAAGGAAGTTACGGGGAGCTTGGGAGGGAAGAAAGACAATTTAGAAAAACTATCTTTTCTCAGTTCTCATCTGTCTCATGTCAGTTCCAAGAGGGCAAGGGACATATGTTTCGTTCCCTGCTGCACCCTCAGAGCCCACTGCAGTGGCTGCACAGGATGGGTCTTCTGGAAACGCCCATCTCCCCTTCTCCGTTTCAGTTGTTTATAGAAAACTTAGAGTAGGAAGAACACCTGTTTTTGTTTTTAATCCCAATCAGGTAACATTCTTTGTTTTTCCACTGGGATGCTTATAATCTCCTTGATAGCACCTTCATCTGGTTATTCTATTTTTCTTTTTTATTTACACTTAAGGGAATGCACTTGATGTAGTTTTGCATTTAATTTTTATATGTCAGTTTTGGTACTAAATATTGTACTCATAATGCCATTTTGTGACATAATGTAAAAGTTCATTTTATTTTGCTCTCTGTTTTTTTAACTTTTCTAGCTTTTTGCCATGGGTGGCATGCAGGACCTTAGTTCTCTGACCAGGGATCAGATGCATGCCTCCTGCTGTGGAAGTGCCGTGTCCTAACCACTGGACTGCCAGGAAAGTCCTAAAAGTTCATTTTAAAAAAGGAAATATATTTACTTTGTTTAAAGCTTAAGACATCACATTTTTATATTAATATATTTTGTATATACATATATATTAATGTCTTGTGGTAAATTCCCAGGGGATTGATTATATCTGAAATAAAACCCTCAGGGAGTGTGTTAAAGATATAATTATAGTGCCAAACTACAAGCAAATCTTTTCCAGTCTAACCAAGGATGGACCTCACCTTATATTCTTCATTTTGTTTCAAGATATTAGTTCATTAAAAACTCAAGGAATTAAGATATTGAAAAATAGGTCCTTTTTTTTTTGGTTACTAAAGCATCATAAGCCAAAAATTAATATATGTTAGTGATGATTATTTATCTACTTAAGCATTTTAGTCAGAGAGTATTAGAGTTTCTGAAGAGAAGTTTCAAAATTATTTAAAATGTAATTCATCTTACTAACCATATTGAGAGCACTGAATGTTTTTACCTGTCATTTGCATTTTACTTGCCCGTCACTCACACCATTAACCCCGCTGAGACATATGTGCAAAGATGCATTTTCCCTATGACCATCTGGTGCTATCACACTGACAGTCACTTACCTGGTTACTAACCATACTGTGTGGTTGTCACATTTTTTCTTGAGAATTAGCTTGATGGGCTAATTTTTAAGATTTACCAATAATGTGGGCTGAATTACAAGCTGCCACTAAAATAGCAAGTCTTTATAGGATGGAACCTCTTTTTCTTGCTACAGTATCTCTCTTTAATGGGTATCTTCTGCCTGGAATGTATGTTCCCTTCTTTGTCTAGTTCAGTCTTGCTTTTCTATGTTGCTTGACACCCAGCCCACATCAAAATATTTGTTCATCGAGTGAATATGTGCAATAATTAACAGGAGAGGAGGTTTTAAAGCCTGAGGAAGCAGCAGAAAATAAGTTAGTTGTAAGTGTGTCCATTAATATGACACACCAATTATATTCAGATAGGATAAAGTTGTTAGGAGGCTAAAGGGAGCTGGCAGTGTTTATTTTTCTCCAGGCTAAGGAAGATAGAATCCAGTAACTACCAGGGTCATGTTGGGGGGAAAACATACCAGAGTAGAAGAGATACTGTGAAAGCATCAGAAGGATGCCTGTTTTCTCTCTCCCTCCTGCTCCTGTTCATTCATGCCGATCGCTGAAATTGATTGAGACCCATGCTTGGGGTATTGATAGTGATGTCTGAAATGTTAAGTGGGAGTTGGTTGTCACTGATTTTGTGAATTTGCTTAATCAGATTTCATTTATCCTGTAGTATGTTTGCATATGTGGCTATTGAGAAATAATAATTTATCTTTTTTAAAAAGTGATTTGATTCAGTGTCTTATTTATATATGAATTTTGATTATGTATTGTGGAGATCATCAGGCTTGTCACTGAAACTAACAGCAGTAATCTGGGATTGGAGAAAGTATTCTTAGTGAGGATTTTAATATTAAATGCAAAAATCTTAAAAAGAAGATCAATGATTCTAGGATTAGAAGAGACCAAAGTCCCCAGTGGGTGAGACATAACATGGCTTCTGCTGTTGGCTCTACATATAATAGTTGTTTAAAAAATGCTGCTGTTATTTGTATTTTCAAGTGCTGAATTTTGAATTACCTTTGGGTTATATAATTACAGCCTCAAAAATAATATGAATATTTGTAGATTTTAAAAAGAATATTAGCATTTCTATTTTTTATTTATGGAAGGGAAATAAACCTCACTCCTTGTTTTTATTCTTCCCCAAAGCTAGGTTACTCTTGGTTACATTGGATACCTTGGGACTATTTGTTCTATTCTATTTGGGCTCTTATTGGTTGGCAGGTGGGCAGGGGTGCATCATTTTGAAAGAAATCTAGTAACTATTGGCCCTGGGTTGTGAGCAATGCTTTGCTCTGTTTTCACTTGGCCACCACTGTCACTGGAAGCACAAGCTGTCTTTCAAGTAAAAGACAATTATACACATCTTGATTATATATTAATTTGTCCAGAAGATGTCAATTTGTTTTATAACCCAGATATTGAGAGGAAAGGATAAATCTGTGGAGATAAAAGTAGTATTTGAAATGAATTTTCTTAAATTCACTAATCTCAGCTTGTCATTCTTATTTGAAATGATAAGAAAAATACCTTAGGGAAGAAGGCAGATTCTGACTAATGATTACATCTGAAGGCAGCATGGGACAAAGGAGTTTGAAACTCATATCATTTTATTATTGTCAATAGCAGTCACACAGACAGACAGGAACACCTAATAGATACCTCCTTCAATAAATTTATGAGCTAATCTGAATTAATCTTTATAAAATCCTGGGAGCCATCTATACCTGGACACTCCACTGAGCAATCCATGAGAGGCCACATGGCTTTGTCGTAATTAGAAAAGAGAGTTGGAGCCTGGTGTACTCTATGCAATCATAAAGAAGCCTCAGTGCACTCTGCTGTGATTAAAACTCCAAGATATACAGAGAAAGAACAAAAGGCTCTATATTAGAATTCTCTGGCATGTTTAAGAATGAATTGAGTGGCTCAGACCTGAAGCTATCATACAGAACATTGATTAGTCAAAACACAAATGTGAGCAGGCCCCAGGCTGCTGTTAAGAAGAATAGAATATCGCCAACCCTGTACTGACAGGGTTAAATTGGCTAAACTATGAGGCAGGCAAAAATGTGAGATTCAGTTTCCTTGTCTCCAAAATAAGACTTTTGGATTTAGATGCTGTGATAAATATCTTTTAGGTTTAAAATGTCATGAGGGTATAAGTCTAAAATTTAGGCATTCTCCATTTTCTTGGGTTGTAAAATGTCTTTTTGGGCTTCCCTGGTAGTTCAGGGATAAAGAATCTGCCTGTTCAAGTTCAGTTCTTAGGCCGGGAAGATCCCCTGGAGAAGGAAATGGCTGCTTACTCCAGTATTCTTGCCTGGGAAATCCCATGGACAGAGGAGCTGGTGGGCTGCAGCGCACGGGGTTGAAAAGAGTCAGACACGACTGAGCAAATCAACAGTAACAGCAGACAACAGGCTGTCTTTGGGGCTCCTCCTTCATCTATGAGATGCCAGCCTTTCCTCCCCACCTCACAGCTCGCTAAGGGGCTCCACCAAGATCTGCCTCTCACTCAGCCATGGATGTGTTTATTTCCTCTGTACTCTGTCCTCTCACGGATTCTTCTCCTTCAGGACCTCCTAGCCCAGAAACCTGATGTGTTCAAGTGACGATTTTAGTGTGCTGCCTCTTCCATAATAGATCTCCAGTTACAGAGGGATGTATTCATGTTTCCCTTTCTTATTTCCTTTAGTCCTTTCAGCACTAAAATGAGACAGTGAAGCTGAATTCTCTACTTTCAGGGAAAAGACGTATGCCCACAAGTAAGGAGAGAAGGAAGGACTTCATTGAGTTTCTTTCGAGACTTAAACAACAGCAATGACACTAGAGGGAATCAGCACAGAATTCCTGGACTTTAATAGCAGCTGCTAGTTTCTGCTTCTGACAATGGCTTAGAAGCTCCTGTCAGGATAACCTTTCCACAGATAACAATAAACACCACATAAAACGGAAAACACAATCATCTGAAGGCGTTAGAGAGCAAACCAAAGAGGCATATTTGTATGTGTTTTATATGGACATTTAGAGGAAGGGACCAGCACTGAGTGGGTTTCCAGTTTCTTATATTAACAGATTTTAGCCTGGAGGAAAGTCCCAGGCTGGCACACTCGGAAACCAAACCATGGATAGCAAACCCTTAGCCTTACTGAAGATAGGATTTGAGATAACCTTAGCAGCCGAAGAGTAAGGCAGGAATAAGAGAGAGCCATGGAAAAGGAGCCCCAAATTCTTTGTATCAGTTGCCCAAATATCTAGATGGGCCCTGAATGACACATAAAGAGCTGAGCTGAGATTGCAGAGTTTCGAGTTTGAGTTCAGCCTAGGTAAGTTTTTGTCAAAACAAACAAAAATAAATCTCTCTAGAGAAACATAACAGCAACCAGAGTCTCCGTATGTATCATTTCTCATATCCAGGTCCATTTAAAATTATTAGACATGAAGAGACCTGAAAATGTGACTCACACTGAAGAGAAACTGACCCAAAGATAGCTGGATGTTGGATTTAGCAAGCAGATTTTAAAGCAGTGATTATAACTATGTAAAGGATATAAAGGAAGATACTTCTGTAATAAATAATGATATCTCAGCAATTATATCTCAGATATATCTCAGAATAATATCTCAGAAATTACACAAAAGAACCAGATATAAATTTTAGAACTGACAAGTATAATACGTGAAATACAAATTCACTGAATGAGCTTAATACTTGATTGAAAGTGACAGAAGAGTCAATGAACTTTAAGATAGATCAATAAAAATTATCTCTTCTGAAGGACATAGAAAAAAGGTTTAAAAAAATGACCAGAGATCACAGACCTGTAGGGCAGTATTAAAGTAGGTTGAAAATAAATGGGTGGGAAAAGAGATACTGTGTGAACTATAACCAGAAGAAAGCTGAGTAAACTGTATTAATATCAGATAGACTAGACTTCAAGACAAAAGTTATTATTAGTGTTAAAAATGTAACAGTCATAAGTAAGTGTGTACCTAATAGCGGAGCTTCAAAGTACATGAAACTAAACTGGACAGATACGTGAACCGTGAACTCCCTGATGTTCAAGCTGGTTTTAGAAAAGGCAGAGGAACCAGAGATCAAATTGCCAACCTCTGCTGGATCATGGAAAAAGCAAGAGAGTTCCAGAAAAACATCTATTTCTACTTTATTGACTATGCCAAAGCCTTTGACTGTGTGGATCACAATAAACTGTGGAAAATTCTGAAAGAGATGGGAATACCAGACCACCTAACCTGCCTCTTGAGAAATCTGTATGCAGGTGAGGAAGCAACAGTTAGAACTGGACATGGAACAACAGATTGGTTCCAAATAGGAAAAGGAGTACGTCAAGGCTGTATATTGTCAACCTGCTTATTTAACTTCTATGCAGAGTACATCATGAGAAGCGCTGGACTGGAAGAAACACAAGCTGGGATCAAGATTGCTGGTAGAAATATCAATAACCTCAGATATGCAGATGACACCACCCTTATGGCAGAAAGTGAAGAGGAGCTAAAAAGCCTCTTGATGAAAGTGAAAGAGGAGAGTGAAAAAGTTGGCTTAAAGCTCAACATTCAGAAAACTAAGATCATGGCATCTGGTCCCATCACTTCATGGGAAATAGACTGGGAAACAGTGGAAACAGTGTCAGACTTTATTTTGGGGGGCTCCGAAATCACTGCAGATGGTGACTGCAGCCATGAAATTAAAAGACGCTTACTCCTTGGAAGGAAAGTTATGACCAACCTAGATAGCATATTCAAAAGCTGAGACATTACTTTGCCGACTAAGGTCCATCTAGTCAAGGCTATGGTTTTTCCTGTGGTCATGTATGGATGTGAGAGTTGGACTGTGAAGAAGGCTGAGCACTGAAGAATTGATGCTTTTGAACTGTGGTGTTGGAGAAGACTCTTGAGAGTCCCTTGGACTGCAAGGAGGTCCAACCAGTCCATTCTGAAGGAGATAGCCCTGGGCTTTCTTTGGAGGGAATGATGCTGAAGCTGAAACTCTAGTACTTTGGCCACCTGACGCGAAGAGTTGACTCACTGGAAAAGACTGATGCTGGGAGGGATTGGGGGCAGGAGGAGAAAGGGACGACTGAGGATGAGATGGCTGGATGGCATCACGGACTCGATGGACATGAGTCTGAGTGAACTCCGGGAGATGATGATGGACAGGGAGGCCTGGCGTTCTGTGATTCATGGGGTCGCAAAGAGTTGGACATGATTGAGTGACTGAACTGAGGCACTTGAGATCCAACCAGTCCATTCTGAAGGAGATCAGCCCTGGGATTTCTTTGGAAGAAATGATGCTAAAGCTGAAACTTTTGGAAGAAAAGTTATGACCAACATAGTAGTATATCCAAAAGCAGAGACATTACTTTGCCGACTAAGGTCCATCTAGTCAAGGCTGTGGTTTTTCCAGTGGTCATGTATGGATGTGAGAGTTGGACTGTGAAGAAGGCTGAGCACTGAAGAATTGATGCGTTTAAACTGTGGTGTTGGAGAAGACTCTTGAGGGCCCCTTGGACTGCAAGGAGATCCAACCAGTCTATTCTGAAGGAGATCAACCCTGGGATTTCTTTGGAAGGAAAGATGCTGAAGCTGAAACTCCAGTACTTTGGCCACTTCATGTGAAGAGTTGATTCACTGGAAAAGACTCTGATGCTGGGAGGGATTGGGGGCGGTAGGAGAAGGGGACGACCGAGGATGAGATGGCTGGATGGCATCACGGACTCGATGGACATGAGTCTGAGTGAACTCTGGGAGATGGTGATGGACAGGGAGGCCTGGCGTGCTGCGATTCATGGGGTCTCAAAGAGTTGGACACAACTGAGTGACTGAACTGAACTGAACTGAAAGCTTTTCTTACTGTTATTAAAATTCAGAGTCTGATGGACTAAGTACAAATGAGCCTGAAAATAGAAAAGATGTAGGATGTGGGTATTTATAGGGAGACGCTCAGAGTGTAAAGATTTGTGCTGTATTTCCCATAGCATGGTGCAGGAAGATGGAAAGCAAGGGACAGAGAAATGGATAAGCTTGGGGAAGCCTCACTCAGATTTTCTGAGCCAGCTGGGCCATGCATAAGTGCTGAGAGAGCTGGTAGGCTAAACGAGGACCCAGGTCTCAGTGAGGAGGTTTCAGAATATGCTGCCTTCAAGATTGGATTGGAGTTGAGGCAGGAATTGAACTCATATTTATCAGACACCAGTGCATGATGCCCTGCGACCAGGTGGCTGAGCTACTGGACCAGATACTTCGGCTGGCAAGATTTCTTGCAACCACCTTGGGAAGTTATGTTATCCTCAGAAGAGAAGGAAGGTGGAGGCGAATGGGAGACTCTTGAACTGATATAATACCCAGTGAGACAGGTATAAATCAAAAGTGGCAAGACTAAGGAATTAAAAACATTTTTTTAATGTTGAAATTGAACAGCTTGTAAAAGTACATAAAATGTATGTGTACAGTTTAACAAATCATTCAGATTAAGAAATAAGACATTGTGAGTACTTGAAAATCTTTTAGTGTGTTCATTCATGGTCACAGCCCCCTTCCTCTTAATGGTAGCCAGTATGTTGATGATTGTCTGTTGTTTCTTTTTTAAAAAATAATTTTACTACCTACCTAAGAGCAGTCATGCCATGATTATTCTTGTATGGGGCTGTGATTACACACACACACACACGTTTCTATAATATGTATAACTAGGAATGACTGCTCGGTCACAGGATATGAACATCTTTGCCATTACTGAATTTTGTTACACTGTTTTCCAAGTGGTTCTACCAATTTTCTTATCTAGTAGAAGGAAATGGTAACCCACTCCAGTAATTTTGCCTGGAAAATTCCATGGATGAAGGAGCCTGGTAGCCTATATATAGTCCATGGAGTCGCAGAGTCAGACACAACTGAGTAATTTCACTTTCAGTGTATGCAAAGAAAAGCTTGAAGGCAAAGTGGTTATCTGTGGAGTCCTTGCAAATAGTTAGAGAAAGAAGAGACGTGATAAACAAGGGAGAAAGAGAAAGGTATATTCAATTAAATGAAGATTTCCAAAGAACAGCACCAAGAGACAAGAAGTCTTCTTCAATCAACAGTGTATAAAACTAGAAGAAAACAACCAAAGGAAAGACTAGAGAGCTCTTCAGGAAAACTGGAAATATCAAGGGAACATTTTGCCCAAAGATGGGCACAATAAAGGACATAAATGGTATAGACCTAGCAGACGCTGAAGAGATCA
The DNA here is from genome assembly GCF_042477335.2 of Ovis canadensis. Taxonomy (NCBI): domain Eukaryota; kingdom Metazoa; phylum Chordata; class Mammalia; order Artiodactyla; family Bovidae; genus Ovis; species Ovis canadensis. The sequence continues at coordinate 62,559,840 of NC_091262.1, read as the reverse complement.
AGAGGAGATGGAAAGAAGACACAGAACTGTGCAGAAAAGGTCCAAATGAACTGGATTGTTCCAGTGGTGTGGTCAGCTACCTAGAGCCAAATATTCTGGAGAGAGAAGTCAAGTAGGCCTTAGGAAGCACTGCTGTTAATAAAGCTAGTGGATGTGATGGGATTTCAGTAGAACTATTCAAAACCCTAAAGGATGATGCCATCAAGGTATTGTACTCAATATGTCAGCAAATCTGGAAGACCAGCAGTGGCCACAGGACTGGAAGAGGTCAATCCTCATCCCAGTTCCCAAGAAGGGTAGTGCTAAAGAATATGTTAATTGGACAATTGCACTCATCTCCCATGCTAGTAGTTCAGTTCATTTGTTCGGTCATGTCTGACTCTTTGAGACCCCATGGACTGCAGCACGGCAGGCTTCCCTGTTCATCACCAACTCCCAGAGCTAGCTCAAACTCATGTCCATCTAGTCAGTAATGCCATCCAACCATCTTGTCGTCTGTTGTCCCCTTCTCCTCCTGGCTTCAATCTTTCCCAGCATCAGGGTCTTTCCTAATGAGTCAGTTCTTTGCATCAGGTGGCCAAAGTATGGTTATGCTAGTAAGGTCATGCTTAAAATCCTGCATGCTAGGCTTCAGTATTATGTGAACCAAAACTTCCAGATGTGCAAGCTCAGTTTAGAAAAGGAAGAGGAAGCAGAGATCAATTGCCAACATTCATTGTATCACAGAGAAAGCTAGGGAATTCCAGAAAGATATCTATCTCTGTTTCATTGACTATGCCAAAGCCTTTGACTGTGTAGATAATAAACTGTGGAAAGCTTTTAAAGAAATTGGAATACCAGACCATCTTACCTGTCTCCTGAGAAACCTGTATGCAGGTCAAGAAGCAACAGTCAGAAGAACCCTGAATGGAACAACTAGTTAGTTCAAAACTGAGAAAGAAGTATGACAGGGCTTTCTGCTGTTACTTTGTTGGTTTTATCTATATGCTGAGCACATCATGAGAAATGCTGGGCTGGATGTGTTACAAGCTGGAATCAAGACAGGTGGGAGAAACATCAACAACCTCAGATATATGGATCAGTTCAGTTCAGTTGCTCAGTTGTGTCCGACTCTGTGACCCCATGAATCACAGCACTCCAGGCCTCCCTGTCCATCACCAACTCCTGGAGTTCACTCAGACTCATGTCCATTGAGTCCGTGATGCCATCCAGCCATCTCATCCTCTGTCATCCCCTTCTCCTCCTGCCCCCAATCCCTCCCAGCATCAGGGTCTTTTCCAATGAGTCAACTCTTTGCATGAGGTGGCCAAAGTATTGGAGTTTCAGCTTTAGCATCATTCCTTCCAAATAATACCCAGGACTGGTCTCCTTTAGGATGGACTGGTTGGATCTCCTTGCAGTCCAAGGGACTCTCAAGAGTCTTCCCCAACACCACAGTTCAAAAGCATCAATTCTTTGGCCCTCAGCTTTCTTCACAGTCCAACTCTCACATCTATACATAACTACTGGAAAAACCATAGCCTTGACTAGATGGACCTTTGTTGGCAAAGTAATGTCTCTGCTTTTGAATATGCTGTCTAGGTTGGTCATAACTTTTCTTCCAAAGAGTAAGTGTCTTTTAATTTCATGGCTGCAATCACCATCTGCAGTGATTTTGGAGCCCCCCAAAATAAAGTCTGGCACTGTTTCCACTGTTTCCCCATCTATTTCCCATGAAGTGATGGGACCAGATGCCATGATCTTAGTTTTCTGAATGTTAAGCTTTAAGCCAACTTTTTCACTCTCCTCTTTCACTTTCATCAAGAGGCTTTTTAGTTCCTTTTCACTTTCTGCCATAAGGGTGGTGTCATTTGCATATCTGAGGTTATTGATATTTCTTCCAGCAATCTTGATTCCAGCTTGTGCTTTCTCCAGCTGAGCGTTTCTCATGATGTACTCTGCATATAAGTTAAATAAGCAGGGTGACAATATACAGTCTTGATGTACTCCTTTTCCTATTTGGAACCAGTCTGTTGTTCCATGTCCAGTTCTAACTGTTGCTTCCTGACCTGCATATAGGTTTCTCAAGAGGCAGGTCAGGTGGTCTGGTATTCCCATCTCTTTCAGAATTTTCCACAGCTGACTGTGATCCACACAGTCAAAGGCTTTGGCATAGTCAATAAAGCAGAAATAGATGTTTTTCTGGAATGCTCTTGCTTTTTCGATGATCCAGTGGATGTTGACAATTTGATCTCTGGTTCCTCTGCCTTTTCTAAAACCAGCTTGAACATCTGGAAGTTCATGGTTCATGTATTGCTGAAGCCTGGCTTGGAGAATTTTGAGCATTATGTTACTAGCGTATAAGACGAGTGCAATTGTGCAGTAGTTTGAGAATTCTTTGGCATTGCCTTTCTTTGGGATTGGAATGAAAACTGACCTTTTCCAGTCCTGTAGCCACTGCTGAGTTTTCCAAATTTGCTGGCATATTGATTGCAGCACTTTCACAGCATCATCTTTCAGGATTTGAAATAGCTCAACTGGATAATACTACTCCAATGGCAGAAAGCAAAGAGGAACTGAAGAGCCTCTTGATGAGGGTGAAGGAGGAGAGTGAAAGAGCAAGCTTAAAACTAAATATGAAAAAAAACTAAGATAATGGCATCCAGCCCCAATACCTCATAGCAAGTAGAGAGGGGAAAAGGTGGAAGTAGTGACAGATTTCCTCTTCTTGGGCTCTAAAATCACTGCGGATGGTGACTGCAGCCATGAAATCAGAAGACGTTTGCCTCTTGGTAGGAAAGCTAGGACAAACCTATACCATGTGTTGAAAAGTAGAGATATTACTCTTCTCACAAAGGTCCATATGGTTAAGGCTGTGGTCTTCCCAGTGGTCACATATGGTTCTGAGAGCTGGACCATAAAGAAGGTGAAGCGCAGAAGATTTGATACCTTTGAACTGTGGTGCTGGATAAGATTCCTGAGAGTCCCTGGGACAGCAAGGCGATCAAATCAATCAATCTTAAGAGAAATCAACCCTGAATACTCATTGGAAGGACTGATGCTAAAGGTGAAATTCCAGTTTTTTGGTCATCTGACACACACAGACAACTCATTGGAAAAGTCCCTGATGCTGGGAAAGATTGAGGGCGGAAGGAGAAGAGGGCATCAGAGCATGATGAGATGGCTGGATGGCATCACTGATGTAATGGACATGAACTTGGGCAAACTTCAGGAGATGGTAAGGGACAGGGAGGCCTGGCGTGCTGCAGCCCGTGGGTCAAAAGGAGTCGGACATGACTGGGTGACTGAATAACAAGTGTATGCAAGTTTCTGTGGTTCACATCATTGACAACTCCTTTTTCTGGTATGTCAGTCTTTAGTATTTCGGGTTTTTTTTTTTTTTTTTGCCAGCAATGCTTGCAATATTTTGTAGTCCTCATTCTAAGATGATGACTTTCCTGTCCACTTCTCTGAGAAAACAGAATAATCAGAAGAGATAGGCCACATTCCCATCACTACTTCTACCTGCATACCTGCATCAGTGCCCCTGCAGTCTGCCTTTGCTCCATTATTGTGGAGGAACTGTTCGTGCTCTCAACTGTGACAGTCATCCCACTTGTGCCCTTGATCCCATCTTTTGTATTTACTCAGGGACATTGCTCCATTAATTCTGTCCTCTTTCTTCTGCACCATCATTTCCCTTTCCTCCATTGGATTGTTTCCATTAGTAACAGGCAAGTATTTCTCCCAACTTAAAACAACAGCAGCAACATAATGATAATTAGCACAACTGCCAGCAACTGCTCCATTTTCTACTTTCCTCTATGAAACTTCTACAGTTGCTTCTGCTTGCTCTCCCCCATTCCTCACTGCTCATTCTGCTCCTGTCCGTCACCAGTGACCGCCATATCGTTAACTCCAGTGGTCCCTTCTCAGTGCTTATCTTACTGGATCAATCAGCAGTATTATTATCACTCTTTCTTTAAATTTCCAGGATACTTCTACTTTCTTGATCTTCTTTGCTGGTTCCTTTTCATCTTTCTCATCTCTTAACATTGGATATTCTAAACCTCAGTCCTTAGATTTCTTCTTTATTTTTTCCCTCTTCACTGATAAACTATCCAGTCTCATGGTTTTAAGCAGTATAATTAAGCTCACAGCTCCTAAATTGTATTTCCTTTCTGAACCTATTCAGGGAACTCCAGATTTGTTTATTCAGTTACTTGAGAGATTAACTTGGATGTCTAATAAATCCCTTAACATGCCTGAAACCAAACTCTCAATATTTCCTGGAGTTGTTAGACATGTGTTTTATGCAGATTAGAGAAAGACTTATCTTTCTCTAAACAGAAGCTCCCTGTGTAGGGCGCACAGTTTTGGCTCCCCTCCCCTCTTTTTTTTGGTGACTCTTCCTTCCCCTAGTTTTCTTTTCAGCTAACAGCAGCTCCATCTTTCTTGTTTTTTAGTCAAATGTTTTTGAGTTATCCTTTGCTTCCTTCTTCTTTCCAGCCATTTCCAATTAGCCAATAAGCCCTGGTGGATATATTCAGTTGGAGAAGAGGGAAGAGATTTGTAGCTAAAGGAAAGCAGAAAGACAAGGAGGCCAAAGAGCATGAAGCACATTTGAGGCAGCTCTTCAGCCTTGCCAAGATTCCAGCCTTGCCACTGGAAATGTCTTCCTTTCTGTCTTTCATAGCCCAGCTCATTTTTTACAGCTCAGCTCAAATAGATCTACTCTGTTGAAATGTCTTTAACACTGTTTTAGCACCAAACTCTTCTTTTTACTACTTTTAATCCTTTGTATCAGTTTGGTTTTCATGTTGGTTTCCTTGTCTGTATGTACAATGCAGGTATTAAATTACCCAATTCATAGCTTTATGAGATTAAATGAATACTTATAAAGTGCTTTGAATTGTGCCTGGCCCATGGGCAATATATAAAAAAAAATTAGCTCTTTTGATAATGCTGATGACGTCACTGTCTTTCTAGTAGATTTTGTGTCTCTGAGGGGTCGGTGATGTTATCTGAGTCACCTTTGGATGCCCGGCTTTTTCTTGGGGGTGGGGGGAGGGCTTGAATTTATTAATTTTTTGCAAAAATCTCCTAAATGCCCACATTTTACAGATTGGGAAAAGCCCTTTTTGAGGCCACCTAGACATATGACATTCTACAATACACTTTTCAACATGAAAAAAAGTATACAATATTTTGAGTCCAGGTGCCTAAAAAGTTATGTGCTATTTTCTCTGATGGGGTAGTGCCACACAGTTAGCCTGGAGAGCAGCTGTTAGTCTCTGTTTATGGGACTCATCATTGCAGTTGTCTCTCCGTATCTGGGTATCTGTGGGGAACTGGGTCCAGACTCTCTGTGGATACCAAAACCTGAGGATGCTCCATTATGTGAAATGGCATTGTACGGTCAGTCCTCCAAGCTTGTGGATTCTTAATCCAGGGATTCAGCCAACTGGAATTCTGTCTGTGGTTGGTTTAATCTGCTGATGTGAATACCTTAGCATACTGTTAGGCACAGAGTAGATGATCAGTGTTTATTGAAGAGGTGGATTCATAGTATTGGGCATGCAGATGTGATTGGATAGACGTAGGTGCATGGAGGCAACAGGGGTGCAGTGCAAAAAGTGATTAGATTAGGAGTTAGATTTTATGGCAGAGCTCTGGCTCAGACCAGTTGCATGACCTTGGGCAAGCCCTTCACGTTTCTGAACCTTAGTTTCTTCAGCATAAATGAGAGATATATCTCAGGGTAATATTTTAAGGATCACTGGACTTAATGCATAAGAAAGTACTTGGCAATCTATAGCTTAGGATGCAAATAAGGTTGTTTGGTATTAAGGTTTGTAATTTAAAAAATATACCTAGTATAATTATAGAGCAATGAGACTTAGTGTAAATTGTATAAGAAAATCAATCCTGTCATTTTATGCTTATCTTTGATATATTATCTATATGGATCTCTTTACTCTTCGTCTGGAAAGGAGATAAATGGCTTATGGTTACTTTTTGTGCATATACTGGAGGCTCTGAGAACATTTCCACACTCTGTTCCCAGAAGGTTATTTATTTATTTATTTATTTTGGCTTGCTTGAGTAGTCACAACTGAAGCCTGTTCTTTTCTACATGGCTTCTTAGCTTTCTCCCTTAGAAAATCAGTTTGTGGAAAATTATGTAGGTTGAGCACAATCAAACATTTTGAAAGTACACATGTACCCCAATGTTCATCGCAGCACTGTTTATAATAGCCAGGACATGGAAACAACCTAGATGTCCATCAGCAGATGAATGGATAAGAAAGCTGTGGTACATATACACAATGGAGTATTACTCAGCCGTTAAAAAGAATTCATTTGAATCAGTTCTGATGAGATGGATGAAACTGGAGCCGATTATACAGAGTGAAGTAAGCCAGAAAGAAAAACACCAATACAGTATACTAACACATATATATGGAATTTAGGAAGATGGCAATGACGACCCTGTATGCAAGACAGGGAAAGAGACACAGATGTGTATAACGGACTTTTGGACTCAGAGGGAGAGGGAGAGGGTGGGATGATTTGGGAGAATGACATTCTAACATGTATACTATCATGTGAATTGAATCGCCAGTCTATGTCTGACGCAGGATGCAGCATGCTTGGGGCTGGTGCATGGGGATGACCCAGAAAGATGTTATGGGGAGGGAGGTGGGAGGGGGATTCATGTTTGGGAATGCATGTAAGAATTAAAGATTTTAAAATTTAAAAAATAAAAAACTAAAAAAGAAAATAAAAAATAAAAAAATAAACTTAAAAAAAAAAAGAAAGTAATTTGTAGGATTAAATTTTTAAAAACCTAATTATTAGTCAGTGAGATTATAGCTTTTTCTTTTTTTCAGAATAAATTGCTTGATGAAGAAATCTACATGAAAACCCCTGACACTTGTGTGTAAACGCACACTTAGGTGCGTTTTCCCCAGTCAGTTTGTGGACAGTTATGAGTGGTCAGCTTGAAATCTCTGTCAGAGGGAACCCACACCTCCCACATTCCTCACTGCTGTGGCTGCCTGTGCTGGTGTTTTCGGCAGATCTCAGCTGTCAGGTCTAGTGAAGTCTTCAAGCAGAGAGGGGCTGCTCAGATACAAGCTTTTTGCTCATGCAGCTGCGTCTTATCCCACTTGTTAAGGGTTTCTTCCACGTCTCCTCACAAAAGTAAATAAAGAACTGTTTCTGTATTCTGCTGTTATCCTTTTAAACCTGGCCATGTTGAAACATAATAAGCCTAGTTTCTATGTTGTAGTATTGATTACATTTCAGGCCCTGGGTATTGGTGATCTGTCTCATCGTTTAGTGCTTAGCAACATTGATGACCCTGCTCAAGGAGCTGTGTATGTCATCTATGGCAGTTGCAGATTTTACAGTCATACTAAGGCTTATATCACCATTTTTTTTCCTGAAGGATGTGACCCAAACATGACTACCTTGCAACTCTTTAAGGTATTTTATTGCTTTTAAACTTATTTTGAGACTAACTGTAGTTATGGCGGTTTCAAGAATATCTCAGTGTTGTTAGAGTAACTCTCAGTTGAGATTCATTCATTTCTTCATTTCAGCCAGAAAGAGTTTTATAGAAGGATCTCTGCTTATTCTGTATGAGAAAACAATATCTAATATGATAGAATACATAGTTTTTTATTTTTAAAATTGAGCCAAAGTTCTCATACATTCTAGATAATTCAAATTTGTGATTAGGGAAAGCAACATGATATCCAGTTTCTATTTATAAAGTCAGATGACTCTTTAGTTCCTGTCATATGTACATGTGTGTGTGTATATAACACTCCTTTATCTGGGGCAGTGAAGACCTTTGACTCAGAAGAGGAAAGTCAGGAATCAGCAAGGAAAATTAGCTTATCTTTCCACATAGGCGATATTGCTTGCAGTGCCATTGGCTACAAGGAATATCCTGGAGGTCCTCTTGTAGGAAGTGGCAGCTTGACCTGTTTTGAAAGATGAGTGAGAATGAACTGGATTCAGAAGGTGGAGGGTGATACTGTTGATACTGTTGGGTAAGGGAGGAGTGTATAGAAACATAGCAGGAAAGATCATATTAGTTGGGTAATTGTATTTGGTATAGTGGAATCAAAAAGAGAATGTCGGGGAATGGTGGGAATGAGCCTGTTTCCACAATTGGGCAAATAATTAAGTTGTTGCTGAAGTAATTGTCATCAAGATCATCAGTAACATCATCACCACCTTGCCCTCACACCCACCATCATTGTTATCATCCTGACAAGTTGCACACCAGGCTCAATTAAGGAAGTGGCAGAAAGGGAGATGTTGGGGCAGTCTAATCTACAGGATTTGGGTACTGATTTGATGTGGGGTGACTATGGTAGATGCTGCTACTTCAGTCATGTCCGACTCTGTGTGACCGTATGGACAGCAGCCCACCAGGCTCCTCTGTCCACGGGATTCTCTAGGCAAGAATGCTGGAGCGGGTTGCCATTTCCTTCTCCATGCATGGATGGGTTGTTGTATTTGGACTGCTTGTGGGACATCCAGTAGAGCTATCAATCAGGAATATGGGCATGCGGAGCTGGAATTCAGCAGAGAGGTCTGGGATGCAGATGCACTTTGGGAATCATACATGAAGTCTTTCTTCTTGTGTATCTTTCTTTCTTTCTTTTTTTTTTTTTTTTTTACAAAGTGTATAGGAGGGGAAATAAGGGAAGAGAGAGCAAGTTATATTTTTGGGGTGGGGGGCTTGAAAAAAAAGTTAATGTTGTGGAAAGGAAAAAGGGAAAGAAGAGAGTTCATAAAGAGGACAAGAAGGGACTAAAGGGGAATTGCAGAAAATGTGAGTAGCAGAAAGAGAAAGAAAGTTCTTTTTTTTTTTTTTTAACTGAGTGCCTGTTGTGTGTAGTCATGTGCTAGACACTGCAGAGACAGTGAATGACTGTGCTAGGCATCCTGGGCAATGCATGATAAGTCTGAGAAGAGTCCCTGTTTTCAAGGGACTCATAGTATTTTAGTGAGGAGAGGCACATAAGCTGCTAACAAGAAGTAATAGGAGGGAAAATGTAATGGCCCAATGGTAATAAATTATTCCTGAATGTAACTGGAGAAGGCTTCTTGGAGATGATAACATTTAGGTGGACACTGAGTGGAATGTCTCTCAGGGGAAAAGAGTGGGAGGACCTTTCTCGACTGGTGATACTGCATGAGTGTTATCTACTAAACTTGTTCCCACCAAATTCATATGTTGAAGCCATAACCACCCGCTAAGTGACTGTATATTTAAGGAGGTAATTAAGATCCATTGAAGTCAGAGGGTGGGATTCTTAGAGGACAGATATCTTTATAAGAAATGAAAGAGACATCAGAGCTCTCTTCCTCTTCATGTGCTCACAGAATAAATTCATTTAAAGGCATAGCAGGAAGGTGGTTGCCTGCAAGTTGCAAAGAGACCTTTCATAAGAATCTGAATTTTCTGACACCTTGATCTTGGAGATTTTGCTTCCAGGACTGTGAGAAAATAAATTTCTGTTGTTTAAGCCACCAGCCGATGGCATTTTGTTGTGGTGGCTAGAGCAGACTAGAACAGTGAGCAACTCATAGAGACACACAGTGTATTTAAGGGAAGATGAGCAGCTCTGTGAATCTGGAGACAGGGATGTAGGAGGGGGTGTGGTGGGAGATGAGAGAGAGTTAAGTGTTGCTGCTAAGTTGCTTCAGTCGTGTCCGACTCTGTGCGACCCCATAGACGGCAGCCCACCAAGCTCCCCCGTCTCTGGGATTCTCCAGGCAAGAACACTGGAGTGGGTTGCCATTTCCTTCTCCAGTGCATGAAAGTGAAAAGTGAAAGTGAAGTCGCTCAGTTGTGTCGGACTCTTAGCGACCCCATGGACGGCAGCCTACAAGGCTCCCCTGACCATGGGATTTTCCAGGCAAGAGTACTGGAGTGGGTTGCCATTGCCTTCGCGAGTTAAGTGCATTCTTTGAGTAACTGTATAACCGTGAAGGCAAATGGCCACTTGGCTTAATACCTCTTGGGTTTTGAATATTGATCATAGGGTCCTGTGAGCAAAAGGAGCAGAACTGGGAAAATTTGGGGGCTCCTTAAGGAGGAGAGAGCTAATGGTCAAAATAGATTTATATCACAAAGGCAATTGGAGTAGCCACCCCTTATAATAAAGACCTGAAGATTTAAGATTGAAATTAAAACATGAAATATTTTCTACATTTCCTAATAGACAAGGTCTGTTACTGTATAGACATTAGATATGATCTGTTTCATTTTGGTTAGTTAGTAGTATTTGGAAATCAGTTTAAGGGTAGCATTGAAAGCACCATCTAGGTCACTATATTCATTAATTTTGTTACTGTCAGTGAATGGAATGCTTACACAGGCAACCTCACTGAACCCTGGTGAAAATGTTCCTTTTCCATTGTGTTGAACTTGTGAGTTTCAGTGTTGATATGTTGGCTGGTTAATGCTAGTCTGGGCCAAGTCAAAGTCATGTACAATGCAGCCAGCATTCCCTTGGATAATCAACTCTCATTTAGAAGGAAATGGAAAGTTGTTGTAGATTAAACACCAAAGGGAAAGTGGTGACAGATGTTTAATTGGTTGCTTTCTTGTCACTTCTTAATGTGTGAGATGCCCTTACGAGAAGGGCTAGAGTAGACAGATTGAATGGAAACAGCCATTTAACTATCCTCTGACTCATCCTTATGATAGTATTCATTTCTCATTTTATTTCTAATGTATTCACTGTTTATTACAATTTTCAGCATCTGATTATAGACAAGGAGTAACTGCCCCCCCCCCCCATATATTTGTCATTGTTTGGAAAGACAATATTGCTGCTACTAAGTTGCTTCAGTCATGTCCAACTCTGTGCAACTCCATAGATGGCAGCCCACCAGGCTCCCCTGTCCCTGGGATTCTCAGTAAATTTTATACTCTCTCATCACATATGAAGTACAGAAAGCTAAGCATGGCCCAGCCTTGAGAAGTTCAAAGAACTTGTTGCTTTCATCCTGCACCCTTCAGATACTTTTGACCTCCTCAGATGAAGGTCTGTCATAAACACACCAGCCAGGCACACGGTACAAGCTCATTTTCCATAGTTTTCATCAAGACTGTCAAGAAGTTCTCTTCCTGTTTCTACCTTTCATTTTTGATCTGCCCCAGCCTCTGAAACCCATCTTTCTGGCTATGACCTTTGGCATGAACTTGGGATTTGTTTTCTGGCTTTATGTAATAATGCTGCTGCTGCTGCTGCTATGTTGCTTCAGTTGTGTCCGACTCTGTGCGACCCCATGGACTGCAGCCTACCAAGCTCCTCTGTCCATGGGATTTTCCAGGCAAGAGTACTGGAGTGGGGTGCCATTGCCTTCTCCGTTATGTAATAATAGCTGCTAGTAAAAGTATACTTTGGTCTGTGGAGGGGACTGACTGGAGGATTCAACACTCTTAAAGCCACCTGCTGAATGGGGTCATATATATATGGTATTGAGCATGGAACCTGACATCAGGTAATGCTGTGTATTTCAGTAAATGTTAATCCCTTGCAAGTTTTCCATGCTTAGCATTTTCAGATGTCAGAAGGAGAGGATGGTAGAGGAGAGACTGTTAGGCTGTTTGAGGTACAGAATCAGAATTGAGAAGGGAGATTTGGGAATGTGAACATTTTTTCTTTCTTTCCTTTGATCCATCCCAAGATCTAGTGTCATGTTAATTCTTCCTCCTAGGAGTGGCTACTGAAGTTGGAAACGTGTTCAAATCAAAACTCGATAGCTGTGTGACTCTGAGAAAATTAATGTCTGTGTGCTTCGTCTGTAAAATGGAGATAATAATAGTACCTAACTGAGAATCGTTGAGATGAGTAAAAGACATCACATGAAAAGCACCTAGAAACGGAGCCTGGTTGTTAGTGAGTGCTTAATGATATTAGATACTACTATTGTTCCTATTATTTTCTTGTTACTCACAAAAGTCCCTGCCATGTAGAAATTTTTTTGTTATGACTGTTGTCATTATTGTTACCCACATTAGTCATTTTCTATAGACATAAGTGAAACAAATTCAGGGGTACTGTTTTCTGCATTATTCAGTTCAGTTCAGTCGCTCAGTCGTGTCTGACTCTTTGCGACCCCATGAATCGCAGCATGCCAGGCCTCCTTGTCCATCACCAACTCCCGGAGTTCACTCAGACTCACGTCTATCGAGTCAGTGATGCCATCCAGCCATCTCATCCTCGGTCGTCCCCTTCTCCTCCTGACCCCAATCCCTCCCAGCATCAAAGTCTTTTCCAATGAGTCAACTCTTTGCATGAGGTGGCCAAAGTACTGGAGTTTCAGCTTTAGCATCATTCCTTCTAAAGAAATCCCAGGGCTGATCTCCTTCAGAATGGACTGGTTGGATCTCCTTGCAGTCCAAGGGACTGTCAAGAGTCTTCTCCAACACCACAGTTCAAAAGCATCAATTCTTCGGCACTCAGCCTTCTTCACAGTCCAACTCTCACATCCATACATGACTACTGGAAAAACCATAGCCTTGACTAGATGAGCCTTAGTCGGCAAAGTAATGTCTCTGCTTTTGAATATGCTATCTAGGTTGGTCATAACTTTTCTTCCAAGGAGTAAGCGTCTTTTAATTTCATGGCTGCAGTCACCATCTGCAGAGATTTTGGAGCCCCCCCCCAAATAAAGTCTGACACTGTTTCCACTGTTTCCCCATCTATTTCCCATGAAGTGATGGGACCAGATGCCATGATCTTCGTTTTCTGAATGTTGAGCTTTATTAGTCTTATTTAAATGGCACATGCATTTATTTATGTATGTGTTACTAGATCAATAAAAATGCACACTCTTATTTCAGCTTTTATTTTTGCCTTCTCTTTTTCAGAACCACCAGAAGCCATCTCCTAGACAGGTGAAGCCACTTATCTCTTTGCAGCTGTGTGCAGAGACTTGGCAGCCAGCATATGAGATGCTTGGCTGAGACAAATTTCGTATCAGAGTCAGATTTACAACATGAGGCCTTGACTGCTGATGCCTTGAAATGACCCATTTTTCTCCCCAGGCTTTGGATCTTTTACTTGCTGGTACTGGACCTCTGCTCGTTGCTTCCCCCACCTATGGATCGTTCTCCGTGAATTACTGCTTGCCTGTCTCTCCTCTCACTGTGAATTGTTTTGAGTCCTAGCTCTTGGCTGTAAAATCTTATCCCTTGTCCTGTTCCTGGGTTCAGTAATTGCATACTGTTTATCTTGCTGGCCTGGAGGCTGACCCTTCTGTCCTGACTCTTGATTCTCACCTGGGCTTGTATTATCAGTAGCCTCTCAGTCTAGACATCTTCCTGGTCCTACTAACCCATTACAACTAATTCTGCCCAAGTGACCAAAGCCTTTCCTGAAAAATTGCTGTGGCTGATATTCACCATGCCAGGTTTAGTTGCCATTTGGTAGTTTGCTCTAGAACATTCTGAGAGAATTCTCTGCCTTGCCTTTCATGAGAAGTGAGTCAGTGTATATTGTTCAGGCACAAATGAAAAGTGAGTTTGAATTTTTATCCATGAAAATGGATCCTTGCACTGTTGGGGGAGGGGTATGGGTCAGAGAACAGTTCCTAGTGAACTGGCAAACCCATACACATTCTTTACCCCAAATAGTGGACATTTCTTGTGTCGTTTCCTTCTACTCCCAAAATACGTATAGTGCTGCCTACTTTTTTGAGACAGTAAGTTTTGTTTGTGTCACAGACTCAGAAAGTCCTTGATGTCTTGTTGACAGGTATTGAAAATGATGGGATTGGAGCACTGACAGGTGCTTCATGCATATGGATGTCTTCCGTGACTATGCATAGCAGTCTACTTAGGGTTCTTTATGGTAGCATTGTCATGGCGATCAAGGAGCAGTAAACAAGGCTCCCAGAGCCACAGGGAGAGTTTTTACAGCCTTTGTGACCAACTATGGAGCCTCCAATTTATTTGTTTATTCAATTAGTTTTTTTAAAAGCCAGAATCTCTGTTTTATTCTTTTTCTAAGTTTTTATGAAATATAAAACTCTGAAAATTAGGAAGTGTAAGTTGCCTATTTTCTTATAAAATTTATGGATTAGACCTTTTTATTTGTGTGCTTAGTAAGTTTTCTGAACATAAAGGTACAAATTATATTAAAAAATTTAAAAATAATCTTGGTAACTTAAAAAAATTAATTTATTTTAATTGGAGTCTAATTACTTTTACAATATTATAGTGGTTTTTGCCATACATTGACATGAATCAGCCACAGGTATACATGTGTCCTCCATCCTGAACCCCGCTCTCATCTCCTCCCTATCCCATCCCTCAGGGTGGTCCCAGTGCACTGACTTTGAGTTCCCTGTTTCATGTGTCGAACATGGACTGGTGATCTATTTCACATATAGTAATATACATGTTTCAGTGCTATTCTCTCAAATCATCCCACCCTCACCTTATCCCACAGAGTCCAAAAGTCTGTTCTTTATATCTGTGTCTCTTTTGCTGTCTCGCATATAGGGTCTTCATTACCATCTTTATAAATTCCATATATATGCATTAGTATATTATATAGGTGTTTTTCTTTCTGACTTACTTCATCTGTATAATAGGCTCCAGTTTCATCCACCTCATTAGAAATGATTCAACTGCATTCTTTTTAACAGCTGAGTAATATTCCATTGTGTATATGTACCACAGCTTTCTTATACATTCTTCTGCTGACTGACATCCAGGTTGCTTCCATGTCCTAGCTATTGTAAACAGTGCTGCGATGAACATTGGGGTACATGTGTCTCTTGCAATTCTGGTTTCCTCAATGTGTATGCCCAGCAGTGAGATTGCTGGGTTGTATGGCAGTTCTATTTGCAATTTTTAAAGGAATCTCCACACTGTTTTCCATAGTGGTTGTACTAGTTTGCATTCCCACCAACAGTGTAGGAGGGTTCCCTTTTCTCCACACCCTCTCCAGCATTTATTGTTTGTAGACTTTTTGATAGCAGCCATTCTGACCTGCGTGAGATGGTACCTTGTTGTGGTTTTGATTTGCATTTCTCTGATAATGAGTGATGTTGAACATCTTTTCCTGTGTTTATTAGCCATCTGTATGTCTTCTTTGGAGAAATGTCTGTTTAGTTCTTTGGCCCATTTTTTGATCGGGTCATTTATTTTTCTGATTTTGAGCTACATGAGCTGCTTGTATATTTTTGAGATTAATTCTTTGTCCGTTGCTTCATTTACTATTTCTCCCATTCTGAAAGCTGTCTTTTCACCTTGCTTATAGTTTTTTCATTGTGCAAAAGCTTTTAAGTTTAATTAGGTCCCGTTTGTTTATTTTTGCTTTTATTGCTGTTACTCTGGGAGGTGGGTCATAGAGGATCCTGCTGTGATTTATGTCAGAGGGTGTTCTGCCTACATTCTCCTCGAGGAGTTTTATAGTTTCTGTTCTTACATTTAGGTCTTTAATCCATTTTGAATTTATTTTTGTATATGGTGTTAGAAAGTGTTCTAGTTTCATACTTTTGCAAGTGGTTGACCAGTTTTCCCAGCACCACTTGTTAAAGAGATTGTCTTTTCTCCATTGTATATTCTTCTATATTCTTGTCTCCTTTGTCAAAGATAAGGTGTCCATCTGTTCAGTTCAGTTCAGTCACTCAGTCATGTCCGACTCTTTGTGACCCTATGAATCACAGCACGCCAGGCCTCCCTGTCCATCACCAACTCTTGGAGCCTACACAAACCTATGTCCATTGAGTCGGTGATGCCATCCAGCCATCTCAACTTCTGCCATCCCCTTCTCCTGCCCCTAATCCCTCCCAGCAGCAGAGTCTTTCCAGTGAGTCAACTCTTTGCATGAGGTGGCCAAAGTATTGGAGTCTCAGCTTTAGCGTCAGTCCTTCCAAAGAACACCCAGGACTGATCTCCTTTAGAATGGACTGGTTGGATCTCCTTGCAGTCCAAGGGACTCTCAAGAGTCTTTTCCAACACCACAGTTCAAAAGCATCAATTCTTTGGCGCTCAGCTTTCTTCACAGTCCACTTCTCACATCCATACATGATCACTGGAAAAACCATAGCCTTGACTAGATGGACCTTAGTCGGCAAAGTAATGTCTCTGCTTTTCAATATGCTATCTAGGTTGGTCATAACTTTCCTTCCAGGGAGCAAGTGTCTTTTAATTTCATGGCTGCAGTCACCATCTGCAGTGATTTTGGAGCCCCCCAAAATAAAGTCTGACACTGTTTCCATTGTTTCCCCATCTATTTCCCATGAAGTGATGGGACCAGATGCCATGATCTTCATTTTCTGAATGTTGAGCTTTAAGCCAACTTTTTCACTCTCCTCTTTCACTTTCATCAAGAGGCTCTTTAGTTCCTCTTCACTTTCTGCCATAAGGGTGGTGTCATCTGCATATCTGTGGTTATTGATATTTCTCTCAGCAATCTTGATTCCAGCTTGTGTTTCTTCCAGCCCAGCATTTCTCATGATGTACTCTACATAGAAGTTAAATAAGCAGGTTGACAATATACAGTCTTGATGTACTCCTTTTCCTATTTGGAACCAGTCTGTTGTTCCATGTCCAGTTCTAACTGTTGCTTCCTGACCTGCATCCAGGTTTCTCAAGAGGCAGGTCAGGTGGTCTGGTATTCCCATCTCTTTCAGAATTTTCCACAGTTTATTGTGATCCATACAGTTAAAGGCTTTGGCATAGTCAATAAAGCAGAAATAAATGTTTTTCTGGAACTCTTTACTTTTGATGATCCAGCGGATGTTGGTAATTTGATCTCTGTTTCCTCTGCCTTTTCTAAAACCAGCTTGAATATCTGGAAGTTCATGGTTCATGTATTGCTGAAGCCTGGCTTGGAGAATTTTGAGCATTACTTTACTAGCGTGTGAGATGAGTGCAATTGTGCGGTAGTTTGAGCATTCTTTGGCATTGCCTTTCTTTGGGATTGGAATGAAAACTGATCTTTTCCAGTCCTGTGGCCACTGCTGAGTTTCCCAAATTTGCTGGCATATTGAGTGCAGCACTTTCACAGCATCATCTTTCAGGATTTGAAATAGCTCAACAGGAATTCCCTCACCTCCCTTAGCTTTGTTCATAGTGATGCTTCCTATGGCCCAGTTGACTTCGCATTCCAGGATGTCTGGCTCTAGGTGAGTGATCACACCATCGTGACTATCTGGGTCATGAAGATCTTTTTTTGTATAGTCCTTCTGTGTATTCTTGCCACCCCCTCTTAATATCTTCTGCCTCTGTTAGGTCCATACAATTTCTGTCCTTTATCGAGCCCATCTTTGCATGAAATGTTCCCTTGGTATCTCTAATTTTCTTGAAGAGATCTCTAGTCTTTCCCATTCTGTTGTTTTCCTCTATTTTTTTGCATTGATCGCTGAGGAAAGCTTTCTTATCTCTCCTTGCTGTTCTTTGGAACTTTGTGTTCAGATGCTTATATTTTTCCTTTTCTCCTTTGCTTTTCGTGTCTCTTCTTTTCACTGCTATGTCCATAGGTGTGTGGATTTATCTCTGGGCTTTCTATTTTGTTCCACTGATCTATATTTCTATCTTTGTGCCAGTACCATACTGTCTTGATGACTGTAGCTTTGGTTCCATACAAATTGTGAGATTATTTGTTTTAGTTCTCTGAAAAATTCCATTGGAAGCTTGATAGGGATTGCATTGAATCTATCTGGCATCTTTGTCTGGTTTTGATATTAAGGTGATGGTGGCCTCATAGAAAGAGTTTAACAGTTTACCTGTCTCTGCAATTTTTCTGGAAGAGTTTGAGTAGGATAGATGTTAGCTCTTCTCTAATTTTTGGTAGAATTCAGCTGTGAAGCCATCTGGTCCTGGGCTTTTGTTTGTTGAAAGATTTTTGGTTATAGTTTCAACTTCTGTGCTTGCGATGGGTCTGTTAAGATTTTCTGTTTCTTCCTGGTTCAGTTTTGAAAGGTTGTACTTTTCTAAGAATTCATTTCTTCCAAGTTGTTCGGTTTTTTGCCATACAGTTGCTGATAGTAGTCTCTTATGATCCTTTGTATTTCTGTGTTGTCTGTTGTGATTTCTGCTTTTTCATTTCTAATTTGGTTGATTTGATTCTTCTCCCTTTTTGTTTTTTTTGATGAGTCTGGCTAATGGTTTGCCTATTTTATTTATCTTCTCAAAAAACTAGCTTTTAGTTTTGTTGAATTTTGCTATAGTCTCCTTTGTTTCTTTTCCATTTATTTCTCCCCTAATTTTTATGATTTCTTTCCTTCTTCTAACCCTGGGGTTCTTCATTTCTTTTTCTAGTTGCTTTAGGTGTAAAGTTAGGTCTTTTATTTTGTTTTTCTCTTGTTTCCAGAGGTAAGCTTGTATCGCTATGAACCTTCCCCTTAGCACTGCTTTAGGTGAATCTCACAGGTAAAACCAGATTCTTGATTCCCTTCCTTTTCCAGTGTTCCCATTTCTGTAAATGATACTTTTTTGCTGAAATCTTTTTTCTTCAGAGTATGTATATGACTTTATTATATATTTATATATGTTTTAAAATCTGTCTCCATTTCCAGTATGTTAATTCCACAGGAGCAGGTAGCCTAACTGTCCTGTTTATTGTAGTATTGCTAATACCTAGGGTGAAGACAAGCACATAGCAGGCACTGATATGTATTTGTTGATTTATTGCATGGATGACTACTTAAAATGCATTAAACAGAAAAGGATGCATAAAGTATGACCACTGATTAACTCTTGAAGGCAGAATGAGGTGATATTTTAGAGCTCTTCTGTGGGTGTGTGCTTAGTCACTTAGTCGCTCAGTCATGTCCAGCTCTCTGCGGCCCCATAGACTGTAGCCCTCCAGGCTCCTCTGTTTATGAAGATTTCCAAGCAAGAATACTTGATCAGGTTGCCATTTCCTCCTCCAGAAGATCTTCCCGACTTAGAGATTGAACCCGTGTTCTGTTATGTTTCTGCACTGGCAGGTGGATTCTTTACCACTAGCACCTCCTGCAAAGCCTGAGCTCTTCTGTTTTCCAATTTTCTCACTAGTTATCAAAATTGGCATAGAGAGAATGAATTTTAGAAAGTCATGTGCACTGTTATTTTTAATAGTCAGAAAGAAAAGCAAAGAATGAAACTGAATAGTGTAGTATAATGAAGTTTCAATTCAGCTCAGTCACTCAGTCGTGTCTGACTCTGTGATCCTGTGGAGTGTAGCAAGCCAGTTTTCCCTGTCCATCACCAACTCCCAGAGCTTACTCAAACTCATGTTCATTGAGTTGGTGATGCCATCCGATCATCTCATCCTCTGTCGTCCCCTTTTCCTCCCTCCTTCAGTCTTTTCCAGCATCAGGCTCTTTTCAAATGAATCAGTTTCTTCCCATCAGGTGGCCAAAGTAGGGGAGTTTCAGCTTCAGCATCAGTCTTTCCAGTGAATATTCAGGATTGATTTCCTTTAGCATTGACTGGTTGGATCTCCTTGCAGTCCAGGGGACTCTCAAGAGTCTTTTCCAACACCACAGTTCAAAAGCATCAATTCTTTGGTGCTCAGCTTTCTTTATAGGCCAACTCTCACATCCATACATGACTACTGGAGAAATCATAGCTTTGACTAGACAGACCTTTGTTGGCAAAGTAATGTCTCTGCTTTTTAATATGCTCTCAAGGTTGGTCATAGCTTTTCTTCCAAGGATCCAGTGTCTTTTAGTTTCATGGCTGCAGTCACCATCTGGAGTGATTTTGGAGCCCAAGAAAATAAAGTCTCTCACTGTTTCCATTGTTTCCCATCTATTTGCCATGAAGTGATGGGACCATGGCAAGTGATGGATGTTGTGATCTTAGTTTTCTGAATGTTGAGTTTTAAGCCAACTTTTTCACTCTTTTCTTTCACTTTCATCAAGAGGCTCTTTAGATCCTCTTCACTTTCTGCCATAAGGGTGGTGTCATCTGCTTTATCTGAGGTTATTGACATTTCTCCCAAAATCTTGATTCCAACTATTGCTTTATCCAGCCCAGCATTTCGCATGATGTACTCTGCATGTAAGTTAAATAACTAGGGTGACAGTATACAGCCTTGATGTACTCATTTGCCTATTTGGAACCAGTCTGTTGTTCTAACTGTTGCTTTTGACCTGCATACAGGTTTCTTAGGAGGCAGGTGAGGTGGTCTGGTATTCCCATCTCTTTAACAATTTTCCACAGTTTGGTGGAGAGTTCTGACAAAATGTGGTCCACTGGAGAAGGGAATGGCAAACCACTTCACTATTCTTGCCTTGAGAACCTGTGAACAGTGTGAAAAGGCAAAAAGATAGGAAACTGAAAGATGAACTCCCCAGGCTGATAGGTGCCCAGTATGCTACTGGAGAACAGTGGAGAAATAACTCCAGAGAGAATGAAGAGACGGAGCCAAAGCAAAAACATCACCCAGTTGTGGATGTGACTGGGAATGGAAGTAAAGTCCAGTGCTATAAAGAACAATATTGCTTAGGAACCTGGAATGTTAGGTCCATGAATCAAGATATAATAAAAGGACTGTATTATTAATACATCATCAGAAGATCAAGCAAAATAATCATAAATATTGACAGCAAAGAAAGTTATTTAGTTCAGCTATCACCCCAGAGAAATAACTCCTCCTAAGATGGCAGTGTACTATCCTTGGAGAAGTCTTATTTCATAAAAACTGGATCAATGTGGTTAAAATCACAGAGTATCTACTTTTAAGAAACTTTGGTTCCAGTTTCCTTCATTCAAGTTGCATTTGTTTTTACCTTATACTAAATTCAATTTTTTTTTTGATTTTAGAAAAATAGTTGGTGGAATTCTTTATGAGATTGAAATTTCTATTCTGTTGAATGAAGCAGAACTTATACTTTGGAGATCTTGTGTTTGTCCCACAAGGTATATAATATTATTTTAAACTCTTTACCCAAAAGAAGTCTTTGTACTTCTTTACACCAAAAAGCTTCTCATCCTATTTTCTGTATTTACATTATTTTATACTGTGTTATAAGTTCCTAATAAGCTAACTATACTTTTGTTATTAACTTTGGTCAAGTACCATTCACATCTCTATAATTAAAAAATATTACTTTAAATAAATCTTAACACATGGAGAATGGGAAGGAAAGAATAATTTATAGGGAAGAGTGGAAAACAATCCTTTCATAATACATTATTATTGCATGTATACCCTGGGGTACTAAATATGAAACAGCTTTGATGGTACATGTTTGTTAAATCCAACAGATAATGACATATGTGTAGTTGTAATGAAAAAAGAACAACTCATTTTAATAGCATCACTGGAGTAATATTACCTCCAGCATTAGAAACATGATATTTCTCTGAGCATATGCAATTATTTTATAGAAACAAAACTACTGTTCATGGATGTTAATAACATGGTTTCTGTCATGTACCTTGTCTTTTTAATATTCAGGTAAAAGTCTTGTTAAAATGACTGAAAGCATGCATATTTGGTTATTAGTTAGCATTTGAAATTACAGTAGGCATTCATAATAATGCTTTGGGGCTAATTTAGGTGCAATTATGGAGTCTTTATTACTGTTCACCTTAAACAGCACATTTAGTCAAATGGATAGTTATAAAACAATTCTAATAGGGCAAATAGCGACAGAGGCGTTCCTATCTTTATTCCATAGTATGTTGTGGTGTTATTATATGCTTCCAAAGGGAACTAAGAACTATTAAAACTGTGACAAGGATAATAACATGTCCTTAAAGCAAAGCTCATGCAGCAGATTTGGTTTTCACTCAGTCTTTCCTCCCTCCCTCCCTCTCTTCTTTCCTTCTTTCCCTTTTTTCCTTCAGTAACTATTTTTGAAAGGCCGACTATCCATTACATGCTATACTGGCTCCTGGGAATAGAGTAGGGAATAAAACCTTTCTGACCTTGTAAAGCTTACAAACTAGGAGAAGAAACAATTATTCATTGATTTGACACATATTTATTGGGTGGCTAGTCTGTGCCAAATACTCTCCAGTAGTAAAAACTACAAACAAGGGCAATGAGGTGGAAAGCACTTGGTATGCTCCAGGAACAAACAGTAGATTTTGGATTGGATTGGGCCAGAGTAGAAGAAGAACATAGGTCATCGCAGGCATTGAGGTGAGAGATAATGATGGCTGGAGCTAGGGTAATGGCAGAGGAACTGGAAAGAAGGGAATAGATGTCAGATCCACTGAGGCGGGTATAATTGACAGGATATTCAGAGGGTGCTGCTAAATCGCTTTAGTTGTGTCCAACTCTGTGCGACCCCAGAGCCAGCAGCCCACCAGGCTCCCCGTCCCTGGGATTCTCCAGGCAAGAACACTGGAGTGGGTTGCCATTTCCTTCTCCAATGCATGAAAGTGAAAAGTGAAAGTGAAGTCGCTCAGTCGTGTCCAGCTCCTAGCGACTCCATGGACTGCAGGCTACCAGGCTTCTTTGTCCATGGGATTTTCCAGGCAGTACTGGAGTGGGTTGCCATTGAGTTCTTTGACTTTGCTGATCCCTCAAAGTCTACTTCAAATCTGATTTTCCACAAAATTCTGATAATTTGCAGTTAAAAAGACCATTATTCACTACATATGCAGTCAGCTTTATGTCCATTGTGATAGGTATATAGTGGCTTTTATTGTTTTGCAGTATATCTTTTATCTACCAGCTTGTTAGCTTTTGTAACTTTGTTTTATATAAATTAATAATAGTATTATATATGATGCTGATATAATTTATAAATACATATGATTTCCCTGGGTGGCTCAGTTGATAAAGAATCTGCCTGTAATGCAGGAGATGCATGTTTGATACCTGGGTCAGGAAGATCCCCTGGAGGAGGAAATGGCAGTCCACTCCAGTATTCTTGTCTGGAGAATCCCATGAACAGATGAGCCTGTGGGCTATAGTCCATGGGGTCGCAAGAGTTGGGCATGACTTAGCAACTATACCACCAACCACCATCATAAATATATATATTTAAATCTTTAAACCTAAAAAAATGTAAGTCAGTGAACAATTAAGGATTTTGTACAGGTACTCTTTTCCTGGGGATTTTTAAAGTAGAAAGTCAACTTCCCCTACATCCTGGCACTGCTTTTAAAGAGAGCATTTGTCAGGACACAAATCATAAGAAAGAAACAGAACTAGGGCTTCCAGAGTAAATCATTCTATTTCCTCTATAAGTTTTATCCTGTCTTTTATAAGCCATCAGATATTCCTAGTATAGTAGCGTCATAGCACTAAGCAAAGCACTAAGCAATTAAGGAAAGGAGGCTTTATTAACTTCATCTTGCTTTTTGCTTCATTTATAGACCTTGATCATAATTCCCTTTTCCTTGAAATCTTTTTTGGACATTATTCTATACTTTTTGGAGAATCACTAAAGAATTGTTCCAGAGAATCATAGGAATAATCTCATGAGCCCTCAGCAAGACAGTTTTAAGGTGAATAATACCAAATTCTCTGCTTCAACAGAGAATTTATCTTTTGTTGAATCTTCATCTCAGTGATTTGCAATGGTAGTCATCAAATAATATGATGGAGAAAGGGATGTGGCTGGAGATGAGGCCAAAGAAGGATGGATCTTGACAGATGGAACTAACTTCAAAGAGAGGATAAAATTGATTTTGGTTTGTGCCAAGTGTACTTGGAAATAGAAGGTTGTAGTCTTTATCCCATGAGTATATTAGTCTTCATATATCACCAAGTCCCTTGGGTAAAATGGCTACTACCACTGAGGTGCTTGTCACATCAGATTTATCTAATGCATTTGCTGCAGAGTTTTATTCTCCTCAGTCAGTGTGGCATATGAATCCATCTTTTTTTGTGTGTTTTTAAGGCCTTATCTTGGTCAAAAAAAATCTGTATTAAAGTCACAAAGTCTCTGGAGCAAACCTTGGAGAAACGTGCGTGCATATTGTTCCAGGTTGATTGTTATTGAAATGTAGATGCAGGACTTCCTATTGTGAGATTAATGAAGAAAATTATCCACCAGTGGAGAGAAGTAAAATTCAAAGAACAGCAAAGAATGCTTAAAGGGACTCAGAACTGATGAAATAGTAGGACTTATACATGAAATCATACAGGTTAGATCTGTACGAAATCTTAGATACCATTTAGGTCTGTCTTTTTATTTTACTGAGAATCACAAATCTGGATAAAGTCTCCTTTACCCCAGAGTCATAGCCAGCATCCCTTTTGTGGGGGCTTTAGTTAGTTTAGAGCCGAGCTGAGACTCAGGGAGGGTCATGACTCCCTTTATCCTATTCTTTGTGTCACCTTCATCTATCTTGAAGCTTGAACTATTACTACTTATTAAAATAATCTGTAAGGTACCTTCCTGTCTAACCTACTTCCTGGCATTTCTTGCTTCACCCTCTCTGATTTCTGGTGGGTTTACTCATCTCCTGGGACCAGAGATGCATCAGCCTGCATTGGTTCTTACATTTGTCAGATTAATGCTCATTTCTAGAGAACTCATGCCCTTCCCCTGCTCTCAGTCTACAGTCAGCTACATTTGATGGCCTCTATTCTGCCCAGTCAAATCCAACCTAGGCCACAGAGATTTCTCTTCCTGCTCAGTCCTGACAGATTCATGGCTCCTGAATTCCTAAATGATTTGCAGTTTCTAACTGTGATTCCCAAAGCCCAGCCAGTCTTCAAAATCAACTGGAAAGGGTATTTTTTTTAATTATGTAAAAATTTATTTTAAATATAGATTCTTGGGCCCTACTTCCAAAATTCTATTTTGAGTAGGTCTGGAGTGGAGCCCAGGAATCTACTAAAAAAAAAACCCCTCAACCTGCCCGCCCTCTGCAAATAACTTCTGTGTGATTTTCATGAGCAGGTAGATTTGGGAACCAGTGATCTGAAACACTAATTTAAAGTTTGTCCTGTGTGAAGGTTTTTTTCATGTGAGTTCGTTTTAAAGTCCAACCTGCAAGGTGAACCTCAACCTGCAAGGCTGAGGATAGTGGAAAGGAAGGAGAGTGGTCAGATCTGTTTGTAAAAGGAAGTGAAGTTTTTTTTTTTGCAAAAGAAGTGGTGGGAAGGAAGCAGGCTCCTTGAAACCATAGCTTACTGTCTATGATAAGACAAATCTGGTGAAAATTAAAATGAAGGGAGACTCCTAAAGATATTTCTTCCACAAAGCAGCTAGTTAATAAACATCACTTGATACTGTGAAAGGAAAAAGTGCTTTAAAATCTAGCACAACTCATAGAGTTTCAATGTATATATATTCAGTTTGGGCCTTAGCAAACCCTTCTGGGGACCTTTTCAGTATTGCCTTTACTTTGTTTCTTTACTAAATTTCCTTGATTCTCAAAGTTCTGTACATGTCAGAACATCCTGGGGGCTTGGTTAAAACTCAGTCCTCAGATTAAGTAGGTCTGAGGTGGGGTTTGAGATTTGCGTTTCTATCAGGTTCCCAGTTGATGCTGTTGCTGCTGGTTCACTGCTGAAGACTTTTTGTTTTTCACTTGACTTCTAGGACTTCTTTCTCTTGCTGCCCTGACCAGTCTTTCTAGGTGTTCTCTGCTGAACACTCCTCTTGTTTCTTAATTTGAAATTGTGTCATAATATTGGGAGTGTTCAGTTCGCAGACTTCTTCTCTATGTATACTCACTCCCTAGGTGTTTCTTTCCATTTTCATGGATTATATGCCATTATATATACTGCTGCTGCTGCTAAGTCGCTTCAGTCATGTCCGACTCTGTGTGATCCCATAGACGGCAGCCCACCTCAGATATACACCTGTAGCCCATCTTCTCATTTGAATTCCAGAATTCTGTGTTTACCTGTCTATAGGGTATCGCCACTAGGGGTCAGATAGGCATCTCAGAGTTCACTTGACCAAAACTTAACTCCTGATTCCACTCCCCAGCCTTCTCTTCTTCCTGCCCTCTTCATCTCAGGAACAGACACAGTTGTTCAACAGGCTACACATCTTGGAGTCATCTCTAGTCATCTCTTGTTCTCTAATCTCATGTCATCCAATCCAATAAACTTTACCATCAACATATATCCTAAATTTGATCACTTCCCACCATTAACATGGAATCTAATCTACTCATCTCTCATCTGGATCAATGTGGTTGGCTGCTAGATGGTTCTCTCTGTCTGTTCTAAGCATAACAGCCAGACTTCTTTAAAAGTATCAAGTCAGATTATCTCAACCACCTGTTAAAAATCTCCAGCAGTCCTTAATCACAGTTGGAGAAAATTTCAAGTCCTTATTGTTTGCCTCCAAGGGCATGGGTGAATTTGCCACTGGTCACCTCTCTGACCTTGGTTCTAGACCATATGATATGAATTTGCTGAATGAATACATTTGACAACATAAATTTATGATAGACGGGGTTGGAAGGTTGTGTGAATGACAGTAGGAAGACTTTAAAAAAATAAAAAATGGCTTTACAAGTAATAAATGGCAATGAAGATTAAACCTGGAAATACAGTATATAGTCTATATAGCTCAAGGACATAAACTCAAAGGCCTTTGGCATCAACAGGCCATGTGGAAGAATAAAGTTAGGTAAGACCTTCAGTTCAGTTGCTCAGTTGTGTCTGACTCTTTGCGACCCCATGAATCGCAGCATGCCAGGCGTCGCTGTCCATCATCACCTCCTGGAGTTCACTCAGACTCACATCTATCGAGTCAGTGATGCCATCCAGCCATCTCATCCTCTGTCATCCCCTTCTCCTCCTGCCCCCAATCCCTCCCAGCATCAGAGTTTTTTCCAGTGAGTCAACTCTTTGCATGAGGTGGCCAAAGTACTGGAGTTTCAGCTTTAGCATCATTCCCTCCAAAGAAATCCCAGGGTTTATCTCCTTCAGAATGGACTGGTTGGATCTCCTTGCAGTCCAAGGGACTCTCAAGAGTCTTCTCCAGCACCACAGTTCAAAAGCATCAATTCTTCAGTGCTCAGCCTTCTTCACAGTCCAACTCTCACATCCATTCATGACCACTGGAAAAACCATAGCCTTGACTAGACGGACCTTAGTCAGCAAAGTAAGACCTTAGGCAATGGCAAAGATGCTGGTGGACTGGGCAGTGTATCCTGGCCCAAAGGTATCCAAATCCATTAACAAGAAACCATGCGCAGTACGTTAGCCAAAGCCAAAACCAAAAACACTTCTAAATGCAGAGCAGAATTCTGCTCTGTCAGTCTGCAACTGCTGACAGCATACAAATTCTATGATAATGTAATTGTAGTCCTTCTAATTACTTTTATAAATGTAAATGTCTGGTTTAAGTCGCAGAAACTGCACTGAACAGGAAAGGTGTTTAGCCTTTAGGGTTCTAGAAGATTCTCATTGACACTTCTGTGATTTTGGACTAATTAACTGTTGAGGGATTCAAGTCATTCATGTAGATAAAAATGTCTCTCCTTCGGGTACAAACAGATTTACGTTTTTAATTCCCTGGTATTCAGGTGCCTTTTAAAGTTAAAAGAAATTAGTATGATATTTTGAAGCACTTGGACTTAGAGAAAAGTCTCTTTTTGCATGTATTTTATTTTTCCTCCTTTTTTCTGCCTAAAGAAACATAGGCATGGTTTCAGCCACATCGCTCATTTTAATCCATGTGCTGTCCATAGGAAATGCATAATGAATGTATTGATGAATTACCATGCAAGCCGAGAAGCAGCATGCTGGTTTGCTTGAGGATTCAATTAAAATTGAACAATGTTATTTTGAATAATAAAATGCTGTTATGAATAAGAAATTCAAGTAAACAATGCAATTAGTAAAAAGTGGTGTTGATGGAGCTGAGTTAGGTCTACCTTTATATATTTATATTAAATATAATTCTTGTATATATCACAAATAAAATTTCAGAATTGAAAAAAATAATAGCTTGTGGGAATGGAAAATTTATATTGGAATTAATAATATATTTCTGAATAACAACCAAGATGTCTTTTTAGTTTGCAGTAAGTATATAACTTTCCTTGATAATACAGGTTTAGTAAAAATTTAATGTTTTTATTGTGCTATGTTTGGTGATAATGTTGAAGATTATCCCTGCCCAGTAGGCTGCTATGTTAAATGTATATCTGTAAATAAATAACATGTATGTCACTCTCTGTCGTCTCCATGAGACTATTATACTATACATATGATCTGATTTTTTTTTCAAGTAGGAAAATTTTGAGCTAAGACCTGAAGATTAGAATTCACAGATGTAAGAAATATGGATGTTGGGATGTTTGTGAAAAGCAGAAATGGACATTTTCATAGGACTTGACTAGAAATATGGCCAGGGAAGGGTAGTCTGTAATACCTCAGGGCAGAGAGTCCCAAACAGAGAGGATCTGAGTGGAAGGGAAGGGCTGCTCCTGTCATGAGGCAGCCTTTGACGTCACCTCATTGTCTTGCTGCTTTCTGCCCACCTTTGCTCTCTTCTGACCCCTGCCCATCATCACTCTCTTACAGTCCCTGCCCAGCCACCTCCCTAGATCTAGAAATGGTAGTATATCAGATTGTGAATGACAGTTTGAATCTAGTCATGTCTTTATTAAATGAAAGTTACTGATAATATTGAAAATTAGATCAACTTTTCCAAACATTGTGGGATGTTTGAATCGTGCGTGTGTTAGTCACTCAGTCATGTCCAGCTCTTTGTGACCCTGTGGACCATAGCTCAACCAGGCCCCTCTGTCCATGGAATTCTCCAGCAAGAATACTGAAGTGGGTTGCCATTTCCTTCTTAGGAGGATCTTCCCAACGCAGGGATTGAACCCGGGCCTCCCACATTGCAGGCATGCTCTTTACCATCTGAGCCAACAGGGAAGAAATTTCTATCATTTATGATGTATTATTATATATAATAGTTTACTGTTGTATAGCTTGGTCATTAGCAAACTGGTAAAGATGCCAGCACTGAGAGCACTCCAGGTCATAGGTGGTTCTCATGGTATCTAAAGTGATGACTGAGCTAGAGCCACAGACAAAATGGCAAAGTAGAAGTTAACTTTGGTTCCCACCCACTACTTCTTTGGTTCACTTTTCTAGCAGTCAGAGGAGAGGATAGTGATCTTCACACCAAAGTCATCTTTGATAGGTCTGGCTTGGAGTTCGGTGGATGATGGAGTCACAGAAAAGCAGAGTGAGTGTGATGGTGGCATGGCCCAGGCGTGGACAGTGACTTTCTGAAAGGGCGGAGGAGTCATGGTTTCGAAGAGCAGTTATGGGGTGAGGAGGCTCCTGCACCCTTCTCAGCTCCAAGGGATCTGGAATGAGGAGCAGCCTTTACCCAGATGGTTGCTAGAGAAGTGGAGTCCTTAGTGGGGAGTCAGGAGAAGCATGTGGGGTTCAGAGAGGCTGTTCCTGCGTGCTTGCTCAAAGGGAAGCGAGACGCCTCTGGGTCTCAGCACGCCAGCTGTCTAGGGTGAAGGGAGAGGATTTTCCAGGCAGTCGCTGGTAGTCTGGACTCTGACTCATTCTCTCTGGGCCAAAGGTGGAGGTGCAAATAGCTAACAGGCAAAGCTGTTGTACGGATCTGCTATAATTGCCCTCTTTGGACATACCCTTTGTTTCAGAATAGTTTTCCAACCCCACGTCATAATGTAAAAGTTTATTCCTGAAGTAGCACAGATCTCATCTGTGGGGGAGAAAAAGATTCTTGGCTTCTGCTTTTTCCTTTATTGTTGCTCTCCTTCTGCTGTGCCTCAGATTGCTTAAAGGAAAGAGGTCAGCCACTTGACTACCCCATTCCTGAACTATTGCCAGCTGTTGGTAGATGCACAGCATCGGCAAGAACTTCCAAGGCTTCATGTGCTTTATAAAACCTTAAAATCATTTAGTGATGCTCATCAGCAGCTAATATTAATGGATAATTTTGAAAACCACAGATGTCTTCCCAGAACTGACAGCATGAAATTAGTGTAGACTGGGCCTTTTTCTTGTTAGAGAATGTTCCTAAATCTTTATAAATGTTTTTTATAAAGTGGTCGTTGATAAAAATTGTTGCTAAACAGGCCACAGAAAATCTGATAGATTTGTTTGGATTGTGTAGGCACCAATCATCAAGCCATCATCTTTGACTATGAAATCAGCCCCCTGGAGTGAGCTGAGAGAAGAAACTGTGCTATATATTTACTCTGAACACAGTAAATACTGATGGCTGCTTTGGTTTTATTTTTGATTTTGGTTGGATTCAGAAAGTTTTGTCTGAACAGCCCTTGATTGTTAAGAACTCCCTGTCTGGATACATATAGCAGTAAATATTGAATTCTTTGAACATTTCTTGTTAAATTTAACAGTACTTACCCAAGTACTTATTACACATAAAGCTCTTCAAGCTAAGCATTTAGTGATATATATATATATATACACACATTTATATAATTATAAAATATATATATATAAATTTAAAACTTCAAATTGAATCTTAAGTGTTTCTGAATATATGTATATATATATATATATATATATATATATATATATATATATATATATGGTGGTGGTGGTTTACTCCCTAAGTTGTGCCCACCTCTTGTGACCCCATGGACTGTAGCCTGCAAGGCTTCTCTGTCCATGGGATTTCCCAGGCAAGAATGCTGGAATGGGTTGCCATTTCCTCCTCCAGGGTATCTTCCCAACACAGGGATTGAACCCACAGCTCTTGCATTTTGTAAGAAGGTGGATTGTTTACTGCTGAACTACCAGAGAAGCCCATGTACATATATATACAGACACAGACACAGACACACACACACAGACACACACACACACGTATATGTACAAGCACCTGTATCTATGTATATATAGAATAGCAGAAAAGCAGAAATATTATCTTTTAAAATAGCTGGTGCAGTACTTTTTAAAAAGAGGCTGATTGCTTTCCCTGAGGAGGAATTCACTGATCATCTTGAGGGATCTAAGCCCATACTGTCAGAGCTGAGTGAGAAAAGGAGGCTCGGGCTCCCTTGTGCATGATTCCTTTAATTATATCTCAGTGTTACCCTTAGCTTTGTTTGGAGCTCCTCCAGTTTAGCAGTAAACTTAGCTTCTGCCTATCCCATGTTTGCTGGAAGGAGGGGAATTGGGACACTATTCTTGATGCAGAGTTTCAACAAAGCCCTGCATTGTTAGCCCCATGCCACATTTCATCTATGAGGGAGACTTTGTTTCTCATTAGTGAAAATTTCCTGACCATCTGCTTATCAGTTTTCAAAGTTTGTTGACATTATTTACTATCATTTCCTTTACCAGACTTCTTAGTATTTTCGGTTTACTGGTGTTAATTTCTTTACTTTTATCTTTTGGGCTTTTGAGAAGAAGCAGAGATAATCCCTTTTACACAAAAATGTGTGCAATTATCTGTATTTAACCCTGTGGGATCTTTGAACACAGTCTCAATAACCGACATCTTCACGGCATTGTTCCCAGACCATTGCGTGTGTTATGTGTTGGTTGGGATGATTCTCAGCTTATCTCATCTGTGCTGCATATTGACACAAGCAGAAATAGCACCTGCCATATATCAAGTCTGAAGGACAGTACATCACTCTGTGGGGTATTTTTGTGTCATTATATGCTGTAGTGGCCTTGGTACCTTCTCTAAACACTCCAGTGTGGAGAGTAGTATCTGAAATGCAATGTAAGATTTAAATAAGACATTCAGTTGGCTTTTAAGGAGTCTGGACTCCAGGTACTCCACTGAAGGAGCTAAGAACACACATCAGTAACTGTAATTCAGCAAACGAAATACCAAGTACTCCACTACTAGTAAGTCTTGAGAAGGTACTCTGAGAATTCAGGGGAGGGAAAAATTATTTGTGATGGGAAAGGCATGAAGATCAGTGATAAGTGGGCATCGTACCTGGAATAAAAAGATGAATAAAAAGGGCTTTCCAGGAAGAAGGGGAAAATGTTAAAAAAAAAAAAGGATTGGAAACATGAACACTTGAGTATTGCATTTACTAAAATTCTTTGCTTTTGAGATACCAGATGTTGACAAATAATCAACTATTTTATGTATTATTGGGAAAGGAAAAGCTCTACTCCCAATTAATCCATGATACCATATATTTTCTTCATAATTTAAATTTTATTCTTATCAAGAGGATTCTTTTAGATTTATATAGACATGGATTTTATCATATTTTATTATGCATTCATAAAAAGGAAAATATAGACAAAATAAATTGAGTAAGTTATTTCAGGTAGGTTTTAAAATTTAGAATCTGATTGTTTGGAATTATTAAATCATGTAGAGTTTTTGTGGTCCACATTCTTTCAAAGAGTGTTATCCCTGTATTTTCAGGTGTTTCAGTGATAACAGCAGTTCTTAACAGAGTGCTTTACTCTTGTCTTTGTATTTTATTCCAAGTCACAGATCCCAACTTTGTGAGTTTTGATTCAGGTCTCATCTTGACTTTATCAGGAGATATTAACAGGAAGTGCCTTCGTGATCTTACCGGAAGGTGTTAATGGAAGATTTTCTCATAATGACCAGGACTTTCTCTAAATGATTCTTCTGTAATTTGTTGTCTGAAGTGTTGAGGGGTTGCCTTTTTCCCTGGTCATGCCACTAGGAATAATGACTGAGTTCCTGTATGTGCAGGCAGTGAGAGTTTGCCATGACTAGCCTGACTGGCAGTGGTTGTGAGAGCACCATTAATATGAGGCATACACCCTGATTGTAGAAATGTTAATACATGAAAAGCTTAACATCTTATAATTAATGAGATGTACTGTGATTTGAAATTAAGAACTTTTTTGTTGTAATTGGGGAATAGCTGTTTCCCTCAGCTTTGGTAAGGTCAGAGGTGTCCTGTACACCATTATATGCTCAGAACCTAGCGTGATGCATGGCCCAGAGCAGATGGGCAATAAATACAAATGGAGTAAATGAGTAAAGGATAAGAAAGGACAAGTGGGTCTCCCCAGTATGGTAGCCACTAACCACATATGTCTATTTAAAATTCAGTTAATTGAAATGAAGTAAAACTCAACTTTTAGGTCTTCAGTTGAACCATTGGTGCTTCAGGTGTACAATAGGCATAGATGGCCAATGGCTGCTGTATTGCATAGTGCAGTACATTTGCTTCATCACAGAAACTTCTTTGGATAGGCCTGGTCTGGAACATAAGGAGCATGGAGGAGAGTACTGAGAAAGGATGGAAAGGGATTTTGGAGATTGATCGTGATCCTGGGAAATTAGACAACATGATGCTCAGTCAATTGAAACATGAAAATACATGTCTGGAATATACTTAAAATAGTGTGCTCAGTTTTTTTAAACTGAATTTATCAGATACAGGAGTACTGAAGCTCTACAGCATGAATGTTTCTAAGCTATTCTTAGATTCTTCTTCTTCTTCTTTTTTTTAAAGGGAAAATACATCTATTTGTGTGTTTTTAATTTTTATTTTTACTTTATTTTCCTTTACAATACTGTATTGGTTTTGCCATACATTGACATGAATCAGCCACGGGTGTACAAGAGTTCCCAATCCTGAACCCCCCTCCCACCTCCCATCCCATATCATCTCTCTGGATCATCCCCGTGCACCAGCCCCAAGCATCCTGTATCCTATATTGAACATAGACTGGCGATTCATTTCTTACATGATAGTATACATGTTTCAATGCCATTCTCCCAAATCATCCCACCCTCTTCCTCTCCCACAGAGTCCAAAAGTCCATTCTAAACATCTGTGTCTCTTTTGCTGTCTTGCATACAGGGTTATCATTACCATCTTTCTAAATTCCATATATATGTGTTAGTATACTGCATTGGTATTTTTCTTTCTGGCTTACTTCACTCTGTATAATAGGCTCCAGTTTCATCCACCTCATTAGAACTGATTCAAATGTATTCTTTTTAATGGCTGAGTAATACTCCATTATGTTTATGTACCACAGCTTTCTTATCCATTCATCTGCTGATGGACATCTAGGTTGCTTCCATGTCCTGGCTATTATAAACAGTGCTGTGATGAACATTGGGGTACATGTGTCTCTTTCAATTCTGGTTTCCTCGGTGTGTATGCCCAGCAGTGGGATTGCTGGGTCATAAGGCAGTTCTAATTGCAATTTTTTAAGGAATCTCCACACTGTTCTCCATAGTGGCTGTACTAGTTTGCCTTCCCACCAACAGTGTAAGAGGTTTCCCTTTTCTCCACACCCTCTCCAGCATTTATTGCTTGTAGACTTTTGGATCGCTGCCATTCTGACTGGTGTGCAATGGTACCTCATTGTGGTTTTGATTTGCATTTGGCCCGTTTTTTGATTGGGTCGTTTATTTTTCTGGAATTGAGCTGCATAAGTTGCTTGTATATTTTTGAGATTAGTTGTTTGTCAGTTGCTTCATTTGCTGTTATTTTCTCCCATTCAGAAGGCTGTCTTTTCACCTTGCTTATAGTTTCCTTTGTTGTGCAGAAGCTTTTAATTTTAATTAGATCCCATTTGTTTATTTTTGCTTTTATTTTTCATATTCTGGGAGGTGGATCATAGAGGATCCTGCTGTGATTTATGTCTGAGAGTGTTTTGCCTATGTTCTCCTCTAGGAGTTTTATAGTTTCTGGTCTTACATTTAGATCTTTAATCCATTTTGAGTTTGTTTTTGTGTATGGAGTTAGAAAGTGATCTAGTTTCATTCTTTTACAAGTGGTTGACCAGTTTTCCCAGCACCACTTGTTAAAGAGATTGTCTTTAATCCATTGTATATTCTTGCCTCCTTTGTCGAAGATAAGGTGTCCATAGGTGTGTGGATTTATCTCTGGGCTTTCTATTTTGTTCCATTGATCTATATTTCTGTCTTTGTGCCAGTACCATACTGTCTTGATGACTGTGGCTTTGTAGTAGAGCCTGAAGTCAGGCAAGTTGATTCCTCCAGTTCCATTCTTCTTTCTCAAGATTGCTTTGGCTATTTGAGTTTTTTTTTGTATTTCCATACAAATTGTGAAATTATTTGTTCTAGCTCTGTGAAAAATACCACTGGTAGCTTGATTCTTCTAAGAAAACCCAAAGAACTACTGTAAGTACTGTGTAGCCAGGAAGTGTTGTAGTTTGTAAATTGCAGTCGTCAACTTTTGCTTTCTCTTGTGACTTAACTCAGAAGCTTTCAAAACTGTTTGAGGCAGGGTTGTGTGTATGGTAGAAGATTTAGAGTCTTATGGGCAAGTTAGTGCCAAGAAGGATATAATAGAGATTAGAGGATAGAGTGGATATAGTAGAGATTAGAAGAGATGGAAAATTCAGGGAACCAAATATGTACTTACGTTAGGAAAAACATTCAGTCTTTCCCTTGTGAGTGGGGAAAATCCTGCCCTCCACCTTGTGTGTCTTTCTTTCCTGAGTGTTTCCTTTAACATTTGCCCTACTGCCACTCCACTCTCATAGCACTTCTGACCTCAGACGTGTGGACTTTTTTCCCCACACAAAACAATTCTGTGACACTGGCTGGGTGTCCTACAGTTTAACTCAATTCTGACACTTGCTGAAAATAGTGTCAGATCACCACGATAAGGGCTCAGTCCCACAAGACTGTCCCCAATTCAGATGCCAATTGCAAGGCCAGGTTGTCAGCTATGCTTCCAACAGATTGGCTATAACTTAGAGGTTCAGATGACCCTTTCCTGGGGTTGGATTAATTTCTCAGAGTGGCTTATAAACTTAGGGAAACACTTACTTATGTTTGAAAGTGACAGTGAATGTCGCTTAGGCTCAGTTTTCTCTGTGTAGAATTCAGATTTACTTTTAAGCTAAATGGTTCTCTAAATCATTTTTTTTGTTGTTGTTTGTTTGTTTTGGTGAGTGCTGAGAAAATTTATTATGCATTTTTTTTGTTTGCAGATGAAAAACATACTTACTCTAAATTAATTGTAAAATTAGGACCCATCCATAGTTCAGTTAACTTCTTCACATAACTCAAGGCACTAAATAAAATGGGAGTCTCTCCTTTTTTTGCACTCTGAAAGGTGTAATCAGCTATTCCAGCAGCTAAACAGCAGCTATGAATATTTCGGCAGCTAAACAGCAGACTTCTCTGAGGGTCTTTACTTGGGCAGAGTGGCAGTAAGACCTTGGGGTTAACAGTGTGGACCCTGGAGCCAAGTGGCCTGGGTCACATCCTGACTTTGGAGCTGTGTGACTTGAGACAAGTCATTTATTTCTCTGTGTCTCAGTTTTAGTCTGTAAAGTGGGGATGATAGCAATAGTAGTTCTGTTGCATGATTGTTATGAAGATTAAATGGAAATATATATAAGGTCATTTAATAAAATGAATGAATAAATTACATGGTAAATAAACAATAAAAGCTTAGAATAATACTGGGAGCAGAGTAAGCTCTATGTACATGTTTGTAGTTATTTTCTGATATCATTCCAGGTGTCTTCTGTGAGGCTGAATCATTGAATGTCTTTTAGGCATGTTCACTTTCATTCCCTTCACAGGAACTTATATCTGGTATGACAGTATGATCTGTGCATGGAGATGGCAACAAAGTTTTATAAACATATTTTCTATACCCTTTGGGGAAAATTGAGCCCAGAAGATAGCAGATTTTATTGTGATAGTTTTCTGCAACAGAATATTCTGGTTAACAATCTAGTTCACAGTTGTTTTGGGGGATGATTTGACATTTGTAAAGTAAAGTACAGGAATGTCACTTGAAAGACCACATGGTGTGTGTCAAAATCTGCCAAACAAAATTCTAGACAATTGGAATAGACATGGAAGGAAACAAAAGTGTCTTCGTGCTTTCGTGACCCAGGTAGCCTTCCCACCTTTTCTGTTGTAGCATGAGCAGTTACTTACATCCCAAGTATGTGACTCTCTGTGTTAATTTTGCAAGTAAAAATAAGAAAAAAAAGGTGGAAGACTTCTCTTGGAAATCTAAATCTATATTGTACTATCTTCCTGATTTAGTAAGTCTGTCCCTTCTATTTAGTGATTATAAAATAAACACTTGTAAAAGTACTTACAGCTTCTGGGTAAACTTATCAAAACATACATTTCATGAATTCTTTATTGAAATGGAAAGCAGATTGGTGGCTGCCAGAGTCCAAGGGGAGGGTGCAGAAGGGAGTAACCGTTGAATGGGTACAGGGTTTTGTTTGCAGTGAGGAAGATGTTTCAAAAATAGAGACAGCTGGCGGTTGCAGATATTGTGAAAGTACTAGACGTCACTGAATTGTGCGCTATAAAGTGGTACATTGCATGATATGTGTTTCACCTTCATAGAGAGAAAGCAAGAACCAAACCAACATACACACACAACTTCCAACTCCCAAGTTTCCCAGGTTATGGCCTCACAAAACAATAGGCCATTTGCTTGCAAAACAGAACAGAAAACAGAAGGATAATCTTGTTGTTACTTAACCTTTAAAATTGTTAGATGTGTTTCTCACTTTCCTGGAAGATCGTGGTTTATATTGCCACCTCTGAGGCTTTGTGACTGCAAGTATTTGCTGACTTAAGGGGAATGTCAACAGTTCTGTTTTCTTATGTCGTCTGTATAGTGTTTGTTCACCAGTATGTTGTTTTAACTTAATAAAGAATATTTTTACCTCTATAAGTATAGATTTGATTGTGTTACTATGTCTCCTTAACCTTGGCTTATGATGACACAGGTTTTAATAACTTGCACTGTATATATATTTTGGTTTACTATTCTCTCCTCTATCATGTTATGAGTATATATTTGTTTAATTTGAAAAATGTGATTTAGCATCAATGGCATGTATCCTTTTGGTGTGGTGATCAAACAGACTTGTCTTATAGCAATAAACAAATTGAGATTTGAGTGCAATATCTAAGCTAAGCTGATGATGCTGTGGATTTGTATTGGCTCATACTTAATCTATGGGAAAATATGCTAGCTTATACAGAAGTTTTAGCAGCTAATATTGCTTTA
This sequence comes from Ovis canadensis, assembly GCF_042477335.2. Lineage (NCBI taxonomy): Eukaryota > Metazoa > Chordata > Mammalia > Artiodactyla > Bovidae > Ovis > Ovis canadensis. Next base: position 62,521,979 of record NC_091262.1, on the reverse strand, counting down.
AAAATCTTTTTTAAAGTCCTGTGGCTCAGGATTCTTGGGCCCACAAAATGATGCTATATAGACTAATAGTTTTTGTAACCTAAAAGTCTGTGTTGAATCTGCAATTTATTGCTGTGTTATCCAGTTCAGGTGAAAGTATTCTCAGTTTATGAGAGAGCAACAGATGTTTAACAGAAGTCTTTGGCCTATTACCATAGTCCATCTGAAGAAGAGACTATGAACCTTTGAGTCTCAATCTCCTACTTGACTCACTCTAGGTTTTTAAAAAATATTTATTTGTTCAGGTCTTAGTTGTGGCATGTGGGATCTTTGATCTTCATTTTGGCATGCAGGATCTTTGTTTCTTTTTCAGTTGTGGCATGCGGGATCTAGTTCTGTATGTGTGGGTATGTTAGTTGCTCAGTCGTGTCTGACTCTTTGCAACCCCATAGACCCTAGTCTGCCAGGCTCCCCTGTCCATGGAATTCTCCAGGCAAGAATACTGGAGTGGGTTGCCATTTCCTTCTCCAGGGGACCTTCCTAACCCAGGGATTGAACCTGGGTCTCCCACACTGTGGGCAGATTCTTTACCATCAGAGAACCTAGTTCTCTGATCAGGGATCAAATCTAGGCCCCATGCATTGGACCACCAGGGAATTCCTACTCTAGATTTAAATCCAACTTTTTCACCTACTGGCTGTGTGCTTTTTGATAAATTACTTAATCATAATCCTTAGGTACTACTTTAGCATTGAGCTAACAGAAGTATCTCAAATGCAAGGGTACTGCTTAGATTTCGTGTGATAAGTATAAACTACTTCAAGTGAAAGTGTAGTCACGCAATCATATCTGACTCTTTGCAACCCATGCAGGCTCCTCAGTCCATGGAATTCTCCAGGCAAGAATACTGGACTGGGTAGCCATTCCCTTCTCCAGGGATCTTCCTGACCCAGGGATCTGCTGGGAGCCAGTGTGAGGAATCCTGCCCGTGGCAAAGGTCATGAGGAAGGAGGCCTGACATACGCAAAGGCGGGATCAGGCCTCAGGGGTCCCCCTGGACATTCTCAAGCATCTACCCCCAAACCAGAGTCTGCCTACCTTACTGCAGTATGCTTTCACCTACACTTCTGACATTATGGGGGGCTATCCCCCACCACCTCTCTCTGAAAATGAGCTAACTTAGAGCTCCAGTTAATAAATCTCCTGGGCGTAACAAGAGTGTTTCAGTCCAAAAACTCCTCTGATGGCTCTCTAGCCTGCCTGACAGGTTTATCCGGCCGCATGTGATTGTTCACAGCCTCCCAACCGTGAGAGGGATGAGATGCCATAAACTTTCTAAATACAGATTCTTTTGAGAAGTTAGAAAATTATTAGTATAGTATTAGTGAGTTAGTTAGAAATTATACCAGTGGAGGGTTTCATTGTTGAGCCAATATTTGCTGCTAAGCCTCCATATCCCTTGCCCCTTATACACACTAATTGATATAACTAGCATATAGGAGAAATAAGTATTAACCTTGATATTAATCACATTGGACCTCAGGCTAAGTAAATTCTTTTCTTGATTATAGCCCACTACACCTTTGCCCTGTAGGAATGCAACTTTATCTGGTGCCTTCGGAGGGTGGTACCTGACTTCAGAAAAATCTCCTTTGGAGAAAATAAGTTTTCTGGTTGACTAATCATCATCAGAAGGGTCATAAAATGTTAGCAGGCCTCTTGGCCAGAAGATGATGTAAATCACCTGAGAACTTTGTATATTGGAAGGAATGCAGAAAGAAAGCGTGGTTTTAATAAGGGTCAGGACTGCTGACCCGGTGTGACTTTGTATTTTCCATTTATCTCTATGTATAACTCAAAGTACAATAGCGGCCCTGGAAAATAAAGAAAAGGACCAGGTCCTGAAAAGACTGGTTTCCCTCGTGTCGTCTTTTCTCATTCTCTTCTTTTCTGGCTGAATTCCCATCTGGAGCGTGGAAACTCGCCGAGCCTACGAATTTTACCTGGGCTTCTCAGATCTGAACGGGGAGGCACTTTGTGTCTCCACTCCTCCAGGAGACCGGGAAGACGCCGGTGGCGTATGTAGATGTTGAAAACCCCTTGTCTCGGGGTTTTATTGGTTCGCCACATAAACTAAGGTATTCAGCCTCTTTTCTCTACTAATTTTCCTACTACACTATTCTTTCCTAATCTCTGTCCATATCTTTAATTAAACAATTTTCCTCTAGACGCCGACTCCATCCCCGCTTTGAATTATCCTTGATCCACCGGGGCTGGACCCCAGCAGGGATCAAACCCAGGTCACCTGCATTGCAAGCAGATTCTTTACCATTGAGCCACCAGGGAAGCCCAACTATATATTAGCTTCCTTGGTAACTCGGATGGCAAAGAATTTCCCTGCCAATACAGGAGACCGCCTGCAGTGTAGGAGATTCTGGATCAATCCCTGGGTTGGAAAAATCCCCTGGAGAAGGAAATGGCAACCCATTCCAGTGTTCTTGCCTGGGAAATCCCATGGATAGAAGAGCCTAGTGTCTGTCCCAAGAGTTGGACATGACTTAGCGACTAAACAACAAAGAACATTATACAGTTAGGACTTGCTTTATTGTAGTTGGGCTTCCCTGGTGGCTGAGCTGGTAAAGAATCCACCTGCAGTGTGGGAGACCTGGGTTCAATCCCTGGGTTGGGAAGATCCCCTGGAGAAGGGAGGGGGCAATTATTTGTCTATCTAGAGAGTTGGTCAGTATTTCAGTTCTGCCCTGTTGGCCCTTTGCTAGTTGGACTGTGAAGAAGGCTGAGTGCCGAAGAATTGATGCTTTTGAACTGTGGTGCTGGAGAAGACTCTTGAGAGTCCCTTGGACTGCAAGGAGATCCAACCAGTCCATTCTGAAGGAGATCAGCCCTGGGGTTTCTTTGGAAGGAATGATGCTAAAGCTGAAACTCCAGTACTTTGGCCACCTCATGCGAGGAGTTGACTCATTGGAAAAGACTCCGATGCTATGAAGGATTGTGGGCAGGAGGAGAAGGGGACGACAGAGGATGAGATGGCTGGATGGCATCACTGACTCGATGGACGCGAGTCTGAGTGATCTCTGGGAGTTGGTGATGGACAGGGAGGCCTGGCGTGCTGCGATTCATGGGGTCGCAAAGAGTAGGACATGACTAAGCGACTGAACTGAACTGAAGAGATATTTAACTCATATGCAGAGTACATCATGAGAAATGCTGGACTGGAAGAAACACAAGCTGGAGTCAAGATTGCTGGGAGAAATATCAATAACCTCAGATATGCGGATGACACCACCCTTATGGCAGAAAGTGAAGAGGAACTAAAAAGCCTCTTGATGAAAGTGAAAGTGGAGAGTGAAAAAGTTGGCTTAAAGTTCAACATTCAGAAAACAAAGATCATGGCATCTGGTCCCATCACTTCATGGAAAATAGATGGGGAAACAGTGGAAACAGTGTCAGACGTTATTTCTTTGGGCTCCAAAATCACTGCAGATGGTGATTGCAGCCATGAAATTAAAAGACACTTACTCCTTGGAAGGTAAGTTATGACCAACCTAGATAGTATATTCAAAAGCAGAGACATTACTTTGCCGACTAAGGTCTGTCTAGTCAAGGCTATGGTTTTTCCAGTGGTCATGTATGGATGTGAGAGTTGGACTGTGAAGAAGGCTGAGCACTGAAGAATTGATGCGTTTGAACTGTGGTGTTGGAGAAGACTCTTGAGAGTCCCTTGGACTGCAAGGAGATCCAACCAGTCCATTCTGAAGGAGATCAGCCCTGGGATTTCTTTGGAAGGAATGATGCTAAAGCTGAAACTCCAGTACTTTGGCCACCTCATGTGAAGAGTTGACTCATTGAAAAAGACTGATGCTGGGAGGGATTGGGGGCAGGAGGAGAAGGGGATGACAGAGGATGAGATGGCTGGATGGCATCACTGACTCGGTGGACATGAGTCTGAGTGAACTCCGGGAGATGGTGATGGACAGGGAGGCCTGGCATGCTGCGATTCATGGGGTCGCAAAGAGTCGGACACGACTGAGCAACTGAACTGAACTGAAGAGATATGAGTATTTTATCCTTGCCTTTGAGACATTTGGCACTTACCTAGAGGTCTTTCCCCATTTCTGTATTATAGAAACTTGAAAGATGGGACTTGATAACTGAACTCTTAAATTGCATTGCTAACTCAGAGGGAATATTTATTCTAAGTCTACAACTGAAACTAATATAGGCAGTAATCATATGTATCAGAAATTAGTCTCACTCTTGTCTGGGAAGAGTGGGTGGGGAGCTTTTAAAAGACAGTCTGGTTTCTAGAGTTACCAGTCTACATCTTGTTATTTTTCAGCTTTTAACAGCAGATAGAACTTGCAGCAGCCATCCTATAACCTTAAGGGAGAAAGTCACACACCAAGAGAGGCAGAGCAAAAATATAGAAGCATCTGGGTCCTTGGCAACATACCAGCTCAGCAGAGATTCCTTTAAAACTTGTGGCTGGGAATAACTGAACCCCTCTTGAGTGAGGTAGGCTTTTGGTATTTGTCACTGAATGCAATCTTAACAAATTCTCCAGGTGTTTTCTAGTTACATTTAGTTAGGGACATTTAAGAGGTGTAATGATTTAATTCGAAGGAGTGACTCTCATGGTGGGCATATTTTTTTTTTTTTTTAATTTTTAGTTTTTTATTTTTTAAATTTTAAAATCTTTAATTCTTACATGCATTCCCAAACATGAACCCCCCTCCCACCTCCCTCCCCAGAACATCTTTCTGGGTCATCCCCATGCACCAGCCCCTAGCATGCTGCATCCTGCATCAGACATAGACTGGCGATTCAATTCTTACATGATAGTATACATGTTAGAATGTCATTCTCCCAAATCATCCCACCCTCTCCCTCTCCCTCTGAGTCCAAAAGTCCGTTATACACATCTGTGTCTCTTTCCCTGTCTTGCATACAGGGTCGTCATTGCCATCTTCCTAAATTCCATATATATGTGTTAGTATACTGTATTGGTGTTTTTCTTTCTGGCTTACTTCACTCTGTATAATCGGTTCCAGTTTCCTCCATCTCATCAGAACTGATTCAAATGAATTCTTTTTAACGGCTGAGTAATACTCCATTGTGTATATGTACCACTGCTTTCTTATCCATTCATCTGCTGATGGACATCTAGGTTGTTTCCATGTCCTGGCTATTATAAACAGTGCTGCGATGAACATTGGGGTACATGTGTCTCTTTCAATTCTGGTTTCCTCGGTGTGTATGCCCAGAAGTGGGATTGCTGGGTCATAAGGTAGTTCTATTTGCAATTTTTTAAGGAATCTCCACACTGTTCTCCATAGTGGCTGTACTAGTTTGCATTCCCACCAACAGTGTAGGAGGGTTCCATGGTGGGCATATTGAAAATAAATTTTGCTGGGACTTGGTGTCCTTGAGCCTTCATCCTGGCTGAGTAACCATGTATAGAGCTAACCTTCTGCCTGTACTGACTCTGTGATTGCCTCCTATTAATGTGTAAAGTGTATTTTTAATTGGAAGATAATTGCTTTATAATGTTGGTTTCTACTATACAACAGTGTGAATCACCACAAGTATTCATATATCCCCTGCCCCTTGAACATCCTTCCTGCCCCTCTAGATGGTCACAGAGCACCAGGCTGAGCTCCCAGTGCTATACAGCAGCTTCCCACTAGCTAGCTGCTCTTCGCGTGGCAGCGCGTATATTTCAATGCTACTCTCTGTTTGTCCCGCCCTCTCCTTCCCCTGCTGGGTCCCCAAGTCCATTCTCTGCGTCTCTCTTTCTCTTCTGGTCCTGCAAATAGGTTCATCAGTACCATTTTTTTTTTTAAGATTCCATATATATGTGTGTTAACATGTGATATTTGTTTTTTACATCCTGACTGACTTCACGCTGTTTAACAGGCTCTAGGATCACCACAAAAAGGAATGAATTTGAGTCAGTTGAACTGCGGTTGCCTCTGAATGTAGTTGTGTTTCTGTGATGAAGCTAGCTAATGGAACAGGGAGTCGGTTGAAAAATTGTATGAAAAAAGAACGCTTTCACTTTTCACACAAAAAAGAATCTTTCTTGTGTATTTAAGTACTGCTTCTTTAATTGAGATATTTAGCTTGGTTAGTAGAGAGTCTAGTCCTTTGTCGTTAGTGACGTTAAAATGTTCTCTTTTTGCGCGTTTGTTGTGTGTCAGTTGGTCTGTTGATCAACATTTTCTTTGCATTGCCCTAGTGTCAGGTCAGTGTTTTGCTCCAGAGGCAGTTCTATGGGGCTTGTGCCCTTAGAATTACTCCACAGCAGTGTTTCTTCTGGGGGAAATGATGGCTTCTGCCTTGAAACCACATATTACAATGGCTTTTCCTAAAGTATTTCTTTTCTTTGCTTATGAGACAACAAAACTTTGCCCAGCTCAGCCTCTGTTGGTTCCACTTATTCATTATTTTTGGAAACGGTCTGTTTTCTGGCAAGGATACACATTAATCTTAGGCAGGTGAAGCTTTTAGTATTTGGGCATCTTTAACTCTTTAGTCATTTAATCAAATGGTTGGAAAGAGTATTGATTACACCTTCTACCCTGGAGAAAATTAGGAGTCCATCATGGTTTTTGGTCGGCGTTTCTCAGAATTTTTTTTCCACTCTGCATTTTGCACTGCTTTCATTGTTTGCTGTTCTGTCTCATTCTTAAGGTAGGCAGATGACTACTTTTTTGGACTAAAGTGAGACTCAAGTAACTCTGAATTTCTCATTATTATTGTAAAATATTTTCATTATCTTCCATGATTGTCTCTTCTACACAGTAATTGCCCTGACTTTGTAAAAACTATTGATTTTTTTAAAAAAATGGGTGTCCCTTGTTTGTTATTTAACATTAAATAGCATGTATCTTTTTTGTTCTTTGACAGCAAATTGTTTCCCATGTGTAAGCTTTGTTCAGCTTGCACTTAGCTATTTTTCTTATTCCTGCCTTCTGTTCATCAATTTAGTGTAGTTATTGGAAACAACATAATGAACTATACTGGAATTCAGTCAGAGTCTGTATTTTAACATGTTATGCCTCCCTATTTTGACAGGTTTCTTGCATATACAACAGGGAATTACTATTTCACAAATGTACAATATGCAATTTTCATATATTTGATTGAAAAGTTAATTTTTATGTTGTAGGGAAATTTCAAGATAGTTGCATTTGGTAAATACTACAGCTATTATTGAATGAATCTCTTTCACATGATAACAAAGCTATAATGTTTCCCATTTGTTATTTTAAAAAAGTCCTAGAGACAAATTGAGGCTTTTCAATATGTTCTGGTTTTTTTTTAATTAAAAAAATGTATTTGTGGCTGTGCTGGGCCTTTGCTGCTGCATGGGCTTTTCTTTAGTTTTCGGGACCAGGGGCAACTCTAGTTGGGCTTCTCATCCCGGTGGTGTCTCGTGTTGCAGCTGGGCTTAAGTAGTTGCAGTATGTGGGCTCAGTAGCTGCAGTTCCTGAGCGCTAGAGCACTGGCTCAGTAGTTGTGGCGCACATGGTTTCTTTACCACCGAGGGAAGCCCTGTGTTCTGTTTAACAGACATTTCAGGATTGCTTGCTGAAATCTTCATCTTTTCAAATTGTATTAGTGCTATAATTTTAATTGTCTTACCAGGGCATCATGGTGGACAAGTCGCTTCATGCTGGAAGAGAATTAACAATTTATTTTTGTTTAACCAATTTTGTATACTAGTACTTTTTTGTGCCATGGTTATATGATCTTTAAGTCTATTTTTCATACAACTTATTGATGTTGTTATTCAGTCATGCAGCCATGTCTGACTCTTTGCGACCTCATGGACAGCAGCGCCGCAGGCCTCCCTGTCCCTTACCATCTCCTGGAGTTTGTTCAAGTTCATGTCCATTGCATCGGTGATGCCATCAGTCATCTCATCCTCTGACGCCCTCTTCTTCTTTTGCCCTCAATCTTTCCCAGTATCAGGGTCTTTTCCAACAAGTTGGCTGTTCATATCAAGTGACCATAATATTGGAGCTTCAGCTTCAGCATCAGTCTTTCCAATGAGTATTCAGGGTTGATTTCCTTTGAGGTTGACTGGTTTGATCTCCTTGCTGTCAGGGACTGTCAAGAGTCTTCTCTAGCACCACAGTTTGAAGGCATCAATTCTTCAGCACTCTGCTTTCTTTGTAGTCCATCTCTTACAACTATATATGACCACTGGAAAGACCATATCCTTGACTATATGGACCTTTGTTGGCATATCATTAATAATGTGTGTGCCATGCTCAGTCGGTAAGTCATGACTGACTGTTTGCAACCCCATGGACTGTATCCCACCAGGTTCCTCTGTTTATGGGATTTCCCAGGCAAGAATACTGGAGTGGGTTTCCATTTTCTTCTCCATGGGAACGTTCCAATCCAGGGATCAAACTTAACTTCTCCTGCATTGGCAGGTGGATTCTTTAACACTGAGCCCCCTAGAAAGCCCATCATTAATAATAGATTCCTTTAAAGTAACACATTTTAATTATAAAAGCAGCATACAATTAAAGTATAGGTAAGTAAAATGAGAAAATATAAAATTCATCCTTAATCCTACCACTCAGAGATAATGATGGATTTATTATGAATTCTTCAGTTCAGTTCAGTTGCTCAGTCATGTCCGACTCTTTGCGACCCCATGAATTGCAGCATGCCAGGCCTCCCTGTCCATCACCAACTCCGGGAGTTCACTCAGATTCACGTCCATCGAGTCAGTGATGCCATCCAGCCATCTCATCCTCAGTCATCCCCTTCTCCTCCTGCCCCCAATCCCTCCCAGCATCAAAGTCTTTTCCAATGAGTCAACTCTTTGCATGAGGTGGCCAAAGTACTGGAGTTTCAGCTTTGGCATCATTCCTTCCTAAGAAATGATTTTATATATATATACACACACACATATATATATACATATATATATGATATGCATTCTTAGGCTATAATATAATATTTATATAAATTATATAGATTACTATAGAGATGAGATCATATTATCCTGACTGTTTTGGAGTCATCTTTGTTATTTCAGAGATAGTATACATCTCATCTGGAGAAGGCAATGGCACCCCACTCCCGTACTCTTGCCTGGAAAATCCCATGGATGGAGAAGCCTGGTAGGCTGCAGTCCATGGGGTTGCGAAGAGGTGGACATGACTGAGTGACTTCACTTTCACTTTTCACTTTCCTGCATTGGAGAAGGAAATGGCAACCCACTCCAGTGCTCTTGCCTGGAGAATCTCAGGGACAGAGGAGCCTGTGGGCTGCCGTCTATGGGGTCGCACAGAGTCAGACACGACTGAAGTGACTTAGCAGCAGCAGCAGCATACATCTCATCAGTTACTATTTTTAGTTATCATTAAAGATAGGAATTAAAATTTTAATTTCTATAATAAAATACATGTTTAATGTGGATGATAATAATGAAAAAATAATGGTTAATATAACCATACAGAGATATATTTTGATATCATTTTAGTCTGTATGTACTTGAGTTTCTAAAAATGAATGTGTATCGTACTCAATGGTAAAAGGTTGATGGCTTTTCCTCTAAGGAACAGACAAGGGTGTCCACTCACCACTCTTATCAACACAGTACTGGAAGTCCTAGGTAGAGCAACTGGAGAAGAAAAAGAAATAAAAGATATGAGAATTGGAAAAGAAAAAGTAAAATTGTCTCTATTTGCAGATGATATGATTTTATATATATATATAGGAAACCATAAAGACTCAACCAAGGAACTGTTAGCTCTAATCAGTGAAAAGTTGTAGGATACAAAATTAACATATAAAAATCAGTAGCATTACTATAACAGTGACATTTCTGAGAAGCAAAGAAAGTGATCCATTTATAATAGCATCATAAACAATAAAATACTTCGGAATAAATTTAAGGAGATGAAAACCTCTATGGTGAAAACTGTTAGACATTGATAAAAGAAATCAAAGGAGACTCAAATAAATGGAAAAGTGCCTTGTTTATGGATTGAAAGAAATAATATGTTAAAATGTCAGTACTACCAAAACCATTTCTATAGATTCAGTGCAATCCCTATGAAGATCCCAGTGGCATTTGTTATGGAAGTAGAGAAAACTCTTAAAATAGTCAGAGACATCCTGAGAAAGAAGAACAAAGCAGGAGATTTCACATTTAGATTTCAGACTCTACTATAAAACTATAGTCATCAGAATAATATGGCACTGACATTTGCTGTTCTGTTACCAAGTCTTTGTGACCCCACGAACTGCAGCACACCAGGCTTCCCTGTCCTTCACTGTCTCCTGGAGTTTGCTCAAACTCATGTCCATTGAGTCGGTGTTGCCATCCAACCATCATCCTCTGTGGGCCACTTTTCTTCTTGTCCTCAATCTTTCCCAGCATCAGGGTCTTTTCCAGTGAGCTGGCTCTTGGCATCAGGTGGCTAAAGTATGGGAGCTTCAGCTTCAGCACCAGTCCTTCCAGCGAATATCAGTGTTGATCTCCTTTAGGATTGACTGGTTTGATCTCCTTGCTGGCCAGAGGACTCTCAAGAGTCTTTTCCAGCACTACAATTTGAAGCACTGGCATAAAAATAGACAAACAGACCAATGGGGCAGGATCAAGAGCCCAAACATATATGGTCAACTATAGTATTTGAGAAGAGAGCCAAGAATACTCCGTGGAGAAAAGTTAGTCTTTTCAATAAATAATACTGGGATAATTGGGTGTTTATGTGTAAAGGAATGAAACCAGACCCATATCTTATACTGTTCACAAAAATTAATTCAAAATGACTTAAGACTTAAATGTTAGACCTGAAACCATGAAACTCTTGGAAGAAAACACTGAAACAAAAGTTCTTTGACATGGGTCTTGATAATGATTTTTTTTTATATGACACTTAAAGTATAAGCAACAAATGAAAAATAAACGACTGAGACTATATCAAGCTAAAAAGTTGCGCATAACAAAAGAAACCATGACCAGATAAAAAGATAACCTACAGCATGAGAAAAATATTTTCATATTTTGATAAGGGGATATATATCTGATATATATAACTCCATATATCTGATAAGGGGTTAATATTCAAAACATAAAGAACTCATACAATTCAATAGCAAAAACTCAAATAACCTAAGGGTAAGGACCCAAATAAAAGATCGAAGAAAGAAGATACATGAAGAGCGAACAGGTACATGTAAAATGCTCAATATGACTAGTCATTGGGGTAATGCAAGTTAAACCCACAATGAGATATCACCTCATGTCTGTTAGAATTGCCATCACCAAAAGGAGAAAAGATGACAAATACTGGCATGGGTGTTGAGAAATGGAATCCTTGTGCACTGTTAGTTGGACTGTAAATTGTCACAGCCACTATAGAAAATAGTATGAAACTGCCTCAAAAAATTAAAAATAGAACTACCATATGATAACAGAAGTTTCGCTTCTGAGAATAACACTGCTTTATGAATGCATAAAACTTGTTAAGAAGATAAATCCTAAGCATTCTTATCACAAGGAAAGAATTCCTTTCCTTTCTTCTTTCTTAAAAAATTATATGTGTATCAGAAGATGGATGTTAGCTGAACCTATAGTGGTAATCATTTAATAATATATGCAAGTCAAATCATCATGCTGTATACCTTAAATTCATGCATTGATGTATGTCAACTATTTTTCAATGAAACTGGAAAAAATATGTGTATGTATGTCCATCTTTATAAACAATATACTTTATATTCTGTTTTATATGTGGATTTCAGTAAATTGTATGTATAATTTTTATTCTATAGACATAATTCTTAATAATTTTGCAATGATTATACAGTACATGTATATTATTTTACATGCTTCCATTGACCTTGCTGAACATATGTATGTCAGTGTATGTTCAGTTTCTGTTGGGTAAATTGTAAGGTTTTTGACACAGAATGTCAAAATACTCTTGGAAAGATTGTACCAGTTGACACTCTTGCGAGTAGTCTTTGAAGCCTCTTCGTACTGCATGTCCTTACTATCACTGGATTTTTCAGAGTGGCTTTGACTGGAGCTAACAGGAACCAGGAGATGATTTGGATGCAGCGTAGCTTGGTTTCAAATCTTGGTTCTGATACTCACTAGTTTTGTGACACAGAGCACCCCAGAGGGCTTCCATTTCCTCATCTGTAAATGCAGCTAAAAATGCCCATTTTACAGAGTTATTATACTATCTCTGACAATTAAAAAGCAGTAAACAAACATTAGCTATTTTATTAATTACATATTTAAAATGATGTGTGGATACATTGGTTCTATGTCATCTTGTTGGTTTGTATACTGTTGCCTCTTAATTTGTTATAAACAAATTTTTTGTTTGACTCTTACCATCTTAAAAAGTCATGCCATATATCTGCTTTATTTTCTAAATCTTGTATCAGCCCCAAACAAATCCTGACCTAAGATATGAAATGTAACAGCACCATAGGGACGAATCCTGCATACCTTATAGAATGAGCTGCTGACATTAATCATCTCTAGCAAAGCTAATTAATTCAGGGAAAGGAGAGCAGCTGGAGAGCATTTCCTTTGTAAAAGTTTTAACAGCCATAACAGTGCTTTATTTGCAGAGCGTAATCGTGGACTCCAGAATCTAACTCCATCCCTCTAAATACATGGCAGCCCATCTTTCAACAGCATGAGGTAGTTGAATGCTGAGAAATAGCCACTGGCAGACTCAGCAGGCACAGAAGTTTGTGTGGGTGGGATGTGTTTTCATAGCAAATTCAAAATTGAGTTTTTAGCTAAAAATTTCAAATGAGATAAAAATGGTGCCATCTTCAGATGGTCCTACTGGCACTACAAATCTGGTTTTGAGAACATCAGTCCACTCTACATAGGTACTCCATTCAGAAGTGGTGTGGACAAAGGGAATACCTCACAGAAAAGAAGCCAAGAAAATGGAAGTGCTGTCAGTCAAGAAGGAGTAGAAGGAACCCGGAGTGTTCAGCTTGTAAAGATTTATAGAAATTATAGTAACAGACATAGTCATAATAACAGATGAGACTTGCCCCATCTTGGGTAAAAGCAGGACAAATGGGACAGAAGTTACAAAGAGGTGGATTCTGGTTATTTAGGTTCAATGTAAAGAAAACTAAATTCACAGTGATAATGTAAATGGCTTTAAATATGCTTTTGACAGGGGCCACACAAGCTGTGGTGTGTGTGTCAGTGTGTGTATTTAATACTTAATCTTTAGAGAGGTAATATATTCAGGGGTTCTGAGGAATTTGTGGTTCTGGTAAATTGTTGATATTTTTATGCATACTTTGTGAAGCAGCCAACTTTTTTTATCTGAATGTAATCATTTCTTGCAGCCATGAAATTAAAAGATGCTTACTCCTTGGAAGGAAAGTTATGACCAACCTAGATAGCATATTAAAAAGCAGAGACATTACTTTGCCAACAAAGGTCTGTCTAGTCAAGGCTATGGTTTTTCCAGTGGTCATGTATGGATGTGAGAGTTGGACTGTGAGGAAAGCTGAGCACCAAAGAATTGATGCTTTTGAGCTGTGGAGTTGGAGAAGACTCTTGAGAGTCTTTTGGACTGCAAGGAGGTCCAACCAGTCCATCCTAAAGGAGATCAGTCCTGGGTGTTCATTGGAAGGACTGATGCTAAAGCTGAAACTCCAATACTTTGGCCACCTCATGCAAAGAGTTGACTCATTGGAAAAGACCCTGAAGCTGGGAGGGATTGGGGGCAGGAGGAGAAGGGGACGACAGAGGATGAGATGGTTGGATGGCATCACCGACTCAATGGACACGAGTTTGGGTGAACTCCAGTAGTTGGTGATGGACAGGGAGGCCTGGCATTCTGCAGTTCATGGTGTTGCAAAGAGTTGGACACGACTGAGTGACTGAACTGAACTGAACTGAATCACTTCTTTTCATAGACAGAGGTATATTAGAATTTGCTTCCTCCCCACCACCCTCCCTCTCTTCCTTCCTTTTTTTTTTTTTTAATAGCAGTGTTGGGGACATTGGGAGAGCTCAATTTCATAAACACACAATGAAACTAGTGCATGTGGAAGAAATGTTGTCTGACTCAGTAGACTCCACTGGGTCAGTCCTGAGATGGGACAAGAGGAATCTGCTGCTTGTCCTTCCTGAGTACATATGGCTTTAAAGCAAAAAAAGATCCCACATTCCTCATTACTGTGTCCTAGAGGACTAAAGACTGCACTTGTGTACCGAGGCAAAGATGCCACCTAGCATGATGTCCTACAACAGTAAACACTCAAAAATATTCAGTAATGAGAGGGAGGGGAAGAAAGAGAATGATAAGGATGATGGCTGTGAAAGCAATGGATGGAGGTGGCAGCGTGATGGTGATTACATGATAGTGATGACAATACTTTCTGGTTTTGAAAATTTAAGGAATCAATTTTTATATATTATGGGTAGAACTAGGACCTTTTAGGGAAAGGCATCATCCTGGAACAAATTTTCAGTTTCTTTTCAAGGAGTAAATTTATTCATGATAAAATTCAACCACAGGTTTAATCTGATAGAAGTCAGTTGTACCCTCTTTTTTGTGCATACTGCACACTTGTCAAATGGGCTTGGGTATCAAAACTTGGATAGGGATTAGAGGCGCGGTAGCAGGCCTGACCTCAAAAATTCAAAGTTGAAGGGCCTACAGAGGGAATGATACCAGAATTCTGATAAATGAAGCCTCTTAGCCGTCAAGCCAAACCACACTTGGAGCCCTACCCAGGTTCACCACCCAAGGAGTTAGTGTGTCCCCAGAATCCAAGAGGAACTCAAGGCCAGGTAATTACATTCTTGGCATCTTGGTCCCCGCCCAGGATGCAAGCCCGTTGCGTCGCCTCTCTCCTTTCCTTCATGTTTGTTCTTCCTTTCTTCCCTCCTGGCTCGACTTTCCAGGGCTGCCCTTTCTTCCAGCACCTTGACCTACACTCTGAACTTTTAATGCTAGCAGTAGCATTAAGTATCCTAATCATAATAAATTTTACACCCAGAAATGGAGTGCTGCCATGGAAACATCTAAAATATGGGACACTGGCTTAAGGCTGATTGGTGGTCAGTGAGAATTACTGGAGGCTGGAAAACCAAGATTCATTCAGTACAAGCCCCTACTGGGTGCCTTGGTCAAGGTAATACAAGAAAGAAATAAGCTCAAGTGGGCAAGCAGAAAGGAAAGTGCATAGAGGAACAGGTTTTTCTATTCAGACACTGTTATAAGTTTCTTTAAATGTCCTTAGTTCTCACAAAAAATCTGTGAAATTTACTAGTGGTGTTTTTGCATTTAAGGAAAAGGAGAGTAAATAATGTGTAGGGAGTAAATAATGTGTCCCAGATCAGCTAGTAAATGGAGGAACTTGGACCTGAAGTCTTGCTATTTAAACTCCAAAATTTATCTTTTTTTTTTTTTTACATTTTCTAGCTGATACTTTTTTTTTTTTAACTTTATTTTACTTTACAATACTGTATTGGTTTTGCCATACATTGACATGAATCCACCATGGGTGTACATGCGTTCATTCTCTGGTTGATTTTCAGAATTTGTTACGTACTCTGGCATCTGGATTACAATATTTCTCTTTACCTTGAACTCCTGTCAATCTGGTGGTGCTAGTGATAAAGAATCTGCCTGCCAGTGCAGGAAACATAGTGAGATGTGAGTGTGACCTAGATCAGGAAAATTCCCCTGGAGGAGGGCGTGGCAACCCACTCCAGTATTCTTGCCTGAAGAAATCCATAGACAGAGGAGCCTGGTGGGCTGTAGTCCATAGGGTCACAAAGAGTTGGACACGATTGAAGCAATTTAGCATGCATGCACCTGTCAATCTGGGTGTTTAAAATATCCATCCGGACAATCCCTCCAACTCCCCAATTTACAACTGTTTTGCCATTCTTTATATCATGATCTTTACCTACACACCACCTTGGTATGTTCCTCACAAGGTCCAGTTTTTCTTTTGGTCTATCATTCCTCCACCTCGTTTCTCTTTATTTAAAAAAAAAAAAAGTCTATCTAGGACCTGCCTTAGCAGTGAATAATTTAAACTATTCTCTCACTGAAACTTTCAGCTCTCTTCCCATCTGTTTTCCATGGCACCCGCTTATCAAATTTGCAACTCTAGACCAATGTAACCATCTGCCTTCTGATCTCACTCACTGGAGAAAATGGAACAGTTGCATCCATTGGGAAACTCCCAATTATGGCTTCCAGTTGTGAAACCATGGTGTCTTGGCTCCAAATCTACCCTTCTGTACTCTGCTGTGAGAGATGGCATATCTGTGCTGGAGCTGAGACACTGAAAGCTTCATTTGCCCCATTCTGTAGTTGATCCATAATGAACACGATCGGGCTTGGATAGGAACAAACCTATTTGATACTCCAGCTCTTTTCATGGTAAAATATAATCTTATCATTTCAATCCATCATTTTGAAAGTTAGAGGATGAGGTACTAATGTGAGTTAAAGAGATCTTATTTTAGATAAGAATATTAAAAATTGAAGTCTTTAACATATTTTAAATACACATACACGTAATACATGTAAATGTAATGATCTAAAATATTTAGATGTATTTAGCAAGAAACATGAACTATTTTAAATTGATACATTAGAATGAGGCTTTTCAACAAATAATAAATTGAAAATGACTATTTTGTGTTCGATCTTAGGATAAAATAGATATTTAAGAGTAACTTAATTTCTAACATTTTGAACTAGTTAAAAGCCTTCAGAAGAGTTATAAGAATGGGACAAAGAAATTTTTTCCCTTGACCCTTCCAAGAGCAGGCTGCAGACATAATACCCCATCACATTGTTTGGAGGTATATAAAATAGAAGAAAATGTGTGCATGTTTTTAAAAACCTGATGTATGGAGTTCTTGCATTTTGTGCTTTAAATAAAAAGCATTTGCTTTATTTGGTATCTTTTTTGTGTGTTCTGTTTTCCCTCTGATGAGAAACAAAAAATTTTATGCCTTCTCTTTTGTAAACGCTTTTCTATACTGCTTTGCAGGTGTGGAGAACCTTTATTTCCATTGAGTTAAAATACCACATTTAATGTAACTGTCACTCTGTTTCATCTTCTTGCATACTAAGTCGTGAGTACTAAGTCGCTTCAGTCGTGTCTGACTCTTTGTGACCCCATGGACTGTAGCCTGCCACGCTTTTCTGTCCTTGGGATTTCCCAGGTAAGAATACTGGAGTGGGCTGCCATTTCCTGCTCCAGGGGATCTTGTCCAGGGGATCTTCCTGACATAGGGGTGGAACCCTCATCTCTTAGGTCTCTTGCATTGGCAGGTGAGTTCTTTACCACCAGCGCCACCTGGGAAGCTCTGTTTCATCTTCTTAATCTTTTTTTTTTTTTTTTTTAAGTATTGAAAGCATCTTGAAGTACTATATAAAAATCTTTATCAGAGGATGTAGTTTAGAATTCTGTAAAATATCATTTTGAGGTGAAATGTGAGAATTACTATCACTTTTGTGCTGAATTGGTTGCTAATGTTGATGTTTCTTAAACTTGCTGAGCTTAACCAATAATCCATAATGGGTGTACATTAAGCGGGTGTCTATTAAAAATAAAAGGACTCTACAACTGTTTGGTGGCCGTGTGCACTCTTGCAGCTGGCTGCACTCAGCAGTGTGGGAAATAGGATTGTGGGGGTGCTCTTTGTATCCCTACTACTGATACCCATGCAGACTTGGGTCATTCTTAGAGGATCTCAAAATGCTGTTTTAAAGCTTCAGGAGGTTCATGCATTCCAGGTTAAGCCCCTTTCCTAAACTGCTTTTTTAAATTGAGATATATCTGGTTTACAATTTTATATTAGTTTCAGGTGTACAACATAGTGATTCAAAATTTTTATAGATTATACTCCATTTAAAGTTATTATAAAGTCTTGGCTATATTCCCTGTGCTATATTATACTATTGGCTTTTATAGTTTGTAACTACATTTAGAAAGCGGCAGAAAATGATTAATTCCAGAGCAATAGGAATCAGGGATTCACTTTAATTTTCAGTTACTTTCTTTGAGAAGAGATTTATGAGAACAGATCTGCTTCTGAAACATAATTTTGATCACCTTCAAGACTTAGAGGATTGATTAAAATGGTTTATCAACAAATAACCATTAAAAAGAAACTGATTTCAAATTAGTCTTCAATTTTCCCGTTATACAGTAAGTGTCTAAGTCAGAAACCAGGCCAATGTTTTATGCTTTCTGGGCACCCAGGTTCTGAATTGTCTGGGGCGTGTGCCTCAGTCTTGGGATTTGTGATGGCAAGCATCCTGGCTTCTAATAGTAATAGGGTGATTTGATGGTTATCTTATTTCTAATGAAAGTGACTTTCAAATTCTACCTGGTGAGCTGATCAATTTGAGATGTGCTCAGCAGTAAAGAGGAAAGTCAGATTTCAGACTTTGCCCACTGTGCCTGCTGGGCTTTGCGTTGAGAATGGTGAACAGAAACCAGTCCATTTTGTGGTGAGAGTCCAATTGGAAAACTCAGAGAAAAGACTGATCTTAGCCGAAAAATCAGTAAAGCCAATGACTGAGCTCAAAGACAGTGAGATAAAAAAGTAGCTAATTATAAGACTGAGTCTTAAGGATTTAATAATGATAAATAATAAAATAAAGCTTAATTTAAAAGGCATAGAATGAATCATTTTGCAGCTCAATATTCAAAATACAAAATTATCCTATGTTTTAGATAATAAATTCATTAACTGATATATTTTGTTCCAGATATCATTTTGGGGTTTTTGTTTTGCATGTATTGTCCTGCTTAATTTTTAAAGTATTTTCTCAAGAAGGCATTGACTTTACCATTATTTAGATGAAGAGACTGAGGCTATTAAAGCAACAAAATTAGGACCTGATACAGCAGAAATTTGAACCCAGGACATAATGGTGTGACTCCAGACCCAGGCCATTTTCATTCTCTGTGTGGCCTTCCTGTAGGGCCTGGATGGTAAATTCTTGGCACTTATATTAGAATGAATCATGTTACAATTGTTTGTATTGTGTTAGCTCACAAATTTATTTTTTAAAGTTTATTTTTAAATTGAAGAATAATTGCTTTACAGAATTTTGTTGGTTTCTACCATACATCAGCACGAATCAGCTATAGGCGTACACGTGTCCTCTCCCTCCTGAACCTCCTTCCCACCCATCCCACCCCTCTAGGTAGTCACAGAGCCCCAATTTAGCTCACAGATCTTAATGGCTTAACACAGTAGACCTTGATCTCTCATCATGTAAAGCCTAAAGGAGGAGGTGCCCTAGGTTTTAGTCATCAGACTCCCGTTGACCGTGGCTCTCCCCACTTCAGCATGTTATTGCTTCTAAGGTTACTGGAGGTGTTGACATTTGGCTGCCAGATTTAGCAGATACAAATACTGGGTGCTGTTGGGGGAGATCACTGAGAGGACCTGACTGCTGGCTGACCTGTGAGCTGGATCCAGGTGTGGCAGGCTCCTCACCCCGAGCCTGTCCTTGGCAGGCACTCTCTGTACACTCTCTGCCACTGCCCCCACAGTGGGAGCTACTTTCAAGGGTGCAACTTGGGGAGGGAAGTGTGTTGTTGAGACTGTCTGGGTGATATATGGGACTAAACCCAGTTACAGCCTCTGTGTAAACTGAAGTGAGCGAGGAGATTTACTCATCCTGTGACCACCCAAGGCAGGCCAGGTAAGTAGTTTCTTTGCTTATTAAACCTGCCACCTACCAACCTGAGCAGGATGCCTCTTTTTTCAGTCTCTTTTTGCCCTCTGTGCCTGGAGACTGCAAACTGACAGGGACAGGAGACCAAAGAACTGGGTCTTGGGACCGAGGCTTCCCTGGGGGATCCCGAGTTGGCCATTCATCTCTCTGCGGGGTGGGGTGGCTGCATGTGAGATGCTGCAGGCCATTGTGTGAATATGGGAGTGACGCCCAAGACACTGACTGCTATGAGGTCCTTGTTTGAGGAACTGCACACAGCACACTGTAGCATGCAGGGGAAGGAAATGGAATGCTGTGTGGTGGGCTGGCCTCTGCTGAGGGCGGTTGGGCTGGACACTGATACTCTACTAGAGGCTTAAGCTCAAGTTAGAAAATCAAGAAAATCCGAGGTGAGAGAAGGACTTGGAGCTGTCCACTACTCTGCTGGCTTTGGGGCTGGCAGACAAGGTGGGAGAGCAGGATAAGAATTCAGAGACCTTAGCGTGCTGTTTTGCAAAGCCAGGAGAGTGCAGACTGCCTCGGATTAAAGTGTCAGTGCTTGGGATGCTAAGAGGTGGGAACCCTGGGAAAGTGAGGGGAACAGAGAGGAGGATGTTGTGGTGACTGAAGTGAAAAGGACAAGATGCTCCGTGCTGTCTGCTCCCTGGCCCAAAGGAAGGCCAAAGCACAGTGACAGCCCCAGCGGTCGGACCGTCCTGGGTTCAGGAAGCATTGACGGTGAGAGAATCCGTATTCTGCTGAGCTTGTCGACACAGCTGCCAGATTCCAACAAGAGGTCAGGAAAGTGTCCAGGCCAGGTTTCGTGTGGCTGCGGAATTGGGTGGGGGTGGGAGGCAGGTGGTGGCATTTCTCTGATGAGTGGGGGAGGCGGAGAAAATGAACAGCATGACCACACACCCTGCCCTTGGCTGTGCCTGCACAGCGGGGCTGGAGGGGACTGTTGGGGTTCAAGGTACTTGTTCCCTCATAGGTTGGATTATTCTAGCTCGCAAGGACACTTGGCTCAAAGAGGGGGATCTTCCTGAGCACGTGGGACTCTGGAAATCTGTAGAGAAGGTACAACAAATCCTTAGGGAGCTGGAAATGAAACGCCATCTGCTGTCTCTGAAGGCCCTGACTGGGCCTCGTTCATGGCAGGATGAGGCCAGGATACTCCATTACGTCCCCAGTACCTGCTCTAGGACCCTGGTATCCATGGTGAGCTGTGAAGAAAGGGTCTGGTGAAAGTACCCTGGAAGCAAACGTGGTTTGACCTCATTGCCAGTGGGACACCCTCCATGAAAAGATAGTCCAGCAACCCGAGGCTGGGCTGCTTGGCCCAGGACGAGCCTTACAATCTGCACACCAGTTCAGCTCTGCCCCACCTGGTCCGGCCATACCTGCTGCTTTGCCTACTCCAGCAGTGGCCTCAGGGCTGCAGTCCTATTGGGTGTTGGCCTCCCATGCCCTGGGCTGAGGATGCAGGCTAGTGTTCCCTCCTGATGATGAGCACTGAGGGCAACTGGAGGCCTCACTAGTGAGTTGAGCTCACTAGTCACTGGTCCCCCAGAAATAAGTGAAAGCTAACAGCTTTGGTTAATACTGGAGCAGAATACATGGTATCTCTCAGGAGTTTTCTGGCGCCCTTAGTGCCATCAGTAATTACAGAAGGCACACAGTTGCCGTAAGGAAAGGTTTCTTTGATGCCGCATACTGGGTGTTCTGGGTTTCCCAGATGGTGCTGCTGCTGCTGCTGCTGCTGCTGCTGCTGCTAAATCGCTTCAGTTGTGTCTGACTCTGTGTGACCCCACAGACTGCAGCCTACCAGGCTCTTCCGTCCATGGGATTTTCCAGGCAAGAGTGCTGGAGTGGGGTACCATTGCCTTCTCTGCCAGGTGGTGCTAGTGGTAAAGAACCGGCCTGACATTGCGGGAGACTTGAGAGATGTAGGTTCAATCTCTGGGTCAGGAAGATCCTCTGGAGGAGGATGGCATCCCACTCTAGCATTCTTACCTGGAGAATTCCATGCAGTCTACAGTCCAGGGGGCCACAAAGAGTTGGTCATGACCAAAGGGACTTGGCGTGCGTGCACTGGGTGTTCTCTCCTGTGAGAATATGAGGTTGTTAATTTCTCCAATACCAGAGAACATACTGAACATTGATATTCTACAAGGTCAAAATCTGCCAACCTCTGGTGGCAAATTCTGCCTCCAGGTCAGAGAAATCAAACCAGTGCCGAGGGGAATGTAACAGCTGGGAACCAGTAAATCTGCTACTCCTGGGAAGAGTGGTACCTATCACACAATATAAATTGTTTGGGAGTTGGGCATAAGGCAAGAGGGGAAGCCATCCAAGAATTGTGCTGAGTGGGTATTGTACACCCAGCACACAGTGCTTTCAGCAGCCTCGTATGGCCAGTAAAAAAGACAGTTGACTCATGGATAACTGTCGTCTACCAAGAAACTGTCATTAACCACAGTGGCTGTGCCCCAAACTGCCATCACCATAGATCCTTTGCCTCTGGTCCTGGTGCCATGAGTGTACAGGTGCAGGTCCTAGTACAGGACCGGTGCTACACTTGGTCAGTGCTTTTTTTCAATATACTCCTGGCCTCTGAGTCACAAGATCAGTTTGTCTTCACAAGGGAGGGGCAATAATGGGCCTTTCAAGTGCTTCCCCAAGGCTGCCCGTACAGTTCCACACTGTGGCACAGGATGCTAGCCTGAGATCTCTTTCTGTTCTCCTTCCCCACATCATGAAACGGGCTCATTGCATGGATCTTATAGTGCTGACGTGTGAAGACTTACCTCTGCTGCAGGGCACTCTGCAGATGTTTCCGGAACATCTTCCAGGGAGAGGCTGTGTCCTGAACCCACAGAAGATTCCCACACAGTTTTTGGGATTCATTGGGTTGGGTATGACAAGTGTTGTCTCAGAAGCTGAGATTGATAAGATGCCAGCCTATCCAGCCCTTAAGTACATGAAAGAGGAGCAAGCCTTCTGGGGATTTTGGGGTTTGCTAGGACTTAAACTTCCTGTCTGGCAAAGTGCCTTCTTCCCTTAGTGCTACCTGGGTAAGATGGGCAGGTGTGGGACCAGAAATCAGGGCAGGAAGCCACCTTTGGGAGGACGGTACTGGCAAAACAGATGAAAGCGCTGGGCCTCTCCCAAATAGGGCTACCGTTTGAGTCAGATGTGTCTGTGGTTCCATCTTGAGCTAGAAACAGAGAGAATCCCTAGGATATTGGTTCCAGCTCTGGAAAGAGGCAGAAACCCAATATACCTCCACAGGGAACCACTCTTAGCAGTGTACACAGCACTCCTGCCTAGTTTTTAAGTGTTAGTCGCTTAGTCGTGTCCAAGTCTGCAACCTAACGGACAGTAGCCCGCCAGGCTCTTCTGTCCATGGAATTCTCCAGGCAAGAGTACTGTAGTGGGTAGTCATTCCCTTCTCCAGGGGATCTTCCAGACCCAGGGATTGAACCCAGGTCTCCTGCATTGCAGGCAGATTCTTTACTGTCTAAGCCACCAGGGAAGCCCCTCCTCCCTAGAACCTCGTACAAAGGAGCAGCAGATCATGGTAAGAACTCTCTTTACCATCAAAGGGTGGGTTGACAATATGTCTCATTGACCCACCTCTGCCATGGCTCAAATCCCCACATTGGCTAAGTGGCCTGTTTGCAGCAGAGGAGCACTCTGTCCACCACCCACTGTCCCTAGAAATGAGGGTGCCCTGTAGAGTAGGTAGAGCCTTTAAATGCTCCCATCTCTATCTCTGGCAGCCCCTGCACCTGTAGAGAGGGAGTGGGGGAAATGCCCACCGATGCTTGGTATACAGATGGGTCTGGTCTGAAATCACTATTTAGCCAAACACTGACGCCAACTGGATGAAAATAGTAATGAAGTGCAGTAGCCAGTGAGCTAAACTCAGGCAGGTTTGACTGGTGATCACGTAAGAGCCCGGGCCATACACTTTAGGCTGTTCTAAAGGGATGGATATTGTCATCCTGCTTATTTAACTTACATGCAGAGTACATCATGAGAAATGCTGGGCTGGAGGAAGCACAAGCTGAAATCAAGATTGCTGGGAGAAATATCAATAACTTCAGATATGCAGATGACACCACCCTTATGGCAGAAAGTGAAAAAGAACTAAAGAGCCTCTTGATGAAAGTAAAAGAGGAGAGTGAAAAAGTTGGCTTAAAGCTCAACATTCAGAAAACTAAGATCATGGCAACTGGTCCCATCACTTCATGGGAAATAGATGGGAAAACAGTGGAAACAGTGTCAGACTTTATTGTTTTGGGCTCCAAAATCACTGCAGATGGTGATTGCAGCCAGGAAATTAAAAGATGCTTACTCCTTGGAAGAAAAGTTATGACCAACCTAGATAGCATATTCAAAAGCAGAGACATTACTTGGTCAACAAAGTTCTGTCTAGTCAAGGCTATGGCTTTTCCAGTAGTCATGTATGGATGTGAGATTTGGACTATAAAGAAAGCTGAGCACCAAAGAATTGATGCTTTTGAACCATGGTGTTGGAGAAGACTCTTGAGAGTCCCTTGGACTGCAAGGAGATCCAACCAGTTTATCCTAAAGGAGATCAGTCCTGGGTGTTCATCGGAAGGACTGATGTTGAAGCTGAAAATCCAATACTTGGGCCACCGGATGCGAAGAGCTGACTCATTTGAGAAGACCTTGATGCTGGGAAGGATTGGGGGAAGGAGGAGAAGAGGATAGAGGATTAGATAGTTGGATGGCATCACCGACTCAATGGACATGGATTTGGGTGTATTCTGGGAGTTGGTGATGGACAGGGAGGCCTGGTGTGCTATGGTTCATGGGGTTGCAAGGAGTCGGACATGACTGAGTGACTGAACTGAACTGAACTGAATGGGATAGACCCTGTGCCTTGGACAATGAGAAGCTGGAAGGCGGATGATCATGAATAAGCCCTCCTGGGATCAGGATATGTGGTAAAACATCTGGGCTCCCCTGCTGGAGCCTCAGGCCATCCTCACTGTCTTTCACATCGTGGCTCGCAGGCACTGACACCCCTTGGCAGTCAGGATGCTGATGCCCTGGCCTCGCTGTGAGTGCTAGAAGCTGACTCTTCAGTAGATACGGCTGATTGGGTGCATAGAAAGAACATCCACTGCAGCTCCTGGTTGGGAGGGCGTAGTTCCAAGGATGCTGGATTGTCCTTGAAATATGGTGACTTGGTTAATGCAGTTAATAGCATGTCCTGTGTATTCTAAGTAACACCCGAGGCAACTGGCAGAGCATTCTGGGGCCATACACTAGAGTTCCCAACCAGTGAAGGGCTGACAGATTACACAGGCCCCCTTCTCCATGAGTGAGTTCTCTAGGCATGCCTAGGTTTGTGTGGACACCGAGTCTGGCTTAATGCAAGCTTTTTCCTGTCACTGAGGAAACCAGGCTACCACCATTAGGGGAGTAAAGAAGCTGAATACCATGTGCAGATGCTATTATCAAATGGGCAGTGATCAGGAATTAAATTTCAAAAGTGATGATATATAAGACTGGGTAAAAGAACATGACATTGAATGGAGGTTCCATCTCCCTATAACCTGCAAGCAATAGAATTGATAGGAAAAATGGAACAGTAAACAGCAGATTAAATTGCTAACAGGTAATCGCCTTGGTCAGGTGGACTATCCCAGGTTTTAATACATTTCAATGATCAATCAGACTGGGGACCTCGGCTGAGACACCCGGTACCATAAAGGTCTGCATGTGATGGGAGATGGCCATTGTCCTGGCTCTTGTTGAGGGTCAGTATGCTCTGTTGCTGAGAACAACGTTCTGTCACCCCTGGGAAAGGCATCGTCTATGGGGATTTGCAGTGTGCTCTCCCGGGAGGTTGGGTGAGTTACTTAGAACCTCTGGGTGAGAGGGGAACTACTCAGGCTCCACTGGGAGACTGCTGTGAACTGGACCTGTTGAAATGCACTGTACCTGGAGTGGAGCACACACCACTGAAAGAAGGGAGGAGGTGGGGGTCCTGGCCTGGGGCATCCCGCCCCCCGCTTGTCTCCTCATACCTGGCAGTGCTGCGTCTCCCTCCAAAGTGTGGTCTGAACAGCCAGGACCAGGCCTCATCTCAGGACCAGGCCTCAAGGGTAATTTTGGTAGAAGGAGAAGACCTCCCCATACAAGTTCCTACTCAATATTTGTCTTTTCCACCTTAGACTTCTGTTTCTTATAGTGCACATGGAAGCTCTTACTAAGTTCACCTAGTAAGCTTTAAATGGTAGCCAGAGAAACTTGTCCTTACTGAGCACTGACATGTCTCTAATGAGGAAAGCTGTCCTGAAGATGGGATGGTCTTGGATGTTACTGCTGCCTCATCAGAAGGCACCTATGGCATTATCCAAACAGTGCTGTGTGTTCATCCCTGATGAGTATGGTAATGTATCATCTTTATTACATCACATGAGGATACACGTCAATGCCCTCAGTGGTCTGACCCCT
This sequence comes from Ovis canadensis, assembly GCF_042477335.2. Lineage (NCBI taxonomy): Eukaryota > Metazoa > Chordata > Mammalia > Artiodactyla > Bovidae > Ovis > Ovis canadensis. Next base: position 62,495,751 of record NC_091262.1, on the reverse strand, counting down.
AGCATAGGGCACTTATTAAATCAGTGATTCAGGTCATGGTGGGAAAAATCATTACTTATTTTGGGAATCATTATTTTAATCTGTGTTTTCTCTTGCATGTACCTGTAGAGTTCCTATGGGGTCTGACTCCATGGTAGCGAGATGGCCACCAAACAAGCCATCTCCATGCTAATGAGAACCCTCGCTGACCACTTAGGGCACTTTTTGAAGAGGGAACCAGTCAGGAGTGGGGAATGCTGGAGAAGGTCACTGAGAGGGCATGTCCCATGAGCTGGGCCCAAGTGCCTGGAGGCTTCCACCCCCTCCCCTGTCCTTGGGCTGTGTGTTCTGCCTGCCGTTCCCACAGTGGGAACCAGTGTCAAGGACACTTGTTAGGACCATCTGGATTGTATATGTGACTGAACCCAGTTAAGCCTCTGTATAAACTTTTAAGACTCTAACAAGTGGGTGCAGAGAGCAACTTGTCTTTTGGTTACCCAAGACAAGCCTCATATTAAGTTCCTTTGTTTAACCTACCAGCTGCCCACTTGGAGCCTTCTGCCTCTTTCCTTGCTCTCTCCTTGCTCTCTGGGTACTGGGCCGGTTTCTGAACCAACAGTCACTAGTTGAGTTGGAATTTCAGATAAATGATGAATAGCTTCTTTTTTAAGAAATTGACATATAATTGATTTATAATGTGTTAATTTCTTCTATATAGCAAAGTGATTCATTTATAAATATACTTTTAAAAATATTTTTTTCATTATGGTTTATCACAGAATATTGACTATAGTTCCCTGTGCTATACAGTAAAATCTTGCTATTTATCCATTGTGTATATGGATAATATAATAGTTTGCATCTGCTAACCCCAAACTCCTAGTCGATCCCTCACCCACCCCCTCCCTCTTGTCAACCACAAGTGCGCTCTTTATGTCTATGAGTCTGTTTCTGTCTCATAACAGTTCAAATAACTTCTTAGGATAAGTATGTCCCATGTAATATTTGGGACATTTACATTTTTGATGCATTTTATTTGCTAAATCTGGGAACCTGAATGTCAGTGCCCCTGATAAATGTAAGTGCATCCCAAATATTTCTTGGGACATGCTTACACTGAACCATCATTTGTTGTTTTTCTGAAATTCAAGTTTAACTGGATGTCCTGCATTTTATCTGACAGCCCTAATTGACCTCAAATGGAAGATGGAATGGTGGGTGAGCATGGAGCACCTCTTGGAAGGTTTTTATAGGCCAGGTCTGAAAGTGGCATCCCTCAGTTCTGCCCATATTCCGTTGGTAACAGCCTGTCTGTGTTATAGTCTCACCTAGATCTAAGAACTAGGGGTTGAAAATGTAGTCGTTGAGTAGACATTTAGCAACAGTAGTATTATGCATGGAAGGCTGGCACAAATTGTAGACAGCTAATCATTTCTGCCTCAGCACATGAGCAGATATCATGTGCCAGATTCCAGGTGGGTCTGTGTCTGCATGTAGAGGCAACATGTCATAGTAATTGAGCACTTTGTCCAGACAAATCTAGACTTAAACCATAGGACATTTCCTAACCAGCTATATAATATGTGGTTTGGGCAAGTTGCTTTAACTCACTGAGTCTATTTTTACATTGATCAAATGGAGATTAAATAAAGCATCTTTTGAGAGTTCTTATTTGGGCTTCCCTCATAGCTCAGCTGGTAAAGAATCCGCCTGCATTGCGGGAGACCTGGGTTTGATTCCTGGGTTGGGAAGATCTCCTGGAGAAGGGAAAGGCTACCCACTTCAGTATTCTGGCCTGGAGAATTCCATGGACTGTATAGTCTATGGGGTCGCAAAGAGTCGGACACGACTGAGTGACTTTCACTCACTCACTCAATGAGGTTTAAATCAGATAATCCATGTAAAGTACTTTGCACAGAGTCTGGGAGCACATCCTGGTAGCTACTTCTCTGGGTCATAGATGTTGTCAGTCTGTCTACTTTGTATCTTTTTCTGTTCCTAATTTTTCTGATGTCTTGTTCAGTTGCCCAGTTGCCCAGCTGTATCCATCTCGTCTCTTTGTGACCCATGGACTGCAGCAACCCAGGCTCCCCTGTCCCTCACATCTCTTGGAGTTTGCTCAAGTTCATGTTCATTGCATCAATGATGCTGTCCAGCCATCTCATCCTCTGACACGCTCTTCTTCTGCCCTCAATCTTTCCCAGCATCAGGGACTTTCCCAATGAGTCATCTGTTTGCATCAGATGACCAAAATACAAGATTCTGATGTCTAAGAGAAGGTAAAAATTAGTTTCAAACTGACACTGTAGAACTGGTAAAGCCTGGTTTTTAGGTGCTTATTTTGTGAATTATGGCAGAAAACTTAGAATTATAACTAAAAAATACATAAAGGTGGTAAAAGTTAATATGTTTTGTGTTGATAATAATTAAAAACTATGGAGTAGCTGAATATTTGCTTGGGGAAGGAAATATTTTCAAGACAGGAAAACTGTTAAAAATGAATGATAAATAATGAGTGTGGCATTACTTGTCAGATGTAAATATTTACCTAGTTTATTCATACGCACACAAATTATTACTCTGACATCTCATTGCACTGCCTTATAACTTTTTCTGAGCACGCTTAGTGCTTAGAACTAAAATTATGTCATTCTTCAGAATGATGGGTCTTAAGAAGATTTATCTGTCAAGTAGCCAGCTGTGTTATGGCAGGTCATTCAGATTCTTCCTCTTCTCACTTTAATTTACTTTCGAGAGAGGGATGGCTGGCAAGGTTTAAGCAAGCATGATAAAGACTAATTAAAGAGTTGTTCCTCAAATCTCCTTGAAATTAGAGGTTGATTCACTGAAATAATTCATATTTCATAACCCAAAATAAGCAAAACTTTGAATCTTAGCAAGAAAATTGAAGAGCTATATGGATTACCCAGTTCTTTGCTGTGGAATTGTGCAATTGAATTTAGAATATAATAGAATTTGTGTTTCCAATAAAACCAGCTCAGAACAGCTTTGCATCATAAAACTAAATTAGACCATAACTCCCTCTAATTAGTTTGGATAGTAATATTTTTAGTCCTTAATCACACCTTTTAGTGAAGAATTCTGAAATCTTTAGAAGAAAAGTCTATTGTCTTACATCCTTGGGGGGGGTAGTTCTTGAGAGGGGGAAGTTAACAGATGCACTGATGCAAGAGGTATCTAAGCCATTTTTTTCGCTGTTGAAGTATGGAGCTACTTTATAACTACTTGTTTAAATTTTTGCCATGTACTGGAGCTGCCTTGTCACGCCATCCCAGGGTGTAGAGACAACAGAGGGAACACTGCTCAGAGGGACCCCAAAGAGGAATGACCCAGACAGAACAGGGTGGTTCATCTCTTAGGGTTCACTGGCCTGCCTTAGCTAGTGCCTTCCACTACCCACTAGGGCGTTTCTGTGATAGAGTTCCTTCTTGTGAAATGGGCCAGAAAATGGGTGTTGTGGAGAGCCATCAGAAGTGGCAAAGAGGTGATTGGACTACTCAGAGTTACTTGAATTGAGCCAGGTGAATTCTATACACATTATCCAGTTGTTTGCAGCAGCCTTTCATTTCATTTCCTGAATCTAGTTTGTGAGTTTTTAAAAATTGAATGCTTAGAAGTAGGATATAACTGCTCATATATATTCTGAATCATGATGAATGGCAGAACATATGATAATGGTCATAGATTTCATTTTCTGGAAACTTAGGTAAAGTTATGAATATCAGTTGTGAAGTTGTACAGATATCCTGTGGTGGCAATAGCTGTGCTATGGGGAAAAGCCCTTCTCTCAGCTGATTTATTTTCTGTATCTGCTCTCCTCTTTTCAAGAACCTGTCAACATTTACAGATCCATTCTTTATTGTGTGTAAAAGCCATATCACGTTCCTTACTATAGTCTTCAAATCTGTCTCCCCTTGATACCTGCTACTTTCTAGGCTGAGAAAAGTGTTGTTAGACTATCACCAAGGTTTGGTTGCGGCACTTTAGAAGCAGTGAGGAGATGTGAAGATGGTGAGGCGATTGGAGCATCCTCCGGGAGATATTTAGATGGAATCTCTGAGAGTATGTTTCACACCAAAGAAAAGAAAAGAAAAGTGAGACAGAAGTTATTCTTTGATATCTGTTCAGTGTAAATCTCAGGACAAGCTTATCGAAAGCAAGTTGTCTGCTTTGAAGTTAAAGTCCTGAGTAGAACAATGGGACTTGAATCTTCTCAGCAGTGACATTTTCATCAATGACATTAAGAATTTATTGAAAACCTGAAGGGCACCTAAGAACAAACTAGAGATGTGTCTGTGGGTAGGGTGAAGTGGGTTTTGAGGATGGAAACTGCTTCGAAGGTTGGGGTCAGATGTTCTCAGAAGACTGGCAGTGATCCCTTTAGACACATTTAGAAAAAATGGTGAAAATTAACTAGGCAGGCTTATTTGTTCCTATTGCCCTAAATGAGTTTCATCTTCCAAATATGTTTAAACAGTAGGTAGCTATGTTGGGAAAGGGGGAGCCCTAGTGATAAATGTGCTTAGTCTTCTGTTCTGTTCTTATTGAAAAGTTGAATTAAACCGCAGACTCTGGGCAAATCATTTTAGTATGATTAAAAACATTCATTACATTTCCCTCCTAAAAGCAGCTTCCCTAAAGCATGGGAAAATGTTAAAAATGCATTCACATTAAAGTCTGATTCTTTTTCTAAACTGGAGGACACAAAAGCACATTAAAATTTTTTTCCAGTGAACAGTCATTAGAATAATTAGGAATTTGCTGGTGATAAATATCTAGAGGGAACATGACCCTGCCTTATCTTATAGTTTTCTTCTCATAAAAACAACATTTGGTGATAACCCAATCCCTATGATTGCAATAGCAAGTAAAGTCCATGGACATTGAAGTTGATTTGACCTTGAAGTAACAATTCCACAGTCCTACAGTTCATGAAAGGGAGGAAAAAACTTTTAAGTATATGATTACTTAGACCTTGTTTGTGAGTTATCAGTCTCACCTGTATCTCTGTATGTCCTTATTTCTTTTTGTACCATTTCATGTCTTGGCAGCACCTTTACCAGAGTTTTATTACATGTTATGTGTAGGGCAGTGTATTTTTAGTAACATGTATGGTTTTTCCAGTGGTCATGTATGGATGTGAGAGTTGGACTGTGAAGAAAGCTGAGTGCCAAAGAATTGATGCTTTTGAACCGTGGTATTGGAGAAGACTCTTGAGAGTCCCTTGGACTGCAAGGAGATCCAACCAGTCCATCCTAAAGGAGATCAGTCCTGGATGTTCACTGGAAGGACTGATGCTGAAACTGAAACTCCAATACTTTGGCCACCTCATGCAAAGAGTTGACTCATTGAAAAAGACCCTGATGCTGGGAGAGATTGGGGGCAGGAGGAGAATGGGACGACAGAGGATGAGATGACTGGATGACATCACTGACTCGATGGACATGGGTTTGAGTGAACTCCAGGAGTTGGTGATGGACAGGGAGGCCCGGCATTCTGCGATTCATGGGGTTGCAAAGAGTCGGACACGACTGAGCGACTGAACTGAACTGAACTGAACTGAAGATGTTGTTGCTCTCCCAGCTGCAATCTAGCTGAGGTCAGATATTGACTGGTGGATTTGTAGATAGCACTATTAAAGAAATATCAGCTAGGAAGAGGCAACACCCCCTGAAGTTAATGGGTTAGCTTAATAGTTTTCTCTCACTCATATGAGTTCCAAAACCCTTTGTGGTAGACAGAATAATGCCCACTCTCACCCCCCAAGTCCTAATCACCTGAACCTTCTGTGGCAAAAAGAACTTTGAAGATGTTACTAAGTTAAGGATCTTGAGATGGAAAGATTACTCTGGATTATCTGGGTAGGCCTAGTGTAGTCACTGGGGTTATTAGAAGGGAAGGAGGGAGGCATGACAGATAGAGAAGGCATGTGATGACAGACATAGAGAGTTGAAGAGAGAAACTGAAAGATACTAGGCTGCAGGTTTTAAAACTGGAGGGTGGGTCCATGAGTTACGCAGCTGGTCTCTACAAGCTCTACACGGGAAAGAAACATTCTTCTCTTGAGTCTCCAGGGAATCACAGTCCTGCTGCACCCCTGTAGGACTTCTGACTCCTGAGATGTAGGAGAATACATTTGCATTGTTTTAAAAAGGCCGATAAACTGGTGGAGATTTGTTACAGCAGCCAAGGGAAGCGAATATACTTTCCACGTGGTCATCCAGGGACCCAGTCTCCTTTTCCAAATCTTATTTTTTGTTTGTGTTTTGCTCCCGCCCCATGGGTTTCTCTACCAGGGATTGAACCCGTGCCCCCTGCCTTGGCAGCACGGAGTCTTAGCCCCTGGTCTACCGGCGCAGTCCTCCAGTCTCCTTTCTTTTAAGGCTCTACCAGACAGCAGGCCCTTGGAGTCTGCTGCATTCAGCCAGTAGGTGGAGAAACAATGAAGGGTGGTAGTGGGAGGCTTTTTGCACCAGGGTGATAAGTGGCAAACACAAGTTCTATTCCCATTCCATTGTTTTCACTCATGCCAGGATGTCATCCTGACGGAAATTCTCTGTTATACTTTATGATCACTTTTATCAGTCTGACACTCTTCATGTCATTACACACTCCTGTCCTTGCAGCTGCTCATGCTAGACATCTGGTAGTCATTTTTGATACCTCTGTCTCGCCTCATCTCCTACTTCTAATCTGTTACTGAGTCCTAGTGATTCTACCAAACCTCAAATCTATTACTTCACCTAATCTCCACTGCCACCATCCTCTTCCAAATACCTAGGAGGCTACAGTCAGTGTAGCTGTTCATTTAGGAAGACGATGAAAACTGCTTGGTGAGTAGGTAGTCTGTTTTTGCAATAGATGCCAAACTGAGTTATCAGCTGCTGGTCATTATTTTTTCATCATAGCCATAATTTGATATTGGATTTTAAATAACTTTAGCTTTTCAAAGTGTTAAATATTGTAAGGGTGAGTCTTGGTGTTTTCCTCATTTTAAGGATGCGTTAAAGGTCTGTAGTGACCTTAAGCCCTTGAGATGGAGGCAAAAAACTAATGAGCAAATTAAAAAAAATACATTCATGCCTCTAATGGTAAATTAACTTGACTGATATGAGCCAGAAAGCCTGGGGTAGAAGTGAACAAATTCAAATAATCAAGTTCACGCTCTTTCTGAGAAATGATTTTGCCTTCATGTCTCAGCACTATTGATGAGCTATGTTGGGCCCATGAGCATCAGCCATGCTTACCATTTTCTTCAGTGTATTGAGTAAGTTAACGCCCTGGGGAGCATGTGAGTAGATGCTGTGAGCCTTGAAATATTACTCTGCCACACTTTACCAGATGAGTTTGATCTGAATACCAGATGGTGGCACCTCATTTGTATCTTCACAAATATGCGATTCTTTTATTTTTCTTTTTTAAAGAAGAAATACACATTATACTGATCCCAGAAAAATATAAAAATGATTGTATTTTTCTACAGTCTTGCCTCATCATTCTGTTTTAAATAAGTCATATTACAACATTTGTTGTTTAGTTGCTTGGTAGTGTCTCTTTGCAACTCCATGGACTGCAGCACGCCTGGTTTCCCTGTCCTTCACTGTCCCCTGGGGTTTGCTCAAACTCATGTCCATTGAGTCAGTGACAACCATGTATTACAACATATATGTTTAATGTATATTTTAAGATTTTAAGACACTATTTTGAAATATTCCTATGTTTTTCATGCTATAAAGTGACATGTGTTCATACCAAAACAAGTAGAAGGAATATGTGAGTCCATCATACTGATTTAGAAGATATTAATTTGGTCCATATTCTTCTATAAATATATTGATGTATCCTTCTCAAGAGCTCACCTTTTAAAGTATTCTTACCTGTACCCAAGATGCTATACTGAAAAACCATTTTCTTCAGACTTTGTGATCTTCTTATCAAACACCTTCTTATCCACTTCATTATAGGATACTCGCGTGTACACAGTTCTTATGTTAGGTATCTGGTAGTCATTTTCAGTTCTTCCCTCTCTTTTATCTCCCACATCCAATCTGTTACCGAGTCCTATTGATTGTAACTATCTTTATCCAGTTTCTTTCATCTCTACTGCTACCACCTGCTTACTCGTCCATGCATGTATTTCTTCCTGCCTAAAATATTCCCCTTTCTCTGTATCCCTGCCCCTAGCTTTCCCAAGGCTACTTTCTTACTCACCATCACCTTCCTAATAGCTGTTTGCCCTTTAGATTTCATTTCTTGGTATTGTTTCTTCCAGGAAGCCTTTTCTGATAAACGCATAGAGACTGCCTTCTGTACGCTCTATTAGCACCTTATGCATATCTCTGTTATACCACTTAACCCCACAGTATTGCATTTTGTTTACTTATCTATCCTCTTCACTGTGTTCCTAATGCTTAAAAAATTCCTCCCCTTGCAGGATGGTCATACATTGTTGAATGCATAAATAAATAAAGTAGGAAACGAGGCTGAATGGTTAAATGGGATCAGTTTTGGCCTCTGAGAACTATATAGATTTTTGAGTAAACGAGTGATGCAGAAACACGTCGCTTTAGAACTGGCAGTATTATGGAGGACAGATTGAAAAGAAATGAGACAAACTGGAGAGTCCTGAGATTGTTGCTTGATCTCAGAGTGAAGTAATGAGGACATTGACTTTTGTTATTGGGAATAAGAAGGTATGAATGTGAGAACGCTCAAATCAATAAACAAAGGCTTGCTCCTGGTCATCCTGGGGTTAGATAATATAAATAGAACTCTCAGGGTTCCATTCCAAATAACAGAGAGGAAATTTCAAAAAAAAGGAGTGATGGCTACCAGCTGGAAGGACACTTTGAGGAAAAAATGTGAACGATCGCTAAATGTAGCCCCTTTCTTTCCTGCCACCTGCTCTTCAGTAATGAGGCCACTGGGTTGAACTCCTTCTGTTCTGGTTACATGTTGCGGCCAGCACAGCAGGTAGGGATTGAAAGTGTTCGTCACACAGTTTGGGAAAAAGAAACTAGAGACAGAATTAAAGGTTTAAAGATGGGACCGGGGGCGCTCAAGACCTCTTAGATCAAGAGCCCTGTTCCTCGGAGCCGCATCACTTATTTAGTGTATTGGCAAGCAGAAAGTATCTGTTGTGTTACAATGAAATCAGCCTCCTGTGTCCCCGGTCACATCTCCCATTTTATTGATTACTTCAAACTATATTTATTATTTTCTTGTACAAGGTGGTTCACCTAGCTGGAGGTCAGAGACCCGAATATGCCTTGGGAAAACATCTTGATGTGTGCACAAGCAGTGTTCTGAACTTGTACTTGACCTGGCGTTCCAAGGTCCATGCTATGTTTTTCCTTAGCTTAGCAGGGCATGGTGACCCCAACTAATCAACCTGATGTACTTTTATTTGGGTTATGCTGTATTCTATATTTTGCTTTTATTCTTTTTCCATGGTGATTTTCTCATGGCTTAGCCAGAGCAACAGGTGGCTGACTATTAACTCCTACAGTTACACAAACTTTTTCCTAGGGATAGGGGAATCTCACTGTCCCTCTGGGTAGTGTATATATTCTCCCAAGGGCTGCTTTATGTTTTTGTTACTTTGCATTTTAACACAGACTAGTTTCAAAAGTAATATAAGGAACAGCACACAACATAATCTGTCGTCCAAAAGTTGGAAAACAGAGCCAGGAGGTTAATTCCTGGTGTTTGCAAATACTGAGGAAACACTCCTGAACAACATATGTACTTGAATGTAGGTCATGCAATGGATCATAATAATAAACAATAACATTTTTAGCAGAAAGGAAAAAAGATGTCAACCTAAAGCCATAATTAATGAGCAAGTATTTAAAACTGGCTTACTATATTCAATGTATTACTGTATTCAAACAATATATTGAATGTATAATTATATATCAGTATATTACTATTGTGTGGGATATGTGTGTGTAAAGAGTATTGTGTGGTGTGTGTGTAAGGAGTATAAAGAGTAATCTTTGCTCTCATGGAGCTTATATGGATGAGGAAGTAAGTTGTAGTTTTGTGGAAGTATAAACAAAAATACAACAGTAACTAATTTAATGTGTAGTTGTATGATTAATTAAGGCCTTGGGTTTTAGGTAGCAAGTCAACTTAAGGAAAATTAAGCAAAAAAGGGGAATTTATAATGAGGAGACAGGACTATATCACAAGAGCAGGAATGTATCAGGGACTCTGAAAAAAAGCTGGAAAGATTGGAAAGCCATTAGCTCCTTTCTGTTTTCTAGCCCCTCACCGCTCAACTGACTCATTTCCTAAGGTGCTCCAGAGTGCCTATATTGGCATGTGGCAGACTGGCTATTTGATTCCAAATCAGATTTTCAGTTGAAGAAATCTGATTGTGTTACTTGGATTGAGCATCCATCCTCAGTCCCACCAACCATTATGTGTAGTAGAAATAGAGCTGTCGGGTTCAGAGACCATTTTCAGAGAAGATGCCCATTATACTGTAAATATTTTGTTTAGGAGTATCTATCCTTTTTACCACCAGTCGGTGTGGCCGAACCATTAGATTCAGCAATGGTTCATATGTTGCTGAACCATTGGATAACAGTTTCCCGGGCTGGAAAAATAATGAGGACTTGTCATGGTGACCCATGATTTGGTCAGAATTTCTGTTTGGTGCTGTGGAAATTTCTTCTATCGAATGGATGTTTGCACATACATTAATCACAGCTGCTCTCGGTGGGAATGCCACTCTGCTGTCTGTCACGCTTTTCTTCCCTGTATTTCAAAGTAGTGTAGGATTCCATCTTTGTTACCAAATTAACTTTTATTAAGTATAGCAGAGGCAGCCTCAGCGTTGAGGACAGGTCTGTAAATGCTCAGGAGAGCACAGAAATTTTATTACTTACGTGTGGCGCTCTCTCCAGGTTTCACATTATTTACATTCTCCCTATCTTCAGTTTCTGTTAACGTGATGCACTTGGTAGGAAAGTATGTGAAAACTGTGGTTCTTTCAGAATGCCTTCTAATGTGCCATGGGACAAACTGGACACAACAGCATTATAGGGCAGGAGATGGAATGTTTCATTATAGTTCAGATGGCTTGAACTGAACACTGAGATCTTGGATGGCTATTAAAATTGTCCTTGACATGATCTTGATAAGGAGGTAATGTGTGTGATGGCATTTGTTCAAGTTTCCTTTTGAGGATTCATTTACTTGAGGTTAGTTCCTTAACCTTTTCACTAGTTTATTACTTAAATACATACAGCCAAACTTTTTATCGGGCTTCCCTGGTGGCTCAGAGGTTAAAGTGCCTCCCTCCAATGCAGGAGGCCCAGGTTCGATCCCTGGGTCAGGAAGATCCCCTGGAGAAGGAAATGGTAACTCACTCCAGTATTCTTGCCTGGAAAATCCCATGGACGGAGAAGCCAGGTAGGCTACAGTCCATGGGGTCGCAAAGAGTCGGACACGACTGAGAGACTTCAAACTTTTTATCAGGAGAGTCTATAAGAAGTACTGAGTATGCTTTCATGTAGGACATGTAGGTATAATGATTCTTTGGTATTACCTTGGAAAATGGAAAGGCCCTAGGAAAAATTAAAATCAAAGAATTTTTAAAAAGAAACTTCAAATAGGGAACTTAAAAAATAAAGAGTACTTTTATGTCTATATGTTCAGAAATAAAATCAAGCTATTCTTTTCTAATCTTTAAATGAACTTTCAAATGGGTGAAAAGCTGTTAACTACAGGGTTTGAAAGTAACTTGAGAATGTAATATGAAAAACACTTTATATTATTAAAGTCCAGGAATGTATATTGCATACAACATATTTGTTTCCAGGTAGAGTGCTTATTCATTCATTCATTTTTGGCCTGGCCATGGAGTTCCAGATGCTTATGATCTCATGCTAGGAAAATGAAAGAAGTGGAATTACAATGAGATTTCTAGAGTAAGAAAGTGTTTCTTCTTCACTGTGGGTCAGGTGAGTGAAACTGATGGGTCCTGAGCTGAGACCTTGCTATAAAAGTAAGACCTCAATTTACTACAGCTTTAATGGCTCTTTTTCTGGGGGCTGATGTCGATGTAAGTGGTATAGCATGTGACTTGTCTGCTTCTCAGATCAGTGGGGAGACTCGAAGAAGCTGAAGGAGCAGTTCATTAATCTGGTTCCATGTGGAAATTAATGCCTGGAGCCTGAGTGACACAGCTTAGCATCTTTCTGTGTCCCTGGGCTACTTGCTGATGGCATTCTTCATTTATTCACACAACACATTTTTATTAAGAATCTAGCAGTGGCTCAATACATATATGTCAAGCAATCTAGATGTGCATTGATTTAGGATTCTGACTATAGAATTAACAACACCAAAAACTGCCTAAAACAGGAAAGAAAGGGAAAGGAAAAGTCGCTCAGTTGTGTCCAACTCTTTGAGACTCCATGGACTGTATGCTGCTGCTGCTAAGTCACTTCAGTTGTGTCTGACTCCATGCGACCCCATAGACGGCAGCCCACCAGGCTTCCCCGTCCCTGGGATTCTCCAGGCAAGAACACTGGAGTGGGTTGCCGTTTCCTTCTCCCCATGGACTATATAGCCCATGGAATTCTCCAGGCCAGAATATTGGAGTGGGTAGCCTTTTCCTTCTCCAGGGGGTCTTCCCAACCCAGGGATTGAACCCAGGTCTCCCGCAGTGCAGTCTGATTCTTTACCAGCTGAGCCACAAGGGAAGCCTAAAACAGGGGTAACAGGTAAAACAGAAGCTTATGAAAAGGCTTCTAAATCTCAAAAAATTCATTGTTATATTGGTTAGATTTTAGAGTTTGTACCTGACTCTCACACTAAATTGTCTTGATTAATCTACATCAAGGCTTTGCCTCAGTTAACTTTGTAAAAACAGTTAAATTTGTTTTAGTTTTAGAAGATTTGTGGTATAGTTATGCTTGAATTATAATTCACCCCAGGTATTGAATACATACTATGTGTAAGGCATTTTGTTAAATTCTCTGAGGACAAAAGTACATTTGTGTCCTGTGCTAAGTCACTTCGGTCCTGTCTGTCTACTTGCGAGGCTGTGGACTATAGCCTGCAAGGCTCCTCTGTCCATGCAATTCTCCAAGAATACAGGAGTGGGTTGCCATTTCCTCCACTAGGGGATCTTTCCAACCCAGGGATCTAACGAACCCACGTCTCCTGTGTCTCCTGAATTGCAGGTGGATTCTTTACTGCTGAGCCACCAAGTGGTGCATGGTTCTTTTTCTCAAAGAGTTCATGGTCTAATAGTGAAATTGAGATGCATGAAAATATAATAACTGCTAGTGGACAGTGATAAATGCACATACAGAAAAATTAAGCTTAGCTATGTGAGTTTATAGTCTCATATAATAAAGCAGTTCCAAATGCCGTTTTTGGAATGATTTAAAGTTTTCCTGATTATTTTAGATTAAAGAGAGCCTGTGTGTGCACACATGAGCACGTGTTTACACTGGTGTGCTGGTGAAGGCACTTTGCTATGTCCATGTGTCTTGCTGGATTCTGTGTGTGATATAGTGGAAGGCAGAGGACTAGATGTGATTTTTCTTTATCTTTCCGTGTGACATTGGGCTCATCATCAAATATCTTCGGGTATTGTAAATTGAGGATGCAGGTAACTCTCCTGGGTAAAGGAGAGTTCTCTAGGTCAAATGAGTAATCAGAAAAGGTATGTTGGAAATGATAAATCCATACAGAATAACTCAACTCTAAGCAAATATTTTCCTTTGATTTAAGGTATTCTGTTTAATTCTATGCAAGTATTTAAATATTATGAAGGGTAGTTGCTTTATGATGATAAAATGTTATAGTTTTCTTTGTACACATTAAAAAGCCATAAGTGTTTTTAATTGTCCTTAATTCCCCATGGCATGTTCATTTTCATTCTTAATGACTCCACATGGTTCAAAATTAATTTGCATCCTTATCCAATGTCATATCATGGCTCTTCGATATACTTTGATATACTTGCAGAATTCTGTGGTAAATCTTAAGATGCACAAAGATTTTCTTTATGTGCATATTAATAACTAATTATAAATATGACCCAAATTTTATAGTCTTTATCCCCTGCCTCATTCTCGAAGGATAATCGTAGCTTTCACATAATAACTAAAATACTAGACTCAATTGAAATAAAATTAATTTTTATAAATGAATAGATTTACAAATTCTAGGTCAAGGACAACTGCTTCTTGCTGCTAAGTTGCTTCAGTCATGTCCGACTCTGTGCGACCCCAGAGACGGCAGCCTACCAGGCTCCCCCGTCCCTGGGATTCTCCAGGCAAGAACACTGGAGTGGGTTGCCATTTCCTTCTCCAATGCAGGAAAGTGAAAAATGAAAGTGAAGTCACTCAGTCATGTCCGACTCTTCACGACCCCATGGACTGCAGCCTACCAGGCTCCTCCGCCCATGGGATTTTCCAGGCAAGAGTACTGGAGTGGGGTGCCATTGCCTTCTCCAAACTGCTTCTTAGTAACCCTTTATTTAATGCCTGTGCTCTGCTGTGCTTACTTGCTCAGTTTTGTCTGACTCTTTCTGACGTCATGGACTGTAGCCCATCAGGCTCCTCTGTCCATGGGGGTTCTGGCAGGCAAGAATACTGGAGTGGGTTGCCATGCCCTCCTCCAGGGGATCTTCCCAGCCCGGGGATTGAACGCAGTCTCCCACATTGCCTGGATTTGACTTAACACAAAGTTCTTCTGTGAAATGAAGATACACTGCTTGACTTTCCTGGCTTTCTGGTGGATGAACAGACTGAATAAGGCTTCAGTAGATGCTCTTTGGGACTACATTTTAAAATTTTTACATAGTTGTTATGATTTTAGACTATCTAGTCAAAAAATGTTTTTTTTCCTTCTCTAAGGAATCACAGAGCCTTAGCATGATCCTGGGCTATAGATAGGATGGAGAAGTCAGATAGCAAGTGGGAGAGGTAATGAGGAGGTGACTTTGGAGCTGGCTGGGGGATAAGGCGGCTTCTGGGCTTCAGTCTTGAGTGGAGACACAATACAGAAGGCCAAGAGCACTATTGAGTCTGTCAAACTCTGGGGTAAATTGAAAGCATCTTTTCTCAGCAGGAGCCATCAATTTAGGAAAGGAGCAATTAGGTGATAGCAGTAGGATACTGAAAAAGCAATTCTCGCCTTTAATCTGAGAGTCAAACGAATAGGAGAGAAGTGATGGTAATCTAAGCAGTCAGGAACTGCTCAGATGTGACTCTATAGGGTAGAAAAGATACTCATCTGTTTTTAAGGAGGAGATTTTCAGGTTTTTTTAAGAAACATAGTTCTTACCTCCAGGTGGAATCTTACATGGCTTCTTATATTCCCTGTGTACCTGCTTCATTTATAAAAGAAGTTAAAGTAGAATTTCTGCAGTTTGAACCAGGGAAGGGGGTCCATCCAAACTCATCTTACTGTCATTCTCCCTGGGAACTCTCAAGTAATCTCTTGGAGCTTGAAGGTTCCACAGACCACTGTTTAAAAGCTGCTACCTCAAGTTATAAAGGAAAACAAATGTTTAGACCAGAAATACTACTAACTCTATAGCTTGGTCAATTCACTTAACCTTCTTAAACCTCTGTTTTCTTATCTATAATCTGGGACTAATACTGTTTACTTGGTGTGGTTGCTGTGAGGATTAAATTAGATGAGCTAATGGATTTAAGATGCTTAATACCATGCTTGATACATTGCAGTGACTCAGAGCAATCAGGTATCTATGACTTGGTTCAATTTTATTTATCAAATTGTTTTTGAACCTCTTGCTTCCAACTGAAATAAACCATTATGTGTCAGTTATTAAGTTACTGTCTCTCTCAGCTCTAAACCTATCATCCTCCTAATGCCTACTCTCATGCCAGAGCTGGGACTCACATTTCTGCTTAGTCAGCAGTCTCCATGTTGGGCTCTGCCAACAGGGGCGCCAGGGAGAGTGCACAGCTGGTGGAGGGAGAAGAGGCCTGCGCCTTGCTGTTGGTTCGTGCGGGCTTCTTGACTTTGTCGGGGTCACCCTTACCTCAGTTTACCCTGGCCGCAGCAGCTGAGTCCAACAGCAGCAGTTGAATCCAGTTTTCACTTCACTAATACTGGCAGGATCAGCCTTGTTCAGCTCCCTCAGAGGCACCAGCATCAGGAAAAACAGTGCCACCGCCCCAATGGTGTGGGTCCCGGGCATACCAGGCCCCCCTCAACAAGCTTCTAAATTTTAATGATTCCCCCATCTTCGTGCAGTTGTTACTCTGTGATAACTTAGAGTTCTCTCTGCTTTTTCAGCTATTCGACATATGATTAAAAATCATCCATATTAAATTCTATTAAAAATAAATGTGGCTTCTCTGCCCCAACTGGCCCCTAACAGATACTGACACCTGTTCCTGCCTTTGTTTCCCTTTTGGGATTTGTTTTTGGGTCCCAAGTGTCTTCATAACTAAGTGGTGCATGGTAAGTCCATGCACACGGTAAGTCCAGGCAGCCTACTGACTAACACTACCTGAGTGTCTCTCTTTGGATCCCACACTCAGTATTTCCCCACCTGTATTCATTATCTTTGCTCATTGCCACACGTGCCATGAATTCCTTCTTTATATCAGTCGGCAGCATCAGTGTGTGCCTTTGTTCATTCATTCATTCATTCATTCATTTGCTACGCCATGTGCCTAACAGGATGTTAGTTCTTCTTTAGTTCCCATACCGGCCACTGAACCTGTGCCGCAGCAGTGAAAGTGCAGAGTCCTAACCACTAGCCCACCAGGGACTACCCTCAGTGTGTGCTTTTGTATGAATGGAATTCACAGTGCTCTAAACTTGACCTCTATAGCAATTGAACCAACGTGAACAAATGAAAATTACTAACATCTTGGAACTTCAAGTTGTTTTAACAGCTAAGATGAATTTTTGTTTTGAAGGTATTAACCTAATTCATTTTAGAATTTGAATCTTTAAAAGTTAATAATAAGAACAGATGCACTTGATTAGGAATTGGGAAACCCAAACCCTGTTCCTTTTGTTTCACACATTTCCACAACTCATTAGTCTTTCACTTTCTCCAATAAAATGGGATTAGAATAGTTGCTCCCATATATATCAAAATAGATTTAATATGTACATGAACATACACATTAAATAATGTAGCAAGTTATTATGATTTAAAAAAATTTAAAATTATGTAAAATTTTAACATACTTTAAAGACTTTTCCCTCTGAGTGTAATTAAAACAGATGGGTCCAAAGTACCATCTATAAAAGGAGTGTGAACTATACTTAAAATTTTAGACTATTCCACTTACCATAAGAAATTCATTGCATTTCACAAAATATTATTGCCTAAAACTTGGGAGCATTTGGATTACATAGTTATTAAATAATTATCTGACATAATTGTGTTTTTTTGAGAAGCTGTTCCTGTCTTGCATAGCTGTGTTTGAAAAAAGGAGTCTTTGATATAAAAGAATGATGCATCAGCTCAATTTCACTGGCATAGAGTTGGGGAGGGATGAAGAGTTGTTTTATTTCTAATAGGGAATGGGTGAGGGAACAGATCAAGTGATGAATTTTAAATTATTTCAGTTTTCATGCTGGATCAATGTTTGCTATTGCTGAAATTTTTCTTGAGTAATTTTAGTTTTGAGAAAATTAGAATTGATTTACTGGTAATGTAGATTCAGAATGGAAACAACTAGAAGCCATGCTGAATAATAAACTAAAATATAGATTTCTTGTCCCAGTGTTTAAAACTCACCATTTTTTAAAGAAAAAAAGTGAACTGTAGTTAACCCAAATGTTTATAAGGGTGGATATGAATTATGTCTATAGTGTAGCAAGAAAAACTTGATGCCCATAATGTGCCAGCTTATTATCAAAGAATTCAATAAAACTCCAATGAAATGCCAAATTGTTCTTCCTTTTAGATATAGTTAGGAATTGAAATACCATCAAACAAATTCAATTCTGCATGCAATGAACCGGTTATTTTTATTGAAGAAACAAACAATTATATAAATATCTTCTTTGAGCAAATAGGCAGTTGAATTTCAATGATTTAGACAGCTTTCTTTTCAATTAAAAAGATTATGAAGAAAAGTTATAAGGAAATCAAGTAAAAATAATAAAAATACATTTGTAACAGATTCCAGCAGTTATTTTAAGATAGTGAGATGTTTGGTTTCCTTTTCTGAGATTTTTCAGTATAGGGCCAATTTGAATTATTATTCGTTGCCCTCTTCAGATTTTCAAATGTATAAGGATTTCTAATAATATATATAAATATATATATTTCCTCTATATGTTTAGCTACAAAGAAATGCCAGTCATTTGACAAACATTTATGAGTTGTACTGTGTTCTGGAAACTGTCATAGGTCCTGGAGTGGGGTTGATGTTAGAAGATAGGGGAGGAGGTACAAAGATGAGGACCATGGCCCGATCAGATAACCTTTATGATGAAACATGGGAACCCTGCAGTTTCGTAGTTCATCATGGTTCTTAGGGGAGAAGTGGGAAAAAATGAGAAAACTGGAGTTAGGAGTTCTTTATTTTCCATGTTGGCCACTTTCCAGCCATAGCCCTATTGATTTTGTGTCTGTCTGTCAGAGTATGCCCAGAAACCATAACTTGGAAGAGTGCTTATGGACTTTTCCACCTGTTATTACGCATCTGTAGCAAAGAGATCACCAATACCTTTTTCCTTTTTAACTAAACCTTATGGAAACAGTTGATTCCATCAATGGGGTCTGCCGCCCGGAAGATGCAGAGCAGGGCTCACCACCTAGAGGAGTGCACAGCAAACCCGAGGCCTCTCTGTGACGGCATGGCTGGTTGGCTTGGAAGTAATTCTATCCTGCCTGTTTCTGCTGTAAACAGATGTACTTGTGTGTTATGCTTAAAAGTAAAATAAGGAAAGTAGTGGTACATACATACATACAGTGGAATATTACTCAGCCATAAAAAGGAACACATTTGAGTCAGTTCTGATGAGATGGATGAACTTAGAGCCTGTTAAACAAAGTGAAGTAAGTCAGAGAGAGAGAAACAAATATAGTATATTAACGCGTATATATTGAATCTGGAAAGATGTTATTGATAAACCTATGTGCTGGGCAGCAGTGGAGATGCAGACATAGAGAACAGATTTGTGGACACAGAGGGAGGAAGAAGAGGGTGGGATGAATGGAAAGGATTGCATGGAAACGTATCCACTACCACGTGGAAATAGATAGCCAGGGGAATTTGCTGTATGACTCAGGGAACTCAAACCGTGGCTCTGTGACAAACTAGATGGGGGGGATGAGGTAGGATGTGGGAGGGAGGTTCAAGAGGGAAGGGACATATGTATACCTCCGACTGATTCATGTTCACCAATATTGTAAAGCAATCATCCTTCATTTAAAAATGGGTAAATTAAAAAATAAGGAAACTAGAAGCCAGTATTTGACATTAGTATGAATCCTTCAGGGATTCTTTCATTCATTCTGTCCTTCCTGAGTTCTGAAGCATCTCATACAGGGGAAGACATGCTAGTAGCACACCCTGGGGACACGATGAACGGCTTGGTCTCTGTCCTGGAAAGCATGAATTCTAGCAAGGAGGAACCCACTTGCGCTGAACTAATGGCTTGTTGCAGAAAGGCTTTGGGCCAAGTTTTTTTCCTAAGAGGTTGCTGAACTCCTTTACGTGTTTTGACCAAATTGAGCATTTTCCACAAGGCACTTGACAAAGTTGCAGAAGAAAGAGCAGACTTGGTGGCATGGAGTGATCTGTTTCGTATTTGCCCCTCCTGATCAGAGCCAGAAGCTTTGTGGATTGGCCAGTGTGTTTCCCCCTACCGCATAAAACCATCTGGAGGAGGGAGACTCAGCCAAGTGATCTCTGTCTCGCCCTCTCCAGTTAGGTGATGTTAAAGGAGAAAAGATTGGAAATGATCAGAATGGAAGAGGTATAATGACTTTGTGATTAGGTCTCAGACTTCTTCATAGAGCTTCATCGCTCTCCCCCGTACATACTCTCACGCTAACTCCTGACTGGTCCTTCTAACAGCAGGGCTGTTACACCTCAGCTCTAGGGCAGAATGGGGTGGCCTCATCTGCTATCCTTTCATTTCTCTTTAAAGCACAGGAAGAGGAGGCTAATTGCTCAAGGAGATAGACTGTGGTTATCAAAACTTTATTTTTTGTGAGGTCTCGACCATCAGTTCATTGTTACCACATCAGACTCGTTAAACATTAACATGCCTTCTATTTTTCTTTCCAAACAAGTGATATTAATAATGTACATTGAGAAAACTTCCAAAACATAAACTGACACTTTGTTTTTCTTTTCTCACCTCCAAGATGAGCTCATTATCCAATAGAGCTTTTAAGAAATGTTCTTTATCTTGTTAAGAGAGACCATAGCGCATCTGCTCTGGTTTGAATGTTTGTGTTCCTCCCAAATTCATAGGTTGAAATCCTAGCCCCCAAAGGTATTAGTTGGTAGTGCCTTTGGGAGGTGATTAGATCAGAAGGCTGGAACCCTCATGAGTGGAATTAGTGCTCATATAAAAGACCCTCAGAGAGCTCTCTTGACTCTTCCATCATGTGTGGATACAATGAGAAGGCTGAAACCCAGAAGAGAGCTCCTCCCTGACCATGCTGGCACCTTATTCTCAGACTTCCAGCCTCTGCTGCTGCTGCTGCTGCTAAGTCTCTTTAGTCGTGTTTGACTCTGTGCGACCCCAGAGACAGCAGCCCGCCAAACTCCCCTGTCCCTGGGATTCTCCAGGCAAGAATACTGGAGTGGGTTGCCATTTCCTTCTCCAGTGCATGAAAGTGAAAAGTGAAAGTGAAGTCACTCAGTCGTGTCTGACTCTTAGCGACCCCATGAACTGCAGCCCACAAGTCTCCTCCATCCATGGGATTTTCCAGGCAAGAGTACTGGAGTGGGGTGCCATTGCCTCTAGGACTGTGAATAATAAATTTCTATTGTTTATAAGCTACCCAGCCTGTGGTATTTTGTTATAGCAGCCCAAAGGGACTAAGACAACATCTCTATTATAACAGTAACTTGAAGCTGTCTTTGAATGTATACCTTTAATAGTGTCCTTATCTCTCAGTGTTGCAGAATCTGCTTCCCTTCTTCCTCATGGACCCTAAGCATCATGAGCGCAGAGATCTTATCTATATATTTTCAACACCTGGTATGATGTGTAACACCTGGTAGGATCCAATAAATAGGTGGTGAGGCAATATTTGTTGATTGAAGGAGTGAATGTTTTAAAAAAATTCTAAGTTAGAATGGAATTCCGTTGTATGATTTTGGTTTGATGTCCAATTTCAAAGAAGTCATTTTCCTTGTCTGAAAGGTTTGATAATGTCATTTTATAATCTTTTGATTAAATCAAACGTACCAGCATTTCCTTTCAAATATATCAGCTTATTGTTCTGTCATTCAGTCATTTCTGTCTTGGTAATGAGGAGCTCTGAACTCTAAAAGACAAAAGCTCTCTATCATTCAAATGCATTATACTCAAAGCAAAGTTTCTCTTCAGATATGAATACTACATTTCCTAAATCAAGTGAAAGTTAATATTAACATTCGCTGGAGAGTTTTTGTTCCCATTACAAGCCTTTGACTTTCATTTACTCATGACCTATTTTTTTCATGACATTTAAGTAGATGATGCCCTTTTTCAATGAGTAATGGGGAAAAGGAGGTAATGAGGCATACATGGAAGGAGGTAATACAGATGGAATAAGTGATACAGCTGTGACATTAATATTATCACCATAATCTCTTTCAACATGATGATTCAAGGTGACTTATTAGTATTGATGGTATTTATTCACCTATAACCTGCTAATAAACAGAGAATGATGAGTCATTACTGTCAGCGTATGAGCTTCCTCAGAGAGCTTTTGTTAATGACCAGCGACATTTACTGTGTTTTGAGATGGTTGTTCATAAGACTTGGAAGAATTTGTTGACTGCAAAGTGTAAAATAATAAACTTTTTTGGATGATTGCAATGGGCAAATCTAGTTAATTTTGAAGTATCCATTTAGTATTTAATGTCATAGATTAATTTTTATGTGCAAGCAGTTATTAGGTTTAAAAGCTATTCTCAAGTAATAAAATTTACTCATTTTAAAAATTTTCTTTATTTTAAAAATATACTATTCTCTTTAGATCAGATATACAAAGCACGTATTTTATAAACATCAATATCTTTCCAAAGTGATTGGGTATGTTTTTCTCAAGGTTCAGTAGAAGATTAGGAAATCCATAACTTATCCAATGACTAAGGATAA
Source organism: Ovis canadensis (assembly GCF_042477335.2). NCBI lineage: Eukaryota > Metazoa > Chordata > Mammalia > Artiodactyla > Bovidae > Ovis > Ovis canadensis. The sequence goes on along the minus strand of NC_091262.1, from coordinate 62,473,449 downwards.
AAATTGCCATCAATTTTAGATTTATTCTTTGGAATAAATCTAAATCCTAATGGCTAGACATTCCAGAAATGAGTTGCCTCCATCCTGGCTTGGGAGTTATACTTGGGTGGAGGAGAGGGAGAGGGATGGGTCAGGACCCTGGGATCTGTAAGTGTTGAACTAACATGTAAAGTCCTGCTTCCCATTTCTTTTTCAGAATGTGATAGATACTATTGGGATTAAAAATAATTCTCTGGGATGAAATCTAATTAAAATTATTGTAGCATTAGTACTAAACTTCTGATTAGTTAAATATGGCAGTGATTGATGAAAATGTCCAGTATTGGTAGGAATGTTAGTAATGGAAAAATGTTTTCAACCTGTCTGTGAGACAGCATTGCATTATTACCTAGAAGTCATTTCCTTAAAGGTAAACATTTATTTTATTCTCTAGATTCATATTTCACTTAAAGTCAAAATTGAAAATATGGTAATTAATCTCAGTGGAATTTCTGTCTCTGTTCCCATAAATGTCGTCTAAATTTTCCCAGATGTTATGATTAATTTTCATTATTGCTTTTAGCTTATCTTTCTTTCTAGTCCCCATTTTCCTTTTTCTGATCTCACCCTGTTCTATCAGAACAAATTCCAGTTCTTATGTAAGAAACAAGGAAGGATTCAAATTACTTGCAATTGTAGAGTTTGTTTTGAACTTTGTTCCCTAGTCCTTTTTCTGGCTGTGTGTCTCCATTTTCTGGGGCTTCTCAAGTGGCGCTGGTGGAAAAGAACCTGCCTGCCAACGCAGATGTAAGAGATTCAGGTTCGATCCCTTGGAGGAGGGCATGGCAGCCCACTCCAGTGTTCTTGACAGGAGAATCCCGAGAACAGAGGAGCCTGGTGGGCCACAGTCTATGGGGTCACAAAGACATGACTGACGTGACTTAGCAGCAGCAGCAGCCCCATTTTCTCCTCTTTCAGAGCCTTGTTCAGGTTACTTTTACTATTGTCTTTTACATTGAGCCGTTGGGAAAAATGAAAGCCCTGAGTCTTTCAAATATTATTCTTGTGGCCGTCAAATTTTCTGAGCATTAGTAATTGATCCTTTCACTTCCCAGCTTAATTTGCAACTGCTTTCCTCTTGGACTTTATTATGGATGTTAATGGAATTTTTGAAGTGATTTTACATAAAGTTAGGATTGTGAGTAGAACGTTATATTGAATTTAAACTATCTTGATCTTCCTAATTTGTGAGACTATTTAAAGTGATTTTTAAATAGTAGGGCACATGCTTTACAAAACTGGTTTATTACAAGACGAAGGAGCTAGGAGAATGTACTAAGCAGTAAATTGTCAGCTCTATATAGATAATCCTGTGTCCTGATAGTGGAGCTAAGGAGCTTTTGTGGGAGGGAAGATTAACATTATTTTACCAGACTAGAGAATATATCCAAAGTATTTGCAGATTTGAAAAATGAAAACTGACTAATCATAATGATTTATCTAAACCCTTTTTGAATTCACTAAATTTTTAGGCACGTAGGTGTTAGGTATTCAAGAAGGCTACTTCACTTTATTCATTGGTTTTTATTTATCTTCAAACTTATTATTTCAATCATTAAGAAAGATTGGCTTTGGTAAACAAGTGTATGTCTTATTCTTCTCACATCCCATGATCAAGATCACATTGTAGCACAGCCTTTATAACATATTTAAAAATATTTTTAGTAAGAAATATTTTGCATTATGTATAAATCAGGGTCCTGGAAAGCTAGGACAATTTGTAGAGAGCTTAATAAGGAATTAACCAAGGTTAGAGGGCTTCCCTGGTGGTTCAGTGGTAAAGAATCTAGCTGCCAATGCAGAAAACATGGGTTTGATCTCTGAGTTGGAAGGATACCCTGGAGAAAGAAATGGCAACCCACTCGAGTATTCTTGGTTGGGAAATCCCATGGACAGAGGAACCTGGTGGGCTACAGTCCATGGGGTCACAAAGAGTCAGACAGGACTTAGTGACTAAACAAAAACAACAGACCAGAGTTTGAGGAAACCTGGATGATTGTTTTAGTAACCATATGGCAGTAGGGCAGTAGCAGCTGGTTATTGCCCCAGGCCTGGAGGAGTGTGGTGAGCAGTTTCTGAGATGGATCCCACCCATCCCCTCTTCCCAATAAGTATGGTATTCATGCCCTTGTGCATTCCCTTACTCTTGAGCGTGGGCTGGGCCTAGTCACTCGCTTCTAGTGAACTGAACATAACGGGACGTAACTTCTGAGTTTAGGTTGCAGAAGACTTGCTTGTGGATCAGTTGCTTTGGGGGAAGAGGCTTCCATGGCTTCAGCTGGCTATTGAGAAGCTGTTACTACAGGAAGCTGAGATTCCTCAGCCCAGCAGCCTGTGACATCATAATGAGTGAGCTGGAAGTAGATTCTCCCTCAACTGAGCCTTCAGGTGAAACTGCAGCTCCTGTTGACCCCTGGCTTACAGCTTTCGGAGAGAACTTGAGGCAGAGGGACTCAGAATCTGTGAGATAATAGATGTTCGTTGTGTTAAGCTTCTGAGTTTGTTATGTGGCAGTAGATACCGTATACGAAGGGAGCGGTTACTGGAGACAGAGGGCTGTGTGGGGGTCTCCTGTTAGGAGCTGTGACTTTCAGTCCAGCGTCACACTCAATTTGCAGGAATCTGGGATTACAGGTACCCTGACTTCAGTTCCTGTCTTTTCGATCCTGCTGGAGCTCCATATTTGCCAGACCTAGAGATAAGGCAGGAGGCAGACCACCTGGGTGTGCCCACCATGACTTGATGAAGGAGTGAAGAGGCAAGTGGATATGGAAGATACATAGCACATGCAAAGAAATGGGCCTTTTTATACTTACCATGCAAACTGAGAAACTGCTATATGTCTTACTCAGTCCAAGAGACCACTGTTGTAAGTATATTTTAAATCTTCTTTACCTTCCCTGAATGCATTCTTATCCCTTCACCCAGAAATAGTTGTGATCTTCATTTTGGGGTTTATCATTGCCATGGAGGCCTTCATTCTGACTATTTAGGTTTCATGATCTGAGTGGCCTATAGTGCGCCAGGCTTGTGCTAGAACAGTGTTTTATTCTTTGATCCTCTTACCTTGTTACTTTGGCAAACAGGATCACTGATCTTTGTGCACAAAGGTGGCTCTCCTCAAATTCTGCTGGCTCAGCTGAAGAGTAACGCACTGCTCTGTTCGTTCATCAATGGAGATGTCAGCAAATGTTTACTGTAATGGTCTAAAAAGTAAATACTTTGGGCTTTGTGGGCTGTGTGGTCTCAGTTCCTGAGAGACCTCTGTATCAAACTGTTCACCTCTGGCATCATAATGGAAATCAGCCAAAGACAATATGAAAATGAATTGCTGTGACTAAGTTAAGAAGAATTTAACAGAATCAGGAGGCAGGCTGGAGTGTGCCCCAGGGGATGCATCCTTGGTCTACAGCATCCCCAAGGAAATGACCGTGGGCTTAGTCATGCTGGTGTCACACGTGACCTCCAGAGGAGGAGACAGATTCAAGTGTGAAACCCTAACAGTCATAGCCCCCTGGAAAAGCAGCTGTGTTTAGTGTCTCTGAGAGAGGGCAACACCAGGGAGAGGGAGGTACACCAGAGGCTCTAGGGGAAGCTGAGCACCAGGAGGGAGCAGGGAGTGCAGGAAAGCAGGGGCAGCGCTGGCTCCTGTCAAGTCAGAGTCGGGGTGGGTGATTTGGAGAGTGGAACAGCACAGCCAATGCCTGTGGGCTGCTGTGGGTGACCACGCGGGTGGTGGCTTGACTGAGATCTCAGAGATGTATTCCAGAGGCGTGAGTGCAGTGCACTGTGGACAGCATAGAGCTGAGCGATTCTGGGGCTGCGAGCAACAACCTGCTCTAACACAGTTTAGAGCACCACTGAACTTAACTCCCGAAGAGCCCTGGTGGAGAGCAAACCTCGGAGATTTGTGTGTGTGGCCTTAGGGGGTTGGACATGAGGTTCTGTAGGGAATTTTGAGCTGTCAAATTGCTGATCAAACTGTTGTGCGACACTTCCTGTGCATGCCTGTTCATTTCTGTCTGACCTTTTGCAACCTTGTGGACTATAGCCCACCAGGTTCCTCTGTCCATGGTATTTTCTAAGCAAGAATACTGGAGTGGGTTGCCATTTCCTTCTCCGGGGGATCTTTCTGACCCAGGGATCGAACCTGTGTCTCCTGCATTGGCAGGTGGATTCTTTACCACTGAGCCACCTGGGAAGCCCCTCCTGTACCCGCAGGTGATGGGTAAGGGCACAATTTGAGGTCCTGGGGCATGTGAAGATTGTATAAGTAGCTTATGGTGTTTTCCTTACACGTGCTTCCCAGTATTTACGTACCCTGAAATGTCAGTTTTGCTTCTGCGTTTTCTTTTCTTTTTAAAACTTACGATTTAAAAGAGTTCTATGAAACACAATCCTGCAATATGTTCTGAAATAAAACAAAGGAGTTCCATAATCAAAGTTTTTTAAACAATGACATTTCCCTCTAAAAGAAAAACTCAATTCCTGGGTATAAGATACAGAATTATTAGTATTTTAACTTTGTTGCTGCTAAGTCACTTCAGTCATGTCTGACTCTGTGCGACCCCATAGACGGCAGCCCACCAGGCTCCCCCGTTCCTGGGATTCTCCAGGCAAGAACACTGGAGTGGGTTGCTATTTCCTTCTCCAATGCATGAAAGTGAAAAGTGAAAGTGAAGTCGCTCAGTTGTGTCCGACCCTCAGCAACCCCATGGACTGCAGCCTTCCAGGCTCCTCCATCCATGGGATTTTCCAGGCAAGAGTACTGGAGTGGGGTGCCACTGCCAATAGCCAAATCTTGACTGTAGCCAATCTTGACTTGAGTTCTTCCATTAGAGAAAAGTGCTTCATTTAAAGTAGTTGGAAGTGGGTTGGCATGGATTGGAAGGAAAAGAAAACCCAGCCTCTTCCTATGGATTCACAACATATGGGTAGAGATTCCGAGAGGCCTAAGTGTAAAAATAGTAACTATAGTGAAAATCTGTTAAACTGTATTTAATTTAGCATTTTCCAAATTTATCGGGCCACATGTCTCTTTTCTAACATCCACTGACCTTCTGTAGAACCAGTGTCTAAGGAATAGTTTTTGCCTTTAACTCATTTCTCTAGTTGTGATCAAACCCTTCATTTAAAAGTAATCTTTAGAGTAGACTTTATTACAGGCTTTTGCAGTCTCTTGATATTTTTGAACATCACCTCTAAGAAGTTTAGATTTTGACTTAAAAGGGATCACGAGGATCATCTTGTTAGAGGATTGACAGGGCTTGATAATGGCCTCGGTATGGCAAGTGGAAGAACAGAATCAGGTAATGCTCCGGCTGCTGGCTTGCACTCCTGCCCAGATGGTGAGGCTTTTTCTGGAATGAGGAAGCTTGCAGAAGACACAGGCCAGAGGTGTGTCATCAAGAGCGAAGGAGAAACCAGCTGGGTCAAGAGCTGCTGAGAAATCAAATTGAAAGGTGGGAAAGAGAAAAATTATTTAGCTCTGTGCTGTATGAGGTGCTATGCTTTTATGCTTTAATACATGTAGTTCTTATAAAAATCATAGGGAGAAGATATTACTTTACAGATGAGAGAATTGGCTCAGAAAAATTATGTAACAAACCCAAAGACAAACATCTAGTTACTGGTAGCAGGGATTCAAACAAAAGTCTTTATTCTCTGAGCTACTCTTCCTTCCCATAGTCTCTATTTTAGTATCAATGTTTGCATTTTTGTGTGGCTGATCAGCAAGTTTTGACCATTCACACTGCAGAGTATAATAATTTTTAGCTCTAACTTCTTAGCCTACTACTGCTACATTTTGACCTTGTTATTCCTTGATGGAGGGTGGGAAGAGACAAGATATTTCCTGTAAAGATTTTTGGAGGAAGACTGATGAAATTGTAATTTATTAAAAGGAGGCTATAAAATGTAACTGTAGGGGAATTCATCCTCTATTAATACAAAAAATATGGCATGCCATAGTTCATTCTGAAGTTTATTGCCACAAATATTGAAGAAAGCATGTTACAACATTATATTGACATCCTACACCCACCAATCACTCAAGTACTAGGAAATTTTGCACTACTGCCAGTCAAACCATAATTCTTGGTAATATGATGCAGTTGAATATTTGAGCAAGGAGGTGGTCTTGGATGTAACCAGACTATTCTAGAAGGTGTTTAAAACTTGCTTTAAAAAATGAGTCTGACCTCTTTAGATATTTTTTCTTGGTATGGCCTAATATGTTGCAATATGAATAATTCTAGGTTGGCCAGGTTGCCTAGTGTCAGGAGAAACGTCTCAGTTTTGTCATAAGTAGGCTGTGAAGTGTGCTTCCCTGGTGGCTCAGATGGTAAAGAATCTGCCTGCAATGCAGGAGACCTGGGTTTGATTCCTGGGTAAGGAAGATCCTCTGCAGAAGGGAATGGCTACCCACTCCAGTATTCTTGCCTGGAGAATTCCACGGACAAAGAAGCCTGGTGAGCTACAGTCTATGGGTTGACTACCACACACAGGCTGTGAAGTAAATGATTACCAGCTGGTTATTCCTGTGTGTGCAGCACCATTTGCTTCTACCAATTGTTCAGTTATTTCTCAGATGATTATATTTGGCTGCTTGAGCCCCAGATTTTTATAGAATCGTTTAACTTAAGACTTTACTACCCAGTAGGCTGAACACCAGGGTATCATTTTAGTTTATCATTTTTAATATAACAGAAAACCTTTTGTGTACATTTCAGGGAAGGAATATGGAATAAATGAAATCCTGGCTCTACAGCTGCTATGCTAGGATCAATTGTTTTAAAATAACACAAACGGGCACATAGTGGAAACTCAATAAATACAGCGGTTGATGCTTTTGGTGTTATGGAGAGTGTTTAATGTTTTAGGTGACTGTTCATCCTTCTCCCTTCTCACAGAAATGCCTCTGATTTGATCTGTGCTGCCCATGGCTCCCAGAGGCAGCTGCTGTCATTCTAGGGGAAGCAGTAGAGTATAATGTTGGGAACAAGACCTTGGGAGCCAGCCTCAGTTTGAATCCCAGCTCCTGCTGGAATAGCTGTGTGACTTTGGCAAGTTGCTTAACCTTTCTGCGTCTGTTTCCTCAAGTGTAAGATGAGGCGGATGATAATAGTAGTTCCTACCTCATAGGGTTGTTATGAAGTTGTTATGTGTGGCACATAATAAATAAAACCCTGGGAAGCTTAAGTCACTCTCCTGACTCGGAGTCTCTCTCACATCTGTTGTTTGTACCTTCACTCAGCTGCGGAGCTTACTCTCACAGTTACACCTTGGATCTAGTCACCGCTAGGAACTCAGGTGCTTTTGGACTTTTCTCTTTTTCACTGTCCCACTTCCCAAGTTCTGTCGTCTTCAGCTCCTGAAGATTGGTGGAGATTTCCAATTCCTTGACATTTTCTTTTGCCTTCTGCTGAGTTAACTTTCCCTCCTCTCTTTCACCTGAATCTTCCAAACTTCTACAGCCAGCACATTCAATTTTCTTGCCCCACGTGTTGTACAATGTCAAATCCTGGGGCAATCCAACAGAAAGTCTTCCCTGGTTTTATTCTTGGGCTTCTGAACCTTGAAAGGAACCAGGAACATGGTGGATAGATGTCACTATAAAAAGTTAGCGTGTCCGATCCCAAGCTGATCCACACAGTCCCTGGGTGATCCTCATGGTGCCTGTCTCAGCTCCCTTTTCTACTTACTGTATCAAGTTTTCCCAACGTTTATGACTTTTCTCAGCCTCCTACGCCAGACCTTTTTTCCTTACCAGTGCCAGGAGGTATGAACATTTCACTTCTACCACTAATGTTTCAAAATAGTCTTCTTCAGTATATATATTTTTTAGCTCCCTCTTTTTTCCGGAGCCCAAAGTTAATTCCACCACTGATCAAGCCTGCTTTCATTGCCTTTGGCATTCCAGTCCTGCAGCGGCCTCTTTTAAGTCTTCCACATTTTGAGTCTCTTCCTTAACACACCCTAATACTATGCTTGTGTTTCGTTCATCTTACCAACCTAACCTCATGACTCTCTGTTTCCCTCTAGTTGATGCTTCCTTGTGAAGCATGGCTGAATTGTCTTCAGTTCCTCATCCCATGTGGATTCCTCAGCTTCCTGCATCTGACTTCCCTCTTATTTTACTAGTGGCCATCTGTTTGCTGATTCCATTGAACCCTTATCCTCCATTTCACTTGACCACTTTACTGTTTAATTAGAGATTTCCTATTCAAAACTCCTTCTTGTGTTTTCCTGTTCTGGCTGCTCATTTAAAAACTCCTCTGTGGACTCATTTCTCTTCCTGCTTCTTAAATGCTCAAAAGGGTTACTTTCCCAGTTTCTCTTCTGACTGACAAGCTCTATTTACATACTGTATTCCACTTCAAAATCAGCCCGTAAACCAAAGACTCCTGACTTTATACTCTAGCTCCATATCCAAATTGATCATGTGACTTCCTAGACCATTAATAAACCCAGATTGATCCTTATTAATGAGTTCAGAGCTCTTTGTGATCTGGCCTCTCCTTACCATTTAAGCCTGATCTCCTGACACGTCTTTATTCTGGACACATCTGGTTCTCCAAATGCAGTGTGCTGTCTCAGTACTTGGAACATCCTTTCTACTCTAATTCACTTAGAAAGCTCCCACTTGCCTGACAAGACCGGTTCAGTTGTCACCTAGTTTGTGAAACTTTCTCTGACTTTTTTTCTACTGTTTCTAGCTCAATTTCATAATGCTCCTGTGCTGAAGTATCCCGTTCAAATGTCATACCCATTCCATCATATGGTAAGTGTGTATGTGTCTGCCTGCCCTAAGAGGATATGAGCTGCTTGAGGCAGGAATTTAAGTTTTGTGTATTTTAATCTTATATCCTAATACATGGCACAGAGCCACAGGGTAAGGATGCAAAGATGTTTACTGAATGAATAAAATGATGATTCCTTCTGTCATTCTGAGTGTTATTACCTACATCTACTCTTGCCCAGCATAACTCTCCTGTACCCTTCAGGACACTGGCTTCAGCACTTTGGATAGGGGGATTTAAGGAGTTTAATCACAAAGGGTTATCAACTCATCTGGGTCACAAGAATAGTTCTGTACACTTTTTAAGGCAATGTGTGTGTATATTTGTAATTAACCATAAAATATAAGTCCTGATCCATGTACCAAAAATTTGAAGACATCAAAGAGAGGTTACCTTAATGAAAGGTTGAATTGCCAGTGTACAGGGAATTAGGCAGCAGGTCTTACCAGGAACCCAGCATGTACAAACTTCAACTTTGCCTTCTGATTCTGTTTTGTATGGGATTTTTTTTGTCTGATGTTGATGCTTTGGGAAATTTGTGCTCTTCCCTGGGTTGAGGGGGCTCTGAGCCTGTGCAGATTGCTGACTTAATGAGTCACGGGCTGGCCTTGCCTGTAGCATTGGTGCCTTGCATATACTTTGTACTCAGTGTGAGTGTGCTGAGTGAGTAAAGGACTGAGTCACCATACATTTTGTGAGGAGTGAGGAGAAGTGTAGTGATAGGATGCAGCCCATGTGTCATAAGAGTCTGGGATGCATGTGGTCTTCAGCTGACATTGATATCTGTGAAGATTCTTCCCTTTGGCCCAAAGCTCTTGAGAGAGGAAGACTTGCTGGTGACCTCTGGGCTGGCCTCCTTTGGGGGCACAGCTATTCTCCTCTGTTCTCAGCTACAGGCTTTAAAAGAGAACTGACCACCTGTTTTAGCATCTCAAGTGCCACAATCCTGAGGACTGTTCTATTTTGCTTCCCTTTCACCTCCTTGTGGCCCATTTCCTTTAGAGAATCGGAATCTCAATTAATTAAATGAAGTCTTATCTAAAACAAGCCTGTCAAATGCTCTGAACAAAACCCAAAGGGAAATATATTCAGCTTCTAAAATGATATTATTAATAATAAACATAAAGAAAACAAGCATTTGAAATAATATAGATGAGAGTCTTTTGTTGTTGTTGTTTAAATAATTCATGGTGGTTAGATTTAAAAAGTAGCCTCTGCTCCAATATGTCAAAGGAACTAGGTATTAGATCTCTATGAAGTTTTTCCTCTAAAAAAGCTTACATGATTAGTACAAAAACATAGAAATATTCAGTAATTAAATGAATTCTTAACTGGGTTAAGTGACAAGTAAATTTACTAACACTGGTAATTTACATGGAAATCAGAGAAATTGCGTTCCACTAAGTTTTTTTTAGACAGAAATGATTAAACATGTAAATTCAAATTTAAATTATTCATAGCTACAATAGTTGCAGTATTAACTTCAAGAATTATTAAAAGTAAATGTTTTGCTAATTTGACAAGCCATATATTAAATTTATGATAAAGCATTTCAAATCTTTAATATGAGTTGTAGACCCCAAACCCTCCTGCCCTACATTGCCACCAAGTATTCTAACTGTTTCATGACCTGTCCATAAGCCTCCTAAATTTTTAATAACACGATGAGAACCGGACTGTCCCTGGGGTGAATCTTTCTTTGTGAAGACATTTTCCAAGGGGAAATATGCCCAGAAATAAGATTAATGCTATTCTGTCCATCATGCTTAATATTTTAGCACATCTGTTATTTTTTCTGCTTCTAAATTCAGAGGATAGGCTATTTCTGTTCCACTCACAACCCCAAACAGCTTTGGAAAAAACCCCAACTTTATATAATAATCCCAAATAATCCCAAATTGGAACTGCGTCTAGTTGCTTGCCACAGCTGCACAGGCAGAGTGCATTCACCCATGTTTGCAGACTAAATGCTAATCTGTTATGTGTCTATCTTAGGAAATAAGAGACATTTCATATTCAACAATCTTTTCTTTCTGTGACACCATCAAAAGATTTGTCTTGTGTCTATCATAGATAAAGTCATAAGTCAATTAACATTGCTTTCTAATCAGCACATTGATTAAGATTGATTTAGGGTACCATTTTATTAGGCGGTCTCAGCACATCTGCTGCTGCTGCTGCTGCGTCGCTTTAGTCGTGTCCGACTCTGTGCGACCCCATAGACGGCAGCCCACCAGGCTCCCCTGTCCCTGGGATTCTCCAGGCAAGAACACTGGAGTGGGTTTCCATTTCCTTCTCCAATGCATGAAAGTGAAAAGTGAAAGTGAAGTCACTCAGTCGTGTCCGACTCTTAGCGACCCCATGGACTGCAGCCTACCAGGCTCCTCCATCCATGGGATTTTCCAGGCAAGAGTACTGGAGTGGGGTGCCATTGCCTTCTCCGCTCAGCACATCAAGAGGATATAATATTAACTCTCAGCCTTGGGAATTAGAGTATGCACAAACATAAATGATCATTTTTCTAAGTTTAACAAAATTGTAAATGTACAAACTGAGGGATGAAATTAGCCATAGACATTTAGAGGTGAATTAATTAAACACACCTTGAAGTTCATACCAGAAGCTATCAATATAGACAAAGTGCACCGATTTACTTGTTCAAGATGGATTCCAGCTGCTGCAAAGACATTATATCTGAAATTTCTACTTCTCCTGTTAAAGGCTGACCCATGTTCATCTGAAATACTCAGGTAATAGAGGCTAAGCTTCTTTTTCTTAACTGAAGTTTGAAGACAGTGACTTTTGCTTTGTATTTCCATACACTAAACTGATCACTTCATAGGTGAAGTGATGGGGACTGGTGACAGCCTGACCCTTTTCTAAAATACCAGCCTGGGAGTTTCTTTTGGTTTGTAGATGGTTTTGTGCTGGTTTGTTAAATGCATTTTGTCTACATGTGGGTTTTAAAGATTGAGTACAGCTTTCTCAACTTGCTTATTGGCCAGTAGAAGTAGACAAAATTGAACTTAACCAATGAAGGGGTTAATTTTAAAGGTTATGGAAACAAACTAATGTGAGGAATGTTTAGGAATAATAACAGGAAAGAGTTTAGGGGGAAAGTGCAATTCATGATTATGGGGGAACAAGCTTCCCAAAGAAGAGGGGTGATTAAAGAAAATAAAGGCTAAATTAATAGGGAGTATAAAACTTTACAGAGCCTCTTACTTTTGAATTGAGCCATGTCATCTGAGATTTTCTTTTCTCAGCCACCTGTGTCACACCCAGCTGAAAAAAGCAGTGTGGGAAAGTTCACACCACCAGAGTAGGAAAAAAATCATGTTTTTTGGGTCGACAAAAAGTGAGACAGTTCTTGGCTGGCTGTTTTGGTTTAACAGAATTTGGTGAAAGGATGTTGGAGCTGCAAGGAAAATCTACTTTTCTTCTTGAAAAGCTGATTTTCCCCAGGAGAAACCCTGAGGTGAAAATTGCTACTTTCACACTACCCTTTATGGAAATATTAATAAATGCCACTCTGTTAAGTAGTAATCAAAATAGTACTTGTTCAATTCTGTTTTATCACATATTGTAAAAAGAGTGGCGATAAAGCTTTCATACTGTCTTTTTGGATCTTTTAATCTCTCTTTTGGGCTTGTAAACATATACAAGCAAATTGGATTCTGTAGGGGTTGTTATATTTATTTATTCATTCATTCAGTATTTATTTATTGAACAGTAGGTACTGGGGATATCATGATGAAAGATAGTCTGTTTCCTTGGGAACCCACAGTCCAAAAAGGGAAGACAGACAAGTACATACAAAATTGAAATACCACATTGGGAGCTCTGCCTGAAGTATGTACAAGACAATTGGGAAAGATTATCAGGGAATAATTCAGAGTTACAATTTTAGGGGAGACTGAGGTATTGACAGTCAAGCTAGACCTTCGGGGTCAAAGGACTTTTCTGGATGAACACAGACTGGGCATTCTAGGCAGAGTAAAACCTTGGAGGCATAAAAAGGCTGATGGGTTAAGTGCTGTGATCGGCTTCCTTTTCTCCCATTAATGGAATTTCTTCTTGAAGGATATATAGTTTTAAAACATCTTTAAATTCTGAAATGGGCTTGGGTATGGAAAAGAGCAGGAGGAGTTGTCTGGTTATAGGGACCCATCTGGGAGGGTAAATTTTCACTGGGGATACCAAGTAGGCACATAACCAATATTTGTTGCTTTGATGTTGATGAATTTTATTTGCCCAAGTAGAATGGAGGAAAACAGTGTAGAATGATGTCTGGGAAGTAAGATGAGGCATTCAGGGAGGGTTTGGGTCCTTAATGGTTTGTGAAAGAGATTATCAGAACCACAGCTCTAAAGGAGAAGCAATTCAAACGCCAAACATCCTAGTGTTTACCAGCAGGAGATTTAGTTTGTACTGCAAGGGAGTGTGGACTTACCCCCAAAGCAAATACACAGTTGTGTGTGTTTTACTCTGCTGAAGGCTCTTGAAATCAATTTCTAACCCATAAAATAGAAGTTTCCCAAACCAAATCCACTATAGAATTTATCTCTGTAGAAAGGCCAGAGCTGTTACAGGAGGGCAGGATGGTAGATCAGGAGGCTTTTCTGTTTAAATATTTAAATAGATTTCTATTTGAACAGCTAAATGAAACCAAACTCCCTTTCTGATCTCAATAATTAAAAAGAAAATTGCTGAGCTTTCTTTGCCAAGTGTTCGTCCCATTTACCCCTTTCTTGAGCATTCTTAGGATATTCAAGTGCCTTTGGTTTAGCTTCTTTTTGGAATAACTCAGGCAGTCTCTCAGCAAGCCGTATTTCCAGAGTAACTGTGGCCCTGACTTCACTGCTTCTTAATGAAGAACAGACTGACTTAATGATTAATTGCTGCATAAATGGGACTGAACCATTCCTCAAAGGGCCTGCTCACTGAGAGGAAACTTTCTGGGGCTCAGCACTTTTCTTCCTATAACTAACAGCTAGAGATCTATTTCTCTTAGTGATGTTTGTATCTGAAGGTGCCTCTTTACTTGTATTAGGCAGGAAAGTTTTAATTAAAAAAAAAATTTATTAGAGTATAGTTGATCTACAGTGTTGTGTTAGTTTTGGGTGTATAGCAAAGTGAATCAGTTCTACATATACATATATCCACTCTTTTTAAGGTTATTTTCCCATAAAGACCATTACAGAGTATTGAGTAGACTTCTCTGTGCTATATCGTAGATCCTTATTAGTTATCTATTTTATGTATGGTAGTGTGGGAGAGCTTTCATTTTTGATGTAAGGTCTTATCTCTCACTGTTTGCCTGGTAACATTTTCTGTGAATTTTCCTCTCTTCATTTTTTCATTATTTCAGTAATTCATGATTATTTCAGAAAAAGTTAGAAAAATGCAGATATACACAAAAATTAAGAATAGCTGAAAGTTTTGCCATCTGCTGACCATAGTCATTAGCATGTTGATATATTAATCCTGACCTTTCTTCTTAAAGATATGTGTATATGAAATATGCATTTACAAAATTAGAAATCCATCACATTTAGGTATCTATGTATATGTAACCCTGAGTCGGGAAGATCCTGACTTGAATGGAGGAGGAAATGACAACCCCCTCCAATATTCTTGCCTGGAGAATTCCATGGACAGGGGAACCTGGCAGGCTACAGCCCATGGGGATCACAAAGAGTCAGGCATGACTGAGCGACTGAACACGTGCACGTGTGCGCGCACGCACACACACACACACGCACACACACAGAGTGTATGTGTGTATGCATCATACTGTTTTAGTCTATTATTGATGTATTTTCAAGTATAAATTTATTTTATAGTTTTGCAGAACCAGTGATTGGGCCATCAGTTCTTTGAAGCTCTTCACTTTCCCTGGGATCATGGAACTTTGGTGGCATTAATATTTTATATTTCTTCAGTACAGTTATAGGTCCCAGCAAGACTGGCATAAAGCCACTTAAAATTAGGGGCATAATAAAAATGATACAAATATTAAAGCAAGTCAGGGCCTCTGTAAAACACCTATTTGCCAGTCTTTGTTTCTTGTTTAATATCCTGCCTATCCTTTACAGCCTAAAACGAAAGTGAATATTCTGCACTACTGGCCTTCTGTAAATAGTTCATGACTCTTGGGTTTTCTGGGGTCCAGCACACCAGGGGGTTTAGAAACACCCATTAAACAAAGACCAGTCTTACAAGGTAGGTTCCAAATTTGCGCTTATTTTTAAAAGGATACCAGCAGAGGGCAGCGCTCCTCCAAGACATAACTCAGCACAGTTAAGGGCGGCTCTAAAAATACAAACCAGCACACTATTTTACTGGAACATTATTCGCCTCTTAGTGAAATATTTTAAGAATATAAAGTCCTGACATTATACGATGCAAGCAATATAGTGAAAGTGAAATATTTATTAATTTAATAAACTTTTATTGGTCTCATACAAATGCTGTGCAGTGGAAATATCTGTATATATATTTATATAAATATAACACCAAATATGCACAAGACCAGGGGCTTCCTAGGTGATGCAGTGGTAAAGAATCCACCTGCCAATGCAGGAGACCTGGGTTTGATCCCTGGGTCAGCAAAATACCCTGGAGGAGGACATGGCCGCCCACTGCTGTATTCTTGCCGGGAAAATCCCATGGGCAGAGATGCCTGGTGGGCTACAGTCCATGGGGTCACAAAAAGTTGGATATGACTGAGGGGCTGAGTAGGACACAGTGGCTAGCTAATGCAATGTACATATGCAGCATGGACATCAGTGTCGACTGACCTTATCTATGAGGCCATGCTCTCTTCTCCCAAAAAAAGATGATGCTAGAGGAAAGGAGGATGATAGAGAATAAGTAGGGAGGCTTTAATTAACTTGACATTAGTTTACATGACACTTGGCAGGACAGACCTAATGTTAGACCTGAGTTGTAGCCCAGAGGAATCATTTCTCGGAGAAGACAATATAGAACTTTGCACTGAATTATACCTTCCATGTTTCCAGCTGCTCAAGCCTCTTGCTTAGTTAACACATGTTTGTGCAGAACGGTGAAGACATTCAATCTGCTAGAAGAGCTAATTACTGATGATTCTTTTATATTCAACTCCTCTCTTTCTGCAGCTGCTTTAGGTCTGTATTTCGGGAAGTATTCACAGGAATTGCTCAAAGGAGCTAGAATGATGTGTGTTCATAATGTTTAGATAAAGTTCCTTGGTCTTTGTTTTCTTCTTTTTGCTTGTCTGGATCAGGAAGTAGCTGGCAACCAACCACTACTGAGGTGGCCATATTAGTTTACTTTTGACTAGTCTTTCCCTAATTGGATAATCACCTGCTGATAGTTTTAAATGAAATTTAGGGGATCTTTCTCATCAAGGAAGGAACCTAGAAGCCAAGAAAAGAGAGATTGCTGAAATAGGAGAAAATCAAATTGCTATTGCAAAGAGCCTCCCCATCTGAGTGACTAAAAAAAAAAAAAAGTCCCACAAAAGCTTATTCCTTCCTCATGTTAGGTTTCAGGTGGTGGTGGGCTGTGGGTGGACCATGTGGTCATTTAGGAACTCAAGCCCTTTCCAAACTGATAAGTCCTAGAGTGCCAGTTATCACTTTATTGCATTTAAGCCCCACATTCACCTTACGTGAATACGTGTTCTGTGATATTGAGCAGAATTCCTTTAAGCATCTTTCCTTTCTAGTGTGAAAGATATAAAGCTTTCTCAGCAGAGGGTGCTGGATGGACATGGCTGGAGGAAGGGGCTGTGTGGTTTCTGGTGGTTGCCTGGTAGGTCAGTAGTGTGGGTATGAGGACATCCAGTAGAGTTCTGCTCCGAATGTGCACCAGACTGAGAGGTCCTTGGCCACTTAGAGACTCAGATTGGATTGGTGATAATTTCCCGGGACCTGCTTCACACAGAAACCAGCTTCTGAAGGTCCCCGCCTATGGAGGTGCCATGGTTCCCTGTGCAGACCTATGCCCTGGGCCCACTCCACCTGTGTGCCTCTGCCACTAGGCTACCAGTTGCCCATCCCCTGTGCCTGTCTGTGCTCTGGAGGGCTGCTTCCTGCTCTTCCAGTGGCAGAGACCAGCTCTGGCTTGGGCAATCAAGAAAAATTCTCTCCTCTCTGGTGAGTTGAACTCTACTTCTAAATGAGGTCTGAACCCAGCCTTAGGGAAGGGGACCCTTTCTAGGCTGGACCTGGATGTCCTCCCCAGCTCTAGGTCCTGAAGAGTATTTTGTTACAGTTATTTGTTTATCAGAGCTTAATAATCCTTGGTTTAAAGTTAAACTTATCCTTGGTCTCTGTTTCTGGATTGGACCCTGACTGGTACATGGGGATTTGTCAGCTCTTAAGATTTTGTCCTCTCCATGGTTAAAACTGGGCTGTAATATTCAGGTTCCAGCTAGTGGAAGAAGAAACAGAGCTTGGCGAGGCCTTGGCTACTTTTTTTTAGTCTGAGGAGCATATTGCTTCTGCTGACATTAGCTTGGTGAGAGTTAGTCCCAGGCTGCACTTAATTGCAGGGGAACAGGAAAGTATAGTCCAACAATGTGTCAAAGAAGAAAGCACAATAGATTTTGGTGGATGACTGGTTCAGTTCACTTCAGTCACTCAGTCGTGTCCAACTCTTTGTGACCCCATGATAGTCCAGCATAATTATACACAAATTTAAAAAACTCTATGGCAAAAGATATCATAAGCAAAAGAGAACCATAGACTAAGAAATAAGTTTGTAACTCATATATAGAGACTAGTAGAAGAGTTTTGAGGGATGTTAGCCACTTACCAGATGAAAGGTTAATATCCCTCAAAAGTGAAAGTATAAGTGAAGTTGCTCAGTTGTGTCTGACTCTCTGCGACCACATGGACTGTAGCCTACCAGGCTCCTCCATCCATGGGATTTTCCAGGCAAGAGTACTAGAGTGGGTAGCCATGTTCTTCTTCAGGCAATCTTCCCAACCCAGGGATGGAACCCAGGTCTCCCACATTGCAGGCAGATGCTTTACCATCTGAGCCACCAGGGAAGCCCATATCCCTCAAAGGTATCCCAAAAATTGATTAAAATTAAAAACAAGCCAACAAAAAAGAATAAATACAGTAGAGGATATATTCAGCCTCAAGAATAGTTCAGTTCAGTTCAGTCGCTCAGTCGTGTCCGACTCTCTGTGACCCCATGAATCACAGCATGCCAGGCCTCCCTGTTCATCACCAACTCCCAGAGTTCACTCAGACTCATGTCCATCGAGTCCGTGATGCCATCCAGCCATCTCATCCTCTGTCGTCCCCTTCTCCTCCTGCCCCCAATTCCTCCCAGCATCAGAGTCTTTTCCAATGAGTCAACTCTTCACATGAGGTGGCCAAAGTACTGGAGTTTCAGCTTCAGCATCATTCCCTCCAAAGAAATCCCAGGGCTAATCTTCAGAATGGATTAGTTGGATCTCCTTGCAGTCCAAGGGACTCTCAAGAGTCTTCTCCAACACCACAGTTCAAAAGCATCAATTCTTCGGTGCTCAGCCTTCTCCACAGTCCAACTCTCACATCCATACATGACCACAGGAAAAACCATAGACGATCCTTAGTCGGCAAAGTAATGTCTCTACTTTTGAATATGCTATCTAGGTTGGTCATAACTTTTCTTCCAAGGAGTAAGCATCTTTTAATTTCAGGGAAGTACAAATTAAAGCAGTCATGAGATATTGCTTTCCATCATATCAGCAAAAATTAAAGAGTAACAATAGCAATTGAGAGAATATGCACTCATTTCTCCCTAGTAGAACTATATATTTCTATAACATTTAGGAAAAGTAGGCTATATGTCTAAAAATAAATAATACATGGATACTTTTACTGACGAGCCCCATTTTTGAAAATCTATTTCATTGAAATAAAAACTACAGTATGTAAAATGTTTATTGATGTATTATGTAGAAGCAAAAGTCTGGAAGTAACCTGAAATTGTATTACATCCATACTATGATTTATTATTCAACTGTTAACAAGAATGAATCTCTCCTAAGTTTCTGATCTTTATATCCATTACATATACACAAAGCCAGTGAAAGTAATTTTCAGAATAACATGTATAAGAAAAAACCATTTCTGTACAAGTAAGTAGCCAAGAAACTTTATACATGTATACCTGTATTTAAGTATGTTTTTATGAAAAATGTACGGAGGATGTATGCAGTGCTGTAATGGAAAGCGAATAGAGAGGGTTTGGAGGTTTCACTGCTGGTGTGAATCTTTTTTCCTTTCAGTATTTGTGCAAAAGAGAGAAAAGGAAAAGAAATATGCCCCTTGACAGGTGAAAAATTTAACCCCCTACCCCCACCACCTGCAAACCACCAAGGCCTAGAGAGAAAGAGCTCATCTGAGTTTCACAGTTTAGTTGTAAAACTTTGGAGTATTTAAGGAATGGTTAGTTTTCTAGAAATCTGATTCACTGAAACCCTTGGTCCTTGGGAAAGCAAATCAATACTTGTCTGTCTGCCTTGGTGGTTAGTTTTGTTGATGCTGTTGTAGACATGTTATTTTGCTAATACAGAGAAAAAGTAAGCACTTCCTAAGAGTAGTGGGGAGCTAATCGCAGACCTAGGATTGAAACTCTCCGTCATCAGATGCCCGAGTTACCCTTTGTTTTCAGATTCTCCTCTTAATCACAGTGTATGTTCTTACAGGTGAAATGAGATCATTGAAGGAGCCCTGAGTCATGAAAAGCACATTTGATGTTCTTTCTCTTGTGGTGGTGGTTGAAGATTTTGCTGTTTCCTAGAATAAAGACATGGAAAAGTCATCACATGGGGAGCTATTCTCGATTCCTCGCTCTTCATCACCTCTCTACCCCCAATCTGTCCTTAGTTCCTGTTAGTTTTATCTCAGATATCTCTTGACTATATCATCTCCTAATTTCTCAGATGGATTATTCAAAGAGAATCCTGCTATGTCTTCTATCTTCTGTTCTTGCCACTTACTGAGCATCTGGAGTTTGCCAAGCTCTGTGCTATTTATTCTCTATGCAGTGAAAAAGATAAAATTTTAAGCAAGAGAATTAGATCCTGTTTCCCATTGTGCTCAGAAATAGCCCCCAATTCTATGGTGCCCTGTCAGGCTTGCTCAGTCTGGCCCTGCTGTTCCTTACAGCCTCATCTCGTGCCTTTCTTGTCTTCCCTACCTTTGCATCACAAGGAGTGGTCTTTAGCTTCAGTTCCTTGAACATGCTGAGGGCTTTCTTGTTGTCAGGTCTTTTAACCCTTTATTTTGCAGAAACATTCTCTCAGTTCTTATAAAGGTTGACTGTTTCTCATCCTGAGATCTCAGCTTAAACATCAGCTCCTCCGAGAAGGCTTTCATGCCCAGCCTATCTAAAATAGATGTCCTCTACTAATTATTTTCTGCCATAGCATCTTTTGTTTTACTTCATCTACTTATTTGTTGGTTTCCTTATACTTTTGTCTATAATCTCCATGTGTGCTGGGGTCCAGCCCCAGTGGATCTAAGGAATTCGAAGGGGGGACGGAGTTGGCGTCCTAGGAAAGAACTTATTTAATTACAACTATAAAGAGAGATTAGAAGAAGATAGTGTAATAGGAAATACTTGTGGAGAAAAGGGGCTGAATAACTTGGTTTATGTGAAATACCAATAAAACCTCGAGACAAGAGGTTTGTACCACCTACGTAGGCCACAGGCGTCTTTCTGTTCTCCCGAAGGAGAGGAGACACTAAGGCCTCCCCGGTCAGATCTTAGAAGCCCAGGCATAAATAGCAGGCTTGGTGGGCATCCACGCTCCAGATGGGAATTCAGCCAGAAAATGAGAGAAAGAACGACATGAGGAGACCAGTCTTTCCAGGAACTGATCCGTTTTCTTTATTTTCCGGGTTTGCTTATATACTTTTTGTTATACATAGAGATAGAATACAGTCACGTGGGGTCAGCAGACCTGACCCTTCTCAAAATCAGGTGCTTCATATAAATGTATACAAAAGGTCTTAGGTGGCTTTACATCATCTTCTGGCCAGGGGGCCTGCTAACATTTTATGGCCATTTCTTTCTGATAATGGTCAGTCAACCAGAAAACTTATTTTGTCCAGAGGTGAATTTTCTTAAACCAGGCGCCACCCTCCGAAGGCACCAGATAAAGTTGCATTCCTATAGGGTGAAGGTGCAGTGAGTTACAATCGAGAAAGGAATTTACTTAGCCTAAGAATAACATGATTAATCTTAAAGGTTAATACTTATTTCTCCTATATGCTAGTTGTATTCATTAATGTGTATAAGGGCAGGGGATATGGAGACTTAGCAGCAAATATTGGCCCAACAAATGAAAAACCCTTCGCCAATATAGTTTCCTAATCAACCCACTATACTATACTAATAATTTTCTAACTTCTCAAAAGAATCTGTATTTAGAAAGTTTAAAGCATCTCGTGCCTCTCACGGTTGGGAGGCTGTGAACAATCACATGTGGCCGGATGAGCCTGTCAGGCTGGCTAGAGAACTTTCAGAGGAGTTTGTGAACTGAAACACTCTTGTCACACCCAGGAATTTTATTAGCTGGAGAAGAAACACAAGCTGGAATCAAGATTGCCAGGAGAAATATCAATAACCTCAGATATGCAGATGACACCACCCTTATGGCAGAAAGTGAAGAGGAACTAAAAAGCTTCTTGATGAAAGTGAAAGAGGAGAGTGAAAAAGTTGGCTTAAAGCTCCACATTCAGAAAACGAAGATCATGGCATCCGGTCCCATCACTTCATGGGAAATAGATGGGGAAACAATGGAAACAGTGTCAGACTTTATTTTGGGGGGCTCCAAAATCACTGCAGATGGTGACTGCAGCCATGAAATTAAAAGATGCTTATTCCTTGGAAGAAAAGTTATGACCAACCTAGATAGCATATTGAAAAGCAGAGACATTACTTTGCCGACTAAGGCTATGCCGTCTAGTCAAGGCTATGGTTTTTCCAGTAGTCATGTATGGATGTGAGAGTTGGACTGTGAACAAGGCTGAGCGCCGCAGAATTGATGCTTTTGAACTGTGGTGTTGGAGAAGACTCTTGAGAGTCCCTTGGACTGCAAGGAGATCCAACCAGTCCATTCTGAAGGAGATCAACCCTGGGATTTCTTTGGAAGGAATGATGCTAAAGCTGAAACTCCAGTACTTTGGCCACCTCATGCGAAGAGTTGACTCATTGGAAAAGACTCTGATGCTGGGAGGGATTGAGGGCAGGAGGAGAAGGAGATGACAGAAAATGAGATGGCTGGATGGCATCACTGACTCGATGGATGTGAGTCTGAGTGAACTCTGGGAGTTGGTGATGGACAGGGAAGCCTGGCGTGCTGTGATTCATGGTGTCGCAAAGAGTCGGACACAACTGAGCGACTGAACTGAACTGAACTGAACTAAGTTAACTCCTTCTCCGAGAGAGGTGGTGGGGGACAGCCCCCCGTAAAGTCAGAGGTGTGGGTGAAAGCATAAAGCAGTAAAGTAGGCAGCCTCTGGTTTTGGGGGTAGATGCTTGAGAACAGGGAGTCTCCTGAGGCTCCATCCCGCCTTTGTGTATGCCGAGCCTCCTTCCTCATGACCTTTGCCATGGCAGAGTTCCTCATGCTGGCTACCAGCACACGTGAGTATGGGTCATGTATTTTTTTTTAACTTTTAAAAAAATTTGTTTATTTTTAATTGAAGGATAACTTCTTTACAGTATTGTGTTGGTTTCTATCAAACATCAACATGAAACAGCCATAGGTTTTGGGTCATGTATTTTTTTTGTTCAAACCAGTGTCAAACAGTGTCTGGTCTACAGTAGATGCTTTTAAATGAAGGAGGCTGTACTTTTCCTTTAGCATAATCTGTAATGCATTCTTCTTCTGGTTAGCAATTTCTGTATCTGTATTAATTTAATAATGGAGAATTCAATTTTTTGAGGTTCAGAATAAGAACTTTCAAATGGGATTCTTCTAGTTTCCCAAAGTGCTATTTTAATGTTTATACCTAGATACCCTAGTTCCTTTAAAAATGTTAATTAATGTTGACCTAGAAATTTGCACATTTCTTTTTTTTAAGTTAATGTGTTGACGGTATTTCTCCTTTCTACTTAGTAAAATATGTGCACTTGAGGATTTACACAAACTTTATTTTTCCCTTGAACCAAAAGGAGCACTACCCTGTAGGCCCCCTGTAGGTCATTGATTTATTTTCCATTGCAGACATCTCCGCCTCTCCCCAGGATTTCCCAGGACAGATGAGCTGGAGAAAAAGTTTGGCCTGTGTCCCAGTGAAGACTGTAGCTTGTAGCTTAGTCAACCTTGGATCATGGTGCTTTCTGATTCCTCAGGGGATCTATACATGTGCCCTGTTGAGATATCACCAAGTATGTTTTGAGTCTCCCCACCCCCATTTTCTCCTTCATCTGCCCCCCAGCTCCCAGCTCAGTTGCTGTATACCTTGAGCTGAGATAGGAACAGGCCCTGAGACTTCTCAAGCAAAAATGCAGCATTGTTGCGTAGCAGGCAAGAATTCAGTTTAACCTGGCATAAACCAGCTTCTCAAACTCATATTTTCCCTAAAGCCACCTCCCTCTAACTTAACTATCATTATTAAAGATGCCCTTCTCCTCTGAGTCACCCAGGCTCAGTTATTTTTCATTTATTCTTTTCATCCCTATGTGAAATCAGGTGTTTAGAGCTTTCAGTTCTATCCTGACAGCGTATACTTCTGTTTTTTTATTTCTGGCCTCTACTCAATTTTGTATTGTTATCATTATTGCTTGGACTACTACAGTAACTTCCTAACGGTATTCACCCTTTTTTCTGTTTCCTTTCCCCAAGCCATGCTACACACACACTGGCAGATTAATCTTCCTAAGCTTGGCTCTGATAAAGTTGCTTGTTGCCGAAAGGAATTCAATAGCTGTTTATTAGTTATGGCTAATAACTATGGCTGAGCTCCTTAGACTGCTCCGCTCAGTGTGGCTTCAGCTCACATTGCAGTCTCAGCTCCCTCTATTCCATATGCACTCTGTGTCATGCTCAAATTGGACTTCCTGTGTTTCCTAAATATGACGGGCCTTTTCCTACTGTTCCCCTTCACTCACACAGTATTTGTCTACTGGGCTGTCCTCTGTCATCTCCGCTTACTGAAATCATATCCGATTGTTAAGATACAGTTCAAAGATGTTGCTTGCTTCATGGCCCTTGCTCTAATTCCCTCAGTGCAGGGCCATCTCTTCCCCTTGTTCCCATTCATAAGGCAGGCCTGTTAGTTTTCTAGTGCTGTCATAGCTAATTAGGACCAACTTGGTGGCTTAAAACAATAGAACTTTGTCACAGCTTTGAAGGTGGTAATTCTGAAATCATGATGTTGGTAGGGCCATACTCTCTCTTCAGCAGTCTATAAGAGGATCCTTCCTTGCCTCAAGTGGATCTTAACTTGATTACATCTGGAAAGACCCTAGATGGAAATAAAGTAACATTCACAGGCACTAAGAGCTAAGATTTCAGTGGATCTTTTGGTGGGAGCAGTGGTGGTATGATTTAACCCGCAACAGTAGGAGTTTGTCTATTCTCCTTCCTGGCGGAGTCTTGACTTCGCAGATGCAGTGCAGCTTCATGTTGTGGACAGGAAGCTAGAGTTGGTTCTGCTTATTTCAAAAGTACAGCTGGCTTCTTGAATCCACAGTGTTTTCTATCCCGCTCTGATCCACAGGCTAAGAGAATTCGGCCCACGCCAGTCATTGCATGGCAAAGACAGCTGGCACCCTGTCTAGACTCCACCTACATTCCTCACTGGGCAGTCTCCAGGTCTATGGGTATTTTTAGTAGAACTTGCTCTCTCTCTGTCTGTCTCTCAAGGCTGAATTATAGAAACCTCATTTCTGCCCTGTCAACCAACTTATCTCCTTTTTCTGTTAGCAAAAATATTTTCATACCAAAACATCACACTTCTGTGTTCTATGTTCAAGGCCTGTGTTATTCCAGAAACATTTCTCTGGCTGTGATGAAAGTATGCAGACCTCAAGGCAGCCCCTTGAGGATATTCAGAGTAGGGAGACCCAGGTGGAGGTGTGACATATTGCAAATGGACCCCACAGTCCAGGAAACGGGCTCGTTCAGTAGTTTACTTTTGGCATGAATCAGCTTAATGTGTTGAATGAAAAACAAATTAGCTATGCACTTAGGTGGGACAGATGTCAGAAATAATTTATTGTTGGTATTCTCTGTTAGTTATGAATCATTAAGGACTATTTCTACAGCCTTTCTTAGCTTTGAAAACTTGATAGGATGCACTAACAAGTATGGCTTTTGTTAAGTAAGACTTAGAATTCCCTTCTTAGTACAAAAAGGCAATCTTATCATTACATTGAAGAGTTACACAGAAATTGGGGTATAATCATATACAAGTACATGGAAACATTCTAGTAGAAAATGAAAACATATGCCTGATGAAAACAGCAGAAAATATGTCAGTGTATTATAATAGAAAATTGTTCAAAATCACCAAAAATGGGCTTTCATAGTGTAAACAGTAAACAAGTTCTGTTAAAATCAACGTCTTGGATTTTTTGTTTTCATGCTCAGTGACAGTTTAACATCAGTTGAAGTTAGCTTCCTGTCTGTGACAAAAAGAGGAGTCATTTCATTCTGAACTACGTATTTTCAGCCTCCTCTTTTTGGTATGAATCATTAATATTAAAGTTGCTGTTGACAAAATAAAAGGCAGAACCAGGAATGGAATACATTAAAGAAAACACTGTTGCACATATGATGTGGAATACTTAAATAGATGAAATAAAAGCTGCTCTTTTGCAGAAAGCTATTCTTCATGAAGCTTAGTGCCAGGAAAAGATCAATGTCTTCTATTTTTAGTTCTCTCTACTTTGTTCCTCTAAGGGAGAAAGATCCTACACAAGTCCTAATAGAGTGAGACAGTAAATCCAATGTAGTCATTTTAGGAGTTTTTTGTCCTAAAAATTTTGTCCTATAATTGTCCTCTCCCGGACGATTATATTAAAGTGTCCAAATAAAGATGGCTGACTTTCATACATTTGGAAGGGCAGATGACTTTTCTTTATCTATCAATTGACTGTTCTGGCTAGTGGAGACCCCAGATGTAGCCAATGACCTTTTCAAAGAGGGACAGAAGATAATAAAGGAGGTAGTGTGGGCTATTCCACTTCTCAGTAGAAGAAACAGCACAACTCGGTTTTATAAGGATAATCACTTTCATTAAGGGTTTACTGCAGTTTTATTTCTTTGGAAAAATGGATGATGATGGAGTTGGGGTTAAAGTTCCTTTGAATTCCCAGTTTGAAACCATCAGCCCAGGATTCTAGTCTCAGCACTAGAATTCTATGATCAATCATCTTCATTCTTCCTCTTCTGGGACTTAAATTTTGCTCTTAGATTTGGTTGAAAGGTACCCTTGTTAATACTATCAAAAGGACTTGAAAATTGCTTTGGAGTTTTGGGATCTAATTTGACTGGGAAATAATAGAATCCAAGACTTTAAAATCTAAGTGAAACTGAACTTTTTATGAAGTATGACTACATTTGAAATCCTTTCGCCTTGATTTTGCTGAAAATTAAGGCACCCAAATTAGGGTTGTCAAAGTAGAAGAGACCATAGGTGATTCTCTTGTCAAAACTCTGATTTTACAGCTGAAAACAAGGAGGAAAAGTGACTTTCCATAAGCCACTGAGTTTTTTTTTTTAGTGGAAGTGACAAGATAACATATTCCTTTGACTTTCAGCCCAGTAACCTCTGTGATATGCCTCTTGGTTAGAAGCTTTAGATTAAAAAAATGTTGTTTTCTGCTGTTTCTGTGGGGTAGATACTGTATTATGCTGTCCAAATCCCTTCTCCTCAGGACTAAAACATTCATTTTTACCAATTTCTGGGAATGTTAGTAGCCAACAGCCCTCACCTGAGTCTTTGGGACTTCAGTCACTTCAGTCTTTGGCTGAAGAGAGCTCTATTCATCATGCTCACACTCACTGCCTATTGGGGAAGACATCCCACATCCAAAGATTGGTCCATGCGGAAATAGAGCTTTATACCTATATAAAAGCTACATAGAAAGCTGTCTAAGATTGTCCTGTCCCTCCCAACACAGGACAACCTCAAAGGGTCACTCCAGCTCCAAAGCTTCTTATGGGATTAGTTGAGGCTTTTGTTGAGATTTTATTTTCTTAGGCTCCAAAATCACTGCAGATGGTGACTGCAGCCACAGAATTAAAAGATGCTTGCTCCTTGAAAGAAAAGCTGCAGTAAACCTAGACAGCATACTAAAAAGCAGAGACATCACTTTGCTGGCAAAGGTCCATATAGTCAAAGCTATGGTTTTCCAAAAGTCATGTACAGATATAAGAATTGGACCATAAGGAAGGCTGAGTGTCAAAGAATTGATGCTTTTGAATTGTGGTGCTGGAGGACTCTTGAGAGTTCCTTGGGCAGCAAGGAGATCAAACTAGACAATCCGAAAGGAAATCAGTCCTGAATATTCATTGGAAGGACCGATGCTTGAAGCTGAAGCTCCAATACTTTGGCCACTTGATGCAAAGAGCCAACTCATTGGAAAAGACCCTGATGCTGGAAAGGATTGAGGGCAGGAGGGAAAGGGGGTGACAGAGGATGAGATGGTTGAATGGCATCACTGACTCAGTGGACATGTTTTTGAGCAAACTCCGGAAGATAGTGAAGGACAGGAAAGCCTGGCGTGCTGCAGTTCATGGGGTTGCAAAAAGTTGGACATGGCTTAGCAACTGAACAACAACATTGTTGAGATTGCTTATAAGTTCATCTTCTTTGTCTGCCCAATCCTACTTTTTTCAGTCTGTGGCAAGTGTTGATCCTGAGAGCACACCTCAATAATTGTCCCCCACATGAACATGAGCTTGTGGTTATCTTCTAAGTTTGGATTGCTTCAAGCTGCCTATGGAAAGAATCAATGTATGCTTTTCCCCAACGGATCTTGAGTTAAGCCTAGATTAGTGTCCTCATTCAAAATAGTGTGAAGTGTTCCATTTGTTAATTTAATCCATTATAGAAAGATACCGCCTTTAGAGATTATCTTTTGTAGCTTGGTGCCTTAAAATGTGACCCTTTCTTCACTTTCATAATTAGTGCTGAAAAGAGAAAAGCTGTAAAAAGGTGACTGATTAAAGGAGTAAACAGACGAGCAAGAAGAGAAAAAGAGCTCAACAGCCTGTCTTAAATATAAGAATTCATTTTTTCTTCTACTAAAAATAAAAAGAAATATTCTAATCTCTATGGCTTTAGATCTGTACAGATCTCACTGCTAATGACTTAGTGGCTGGGAACCTGAATACTGAATAAAGAGTGATTTAAAAAAAAAAATCTAACAAAATCTTGATTCTTCCCATTTCTATGGAGCCAAGACAGAATTGATTCAATATGATCCAAACTCACATTTGCATAGACCACATTGTGTGGTGGGACTGATTTGACACACCCATATCTACCATGATTATTTTTGATATTCAAGATAAAGTACATGTGGAAACAATGCCAGGAAAGTAGAAAAGAGAACAGTTTCAAAACCAAATTCCTACCAGCTCTCTTTCCTGTATAATTGTGCAAATAAAATTATAATCATGGATATAGATTTTATTTTGACCAAGTTCATACTAGCAGTATGCAATGAAGAACTGAAGCACTTATCTGCATGATCAAAGTACTATATTACTTTCATCTTTAAAAGAGATTATTATGATTATCAGGATATGTGTTTCAATTACACTGATTATTCTTTTGATGGAGATCAGGTTAAAGTAATTTCTTTCTTTTGTTCTTGATTTTCCCACAGTTAGACAAACAGGGAAATGGTATTTCCATGACTGTAATTCACCACAGCACAAGGTCAGGTCAGGGAGAAGAAAGAACAGTTGTTAGTAAAATGTCTAATGTGGACAGGGAACTTGGCCAATACATTCATAAATTAACTTGTTTACTTAAGTGAATTTAACAACACACCTTTCTCTCCCAATTACCCTTAAACATTTTGTTCTAAAGGAAATCCTCCCTGTTGGCTTATACACCTGCTTATGACTCTTCTAATTTGAAAGAAAAAAAATTCCTAAAATAGACCTCCCCAAATCCTGTTTCTCTGGCCATTCCTCCTCTCTCTCTGTTGAAGCTCAGTAAATGTTATCCATGATGCATGTTATTATTATTGTCATTCTTAGGTATTGAAAAGTATGTTTGCTGCTATTAGGAGAGGAAACTGTTTTTTCATTATAAATTGTACCTATTTATATCTCTGATATAGAGCAATGATATTAATGTTTAGATATGTAATTTTATCTGCTATTTATTGAGTTTGCTCATTAATTTTATGAAATTTACAGTTGATAATTTGGTTTCTTTTCAATACTTTTGTCTCATTTTTATTTCATGCCTCATTTTATTGGCCAGTGTTTTTAGAACAATGTTGTGTAATAAGGGAGAAAAGCACACTTTCCTATTTTATTTAAAATTTTAATGAGATTGCTTCTAGTATTTCACTACTAAGCATGTATTGACCTTTTGGTTTGGATAGATATTATTATGTTGAGAAATTCTTCTCTTTTCTTGCAAAACAAAATAATTTTTAATTACTTGGCATTGAAGAAAACATGACATTTTTAGTTTTAGGGAAATTAAGAGACAGCACAAAGTAAAAGTATAGATTAAAGTTTTAAAAGAGCAGGTATCAGTAATAATAATAGAACTGGACATGGAACAACAGACTGGTTCCAGATAGGAAAAGGAGGATGTCAAGGCTGTATATTGTCACCCTGCTTATTTAACTTACATGCAGAGTACATCATGAGAAACTCTGGGCTGGAAGAAGCACAAGATGGAATCAAGATTGCCGGGAGAAATAGTAATAACCTCAGATATGCAGATGACACCACCCTTATGGCAGAAAGTGAAGAGGAACTAAAAAGCCTCTTGATGAAAGTGAAAGAGGAGAGCGAAAAAGTTGGCTTAAAGCTCAACATTCAGAAAACAAAGATCATGGCATCTGGTCCCATCACTTCATGGAAATTAGATGGGGAAACAGTGGAAACAGTGTCAGACTTTATTTTTTGAGCTCCAAAATCACTGCAGATGGTGATTGCAGCCGTGAAATTAAAAGACACTTACTCCTTGGAAGGAAAGTTATGACCAACCTAGACAGCATATTCAAAAGCAGAGACATTATTTTGCCAACAATGGTTCGTGTAGTCAAGGGTATGGTTTTTCCAGTAGTCATGTATGGATGTGAGAGTTGGACTGTGAAGAAGGCTGAGCGCCGAAGAATTGATACTTTTGAACTGTGGTGTTGGAGAAGACTCTTGAGAGTCCCTTGGACTGCAAGGAGATCCAACCAGTCCATTCTAAAGAAGATCAGTCCTGGGTGTTCTTTGGAAGGAATGATGCTGAAGCTGAAACACCAGTACTTTGGCCACCTCATGCGAAGAGTTGACTCATTGGAAAAGATTTTGGTGCTGGGAGGGATTGGGGGCAGGAAGAGAAGGGGACGACAGAGGATGAGATGGCTGGATGGCATCACCAACTCGATGGACATGAGTTTGAGTGAACTCTGGGAGTTGGTGATGGACAGGGAGGCCTGGCGTGGTGCAGTTCATGAGGTTGCAAAGAGTCGGACACGACTGAGCAACTGAACTGAACTGCTTAATGGTAGTGAATGGGTTTTGAAAAATGCTGAGGCAATGTTGGTAAGATTTTGGGGGCAAATGAAGCACCTAATTGTTTATGAATGAGACTAGCATGTAGGGGGAAAGAAGTCAGGTGGAAAGTGATACATATGTGTTTACATAACTTGTTTTTAAAGTTGGAGTATAGTTGCTTTACAGTACTGCATTAGTTTCCACCATACAACGAAGTGAATCGGCTATGTGTGTATATATGTATATATCCCCCCCCGACCCTGCACCTCCCTCCCAGTTCCCCTATCCCACCCAAGTCACCCTAGAGCACCTTCATCACTTATCCCAAACATTTTATATTTTATGCTATTCTTTTAGGCTTCTAAATCTTTTCTGTATTGATTGGGCATCTATTCTTATATCATATTTTTATTTGTTGTCTTTCTTGAATAGAATTTCCAAGGATATATATTTATTGGTTTATTAAAGATCAGATCTTACATTTGTATATCAGTACTATTTTATGTTTTCTAATTTATTTCTCTATTTATTAATTAATTTCTACATTTGTTTTTTATCTTTCTTATGTTTTCGTCATTTATTTAGATGCTTTATTTGTATTGTTAGTTAATTTATTTTTATTCTCTACTTTTTTTGGACCATATCAGAACATTTATGATTACATTTGCTTCTACAAATAAGTTTTGTCACATAGCTTAGTTTTGTTGAAATAGTGTACTCATTGTCTTTATTTTATAAATAATATGATATAGATTTCTTTTTCACTCTAGTATTCATACGGAGTTACTTTCTTTTTTCCTGTATGGCTTTTATTTTTGTTTAAACTCTCAAGATTAATATCTAGATTTATCACTTTGGGTTCAGAGAATGTGGTCAGTCTAGCTTCTGTTTTTGGGGATTTATCGAATGTATAGCTTAGAATATGATTGTTTTATAATTGTTTCACTTTCTGAAGCAAATGTAGTCTCTGAGAAGGACTAAAGTTTGATATTTGTCTACAAATTCAGTCTTATACATTACATTTGAGCACATCATCTTCTCTACTTGATTTGTTAGGGGCTGAGAGAATTGTGTAATTATCTCTGATCATGGTGTTTAATTTGAGTTCCAGTGCTCACAACAGTTCATGTCTTTTACATCTTTATTATGGTTATACTTTTGGTAAAAGCATCTTGATTACATTTAATACTTTTTGCCGTGAATTTATAGTATCTGAAATTAACGATTATTTGTGTTGTATTTTTTGCTAGCTTTCCCCTGAAGTTTGTACTCAAAGTTTTTTAATCATCTTAAATTTGTTGTAGGTGAGTTTCTTTTAAATCAGCTTATGATTACATTGTTATTGTATTTTCAAATTTTGATTTAAAAATGGTGTTTTGATATGTCACTGACATACCATACAATTCTTGAAAACATGCCAAGTGAAAGAAATCAGTCACAGAAGACCACATATTGTAAGATTCCATTTATATGAAAGACCCCAAATAGGCAAATCTGTGGAGACAAAAAATAGGTTGCTGCTGCTGCTGCTGCTAAGTCACTTCAGTCGTGTCTGACTCTGTGTGACCCCATAAACGGAAGCCCACCAGGCTCCCCCATCCCTGGGATTCTCCAGGCAAGAATACTGGAGTGGGGTGCCATTGCCTTCTCTGAAAAATAGGTTAGATTAATTTTATAACATTTATAAAATTTATAAAATTTTTAAAGATTTCAGGTGCAATTTTGTTTTAGTTTCAGGTATACAATATAGTGATTCAGTATTTTTATAGATTATACTTCATTTAACATTACTACAAAATATTGGCTATACTTCCCTGTGTTGTAGTTTGTATTACTTAATCCCTGCCCCTATCTTGCCCCTACACCCATCCCTCTCCCCATTGGTAACCACCAGTTCTCTATCTTTGAGTCTGTTTGTTTTGTTACATATATGTGTTTGCTTTATTTTCCAGATTCCACATATACATAATAATATAGAGTACTTGTCTTTCTCTGTCTGATTTACTTGCCTAATCAGAATACTCTCTAGGTCCATCCACATTGTTTCAAATAGAATTTCATTCATTTCTATGGCTGAGTAATATTTCACTGTATATGCGTATACCAAATCTTTAAGTAGAGTTTTTTAAAATTTATTTTTATTGAAAGATACTTGCTTTACAATATTGTGTTGGTTTCTGCCATATATCAATATGAATCAGCCATAGGCATACATACGTCCCCTCCCTCTTGAACCTGCCTCCCCTCTCCCACCCCACCCCGCCCCACCCCTCTAGGTTGTTACAGAGCACTGGTTTGAGCTCCCGGAGTCATACAGAGAATTCCCACCGGCTGTCTGTTTACATATGGTAGTGTGTGTCTCCATGCCACTCTCCCCATTCGTGCAGCCCTCTCCTTTCCCTCCTGTGTCCGCAGGTCTGTGCTCCATGTCTGTGTCTCCATTGCTGCCCTGCATATAGGGTCATCAGGACCGTCTTTCTAGATTCCATCTATATGCAACAACATACAGTATTTGTTTTTTCTCGTTCTGACTTACTTCACTCTGTATAATAGACTCTAGGTTAGTCTGCCTCATTAGAACCAACTCAAATGCATTACTTTTTTATAGCTGAGTAATATTCCATTGTGTATATAAGTAGAGCTCTTTTTTAAAAAGAGGGCTTTATTCCTGCTTCTTATATTGTATATAATTAATGTGTTTTTGGAATAAAATATAATGAATTAAATAACTTTTAAAATCGTACAGATACAGTTCCCAAAGAACGTTTTAAAGTTGCCTGCCAGTATGTATTGGGCTAGATAATTAGGGAACCGGCATAGTCATGTGAATTGAGTGAGATTTCCCAGAGGCCGCCTCCTCCTTTCCAATTGCCATCTGACACTGTATGGTTTGGGATTCTGGGATTTGTTCTGTGTGATTAGATGTTTCCTGCATGTGTTTATTGCATATTTAACAGTGTCTTAGCACTTTAAAGAGATATCATGACTGGGCAACACAGCTGATATTGCGCAGATACCCACTGTGGAACATACAGAGGAAACTGGCTGCATTGAAGAAGGCAAAACACATGAGTAATAGTAGTCAGTGCTGCCAAGGTGGTAGGGGAGAGGTGAGTCTGGGGCACCACTGATATGGCCAGAATTCCTATAAAGGGAAAGATAAAGAATAAAGCAGCCAGTAATATGACCAGTGATATTTACAGCTTTCCTGGACATTTTCAATAGATCTTCCCCCTACAAACTCCTCATTTTTTATGGCTGATATTAAAATATCAAAAAGACATGTCTGCTTTTTCCAACCTACTGAAACATATCCCTTTGCCTCTTATTTATTATAAGAAAATTGTAATTTATTTTGATTTTCTTACTGCTTAGTGTGAATCTAAATAAGGTATAAATTGAGAGATGAGTGTTTTATTATTGCCGATAAATATCTGATCTCATGCTGGGCTGAGGCAGCTATGGCAGAAACTCCTGGTGGATTGCTAGCTGTCCAACCTAAATTCATTTTCTCCTTTTTCCAAGGAACAAAATTCTTGTTTGTCTGTTTACATGTACATGTAACTTTTGCAGCTGGCCAAATTAAAGCTAACCTTCTCTGTGGCTGGGTAAATCTATGTAGGTGAGCTGAAATGAGAAGTAAGCATTGAGCTTTGAATGAGGCTTTCAGAACATCTTCAGGAGCTGCCTTGGCTGAGAAGCATGTCTCTATTTCCTCCTTTCCTGTTGCCTGGAAGGTATATGTCAAAGCTGTGGTTCTAGCAGCTTTTGTCTGTGGGATGGCTTGAGAATATGTTTTAGTTAGTAGACCATGAAGACAGGATGCTTGACTGTGGAAAAGCCATTAGTAGTCTTGACTAGATATTATGGACTTCTCATAACTGATGTGAACAAACCGTTACCTTGTTCAACCCTAATTTTATTTTTTTTCCTAGTACATTTGCTGATCTTAACAGATACATTAGGGCTTGTCTGTGGCTATGGGACACTGAACACAGGCAAGCCAAATTTTGCATTCTGGGTGAGGAGAGGTTTTAAAACATCTGAAGTATATAGTGAAAGGCTCTGGATAAATATCAAAAGATGAATCTGAAGTGATGAAGTGAAAGTGAAAGTCGCCTAGTAATGTCTGACTCTTTGCAACCCCATGGACTGTAGCCTGCCAGGCTCTTCTGTCCATGGAATTCTCCAGGCAAGAATACTGGAGTGGGTTACCATTCCCTTCTCCAGGGGATCTTCCCAATTCAGAGATCAAATCTGAGTCTTCTGCTTCGCAGGCAGATTCTTTACCATCTGAGCCACCAGGGAAGCCCCTGAAGTGATGAGATAAAGCTAAAATAGTAACTCTGTGTGATATTATATGATAGAGAATATGTGAGTCAGAGCCAACAGGTTTGGAGGGAGAACCTAGTAAGAGCTCTGAGAATCAAAATAGAGAGGGTTTGTTTTATGACTCAGCTGTGCATAGTCTGATCCTTTCCATTATTGGAGCAAATCTTAGAAAAACTTCAGTGTAACGTAGATAGTTCAAAATTTCACTGAAGGATGCTCTAGACTGTTCAGGTACCTGAACACAGCTGTGTCAGGACTACACAACCTCTTGTGTTTAGCCTGACATTTCCTGGGCTCAGAAGTCTAGAGCCCAAGGTAAAGGACAGGCTCTTAGTGGGCTGGGTAGAATAGTACTTGTTTAAAGACGGAATAAATATGGGACTTGCCTGGTGGTTCAGATGGTAAAGAATCTGACTACAGTATGGGAGATTTGGGTTCAATCCATATGCCTGGAGGAAAGCAGCTGGAGATGAGTCTTGGGGATGGAAAGTTTCATCACTTTGAAGGGTGCAAGTACTGCTTCTCCAGCTCTCACTGTGGGCAGGTAGTTTAGGTATTTGGGAAGGAGAGTGAGATGTAACTCCTCCTCCTCCATGCGTGTCTTCTAAAATTTAGAGCCCAGGGGAGATTGTAGAAAAAAATCAGTTGTCTGTCAGTGTGTCTAGAGAGGTACAGTATGTTATTGATAAATAAACTGGTCTGCTGCTGCTAAATCACTTCAGTTGTGTCTGACTGTGAGACCCCATAAATGGCAGCCTACCAGGCTCCCCTGTCCCTGAGATTCTCCAGGCAAGAACACTGGAGTGGGTTGCCATTTCCTTCTGTAATACATGAAATTGAAAAGTGAAAGTGAAGTCACTGAGTCGTGTCCAACTCTTAGCGAACCCATGGACTGCAGCCTTCCAGGCTCCTCCATCCATGGGATTTTCTAGGCAAGAGTACTGGAGGGGTGCCATTGCCTTCTCCAAAATAAACTGGTCAGGATTACTATAATATAAGAAAGTGAGCCTTCTGGGTGAGTTAATCTACTCAAATTCCATGATCTCTTACTTCAAACCCTTCAGTGTGTTTTGGAATTTCAAAATATTTTGAATTTTAGAAAGGATGAATATTGCATATCGTATAATATTCCAGCAGAGTATGTGGCAATAAGCTGTAGTCCAATTTATTAATGTTTATGCAACAAAATGATGAATATTAACACCTGAGGAATTTAAAAAAAACCTATAAATCATTTCACATCATTTTGCCACCAAATGATTTACAAGAACATCTTTTCTGTTTTTAGAGTTTTGTAAATTTGACATTGTGGTTAAGGCACTATGGAGCATCCCTTCTAGGGAAACATTCTGTTCATGTGAGGGGTTGGGGTCTGATATTCAGCTCAGTTGATTATAAAAATGTTTCTCTTAAAACATTGTAACCATCTCTCCATTGCCTTACAATGTATATTTATTTGTATATATTATTGTATATTTCTGTATTTATTTGTAGTTAACTTGTTACTTTGCCTAAATGATTGTTGGCTTTTTAAAATTATAGTTTAAAAATGTGCCAGGATATATTTACTTATTAACTTTGGTATATGAGGAGTTCTGCTTCCCTGGTGGCTCAAAGGTTAAAGCGTCTGCCTGCAATGAGGAAGACCTGGGTTCGATCCCTGGGTCAGGAAGATCCCCTGGAGAAGGAAATGGCAACCCACTCCAGTATTCTTGCCTGGAGAATCCCATGGACGGAGGAGCTTGGTGAGCTACATACAGTCCACGGGGTCGCAAAGAGTCAGACACAACTGAGTGACTTCACTTTCACTTTAGATATGTATACATTTCATCTAAATAGGTATTTTCCTTGATTTATTTCATTTGTACTAGTTGTTATGATTTCCCTTGATTTATTTCATTTGTACTAATTGGTGTGATTTCTTCTTGGGGTCCATCTATAGTTCTTAGTTTGGAGTTTCGTTCTTCCTCCTCTATCCCTAGTATGTCTGCCCTCTCTCCAGTTAGTTATTTACCACTATCCTTCACGTTGTGGAAGAACTTTTCAACTTTGTGCTTTCTATCACAAATGTATTCTTTTTCCAGAGCACAGGCTCCTCGGTCCATGGGATTTTCCAGGCAAGAGTACTGGAGTGGGGTGCCATTGCCTTCTCCAAATTCCACAGTAATGTACGTTTAACTCTCAGTGCCTTGTTAGCTTCCTTACCTCATATTTTCATTTTCACTTCAGTCTTTTTTTTTTTTTTAGTTGCTTCTCCTTTAATCCCTTTATTTTTTCACTTCATCTCAACATAGTCTTAGACTTTCAGGTGTTACATCCTATTGTCAGAAGCTTTTTAGAATGTTATCTTGGTTTCTCTAGCAAATTATTTTCAGAAGTCTGCCCATCCCCTGAATCCTTAAGATAATCTTGTTGTTGTTGAAGTTAAAAAAAAAAAAAAAGATTCCAGGGGACTTCCCTGGTGGTCCAGTGGTCAGCTCTGCACTTCTGCTGTTGAGGGTGTGGGTTCAGTCACTGACTGGGGAACTGAGGCCCCACATATTTTGTACTGTGGTCAAAACATAAATTAAAAAAAAATAGATTCCATGGTATTTTCGTTTTTCTTTTAGTTTCTACTACTGGCCCTGCTTCTTGGGTCTAGGTGTCCATCTTAGCTCTTAGATTTGAAGCAGTAAGGCCAGTTGATGAATGTAGCCCAGTTCTGTGTCCATCAGGTATTTATATGGGGCAGCTCTGCTGGACATAACTGTGAGTATGTCCCATCCCAGTACTTAGTTCTCCAATGCTTTGAGACAACAGGGGATACAGAAACTACAGCTTTCCTCTTGCACTGTAACAGGGCTCTTCCTGGCTTGCTTTGGTTGCTAAAGTTCATTTGTGAGAAATATTATTTTAGAGCAATGAGCCATTTTCAGGCCTCTCTAATTGTCTGCCTGGATTTTTTCTGGGAGTTCATAACCCTGGCAGGTAGGAATATGTTGTGTAAGGGTGGAGGTGAGGGTGAGGGAGGAGGTGGAGTAGGGGTTAGGAGTACGTGGGTAGTTCAGTAGCACTTTGCTGTTTTAAAAATCTGCAGTTTTGTCTAAGGTTAATTGTCCATTTTGCTCTTTGGTTTATATATAGTCTCTGAGTAAAGGGATAATGGAGAGGGATAGTTTTCAGTTTTCTTTCTGGTAGGAGGGGGTTTCCATTTCATGAGACAACAATTGGGGTATGCGACAGTTGTTTCATTTTTGTCTCAATCTTTCTCATTCGTTTATTCGGTCTATATTTATTTAGTCCCTACTATTGCTAGGCTAGGCATGGCTTCCAAATGTTGGAGATATAACAGGAAACAAGAAAGTACTGTCTCTGATGGAGTTTAAAGGCTAAATAATAAACAAAGAGAAATATATACATATATATAGAGATAATTTTATACAATGAGCTATGAAAAACCTAGACAGCATATTAAAAAGCAGAGACATTACTTTGCCAACAAAGCTCCATCAGTCAAAGCTATGGTTTTTCCAGTAGTCAGGTATGAAAGTGAGAGTTGGACTATAAAGAAAGCTGAGTGCCCAAGAATTGATGCTTTTGGAGACTCTTGAGAGTCCCTTGGACTTCAGGGAGATCCAACCAGTCCATCCTAAAGGAAATCAGTCCTGAATATTCACTGGAAGGACTGATGCTGAAGCTGAAACTCCAATACTTTGGCCACCTGATAAGAAGAACTGACTCATTGGAAAAGACCCTGATGCTGGGAAAGATTGAAGGCAGGAGGAGAAGGGGACAACAGAGGATGAGATGGTTGGATGACCAACTCGATGGACATGAGCTTGAGTGAGCTCTGGGAATTGGTGATGAACAGGGAAGCCTGGTCTGCTGCAGTCCATGGGGTTGTAAAGAGTTGGATACAACTGAGTGATTGAACTGAAGTGGTATGAAGCAAATAACACAGGATGAGAGTTTAGACAGTGTAGTGGTGATTGTAGTTAAGGAAAGGCTTTTTGAGAAGATTGTCTTCCAGTCTTAGTTTTTGGGAAAAGTATGAAAGCTCAGCTTTTTCAAGGTTTTCAGTAGTCATAAAAGAATGGAGATGTTATATCAAGACCT
Source organism: Ovis canadensis (assembly GCF_042477335.2). NCBI lineage: Eukaryota > Metazoa > Chordata > Mammalia > Artiodactyla > Bovidae > Ovis > Ovis canadensis. Next base: position 62,434,488 of record NC_091262.1, on the reverse strand, counting down.
GGAAGGCATTTAAGATGGGAAATATCTGAAATCATTTTCATGGTAGTGTTTTATACCTTCTCTGCATGTGTCCTTAATTAATTGGTGAAAATTTTTAACACTGATGATGACTGGATGCTGAAGAAGACTCTTGAGAGTCCCTTGGACTGTTAGGAGATCAGATCAGTCAATCCTAAAGGAAATCAGTGCTGAATACTCATTAGAAGGATTGATAACTGAAGCTGAAGCTCCAATACTTTGGCCACCGAATGCGAAGAGCCTGCTCATTGGAAAAGACCCTGATGCTGGGAGAGATTGAAGGCAGGAGGAGAAAGGTATGACAGAGGACGAGACAGTTGGATGTCATCACTGACTCAATGGATATGAGTTTGAGCAAACTCCAGGAAATAGTGAAGGACAGGGAAGCCTGGTGTGGTGCAGTCCATGGGGTTGCAAAGAATCAGACACAACTTAGCGACTGAAGAACAATGAGTTGACCACATGCTGTGATAGTAATGGAGTTAATATTGGAGCTCAGAGATTCAGATTTTCTTGTGTTCTCTATTGAACCATCCTTTTCCCTTATTTTCACCTTTTCATAAGAGCATTAAAGCAGCTATGTGTGTCATCTTTCAGATTAGATTTTCTAGTCTCATAACTCCTTTGACCTTTTTTCTAGACCATTGCAGGGTGGATGTGGTGCAGTGATATGTGTTGGACTTTTAAGAACTCACACCTTTTAGTGTGTTCCTGTAAAGAACACTTGGCTAGGAAGAAAGCTTTCCCTAGGGATAAGCACAGGGCAGATGTTTTGTCCTAAAGTTAGATGTTTTACTTCCTTCCTACCAGAAGGTTGCTTGGAGTTATGAAGTTAGTTTTAGTTTTCAAAAAAAATGTCTGCCTACAATGCAAATATTTTATGAGCTTTAAGGATACTGTCACATAAAATAGATGTTTCTACAAAATTGCATTTTATAATAGTGATAACTTATGGGATTTTTTGAGATTCATGGTTTTGAATATTTGTACTGTGTAGCAGGAGCACATGGATCCAGATGTAGCAGGCAGTTCTCATTTCTCTCTGGAACTCTCCCTTTAAATCTCAGCACTGCCTTTTCAATACTGATTATCAGACATCAATCTCTTTTATCACTTTCTAGTTTGGTCATCACCAATCACTCTCATGGTTATGAATGTTCTATTTCCTAGGATTTCTAGAAAATATTTTCCATAATTAGACAGGGCCTTCGGTTTGTTATGTCCTCTCACAATTGCTCCCTTTTTATTTTAAGGAGAAGAGGAGAAAATTGAACAGTAGAGTGAAATAAGAAAATTTTCCTCTAGTTTTACATTCATATATTTTCAGGAAAACTTTTAAGGAGTGTTTATTAAAGGGAAATATAATACTTGTTTATAAAAGACAAAGGAAGTAGTTTTCTTAAAGTCCATTAATTGCACCTGCTAACTGTTATGAGACTGTGGCCCTTTATCTTTCTTGGACAACTTCCCTGGGACTGTTTCCAGACTTCTGAGGGCCCCTTATACTTACCTCATCCTTCTGTTACCATTCACATCCTGTCTCTTCCTTTTAATGTGGGGTAGTTCTTGTTTCTCCAAGAGGTACTTATTTCTACTGTCTCCTCACATTCAGTTGTCTAGTTCTTTAGCATTTGAGCTAATTGCCAATTAAACCTGGAATCCCAATTATTACACACTTCAAAACAAGCTTTCTTGCTAGGTAACTGTCTTGATCTTAAATTTTTCTACGTGGTGAAAGGATATGCAGGCATCCTCTTGTACCAGAAAAAGGGAAGAAAAACCATCAGTTAAGCTTCTATCTTGAAACAGTCTGAATGTGTACATGTTGTCATGGATTTTCAAAGACTTAAAATTGGCTTCTCCATCCAAGTCATTTGGAGCTCTTAGAATACTCAGCCAGCTAGTCAACGATTGTTTTTTAAGTGCTAATATTGTGCCAGACTCTGAAAATACCAAAATGGACAGGAAAGAAAGAATCCTTTTCGTATAGTAACTGCTGTTCTGGTTTGACAAGTAGACTGTAAATGCCTGAACCAAAGTAGTATATAAGAAGCTTATAAATCCATCATTTCAGAGTATATAAGTATCACATCAGTACATCATGCACCTTAAACTTACACAATATTGTATGTCAATAAAGCTTATAGTATGCAGAAATGTTAAGATCCAAATACGGTAGTTGTTAGAGCAAAATTATGGGCCAGAAATCTTGGGGGGGGGTGGGTAGCAAAACAGTTCAAAAAGAGAAAGAACAGAGGAAGGTAAGTATAGACAGTGAATACTATGGACTGAGAGATCTGCCTGAAACCACAGATGCTGATTTCCTGTTTGATCACACCAAGTAAGTTTACTTTTTTTATTCTAAATCACATGGCTGACACTTCTCGCTGAGAATAAGAGGAAAGAGTGAGGTTTTTTCCCTATAGTCAATCAATTGCTAGTAAAAAACAAAATGAAGAACTTGAAAGTTCTTCCAGATAGCATATATATGTCTTTATAGACATCCTGGATGTGAAGTCAAGTGGGCCTTAGAAAGCATCACTACGAACAAAGCTAGTGGAGGTGATGGCATTCCAGTTGAGCTCTTTCAAATCCTGGAAGATGATGCTGTGAAAGTGCTACACTCACTATGCCAGCAAATTTGGAAAACTCAGCAGTGGCCACAGGACTGGAAAAGGTCAGTTTTCATTCCAGTCCCAAAGAAAGGCAATGCCAAAGAATGCTCAAACTACCAAACAATTGCACTCATCTCACACGCTAGTAAAATAATGCTCAAAATTCTCCAAGCCAGACTTCAGCAATACGTGAACCGTGAACTTCCAGATGTTCAAGCTGGTTTTAGAAAAGGCAGAGGAACCAGAGATCAAATTGCCAACATCCACTGGATCATGAAAAAAGCAAGAGAGTTCCAGAAAAATATCTATTTCTGCTTTATTGACTATGCCAAAGCCTTTGACTGTGTGGATCACAATAAACTGTGGAAAACTATGAAAAATATGGGAATACCAGACCACCTGACCTGCCTCTCGAGAAACCTGTATGCAGGTCAGGAAGCAACAGTTCGAACTGGACATGGAACAGACTGGTTCCAAATAGGAAAAGGAGTATGTCAAGACTGTACATTGTCACCCTGCTTTTTTAACTTATATACAGAGTACATCATGAGAAACTCTGGGCTGGAGGAAGCACAAGCTGGAATCAAGATAGCCAGGAGAAATATCAATAACCTCAGATATGCAGATGACACCACCCTCATGGCAGAAAGTGAAGAGGAACTAAAAAGCCTCTTGATGAAAGTGAAAGAGGAGAGTGAAAAAGTTGGCTTAAAGCTCAACATTCAGAAAATGAAGATCATGGCATCTGGTCCCATCACTTCATGGGAATTAGATGGGGAAACAGTGGAAATAGTGTCAAACTTTATTTTATTGGGCTCCAGAATCACTGCAGATGGTGACTGCAGCCATGAAATTAAAAGATGCTTACTCCTTGGAAGGAAAGTTATGACCAACCTAGATAGAATATTAAAAAGCAAAGATATTACTTTGCTGACTAAGGTCCATCTAGTCAACGCTATGGTTTTTCCTGTGGTCATGTATGGATGTGAGAGTTGGACTGTGAAGAAAGCTGAGCACTGAAGAATTGATGCTTTTGAACTGTGGTGTTGGAGAAGACTCTTGAGAGTCCCTTGGACTGCAGGGAGGTCCAACCAGTTCATCCTAAAAGAGAGTAGTCCTGGGTGTTCATTGGAAGGACTGATGTTAAAGCTGAAACTCCAGCACTTTGGCCACCTCATGCGAAAAGTTGACTCATTGGAAAAAACTCTGTTGCTGGGAGGGATTGGGGGCAGGAGGAGAAGGGGACAACAGAGGGTGAGATGGCTGGATGGCATCACCAACTCGATGGACATGAGTTTGGGTGAACTCTGGGAGATGGTGATGGACAGGGAGGCCTGGTGTGCTGCGATTCATGGGGTCTCAAAGAGTCGGACACGACTGAGCGACTGAACTGAACTGAACTGAAAGAATTTTTAGACAGGTTTCTCTTTGACTGTTCACACATTAGAAAAGTACTCTGTATTAAGATTAGATGGCCCATTGCTAAGAGATCTGGAAGAACTTCATGATACCAGCACAGCAGCTGGCAAGATAGTTAAATCAACACCTTACAAATAATCCAGCTACTTAATTGACACACTGAAGATTTTAAAATCAGAGAATGAAAATTTCAGAATTAAGTCATTTATATCTAAACTTGAAGACATTGCCTTGGATTCAGAATATTCCAGCTGAGTTGGAAATGTGAATACTGGCAAGACTAGTGTGCATTGGTGAGTTGAGATGTAAATGATCAGAGGATTTCAAATTTCTCAGTGAAAGGTGCTATTGCAAACAAAGCAAAGAGGTATGAAGTCTGTTGGTACCAGATTGTGTGACCATTTGTAGTTATTTAAAAAATATCATACCTCTTAAGGCTTTTGCATGTTAATCTGTATGTGTGTGTGTGTGTGTGTGTGTGTGTGTGTGATATGGTGTGTTTTGGTGGAGTTAGGAAGAGAGTTTGTCAATAAATTCCTACTTTAATGATAAACAAAACCACACCAGAGTGGTATGGCTTAATTAGAAACTTGGGCCAGAGAGGATTAATTTGGGCCTATGTTACCAGGTGGGCTCCCCTGATAGCTCAGTTGGTAAAGAATCCACCTGCAATAAAGGAGACCCTGACTCAATTCCTGGGTTGGGAAGATCCACTGGAGAAGGAATAGTCTACCCACTCCAGTATTCTTGGGATTCCCTTGTGGCTCAGCTGGTAAAGAATCCAACAGTAGTGCAGGAGACCTGGATCCGATCCCTGGGTTGGGAAGATCCGTGGGAGAAGGAAATGACTACCCACTCCAGTATTCTGGCCTGGAGAATTCCATGGACTGTATAGTCCATGGGGTAGCAAAGAGTCGGATACGACTGAGCAACTTTCATTTTCACATGTTCCCAGGTGGCGCTAGTGGTAAAGACTCTGCCTGCCAATGCAGGAGATGCAAGACACGTGGGTTTGATTCCTGAGTCAGGAAGATCCACTGGAGGAGGCCATGGCAACACATTCCAGTGTTCTTGCCCGGAGAGCCCCATGGACAGAGGGGCCTGGCGGGCTGCAGTCCACAGGGTCACGAAGAGTCGGACGGGACTGAAGTGACTTAGCACATACACTACATCTTATGTCTATTTTCTCATAATTAAGAAAATAATTTTTAAAAAGTATAAGGTTGTTTTGAAAAAGTCCACATTGTTATCTTTTGTCTCTCTCTGTTTTTTTTTTTCTCCATACTAACTCATTATCCTCATTTTCATAAGCCAATTATTCAGTGTTTCCTTATATGAGGAAGAGGTTATTCCTAGAAAATTCTGGGGTTCTCTTCAATAATTCATCTTGTATAATATCTAAATAGAAAGGCCTTTTGAAACCATGAACAGAGAGCTTTTATGTTTTTTGAGCATCTTTACTGAAATTACTTTTTACTTGACACTTGTAACTTCCGGGATTTCTAAAGTAATAAATTCTCAATTTTCAAAAAATTAGTAGTATCAACATGCTAATAACTGAATTCTTTAAATTCTCAATATTTTTAGGTCATAATTTTAGTAACTTGGAGTAGTTATCTAATTTTTCATAAGAAGCGTGAGTTTGTCTTCTAGCTTATATTTTCTTTGGTAACATAAAACCCATTTTGTTTTTTTCAAAAAATTTAAATTTAGATCCTAAATTTTCCTGAAAATTTCCCTTATCTCATGTAGACTTTGATTTCATTCTTGGGTCTTAATCTGCTTGTTCAGTTATATACTCAGGCAACCTTGTGATTTAGAGTCCTCTTATAAAACAGTCTGAAAAGGTCAGATTTTTGGTGTGCAGTTCAGAGAAGTTTCATAAAGTTTAAAGCAGACATGAAAAGGTTATACATTTATAGGTGTTTTCTATTTTAAGCACATTTCAGTATAGCCTATAATACAAATAAGTATAAAACAAGTCAATTTTTTATCCTTCATGGTCCTATAAAAACTGCCCACTGGAAGTGGTTTTTCTCTCTCCATGGAAGAAATCTGGGAGGGCCCCAGGACTTTTCTGGTGGCTTTAATAGAGAGTCCTAAAGTCACATCAAGCTCTTGATAGTCTCAGCTCAGAAAATAGATACCCAGTGTCCAACATTCCTCAAAACTCTTTAGTGTGATTTAATATCACCTTTTCCTCCTCTACCAGAAAGGAGCTAACCCTGAGGATAGAGAGCAAGAAGCTTTTTTTTTTTTTTTCTCATGTACTTTCTCTCAACCAAAATTTTAGAAATGGATATCCAATTGACATAGAAAAGGTGTTTATTTGGGGTTTGTTAGGACTGCGGCCTGGGTGGGAGACAGACTGAAGGAACACTTGAATTGTTTTCTTCCAGATTTGAAGATGAGGGAGGCTTATAAAGACAAAAAACCTGCAAGGTTATAGTTAGTTAAATGAGTTGTTTATCAAGAATTATAATTGGAGCTGGCAAGAATTAAGGGTGCTTAAGTAAGGACTGGTTGAGGTCAGAAATATTTGCATAGTTAAATGGGGAGACCCTGAGAGATTGCAGTTGCTGCTAAATTGCTTCAGTCATGTCTGACTCTGTGCGACCCCATAAACGGCAGCCCACCAGGCTCCGCTGTCCCTGGGATTCTCCAGGCAAGAATACTGGAGTGGGTTGCCATTTCCTTCTCCAGTGCAGGAAAGTGAAAAGTGAAAGTGAAGTTGCTCAGTCGTGTCAGACTCTTCGAGACCCTATGGACTGCAGCCTACCAGGCTCCTCCGTCAATGGGATTTTCCAGGCAAGAGTACTGGAGTGGGTTGCCATTGTCTTCTCTGGAGATTGCAGTTGGCAGGTATTTTTCTGAATACAGCTGGTGGTGTCCTTGGGTTTGGTACAGTTCGGTGAAGTGCAGGTTTTCATTGTTGCACTCTCTGAGACCAGATCCTTAATGGCTATTTGACTCTTTTTGTATGCCTGAACTGTGATTACCCCACTATAATTTCAGATTGTCATCATTCCTTATCCATTTGCTAGTTTTGGAATGTGGTGGATGGAGAGGAGGATCTGGGCATTTTTACTCAAACAGAAAGTGGCACAAGATGGTGGTATGCTGTAATGTAAGAGCCTACCAGTTAGCTTTTTTGATTGTAATGTAAGTGCCTGACGCTAAGCTTTTGATTGTGGAGGCATACATTTCAAAGACATCTGTCTTAAATAAACCCATTGCCAACAACACTAGATACTTACAGAGCTAATTGGTCCACTCATGTAGTTCCTCCTCTTTGGAAAGCTCTGGTTGACCTAGGTAACTGACCATTTGGCATCTTGCTTTTCCCTTCCCATGCCTTAATTCCTGGTCTTGTGTTTTAAGTTCACCAATAAAGAGTGAACCTATGAAACCCTGGGCACCTCACCCTCAACCCCAGGAAATACAGTACCCCGGGTCCATAGTCTATCCATCTCTACCCATGATGCCTCAGGCATGCTGTTTATTCCCCAGGACCTGTCAGTAATGAACCTTGTTTTTTCTAGTTACCTAATGGTGGTTGCTGAAGTGCATCTTGAAATCATAAGAACCCCGAGGGCCAGACCGGCTGTAACACTGGCTTCACTGGGGTAAATGTCTGTGGCAGCTCTGCACAGCTAATTCTAGCCTAGCTGACTGTCCCAGGCATTTCTAGTAATGGCATCACTGTTGATAGGCTGATAAGATCTGAAACATGTGCTCTTTGGGCTTGGCAGTCATGTAAGGCTGCCCTAACCCTGCACACTTTTGTGGGCACTTCACGCCTCCCTCGTGGACTCATCTGCCTCTGGGTTGCTAGTTCTCAGACAGCTCCTTCCTTTAAGACCTTGGATGGTGTGTCACCGTTCCTTCTTTCTGGGCAGAATTTTGATGTGCAGGACTTAAAACAACTTCAGGCTGTTACACAGAGTAGTCCAGATCTGGTCCACAGGAAATCCTCCCACACTCTTGGATCCACTGTGGGAAGCCAGAGCTGTTTCTTTCTAGGTTAAGTAGCAGATCTTCAATTTGCAGCGGCCAAAGTGTTGACCATCTTGTCACTCTTCCTCCCCAGATTTTCTGGCAGGAGTGTCACTGTTTACCAACCAGACAACAAAGTGACAGTATTTTGTCATAGACAACAAGGACAGATGAGATCACGAACCATTTGTTGTATATAATTTGCAGTAATCGACTCAAAGAAGACATGGAAGTAACTTTAAGATAATTTTTTATAATGAGATTTTACTGTAACTATAACTATTCAGGACTCTGCTTAGGGCTTCCCAGGTGGCTCAGTGGTAGAGAATCCACCTGCCAATGCAGGAGATGCCAGAGACATTGGTTCTACCCCTGGATTGGGAAGATCCACTGAAGTAAGAAATGGCAACCCACTCCAGTATTCTTGCCTGGAGAATTCCATGGACAGAAGAGCCTGGCAGACTGCAGTCCATGGGGTCTCAAAGAGTCGGACAGCACTGAGCACAGCAGAGCACGCACTGTTTGCATGGTTTGGGATGGTGGATTACAGATAAACCATAGAAGGGATGATCTGTGTAAAACTGATCATGTTAAGCTGATGTCCCACCTTGGTTTCAGGTATGCCAAGATGTTGATCCCCTCATTCCCAAGGTTGTCAGGAGGGACTTGGTACAAATTTTATTGTCTTCTGCGTATGTAATAAAAATGTTGGGAAGACTTGTACTATACTTCATGTTAATGAAAGAAACATTAACATGAAGTTTGAAAATCAACTTTAAAAAATTGAACTTAGCAAAATTTCATTATGGGTTCTGGATATGCAAATTGCTATTAGTAATTACTATAATGAGTGATATCCAGTGTCAACTCTATATAAATGTCAGCAATTAACAGTATATATTATATGTTTTTGTCATCTCCAAAGCTGACTGGTTTCTACTTGTTTTGAAAATATGTCACTCTTATTCAGGAAGACCTATAATTTGTCAGCATCAATCATTTTCATATTCTGCTACACAGGGTTTAGGTGACAGGTTTTACAGTGCTAGCCAAAGTTTAAAGTCTCTTATTTGATGACACAAAAATTCTGTCACATAGATAATTAGCAATGATCATGCACCTTTGCTAAATCTTTGGATTTACAGATCATTTTCATTCATGTTATTCTCATCTAATCATATTTCTACATTAAATATTGGGCTAAGTTTCAGCAAAATTGTCCAACTAGATTAAAATTTGTTCATATTTTATGGAAATGAAATATTTTCTTCATTGTTTTCATCATGATGTGTACAAAAGATATTTATTTCCTTGATTTTATTTGTGCAGCGATGCTAAAGGTAATGACTAAGTGTAATCAAAGTCTTTGTATCTTCTAGTAGATCAAATATAGAAACATTTAAAATTTTTAATGTACTTTGATATTGAAAAAGAACTCTACATTTCTTTTGCCATGGATACCATTGAATTACCCTGCTGGAACCCAGATTCAATTCTGTTAAAATTTTCTAATCAGGGCTGTGAAGTTAAGAATATCTTTTCCTACCTTATTCTTCTAAGGAGATTGAAGGAGTGTCTCAGTGACAGCTCCTAAAATTTTAGAGAGGGAATAGAGTTCCAGAGTGAATGATTTGGTTCTCATAAAAGAATCTTAAAAATTGTGGAAGATGGAGAGTTTGCCAAGTTTGACTTGTTCATTTTTCCCTCTGATTCAGAATTATTTCCAGATAGAAACTTAGTTGAACAAATTGACAGGTGTAGTGAACTACTGTCAGGCGGAATGCTTTGAATGTAAAGATAAACATGCTTTCCATTTTCTTCCTATTCTTAAGAGTGATGCAGAATTTTGATGAATGAAGTAGGCTCATATGATGTTTATTGACTGAATGAACTAAAATTTGTAAATCCTATGTATGCTGCCTTTAAATGATGCACAAATAATGACATACTCTATTCAGTAGTCCTGTGACATCAAATACTTCCCAAATTGTGTCATTTAACTTAAATGTTTTGATGATTTTAGATATAATTAAAGAAGTATAACTTGTATATAATGCCTGATATGAATTATCAACAAAATAAGTTGCATTCATTGAACAATCCTTTATATAGTTTATTCATAATGTAATAAACATTACCATCTCTCATCACTTTTAGCACTTAATCAATGTATAAAATCACAAAGTCCAAATAATGCAGCTTGGAGTATTCCCTGGCAGCTTTGCAGTTATACTGTAGTGGCCCAAGCAGATAGTGTGAAAAAGGCATCATAAGCCTTAGTTCTTATTGAGCAGCGATTACATTTTCACAGTGAGAGCAGCAAGAAAATTCAGAACTTAGGTGTCTTTTTAACATGTCTTCTTAACATGTACATGAGTCATGGGATGAAAAAATTGAGAGATTTAATGAAAACTAGGACTTCTCAGAGAAGTATAACAATAATGACCATCTTTTCTATACAGTCATTAGGTTCTTGAAGGCACAAAAGGCAGGCCTGATTTTATACTTGAGAGTACTTACCACAATAGGTGCCTCACACTGAAGTGTTGGAGTTTACTTTATTTACAGGAGGAGTTGGTGACACAGTCATATTTTCCTAAGAAACTGAGCCTGAGATGGGTATTTACCTGCCGAAAGTTTGTTGGGAAGTAATCCAGGGCATTGACAGCTGTGCGGTAGTGAAGGAGGTGAGACTGAGCAGAGGTCAAACTCCAGTGCAGTTGTGTGATGGTTTTTATGTGTCAGCTTTACTGCACCATTACTTTGCCAATGAAGGTCCATCTAGTCAAGGCTATGGTTTTTCCAGTGGTCATGTATGGATGTGAGAGTTGGACTGTGAAGAAAGCTGAGCACCAAAGAACTGATGCTTTTGAACTGTGGTGTTGGAGAAGACTCTTGAGAGTCCCTTGGACTGCAAGGAGATCCAACCAGTCCATCCTAAAGGAGATCAGTCCTGGGTGTTCATTGGAAGGACTGATGCTGAAGCTGAAACTCCAGTACTTTGGCCACCTCATGTGAAGAGCTGACTCACTGGAAAAGACCCTGATGCTGGGAGGGATTGGGGGCAGGAGGAGAAGGGGATGACAGAGGATGAGATGACTGGATGGCATCACCAACTCAATGGACATGTGTTTAAGTAAACTCTGGGAGTTGGTGATGGACAGGGAGGCCTGGCGTGCTGCGATTCATGGGGTCGCAAAGAGTTGGACACGACTGAGCGACTGAACTGAACTGAACTTACTGGGCCACAGGGTACCCAGATGTTTGGCTAAACTTTATCCTGAGTATGTCTGTCAGAGTGTGTTTCTGGATGAAATAGTGTTTGAATTAGTGGACTCAGTAAAGCAGAGTACCCTTCCCAATGCAAGTTGACCTTATCCAGTCTGTTGAAGACCTGAATAGAACAAAAGGCAAAAGAAAGGAGAACTGATTTGTTTTCTGTCTATTTAATTTGGGGCATCAGTATTCTCCTGCCATTGGACTGAGATTTAGAGCATCAGCTCCTTTGGTTCTTAGGCCTTTATACTCAGACTGAAGTACACCACTGGCTTACCTGGGTCTCCACCCTGAAAATGGAAGGTTGAGGGACTTCTTGGCTTCCATAATCTTGTGAGGCAACTCATTATGATAAATTGTCATATATGTGTGTGTGTGTGTGTGTGTGTGTGTGTGTGTGTGTGTGTATATATATATATATATATATATCTCCTATTAGGTTGATTTCCCTGGAGAACATTGACTAATACTGGTTCTAACAGGGGCCTCCACTGATCCCACAGAGAATTCTGGAGCAAGGGTGGCACTTGAGAATTAGCCCTAATTAAGACACGATAGGTGAACCTTTGCGCCCCTAGGGAAGAGTACACGAGTACATGATTTTGAGTGAGGTGGCTCTCTTTGAGAAAGGAAAATGTGGGAAAGGGACTCAGCTGAAAGCTGTGGGCCATCAACACTCTCAGCAGTTGGGAGAGTGAGTGATTCGGTCCTGGAGTAGGAATCTGGGCCTTGCACAGTGGTGTCTACTACTGTGCAAGTATGTGTGTGTGCTCAGTCATGTTAGACTCTTTGCAAACCTATGGATTGCACCCCATCAGCTCCTCTGTCCATGGAATTTTCCAAGTCAGAATACTGGTGTGTGCTAAGTCGCTTCAGTCGCATCTGACTCTTTGTGACCCCATGGACCGTAGCCCACAAGGCTCCTCTCTCCATGGGCTTCTCCAGGCAAGAATACTGGAGTGGGTTGCCATTTCTTTCTCCATTACTGGAGTGGGTTACCATTTCCTACTCCAGGGGATCTTCCCAACCCAGGGGTTGAACTGGAGTCTCCTGTGTCTTCTGCAGTGGCAGGCAGATTCTTTACCACTGCACCACCTGGGAAGCCTGTCTGCTACTGTGAGTTATCATATGAGAAGTCAGTGGAGAGAAATATATCTGGAAGTGGAGTAGCTATGTCAGACTCAGAAGCCACCCGCCACTTTCAAAGCAGTGTTTGTGGAGGAATTGTAACTGAGCAGGACCCTATGGGTACCTTTGTCAAGTTTATAATTAACCCCTGTATCTGAGCCTTTATTTCTTTTGTTATTTAAAATTTGTTCTCCTCAAGATTGAGGAGAATCAAATAAAAGAAGGGGAATTGTAACCAAACAGAGCAGGACCTTATGGGACCTTTCTGGGACAGGCCTTACGCTGTTTTCTCTGCTTTAGCTTCTCTGGGAAGTAATTTCTTAAGTTGTTTTGCAGATGTGAAAACCGCCCCACCAATGGAAGAATTACTTGACTTCTGTGGTACTCACTATAGCCCCAGGCCTCCTGGAGCCTAAGGACTGATAATGTTAACCCCTGTGATAATGTCACCACCTGCTGGCTCCCCATCAGCCAGTCAGTGAACTGTACAGGAGCTGATCACGTTACTCTCATCGGCCCTTTACAAATGTTTTACTGAAGCTCTGTGGGAAGCTTGAGGCTTTTCAGGACATGAGCCACCTCTTGTCCTTGAAATAAACCTTTCTCTGCTCAAAAAAAAGCAATGGAGGATATGGGTTCAACAAGTAGCCTGTTTTAGTTCCTCAAAACCTCAGTATATTATCTTTTGCAATCCTTTTGGAATTTAAAGTTGGAGTTTTGAGAGATATAGAGCCTTTTCAATAGATGTTGAGTTTTCTTTATTTTTTTTATGAATTACTTTGTTAGGCACGATTCAGTATGGGATTACAACAATAAATAAGAATTAAGATTTGCCCTCGGTTATTGGTAACATATTAAAGTTAATTTTCAGTAGTGGAATAGCAAGCGTTTTGGTAGATTATGGGTGAAGGATGGACTTATTTCCATTTTGAAGAGTTGGTTTTCAGTGCCTGCCATATCCCACTGCATAGATGGTTAACACACTCCTCTTATTCTCAGAGTTATCTTTGACACTTTCATCAGATATGTATCTCTTTTGAAGTCTCTGAACTGCTGCTGCTGCTAAGTCGCTTCAGTCGTGTTCGACTCTGTGCGACCTCATAGACGGCAGCCCACCAGGCTCCCCTGTCCCTGGGATTCTCCAGGCAAGAACACTGGAGTGGGTTGCCATTTCCTTCTCCAATGCATGAAGGTGAAAAGAGAAAGTGAAGTCGCTCAGTCATGTCTGACTCTTAGCGACCCCATGGACCGTAGCCCACCAGGCTCCTCCTCCCATGGGATTTTCCAGGCGAGAGCACTGGAGTGGGGTGCCACTGCCTTCTCCATCTCTGAACTAGCAGGGAGTAATAATACTAGCACTTCTCCAGCATTTTGCAGTTTACAAAGAGCAGTATACCTTCATCATTATTAGCAAATAAGAAAACAGAGACCCGAAGAAGTTGCATAGTCCACTCAAGTTCTACCAGCAGATAAGTGCTCAAATTCTACCAGCAGAAGGTGATAGAATCAGCATTTCAACACGATGTGGTCTCCCTGTTTGACTCTGATCACCTTGTGGAACTGCAAGGGAATGACAGGAGGATACTTGAGCTCATATCCTCCCACCAGGTGAATCCCCTTTGTCTGAAGTTTTCCTAACACCACGAAAGTATTTAGTGAAATTATGAGAAAGAGTATTATATGTGTGTGTATGTGTGTATGTGTGTGTGTGTGTGTGAGAGAGATTGATAAAGCTTATTATAAAGTATTTCCTTATCTTTTTTCAATTCAAGTGTTCAGTTCAGTTCAGTTGTTCAGTCGTGTCCAACTCTTTGCGACCCCGTGAATCACAGCATGCCAGGCCTCCCTGTCCATCACCAACTCCCAGAGTCCACCCTAACCCATGTGCACTGAGTTGGTGATGCCATCCAACCATCTTATCCTCTGTCGTCCCCTTCTCCTGCCCTCAATCTTTCCCAGCATCAGGGTCTTTTCAAATGAGTCAGCTCTTCGCATCAGGTGGCTGAAGTATTGGAGTTTCAGCTTCAGCTCAGTCCTTCCAGTGACCACTCAGGACTGATTTCATTTAGGATTGACTGGTTGGATCTCCTTGCAGTCCAAGGGACTCTCAAGGGTCTTCTCCAACACCACAGTTCAAAAGCATCAATTCAAGTGTGTTTCCTTTGAATTTGTTTTCTAGATGAAGAAAATTTACTCTTACCTCCTCTACTCCTCATGTTTATTTCCTTTTTCACAAAGTCCTGTTTTCTAATCTTGTTGCTCTAACCGTATCCTGCCTTTCTCTTAGAGCTTGGAGATGAAACTGGAGGTCTGAAGTTTTAATTCTTGTACCCATAACCTTGCAAAAGAAAAACCATTGCCAAATGTAGTTGAAAGATTACTGTCTTAAAAACTTTGTCTTTTGAGGTAATTGCATATTTACTTACACTTGCAAGAAATAGTAGAGACAGGCCTAGTGTACCTTCTCGCAGTCTTCCCTGGTGTAACAGCTTGTGTACCTATAGCACAGTAGCACAGCCAGGCTTACTTTTTATAACTTGATTGATGTTCTTGCTAAAGAATCTATTTTGTACTGTGTGGCTAATTCATTCACTTGTCAGAGGCAGTCAGTTCAGTTCAGTTCAGTAGCTCAGTGGTGTCCGACTCTTTGCAACCCCATGGACTGCAGCATGCCAGTCCTCCCTGTCCATCACCAACTCCCGAAGTTTGCTCAAACCATGTCCATTGAGTCAGTGATGCCATCTAACCATCTCATCCTCTGCCATCCCCTTCTCCTCCTGCCTTCAATCTTTCCTAGCATCAGGGTCTTTTCAAACGAGTCAGTTCTTCACATCAGGTGGCCAAAGTATTGGAGCTTCAGCTTCAGCATCAGTCCTTCCAATGAATGTTCAGGACTGATTTCTTTTAGGATTGACTGGTTTGATCTTGCGGTCCAAGAGTCAGAGGCAATACAGGGACTGTAATCTTTGGAGTCAGAACTAAGTTTGAAAATGAAATCACTGATTGGAAGTTAGAAAAATTGCTTCATTTTAGTTTCCTGTTTTGTGCAGTTATTGTCTTAATATAAAAACATGTCATAAAAAGCAAGTTGTATTGAGTGTAAAATCTATGTAAATTATAAAGACCTATGCAAATGATGGCTTTTATTATTATAGTTTATTGCATACTGTGCCTAGCAGGATGTTTGAGGGTAATATAGACAGCAGTTTCTTGCCCATTGTTTTACCAAGGAAAAATTAAATAAAATTATTTATACAATTTCTTTCAAAGCCATGGTGGTTAAAATCTATTATGTTATGCTTTTTCTGTTTTATAAATCAATTATAAGAAAAATATCTGGAGGAAGTAACAAAAAATCAAAGTTAGGATCATTAGTTTGCAATTTCCTGAGCTGCCCATTTCTTTTTTTTTTAGATAAATAAGACATTTTACCTTCTAAATAATCAGATGATCTTTTTCACGTACATAAGAGGTCTTAGGTGACATCATTGGCCATTGATTTAGATATTCATCCTTAAACAGTATCCTTTATGTGGAGACCATGTGACAGAAATCTCTCATTTCTCTATTAATAAGTTTATGCTGTTTCTAGGTTGCTTTTTTTTTTTAAAGCCAGTGAACATTGAATTTTATAACAGCGTGATTATTCTCCTTTAATTGCCTATTTGGTGGGTCAGCAACAGATGTGTAACCCATCTTTAGAACTTTGTGAGGGGATGGAACTTCTTGGCAAGTGTTTTTTGTTTGTTTGTTTTGTTTTTAGTATTAAACTTACTCATGGTGCCAATTTTCTCTCCTACCCTCATTTTTTCTTCATCTCCATTTCTTTATTTCTTGCTTTATATTTTTAAGCCTTCTTAAATCCTTTATGGTGTAAGGTGAAGTTGACATAAATAAATGAGTCTTAACTTCAGCCCATGAAGATATACAGACCACTCACTGTAGCTGTGTTTATGTAGTAGGTGTTGCCTGTGCACAAGGAATTTAGTGGTTGCTCCAACATGCTGTCCACAGACAGTTTACAATTCATGAGCCTAAAATTAAATTGATGTCCTGAAAATCCTCTCAAAGGGAAAATGTGTTTTAAACTTCAGTTGTAAACATGATAACTAATTGTGGGTAATAGCATTCTGGAAGGTAAATTATTATGTTAAAGTATTGTCATGTGATTTCACAATGCAAGGGGCTCAGCCCTGTGAGCAAATATTAAAATGTAAAGTATGAAGCAAACACAGACAGATTTGTCAATTTTATATGTTTGAACAATCAGGTTTGCCGCTCAATGTTGCCATAGCAACCAAGCTGCCTATGTGAAGTAAGCAACTAAATTTCATTGCTCCTTGGTGTAAAAATAGCAGCTGTTAATGGTTCTTCTCTCTGTTGGAGCACATCATAAAAAATTTTAAATATACCCCTATACACTGTTATTCCAATCCCAACCCAAAGCTGATGGTCAGTGAGGGTGACCAGCCTTTTCAGTTTGCCTGGGACTGAGGGGTTTCCCAGCGCATGAGACTTCCAGGGCTAAAACCAGGACAATCCTGGAAAAACTGGGATTGCTGATCATCCCACCAGCCCTCCTCAGTAGTTAGAGTTACATTTTATGTTGCCCACAGGCACACCTTATTTTGTGGAATACAGTAAGTTACGAGCAGGAAACCGGTACGATGAAATGCTATTTGGGGATACTATGCAGCATACAGGAAGGAGAGTCTGGAGGCAGGGAGGCCAGTTAGAAGGCTGCTTCAGAAGTTCCACTGTGAGGTGATACAGATCAGAAGTGGCTCCTCACTTGAATGAATGTGCCATGTCACACACTAGTGTGTGATTATAAAATAAGGCTATTCTTCCTTTCTCTAAAATGAGGATGAGACACAGGACTATTAAAGCTTCTCAGGTGGCTCAGTGGTAAAGAATCTGCCTGCCAATACAGGAAATGCGGGTTTGTTTTTAAGATCCCCTGGAGAAGGAAATGGCAACCCACTCCAGTATTCTTGCCTGGAGAATCCCATGGACAGAGGAGCCTGACAGGCTACAGTCCATGGATTGCTAAGAGTCAGACACAGCTTACTAAACAAGAACAACAACAGGCCTGTTAACTTGATTGTTGTTGCTCAGGCACTAAGTTGTGTCCGACTCTTTGTGACTCTGTGAGCTGCAGCCCGTCAGACTCCTCTGTCCTCCGTTATCTCTCGCAGTATGCTCAAATCCATGTCCGGTGGGTTGGTGATGCTGTCTAGCCATCTCACCCTCTGCTGTTCTCATCTACATTTGCCCTCAGTCTTTCACAGCATTAGGGTCTTTTCCAATGAGTTGGCTCTTTGCATCAGATGGCCAGAGTATTGGAGTTTCAGCTTCAGCATCAGTCTTTCCAATGAATATTCAGGGTTGATTTCCTTTAGCATTGGCTAGTTTGATCTCCTTGCTGTCCAAGCAACTCTCAAGAGTCTTCTGCAGCACCCCAATTTGAAAGCATCAGTTCTTCAGTGCTCAGCCTTCCTTATGGTCCACCTCTCACATCCATATATGACTACTGGGAAAACCATAGCTTTGACTATATGGACCTTTGTTGGCCAAGTGATTTCTCTGCTTTTTAATATGCTCTCTAGGTTTGTCATAGCTTTCCTTTCAAGGAGCAAGTCTCTCTTAATTTCATGGCTGCAGTCATGGTCTGCATTGATTTTGGGGCCTGGGAAAATAAAATCTGTCACTTTTTATTTGTCTGTCACTTACTTATTTACTGTCACTGAAAAATAAAAATTTCCCCCTTCTCATTTGCCATGAAGTAATGGGACCAGATGCCATGATTTTAGTTATTAGATGTCTCCAAAGGTATGCCTCATGTAGCCCCACAAATCAGCCTATTTGCTGCCATATGACATCTGCTTTTGCTGCCCTGGTACCCCCTTGTCCATGCCTACTCCCTACAAAAGTGTTTTTCCTGCTGCCAATCATGAGATGCCAGTGCCTATGCTGAGAGTGCTCCCTTTGTATGCTTCCAAAACCACTGCTTTTTGGAGTGGTAAACATTGCTGTTAACATTTTCACTTCTTAATTTTATTGAAGTATGGTTGATTTACAGTGCTGTGTTAATTTCTGCTGTATGGCAAAATGACTCAGTTATACATATATATTCTTTTCCATTGTGGTTCATCATAGGATGCTGAATATAGTTCCTGCGCTGTACTGTAGGACCATGTTGTTTATACATTCCATATATAATAGTCTGTACCTGCTGGTACTTCTGATTAGATGGCATCTTCTCCAACTCTGGGTCATATTTAGTCAGTTTGACTCCAGTCCAGCTCTAGTCATGCCAGAGTCATAGAGTCTCTCACCTTTTTCTCCAGAGGGGCTCAGAGTCAACTCAAGAGAAGGGCCAGTGCCATTCTATCCCCTCCAGGGCCCTCATCTTTCTTCCAGCCCGTCTCCAGTAGAACTCTTTCTTCCTCTCTATTTACAAAGCCAAAGCTCCCAAGTTTATTAGTGAAGACGACAGGTTGGAACGGGGGGAATGAAAAGAAAGAAGTGAGATGCTGTTAATAATTTTTGAGCAAGGACTCAGACTGCTGGAATCACTGTTTCACAGACATTGTTAAGGATAGAGTGGCATTCTTTTTTTAAATTGAAGTATGGTTGATTTATAACATTAGATTAGTTTTGTGTATACCACATAGTGATTTATGTTTTTATAGATTATGATCCATGTAAAGTTATTATAAAACATTAGCTATATTCTCTGTGCTGTATAGTGCATCCTTGTACCTAATTTTATACCTAGCAGTTCATACCTTTAGTCCCTTTCTTCTATCTTCCCCCTCTCTCTACCCATCTCCTCACTGGCAACAATTAGTTGGTTCTCTGTATTTGTTTCTATTTCGTTACATTCATTTATTTAATGTATTTTTTTTAGATTCCACATACAGGTGAAAACATACTGTATTTGCCTTTCTCTATCTGCCTTATTTCACTAAGAAGAATATTTCATTATACATGTATATGTGTGTGTGTGTATATATATATATATATATTTATGTATTGCACAGCATCATCTTTATCCATTCATCTGGACATTTAGGTTGCTTATGTCATTAATGGACATTTAGGTTGCTTCCACATCTTGACTACTTAGCATAATGCTGCTGTGGACATTGGGGTGTCTGTATCTTTCTGAATTTGTGTTTTTCTTTGGTTATTTACCTAGGAGTGGAATTGCTGGATCATATGGTAGTTCCGCGTTTAGTTGTTTGGGAAAGCCCCATACTGTTTTTCACAGTGGCTGCACCAGTTTACATCCTGGGGGTGTGTTTTTCACTGGTGCTTCTCCATGGCCAGCAGCATAGATATTGTGGAGTGCCCTGGGACATACTTTTGCAGCATCTCCTTTTAAATAAATATGCACCGTGCCCTAATTCACCACCAAATACAAACTCTGATGTCGGTCAAGACTGAAAACACAGAAAGAAAGAGTTGTCTTTGTAGGAGAGAGCAGAGATTAGAGCTAGAGGCAGTATGGACAACTGACTGCTGTCGGCCCACTTCAGATCTTCACTTTTCCCTTTGAATCATGCCTTCCTCTTAGATTTGTCTGTTATATTACTGGTGCGTTTAGTAGCTCCTCCTTTTCCTCTCTCCCAGTGCTACATTTTCCTCTCCAATAGAACCTGGAGCAGAGGGAGGCATGAAGTCAGCTGCTTAAGTCTTATGGTCCAGTCCATCAGTTCAGTTCAGTTCAGTTCAGTCGCTCAGTCATGTCTGACTCTTTGCGACCCCATGAATCGCAGCACGCCAGGCCTCCCTGTCCATCACCATCTCCCGGAGTTCACTCAGACTCACGTCCATCGAGTCCGTGATGCCATCCAGCCATCTCATCCTCAGTCTTCCCCTTCTCCTCCTGCCTCCAATCCCTCCCAGCATCAGAGTCTTTTCCAATGAGTCAACTCTTTGCATGAGGTGGCCAAAGTACTGGAGCTTCAGCTTTAGCATCATTCCTTACAAAGAAATCCCAGGGTTGATCTCCTTCAGAATGGTCTGGTTGGATCTCCTTGCAGTCCAAGGGATTCTCAAGAGTCTTCTCCAACACCACAGTTCAAAAGCATCAATTCTTTGGCGCTCAGCCTTCTTCACAGTCCAACTCTCACATCCATACATGACCAGAGGAAAAACCATAGCCTTGACTAGATGGATCTTAGTCAGCAAAGTAATGTCTCTGCTTTTGAATATACTATCTAGGTTGGTCATAACTTTCCTTACAAGGAGTAAGCATCTTTTAATTTCATGGCTGCAGTCACCATCTGCAGTGATTTTGGAGCCCCCCAAAATAGTCTGACACTGTTTCTACTGTTTCCCATAGTGGCTAAAATCCTGGGTGCAGACTGTGTGGTTAATACATCCTAGTTTTTTCCTCTCTGCCTTGATTTCCTTCTTTTTAAAACAGGGATTAAAAATCACAGCTATGTAATAGAGCCAAGTGAGAATTATATAAATTACTATGAGCACAGCAGTTAGAATAGAGTCAGGATGTAGGGAGCACTGTGTGTTTGCTGTTACTGTCAAGCCAGTTATTTGGAGCAGCTGTGCAGTCTCATGTGGCAGAGACCACTCACTAGGGCCAGGCATTCCACAGACTCTAAGCGAAGTGAAAGTTGCTCAGTCTTGTCCGACTCTTTGCGACCCCATGGACTATCATGGAATTCTCCAGGCCAGAATACTGGAGTGGGTGGCCTTTCCCCTCTCCAGAAGATCTTCCCAACCCAGGGATCAAATCCAGGTCTCCCGCATTGCAGGCAGATTCTTTACAAGCTGAATCACCAGGGAAGCCCAAGAATACTGGAGTGGGTAGCCTATCCCTTCTCCAGGGGAACTTTCCGATCTAGGAATTGAACCAGGGTCTCCTGCATTGCAGGCAGATTCTTGACCACTGAGCTACCTGAGACAACACAAAAGCTAACAAATGCCTTCTTTTAGGTAGAATCATTGAGGTCTTTACAAGGATGGCTATAGCTGATGGTGTGTAGGAGTGATTTTTGTGTTAGCATTTTTTGGTCACCTACTTTTTACTGGACTTCTCTTGTAGTTCAACTGGTAAAGAATCTGCCTGCAGTGTGGGAGGCCTGGGTTCGATCCCTGGGTTGGAAAGATCCCCTGGAGAAGGGAAAGGCTACCCACTGCAGTATTCTGGCCTAGAGAATTTCAAGGACTGTATAGTCCATGGGGTCGCAAGGAGTTGGACATCACTGAGCAATTTTCACTTCACTTCACTTACTTTTGATTAGAAACACAAACGATGATCAAGAACCCTTGCATTAATTTAATAGCACCATGCTCTAATATTGCATAAGCCAGATAAAAATGTTCAGATTATATAAGTAAAAGAACATTTCCAGTCCTCCAAATTGAAATTTTGGTAAGAAACACAAATTACCCAAGGCTTTGCCTATCTGCGGGTAAAAATGAAATTCACATCCATCATAAAATAATATTAACATATTATTATATATTTTAATACAAGGCTTCCCTGGTGGCTCAGTGGTAAAGAACCTGCCTGCCAGTGCAGGAGATGTGGTTCGATCCATGGGTCAGGAAGATCCCCTGGAGAAGGAAATGGTAACCCACTCCAGGATTCTTGCCTGGAAAATCCAATGGACAGAGGAGCCTGGCAAGCTACAGTCCAAGGGGTCACAAAAGGGTCAGATAAGACTTAGCGACTACACAACAACACAGCAGCACAATAATAAAATAAAATGCATATGGATAATATATGCACTACTGGTGGTGTAGCTCCACTTCTGCTAATTCCATGGAAGGTGTCTCATTTCGAGTATTTCTAGCCCCCAGAGTGCCTCTCATGGACTTAGGAATGGGTCTCCTCAGGTTTTTCCACTTAATGTTTGCTACTCTGAGAGCATCTGAAGCAGGGTTTCACCATTGTCCTGCCCTACTGTCCTTCCTGAAAGAGTAAATCCCTTCCAGGAACATTGTCTTTTTAGCAGTCCTTGTGGTGCATGAACAACATTCCTTTCCCCTGTCCCTGAGTGGACGCCGTGCGGTGGTCAGAGGAGGGCTGGCAAGAGGCACCTGCATCCACGGAGGCGAGGCTGCTTTACAGCATGAGCAGTGGCGATACTCACGTCAGTGATGGCTCTCCTAAGGAACCTCTCCTAATCCTGTGAATTGTATGCTCTATTCTGCTGGCTCTATTTTCTTCCTCTGTTTACCTCCATGCAACACAAATATTGAGCTTACTCAAGCCAAGGGTGAGGAAAAACCTGTAAAGGCCGAAGAATGGACACCTAGGCTGTTGCTGTCCTTATGTCTAATTTAATGCTGTTGCCTATCTCCAGTGTTGGAGTCAATACTAGCTCTTGAGTAGGCCCACTTAATGCCATCATTAATCCCAGGGGGAGATGTGGATGATAGACAGTTTCTCTTTTTCTTGACAGCCAATCTGCATTTTAATTTTGTCTTAATTTCTGCTCATTCTGTCTGTTTAAAGTCTTTGTGGTGTTTACAGTTTATGGAAAGAATGCTTATAAGCTGTTCTTTCCTTAGGCAAGCTAAATGTGTTAAATGATGTTATTTTTCACATAGACATCAATTCTTTTTTTCCAGGTTACTTTTAATGTTCTCCTTGGAGCTTACGGCAATCTGTGTATATCGAGGTAGACCTCAGTTTACAAAATAAATGTATTGCTGAAGATTGTGTTCAAAATTCTCAAATTAAATCCTACTGTTCTTTTGACTGATTCATAAAATTGGAATTGTGTTTCCCTGGGGGTGGAGGGAAATCCCATAAAGATCTTAATTAAAACTTTTGTTAGAGAAGGGGTGAGCATCAAGGGTACTTTTGTGCTGTACTACAATACTTCCTGGGTTATTCGTCTCAGTGTTAGTTAATTTGAGGTTTCACAATAAAACTAGGGTGTCTAAACATTTTCCACGGCCTTTTGGCATAGCAGAAAAATACTGGCTAGCTTTCTAAGCTAGCTGTAGTACGTTTGCTAGTTTAGCAATCTTTGGCTTTCCGCCCAGGAGAGATGGTACCAAGAACCTTTTTTTAAAAAAACAAACAAACAAACAAACAATGCCAGTTAGGCCTAATGAATACATTTTAGAATTTTGAGGATAGCTGGATATTAAATACCCTGGTTCCATTGCCTCCATGAGAATATTCTTTGTTTCTACTGTTGTTCTATTCTTGGGTTCTGAAAGGTGATAACACAATAAGAAGATGATACCGCTGAGAGTTGAATAACATTTATTCATCGGTCTAGAGATGTGATTTTCCCTTAACTTTATTAATGTGGTTTTGGTAAATTTTACATCTAGCTGATTGATTTCTGTTACCAAGAGAATGTTTATTTCTTGTCTGTGAATAGGGAGGAAGTAACTATACACTCAGCTATAGACGGTAAGCAGACAGGAGCTAAATATAACAACTGATAAGAATGAGAGGAAATACTGTATTTGGAGAATATCCTTGCTGAAAGTGCTAGATGGAAATAAGAAAAACAAGTGGCTGTTACTTTTCTATAAATAACTTTCTAGTCACATTTCTCTTCTCCTTATCTAGCTTACTGTCCCACATCCACATTATTTTTTGTTTTCTTTTTTATTTTTTTGTTTCAGCCTGTGGAATCTTCTAGTTTTGGCATATGGGATGTTTAGCTGCATGCAGCATGGGAATTCTGAGTTGTGGGATCTAGCTCCCTGACCACTGATCAAATCCAGGCCCCCCTGCATTGAGAGCGTGGAGTCTTAGCCACTTGAGCACCAGAGAAGTCCCCGTATTATCTTCTTTTTATTAATCATATTTTTCAGTTTTTCTGTCCTCCACCACATGCCTGACTTCCTCAACTTACAGTCTTTCTGAGGGCTGGTGGGTGTTAAGTTAGACATCATGCACTTTCTGCATTTTATGTTGACGGGTCTGAACCACGTTTCTGAGTATGGTTGGCAACATTTAGCCTCTTCAAGGAGTAAAATAGTGAAAGAGATGGCAAGAAGATGAAGGGATGACTGGGACTGGGGAGCAGAAAATGGGAGATAAAAATTAAAAGAAACAAGAAGTTCACATTAGTCAGTGTGAGAGTGACTCTGAATAGACATTCAGAAAGCTCAAAATAACCTCCCTTACTCAGTTGCTGTGGGACTTGACATTCCATGGAGATAGATTGATCCTGTGGGTTCACTCCATAGGCATCCTAGTTTTTTTTCATTGAATTATATATAGTTGGTTTATAATGTTGTTCCAATCTCTACTGTAGAGCAAAGTGACTCAGTTATACCTATATAGACATTTTTAAATATTCTTTTCCATTATGTTTTATCACAGGATATTGACGATAGTTCCTTGTGCTATACAGTAGGACCTTGCTGTTTATCCATCCTTTATATACTAGTTTACATCTGCTAATCCAAAACTCCCAGTGCTTCCCTCCCCCAGCCTCTCCCCTCCCCTTTGTGAGCCGCAAGTCTGTTCTCTATGTCACAGGCATCCTAATTTAAAATTTAAAATGTAGACATTCTTAACAGGTGCGGACCCTTTCCAGAAAGTCTTCCATCATAAAATACATTTGAATACAAAGTTGCCTATTAGGGTAATTATTCTCTCTTAGGTAGTTAGGATCTGGGCACTGAAGGAAATCAAGGTTTGAATAAAGTGACCTCATTTGGCCCATGGCTTTAAAAACCATCTGTGTGATGATGGTTCCCATTTCATATCTTCACTTCCAACCCTGAACTGTAGACTGCCTACTAGACATCTTTATTTGGGTGTCGTCAATTAGTGTCTCAAACTCAGCAAGGGTGGATCTGCCAAGAAACAAATGCAGAGATGGGATTAGAGGTGTGATCCCCCTTACTGGGAAGAATGCCTGTGAGAAAAAGTGGGGGGTGGTTACTAGAGGAGAGTGGGAGACTCAGAGGAGTCTGGAAGAGTTGTCAGACTGTGATGTGAGGCTAACCCAGGTAGGGTTAGAGGGAAGGAAGAAAGTTTGGGTAGAAAGTCACAGATTTTGATACAATTCTAAGAAAATTTCTGTAAGCTTGCTGTGCAAAATTGGCATCAGAGGAGTCCTGCATCTCTTATGAACAGGCATGACAGTATCCCTAACAGTTATCAGCTGGGAGTAGTCAGGAGGAAGTGTGACCTTGATGCAGATTTGGTCCAGGGGCTGGGCCATCCATCAACACACGCCCTACACTTGGAGATCTGAGAGGCATGCTTTATTTTTTTAAGAGGCATGTTTTCATGGTTGCCACATGTCCCTAGACAAGCTTTGGATTATTCCTCACATCTATCACTCCAGAAATTCTCCTTTTCCAATTTCTTCTTTCAGTCACTGTTGGCTCAACTCCAACAGCTACTTGTGAGCCCCACTATCATTTAGTCAAACACCTCACTTCTGCTATTATCCATGTCTCTTTTTCGCAAAAAGCTGTGTTCCCTTGAAAAGACAAATCATCTCATTACCCCTATGCTCAAAATGCTGTCGTGGCTTCCCATCTGATTGAAAATTAAGTTCAAATTTTCTACCAAGAACTTTATTCTCTTTCAAGAACACAAACTCATCCTTGCCTCAGGTCCTTTGAGCTTTTTCTTGCCTTGGCTTTCAATGTTCTTTTCTCAGATCTTCCCAGAGCTCATCCTTTCAGGTCTCTGCCCAAATGTTACCTGATCAGAGCATCCTTCTCTGGCCAGTTTATATTACTCAGTCTTCTTCCATAAAATTCAATACCATATTTTATCATTTTTTATTAATTGTCTGTTTCCCCTGATTAGAATGTAAGTGCTATGAAGGCAAAATCTTTATCTGTTTTATTTACAACTATTTCCTTAGCACCTGTCATAAATAGATTTTCAGTTCAGTTCAGTTCACTTCATTTCAGTTGCTCAGTTGTGTCTGACTCTGCGACCCCATGAATCGCAGCACGCCAGGCCTCCCTGTCCATCACCAACTCCTGGAGTTCACTCAGACTCATGCCAATCGAGTCAGTGATGCCACCCAGCCATCTCATCCTCTGTCGTCCCCTTCTCCTCCTGCCCCCAATCCTTCACAGCATCAGAGTCTTTTCCAATGAGTCAAGTCTTCGCATGAGGTGGCCAAAGTACTGGAGCTTCAGCTTTAGCATCATTCCTTCCAAAGAAATCCCAGAGTTGATCTCCTTCAGAATGGACTGGTTGGATCTCCTTGCAGTCCAAGGGACTCTCAAGAGTCTTCTCCAACACCACAGTTCAAAAGCATCAATTCTTTGGCGACTAGATGGACCTTAGTCGACGAAGTAATGTCTCTGCTTTTGAACATACTATCTAGGTTGGTCATAACTTTTCTTCCAAGGAATAAGCATCTTTTAATTTCATGGCTGCAGTCACCATTTGCAGTGATTTTGGAGCCCCCCAAAATAAAGTCTGACACTGTTTCTACTGTTTCCCCATCTATTTCCCATGAAGTGATGGGACTGGATGCTATGATCTTTGTTTTCTGAATGTTGAGCTTTAAGCCAACTTTTTCACTCTCCTCTTTCACTTTCATCAAGAGGCTTTTTAGCTTCTCTTCACTTTCTGCCATAAGGGTGGTGTCATCTGCATATCTGAGGCTATTGATATTTCTCCCGGCAATCTTGATTCCAGCCTGTGCTTCTTCCAGTCCAGCGTGTCTCATGATGTACTCTGCATATTAGTTAAATAAGCAGGGTGACAATATACAGCCTTAACGTACTCCTTTTCCTATTTGGAACCAGTCTGTTGTTCCATGTCCAGTTCTAACTGTTGCTTCCTGACCTGCATACAGATTTCTCAAGAGGCAGGTTAGGTGGTCTGGTATTCCCATCTCTTCCAGAATTTTCCACAGTTGATTGTGATCCACACAGTCAAAGGCTTTGGCATAGTCAATAAAGCAGAAATAGATGTTTTTCTGGAATTCTCTTGCTTCTTCGATTATCCAGCAGATGTTGGCAATTTGATCTCTGGTTCCTCTGCCTTTCCTAAAACCAGCTTGAACATCAGGGAGTTCGCGGTTCACGTATTGCTGAAGTCTGGCTTGGAGAATTTTGAGCATTACTTTACTAGCATGTGAGATGAGTGCAATTGTGCGGTAGTTTGAGCATTCTTTTGCATTGCCTTTCTTTCTTTAATAGTAGTTAATATTATAGTATAGTATTAATGTTAGTGGTTATTATGATGAATAACTAATATTTGTAGTTATTATTAAAATATCAGCTATATTCCCTGTATTGTATCATATAGCCTTGTAGCATTTATTTAATTCATAGTTAGTTCAGCCCTTTTAATCTCCTGTCTCTAATTTACTCTTCCCTGCCTCTCTCTCCCACTGGTAACCACTAGTTTATTCTATATATTTGTGAGTCTGTTTCTTTTTTATTATATTTGGTAGTTTGTTTTATTTTTTAGATTCCACATGTGAGTGATAATATATAGTATTTGTCTTTCTCTGTCTGACTTAACTAACCATAATACCCTCCAGGTTGTTGCAAATGGCAGAATTTCCTTCTTTTTTATGACTGAGTAATATTCCATTGTGTGTGTGTGTATACATATATACATCAAAAATGTGTTTGTATATGTATGTATGTGTGTATATAGATATATATGTATGTATATCGTGGGAGAAGGCAATGGCAACCCACTCCAGTACTCTTGCCTGGAAAATCCCATGGATGGAGGAGCCTGGTGGGCTGCAGTCCATGGGGTCGCTAGGAGTCAGGTATGACTGAGCAACTTCACCTTCATTTTTCACTTTCATGCATTGGAGAAGGAAATGGCAACCCACTCCAGTATTCTTGCCTGGAGAATCCCAGGGACAGAGGAGCCTAATGGGCTGCCATCTATGGGGTTGCACAGAGTTGGACACAACTGAAGAGACTTAGGAGCAGCAGCAGCAGCAGCATATAGTATGTGTATACACACACACACACACACATTTTGGATGTATATAGTATACACACACACACCCCACATTTTCTTTATGTTGCTTCCATATCTTGCCTATTGATTATAAATAAGGCTGTTATGAACTTGGGAATGCAAATGTCTTTTTGAGTTAGTTTATTTTCTTTGGATGTATTCCAGAAGTGGAATTTCTGAATCATATGTTAGTTCTATTTCTAGTAAAATTTCCTCTTGAAGATGGTCACTTTATGTTTCCACCAGCAGATTATGAAGTGCTTACTATTGTGTCAAAAACATTCAACAAAGTAAAACATTTCCAATTTGACCAATGACAGATAGTATCTCATTTTAATTTACTCTCTTTCATTAACAGAGATGTTACATTTTATCATAGATTTATTGACTATTTGCATTTCTACTTTAACGAAACACCTGTTCTTGTCCCTGGATATTTCAGATGTGGTGGAAAGCACGGTTATGAGGCCTGGTTCTGCCATTCATTAACTGTCTTGTTTTCTTAAGTAACGTAGCTTATCTGAACTTCAACTTCTTAACTTTAATGTGGAAAAAATAGTGGTGACTGTCTCCTGGGGCTTTCTGTGCAAGTTGGCAAGGGATCTGGGCTGGGGTTAGCCTCTTGCTTGTAGTGCTCTCCTTACTGTTAGGATGGCCCAGGGGAGTTGGTTGTAAAGGAAAAAAAGTTTTGTTTTGTTTTTTCCTTAAGTTGTAGTAAGGAGTAACTGAGAAAAGGCACATTAAATGCACAGCACAGTTCCTGGTTGCAGCCCTGTAGACTGTAGTCTGCCAGGCTTCTCTGTCCATGGGATTCTCCAGGCAGGGATACTAGAGTGGGGTGTCATGTTGTTCTCCAGGGGATCTTCCCGACTCAGGGATCAAACCCAAGTCTCCTGGGTCTCCTACATTGCAGGCAGATTCTTTCCCACTAGTGCCACCTGGGAAACCTTCCTGGTACAGAGTAAGTACTAATAAATGGGAATTCCTGTGGCTGCTTTATTTTATCTCTGTTACACTGTGCTCTTTTGGGGGTGAGTAACCATATTTCACAAATCTTTGAAGTCCTGGGGTCTCGTGGAGTGCCTGGGGTACTAGTATATAGTAGAGCCTTAGCTACTCAATCAGTGTTTGCTGTAAGATAAAAAATTGTATAAACTTTTGGTAACTAGGGGGCTCTTATCTTAGCTAATGTCTCTGTTTCCTGATTCAGCTCCTTGTTCATCTTAGAGTATCTACCTCAGGTTTTCAGGTCTGCTTGACCTCAGGTCAGCCAAGCGATGGCATAACAGTTTCATACTACTCAACAGAATTTTCAGACCTGATTTCTTCCTAGAGAGTTGTGGGCTGTTTATGGGTTGTTTATATGGAGAGTCAATAGAGATGTCATTTCACCTGCTCTTTTTCCCATCCCATAGGTATTTCATTGCACATTGTTTCTCCATATCTAAGAATATCCTTACTATATTTATTTAATCACTTGGGGAACACCCAGGAGAAAGCAGAATTGCATTTCTCCATAAATAACCAAGGGAACTTCGATAACTGATGGCATTTTCTTTGCCTCTCCAGATATCCTTTAGAGAGATGCCTTAGAAAGATATATGAGGAAGTATGAATAAGATGGGAAAAAAGCCAAAGACACTAAACGTGCTTTGGAAAATAAATCAGAGAAAGGACCTAAATTCATGAAATCAAATGTTCCATTAAAATATTTTTCTCTCCCTGATGCCATTACCCATTTAATTTCACTGTGCTGGTCTGGTGGGGTTTCTAGAGGTCTCAGTTTAATTTAAGAATTTCTTATGGCACCAACCAGCAAAAACAGAAAGCCCAGCACAATGATGCCTTTGACTGCACTAATTATATTTATTAAGGCTGTGTTGAGACAGTGGTCAAGCTTCCTTTTGGGAAATAGTTACTTGATGGGAGATTTAACATTTATAGTTGACATTCCTGAATTAACATAACTATGGCTAGAATCATTTTTCTTTTTTATCATTCTTTGCCATGCCTTACTTGGTCACTAAATGCTGTCTGCTCTGAGCAACCTTGATAGATGAGGCAACATGCTTATAAATAACAGATATATTTGTAGTGCTTGCCAAGTAAGAAAGAAATGCATCTTTGCATTTCAGTGTAACTGTAACAGATGTCTGAATATTTTAAAACATGGTTGATGTGGCAAATTAAGATTTTGGTCATTAGAATAAATTAAAATTTCTACCTAATCAGTTTATGATGTGGTAGTAAACAGTGTTCACATGGTGGCCCTCCTGACAAGCCACCAGCCATCTGGAGAAAATGCAAACACCCCTCTCCAATTAATTGTTTGGATGTTTAAAAAATATGCAGTATAGAAATATTTGGTCTCCAGAAAGGATAATAGACTCAGTAATAAGCAACATAACTCTAATGCAGAAAATGTAAACTTATTGTATGATAGTACAAAGATGAATCCAAGTCATTTGTATCTTTATTTAGCTGGTTTATGTGTAACATGACTGGTTTCAGAAAAATTTTAAGAATATAAAGTTATATATTCATACACCAAGATAAGATCGCTTTTTAAAAATGAGAAAATAGAGGTAAAGGGAAAATTTTATGCCTGGAAGTAGAATGTCTGGGCAAGAGGCACACAGTAAAGTATGCTGTGCAGTTTTTTTTTTTTTTTTTTTTTTGCCAGAAGAGGGTCATAGTTTGAGTGCTGAACTTTCTGGCAGCTAACAAATGGAAGGAAACATGATTAGTTACATGATTCACCATGTTCACAAGATGAAAACAAAACACACTGTGGAGAAATGTGACTATTCCTGAAATGGAGACCAGTGAGAATATTCCTTAACTGATCCTCATGAGAGTACACTGCATAATTAAGGAACAGTGTTTTACCTCCAAAATTATCCTTACATTAAATACAGGGAGTCACTTCAAGGACAGATTCTTAAGTTATCACTAACATAAGCCAAAGGCATCATGTTAATGTGCAAGCGAAGACCTGCACCGTGTGTGAGCAGTGTGTTCTGGAGGGATCTAGAGTCCTGAGGCCTCCAAAGGCTGTCTGTGTGAGTGGGGAAGACACTCAGCTCTGTCTGTGATCATGCCGTGCTTCCTAAAAGAGAGGCTTAAACTGAGTGTTGAAAGCAGAGGAGGGGCCACCCAAGGTAGACAGGCTGGTATGCTATTTTGTAACATATTTAAATGATAATTAAATTTTGCTTCAGTTTTCCTTTATTATTTTAGGTAAAGATTTCTTTCAAAATGACTTTGCTTTCTTCTTTTTGAAAATTGAAAAGACATGGTTTAAGAACATTTAAAAAGATGAAAGTTTAAAGAAAAAATACCCAGAAATAAAAATGATTAGTGATTCCTATATTGTTTCTTTTTTTGTTTGTGTGTTATGTATGTACATATATGTGTTTCAAAATTGAGATCATACTGTATGTATGATTTTGTATGCTATGCTATGTCACTTCAGTTGTGTCTGACTGTTTGTGACCCCATGAACTGTAGCCCACCAGGCTCCTCTGTCCATGGGATTCTCCAGACAAGAATACTGGAATGGTTTGTCATTTCTTTCTCCAAATATATGATTTTGCATACTTTTAAATGTAACATTATATCTCTTCTTCAAGTACCTATCTTTGAAAACTTAAAATAGCTACATATTATGAACATTCATAGTCATTTTGGTGATTTTTAATTTTTTCTAAGTAAAGGCATGCTGCAGTAAACATTCTAAAGCATAACTTTTTGAATAATTTCTGATTATTTACTTGAGATAGGTTTTCTAGATGTGAAATTATTGAGTTAAATAATAGAAATATTTTTAAATCAGTTGATAACTATTGGCAAATTGAAGATATTTCTGCTTTAGTTTATATAAAAACTTAGTGCTTATATGTGTATTTTTCTTTTTTTTTTTTTTTATTTTATATTGGAGTGTAGTTGATTTACAATGTTGTGTTAATTTCAGGTGTTTAGCAAAGTAATTTAGTTATACTTATACATATATCCAGTCAGTTTTTAGATTCTTTTCCCATGTAAGTTATTACAGAATATTGAATAGAGTTCTCTGTGCTATAAAGCAGGTCCTTATTGATTATCTGTCTTATATAGGGTAGTGTGTATATGTTAATCCCAGACTCCTTATTTATTGCTCCCCTCTCTTTTCCTCTTTTTTTTGAAGTCTGTGAGTTTGTTTCTATTTTGTAAGTAAGCTCATTTGTATCATTTTTTTAGATTCTACATGTTAGTGATATACGATATTTGTCTAACTTTTCACTTACTATGATAATCTCTAGGTCTATCAGAGTTGCTGCAGCTGGCATTATTTCTTTCTTTTTATGGCGAAGTAATATTCCCTTGTATGTATATATCACATCTTCTTTATCCATTCATCTATTGATAGACATCTAGGTTGCTTCCATATCTTGGCTATTGTAAATAGTGCTGCAATGAACATTTGGGTACATGTATCTTTTAGAATTATGGTTTTATCCAGACATATGCCTGGGAATGGGGTTCTTGTATCATATTGTACATATTATATATGTATGTGATTTTACTTGTTTACATATATGTCTTTGGGAGTTTATTTTAGTCTTGTAATAATGATGTATATTAGTAAAGTCACTTTTTTTTAATAGAAGAGGAAACCTATATAGAGAACAAATGATTTGCCCGAAGTCACAGAAAGTATCTATGTGTTTTGCTTGAGGTGAGCCGAGTTTTGTTTTTCTTCTTCATTCTGCTTGAGTAGACATTACAATGGTATTTTAAAAAATTGTTTTCTTCCTACATGAAATCACAAGATGGCCTGGTGATTGATTTTGGTGTTTCTTTTTATTATTACCTTGTCTTCTAAATGGTAAAGTTATAGATGAATTATAAAACACCCCTTGGTGGAATGGGATTGCTTAACAGAGATATGAATTTATCTGCAAGATAAATTATCAAGGTGATCTAACAATAGCAGAAGCAGTCTCTGCTAAGACTGTCTTGGAAGGATCCTAGCACATTTCAAGCATACTGTTGAGTGGCAGCAATGATGTAGCTTCATTTGGCAATCCCAGGTGGTGATGTTCTTTATAAAAAGGAAGGGTGAAATAAGGTAAATGCATGAATGGCTCAGCTAAATAAACATTTTCACCTCAAACACTGCATTGTCACAGCAAAGTCTGTTTATTTCCCTGCATTACTCTATTTCATAGAATTCCACAAATTTCATTCCAGTATTTTTGTGAAGGCACAAATTGAAAGAAACATTTTGCTCCTTGGACATAATCAAAACGTGTGAGACAGCAGTGTCTTGAAGTCTGCCTGTAATACGTTCTTTGGTTCTGTGTCAGAAGCAGCTTCATAGGAGAGGCCAGTTCATGCGAGATCCCCTGATCCTCCAGGACACAAATGGGGCTGCACCTGAGAATCCTGCTCAGGACTTGAGAGTGGTAAATGGTGAAGTTTGCTCCTGCTGCTGTTGGTCAAAAAAGGCTTTGAAGACAGGAATATTCAATGTCTTTTTTTTTTGAAAAATGAGGCTGTGGAAAAGGACTCAGATCTTAAATGTGAAAATGTGAACCAAAAGAGTCTTGGTCCATCAGAAGTTTATCACCTTGGAACAAAGCACATTGCCATCTACAAAACTGGGAATGCAGTGGCTTTCGATTTTGAAAGTCCTTCAGGATACAATTTCTCTTAGTTTTCTATGCAAATGTATTCCAGTCAGATAAGGGGGAGGGTCTGTTATCTGTACAAATTTAATTGTAACAATACATTTCTTTAGTTTATTAACATTTATACAATCAGCATTTGAGTAGATAAAAATCCATCTGGACTGTCTCTTTGGTCATGTATAAATGGTATTAAAATACAGTATTTCTCCAAATGCAGACTTACTGGATAGCTTCCCAAAGGAAATATACAGCCCAGTGGTTTTAGTGCATGAGCTCGTTAGAGTGTGGCTCGTTACTGTGGCACTCAAAATATAGGACATATACAGGACATCTGTGCCCCGAGTCCATTACAGAGTTTTCGTCTGTCTTGTCTTTGCAGCAAGGGGTGTCGCTGAACCTGGTGATTACAGCTTAGTGAACTGCTGGTCTCTTCTCATCCTTCCAGAAAGCTGTGCCCAAGAGTTGTGTGAAGCTGCCTGTTCACGCTCCGGGTCTGTTCAGCAATTAACACCAGTTTGTCTGAACTGATGTTTTATCTAGTTTGTAAGAAGTTTGCCTTGTCCCCTCTCAGCAAGTTCCACTCTCTTCTAGGAAAGCCTGGGGTTTCACATCTGGGCAGATTCACACATTTACTTTAATTTTGTTTCTGGATATATATTGATCCTTGCTTGTGGGAGTCAAGCCACTGTTTTATTAGGAAGAGGAAGCTTTTGTTTGAAAAAAATAAATCCTCTGTCTTCAAGGAGGCCTCAACAAGATCTTGTTATTTTTAAAGTAAGAATCTTTAACGTCATTTTCTGCGTTTTGCTTTGGTGCATCCTTGTTATTTTGCATTCATTGCTGCTGTTGTCAAATTGGCATAAGTTTTCTGAGTATATATAATTCTTGCTGGGTTTTGGAAGGCAGGTTGCTTCCTTTGGAAAGCTGGTTAATTAATTAATAGGGGTAGAAAAGAATAACACATGTATATTCATAATACTAACTAGAAGTTCATCTACATCAAAAGCTGGGTGACACATTAAGTATTGTGAGAATTTAGAGATTGTACAGTGGGTGGAGCAGCTTGGAAAGAACATAATGTGTGGGGTAAAGAACATACTGTGTGGTGTGAAGAAGCCATTTGATTAGAGTTGGGTGAGAATGGCAGGGATGTATATTGGGTGGTGGTGGGAAATATATATAGGGTTGGTGAGGCCTCAGTGCTGAGGTCAAAGAGTTTGGTTTTGATTTAAAATTAATAGGAATATCTATTATCATTTCTGAAATAGGAAGATGACATAATGGCTTTAGAAAGATTTATATGACAGTGTTATATAAAAAATAATTTATAGAGGGAGAATGTAAAGGCAGTGAAATTTTATAAAGTCATTATTCCTCTATTTCATGGTCTTCCTAAAGGTGTCCTAATTTGCCCTTTGGTTTATTGTGTATTCTTAGGGTGCAGACATTAAGCTTGTTGCTTGAGATTGTTGTTAATAATTGCCAAAGCTGATCTATAATGCTCTGCACTGATCAGCTTTTCAACAGTGTGCTTGTGATATACCAATGTATATTATTTTAAGGAGGGGCTTCCCTGGTGGCTCAATCAGTAAAGAAACAGCCTGCAATGCAGGAGACCTGAGTTCAATCCCTGGGTCTGGAAGATCCCCTGGAGAAGAAAATGGCAATCCATTCCAGTATTCTTGCCTGGAGAACTCCATGGGCAGAGGAGTCTTGTGTGTTACAGTCCATGGGCTCACAAAGAGTTGGACATGACAGAGTGACTTTTACTTCATTATTTTAAGGAGTCTTCAATAGATGGCTTACACTTGCTTTGTGAGTAGATGTGTAGAAGATTCTGGAACATTTTGAAACTGTAAAAGTCAGGATAGGCTAAGTTTGCTGAAGTAACAAGCACCAACCAAATCTCAGTGGCTTAACACCGTAAAAGCATTTCTGGTAAATGTCTATTTATGCTGCCTATGGTGAGTCATTGCAGTGACTCAGTGAGGTCACTTGGAGCCTTTACCCTTGCTATGTGCTTCCATACTTGCCAAGGCAGGAGAAGAGGAACTTGGAAAATTATGTGCTGTTCCGTAAGGCTGGAGGGATACAGCTAACTTTTAGTCACATTTCTTTGGCCCATGGAAATGACCTGGTTATACAAAACTTCGAAGTAGCAGAGAGTACTGTGCCATCATATGCTCTACATAAACGAAAACAGGGTATGTGTTAACATCTGTAATGACCACCACAGATATATAACCTCTTTCAAAGCACTCATGAGCATTGAAAGACTGATATCTTTCAAATAAAATTAGTTTACCGAGAAGTATTTCATCCACTTCTTAGGTCTATAGACTAAGAAGGCCCAGAGAAAA
This sequence comes from Ovis canadensis, assembly GCF_042477335.2. NCBI lineage: Eukaryota > Metazoa > Chordata > Mammalia > Artiodactyla > Bovidae > Ovis > Ovis canadensis. Next base: position 62,398,079 of record NC_091262.1, on the reverse strand, counting down.
TTAGAATTTTAATATAAATGTACAAGGTGACCCACAACATGACTTGAATATGATTCTCCATTATGAATTGGTAAGTATGAGAAGAGAGTGTAAAAACTTTTTGTCATGGAAATATAGTCGTAGACCACAATTGTGTTCTGTACATTTGAGATCAGAAAGACCAGTATCTTTTGGATATAAACTTCAGATGGTGAAGCAATTTAAATAGTGTATCAATTCAGTTCAGTTCAGTCGCTCAGTTGTGTCCAACTCTTTGCGACCCCATGGACTACAGTGTGCCAGGCCTCAATGTCCATCATCAAACTCGGTCCATTGAGTCAGTGATGCCATCCAACCATCTCATCCTCTGTTGTCCCCTTCTTCTCCTGCCTTCAATCTTTCCCAGCATCAGTGTCTTTTCAAATGAGTCAGCTCTTTGCATTAGGTGGCCAAAATATTTCAGCTTCAACATCAGTCCTTCAAAGAAGTTTCAGCTTCAGCATCAGTCCTTCCAGTGACCACTCAGGACTGATTTCATTTAGGATTGACTGGTTGGATCTCCTTGCAGTCCAAGGGACCCTCAAGAGTCTTCTCCAACACCACAGTTTAAAAGCATCAATTCTTCAGCACTCAGCTTTCTTTACAGTCCAACTCTCACATCCATACATGACTCCTGGAAAAAAACATAGCCTTGACTAGATGCATCTTTGTTGGCAAAGTAATGTCTCTGCTTTTTAATATGCTACCTATGCTGGTCATAACTTTCTTCCAAGGAACAAGCGTCTTTTAATTTCATGGCTGCCGTCACCATCTGCAGTGGTTTTGGAGCCCATCAAAATAAAGTAAGCCACTGTTTCCCCATCTATTTGTCATGAAGTGATGGGGTCAGATGCCATGATCTTAGTTTACTGAATGTTCAGCTTTAAGCCAACTTTTTCTTCTCCTCTTTCACTTTCATCAAGAGGTTCTTAAGTTCTTCTGTACTTTCTGCCATAAGGGTGGTGTCATCTGCATATCTGAGGTTATTGATATTTCTCCTGGCAATCTTGATTCCAGCTTGTGCTTCCTCAAGCCCAGTGTTTCTCATGGTGTACTCTACATATAAGTTAAATAAGCAGGGTGACAATATACAGCCTTGATGTACTTCTTTCCCTATTTGGAACCAGTCTGTTGTTCCATGTCCAGTTCTAACTGTTGTTTCCTAACCTGCATACAGGTTTCTCAAGAGTCAGGTCAGATGGTCTTATATTCCCATCTCTTTCAGAATTTTCCACAGTTTATTATGCTCCACACAGTCAAAGGTTTGGCGTAGTCAATAAAGCAGAAATAGATGTTTTTCCTGGAACACTCTTGCTTTTTTGATGATGCAGCAGATGTTGGCAACTTGATCTCTGATTCCTCTGCCTTTTCTAAATCTCATTTGAACATTCACAGTTCACGTATTGCTGAAGCCTGGATTGGAGAGTTTTGAGCATTACTTTGCTAGTGTGTGAGATGAGTGCAATTGTGCGGTAGTTTGAGCATTCTTTGGCATTGCCTTTCTTTGGGATTGGAATGAAAACTGACCTTTTCCAGTCCCGTAGCCACTGCTGAGTTTGCCAAATTTGCTGGCATATTGAGTGTAGCACTTTAACAAGCATCATCTTTTAGCATTTGAAATAGCTCAACTGGAATTCCATCACCTCCATTAGCTTTGTTCATAGTGATGCTTCCTAAGGCCCACTTGACTTCACATTCCAGGATGTCTGGCTCTAGGTGAGTGATCACACCATTGTGATTATCTTGGTCATGAAGCTCTTTTTTGTACAGTTCTTCTGGGTATTCTTGCCACCTCTTCTTAATATCTTCTGCTTCTGTTAGGTCTATACCATTTCTGGCCTTTATTGAGCCCATCTTTGCATGAAATGTTCCCCTGGTATCTCTAATTTTGTTGAAGAGATCTCTAGTCCTTCCCATTCTATTATTTTCTGCTATTTCTTTGCACTGATCACTGAGGAAGGCTTTCTTATTTCTCCTTGCTATTCTTTGGAATGGATATATCTTTCCTTTTCTCCTTTGCTTTTTGTTTCTTCTCCTTTCACAGATATTTGTAAGGCTTCCTCATTCAGCCATTTTGCTTTCTTGCATTTCTTTTTCTTGGGGATGGTCTTGATACCTGTCTGCTGTACAATGTCACAAATCTCCGTCCATAGTTCATCAGGCACTCTGTCTATCAGATCTAGTCCCTTAAACCTATTTCTCACTTCCACTGTATAATCATAAAGGATTTGATTTAGGTCATACCTGAATGGTCTAGTGGTTTTCCCTACTTTCTTCCGTTTAAGTCTGAATTTGGCAATAAAGAGTTCATGATCTGAGCCACAGTCAGCTCCTGGTCTTGTTTTTGTTTTGGTGTTGGCCATCTGGTGATGTCCGTGTGTAGAGTCTTCTCTTGTGTTGTTGGAAGAGGGTGTTTGCTATGACCAGTGCGTTCTCTTGGCAAAACTCTATTAGCCTTTGCCCTGCTTCATTCTGTACTCCAAGGCCAATTTGCCTGTTACTGCAGGTGTTTCTTGACTTCCTACTTTTGCATTCCAGTCCCCTATAATGAAAGAACATCTGTTTTGGGTGTTAGTTCTTTTTTTTTTTTTTTTTTAGCTGTTCATTTTTTTTTTTAATTTTAGTTTTTTTATTTTTTAAATTTTAAAATCTTTAATTCTTACATGCATTCCCAAACATGAACCCCCTCTCCCACCTCCCTCCCCATAACAACTTTCTGGGTCATCCCCATGCACCAGCCCCAAGCATGCTGCATCCTGCGTCAGACATAGACTGGCGATTCAATTCACATGATAGTATACATGTTAGAATGTCATTCTCCCAAATCATCCCACCCTCTCCCTCTCCCTCTGAGTCCAAAAGTCCGTTATACACATCTGTGTCTCTTTCCCTGTCTTGCATACAGGGTCGTCATTGCCATCTTCCTAAATTCCATATATATGTGTTAGTATACTGTATTGGTGTTTGTCTTTCTGGCTTACTTCACTCTGTATAATCGGCTCCAGTTTCATCCATCTCATCAGAACTGATTCAAATGAATTCTTTTTAACGGCTGAGTAATGCTCCATTGTGTATATGTACCACAGCTTTCTTATCCATTCATCTGCTGATGGACATCTAGGTTGTTTCCATGTCCTGGCTATTATAAACAGTGCTGCGATGAACATTGGGGTGCATGTGTCTCTTTCAATTCTGGTTTCCTCGGTGTGTATGCCCAGAAGTGGGATTGCTGGGTCATAAGGTAGTTCTATTTGCAATTTTTTAAGGAATCTCCACACCGTTCTCCATAGTGGCTGTACTAGTTTGCATTCCCACCAACAGTGTAGGAGGGTTCCCTTTTCTCCACACCCTCTCCAGCATTTATTGCTTGCAGATTTTTGGATCGCAGCCATTCTGACTGGTGTGAAGTGGTACCTCATTGTGGTTTTGATTTGCATTTCTCTAATAATGAGTGATGTTGAGCATCTTTTCATGTGTTTGTTAGCCATCCGTATGTCTTCTTTGGAGAAATGTCTATTTAGTTCTTTGGCCCATTTTTTGATTGGGTCGTTTATTTTTCTGGAATTGAGCTGCATAAGTTGCTTGTATATTTTTGAGATTAGTTGTTTGTCAGTTGCTTCATTTGCTATTATTTTCTCCCATTCAGAAGGCTGTCTTTTCACCTTGCTTATAGTTTCCTTTGTTGTGCAGAAGCTTTTAATTTTAATTAGATCCCATTTGTTTATTTTTGCTTTTATTTCCAGAATTCTGGGAGGTGGATCATAGAGGATCCTGCTGTGATTTATGTCTGAGAGTGTTTTGCCTATGTTCTCCTCTAGGAGTTTTATAGTTTCTGATCTTACATTTAGATCTTTAATCCATTTTGAGTTTATTTTTGTGTGCGGTGTTAGAAAGTGATCTAGTTTCATTCTTTTACAAGTGGTTGACCAGTTTTCCCAGCACCACTTGTTAAACAGATTGTCTTTACTCCATTGTATATTCTTGCCTCCTTTGTCAAAGATAAGGTGTCCATATGTGTGTGGACTTATCTCTGGGCTTTCTATTTTGTTCCATTGATCTATATGTCTATCTTTGTGCCAGTACCATACTGTCTTGATGACTGTGGCTTTGTAGTAGAGCCTGAAGTCAGGCAAGTTGATTCCTCCAGTTCCATTCTTCTTTCTCAAGATTGCTTTGGCTATTCGAGGTTTTTTGTATTTCCATACAAATCTTGAAATTATTTGTTCTAGTTCTGTGAAAAATGTGGCTGGTAGCTTGATAGGGATTGCATTGAATTTGTAAATTGCTTTGGGTAGTATACTCATTTTCACTATATTGATTCTTCCAATCCATGAACATGGTATATTTCTCCATCTATTAGTGTCCTCTTTGATTTCTTTCATCAGTGTTTTATAGTTTTCTATATACAGGTCTTTAGTTTCTTTAGGTAGATATATTCCTAAGTATTTTATTCTTTTCATTGCAATGGTGAATGGAATTGTTTCCTTAATTTCTTTTTCTACTTTCTCATTATTCGTGTATAGGAATGCAAGGGATTTCTGTGTGTTGATTTTATATCCTGCAACTTTACTATATTCATTGATGAGCTCTAGTAATTTTCTGGTGGAGTCTTTAGGGTTTTCCATGTAGAGGATCATGTCATCTGCAAACAGTGAGAGTTTTACTTCTTCTTTTCCAATTTGGATTCCTTTTATTTCTTTTTCTGCTCTGATTGCTGTGGCCAAAACTTCCAGAACTATGTTGAATAGTAGCGGTGAAAGTGGACACCCTTGTCTTGTTCCTGACTTTAGGGGAAATGCTTTCAATTTTTCACCATTGAGGATAATGTTTGCTGTGGTTTTGTCATAGATAGCTTTTATTATGTTGAGGTATGTTCCTTCTATTCCTGCTTTCTGGAGAGTTTTTATCATAAATGGATGTTGAATTTTGTCAAAGGCCTTCTCTGCATCTATTGAGATAATCATATGGTTTTTATTTTTTGATTTGTTAATGTGGTGAATTACATTGATTGATTTGCGGATATTGAAGAATCCTTGCATCCCTGGGATAAAGCCCACTTGGTCATGGTGTATGATCTTTTTAATGTGTTGTTGGATTCTGATTGCTAGAATTTTGTTGAGGATTTTTGCATCTATGTTCATCAGAGATATTGGCCTGTAGTTTTCCTTTTTTGTGACATCTTTGTCAGGTTTTGGTATTAGGGTGATGGTGGCCTCATAGAATGAGTTTGGAAGTTTACCTTCCTCTGCAATTTTCTGGAAGAGTTTGAGGAGGATAGGTGTTAGCTCTTCTCGAAAGTTGTGGTAGAATTCAGCTGTGAAGCCATCTGGACCTGGGCTTTTGTTTGCTGGAAGATTTCTGATTACAGTATCAATTTCCGTGCTTGTGATGGGTCTGTTAAGATTTTCTATTTCTTCCTGGTTCAGTTTTGGAAAATTGTACTTTTCTAAGAATTTGTCCATTTCTTCCACGTTGTCCATTTTATTGGCATACAACTGCTGATAGTAGTCTCTTATGATCCTTTGTATTTCTGTGTTGTCTGTTGTGATCTCTCCATTTTCATTTCTAATTTTATTGATTTGATTTTTCTCTCTTTGCTTCTTGATGAGTCTGGCTAATGGTTTGTCAATTTTATTTATCCTTTCAAAGAACCAGCTTTTGGCTTTGTTGATTTTTGCTATGGTCTCTTTTGTTTCTTTTGCATTTATTTCTGCCCTAATTTTTAAGATTTCTTTCCTTCTACTCACTCTGGGGTTCTCCAACTCTTCCTTTTCTAGTTGCTTTAGTTGTAGAGTTAGGTTATTTATTTGACTTTTTTCTTGTTTCTTGAGGTATGCCTGTATTGCTATGAACTTTCCTCTTAGCACTGCTTTTATAGTGTCCCACAGGTTTTGGGTTGTTGTGTTTTCATTTTCATTAGTTTCTATGCATATTTTGATTTCTTTTTTGATTTCTTCTGTGATTTGTTGGTTATTCAGAAGTGTGTTGTTCAACCTCCATATGTTGGAATTTTTAATAGTTTTTCTCCTGTAATTGAGATCTAATCTTAATGCATTATGGTCAGAAAAGATGCTTGGAATGATTTCGATTTTCTTGAATTTATCAAGTTTAGATTTATGGCCCAGGATGTGATCTATCCTGGAGAAGGTTCCATGAGCACTTGAAAAAAAGGTGAAATTCGTTGTTTTGGGGTGAAATGTCCTATAGATATCAATTAGGTCTAACTGATCTAATGTATCATTTAAAGTTTGCGTTTCTTTGTTAATTTTCTGTTTAGTTGATCTGTCCATAGGTGTGAGTGGGGTATTAAAGTCTCCCACTATTATTGTGTTATTGTTGATTTCCCCTTTCATACTTGTTAGCATTTGTCTTACATATTGTGGTGCTCCTATATTGGGTGCATATATATTTATAATTGTTATATCTTCTTCTTGGATTGTTCCTTTGATCATTATGTAGTGGCCTTCTTTGTCTCTTTTCACAGCCTTTGTTTTAAAGTCTATTTTATCGGATATGAGTATTGCCACTCCTGCTTTCTTTTGGTCTCTATTCGCGTGGTATATCTTTTTCCAGCCCTTCACTTTCAGTCTGTATGTGTCCCTTGTTTTGAGGTGGGTCTCTTGTAAGCAGCATATAGAGGGGTCTTGTTTTTGTATCCATTCGGCCAGTCTTTGTCTTTTGGTTGGGGCATTCAACCCATTTACGTTTAAGGTAATTATTGATAAGTATGATCCCGTTGCCATTTACTTTATTGTTTTGGGTTCGGGTTTATACACCCTTTTTGTGTTTCCTGTCTAGAGGATATCCTTTAGAATTTGTTGGAGAGCTGGTTTGGTGGTGCTGAATTCTCTCAGCTTTTTCTTGTCTGTAAAGCTTTTGATTTCTCCTTCGTATTTGAATGAGATCCTTGCTGGGTACAGTAATCTGGGCTGTAGGTTATTGTCTTTCATCACTTTAAGTATGTCTTGCCATTCCCTCCTGGCCTGAAGAGTTTCTATTGACAGATCAGCTGTTATCCTTATGGGAATCCCCTTGTGTGTTATTTGTTGTTTTTCCCTTGCTGCTTTTAATATTTGTTCTTTGTGTTTGATCTTTGTTAATTTGATTAATATGTGTCTTGGGGTGTTTCGCCTTGGGTTTATCCTATTTGGGACTCTCTGTGTTTCTTGGACTTGGGTGATTATTTCCTTCCCCATTTTAGGGAAGTTTTCAACTATTATCTCCTCAAGGATTTTCTCATGGTCTTTCTTTCTGTCTTCTTCTTCTGGGACTCCTATAATTCGAATGTTGGAGCGTTTCATATTGTCCTGGAGGTCTCTGAGATTGTCCTCGTTTCTTTTAATTCGTTTTTCTTGTTTCCTCTCTGATTCATTTATTTCTACCATTCTATCTTCTATTTCACTAATCCTATCTTCTGCCTCCGTTATTCTACTATTTGTTGCCTCCAGAGTATTTTTGATCTCATTTATTGTGTTATTCATTATATTTTGACTCTTTTTTATTTCTTCTAGGTCCTTGTTAAACCTTTCTTGCATCTTCTCAATCCTTGTCTCTAGGCTATTTATCTGTGTTTCCATTTTGATTTCAAGATTTTGGATCATTTTCACTATCAATATTCGGAATTCCTTCTCCGGTAGATTCCCTACTTCTTCCTCTTTTGTTTGGTTTGGTGGGCAACTTTCCTGTTCCTTTACCTGCTGAGTATTCCTCTGTCTCTTCATCTTGGTTATATTGCTGTGTTTGGTGTGGCCTTTTTATATTCTGATAATTTGTGGAGTTCTCTTTATTATGGAGCTTCCTCACTTTGGGTGGGGTTCTATCAGTGGCTTGTCAAGGTTTCCTGGTTAGGGAGCCTTGTGTTGGAGTTTTGGTGGGTGGAGCTGGGTTTCTTCTCTCTGGAGTGCAGTGGAGTGACCCGTAATGGGTTTTGAGACATCAAAGGTTTTGGGATAATTTTGAGCTGCCTGTATATTGAGGCTCAGGGGAGTGTTCCTGTGTTGCTGGAGAATTTGGGTGGTATGTCTTGTTTTGGAACTTGTTGGCCCTTGGGTGGAGCTTGGTTTCAGTGTAGGTATGAAGGCATTTGATGAGCTCCTATTGCTTAATGTTCCCTGAATTCAAGAGTTCTCTAATGTTTTCAGGCTTTGGGTTTAAGCTTCCTGCTTCTGGTTTTCAGTTTTATTTTTACAGTAGCCTCTAGACTTCTCCATCTATACAGCACCGATGATAAAACATCTAGGTTAAAGATGAAAAGTTTCTCCACATTGAAGGACACTCAGAGAGGTTCACTGAGTTACAAGGAGAAGAGAAGATGGAGGGGGTAGTTAGAGGTAACTGGAATGAGATGCGGTGAGATCAAGAGAGGAGAGAGCAAGCTAGCCAGTAGTCACTTCCTTATGTGCGCTCTATAGTCTGGACCACTCAGAGGTATTTACAGAGTTATATGGGGAAGAGGAGAGGGAGGAAGTAGACAGAGGTGACCAGGAGGATCAGAGAGAGGAATGAGTAGGAGAGAGACAAATCCTGCCAGTAACCAGTTCCTTAGGTGTTCTCTACTGTCTGGAACACACAGAGATTCACAGAGTTGGGTAGAGAAGAGATGGGGGAGAAAAGAGACAGAGGCCACCTGGTGGAGAAAAAGGAGAGTCCAGAGGAGGAGAGAGTGGTCAAGCCAGTAATCTCGCTCTCAGGTAAACTTGGGTAGTGAAGTTTGGGTTTTTAAATGTACAAAATTGACAACAAAAACCTAAGAGCAAAGATTAAAAATCTGGAGTAGAGGTTGGATTTTCAAAGATACAATATTAAAGAAAAGCAGAAGGAAAAAGGAAGAAAGAAAAAAAAAGAATTATTAAAAAACAAACAAACAAAAAAACAAAACAAAACAAAACACCAACAACCATCCAAAGAGTATATATGGTGTTTGCCTTAAAAAAAAAAAAAAAAAAAGTATTTTTTTTTTTTTTTAATAGTAATACTAGGTTATAGAAATAAAAATTAGAGGAGAAATAGAAGACTTAACAATTAAAAAAAAGCTCGGAAAAAAAAGGAAAAAAAAACAAAAAGCAAAAAAAAAGAATGATTTTAAAAATATTAAAAAATTAAAAATATATCTGGCTCTTCTCTGATGTTATGGGCCGTGTGGGCTCACTTCCAAGGTGGTTCCCTCTGTTTAACTTCTTCTGTTTGCTGGTTTTTAGGCTCACTAGTTCAGTCGCGCTGTGGGGAGGGGGGATGCTGTTTTTGAAGACAATGGTCTGCTTTTCTGGTTGCCTGATGTCCTCTGCCAGCCTACAGAAGTTGTTTTGTGGAGTTTGCTCGGCGTTGAAATGTTCTTTTGAGGAATTTGTGAGGGAGAACGTGATCTTCCCGTCCTATTCCTCCGCCATCTTTCCCTCTCTCCCTGGGTGTTAGTTCTAAAAGGTCTTGTAGGTCTTCATAGAACCGTTCAACCTAAGCTTCTTCAGCATTACTGGTCGGGGCATAGACTTGGATTACTGTGATATTGAATGGTTTGCCTTGGAAACGAACAGAGATCATTCTGTCATTTTTGAGACTGCATCCAAGCACTGCATTTTGGACTCTCTTGTTGACCCTGATGGCTACTTCATTTCTTCTCAGGGATTCCTGCCCACAGTAGTAGATATAATGGTCATCTGAGTTAAATTCACCCATTCCAGTTCATTTTAGTTTGCTGATTCCTAGAATGTTGATATTTACTCTTGCCATCTCCTGTTTGACCACTTCCAATTTGCCTTGATTCATGGACCTAATATTCCAGGTTCCTATGCAATATTGTTCTTTACAGCATCAGACCTTGCTTCTATCACCAGTCGCATCCACAACTGGGTGTTGTTTTTGCTTTGGCTCCATCCTTTCATTCTTTCTGGAGATATTTCTCCACTGATCTCCAGTAGCATATTGGGCACCTACTGACCTGGGGATTTCATCTTTCAGTGTCCTATCTTTTTGCCTTTTCCTACTGTTCCTGGGGTTCTCAAGGTAAGAATACTGAAGTGGTTTGCCATTCCCTTCTCCAGTGGACCACATTCTGTCAGACGTCTCCACCATGACCTATCTGTCTTGGGTGGCCCTACACGGCATGGCTTAGTTTCATTGAGTTAGACAAGGCTCTGGTCTGTGTGATCAGTTTGGCTAGTTTTCTGTGATTGTGGTTTCAGTCTGTCTGCCTTCTGATGCCCTCTCTCAGTGCCTACTGGTGTTTCTCTTACCTTGGACGTGGGGTTTCTCTTCATGGCCGCTCCAGCAAAGTGCAACTGCTGCTCCTGACTTTGGACGTGGGGTAGCTCCAGCACTGTGCAGCTGCCACTCACTGCTTAAATAGTGTATGCTGCTGCTGCTAAGTCGCTTCAGTCAAGTAATCATAAAGATTTATTACATAAGCACATGCTATGTATGCCTACATACTTATCTATTACTTAGTTAACAAGTGGAGAAAGTGATCAGTGGTGACTATGGGCTCTCTGTGTATTTAGCATACATCTTGGATGACCTTGAGAGCATAGTATATGAATTTTTAAAAATTTATTTCTTAATTGGAATATAATTGCTTTACAATAATCAGTATATGAATTTTTAAACTGTTAAATTAAGGGTATGAGAAGGAACCTCTTTTAAATTTATTCCTTAGTTTCTTCAGTTATATGCAACATACAATTTACCATTCCTGATACAGTTTGGATAGTATCTGTTTTATCCTGAAATCACAGATTCCATGAAGAATGATTTTACTTGATGTAATTGAGAGAGTCAATTCCTAGGCAGGTTGATAAGAAGTCTGGGGATCCCCAAGGATAGAGGGGTCTGGGGTTCTCAAATTGGAGATAGGGGTCTGGGGTTCTCAAGGAGGAGGAAAGGACAAACTTTTTTTCTCTATATTCCTTTTCTTAGTCACATAAAATGGTTTTTATCTGTAAGTCTGAAACTGATGATTACATAACAAACAACTCAGTTTAAACTCTGTACTAGGGATTATACAACAACAATGTGTCCTACTTGAGGACAGTGTCTCCTTCCTGAAAACCTTCTGATTAATCCTGATATTTTAGAATGTATATTATGGGAGTGGGTCTGGTGGGATCTTTCTGTTGTTAAATTCTAATCCTGTTATCTTAAAATGTAAATTGTGGTAGTGGGTCTGGTAAAATTTTCACAAACTTGAGACATTCTTTTGATTTATTGTAACAACTAGTTAAAAAAGCATATAACTCCTTTGCTAATGCTAGCAAGGGGAGGGCACTCTCCACCCCGTTCTAGTGTCTGTGTCAGACACTTTCTCTGTCCCTTTTTTTACTTTAATGAAACTCTGCTGCACAAAAGCTCTTGAGTGATCAGGCCTGGTCCCTGGTCCCAAAGCTAAATCTTCTACGGAGATCATGAATCCAACATCGTTCGCCATAAGCTATCAAAATTGAAGTGAGGTCCACGGGGGCTGGCTCTGAAGACAGTCCTAATAGCAGAGTGTGGGCTCCATGTATTCAGCAGCATCCCTCTGTGGCCATGTCTGGTGATCTCCAGTCAGTGCTGAGTGCTTCAACTCTTTGTGTCCTTAGGACTAGCTACTTGAAACCTGCCGCACACATGCAGTAATCAAGTTCAAGCCTCTGCTAATAGGTATGAAGAAGTATAAACTTGTGATTTGTAATTGTTTACATATACTCATATATTTCACAGTCCATTATACTCATATATTTCACAGTATGGAAAAACCATAGCAGTGGTCATGTATGGATGTGAGAGTTGGACTGTGAAGAAGGCTGAGCGCTGAAGAATTAATGCTTTTGAACTGTGGTGTTGGAGAAGACTCTTGAGAGTCCCTTGGACTGCAAGGAGATCCAACCAGTCCATCCTAAAGGAGATCAGTCCTGGGTGTTCATTGGAAGGAGTAATGCTGAGGCTGAAACTGCAATACTTTGGCCACCTCATGCAAAGAGTTGACTGATTGGAAATGACCCTGATGCTGGGAGGGATTAGAGGCAGGAGGAGAAGGGGACGACAGAGGATGAGATGGCTGGATGGAATCACTGACTCGATGCACATGAGTTTGAGTAGACTCTGGGAGTTCGTAATGGACAGGGAGGCCTGGCATGCTGCGATTCATGGGGTCGCAAAGAGTCGGACATGACTGAGCGACTGAACTGAACTGAACCCATATATTTATATAGCAAAATATGACCTATTCCATTGATGTGACTTGGGTAAGCTTAAGATATACACCGACATTTTAGATTTCATGTGTTGAGGTTAATGTTGCTAAGAACATTATGCTACTGTTTGGAGTGGAAGAGAATACATGGCCCTTCAAGATCGTGTGTAGCAATTGTGTTATTGTTCTAATGTCAGTACATTGACAAAAATGCTAAGCTCAGTATGTCATTCTGTTTTGTTAATAATTATGTTGGGGATGCTTGTAATAGTTATGAGTTAATAGATGGTGATTACATTGACTATGGTATAATAACAATAAATATTAAAAGATAATTTTATGTCAAGTTTCAGAACTGAAGTATAAAATTCTGAATCAGTAACTATTAAGGATATAAAATAAAGGGTGCTTGAATGAGTAATATACCTAATTTCTGCTTCTCCATTCAACCTGACTACAAATGATTTTCAAATACTCAGTAATAAATGGACACAAAGCTATCCCAAATCTCTTGAATATTGCAAAATATTGGTGGCACCAAAAATCACCCAATGCCATGTTATTAGTACCTTTGGTGATATAGTTGAGCTGACCAACTCAGACTTTAGACATTTCACAATGGATTCTCCATAAAAGACTCAGGAAAATTATGTATTTCAGAATTGTTTCATCAACATGGAACCGAGTGTGTTCTGTACTTTCACAAGAACTGACTGTTGGTGATGATTACAAAATATTATGTGTTTCTCCATATGCATGTGTGTGCACACACATAAGGATGAAACTTTGTCAGCAGTTTATGTTAAAATATCAAAATTGGTTGTCTCCTTGAGATTTTACACTGCAGAGTATATCAGTTTGTTTTGGTAGCTTTCAGGTAGGTTTCAAAGCATGATCTTTTGCGCCAGTTGTCATTGCTAGGTTATCACCTTGAGGATTCATCTCGAGTGTCTCCTAACAATGATCTTAGCTCTTGTTTTCCCCTTATTCCTGTCTCTGGCTTTCTGCCATTCTCCTACAATACAAGATTTTCCTGGGAAGTTGCATTATTTTCCTTCTCTTTCAGTTTGCTGATGTTTCCTAAAAGAATGCAACTTAACGTATGTGGATGTTGCAAACAAGCCAAGGAGGTGGGTGAGGCATCACAGGAGTAATATAGGCATACCTCAGTATTCCTAATAGGATTCCTATCCTAGCCACTATTGTACACACACATACTGATGGTTAGGTGAGGAGGGGAGGTGTTAAAGTAACTGTAGATTAGGTCCGAGATGGAGTTGCTCATGTTAAGCCCAATGTCAGCAAACCAAAACTTAAGTTTCTATGCTTGACTTTCCCAGATAAGAAAGGCATAAGTCAACCAGTCAACTCTTGTTTGCTGAGCACAAGTTACCAGCTCCAAGACTTCCCTTTCCTCCATGTAAGAAAAGAAATCCAACTTTAGCCAATCAGCAAATGCCAAGTATAACTTCTTTGTTCCTGCTCCCTACGGTCAGTAAAAATCTCTTGGTTTGTACAGCTCATTGGAGCTCTTTTCTATCTGCTATACTGCATGCTGCCTGATTCATGAATTGTTCAACAAAAACTTACCAGATCAGTAAGTTGTATGTGGAAGAATTTTCTTTTAATAGAAGCAGGGACTTGGAAATGCTGTAGGTGGTATGAGGGCAATCAAGGACAATGGAGTGAAATCAGGATGGTTTAGAATGCTGGTGGGATAGTAGGTACCCTTTCCTAGGTCACCAATTGGGGAGATACATCATCTTACTGTATCATGCATATTCAGGCTGAGTCTGCTTACACTGATGCATAGAAGCACTTCTGCAGATCATTTAAACCAAAAGGAAAAACCTCGCTGCTTTACTTGAATTTTCTTGATAGTGTAAGCAAACATGTATTTTAGGTCATGAATTATGCTTCTGCATAATCTCTAATCTCTTCAATTCATCATTATACTATTTTCCCCCTGAGCTTTTCACAAAACAACCTTTGGGTGAAATATAAAAGGAATAGAAATGTATATCAGAGACAGATTTCTCTTAGATTTATGTCTTATTATTCAGGCTGCCACCTAATTTTCTCTGGGGATATCACGATTTTGTGTACACCCTGGATACACAGCCATATGCCTATTTTCTTTGTCACTGTGTATGATATTTGCTGTACACTTTGGGAAATGCCTCTCACATTTAGGAATATCACTAGCCACTTACAAAGGGATAATATTTATATTTTTTGACATTTTAAATTTAAACTTTAAACTTTTAAAGTAGAATCCACTAGTGATTGATGTACAATGTCAAAAAAGCCTAGACTGTCTCCATTAGCTATGGAAGTTAAGAGATGAGATATTGTGGATAATATACAGGAGCCATTCTTGACTGAATCTGCATTTTGTCCATTTATGCTGTTTGCAGGCATATAATGCTTTGAATAAAAAATTAAGGTCACATTATGGGAACTCAGAAGAACAAGGGAAATTATCTTATTTTCTAATTTTTCCCTTTGACTCTGCAACTCTTCCTCCACCACATGGAGAACATTATTAACATAGATTTATTCCACTTAGGCTAAGCTTTACCTTTGCCTTGGGTTCATTGATTATTTAGCGTATGTTTAATTTAGAAAGAGGAGGTGGGAGCTGATATTATGGGTTTTAATAGTGGGGTTACCCCAAGTAACCCAAACACCTACTAATGAGAAAGTAAATGAACGTAGTATATTTTGTGTCAAGAGCTCAGGGAAGAGTATTCACAGTGGCAGGTTGCTGCTACTGCTAAGTCGCATCAGTTGTGTCTGACTCTGTGCGACCCCATGGACTGCAGCCTACCAAGCTCCTCCATCCATGGGATTTTCCAGGCAAGGGTACTGGAGTGGGTTGCCATTGCCAGTGGCGGGTTATAAAGCAGTCAAGACAAGTATGGTAACTTACAGTAATACGGCTGAATCTTTTTTTGGTTGCTTCAAAAACTATTAAAGACTGTATTTTAGAGCAGTTTAAGATTCACAACAAAATTGAGAGGAAGGTACAAGAAGTTTCATATATACCCCTGCCATCACACATGCATATCCATTAATAAAATGTCACGCAGAGTGTTTGTACTATCCTAAAAATCTTCTCTCTCCATATTCATCTCTCCCCCTTGAATTCCTGCTTCAGACTACTTATCTTTTTGTTTTCTTCACAGTTTTGCCTTAATATGAATGAATCTTAGCCATATGATGTTACATGAGATAATAAGACCTAAAAATTACATACAAGGTGACTCTCACGTTTATGAAGTTGAAAACAACTAAAAAAAAAGGAAAAATTTATACACATAAATTCAATACACGGACTTCCCTGGAAGCTCAGACGGTAAAAGCATCTGCCTACAATGCTGGAGACCTGGGTTCGATCCCTGGGTTGGGAAGATCCCCTGGAGAGGGATATGGCACCCCACTCGAGTACTCTTGCCTGGAAAATCCCACGGATGAGGGAGCCTGGTAGGCTACAGTCCATGGGGTTGCAAAGAGTCGGACACGACTGAGCAACTTCACTGTATAAAAAGGAACCTGGAGAATGGGTACAGGATTTAGGATAATGGTTACCTTCAGTAGAAGGAGTCTGGGTATTAGGTTGCATTGGGCCCATAGATTTGCTATAGATTAATGTCAGGGTCCTACCTGTGATCATGGGCGTTAGATTCATAGCTGCTTATTGCATTGTTAAAACTAATGGGACTTCCCTGGTGATCCAGTGGTTATCACCAGTGGTTAAAACTTCACCTTCCAATGCAGAGGGTTGATCCCTGGTAGGGAAGCTAAGATCCGCATGCCTTGTGGCTAAAAACAGCAGAACACAAACAACAGAAGCCGTATTGTAACAAATTCAATAAAGACTTTAAAAATGGGTAGGTCGAAAAAAATCTTTAAAAAGAAAATTAAACTAACCAACCAAGTAACTAGATGTGAGGAGAAAAGAACAAGTCCAGTATAACACACTGTGTCCTCTTAACAAGAACCCATTCTGGGGGAAGATTTTCCCCCAGATTTTGAAATCTGAGCTGCTCCTGATAGAACGCCAGCTGTTTTTTTTTTTTTTTTTTTTTTTGCATTAACTCCAAGAATGTTCTAACTGAATGCATGTTCCTCTTTTCTTTGACTGTGAGAAAGCTCAGAGTCAGATTTACAGGCCACTTTCAATAATTATACAAGAACATATGGTATACATTTTTGGGTCTAACTTGAATTTTGATTTCGTCTTATTCTACATAGTTTCTCTTAGTTTTGATATTTTGGTCTATGAAAACATGCTTTTTCTGGTATGTTTTTATATGAGCCTCTATGAATTCCCTTTACTTAGAGAATATAAATGAATAAAAACAGACTTGCCTGTTATTGGACAGTATCCAATATCATTTCATTAGAATGAGGATGATTTCTGGCAATGGGTTTGTATATCGTTCCATAGGTATTGTGTTTATTGTGTTTTCCAGTTTGAAGGAGAGGAAGTCAGCATGTTTGTTAGGATTCATCTGGAGAAATATACTAGTGGATTCTACTCAACTACAGATTTTTATAATAATTTTAAGTAGCTCTCTGGAATAGCCATCATACTATGAAAGTCATCTCTTAGTTGTACTAGTTATATAGATTTTAAGTTAGGCAGAACAAATTAAACTATAGCCTCAGAAAATGATGTAAGGCATTCAAGAATTGAAGACTGGCACAGGTAGAGAAATGGAATTGTCTTTTCCTGGGACAAGCATATGGTCACTGACAAAACCCAGATCTAAGTTATTGGAAGTAATGTTTCCTTGAGTCTGGATTGCTGGCCCATTGACAGTAGACTTGACTCTGTGGCAGAGAAAAATTTCCACATGGGAAATAATCTTATCAGAAGATGGCCTTGTCCAGGCTTGGATTGTTTCCATGGTTTTCTCCAAAAGGTGCTTACCTATCTAGCTTCAGAGTCACTTTTACAAAATTAAGAAAACAAACACTTTCCATTGCACTATATTGTAAAAGCTATTAATATTTTGGATAAATATGCTATTAGGGAATAGTATATCACATTCTTTGAGAAATTAATAAATTTCTAGAAAAAAATTTGTAAAAATTTGCCAGTGACCAAATTGCATTATGTGCACTGAATGTGATATCTCTGAAATAATCTGTGAATAAAATTTCTGCTTGATACATCTTTATAACCTTTTTTCTATTTGAAATCAAAGAATTTAGCTGTTTCTTGAGTGTATCAATAGTTTGATACATAAATGACATTAAATGGAACACTACTTCTCAAACAAGTAGAAGCATAATTTTATTTTGAAATGAGCAATAGAGTTTCAGGAGATAGTTTCTTCAAATGTTTTAATATTTTGAAAGAATTAAACATTTAGATATCTATTTCTACTTCTTCACAGTGATGTAGCAGAAACCCAATGTAGACGAAAGAAAGCTTTTCTTAGATTCTAGTGTGTGAAGTGAATTGCTGGCATTTCAAGACATAATTGATACAGATCAGTTAGTTTATTTGAGAATGTGCTGCTAATTAGACTAAAATCCATCGTAGTAACATTTAAAAGATAGTTAGTTTTGCTTCTTCACCCTGCCATAGATAGTACCACATTTATCAACCATTCTAAGGGGACAGCATTTTAAAATACTTTTTGTATGTGAAGCAATGTGGGAAGTGTAGTAGAGAGTACAAAGGTGAGTCAAATAGAATTCCTGCCTTAAAGAGAGTACAATTCTTAGTAATAAGGAGACCAACCTGAACATATATTGCAAGGATGTAATGGTCTAAGAGAAGTATAAGGTGGAAAGGCTTATACCTGTCTTGCTAATCATAAAGGCTTTTCTGGATAAAGTTTGAAGTGAAAGTTTAGTTGTTTAGTCGTGTCCGACTCTTTGGGACCCCATGGATTGTAGACTTCCAGGCTCCTCCATCCACGGAATTTTCCAGGCATAAGCCCTGGTTTGCCTGGGATAGTCCCAGTTTTTATCTGTTGCACCAGGCTAACTATTAACAGGACCCAACCTACTCCCTCCATTCTCAAAAGCATTCCAATTTGGAAGGTAAATTATTTGGCCATTCTGTTTATGGAGAAAGCAGCATTTAAAATTGTTTTTGAAGACTGGATAGGGTTTCAACAAACAGAACTTCATATTATGGGGATGCCAAAGATGGATTGAGCAGTACATAGCTGGAAGGGTGTAAACATAAGAGAAAAAGCCAAAGAAAGAGTTAAAGAATGTTAATACCCGTCTGTGGGCAATGTGAAGGAAGCAACATCAAGAAAAACACAGGAATAGGAAATTCACGTTACACCTGGAGGAGTGCAGGTCACGGGCAGTGATGGGTAAGTGGTGGGAGATGAGCCCAGGGAAGCGGTCAGAGGCCAGGCCTTGAAGGGTCTGCATGCATGCAGTGGGAATGGGACCTCCTCTTGTGAGTAATGAGAGAGGTGGTGGTGGAACACTAGATTCAGTTTGGTGTTTGGACCAAACTGAAGTTTGCATCCAAAGATGTGGTGACAGCATGAAAAATAGATTAGAAGAGTATGAATTTAGAGACATTAGAAAGTGAAGGTGTTAGTTGCTCAGTCATGTCCAACTCTTTGTGACCCCCATGGACTGTAGCTTGCCAGGCTTGAGCTGTCCATGGTATTCTCCAGGCAAGAATACTGGAGTAGGTAGCCATTCCCTTCTCCAGGGGATCTTCCTGACCCTGGAATTGAACCCAGGTTTCCTGAATAACAGGCATATTCTTAACCATCTGAGCCATTAGAGACATTAGAGCCAATTAAAAGACCATCACAATTTTTGAAATAAGAAAATAATTAAATTCTAAACCAAGATAATGACATGCCAGAGCTACACTTCAAAGGAGAATATAGAAAATGTATTTCCAAAAGAATTTCTCTTAGCTCTTGACCTACATTTAATTCTGCTTTTAAAACTGAAATTTAAACGAAACTTCAATAATTGTAAAAACTTAGCTTGAATTCATGAATTTAGAAAAATAAACCTTATATTTATTGACTGGAATGAAATTCATTTTGTCATGCTAATGACTTTAAAAAACTTAAACACTGTTCAATGTGTTGTTTAGGTTGCCAGCAGGGGAAACAGAATACATTATGTTCGCAAATGAATCCTTAAGGTATGTATATCTATACATGAAAAGTGAAGTGTAGTATTTATAATTGTGTTATCTCTGTAATTCAGAGTTAAAACACTTAGACATTTTTGAGAAAGGCAGGAGTTTTAGATTTCAGCTGGTTGAAAAGTAGCCTCAGTTCTTCATTCTGTTTTCTGTTGAAAGGATCTTTGAATAAACAAACTCTGATGGGAAAGGCCTTAGGATTTTGTCTATATCTTCTCCTCTCGCTGATAAAGTGCTCTGGATAGTGAGCTGGCAGAAGGAAAGAGTGAAACTGTATTTCCTTAACAACTCATGTTCTTTCAGTTGATTGTAAAGACTTCCCAGGTGGCTCAATGGTAAAGAATCTGCCTGCCAATGCAGGGGATGCAGATTCGATCCCTGGATGGAGAAGTTCTCCTTGAGGAGAAAATGGAAACCCACCCCACTATTTTTGCATGGGAGAAATCCCATGGACAGAGGAGCTCGGCAGGCTACAGTCCATGGGGTCAAAAAGAGTCAGACATGATTGAGCAACTGAGAACACACTCCCAAAGCTGTAATACCCTTTGAGCCCTAGATGACTCATAAAAGTGCACTATAACCTTAGATTTGTGCTCTCCTGATCTGCCTTTAACCAGATGGTTTGATTGCTTTTTTATAGTGCATTTTCATGACTACCATACAGCTAAGCAGCCATTTTGTTCTTTGTCACATCTCGCAGAAATAGGCTGTATTGAATATATGCAACAGATGAACTTGGAACTGAAGCAATTGCTGAATAATTGAAGATATAGACATTCTTCCTGAAATATCTGGATATTTTTTTTTTTGCTGACATGAATTATCTGAATTGTTCTTTTTAATCTTTCATTTTGCTTGGTGTACATAGACAGCGGAAATGTTTACTTAGAGGCTTGCTTTAGTTTTGCTTTCCAATCTCATTCATTGCTTTCTCGCCATCTCTGGTTCCTCATGGGATAGAGGCAGTTGTAAGCCTAAGACGCTGTGATTTTTCCCACCAGTCTTAGAGTCTACCTAACAATGTTCATTCAATTTGCTTAACATAAACTTCACTTTCATCTTATTCAACTCTCTAGGGATTAATGTAATACTTTACACACTCATCTCATTTAAGCAGTAAATACATTTAATTGAAAAAAGCCTCACTAAGGGGAAAAAAGCACAGAAAGTATGATAATATGTACTCCTTACTGAGCACCTATTATATGTAGGGCTTTTTACATGAGTTATCCAAAGTAATCTTTGCAGCACCTTTGTTAGACAGGTATAATTATCACCATTGTATATTGAAAGTGCAGAGATTCTCAGGACAGGGATTGAACCCATGATCTAGTTTTTATGACACTCTGCCCTCACAAACACTAGGCTATACTTCATGCAGGCTTTTGAACCAATAAGAGGTAATGAAACGTTTTAAAACGTAACTTGTGGAGTTGGTCTTATGTGAGACCCCATTTTCTTGAGAGCTTTCTGTTACGTTATCATCTGCTTATTCTAACAAATCTCTAACAGAGATGGAATAGTCCCTTAGTTCTGTAATAGGCTTTCCTGGTGGCTCAGTTGGTAAAGAATCTGCCTGCAATGCAGGAGACCCAACTTCAATCCCTGGGGTGGGAAAATCCCCTGGAGAAGGAAATGGCAACCCTCTCCAGTATTCTTGCCTGGAGAACTCCATGGACAGAGGAGCCTGGTGGATTAAAGTTCATGGAGTTGCAAAGAATCGGACATGACTTTCACTTCAGCAAAGGTTGGGAAGATTGTCATTTTGACCTCCTCATATGCACACAGAATTTACTTGTGGTAGAACAGCGTTTGTATGTCTAGCAGGTCAGCTATGCAAAGGAACTCTGACTTGTTATTTCAAAGGATGGAAATAAATAGAAATAACCTTAAGTCTTTATAACCACTCCTTTCTTTCTTCATAAAACAGGCATCTTATGTGTTGGGTTTATACTAGGAGTCTAATAGCTCACACATAAATTGCCCTATCAAAACCCAATGTACTACCGAGCTCTTTCTCTTTTTTTTTTTCGACTGAGGTCTTTGAGATAATTTAAAAAATCAAATCCAGTTCGAAATTCACTCCATATTAATAGTTTTCCTCTCTGTGTCTCTGAGTTAGGTTCATTATCAGTTCAGCACTGAAAAAGATAACAGGAAGTTGCCTTAAAAAATATTCTGACCTTCTTTACTTTAAAGTAAATACATGAGAATTTTGGAAAAGGCTTAAGTGATGCCCAGGACTGTGAGGTTTTTAAATGGGAGAGTTAGCACCAATTCTGAAAAACATGACCAGTCTTGGCTTTAAAAAATAATTGATTTTGGTTATATTGAAGAGTTGATTAGACTGTGACTAGTTGTCAGATTCATATATCACGTTTGCACTAACCCTTATTTTTTAACACTTGCTGAGCAAATTAACATTACAGAAAAGGAAAAAAAATTGGAGTATAAATAACAGTGGAGTTTGAAAAGATGCTTGTTGTTAATACATCCATATATGTATCCTGAATACTTAAATCTTGTCCCTGAACCTACAGATAGTTCTTCTCTTCACTGCAAATATTATTTTGGCTTGAGTTTGCTCTACAAGATGATAAATGAGTCAAATTAGCTCATCCTTGGTTGCAGTCTTTCCAGACAGAACAGCTCTTGAGTTTCTATGGTTTTGAAAGTTAAATTTTTATATCCCACATTAGGAAAACCTGTTCATTTTTAGCATGATCCTATAGGGTAGGATTTTTATATAATTGGAAAGTTTTAGACTAGTAAGTCTTTGTACCTTATATAAACTTGTAGGTTGTATAAGAATAAGGAAGGCAAAGAACAGGAGATATCTGAAGATGGTCATGAAAAGTGAGGAGACCAGAATTACCACTTACTGGAGAGGAAACTGTCATTGCCACAGCCAGGCCCACAGGCTTAAAGCCGCAGAGAGCCAAACGAATTGCTTATAATCTCTATCCTGTATCTTTTATATTGAAACTCTTTTTAGTTTAAGAGGTGACATCACAGAATAATAATAACAATAGCAAATATTCACTGAGTGCTATGTGCTGGACATCTTTCTAAGCCCTTTATCAGTAGTACCTGTGGGGTATGAACCATGATTATCCCCATTTCATAGATGAAGATACTGAGAAGCACAGAAAAGCATGTCACCAAAAATCATGCCAGTTAATGGACTTGCCATTAGATTTTAGGGTGTTGATTCTACACCTTGTATTGGTCATCTCTAAATGTTAACTATGAAGAAGAAAATGTTCATATTCACTTCTCTTCTCAGTACACCTTATGTGGAAGTGACCTTACTGATAGATTTCTGTGCTTTCTGCTTCAGGTCTTGACCTAGTTTTTACTGCCAGGTCCTTTTCTGCTTACTTACCAGCTTGCCTGCTTTTCCCAACCATCAGGGAGAAGGTTTGGGGGGCTTTCCAGGTGCTGGGTCAGAGAGGGATCTGACACCAGCAGTCTTCATGGTACAGTGCAGCCTAGCCACATCTCTACTGGCGAGTTCATGGGCTCCTCCCCTCATGAATAGTAATGTGACCTCCTCATCTAAATCGAGGCTGTGACTGTGAATAGATAATCCTGTTTCTTTATCCTTCTTCCCTACCCAGATGATCAAGGTTTAAATTTATTATGAGAGTGCAATAAATAAAACTTGCAGAATCTTTGGGATTGTTCAGCCTGTGGGAATAAAATATGCCTTAAGAGTGACTTCCTTAGCACAGCTGATAGTCAAGACAGATGTTGATTCTTTCTCAGGGCAGAAGCTGCAGCCTGAATATAGTTATGATCAAAACCTGAAGCATTTCACATAGCCCACCCACACTCTGAAGAATGCACACCAACTATTCAACATTTCTACTCTAGGAAAAAGGAAATAACACTCAGAAGCGTCTGAAGAGAGTGTGTACGGTGATCCATCTGTAAATATGGCTTGTTTACAATATAATCGTTTGGATTTGGAAAGAAAAGAAGGATTATTTATAGGCCTTTCTTGCAGATGGTACATGGTTGGCATATGGATGAATTTGCATGCTATTTGTGCTACAGTTCATTGGGTTCACACTTTCATGACATAGGTGTTGAGCCATCTGAAGGCTGTAATGAAAACAACAGCAAATCCGTGTAGAAGAAAATGTGTACTGTCATATCCACTTGATGACTTCCTTTCCTTTGAGAATTATCAATGGTAAAGACCAGTGAGCTAAGAGATGTTTTATTATCTACTTCCCTCCTTTCCAGAACTTTTTGGGTGAAGATTGTTTTCGTGTGTGGCCTCAGCATTTGAGCATCTTGAAATCAATGATGCCTCATGTCTCTGCAGGATAAAGAGAGGTATAACTCTCTGAAGTTAAAGGATGCCTTTGAAAAGCATACATACTGGACCAGAAGTGATGGTGGTGAGATGGGATAGAAGAGGCTCGTTTAGCAGAAAGTGAGAAGACCCTCTGTAGGGAAACTGCATCCCAGTTAGAAGTTGAAGAGGAGAAACATTTAGAGGTGAAAAGATCTCTGGGTAGGTAGTTTAGGTTTTGCTGTAATTAACTGTGAGAAAATAAGTCAGTTACCCTCTGTGAGCTCTATTTAAAAAAAGAAAAAAACTGAGAATGACCTGTCTGTTTCAGAGGTGTGTTGTGAGGCGCAGACAGGATGGTGCTTTGTGAAGTAGATATTGAACTGTGTTCTCATTAAATTTAGTCGCATGAGATTATGCTCAGCACTTCAGGGGATAAAATATGAATAATACTTGGACTCTCACCTCAAGCTAATTGGGTAAGATAAAATAAGCACCTAAATAAATATAACTAGTAGATTGCAAAACCAGTAAATTGTTTTATGCAAGTCAGAGTGATTTTCACCATTTAAGATAGGATGTCTCTACTGCAGTGGCTCTCAAATCTGTTGTGCGTTAGAACACACCTCTGGGAGCTTTTAAAACATTTGAATGCCCAGCTCCCAGTTCCAGAGATTTTGATTTAATTAGCCCGATATGCCCCATTCACCTCCTCTGCACATTCTCATTAAAAAAAGCAAATGTCCCAGGTGTTTTTAATATTCAGTGCTTATCAAACTTTAACTTCATCAGAATTACCTGGAGGGCTTGTTAAGCCTTTGCTAACTGGGCCATTCCTCGAGATATTCTGATTCACTAGATCTGGGAAGGGGGTGAGAATTTATAGCTTTTCAGAAGTTCTCGGGTAATACTGATCATCTGCAGGTCTACTGCCGAGCCAGTATCTGCGTTTAATTTTATTGCAATGCTGTTTTATGCAATACACATATGTATTTTTTCTGGCTGAAGAAAATGGGTGTACACAAAAGTCCATCCATTGGTCAAGTGGTAGGAATGGTTTCAGAGGTGGGAAAATCAACACTGTGACCAAGTGAAGAGAGTATCACTTGATAAAGAGATAAACCTGCTAGGAGAAAAATGTCTTCATACAAAGGATGCTCATTTACAGATTTACTAGTTTGAAATTGTCCTCTAGGAAGAGAAGGGATGATTTAGGGGTACCTGGTAAGCAATGATATGTTCAATAAAGGACATTTAGAAAGAAAGTTTTAGATTTGGAAGGGAGCTAAGCTTCTTTTTCTCTGGAAATATCTCCCTAAGCAACAGAATGAATGATTCACCTTTCCAATTCCTTGGGTATCAGAATAGCTAAAGCAACATAGCATAATTTTCAGAAATAGAACCCTATTAAACTTTCACAGCCCATGTAAGATGCCAGTGAGAAAATGTGCAAAATTGATCATCGTGTCTTTATTACTTGAAGAAGGATAGAAGGGCACTCAAGGTTGATTTGAGTGTTAAAATGTATGAATTGTCTATTTCCCAAAGAGTGTAAATCCTAAACGTCCATGAACAGCAGTAATAGGAGACTCTAGGGGCTTCAGTCACCTTGAAATTAGGAAAATGAGAAATTTGCCTTGCCGATTTCTTCCCGAGGGTGAATAGCTGAGAGCTGAGGCTTTGCAGATGTGTGGATGGAATAACATCAGTGAGAAGAGCTCATACTTTCCTATTTTATCACCTTTTTTCATCATAAGTATGTTTTATGAGTGAAAGACAGGAGGCTCTTTGCCAGTGTATCCTTTTTCCTTGTCATGCCCCACCAATCACAGATTGACTGAGAAAAAAACTGGGTTTTAAGTAGCTGTTAAAGTCAAAATAAAGGAAAATTTCAGTCAAAAAAATATAGCTTTAGTGTTCAGCATGACAAATAAAAAACAGCAATATATGAACTTATCCTTGTATTGCAGTGGAATAGATAAAACCCAAGTAAGACTTTATAGACTTTTGTTTCTCCATTCAGAGTTGCAGGAGGAACATCTGTAGTCTTACCAGATCTGAATCATATTCGTTCAGGATAACACTGTTTAACGCAAGAATATTATTAAAGAAGACTGAGGTGGTTAATAGGCTATAAATGAAGATTATATTTTGAAGCAGGTATTATTATATAGCTTAGATAGTCTACAGTGTTCAAAAAGCCTTTTATAAAGGATCACTTAAAATAAGACAAAAGACTGTAGAAATTATAAAATAAATACTAAAGTAGCATCGTGGGCACAGTCATATTTTATCTCTTTATCAAGTTTACAGTGAAAAAGAACTTGCAGCAACAAAGTTCCATTTTTAAATAGGGGCTTAAATGCTTGCAAACCTCTTTCTCTGGGCTGGATTATATTCCGTCAGGTAAGTTGACATGTGAAGTCTGGCACTCCGGAGGAGGTTTTTATTCCTTGGCCTTCAAAAACATCATTTACTTCTGCACCTGCTCCCAGTCCATCTTGTTCTTGTTCAGCATACAGACTTCTCTTCTTCCATGGCATCATTCTCTTTCTCCTGTGCTCACATTCTCTTTCAGTCATGCCCACATAACTTCAACGATAACTTCTGTGTTGATGACTCCTTAACTCTTTTTTCCCAGACCCAGAGGACTTTCTTAAACTCCTGTGTATGACTGCTGCTTGGCTAATGCCTGGTTAGCTCTGTTTTGTGGGCCCTTGAATTCAGTGTTCTGATAACCACATGCTTGTTTCATCTTCTGCATCCCCTGTTTTGGTTAATGGTGGTATGATTCTTGCTGCTGAAGCCAAAAACTTGGTAATCTTAAAGGACGGTCTCTCTTTCACCTCCTTCAAATGGTCATTAACTTCTGTTAGATTCTACTAAATGTCTCTTGAAGCTTTTATCATGAATCTTTTAAAATGTTAATTTTATTAAATTTAAAAGATACAGGAAAGTACAAGGAAGAACAATAGCAATCATCCATCCTATTTGGTTCTCATTCTTACTGCCTTCACCGTTACCACCTTCAGTTCTTCACCTGGAGTATTCCAATAGCCTCCTTATTCTGTTTTTATCCTTGCCTCCCTATGATCCAGCAGCCAGATTATTTAAAAATATGAGTCAGGTCAAATTGTTCCTTGCTCAGAATCCTCTCTTAGCATCTCGTCTCATTCAAGGTAAAAACCAAACTGCTTACAAGAGAGCCCTAAAAGGCTTTTTATTACTCTCCCACTGTCTCTCAACTTTTTGCCCAACCCCTCTGACCTCACCTGCTACCTCCCTCCCCCTAGGTTTTCTCTGTGGTCTTGTAAGATGTCAAACATATCCTCACTTAAGGTCTTTGTCCTTGCTGCTCCTTTTGCCTGGAGTATTCCTTCCCTAGATATCACCATGACGTGCTCCTTCCCTTCTTCAAGTCTCTGCTCAAATATTACCTTACTTGAGGACGTTTCTAGCCACTCTTTGATTCTAGAGCATTTCATCTCACCCTCACCTGGAGTAAACATCTGATTTGTCATCCAAAACAAGATGCTTTTGAGATTGAAAAGGAACCCCAGTCAGTTAGGAAGTTGAAACAAGAGTCATAAACTAGGACTGGCCCTAGCAATCTGGGGCTCTTAGACAGACTTTTTTCTTCATAGTTCATCTTATCACTTCCTAACAGTACATGTTTACTTTCGATGTGGTCTTTGTCTGTTCTCCCTTCCTTAAAGCTCCTTGAAGAAAGGGAATTTGTTTTATTGGGTGTTGTATTTTCAGCACCTTGGACAGTACATTATACATTATAATGTTTAATTTTAAATACATGAATCAGGTCAGTTTAGTCACTCAGTCCTGTTCGACTCTTTGTGACCCCATGAATCGCAGCATGCCAGGCCTCCCTGTCCATCATCAATTCCCAAAGTTCACTCAAACTCACGTCCATTGAGTCAGTGATGCCATCCAGCCATCTCATCCTCTTTCGTCCCCTTTTCCTCCTGCCCCCAATCCCTCCCAGCATCAGAGTCTTTTCCAATGAGTCAACTCTTCGCATGAGGTGGCCAAAATACTGGAGTTTCAGCTTTAGCATGAATAAATCCATAACCCTGGGATCCAGAATTAACCACTGCTAGCAGCATCTTGGCAATGGCACCCCACTCCAGTACTCTTGCCTGGAGAATCCCATGGATGGAGGAGCCTGGTAGGCTGCAGACCATAGGGTCGCAAAGAGTCGGAAACGGCTGAGGGACTTCACTTTCACTTCTCACTTTCATGCATTGGAGAAGGAAATGGCAACCCACTCCAATGTTCTTGCCTGGAGAATCCCAGGGACAGGGGAGCCTGGTGGGCTGCCGTCTATATGGTCGCACAGAGTTGGACATGATTGAAGTGACTTAGCAGCAGCAGCAGCAGCAGCATCTTGGCATATTGGTTTTGATTTTTATAAAAATGATAACCATAAGTTATCAAATCAATGCTGGAAAGTACAGCCCTTTCCCTCCCATCACATCTCCTAGAAATTCTCATTAACTCTTATTCTAAAATCTTCCATGTGGATAGAAGACAGAAAAACTTTAATAAAAATAAAGTCATATTATTGATGGTATTTTCCAAATGATTGGTATTGGTAATTTTGCTTGAATTTAAAAGTATAAAAATAAATGAGTAAAATTAATTGTTGAAATTCAAATAAATATTTCTTTAACTTAGAGACTATTTCTTAAGTAATCTCTTTAAGGATGGAAAAAGGGAATTTTCAAAGCACTGAGTGGTTGAAACCATTGAAAGATGAGAAAAGTAGCACTGTTATAATTTGTACACTATTTTGCCTCCCTCCTGAGTTTTATTAGTTATATTGTTGTTTTGGATTGAATGGATATAATAATTACAACTCCCATGGTTGCTTATCATTGGTTTTATATTTAAATTGATTCAATCTCACTACCAGTCTCTTTATTACAAACACTTTTTTATGAAGATCTTTATATCTATCCATTGCCAATTTGTTGAATTTTACCATTAGGCAAACTTTCTAAGAAATGCCCATGGCTACTGTATTGTTTGAGTTGTTTTTGGGATACACTTTCTTACTGAACTTAAACACAGTGCTTCCTTATCTTCCAGCATCTGATGTTACAGAGGCAACCTGCCATCTTTTACCTTGTGAAGATGGTCCATAACCCCTCCCCCTACTTGGTTTTTGTTTGCCTGATTCTAAAGGTTTTTTTTTTTTTTTTAAGTTAAAAAAAACTGGATGTTAAAGTTAAAAAAACGGGATGCTAAAAGAAAAAAGAAAAATAAAACTGGATTTTTTTTTTAGAATTGAATGTTTTGTTTCAAAATTTCCTGGAACACAGTGTGCTGTTTTTGATCTTCATGCTCAGCTGTTTCTCCATTTTTTCAAAAATTTTCTTTTATTTTACCTTTATGAATCTTCTGTTTCATTCACCGAATTCTGTTGGGTTGACCGAAACATTCATTTGGGTTTTTCTGTAAGATGTTATGGAAAAACTTGAACGAACTTTTTGGCCAACCCCATATTTCAACACATTACCCTTGTGTTGGATAATTTTTGTATTCTATTTCTATTTGCTTTTGCCTGATAGTTTTATTCTGGCTTTTAGTTTTGAAGGCACTGTGATGATCTTATCCCTTTTCTATGTTAACTAATATGACTTTTAGCTGTGTCTATTCTGTTCCTTGTTTCAAATTAAATGATCTCATTTCACTCTTTAATCAACTAGTCTTTGGACTCTTTGTTAAAAATTGATTTTCTTAAATTGTTTTTATGACATGAAACAATTAATTGTATTGTATTGTTTTACTCTGCTGTTTAAGTTATGTTTTTCTTAGAGCTTGGTTTCTTTTCTTGGCTTTCACATACACGTTCTTTGCCGTAATATGTTTGTGTAATATCCATGCCATTTCATTTTACCTTATTCAAGGTTGGGTGGTTCTGACGAGGCAGTCTTTTTTAATCTGATACGATACAGGTAACTTGATCTTCTTCCTAGAATACCTTGAAAGCAGTTCTTTATTTTTTCTTTCTCTCAAGTGGGGTGATATTTCATTTTCTCCAGCTTCCTGTCTTGAAAGGAAATGGCAAGGGAGAGAACTCAGCATTCTCAGAATATTCAGGTGCTGCTCTTTCTCCTGAAAGAGTATTAAATGTCCTGAAGCAGAGTTCCACTCCCTCACCTGGCAGAGAGTGTCCCATCCTAGAGCTTCAGCATCACTTTTACAATTTAACGAATAGCTCTGGAGCCTTCACTTCTGAATGAATGTTAGCACCATTTCTACCTTTCCTAGTTTTACTTGTTTCTCGTCAGTGGTTTCCATTACATTTCAGGAAAATGAACCAGATAGGGATATCGAATCTGCATTCTTCTTTCCAAAGAAGAGCTGCCATTCCCATACATGTGCTTTCTCTGCCAGTAAACACCAAACTTCCTGCAGACAGCTGCTGCCTTATGTTCCTCCTCTCTTATATACTTAAAACTATTTTTCCTCCACCTAAAATGTTCTTTGTCTTCCCCTCTCTGTCCTCTTCTTTGCCATTGTCTTTTCTGTCCAGGGAACCTTTACTTATCTTTGTGTCTTAGTCACTTAGTCGTGTCTGACTGTGATCCCATGGACTGTAGTCTGCCAGGATCCTCTGTCCATGGAATTCTCCAGGCAAGAGTACTGGAGTGGGTTGCCATGTCCTTCTCCAGGGGATTTTCCTGACCCAAGGATTGAACCCAGGTCTCCTGCAGATTCTTTACCATCTGAGCTGTAGGGAAGTCCCCTTACTTATCTTTAGAGACACAGCTTAACTGCAACTGTTTCCTTGAAATTTAAACACTTTTTTTTTTTTGGATTCCCATAGAGTTGGTATGTAGACTTTTATCATATTGTGATAAAGTATTTGTATATTCTTTTCCATACTAAATTCTGTCACGCTCTCCCTACTGAAATGTTACTTAATATTTGCTTGTGGAATACGTGAGCAATATTTAGCAGAATGGAATGCTTTCTTAAGTTGTAAGTGTTGAAATATGCATTTAAAAAACCAGCTGCAACAGCTAAGGACCTTCATGTCACAGTCTTCGTGTCACAACCACATTGAATAAATATGTGTTGTGCACATCTGGGGTGTGATCACAATCTCTAAAAATGAAGAGGTTCATAGTATATGTTTGAAAAAGCATATTTTTCATTATCCTTGCCTTGTCTTTTAGGATGATTGTCACTTTCTCAGGAGACATTTACAGAGCACTTAAAATAATACCACCTTCTACAGGGACCTTCAGAGCAAACATGTGATTTTCTTGGTTTGACCACAGTGCTTATTCACTAATGACAATGAGAAAATACCTTTAGAGGGTGGAGGAGCCCTGTGTCTCCTCAATACAAGTTACCATACAATCTGAGAAAATTGATAACATCCTTTCTCTTCTCCTCTAATGAACAACATAATTAAATATTTCTTCTCATTTATTTTCTGAAACTACTTATTAGGTTTGTTCTCAAACATTGGCATTTAAAAAGAAGATACAAGAAATAATGACTTCAATTATTTCCTACAATGCCTTTTGACTATCAGAGAAAAAATATAAATAAAAAATACAGTTAGAGATCCTTCAGTTCAGTTCAGTTGCTCAGTTGTGTCTGACTCTTTGCCACCTCATTAATCGCAACATGCCAGGCCTCCCTGTCCATCACCATCTCCTGGAGTTCACTCAGACTCATATCCATTGAGTCAGTGATGCCATCCAGCCATCTCATCCTCTGTCGTCCCCTTCTCCTCCTGCCCCCAATCCCTCCCAGCATCAGAGTCTTTTCCAATGAGTCAACTCTTCGCATGAGGTGGCCAAAGTACTGGAGTTTCAGCTTTAGCATCATTCCCTCCAAAGAAATCCCAGGGCTGATCTCCTTCAGAATGGACTGGTTGGATCTCCTTGGAATCCAAGGGACTCTCAAGAGTCTTCTCCAACACCACAGTTCAAAAGCATCAACTCTTTGGCATGTAGCTTCCTTCACAGTCCAACTCTCACATCCATACATGACCACAGGAAAAACCATAGCCTTGACTAGATGGACCTTTGTTGAAAAGTAATGTCTCTGCTTTTGAATATGCTCTCTGGGTTGGTCATAACTTTTCTTCCAAGGAGTAAGTGTCTTTTAATTTCATGGCTACAGTCACCATCTGCAGTGATTTTGGAGCGCCCCCCCCCCCACAAATAAAGTCTGACACTGTTTCCACTGTTTCCCCATCTATTCCCCATGAAGTGATGGGAACAGATGTCATGATCTTAGTTTTCTGAATGTTGAGCTTTAAGCCAACTTTTTCACTCTCCTCTTTCACTTTCATCAAGAGGCTTTTTAATTTCTCTTCAATTTCTGCCATAAGGGTGGTGTCATCTGCATATCTGAGGTTATTGATATTTCTCCTGGCAATCTTGATCCCAGCTTGTGCTTCTTCCAGCCCAGTGTTTCTCATGATGTACTCTGCATAGAAGTTAAATAAGCAGGGTGACAATATACAGCCTTGACGTACTCCTTTTCCTATTTGGAACCAGTCTGTTGTTCCGTATCCAGTTCTAATTGTTGCTTCCTGACCTGCATATAGGTTTCTTGAGAGGCAGGTCAGGTGGTCTGGTATTCCCATCTCTTTCAGAATTTTCCACAATTTATTGTGATCCACACAGTCAAAGGCTTTGGCATAGTCAATAAAGCAGAAATAGATGTTTTTCTGAAACTGTCTTGCTTTTTCCATGATCCAGCGGATATTGGCAATTTGATCTCTGGTTCCTCTGCCTTTTCTAAAACCAGCTTGAACATCAGGAATTTCACGGTTCACGTATTGCTGAAGCCTGGCTTGGAGAATTTTGAGCATTACTTTATTGGCATGTGAGATGAGTGCAATTGTGCAGTAGTTTGAGTATTCTTTGGCATTGCTTTTCTTTGGGATTGGAATGAAAACTGACCTTTTCCAGTCCTGTGGCCACTGCTGAGTTTTCCAAATTTGCTGGCATATTGAGTGCAGCACTTTCACAAGCATCATCTTTCAGGATTTGAAATAGCTCAACTGGAATTCCATCACCTCCATTAGCTTTGTTCATAGTGATGCTTTCTAAGGCCCACTTGACTTCACATTCCAGGATGTCTGGCTCTAGATCAGTGATCACACCATCGTGATTATGTGGGTCATGAAGATCTTTTTTGTACAGTTCTGTGTATTCTTGCCACCTCTTCTTAATATCTTCTGCTTCTGTTAGGTCCAGACCATTTCTGTCCTTTATCAAGCCCATCTTTGCATGAAATGTTCCTTGGTGTCTCTAATTTTCTTGAAGAGATCTCTAGTCTTTCTCATTCTGTTGTTGTCCTCTATTTCTTTGCATTGATCACTTAAGAAGGCTTTCTTCTCTCTCCTTGCTATTCTTTGGAACTCGGCATTCAGATGCTTATATCTTTCCTTTTCTCTTTTGCTTTTCACTTCTCTTCTTTTCACAGCTATTTGTAAAGCCTCCTTAGATAGCCATTTTGCTTTTTTGCATTTCTTTTCCATAGGGATGGTCTTGATCCCTGTCTCCTGTACAATGTCACGAACCTCTGTCCATAGTTCATCAGGCACTCTATCTATCAGATCTAGGCCCTTAAATCTATTTCTCACTTCCACTGTATAATCATAAGGGATTTGATTTAGGTCATATCTGAATGGTCTAGTGGTTTTCCCTATTTTCTTCAATTTAAGTCTGAATTTGGCAATAAGATTCATGATCTGAGCCACAGTCAGCTCCTGGTCTTGTTTTTGTTGACTGTATAGAGCTTTTCCATCTTTGGCTGCAAAGAATATAATCAGTCTGATTTTGGTTTGACCATCTGGTGATGTCCATGTGTAGTTGTTGGAAGAGGGTGTTTCCTATGACCAGTGCATTTTCTTGGCAAAACTCTATTAGTCTTTGCCCTGCTTCATTCCATATTCCAAGGCCAAATTTGCCTGTTACTGCAGGTGTTTCTTGACTTCCTACTTTTTTGTTCCAGTCTCCTATAAAGAAAAGGACATCTTTTTTGGGTGTTAGTTCTAAAAGGTCTTGTAGGTCTTCATAGAACTGTTCGACTTCAGCTTCTTCAGCATTGCTGGTTGGGGCATAGACTTGGATTACCGTGATATTGAATGGTTTGCCTTGAAAACAAACAGAGATCATTCTGTCATTTTTGAGATTGCATCCAAGTACTGCATTTCAGACACTTTTGTTGACCCTGATGGCTACTCCATTTCTTCTAAGGGATTCCTGCCCACAGTAGCAGATATAATGGTCATCTGAGTTAAATTCACCCATTCCAGTCCATTTTAGTTCACTGATTCCTAGAATGTCAACGTTCACTCTTGCCATCTCGCTTGACCACTTCCAATTTGGCTTGATTCATGGACCTGACATTCCAGGTTCCTATGCAATATTGCTCTTTATAGCATTGGACCTTGCTTCTATCACCAGTCACATCCACAGCTGGGTATTGTTTTTGCTTTGGCTCCATCCCTTCATTCTTTCTGGAGATATTTCTCCACTGATCTCCAGTAGCATATTGGGCACCTACTGACCTGGGTAGTTCCTCTTTCAGTGTCCTTTCATTTTGGCTTTTCATACTGTTCATGGGGTTCTCAAGGCAAGAATACTGAAGTGGTTTGCCATTCCCTTCTCCAGTGGACCACATTCTGTTAGACCTCTCCACCATGACCCGCCCGTCTTTGGTGGCCCCATGGGCGTGGCTTAGTTTCATTGAGTTAGACAAGTCTGTGGTCCGTGTTTTCATTGTGTCTGCCCTCTGATGCCCTCTTGCAATATTGACTGTCTTACTTGAGTTTCTCTCTTTGTTTGTTTTTTTTTTTTTACTGTTACATATTTTAAATGATTTATATATTTTAAAATATATTTAAAATATTTTAAATCATGTGAAATAGGTTACTATGGAAACCTTTATATGTAGTAGAAAAGCATAATGGACTCCTATATGTTACCCATCTTCAACAATTTATTAACTTATGGAAAATCTTATTCTATTTTTATTATTATTTTTTAAAAATTTTAGTTTTTTACTTTAAAATACTGTATTGGTTTTGCCATACATTGACATGAATCCACCACAGGTGTACATGAGTTCCCAACCCTGAACCCCCCTCCCACCTCTCTCCCCATATCATCTCTCTGGATCATCCCAGTGCACCAGCCCCAAGCATCCTGTATCTTGTATCAAACCTAGACTAGCGATTCATTTCTTACATGATAGTATACATGTTTAAATGCCATTCTCCCAAATCATCCCACTCTCTCCCTCTCCCACAGAGTCCAAAAGTCTGTTCTTTACATCTGTGTCTCTTTTCGTGTCTCGCATATAGGGTTATCATTACCATCTTTCTAAATTCCACATATATGTGTTAGTATACTGTATTGGTGTTTTTCTTTCTGGCTTACTTCACTCTGTATAATCGGCTCCAGTTTCATCCATCTCATTAGAACTGATTCAAATGTATTCTTTTTAATGGCTGAGTAATACTCCATTGTATATATGTACCACAGCTTTCTTATCCATTCACCTGCTGATGGACATCTAGGTTGCTTCCATGTCCTGGCTATTATAAACAGTGCTTCGATGAACATTGGGGTACATGTGTCTCTTTCAATTCCGGTTTCCTCGGTGTGTATGCCCAGCAGTGGGATTGCTGGGTCATAAGGCAGTTCTATTTCCAGTTTTTTAAGGAATCTCCACACTGTTCTCCATAGTGGCTGTACTAGTTTGCATTCCCACCAACAGTGTAAGAGGGTTCCCTTTTCTCCACATGCTCTCCAGCATTTATTGCTTGCAGATTTTTGGATTGCAGCCATTCTGACTGGTGTGAAATGGTACCTCATTGTGGTCTTGATTTGCATTTCTCTGATAATGAGTGATGTTGAGCATCTTTTCATGTGTTTGTTAGCCATCCGGATGTCTTCTTTAGAAATGTCTATTTAGTTCTTTGGCCCATTTTTTGATTGGGTCATTTATTTTTCTGGAATTGAGCTGCATAAGTTGCTTGTATACTTTTGAGATTAGTTGTTTGTCAGTTGCTTCATTTGCTACTATTTTCTCCCATTCCAAAGGCTGTCTTTTCACCTTGCTTATAGTTTTCTTTGTTGTGCAGAAGCTTTTAATTTTAATTAGATCCCGTTTGTTTATTTTTGCTTTTATTTCCAGAATTCTGGGAGGTGGATCATAGAGGATCCTGCTGTGATTTATGTCGGAGAGTGTTTTGCCTATGTTCTCCTCTAGGAGTTCTATAGTTTCTGGTCTTAAATTTAGATCTTTAATCCATTTTGAGTTTGTTTTTGTGTGTGGTATTAGAAAGTGATCTAATTTCATTCTTTTGCAAGTGGTTGACCAGTTTTCCCAGCACCACTTGTTAAAGAGATTGTCTTTACTCCGTTGTATATTCTTGCCTCCTTTGTCGAAGATAAGGTGTCCATAGGTGTGTGGATTTATCTCTGGGCTTTCTATTTTGTTCCATTGATCTATATTTCTGTCTTTGTGCCAGTACCATACTGTCTTGATGACTGTGGCTTTGTAGTAGAGCCTGAAGTCAGGCAAGTTGATTCCTCCAGTTCCATTCTTCTTTCTCAAGATTGCTTTGACTATTTGAGGTTTTTTGTATTTCCATACAAATTGTGAAATTATTTGTTCTAGCTCTGTGAAAAATACCGCTGGTAGCTTGATAGGGATTGCATTGAATCTGTAGATTGCTTTGGGTAGTATACTCATTTTCACTATATTGATTCTTCCGATCCATGAACATGGTATATTTCTCCATCTATTAGTGTCCTCTTTGATTTCTTTCATCAGTGTTTTATAGTTTTCTATATATAGGTCTTTAGTTTCTTTAGGTAGATATATTCCCAAGTATTTTATTCTTTTCGTTGCAGTGGTGAATGGAATTGTTTCCTTAATTTCTTTTTCTGCTTTCTCATTATTAGTGTATAGGAATGCAAGGGATTTCTGTGTGTTGATTTTGTATCCCGCAACTTTACTATATTCATTGATTAATTGTAGTAATTTTCTGGTGGAGTCTTTAGGGTTTTCTATGTAGAGGATCATGTCATCTGCAAACAGTGAGAGTTTTACTTCTTCTTTTCAAATTTGGATTCCTTTTTTTTTTTTTTTTCTGCTCTGATTGCTGTGGCCAAAACTTCTGGGACTGTGTTGAACAGTAGCAGTGGGTATCCTTGTCTTGTTCCTGATTTAGGGGAAATGCTTTCAGTTTTTCACCACTGAGGATAATGTTTGCTGTGGGTTTGTCATATATAGGTTTTATTATGTTGAGGTATGTTCCTTCTATTCCTGCTTTCTGGAGAGTTTTTATCATAAATGGATGTTGAATTTTGTCAAAGGCTTTCTCTGCATCCATTGAGATAATCGTATGGCTTTTATTTTTCAATTTGTCAATGTGGTGAATTACATTCATTGATTTGCGGATATTGAAGAATCCTTGCATCCCTGGAATAAAGCCCACTTGGTCATGGTGTATGATCTTTTAAAAATGTTGCTGGATTCTGATTGCTAGAATTTTGTTAAGGGTTTTTGCATCTATGTTCATCAGTGATATCAGCCTGTAGTTTTCTTTCCTTGTGGCATCTTTGTCAGGTTTTGTTATTAGGGTGATGGTGACCTCATAGAATGAGTTTGGAAGTTTACCTTCCTCTGCAATTTTCTGGAAGAGTTTGAGTAGGATAGGTGTTAGCTCTTCTCGAAATTTTTGGTAGAATTCAGCTGTAAAGCCATCTGGACCTGGGCTTTTGTTTGCTGGAAGATTTCTGATTACAGTTTCAATTTCTGTGCTTGTGATGGGTCTGTTAAGATTTTCTATTTTTTTCTGGTTCAGCTTTGGAAAATTGTACTTTTCTAAGAATTTGTCCAGTTCTTCCATGTTGTCCATTTTATTTGCATATAATTGCTGGTAGTAGTCTCTTATGATCCTTTGTATTTCTGTGTTGTCTGTTGTGATCTCTCCATTTTCATTTCTAATTTTATTGATTTAATTTTTCTCCCTTTGTTTCTTGATGAGTCTGGCTAATGATCTGTCAATTTTATTTATCCTTTCAAAGAACCAGCTTTTGGCTTTGTTGATTTTTGCTATGGTCTCTTTTATTTCTTTTGCATTTATTTCTGCCCTAATTTTAAGATTTCTTTCCTTCTGCTAACCCTGGGGTTCTCCATTTCTTCCTTTTCTAGTTGCTTTAGGTGTAGAGTTAGGTTATTTATTTGACTTTTTTCTTGTTTCTTGAGGTATGCCTGTACTGCTATGAACTTTCCCCTTAACACTGCTTTTATAGTGTCCCACAGGTTTTGGGTTGTTGTGTTTTCATTGTCATTCATTTCTATAATTTTGATTTCTTTTTTGATTTCTTCTGTGATTTGTTGGTTATTCAGAAGTGTGTTGTTCAACCTCCATATGTTGGAATTTTTAATAGTTTTTCTCCTGTAATTGAGATCTAATCTTAATGCATAATGGTCAGAAAAGATGCTTGGAATGATTTCAATTTTTTTGAATTTATCAAGGCTAGATTTATGGCCCGGATGTGATCTATCCTGGAGAAGGTTCCATGAGCACTTGAGAAAAAGGTGAAATTCATTGTTTTAGGGTGAAATGTCCTATAGATATCAAGTTGGTCCAACTGGTCTATTGTATCATTTAAAGTTTGTGTTTCTTTGTTAACTTTCTGTTTAGTTGATCTGTCCATAGGTGTGAGTGGGGTATTAAAGTCTCCCACTATTATTGTGTTATTGTTAATTTCCCCTTTCATAGTTGTTAGCATTTGTCTTACATATTGCGGTGCTCCCATGTTGGGTGCATATATATTTATAATTGTTATATCTTCTTCTTGGATTGATCCTTTGATCATTATGTAGTGGCCTTCTTTGTCTCTTTTCACAGCCTTTGTTTTAAAGTCTATTTTATCTGATATGAGTACAGCTACTCCTGCTTTCTTTTGGTCTCTATTTGCATGGAATATCTTTTTCCAGCCCTTCACTTTTAGTCTGTATGTGTCCCTTGTTTTGAGGTGGGTCTCTTGCAGACAACATATATAGGGGTCTTGTTTTTGTATCCATTCAGCCAGTCTTTGTCTTTTGGTTGGGGCATTCAACCCGTTTACATTTAAGGTAATTATTAATAAGTATGATCCCGTTGCCATTTACTTTATTGTTTTGGGTTTGGGTTTATATGCCCTTTTTGTGTTTCCTGTCTAGAGAATATCCTTTAGCATTTGTTGGAGAGCTGGTTTGGTGGTGCTGAATTCTCTTAGCTTTTACTTGTCTGGAAAGCTTTTGATTTCTCCTTCATATTTGAATGAGATCCTTGCTGGGTACAGTAATCTGGGCTGCAGGTTATTTTCTTTCATCACTTTAAGTATGTC
Organism: Ovis canadensis; assembly: GCF_042477335.2. Classification (NCBI taxonomy): domain Eukaryota; kingdom Metazoa; phylum Chordata; class Mammalia; order Artiodactyla; family Bovidae; genus Ovis; species Ovis canadensis. The sequence continues at coordinate 62,359,032 of NC_091262.1, read as the reverse complement.
TTGCCATTCCCTCCTGGCCTGAAGAGTTTCTATTGAAAGATCATCTGTTATCCTTTTGGAATCCCCTTGTGTGTTATTTGTTGTTTTTCCCTTGCTGCTTTTAATATTTGTTGTTTATGTTTGATCTTTGTTAATTTGATTAATATGTGTCTTGGGGTGTTTCACCTTGGGTTTATCCTGTTTGGGTCTCTCTGGGTTTCTTGGACTTGGGTGATTATTTCCTTCCCCATTTTAGGGACATTTTCAACTATTATCTCCTCAAGGATTTTCTCATGGTCTCTCTTTTTGTCTCCTTCTTCTGGGACTCCTATAATTCGAAATTTGGAGCGTTTCATATTGTCCTGGAGGTCTCTGAGATTGTCCTCATTTCTTTTCATTCGTTTCTCTTTTTTCCTCTCTGATTCATTTATTTCTACCATTCTATCTTCTATTTCACTAATCCTATCTTCTGCCCCTGATATGCTACTATTGGTTGCCTCCAGAGTGTTTCTGATCTCATTTATTGCATTATTCATTATATATTGACTCTTTTTTATTTCTTCTAGGTCCTTGTTAAATCTTTCTTGCATCTTCTCAGTCCTTGTCTCCAGACTATTGATCTGTGATTCCATTTTGATTTCAAAATTTTGGATAATTTTCACTATCATTATTTGGAATTCTTTATCAGGTATATTCCTTATCTCTTCCCTTTGGTTTGGTTTGGTGGGCATTTATCCTGTTCCTTTACCTGCTGAGTATTCCTCTGTCTCTTCATCTTGGTTATATTGCTGTGTTTGGGGTGGCCTTTCTGTATTCTGGCAGTTTGTGGAGTTCTCTTTATTATGGAGTTTCCTCGCTGTGGGTGGGGTTGTATCAGCAGCTTGTCAAGGTTTCTTGGTTAGGGAAGCTTGTGTCGGAGTTCTGGTGGGTGGAGCTGGATTTCTTCTCTCTGAAGTGCAATGAAGTGTCCAGTAATGAGTTATGAGATGTCAATGATTTTGGAGTAACTTGAGCTGCCTGTATTCTGAAGCTCAGGGGTGTGTTCCTGTGTTCCTGGAGAATTTGCGTGGTATGTCTTGCTCTGGAACTTGTTGGCCCTTGGGTGGTGCTTGGTTTCAGTGTAGGTATGGAGGCATTTGATGAGCTCCTATCTATTAATGTTCCCTGGAGTCAGGAGTTCTCTGATGTTCTCATGATTTGGACTTAAGTCTCCCGTTTCTGGTTTTCAGTTTTATTTTTACAGTAGCTTCAAGAGTTATCCATCTATACAGCACCGATGATAAAACATCTAGGTTAGAAATGAAAAGTTTCTCCACATTGAGGGACACCCAGAGAGGTTCACTGAGTTACATGGAGAAGAGAAGAGGGAGGGGGAAGTTAGAGGTGACTGGAATGAGATGAGGTGGGATCAGAAGAGGAGAGAGCAAGCTAGGCAGTAGCCACTTCCTTATGTGCGCTCCACTGTCTGGACCACTCAGAGATGTTCACGGAGTTATACAGGGAAGAGGAGAGGGAGGAAGTAGACAGAGGTGGCCAGGAGGGTAAAAGAGGATAATGAAAAGGAGAGAGACAGATCCAGCCAGTAACCAGTTCCCTAAGTGTTCTCCACCATCTGGAACACACAGAGATTCACGGAGTTGGGTAGAGAAGAGAAGGGGGAAGGAGGAGACAGAGACAACCTGGTGGAGAAAAAGGAGAGTTCAAAGGAGGAGAGAGCGGTCAAGCCAGTAATCTCGCTCTCAAGTAAAAATGGATACTGAAGATTCGGTTTTTAAAGGTACAAAATTGATAACAAATACCAAAAAGCAAAGATTAAAAATCTAAAGTAGAGGTTGTATTTTCAAAAATACAATATTAAAGAAAAGATGGAGAAGAAGAAAGAAAAAAAGAACAAAGTCACATGAATTATTTAAAAAAATGACAACCACAAAGAAATATATATATGGCATTTGCTTTAAGAACTTTAAAATTAAAAAATGTTAAAATAAAATTTAAAAAAGAAGAAGAAAATACCAAAACAAACAAAAAAAGAATGATCGTAAAAATAGTAAAGGTTAATCTGGGACTTCTCTGGTGGTGTTGTGGGCAGTGTGTGGTCAGTGTTTTCGGATAGTTCCTTGGTCTGGCTTATATTTCTTAAGATCTATACTTCCAAGGCAGTTCCCTCTGTTTTAGCTTCTTCTGTTTGCTGGTCTCTTCAGTGTCTGTTTTCTGCCCTGACACAAGGGGGACGGTGGTGGACTTTTTTTTTTTTTTGGCTCACTTGTTCAGTTGTGCTGTGGAGAGGGAGGGATGCTGCAAACAAGTAACACTGGCGTGTGTTCGTAGTGTCTCAGCCGTGCTGGGCCTGTCCCCGCTCACGGCGCACACCACTCAGGCTCTAGGTTGCTCCTCCGGGAACTGTCTGAGGCGGGCCCTGGGCTGCATGCACCTCCCTGGTCTAAGCCGCTCAAGCTCAGGTACTACGTAGCCCTCAGAAGCGCAGACTCAGTTGGGCCTGCGTTTTATGCCCTTCCCAGGTCTGAGCAGCTTGGGAGTTTGGCGAGCACAGTTGCTGCGACTTATCACCTTTCCCGACCCTGCTGCTCAGTTTTCTGGGTGTACAACTGGCGCCCCTTATTAGGCAGATGGTGACTGCCCAGAACCCCAAGAAGTCTTGGTTAGGAAAGAAGCTTGCTTGCAGTTTGGAAGTTTTTCTGGGGCTGCGATTACCCCCTTCCGGCCCTTCCAGCTCTGGCTGCCTGTCACTGGAGGGGGATGGTCTGTAGCGGGCTAATTCTTTTCCGTCCTTTGTTCTGTGCGCGGTCCTGGCTGTGTCTTATGTTAGAGCTTTTTGCGCAGTAGGTATCCCACAGTCTGGTTTCCTAGCCCAAGTTAGTTCGCTCTGGTTACGATCGGGCCATCATGGCCCGATTCTTGAAAAGCACTGTAGCCCGCACCTCCCTGCCCAGCCCCCGCTTGCTAGTGGCGGGCATCTGTGCTGCTTCTCCGCTGGGGGGGTTACCGCTGGGCTCGTAATCTGTTGCTTTTAATTAATTATTTATTTTTTTCTCACTGTTATGTTGCCCTCTGTGCTTCCAAGGCTCGCCACAGACTCGGCCATGAGAGTGTTTCCTGGTGTTTGGAAACTTCTCTCTTTTTAAGACTCGCTTCCCGCGATGGAACTCCCTCCCTACCTCTTTTGTCTCTTTTTTCTGTCTTTTATATTTTTCCTACCTGTTTTTGAAGACAATGATCTGCTTTTCTGGGTGCCTGATGTCCTCTGCCAGCATTCAGAAGTTGTTTTGTGAAGTATACTCAGCGTTGAAATGTTCTTTTGATGAATTTGTGAGGGAGAAAGTGGTCTCCCCATCCTATTCCTCCACCATCTTCTCCTTCCTCCTTGAGTTTCTCTTACCTTGGACATGGGGTATCTCTTCACAGCTGCTCCAGCAAAGCGCAGCCACTGTGCCTTACCTTGGATGAGGGGTATCTCCTCACCACCGCCCCTCCTGACCTTGACGTGAAATAGCTCCTCTAGGCCCTCCTGTGCCCACGCAGCCAATGCTCCTTGGATGTGGGGTTGCTCCTCCTGGCTGCCATCCCTGGCCTCGGGCATGGGGTAGCTTAGTAAGTGGAAAGAGTGATTCTCAACTTAGAGTAGAGGATATTTTCCAAAGCAAAATAGTTGTATCCATTATCCTGAAATATGCAATAGTGTTAGACCACAAAAGACACTGACCACCTAAAATTTATTACAAATGGGTAGTTAATATAAACTTTCTTTCAATTTCAAAGTTCTTATACTGTGATGAAATTAATGCTTGTCTACCAAATGTCAAAAATGAATTTCATTTAGTGCATCAAACTTGGAACAACACCAGCAGACACTATTGTCACATGCAATTAGATATAAATTAAACTGCTTTTAGAAAGTGTTCACAGAACGTCAATAAAAAGCTGAGTTATTTGTATTACTTGTATAAAAGGACTAGGTCAAGAACATACATCAAAATGAAGTTGTATTTCCTTTAGTAAAATGGGAACTATATTTGTTATCCTTATGTGATTAATTAATAGATTAAAAATTAGCCTAACGTTTTGAGTCATAAGTTTCTATTGCTATGTGAATTAGATTAGTAATTACCAAGCTTGATTCAAATCCTCATCTTTTTGGATATGGACACAACTTAGGATCAAGGTGAATGAATATGTTGAGTGAACCAGTTTCTCCATGATGTCTGGAAGCAATGTTTTCCCTGATAGTATAAACAGTACTTGAGACTCTTCCCCAATAGTTTAGTATGTCGTCAGTGATCCACCTAACATTGTAACCTAGAAATACTTATTTTTAGACATCATTTGAGATTCTTTCAGGATAAATAGCAAGATTGATGTGTAAGGTCACTTCATTGTTATTCTTTGGTTTCTAGTAATGTGTACATGATATTCAAACCACTATTTATATTTCAATCTTTAGGATACAGTAAAATTCATCAATGGCTTTCCTTTCTCTAGAACTTCTCTAGGACACTGACCCTAGAGTATTATTTATAGCAGTAGTTTCTGCTGCCTAATAACTCTGCTGTCAGTAACAGATATCATGACGATGAACTTGCAAGTCTTCAACTAGCTCCTATCGATTGCATAGTAAAATGCTATTTGGTGTCATTCAAGTGAATTTTCCATTTGGAGATATGATTTTTAAACTGTCTATTAATTCTCTTTACTAACGTTAAAGATTATTTCTGTCTTTTATTAAAAGGGTCTCATGTTCTTTTATGTAGTTGTGTCAAGTGTGCTAAATAATTTTTGACTTGTTTAACCATTTTTGGAATTAAAAAAATAAGAATAATATTTTACTATAGAAACAATTGTAACTACATAAACCTGCTGGAATTTAAAAACACCTCCTTCAATCTCTGACACTATGCTTCCATATGGATGTTGTATTACTCATCCTGAATGTGTCATTTGCTGCTAGAATCTGATTTATATGTCTGTGGAAGTTGAGCATGTTCCCATTGTAGCCATGAATAATGAAAGTTTTGAAAATTCAGCCAATAGCATCAAGCTGTTCGGTTGTATAAGCAAGGATAAAAGAGACTTTGAAACAAATAAGCTTTTTTATTATCACATTAAATATATATGTTACAACATAAAATATCTCAAGGTTTTACATTGTACATGCATAAGGCCTTGAAGATGTCTTTTTACAGAGTACAAAACCTCATAAACTGTTCATCTGACCAGAGAATATCCATCTTCCCTTTGTGAAGGAGGGAGAGAACTGAGTATAAGACCGTGTCTAATGCAAACAGTTCTTTCTTCAAGGCAGAGTTCTCTGAAATAGTTCACGTTAACGGCTGCCCTCAGTTATGTAGTCATTGTACTTTTGTGGATGAATCGTGATGACACGGAGGGAGGCTCTGAGAAGGACGAGGACATGGCAGAATGATTTAACAAACGTAGAAACTTCTGCTCCATCACAGAATTGGTCTTGGATCAGGTTACGTCCACATATGCAATCTAATCTGAATGTTTTAACTTGTCCAGTGAAATTGGAAATTCACCCTATCCCACCACATTAAGACCCAAAACATCTCTTTTGAAACAGTCCAGAAATATTCTTTATTTGTGTGTTAGAACCTTGGCCTGTCCAGAAATGGTATGGACCTAACAGAAGCAGAAGATACTAAGAAGAGGTGGCAACAATATATAGAACTATGCAAAAAAGATCTTCACGACCCAGATAACCACAATGTTGTGATCACTCACCTAGAGCCAGACATCCTGGAATGTGAAGTCAAGTGGGCCTTAAGAGGGATCACCATGAACAAAGCTAGTGGAGGTGATGGAATTCCAGTTGAGCTATTTCAAATCCTGAAAGAAGATGCCGTGAAAGTGCTGCACTCAATATGCCAGCAAATTTGGAAAACTCAGCAGTGGCCACAGGACTGGAAAAGGTCAGTTTTCATTCCAATCCCAAAGAAAGGCAATGCCAAAGAATGCTCAAACTGCCACACAATTGCGCTCATCTCACATGCTAGTAATGCTCAAAATCTTCCAAACTAGTCTTCAACAGTACGTGAACTGAGAACTTCCAGATGTTCTTCAAGCTGGATTTAGAGGAACCAGAGATCAAATTGCCAACATCCGGTGGATCATGGAAAAAGGAAGAGAGTTCCAGAAAAACATCTGTTTCTGCTTTATTGACTATGCCAAAGCCTTTGACTGTGTGGATCACAATAAACTGTGGAAAATTCTGAAAGAGATGGGAATACCAGACCACCTGAGCTGCCTTCTGAAAAATCTGTATGCAGGTTAGGAAGCAACAGTTAGAACTGGACATGGAACAATAGACTGGTTCCAAATAGGAAAAGGAGTCTGTCAAGGCTGTATACTGTCACCCTGCTTATTTAACTTTTATGCAGAGTACATCATGCAAAATGCTGGGCTGCATGAAGCACAAGCAGGAATCAAGATTTCCAGGAGAAATGTCAATAACCTCAGATAGGCAGATGACACCACCCTCGTGGTAGGAAGTGAAGAAGTAAAGAGCATCTTGATGAAAGTGAAAGAGGAGAGTGAAAAAATTGATTTAAAACTCAACATTCAGAAAACTAAGATCATGGTATCCAGTCCCATCACTTCATGGGAAATAGATGGGGAAACAATGGAAACTGTGAGAGATTTTATTTTTGGGGGCTCCAAAATTGCTGCAGATAGTGATTGCGCCCATGAAATTAAAAGACACTTACTCCTTGGAAGAAAAGCTATGACCAACCTAGACAGCATATTGAAAAGCAGAGACATTACTTTGCCAAGAAAGATCCATCTAGTCAAACCTATGCTTTTTCCAGTAGTCATGTGTGGATTTGAGAGTTGGACTGTAAAGAAAGCTGAGTGCCGAAGAATTGATGCTTTGAACTGCAATGTTGGAGAAGACTCTTTAGAGTCCCTTGGACTGAATGGAGATCACACATGTTAGTCCTAAAGGAAATCAATCCTGGAATATTCATTGGAAGGACTGATGCTGAAGCTGAAACTCCAGTACTTTGGCCATCTGATGCAAAGAACTGACTCATTTGAAAAGACCCTGAAGCTGGGAAAGATTGAAGGCATTAGGAGAAGGGGAAGACAGAGAATGAAATGGTTGGATGGCATCACTGACTTGATGGACATGAGTTCGAGAAAGCTCTGGGAGTTGGTGATGGACAGGGAAGCCTGGTGTGCTGCAGTCCATGGGGTCGCAAAGAGTCGGACATGACTGAGTGACTGAACTGAACTGACCTGTCAAGAATGTCAAGTGCTAGTCTCATTTCTTTACAGTAATCTATGCATAAGAATGTTCTGTGTATATTTTGTGTTACAAATAAGGTAATGTTTGACTCAACAACTATTCAATAATGCTGCTTTTAGTTAGGCTTAAGAATTTTAGTTGTAGTTAATAGGTTTGTGTATGCTTAGTCACTCAGACGTGTCCAGCTCTTTGTGACTCCATGGACTGTAACCTGCCAGGCTCCTCTGTCCATGGGATTTTTCAGGGAAGAATGCTGGAGTGGGTGACCATTTCTTACTTTAGTAGGTAATAGGTAAAAAATGTCAAAGCTGCTTTATATCCCAGTTACCTGCTACTTTTCACTGTAAAATTAAAATCACGTGAAATAGGACAGTGTTGGTTTGTCTGATTTTGCTGAACTGTGAGAAAGAGGTTAAAAAATTAAAGGCTATCACTTTTTCCTACAAGCTTGGCTTATTGTTCCCTAATCTTGTGATGAACCTAATACTATATTTATTCATAGATGGGGATTAAGCAAGAATATAAAGCTGGAAAAAGAAAAGGATAAAAATGTAATAAGAAAACATAAAGGAACATAACTAATAAGAAAATATAAAAGGAAAAGTTTTTATCTATAGTTTTTTTTTTCTAAATAATATCTGATGAACAGCTTGACTGGTGAATTACTCCTCCCCCTCCTCTATAAGAAAGTTATGTTGGAGGGAAAAAAATGCAACTCCAGTCTATGTTAATACTTTTATAAAGACATATATGCATTTGTAAAGAGCCTATAGAATTGTTTTTAATGTACCAAAAAGTATACATGTTTACTTTTTTCATCAGTTTTATATATAAAAAATATCCTTTTTAGGTTTATTATTGTTATATATTACTTTTTCTCAAAAAAGAATTAAAATAAGAGTCAGTGCTTTTTTTTTCCTGGAAACTGATGTGCTAACATTTTTCTATTATTCTGAAAGTTATTTTTTCATTGTCTGTGCAGTAAAAGAATTGCTCAGTTCGGTTCACTCATTGAGGAAAACTGTCAGGTTGGTTGAAGCTGCAGCAGGCCTTGGCATTCTGTACACAGGGCAAGTCTGACTGCTCCAGCCTGGCCTCACTTCTCCACGATCTTGAGTTTGCTTCTTCTTCTAATGTATGTTTGGGCTACATAACTCACAGCTACTCTATCCTCATTTCTTCTTCCTTCGTTGATGGGCAGTTTGCGTGCATGTGTACTAAGTTGCTTCAGTTGTGTCTGACTCTGTGCAGCCCCATGGACTATAGCCCACCAGGCTCCTCTGTCCATGGAATTCTCCAGGCAGAAATACTGGAGTCGATTGCCATGCTCTCCTTCCGGGGATCTTCCCCACCCAGGGATGAAAGTCATCTCCTGCGTCTCCTGCATTGGCAGGCAGTTTGATAGCACTTCCCAGGGCCACTTGGAAAGCCTGATGGGCAGTTTGGTTTAGTCTAATTTTAGCCTCATCACCAAGGCAAGAGTTGTTCTTCTTTCTATTCTGAGACTCAGAATAGGAATAATTTGAGACCCAGGGGAGATTCATGGACTCCCAGATACTCTCTGATCTTTATATTTCCACCCTTTCCCTACTTCTGAATTCTTATCCCAGTGTGTAAGTGCCAGTCACCTGGAATCATGCAGTTGTTGCAGGAGAAGTAGTTTGGATATAGGCAGCCTAATATTTGTCTTTCGCTAACTTTTAGTGAAGAAAATAAAATGTAGAGAACGGGAGAAACAGATAAATTAAGTGTGTGAAAGGCACCTAACACAGTGCTTGACACATAGAAAGTTCATAAGAAATGGTAGTTATTGTGGCGCTCTAAGTGTGATAGTGAAAGTGAAGTCGCTCGGTCGTGTCCGACTCTTGGCGACCCCATGGATTGTAGCCTGCACCAGGATTCTCCATCCATGGGATTCTCCAGGCAAGAGTCCTGGAGTGGGTTGCCATTTCCTTCTCCAGGGGATCCTCCCGAGCCAGGGATCGAACCCGGGTCTCCTGCATCACAGGTAGACGCTTTACTGTCTGAGCCACAGATGGATTATCACTACATGTGATAGTGGAGTATATTTTCAAGTTTTCTTTATTCTTATATTTCCATATTGAATTCAGCATATTAAAGAAAGGCCAGGAAAATGGTTTTTGTTTGTTTGTTTAGGCTAGTAAAGAATGGGGTACTGCTTTCCGAGTCACTGCTCTTTTCCCTTTTACTGTTGGGGGCAAACAGGATGCCTGGGAGCATTGCAGCACTAAGTCCAAGAGGACAGAGAGAGGTGAAAGGCAGGGAAAGAAGTGAGGAAGGGAGCTGCTGTCACTGCTACAGATTATAGCAGGTCCATGGTGGCTCAGACAGTAAAGAATCCGCCTGCAATGTGGGAGACTTGGGTTCAATCCCTGGGTTGGGAGGATCCCCTGGAGGAGGGCATGGCAACCCACTCCAGTATTCTTGCCTGGAGAATCCCTATGGACAGAGGAGCCTGGCAGGCTACAGTCCATGGGGTTGCAAAGAGTTGGATACAACTAAGTGGATAAGCACAGCTCACGATAAAAAGAATCACTGATGGCAGCAGCTGTTTTGAAAAGAAAGATGGTTGGCAGGAAAGAAAATTATATGAGGAAAATTTGTTCTTGATTTTCTTTTCAAAAATGTGTGAGGGATAGGAAAAGCACTGTGAATACAATATACTTAACTCATATTCTTTGATTTATTCTTTAAAGAACCAATATCATCTGGGACTAGGTATAAAAAAACTAATTCATTTCCATAACTATCACAAAACTTTGTTATAATTGCATACTTTCCAAGTGACCTTTAAGCTATGATAATGTTTGAAGTTGGCTTTCCCAATGGATGAGTTGCAATTATAAGGAGATAGCTATAATAGCTCAGGTCACAAGTGGAATAATTGAATATCATTAACAATGACATTTGATTATGCTTCTTCATTTTTTCCAATGATATGTCAGGTTCCTCATGAAATCAGAGACCATGGAGATTCATTATTGCTTGAGTTGATGGTATTGCAATTTTATAACCATCTAATAAATTAGCATTTAATACTGAGGGATTTCATCTTAAACTATAAGGTTGCTTTTGTTTTAAAGAAGACTTTTGCAAGGAGAAGCAAAAGAAATCATTTGGAAAATTCAGGAGATAAAAACCCTATCCTAGCAAGCAAATCTTGGATCTTTGTAATCGTTTGGCTTGTCAGAATATCATTTGTGGTTAAAAAAGGTGGGGGAGAATTAAATGTCAGAAATCACCAAGCCAAAATTCTCTTGATTTCACCAGTTTTGTACTCTGCTGTTTCTGTTTTTTTTTTCACATACTTCTTGCTCCATCCTGGTTATCCTTGTTCTTTTCAAGTTCATTTCCCATGCTAAAGCATTAGTTGCTCAGTCATGTCTGACTCCTTTGCAACCCCCTAAAAGAATCCCTTAGAAATTAAGACAATTGCTCTTTGGAAGAAAAGCTATGACCAACCTAGACAGCATATTAAAAAGCAGAGACATTACTTTGCCAACAAAGGTCCGTCTAGTCAAGGCTATGGTTTTTCCAGTGGTCATGTATGGATGTGAGAGTTGGACTATAAAGAAAGCTGAGCCCTGAAGAATTGATGCTTTTGAACCATGGTGTTGAAGAAGACTTGAAAGTCCCTTGGACTGCAAGGAAACCCAACCAGTCCATCCTAAAGGAGATCAGTCCTGTGTGTTCATTGGAAGGACTGATGTTGAAGCTGAAGCTCCAATATTTTGGCCACCTGATGGGAAAAACTGACTCATTTGAAAAGACTGATGCTGGGAAAGATTGAAGGCAAGAGGAGAAGGGCATGGCAGAGGATGAGATGGTTGGATGGCATCACTGACTCGACAGACTCATGAATTTGAGTAAGCTCTGGGAGTTGGTTATGGACAGGGAAGCCTGGCATGCTGGAGTCCGTGGGGTTGCAAAGGGTTGAACATGACCGAGTGACTGAACTGAACTGGAGAGAATCCCTAAATATAAAGTTCTATATAGTCAGGATTCTCTCAGAAATGCAAATTTGCATGTCTGTCAAAGAAAAAACATTTATCACATTTTTATCATTTGATTCAGTTATTATTTTATTAGGTCAGGCTGGTTTGGGTTAGGATCGTCACAGCCTGAGATTTTTGTTTTAAATATTCTTTAAATTAACATACTGACATATATTTTTGAAATTCCATATTTTGGCTTTCCCGTCAACCAGAGTCTATTTTGGGGGCTTAAGGGCATTGTTTCTATTTAAAATGAAAGGAACATGTGAATCAGGTTCAAATGGCTAGTGTGTGTGTGCATATATACACATGTAAGTGCTTTCAGCATTGTATATACCGACAACTTGCTGTAATGAAGGGTTGGGAGTTCATCTTTGATGAAACACAAAATTTCTGACTTAATAGAGGCAATTGCAGAGCACTTTGCTTTATTGTTAAATCTAATATTTTAATGTAAAATGATGTATTTCTCATTCTTTTGCTACATACCTTTAATACCTTTTCTTTCAGAAATAATAAAGTCAGTATCATCAAATATGTGGATGAATATGTAATAAAACATTATACATTTTATTTATTGACATTTAGTCCTCTGAAAAGAGTACTTAATTTGCTATTAAGTAGAAATGGGTTGGAGAAGGCAATGGCAACCCGCTCCAGTACTCTTTTGCCTGGAAAATCCCATGGATGGAGGAGCCTGGTGGGCTGCAGTCCATGGGGTCGCTAAGAGTTGGACACGACTGAGCGACTTCACTTTCACTTTTCACTTTCATGCATTGGAAAAGGAAATGGCAGCCCACTCCAGTATTCTTGCCTGGAGAATCCCAAGGACGGAGGAGCCTGGTGGGCTGCCGTCTATGGGGTTGCACAGAGTCAGACACGACTGAAGAGACTTAGCAACAGCAGCAGCAGAAATGGGTTGTTTTCAAAATAGCAACAACATTGTATTGCACTGACGTGGCTTCATGGTTGTCCTATAAAAGCCTGATGGTTGAAGGGCTTATACTGCATATGGAAATATCAGCTGTGGTATTCTGATGTGTCAATGAATGTTTACTACTCTAATCATTATTCCAGAGTTGCTTCACTTTAAAATTACATCTTTAATATCACCAGAAAAATTTAGGCAAATATGACAAATTTGGTAGTACCTCATTATGGGTCTTTTGGAGATAGGGGGCCTGATTTATTTGCATACTTATCTAATGTCAACGGTTTTGATTTTTATGGCAGATAGATTTCACTGCTGTTAGTTTGACCACTGTGTTCAAACCAGTTAATTATGTTGATATGAAGTTAATTATGTTAATTTATGAAGGTAAATTTTAAAAAGCATAAAAGAGACTATAAAGTTAGCTATGTTTATAGCTATATGAAGTCACACTCTCTAGCACGTTGTTGTTTGACCTTGAGTTACTAACATCAAGTAAAGGTGAGGGTGATTCTTTTTATTTTTTTTTAATTTATTTTCAGTTGGTTTCTGCTGTACAACAGTGTGAATCAGTTCTGAGTACACATATATCCCCTCCTTCCTGAGACTCCCTAGGTCCCCTCCATCCCAGCCTTCCAGGTCATCACAGAGCGCCAAGCTGAATTCCACGTGCAACACAGTTGCTTCCCACTAGCTATCTGTTTCACTTGTGGTAGCGTATATATGCCAGCTCTCCTCTCTCAGATGAGGGTGATTCTGAAGTGAAAGCACGTCAGGCGATGTGAGTGGCAAAGTCATGGATGACTCAAAAAGCATTTATATCTACATCAGTGGGTGTATTTTGAGGCAGCTGAAGGCTGGGCCTGTATGACCAGAGTACACGCACCTTGGTTGTGGGAACATGGTCCTCAGAATCACTTTTAAATATCACTACAGTCCGACAGATACTTTTCTCAAGACTTAGAAGGCATTAAAATATTTTAAATTTCTAGAATTTTAGAAAGTTAGAACTAGAAATTTTTAAACCTTTTCATTTCAACCCCGATTCTTAATATTTAGGGAGAAAGAGAGAAAAAGATTGGCAAATGAAAGGAGACACAGAATTCAAATCCTGGTTATTGATATTGTATCTCAGGTATATAGCTTTCTGGAAATGAATATTCACAGTATTGATCTTCCTACATGATGGAAAAGTAATAGATCTATCTGAAGCAAAAAGTGTTTTTAATATTTTGCCAAAATTGTTATTGCATCTGTCTATTATCTATCATTTGTTGCTGAACCATTTAGATACAAGTTGAAGATATCATGACACTTCACCCCAAAATATTTCTGCATCCATCTTACATGACACACTGCCCTTGTCACGCTGAAGATGGTCAACAGTAATTCAGTAATACCCATTATAAACTTTTATATTCAAATTTCTGCAGTTTTCTCCAGTATGTTTTTAAGAGCTGAAACAAGTGTTTTGATATAATATTATGCCAAGTGAATCAAATTCTCATATCCATGTCATAATTATATTTTCTCTAAATAGTCATTGGCCACTGAATAGACCTGTTTCCGTGGTCCCAAGCTGCCAACTGAACCCACTCGAGTAATTTGCTAGAATGAGGAATACTAACTGCCAAAACCAAAGAATGTTAATCAGCTACCAGCCTGACTATGATTTCCACGTTGCTAATCGCTTGGAAAAATTGCCTCTCATTGGCTCAGTCTATAGCTAATTACTAATTGAAAAGCATTTAGAATAGTGAGGAGGTGTATTAGCATGTTAATAGGTCTCTGCACCCAAAAGCTTGGATTCAAAATTATGAAGACTGCATTAGCCAGATGGACAGGATTAATTAGCATGCTGCTATTACCTGGCATCCTGTGGTGTTTGAGGGTAGATAGAGTGACCATAACCATTTGGCACTGTCTGTTTGTCATTGCTCTTGGTGGTGAGAGATGGGGTTTTATTCTATAGTTAGAGCACTAACGGAGAGTCAGTAATTCTGGATACTAATAAATAGCCACGCATTTAGTCCTTTTGTACTTTGGCTAAAACGTGTCTTCATGTGCTTCAGTTTCCTTCATCTGTAATAAGTGAAATGGGAAACTCATTTAATCTCTTTATGCATGTTTTGTCATCTGTAATATGAAGAAGCTGAACTAGAAAATCTCCAAGATTCTTTCCATTTGAGATTTTATGGGACTGTGTAAATTCATGCCTGGTAACAGACCTGGAATGGGAGGAAAAGTAGGCTAAAAGCAAGAACATTTCACTAAGCCAATATTTCCAAATGAAAACAGCCTATAAACAAATATACCAGGGCTGCTGGTTTTATGTTTCCCAAGCCACGCAGGCTGCCTTTTTGGCCTCCCGTGTGGATATCCTTCTCAGATATGTAGATGATTGTCTTATTTATTCTTTCCTAGAACTTCTACCTAGAACTTCTACCCAGGTACTGTGGGAATCTTGAAAAGAGAGGAGAGAGGAGCGTGGAACACTCTATTGAGTTCAATACGAAGAAGGGATGTTACTTTCAGATTTCTTTATCTGTGGTTTCTGTTGTCTGAAGGTAAAACTATTTGACAGAGTAAAATTTTTCTTCAGTTATGACATGAAGGATCTGCCGCTGCTGCTGCTGCTAAGTCGCGTCAGTCGTGTCCGACTCTGTGTGACCCCATAGACGGCAGCCCAGCAGGCTCCTCTATCCCTGGGATTCTCCAGGCGAGAACACTGGAGTGGGTTGCCATTTCCTTCTTCAATGCATGAAAGTGAAAAGTGAAAGCGAAGTCACTCAGTCGTGTCTGACTCTTAGCGACCCCATGGATTATAGCTTACCAGGCTCCTCTGTCCATGGGATTTTCCAGGCAAGAGTACTGGAGTGGGTTGCCACTACCTTCTCCATGAAGGATCTAGTTTGTGTTAAAGGAGTATTTTCTTCAATGAAGGCTTTAATGAGAGATATTTCTCCAGTTAAACATAATGGCTAACATTAAATGAACACTTCTATTTGACAGGCATAGGGTTAAATGCTTTACAAAGATTATTAGTATATTATAGTTAATCCTTATAAAAACAGCATGATATTGGACTTTTAATAGCCTCATATAATAGATTAAGAAACCAGAGCTTAGAGAGGTTAGACCACTCAACTAAGGCAAGAGGTGGAGCTGGAATTGAAAGCTAGGGCAAGCTCTTAAAGTGCTCACTGCTATTCCTGATGCTATATCTAAGGTTATAGAAGGCTTGATTCTTTGCTAAGCAATATCTACAGCTCTATATCTCTGAAAAGAGACCTGAAAGTTTCAGAAAATTCTTAAAGTTTTCTTTCGTCTTACTTGCTTGTTAATTGTTAATTGTTCCTGTTGCTTGTAGCATACACCTCAGTAGCTTCTTAACCTTCTAGGCTGATACTTGGCAGTTCTGTTGTAGAAGAGATTTAAGAATTGAAGGGTTGGTTGCCAAAGTCTATTCTAGTTTTGGATGTCTTTAACAAGGTCCCTTGGACTGCAAGGAGATCCAACCAGTCCATTCTAAAGGAGATCAGTCCTGGGTGTTCTTTGGAAGGAATGATGCTAAAGCTGAAACTCCAGTACTTTGGCCACCTCATGCAAAGAGTTGACTCATTGGAAAAGACTGTGATGCTTTTGGGGGATCTGATGCTTGGGAGGGATTGGGGGCAGGAGGAGAAGGGGACGACAGAGGATGAGATGGCTGAATGGCATCACCAACTCAATGGACATGAGTTTGAGTGAACTCCGGGAGTTGGTGATGGACAGGGAGGCCTGGCATGCTGCAATTCATGGGGTCACAAAGAGTCGGACACGACTGAGCGACTGAACTGAACTGAACTGAACAAGGTCCATTCTAGTTTGGAATGTCTTCAACTCATTTGCTACTCATAGCATACATGTGAATTAAGATTAGGATTTCAGTACCAGCAGTTAGCCCCATCTCAGTGTGATGTCCCTCACCTGTCACTTTGATGTTTCCCAGTTAATAGGCAGCATTGATAAGGCATGTTCAAAAATCAAATATGTGAGGTGTTACTTGTGTAGAAGGCCCACTGTTCTCTGTCACAGTGAGATAAGAGACACCACTGCTTACGACCTTGGTTTGGTCAGGAGCCCAGTGTCGTACTCCTGCTATGTTTTGTTGGGTCCCCAGACTACCTTTCTCTCTACTCTAACAGTGACTCATTAGACAGCATGACACTTAAAGAGCAGAATTCAGTTACAACTTTGGTTTTATTTGAAGAGCTTTTTTTTTCCTATCCATCAAAATTTAATCAAAGAATGGAGGAAATTTGAAAGGTGTATTTAAATAACTATCTTGATAATAATTAATAGTATACCCATAAAATACATGGTACTTCACTGTTCATCTCAGTTAAAGTATCCTGGTATCTGTTCCCCAAATGACTGATTCCATTGCTGTATATCACTGATAACCTGGTGTATTCGTCGGTTCAGATATTATTACAAAATACCAAACACTGGATGGCTTGAAACACAACAATTTATTTCTCATAGTTCTGGAGGCTGGGAAGTCTAAAATCAAGGTGCCAGCAGACCTGGTGTCTGGTGAGAGCCTGCTTCCTGAGTTGCAGATGGTCTTTTTGTATTTTCATAGGAAAAACAGAGGGAGAGGAAGCAAGCGGTCTTGTTTGTGTGTCTACTTATCAGGGCACTGATTCCATCACGAGATGAGGACTCAATCCTCATGACCTAATTAACTCCCATCTCCTAATACCATCTCACTGGGGGTAAGAGTTTCAGCATGTGAATCTGGAGGGTCCATGAACATGCAGTTCATTGATATAGTTAATAATTATTAGTAATAATAATGATAACTTCCATTTATCAAATACCTCCTTTATCCTAGGTCCAGGGGCAAATATTTTAAGAATATTGTCTCAGTTAATCTTCAAATAGGGTTCCCTGGTGGCTCAGACTGTAAAGCATCTGCCTGCAATGCGGGAGACCTGGGTTCCATCCCTGTATTAGGAAGATCCCCTGGAGAAGGAAATGGCAACCCACTCCAGTACTCTTGCCTAGAAAATTCCATGGATGGAGGAGCCTGGTGGGCTACAGTCCATGGGGTCACAAAGATTCAGACACGACTGAGCGACTTCACTTTCACTTTTCAATCTTCAAATAGCCTGATGAGATAAATACTAAGTTTTTTTAAAAATTCTTTTTTTAAAATTTCTTCTTAAAAGGAAAAATAAGGCAGTTAAGACAAGTTCAACAGTAAAGAACTTAAAAGCGATTTTGCACACTATTTCTCTCTACTCCAAATTCCACTCTTCTCCAGAGGTAACCTCTTTTAACTGTTTCTAATTCCCTTGGATATTTATTTTCAAAACTTTAGATGTATGCTAATTCTTCTGTTTAATAAATTTAGTGAGCTCTATATTGTGTTATTCCATTCATATGAATTATTCCATTCATCCAGAATTGGCAAAGCAGTAGGGGCAGAGAGCAGATTAGTGGTTGCCAGGGTCTGGGGTAGGGGAGAATGGAGAGTGACTTGATTGCTTAGTGGGTATGGGATCTCTTTTTGGGTTGATGAAAATGTTCTGAAGGTAGGTAGTGTGATGATTATACACATTGTGAATATTCTAGTAAATTATACAGTTTAAAATGGCTATAACAGTGAGTTTTATGTTGTGTGAATTTTATCTCAATAAAAAATTTTATGGCTCTCTAATTAGAAAGTCATCTATGTTATCCTTTAACTTATCTGTTTCATACTTATATTATTATTTTAAATGGTTTTTATCATCTTCTTTCTAGAGTTGAGGAAACTGAGGCAAAAGAGGTTTACTTTCCCAGTCAGTTCAGTTCAGTCACTCAGTCATGTCTGACTCTTTGCTACCCCATGGACTGTAGCACGCCAGGCCTCCCTGTCCATCACCAACTCCCGGAGTTTACTCAGACTCTTATCCTTTGAGTCGGTGATGCCATCTAACCATCTCATCCTTTGTCATTCCCTTCTCCTTCCGCCCTCAATCTTTCCCAGCATCAGAGTCTTTTCAAATGAGTCAGCTCTTCACATCAGGTGGCCAAAGTATTGGAGCTTCAGTTTCAGCATCAGTCTTTCCAATGAAAATTCAGGACTGATTTCCTTTAGGATGGACTGGTTGGATCTCCTTGCAGTCCAAGGGACTCTCAAGAGTCTTCTCCAATGCCATAGTTCAAAAGCATCAATTCTTCAGCACTCCGCATTCTTTATAGTCCATCTCTCACATCCATACATGACTACTGGAAAAACTGTAGCTTTGACCAGATGGACCTTTGTTGGCAAAGTAATGTCTCTGCTTTTTAATATGCTATCTAGGCTGGTCATAATTTTTTTTCCAATGAGCAAGCATCTTTTCATTTCTTGGCTGCAGTCACCATCTGAAGTGATTTTGGAGCCCCCCAAAATAAAGTCTGTCACTGTTTTCACTGTTTCCCCAGGTCTTTTTTTTTTTTTTGTAAAACAATTATCCCCCAATTTATTTTTTTATTTTTTTTATTTTTTTATTTTTTTTGCATTTATTTTTTTTTTATTTTTTTTTTTAAATTTTAAAATCTTTAATTCTTACATGCATTCCCAAACATGAACCCCCCTCCCACCTCCCACCCCATAACATCTTTCTGGGTCATCCCCATGCACCAGCCCCAAGCCTGCTGCATCCTGCGTCAGACATAGACTGGCGATTCAATTCACATGATAGTATGCATGTTAGAATGGCATTCTCCCAAATCATCCCACCCTCTCCCTCTCCCTCTGAGTCCAAAAGTCCGTTATACACATCTGTGTCTCTTTCCCTGTCTTGCATAAAGGGTCGTCATTGCCATCTTCCTAAATTCCATATATATGTGTTAGTATACTGTATTGGTGTTTTTCTTTCTGGCTTACTTCACTCTGTATAATCGGCTCCAGTTTCATCCATCTCAACAGAACTGATTCAAATGAATTCTTTTTAACGGCTGAGTTAGCATTTGACCGGAAGCAGTGACTAAACAACAAAAAAGTGTATTTCCACAGGCTGCATGTATAACCCCTGTTTTCACCATTTTCTTCCAAGATGGCACTTGTGGTGGCTGAAACTATGTAAGGGAAAAGGAAGTTGACCTTTGATTAATCTTGTAATTGTCTAGAGATGGAACATTTATCTCGTACGCAGAGGAATTTTGCTGAAAAGAATGCTATTGTTTCATTTCACCATGATCACCCTGATTATTATTAGACTTATATGTATGCTTTACTGCACATGAAAATAGGAGTCCACTAGTAGATTGAAGAAATGCCATTAAATTGATTGAGGGATTTATTGAAGAACCAATGCAGTGTGGCTTCCTTCCAATATCTGTTTAAAGAATTGATTTGAGAATTAAGCAGTTACAGGTTTCTCTTATATTTATGCATGACCCTTGACTGCTAATAGTATGAGTCAACTGCATTCCATTAGCGATCTTAGCAGCAAAGCTAAGATGTATAATTGATTGTTGGTGTTGAGTGAATATGTCTCATAAGCAGCTGGAAGTGAAGTGTCTCTATTCAGTTTCCAAAAGTGATAGAAGTAGCCTCCTTTTATCATTGCAATGAAGGGCAGGGGAACACACACAATTCAACAAGCATTAGATTCCAACAGTGAAACCACTGAAGTAGGTTTTGTGGGGACAAAGATGTAAAACACATACCCACCCTTGAGACCTTTATAGTTATAGTCAGATTGGCTGGCAAGATGTACATACCATGTGGAACTCCTACTTCGATTCAGGGTAGAATTAACCACGTTCTGTTTTCTGTTATGCCAGTGACAACACTACGAGAATCTAGAAATATTTTTTCTCTTGCTCTTAGTGTGTAAAATACATTCTGTCTTGTTTTTTTTTCCCCCCAACGTAAATAAAATACCTCTCCTCACCACATCCCTTTTCACATACAAATACACCTTTTGAAAAGAGTGTGGCATGGTTTTTAGGAGTGTGAGCGTGGAAGGTTTTGAATCTAGTTTCTGCCTTTCACTAACTCCTGCAGTTTGGTTGAATGACTTAACTTTATTAAGCCTCAGCTTTCTTATTTGCAAAATAAAGCAACTATTGATTGTTAGCTTACAGAATTCTTGTGAGGACAGAAAAGATAATGTAAAGCATCTAGCAAATTGCCTAATATGTGACAAACAGTGACAGCTTTTATTATTGTTATTAATAAGAACATTGAAGAAATTCTTAAAAATGAAAGACTTCTAAATCTGATTCCCAAACTCAGCAATTGAGAACAGTTTGGTGTATTCCAGCCTTTGAATATATTTAAAATTTCTTAACAAACCTAACTGTAATTTCTCCATTAGCTCAAAATATCGATCTTTTCCAATGGCAAGGATTCCATCTAGTGTACTTCTTCAACCCCTTGTGCACAGTGGGAATCTAATAATTATTTGTTGACAAAATAAGTCCTCTCTTGACTCTCTTCCTTGGTTATCTTTAGCTCTCTCCTGCCTTTCACAGATAAACTTCCTAAGGAGTTACCTGTACTTTTGAACTCCCAGATGGTCCACAGAGCACAGTGATTGAATTTTGGTGTTTACCACTTCCCTAAGTAGCACTTACCAAGGTCATCATGTCTTCCTTACTCCTGCTTAAAAGACACTTTAAATCCTTAGCTTTTTATTGACCTTGGAGGCAGTTGGATGCTGTTAACCACCCCTTCCTTCTGAGAATTCACATTCTGGGTTTTCTTGTCACTTCTCCTTTCTGTGTTAGCTTCTCCAGGGTCTTCTCTAACTTTACAGTCCAAGTGACTTCTGTGTGATAAATTGTGTTCCACCGAAATTCATGTATCAAAATTCTAACTCCTGGGGGCTCAGGGTGCAGCTGTGTTTGGAGATAGGGTCTTTTAAAAGGTAAAGTTAAAATGAGGTCATGTGGGTGTGCCCTAATCAATCTGACTGTTGTCCTTGTAAGAAGAGGAGATTAGGGGACTTCTCTGGTGGTTAAGAACCCGCCTTCCAATGCAGGGAATGTGGGTTCGATCCCTGATTGGGGAGCACGCTGCAGGGCAACGAAGTTGACATGTCACATCTAAAGAAGCCTACTGAACTACTGAGCCCAGGTGCCACAACTAGAGAAGCCCTGGCACCATAACCAAGACCCAGAAAGGCCAACAGAGAGGAGGAGATTAGGACGTGGGCACAGATGGAAGACCAGGCAAAGGTACAGGAAGAAGGTGGCTGTCCGCAAGCCAAGGAGAAGCCTCAGAAGTCAGCTAGCTGACATCTTGTTCTTGGACTTCTAGTTTCCAAAACCGTGCGAAAATGTCCTGTTGTTTAAGCTGCTCAGTCTGAGGTGTTCTGATGATGGCAGCCTTAGCAGACTAATGCATGGCCTTCCAGACAGTGAATCTGACTGTGTTGCATCCCAGTTTAAAGCTCTGAGCATTCTCTGCTAAGCCCCAGACCAATAGTAGTGTTCTTGCGATAGCTCACTTGGCCTTCCTGACTTGAGCCCTGGTTTTCCGCTTGTCACCACATGCCATTCATCTTCGTGGTCCAGCCATTCTGCACTGCTTTCCTTGGTATTCAAGGCTCCTTCTGTCCGACACACTCCTGCTCCTCTCCTTTTCCCGACAACTTCTCTTGGCTAACTTTGGGGATCCTTCAGAAGTCAACTTTGACACTGCTTTCTCCTTTGCCTTGCTGTGGTCACTTAGCCTTAGCCCCTGCATTTACTTCCATCCGGCACCATCAAACTGCCAAAATTACCTGGTTGCTTGTTTGTTTCCCCTTGTGGCATGTTCCTCCCCCAGTCCATCCTGCTGTAAACTCCTTGATGGCAGGGAAAATATTCCCTTCACTTGTGCCACCAGAGACTGGCAGAGTACCTGGCATACGTATAGTAGGATCTTAAGGTTTGTTGAATGAATGAGAACCTAATGCTTAGCAGAAGAGAAAAACATTTTCCTATTTCTGATTGTTAGCTTAAAAACATTGGATAAGAATATTAAAGTTACTAATTCTGTAGATCTGACTTTGAAAATTGTCCAATCTTCTGCACTCAAGTTCTTGGAGTACAAACATGCCACTTTGCATACTTCTGTTGGTAAATTTCTCAGCCTCAGAACTCTTTGTTCTGGGAAGTACCCACGGCTGTGAGAAAATTCAAAACAGACAGCATATCAATGTGAAATGGTGTTTTATTGTATCTTATTCCGTCCATCCCCACCGTCCTCACCTCCCTCTCTCCTTTCTTCTCTTCCTTCCTTTCTTCTTCCCTTTCTCCCTCTCTATTTTTGGCCTATGTAGAACCCCATAAACAGAAAATTTCAAAATATGTTATTTTGGAGATGATCAACTACCCTTCTGAAACTATGTAAAAGGAGGGGCACATAAGGAAGATGAGTCCAAAAAGTTTGGTCTTCATATGGTAAATTTAACTGATATTTTTAGTACTGGAGGAGTCATCAACCAGAATTGCTTGCTTAGAAATTTTTTTATGCTGGTGAAAGAGAGTGGGTGGATTTTCACATAACAAAACTCTGAAAGAGTTTCTGTGCGGACCCAGTTCTACAAAAGTACTTGGAACCTAGGATATGTAACTCTTTCAAAACCTTGACATTAAAAGTTTGGCAGTGCACACCATTCAAAGGGGAAGAAGGCTCTGCATTAGAAATAGCTGCATGGCCCTAAAGAAATAGTTGTGGTGCTGGCAATGAGCCAGAATGAGAAAAAATTTCATCTGTTAATGATTAACATAATGTTTATTGTTGAAACTGGTTTTCTGTTACAGTAGAGATGTAGCTCAGAGTTTCTGAATACACACACGCACACACACACACACACACACACACACACAATATATATAGGCCTCCGGGCATGGTCAACATTTAAATTTTTTGAGGCAACCCACACGCTGACGATATTCATAAGCGTTGAACTACAGAGAGTGAAAACTGAAGCTTAGCAAAAATATACAGACCACCACTATATTTTAAATTTTAAACATAAAGAATGGAACCTCCCCCCTGCAAATAAATAACTTTTAGTATTACAAGTTACTCTACAGTTTTTGAAATAATAATAAAGAAAATCCGGGAAAATCAAACTGTTCTTTAGTTTGAAATTAAAAAAAAAATCCCAAATACCAGCTTCTAAAAGCTCTTACAAAAATACCCTTCTTTGTATTTAAAAATATTTGCTTTGCTGACTTTTTAAAAATTTTGTTGACCACACTTGACTTATAGTACCTGTAAAAATTGACATGCTTTGGTGTCTGTGAATTACCAGAGCAAAATTTTATCAGAGCCTGATGCTGAAGCACTCTGTAGTTACTGTTATCAAATGCTGAATCTCATTTTAGGGATGATAAAAGGCCCCTAGTATTAAAACACTAGCTTTATAGATGATAGATGAAAAATGTATTTTGTGATAGAACATGACTTGCTTACTATGGAAATATCTCCAGCTGCCTAGAAACGTTGCCTGGCAACCCTGGAAACACAGAAAGCCTAATATCCTCTTCAAGTTGCTTGTGGGTAAAGGGATTATTAAAAATATCAGTTAAAAAAAAAAGGACCACCAGTTTTTTTCTCAGGCACCATAACAACGAATACTTTCTGGTTTGATAGTGTCTCTATGCCCCTTTCCCACACAATTTCAAGTGGTTTGCTTGTGCTCTCCCATAAATGCTCGAGTTTCTAAGTCTCAATAGTACAGAAAAGAGAGTGCTTTGCAAAGGTCATACCCTTGCCATTAGAGGATTGGGCCCCTCCCGCCCCTGCCGACTCTGAGCAGCTCTTGGCCTTGGTGAGCAGCAGCCAGCCAGCAGTGCCCGCCAGCTTTGATTGCTGCCTGCTGTCCCAGCTGCCAGCTTCCTTCAGACCCAACAGTTTCTGGGAGGATTGCAACTGATTTGTAGTTGGCTGCCACCCTAGCTTGTCTGCTGATGGCCAAGGCTGTGGGCAGCTTGTTCCTGGAAGAGCACCATCACCTCCTGCCCTCTGGTCTGATGCCTTTGTTTCTGTCTGCACGTTCCACTCAAGTGATGGCACATAACTCTGAAAGGCTCTTGCCTCTCTGGCAGGCAGATGTGTGCTCTGTTGTTAGCAGAGTAAAAGGGCCACGTGGGCTGTGGCTTTATTCAGAGTCCCTATTTTGTTCACAGGATTAGAAAATTGTCTAGTTGGACAAATATATTGATGAACTTTTTTGCATCACAGAAGATAAATCTTCCTAAATTAATCTGAACAAATGAGTTGTTTCCACACTGAAACGGAATGTAGCTTTGAGTGTGAATATATTCTCCTGATCACCTTTCAAAAGCCCATTTACACTTGGATTGGAACTACTCTTAACAATTATACTAGTGCTGGCAATAATAAAGATAGCACTTTAATATCTATATTGCTCCAGTGTTAGTCACTCAGTGGTGTCTGACTCGGTGACACTCTGTAGATGTCTTGGACACCTGTGTTCACATAAGATCTGCATAACTGCCTTTGAGAGGGGCAGTGTTATCTCTGTTTTATAGCAGTAAAAAGGTTGCTAAAAGAGGTAAGATGACTTGTTCAAAGGTCATTAGCTCGTAAGTGGAAGGAGGGTTCTTGACCCTGAGCTTTCTCGCTTCCAGTCCAGTGTGATTGTTAACACTAACTGGTAAATAGGGTGAATGGACAGAAGGCCTAAAGGAGAAAGTGCAGACGTGAGTGCTCTAAAGACCCCTGGACTGGAATCTCCTGCAGGATTTAGGGGAAATCCCAAGCTCTGTGGACCTGGACTTCTCCTTCCATTATATTGAGTTAAATTGTCTCTGAATCTTAAAATTCTTAATAAAGAATGGGTGGCATAAAGTAAGCCACAAACTGATAACCATGGCTGTGAAAAGCTTCAGAAGTAGTGATGGCACGTTGATGGTTCATCAAGGAAGCAATTCCTGTTTTCAGAATCAGTTTTCATTTAATTTCTTTTCTCCTGAAGAAGTAATTTTACTTTTTCATCAAAAGCCTGGAGAGATGAAACTTATCAGCCCTAATTTCCGGCTCCTTTAATGTTAATGGAGTGCTTACTGTTGTCTTACCTTCTGCTAAGCACTTCCTGTGTGTTACTGAGTTAATCATTTCAGCAGCCCTAAGAAGGGGCTGATGTAGTATGTCCATTTCATACAAGTTGCAGTTCTGATAGTTGTGTATCTGAATTTTCCCAGAGTTCCACAGCAAAGAAGTTTCAGAACCACGATGAAGCCTGGCAGACTGACCGCCATCTAGAGCTTTTGCTCACAGTGCTTGCCTCTCTCCAGGGCTTGACTGTGAGGGGACACTGTGTGGCTGACTCTTTAACAAGGAGGCCTTCACTTTAAGAGTTCATTTGAACTTGATTTATGTACAGTCAGGATGGATTCTGCGTGAATTTATATGGATTTCACTATATATTGTTAAGACCTGGGCCATAATATATTCCCTCCTTTCATTTTCAGTATTTCTCCTAAGGTGGGCCTCCTCCTCCACCCCTGCCCCCACCCCCAGATGTGTATGTATATACCACTGATGTGCAAGAGCTTGACCTGACCTCACACATAAATGATGCAATTACAGTTTATTCCTCTCCCAGTCACCTGAGCTAGACACCTTCCAAGAGCCTGCTCATAGCTGGGCTCACTCAAAGGCAGACTCATTATAGTTTCAAGAAATCCTCAGGCCAGATACTTTTTACTAAATCATATAGCCCAGAGCATCTAACAGTGTGGCCAATGGACACGTATCACAGTTATCTGAGGATCATTTTATCATTCAGAGTTCTGAGGACTACACCTCAGCCCACTGAGTCATAACCTGGGAAAGTGTAATCCTGGGCTCTGCATTCTTAACGAACTGCCCCGGGGGACTGCTGAGCACTCTGAAACTTAGGAATCCCTGAGGGGGCATCTTCTGTCTTTTAAAAAATGAGTTGCATGCGTGGTGCATGATCCCTACCTTTTCCTTTCACATCTTCCTTCTTTACTACCTGGCATGGGAGCTATAAGGGGCTCCTCACCTCTCTATTTATCTCTTGCTTTTTCTGCTCTCATTTCTTGCTGCCTCCTTTCTGCCTCTCATGTAAGGAAGAACCAGAGTTACACAGGAAAGAGCTATTTGCTCCTGAATATGTGCAGAGTTTCTGAAGCACTTGTATATCTTTCAACTTGGTAGTTGTCCAGTATGGTCATTGAAGAGGTGCTGTGCATACTTCACAGGCTGCTGAGTTTCAATTCCACAGAAATCATCAGTCATTCCCCCTTCTGGGCTGGATGCTGGCATCTCTGTCAGTGAGAGTCACCAGACCTTGAATGTGAACATTCAGGGAAGATGGTGTTCCCGTCAGTTGCCAGGTAAGGTACAGATCTATAGCCTTTTGAGCCTTGTTCAGACTGGCCTCTCACTCTTTCTCCACTTATTTAATTTCTTTTGCTTTCTTTTACTCCCTAAT
Organism: Ovis canadensis; assembly: GCF_042477335.2. Taxonomy (NCBI): domain Eukaryota; kingdom Metazoa; phylum Chordata; class Mammalia; order Artiodactyla; family Bovidae; genus Ovis; species Ovis canadensis. The sequence continues at coordinate 62,332,377 of NC_091262.1, read as the reverse complement.
TCCCATAAGCCATACCCGTACTCATCCATCAATAACTCTTTTCTTGCATGCTTCCTGTAACTCGTCTGATATCCATGGTAACCAGGCCACAGCTAGAACAAGTGCCACAAAGAGGTCCCTTGGAAGGACTGGACTGTCTGTAGTCTTATAATCTCTGTGTGTGGCTGTTTACATAGAAAATACCAGAGCGAGAAAGAGAGAAGTAGGTAGGTTATGAAGTACGGAGCTCTACTCCTCTGCCATTGCTTGGGTTTGATAACCTCATCTCTGGTTTAACTCAAAATCCTCATACCTTTAAGATTGAACTGGCTGTTCACAAACACTGGAGTGCTTGTCTCTTTCTGTCTGTTCAGTGACATAAAAGCGTGATCCAGAATGTGTTCTTGTGGCTCCTTTAGGCTTTCCTGGTGGATGAGGGCTGTATGGGGAAGGGTACTGAGAGTCTGGGTCACATTGCGTATTCTCTTCCTTTGGAACATTCCAGTGAGGAATCATTTAAGAGTGGAATAGTGTTAATTTAGCTTAACTCACAGTTATTCTATCATCAAATATTTAATAACAACATTAATAACAATCTGTAGAATTCTCTGGGAAATGTAGCTGAAGGACCAAGGAGTTTCGTCGTTGAACTGGTAGACTAACCGTAATTTTTACTTGTGTTTTTCCCTCTTTGGATCAACCATTGGGCATTTGTTCCTGTGTTAGAGGAAGCATAAAAGAAAGGTCCCTCTGTTAGGAAGGGCTAACAAGCTCTTTCAATTTCCTTTTAATTTCAGGATGTGCTTTTTATCTGACCCTGACACCGTAGGCCATCTCTCATGTTGTGCTCAGCCGCTCAGTCGTGTCCGACTCTTTGCCACCACCAGGCTACTCTGTCCATTGGATTTTCCAGGCAAGAATCCTGGAGTGGGTTGCCATTTCCTTCTCCTTCTCTCATGTTGTACTAGCTACCTTTCCAAGCCTCAGCCCTCCTGTGTTCCTGAACATTCTCTCTAGTCTGGCGACCTGCTGTTCTATATGTGCAATGTGCTTTCTCCCCTTCCTTATCCTGTTCCCTGTGCTTGGAAGGCCTCCGTTTTCATCAGTCTCTTTTATGAAGCCTTTCCTGATCAATACCTTCCCTTCTCCCTGCTTCATTATCCAATGAATTCATTCAGCACATGTCTACTGAATACTTATTGCATGAAAGACTAGGTTGAGTCTTCATGATGCAGCAAGAATGAAGGCAGACCTGGTCTCTGTTAGTACAGAGGTGTGATTCTCCATCTTTGGAACCCTATCTCACTTTGCTTACCTTGCCTTACAGCCAAGTGTGTTTACTTATTACTTCTTTTTATAATTCTTATTTTGAAGCAATTTCAAAGTTAAATAGTACCAATAGCTCACATGTATCCTTCACTCAGAGACTCCATTTTAGTTGCTGTCCTAGCAGTGGGATACAATATAAGACCATGTTTTACCCTTAGTCATCATGTTACTCAGATCTCCAACTTGGAACAATCCTTCAGTCTTTCTTTGACTTTCCATGACCTTGAAGAGTTTAGAAGATTACAGGCCAGTGTGGGTTTGTGTGATGTTTCTTCACAATAAGACCTAGAATTTGGGGCCAGAATTTTCACAGAAGTGATGCTGTATTCTCATGTCATCCTGTCTGGGGGTGGTTGCTTGTCACCTTGTCTCATTGCTGGTGACATTAGCTTTCATCCTTCATTGACATGGTATGTTCTGGGTTGCCATTGTAAAATTAACCTTCTTCCCCTTTGTGCTAATAAGTACTTTGTCAAGAGACACTTGGACACTAAGTAAAATCTAGTCACTCATCCCATATTTATCTCCTCATTTTAGCATCCATTGATATTTCTTGCCTGAATTATTTGCTCACTCTAATGGCTACCAAATGGCAAGTTTCTTAATTCACTGTTTACTAATTGGCATTCTGTACTATTATGTATGTATGTGTATTTATTTCAGTGTGTACTCAAAGATTTATATTTTATTCAATGAGTTATAGTAGTTAATTACAATCGTTATTTATTTTGATGCTCAGATTGTTTCAGATCAGGTCAATGCAGCTTCCTAAAGTTGGCACGCTGGAAGACTACACGTGCATCTTATTTCCTTCCCCTCACCATCCTGGAATCAGCCACTTGTCCAAGTCCTGTTTTGTTTGCTTGTTTTAGTGGGGGAGTGGCATTTATTAATAAAAGTCAAGAACTATGTTAAGTGGGCTTTATTACTACTCAGATGTTGCTGCTGTTAGGCCCTCTTAGTGGACAGAGCAAGAGAATCTATGTAAGTATATAAAATACACATACATAAAACTTACATACTGCAGACTTGTATCATTCATATATATATATACACATTTACATCTCTACATATTTCTCTTTTTAGATATACGTTAATCATCTCCCGCCCACCAACCCCTACCACCACTAGTTTTCTCTGCTTCTCCCTTTTGATAAATGTACCTTCCTTTTCTGACAGTGAAAGGCCAGGCTCCCATTATCCTCTATGGATTTACATATTGACTCAATTACGTAGTCTTCCGACTTCCTGGGCTGCCACACTGCCCTGGTGGTCTCCTTTATGTTGACCCTGGATATCAGGGAGGGGGAGGGAAGGTAGGTTCATTACCTTTTGTGTGTGTGGAAAAAAGAAGGTGCTTTTTTTTTTTAACAAAAATCACATCTTGACAAACTGTAAAATGCCTCTCATTTGTCTCTTTTTCATTCACACATACAGAGATAGATAGAGAGATACAGATATATGTAAACTTGTTACTTTCTTTTAAAATCAACCAGTAAAAATGATGACTCTATTTGAATGAACATTTCATAAGCTTTTTTTTTTTAACCTTCTTGGCTTGACACCAAGGGAACCACTTACAGTAGTCATTTGCACACGTTTTATTCCTACCCCAGGGCTCTGATCTTGTTAAGGTCAAAGACTGGCTTTTGTCTGTCCTTGAGTTAATGGAACCCCTTGCATAGTGTTTGCAGCAGAATATGTCCAGTTTTCCTTCTCTCAGAACTGACCAACTATTTTGCAGAATTGATTGAACTTATTCATTATTCTGACATTGCATGCAAGTAGCTTCAGCCTATACAAGTATCTCACCTGTAATGTCTTAGGAAGCTTGTCAGAAATGCAGAGGTCAGAAGTTTATACAATAGAAAATCTTTAATAAACCGGATAATGTCCTTAATTTGGAAAACAGGAAGAAAAAATGTGAATGAAACAGAGAGGCATTATAGAGATGCATATTTACATAAATTGTTGAGTACATTTACTTTTTCTAGCACATGAAATTCTATGCAGCAAATAAATTCTGTTCAAAATAGAAACAGTTGATTAAGGAGATATATACAATTCTTTACAGTGAAAATTATAAAATAGAATAACAGTAAATTGTAAAAAGCAAGTTTTAAGCTTTTCAGTGACTTGTTATAGGTATAATGGGGCTTGAAAATTTCACATTTCACAGTGCTGGCATCATGCCTGGTGTATCTCCACCAAGTTTTGAGTGCCTGTTTATGCTGTGTTCAAGTTTCGTCAGCTTCAAGTCCTGCTATAGGAATCCCTCCTCCCAGTAGTTCTGAAGACTGTCTGTAAATCAGCTGTCATTCTTATTATCACAGCCATCTTCTTCTTCTTTTGAAATCAACCAGTATTCTATTTGTTCTGAGATGGATAAAAATCAAAATAAAAACAAAATCCCACTCAGGTAACCTGCAAGTCATCTGCCCCTACCCACCTATGCTAATGTTCCCATGCCCCTCTCCTCACACCACCCCTGGGGTAGGCTGTTCCCCTGACATTTTTTTTTTCCCTCCTCAGCTATTTTTCAGCTATCTTCTTAAGATGACTTCAGAGTGAGTCTTCCTTAAAGCCTTCCTTCATAACCACTGACTGTTTTCACCTCTCTGCTGGCCTCATAAATTAGATATTAGACCCACTTAATTTATAGTCTAGTTGAGACAGATTAAATAAATGATGACTGACATCTGATAGCACATCAGCTAAGGTTAAAAATGCAGTTTCCAGCTCATTAAACTGCACAGAAAAGTCAGCCTTCAATAATTGTATAAACTACTAAGCTAGGTTGCCAAGAGGCTTCTGGTAGACTTACTTGAGTTAGAAATGTGCACATATGTTTTTGAAGAGACTAAACAAGATATGAATTAATGTCCTCCTTTTTTCCTGGCAGTTCAGTTCAGTCGCTCAGTCATATCTGACTCTTTGTGACCCCAGGTACTGCAGCACGTCAGGCCTCCCTGTCCATCACTAACTCCTGGAGCCTACTCAAACTCGTGTCCATCGTGTTGGTGATGCTATCCAACCTTCTCATCCTCTGTCATCCCCTTCTCCTCCTGCCTTCAATCTTTCCCAGCATCAGGGTCTTTTCTATTAGGGAGCTCTTCACATCAGGTGGCCAAAGTATTGGAGTTTCAGCATTAGCATCAGTCCTTTCAGTGAATATTCAGGACTGATTTCCTTTAGGATGGACTTGTTTGATCTCCTTGCAGTCCAAGAGACTCTCAAGAGACTTCTCTAACACCACAGTTCAAAAGCATCAATTCTTCAGTGCTCAGCTTTCTTTATAGTCCAAAATCACATCCATACATTACTACTGGAAAAACCATAGCCTTGACTAGACAGACCTTTGTTGACAAAGTAACGTCTCTGCTTTTTAAAATGTTGTCTAGGTTGGTCATAACTTTTCCCCCAAGGAGCAAGCATCTTTTAATTTCATGGCTGCAGTCACCATCTGTAGTGATTTTGGAGCCCCCCAAAATAAAGTCTTTTACTGTTTTCATTGTTTCCCCATCTATTTCCCATGAAGTGATGGGACCAGATGCCATGATCTTCATTTTCTGAATGTTGAGTTTTAAGCCAACTTTTTCACTCTCCTCTTTCACTTTAATCAACAGGCTCTTTAGTTTTTCTTTGCTGTCTACCATAAGGGTGGTGTCATCTGCATTTCTGAGGTTATTGATATTTCTCCTGGCAATCTTGATTCTAGCCTGTGCTTCCTCCAGCCCAGCGTTTCTCATGATGTACTCTGCATATAAGTTAAGTAAGCAGGGTAACAATATACAGCCTTGATGTACTCCTTTCCCAATTTGGAACCAGTCTGTTGTTCTAACTGTTGCTTCTTGACCTGCATACAGATTTCTCAGGAGGCAGGTAAGGTGATCTGGTATTCCCATCTCTTGAAGAATTTTCCACAGTTTGTTGTGATCCACACAGTCAAAAGCTTTGGCATAGTCAATAAAGCAAAAGGAGATGTTTTTCTGGAACTTTCTTGTTTTTTCTATGATCAAACAGATGTTGGCAATTTGATCTCTGGTTCCTTTGCCTTTTCTAAATCCAGCTTGAATCTGGAAGTTCATGGTTTAAGTACTCTTGTAGCTTTGCTTGAATTTTGAGCATTACTTTGCTAGTGTGTGAGATGAGTGCAATTGTGTGGTAGTTTGAACATTGTCATTGCCTTTCTTTGGGATTGGTATGAAAACTGATCCTTTCTGGTCCTGTGGCCACTGCCGAGTTTTCCAAATTTGCTGGCATATTATGTACATCACTTTCATAGCGCCGTCTTTTAGAATTTGAAATAGCTTGGGAATTCCATCACCTCCACTGGCTTAGTTCATAGTGATGCTTCCTAAGGCCCACTTGACTTCCCATTCCAGGATGACTGGCTCTAGGTGAGTGATCGCACCATCATGGTTTTCTGGGTCACGAAGATCTTTTTTGTACAGTTCTTCTGTGTATTCTTGCCACCTCTTCTTCATATCTTCTACTTCTGTTAGGTCCATACCATTTCTGTCCTTTATTGGCTTATCTTTGCATGAAATGTTCCCTTGGTATCTCTAACTTTTTCCTGGCCTTAGTGAGATATTCTAGATTTGAAGATGGACACCAGTCTGGTCTGTGGAATTATAAAAGACGTATTTATCTCATGGTGTTGTCTGCATAATGGGAGTAGACAACACATTTCATGTTCCACTTACAGGGTTAGGCTTTCATGGAAAATTACATAGATAAAGTGTCTCTGCAATATAACAATATAGCATCGCTTCCCATTCTCTCACAGTCTAACATTTTCTGACTACCATGGCAACTCACATCTTATGGGAAGTGGTGGCCACCACTCTCTGTAGAAAGGGAAAGTTAAGCTGTAGCTTTGTCCTCAGTGGTCTTTCTTTGGTGCTCTTCATTCCCCCCTCCTGAGTTCTTTACAGTCAGGGATATACAACCTGCACTGGTGAGAATTAAAATTGTTCTGTCTGGATTAGTGTGCTAAGAATAAGCATTTGCCTAGATGTCCAGCATTCATCCATCAGAGATTTGGTGAAAACTAGATAAATCTAGTTATGAAAGAATGTTGTTTTAGGGTAAAAAAGATGTGGATTGTGATCTTGGTTCTTTTCCTTCCCATGCAAGTTTTTTCACCTCTCCAAGTCTTTGTTATCTTATCAACCAGTTGAGGATAACAATAGCAGAGAATGATGGTGAGGGTCACATGAGATAATGTCTACAAACTGCTTTACCCAGTGCCTGATACAGAGTAAATATTCAGAAGTGATAGCAACTATTAAAACTGTAGAATACATTTGTGGAACAGGAAGAATTGCAACTTTATTATCTACTAATACTGTATTCTCTGAATAAGACTAAAATTCTAGGTCAAAGGATAATATGAGTTATTACAGGGGAAATAATAAGCTCTCATATAAAAATATGAGAAGTTAGTGGTTGTTAAGTAACCATCTTGAAAGAGGAGAAGAAGAGGAGAGGGATGCAGGCAAACAGGGAGGTATCTTTGGGATATTCACTGCTTTCCCTCATTCTAGATGCTCTTCCCTTTAAGTTTGGATCTTTCATGGGGGAGTCTTTAGGATTATAATTTTAAGGCTTAATCAACTCCTATTACTAAAAGACAAAATACAACATAATGACCCTACATAGAAGCCTTCAGTATGCCATGCAGAGTGTCATATTTTCATAAACAACTCACTCATTTAAAGTTCTTCTGAGTTTGAGTTCTTGGATATCTGGTTAATGGTGTAAAGCAAAACCTAACTGATGTTTTCAACAAGCTTCTTCTTTGCTTTAAAAAAGATGCTTCCTGGATTACTTGAATATCTAAATAAAGGTATTTAATTTATCAGATCATTTATGATGGTAATAATAATAAAAACATACTTGTTTAGAGTATGCAATTTGATTAATCTGATGCTTGATAATTTTAAAAGCTGTCAGAGCATTTAGTTGCACGTGAGCCAAGTCACTTCAGTCATGTTCAACTCTTTGTGACCCCATGCATGATAGCCTACCAGGGCTCGTCTGTCCATGGGATTCTCCAGGCAAGAATACTGGAGTGGGTCGCTGTGCCCTCCTCCAGGGGATCTTCCTGACCCAGGGATCGAACCTACGTCTCTTATGTCCCCTGCATTGGAGGCAGGTTTTTTTTTTTTTTTTTTTTTTTTTTACCACTAGCACCATCTGAGAAGCCCATTTCCTTATGGCATCACAAGTTAAAATAAAAAATAAACAGCCTGTGGAGCTGAAATGTTGGGTGCAATAGATGTAAAAATAAAGAATTGGAGTTACTGAACTGTCACTTACTTGTTAGTTACCATACTTGTTAGTAGGTCTGCTTGGGGCTCAGAAAGGATTTAAGATGTGTCCATATGGTCTCAGAAGAATGTTTCTTATGTCCTCTACATTTCCATGTTTCCACTCAAACCATACCTCCATGTACTCAGAAGGCCACGTGCCTTACAGAGATCATGTGAAGAAAAGTGTCATTGGCCATAAGGTTTATTCTCGCCCCTCTCTGGGGCTATCTCATAGCCCTTGTGATATCTCATTTCCTTTCAATAAAGAAAAAAAATATTTCACCATGGTCAATACAAGTGTATTCATTCACATAATAGAAATAGATTGTATTCAGCCATATATGCCCCTGGAGTTATAAGGGAGGAGGAAAGTCAGAGAAATGCAGAGACTTGCAGTCCAAGAGGAGAAAGTGCAGTCATCCCTCGGTATCTGTGCGGGATTGCTTCCTGCAGCCTCCCCCACTGCAGATACTCAAGTTCCTCGCATAAAGTGGTGTAGTACCATCGGTTCTGCACCCATGGGTCCTGAAGGCCGACTGTATTTTGAGAAGAGAAGGATGGTAGTTACCAATGCCAAATGGAGCAGACAGGCACAGAGAGTAAGGCTTAAGAAAATGATGCCAGATTCGGTGAGGTCATTTGGTGATCCTTGAAAATTTTCACAGGAAAAGTAGTTTCAGAAGCCTGAATTCTTTTTTCAAATGAATGTAGGGTGGTTATGATGGGAATTTAAAGGTATGTGAGTGAGAACAGACACACCATATGAATATCCTTCAAAGAACTTGGTAAGAGGAAGGCTACATTGGGTTTGGTAGCTGGAAAGATCAGTAGAAGCATCAAGGAAAGTTTTTAAGCTGCTAACACCTGGATATCTTTGAAGGGTCAAACCTGTGGAAAAAAAGTTTGCATATTCTGAAAAGAAAGTGGGTAGAATGTAAGAACTAGATCCTCTTGAAATAAGGGATTAATCTTATTTTATACTTCCTAAACATTGAAAAAAGTAGCATTTACTAGAGTACTGATATTGTCTTTGTAAAGTGATATCAGGTGTCATACGTTGACATAAGTCTAGTCAACGTATGACTAGACATTAATGCTGACATCCTGAGTGTGGGCTATCTTACAGAGCTTTCTGGCCAGAAACACTTTTGAAGCAGACTCTAAGCTAATGGGAAGAGCTTGCCAAAGTCCTAGGTTAGATTCGCTCTCTGAGGGCAGGGCTGGCTATGGATAGTCTACATCAGCTTGTCATATTCTGCTGTCCAAATATAGTAAACACACCCATTGGAAAGCAGAACTTAAAGATGCTGCCGTCAATGACAATTCCAGCCTGTCAGCGTGCAGTAATCACTGTTCCCACCATCTTGGTTCTACTCTTTCATTCTAAAGGGCTAATGAGTTCTGAGAGTATTTATGTTCTATTCAGATTAACTAATTGAGATTTTGGCCTTTTTCTCTGGTTACCTGTTCCTTTATTTCAAATTAACTTGTTACAAGGTACAGTGAGTTAATTAGTATGATTAGCTCCCTCATCTCCATGCTTGCATTTTTAAGAACAGTAAAGTCAAGGTACTGCTTACACGGATGATTATTTGCAGACAGTTAATTCTTGAGTTATTGTCGTGGGATGGCTATTATCATATCATTAGCATATCTTCTATTTCTTGATTCATTAGGAAGAAGCATTTTACTTTTACGTCCTTGGTGGTGGTATAGTTGCTAAGTTGTGTCCAACTTTTGCAACCCGGTGGACTGTAGCCTCACAGACTCTTCTTTCCTTAGGATTTCCCAGGCAAGAATACTGGTGTGGGTTGCCATTTCCTTCTCCAGGGGATCTTCCTGACCCAGGGATTGAACCCCAGTCTCTTGCATTGCTGGTGGAGGTTTTACCGACTCAGCTACCAGTACATTCTTAGAACTTCCATTATCAGTAAATATTAGTGATAAGCTTTTTGCTCTGTCAACAACATTTGTGTGTTATATACTTTTGAAATATGAAATTTAAAGTTCCAAAAGAATTGATCTCCTATTCATAAGTTTAGGAAGATGGTGGTGGTCGGCTTTTTAATTCATTCATCATAATGAACAATCACTGAATTTTTAACTTGCACTTGTTGAAAATTTGAAGCTGAGTGGAAAAGTGCACCACTAGGGGCCACTCTGATCTTAAAGCATAAAACAACTAACGACAGCTGCAACAATGACAATGGAAGTGATATTGATAGAAAATCTATTTGTAGTGAGATAGATGTAGTTTGTGTGACTTTAATATCTTAAATTTGGGACATCAGGTTTCATGCTTGATGAGGATTTTTCTTCAAAAGTGACTTTTTTCAGATGTTACCCTAAGTACTTTTTATTAGCTGACATTACTAAATACTTTCTGAAATCAGCAGATTTGCAAATACTGCTAACTTTCACAGAGAAGAAACATTTTGTTTGTTGATTCTAACATAGGGAGTAATCAATTTAGCACTGATATAAATTATCATTACCACACTGGGCAAGCTATTATATATTCTATTCTAGCTTGATTACCCATAAAGAGATAATAAGATTATCTGACTCTCAGGAGTGACATAAGAGAGAGTTGGTTAAAGTGTGCAAAGTGTCCTGATGATAGTAACTGTTAAATATTATTATGTAAAGCAATGTAATGATAGTAGAATCAATGAAACACTTGAATGAAGGAGTTGTTTGATGATCAGTCTCATATTAAAACATCAGTCATATGTGGTAAGTAAAAGTTCTCTCTCTGTAGAGTATTTCTATATGAGGAAGGCAAATAAAATTTTCCAAATTGTTAATATTTGACTTTTATCACTGGTTTTCAAACATCCACTTGACGATCAGACTAATCTGATCAATCTAGGACTTCTGGTGGAAGAACTGTGAGGGGGTTCTCTTCACCTAGAAGACTTTGCTGGGGAAGTCTATGAAATCCTTGATTTTAATTGTCAGCAAAGCCTAAACATACATATGCAGGTTAAGCAAATATGCATATTTGGCAGTCCTCACCTTTTGTAAGAATCTCAAAGAAACCTATGATCTAAATAAAGCTTTTTCTCACTGTTGGTGGGGTTTTCGATGGTGGCAATAGTTAGCATCATATAAAAGGGCTTGGTTGAGGGCAAAAGCAAGGGAGAAAGAATATCAAAAGCAATTTAAGTGGGGAGAAAGTGATGAAAAGTTCACTGGTGGTCTGAATAGGATCTTTGGTCCTTGCAGGCATTGTAGCATATGTGACTTTACATGTATAAGAGGACCAATACTTTTTTAAAGCTATTTTTAGACTCATATCTTCCTTCAACGGCTGCTTTTTTGTTTCTGCCCTTTCACTCTCTGAATTGTACTCCACTATTTTCTAGCTTTCCTGAAAGCAAGGGCCTGATTGAACCAAATCACAATACCTATCAAAGTCATATTGTATTTCTCGATGATGGATGGGCCAGTGGGTGGGCAGCAGTTATAGAGTGATTTTTCTTGGACTTGGAAGGTTTCCAGGGAGAATGAAGAGGGAAGATATGAATATTGAGGAGTAGGCAGAACTTGTGGATTCACTAAAATAAAGAGACATTGCCTTCTGGAAGCCTGTGTTGGGATGGCCAGAGTGCAGTGTAGGTAAATGAGTTGGCTACAGTCCTAGCCTAGAGGGAATCAGAGCTTTCTTCAGTAATGGCTGGGATTGTGTCTGGAGACACATGTAAGAGGAAATTCATATTTTATGATTGGCTGACTTTGGAAAATGAATGTGTTCATGTTACAGTACAGAGAAATTTTGGGCACTCAGCTCTATCCACATTTGAGTAAAGTGCTGATCCATGACTGGCTTCAGGTTGTTCAGCCAGTCAGTTTCAGGGCCAAAACTTCTTCTGATTCTGTGCCCATTCAGGTGGGGCAGCTTCTTTTTGTTTGTCTTTATTAAGTGACTCAACATTGCCTTTTCTGTGCCTTTCTTCTATTATGAGCTCCAACACAAAACAGAATTATTGAGTCTGTGTGGTCCTTGGCACCTAATTATTTTCTTGTCTCATGTGCTGCATTGATATATCCAGGTTTCCTAACATGTTTAATTACAGTTCACTGTGAATTTAATTTACTTAAATCTTATTTTTCATTAATCAGATATTTACAACATTAATAAGAGCAGCATGTGAAGATTGTACTAAAGATTATAATCCAAGAGAGTATATCTACTTAGAGTATTAAATAGTTATTAATGGTAAAGAAAAGAAAGTAATAATTGAAAAACATGCTTAAATTTAATTAACTACATGCCAGGTACTGTTCTAAGCACTTTACATTTGTTTACTGATTTAATTACCACAACAAATATATGAAGATGATACTGAGGAAGGATAGAATTTGAGTGTTATACTAGAGTCTTATTTTAAAAAAGAGAAGCAAATACCTGGATATAAATGGGAATCGCACCTTTAGTTTGGGCTGTTATATGTCCTTATTTAGAACCTCAACTTAAGGTCCCCTGAGTTTGCAGCTGTCAGTTTACAGCTGACAACTGTCTCACCTGGTCTGTCAGTCAGATTCAGAAAATAGCAAAAATTTCAAACAGCTCATTGGAAAATGAGGCTGTAGGAAGCAAACGGCCACGTATGGAATGGCGTTGGTCTATGGAACAAGGAGAAGAGGACTGGAGGAGAGGCTTCATTGCGGTGTGAGCTTTTCTCTAGTTGAGGCAACCAGGGGTGCCTCTCTAGTCTCCGTGAGCAGGCTTCTCACTGCGGTGGCTCTCCCGTTGCAGTTAGAGGGTGGGCTCTAGGATGTGCGGGCTTCGGTAGCTGTAAGACATGGGCTTGGCAGTTGCAGCTCCTGGGCCCTAGAGCGCAGGCTCAACCGTTGTGGTGCACGGGCTTTGTTGCTCCGTGGCACGTGCGATCTTCCCAGATCAGGGATGGAGCCTGTGTCTCCCGCATTGCCAGGTGGACTCTCTACCGCTGAGCCATCAGGGAAGCCCTCAACTTAGTTTTTGTCACACATATTTGGAGGGCATTGGGAATTAATAATAAACCCCTGTTGCACTTATTATATATGGAGTTCATGGAGTTTCCATGAGCAAGAGGGAAAAGCTGGAGGAGAAGAAGTCTTGGTTTGGAGTGGGGAGAAGATTAGGAGCTCAGATTAAAGATGCTTAGTTTGAAGTTTCAGTTAGATATCTTAGTGGAGATGTTGAGCAGGAGGTTGAACACATAAATCAATAGATTAAGTGGGAGCCTAGGCAGAAGGTATGAACTTGGGAGTTTTGGTAATTATTAATGCTATTCACCACAATTTCCATTTTCCCTTTTAATATGGTTTCCTCTTACAACTGTACTTTTTTAGTCCTGGTGGTCATATGACCTGCTCTGTCCAATTAAAGTAGAGTGGGAGTGATATGTCTTACTCTTGGGTGGAAGCTCTTATGATCAGTGTACAATTTACCAGGGTGATTGGCAATGCTTCAGATGGTAGCTGCTCTATCAGCTTGTGTCCCAGAGAGGGGACAATGTGCGGTAGAGCCCCTAGGCAACCTACTGTTGGCAGGTAATGTGAATGAGAACCTTTTATTAAACCACTGAGATTTAGAGTGGTTCGGTTAGAATGGCATGTCATAAATAGGTGTCATGGTAGATAGGTAGATAGATGTGGGTATACATATAGACAAGTATAGGAAAGAGCAGTCCCAGAGCAAGTAAGCCTGAAAGTACTCCATCATTTAAAGGTTGAGTGATTAGGAAGCAGCAGCTAAGAGACTAAGAAGAAGCTTTGGGAAGAGGTACCCTGAAAGTCAAGCAAAAAAAGTGTTTCAAGGAGGAAATAGCATTCAACCATGTCAAAGGCTGCTAATTCAGGTAAGAAGAGGAACATGGATTTTCCTTGTGGATATCATTGAAGAGCTTGGCAAAAGCACTTTGGCATGAGCATAATCTGGAGTAAGTTTAAACAGGAAGAAAGAAATTTGAGAGAGCAAGTATATTCATCTGTTTCAAGGTGTTGAAATGGGGCCATAGTAGAGGAGGGAAGTGGAATCATGAGTGTTTCTTTAAAAAAAAAAAAAAGATGACAGAAATACTGCATGACAAGTCCCAGTGGGCAAATTAATAATGTGGTAGGGAAAAGGGGTTGTGAGAGTGTTCTTTATGAGCAGAAGAGATGGAATTGGATCTAGAGTTCAAAAGGAGGGTTCAGGCTTGTTAGGAAAGTGGTGGTCATGAATTTAAAGTGAGATCAATCAGCACTTGTATCAATCTTGTATGTTTTTCTCCAGACACTTTCAGCTGTGTGGGTTCAGGTGTGGAGTAGATGAAGAGTTGGATTCAACTAGGAAGTGATGACTTGATTACCGTTTTAAAGTGCGTTAGTTATTCTCAGTGTGGGAAATCAATAATAGGAGTGGGTTTAATAAAAGTAAACAAACCAACAGCTGCCCTCCCCTGAGATATTTGAAAGAAGATATTTCTGACCATTTAAGGCCAAAAGAAACAGCAACAAAAACAATAGCTGTGAAAGTGTATTTCTCAAGAAGGTTGGATGATTTCTCTTCCTTCTGGTCTTCAATAAAAGAGTAACCCCTCTCTCACCAGAAGGGGTTATAGGTTCTTAAATAAAGAAGAGTAAGTAATCAGACTTGACAATCCAAATAGCTCCTGATTCTGATTGTGTTAAAAGTAACTAATAGCTTTTTGTGTGTTAGTTATTCTTTTACTCCTGCCCAGTCCAGCATATTTAATCACTTTTTGACAGAGGCTTTCTACAATGGCAAGAAATAACATCAGCATGGGGTTTTTGAATCTAACTCCAGCTAGTTATTGGCCCAAGTTTTCAATGACATCTGTATGGAAAATCCACAGTGAGTGAGATTAAAGCAATGAAGTGAGAAAAATGAAAAAATTTCATCGGGAGGAAGTGTGTCCCTGGTCAAATTACCAATTTTTATGTGCATATATAATAATTTAGCTTCAATGAGTTTGTTACAATAATTATAACAGGCCTTGGCAAGGAGTTTTAGGTTAGAAGAGAATTTCTGTTTATTATAAATCAGACTGTTATGATGTGTTTTGTTCAATTTGTTGGAGTTTCATCTGGAGCACTGAGTTAATCCACTGATGAGGGGCAGAGACATTGCTGAAATGAACAAATCTGAGTCTAGTTGGCTGTATGAGCTGAAGTCAGCTGTGCCCCACCTGTTTGGAGTGTTTATATAAAATAATATTAGGGCTATTTATATGGGCTATTTGTATGAGATATTATTAGGCAGAGAATGCTAGGGGAACATTTTTGAAACCATGCAAAGCCATGTTTCAACTATATCTTTGAAATTGGCTAGTTTTTATAATAACAAAAACACACTTATGATAGCATGTTAAGCAAAATAACTGAGCTAGCTATTTTTGTATAATATGCACTCAATTGTTTTTTTAGAAGATATGGGAAAAAATGCTAGAAGGAACTGTATGTTAACAATGTTTGTCTTTGAGTGTGTGTGGTCAGGCCATTCAAGGTGACTGTTTTCTTGCTCTCTGTAACGCCCTTGCTTGGCCAGTTTCTGTCACCTACACCCTACTCACAGGACTTTCCAGTCCTCTTAATTTTAGGGCTTACTCAGTGACTGCCGATGTGCTTGTCCCCTGCCCCGGCTACTGGTTTCCCTGGTAAGTGATGAGCCAACCTGACATCAATCCCCCAGTGCTGGGGTCCAGCCCCGGTGGATCCAGGGTAATTCTAAGTGGGGACGGAGTTGGCGTCTAGAGGAAAATTGTTTAATTAAAGATATGGAGAGAGATTAGAAAAGAATAGTGTAGTAGGAAAATTAGTGGAGAAAAGAGGCTGAATAACTTGGTTTACGCGGAAAACCAATAAAACTCCGAGATAAGGGGTTTGCACCGTTTACGTAGGCCATCAGTGCCCACTTGAATAGTGGAGGGTGCCCCGCCTTGGGCTCCCTCTCGCGTGGGTCTTAGAAGCCAGGGCAAATAAGTAGACTTGGTGAGCCTTCGCGCTCCAGATGGGAATTCAGCCAGAAAAGAAGAGAATGAGAAAAGACCCATTGGGGGGAAACCAGTCTTTCCAGGAACTGGTCCGTTTCTTTATTTTCCAGGTCCGTTTTTATTTTATTTTTTTTAATTTTTATTTTTACTTTATTTTACTTCACAATACTGTATTGGTTTTGCCATACATTGACATGAATCAGCCATCGGTGTACATGTGTTCCCAAACATGAACCCCCCTCCCACCTCCCTCCCCATAACATCTCTCTGGGTCATCCCTGTGCACCAGCCCCAAGCATGCTGTATCCTGCATTGGACATAGACTGGTGATTCGTTTCTTACATGATAGTACACATGTTTCAATGCCATTCTCCCAAATCATCCCACCCTCTCCCTCTCCCTCTGAGTCCAAAAGTCCGCTCTACACATCTGTGTCTCTTTTGCTGTCTTGCGTACAGGGTCATCATTACCATCTTTCTAAATTCCATATATATGTGTTAGTATACTGTATTGGTGTTTTTCTTTCTGGCTTACTTCACTCTGTATAATCGCTAACAAGTATGAAGGGGGTAGTTAACAGATCCGTTTTTATACTTTGAGTTATACATAGAGATAAATGGAAAATACAAAGTCATGCGGGGTCAGCAGTCCTTACCCTTATTGAAACTGTGCTTTCTTTCTGCATTTCTTCTGATATACAAAGTTCTCAGGTGATTTACATCATCTTCTGGCCAAGAGGCCTGCTAACATTTTATGACCCTTTCTAATGATGATTAGTCAACCATAAAACTTATTTTCTCCAAAGGCGATTTTTCTTAAGTCAGGCACCACCCTCCGAAGGCACCAGATAAAGTTGCATTCCTACAGGGCAAATGTGCAGTGGGCTATAATCAAGAAAAGAATTTACTTAGCCTGAGGTCTAACGTGATTAATATCAAGGTTAATACTTATTTCTCCTATATGCTAGTTATATCAATTAGTGTGTAAAGGGGCAAAGGATATGGAGCTTAGCAGCAAATATTGGCTCAACAATGAAACCCTCCACCGGTATAACTTCTAACTAACTTGCTAATACTATACTAATAATTTTCTAACTTCTCAAAAGAATCTGTATTTAGAAAGTTTATGGCATCTCGTGCCTCTCACGATTGGGAGGCTGTGAACAATCACATGTGGCTGGATAAACCTGTCAGGCAGGCTAGAGAGCCATCAGAGGAGTTTTGGGACTGAAACACTCTTGTTACACCCAGGAGATTTATTAACTGGAGCTCTAAGTTAGCTCATTTTCAGAGAGAGGTGGTGGGGGATAGCCGCCCATAATGTTAGAAGTTTAGGTGAAAGCATACTGCAGTAAGGTAGGCAGACTCTGGTTTTGGGGGTAGATACTTGAGAATGTCCATGGGGACCCCTGAAGCCTGATCCCACCTTTGCGTATGTCAGGCCTCCTTCCTCATGACCTTTGCCATGGTCTGGATTCCTCATGCTGGCTCCCGGCACCCCAGTTCTCCCTGTAACTGGTAACCTTTCCACACTGCTCCCTGCCCTTGGTGAATGCTGCTGTCTTCTGTCCACAGTGGGGTGTCGCTCCAAGACTTTGATGAGGACTTGTAAGATTCCCTCTGTTGGCTGTCTCCCCGTACTTTCTTTGGTCTTGGGGCTGGGCAGTTACATGGCTTGCTGGCATGAGGACTGCAGCCTGACAGTGAGATTGGACCTTGGAGCATAAAATTTCAAAGACAAAACATTGGGGAAAATATTTGTCAAACACTTTTACTGGAAGTAAAAGTCATTTCTGGATTTATTTTTTAATTGCATATTGTTTGTGTTATAATTTGTACACATACATCCTGATAATGGAGATTTACTATATGGTTTTTGCCTCCAGCACTGTACCAATGATGGCAGAATATACTTTTAGGTATAAATACTGTAAATTCTGTTTCAGGAAACCCACAGATATATGTTTAAAACATATAATGTATTTATTGAACAAATGTTATGTGTCAAATACCCTATTAGGCATTGACTATTTCAGACACAGTCTCTAACCTCATGGAGCCTGCAGTCTAATGGAGGGAGTACAGGCAGACCTCGAATGTATTATGGGTTAGGTTTCAGACCACTGCAATAAAGTGAATGTTGCAATAAAGCAAGTCACCCAATTTTTTGTTTGTTTCCCAGTGCATGTAAGGGTTACATTTACACTACAGAGTGGCTATATATGTACATATATCATTCAACTAAAAAATGCTAACCATCATCTGATAATGCAGGGTTGCCATAAACCTTGCTGTAAAAACTACAGTATCTGTGCAGGACGATAAAGCAAAGTGCAGTGAATGAGGTCTGCCTCTATTAGTTTTCTGTGGCTGCAGAAGGAATTATGATGCACTTACAGGTAGAAAACAGCACACATTTATTATCTCAGTTTCTGTGTTTGGGGAGGTGGGGCCTCCTGCTCAGGGTCTCACATGGCTGCAATCAAGTTGAAGGTTTGGCTGCATTCTTGCCTAGAGGCTCAGCTGGACTTGAATTAGTTCTCAGGCTTACTTGGTTGCTGCTAAAATTTATTTCCTTGTGCTGTGTGCCTGAGGACACTGGCTTTTTGCTGGCTGTTGGACCAGAGACCATGTTCAGTTCTCAGCTCCTTGCCAAGTGGGCCTCCCAACATGTGGGCTACTTACTTCTCCAGAGCCAGCTAACTAGGGAGGATCCCTGGAGCAAGTCTGTAAGCAGAATGGAGTCCTGTATAATGTGGTGTAATCACAACAGTGATATCCCATCACCTTTGTATAAAGTCTGTTGGTCAGAAGAAAGCCACAGCCCCTAGAAGCTAGTCATTATCAAACCCAGGTCTCCCGCATTGCAGGCTGACTTCCCTGGTGGCTCAGACGGTAAAGCGTCTGTCTACAATGTGGGAGACCCGGGTTTGAGCCCTGGGTTGGGAAGATCCCCTGGAGCAGGAAATGGCAATCCACTCCAGTACTACTGCCTGGAAAATCCCATGGACAGAGGAGCCTGGTAGGCTACAGTCTATAGGGTCACAAAGAGTCGGACACGACTGAGTGACTTCACTTCACTTTGCAGGGTTGGTCATGGGTTGCCCCACGCAGGGAGAATTCTCACTTCAGTGGGTATAGATGTTTCAGAATGATTAACTCAGTCCTCAGAGGCGTCTCTCTTGGGGGCAGCAGAGAAGCCCGGGATGGACAGTGATAGCTCCCTGGAGCAGCTGAGGTGAGGTGATCAGGTACGTGCAAGGCCAGCTGTCTCAGCAATGACTGCAGTGAAAGAGGGTCCAGAGGATGTGAGCTGGGGAGGAGTGCCGATGGGCACAGCAGCGAATGGCAGAGCTGAAAGTTAAGGCATTCTGACTCCAGCTAGATCACCATCTCCTGAACTTTAACAAATAAACCTTTTTTTAAAAAAAATAGGTATTTTCTTTTCTTCTTTGCACTGAAATTCTCTATTTGATTCTCATCGCTTTTAGTAAAAATACAGTAGTGCTTTTCAGAATCTAATGTGCATACAAATCACCCAGGGGTATTTTAAACTGCAGATTTTGATTCATTACATCAATTGTGGTCTTCTAGTCTGTATTTCTTGGCAACCCACTCCAGTGTTCCTGTCTGGAGAATCCCAGGGACGGGGGAGCCTGGTGGGCTGCCGTCTATGGGATCACACAGAGTCAGACACTACTGAAGTGACTTAGCAGCAGCAGTAGCAGTCTGCATTTCTAACAAGCTCCCAGGTGATGCTGATGCTGCTGGTCTGCCCACCACACTTTGAGTAGCTTGGTCCTAAGTAAGTTTTGAAAAGGCATAACTAGGTTGTATATTTGAATGACTTGAATAAAATAAGGTGTGGTGATGCACCTTGAAGTTGCTAACTCAACTTCAGACAGAGCCTTTATCAAACTTACTTGCTTTCTTTGTAGCCTGAAAGTTTATAAAACCTTTTGAATTTATTTCAAATGATGATTTGAATAATATTGCTGTATAAACCTCCCAAGGAGGTTCACAATGCTTTTTATAATCTTGGCCATCTGATCATTGCCTTCTGGGGGCACTAGTTCCTTACAGGAAAATAGTAATATACTAGTAATGTGAAAAATCTAATACTCCCCTCAGAACATCATTTCTTCTCTGCACATACATCCTCTTTACAAACTGCATTTCTTAAACTGAAATAACAGTATCATTAGTGTACACTGAGCCTGTGGCAGCTTTCTCTATACTTCCTAATGGGATAGACATTGAATTTCAAAGTCCTGCATCACCTGCTGCGTTTTATTCTGGGAACATTGTATTTACTACTGGCTGGTTCAATTTGATTAGATTTTCATTCATAATATTTACAGTTCCATAGAAGAAATAAATGAAGTAATCTCAGAGATCCTATCAAACATTTATATAGTTCTCTAAAAGAAGGGTTTAACTTGTGTGCTGTGGTTTCTGAAGCATTTTGAAAGGAAATATGTAAAGACATACCTCTAAAGTTTAGCTATTTGAGATTTTGATGTTGTGATGATAAGGAGCAGACTGGAACCACGGAGACTTAAACCCAGGTTTTTAAAAAAATTTTTTGTTGAGGTGTCTTTTCTTCTCTTGGGTTATTATTTATTTGCACAGTGTTTAACATGCATCTATTGTGCATCCATTGTGAACACTGATGTGGATTCCAGGTATGCAGTGAGAAACTTCCTGACCTCATGGAAGTTACCCCTGGGGGGAAGGTGGATGTATAGAGGAAGTAGACACACAAGTCTGTGTATGAGTGTTTAATACAGTAAGTGCTATGAAAGGAAGTCTCCCTATAGAGTCCTAGGGTCAAGAGAACACTCATCAGATTTGAGAAATTAAACAAGCCATATCTCCTGGGGTGTGAAACCAATGAGAAGAGTAACATCAAAAATGCTTTTATAATGCTCTTAATATACTAGACCCAGTGCCAAGAGTTTTACTGACCTTAAGTTTTTACTACCACCGTGTGAGATCAATGCATTTATTGTCTTCTTTTCATAGATCAGAGGCACAGAGAGGATAAGCAAGTTGTCCGGTGTTTCATGGGTAGAGGGTTTGGATACAGAAGGTCTTCATCATTGCCTTACAAGAGGAAGAGTGCAGGGCCCAGGCAGGTCACACAGGCTGGCAGTTTGGTCTTCCCTTCTCTTTTTATAATAACATGTGGCTTCAAAGTTTTAATCACTGTGTGAAAGAATAGGAAGTTACCTGACTTAATTAGATAAAAATAGTAGTGAAATAAAATAATAATTTTTTACAAGACAAACTGTAAGTAAACTTTCAAAATGCACAGCCATATTGTCATTTGCAAAGATTTCTCCATGAAGGGTTGCATGTGGAAGAAAATAGCCACAAAGTATTTTCACATCTTGGCATGGATGATGCTTTTTCTGATCATGGTATTAATATGCCCTTCCTATAATTCATGAAGGATGTGTAACATACAACCCAATGAGGAGACCTAGCTCTTTTGTATTTTCTAAGGCAGGAAAGCTGTGCAGGTGAGTTTAAATGTCATAGCAGGTTGCGAAGAAATGGGAATGTTGTATTTTTTGTTTTTTGGTCATCCAGTGTGGATTAGTTTTTCTGTGAATTTATTTTAAGCTTTAAATAATTAATTATTATGAACAAATATATTTAAAATGTTTAGATTTACTTTCCTGCTTATGCCACATACATTTCCCAGCGTAGAAAACAAGCCTTTGGCTGTATTATTGCTGTCATAGCTGTGAAGGAGAGCAGAGCTAGCGCTGGGCTTCTTCGTGTCACACAGAGCAGTCCAGAAGCCTGCAAGCAGCGGGAGTGTGTGATGAGACACTCAGAAAAAAAGAGATAAGGGAGTCTTAAGTTTCATGGTCTGCTTCTCAGGGCTTTATCTTTTGTGACTGGGTTTTAACAAATGTCATGGTTCATAGTGAGCAGAAAAGAAGGAAAAACATGAGTAAACTACTAGCTGGGTGATATGCCTTCAAGAAGCTTTAAGTTGCCCATTTGGATTTTTGTTTATCATAGACTTACTTGAATTTTCTCCTTTAAAGATGAAAAGCAGAGTTGAGACTGTAAGAAACGCCACGGGAAGAAGGAACCACCCCTATGGACCGTTGTTCAGGGCCTTTTATTGGGTGGTCGCTCTCAGGCAGAACTCCCGGGGGCGGGTAAGCAAGGGAGCAAGGGGGGTCTGCGAAGCAAAGGGAGGGTGGGGGGAGTCTGCCGGAGTCTGCGAGGTGTGAGGGGTGGGGAAGGGGTTTTATAGCCCAGGCCGGGGCTCCCATATAAGGAAGAAAACGCGGGCTCAGCAGTGATTGGTGTCCAAGGGCTCCGTGTCAGCTCCTGATTGGACAGCGAGGGCTTTGTGTCGGCTCCTGATTGGTTGGCTTGGTTGCCGGCCTGTCTCCGGGGCTTGTCTGCAGCGCCCTCTACCGGGACATGTCCCGACATGCCCGGGCATGCCCAGGCATGCCTGACCTTGCCCTGACCTTTCAGAGACATCGAGTGAATTCCCCAAGGTAGTAGATCAAGGTGGTAGCAGCAGAGCGGGAGCTGGTGCCCAGCTCTCGTGACTCTTGGGCAGTGTTCTCTGTCTTGGGGTCTGGCATTTGTGCGGGGTGGTGTGCTTCAGGGTTTCTTCGGACAGAAGGCATGAAAGCAGAAATACAACACCGGGCATTTAAGGAAAATCCATACCCAGAGAAAACAGAATCCAAAACTTACGGTATATGTGGTTTATGAAACAAAAGTGAAAGTGAAAGTGAAGTCGCTCAGTCATGTCCGACTCTTTGCGACCCGTGGACTGTAGCCCACCAAGCTCCTCCATCCATGGGATTATCCAGGCAAGAATACTGGAGTGGGTTGCCATTTGATAGTTAATAAAAATAACATGTATGAACAATATCCTACTATTGGTCTTAAGTAAGGTTGACACCCATGATCCTTCTTTCTGACTTACTCTTTTTAAAGACTAGAAGACCTTACAAATAGATTTTTGCATTTGAAAAATATTAGGGTCAGTTCCTGAATTCATTATGCCCTTATCCATTCTTGGCTACAAAGAGCTCTCCTCTTTCCTAGGAGACCCAGAATGATCTAGTGGTGTGCTCCTGTATGAGGCCCCCTCTGGCCCCTCTAGAGCTGTGATGCCCCGTGGGGCTGTGGTGGTAGAGGTTTGTGCAGGGTGCAGGGAATAAGCCTTTTGTTATTGCTGTGTGCCTGCAGTTGTAAACAGTGACAGTGATAAAATGCTTCTCTGTACTGGGGCTGACTGCACCTTCCCCTTCCATTTGGTTTACCCCTGCTCTAGGGAACTGTGAACAAGCCAAGTCCAAGGGAAGGGGAAGGAGAGAGGTGTAGGAATTTTCACCTGGCTGCTAACATTTGCTTCTCTACTAGTCTTCAGACGGGCACCTAGAACATCCAAGAAAATCAATTAAACAGTGAATAGTACTAATGTAAGATATAAGATTTTGTTACCAATGGTAATAAGAATAAAACCATAACTGAAAAGTTTTCCTTTATATAGTAGAAAATGCATAAAATATAACAAAGAAATGATCACTTCCATAGTAACAACAAAAACTTTAAAATATCTCAAAATAAATTTTACCTCCAAGGCATAAGATCTATATGAAGGAAAGCTAAAACTTTACTGAATTGCAAAAGAAGATATGAGTAAATGGTGGGACAAATCACAGTCTCAGTGGAAAAGGTATTTCTTCCCTCTGTCAGTATAATGCAATTTTAATAAAAATCCAATAGAATTTAAAATATGTACTTATTTATGTATTTATTTTTATTTTTGGCTGTGCTGGGTCTTTGTGGCTACCTGCAGGCTTTCTCAAGTGCAGTAAGTCGGGCCTACTCTTTGCTGTGGTGCTCTTGCTTTTCATTACAGTGGCTGCTCTTGTTGTGGAGTGTGGGCCCTCGGTGTGTGGACTTCAGTAGTTGTGACTCAGGCTCTAGAACACAGGTTCAGTTGTTGTGGTGCCTGGGCTTAGCTGTCCTGTGGCATGTGGGAGCTTCCTGGACCAGGAATTGAACCCATGTCCCCTCCATTGGCAATTGGATTCTTAACCATTGGACCACCAGGGAAGTTCCCCAAATATTTCTTTTAATTTTGACCTTAGACATTATACTCTCTTTGTACTTTCATTCAAGAATAAAGTGATCAATGTTTCTTAAGACATTTTGAAAATATGAATAACTCAATAATTTCACATCTAAGATTTTACTAGATGAGTAATTGGAGATATCATTAAACTCCATTGTGAGAATATATGTTAATGTTGAATGTTAAAAATTGGCAAAAACAATAGAATAATTAGCTTAAGTACATTTTGGTATAAACGAAAGGTGAAATATTATGTAGCTATTAAAACTTCTGTTTTGAATACTAATTCAGTTCAGTTCAGTTTAGTCACTCAGTCATGTCCAACTCCTTGCAACCCAATGAATCGCAGCATGCCAGGCCTCCCTGTCCATCACCAACTCCCAGAGTTCACCCAAACTCAATGTCCGTTGAGTCGGTGATGCCATCCAGCCATCTCATCCTCGGTCGTCCCCTTCTCTTCCTGCCCCCAATCCCTCCCAGCATCAGAGTCTTTTCTAGTGAGTCAACTCTTTGCATGACATGTGGAAAATTAAATAAATATGCAATTACATAGAGTACCTCCGTTGAAATACACACACACAAACATATACAAAGAACATCTATGCTGCTGCTGCTGCTAAGTCGCTTCAGTCGTGTCCAACTCTGTGCAACCCCATAGACGGCAGCCCACCAGGCTCCCCCATCTCTGGGATTCTCCAGGCAAGAACAGGTGAAGAAAATGTATGGAAATACATCTAGTAGTTATCTCATGCTATCTCATGTTGGTGAAGTCGTAAATCAGATATGAAGTTAAATTCTACTTTCCATTCCTAGGCATATACATGGAGAAAACCATAATTCAAAAAGATATTGCTATGGGTGGAATCTAGAAAAATGATACATATGAACTTATTTTCAAAGCACAAATAGAGACACAGACATAGAGAACAAATGTAGGGGAGAACACGGGGAGATGGATTGGGACTGATACATACACCTATGTATGAAATAGGTAACTAATGGGAAGTCTACTTGCTGCTCTGTGGTGACCTAAACGGGAAAGAAATCCAAAAGAGAGGGAATATATATATAAATATAGCTGATTCATTTTGCTGTACAGCAGAAACTAACACCGCATTGTAAAGCAACTATACTCCAATAAAAATTAATTTAAAAATTCCATTTTCCAGCTGTGATGTTCTGGGTTCAAAGGCACTGTTACTTCAGGTCTTAGTTTCCTCATATGTAAAATCAAGTAAATGGCCATAACGTTTTTGTGAAGGTTAAATTAGCTGATATAGTAAGTGCTCAATAAATGGTATTTATCATCAATAATTAATATTGTAGATTTCTGTTTTAAAATTTTTATTTTGTTATTTTTTTCCAGTTTTATTGAAAAGTAATTGATATACATGACTATATAAGTTTAAGGCATACAGAATGATGGTTTGATTTACATATATTGTGAAATGATAAGCATAATAGATTTATCTAGCATTCGTATTCTTATATAGATACAATAAAAAAAAGGAAAGAAGAATAAAGGAAAAAGTTTTCCTTGTGATGAGAACTTTTAGGATTTACTCTTAACAATTTTCCTATATATTGTATCATAGAGCAGGGTCAGCTGTAGTCACCGTGTTGTACATTGTATTTCTAGTACTTATTTTTCTTATAACTGGCAGGTTGTACCTGTTGACCGCTTTTCTCCAATTCCCCCCACCCTTTGCCTCACCTATGGTAACCCCAAGTCTAATCTCTTTTTCTATGACATTGGTTTTATTATATTTCGTATATAAATGAGATCATAGAGTATTTGTCTTTGACTCATTTCACTTCGCATAATGCCTTCAAAGTACTTCCATGTTGTTACAAATGAGAGACTTTCCCTGATCTTCATGGCTGGCTAATATTTCATTGTATTGAATGCCACAGCTTCTTTACCCATTCATCTACTGATGGGCACTTGCATTGTTTCCATGTCTTGGCTATTGTAAACAGTGCTGCTATAAACATGAGATGGCAGGTATCTTTTATAGTTAATGTTTTCATTTCCTTTGGATGTATTTCCAAGAAGTAGAATTGCTGGATCTTGTAGTGGTTTTATTTTAAATTTTTTTGAAGGTCCTTCATACTGTTGTTCATAGTGGTTGTGCCAGTTTACAGTCTCACCAGGAGTGCACAAATGTTCCCTTTTCTCCACATCCATGCCAGCATTTATCTCTTAGCTTTTTGAAGGCAATGGCACCCTACTCCAGTACTCTTGCCTGGAAAATCCCATGGACACAGGAGCCTGGTGGGCTGCAGTCCATGGGGTCGCTAAGAGTCGGACACGACTGAGCGACTTCACTTTCACTTTTCACTTTCATGCATTGGAGAAGGAAATGGCAACCCACTCCAGTGTTCTTGCCTGGAGAATCCCAGGGACGGGGAAGCCTCGTAGGCTGCCGTCTGTGGGGTCGCACAGAGTCAGACACGACTGAAATGACTTAGCAGCAGCAGTATTAAAGATAGGAGGTGATAACTCGTGGTTTTAATTTGCATTTCTCTCATGACTACTGATGTTGAGCATCTTTTCATGTTCCTGTTGGCCTTTCATATATCTTCTCTGGAAAAATGTCTATTCCCAAATGTCCTTTGCCCATTTTTAAACTGCATTATTACTTGCCACTGAGCTGTATGAGTTCTTTATGTTTAACCTCTTATCAGATGTATGGTTTGAGAAGACTTTTTTCCCATTCGGTTGGTTGTCTTTTCACTTTGCTGATGATTTCTTTTGCTGTGCAGAAGCTTTTGAGTTTGATGCAGTCCACTTATTTATTTTGTTGCTTCTGTTTTAGGTGTCATATTAAAAAGGCGTCACATTAAAAGCTTCTTGACCCATGTCAAGGAGCTTTTCTCCTGTATTTTCTTTTTTGATGGTTTTCTTTTCACACTTCTTGTTGTTCATGCATTGTTTTTCTAATTTTGTTTAGTTGTCTATGGTTTCTTCTAACTCACTAAGCTCCCTTGAGAGGATTATTCTGAAATTTTTGTCTGACAGTTCATAGATCTCCATTTCTTTCGGGTCAGTTATCGGAGTTTTATTAGTTTTCTTTGGTCATGTCATATTTACCTAATTTTTTGTCATCTTTGACTCTTATTGATATCTGCACATTTGAGCAATGAGGTTCCTCCTCTAGAGTTTACAGGTTTGCTTTGGAAAATGTAGTTCCTTACCAGCCAGCTCAGTTTGGATTTCTGGGTGTGTCTGCTGGTAATGTCTTTGGGTCAGTGGGGTCTGCTGTTTTGGGATGAGGCTTCTATTAGAGCTCTGAGATTGGCGGGGAGGTGTGAACCCTGGGTAGGCTTGGTTTCCTACCCAAGTGAGGCTGTAGAACAGGTTCCATGGTTGCCTAAATTATCTGGTCAGATTTCCTGCTAGTCAGGCCTGGGCACCATATTCAGTGGTAGATGTCCTGTGAGTTAGTATTTCTGCGTCGGCAGGGTGGCAGGCCATGCCTAAGGCCTATGCAGCTCCCTGTCTGGGGGCCCAGGTCAGGCCCGAGTGTGCAGTGGCTTCCGGGTCAGGCGAGGTTTGCTCTGCAGCTGAGGGGAGCATGCGCTGTGTGCTCTGGTCAGGCGCCACTGTAAGCAGGGCTGTGAGACGGGCCACACGGTTTCCCGTGTGCCCTGGTCTGGTTCCCTGCTTGGACAGGCTGAAGGCTGTATTTAGCAACAAGCAGGACAACACATTAGATTCTCTGCCTGGCCTAGCAGGAGAAGCAGCCCTAAAACTGGTAAAACTTGCTTGCTGTCTTAGCTCAAGCTGACCTGCACCACTAGTCCTCTGGCTAAACAGGGCCGCTGGTTTTGCTGTGCAGAGTCCTGACTGTGCCTGTCGTTCTCCTGGCCTGACTGCTGATGGGCCGGCCGCTCAGCTTCTAGGAGCTGTTGCCTGTTCTCTTGGTCAGATGGGGCCTGAAGACACTCTCCACAGCAGGTAGCGCTTTGTCTCAGTCTTCTTGCCTGGACTTGAGAGGCGTGGGGAGGGGCTCCTCCAGGCTCCTCTCAGTTTCCCAAGCAATCCCTCCTGTTAGGAAGAGCTTGGAGCTTCGCTCAGCCTTGGCTATGAATTCATCTCCCGGGTTGTGTGCAGCATAGGATGCCTCCGTGCCTGGTATAGCTTTGCTCAGGGGGCCGCCAGCTCTGCCTGACTGCCTCTTGGCTTGAGTGCTGGTGGGCTTCCCAGCTCCCAGGAGCTGTCAGCAGTCCTCTGGTCAGTAGTGGCTGGAAGGCACTGTCCACAGTGGATGGGGCTGTGACTCAGCACCTTGCTTCAATGTGGGCAAACCAGACTCCAAGGTCAACAAAACTCGTTTAAGAATCTGAATCAGAGAGCTCTGGACTCCACTGTGTCCCCTGGTCAGACTGCACCCCAACTTGATTCTGCAGGTGAACAAAGCCACTGGTTTGGATTACTGCTTGGGCATTGCAGGTATGAACTTGATCTGCCATGTTCCATGTGTTGATTGATTGTTGCAAGCCCATCGTCTTCTCTTTTGTCACAGTCACATTCCCAGTATCTGGGCCCTGCAGATTCCCCTGAAATCCCCACGGGGGAGACCAGAGTAAGGATTTCCAAAAAGTGACCCAGAATGCTAGGGGAAGATTATGGTACCCCCTGGGTTCTGTTTGTCCACTGCAGGAGCCAGAGGCTCAGCTGGTCCCGTGTTGTCCTGGGGGAGGAGCAGCAATGCAGGGAACGTGTAGCCAGTTCTCTCGCCCTTCTAGTGTAGTCTGTCCTTGTCTGTGAAGTGCAGGGCTTCTTCAGCTTAACCCCCTGCTCGAAGATTCTCTCAGTAGGGTCTTGTTCTTATTCTTAAGTAGATGTTAGTTCTTTTTGGCAGAATAAAGTCAGGAACAACTTCTGTTGCAGTCGTGGTCACTTCCTATGCTATATATAGTTCTTTAAATTGAGATATAATTGATGCATGACATTGTGTAAGTTTAATGTGTTGTACAGTGTATTGATTTGGCATGTTTATATATTGCGATATGATTACTGCTGTAGCTTAGCTAACCCCTCCATTATGTCACCTAATTATCATTTTATTTTGTGGTGAGAACATTTAAGATACAGTCTCCTAGCAACTCTGAAGTATGAAATACAGTATTGTTGACTAGAAGCACACTGCTGTGCATTAGATCCCCAGAACTTACTCATTTTCTAACCACAAGTTTGGACCCCTGGTAACTACTATTCTACTCTTGTTTCAATGCATTTGGCTTTTTCTGCATATGAGACCATACAGTATTTGTCTTTTTCTGTCTCTCACTTAGCATAACGCTCTCAAACCCCATCCATGTTGTCATATTTAGACATTGCAGATTTATTTATTTCATAATTAGGAACAGATGATGAATATTATGCATTTTAAAAAGGAGTTCAGAAAGTTGAAGCAAAGTGAAAATCAAGTGTGAGAATCATTGGGAAATGAACAGAGTACATAAAATATACCCCATGAAGTAGTAGCCTTAAGTAGTCGCATTAAAAAAGAAAATCATAATATAACACTTACTGAATTCTTTCTCCATGCTCAGACTGCTTCAAGTACTATTTAGTTCTTGATTTCACCCCATGAGGAGGGTACTACTTTTATCATAATTTTACTAATGAAGAAACTGAAGTACAGAAAATTGAAGTTATCCATTCAAGATTGTAGAGCTGATAAGCAGCAGGGCTAGGCTATGAAGCAGTCTAGCTCAGTCTAACTACTGTACTAGATGACCTTCTCACAGGATGAGCTCTGCATGAGTCATGTATGATAAAAACAAATGAATTGCTTAAGACAGGCACAACAGTTCTTGATGCTGAGACAAGAAATCCATTTCTCCTGAATGGCCTCATGAAAGTGACACTTCTTAATTTAATGATGAGCATCCTCAACAATATCCTTACAGCAGACACACTGATAAGGTTCATAGAGCTGTTTATTATGGTGCTCTCTCAATGTGAGTCTATGGCCTTTCATTAAACAAGTCATTGAAAGCCTTTAATGTCCTAAAAGAGCCCATAAGTAGAGAGTGAACTGAATTGGTTACTGGAGGAACACTGGCACAATTAAGAATCTTTAATTCTCTTTTGTACTGAAACATCTTTAAAATGATTTAGAGGAATCAAAGAATGATTGGGGGTTTTGCATAAACTTGAAACTCACTCAGGACTTCTAAAGGGGGCAAGAAATGTCACTCACAGGAATAAGATCACAGTTTCTACTATTTTTCAAAAATTTTGATCTGTGAAAAATTCAAAATGTAAGATGTTGAATGGAATAACATAAAAATTTGAACACACTTATGAAACTGGAAGTGATCTTTTTGGTTTGCCCTGGGAAAAAGGATATTCATTAATTTGGTGTGGCATATGAATAATTCAGAGTTTAAATCTCTGTCAGAGGTTGGACTCTCCAGAAGCAGACACTAAGATGCAGTTTGGGTGTAAAATGGGAAAGGAATGGAAACATAGCAGGATTGTTTCATGTGTGTGGGCTAAGTCTCTCAGTCATGTCTGATTCTTTGTGACCCCATTGACTGTTGCCTTCCAGGCTCCCCTGTCTATGAGATTCTCTAGGTGAGAATACTGGAGTGGGTTGCCATTTCCTTCTCCAGGGGATTTTTTTTTTAATTTCTTAATTTTTAATTGATGGATAATTGCTTTACAATATTGTGTTGGTTTCTGCCATACATTAGCATGAATCAACCACAGGTATGCATATGGCCCTTCTCTCTTGAACCTCCATTCCACCTCCCAGTCCATCTCACTCATTTAGGCTGTCACAGAGCATGGCTTTGAGCTCTCCGAGTCATACAGCAAATTCCCACTGGCTATCTGTTTTACATATGGTAGTGAATATGTTTCTGATACTACTCTCTCCATTCATCCAACTGACTCTTTACCCTCCAGTTGTCACAAGTCTGTTCTCTATGTCTGCATCTCCACTGCTGCCCTGCAGATAGGATCTCCCGACCTAGGGACTGAACCCACATATCCTGCATCTCCTTGCATTGGCAGGAGGGTTCTTTACTGCTGAGGCACCTGGGAAGCCCAGCAGTGTTCACGTTGGCGAAAAAAAAGGCCTTACTTTAATATGTCTGTGTTGCTCAGCTGGATACAAATTGCCCTGCAAAGGTGTGATCTGCAGAGAAGCATCTCTTCCCAGCTGAGTCAGTCCTGAAGGAACTGATGCCAGGAGGCTGACTGCTGACTATATTTCCCACAAGGGCATAAAGTCTTTCCTTTAAAGGGGATGTAGATAATGCATCTCTGTTTCTACAAAAATAAGATAAAGAATTCTCTATACTATTTTTAAGAGATGGTAGAAACATTAGTTTTTTTGGTAAGTTTCAAATCTGAAGTAGGAAGTGACCTTGAGAAATCTGGGTCTTACTAAGCATGTTTTATGGCCTTGCCGGGTAGTGCTAATGGTAAAGACCCCATCTGCCAGTGCAGAAGACAAAAGAGATGTGGGTTTGATCCCTGGGTTGGGAAGATGTCCTGGAGGATGGCATGGCAACCCACTCCAGTATTCTTGCCTGGAGAATGCCCACGGACAGAGGATCCTGGCAGGGCTACAGTTCATAAGGTCACAAAGAGTTGAACACGACTGAAGTGACTTAGCTCACATGCATGCAAGTCTGTTTTATAACTATAACCAATAATAACATTGTATTAATTTCCTGACACATATGTTGAGAGTGGGTGGCTGTTCAAACCAAATGAAGAATCATGATTGCTGTGGGTACCTACTAGTATGTGGTCAGTTTCTAGTGGGATTACTGGGTATTTCAGTCTGCTTGGCTGCCATAACAAAATACCATAGATTGAGTGACTTAAACAACAGAATCTTATTTCTTAGAATTCTAGAGTTGAGAAGTCTAAGATCAAGGTGCTGGAGAGAGAGAGCTTTCATTCTGAGGCCTCTTCTCTTCACTTGAATGTAGCTGTCTCATCTTGCTGTAGGCTGATACAGCCTTTCTTGAAAACATGTGCCTGGAGGGGGAATGAGAGACAGAGACAGAGAAAGAGAGGGAAAGAAGACAAAATATGAATCTGAAAGCAAGAGATCCCTCCTTTCCTCTTCTTTAAAGGCCACAAGGCCTATTGAATTAGAGTTCTACCCTTATGATATCATTTAACCTTCATCTTCAAATACAGTAGTAACATTGGAAGTTAGGATTTTGACATATGAATGTTGGAGAGATATAATTCAGTATGTAACAGTTGGTAAACAATTGGAGAACAATGCTTAGGATGGGGTAAGCAAACTGTAGCCCATGAGCCGAATTCAGCTGGTGGTCCATTTTTGTATGGACCATGAGCAAGTAATGTTTTCTTACATTTTTTAATGTGCTAAGTTGCTTCATTCATATCTGACTCTTTGTGGCCCCATGGACTATGACCCACCAGGCTCTTCTGTCAATGGAATTTTCCAGGCAAGAATACTGGAGTGGGTTACCATGCCTCCTCCAGGGGATATTCCTGACCCAGGGATCGAATCTGCATCTCTTATGTTGCCAGCATTGGCAGGCAGGTCCTTTACCACTAGCACCACCTTTATAAACAAAAAGTCAAAATATATAATATGTAACATGCTATATGTAGGCCACAAAGCCTAAAATATTTACTCTTTGACTCATTACAGAAAAAGTTTACCAATACCTGGCCTAGTGTCGTAATCAGACTTAGTTGCAAATAAACTTTTTGAACCCAGTTTCTACAGCTCAAAAAGATGAGAATTAGAAGTTATTATGTTTATTACACTCTTTTGTTATTGTTCAGTCATCAGTCATGTCTAACTCTTTGCGATCCCATGGATTGCAGCACGCCAGGCTTCCCTGTCCTTCACCATCTCACTGAGCTTGCTCAAACTCATGTCCATTGAGTTGGTGATGCCATCCAACCATCTCATTGTCTGTCATCCCCTGTCATCTCCTTCTCCTCCTGCCTTCCATCTTTCCCAACATCAGGGTCTTTTCCAATGAGCTGCCTCTTCATATCAGGTGGTCAAAATATTGGAGCTTCAGTCTCAGTCCTTCCAGTGAATATTCAGGGTAGATCTCCTTGCAGTCCAAGAGACTCTCAATAGTCTACCAATACCACAGTTCAAAAGCATCAATTCTTTGGCATTCAACCTTCTTCACAGTCCAGCTCTCACGTCCATACATGACTACTGGAAAAACCATAGCTTTGACTATATGGACCTTTGTCAGCAAATCAATGTGTCTGTTTATTGTGCTGTTTAGCTTTGTCATAGCTTTTCTTCCAAGGGGCAAGCATCTTTTAATTTCATGGCTGTAGTCACCATCTGCAGTGATTTTGGAGCCCAAGAAAATAATGTCTGTCACTGTTTCCACTGTTTTCCCATCTATTTGCTGTGAAGTGATGGGACTGGATGCCATGATCTTAGTTTTTTGAATGTTGAGTTTTAAGCCAACTTTTTCACTCTCGTCTTTCACCCTCATCAAGAGGCTCTTTAGTTGCTCTTCGCTGTAAGGGTGGTATCATCTGCATATCTGAGGTTATTGATATTTCTTCCAGCAATCTTAATTTTCCAGCTTGTGCTTCATCCAGCCCGGCATTTCTAATGATGTACTCTGCATATAAGTTAAATAAGCAGGGTGACAATATATACAAACAATATGCTTGATGTACTCCTTTCCCAATTTGGAACCAGATATTCCATGTCTAGTTCTAACTGTTGCTTCTTGTCTTGCATACAGGTTTCTCAGGAGGCAAGTCAGGTGGTCTGGCATTCCCATCTCTTTAAGAGAATTTTCCACAGTTTGTTGTGATCCACATAGTCAAAGGCTTTAGCATGGTCAGTGAAGCAGAAGTGGCTGTTTTTCTGGAATTCTCTTGCTTTTTCTATAATCCAACAGATGTTGGCAATTTGATCTCCAGTTCCTCTGTCTTTTCTAAATCCAGCTTGAACATCTGGAAGTTCTCGGTTCACGTACTGTTGAAGACTAGCTTGAAGGATTTTGAGCATGACCTTTCCAGGATGTGAAATGAGCGCAATTGTGATGAAGTTTGATCATTCTTTGGCATCGACCTTCTTTGGGATTGGAATAAAAACTGACCTTTTCCAATCTGTGACCACTGCTGAGTTTTCCAAATTTGCTGGTATATTGAGTGCAGCACTTTCATAGCATCATCTTCTAGGATTTGAAATAGCTGAGCTGGATTTCCATCACCTCCACTAGCTTTGTTCATAGTGATGCTTCCTAAGACTGACTTGACTTCTCACTCCAAGATGTCACTCCAAGATGTCTGGCTCTGCGTGAGTGATCACACCATCATGGTTATCTGGGTCATTAACGTCTTTTTTGCGTAGTTCTTCTGTGTATTGTTACAGCCTCTTCTTAATCGCTTCTGCTTCTGTTAGGTCCATACTGTTTCCGTCCTTTATTGTGCCCATCTTTGCATGAAATGCTCATCAGTTGGGGCAGCAGATATCTCTTTCTTTTAAGGTTATGTATCAGTTTATTTATTTTTATTGGAATATAATTGTTTTATAATATTGTTACAGTTTCTTTAATGGACAATCAGAGTGTGAGGATCAACCCAGTTGAAGCCTCTTAAGTTGTATTCCTAGTCATTTTAGGCTTTTTGTTCTCAGAAATGATGGCACATACACCGTCAACAATGGGTAAACAGTGTGCAGCCTACCGTGAGTAGTGACAGACATGCCTTGGAAGGGCTGGTTAGGGGACTGCCTCAACCAAGCTCTAGGTGCCCGAGAGATTGGTAATATGAGTGACAGGAATGCTAAGGAATGATGAAAGTGTAGGTGAAGCTAGAGTAGATAATCTGGATGGTGGCCTAGTAGAGCGACCACAAGAAAGGATGATGAGAAGCTTAATTGTGCTGTGGCTGATGACTGTAGAAACCCAGATATATATATACTGAATGCTTTGGGAAGGTCTGTTTTGTTGAAGTTTTACTTTGTTCCTTTCAGGCAGTAAGAAATTACTGGAAAATTACAGGCCATTTCCATTCAAAGGGTTTTACCCTGTGGACCACATTCTATCCTGCTAACCCCAGGTAGAATTCTGGTCTCTAACATCTTACTGTCCGAGAATCAATAAGTAATATGTCAGGGCTAATTGGGAATCTCTAATGAGGAAAAAGAATAACAATCCAAATAATGGGATAAGATAATCTCTGACTAATTGTACAATTGTATAATAGATATGAGATCAAGGATAAATTCATTTGTAAATTCCAAGACTCAACACTCAGCAGAGTTTAACAAAAATATAATTTCAGATCTAGTATTTTAAAAGTATGTTTCTTTAAAAATTGCAGTTATGGCTCCTGTTTTTCTTTAGGTTATTTTATTAAAGCAACCAATAATTTGAGGCCATAGCTACAACTCAGCTGAACAAGAACTCAATTCTGTAAAATGTTATTTGCTTCATGGTAGAATGCTGCTGATATGGCTTTAGTTTATACCAGCTTCACTGAACTTAACTTGTTTAAGCAGAAAGGATCCTGCCCAAATCCCTGTTGCCTGACAACCCCATAAATGCATGCTGGGTGTTGACTGTTACTTTAGAAAGAACTCCTTGGTTGATCATTTGATTCAGCAACCCATGTTATAATTTTTTTTTCTCATCTCATGCCTTATTACCCATTTAAAATATTTTTATTAGAACAGAGAACTGTGTCCATTTTGTTCTTGAGTTTTTACTCAGCAAGACTCATTGTTTCCTCTTAGAGAAGATTTCGCATAAAGGAAAATGAGAATGAGCATGGTAAGTTTTATTTTATTTAGTTCTTGGTTGATACTTTCTACCAACTGAATTTCGAGGGCATTCACACAAAACTTACGCATTTACATATTAGCTATGTGAAAGTGAAAGAAAGTGCCAGAAAAGAATCCAACATAAACTTTCAGAAAGGGGGAAAATTTACTGAATATTAAAGGTCATCTAGCTGCCTGAAGAGTTG
Organism: Ovis canadensis; assembly: GCF_042477335.2. Classification (NCBI taxonomy): domain Eukaryota; kingdom Metazoa; phylum Chordata; class Mammalia; order Artiodactyla; family Bovidae; genus Ovis; species Ovis canadensis. The sequence goes on along the minus strand of NC_091262.1, from coordinate 62,296,666 downwards.
TACAGAAAAGGTCAGCTGCTGAACGAAGCAGAGTGTAGAGGTCCATGAAGTTGTCCAGATGTTTCACCTTTAAATCCTCTGCAAGAGTGTCAGACAGTGGAAAAGATTAAGGCAAAAGACTGAATAATGTATGATGTCCTGAATGTTTGCCAGAAGTATAGACTTCTCTTGGCTTGTTGAGGTTAATAGGACTGGAAGGAAAGCTTCTGTAACTGGGCTCTGGTCAGCCATGGTGGGGGAGAAAGATTCAGTACTCACAGTTAATGCTGTTGTGCATCTTCCATTGTTTTCTTGTGTTAGTCATTCAGTTGTGCCTGACTGCGATCCCATGGGCTGCAGCCCACCGGGTTCCTCTGTCCATGGGAGTTTCAAGGCAAAGATACTGGAGTGGTTTGCCATTTCCTTCTCCAGTTGTTTTCTCAGAACTATAATGAAAACAAGGGTATGCAGGTCATGAGTTTTCAAACAAAATCACAGGAGTTTAAAGATTTATTATTAGCAGGGTTATTTGGCCAGGGATTTAAAAACTAAAGTGTAATTTTAAAATATTGTGTCTTCTGTTGTCTCAGATATATTTTCAGTTAATTTTTCTCTTTTATACAACCAGCTCTCATATCATATTGTGTATGATAATAGGGTCTGGGAAACATGAGAAACAAATCCAAGGACAGGAAATTCTTAGTTCTCAATGGAGCCCATAAGCCTGTATCTTCCAGCATTCACCTGTGACTCTTAGCTGCTGAAAGCTGTGTCTCATTTCTTCGTTTCTTTGTTCATTCTCTGTTAAAGATGTGTGCTGTGCTTCATCGCTCAGTTGTATCCAACTCTTTGCAATCCCACGGATTGTAGCCTGCCAGGTTCCTCTGTCCATGGGGATTCTTCAGGCAAGTATACTGGAGTGGGTTGCCATACCCTCCTCCAGGACATCTTCCCAACCCAGGGATCGAACCTAGGTCTCTGGCATTGCAGGTGGATTCTTTACCATCTGAACCACCTGGGAAGCCCCCTATTAAAGATAGTGGTGGATAATAAAAGAGCCAGAAAAATAAAGGGAGAGGGCCTAGATAATGAATCAATTAACTGGGTAATCTGTCCTTATAATTTCATGACTCATTATGCAGTGAAATACTGCATTTGAAATACTGACTATTGATTTTATAAATTATGGACTTCCCTGATAGCTCAGTTGGTAAGGAATCCGCTTACAATGCAGAAAACCCTGGTTCAATTCCTGGGTCAGGAAGATCTGCTGGAGAAAGGATAGGCTACCCACTCTAGTATTCTTGGGCTTCCCTTGTGGCTCAGCTGGTAAAGAATTCATTTTATAAGTTATAAAGAAATTTTAGATCCTGACCCAGGGCTTCCCTGGTGGCTCAGAGGTTAAAGCGTCTGCCTCCAATGCAGGAGACCCGGGTTCGATCCCTGGGTTGGGAAGATCCCCTGGAGAAGGAAATGGCAACCCACTCCAGTATTCTTGCCTGGAGAATCCCATGGACAGAGGAGCCTGGCAGGCTACAGTCCACGGGGTCGCAAAGAGTCAGACACGACTGAGTGACTTTACTCACTTCACTTAACCCAGTCTTTACTTTTTAGAGCAACTTTGACTTGGACAATACAATCTCTTAGTTTTACCCAAGGAGAGGGTGTTGTCTCAAATAATACATTTCATGAAAGTAGAGATTAATTTTATATTTCTAAGGGGAAAAACTGGTACCATTTTTTTCCATCATTCAGTGCAAAACTCATTATTTATTGAGGCATGTTCTATGTACTATAGCACTACAGAAGAGTTAATGAAATTTGAATGTCTACCATCATGGACATTTGGAAGAGTACCTGCCAGACCCTGTATAGGTTTTGTATGTGTTTTTATACATTTAACAATAAAAAAGGAGGGAGTGATTGTTATATCCAAATCTTTGTGGCATTTAAATAAAGATTATTATTAGTTATCAATGTTATTTTAGAGTTAGTTCTAGACTGTTCATCATGGCATTTAAAGCCCTTGAATATTTAATCTTCATTTTTCCAGAGCATGAATATATGCCTGCTGCCACCTTCGTTTGACTTTTGTCAATTTTAGTTGAGATTCTGCTGGAAGTGACTTCTGGGTTTCCTGGTGATTAATCAGCATACAGAATGGGGCACCACCTTAATGATTCTGCATTCTTGACGCTGGTGATTTGAAACTCCATATTGGATGATAACAGCTGTTTTGGATGAACTTTGCTTGTAGCTGCCCCTGCCCATTTTGGTAGGACTGCAGTTATGTCTTCTGCATCCTTTTGAGCTAGTGTCTCTCGGATTTGAATGTTGTATATACTAAATTGGACTTTTACTCTCTGATGAAATAGTTAATACAAAGTAGAGTTAGTTTATTTGAGTGTGTCCACAGAGCATGTGTTGTTAGTCTGTTAAAGAATCATACCTGCCTTACCATTAAAAGTATTTTCTCCCCTAAATGTGGCTGTCCTGATTTTAAAGACAGAAAGTGGATGTTAAATGGATATAATTTCTCAAATCTTTAAGCCTCAGATAACCCTATTGAGCCTACCCTTTTATTTCAAGATGTTGAGGCAGGGAATTCAACTGTCACCAACTCACAGTAATACTCCCTCAACATTTATAGTCCTTGGCACTTACTCCTCAAAGGTAAAGGACACCTTAAGTGGCATTATTTTGGTTTCCACATTAAAGAAGAAGTAATTCAGAAATCTCCTGCAGACTCTTAATTTTCTTTTCAGAAAACACACAGATGTAGAAAGGAGGGTATATTGAACCTCCATGTATTGATAAATCTCATCCAATTAAAACAATACTAAACCCATGGGTGATTTTGTCTTAACAGGTCCTCATCTGGGGTTATTCTGAAGCATGTACCAGACATAAGTTAATTTCATTTTAGAGCATTTCAGTATGTATATCTAAAGACCCTTTTATCTTTTATATTAAAAGGAAGTGAGAGGTTATAAGTTCTTTAAAACAACCCATATAAGTGTGTGGCATTAACATATTTTCATTTTTATTGGATAAATACTTTAGTGGGATTGCTGAGTTTTATGGTTAGTATAGATATAACTTTATAAGAAACAAACTCTTTTCCAAGTGGATGTACCATTTTGCATTCCCACCAACAAAGCTGAGGAGTTCCATTTTATAGTTAATCACTTGGCACGATCAGTCTTTTCAACTTTAGTCATTCTAGTGAGTATATAGTTTACTTCTCATTGTAGATAATATTTGTCTTTCTCTTGAATAATTATGTTGGATATCTTATATTCCAATTATATATCTACTTGACAAAGTGTCTGCTAAAATCTTTTGCTGATTTTTATCAGTGTTTGAGTCTGTTGTTGAATTGAAATGCTTAAAAACATATTCTAGATACAAGCCTTTTATCAGAGTTAAGTTTTTTCCTTTTACTTATTTTCTTATGTTTAAATTGAAGTACCAGTTAAGTCACTCAGTTATGTCCAACTCTTTGCGACCCCATGGATTGCAGCATGCCAGGCGTCCCTGTCCATCACCAACTCCCAGAGTTTACTAAACTCATGATATAACATTATATTAGCCTCAAGGATACAGTATAATCATTCAATATATATATATATATATAGATCACAAAATGATCACAATAATTCTAGTTAATATCTGTCATTATACATAGTTACAAATTTTTCTTGTGATTAAAACCTTTAAGGTATATTCTTTTAGCAACTTTCAGCTATACAATGGCAGAGAAGGCAATGGCAACCCACTCTAGTACTCTTGCCTGGAAAATCCCATGGACAGAGGACCCTGGTAGGCTGCTGTCTATGGGGTCGCAAAGAGTTGGACATGACTGAATGACGTCACTTTCACTTTTTACTTTCATGCATTGGAGAAGGAAATGGCAACCCACTCCAGTGTTCTTGCCTGGAGAATCCCAGGGACGGCAGAGCCTGGTGGGCTGCCATCTATGGGGTTGCACAGAGTCGGACACGACTGAAGCGACTTAGCAGCAGCAGCTATACAATGCAATATTATTAACTGTTGTCACCATGCTATATGTTACATCCCCATGACTTATGTATGTTATTGCTGGAAATGTATACCTTTTGACCCCCTTCACCTATTTGCACCCCCCACAGCCTCTGGCAGCTACTAATTTGTTGTGAGTTCAGCTTTTTAAAAAATTCCACATAAAAATGATATCATGCAGTATTTGTCTTTTCTGTCTTATTTCATTGAACATAAGGCCATTAAGATCCTTCCATATTGTAATAAATGATAAGATTTTCTTTTTGTTTTTATGACTGAACAATATCCCATTGTATGTATATACCACATTTTCTTTATCCATTTGACTGTCAGTGAACACTTGGCTATTTCCGTGTCTTGGCTATTGTAAATAAATAGTGCTTCAGTGAGCATGAGTGTGTTATCTGTTTGAATTAGTGTTTTCATTTTCTTTGGACAAATACCCAGAAGTGGTATTTGAGGAATTGCTGGGTCATATGATGATTCTATTTTTAGGTTTTTTTTGAGGAATCTCCATACTCTTTACCACAGTGGTTACACCAATTTACATTCCCACTAAAAAAGGTGGGAAAAATAGGGTTCCTTTTTCTCCACATCCTCATTGAGACTTGTTATTTCTTGTTTCTCTGATAATAGGCATTCTGACAGGTGTAAGGTAATATCTTGTTGGGGTTTTGATTTGCATTTCCCGATCAGCCCTGGGATTTCTTTGGAAGGAATGATGCTAAAGTTGATACTCCCGTATTTGGCCACCTCATGCAAAGAGTTGACTCATTGGAAAAGACTCTGTTGCTGGGAGGGTTTGGGGGCAGGAGGAGAAGGGGATGACAGAGGATGAGATGGCTGGATGGCATCACGGACTCGATGGTTGTGAGTCTGAGTGAACTCCGGGAGTTGGTGATGGACAGGGAGGCCTGGCATGCTGTGATTCATGGGGTCACAAAGAGTTGGACATGACTGAGCAACTGAACTGAACTGAACTGAGTGATTAGTGATGTTGAGCATGTTTTCCTGTGTCTGTTGGCCATTTGTCTGTCTTCTTTGAAAAAAATGTCTGTTTAGATCCTCTGCTCATTTTTCAACTAAATTGTTTTGCTATTGAATTGTTGAGTTATGTATTTTGAATGTTAGCCCCTAATCAGATATATGATTTCCTAATATTTTCTCCCTTTCAGTAGGTTGCCTGTTTACTTGTTGATGGGTTTCTTTTCTATGCAAAACCTTTTTAGTTTTATATCATCTTACTTGTTTATTTCTACTTTTATTACCTTTGCTTTTGGTGTCAAATCTAAAAAATCATTGTCAAGACCTGTGTTAAGGAGCTTATTGTCTGTTTTCTTTTAGAAATTTTATAATATGATGTCCTATATTGAATTCCTTAATCTATTTTGAGTTAAATTTTATTTATGGTGTAAGATACTGTTCCAGTTTCATCCTCTTGCATATGGCTGTCTGGTTTTCCCAATACCATTAATTGAAAAGACTGGCTTCTCCAGATTGCATATCCTTGACTCCTCTGCCATAAATTTTGTGTGAGTTTATATGTGTGGGTTTATTTCTAGCCTTGTTCTTTCTCAAGATTGCTTTGGTTATTCTGGGTCTTCTGTTGTTCCACATAAATTTTAGGATTGTTTATTCTATTTCTGTGAAAAATACCACTGGCATTTTGATAGGGATTACATTTAACTTGTAGATGGCTTTTTGTAGTATGGACTTTTAAAGAATTAGTTCTTTACATTTGAATCAGTTCTAATGAGGTGGATGAAACTGGAGCCTATTGTACAGAGTGAAGTAAGTTAGAAAGAAAAACACCAGTACGTTATACTAATGCATATATATGGAATTTATTTATTTATTTTTAAAATATAAATTTATTTATTTTAATTGAAGGTTAATTACTTTACAATATTGTATTTGTTTTGCCATACATCAACATGAATCCGCCACAGGTATACACGTGTTCCCCATCCTGAACCCTGCCTCCCATCTCCCTCCCCATACCATCCCTCTGGGTCGTCCCAGTGCACCAGCCCCAAGCATCCAGTATTATTCATTGAACCTGGACTGGCGATTCATTTCATATATGATATTTTACATGTTTCACTGCCATTCTTCCAAATCATCCCACCCTTTCCCTCTCCCACAGAGTACAAAAGTCTGTTCTATATATGGAATTTAGAAAGATGGTAATAATGACACTATATGAGAGATAGCAGAAGAGACACAGATATAAAGAACAGACTTTTGGACTATGTGGGAGAAGGCAAGAGTGGGACGTTTTGAGAGAATAACATTGAAACATGTATATTACCATAAGTGAAATATATCACCAGTCTAAGTTTGATGCATGAAACAGGGCACTCAGAGCTGGTGCACTGGAATAACCCAGAGGGATGGGATGGGGAGGGAGGTGGGAAGGGGACTCAGGATGGGGGACACATGTACACCCATGGCTGATTCATGTCAATGTATGGCAAAAACCACCACAATATTGTAAAATAATTAGCCCCCAATTAAAATAAATGAATTAATTTAAAAAATTAGTTCTTTAACCCTTGAGCTTGGAATATTTTCCATTCATTTGTGTCTTCTTTATGTTCTTTCTTTTTTTAAAATTTTTATTTTTACTTTATTTTACTTTACAATACTGTATTGGTTTTGCCATACATTGACATGAATCCACCACGGGTGTACATGAGTTCCCAAACATGAACCCCCCTCCCACCTCCCACCCCATATTATCTCTCTGGATAGAGTCTTTTAGTGTATAGATCTTAAAGATCTTGGTTAAATTTATTCCTAGGTACTTTATTTTTCTTGATGAAATTATAAATGAGATTATTTTCTTGATTTCTCTTTCTGGTAGTTTATCAGTGTACAAAATGCAACAGATTTGTTTGTATTCTGCAGTTTGTATCCTGCAACTTTAATTTGCTTCTTAGTTTTAATATCTTTTTGGTGGTGTCTTTAGGATTTTCTATATGTGGTGTCATATCATCTGCAGACAGTGATGGTTTTACTTCTTTCTTTCCAATTGGGATGCCTTTATTTCTTTGGCTTGTTTAACTGTGCCAGCTAGGACTTCTATTACTATGTTGAATAAAATTTGTGAGAGTGAGCATCCTTGTCTTGTTTCTGATCTCAGAGGAAAACTTTCATCTTTTCATCATTGGGTATAATATTAACTATAAGTTTGTCATATATGGCCTTTATTATGTTGAGGTATGTTTCCTATACACACACTTTGTTGAGAGATCTTATCATAAATGGATATTGGGTTTTGTCACATGCTTTTTTTGGATCTGTTGAGATGATTGTATGATATTTTTTCCCCTTCATATTGTTAATGTGGTATATCAGATTGTTTGCTTTGCAGATATTGAACCATCCTTGGAATGAGCCCTGGAATAAATCCCAGTTGATCATGATGTATGATCCTTTTAGTGTATTGTTGAATTTGGTTTGCTAATATTTTTTGAGGATTTTTAAATCTATGATCATTGGGGATATTGGCCTGTACTTTTATTTTCTTATGGTGTCCTTGTCTGGTTTTGGTATCAGGCTAATTCTGGCCTCATGGAATGTGGTAGAAGTGTTTCCTCCTCATGTATTATTTTTGGGAAAAGTTTGAGGAGGATTGATGTTAGTTTTTAAAAAATGTTTGGTAAACTTTTCCTGTGAAGCCATCTGGTCCTAGATTTTTGTTGGTTGGAAAGTTTCTGAGTACGGATTCAATCTCCTTAGTAGTGTTGACCTGAAGCAAATAGATTGCCAATTATTTCTTCAGAAAAGTTTTTTTTATCAGGATCCAATAGAGAATTGCAATTAGAGGTCTGTAACTTTGGTAAGCCACTTTGAAAGTCTGTACACAGCAAGAGGAGGGGAACACTTTTATAAGGGATAAAAGGAAGCTAGAAGAACTGTAATAAGCAGAATCTATGGGTCTTTATTGTCTGAGTCCTTGCCCGGAAAGGAGTCTTTCATCTTCCTGTTGGGCTCTGCTATAGTCATAGGGTACAGAGTTCTCCATTCAGGTCTCCCAACTCTACTTAACTGAGCTTTCTTTTAATTCACTTTGTGCATTTTCCCCTCTTGATCAGGCTCTTTCTCTGAAAGCATTGCTGGTCAAGAGTCAGTTCTAGTTTTCGCTGCCTTTCTTCCCTCAGGGTCAGGAAGGACCTTTCTTGGGTATAGTGTCTCATGTCAGAAGGGAAGTACATAGATTGGAAACAAATAAATGTTACATTCAAGTAACAAAGAGGGTCAGGAGGAGGGAGAGCTCTCAGACACTTCTTATTTAAAGTTCATGTGTTATCATTGAATTGAAGAGCATCTAAAGTGTTTTGACATCATCAAAGTTTTAGTGGTAAACTTCTCACAGACATGATCTGGGAACCTTGAGAAAGCTGTCTCATCAGATGTTGCCTGCTTCAACTCCAGGAAAGCTTTACTTTGGGTTACCAAATGATATGCAGGTCTAGTCAGGCTTCGGAGCTTTCTCTGAGTATGTCATGTTAATCCAGGAGTCTGTTCCTTGGAATTTTTGATGGCACAGGTTTGGTTAGCTATTCTTGATAGGGTCCTTTCTAGTGAGTTTGAAGAGAGTTCCTCTGGAGGTGTTTTTCCAATAGATGAAATCTGTAGTTTGCAGGATGTGATGCTTTAAGGTCTTTTTCTCCTGAGGGTGCACTGTGAAAATATGCTTATTTTCAGTAGAAGCAATTCAAAGTTTTAAATATTGGAGTATCTCTCCTTTTATTAGCTGTGAGTCAAAAGAAACAAGAACAAGTATGTTGGGCATCCTGTGGCCATCTCAAAGGGTGAGAGTTTATGAATTCCAAAAGAGAGTGTATTTGGGAATTAGAAGAACCAATGGTATTGCTTTTGGCCAAAATATTGGGAGTACATCTACAGATTTTGCCATTCGAGTCTTCATGATGCTGTTAGTGTGTTCAGTTAAATCAGAGGATTGGAGATGGTAATCACAGTGAAAGTGTTGTAACACTAGGCCAAAAGCAGACTTTTGAAGCACTTGGCCAATAAGATGGGTTCCTACATGATTATGAAGTTGTAAAGAAGCTCCCCGGTTAGGGCTATTCTTTTCCAAAAGACTTTAGCCACGGAGGAAGCAGTAGCCTATCTGAAAAGAAAACTTCAGTCCGGGGGAAAAACACACAGACCATGATTAAAACTTATTTTTATCCATTAGATGGAGAGAGTTGTATGAAATGCATTTGCTAGACTTTGAATCGTCTGTATAAAATGTTTGGGAGCTAACCAACCAACAGGACCTACCGTATAGCACAGGGAACTCTGCTCTATGCTATGTGGCAGCGTGGATGGAAGGGGAATTTAGGGGATAGTGGGTACATGTATGGGCTTCCCTGTGGCTCAGATGATAAAGAATCCACCTGCAATGCAGGAGACCTGGATTCAATCCCTGGATGAGGAAGCTCCCCTGGAGAAGGGTATTCTTGCCTAGAGAATTCCATTGACAGACGAGCCTGGTGGGCCACAGTCCACATGGCTGGGTCACTTTGCTGTGCATCTGAACCTATCACAACATTGTCAATTAGCTATACTCCAGTACAAAATAGAAAGTTTAAAAAATAATAAAATATGCAGATATTAGAGAAAAATATCTGAGAGCAGTACAAACAGGCTTCCCTGAACAAGTGGGATGAATGAGGTAGGGATTTTCTGTGGCCTTGTTAGTATTTTCTTACCAAAATTGGTTCATGAAGCCTCTAATTTTGTCAGTAGATCAATGATTTAATGCATGGATAGTAGTGAGGAGTGGGAATTTCAGAGTTTCTTGTAGGACTCTTGTAGGGGTTGTTATTTAGCCCAAACCAGAGTTTTTCCCTTTTATAAAAAAATTGTTGCAGTTCCCATCTTGTTTTTCCTTTTCTGAGGCCAGTTATTAGGCTAGATTTTCTAAATTATCATTTTGTGAAATATTCCTCTGGACTGTGACAGAAGTTTGGCTTCTGTTGGTTACTTTAAAGTCAGTATTTCTTATAGAAATGTCAGCAAGGCGGTTTACCTTAGCTTTCATGGAGTCAAGTTTAGAATGCCCTGGAATTTTAATAATAAAAGTGGCAGGTGAAAGTATTACATTCAATAATTTCCAAGCACAGGGGCCATTTCTAATTGTGTTTCCAGTGGAAGTAAGAAAGCCACATTATTTCCACAACATTTCAAAATCATGAGCTATTCAAAAGCACATCTACTATCAGTATTAATATTGGCAATTTTGTTCTTGGCCAAAGTGCAGGCCCTTGAAAGGGTGTATAATACAGACTGTTGGGCCAAAGTAGCCATAGGTACAGATGCTGACTCAGCTATATGAAAGGTGTTGCAATAGCATACCTAGCACAATATTTGCCACTGTTGTCTTTTAAAGAAGAACCAGAGTGAACAATGGAAAGACAGTGTTACACAGTAGAATTTCCTGTAGATCTCCACGATGACAGATGTCAGAAGGTGAACCATCAGCTTTAAGCAGTACTGAGGTATTTTGTTGGTGACAGAGGGGAGAAGGGTAGGTGTGCTCAGTAGCTCTGTCGTGTCCAAGTCTTTGTGATCTGTGGACTGTAGCCCACCAGGCTCCTCTGTCTATGGGCTTTTCCAGGCAAGAATACTGGAGTGGGTTGCTATTTCCTACTCCAGGGGAATCTTCCTGACTCAGTGATCGAACCCATTTCTCTTATGTCCCCTGCATTGGCAAGCAGCTTCTTTACCACGTGTCATCTGGGAAGAGTAGCCAGGTTAAGATTATTGCAACAGAAATGTGAGGATCAGTTAACAAAGGGTGAAGCAGCTGACTGAGAAGTCTTGGGTGTGGTGACAGTTCAGGAGGGCTTCTACAGCATGAGGTACAGAAACGGTGAAAGGGGATCCCACAGTGATTTTTTAGTGGCTTTAATCAAAAGGGCAGTGGCTGTAGTGGCAATAAGGAAAAGGGATGTCCCAGTGCCACAGAATCCATTGCTGACCACGATACCTAGTGGGTTGATGGGGGTCCCTCTGTTTCTGGGTGAGTGACCCAAGGGCATTCGTTGCCTTTTCATATACAAAAAGGAAAAAGGGACTCTGGTAATTGGGATGCCCAAGGACAGGTGGGTTTCTTCAGACTCTCCTTTAAGGTCTTGAAGACTGTATCTTCCAGTTCTTCCCATAAAATGGGGTTGGGGTTGTTATTGCTGAGTAAAACTTATAGAGATTTGGCCATAAGAGCGAAATTTAGAATCCAGTTTCTGTAATAACCAGCTAGCTTGGGGAACCTTCAAGTTGGTCCTCAGTTTGACACGTTAGGAAACTTAGGACACTAGGAAGTCTATCTGATCTAGGTGTGGCATTGTTCTCATATCAGATGCCCTAAGTATCGAACCTGGGTTTGAAACTGCAGTTTTTCTTTGGTAACTCTTCCCCATTAAGGCATAAATCAGTTACAGTAAAGAATTTTCTTTCAGTGGGAATGGATGTTAATAATGGATGAGTGTTAGGTACCACATGGTGTCAAAGGATAACAGTGTTATTTATTGCTAGGAGGTCCTAGACAAACCTCCACTCTTGCCCCTTAGGTTTTCTAAGTGATAAAATGAGTGTTACAGAGGTTAATACAAGGGATGATGAGGCCTTGAGCCTTATAAACTATTATGGGATTTATGTCTTGAAGGGCTTCTTATAGGACATTTATTAATTCTGGGAGGAGGTCTTAAGGGGTCTACCTGAATTTTGATAAGAGGTGTGCTGTGAACTTTGCCAGTGTAATTGGAGATTTTGCCTGTAAGAAAAGTGATAGCTGATTCAGTAGAAATAAATGATCAGTGTTTCCAGAATTCGCTCTAGTAGAAATTTATTTGTTCAGATGTGGAACAAATGAAAGATGTCACAGGGTCATTTAATTCACCTAGTGGAATACTTTGATGACTGCTTTCAATTTCTAGAATTATTTCCCTCTTTTGGGAGAAAGAAATTCTGGCATGATCCTTCTCTTTAAAGTCTTGGCCTGATAAATGGATAGAGATGGGTGAACTAAGGAGAAAAGAGGGTATATCTCTCTCAAAGGACCTAAGTAAGAGAGAATAGGCTTGGAGACAGGACTTCTTGAAGTTCATTAGACATCCCTACTGTCTGAGCTGTTTTGGTACTCTAAGGCAGGGACTGTGCTATGGTAGTGGGGTTGAGCACTAAGAGCATGGCTCCACTGTAAGTTTGGACTAGAAGAGGTTCACCCCCAATCTGGAGGAGTGTTTCTGCGAACCAGTGAAAGAGGAGGATTGGGAAGAGCCCTTGTCATTCCTCAGAGCCACAGCATTGAGAATCAAAATGTTGGAGAGTCTGATTAGAGTCTGAAGGCACCTAAACGTGCTTAAATTTGCAACAATTCATTTTTCAATGCCCTGGCTCTTTACAATAATGGCAGAAAGTAGGTGGTTTTGGTTTCATTTAGGGGTTTTCATTTCATTTTCCAGAGTTGGAGACTAAGAATTTTGGCAGGCTTCTTTCCAGGTGGCTCATCTGGAGTATGAGAGAGTTGGTTTGCCAGATTGACTAAATCTGAAATGGACATAGTTTCCCAGTATATCCTGGTCCTTTCTGTTAGAAGTGAAAGTTCCCAATTCAGCAGATTAATAAACACTGAGTTAAAATCTCCTCAGGTGAAATTATCATCTGAAGGAAGACAAGACTTTTCTTTAAAACACATTCTGAAGTTGATTGTAATAATCATGAGAAGTTGACTATCAGATTTTTGTATACGTGCCTGAATTTTGTTCGTGAACAGATTTTGGAAAAGCCCTAGGAATTGCTTGATGAGGTTCCCTAGCAGTTGCTCTGGCCCTTGCATGGGCCACCAAAACGTTGACCTAAAATAAATAGTTTGCCAGATATTTTTCCAGCAAAGATGGGTTTATTCGGGATCAGTAGAGAATTGTAATTCAGGGTCTGCAACTATGTTGAGCCATGTGTAAGTTCCCACATGCCAAGGAAAGGAAAATACTTATATAGGGAGGAAAAGGAATTTGGGAGGGCCTTAGTAAGCACAGGGCTTCCCTGGTGGCTCAGAGGTTAAAGTGTCTGCCTGCATTGCAGGAGACCTGGGTTCGATCCCTGGGTTGGGAAGATCCCCTGGAGAAGGAAATGGCAACCCACCCACTCCAGTATTCTTGCCTGGAGAATCCCATGGATGGAGAAGCCTGGTAGGCTATAGTCCGTGGGGTCACAAAGAGTCAGACATGACTGAGCGACTTTACTTTCACTTTAGTAAGCACAGGCTTCCCAAGTGGCACTATCAGTAAAGAACCTGCCTGCCAATGAAAGAAGTGCAAGAGATGTGGGTTTGATCCCTGGATTGAGATCTCCTTGAGAAGGAAATGGCAACCCACTCCAGTATTGTTGCCTGGAGAATCCTATGGACAGGGGAGCCTGGCAGGCTATAGTCTATGGGGTCGCAAATAGTTGGACATGACTGAAGCAGCTTGGCACACACATAGTAACAAAGAATCCCTGGCCTTTCATTGGCTGAATCCTTGCCAGGAAAGGAGTCTTTCTTCTTCTTGGGCTTTGATATCATCTCAGGGCCCCAATGGCACCCTACTCCAGTACTCTTGCCTGGAAAATCCCATGGATGGAGGAGCCTGGTAGGCTGCAGTCCATGGGGTCGCTAAGAGTCGGACACGACTGAGCGACTTCACTTTCACTTTTCACTCTCATGCATTGGAGAAGGAAATGGCAGCCCACTCCAGTGTTCTTGCCTGGAGAATCCCAGGGATGGGGGAGCCTGGTGGGCTGCCGTCTATGGGGTCGCACAGAGTCGGACACAACTGAAGTGACTTAGCAGCAGCAGCAGGGCCCCAAAGCTCTCTCTTTGGCTCTCCCTACCCTAATTGAAATTTCTGTTGATAAATTTCTGTTGATTATTTTTTGCAGTAGCTCTTCTATTCATGATTCAGTATTGGTAGGTTGTATGTTTCTAGGAATTTAACTCTTCTAGGTTGTCAAATTTATTGCCATATATTTGTTCATGGGAGTATGTCTTGTGCTGAAAACTTTATCTGACATTGATGTAACCATGTCAGTGGTTTCTTGGTATATCTTTTTTATACATTTGTCTTTAGCTATATTTTTATATTTAAAATAGATTTCTTAAAAGTAAAATAAGCTTCTACTATTTTTATCCAACCTCTGCCTTTTGATTAGAGTATGTAGACCATTTAATTTATTATAATGATTCATATAATGGGTATATATCAACAATTTGTGATTAAAAAAAAGTTTTGTCCTGTCATTTTTGGTTCTTTTTAGCCTCTCTTCATGCCCTCATTTGAATCAAATATTTTTGATTCTCCTTTTCTTTATCATTATCATATATATCTCTTTATTTTTATTGTGATTGATCTAGGCTATACAATATATATCTTTATCTTAGCACAATTAGCTTTCACACATTGACATTTCTGTTGGCAGTGGAGTTCATCACCTGTTGTTGGAAGTATTTATTTTTAAAAGATATTTTTTTCCTGGGGCTAGAGCTCTAGGTTGAGAGTTTTTTTCCCCCCTTTCTAGCACTTTAAAGATGTTACTCTATTATCTTCTGGTTTGTATAGTTTCTTATGGAAAATATTTAGTCCCTCCTACCTTTATTCCTCCGTATATAGTCAAAGCTATGGTTTTTCCAGTAGTCATGTATGGTTGTGAGAGTTGGACCACAAAGAAGGCTGAGTGCCAAAGAATTGATGCTTTTGAATTGTGCTGCTGGAGAAGACTATTGAGAGTCCCTTGGGCAGCAAAGAGATCAAACCAGTTAATTCTAAAGGAGATCTAACCCTGAATATTCATTGGAAGACTGATGCTGAAGCTGAAGCTCCAATACTTTGGCCACCTGATGCAAAGAGCCAACTCACTGGTAAAGACCCTGATGCTGGGAAAGACTGAAGACGAAAGGAGAAGAGGGCAGCAAAGGATCAGATGGTTAGATAGCATCACTGACTCGGTGGACATGAATTCAAGCGAACTCTGGGAGATGGTAAAGGATAGGGAAACCTGAGGTGCTGCTGTCCATGGGGTGGCAGAGTCTGACACAAATTAACAACTGAAAAACAAACAAATATGATGTGTCCTTTTTTCTATGGCTGCATCTAATATTTTCTCTTTATTACTGTTTTTTAGCAGTTTTGAGCATTGTCTTCCTTGATGTGGTGTCATTTATGATTGTGAGATGCTTGGATCCCTGGGTATATTAAAAAAATCAGAAGGGTCTATGGTTGCAAGCTAACAAGTTAGCTAACCTTAGTTTTCAGAGTGCCTTATTTCTCACACCAAAATTAACTAGAGTATGAGCATTTCTGTCAGTCCCATTTCCTACAAGGTAAGGTGAAGAGATCCATGTAGCACCTAAACAATTCAAGTGAGCCGTGTTATAGGCAAGGATCCAGAGCTTAGGGAACCGGAATCTTCTATACTGGGAAACAAGCTACCTTCCCTTTGCTCTAAAGGGTGATATTAATACTGTTTCTATCTTCCAAGACTGTTAGCAAACCTACTTTTTTTTTTCCCCCAGTAGGAGACACTATCTTCCAAGGCTGTTTGCTATACAGACATCTTTCACATGTTAATTCAGAACAAAAGTAGTTAATGTAAACTCTGAAAAAATGTGAAAAACCCAAGGAGAATTATTTCTCTATGGTACATAGTGTTCATCAATTCTAGCCCTTTTTTGGTGTGGGGGAGGTGCTGGGTCTTTGCTGCCTGAGCTTTTCCTGTAGTTGCAGTGAGCAAGGACTACTGGCCAGCTGCCGTGTGCGGGCCTCTCGTTGCAGGGGCTTCTCTTGTGGAGCACAGGCTCTGGGGCACGTGGGTTCAGTAGTTTTGACTCCCAGGCTCTAGAGCACAGGCTCAACAGTTGTGGTGCATGGGCTTTATTGCTCTGTGGCTCGTGGGATCCTCTCAGATCAGGGATCAAGTCTATGCCTGCTGCATTGGCAGGTGGGCTGTTTACCACTAAGTCACCAGGGAAGGCCCCTCACCCTTGTTTTTTAATTTTTTTTCTTTCTCTGACTCCCTACCCCTTTTAGAACTTCGAATATACTTATTTTAGAATGATCAATGCTCCCTCACAGAACCCAGCATGGTTTAGTTGTGAGTTTTTCTTTCAGTATATTTTTTTAAAACTCTACTTATTTTGGGTAATTTCTATTTCTGTCTTTTCAAGTTTGTCTTCTCTTCTGCTTTATCTAATATATTCACTGCTTTTTTATTTTAGAGATTTTATCTCTTAAAGTTCCATTTTGTATCTTCTGTTTATCTTTTCATGATATGCATGTTTGCCTCTACCTTCTTGAACATATGGAGTATATTTATAGCCAGTATTTTAATGTCTTTATTGGCTAATTACATCATCTCTGTCATTTCTGACTTTGTTTGACTTTTTTCTGGTTATTGTTCATATTTCTCTACTTCTTTGTTTGCCTCCTGATTTTTGATTGTATGCCAAATGTGATTTTCACAGTTTGGAGTGCTAGATATTTTCTTTTTATTCTTTTAAATAGTGTTGAACTTTTTACTTTTTTTTTTTTTTTTCTGTTATGCAGTTACTTGGAATCAGTTTGTTCCTTTCGTGGCTTGTTTATAAGTTCATTAGAATGAGTCCAGACCAGCCGTTGTCTAAGGTTATTTTATCCCCACTACTAGGATGATACCCTCCTGGGAATTCTAACTGATGTCCATGTATTATGAAGTCTTTTACACTTTGGACTCTGAGAACTCAGGTGATTCTTAGCCTTGTGTGAATTTTGGCTTACTTCTCTCCACTGGTTCTTTTCCTACCATCAGAGGCTTCCCTTTTATTTACCTGTATGCCAGTGGTTGTCAGGGATTCAGGGGAATCCCTCTGCAGATCTCTATTTCTCTCTCTCTGCAGCTTCTTCTTTGCTACTGTGCATCACAAACTCTAACTGCCTTGGCCTCCCTGGATTCTAACCCTTATCTCATCAACTCAACAAGGCTGCTGGGTTTTATCTGGGTTCTCCCTCCTTGCAGGGCCTGGACACTCTGGCAGTAAGTGGGGGCAGCGGTAATGAGGCTACACTCATTGGTTTGTTTCTTTATTCTCATTTATCACTGCTCTTCACTACCTGTTGTATAATATCTGAAAACTTATGTATATTTAATCTTGTTCTTTAGGCAAGTCATATTCTTTTTACCTCATCATATCTGGAACCAGGAGTCCATCATTCCTTCTTAATTTATTAGCTGGTATAATTCTAAAAGAGTAATTTTCTTTCATCAACTCCTTGGTTATCCTTCATACATTCTGTTTAAAAGAGGCTTGATTCTTTTCCTTTGCTAGTTTGCAAAGTGACATGTTTGTTTCCTTCTAATGGAGACCAACAAATTTTAACATATTATGAACTTGAAATTATGTTTTTATGTGTCTTAATATATTGCAGGTATTATTCTCATGGATGCTTAATTTCCTTCATCTTTGGCCAGTAATGGGCTCTTCAGTTTCACTCTTATATCCTTTTAACATAATATTATTAGTCTTTGATACTACCTTGCTTTTCTGTCATAATAAGATGTACTGTAGATGCTAGGAGACTCCTGGATTCCTGATATCATATTTTCATGATTTTTTTCCAGTCTGGGACTGCCCATGTGAGTACAAGTTGGATATAGACAAAATTGCATCATTTTTGTTGCATCTTCAGTTAATTAGCCTATATGTTCAGAAGTTAGCAGTAGATAACTATCAAGTTCTGGAAAATAACCAGGACACTACACATATCAGAGAGCATCATTAGGTGATGAAATTATGAAAGTCAGACTGGTTAATTCAATTATGGATCATTTTTTGGACAAAAGAAATCAGAGGGATAGCACCCAGGGTAAAACTGAAATGGAGAGACAATTAGAATAGATAAATAGAGACCAAAAAGACCTAGAGGGGCTGGATAGAGTGGCGGAAACCTAGTTAGAAGGTATGGAATTAAAAACAGAGACATTTGATAGAAAGGGTATGTTTAAAATGGTGGATAGAAGGCAGAGCTTGAGAGTCCCCAAGTCACTGGAGCTCCCAGCAGAAGGGAACCATGAAGCATACTTGGGGAAACCTCATTATATTCATAATGGCATAATAAGTAGATCTAGGTGAATGAGGCTAATGATTGTTAGGGACCAAACGACAGGCTCTAGGACCTGAGTCATGTTTCCTTGACCAAATTAGGAAGACTTCCCACACACACCAACCAGAAAGAGACAGGACATGCGCTCATCCTGCCTGGCCAATCATGTAACGCCAGCTACTCCTGTAACTGAGACAAAGAACTGCCTGTATATAAGCTGCCATACTCCTTTGGGGCTCTTGTCGGATTCCACTGTGCTGGATGAGACTTGGGCCCTAGCGCACTAGAAATAAACTCCCTTCTTGCCTTTGCATTACTGTGGTGGACTTGCTCTCTCGGTTGGTTCGGAGATATGGGCTCGGTGCATAACGATGAGTGACATAGAGCTATTAATCAGATCTGTATTTCTTCTTTATAGGTCTACAGCTAACGCAGAGACAGAACCCTCTTCTTTGATAATCAGGGAAATTCTCTTCCAGGGTGCTAGAATTTCATCCATTTAATTTTTCATTTTATACTGTGCAGTCTAGTCCTCTTGTGATAGTTAAGTTGAAACACATAATTATTAAGTTTCAACTTAGCTGGAATCACAGTGTGGTCACATTTCTCTGTATTTGCACCCACATCACTGTGATTAGGTTTTTGGCTCTTGAAAACACTCAGAAAAATCTGAAACCAAGAGTCTCTTGGATGATGTCATTGGAATAGATGGCATCTCATCATTCCAGTTGGATTCTTTCTAGTGGCACTCCCATATGGTAACATTAAGTGCAGATTGGAGAGTGATGCTTTCTGTCCTATATACCTCCAATATAGATACTTACAAGGTTTCTTAGAGTTAAATAAATAAATATTTTTCGTATATATATACTGCTTTCAAAGCACTTAATTCTGATATAAGCCTAAATAAGATACATGTTATTGAACATCAATTATGTTTTGTTGATTTTATTTGATTTAATACTTAGTTTATTCATAATTTTCTGGTTGCTTTTGATGTTTATATATCACCTTTGCCATATAGGTATGCTCTACTCTTTTTTTTCCCTTAGTTTTAGAACATTAACTGGAAAAATTTAAAGTAGGTAAGAAGGCATTTTATATGGTCATTTTGTATTAATTTTCTTTTTGACTATTATATTGCTTAACACTAAAAAGGTTCTTCCATAAAAGGAGATTGACTATAAAATAAGCCTGCTCGATAACATGATTTCAAATTTTGAATCAAAAGGTTGGCTACCCTCATTCTCATTTTATCATTTTACATGATTACATTTGCATTACTTGAATACATGTTCTTTTCTCCCATTTGATTATGCTTTTCTTTGACTATGGTGATATTATTTTAATTATAACAATTTATGTGCATTGAATGCTTACTCAGTACTAGGCATTATGGTAAGCATTGATAAAGATTATTTTACTTAATCCTTATAGCAACCTCATAAGGATAGGAATTTTTATGACACTTACTTGACAGTTGTGAACATTTAGGATTAAAGCATGTTGTAACTTCCCCAAGGACAGACATTTGGTTTGCAAGCCCAGGCTGTTTGATATCAAAGTCCATAATGTCATCCACTGTGCTAAATTGATAGGGATATGAATAAGAATCACAATACTTGTATTTAACCACTGATAGTTATATGTATGTATGGCTATATACACATATAGATATAGATACAAAGAGAGAGTGTGAGCAAGAGAGCAAGACACACATACATACACAAACACATACACATTGTGATTATATTTTAAAACTAGTCCTGGAAATTGTGTTTGTAATGTGTATTTGGGAAACTTCATATATTTCTGGTTTCTGATTTGCACTTTTTATTTTTAAAAGTTTCTTGTAGTGCTCAGAAAGCTCTGATGTGCATAGATACTGAAATCCTCCACATTCACTCAGAGACTGTTTAGAAAAATAAATATGCTAGTGAATTTATTTAAAAAATGAAGCTGTTTTTTAAAATCATTGGTAATATGGAAAATTTTCAAAGAACCATACCATTTACTCACTCATTTATTTGTCATCTGTATAGTATATTGACCTCCAGATGTGAACTTCCAGATGTTCAAGGTGGATTTAGAAAAGACAGAGGAACTAGAGATCAGTTTGCCAACATCCTCTGGATCATCGAAAAAGCAAGACAGTTCCAGAAAAACATCTACTTCTGCTTTATTGACTATGCCAAAGCCTTTGACTGTGTGGATCACAATAAACTGTGGAAAATTCTTCAAGAGACTGGGAATACCAGACCACCTGACCTGACTCCTGAGAAGTCTGTATGCAGGTCAAGAAGCAACAATTAGAACTGTACATGGAACAACAGACTGGTTCCAAATCCGGAAAGGAGTACGTCAAGGCTGTATATTGTCACCCTGCTTATTTAACTTATATGCAGATTACATCATGTGAAATGCCAGGCTGGATGAAGCACAAACTGGAATCAAGATTGCTGGGAGGAATATCATTAACCTCAGATATGCAGATGACATCAGCCTTATGGCAGAAAGTGAAGAAAAACTAAAGAGCCTCTTGATGAAACTGAAAGAGGAGAGTGAAAGAGTTGGCTTAAAACTCAACATTCAGAAAACTAAGATCATGGCATCTGGTCCCATCACTTCATGGCAAATAGATGGGAAACCAGTGGAAACAGTGAGAGACTTTATTTTCTTGGGCTCCAAAATCACTACAGATGGTGACTGCAGCCATGAAATTAAAAGATGCTTGCCCCTTGGAAGAAAAGCTATAAACCAACCTAGACAGCATATTAAAAAACAACAAAAGTCCATCTAGTCAAAGCTATGGTTTTTCAAGTAGTCATGTATAGATGTGAGAGTTGGACTATAAAGAAAGCTGAGCGCTGAAAAATTGATGCTTTTGAACTGTGATGTTGGAGAAGACTCTTGAGAGTCCCTCCCTCAAGGGAGTCCCTGCAGGGAGATTCAACCAGTCAATCCTAAAGGAAATCGGTCCTGAATATTCATTGGAAGGACTGATGCTGAAGCTGAAGCTCCAATACTTTGGCCACCTGATGCTAAAAACTGACTCATTGGAAAAGACCCTGATGCTGGGAAAGGCAGGAGGAGAAGGGGATGACAGAGGATGAGATGGTTGGATGGCATCACTAATGTGATGGACATGAGTTTGAGTAAGCTCCAGGAGTTGGTGATGGACAGGGAAGCCTGGCATGCTGCAGTCCATGGGGTCGCAAAGGGTTGGACATGACTGAGTGACAGAACTAAACTGAATTGATAGCATATTGACACAAACATACTTTTCACAGACAGAAGACAGGTCTAGGAAGATGTACAGTGAGGTGTTATTTTTATTATTTTTCAAATAGCAAATTATTGACAGTGACTTTTGCTACATGGTGGGGCTAGGGGTGTTTTAATTTTTTTCTTTCTTTTTGCTTATCTTTTTCCAAGTAAATACAATGAATATGTATTGGGATAGTCATAGCAGAAAGCAAAGAGAGGTTGTTTTTTAATTTAGAGAGCTTTACCATTAAACATGTCCTTCCCTGTGGCAGAGCAATTTAGGGCTAGCCTTTTAGAGGTCATTGTTGGGGTTGGGACTCTTTGGTAATAAGATACTCTTAGGGCACAAAACCTAAGGGTGTATCAAAAAAACTCAGTAATAAGTAGAATAATATTTTAAAAAGAATATTTGAAAATATTCAATATTTTATAATATTCAAAGAAATCCAATTAATGCAAAAAACATACTCGGAACAAATTATCAAAAACTTACATAATGGCAGGATCACACAAGATTGTGATTAGAGATGAGTCAGGTGGATTGTGGTAAATCCTGTGTTTATGGCTAACTTTTAGTAGAGTGAATTACAGTTTTTGATAAATTTTATTTCCATAGGGCAGGAAAATTAGCCAAACAATTAACTCTAGGAAAAATTCTTTGGCTTCTTATAGCTTTGCAATATTTACTATGTACCCAAAATAATACTTACTGCACTTCTTATAGTTCTGTCCTTAGGTGATTGAAGGTGTTTCAGAAACTGTCTGTGGAATAACAGACATGGCTTGTCATTTCTCAGCATATATAAAATACATTTCCTCAAACATTTTTTTCGGTGAGCAACTCACTATATATAGTAGCTTTGTACAAAATAATTTCTTGTGAAAGAAGACAGACCTGTGACTGAGCAGTATGTGTTGAAGCGCTCTTCAGGGAGTTCATGTTTTGTCTGTCTCTTTGGTCCTTTTAAATGGAGAGAACAAAGTAGACCCCAATCCGTGTGTTTCTGCGGTAAATGTATTTAACCACTTTTGAGTAGCAGAGGTTTCTAATCTTTAAGACAAAATCAATATGATGCGCTTTTAGAGACTTCTTTCTAATGCAAAGAAAAGAACCTTAAATTGTCAGTGTTTTCACTTAGAAAGAAGATGGATGTAGAAAAAAATTGTGACGGAAGGTGAGAATTCATGTTTCACAGCTAGTCATTAGGGTCTTCTTTTTTTTTTTTTTTTTTGTTCAGCTCAGTTCAGTTCAGTTCAGTCGCTCGGTTGTGTCTCTTTGCGACCCCATGAATTGCAGCACACCAGGCCTCCCTGTCCATCACCAACTCCCAGAGTTCACCCAAACTCATGTACATCGAGTCAGTGAAGCCATCTAGCCATCTCATCCTCTGTCGTCCCCTTCTCCTCCTGCTCCCAATCCCTCCCAGCATCAGAGTCTTTTCCAATGAGACAACTCTTCTCATGAGGTGGCCAGAGTACTGGAGCTTCAGCTTTAGCATCATTCCTTCCAAAGAACACCCAGGACTGCTCTCCTTTAGAATAGATTGGTTGGATCTCCTTGCAGTCAGGGACTCTCAAGAGTCTTCTCCAACACCACTGTTCAAAAGCATCAATTCTTCGGTGCTCAGCTTTCTTCACAGTCCAACTCTCACATCCTTACATGACCACAGGAAAAACCATAGCCTTGACTAGATGGACCTTTGTTGGCAAAGTAATGTCTCTGCTTTTGAATATGCTATCTAGGTTGGTCAGAATTAGATTAAAATTTTCCCCAGTCATATCAAAGTCTAAGTGTCAGTATCTCTGAACAGCTGTTTCGGAGTAGTTGCTTTCTCACTTTTTAAAATTTATTTTTCTTTTCTCTTCATCTCTTTTTTCTTAACTTCATAAAAGGCTTTGCAGAATTTCTTCCTCCTCACTCTACAGCAGAGACTTTGCAAAGTGATTTATTCAGACTTGTGCGTCTTTTCTGAGCAGAACACCAAAAATGATGTCTTTCTTGGGCTATACTTAACATGACATGAGAATAACTAAAAAGTGAAAAATACTGCAGCTACCCTCATGCCAGCCAAGCAACAGCAAAGAAGTCTCAGTTAGAAAGCTGCCTAAATCCCTTTCCTACAGTAAAACGAAAATCTGGATTCATTTTAATAATATTTTTCACAACTCACTATTCCCATGATAATCTAATCAGCATTGTCAGATTGCCAGTTTAGTAATTCAAAGGTTGTTTCCATTAATTAGTTTTATGACTGGATTACTTGACTCTCCTGCTGCCATATGAAAACTAGCAGAGATGAATATGTTGTGCTTAACAAAATAAATAACTGCTGAATTTGAAAAATGGAGTCAATTTGTCTTCTGTCTTTTCAGTGGCAGATGCGAGATGACAGCTAAATGAGTGATCAGTCCATTTAAGAGGAAAATGTATATCAATATTGCCAACCGCTGCCATCAGACAAACATACATAATTTGATAGGCTGACATAATTCTGTAGGTAAGCAATGTAAAAGCCACTAAAAATATGGTAATCTTGATCTATGGTGAGGAACTTTGAGCCCTTACTCATTCATTTCTCTAAGTACTGAGTGCTCAGGGCTCAGTTGTGTTTGACTCTTTGTGACCCCATGGACTGTAGCCTGCCAGGCTCCTCTGTCCATGGGATTTTCCAGGGAAGAATACTGGAGCGAGTTGCCGTTTCTTTCTCCAGAGGATCTTCCCAACCCAGGGATCGAATCCATGTCTCTTGCATCTCCTGCATTGGCAGGCTGATTCTTTACCACTGAGCCACCTGGGAAGCCCCATCTAAGTACCGAAAGAGTCCATCTAGTCAAAGTTATGGTTTTTCCAGTAGTTATGCATGGATGTGAGAGTTGGACTATAAAGAAAGCTGAACGCTGAAGAATTGATGCTTTTGAACTGTGGTGTTACAGATGTTAGAGAGGTCTCTTGAGAGTTCCTTGGACTGCAAGGAGATCAAACCAGTCAATGCTAAAGGACATCAGTCCTGAATATTCATTGGAACGACTGATGCTGAAGCTGAAACTCCAATACTTTGGCCCCCTGATGAGAAGAAATGACTCATTTGAAAAGACCCTGATGCTGCGAAAGATCGAAGGCAGAAGGAGAAGGGGACGACAGAGGATGAGATGGTTGGATGGTATCACCGATGCAATAGACATGAGTTTGAGCAAGCTCTGGGAGTTGGTGATGGACAGGGAGGCCTGGAGTGTTGCAGTCCATGCGGTCGCAAAGAGATGGACACGACTGAGCAACTGAACTGAACTGAATTGACTGAAAGTTTGAGTCTTTCCCTTGGGCACTTTCACACCTACCTTATATTTAGGATCACTTCCTTGGCAGGGTCCTCAACTTACCTCAGGCCAGATGACTGTTAAAAGGCACAAAGAAGGCATCCCTTCAGGTCCTGAAGGTCACTGTGAACACAAACTCCCACTCAACTTTCATTACCCTGTATAGATTTGTCAAAAGCCTATGTCATGTCAGAATCTAATCTGGGGACTAGTACCACACAAATGAACAGATAACTATCAAAATCCCATTTGAAAGAAATGAAATTTATGGGAAGACATATTGACTGTATATTCTTCAACAGTACTGGTTCCAAACATTTTTTTTTGAGTCATGGACTCCTGAAAAAGGAATGCATTTATAGAGGTATTGCTCCTTGGGCACTTCAGATATGCACAAACCTAACTGAATTTTGCATTCTTTTTTTTTTGTATATAATTTTTCTGTGAGTATAAGGATAGATGGATATGGACTCCAGGTCAAGAAACTGAGCTTTTCTCATTTTTATACATTCAGGAGCAGACTGGCCCCCAGGCTACTTCTTTTTGTCTTCTGTGGAAGTCTAACTGAATTGCTGTATAGTGTTTTGCTAGGCATGGAACATGGTGACTTTGGTAGACAGTCTACAAACTGACAATGATACTGTATCTACTATAGGAGTGTTTTTGAATACTTTGCTTACTGTACTTAAATAGTTGTCTTATCAGGAACAAAGAATACATTTTTCTTCAGAACTAGTACTTAGAAATTTTGCTTTTTGAGCAACTGGATTGATTTAAGTTTAATTACAGACATAGTGAAATTGATTTGTATTAATATTTTCTTGGGTGAATTATTTGCTGCAAAGCACAGAGACAAATTTGCAATGTATCTCCAATAGTTGCTCAGTTGGTATTTTTGTTTCTTTACTTTATAGCTCACATTATTAAAGAAAAAAATGAAATCCAAGTGAATTAACTTTGAAAGATATCCTTGATATAATGTTAAAAAATAAATTGCAGAATAATGCACAGAGTAGGATAGCATTTTTATAAAACAAACAGTGCCCATATGTATTAGTATGAGGATAGAAATAAACTGTAAATGTGAATTATAAAAGAAGGGAAGTTAGAATTGGAGAATCGATAAGGGGAGAGTGAACTCTTTGTTACCTTGATATTCAATTTGTAACAACAAGCATGTTTCAGTAGAAAGATTACCCCCCTAAGCAATCCCCATTCTCAAATGAATTAGTTTCTGTCCTTCTAGTAAGGGGGTTGGATGTGTAAACTGGCCATTACAGTGTAATGTGGTAAGTAGAGTGGCAGAAAGTGATACTGCCACAATCCAAGGGACACCAGGAACCACCAGAAGATGGAAGAGGCAAGAAGGGGGATTCTCCCCAAGAGCGTTCTTCTTTAGAGTGTGGCCCCAGAATGCCTTGATTTCAGGTTTCTGGCGTTCAGACCTGTGAGAGAATGAATTTCTGTTAAAACCACCCAGTTTGTGGTTGATTGTTAGAGTTGTTCTAGGAAATGAACAGAGTTTAATAAGAGGGGCTTTGGTAGGAGAGTGGTTGGTGAGATTGACCAGCTCTGAAGGGGAGAATGCCCTGTGCTCTGACTCCTTACTTCTTCCAGTTTCTTCTTTTCCTCTGTCTTGGATTCAGAAGATCCTGCCTGATTCCCATGGGAGCGGGAGCTAGAGCTCCTGTGTTCCTGCTGTTGGCAGTGAGCACATGATGAGAGAAGGAGGCTTGGACGCAGCGTGTGGGGTTCATCTGTGAGTCAGAAATCACCTGAAGTGTAGAGGAATGTAAGGAAACACAGGCATAACAACTAACCAGTGTGGTGATGGTTATTCTTCGCTTAATTGTAAAAAATAAGGCCTGTTGGCCATTGGGAGTATCATTTGCACAGAAAGAATTAATAAAGTCCTTAAAAATGTCTTATAATCATATTTGCACAATTGATTTGCTTAGTAAATTATTTGTAGAGACGGTACAAACTTAGTTCCAACCTGGCTAATTTATGAGAGTCTAATTTAGTTCATTCAAAATTACTGACACTTTATTGTAGATAAATGCAAATCACATATTTGCTTTTATGTTTGCACTCAACTTTATTGTAGGTCATATAAATAGAATAAATTAAGAGAAAATACCTTGGGACAAATAATGATATGCTCAAATACACTGATGTGCAGCTCACTTAAAGAGTCATTTTTACTAACCTAAAAACTTTTAATCCTTCTCTATCTTTATGGGAAATGTGTATCTCTAGTTACTAATTAGAATAATTCAACATTTAAAAAAATGTTGAATTATTCTCTTTTAGCTGTGTTCCATATAATCAGTGATTGCATTCGCTTAATAAGCAGACATAATCCTAGTAAATAAAAGTTATTGGGACTTCCCTGTTGGTCCAGTGGCTAAGATGCCAAGCTCCCAAGGCAGGGGACCTGGGTCCAATCCCCACATGCTGCAACTAAGAGTTTGCACATCACAACTTAGAGTTTGCGTGCCTCAACTAAAGATTCTTCATGCGCTCAGTCACTCAGTCGTGGCTGACTCTTTGTGATCCCATGGACTCTTGCCCACCAGGCTCCACTCTCCATGGGATTTTCCAGGCAAGACTGCCATTCCACAACTAAAAGATCCTGTATACTTCAATGAAGATTGAAGATCCTGCATGCTGTAACTAAGACCCAGCACAACCAAATATACATACACACACACACACACACACACACACACACACACACACATATATTTTAAAAAGTGATTAGAACATCCCTGGAACACTGCAGACTTTGTTCTTTCTATTTCACTGTGGCATCTGTGAACAGCTATAAACAGGGGCTGTCTCTGAAATGCAAATGGTGCTTTGCTTTCATATGAGGCAGGAGCTCTTTTCAACTGTAGAAAGAGGGAATTCTGAAGCTCTTTCTCATGTTTATACAGAACTTTTAATACCTCCCTGCAAGGGGAAAAGTCCAGATGAGTTTATAACAACTTTTACTATATTATTATAATTACCTTTAAAATATATTATGACAATTCTTTATTCTCTGTAGTAAGGTAATTTTTGTCATCTTTCTTCTTGTTTCTATTCTTCTTTTATTGTCCTTGGTATTCCTTTTTTTTTTTTTTTGATACATGACAGTGTTTTTAGTTTGGTCCTATTGTTACCATTGCTAAATTTAAAACTGAACTCTGTGAATTAAGATGATTGTTCATGAAGTGGATAAATAGATGATACACAAATAGATCAATTGATAGATGGCGAGAGAAAGATACATGGGGGTAGAGTCTCTATTTTGATGGCTTAAGGTCCTTTTTTTCATTTAGCTAGGTAATATAGTCCTATGACGAGGGTTGCTCATTAGCTACTCTGTTCACTTTATTGATTCAATTTATTTACTTGCTAAGACAAAGATGATAAAATGCAGTACTACCTCACTGAATGTGCTGTATAAACCATGAGCTCTGCTTGTACATTGTTGGTCAAGGTCCATTAATTAATCTGGAAAGTATTGATTAAGTCTCCAACTTCTCACTTTCTAAAATCAACAATACAAGATAAGGCTTAGATATACAGAGAAGGTCTGGTGTTGGTGAGAGATTGTGAGACAGATGCCTTATGTCCTTTGGAGTCAGAATCACAAGAGAACCAGAGAAGCAGGGAGTGACATAATAGATTAAAGACTGGCACTAGCTGGGGGAGAAATAGAAAATCTGTTTTCTACAGATATTTGGAAACAAGATTTTATATAGTTGTGAAAGAAAGTTGTGCTTACTTTCATAGCTGCATTATAAATGTAAGAGTTCTTGAAAGGACTTATCAAGTGATGAAGCACTTGAGTACCTTGAAGGAAATTTATTTTTGCAGAGAAGTCTATAGACTCACTTGACCTTAATAAATGAAATCTTTAGCAACAAGCTGTAGGAACTCTGGAGGTAAGAGAGTGACTCCTGTTGGATGTTTGCTTAAGGCTTCTAACTGGGGTACATGGGCAGCTGTCTCTCATTCTTCCAGATGCTGAGGTTGTGCTTGGTGGCAGGTGGGTAAAAGCAAGGAGAATGCCTCAGGTTGCACTGAGGTATATTGCTTTCAGAAGAGAAAGTCAAAGTAGCTTAGTAACTATGTAGTTTAGATAGGTCAGACTCCTTGTGTTGATTCTGTCATCGTGGGATTGCTCATTCTGCTTTCCCAATCTTCAGCCTCCATATGAGTGGTTCTCAAGGTGTAGTTGCTAGGTCAGTAGCATGAGCATAATTTGGGAATTGATAAAGCCTTTTACTGTGTGGATCACAATAAACTGTGGAAAATTCTGAAAGAGATGGGAATACCAGACCACCTGACCTGCCTTTTGAGAAACCTATATGCAGGTCAGGAAGCAACAGTTAGAACTGGACATGGAACAACAGACTGGTTCCAACTAGGAAAAGGAGTATGTCAAGGCTGTATATTGGCAGCCTGCTTATTAACTTATATGCAGAGTACATCATGAGAAACGCTGGGCTGGAGGGAGCACAGGCTGGAATCAAGATTGCCGGGAGAAATATCAATAACCTCAGATATGCAGACGATACCACCCTTATGGCAGAAAGTGAAGAGGAACTAAAAAGCCTCGTGATAAAAGTGAAAGAGGAGCGTGAAAAAGTTGGCTTAAAGCTCAACATTCAGAAAAGGAAGATCATGGCATCTGGTCCCATCACTTCATGGGAAATAGATGGGGAAACAGTGTCAGACTTTATTTTTGGGGACTCCAAAATCACTGCAGATGGTGACTGCAGCCATGAAATTAAATGATGCTTACTCCTTGGAAGAAAAGTTATGACCAACCTAGATAGCATAGTCAAAAGCAGAGACATTACTTTGCCAACTAAGGTCCATCTAGTCAAGGCTATGGTTTTTCCTGTGGTCATGTATGGATGTGAGAGTTGGACTGTGAAGAAGGCTGAGCTCTGAAGAATTGATGCTTTTGAACTGTGGTATTGGAGAAGACTCTTGAGAGTCCCTTGAACTGCAAGGAGATCCAACCAGTCCATTCTGAAGGAGATCAGCCCTGGGATTTCTTTGGAAGGAATGATGCTAAAGCTGAAACTCCAGTACTTTGGCCACCTCATGTGAAGAGTTGACTTATAGGAAAAGACTCTGATGCTGGGAAGGATTGGGGGCAGGAGGAGAAGGGGACGACAGAGGATGAGATGGCTGGATGGCATCACGGACTTGATGGACGTGAGTCTGAGTGAACTCCGGGAGATAGTGATGGACAGGGAGGCCTGGCGTGCTGCAATTCATGGGGTCGCAAAGAGTCAGACACGACTGAGTGGCTGAACTGAACTGAACTGAAATCTGCAGATTCTTGGACCTCACCTTGTGTCTACTGAATCCAAAACTCTGGGGTGGATCCAACATTCTGTGTTTTAACAAGCCCTCCAGATGATTTTGATCCATGCTAGAATTTGAAAACCATGGATCCCTGCTATTCTCTCAGCTTGTTTTACTTTCAAGGCCTGATTATTTTTTCTTTCCTTTTCTTAGGAGCCTCCCACATTTACAGGAGCTAAGAAAATACCTCTTACATAAGATGTACTTGATAAATAGTTGCCCTATGAATGCTTAAAACTCTGAGATTCTGAAAGAAAGGAGAATGTCTTAATTTGAGTTTCTAGAACCCTCCCAGCCGTGGTACTTCTGATCACCTCAGCCCATCACTAGAATTGCTTTTGTGTTTTATGTCATAAAAAATTTCAAGTGTTCCATGAATAACAGTAAAACATGAACCTGCCCTCAGGGAGCCACAAGTAGAGTGTGACAACCATCTCAAAACAATTACACTGAAGTGTGCAAATGATGTGTTTATGGTGAGCATTCTTCCAAAATTTCTTAGAATGGGATCACCATAATTATTTTATGTACTTTTCCTCAGAAATACCTGCATTTCACTTTGATTACATGTTCCATATTTTGGTTTAGAAATTACAATGACTATGGTCATAATGCAGCTAATGAAAGAAGGGAAATGGATATTTAGAGAAGTAAGGATTTTAATAGAGTCCTTAACCTGAAGACAAGACAGTCAAACCATTCAGGTATTTTGACTTGGGTTGGGGAGAGGATAATAGTTTGAGAATTTGGAGAGCTATGGGATCCTTCCAGTTTAATACAGTTACTTACAACAAAGGGACATGTGTTGGAATGGTACAAGAGTATGGGTCGAAATCCCAACTCTACATGTATTTGCTGTATAAATTTCAAGTTATTTAATTTCTCTGCATGCCTAGTCACATAGTTGTATCTGACTTTTGTGATTCCATGGATTGTGGCCTGTCTTCTGTCCATGGGATTATTTTTCAAGCAAGAATACTGTAGTGTATTGCCATTCCCTTCTCCAGGGGATCCTATATACTGACTTCTATGAGTTTTCCAATCCTTAACCTTTGTAACCCACAACAATGGAAATTTCACATGATTCAAATCAATATCTACCTCAAAGAATTGTGGGGATTTGTGAAGTCAGTATCTAGGATACCTGGTATATATAAATTTATATATAAATGTTCTGAATTATTTTTGAGAACATTTTTAGTATGGAAGGGGCCTGTTTTTTTTTATCCTGTATTTACTATTTATGCAGACATAAAGATGTAGTATCTTACATGCATGTTGTTAATATTTAAAGTATTCACAATTTAGTGTTGGTACTTGTCTTGAAATGAATTTTGAATTGTGTAGAACACTTACCCCTATTTTGCTTTGGTTTGAGCAGGGAGAAAAATAGCTTAAGGCTGTCAGCCTTTGGTATATTAAAAAACATTGTTCATGTTTTCATTTAGGCTCTCCTGCCGCAATGGGTATAAAATGGCTTTAACCCGTCAGCATCAGCCCTGTTTCTGCTATGGAGCATCTCTGCTAGGCGGGGGCCTGTCACTTCTGTGTCAGTGCCATGCATTCCACACTGATTTAAATTCAGTCCCCAAATACCAGTTAATAATAAGGAATAGTTTGTTTCCGAGGAGGAGACAAGAATCTGTGATAATGCTTTATAGAAAACAGTGTCAAAATTCATGACTTGCTGCCTGTTTGGAAAAGAAGGCAGAAAGAGAGCTGGACATGCTGCATGTTTTTATTCACTAAAAAAAAAAATAGTCTTTGCAGCATTATTATCCTTGGGTGTTGGCATTGAGCAGGGCTGGTGGAAAGGCTTATCTCCATCCTGAATTTTTATCCTCGAGTCAGGGTTGTGTTGTGTTTTCCATTGCTTGGCAACAACATCCAGTTCTAGGTTGAACACTCATGGGACGTCTTCTGGTTGCCAGAGAAAACCATCTGAAATGTGCCATGCCTGCCATTTGTTCAGGCAGTAGTTTTTTAATACTGGTTCTCTTTTCTTTTTTCTTCTCTCTCAGCCAGCATTTAAACAGTTGTTGTTGAAGGAGAAAGATACGTAGTGTCCTCATGCCTCTGTCTCACTTCTGATTCACCATTCTTCCCTTGATGGGATCTGCGAAGAAGTCTCAGTAATTGGGAAAATGGCATTTTGAAATTTCAGCTCTTTCTTTCTGAGAAATTTTTTTTTTGCTTCCAACCAGAGGGTAAGATGGTGTAGGTGTGGTCGAAAGAGCTTAGAATCAGGTGGTCTCACTGACTGTATTGATTTCACTGGTAAAATAAGGGGGTTTGGATTATATTATGAACATATGAATAAATGTTTCATGAAGTCCATACTGGCTCCAACAGTTCATATTATAGTCTAACTCTATTTTATCTTAAAGAGAAACATTGCTCTTCTCAGTAGCTGTCTTGCTGTGACTTTGGAGACATCACGGTTTCTTTTAGCAGCTGAGGATGGCCTCACTATAACAACATTTACAACTTGACTCTAAGTAAGAAGCATAGAGTAGAAAGAGCACAAGATTTTATGATCCTTTTGAGTCCTCAGTACCTGAGACATAAAAATGTACCTGTTAAATTTTTTGCTGAGTAAGTCAGATGGGAAGTTAGGAAGTGTGGATTCTATTGCTGAAGCAGGCTGGCTGTGTAACCTTGGCCAGGTCATGACGGCCACCTGGGCTTATGGTGGGGAGGCTGTCCTAGGTGACCGCAAACATCTTTCCTAGCTTTAAAGTTCTCTGAATCTGGATCCCAAAACAAATTGCTTTTTGAAAGCTCTGTTTACTTTTTTATAAGCACTCGCATGTTGACCATTCATGAAATGGAACACAGTTATGTTTTAGTATGAGTTTAAACTGGTTGCAATAAGAGCACTGACAAATGTTAATTAGATTAACCAGCTTTCATCTGGAAACTCCCAGGATGGAAACACTGATACTTTAGTTTGGTTCCTTTCTGAGGAGCAGAGCTGATGCAGAGAACGGAAAAGGAAGCCAGGGGAAGAAAGGGCAAAATGTAGTGGTGTTGAGCGTGGGGCAGCTGGAGCACTGAGAAGTGTGAAGACAGATGCTGGCAGGGTGGGAGGAGAGGTTGAAAAGAAGAGCAGGGTACCTTGTGGTGTCCTTGGCCAAGATGCAATCAGGCAGAGTCCTGGTGCTGGGAGCCACATGTGCACATGGCTGCTTACTCTTCCACATGGGTTTGTGGCCGCGAATTCTTAGCAGTCACCGTCTAGTTGTTTGTACTTTCAAGATTTGCGTCCCAGCAAATATGGGTGCATCCTTAACCTCACTGTGCTTCAATCTCTTCTTTTTTTTAATTTTTTTTCAGTCTCTTCATTTTTAAACTGGGGATAATAATGGGGATTATGTGACAGTGCATGCAAAATGCTTAGGTTAGTGTTTCAGGAATGTTAGCTTAAAATTAATAAACATCAAAACATTAGCTATTGTCTTTATTATTACTACTACTATCACTCATTCATTAGAAGAAGTAGACCAGCTCACTGCTTAAATGGAAGCAAGCAGAGTGTTGGCAAGGTAGCTCCTGCTTTCATCCCAGAAAACTGCCCAAACTTTCACTCTGAAAAAACACTTTCCTCTCACATGACTTTAGTTCATTTTAGGGCAGCCTCGTTCTCTTGGGCAAAATATTTCCCTCTTACTGTGATACTCTTTCAAAATGGACATATTCACTGAGGAGAGCATATCAAGTCCCTAAGATATTAATAGTATTATGAAATAATATCTAGAATCTCTTTTCTGTTTGATGAGAGAGAGAGAGAATGAATATGAGTGAATCGAAAGGTGAGAGTGAATTAGATCTAGGAAGGGGAAAGAATTATGTCCTTAAAGAGGAACAGGAAAGTGGAGGTGAACAGGAAGACTACAAGAAAAGCAGCCATCAGAAAGGACAAGTGTCCTCTATTTCAGACTTCTGTTCGGCAAAAAGGTTGCAATTAGTAGAGTGTAATTTCATGAAAATTTAGATCCAACATAATTTTTTGTAATTCCCACAGTAATAGCCTTGGGGCTTAGTATTTTTTACATCTTAAATTGAATCTTCATTTATATTTGCAAGAAAAATCTGCAATTTCTCCTCCTTTGGATATTCTGTTGATATCTCCAGTTTTCTGCCATTTTTTGTATATTTAACAGAGACACAGTGGGGCTTGCTTAGTATGGATCGGATAGTAAAACAGGCTGTAAAAGATAAAAAAGGTGGAGACCAAAACATCACCCAGGGAATTCTGTAGGCAGAGCATGTGATTATAGGACCCTGCAGTCAGGGAACTCTTGAGAATGATTAATTCTAGTCATCAGAGTGAACAGAAATATGGATATTGGCAAAGACAAAAGCTATGTGGAATATCTTACAGGGAATATCAGAATGGAAAGTCTTTATATGAAAAAGTGGATTAACATCTGATTATTTAAAGTCGGTGCATTTTGGAGTTATAGACGACCGTGAGTAACTTAGAAGCTAGCCTTTGGTGGAGAGGAGAGTCATTGGTCTTTCCTCTCTTCTTGCATCGCCTCTACATCCCAGAAAGCAAGTGCTGCCCCTTTCCTCAGTCCCTTTATGGTTTCTTCTTTTACAGCTCTAAGTCCATTTCCTCCGTAACACTTCCCTTCATGCTTCCAAATGCGGGTAGTATTCTTACTTCCTAACTATCTAGACCTCTTTATGGACACTCCAAGTTTGTACCTGTGATTCTTGTATATTATTTGTCTGCATATCTAGATTATAAAGTCTTTGAGAAAAAGAATTCCATCTGTATATCCTATACAGTATATTGTTAGTATAGACATAATAAATACTCAATTGTGGTTGAGTAAAAATTTCAGTTTTTATAGGGAAAAATTTAAGATTATCAATCCAAATTAAAAGAAATTTGTCTCCCTGGAATTGGTGACTTGAGAGTAAGGATTGTCATCATTTTGACTAAGCAATTGCTAGTGATAAACAAAAGCTCAAGTATGTCAGTCAAAAATTTCATTTTAAAGCAAAACCAGTAAGACAATCTTTGAGCCCATTGGTTCATGCATCATAATTATACTTGCACAGTGTATTCTGTTTTCTTTGAACTGAAAAAATGCTGCTGATGTCAGAGTATTGGGATTTCCAATGTACTAGAATGATTTTTCTTTTTTTACCAATAGACATGGCTATTTAATTTTAAGGGATATTTTAAATATAATTTATATATAAAAATTCTCAGAATGCAAAACTCTTTAAGATTTGGCACATAGTTCATGCCTCTTTATTTTAAAACCTTATTTTCTTTCACACAACCCAGTGATGTTTTCTAATAATTTATTGTAGGTTGGTGTCTAATATTTCCCTAAATGTCCTAGAACTTGAGGGTTGATTTTAAACAAGTGCAGTAAGTCTCAGAGAAGCCATTGGATCCAGGAGAAGGAGCATCATGTTAGAGGGTCTGGACTGTGTCCAGAGTCTGGCCCATTCTACGCAGACAGTGGCTGCCGAGGTCTTTAAAGTGGTTTCTGTTTGCTCCATATCTAAATGAAATTTAGTCTAAAGTATCTGAGGTCTTTAGTAAAAATGTCTTACCCAATGTGGGTGGACTCAACCTCTTGGCCTGGAACAGAAGGGAGAACATAGGCCTCACCTTCTCCTAGGAGCATAGCTGGGAGATCAGGTCTGGCTTTATGCATGTGACTGCCCCCATAGGGTGGGGCACGTGGACACTTTCTCTCCCCAGCTGCACTGCTTTCTTTTTTCTGAAGGACTTACAAGATTCAAGATTCTTGGGTAGCAACACTGCAAGAGTGAAAATGTAGTAGAGGAGGGACACAGAATGGGTGAATTTGTAGCAGTAGGTTTCCTTTTTCCCTTTTTCTGTTTTGATCGGGATTTTGCTTTGGACTATCTAGAACAAATTATATGGTGATTTATAGTTTACAGTGTAAGCATTATAGGATGTCCTATCCTATAGTGTTTTCCCCAGTATTGTTTTCCTGTGATGACAACTTAATCAATTCCAGCTCTCCGCGCATTGTGAGCTTGAATTCATCACACTGCTGCTCCCTAAGTCCATGTGTGGTTGTGACATAGGTGTCCTTCCCCTATGAGAGCATCTATCTCACACTCTCAAAATAACCAGATCAGGGGAGGGGAAGTTCTGTGTCTAGAATTGTTTTTAGTTTTATTGAGATGTAATTGACTTATAATGTTGTATACCTTTAAGATGGGAAGTCCTGGTGGCCCAGTGGAGAAGAATCCACCTGCCAATGTAGGAAACACGGGTTTGATCCCTGGGTTGGGAGATCCCCTGGAGAAGGAAATGGCAACCCACTCCAGTATTCTTGCCTGGGAAATCTCATGAACAGAAGAGCCTGGTAGGCTGCAGTCTATGGGGTCACAGATAATTGGACACAACTTAACAACAAAAAGGATGTGCAGCATAGTAATTTGAAATGTATATATATTGTGAGATTATTACTGCAATAGAGCTACTCATTGCAGCATTATTCACAATAGCTGAGACAACCTGTCTAAGAATGAATGGATAAAGAAAATGTGTGTGTATCAGTTCAGTTCAGTCGCTCGGCCGTGTCCGACTCTTTGCGACCCCATGAACTGCAGCACGCCAGGCCTCCCTGTCCATCACCAACTCCCGGAGCTCACTCAGACTCACGCCCATCGAGTCCGTGATGCCATCCAGCCATCTCATCCTCTGTCATCCCCTTCTGCTCCTGCCCCCAATCCCTCCCAGCATCAGAGTCTTTTCCAATGAGTCAACTCTTCACATGAGGTGGCCAAAGTACTGGAGCCCCAGGGCTGATCTCCTTCAGAATGGACTGGTTGGATCTCCTTGCAGTCCAAGGGACTCTCAAGAGTCTTCTCCAACACCATAGTTCAAAAGCATCAATTCTTCAGCGCTCAGCCTTCTTCACAGTCCAACCCTCACATCCATACATGACTACTGGAAAAACCATAGCCTTGACTAGACGGACCTTAGTCGGCAAAGTAATGTCTCTGCTTTTGACTATGCTATCTAGGTTGGTCATAACTTTTCTTCCAAGGAGTAAGCGTCTTTTAATTTCATGGCTGAAGTCACCATCTGCAGTGATTTTGGATGCCCCAAAAATAAAGTCTGACACTGTTTCTACTGTTTCCCCATCTATTTCCCATGAAGTGATGGGACCAGATGCCATGATCTTCATTTTCTGAATGTCGAGCTTTAAGCCAACTTTTTCACTTTCCTCTTTCACTTTCATCAAGAGGCTTTTTAGTTCCTCTTCACTTTCTGCCATAAGGGTGGTATCATCTGCATATCTGAGGTTATTGATATTTCTCCCGGAAACCTTGATTCCAGCTTGTGTTTCTTCCAGTCCAGCATTTCTCATGATGTACTCTGCATAGAAGTTAAATAAGGAGGGTTACAATATACAGCCTTGATGTACTTCCTATTTGGAACCAGTCTGTTGTTCCATGTCCAGTTCTAACTGTTGCTTCCTGACCTGCATACAGATTTCTCAAGAGGCAGGTCAGGAGTATGTGTATATATATGTGTGTGTGTGTGTGTGTGTGTATATATACACAATGGAATATTATTCATCCATAACAAAGAATTGGAGAAGGAAATGGAAGCCCACTCCAGTTCTCTTGCCTGGAGAATTTCAAGGACAGAGGAGCCTGACGGGCTACAGTCCATGGGATCACAAAGAGTCAAACATGACTCTGCGACTGTATAACAAAGAACAAAGTCTTGGCACTTGTCACAGCATGAGTAGACCTAGAGGAAGTTATGCTGAGTGAAATAAGTCAGATAGAGAAAGATAGATACTGTATGATCTCACTTATATGTGAAATCTAAAAAGTTGCACTCAGTCTTCAACCTTTCTTTAGGCTCCTAGGAGGGCAAATTATTGCCTCTCCTTTTCTCTGCTCTCCCTGCTTCAGCCTCTCAGGGCACAGTCCCACCATCTGCCAGCATGATGTGCTCCTACCTCCAAAGAGAGCAGAGTGATACACTTTGTATATTTTTAAGTTATTGATTTTTGCCTGATATTTAGTATTGGTGTTTTTTGTTGTTGTTGACATTCAAATCTTCCTTAAGTAACTCGAACAGATGTATTTGAAATAGGAATATGCTACGTTTGGAACTCTGTATTTAATATTTAAATTTTGTTTAAAATTCTTATTTGCATGCTATGTTGTTGCATTTAAGAAATAAAAAAACCAAGTCAAATAAGATAATATATTTGGAAAGGGAGACACCATATAAATCCAAGAACCTGGCAACCCTCCATGAATGCCAATATTTCTTAATGTACACATTTCCTATGATGCATTCAAAAGATAAAATTGATTAAAATAATTGCATAAAATGTGACACTAATTAATCTAAAACATTATATATTATTTTAATAAACATTTATTTAGTATTTGCTATGTTCCTGGGTACTGTTTTAGAACTAGGGATATTTAAAGAATAATCATACATGGCCTCTGTTCTCCAGAGCTGTTCTCAAGAGCTCAGTCTAACCAGGGACATTGCAAGGATAGAATTAACCACTTTGGGGTTAACAGCATAGGAATTCTAAGAAGATTCCTAATTTTGAAGCTCTGGGAATGCTTTATATTGAGATCCCCTCTTTACAAAGCCAAGTTGTTTAACTTGAGCAGAAGTGGTTTGATACCAGGCTACACAATGGATTTAGAGCTGGGTTCAATACGAAGTCACAGCATTCACCTTTTTCTCTCTTGTTCTTCATGCTGAAGCTACGTAGAACTGAAATCCCAAGCAGCCCTCTAGGATTTAACTTGTGAATTTAATATTAAACTGGAAGGTAAAGGCCAGTCTACCTCTCAGATGAGGCCCTACAGCCTATGCATGAGCTGAAGTTCAAATTTATCTGGGTGTCCCATGTTTGTCTGATAGCCCTATTCCAGCCCAATACATGACAGCTGGTGGTGAGTGCTGAGGAGAAAATGGAGCAGGGAGGACCATGAGGAGTGCTGAGAAGGTGGGGAGAAGGGTTGCTGTTTACAGCAAGATAGGGTGGACAGGGGAGGCCTCTCTGAGGCAGGGTTTGAGCAGAGACCTGCAGAGGAAGTCAGTGAGCCATGTGTCTGTCTGGGGGAAGAGCATTCCCGGCAGCAGGGACAGCTAAGGGTGCTAAGGTGGGAGTGTGGCCAGTACTTTCAAAGACTAGCAAGTGGGCTGGGAGGGCTGGAGTGGAAGGGCAAGGGGAAGATCAGCAGCGTATGAGGTCAGAGGAGTAATAGGAGCCAGATGGCACAGAGCGTGGCAGGCCATTACAAAGACCTTATTTTTAACTCAGATGGGAAGACATAGGAGGATTTTGAAAATAGTAGTGACATGATTTGAATTTCTATTTAAAAAGTATCACTTTGGCTGTGTGTTAAGAAAGGACTGAAGGAGGAATTTGGGAGACTGTAATAAAGCCACTGTAGTGATTCAGTAAGTAGTGGTGATGACTTGGCAAGATGATGGTGGTAGTTATGATGGTGATAAGTGGTTGTGTACCACCTACCTGTATCCGAATATGTTAGAGAAATTGAGAGAAGGGAAGCTCTTGTGAAGCCCTCATTATGAAAAGAGATGGCAGATGGAGGAGCAGGTGAACATGACTGGGGACCCCAGGTAGGTTTCTAGGTGGAGGTGATGGAGTTGAGCCATGGATGCTGACTGAAGTTGTGCTTGTTGAAAAGACGATGAGAGCCAGTCCATTCTGCTTTTTTCTCTTGTTCCTACTGGTAAAGGACCCCTCCTTCTATCTGAAGTCATTCCAACGGCTGTGTAGTTCATTCATCCCCAAGGAACTGTTGATGACTGTTGCTCTTTCAGAGGCAAAAGTTCTGCCTCTAAAAAATAAACATGTTTTAATCTAATATGGATTGTGTGTGTGTGTGTGTGTGTGTGTGTGTGTGTGTGTTACTCAGCCATGACCAACTTTGTGCTACCCCATGGACTGTAGTCCACCAGGCTCCTTTGTCCGTGGAATTCTTCAGGCAAGAATAACCAGGGTGGGTTGCCATTCCCTTCTTCAGGGGATCTTCCTGACCCAGTAATTGAACCTGGGGCTTCCCTAGTGGCTCAGATGGTAAAGCATCTGTCTGCAATGCAGGAGACACGGGTTCGATCCCTGGGTTGGGAAGATCCCCTGGAGAAGGAAATGGCAGCCCACTCCAGTATTCTTGCCTGGAAAATCCCATGGACCACGGAGCCTGGTAGGTTACCGTCCATGGGGCTGCAAAGAGTCGGACACGACTGAGTGACTTCACTTCTCCTGCATTGCAGATAGATTCTTTACCATATCAGCCACCAGGGTATGATATGGTAATACATACCATACTATGTATGTATACATCGTATGTGTACATACAATACACCAATATGTATTATAGATAATATTAAAATAATATGATTTATCTCATTTGTTTATAAACATCTTAGCTATGATTCTCAGTTTTTCCTTTTTATTAGCAGTATGTGAACTTCATACCTCCCGTTACATATTTTTTGATATTATTCTGTGTGAGAACAAACTGCTTTAGCAGGATAGTATCCTAGAGCTGCTGTAGCTTTTGAACCCCATTGTACATGTGAGGAAGTAGTTCTAGAGCATGAAAAGTCTTTTACAGCTTTACTCCCTGCCTCCTATACAGGTCTATGTTATATACTTTAGTTTTGAATTGTTCTGAACAGTCTTTTTAAAATTTTGTTTTCTCCCGTATACTTTTAGGGGATGAAAAATCTAAACAAGCAGATATTTCACAATAGGAGATTAGCTGTGACTTAACATTGTCTCCCAAATACACTTGATCCTGTGGACCCTGGTTCCTTCCTTCCCTGGTGAGGGAACTGTTTCTCTCCATCCCAACCCATTTTGCTGATCCTCTGCCACGTTCATTTTGTTCTTTCTAGGCACAGGTGAAGGTGACAATGAGGTTTGCATTTTTTTTTTAATGTGAAACAGGTGTGGATAAGCTCTCACGTCAAATTTTCTTTGAAGGAAGAAATACATTTTTCCTGCCAGAAGATGTTATTAAGAGATTAAATAAATTTTAAAGAGTATATTTGTTTTAATAAAAACCCTATTTAGTTTCTAAACAACATGTATCCATTTGTAGTCTGCATTATAGAAAAACAGATAGTGCAATAGCTTTGGATGGATATTTGATCACTCTTCTCCATCAGTTGAGTCAGTTCAGTCGCTCAGTCGTGTCTGACTCTTTGCGACCCCATGAATCGCAGCACACCAGGCCTCCCTGTCCATCACCATCTCCCGGAGTTCACTCAGACTCACATCCATCGAGTCTGTGATGCCATCCAGCCATCTCATCCTCTGTCGTCCCCTTCTCCTCCTGCCCCCAATCCCTCCCAGCATCAGAGTCTTTTCCAATGAGTCAACTCTTCACATGAGGTGGCCAAAGTACTGGAGCTTCAGCTTTAGCATCATTCCTTCCAAAGAAATCCCAGGGTTGATCTCTTTCAGAATGGACTGGTTGGATCTCCTTGCAGTCCAAGGGACTCTCAAGAGTTCTCCAACACCACGGTTCAAAAGCATCAATTCTTCAGAGCTCAGCCTTCTTCACAGTCCAACTCTCACATCCATACATGACCAATGGAAAAACCATAGCCTTGACTAGATGGACCTTAGTCGGCAAAGTAATGTCTCTGCTTTTGAATATGCTATCTAGGTTGGTCATGACTCTTCTTCCAAGGAGTAAGTGTCTTTTAATTTCATGGCTGCAGTCACCATCTGCAGTGATTTTGGACCCCCCAAAAATAAAGTCTGACACTGTTTCCACTGTTTCCCCATCTATTTCCCATGAAGTGATGGGACCAGATGCTATGATCTTCATTTTCTGAATGTTGAGCTTTAAGCCAACTTTTTCACTCTCCTCTTTCACTTTCATCAAGAGGCTTTTTAGTTCCTCTTCACTTTCTTCCATAAGGGTGGTGTCATCTGCATATCTGAGGTATGAGTGACAAGCAGATGATGTCTTATTATTTCCAGTGGAGAGCCTTGAATGAAGCCTGTAAGCCTTTGAATGGTCTGTTTTGTATCTAGGTGGAAAACATTTAGCTCAGCCTTTTTCCCTTCTTTTTTTGCATAGACACATTACTAGGCTATGTTAACTCTGAAGAATAAATTGACTCCTATCTCTATATTTGGAAAAATGTTCACTTTGGGAATGAGGACATAGATTCACACTGTGGATCTGGAGTCATAATAAACAGCAAAGGAGTGGGAATTTGAAAAATGGAGTCAACAGTAAATATGTCTAAAACTAATATAAATGTTGATAATAGACACAGGCAAATTAATTAAGCAGAAGCTTATTATGGCTATGTTATGAGTTTTGGGGTAGATTAGCACCATTAGGCAGAGAAGGCAATGGCACCCCACTCCAGTACTCTTGCCTGGAAAATTCCATGGATGGAGGAGCCTGGTGGGCTGCAGTCCATGGGGTCACGACGAGTCAGACACGACTGAGCGACTTTACTTTCACTTTTCACTTTCATGCATTGGAGAAGGAAATGGCAACCCACTCCAGTGTTCTTGCCTGGAGAATCCCAGGGATGGGGGAGCCTGGTGGGCTGCCGTCCTGGGGTTGCACAGAGTCGGACACGACTGAAGCGACTTAGCAGCAGCAGCAGCAGGCCCATTAGGGGTGGAGCCCATCTCTTAGTCATTGCCTGATTTTGTACTCTCCACCTTCCATACCACTTTTGCACTCACACCACCTAACACCATGCCTTTCTAGAAGGACTTTCATTAAATTTGTTGAATTATTGAAAATAATTGATTTTAGTTTAATTGGTGCTACATTTGAACTTTTTGTGCACTGGATTCATATGGTTAATCTCTTAATGTATCATGAAATATATTGATGCTTATACTTTATGATGACTGCACAGCTTTAAATGTCAGAGAATTCTGTTTTGATGTAATGAGTCTTTTAATAAAAGTTTAATTACAGGGATTTATAAATATAGTTCAGATTTTATATTTCTGTAAGCCTTTATATATACATATATGAGCAAATAAAATAATTCCTGACCTGCTCCAAATATTAAAAGTTTACCTTGATATTCATATCAATAGCATTGGATCTATCCCACACTGTATTAGCTTAAGTAAGTAAAGTCTCTCAGTCATGTCCAACTCTACCTGGCTCCTCTGTCCATGGGATTTTCCAGGCAATAGTACTGGAGTGGGTTGCCATTTCCTTCTCCAGAGGATCTTCCCGACCCAGAGATCGAACCTGGGTCTCCCGCATTGTAGACAGACGCTTTACCATCTGAGCCACCAGGGAAGTCCTTATACTTTATATATATATATATATATATATATATATATATATATATATATATATAAAATATATGAGCAAATAAAATAATTCCTGATCCTCTCCAAATATTAAAAAATTACCTTGATATTCATATCAATAGCATTGGCTCTGTTCCACACTGTATTAGCTTAGGCTGCTATAACAAAATACTATAGATGGAGTGGTTTAACAACAGAAATTTATTTCTCACAATTCTGGAAGCTGGGAAGTCCAAGATCAAGGTGCCAGCCAGTCAGTTTCTGATGAGGGTGCTCTTCCTAGCTTTCAGATGGCTGCCTCCTCCCTGTGTTCTCACATG
Organism: Ovis canadensis; assembly: GCF_042477335.2. Taxonomy (NCBI): domain Eukaryota; kingdom Metazoa; phylum Chordata; class Mammalia; order Artiodactyla; family Bovidae; genus Ovis; species Ovis canadensis. The sequence goes on along the minus strand of NC_091262.1, from coordinate 62,252,902 downwards.
GCTTTTTCTTAATGTCTGTACACATGTAGTTTACCACTCTTTGATATCTCTTCTTATATGAGTATTACTCATAACAAGAAAGCTCCACCTGCATGACCTTTTCCATCCTAATTACCTCCCAAGGGACTCATCACCAAGTGTCATCCCACTGGGAGCATCAACACGTTCATTTTTGGGGGTGGGGCACAAATACAGAGTTTGTAACACATGCAGAGCACATTTCTTACATGTCTATAGTGACGACCCTGACTACTTCATGTCAGCTTCTTTGGCCTTTGACATTCATGCTGACCCCTAAGATGAGATAAAAGAAAGTAAATAATTGGTAAATGAGGAGAATGCAATGAAAGTACAGCAGTGGAACCACTTAACTTAGATGACAGTTGGGAGTAAAACCAATAAAGAGGTCGGAATGTTATTGACCAATGAAAAAATTTTAAATGCTAAAGCATATGAGGCTTAGTCAGACAAAGGATGACAGTCAGTGTACTGAAGTGGCATTGAGATGCTTGCCGAAGAACTTGGAGTAGCCACCACAGCAGGTACCAGCCTCTGGGTACCCACATGCTTCTCTGGGAGTATATCAGAGATGTGTGGAGTCTAGGTGCTAACAGGTGTTTGCCTCTCTTCCCAAAGTTCGTCTGCCCCTGAAGAATTCCAAGTCTATATCTGTATGTGGTTAGTCACGAGTTGTGGTAGCCACAATGTCCCAGCAATTGCTTTGCTTCAGTAGTTCAGGCAGATGAAGCCTAAAGAGCATCTTCTTACACTCCTCAGGTCACTCTGTCTAGGGTGTGAAGACAGCTCATTAGCTAAGAGTCTTTACCCTGGCTCTGTAGTGATGACATGGACATTGAGAGTCTGGAATGTAGCTGCAGAGATGTGCGGCCTCCATTAATGAGAACATTGGACATATTATTTTAACACTATAATATAATTAGTGAAGCAATGTTTCCATTAGATAAAACTTCTGCAAGTCTTTATTAGTCCTAATAGTCCCTCTAGACCTACTAGAACACCAGAATATTATTTCTCATGTGATCTGTCCAGCAAGATTTGAGTTTTCTTTCTTAGTGATATCACTGGTGCAAGCTACCATATGAGAGAAAGGTCAACCATAGGACAAGGATCAAAGAATTAAGTTTGTGAATCCTACCCTTGGAATTCTCCCTGGAGCTTGTCTTTTTCTACTAGTTTACTCTGTTCCTGGAATTAAAAGTCAGCAGCTATGGTTAGGAAAAGCTATTGATTATTTAACTACTGTGCTATTATCTACACTACTAATTACCTCTGTTAATGGAAGATTCTTTAGGTTAGGAATCATGTGTTATTCACTAGTGTATCTGAAACATTTAGCATTTTACTGAATGGAATAATCATGAATGAATTAGATTTTTCTAAAAACAGAGGCAAGATTAGTTCTCAAGAGGAAAATTATAGTATTTATATCCCTTACTGCTGCTGCTAAGTTGCTTCAGTCTTGTCCAACTATGCGGCCCCATAGACGGCAGCCCACCAGGCTCCCTGTCTCTGGATTCTCCAGGCAAGAACTGGAGTAGGGTGCCATAGCTTTTTCCGATTTGTATTCCTTAACTCTGGGACAAATGAAAAACCCTTCCTTTCAAAATTGGGATCAGTGGCACACCATGTTCACAACAGAGGTTGATTTTCTCCTCTCATTTCCTTTCAGTATGATTCTAATACTCATAACAGATATTGTATATTGTATGCTCATTAGAGTTTAAGAACTATGATATACACTTTAAATTACACTAAAAATAATAACACTGAAAATAGTTATTCAGCTCTTGCTATGTGCCAGATACTAAGTGCTTTATATACAGTAAGTAAGTAAAGTCGCTCAGTCATGTCTGACTCTTTGTGACCCCATGAACTGTAGCCTACCAGGCTCCTCCCTCCATGGGATTCTCCAGGCAAGAGTACTGGAGTGGGTTGCCATTGCCTTCTCCAGGAAACGATAAGGGAAACATTAATCAGGCGGGATGTTTTGGGTTTTCTTTAGTTGAGATGGCATTTGTAGTTGGGCAGGGGGTGATAAGTCTTCTGGGCAGCTGTAGGGAGTGGAAGGTTTCTGGACAGGGGGTGGTAAGTCCCAGATAGATATAAGCAGCCTGGAGAATCAGGGCAGAACCTAAAGTTCTGTTTTATTTTCTCCAAAGTTAGATGATTCAGCAAGGGTCTTTGAGACTGTTGTTTTCTTTTTTAGGCCCAAAAGACTCCTTCATTCCAGACCCTGAAATCATAAAAAAGTGGGAAAAAGGGCGCCGTATCTCTCTGGCTACTTCCTTCTGGATAGGGGCGACAATTTTGGGTCTGGAATGGAGGATCGTCTTAGGGCCCAGGGTCTCTTTTTTCTCAGTTCCATATTGCAGATGGGGAAACTAATAAGGCACAGAGAGGCACGCATGGCCCAGTCAGCTGGTAGGTATGCAGTCAGACATTGAACTTAGCCTCTGTGCTGGCTCCTTTAAGCCTTTTTCAGTGCTGTCTCCTGTATGCGATGCTGCCTCCAAGGCTGTCACTGGTCCTTTTGGTCCTTTGCTGCAAATTAGAAAGGAGCACGTCTTCCTCAGTAATAAGAAATTTTACAAACATAAAGCCATTGTTTAGGAATTATGCAAATTGAATGATTAAACATAAAATTATAGATCTTTTGAATTTTTAGTCAAACTTTCAGAAAATAGCCCCTGGGATATAAAAGTTTATTTCATAATACACTTCTTTATGAGAAATTGAATTACTTATGACAAATTGAATGCTTTCTCCAGTATCTCTTTTTCTATAGAAATGGTTCCTAGATTTGTGTGGCATCTCTTTTGTGGTGTGTTAGACCTTAAGGTGGAGAAGGTGATGACACCCCACTCCAGTACTCTTGCCTGGAAAATTACATGGACAGAGAAGCCTGGTAGGCTGCAGTCCATGGGGTCGTGAAGAGTTGGACATGACTGAGCAACTTCACTTTCACTTTTCACTTTCATGCATTGAAGAAGGAAATGGCAACCCACTCCAGTGTTCTCGCCTGGAGAATCCCAGGGACGGAGGAGCCTGGTGGGCTGCCGTCTAGGGGGTTGCACAGAGTCGGACACAATTGAAGCGACTTAGCTGCAGCAGCAGCAGCAGCAGACCTTAAGGGGTTTGTGCATTTTAATATTATGAAGATATTTTTCCCACTGATGACTAATATTGAAAAAGTTAAATATGTCCTGAGAGCTACAAAAGTATTTGGATATGAGTCTGGTAAATTATTGCTGAAAGTATATATATAGTCTGTATATTTGAGATATTCTTCTGTGCATAACTCTTTTGAAGAAATATCTGCCCATAGTATACATGTTAAGTTTTTAAAAAAATACGGTCAATGAAATCTACCCTCTTAACAAAATTTTAAGTGTGCAGTGCTGTTCATAGTAGGCATAATGTGGTACAGTGCATTTCTAGAACTTAATTGCCATATCACTAAAACTTTAAACCTGTTGAATAGCAGTCCACTGTTTCCCTCTTCCCCAGTCTCTGGCAACCGCCATTCACTCTGCTCTCAGCTTCTGACATTAAAAATGTATAGCATTACTGATCAATCACCAGAGAGAATGTCATATTTTAATAAATAAGTCATTTTTAAAAAGAAATTTAAATTACTGACATCACAGCAGTATTATATTCTTTCTATGGTCATTAGTTAATTGAAGTTGTAAATTTTTACAAAATTGCAGAAATTCACATTTGTTATAATTTTCAAATTATATATGTCATCTGAACAGTACTCAAACTGTCGTATGCATTCAGCTCATCTAAGATCATATTAAAATGCAGATTCTAATTCAGGAAGTCCTGTGGGGCCTGCGATTCTGCAATTCTAACAGTCTTCTAGGTGACAGTGGTGTTGCTAGTTTGTGGACTATGTTAGCAAATTATCTAGAACTACAAAGAGGCCATGATACTCTTCCTTTTTATAAGCGTTTCCTTTAACGACAACGTTGTCATATCCAATATAAGAAAGAATTGCTTTTGAGACAATTTTAGATCATAGCTGGGCTAATAGTGAGATTTATAGGTGAGTTAAATCTTCCTCCTTTTTCTGGTAATTCCATGTTAGAGAAATTGGTGTCAGAGCCAGGAAAGTCTTCAACTGGTTCAACATCAGTGACATCATTTTAGTAAACAGCATTGCTTCATGTTTCTTCAAAGAATTTCTTATTGCTTTGAAGGGCATTATTGATTAAGATTTAGTTCCTGCACATATTGCATATAGCATTAAATAATATCAGTGTTTCAAGTGGCTGAAATATTTTAATGGCAGTTAATTTTTGTACTGCCAGAATTTCCGTAGCTAAGAAAAATCAATTGCTGTATTAAGTGGGTAATGATACAGTAATCTGCAATTTATGCCCAAGCCATATTTATTTTGTGTATTATTGATGGGAAATGAATATTTGTTGTTACATAATGATCTGTGTCATCATGAAAGTATTTGTAGATTTAAGAACTCAGAAATACTCTGATCCAGTAAACAAATAGCAGATGATATGGGGTGCGTTATACAGCATCAATTTAACCTGTACACTAATACCAATAAAAAGCTTTTTGCTCACATTTCAGATACTTACCTGTCATTTCTTGTGTAAAAAGACAGGTTATTTTAGATGTTTGACCAACAAGGCCTTTTGATTATCAATCATATTTGTTCTTTGTCAGGAATATCCTAACAAAATATTCTGATTTTGTTAGGACAAGATACAATGCTGCTATGTGTTAGAAAACTGTCATAGTTAATAGGCAAATTGCCCATATTTTGAGTCAATAAAGTTAAAAAGTATGTCGGTAGTTCAAAATGGTAAATTTGTCTGTGATGTGAGTGATAACCTCTTGAATATGGAGTCTCCACGCGTGTGTGCGTGCTCAGTTGCTTCGGTCATGTTTGACTCTTTGCAACCCTGTGGTCTGTAGCTCATCAGCTTTCTCTGTCCATGTGATTTTCCAGGCAAGAATACTGGAGTGGGTTGCCATGTCCTCCTCCAGGGAATCTTTAAAGTGCATAAATTAACAACGCTATGTGGCAGCCCTGACCACCTCCCTCGGCATCTTCCGTCCCAGAGCCGTTTTCTCATGGTGTTTCATATTGAGATTGTACTCAGTGGTTAGATAGTGGATGGATAGTGGTTCCCTCACTCCTGGCATCTCCACTTTCCAGATTAACCTCAAAAATTCAGTTGTAGAAAACCAGCTAGGACCTGAAGTCTTTCCACATGCAGTAGTGATAAGATCTGCCTAGATTTCTACATGGAGGCCTCTTGGAGAGGGAACTGATGTTGGTAGATTTTCCAGCATAGAATTTGTAGATCAGCTCTTGAGCAGAAGGAAGGGGAATTCATGCAGGTCTTGGTGCAGTCTTGATTTTCATGTGATCTTGACTAGAAATGCCATTTTGTGGTACTAGTGTCATGGCTGGAATGAAACTGGAATCACCCAGCCCAGCCTTTTTTCCAGTGTAGGAATCTCCTTTCTAGCTTCCTTGAGTACCTCCCTTTTAGCTGAGGGTTTCCAGTCATGGGCTGCTCAGTAGTTCATTTCATTTCAGTGCATTCCAGAGGCCCAAGTCTGTTTACTAGAAATATTAACCATATATTACTGCTACTGCTAAGTCACTTCAGTCGTATCCAACCCTGTGAGACCCCATAGACGGCAGCCCACCAGGCTCCCCCATCCCTGGGATTCTCCAGGCAAGAACACTGGAGTGGGTTGCCATTTCCTTCTCCAATGCATGAAAGTGAAAAGTGAAAGTAAAGTTGCTCAGTCGTGTCCTACCCTCTGCGACCCCATGTACTGGAGTGGGGTGCCATTGCCTTCTCCGAACCAAATATTAGGCTGTCTTAATTATCAGTTAATTAATTACTAGTTTGTAACTTTATTCATATTTTTTTCTGAAACAGTAAAACTTTGATCTTCTTCAAACATATTTATCAAAGGTGAATCTAAAGTCCACATTTAGCTACAAATAAATAGATAAAAGCAGAATATAGGAATACAGAACTTAAAAATTGGAAAAAATTATATAATGATTTATATTTGAGTTTTTCATTTACCCCCTCCCCCCACAGATGTTTAAGTATAGTATTCCCCTTGTGTGCCAACTTTAAATATCAAAAGAAAATCTCTTCTAGTGTATAAGAGCTGAATTGCTATCAAAATCCCACTGATAATAAATACTCTGTGGAATGTAACTGATTGTATAGAAATGTTTAAGGTCATTTATCTTATTAGCAATAACGTCAGTCAATATACACCAAATGCAGTGGGTGCTCATGAAAATCATTAAGCTAACTGTCTTTGGGGAATCCATGTTGCATATTTCTTTTCCAATTTACTATGCTCTCTCCGAGGCTGCCTTTTCCCCTTCTTTTTCTGGTTCTTTTAATATTTTCACTTGAGATCCATAAACATCTAGTCAGAATTTAAATTGTGAAAGGATCCCTATGGGAACTCTAGCTCTAAACTTTCTTCTTCCTTTTTAACCAGGCCCCCTTTTTTTTTTCCTCATGAAAGATTTGGGCTTAGTTTGAATAAATCATAATCATTATGGTTCTTGGCTGTTAACAAGAACAAAATGAGGGTTCATGCTGGCCTGCCATTATGGAGGCAAGAGCATGTGGATGGGCTGTGCTGCTGAGGAGGGCTGTGAGCTTGGCAGCTGTCTGACAAATCTAGACCCACCCTTCCCCTCAATTAACCCTGGTGGGGAGGACAATTTACAGAGTTTAAAAAAGGGACAGTGCGCCCTATAATGGCCTATTTCAACTTGGTCTCAGGCTTAAGGCTGTGTTTAGAGCACTATTTCCAGAGGGCACACAGAGGTATCAAAGCTGGAGTAGTTTTTCACCAAAGTTTTACCCACCTTTCAAATACACAGTCTGTAATAGTTCTCAAGACATTGAGTAGGAAAGTTGGAATCACAGTGAAAAGAAATCCTCATGGTTCTACTTTTTCTTTGATTCTTGCTTCTTTCAACTGTCTGTGTCTGTATATGGAAGCAAATCAACAAATATTAAGTAAATGTCTATGGAGAATTAATCAAGGAAAATAATCAAGCTAAGAGAAAATCCTGTCTTCCATTAATGTATGGCCTAATTGCAGGTGAAAGGATGAGAGAATCATGTGTGAAAAATTATTCAGGCTCAATATATTTCTCTGAAACACAAAAAGAAGAGCAGGGGTTTATAGCAAAGAAAATTTTATGTACATTGCAACAATTTACTCTGAATAGCACCACTTTAAAACATGTGTCCTACTAACTCCATTCATAACCTAAACATTCTGATGGTGCCACGTTTTTTTTTTAACCTCTTCCAAATTCTGTTTTTCAGGTGATCTTTCTTCTGAAAGTGATGACAAAACCTAGTCAGATCATATGTCCTCATTTATAGTTCAGAAATTTAGGTCATTATTTAGTTTTATATTTTCTGCTAACTTGAGTGTGACCCTAGGAAATCCTCTTCAGTTCTGTATTTCTTGGATTCCTAATCTATAAAATAAACTGGTTTATCTTTCAAGTACATTGGGGTTCTTAAATGCAGTGATTTTGATATTTATATACAGAGGATGAGATGATTGGATGGCATCACCAACTCAATGGACATGTGTTTGGGTAAATGCTGGGAGTTGGTGATGGACAGGGAGGCCTGGTGTGCTGCGGTTCATGGGGTTGCAGAGTTGGACATGACTGAGCAACTGAGCTGAACTGAACTGATATAGGTAAAACTCTTTTGACCTTAGAGATTTCTTAGTAGTGTCTATCCAGATCTTGAATTTTTTCCTTAAAAGGTTCTTTTAATTAGAAAAGTAGTTTATGCTAGTAATAGAAAATTAAGAAAATACAGATGAGAGAAAAAAGGCCCACCTGCCAGAATAACTGAATAATCATATATATGCTTCCCTTTCCACTTGTTCAGTTGCTAACTCATGTCCCACTTTTTTGCAACCCCATAGATCATAGCCCACCAGGCTCCTCTGTCTGTGGGATTTCCCAGGCAAGAATACTAGAGTGGATTGCCATTTCCTTCTCCAGCAGATCTTCCTGACCCCAGGACCAAACCTGCATCTACTGTAATGCAGGCGGACTCTTTACCATGAAGTCACCAGGGCTTTCTACTTGTACTGTGTCCTGGTTCAGTGAGAGTCCTAGTAATGGTAATCTGACAGCACGCCTGAGAGATTATCACCACATACTCTTCATCACCCTGGGTACTGGATATAGCCTGACCAATGAGTGATCCAGTCCTAGAACCTCATCCTAAAGGGCCTGCTTTCTAAAACCATTAAAAAAAAATTTTTTTTTTACTACTTTCTTCTCTTTACAGTTTATCTATGTGAACCGTTATATCATGAATTCAAGATTTTTCTTCTTTTCTGACATAAGCACTTATTTTTCCCCCTAAGCAACTTATTAATCTCATCCCACAAATTTTGATATGCTGTGGTTTTAAATTTTTATTCAGTTCTAAATATATTCTAGTTTTCTCTTTGTGGTGCTTCTTTGACCCATAGCTTATTTATAAATATACTGTTTAGTGTGCAGATACTTACAGATTTCCGAAATTTTTCTTACTATAATTTCTAGTTGTAGTCTGTAGACTGTTGTAGTCTGATAAATACTTTGTAGGATTTTAATCTGCCATTTATTAAGACTTTATTTTTACCATTTACTCCTCTTTATTTCTTTGTGTAGAGTCAGATTTTCCTCTGTTATTCCTGTCCTTCTGCTTAAAGAACTTTCTTTAACATTTCTTGCAGGGCAGGAGCTAGGGATAAATTCTCTTAACTTTTATTTTTCCAAAAAGTATTTGTCTTTGTTTTCATAAGATACTTGTCTAGCTGACAAAATAATTCTAGGTAATGAGCTTCTTTCTTTCAGTGTTTTAATGTCTATTATATTCTTGGTTAAATAGTTTTTGATAAGTATGTTGTCATTTAATCATTGTTTCTTTATATATTATGTGTCTTTTTTCCTTCTGGCTATTTTTATGATTTTATTCATGGGTGCTTAACAATTTGATTCTGATATGCCTTGGCATTTTTTAAAATAGTTCTTCTCATTGGCATTTATTTGGCTTAGATCTGTGTTTTTTAATGTATTTTTTCATCAACTTTCAAAGAGGCCATTGTTTATTCAAACATTTTTTTCCATTCATACCTATCTTCTTCTTATGCATCAATTACATGTATGTTAGAATGCCTGATATTGTTCTTCAGATCACTGATGTTCTGGGTTAGTGTTCATTTGGATGGTTTCTATGGCTGTGTCTTCAAATCTGCTTATTTTTTCTCTTGTGGTGTCTAATAAAATGTTAATTTTATCTGGTGTATTGTAAATTTCAAGTTTATTTTTCATCTTTAAATTTTTTTTAATGTATCTTCTATTTCTCTTCTCAGACTACTCACATATCCCTCCTTTCTTAAAATACAAAGCATTTTAACATCTTTGTTCACTAGTTCTGGCATCTCTGTTTCTATGTCTGTTTTACTATTGGCTGATATTTTCTATTATAAGTTAGTTTCCTGCTTGTTGCATGGCAAATTTTTTATTACATGTTAGATATTATAACTTATACATTTCTGCTGCTAGATTTTATTTTCCTTTTCAATATTGTTGGATTTTATTTTTATATGCAGTGTATTTACTTTGTATCAGTTGGAACGTTTTATATTTATAGCTATTGTAGCCCCACTATTTAGGCAATATACTTTTGAAGATTTTACTTGATCCCTCACCTATTATAAGATCACAAACTCTTCCTAGCTCTGTGTGCCTGATTCTGTGTTGACCCTCCCCCTCCAGCTTCCCACTGCATCCTGATAACTACCTCCCAGGACATAAGCTTGGTCAATAGTAGGGCTCTTCTTGCTTGCTTCTCTTCTTTCATGGATCACAGTCTTGTCTTGCTTTTTGTCCATTGCCTTAAAATTGTCATTTCATATATTTTCTAGTCATTTATGGTAGGAAAGTAGCTATTGTCCATCTTGGTTACCAGAAAAATCTGTATTATTGTTTTTAGAAGTATATATTGATTTTGTTTAATCTCTCAGTCCTGTCTGACTCTTTTGTGACCCCTTGGACAGTAGCCTGCCAGGCTCCTCTGTCCATGGGATTTTCCAGGCAAGATGACTAGAGAGGGTTGCCATTTCCTCCTCCAGGGGATCTTCTTGACCCAGGGATTGAACCCATGTCTCTGTATCTCCTGCACTGTAGGTGAATTCTTTACCACAGAGCCACTGGGGAAGCCCTTAGAAATATAGTTTCTAATAAAGTGTGCTAATTACAGAATATTCTCAGTTTAACTTCAGTCTCGTGAAAGTGTTGATGCTTGTTTTAGGACCTTTATGGTTTTTGTCTCTTTGTTTTATCAATTTTTGAAAAGATGTGTTATCATTATAAATGTGTCAAGTTCTCCTTATCATCCTTTAAAATTTTGCTTTTTATATTTATAGTTTATGTTATTAGTTATTAGAATTATGTCATTGTTATATTTAGTAATGTTTTATCTCCTATTGAATTGAATCTTCTGAAATGTGAGTGACCTACATGCACTAAATGTATAATTAAACCCCAAACCTTACATTGGCAAATAATCATCCTATTAAAATAGTAATAAATTTCTTCTCCATTTCTGGTAAAAAAAATTAGTTAGAAAACTTACATATATATATACACACATACATACATACACAGAATGACTTTCCTATAAAAATAAGTATTGCTTTGGAAATACCCCTAAGAAACTAGCTACCTTAAAATAATGGTATGTATTTTTTATATAGTTTCTTGTCAAAGACTTTCTGAAGTAATAGCTTCCTCTATTACAATTTTAACTGATAGTCTGGGACAGGGAAAGAATAAGTATTTTATCATTACTCAGTCCCTTTTTGTTTTTTTTCTACTTTGCTTTCAGAAAAGAGGCAATGAAATTTTAAAGGCCATGTCACTTGTAGCAGAAATGTAGCAAAACTGCAGAATATTGATACAAACAACAGACATGACAAATTTCAAGCAGATTTTGGTGACAGAAGCAAGTAGTCCTGTAGTCAACATAAATCGGTAAAGATTGAGATCTTTGATCATGATCACAAAAGAAAACCTAGAATGAATATGGCAGAATAGAAAATATCTAAAGTACCTTACAGCACTCCATTCCTTTGTAATGTTGAAAGATCCTCAAATCAGAGTCTGAATCCTTGATTTCATTTTCTGGGTTGTGTTTAACCCCTAAAATCTTCTATGAATGTAACAAAGAATATAAATGAACAATCCTGCCATCAGATTTTCTGCATGTTGCATTTTTATGTCACATTTTGTCATTAAATCTTTAATTTCTCCAGAAGTAAGCTACTTTGCTGCTGGGACTTGCTTATATCTTCCATCTTTACTTTCTTAGGAATTAAAATCAAGAGGAGTATTGTCAGGGTCTCCCTAAGAAGTCACCATATCTGCTGTTCTTTTGCAGGATTTAAGAGATGACCGTCTTGAATGTCACTGAGGATGGTGACTGCAGCCATGAAATTAAAAGATGCTTGCTCCTTAGAAGAAAAGCTATGACCAACCTAGACAGCATATCAAAAAGTAGAGACATTACTTTGCCAACAAAGGTCTGTCTAGTCAAAGCTATGGTTTTTCTAGTAGTCATGTATGGATGTGAGAGCTGGACCATAAAGAAAGCTGAGCACTGAAGAATTGATGCTTTTGAACTGTGATGTTGGAGAAGACTCTTCAGAGTTCCTTGGACAGCAAGTAGATCAAACTAGTCAATCCTAAAGGAAATTAGTCCTGAATATTCACTGGAAGGACTGATGCTGAAGCTTAAGCTCCAATACTTTGGCCACCTGATGTGAAGAACTGACTGCTTGGAAAAGACCCTGATGCTGGGAAAGATTGAGGCAGGAGAAGGGAATGACAGAGGACGAAATGGTTGGATGGCATATTGACTCAATGGATAAGAGTTTGAGCAAGCTCCGGGAGTTGGTGATAGACAAGGAAACCTGGTGTGCTGCAGTTCATGGGGTCACAAAGAGTTGGACACAACTGAGTAACTGAACTGAACTGTCTTGAATGTAACGTACTTATCATAGAAAATTTCTTGAAATGATTCATGAATAACTGGGACATTCCTCATCTCACCATCAGTTCAGTTCAGTCACTCAGTCATGTCCAACTCTTTGCGACCCCATGAATCGCAGCACGCCAGGCCTCCCTGTCCATCACCATCTCCCGGAGTTCACTCAGACTCATGTCCATCGAGTCCTTGATGCCATCCAGCCATCTCATCCTCTGTCGTCCCCTTCTCCTCCTGCCCTCAATCCCTCCCAGCATCAGAGTCTTTTCCAATGAGTCAACTCTTCACATGAGGTGGCCAAAGTACTGGAGCTTCAGCTTTGGCATCATTCCTTCCAAAGAACACCCAGGGCTGATCTCCTTCAGAATGGACTGGTTGGATCTCCTTGCAGTCCAAAGGACTCTCAAGAGTCTTCTCCAACACCACAGTTCAAATGCATCAATTCTTCGGCACTCAGTTTTCTTCATAGTCCAACTTACATCCATACATGACCACAGGAAAAACCATAGCCTTGACTAGTCGGACCTTTGTTGGCAAAGTAATGTCCCTGCTTTTGAATATGCTGTCTAGGTTGGTCATAACTTTTCTTCCAAGGAGTAAGCATCATTTAATTTCATGGCTGCAATCACCATCTTCAGTGTTTTGGAACCCCCCAAAATAAAGTCTGACACTGTTTCTACTGTTTCCCCATCTATTTCCCATGAAGTGATGGGACCGGATGCCATGATCTTCATTTTCTGAATGTTGAGCTTTAAGCCAACTTTTTCACTCTCCTCTTTCACTTTCAACATCATCAAGAGGCTTTTTAGTTCCTCTTCACTTTCTTCCATAAGGGTGGTGTCATCTGCATATCTGAGGTTATTGATACTTCTCCCAGCATTCTTGATTCCAGCCTGTGCTTCTTCCAGTCCAGCGTTTCTCATGATGTACTCTGCATAGAAGTTAAATAAGCAGGGTGAAATATACAGCCTTGACGTACTCCTTTTCCTATTTGGAACCAGTCTTTTGTTCCATGTCCAGTTCTAACTGTTGCTTCCTGACCTTCATATAGGTTTCTCAAGAGGCAGGTCAGGTGGTCTGGTATTCCCATCCCTTGAAGAATTTTCCACAGTTTATTGTGATCCACACAGTCAAAGGCTTTGGCATCATCAATAAAGCAGAAATAGATGTTTTTCTCGAACTCTCTTGCTTTTTCGATGATCCTGCAGATGTTAGGAATTTAATCTCTGGTTCCTCTCCCTTTTCTAAAACCAGCTTGAACATCTGGAAGTTCACGGTTCATGTGTTGCTGAAGCCTGGCTCGGAGAATTTTGAGCATTACTTTACTAGCATGTGAAATGAGTGCAATTGTGTGGTAGTTTGAGCATTCTTTGGAATTGTCTTTCTTTGGGATTGGAATGAAAACACCTTTTCCAGTCCTGTGGCCACTGCTGAGTTTTCCAAATTTGCTGGCATATTGAGTGCAGCACTTTCACAGCATCATCTTTCAGGATTTGAAATAGCTCAACTGGAATTCCATCACCTCCACTAGCTTTGTTCATAGTGATGCTTTCTAAGGCCCACTTGACTTCACATTCCAGGATGTCTGGCTCTAGATGAGTGATCATACCATCATGGTTAACTGGGTCATGAAGATCTGTTTTGTATAGTTCTTCTGTGTATTCTTGCCGCCTCTTCTTAATGTCTTCTGCTTCTGTTAGGTCCATACCATTTCTGTCTCATCATAGCCCCTATTATTTAAAAAAAGTTAGTGGAATTTTAGAATGCTTGCTTTCCCCAGAAAATTGATTCAGTATCTACTCTGATAGTTGGGACCATAGTGGCCCCAGAGGTTTAATAAAGAACCTGAGGCCTGGCAAGTGTCCCCAAGTCCTGTAGACTTGCAACTTCGTTTTTGACTTGGTCTTCTTGACTCCAAAACATATATCATGCATCTTAAAAGTCAGCCAATGCTCACAGGGCAAAACTTTCCCCAAGTTTTGAATTTGTATCCTGTAATTCCTCATTATTTTGACATAGTTAAAGTGTTAGTTGCTCAGTTGTGTCCAACTCTTTGTAACTCCCTGTACTATAGCCTGCCAGGCTTCTCAGTCCATGGAATTCTCCAGGCAAGAATTGTGGAGTCAGTAGCCATTTCCTCCTCCAGGGGATCTTACTCACCCAGGGATCAAACCCAGGTCTCCTGCATTGCAAGCAGATTCTTTACCATCTGAGCCACCAGGTAAGACTATCCTGATCCATCTTTGATACTTTTAGGATTTTTAAATAATGTATTTAATCAAGCTTTGTGTATCTTTTACCCCCCGAGTGTGAATGGATTTGTTTAAACTACTTAGTCTTTTATTACCTGAAGGAGAAATCTCATGCCTCATTCCATGTTCTTGACTTGCTTTTCTTTTCTGTCTTCCTCTCTTCTTCCCCCTCTCTCTTTCCTTTTCTTCCTTCCTTCCATTTTTAAAATATTTCAAAAGAGTACATGGAAGGTGACCTTCAGAGTTCTTGTCATTCTTGTGCTTTCACATTTGATTGGTAGTTTGATTATGTATAGAATTGTTAAAAATATTAAAAATGATAAGTCATTTTTATTTCAGAATTTTCAAAAGTTTCATACTTTATTTCACTACTCTCAGCATTTATTGTTGCTGATGAGAAGACTAATGCCATCCTGTTTTGGGTTCCTTTTTGTCTATACTGAGTCTTCTGTTTCTTGGGAAATCTAGCACTAGAAAAGCCCTCTTAATATAAATCTATTTAAATTGAATTGTTTGGGGAATACTGTTTTCTGATAAAAAATAAATGATAGCATAGTATGATATTTTCTAAGTTTGTATTTCACTTCCTGCACAATATAAAAATGGTAATTTCTGCAACAATATTTCAAGACTTCCCCCCAGAAGCTTTTGATTTTTAAATGAATCTCTTGAAGACTTCCCTGGGGCTTCCCTGATGGCTTAGATGGTTAACAGTTCACCTGCAATGTAGGAGACCCAGGTTCAGTCCTTCCTGGGTCAGGAAGATCCTCTGAAGGAGGGCATGGGAACCCATTCAAGTATTCTTGTCTGGAGAATTCCATGGACAGAGGAGACTGGTAAGCTACAGTCCATGGGGTCTCAAAGAGTCAGACACGACTGAGTTTCTTCTTGTCTTTGACTTTGACTAACACTTTGACTTTCCTCTTCTCGTTCTTCTCATTGGTTTTCTCCTCATCCAGCCTTAACTGAACTAACTCTTTTAATTCTTATTTAGTAGTAGCTTTGTTGATGACTTGGGTTGCCTCTGTGAAGTCTAACATCTTTTCAAGATTTGCAATTTTAAAATCAATTTGTGCTATAATTTATTAATATTATTATACATTTATTAAATGTTTTATGACTTGCTTATTTTAATCATATGTCTATTACAAATTCAATAAAAGATTGACCCAAATAGACTCTGATGTGATTGGTGAGGACAGATGTTAGTTTGATGTGGCCTGAGTATTTGAGTCAGGACTAATTTTACAGGTGGCCGATATGTGTAAAATTTTTGAGTGATGACTGCTTCCCTGTGCAATCTCCTGGCTATAAGAACTCAGATAATGAATACAGTCAGATAACAGAGAAGTTCCACAGTCCTTTCCTGGAAGTTTCTATGATATTCTCTTTATCTTTGGTGTGTTACAAAATTTCATGGCGATGCTTCTAGGTATTGGTCTTTCTCATTTATTCTGCTCAGCATTTGCTTCTTTCAGTGTGAAGCCAGGTGTCTGCAGTACTGGAACATTTGCTTCTTTACTTTTATTTTATCTGACAATATGATGCATCTCCTTGCCATTTTCCAAAGATTTTAATAAATCTCTGGTCTGCTAAGGTCTCTCTCTCTCTCACCTCTTTAGTGCTTCTGTGTGCTTGCTAGCTTTTGTATTTCTTGATTGTCCTTGATACAGGCATTTTTGAGGAAGAAGACATAAAAATTTATGTCAATAGTCTACTATGTAGAACCAGAAGAATCAGGATTATTTATGTTAGATGCAGAGTCCTTTTGAATAAAAATCTCAGTCTCTCTCTCTTTATGTATATATATATCCAATAATAGAGATTTGATATATATATATATCTCCCCATACCAAATACATATATATGTATGTGTGCATATATATGTGATATATATATGATCTATCTATCTATCTATCTATCTATCACCTCATACCAGATCTCTCTCTCTCTCTCTCTCTCTCTCTATATATATATATATATGTATATATATATCCCCAACAAATCTCTATTACTGGATATTTAGGTTGTTAATGATTTCTCATAATTGTTTTAAAAATGCTTCCTATTGATTTTTGATATGTCTGATTTTAAACTCTGCCTTTCCTCTGGATGCATATAAAAATTTCTACAGAAAAAATGCTATTTTAACTCGAATAAATTTATATTCTATAGCAAACAAATATTCCACTTTTTCTGAATGGGATAACCATTTGAGGACTAATTAGGAGAGACTGACTCCTTTGGGGCCAAATAAGAAGACTGAACATGAAAGGCTTTTGACAGCCAATCTGGAGAGGCATGAATAGTCAGAGAAAGGTCTCCGTTCTTCAGCAGCGTAAACTCAGCCTAAAGGAGAGAATGGTATAACTGCTGACATTGAGAGACTTACATGCTAAAGGCAACCAAATTTTCCCTTCGCCAAAGGGTTTGGCTATCATCCTCAGGAGTGATTGAAAGGGGAGCAAAGGGAGACATTCTTTACTAGGGGTCGTTGAAACCCGAGGTCAGTAGAAGGGGTTTTTGACTGCCTATTAGGAAAGAGACACATTTTAAGATATTATTTATGGATAAAATGACTATTTTGAATATGAGCCTCAAATCAGATTGTACTCAACAATCTAACATTGATTCAGTTTTGAAGTTTTCATCATTGATTTGCGCAACTGAAAAACAAGCCAGAAAGTATATGCTATTCTAACGGTAAGGTGGTGGTGTTGTTCTGATGGTAAGCTTAGCTAATGACTAAGCTGCTGAAATCTTTATTAATGGAGTGACATTCAGAGCTCAGATATTTTTTTAAAAATAGCATCACAGTCTGTAGCAGGGCTTCTCAATAGGATGTGGAACATTAATCCTCCAGATAGAACTTGTTTCTTTAAATGCTCCACTGCTTCAAATTAATCAGAAGGGTGGATATACTGAACTTTAAGTTGCAGCCAAGCTTTCTCCCAGGAGCTCTAGATGGCGTGTTCCAGGGTGAAGAGTGGCCAAGATTTACTACTTTGTGTCTACAGTCAGAACCCAAAAATGGTATAAAAGAAGCTTTTGGTAAAAGGTGAAAATTACTATCATTCTAAATTAATAATCAAAATTATTGAAATTGAGCACAAACCCAGTTTTTTCATTTTTTTTCTTTAATTTTGTTAATTAATAGATAATGGTTCTCCTGACCAATGGCAGGTAAATCTGCTTGTCTGTTAAGAGGTACCTCTGTTGATCTAGTGCCTTATCCTTGAACCAGTGCTAGGCTTTCCAGAGAAATTCTGACTATGAGCTGACTCAGGAGCAGAAAGCTCTAAAGCTACTCTGAATTAGCTGGCATGAGGTGCAGTGAAAGATTGGGCCAGGAGTCAGAAGCTCTGGGTCAAATCTTGGCTTAGCCACATACCATCTCATCTGTCTAGTGGGATTAATAATGCTGCTAAGTCGCTTCAGTCGTGTCTGACTCTGTGAGACCCCATAGACGGCAGCCCACCAGGCTCCGCCGTCCCTGGGATTCTCCAGGCAAGAACACTGGAGTGGGTTGCCATTTCCTTTTCCAATGCATGAAAGTGAAAAGTGAAAGTGAAGTCGCTCAGTCATGTACGACTCTTTGCGACCCCATGGACTGCAGCCTACCAGGCTCCTCCGTCCATGGGATTTTCCAGGCAAGAGTACTGGAGTGGGTTGCCATTGCCTTCTCTGTTAGTAATGCTAGCTCTGCCTAACTACAAGACTGTGAAGAATCAGTTCAGTTCAGTCACTCAGTTATGTCCAACTCTGAGACCTCATGGACTGCAGTATGCCAGGCTTCCCTATCCATCAGCAACTCCCAGAGCTTGCTCAAACTCATGTCCATCACATCAGTGATGCCATCCAACCGTCTCATCCTCTGTCATCCCCTTCTCCTCCCACCTTCGGTCTTTCCCAGCATCAGGGTCTTTCCTAATGAGTCAGTTCTTTGCATCAGGTGGCCAAGTACTGGAGCTTCAGCTTCAGCATCAGTCATTCCAGTGAATATTCAAGACTGATTTCCTTTCAGATTGACTGGTTTGATCTCCTTGCAGTCCAAGGGACTCTCAAAAGTCTTCTCCAACAGCACAGTTCAAAACCATCAGTTCTTTGGCGCTCAGCTTTCTTTATGGTCTAAATAGGACTAATGTATGGACAGTGTGACAAAATAAGGTATTAATATTTTTATATACACTGGAGAATTTCCGGGATCCCACTTTGATAAAGAAGAAGAAAATGCCTTTTTGTCTCTCTTCCACTTATAGGTTCTTCAGTGTGTTAGTTGGCTCAGAATGATATAACAGAGTATATAGCCGAAGTAACTTTGATGCTAAAGTCCAGGATTAAGTTTCTGGCAATTCAGTTTCTGGTGTGAACCTTCTTTCTAGCTTGTAGATGGCCATGTTCTTGTTATGTCTTTATGTTTCTGTTAGTTTCCCATGTTCTTTAGTGTCTCTGCTTTTTTTCTTTTTAATTATATTTAATAAGGACACAGATCCTATTAGATCAGGGTCTCACTGTTATGACCTCACCTAACCTTAATTACTCCAAATACAAATACACTGGTGGTTTGAGCCTCAACATATGAATCTGAGTGGGGGAACACAAACATCCAGTCCCTAATATTAGAAAAGATCATGTTGATTCAGGACCGATAGAGCTCTTAGCTACTGCTGCTAAGTCGCTTCAGTTGTGTCCAACTCTGTGTGACCCTATAGGTGGCAGCCCACCAGGCTCCTCCGTCCATGGGATTTGCCAGGCAAGAGTACTGGAGTGGGTTGCCATTGCCTTCTCCAAGAGCTCTTAGCTATGGACTGATAAATATTAGTGCCTCGAATAAGGCATCAACAGAGAGAAAAATGACCATGTGCTAACAATTTGCTTTCCAGATCTTCTCAATTAGCTTGTCTGTGAAGACTCTTCCCCTCTTCCACATGAAGGAAGAACAAAATATTTAAATTTTGAGATGCCACTGCAAATACTTTCATACAATCTGGATGTTGTCAAAAGCTTTTCAGAAATATTGGATTCAGACATCTGTACTAGAGTCATCGTACTTGTTTTTATTGATTGTCCCATCGCATATTTCTTAAATAACATCAGTTATCTTCTTTATGTCTGTGGAACTTATGCTCTAAGGACAGAAAAGAAAGTGATGCAATTCTGATTCAAAGTGAGGTTCCTCTATGGCACCCATTTAAAACAGTGGTGAAAGATCTCTTCTTTAAAAATAAGAGTGTAAAGGAGGAAATTGAAGACAAAGTATTTAGAAAGATGCGTTCTTTTAGCCCAGTTAGCACCATTTGGCATCTATGTCAAACACTTTGCATCCTAACGCTTGGGATCCTTGGTGGGAGTAGGTGCTGTGATGAGGTGGCAGTGGATTGTGTCACACCTTAGGGTCAGGGAATAGCTGAAGGGGAGCTCATTCTGAGATAATGGGGTCCCTGAGAAGTGGATCCAGGACCATGGGGTACTCATGAATCAGGCTCATTTCTGAGCAATCTGCCCACAGGCACAGGCGTTCACATGCTTGGCTTATTCAGAGTTGTCTTTGTCTTTGGGAGGAGGGTTGTCCCAGATAAACTCGTCTGCTGGCCAGGTTAACATGCTAAGGAGCTGGGCACAGAGAACAAGTCTGAAGCTTAGTGACCAGAACTGCAACAAACACAAGGGCAGGCTGGGATGTACGAGTGACTTGCTTCTGAGATTGTGAAGGGGGGAGTTTTAATTCCTCCCTGAGAGGTAGAACATGATGTCAGGCATTTGGGCTATTCAAAGGCAGTTCTCCTGCTGTTCTCTGGCTAAGTTTTAGTATTTCTGCCTTTTCTGAGCTAAGAAGATTGATGTATGTTAGCCTCAAATGACAGAGCTATAGTTTCTTGGAGAGACTTTTCAACAAACTTTAAATAACTTTATAGTTTTGTATAGTTTTAGGTGAAGCCCCTGAGGACTGATGATTTACCAAGGTTCACAAACCATTTCTAAGAGCAGAGTCAGAAGTAGAAGATAAATCCATTTTCCTTAATGAAAAATATTAGAAAACAACCATATAGATTAGACAGTTTTTGCTGTGCTATGTCAGAACTAAAGAGCCTCTTGATGAAAGTGATAGAGGAGAGTGAAAAGCTGACTTAAAACTCAACATTCAGAAAACTAAGATCATGGGATCCCGTCCAATCACTTCATGGCAAATAGATGGGGAAACAATGGAAACAGTGAGAGACTTTATTTTCTTGGGCTCCAAAATCACTGCAGATGGTGACTGCAAGCCATGAAATTAAAAGATGCTTCCTCCTTGGAAGAAAAGCTATGACCAACCTAGACAGCATATTAAAAAGCAGAGACATTGCTTTGCCAACAAAGTCCATCTAGTCAAAGCTATGGTTTTTCCAGTAATCATGTATGCATGTGGAGAGTTGGATTATAAATAAAGGTGAGTGCCAAAGGATTGATGCTTTTGAACTGTGGTGTTGGAGGAGACTTTTGAGAGTCCCTTGGACTGCAAGGAGATCCAACCAGTCAATCATAAAGGAAATAAGTCTTGAATATTCACTGGAAGGACTGATGCTGAAGCTGAAGCTCCAGTACTTGGCCACCTGATGCAAAGAACTGACTCATTAGAAAAGACCTTGATGCTGGAAAAGATTGAAGGCAGGAGGAGAAGGGGACGACAGAGGATGAGATGGTGAGATGGCATCACCGACTCGATGGGCATGAGTTTGAGCGAGCTCCAGGAATTTGTGATGGATAGGGAAGCCTGGCGTGCTGCAGTCCATGGGGTCGCAAAGAGTCAGACATGACTGAGCAACTGAACTGAACTGAACTGAATGCATTATTTAATCTGGTGAGCATCCTTCTTTATGTTTCTGAAATAGAATGTTAAATGGTTTGACTTGAAGCCTCAAAGGCTAGGAACAAAATGGTATTTGCTGAACATCCCTATAGTCCAGAATGAAGTGCTGGGGCACCTGTGCTAGGCACACTGAGGGCGTGGTCATGAAAGTATGAAAGCACTGAATGGATAAAGTGGAATTGCTGGACTCTGAGGTACCCTGCACCCCTCCCCTCATTAAGGAGGAGGACAGCCAAGTGCTTCCTGCTCACTTCAAGCTTGTGGGAGGCAGAGCTTGACAGTGGAGAACTGGGGACCCAATGGATTGGTATCTTCCTCAGGTTTAAGGGCTCTGAGGGTGAGAAGCCATTGGGCTATTTGGGAAAGCCTGAATTTCCACCAATGGCTGGATGGTGGTGTTGCCTCAAAGGCCATGCAGAGGCAGGGAACATCATGAGAGCAAGTCTTTGGAGGCACTGTAGATAGTGGTGGTGATGGATAGCTGTTGATAGGATTTCAGCAAGAGTCTGTGTGGAGTGGGTCACCAGAGAGTTGGGGCTGAGGTTGTTGGGGTTTGGAAGAGACCAGTGGAATCATAGGTATCACCTCTGTCCTGGAACATGCAATGCGAGGCTTCTAATGAGGAATTCTGAATTTCCAAGAAATCCTCAGAAGTACCTGGAGAGTGTAAACATACACTCATTCCAGACAACAGCCCTCTCCTCACTCCCAGGGGCTCAGAAGCCATAGAACAGAGTAGGAGGTGGCGTAAGGCCAGGCGAGGAAGTGAAGCAGATGCCGGCGATCACGCTGGCTACCCTCACTGCGGACTTCCTGGGCTGCAGTGGGCTTGTGCTGGGGACGCTTTAGCTTTGAGGATGTGCACAGTTTGACTATTGCTCTAAATTACATTTTTCAGATACTGAAAGAGAAAGTTCTTTTGGTTAAAAGTGACCTGAGGACTTTTTAGTATTTGAGAGTAGTCAGAAAAAAAAACTAGGAGATTTTTTTGAGATTTCGTCTTTCAGTAGAGAAAGAACTAGTCAAAAAAAGTAGTTTAAAGGAGTGTGTGTGTGTGTGTGTGTGTGTGTGTGTGTAAATGGAGGGAGAGGGCAAAGGATAGTAGTAGCACAAATCTATTTGTACTGTTTGAGGTGATGCTTAGTGAAGTACATGATTACACCTTTGTGGCACCCTGGATAAAATCCATCTGGTATTTATCAAGCTATCTTGTTCTTAGAGATAAAATAACCATGATGTCTCTGTAAAGTAAGCATCCTGAGAATCAGTTTGATGTCTTTTTCTCCATCATATAAAACAATGTCTGTCATATAATAGGTGCTCAATAAATATTTGTTGAATGAGCAGCTACTTGAAGGTAGTAGCACTTGGTGCTTAATAACTTAGGTTTTGGATTTATAAAAATGTGGGTTCAAACCCCAGTTTCCTCATTTGCTATCTCTGTAACTTTATGCAACTTTTAGATGTTTATCTGTGCCTCAGAATCCTATGTTTGGTATAAATATCGTATAGTAGTATAGTAACTCTACCTCACTGATGTTTTCCAGAATTATGTGACATAATGTGATAGGATATAAGCACATGTCCTGACTTGTTAGGTAGGTGTATTATGTAAATAATTATGTAAATAGACATCGATTATCCTATTTTGTAAACGGATGCTGCGTTTCAGATTTCTCCCATAAAGAGCTTATACTCTGTCCAGATACTATTGATTTGAGTTAAATGTTAGCAAAACTGAAAATGTTGCTTTTAAGAGCCAAAGTTCTTTCTCCCTCCCTTCTTCCCTCCCTGTTTTCCTTCTCCCTTCCAACCTCCCTTCTTCCTTCCCTCCCTCCCTCATTTTTAACCGTATTACCTTGAATGAGGTATGGTGAGGCCAAAGGATTGATGGAGAGAAGCCAGAAGGGGCTTTGTAGTTTGTTGGGCTCACATTTCCTGGGCAGGACACGGCACACAGAACTAGGGTCAGTCATAAGGCAGAGGGAGAGAGGAGGCCCGTGGGCAAGCGCCTTTATTGTGGTTTCTGAGGGAAAGAACGCATGAGGCAGGGCAAACAGATTTAGGTTTGGCTAATTTGAGCAATGTCCGCTGACTCAGGGACATGGGGGCTGTTACTGACTGCCTGGTACCTGACCCTGGGGCAGCTAGAGCAGGTGTATATCGGCCTCAGAGTGTGAGAGCTGATAATGGAGGTTAACTGCTTGAGAAGCAGAAGTGGCCAGCCTCTAGCCAGTGCTTCAAAACTGGGTCAAGAAAGCATTTAAAAACCTATATCATGTTGCATAGAGTCAAGTGTTAGCAGGAACTGAGGCTGAGGTTTCTGCTAGGTAGGAGAAATCATCGCGTGCTCCTTGTAAATACTGAGTACTGCAGATGCCCTCCATCTAATACCATTCTCCTCAATTCTCTTTTAATGTGTGCTAATGTCCACCTAAGGGGTGAGCAAAAGGATTATTGTTACTTAATGTTTGCTTAGCATAGCACATTTGGGAAAAATTTCAGAATACCCTATGAATGAATTCTGAGGTCCCTAGAAATTTCAAGTATGTCTAAATATACATGTTTATTGAACATTTTCCCACTAAAACCATTGGGTTCGCATAAACCATAGATTGGCTCATAAGTATGGAGGCGTCCAGTGTTTCAAGTCAGCGTTTTCTCCCTGCTGTCCTATTAGAATAGATGTCACCAAGCAAGGGGGGCATTGAGGAGACATGATGTTTATGCTGTTTATGCTTATGCTGTTTTACTTTTGTTGTTTCTTTCTTTTGTGCTTTTGGAAAAAATGAGAGAACAAAAGGAGGTGGAGATGGGAGTGGAAAGTTCAATACAGTGTAAATTTGTAGTATTTACTGATTATAGCAGAAAATATGAGTCCTCTTTCCTGTTATTTAAAAATAGATCTCTGAACATGTCTCCCGCATTCCTATGAAAAGTAACAGCTATTCTAGTGTTCCAAAGAAAATCCTAGTTATTGGATTTCTATAGTGAAGAATTATTTCAAACAACCTTACCTTGCTTTTAAAGACTACTTGGAATCTTGATACATTTTCACATTACTGGCAGCAAATTATTTTTAGTTCATCTTGTCACAGTGACAATAAACCTAGATTCTGTTTTGAATGTACATTCTCTATAAACATCTAATTATATAGCCAGTCCAAAGATATGGTTTTTTACATAAACTATAGTAAGAAGAAAATTTAAATATTATGAAACCTCTATTTTATAAGCTTCCTGTTATCAGACAGATATGTCGACTCATATAAAAAGTATATTTCATTTAAAACTTGAAGTCACTGAGTAAATACTGTTACAGTATGCAAATAATTCAGATTAAATTTATACACTTACAAATATTCTTACCTACCAAATGAAAACTTAGAATGAACTGCAGGAACAGTTGTAATAACATATACAGTCTGTATGTTCACAGATGACATTTTATTCTTAAGGTCTGAAACATTCAAAGAACCATGGAGTATGGAGAGAGTGCTTCCGGAGTCCTTTCCTAGTATTACCAGTCATGGGACCTGGGGCAGATTTACCTCTCTGAAGGTCAATTTCCTTTCCTGAAAAAGAGGGAAGTATATGAAATAATCTCTAAGATTTCTTTTATTGTATAAATTGCCATGATTTTCCTTTTATAAGTTATTTTCATTTAGGAAAAAGTAGGTAAAATGTATGGTATAGTATAAGATATGAATTTCCTTATATAACAGGAAATCATGAACTTTGTCGTGGCATAAACTTTATTTTCTCAAATAAAGTGTTCAGTTGGAAAAGCACTGACATTTATATGCATCTGTGAAATCATCACCACAGATTTCCTCATGCCTTTTGTGTCGTCCCTTTCTTTTTTTCCTCCTCGTCCTTCTGTTGCCCATATCCAGGCAACCACTGATGTACTTTCTATTGCTGTAGTTTAGTTAGCATTTTATAGAATTCTGTGATAAATGAGATCATACAGTATGTGCACTTTTTTTTTAGTCTGGCAGTTCTGTCACGCAGCATATTATTTTGAGATTCATTGGTATTTTCGTATGTGTCAGTGGCTTTATTTTTTATATTGCTGACTATTATTACATTGTAAAACTGTCACAGTTTATTCACCTTGTTAATAGATATCTGCATTGTTTTCAGTTTTTATCTGGAATAAATAAAGCTGCTATGAATATTCCTATATGTCTTTGTATGGGCCTATACTTTCTCCTAAGTAAATATCTAGAAGGGAATGGCTACCTTCTATGGTAGATGTCGATTAAGAAACCACAAAATCCTTTTCCAAAGTGATTGCACCATTCTATATCCCCACCAGTATTGATGAGAGTTCCACTTCTTCCACATCCTCACTGACGACTACTAGGTCAGTCCTCACATTTTAGCCATCCTAGTGGATGTGAGGTGGTATCATATGGTGGTTTTAATTTGCGTTTTCCTAATGATATATGATGTTGAACATCTTTTCATGTGCTTATTTGGCCTCTGTATATCTTCTTTGTTGAAGTGTCTGTTGAGATTTTTTTCCCCCATTTTTAACTAGTTTGTGTATTCTCTTATTGAGATTTGAGAATACATGATTCTTTATGTATTGTGGATTCTTACTTTTAAAACTTATTAGGTTTGACCACAGCAGTACTCAGTCTAGAGCTAACAATTACCCAGTATTGAGATAAGACCCTTTTATGTTCTCTGCCAAATGCCCTGTGAATCATGAGGCTGCTTGGTCTACTTGGTAGGAACAGGCACTAGTCACCAATCTGTGGGAAAACCAGGCACTGTTACTTCTAACTCTTGGGAGTAGCTCTTTCCCTGGCCTTGGGTAATTTCCTTAAGAGCAAGTGTCGATCAGGAATCAACCAAACACTTTGGGAGAACTACCTGCAATTCTCCAGAGTTCCCTTCCCATGCAGTTTTCTCTCCTCTGGTCCTCTATCCTGAGATTTCTAGCTGCTCTTCTTGATTTCCCCTGCCTGCTGCATTGGTGGAAACTCAAGACAGTAAACTGGCACGATTTGTGGACCTACCTTGTGTGCTTCCTATTTCTTAGGGATCACTATCCTTTTTTATCTGATGTCTAGTGCCTCAAAATTATTTTTGCATGTTTTTGTTTTATTTTGTTTCTTTCCTTTTTTTTTGTTTTTTTTTTTTTATTTTGATGTTTCAGCAAGAGGGTGAATTTGGTCCCTTTTACTATATCTTGGGCATAACTAGAGTGATTTTTAGTTGTGTTTGCTTTGATGTTTGCATAAAGTATTTTTTTAAATAGCAGCTAACATTTATTAAGCATTCTGTGGTATCAACAATTGTTCTGAGAATGTGGAATTTTCTTAAAATCTTAATCTGAGCCGCTGCATATTTACTTGCTCACAGTCTCACTATTATTAACATTTTGGTGTATATCCTTCCAGTTCTCATGCTCTCTTTTTTTTAGAAAGGTTTATTGAAATACAATTCAAATACTATATAATTAACCAATTTAAATTATACAGTTCAATGATGTTAAATACAGTCACAGATGTGTGCAGCCATCACCACAGTTAATTTTAGAATATTATTATCATGTAACAACAAATTCTTTATTTATCGCCCTTTCATCCCCTACTTCCCCCAAGGTACCCTATCCTGTCACCCAGCAACCGCTAATGCACTTTCCGTCTCAATAGTGGTACCTATTCTGAACATTTTACATAAATAGAATCATGTAACATTTACTCTTTTGTGATTGACTTCTTTAACTTAGCATGATTTTTCAAGGTTCATCCATGTTGTCGCATGTATCAGTATTTCATTCCTCTTTATGCTGCTGCTAAGTCACTTCAGTCATGTCCGACTCTGTGTGACCCCATAGACGGCAGCCCACTAGGCTCCCCCATCCCTGGAATTACCAAGGCAAGAACACTGGAGTGGGTTGCCATGTCCTTCACCAATGCCTGAAAGTGAAAGTGAAGTCACTCAGTTGTATCCCACTCTTAATGAACCCTGGACTACAGCCTACCAGGCTCCTCCATCCATGGGATTTTCCAGGCAAGAGTACTGGAGTGGGGTGCCACTGCCTTCTCCGATTCCTCTTTGTAACCAAATATAAATAACAGATACTTGGATTGTTTCTGTCTTTTGGCTGTTGTGAATAGTGCTGCAAATAGCCCTGTATGAAATATGCACACATATTTGAATATCTATTTTTAATTGTTTATAATCTATGTCTATGAGTGAAATTGCTGGATTGTATGTATCTTAACTTTTTAAGAATTGCCAAACTTTCCACACTGGCTGTATCATTTTTACATTCACACCAGTAATGTACAAGTGTTCAAATTTCTCTGCATTCTTGCAGATACTTCATTTTCCAAGTTACAGAAACATAGTAGGTGTGAAATGGTATCTCCTTGTGTTTTTTAATAACAATTCCCTAATTATTAATGATGGTGAGCATCTTTTCATATGCTTTTTGGTCATTTGCTTATCATCTTTGGAAAAATGTTTAAGTGCCTTGCCCATGTTTTAACCTGGTTGTTTGTTGAATTACAGGAGCTCTTTATATACCATGGTTATTACACCATTATTACATATATGGTTTGAAAAAATGTCCTCCTATTCTATGGATGTCTTCTCACTTTCTTAGTAGTAACCTTTGATGCACAAAAGTTTTATTGTTTTATTTTGTTGTTGTTTTTCTTTTTTAAATTGTATTTATTTATTTTAATTGATTGATGATTGCATTACAATATTGGTGTGATTTATGCCATATATCAACATGAATTGCCATAGGTATACATGTGCCCCTCCCTCTTGAACCTCCAGCCTGCCTCCCACCCTTTCCCAGCCCTCTAGGTTATTACAGAACCTCAGTTTGGGTTCCCTGAGTCATAAAGCAAATTTCCATTGGCTGTCTATTTTACATATGGTAGGTATATGCTTCCATGCTACTCTCCATTCATCTCACCCTCTCCTTCCTCCCCCCTGCCCTTGTCTGTAAGTTTGTTCTCCATGTCTGCATCACGATTTTTGCCCTGCAAATAAGTTCATCAGTACCATCTTTCTAGATTCCATATGCTGCTACTGCTGCTAAGTCACTTCAGTCGTGTCCAACTCTGTGGGACCCCACAGACGGCAGCCCACCAGGTTCCCCTGTCCCTAGGATTCTCCAGACAAGAACACTGGAGTGGGTTGCCTTTTCCTTCTCCAATGCATGAAAGTGAAAAGTGAAAGTGAAGTCACTCAGTCGTGTCCAACTCTTAGCGACCCCATGAACTGCACCCCCCAGGCTCCTCCATCCATGGGATTTTCCAGGCTAGAGTACTAGAGTGGGTTGCCATTTCCTTCTCTGAGATTCCATATGCATGTGTTATATATGATATTTTTTTCTATTTCTGACTTACTTCTGTCTGTATAATAGGCTGTAGATTCATCTACCTCATTAGAACTGTCTCAAATGTGTTCCTTTTCATGACTGAGTAGTACTCCACTGTATACATGCACTACAGCTTCTTTGTCCATTCATCTGTTGATGGATATCTAGGTGGCTTCCATGTCCTAGCTATTATAAATAGTGCTGCAGTTAACATTGGGGTACATGTGTCTTCTTCAGTTGATGCACAAAAGTTTTTCAAATTTTGATTAAATTCAGCTTAACTGTTTGTTCTTTTATTGCTTGTGCTTTTGGTATCATAGATGGCATAGTGGTAAAGAATCTGCCTTGCAGGAGATACAAGAGACATGGGTTTGATCCCTGGGTCAGGAAGATTCCCTGAAGTAGGAAATGGCAACCCACTTCAGTATCTTGCCTGGAAAATTCCATGGACAGAGAGCCTGGTGGGCTATAGTTCATGGGATCACAAAGAGTCAGAAATGACTGAACACTACTCCAGTTTGGTGTCATATCTAAGAAAACATTGCCAAATCTAAGGTTGTATAGATCTACCCATGTTTTCTTCTAACAGTTTTTTAGTTTTTATGCTTACATTTAGGTCTTTTGTCCATCTTGAATTGACTTTTGGAAGTGGTATTAGGTAAGGATTCAACCCTATTTTGTTGCATGTGGCTATCCAGTTGTACCAAAATTGTTTCTTGAAATGACAATTTTTTTCATTTGTGGATTGCTCATTTGCAGATATGTAGAAATATAATTGATTTTTATATATTGAACTTGTATCTTGCAAATTTGCTGAACTCATTAATAGTTTTCTGGTGGATTCCTTAGGATTATTCACATACAAGATTATTTTACCTGTGAATAGAGATAGTTTTACTTCTTCCTTTCCAACTTAGACAAATTTTATTCATTTTTCTTGCCTAATTGCTTAAATTAGAACTTCTAGTAAAGTAATGCTCAAAATTCTCCAAGTCAGGCTTCAGCAATACGTGAACCGTGAACTCCCTGATGTTCAAGCTGGTTTTAGAAACGGCAGAGGAACCAGAGATCAAATTGCCAACATCTGCTGGATCATGGAAAAAGCAAGAGAGTTCCAGAAAAACATCTACTTCTGCTTTATTGACTATGCCAAAGCCTTTGACTGTGTGGATCACAATAAACTGTGGAAAATTCTGAAAGAAATGGAAATACCAGACCACCTGACCTGCCTCTTGAGAAATCTGTATGCAGGTTAGGAAGCAACAGTTAGAACTGGACATGGAACAACAGACTGGTTCCGAATAAGAAAAGGAGTACGTCAAGGCTGTATATTGTCACCCTGCTAATTTAACTTCTATGCGGAGTACATCATGAGAAATGCTGGATTGAAAGAAACACAAGCTGGAATCAAGATTGCCGGGAGGAATATCAATCACCTCAGATATGCAGATGACACCACCCTTATGGCTGAAAGTGAAGAGGAACTAAAGAGCCTCTTGAAGAAAGTGAAAGAGGAGAGTGAAAAAGTTGGCTTAAAGCTCAACATTCAGAAAACGAAGATCATGGTATCCGGTCCCATCACTTCATGGGGAATAGATGGGGAAACAGTGTCAGACTTTATTTTTTTTGGGGGGGGGGCTCCAAAATCACTGCAGATGGTGACTTCAGCCATGAAATTAAAAGACGCTTACTCCTTGGAAGAAAAGTTATGACCAACCTAGATAGTATATTCAAAAGCAGAGACATTACTTTGCCGACTAAGGTCTGTCTAGTCAAGGCTATGGTTTTTCCTGTGGTCATGTATGGATGTGAGAGTTGGACTGTAAAGAAGGCTGAGCTCTGAAGAATTGATGCTTTTGAACTGTGGTGTTGGAGAAGACTCTTGAGAGTCCCTTGGACTGCAAGGAGATCCAACCAGTCCATTCTGAAGGAGATCAGCCCTGGGATTTCTTTGGAAAGAATGATGCTAAAGCTGAAACTCCAGTACTTTGGACACCTGATGCGAAGAGTTGACTCATTGGAAAAGACTCTGATGCTGGGAGGGATTGGGGGCAGGAGGAGAAGGGGACGACAGAGGATGAGATGGCTGGATGGCATCACCGACTCGATGGACGTGAGTCTGATTGAACTCCGGGAGATAGTGATGGACAGGGAGGCCTGGCGTGCTGCAATTCATGGGGTCGCAAAGAGTCGGACACGACTGAGCGACTGAACTGAACTGAACCTACAGGAGACCACACAGTCATACTGTCTTGCAGTATTTGTTAGTTAATCTTGTCCATAAAAATACATATCCTCTCCATCTTCCAACCCCTGCCCAAAACACACTTGGGACAGGAAGTATGTTTATTTTAATGCTACTCTAATCATTCTAACAGTTTTTATAATAATATTTATCTAGATGTAATTGATTGTACAGATGCGTTAAGAAAATACAATGTACAAGCTTGATAATATATATAAAATTAGAACTGCTTTTATAAAAATGATGCACCACTGGATTCATTTAAATATTAGCCTATATTTTCTGGAAGCTATAAAAATTGAAACAGAGCACTCTTGTTTCCAAGAGTGAAATCACTACATACTTATAAATCAGTACTTACAAATAAATAAAATACTTTAAAGACATGGAAGAATATTAGCTTTCACATTAAATTTAAAATGTACAAAATTTGTTATTTAATGCTTTGGCATTATATATTCTTTATAAAACTATTTTTCGGTATTCACAGTTACAAAACAGTTACTGTGGGTACAGTCTTTTAAAAAAATTTCTCTGTGTCAGTCCATGAGAAATAATATATTAAGATCATTGTCATTAGAGAAGTTTCTCACCTAAATTCGCCCAGTGTGGGCATTAACATAGTGCAGGGGACAATAAAAACAGAGAGGAATCTGCTTTATACTATGCTAATCAGAAAAGACTTCCCATAGATAATACTTACTCTGACTTTTGAAGGAGAAATAGAAGTTAGCTAGACAGTATGGAAGGAGACATGAGTATGTCAAAAATAGGAATGGCATATAAGGGATGTGTGTATGTGCACAGACCTGAGAAAATGTGAGAATTGTGAGAAACTGCTAATAACTAGTACTGCTGGAACAAAGGCTGTTTATGAGATTATAGGGGAAATATGGTCTGAAAGCCAGGCTGGGCTGCGTCATGAAGACGTATATAAACTATAGCAAGAAGTTTGGCCTTTATTCTCCAGGCAGTAGAAATTTGCTTGCAGTGGTTTCTGTTGGTATATTATGAGGGAAAAAACTAAAATTCTGCTTCTTATATATGGGCAAGGCAACTTTATTTATATATTTATTTTTTAAAAAACAGCACAGGCCCTCCTCTTAGGAGAAGAGTGTCAGCAAATCAGGTTCACAACTGACTTCAGTTTTTCTGAGTTCCTTAGATTTTGTTCCTTTGCAAAGTACTTTTATCTTGTTTTCAGAGATCCAAGTATAGATTGTTTACTTGCTTCTAGCAGCTATTTTTTTTCCTTCACAGATTGTCTTTGAGTGTGCCTTTCAAAGTGGTGTTTTCCAATTTGATTCTCAGGAGTAAGGCCCCGAGCATGAAAAAAACATGAATTTTTTTCATAGAAGCAAGTGAGCTTTGTTTCTTTCTTGATGCACACAGACGGTTTCAGGATGTATCAGTGCTGAGAGCCATTTACAGGCAGAAGTTTTTTTGATCGTTGGCAAGCCCTAGAGGAAAGAGGAGATTAATGTTCCATGTCATTCCAAGCATCATATTGGAGGAAGGATTTGTAACTATGATGAATGTTTTAGTTTCAAATATAAGAGAAACTTAACACCTTTGGCTCCATCTGTGCAGTGAGACGGTGATGACTGGGAAAGCCCCAAGGGCCTCAAGGAGGGGTGGGAGGCTCACTGCCTACCTTGTGATGAGGTGGGGAAGGAGCAGGGACTGTTCTCCAATCTTTTAAATTCATGACACTTTTAAAAGTTACTTTGTATAATTGTAGAGTTATTTCCTGAGAGTTTCCTTGTTTGTTTGTTTTTGGTGCAAAGTCAAGAAGACTGATAATGAAGTTATGAGGAAGTAGCTCCAACCATTGAGGAGTGAAGGATGGAGACCAGCTCCTGTGTCTTCACTGTTAAGAATGCGCTCAATAGAACATGAAAGTTACACTGCGCATCAAATCCCTTAGCTATTCATTTCCTTAGACGGTCTGAGTGACTGACACTCTTTAAGCCATACTGTGACTTGGGAAGAAAAGTGCAAAGAAGGGAATAGAAAGAAGGGTTAAACTTGAGTGTTCAAAAGGTGATTTTGTGAATTAACTAGTTTGGGAGAGGAAATGTACCCTTTGTAAAGTAGTCTATTCTTTTTTTTTTTATTGTTTCTTCTAATTTTTGTGTAAAGAACTTTACAAATATCAGCTTAAGATGTTTG
Organism: Ovis canadensis; assembly: GCF_042477335.2. Taxonomy (NCBI): domain Eukaryota; kingdom Metazoa; phylum Chordata; class Mammalia; order Artiodactyla; family Bovidae; genus Ovis; species Ovis canadensis. Next base: position 62,219,907 of record NC_091262.1, on the reverse strand, counting down.
GGAAAAAAAAAAGATAAGGAAAAGATATTTTGTTTGAATTGAAATCTTGGCCAGAATTTAAAAAGGAGAATGGTATATCCTTAGGGTCCTGGCAAAATAATGGTCATGGAAAACACAATGAGAAAGTTCTGCAAAGTGAAGTTTTGGAAGTAGTTAAGAATCACTTGTACAGTTACCCTTTCACCCAAAGATTGTCCCCTGAGCTCTTCTCTGCTCAAAACTGGAAGGGATCTATATACACATGGGAGGCTATTTCCTTGGAAAACTCACTTGGAAAAAAGACCTTAAGAAACATGCAAGAGACTGTTTCAACAAGGTTCATGAAAATGGCATCAGGAAAAGGAAATTACTTGCTTTAATAACTCTGACATTATTGGTGTTGTGAAAGTTCTGCATTCTCTTTGGTGATGTGCATACAGATGGGGCCATGTGGAGTTAGAACTATGTCCCTTTGTGTTTCTTTCCTTTTCTACCAGTATAGGAAAATGAATCAGATGTGCAGATCAAATTGCCCTAATAGAGCCAGTGATTTTAATTCGTTTTAGAGAGAAATTAGTCTAAATATAGCATTGGGATAAGAGTTAGAAGGATAGTGTTCTGCTTAACACTTTATCCTGGCCTAGCAAAACTTTTACATTGCCATAGGATTTAGGAGCTGATGGAGCTTAAAAATCATATAGTCTTAGTGGGGGGTTTCCAAGGTGGCTCAGTGGTGAACAATCTGCCTGCCAAGCTGGAGACATGGGTTTGATCCCTGGATCAAATGACAACCCTCTTCAAATTCTTGCCTGGGAAATCCCATAGACAGAAGGGCCTGGTGGGCTACAGTCCCTGGGGTTGCAAAAGAATTGGATATGACTGAATGACTAAATAACAACAAGTCGAAGTGGATCAGGACTTCAGTGTCCTGACTTTGAGTCAACTTTTCCCTCTATATTGTACTTTCTCATGTGGAAAACACAGTAGCTATCACTTAAGTTTATGTGTGTGTGTGTTCAGTTGCTCAGTCGTGTCCAACTCTTTGAGAACCGCATGGAATGTAGCCCACCAGGCTCCTCTGTCCATGGAATTTTCCAGGCAAGAATACTGGAGTAGGTTGCCATTTCCTACTCCAGGGATCTTCCCGACAAAGGGATCAAACCTGCACCTCTCTCATTGGCAGGTGGGTTCTTAACTACTGCACCACCTGGGAAGCCCCATCAGTTAAATCTAAAGAACTTAAAAAGTAGAGGACCATGGCAAAAGGAACTCATCCCAGCCAGTTTAGAATATGTTAAGTCTTCTATGAATGTTGCAGTCAATTCATGCGCTACTGTCCGAATGGAGAAACTATTGTACCAGACATCTTCTCGACCTGTCCTTGTAGACTTGAGGACACTTGAATCTTTGAAGCCTTTAGGAACACATCTTAACATTTCAGACATGTCAATACAGAATCTTACCAATGTTAACCATTCTGAGTTACAAATTTCTCTCTATAAAATGAAGTATTAAAAGTTGTCCTTTTCTCTTTTAAGAGTGTGATTTTTGTTCATAATTCCACCTGTGTCGAATGCTCTCTGCTTCTTTTCTTTACTTGTCCTTCCTTGAAAACTCAGCTCAAATCCCACTTCCCCAAAGTGTTCTGATTTCCTCAGCTTCATTTAGATTGCTATTCAATTCTTTTTTTTTTTTGTAATTTGTTATATTTATAAACTCTACACCATGGGTGTACATACTTGGTCACTAAGTCATGTCTGACTGTTTGCAACTCCATGGCCTGTAGCCCTGTAGGCTCCTCTGTTCATGGGATTTTCTAGGCTAGAATACTGGAATGGGTTGCCCTTTCCTTCTCCTTCCTGACCAGGGATTGAACCCACATCTCCTGCTTGGCAGGCGGATTCTTTATCACTGAGCCACCAGGGAAGTTCATACTCTATACAAAGTTATTGTAAAATATTGACTATATTCCCTGTGGAATATATTTTATATTACATCCTTATGACTTATTTTATATCTGTATATAATATATTATATTATATCCTTATGACTTATTTATTTTGTGTCTAGCAGTTGTACCTCCCCTTTACCTGATTTACCCCTACCTCCACCCCTCTTCCCTCTGATAACCACTAGTTTTTCTCTGTACCTGTGAGTCTGTTTCTGTTTTGTTATATTTGTTGATTCATTTTGTCTTTAGATTCCACATATAAGAGAAAACATGCAGTACTTGTTTTTCTCTGTCTGACTGCATAATACCTTCCAGGTCCATCCATATTGTATTCCGTTCTTTTGGTTTGTTGTGTTTGTCCTGCGCTGTGCTTTTTTACTGTTAGGTAACTTTTTAACATTGTAATACTTTATTTAAGTTCCAAATTGCAAGCTTTTAGAGAGTGGAAACTATGACCTCTCCCAACTTTGCATTTAATTTAATGGATCTCAGAGTGCTTAGTACATACTATATTTTTAGTAAATAATTATAATTTTGATTTCATAAGGTCATATAAATTCTTTTTGCAGAAACACTTTGGTAAAGCTTAGAAAATTGAGGTGTACATTAAGACATTTTTTTCAAAGTGCAGCACATTATTTTATTAACTGGGTCTCTTTTACTATTTTAGTTTGAAAGTATAACTATAATATAACCTATAGAATTAATATCTTTAATATTAACTTACCTTCTGTTTTAAATAAACTCAAGCATTATAACATGGAGAAGGACATGGCACCCCACTCCAGTACTCTTGCCTGGAAAATCCCATGGATGGAGGGGCCTGGTAGGCTGCAGTCCATGGGATCGCGAAGAGTCAGACACGACTGAGCGACTTCACTTTCACTTTTCACTGTCATGCATTGGAGAAGGAAATGGCAACCCACTCCACTGTTCTTGCCTGGAGAATCCCAGGGATGGGGGAGCCTGGTGGGCTGCCGTCTATGGGATCGCACAGAGTCGAACACGACTGAAGCGACGCAGCAGCAGCTAGCATGATAAAAATGTAGTCAATTATTTTTGGTGGCAGCTTCCGGGTTCAAAATTTTAAAACATCTTGAATCTGTGTTCAAATGATAGTTTTTATGTTAAAATTAAAATTCTGACAGTAAAATATAAATGTGTATATAAGCCGGAAATAAAATAAGTGTATTTTTATTGAAGAGACTCTAGAGAACTAGTCCTTTAAAAAGAGATCAAAATAAGAGACTACTTTGTTCTATACCTACTAGATAAAATGATAAGTACAAAGGTATCTAGTGTCCATTAGGACTTAGAATCACCTGAAACTTTATGAGGTGATGAACTCTGGATTTTTATGGGACTTATTTCCCAACCTCTGGTTCACATATATTTCATGAAGGCATCTAAAGTGCTTGCTATTTTTTTACTCATTAGATTCAGTCGGCGAAATGTCATCAGGGTAATGGACCAGTATATTCCTTTCCTCATGCAGCTGTAACAGATTCCTACAAGCTTAGCGTACTCAAACCATACCCATCTATTATCTTACAATTGTAATGGTCAGAAGTCCGAAAATCAAGGTGTTGACAAGGCTGCGTTCCTTCAGGAGGCTTTCTGAGGAAACCCACCTCTCTTTCTCCAGCTTCTCTAGGACACCTGCATTCCTTTACCTTGTGTGCCCTTCCTCCAGCTTCAAAACCAGCAGGTTGACACACCTGCAAGCCGAGTCTCTCTGTCTTTCTCCCTCCTCCTCCCTCTCAATCTCTGTCTCTCTTACTTTTTATTCCATCATCATATCATCGTCATATCTTCCTCACTCTCTTGCTCTCTCTGATCCCCCTGCCTCCTCTGAAAATGACCTTGTGATTATATTGAGTCCCCCTGGTTCCTTCTGGATAAACTCCCTTTTCAATATTCTTAATCAGATCTTCAAAGTCCCTTCTGTCAGATAGGTGAAATATTCACAGGTTTTGGGGATTAGGATGTAGGTATCTCTGTGGTATCATTTTTCTTCTACCACAGCCAGTATGATACTGCCTGGAATGTCAAGATAATCGGATCCCTGTGGCCCATATTATGGCAGTTTGAGTACACTTGCTGTGTTAATGGTTCTGAGGCATACTGATGACCCTTCTAAGTAAAGCAATTTTTTTTTCATGATTCTTAATTGGTATGGAGAAAAAAAGCATCTGGTAAGCCAATACCTGTGTACAAGGTACCATCGTTGGTGTAATTTGCCTCAATATAAATATTATTTTGGAATAACAGCTACAGTGGAGTTAACACATGATTGTTTATGATTGTTGTTCAGCTGCTCAGTCATGTCTGACTCTTTGCGACCCCGTGGACTGCAACATGCCAGGCTCCTCTGTCCTCCACTATCTCTGGGAGTTTGTTCAAATTCATGTCCATTGAGTCAGTGATGTTATCTAACCATTTCATCCTCTGCCTCCCTCTTCTCCTTTTGCCTAAACAATATTTCCCAGTATCAGCTTCCCTTCTAATGAGTTGGCTCTTCGCATGAGATGGCCAAAGTATTCGAGCTTCAGCTGCAGCATCAGTCCTTCCATAAATATTGAGAGTTGATTTCCTTTAGGATTTACTGGTTTGATCTCCTTGCTGTCCAAAGGACTCTCAAGAGTCTTCTCCAGTGCCACAGTATGAAAGCATTGATATTTCATGGTAATTCTCCAAAAAGTATCTACATTCTCTCCCACCTAGAATAAATTAAATGAGGATCCTCCCCTTCCCATGAAGAGATCTTGCTCTGGGTATGGGTCTAGTAGAAATAAGGGGTTGTTGGGGTAATTGGCACCCCCATTTAGAGAATGAGCCTTCAAAATAATGGACATCCTGCCTGGGCAGCTGTTCTAAGTAAGGTTATTATAATTTTATGCAAGGGACGGCTACCTTCCCAAACATAGGAGAGCAGACTTCTTTCACTAACAAAAGATAGTCAGAGTGACTTGAGTTTTTAAAATTCTCAGTTTCATCTAAACCCAAACAGACGCCACTGTCCCTCCCCTGAGCTCCAGCATCATATTTAAATACCCAAGCTAAGTTTCTCACTTTCTTTCTTTAAGCAAATCAGTGTACTCAGGAGAATTGAGGCCACATCACTGTCCTTGCTATTGCCTCTGTTGACATCATGCTGAAGTACAGCAACCACTGGTATCTGCCAGGGCACTCTATCACAGTCATCCAGAGATGATAATTTGATGAACTATAATGCCACTATATGTTTTGGATTATTCATATCCCATTTCCCTTTGGCTAGGAACTCAGTATTAAGTTTAAGTCTAAAGACAAGACCCATACTGAATCCAAGACCAGAAGCCTCTGTATTGTTGGGGAACTTGATGGAAAGGCAGATTCCCAGGCCCTGTCCCAGACATACCGAATAAGAATCTCTGGTAGGGAGTGCCAAGGATCTGTGATTTACAAGCTCCCCAGGTGATTCTGAGGCATGCTAAAGTTTGAGGAGCAGGAACCACCCCTAGGTTTGCTGAAAGAGCAAAGGGAAGAGGTTGTAATTAATGAGACTTCACTGAGCTGAAATTCAGAACTTTGAGGAGGAGGTAGTGCTTGGTGATACTGGAATCTCTGAATTCATGGGATGTTCTCCTTGGGCTTGGGATCCACACCTCTCTGAATGGTGCTGATATCTCTGTGGGTAGGGAGACAATGGGGCTGATTTTACACATTCTAGAGAAACTGCAAAATGATTCAGCTGCCTCTGCAGGAAGGAACTATCACTGCTGAGGTGAAAAAGCATGGTTGGGATGATATTCACAGAGGCCAACAAATCACTTCTTTGTCCTCCGGACTTTCATTCTGTCTCTAGTGACCATTTAGAATTGCCTAATGTGGATCCAACTTACAATGCAGAAATGTTTGCTGGGTCCCAGCCCAGAATCACTAAGCAGAGTATAGAAGGGTGGGTTTGAAACAGAGACAGTAACTTGATAACTGATAGAATTAATTGTTGGTGCTTCCTCTCTAATTTAGTTGTAAGAATAAATATAAGAACACTTTAGATATTAATAGAGAATCGATTTTGAAAACAATCTCCCACTTATATTCTTTCAACCAATGGAGCCATGTAATAAGTACATAAATAATTATTTTTGGAGATGTATGTTTGACCCTGTGTATGCATTAAGCATCCCTTAAGACAGAAATGGCTTTGCTTTCAAAAGAATACATTTTATTGGAGAGGAATTTTAGTTCATGTGTATCATGTTATTGTACTGCAAACTCTTATCACCTATAATTCATATGTGTGAATTGTTATTTTAAAACATATGATATAGCTAAGTTAATTGCAAAATTACATTGGAAGCAGAAACTGAGAAAATACTGCAACTGTTTCCTTGATTTCAGTTGTTTGTGATTATCAAGAGGGTTTCATCGTTCTTTTTGATTTTAATAAGCAAATGGCATAAATGTATACATATGAATAAATTTAATAGTAAAGTTCTAAGAATTCAGTAGATGGATGCTTTATAGAGTACCTTTAGCTATGTGACTTCACTGGTGATTGCCTCATACATATACCACTAAAGTTCTTATATAAATCCTTTAGTAAAAAACAAAAACAGACTTGGAAATAAAGATCTCAGTACTCAACGTCTCTTCATAAGGAAGCCAAAAGTTAGTAAAATAGTTTTATTCCTGTGGCTAATTCCTGAGTCAGGAAGACCAGGTTGGCTAAGGGGGTGGAGGAGTTGATTTCATAGACTTTGTTTACAAGTGGCTCCAAAGATTTTCCTCGAATTTACAATGTATGTTTATTTGAAATCCTCCAAAAGAGATATATATATATATATATATATATATATATGAACATGTTTCTGTCATCTTATAAATGAAGAGGGAAATGAAATACAGATTTTCTGATTTCTTTGCCAGAGGCAAACTTCACTCTGGCAAAATAAACACAGATGCAAGGAACCATTCCATCTAAACCTCTTCAAAAGTTCATGGATATTTTCCCTCGAAATGACTAGTTCTAGTGCTCAGTTTGGGTTTAAAATCAGCTATTTTTTTATATCCATTTCAAGACAGTTGACTTGGTTTAAAAGTAAAGCCATCACAAGTAATAAAATATGTACTTTAACTTTCAGCTACAAGAAAATATAATACTGTTACCTTGAAATGATAAATCACTGTGATATTCAAAGGACATTTTTATGCATTAACTTTTTTGGGGTTATTAAGACAATCCTGTAGGATGGAAAGGGCATGATAATCACCATCATCTTAGAGATGAAGAAACCAAGTCCTCAAGAGGTTAAGTGAGTGCCTAAAGATGTACGCTGATACATGGTAGCTTTACATCTGGGGCACAGAGAGAAATTTTCAGATATAATTTCAGATGCATAAGTACTTTACAATGTATTTCTAATAAAATATAAGGAAAAATATATTTGAGGAAAAAGGTATGAAATATGGAACAGAGACTCGCTGATGAAGTGGATTAGAGGGCCCCAGAATACCCTTTGCTAAAAGTAGATCTTGCCCACTGCAGAACTTGTAGAGTTAATGACTTGGATGAAATGAAACTTGTCTTATTGATGTATCTTAAGGATAATAACACTCTTGTGTCAATGCTTTTGAGGGGCCTGTCAGAAAAATGAGGCAATCTTCTGTATTTTCAGCTTAAGAATTCACTATTTTCTCTCATCCGAAAGACATGTACTTTAACCATGTGTTAGTTCAGGACCTCGAGCAATCTTTCAGCTGAAGATTTCATTCTGGCAATAGAAACAGTCTTAAAACTACTAAACATTGGCCACTCTATGTCATTTTTGGGTTATTACTGTATATTTGTTCAGGCTGAAAAAAATAATTTATTGCTTGGAGTAGGTTTATACAAGTTTTCAGTTTCTCATCCCAGAGACTTGACATGTTATGTCACAACTAACAAAATGTCTAGGTTGCATTGTGCAGTATGTAGCCATTACCACTTCCATTTAAAGTTGAATTGTGTGTGTGTGTACGTGTGTGTGTGTGTGTGTGCGCGCGCGTGCGTGCACTCAGTTGCTCAATCATGTGTGACTCTTAGTGACCCTATGGACTGTAGCCTGCCAGGCTCCTCTGTCCATGGAATTCTCCAGGCAAGAATATTAGAATGAGTTACCATTTCCTCCTCCAGAGAATCTTCCTGACTCAGAGATCAAACCCACATCTCTCTCATCTCCTGCTTTGGCAGGTAGATTCTTTACTACCGTGCCACCTGGGAAACCCCAAATTTGAGTTACTTAAAATTAAATAAATTTAGTTCCTCAGTTGCGCTAGACACATTTCAAGTGCTTGACAGTCATACATGGCTACCATATTGGACAGCACAGATAGAGAACATTTCCATTATCACAGAAAGCTTCTTGAACAGCACTTGTCTAGATTGTTTTTCAGAAGACACCTCTTGCTAAAATACCATCTTAAAGGAGGCAAACTCTAGTGTAAAATGTTTTGTTCCTGCATCAGTTAGCAGTGCGTTCAGCTGTAAATCACAGAAACAGAGGAGATTAAACACAGTCTTTTGTGGTTAAAACACAGAAGGGTTTGTTGTAGCCTTTCCCTCATGGTTGAAAGATGGCTACTTTGGCTCCGGTCATTCCATTCATATTTAAGCTAAGAAGGAGACAGGAAATATATCACATCTGTTAGGAAGGCAAAAGCTTCCCCAGAAATCCCTTAGCCAACTTTAGCATGTATCTTAGCCACAGGATTTTCTGTTCCCACTTGTGGAAGATGGTTGGGAATAATGGATTGGAAATCATGGTTGGGGCAGCCAACAACAATTGGTGTCTTCTGTAGCTTTCTAACAGAATTTGTGAAAAATACTTTCTGACATCATAGAGTTGTAGAAAGAAGCAGGAGATAATATTCCATGATTTCTCTAAAAAGGATAACTATATAAGATATGAGTTTTATGCTTATTCAAAAATCCATATTCTTAATATTGACGCAGTAGGAAGGAATGGCTTCTCCTATCTGAATTATGTATGCTGACTGTGATAATGACTTTGAGCACATAGATACAGAAATTATGTCTGTTACTGAGAAGCAGTGTGATGAAGTGGAGAGCGGATAGATTTTATTTTGCCTATGGTTGTAATTAGTAGGTTGAGCAGGTCACTTGTACTAAGTTTGATCATCTGTAGGATGGAGATTATTGTGAAAATTCAAATGAGCCAACATATGTGAAGTGTGCCTAGTGTGGACTAGCCACTTTTGTTTACATATGTTGTGCAGAGTACAAACTGAGGTCTCATAAGTTATCACAGTGAGTATCATAACATGTGAAGTATTAACATGAAGTATTAGCCTGGTTATATACTTATAAAAAATACAAGTCCTTTGTTTAAATCTAGTGATGTCAAACAGCACCATGTGTTGTTTCCCTGAAGTTGAAAAGTACTGAGAAGGATTAAATATTTAATTTTTTCCCTGTAAATTTCTCTTAGTTAACTTGCAGATCTGGATATAATTTACAATAAAGTTGAACTCTGCTCAGTGAGAAACTAAATTGCCTCCAAGATGAAGCACATATGCAAAGGGAGGTGACCGCAGGAGCAAATATGGGAAATGATGACAGGTAGGCCTTTCTGTATCCTGAGGGACTTTAGGAAAGGAAAATGGTTGTCTAAAGAAACCAGCTAGGCCCCAAAGCAGCCATTCTGGAGAAAAAAGAAAGGGCTGATAAAGATTTACAAAAGAATAAAACCATCCCTAATATTAACAGCAGCAACCTTGAAGCCATACAACCATCTTTAGGATGAGCAGGCAGAGAGAAAAGTGCACCGTTAGAGCAATTGTTTTGAATTGATACTGGACTTTTTTCCTTGGGTATAGAGGCCAACTGGGGCCGCAATTAGCTTAATGATGCCTGCAACAAAAGGAGCAGCACAAAGGAAACAGGTGTATCTGAGAAAAATCCTCAGCAAATAGTGGCTCTGATGGAGAGGAATCAGAAATTCTAGGTTTCCTCTGTGAAATTAAATGGCTACAGATTCTACTGGCTCTTTCAATACAGAAATGATTTGAAAGAAAGGGGACAAAAAGGCTATTTCTTCTCTGTTGCTGTTATTCAAATTGAAGTCTTCCTGAAGCCTGTCTTAGGCACCCTGCTTCTGAGACAAGACTTTACTTGGAACCCTTGGTACATGTGGACAGCAAGAAGGAATTCACAGAAGGGTAATCAGAATGACTGAATGATGTGACATTAAGGAGAGTGATGACTAAGTCTGGCTAAACCGCAAGAAACAGAGTGATAAGCATTTTGTTCTATATTGGGAAAGCAGTAAACAGCAAGGGCCAATGGGAATTATTTGCTGCGTTCCTTAGGGCATAATGAAGCATAAGGAGGTAAAATGAAAGTAAGGAGAATTTATTGAGTATTTGAAATACCTCCTACCGGGAGCAACTACAGGTTAGCCTTCTTAAAGCAGGCTTCATTTAGCACAATAGGCTTTCTCTAAGATTGAACACCATCCACCACCCTGTAGAATCCTTTCTTCTAGAGAGGCATGTGAGCACTTTTACTGGAGATTTAAGATTATTTTAGGCTAGCACTAGAAATAATGCTACAAGAAGCAGTTTTCTGTTGCTTTGCATATTCAACAGTTTAGAACAGTTTGCTCTGTTCTTCATTAATGAACATTGCTTTGGTTTGAATACCCACAAAACCAGAGATTGAAACAAGGATTTAGATGTGTGTAATTTATTTGGGAAGTGACTTCAGGAAAAACTCTGTTCAGGAAGAGGAAGGGAGGGGGCAGAGTGAGATGGGAGAAGGAAAAGCCCATAAAGGCTGCCTTATAAATGTTCTCGCCTCTGTCAACAAGGAGGCTTAACTCAGAGAAGGCCTTCCAGAACTCTCTCGTAGGTATGGGAGGTGGGATTGTTATCCACTGGCCCCCTTTGCTGTTTGTGGAGGGTTACCATCCAAGATGTTAATTTCTAAGCACTTCCAGAGTCTGGCTTCCCACAGATGTGGCAAAAGATCCCATGCTGAAAAGCAAAGGTTTCATGGGGGTGAGAATCTGCCAAGGCAGAGGTCCCCAACCTCTGGGATCTAATGCCTGATGACCTGAAGTGGAGCTGATGTAATAATAACAGAAATAAAGTGCTCAATAAATGTAATGCACTTGAATCATCCCCAAACTCCCACCCTCCCCACCCCGAGTCCTTGGAAAAATTGTCTTCTATGAAACCAGTCCCTGGTACCAAAACGGTTGGTACCTGCCCAGCACAGATGCAGCTAAAATCAGAGGTGGGCCAGGGAGCTGGGACTCGAGGCACCTGCAACATCTGCTGTAAGTTCAGTTTACCTCTTGAAGCCCCTGACTCATCAGCTTCAGCCTGACTAAAAGGAGGGCAAGGCACTTTGTATGGCAACTTTGACTCTGCAGTGTCAAAGATGGTGCCCCTCTTCAAAGCCTACCTTCTCCCATCCTTGCTGCATCTGCATACTATCTTATTGTGCCCCCTTGGGTGTTCATTAACTGCCAGACCATTTTCCCAGTTGCGTGTAGAAGTTATAGTTTTGTGTGTTCCCATTAACGTTTTCCAGACTTGGCTCACCCGACACAGTGCCAAACAAGCAGCTACTCCATGATTGTGCAACTGTCCCTAGTAAAGTCATTTGCATCCAGTTTATATTAAATAAATGAAGGCTGATTAGTTTGTTTTTCATTTCTGTTTTTTTTAATGGAAAAAACAATATGTGCACGTGATAAAAATCCAAGCAGTGTAAGAATTTATACTACAGTGAGCACCGAAGAATTGATGCTTTTGAACTGTGGTGCTGGAGAAGACTCTTTAGAGTCCCTTGGAATGCAAGGAGATCCAACCAGTCCATCCTAAAGGAGATCAGTCCTGAATATTCATTGGAAGGACTGATGCTGAAGCTGAAACTCCAATACTTTGGCCACCTAATGCGAAGAGCTGACTCATTTGAAAAGATCCTGATGCTGGGAAAGATTGAGGACAGGAGGAGAAGGGGACAACAGAGGATGAGATGGTTGGATGGTATCACTGACTCAATGGACATGGGTTTGGGTGAACTCTGGGAGTTGGTGATAGACAGGGAGGCCTGGCATGCTGCAGTCCATGGGGTCACAAAGAGTCGGACATGACTGAGCTGCTGAACTGAACTGAAAGGTCATTCTTCCTATCTTTCTTTTCAGATATAGTGATTGTTAATAGTTCTTTATTAATTTCAGAAGTTGTTTGTAGATATGCAGTCATATTTATATATTAATTAAAAATGCAAATGACATTATGTTGTCTACATGATCTGTACCTTACTTTTCATTGAACAAATATATCAAAGATGGTTCAATAATAGCACATACAGACCTACCCCATTCATTTTAATGGCCATCTCATATGCTATTGTGCAGATGCACTATTCATCAATCTGATTTTTCTCCTTTCCAAAATATTTCTAGCACTTTAATAATCATAACATAGTAATTAATTTTCTACTTTATCAGTCAAAAGAAATTCAGTTATGCTGTGATATGTTCATTTTTTGTTATGGTAACAAAGTACCACAAATTTATCAGCTTAAAACAAGACAAAGTCATTACCTCTCAGTTTCTGTGGGTCAGAATTCCAAGTATGGGTGTGGTGGGTCCTGTGATCAGACCCTTGCAATTATGAAAATCCAGATGTCTGCTGGGGCCGCAGTCTCATCTGAGACTTCCCTTCCAAGCTCACTGGCTGTTGGCAGAGATCAGTTCCTTGCAGCTGTGTGACTGAGACCTCCATTCTCTTGCTAGCTGTCAGCTGGGACTGCTTTCAGCTCCTAGAAACTGCCCTTGTCCATAGGCAATTAAAAACAAGATTGTTTGTTTCATCTAGGCCAGTAGGAATGTCTGCTTCTGCTGTTTCTCTTCTTTTTTTTTCATAAGGGCTCACCTGACTGGGTCAAGCTTATCCAGAATAAGTTTCCTTTTGATTAACTCAAAGTCAAATTATTAAGGATCTCAATATCTTTTTTTTGCATATCATGACAGGGATAGCCTACCATATTCACACTCAGGGGGTCTTGCCCACATTCAGGGTGATAGGATCATGAACACCATTTTAAGAGTCTGCCTAATATGTGTAGACTCATAGGGGCTTCCCTGGTGGCTTAGCAATAAAGAATCTGCCTGCCAGTGTAGGAGATGAGAGTTCAAGCCCTTGGTTGGGAAGATCCCCTGGAGAAGAAAATGACAACCCACTCCAGTTTTCTTGCCTAGGAAATCCCATGGACAGAGGAGCCTCACAGGCTATATAGTCCATGAGGTTGCAGAGTCAGACACGACTTAGTGACTAGACAACCATAACCACGTGCAGTAAACACCTCCAAAAAATCAAGTGATTCAAAATAACAAAGGCTTGTTTTGCACGGGATCTCAAAGGAGTTTTGCTCATTCATTGTCATCATGCAAGGATCTATACAGATGGAACATGTGCCATTTGAACATTACTGATGGCCCTATCAGTGGCAAAAGAAAGATCTGGAGGGTCTTGCCTTGTTCATTGGGCAGAATTACATGACCCCACCCAAGCACGTGATGCCCAGAAAGTGCAGTACCGCTGTGTGCCTGAGAAACGGGAATACCCAGCCAATCATTTGTATCTACTTATATACCTAGGTTGTTACAGATGGACTGATGCGATACTCAGATGGCTTCCTCAGAAAGATTCTCTCAAGTATTCACATTCAGTCACCCTTGCTATTGGAAGGACTGATGTTGAAGCTGAAACTCCAGTACTTTGGCCACCTGATATGAAGAACTAACTCATTTGAAAAGACCCTGATGCTGGGAAAGATTGAAGGCAGGAGAAGGGGACGACAGAGGATGAGATGGTTGGATGGCATCACCCACTCAACAGACATGAGTTTGAGTAAACTCCAGGAGTTGGTGATGGACAGGGAAGCCTGGAGTGCTGCAGTCCGTGGGGTTGCAAAGAATCAGACACGACTGAGCGACTGAACTGAATTGCACTGAACTACTGAGCTGAATTGAACTGACCCCTTGCATTCCATCTGAGATTCCTCATGATTAACTAGTGGTGGATTTCAAAGGGTAGCTATAAAGAAGGTAAAATGTTTTGGCTCTTCAAAGAGCAATCTGTTTTTATATGTGAAAGTTTCATGTTTGAGAAAGTTGTCAGTTGAAGCTTGTCTGACAGCTTTCAGTTTCCCAGCTATGGACTTCTATGTGAGTTTCTGCTTTGTAATAATTGACCTTGACAGCACTCACATCTCCAGGGAGGAGACAGGTGATCAAGGAAGCAAAAGAGGGTAGTGGGTAGGAGACATGATGAGCAGGCAGCAAAAATCTGTCAATAATAACAGAAGCTGGGTAGGGGTTATGTTCTCTGAATTACTTTACAAATTGCTTTGCTAGCTTCCTTTACATAATCAGAATCTTATGAAGATCCTTGAAGTCCAGCATCCTGTTTACTCTGTGATATCCTTTCTAAGTGAACATCTAGTCCCTGTGTGAATGTATCCAAAAACAGGGACCTCACTACCCCTCCAAGGCAATGTATTTCTTTTGTACAAGTAAAAATTTCAATTACATACAGATGTAAAAAGAATGATACAAGCAATCTCTGAGGACGCAACATCTAACTTAAGCAATGATGAATGTTTGGCTGTTCATATTCTAGCTATCTCCCAGCCACATTTTCTTGTTCTGTTTTAAAACAAATCCTATATATCAACCTATTTAACTCATATGTACGCAAGTGAGTGTATGTATCTAGTATGTAAAGACTTACTTTTTGATATTTATTCATTTGTTTGGCTGTGTCAGGTCTTAGTTGCGGCATGTGGGATTTCCCTTGCGGTGCACAGACTCTCTAGTGGCATGCGAACTTGGTAGCTGCAGCATGTGGCCCGCAGCATGTGGGATCTTAATTCCCTGACCAGGGATTGAACCTGCATCTCTTGTATTGCAGGGTGGATTCTTAACCACTGGACTACCAGCACAGTCCCATAATGACTTCTTTTGTCCATTTCTTGTCAACGGTTTAACTTTTAAGTACCTGTACTTACGAGAAACTTCTTCCTTGTACATCGTGCTGAAAATTAGCTGCCTATAAATCTGGCTCATTGATCCTGATTTGTCTTTTTGGAACAATGCAGAATAACCATTCTATTTTTCATTGAAACTGTCTTGTAATCAGCAAATATTAAATTCTTTCTATGTGGATTATGATAACTTCCTTTCCTCTCTGCCCATCCTAAGATTTTTGTCATAAAACATAATATATTTTATTTAACCATCAGGCCTATGATGAGATTTCTTTACTATCTTAGCCAGGATTTTCTGAACACATTCCAAATGACCAAAGTCTGTCTTAAAATGAGTTATCAGATCACAACTCAGTTGTGTGGAGACGGTCTGACTGCTGAAAGGTGTAGTGGGGTGTCCCCTGATACACATGCAGGTGCTTCTTTTTAATAGAAGCACTCTTGACTCATATTATGGGCCTACCTGGTGGCTCAGATGGCAGATAATCTGCCTGCAATGCAGGAGACCTGGATTTGATCCCTAGGTTAGGAAAATCTTCGCCTGGGAGAATCCCATGGACCGAGGAGCCTAGCAGGCTACAGTCCATGGGGTCACAAAGAGCCAGACACCACTGAGCAACTAATTCATATTTAATTTTTTGTCATCTGAAACAACTTGATATTTTTTACATACATTTTTACAAAAGGACTTCTTTTTATATATATATATATGGAATTGATTTTGCTGAATCTAAATTCAGGCTTAACATTTCTATCCTGTTTGAATTTTATCTCTAGTTTCCACTTGTCTCAGTTTTGTCGTTCAACAAATTAGCCAGTTCTCTTGGTTGTATGCTTGTGTAGAAACTTACTCTGACTTCTAGATATATGCATAGTTGGTTAAGGAGGCAGGAGAGTGGGGTAGAAATAAGCCTGGATTGGAGTCAGATGGCCTGGGAAAAATAGTTAAATCTATGTACTAGCTGTGTATCTTGGGTGGATGCCCTTACCTTTTTCACTGTCATTTCTTCATCTTTACAATGGAGGATAAAATAGTACCTACTTCATAGATTTTTTGTGAGGAATAAATTATTAACATATAACGGTGCTTAAAATTCCAAGCCAAGAGTAAGGTTTAATATATGATTATTAATTAAACATGTTAACAGAGCTGAGTCAAGGGCACAACTTGGAGGCCGTGCTGTGTGCTAAGTCACTTCAGTCACGTCTGATTCTTTGCAACGCTGTGGACCATGGCCTGCCAGGTTCCTCTGTCCATGGGATTCTTCAGGCAAGAATACTGGAGTGGGTTGCTATGCCCTCCCTCAGGGGATCTTCCCAACCCAGGATCGAACCCATGTCTCTTATGCCTCCTGCTTTGGCAGGTGGATTTTTTACTACTAGTGCCACCTGGGAAGCCCTCGGAGGCCCTGGAGCAACACTATTATTTGGAAAGAGTCATGCAATCAGCTAAGAATTCACCTAAATGTTTTGTTATCTAAATGTTTCTGCCTGTCATGGAAGGAACTAAGCTGCTGCTATTTAGCTGCTCAGTTGTGTCCAATTTTTTTTTTTTTTGTGACCCTGTGGGTTGTAGCCTGCCAGGCTCCTGTCCATGGGATTCTCCAGGCAAGAATACTGGAGCGGGTTGCCATGCTCTCCTCCAGGGGATCTTCCTGACCAAGGATTGAACCCATGTCTCTTATGCCTCCTGCTTTGGCAAGTGGATTCTTTACCACTAGTGCCACCTGGGAAGTCCAGGTTCCCTGTAAGACTTTGTAAAAATGCCTGTTGATGTTAAGATATGTTATTTTGTCAGTCTTTTGATTAATTTTCACATCAATTAATTAATTACTGCCTAACCAATATAAAAGCCTTAATGAAAAAATCAGAAGTCAGTTTACTTTATATCTTTTGAAAATGAGATTGTGGCCATCAAATATTGGCCCTGAAATAAGCACAAATATCTCTTCAGCCACTGCCCTAGGCCTGAGCAGTAGCACTGAGGCATGGAGTGGGGTCTTCATGGATGGTTGCTTTTCCAGTTTACACAGAAATGTCCTGATGTCACTTGAGAGAAATTAGTTGCTAAAACAGTGAGTTCATAAGCAGATGATGGTAATACTGGGGAGGGGAGAATTTCCCCCATTCCTTTCGATTCTTCTGGCTGGTCTAACAATTACATTGACACAAGACATATTAACAGGAGGGAAAAAAACAAATTTAATTTTGTACACATGGAGCTTTCATAGGACCCAAAGAAATGACCAGAGCTGGCAGCTTTTATACATTTTAGACAAAGAAGCAATAAATTTGTGAATTGACAAGACAAAGGGGTTTGGGTTTGAGGTAGTAGATTAGTAAATAAGGTTTGTGTATACAGCTATCTTGGCCTTGAATTTCCTTTCTCTAGTGATAAAGATGTCTCTTTACTTCCTGGTCTAGAGAGGGTAGCTTTCAAATAGGAGATTTATTTCCTGCTTTCAGGCAGACAGAGGAGGATCAGACTGTCCTTCTTGCACTGGCTATTTCTTAAGTAACTTTAATTCAAAGTAATCAATAATATGCCAGAGTGGCATATTTGGGGGCAGCCTGCCCTGACCCCCATCAGTGAGTTTCCCTGAAAAGTAATTCTCATCCCAAACTAAGAAAATAATATCCTGGGACAGATGGTTTGTAAAACAGCAGCATAGTATGGACAAGAATTGTTGGCTGCCATATCAGTAAACAAAGGGTGTTGCAGTCATCAAGCCATCAGCCTCTGCAGCAACCCCTTCTCCCCACACCGTGTACTCTGATAGGATTCAGGATGGAGAAAAACAGGATACTGGCCCTAGATAGTTAAGGAACATATCGAAGGGATGATTTCAATGAGCCCACATGCTTATATCTTCCCACACATAGAAAAGTGCTAAAATCATTAACCTGAGATCTTTGTTTATCCTTAAACTAGTAGTTATCTTTCGATGTTCCAACTACCTGCTTTTTGCTGCAAAAACTCCTGTATATCCTGACTCCTCCCTTACCTCTTGGGAGTAGTCCTTCAGAGCTATCTGCGAGTCTGCCTCCCAGGCTTAAGTCCTTAGCAAGTCTGCTGACTGCCATCTGTTTCTACAGAATACCGAAGGATCTGGGTGGCTTTTCACGAAATAGGGAGGATGACCATGTAACAACCACTGTAAATATTGCAATGGTTTAACTTAAAAGAGAGGCCAAATGGTATGTCAGAATTCAATTTGGGGAGAAATTGGGGGTTAAGAGAAGCTGGTAACTGGTAAGAGACTTTTTTTTTTTTGCATAGTTCAGTTCAGTTCAGTCGCTCAGTTGTGTCCTACTCTTTGCGACCCCATGAATCGCACATACCAGGCCTCCCTGTCCATCACCAACTCCTGGATTTCACTCAGACTCATGTCCATAGGCAGGTATCAAAAAGTCCAGTTAGAGAAGAGTTTGGCTGCCAATTGATAAAGGCACACTGTATCTTCTAAAATATTTTGAAAAGAAAAACAAAAGATGAGCCCTACATTGACTATGCTATTCTGTTTCTGTGCTTTTCTTTCCACCACTAATGAGGTTTGAAATGTAAAACTAGGCTTAAATGGATGTACTGTTCCATTGGTGAAATCACACTGGGACTCAATAACAACATTGGAATATAATACACTGGAGGAATTATTAAGAGTGTCACATCTTAATAGATACAGACAACTAAAAAGAAAACAAAAACAATAATGATGGTATATAGTCCTCTGCATTTCAGTGAATTTTGGTGATGTTCAGTGAATTTTGGCTTTAGTTCCCCTAAACCTCTTTTCTTGCAAATATCTGCAGATCCTACTGAGAATCTGCCTTCTCTGCTGCTGCTAAGTCACTTCAGTCATGTCTGACTCTGTGTGACCCTATAGACGGCAGCCCATCAGGCTCCCCCGTCCCTGGGATTCTCCAAGCAAGAACACTGGAGTGGGTTGTTATTTCCTTCTCCAATGCATGAAAGTGAAAAGTGAAAGTGAAGTCGGTCAGTCATATCCAGCCCTCAGCGACCCCATGGACCGTAGCCTTCCAGGCTCCTCTGTCCATGGGATTTTCCAGACAAGAGTACTGGAGTGGGGTGCCATTGCTTTCTCCGTCTGCCTTCTCTAGATTCTAAGACAATAAAAAAGCCAGATGCTTATGCTGAATGACTTCTTATAGGGGGAGCTCTATGTAGTGTGGCCAGAGCAAGACAACAGCGTGAGTCTATTCATTTGTACCTTGGACACAGAATGATAAATGGGGTGACCAAATAATTTATTATAAAATTGAAAATCATTTCAACCCTACAGTAATTATTGCCGTTATAGGAAATAACTAAATTGGCAGCATTAATTTTTAATTATTTCTATTAAACTTTATTTTAAAATGGTTAATGATTCTTTTAATTATGGCAAGTAATAGATCTAAGTGTATATATAATGAGATACATACAGTTCTTATAGTTTAATAAAGGAGTACCCATCTTCAATTAATTTTTATAGCATTTTAAATTTAAGAAACTCTCTAGGTATTGATATACAGCGAAATTAAGTATGAATTATTTTGCTGCCTAAGACAAAATCCTGGTGCAGAGCAAGTGCAACCTTTTCATGAATTAACAGTGCTTATTCTAGTTGCTATGCAGTTTAAGAATAACTCTTACCATTTCACACCAGTCAGAATGGCTGCGATCCAAAAGTCTACAAGCAATAAATGCTGGAGAGGGTGTGGAGAAAAGGGAACCCTCTTACACTGTTGGTGGGAATGCAAACTGTGGAGAACAGTGTGGAGATTCCTTAAAAAACTGCAAATAGAACTGCCTTATGACCCAGCAATCCCACTGCTGGGCATACACACTGAGGAAACCAGAATTGAAAGAGACACATGTACCCCAATGTTCATCGCAGCACTGTTTATAATAGCCAGGACATGGAAGCAACTTAGATGTCCATCAGCAGATGAATGGATAAGAAAGCTGGGGTACATATACACAATGGAGTATTATGCAGCCATTAAAAAGAACACATTTGAATCAGTTCTAATGAGGTGGATGAAACTGGAGCCGATTATACAGACTGAAGTAAGCCAGAAAGAAAAACACCAATACAGTATACTAACACATATATATGGAATTTAGAAAGATGGTAATGATAACCCTGTATGCAAGACAGTAAAAGAGACACAGATGTATAGAACAGTCTTTTGTACTCTGTGGGAGATGGCGAGGGTGGGATGATTTGGGAGAATGGCATTGAAACATGTATAATGTCATATATGAAACCAATTGCCAGTCCAGGTTCGATGCATGATACTGGATGCTTGGGGCTGGTGCACTGGGACGACACAGAGGGATGGTATGGGAAGGGAGATGGGAGGGGGGTTCAGAATGGGGAACACGTGTATACCTGTGTCGGATTCATGCTGTGTGTGGCAAAACCAATACAATATTGTAAAGTAATTAACCTCCAATTAAAATAAATACATTTATATTTTTTTTAAAAAAGAATAACTCTTATCTTCTAATATATTTCTCATTTCCCATGGTTTCAAAAATTGCTATCAGACATCTTGTATTTCTGTTTTTCAGTACCCTGTGTGATTTCACTCATTAGAAACCAGGGACTTTGCTTCATTATCACTCAGCTGGAGTAGGTGAAAAAGAGCAATAAACCAGGCAGGAGCCAAGAGGCTAGTTCTACCTAAGCATTGCCATATACTTGTGACAGAGTAAAACACTTAATTGCATTGTTTTTTGTTGTTTTTTTTTTTTTTTTTTTAATCTGTAAACCAAAAACATTGGACTGTATGATTAGACTGTATAATTTTTTGAGGCTCCTTTCAGTATCAAAATTCAATTTTTGTTTCTGGCTTTCTTTTAATAGTATTTATTCTACTATTTCGAATCTGACAATTATTATTCTTAGTGGTATGAAAGGAAGCAAAATAGTTGAATATTTCTATTTCTTTTCTCTCATCAATCAGTATTATACCATCTGCTTTAAGATTTAGGCCAAGCTCTGCTTATTTGTTTCTTTTTCTCTTAAGTCTTGCTTTAGAGAAGGGTCTTTTTGTGGCTTCAGAAGATTTTGCTAAGCCTTGCAATCAGACAGAACCAAGGGTGGGATCCCAGTTCTGCTTTATGCTAGTTCTGTGAAGTTGGCAAGGCTATTGAATTCTCTAGAATTTAGTTTCCTCATTAATAAACTGGGATACCATTAGTGTTTACCTCATGTGATTGTCGTGGGGATTGTGTGAAAAAAAAAAAAAAAAGAAACCATAAAAAGTGCTCAGAATAATAGCTGGCCTAAAGAAAGCCCTTAGGAGATGTTATTTTCTTATTTTTGCTTCTTATTGTTGCTCTCATCATTTCCATCATCATCATTTTTTATGATTATTCAGGAAGTTATTTTTCAAAATATTATTACTGGTTTTTCATTGCTTCTTTGTACTGAAAAGCAGTATCAATAATACCCCTTCTGTGCAGGTAATTTCACAGTTTATAAGGTATTTTTATATGTCTTATCTGATGTTTATAATAATGCTCTGAGTTGACAAGGGTTGGTTTCTCCACATTGCAGATTGGAGAGTTTCAGAGAGGTTAAATAACGTGTCCAAAGGATGAATGCAGGCGATTTGTGATGCTTTACTTCCCTTGCCCAATAGTGCCCAGCACAGGAAGTGACAGAGGTAGCCCACATGGTACTAGCAGGGAGGTGATAAACAGCATCAGGCAACCCTGTGACAGAGCTGTCTGCAATGAATATGAGCACTGGAAAGATTAAAGCTTCTCTAAAGAAAACTTTACATATTTGAGAGAACACTGCAATTTTATTATAGAGTGTGAATGTCTTGCAATAGAAACAGTGTAACTTTTTTCTCTTGTATACATTGGCTTGTAAATAAGGTTTATCTCTCAAAATTTGTTAATATCATACTATCATATTAGAAAGACAGTATGGAATGTGGGGTTCTAGAAAAGGCTGAGGAACCAGAGATCAAATTGCCAACATCCGTTGGATCATCGAAAAAGCAAGAGAGTTCCAGAAAAATCTATTTCTGCTTTATTGACTATGCCAAAGCCTTTGACTGTGTGGATCACAATAAACTGTGGAAAATTCTTCAAGAGACGGGAATACCAGACCACCTGACCTGCTATTGAGAAACCTGTATGCAGGTCAGGAAGCAACAGTTAGAACTGGATGTGGAACAACAGACTGGTTCCAAATAGGAAAAGGAGTGTGTCAAGGCTGTATATTGTCACCCTGCTTATTTAACTTCTATGCAGAGTACATCATGAGAAACGCTGGGTTGAAGAAAGCACAAGCTGGAATCAAGATCACTGGGAGATATATCAATAACCTCAGATATGCAGATGACACCACCCTTATGGCAGAAAGTGAAGAACTAAAGAGCCTCTTGATGAAAGGGAAAGAGGAGAGTGAAAAAGTTGGCTTAAAGCTCAACATTCAGAAAACTAAGATCATGGCCTCTGGTCCCATCACTTCATGGGAAATAGATGGGGAAACAGTGCAAACAGTGTCTGACTTTATTTTGGGGCTCCAAAATCACTGCAGATGGTGATTGCAGCCATGAAATTAGAAGATACTTACTCCTTGGAAGGAAAGTTAGGACCAACCTAGATAGCATATTGTAAAGCAGAGACATTACTTTGTCAACAAAGGTGCGTCTAGTCAAGGCTATGGTTTTTCCAGTGGTCATGTATGGATGTGAGAGTTGGACTATGAAGAAAGCTGAGCACCTAAGGGTTGATGCTTTTGAACTGTGGTGTTGGAGAAGACTCTTGAGAGTCCCTTGGACTGCAAGGAGATCCAATCAGTCCATCCTAAAGGAAATCAGTCCTGCGCGTTATTGGAAGGACTGATGTTGAAGCTGAAACTCCAATACTTTGGCCACCTGATGCGAAAAGCTGACTCATTGGAAAGACTCTGATGCTGGGAGGGATTGGGGGCAGGAGGAGAAGGGGACGACAGAGGATGAGATGGCTGGATGGCATCCCCGACTCAATGGACATGGGTTTGGGTGTACTCTGGGAGTTGGTGAGGGACAGGGAGGCCTGGAGTGCTTCCATTCATGGGGTCACAAAGAGTTGGACACGACTGAAGTGAGCTGAACTGAGAGGCATTCAGAAGGGGTCCTGTGGTAGGAGTTGGGAGTAATGAGTGGTCACTGGACAAAGAAAAGTCTTTAGTTGTGCCTGGATGTGTTTTTCTGCTGAAGACACACACAGACCAGCATGACAAGTCACACTCTGATTCATTTGTCACATTTTCTGCCTTATTTGTCTTCTTTTAGTCAGGAGGAAAACCGCTGTTCTCGTCCTCTAGGGTACTTTACTTTGGGAAAGTTTTCGTCAATTGGAAGAAAATGGAAAAAGCAAGGAAAGCAAAGTGAGCTTTTCATAATGCTAATTTTACGTTTCAATTTTTATAACTTAGTTAAGAATTTCCTGTTGTTTTGCTCTTAAAAATGTCCTTTTCTTAAACAGTAGCAATAGTAGGTGGCAGTTGATTTTCTTTGATTTGCTAATCAGGCCAAATAAAAGGTTGATAACTATACACTGGCTTTTGAAATTGTACTGGCTTGTGGAATTGGAATTGGTTTTGGGAGACATCCCTGGCAGAAGGCACACAAGGCCAGGTTTCTCTGCGGGGAGCTCTTCGGAACTGACTTGGCCAGCTCCCTCCACTGACTGAGCTCCCCTGAGTGCTGTGCTCTGAATGAATCTCAGTGAATGAAATGTGATTTAATTGAGTGCCTCTTGAAAAGCTGTCTGAGGAACTGTGAGATGTGACCTCTTTGACCGACCCTCCCATTTTCTCGTCCTCAAAATAAGTTGGATTGACAGGATTCAAAGGAGACATGAAATTAGTTCTCATTGGCTGATTCAGCAACAAAGCCAGGAAGTGGAATCTGCTAAGTGGAAAATATTCTAAGAGTAGGAAGGAGAAATTGTATGAGGCAAGCCTGAACTGGCTGAGAAAGTTTCCCCATTCCTGCAGCTGATAAACTACTTTTGTAACTGGATGAAATGCTGGTCCCAGTGAGGACCCCTTTGGCACAGACACGTTCAGACTGACTGTCAGGTGCAAGAGCAGATAGCATTTAGCCAGCACCCTTAATAAAAGTTTTCCAAATAGCTACTGAGGCATCAGCCATTAGGGAAGAATTCAGTGATGGTTTATCCTTAAAAACTTAATAACTACTTCCACCACAGTTATTTCAGACTTTAAAACAAAAATCAGGTGAGATAAAACTGTCTGAAAGGGAATGTTGACATTCTCTTCCATTTGCTTGTGGCACTGCAGCTGTGCAGCCCGAGACACTAATAAAGCCAATTCTGCTCCGAAGATCTGCAAAATGAGGAGTTGGGATGTTCTCTTTCTATTAACATGTTAATTTGGGAGGATCTACCCTATTTTTTCCCTGCTGCAACTGAGTACTTTTTCATTAAAGGAAGAGAAAGTGGATCTGCTTTCTCCTCTGGTAACTAGAACGGAGAAAATGAGGCTGAAGGAAGATTTCAGGCATTACCGAAGGGAAGGTGAACTGGCATCTCTTCTGCCCCACTACATTCCAAATTGTAGGCATTTGCCATCCCACCCCATCACCTAATAATGAAGCCAGGCAGTACATCAAGACCTCAGATAAAAGGCCCATTAGGCATGCCTGTGATTAAAGTTGATTAGCTAGAAGTCGCTGGAAATTTTGAGTCCAAGATCAGTGGTGAATCAAATCCAATTTGCATAAACTACGAAGTGCTTCATTAAGGCTAATCATTTTCTTCTGTCCTTTGGTAATACATCATCCTTCTATGGGGTTCATTTAGATTAAGCTTGAGGATGTTGCCTTTAGCTTCCTCAACATTGTTAAGATCACTTTAGCGATGCTCTTTGGCCTCATCTTCTAGGACAGTACCTGTCTGGGGCCCCGCCTCAGAGCTGTATCCTTAAGCAAGCTTCCTGGAAATTTAATGATTTATTAGGGTCCATGTGCCAGCAGCCAAGACTCATGGGATAATGAAGTATACATCTTCTAAAGTACCAGGAGAACAAACCATGCTTGTTTAAACTGATTAAGTACTCAGGCCACATAGTGCATTGTGTTGAGCCAACTTGATCATTAAATAATTTTACATACCCTTCTTGAAATGAGTCTATTTATACCCAGGAAAATTGACCAGGTTTAACCTTCCAGAGCTCATGTGTAGATCATTCTTCCTTTGCAATCACTTGTGAGAATGATGAGATGCTGGTTGTTTTGCCCTAAAGGATTATTTCTTCATATCTCCTGTCATTTGTACACGCTGCTCCCTGTGCCTGAAGCACCTACTCCTCCCCTCCTACAGCCCTCTATGCTTGTGCCTATTGAAACATTTATCACACTGCAATACAAATCCTTTTTTACTTATTTATCTCTTCTTCTCCTTGGAAATAAGAATTTCATACCTAGCCTACAGCTGATAGTAAGTGTATATTGAGTAAAATGTGAATTATGAGATGGTAGCTATAATAGCAGCCTATTAAAAGAATGATGTTGATCTCTGTATATTGGCAGGTAAAGATGGCCATCACATATTTCATAGTATAGCTATTGGAAAAAAGCAAGCTGAAAACCATTATGTATAGGATGATCCCATGTTTGCTAAAAAAAGGTGCTTATGCATATATTCATAGAAAAGACAAAAATTGTAAATATGCAGGGGCAGGATCTAGGATGTAAATATAGGGCTTTTATTTTAACTTTATAGATTTCTATATTATAATTTTACTCTAAACTTTATAAATTTCCATATTTTAATTTATTAAACTGAGCCTACATTACTACTGTAAGTTAAAAACCTAATAAATATTAATAGTTTTTAAAACTATAAATTATAGATCCTGGTTTCTAATTATTATTTTGAAAAATACTATATTAATTTTCTAGGGTGGCTATAACAAATTGCCACAAACTGGATTGTTAAGTACAACAGAAATATATTCTCTCATGGTTCTGGAGGTTAGAAATCTGAAATGAAAGTAGAGCCGCATTCCCTTCAAAGTTTCTAGAAAAGAATCCTTTGCCTCTTCTCGCCTCTGGTAGTTGTCAGTAAACCTTGGCATTCCTTAACTTTTGGACACATCACTTAAAACCCTGCCTCTCTTTTCACATGGCCTTCTCTGTGATTGGGGCACTAAGTTTTCTCAAGCCATGTGGTGTGGTCAAAAAAAAAAAGAAAGAAAAATTTATAATTTTAATAAATTTAATATAGTTAAAATAAATTCATAAAATTTATAAAATTTATAGTTTTAATAAATTTAATATCATTATAGGTTTTATAAATTTAAATTTTTAATATAGTTTTTGAAATTAAAATATTTATGTTTACATATATTGTTAATATTTTTTAATGAAGGTGAAATTGACAAAACATTTTATTTTGATAGTTTTAGATATACAACATAATGATTCAATCTTTGTATATTTTATGAAATGATCCTTGCTATAAGTCTTGTTAACATCCATCACCACAGAGTTATAAGTTGTTTTCTTGTGATGAGAACTTTTAAATATATTCTCTTAGCAACTTTCACGTATGCAACACTGTATTAAACTGTAGTTACCATGCTGTACATTACATCCCATGACTTAGTTATTTTATAACTGAAAATTTGTCCCCTTCACCCATTTATCTCACTCCCTCCTCCTTGCCTCTGGCAATCACCAGTTTGTTCACTTGTTTTCGGTTTTCCCCCCCTATCGTATGGCATATGGGAAGTTCCCCCACCATGGATCGAACCCATGCCCTCTGCAGTAAATGCACCAAGTCCTAACCACTGGACTACCTGGGCTCACTTGTTTATTTGCTTTTTGTTTGTTTGTTTTTAAATTTTACATATAAGTCAAATCATACAATGTTTATCTTTCTCTGATTTCTTTCACTTAGCCGAGTGCCCAAGGTCTATCCATGTTGTTGCAAATGGCAAGATTGCATTCTCTTTTGTATGCGTCCTGAATCACTTCAGTCGTGTCTCACTCTTTGCAACCCCATGGACAGGAGCCTGCCAGGCTCCTCTGTCCATGGGATTCTTCAGGCTATAATACTGGAGTGGGCTGCCATGCCCTCCTCCAGGGGATCTTCCTGACCCAGGGATCGAACCCACATCTCTTATGTCTCCTGCATTGACAGCTGGGTTCTTTACCACCTGGGATGTCCCACATTCTCTTTTATGTCAGAATAATTTTCCATTGTGTGTGTGTGTATATATATATATTTTATGTATATTTTTCTTTATCCATTCATCTACCATTGGACATGGTTTGTTTCCATATCTTGGCTATTGTAAATAATGCTGCAGTGAATATGGGCATGCATATGTTTGTTCTAATTAGTGTTATTTATTTTCTTCAGATAAATAGCCAGGAGTAGAATTGCTGGATCATATGGTAGTTCTCTTTTTAGTATTTTGAGGAATCTCCATACTGTTTTCCATAGTGTCTACACCAACTTACATTCCTACCAATGGTTCATGACTGCTCCTTTATCTCCACATTTTCACCAACACTTTTTATTTCTAGTTCCCTTATTTTTTATATTCATTCCACAAATATGACTTGGCCAGCTCTTGTTTGCAAGGAACATAGTGTATCTAAATCCTCTTATAGAAACAATATTAGAACTTACGTTTACCAAGCAGGAGATCTGGATATCATTGAAAATTCTATATGGCAACAATATGTATGAACCAGGACAGAAGGCAAGCTTATGGTTAATAGTGTACAAAGTTTATCAGCATTGTACCTTTCCCATTGGCAAGTTTCTTCCAAGAAATTGGGTTCTTGAATTTTTTTTTTTTTAACTAGTGCAACCACAATCTTTAAGGTGGAAAATTCATTGATGTCAGCTATCAATTTAGCTTTTTCTCAGCTTGCAGTCAGTTATCAATACTTACTATTCATGCTGTTTTCGTAAAGTATCCTTTTTATAGTGTAGATTTCTGTCCCTTCACCCAAAGGGCTTAAATACCACATGGAGAAGAAAAGAAAATGCAAGAGGAATTCTGAATCTAATTCATGAGTTTTTTCATTTATGTGGTATTCATGTCATAGTCAGAAAGTAAGAGCAAAGTTTGAAAATTCACCAGCTAAAAGAAAATGGTTTTATGTGGCAAACGTACTGCCCCTCCCCAATACAATTCTGGGGGAAATGTTAGTGCATTTCTAGTGTATACAGGACAGTTGTACCATGTCAGGTGGAAGTATGACCTTGCTTTTGTTTTTATTTGGAGATTCAGTATAATTTAAGGAGATCTGCGTGGGTGCCAAGTTGATACTCTGTTTTCATATGACCTTCTCTCTTGTGTTTCTCTGTATTTTCACATAGCTTTCTTAAAAGAACACCAGTCAGTGGATTCAGGTGATGTGATTAGTTCATTTTATGTGTCAATTTCATTAGGGCATGGTAACTAAGTCATCAGCCAAAGATTATTCTAGATGTTTGCTGCTAAGTCACTTCAGTTGTGTCCGACTCTGTGTGACCCCATAGACAGCAGCCCACCAGGCTCCCCCGTCCCTGGGATTCTCCAGGCAAGAACACTGGAGTGGGTTTCCATTTCCTTCTCCAATGCATGAAAGTGAAAGGTGAAAGGGAAGTTGCTCAGTTGTGTCTGACTCTTCGCAACCCCATGGACCGCAGCCTACCAGGGTCCTCTGTCCATGGATTTTCCAGGCAAGAGTACTAGAGTGGGGTGCCATCACCTTCTCCATTCTAGATGTTTAAGTGAAAGTATTTTGTAGATAACATTAACCTTTACATGGATAGATATCAAGTAAAGCAGACCGCCCTCCACAATGTGAGCAAGCCTAATCTAATCAGCTGAAGATCTTAGGAGAAAAAAACCTGACAACCCTGAAAGAGGAGAGAAATTCACCAGCAGCAAATGGCTTTCAGATTTGAAATGCAATATCAACTCTTTCCTTCATCTCTAGCCTGCTGGTCTACCCTGCAGACTTTGGATTTGTCAGCCTCCACAATCTCATGAGCCAGTTTCTTAACATAGATATCTACCTTATCTGTCTTTCTATCTACTTATCTATACCTATTATTAATCCATTCTATTTGTTCTTTGTCTCTGTGATGATTCCTTGGCTAGGAAAAGTTGGGGGGAGACTTCTAATGAGGGGCAAATAGGTCTGATTCCAAAGCTACTGCTAACAGAATCTCAAGGAGATCCAACCAGTCCATTCTGAAGGAGATCAGCCCTGGGATTTCTTTGGAAGAAATGATGCTAAAGCTGAAGCTCCAGTACTTTGGCCACTTCATGAGAAGAGTTGACTCATTGGACAATACTCTGATGCTGGGAGAGATTGGGGGCAGGAGGAGAAGGGGACTACAGAGGATGAGATGGCTGGATGGCATCGCTGACTCGATGGATGCGAGTCTGAGTGAACTCCAGGAGTTGGTGATGGACAGGGAGGCCTGGCGTGCTGTGATTCATGGGGTCGCAAAGAGTTGGACATGACTGAGCGACTGAACTGAACTGAACAGAATCTCACATTTCCCCCAGTACCCCCAAATGTGAGCCATTTATTGGTGTTGAGAGTTTGGGGAGTTCCCTGGTGGTCCAGTGGTTAAGTGGTTGAGCATCTGCTTGCCAGTGCAGGGGACACGGGTCCAGTTCCTGGTTCAGGAGCATTCCACATGCTGTGGAGCAAATGAGCTCATGTGCTACAACACTGAGCCTGTGCTCTGGAGCCTGTAAGCCACAGCTACTGAAGACCAGGCACGTAGAGTGTGCTCTGCAGCAAGGAAGCCACTGCTATGAGAAGCCTGCACACCGCAGTGAAGAGTAGCCGCTGCTCCCCGCAGCTGAAGAAAGCCTGCCTGTAGCATCAAAGACCCAGCACAGCCAAAGATAAACAAAAGTAAATTAAAAAAGAAACTTTGGTTGTTAGTACAAATTGTACATAACACTTGTTTAGATGTCCTGGTGTTTAGGAGGGGAAGATGTTGTCATAATGTAAGCAAAAAAAAGAAAAAAATATATATATATATTATATATATATTTATATATATATAAATCATATATATATATGATGGCCTATATCTTCTTTCCCCAAAGGTTGAATACCACCACCACCTCAGGAAAAGGAAGTTTGGCCCACAGCTGAGGGGAGAAGTAGACAGAGAGTGGCTGGCTGCATTCAAATAAGTCTTCTGCCTTTCCTCACACAATCCTTCTCACCTGGTTTGGTTCAAACGAAATCTTTGAGGCTTCCTAAACTTGAATGGATTTTTTCTTTCTACTTCAGGTTCTCCTTGGAGACTATCCATCTTTCTCTTTCACAGCAGAGCTTCTTGAGTCAGTATCTCCAACACATTCTCATCTCGCATCCTTCCATACTTGACTCCAAGGTTTTGTCCTCATCACACCACAGAGGCTACACTCATCAAGATACCTGGTGAGCTCCACATTGCCAGATTCAAAGGTCACTTCCGTATTCTTATCTTCCTTCATGTCTCTCTGGGGCTAATGACTTTGAAATGTGTTTTCTCTGGGCTTCTGTTGAGTAGAGTTAAAATGGGGTTTCCTCCTACATCATTCCCTGATGCCGCCGCTGCTGCTAAGTTGCTTCAGTTGTGTCCGACTCTGTGCTACCCCATAGATGGCAGCCCACCAGTCTCCCCCATCCCTGGGATTCTCTAGGCAAGAATACTGGAGTGGGTTGCCATTTCCTTCTCCAACATCATTCCCTATTCCTTCTCAAATATCTTTATTGGTATTTCTGCTCTTAAACTTGAAAATTTAGAGTATTTGAAAGCTCAGTCCTGTGGTCAGTCTCATTATGTCACACAAATAATCTCCAGGTCTGTGACTTTAAATACGATCCATATGCCTCACCTGGAGAAGGCAATGGCACCCCACTCCAGCACTCTTGCCTGGAAAATCCCATGGATGGAGGAGCCTGGTAGGCTGCAGTCCATGGGGTTGCTAAGAGTCGGACATGACTGAGCGACTGAGCGACTTCACTTTCACTTTTCACTTTCATGCATTGGAGAAGGAAATGGCAACCCACTCCAGTGTTCTTGCCTGGAGAATCCCAGGGATGGGAGAGCTTCATGGGCTGCCGGCTATGGGGTCACACAGAGTCGGACACGACTGAAGCGACTTAGCAGCATATGCCTCACCAGTCTACATTTTCAGTACTGACCTTCGCCTTGAAATCCAGGCTTGTATTAGTATATCCAGTTGCCTTCTTCATACTTCACCATTTAGGAGAACATAGGCAAAACACTCTCAGACATAAATCACAGCAGGATCCTCTATGATCCACCTCCCAGAATTCTGGAAATAAAAGCAAAAATAAACAAATGGGATCTAATTAAAATTAAAAGCTTCTGCACAACAAAGGAAAATATAAGCAAGGTGAAAAGACAGCCTTCTGAATGGGAGAAAATAATAGCAAATGAAGCAACTGACAAACAACTAATCTCAAAAATATACAAGCAACTTATGCAGCTCAACTCCAGAAAAATAAACGACCCAATCAAAAAATGGGCCAAAGAACTAAATAGACATTTCTCCAAAGAAGACATACGGATGGCTAACAAACACATGAAAAGATGCTCAACATCACTCATTATTAGAGAAATGCAAATCAAAACCACAATGAGGTACCACTTCACACCAGTCAGAATGGCTGCGATCCAAAAATCTGCAAGCAATAAATGCTGGAGAGGGTGTGGAGAAAAGGGAACCCTCCTACACTGTTGGTGGGAATGCAAACTAGTACAGCCACTATGGAGAACAGTGTGGAGATTCTTTAAAAAATTGCAAATAGAACTACCTTATGACCCAGCAATCCCACTTCTGGGCATACACACCGAGGAAACCAGAATTGAAAGAGACACATGTACCCCAATGTTCATCGCAGCACTGTTTATAATAGCCAGGACATGGAAACAACCTAGATGTCCATCAGCAGATGAATGGATAAGAAAGCTGTGGTACATATACACAATGGAGTATTACTCAGCTGTTAAAAAGAATTCATTTGAATCAGTTCTGATGAGATGGATGAAACTGGAGCCGATTATACAGAGTGAAGTAAGCCAGAAAGAAAACCACCAATACAGTATACTAACACATATATACGGAATTTAGGAAGATGGCAATGACGACCCTGTATGCAAGACAGGGAAAGAGACACAGATGTGTATAACGGACTTTGGGACTCAGAGGGAGAGGGAGAGGGTGGGATGATTTGGGAGAATGACATTCTAACATGTATACTATCATGTGAATTGAATCGCCAGTCTATGTCTGACGCAGGATGCAGCATGCTTGGGGCTGGTGCATGGGGATGACCCAGAAAGATGTTATGCGGAGGGAGGTGGGAGGGGGGTTCATGTTTGGGAATGCATGTAAGAATTAAAGATTTTAAAATTTAAAAAATAAAAAACTAATAAAAAAAAAGTTAAAAAAAATGTAATCCCTGATCTTTTCACAGCTAGTTCCTTCTTATTATTTAAATCTCAACTTATATGGTTATAAACTTTATCAACTCTCTGTCATCTATTACCAGTAATATCACTTGATTTTAATTCTATGTATAGCTTATACCAGCATCTGATATCTTTCTTGTTTGTTTACTTATTTATTTGTGTTTTCGTGTCCATAACTTTAAAAATTCCCTGAGATTGCAAGAGTACCTGACACAGACTAGGAGCCGAATAAATATTTTTTGAATGACCTGATTGAAAGATTATCACTTAAAGCTCACAATTTAGCATTTAAATTTCTAATGCCATAT
This sequence comes from Ovis canadensis, assembly GCF_042477335.2. Classification (NCBI taxonomy): domain Eukaryota; kingdom Metazoa; phylum Chordata; class Mammalia; order Artiodactyla; family Bovidae; genus Ovis; species Ovis canadensis. Next base: position 62,187,121 of record NC_091262.1, on the reverse strand, counting down.
GATATTTTTGCTGTTACTTGTATATTTATCTGTACATCTATAGATTCTATATTTCTTTAAAGGAGAGGTTAGGTCCAAATGGTGCATGGCAAATGTTTCCACTTTCAGACGGAAACCCTCTGTGACCGCAAAGACATGAAGTCTAGCAGGAAGAGCCACCAACTGCAAATTACATACTCCCTGTCCAGCCCACTTGATTTGTATCATTAACGTCCTGTTTCCACTAACAATCCTCTTCTTTTGACACATCTGTCATAGAGATTGTCTTTCCCAATGTAGGTTTACTTTCTGTCACTTCCTTTGACTGATGTTCGCACTTAGAGTGACCAGCTTCTAGCCCCTTGGTTGCTCCCTTTTGAAGGTGAGTGAAGCTAGAAACAGGAGCAATATCTTATGCTTATTTTTCTTGGCATTTGTCTTTATTTCTCCTGACTTTTGCAGGATAGTTTTAATGGATATTAAGTTCTAGATTGGCGGTTTCTTCTTTCAACACTAAATAGTTCATGCTGCTCTACCTCTGTGTGGTGTCTGACTAGAACTCCATTGTAATTCTTATTCTTGCTCCTCTATAAGTAGCGATGCTCTTTGGTTAATGTTTTGATTTTTTATCCTTCTACCTTTGTTCAAGATTTCCTCTATCTTTGATTTTGTGTGATGTGACTATGATATGCCGAGGGGTGGGTGTGTGTGTCTGTGAATATTCTATGAGTATTTTATATATTTATAAAGTATTTATAAATTTATCCTGCCTCATGATCTCGGAGCTTCCTGTATCTGTGGGTTGTCATCATTCATTTTGGAATTCTTAGCCAATATTACTTCAAGTATTATCCTGCTCTGTTTTTCTTCTCCCTCTGGTATTTTGATTATTACATACTATACATTTTGAAATTTTCTTACAGTTTTTGGATGTATTATATTTTCTTTTTTCATCCTCTTTTCTCTTTATATTTCAGTCTTGGAGTTATCTCCTGACCTATTTTCAAGCTCACTGATTCTTCAGCTGTGTCCAGTCTACTAGTAAGCCCATCAAAAGCATGCTTCATTTCTGTTACAATGTTTGTGATTTCTAACAATTCCCTTTGATTCTCTTAGTTTCCATCTTTCTGCTTGTATCATCCATTTGTTCTTGCATGTCTCGTCCACTGTTTTCTTTTTTTAGAATGTTAAGAGTGCCTGATGAACTATGGAATGAGGTTCGTGACATTGTACAGGAGACAGGGATCAAGACCATCCCCATGGAAAAGAAATGCAAAAAAGCAAAATGGCTGTCTGGGGAGGCCTTACAAATAGCTGTGAAGAGAGGCAAAAAGCAAAAGAGAAAAGGAAAGATATAAGCATCTGAATGCAGAGTTCCAAAGAATAGCAAGAAGAGATAAGAAAGCCTTCTTCAGCGATCAGTGCAAAGAAATAGAGGAAAAGAACAGAATGGGAAAGACTAGAGATCTCTTCAAGAAAATTAGAGATACCAAGGGAACACTTCATGCAAAGATGGGCTCGATAAAGGACAGAAATGGTCTGGACCTAACAGAAGCAGATATTAAGAAGAGGTGGCAAGAATACACAGAAGAACTGTACAGAAAAGATCTTCACGACCCAGATAATCATGATGATGTGATCACTAATCTAAAGCCAGACATCTTGGGATGTGAAGTCAAGTGGGCCTTAGAAAGCATCACTATGAACAAAGCTAGTGGAGGTGATGGCATTCCAGTTGAGCTGTTTCAAATCCTGAAAGATGATGCTTGTGAAAGTGCTGCACTCAATATGCCAGCAAGTTTGGAAAACTCAGCAGTGGCCACAGGACTGGAAAAGGTCAGTTTTCATTCCAATTCCAAAGAAAGGCAATGCCAAAGAATGCTCAAACTACCACACAATTGCCCTCATCTCACATGCCAGTAAAGTAATGCTCAAAATTCTCCAAGCCAGGCTTCAGCAATACATGAACCGGGAACTTCCTGATGTTCAAGCTGGTTTTAGAAAAGGGAGAGGAACCAGAGATCAAATTGCCAACATCTGCTGGATCATGGAAAAAGCAAGAGAGTTCCAGAAAAACATCTATTTCTGCTTTATTGACTATGCCAAAGCCTTTGACTGTGTGGATCACAATAAACTGTGGAAAATTCTGAAAGAGATGGGAATACCAGACCACCTGACCTGCCTCTTGAGAAACCTGTATGCAGGTCAGGAAGCAACAGTTAGAACTGGACATGGAAAAACAGACTGGTACCAAATAGGAAAAGGAGTACATCAAGGCTGTATATTGTCACCCTGCTTATTTAACTTATATGCAGAGTACATCATGAGAAGCGCTGGGCTGGAAGAAGCACAAGCTGGAATCAAGATTGCCGGGAGAAAAATCAGTAACCTCAGATATGCAGATGACACCACCCTTATGGCAGAAAGTGAAGAGGAGCTAAAAAGCCTCTTGATGAAAGGGAAAGAGGAGAGTGAAAAAGTTGGTTTAAAGCTCAACATTCAGAAAACAAAGATCATGGCATCTGGTCCCATCACTTCATGGGAGATAGATGGGGAAGCAGTAGAAACAGTGTCAGACTTTATTTTTGGGGGCTCCAAAATCACTGCAGATGGTGACTGCAGCCATGAAATTAAAAGATGCTTACTCTTTGGAAGAAAAGTTATGACCAACCTAGATAGTATATTCAAAAGCAGAGAAATTACTTTGCCGACTAAGGTCTGCCTAGTCAAGGCTATGGTTTTTCCTGTGGTCATGTATGGATGTGAGAGCTGGACTGTGAAGAAGGCTGAGCACGGAAGAATTGATGCTTTTGAACTGTGGTGTTGGAGAAGACTCTTGAGGGTCCCTTGGACTGCAAGGAGATCCAACCAGTCCATTCTGAAGGAGATCAACCCTGGGATTTCTTTGGAAGGAATGATGCTAAAGCTGAGACTCCAGTACTTTGGCCACCTCATGTGAAGAGTTGACTCATTGGAAAAGACTCTGATGCTGGGAGGGATTGGGGGCAGGAGGAGAATGGGACGACCCAGGACGAGATGGCTGGATGGCATCATAGAGTCGATGGACGTGAGTCTGAGTGAACTCCGGGAGATGGTGATGGACAGGGAGGCCTGGTGTGCTGTGATTCATGGGGTCGCCAAGAGTCGGACACGACTGAGCAACTGAACTGAACTGAATCATAGTTATTTAAATTCCAATCTAGGCCTGGTAAAATCAACATCTTTGTCATATTGGAATCTGATCCTGATGCTTGCTTTGTCTCTTCAGAGTGGGTTCTTTTATCTTGTATTTTTGTTGTTGAAAGCTGAACATGATGTGTTGAGTAATAGGAACTGAAGTAAATAGACCTAGTATAAGTTTTTATATTAATCTTGCTAGCAGTCAGAATGTACTTATGTTGTAGCTATTGGTACCAGAGGCTCTAATTCCTCTAGTATCTTTGTTTTTGTCTCCTCTATTGTCTTTGGGTTTCACTAAAAATTTCTTCTTAAACTGAGTCTGAGTGTTATAGTTACAGTTTTTTCAGCTGAATTCACTATTATTATACTAGAATCCTGTTAGTGGTGGGGAGGAAAGCAGGAGGGGATAGCATTTTATAATCTTATTATTAAATCTCAGTCTTTCAGTGACCCTGGGCCCTGGGCTACTGACCTTTATGTATGTTTCTTAACTTCCTTTTCCCAACCTTTAAATGAGATGAAAGCTAGAAGGGGAGGAATGCCCTTCTTCCAGATGGGATAAAGCTCTAGAAAGTAGGTCTTTGTTATAGAAAGCAGTCTGGCATATTTCACAATGCTTATGTTTGGCCCTCCCTTGCCATAACCACAAGGTCCTTTTGCTTGGCTCTTCACTGATGGGAAGAAACTGGGAAGGTTTCTGGAGTTGAAATTCATGCAAGTCTAAGGGCTTCCTAAGACCCTGCAGTCCCAAGATTTTCTCACTCTCATCCATATTCTGCCTCCAGCAATTCATCAAAATTCAGTTCACTTCAGTTGCTCAGTCACGTCTGACTCTTTGCAACCCCATGGATTCACAGCACCATGCCAGGCCTCCCTGTCCATCACCAACTTCTGGAGTTTACTCAAACTCATATCCATTGAGTCAGTGAGGCCATCCAACCATCTCATCCTCTGTTGTCCCCTTCTCCCACCTTCAATCTTTCCCAGCTTCAGGGTCTTTTCCAATGAGTCAATTCTTTGCATCAGGTGGCCAAAGTATTGGAGTTTTAGCTTCAGCATCAGTCCTTCCAATGGATATTCAAGACTGATTTCCTTTAGGATGGAAGGTTGGATCTCCTTGTAGTCCAAGGGACTCTCAAGAGTCTTCTCCAACACCACAGTTCAAAAGCATCAATTCTTTGGCGCTCAGCTTTCTTCACAGTCCAACTCTCACATCCATACATGAGTATTGGAAAAACCATAGCCTTGACTAGATGGACCTTGGTTGGCAAAGTAATGTCTCTGCTTTTGAATATGCTATCTAGGTTGGTCATAACTTTCCTTCCAAGGAGTATGCGTCTTTTAATTTCATGGCTGCAATCACCATCTGCAGTGATTTTGGAGCCCCCAAAAATAAAGTCTCTCACTGTTTCCCTTGTTTCCCCATCTATTTGCTGTGAAGTGATGGAACTGAATGCCATGATCTTGGTATTTTTGAGTTTTAAGCCAGCATTTTCACTCTCCTCTTTTACTTTCATCAAGAGGCTCTTTAGTTCTTCTTCACATTCTGCCATAAGGGTGGTGTCATCTGTGTATATGAGGTCATTGATGTCTCTCCCAGCAATCTTGATTCCAGCTTGTGCTTCATCCAGTCCAGCATTTCTCATGATGTACACTGCATATAAGTTAAATAAGCAGGGTGACAATATACAGCCTTAACGTTCTCCTTTCTCAATTTGGAACCAGTCCATTGTTCCAAAACTCATCAAAAGTACTGTATAAATGTTACTACCAGTTTATAGCCCCAGTGGCTTCCACTTCAGTTCTCAGCTGTGGCTCTCCAGGATGTCCAAGAAAAGTTAATGATTATCAGTTTAACATTTTATTTGCCTAAGGATGGAAGTGATAATTTCCAAGCTTTTAAGACGTTGAATCCCAAACTGGAAAACTAGGTATCTTTTACATTACTTCGTGCTATGCTCTACAGGAACTGGCACACCATGTCTTTACTTGTGTTTCCGCCAGTGCTACCGGCCCCATTTCCCCACCACTTCCCACAGCTGCAGAGGACACTTTTTGCCAAGGGAAAATGGGTGCTAATCACTTAAATATAGGCACTAATTTAGTACTTAGAGTGAATGATGGATGACAGCCAAGACCAACTGGGATTGTCCCACTCAGCTTCTTGTTTCCTTGTGGCAGAGGTGTATATTCATGCTATTGCAAAAGCAAAAAGGAAAAAATTCAATAAGAAAATCCACACTTATCTGTTGGGCTGAAGCCTCAGCTTACTCAGGACAGGTCATTTCTGATGTCTCAGGTATATAGAATCTTCTCTGAGGTGTGATTTCTGAGATTTAGAAACACTCTGAAGACTTCAGTTTTCTTATTTATAGTTTTGCTTCTTGCTCAGTGGTAATACTTTTCCCTCTTTCTTTCCTTCTTTCCTTCCCTCCCTCTTCCTTTCCCTTTTTATTATTAGTACTTAGCATGTTTATGTAAAGTTAAATGTTTTACTTGTTAGTGTTGGCTATTAGCAGTGTAGGACAATTTAGCTGAAGACAACTGCTGGTAAATCTTTTCAATATTGATTTGAAATGCAAATTAATATAAGCAATTACCAGATACTATACATAGTTTTTAAATGGAAGGTTTTAAATAACATTTCCCTGGCAATCTGTGTAAATCTCAAAGATTAGGCATTCTCTTTGTTCAATAAATAAATATGCATCCAAAGCCCAATTTGAGGTTGCCATCCCATAATCATTCTTAATTGTAGCCAGCTCTGAAATAAAGATGGCCTTTTCAAATAACAGCTACCTAAACAATTTCTTCCTATTTGAGAACATGTTTGTAAAGAGAGATACCTTATGTGTTGGGGTTGGGATCTGATGGCCTCAGACGATGAACATTAAAATGATATTTTAGGGAGATGGATATTTTTTCCTCAGTCAGAGAAAGGGAACTAACATTTATTGAGTCTTTTCTGTGTTGAACACTTTATATTCATTCAATATTCAATGAATATTGCCTCAAATATGCAGATGATATCTCTTTAATGGCAGAAAAAGAGGAACCAAAGAGCCTCTTGATGAGAATGAAAGAAGACAATGAAAAAGGTGGCTTGAAACTCAAAGTAATAATAATAAAAAAACTAAGATCATGACATCCTGTCCCATCACTTCATGGCAGGAAGAAAGGGAAAAAGTGGAAGGGGTGAGAGATTTTATTTTCTTGAGCTCCAAAATCACTGCAGATGGTGACTGCAGCCGTGAAATTAAAAGACGTTTGTTCCTTGGAAGAAAAGCTATGAGAAAACTAGACAGTAGATTGAAAAGCAGAGACATCACTTTGCCGACAAAGGTCCACATAGTCAAACTATGGTTTTTCTAGTAGTCATGTCAAATGTGAGAGTTGGACCTTAAAGAAGGCTGAGCACATAAGAATTGATGCTTTCTAACTGTGGTGCTGGAGAAGACTCTTGAGAGTCCCTTGGACAGCAAGGCGATCTAACCAGTCAATAGTAAAGGAAATCAACCCTGAATATTCATTAGAAGGATTGATGCTGAATCTGAAGCTCTAATACTTTGACTTCCTGATGCAAAGAGCTGACTCACTGGAAAAGACCCTGATGCTGGGGAACACATGTATACCTGAGGTGGATTCATGTTGATGTGTGGCAAAACCAATACAATATCGTAAAGTAATTAACCTTCAATTAAAATAAATAAATTTATTTAAAAAAAAAGAAAACATAAAAAAAATTACAGACTGAACCACACAAATTACACTTAGGAATCCATTAAAGATACCATTAGTTCAGTTCAGTTCAGTTCAGTTGCTCAGTCGTGTCCGACTCTTTGCGACCCCATGAATCGCAGCACGCCAGGCTTCCCTGTCCATCACCATCTCCCGGAGTTCACTCAGACTCGTCCATCGAGTCAGTGATGCCATCCAGCCATCTCATCCTCGGTCGTCCCCTTCTCCTCCTGCCCCCAATCCCTCCCAGCATCAGAGTCTTTTCCAGTGAGTCAACTCTTCGCATGAGTTGTCCAAAGTACTGGAGCTTCAGCTTTAGCATCATTCCTTCCAAGGAAATCCCAGGGTTGATCTCCTTCAGAATGGACTGGTTGGATCTCCGTGCAGTCCAAGGGACTCTCAAGAGTCTTCTCCAACACCGCAGTTCAAATGCATCAATTCTTTGGTGCTCAGCCTTCTTCACAGTCCAGCTCTCACATCCATACATGACCACAGGAAAAACCATAGCCTTGACTAGATGGACCTAAGTCGGCAAATGTCTCTGCTTTTGAATATACTATCTAGGTTGGTCATAACTTTTCGTCCAAGGAGTAAGAGTCTTTTAATTTCATGGCTGCAGTCACCATCTGCAGTGATTTTGGAGCCCCCAAAAATAAAGTCTGACACTGTTTCTACTTTTTCCCCATCTATTTCCCATGAAGTGATGGGATCAGGCACCATGATCTTCGTTTTCTGAATGTTGAGCTTTAAGCCAACTTTTTCACTCTCCTCTTTCACTTTCATCAAGAGGCTTTTAAGTTCCTCTTCACTTTCTGCCATCAGTTGACTGAAAAAAAAATAAAAAAGACCCTGATGCTGTTAAAGATTTAAGGCAAAGGGAGAAGGGGACAGCAGAGAATAAGATGGTTAGATAGCACCACCAACTCAATGGACATGAACTTCAGCAAACTCTGGCAGATAGTGGAAAACAGAGGAGCTTGGCATGCTGCAGTCCATGGGATCCCAAAGAGTAGAATATGACCTAACGACTGAACAACAACATCAACAACAGCTACCACATTCTGGCCACATATTTTAACTGCTGGGGATGCAATGGAAATCGGACAGGAAAGAGACCCTTCTGTCATGGGTCTTATGGGAAATTAAAATGAATCCAGAGAATGATAAGTACCCTCTTGTGGGATTGAGAATGGCTTGGTGAAGAGAGGGTGCCCATTTGATAGAGCAAAACATGCAAGGCCTTTTTGAAAAGATGACATTTGCATTGAGTTATTGAAGAGTCTACCAGCTACTCATTTTATAATTTTCACAACTTGAGACAAAGGTTACATTATTTCAGCTGGTACAGGCAAAGAAATGAGTTGCTTAACTAGGTTAAGTCATTTAAAGTCACACAGACTTCAAACCCTATTCCAGCTGCCTCCAAGGCTCCCTGCGCACTACAGCCCACAGGTCTTTGCTCACCAATTGCCTCAGGTTTGGGCAGAAACAAGATCTTTGTTTACCTAATCTTTAAGTTTTCATGGAACAGAGAATTTTCTAATAAAGCTAACCCCCAGTCATCTCTTTTCTCAGTAAGAATATTAAAAAGCAAAAAAAGACCACTTAATTTTCATGAGAAATATTTTAGTAATAAAATAGTTAAAAGGATATTTCCTGAGATTTAAGGATGTTACTTCGAGTTGAATATAGTTGACTTTATGAAATACACATTATTTTGTCTCTCTCTCTTTTTTTTAACTTATTTCATAGAGAATCACAAAATAAAAAGACTGCTTGAGAACTGGTGGACTCTGACCCTCAGGTTTACCTCCAGCCTTGAGGCCCTTGGGTTGATGCAAACTCCATAATCTCACTGTTGGAGATGCTCTTCACCGAGGATTGAAACTTGCTTCTAATTGAATCAGTCCAGCAAAGGGCAGGCAGGTCATCCTGACCTAAATATTTCCAGTCCGAGTGTTTTCCTTTGAAATATTTATCTATTTAGGGAAAAGAAGATGATGCGTTCTCTGTTCCTTAAAAAGTTCAAACATGCCTTAAAGCTCTTTACAAAATAATCCACAAACTTGTTTTCCGTGGGCAGTTGTTCATAATGACTTGAATAAATTAAGAGATTAGATTCATTACTTTTCCTGTTAAATATATGGTTAGAAATGACCCTTTGGACTTGTGTTAATAGAAGTGTGTGTGTATGTGTGTGTGTTTCTTTGTCATGAATATTCAAGTATTGATCAGTTTATAATAGTGATGTATCTGTATTTCTTTTTCTAAACATGAACAGAAGCACAACTAGGAAATATCAAAGAATAAATACTATTTAAAAGCATATTGAAAACATAATGATAATTACAGAGGCAATAATTGTATACCAGAGCATCAGTGCATCCTTGAGGCCATTGCTACAGTGTTTCAAGTACCTCATTATATCAGTTGTACCAGAGTTCATCTCACAGAGAGACAGGATCAGAAGTATTGGGCTCAAGGATCAATTGAAATATCAGTTCTGTACATAAGTAAAAATAGCAACGATACAAGCTGAGTGCCTGGCTCTTTTCCTTTTTTGTCAATATAGCTATTACTACTTTTCCACTATTTTATCTCCCTTTCTTAGGCTTTAATAGCATGAGCTAAATACCATTGATTTCACAAAGCAATTGAAGGGATAAAGAGAAATACAAGTTATTAAAAATGTACCGGGGTGGGAGATGGGAGGGAGTTTCAAAGACTAGGTTGCAGGGGTGTGGGCATGTGTATACCTACGGCTGATTTATGTTGATGTATGGTAGAAACCAACACAGCATTGTAAAGCAATTATTCTCCAATTAAAAATAAATACATTTTGAAAAATACCTAGAAAAATGTACCAGGCAGAAGTGAATACATTCTAATTTAATATTAAGAAATTAGAATTAGTTTGAAGCCTTTCCTATGATTGATGTTTAATATATACATACACATATATATATGTATGCATTTTTAATTTCAAAAGAAGTTTAAAATGGTAGAAGGAACAAGTAGGAAACATATAAAGACACTAAGTCACCTGTAATCCCACTACCAAGTTCAACACTGTGTTTTTCTGAATTCCTTCCATCTTTAATATATATGTATTTATTATTATTTTTTAAAGAAGTCATTATTAAAACAGAATTATAATGTGTACATAATTTTCTACCCTTTAATATTATGAGGCGTTTTATATGATAAGAAATATTTCTTATATATGTGCTTTCTATGATATCCTAATGTTTTAGCACATAGATATTAAACTTTTTCTAATTAGGCTGCCAGTCTTAGACATTAGGACTTCCCTTGTGGCTCAGCTGGTAAAGAATCCTCCCGCAAGCAGGAGACCTGGGTTTGATCCCTAGATTGGGAAGATACCCTGGAGAAGGGAAAGGCTACCCATTCCAGTATTCTGGCCTGAAGAATTTCATGGACTATATAGGCCATGGGATCGCAAAGAGTCAGACATGACTGAGTGACTTTCACTAAAATATTAAGGTTATTTTCAATTCTTCCTTTTAAAAATCAATGCTGCAGTGAACATGAGCAAAGATTACTTTGTTTGAAATGTTTAAATATTTCCTTAGATTAGATTTCCATAAGCAGAATTGCTATATTAAAGAATTTAAACCAAGCTAAGAGTTTTTACAGCAGAAATGTAGAATCCGCTGGTGTGGTTTAGTAATTCCCCCTTCTTTGCACCTTTACCCTTACTGGTATTATCTCTGAAAAAATGAGTTTGATATCTTGATAGATTTAAGAAACTCATTATTCTATTAATTTAAATTTCTTTCCTTATTTTCTTTTTTAGTGAGATTCATTTGTGCATTTATTCACAAAAATTTCCATGAAACATCATATTGGCAGAACTGGCTTCAGTGGAGTGTGCCCTGTACCTTTGTGTGAGTCCCCAAAGCTCAGAAGGACCCTGTGCTTGGTATAATGCTCTGCTATCACCATCTTCCCTGGTGGGCTTCCCTGGCTCAGACGCCTGCAATGCAGGAAACTCAGGTTCGATCCTTGGGTTTGGCAGATCCCCTGGAGAAGAGAATGGCAACCCACTCCAGTGTTTTTTTCCTGAAGAATCCCATGGACAGAAAGAGCCTGGTGGGCTGTAGTCCATGGGATCACAAAGAGTCGGACATGACTCAGTGACTAAGTATGCACGCTTGTCACCATCTTGGAATTTTATCTTTGAACTTATGTTTTGTAAGTGAAGTCTGATGGAACAATGAATAAAAGAATGACATGCAATATGTGTATCGACTCTTCCTCATCACTCCATCTGCACATAATCTGTGATGTCCCATGAGCACAGAGTTCTGGAGGACCCAAGATGTGTAGACGTTCAGGGAGACTCAAAGTGAGTACGAGGTAAACACCGTGCCCTTGTAATTGAGTAAATAGGGTAGGTGCTAACAGCTTCAAGTGGCCATGCTTTTTGTTTATACCAGGACTTTTTTCCAGTGGAGAAAGTAGGTAAAAATTTTATGAGAAACATGAACAACCAAGAAACCCTATCATATCCTTTATCAGTCACGTTGCTTTCTTGTATATGCCAACCACGTACACTGAAAATGGTGACAAAGGAGGAAAGAAAAAGATAAGACAACCTGTGGTGGTTTTTCTCCCTGTTAGTCCTTTTTGGTTCATGCTAGGGAAGAGACTACTGGGACCAAAAGCAGGAGAGTCAACAGAACCTTGGAATGAAATGACTGCATAGTGTTATCCATCCAGTATCCATAAAACTGTTTTTGATTCTGCTACCTGATGAGAATGGAAAAGAACATGTCTGTGAACACAGTGGGGATGTACCAGAGACTATGTTAGAAATCTGTTCTGGTGATGATATCACCTCTGGTGCATCACTGCAGTTGAGGCTCCTACTTAACCGTCATACACTATGATCCAGACTGCTATGTGCAAGAAACAGAACAGTGCATTGAATGGGAACACAGTGGGACTATCACACCTGAATCCTTTATGTCTTTGAGGATGATGCTCATGTCTGCTATTCTACATAAAATGAAATATATTTTTATATACTATCTAATTGAGAATACAGAGTGTCAATTTCAGGGGGTTCTGCTTTCCCTTCACTTTGTTGTTTAGTTACTCAGCCATGTCTGATTCTTTTGTGAGCCCAAGAACGATAGCCTGCCAGTCTCCTCAGTCCATGGGATTTTCCACGGAAGAATACTGGAGTGGGCTGCCATTTCCTTCTCCATTACCTTCACTAGTATAGTGGTTTTATTCACTAGGCTCTAAAGTGCCTAATGACTACAAGGGGATCAAACCAGTCAATCCTAAAGGAAATTAACCCTGAATATTCATTGGAAGGACTGATGCCGAAGCTGAAGCTCCAATACTTTGGCTATCTGATACAAAGAGCTGACTCATTGGAAAAGACCTTGATGCTGGGAAATATTGAGGGTAGGAGAAGGAGGGGGCGGCAGAGGATGAGATGGTTGGATAGTATCACCAAATCTATGGACATGAATTTGAACAAACTCCGGGAGGTAGTGAAGGACAGGGAAGCCTGGCATGCTACAGTCCATGGGGACACGACTTAGTGGCTGAATGACAACAAGGGCACCTGCATTAGGGTAATGTCCATGTTTGAGATGGCTAGACTGATCATACACTTGAAAACTGAGAAAACACCACTGGGTATGTCTGTGGACTCAGTGGACTCTGTACAATGACGTTTGGCCAGAAATCCATTCATTGCTCAATTTCCACATACCCTTACTCTTATAGGGAAGCCAGAGTGGAGCTTTGTGTCTTCACATATTAGTGTCTGGTTTTAATATTTGGGAAGTATTCCTTTCTCCCGAATTTTCTATAAGTTCGTGTAAAATTGATATTATTTCTTCCTTAATTGTTTGGCAGAATTTGCCAGTAAAGCCACTGGCAAATGAAAAACTTTAAACAATAAATTTAATTTCTTTAATTGATATAGAATTATTCAGATAATGTGAAACAGCTGGATATGCCCTTTCTCTAGTGTATGGTCGACCAAGTGAACGATCACAGGTCCATTGGGCAGAAAGTGTGGGGGAATCACTGCATTATATTTTGGCTATGATGTTGCAAGGCCCTTCCTCAAGGGGAACCAGCTCTCTCTCAGTGCCTGAGTTCTGGGCCAGAGAGCTGGCTTAGGTCTGGAAATGAGGCAAGAGATTGTGACTTTTCTTGGAGGCCTGATCTCAGCCTTCTTCTTGACCTTTCTCTATCACTGTTGATTATGTTATGCAGTATTCTTGTTGGCTCTTTAACTATCTTGCCTTTAGGGATACGTACAAAATGTGTATGCCATATCTGTAGATCACTTTGAGTCAGGTTTCCCTGGCTGCCGTTCCAACTCGTTCCCCGTTTTGGATAGTTATTTCCTCCTTGTCTATGATGGTTAAATGATATCTTTTGGCTTTTCCTACTTAGGGTTCTGTACTGTTGCTGAGGAGTCCAGTTCTGCAGTAGTTTCTCTATTAGTACTGATTGCCAGAGAACCACACCTGAACTTCTGAATTTTCCAATGATGCTGGTGACCCCCCACCTGATCCTTCCTTATTGCCTTGGCAAGGGGAATGCTCCTGGCTGTTTCTAGACATGTAGTCAGCTGGTGAATTTTATGATCTTATATAATAATTCTGTTGATTTCTATCTTCACAGTCTGTCACAGAAATTTGGGCATACATTTGATGTGAAAAGCCAGCCCATCAGTGTATTTAAGCCAACTCAAGAATCCCTTCCCGTGGTACTGAATTGAGAGACAGTGGGTGAGTCTGCTAGTAAAAAATTCTCCCTTAAACAACTTTATATTCTTCATCCCCAGTAGATCTACTGGTACCAACTGTCTTGGGAAGGTTTCTAGAAGAATGAGATTCTTGTGGAAGTTATTTACGGAGGGAGAAACTATTCTCTGGAGAAATTTGTAAGAGAATGAGGGAAACGTCATAGAGCAAAAGAAGCCAAGCAAAGGTGTTTCAGGAGAAACATCTTTGGCCTAGCTTTGGCGTCTTCCCATGGGGAGCCAAATTTCACATTCCCGTGGGAGTGTGAATGTTGCTATAGAAGGTATCCTTCCAGAAGTCAAGGGCTTTTTTTTTTTCTAACACCCTTATATCAGGTAAGGGATAAGGTGTAATCTCTCAAGAATCTTAAGGCAAAATAACTCTCATCAGCTGAGGATAGGCCAGCTGAAAAGGGTGCCAGCAACTAGGGGATGGGTACTCTGACCCAGTTAGGGGATCGAGGTGGTACCAAAACCAGAGTCTGTTTGAATGGATATGCTCTATATGCATGGGAAGAATCTCTATACTCTGGTTTCAGTAATACCTACATTACAGTCATTTGGGATCTGAGACTAGGACTTTAAGAGGAATGCAATATTTTCTAATTTGGTTTATAATGCATTTCACTGGGTGTGTAAGGACTAAAATGGATATTTCCTACTTTGCAAATAGCTGAGGCACATGAGATGAAAATCAACATGCAGATTTGTGAGGTTAGTGATAATTTTGTGTATCATAAAAATGCAATGATTCAAGGATCTGTTTGTCCTAGTTTTTTTTTAATGAGATGTTGAATTGCACACACATTGAGTATTATGTGTGTTTTATTACTGAACATAGTCTGAGGGCAAAACATCTAAGCTCTAAAATAGCCCAAGAATAGCAGGTAAATAATCTTATTCTGCAGTAATTATTGCCTTCTTTCTATGTTTAATCTGTGAGTTTTGTGTGTAATTTTAATCCATTACTGTCCTTGCTGTGCAGTATTCTATTATATGAATATGAAAACATTTATTTATTCTTTTGTAGATGGACATTTGGGTTGTTTCCAATTTTAGGTTAATACGAAGAATCCTCCTGTGAACTTTCTGCACATGTTTATCTAGGGTATACTATACAAAGGATAGGATGAGACATAGGATAGGGTATCTTGGGTTTTCTAGGTAATGCCAGACTGTTTTTCAATATAGTTGTGCCTGTTCCTCAGCAGGAAGATTGAGGGCAGGAAGAAAAGGGGGTGACAGAGGATGATATGTTAGATAGCATCACCAACTCAATGGACATGAGTTTGAGCAAACTCCAGGAAATTGTAAAGGACAGGGAAGCCTAGTGCATTGCAGTCCATGTGGTCACAGAGAATTGGACGCAACTTAGCAACAGAAAAACAACAACATTCTTCAGCAACACTTGGTATTGTCAGAATTTTACATTTCTTTACTTGAATATTCATTGACATCTGATTCTTAAAATTTATGGGTATAAAATATGCTTATTATCCATTTGGACTTCTTCTTTCATGAAGTGTCTATTTAAATCTTGCCTGAATATACTGTTTACTAGCCAAGTAGTGTTAAATGAGCCATGTCTCAATTTCCCCATCTATGGAATATGGTAGGAAAATCATACTCCAACGTCTTAACAAAATCGCACCAACGTGGCTTGCTGCCTCTGTCCAAGGTAGAGAGCTACATTTACCTGAGTCACCTCTCCTCCATGCAGGGTTACTGTGAATCAAAAAAGGAACTCGCATAAGATTTGGAAGGTGGAAGCAGACAGGGATAACCTGGAAGACTGTGGTAGACAGAGACAATGATGAACAGACACAGAGGGGTTGAGTGGGTACCAGCCTGTCATTGTCCACGTCCTGCTTTGCAGTCAGCTTACTTTCCAGACAGCTGGTCTTGATAATCAGCAATGGTCCTCAGTCCCCAACCAGGCACTTGGTCCCAGACCCACAGATGGGGTGATTTTCACAAGAGGCAGAAATTTCCCCAGGGTAGAAGTTTCCATAGAAGAGGTAGAATTCATAGAATCTGTGGTTGCTAAATTCCCCTCCTGTCTGAGTTGACTTCCAGATGACATGGTTAGTGATGATTTTCTACTCTACCCCCTTATTTCTTCTTCCAGACCTTCATTTGTCCAGCTCCTACCACATGTGTGTAAACCTTCATTCCTATATAAAACCCCTTATTGTAATACCTGTAGTAGTAGTTCTCATACCTTGATTTAACTCTGACTGATAGAATAGTTTTGACAGTGCAATAAAATAAACATGCAAAAGTTCTTTCAAAGCTCTAAATGGCTATTCAAATGTAATTATTGGGTTGAGCCAAATAACGGATTACTGATTTTCTTATATAGAAGAACAATTTGGTGACATTTAAAGCAAGCCAGCATAGGCTGTATGGGCAGCGTGCTTCACAAAAACATTTTATTCTGTCATTTGTCTGACTTGGGCACTTGTTTGTTATCACATTGATGCCAAAATACTCCATCTAACTTTCCTTTTCAACCAGATTGCTTAGGAAGTAAAAGGTTGTAAAAGAGACCTTAGAGGCATAGAATCTCCGAAACATGTCAAGAGTTCTCAATTAATATTTAAAGCATAGAATATAGGGAAATATCTAGAGACACATACCAGGAACTCCTGAAAAGATATAGACATAAAGTAAAAATGAATTTTAAAAATATATCAAAATCTTCTATTGCAAATTGCCCTTTTTTGGCTGCCTCTGTGACACATTAAGATTGAGCCAGGCAGCAGGTCATTTTCAAAACTTGTCAAAATCTCAAATATTTTTGATATTATTTGTGACAGTTTTCTTGAGTCCACTGAGCTAATTTATAGTTTTGAAAATCGTAGTTTTCTGGTTAATAGAGCAATAATTGGTCAGCTAAACAGTGGATTTCAGCAGCTGCTTTAATTACTTAATGGATAGAATAAAAATAATTAGGGCTATTTGACCATTTACAATTTCAAAACTGACACTTCTGTGATCATAAGGTACCTTAGGGAAGCATAGGATAAGACTTTGTGAGCAGAATATTCAAAAGGTAGTTAGTGTGAGAATAGTTCTGAAAGGAGGGTGCTAAATGGCATGACATCATTCTAGTATAGAGTGTCTAAATAAGACTCTGTTATTAAAAATCTTTCAGTATCACTTACATCTGATAGTATCTTAAATTTCTCTTTTCTTCTAAAGATATGCTTCTCAGGTAATATAATACTCATGTGCAAGACCTGGTCTGTAACTTAGAGGTGATTCCAGTATAATATCTGTCACCAAAAAGCAAGCCTATGGCAATGAAGGAGAATAAAAATCTACACAGACTGTAGGAAAGCAGATGAACAAGGTAAAAGAAAAAAGCTTTAGAGATTGATGGACATGATTGGGGAACAAATTGAATATTGAGGACAAAGGAGTCTAAAATGGATTTGAACTTTCTGGTTCACTTTATTTAGAAGAGAATGATTGCCCCTAGTGGAATTATATTACCCAGGAAATGAGAAGTGAGTTTGAAGTACAGATTGCAGCTCTGATTTTGAGTATGCTAGCATCTCAATTAATTTTGCTCAAGAAATCATTTTGGAATTTCTAAGAAGTTGCAAAATTGCACACCAAATTCAGGAGAAAGGACAAGATAAAGGATAACACCCAGGTAATTGACAGAGGATGAGATGGTTGGATGGCATCACCGACTCAATGGACATGAGTTTGAGTAAACTCTGGGAGTTGGTAATAGACAGGGAGGCCTGTCTATCAAAGAGTCAGACACAACTGAGTGACTGAACTGAACTGAACTGATTTTTATGTAGAATCTGCACTTAATATTAGTACCAGCATTAAGATTAGTAGAAAATATCTCCTTATGGATTGTATAATAATTTTTAGTAGGAGTAAAAATATAGGTGTGATCCTTCATTTTATACCTAAAATTTGATACTCTTTAGCTATGCTGCTGCTGCTGCTAAGTCGCTTCAGTCGTGTCCGACTCTGTGAGACCCCATAGACGGCAGCCCACCAGGCTCCCCCGTCCCTGGGATTCTCCAGGCAAGAACACTGGAGTGGATTGCCATTTCCTTCTCTAGTGCATGAAAGTGAAAAGTGAAAGTGAAGTCGCTAAGTCGTGTCTGACTTGTAGCAACCCCTTGGACTGCAGCCTACCATGCTTCTCCATCCATGGGATTTTCCAGGCAAGAGTACTGGAGTGGGGTGCCATTGCCTTCTCTGATAGGGAACAGAAAAAAAACCCAAAACACTCTTTTAAGGGTGGTCAGGAAATGTATAAGCTGAAAAACATGTGAAGAGGTAGAAACTAATGATCATTGGTTGTGATGATTAGAAGACATTTCCGGTAGAAAGTGGGGAAAATTAAATAAAAAGTGGAAAGTGAATGAAAGGCAAGAATGGAAACACTTAAGAGACCTAATCCAAGTCTTTAGTCTTAGAATACATTACTGTTGTTAATATATCAGTATTCAGAATTATTTCCTGAGTGTTCTAAGCAATATTTCTTTTCTATGTTGATTTTTCTCTACTCTTGTCTTATGAGCAGAGAATTATGTACCCCCCCCACAATATGTTGAAGTCCTAACTTCTAGTACATATAAATGTGACCTTGGATAGAAGATCTCTGCAGACATAATCAAGTTATGATTAGGTTATTAGGATGGATCCTGGGCCAATATGATTGGAATCCTATTTAAAAGGGGAGGATAACTAATCTGAAGACAGAGACTCACAGGGAGAACACTGTAGAGGAAGAGATTAGAGGGATGAAGCTGCAAGTCAAGGGACCCCCAAGGAAGAACCACAAGAGAGTAAGTTTCTATTGTTTTAAGCTACCAATTGTAATACATTTTTTAAGGCAGCCCTAGGAACCAAACATCCCTTGTTTCTCTCTCTCTTATATTATCTCTTCACTTAACCAGCAAATATTTATTAAACATCTACTCTACACAGGTCACTCTGTTGCTCCATTTCCCAGCTTTCTAAATTGCCCTCCTAAGACAACACTTGGCATTTACACGATTAATAATTAAGAAGAAACAGCATGGTGCAGGCTACTTTGCTTGATCTTTTCCCCTCATTTCTCCTGAAAATGTTCCCAGTTGTGTCATCTTTGATGAAGAATGATACATATAGATGAGTATTTTCCAGCATTTATAGGTTCTTGGCTCCAAAGGCATGGTAAAAGCATCAAGTTGGTACAGAGCTCTTAGAGAAATGATATGCCTCATGCTAGGGTTGCAAGACTTGTTTCTACAGAAAGTGATAAGTCCAGCACTGCAGTTTAGCATTAACTGGAGAATCAGAGTCAGAAGGTATAAAAGACTTTTCAGGGGAAGATCTGAGAGGAAGAAAACAATCAGAGAAGGCCTCAAGTCCTTTAAAAATATCTTACAGATGAACTATATCTGCGTTAGAGAGAATAAGGTATGAGGACTAGACCATGAGTATGCTGGCTCTTTGAATAACGATAATTGCTACACTTGATGATCAAACAGTAAAGACATACAGCTCTTATGGTGTGTTAGCATATTACACTTATGGTATCAAAAGTACTAGCCACAATTTCCTCTAGTAACTTAGAGATTAGATCTGGTAGACAGACTGCCTCAAAAACTATGGACGGAAGTTCATAACATTGTACGGGAGGTGGTGACCAAAACCATCCCCAAGAAAAAAGAAATGCAAGAAGGCAAAATGGTTGTCTGAGGAGGCGTCATAAACAGCTGAAAAAAGAAGAGAAGTGAAAGGCAAAGGAGAAAGAGAAAGACGTATCCAACGGAATACAGAGTTTCAAAGAATAATAGCAAGGATAGATAAGAAAGCCTTCTAAAATGAACAATGCAAAAAAATAGAGGAAAACAATAGAATGGGAAAGATTAGAGATCTCTTCAAGAAAATTGGAGATACCAAGGGAACATTTCATGCAAAGATGGGCACAATAAAGGACAGAAATGGTATGGACATAACAGAAGCAGAAGATATTAGGAAGAGGTGGCAAGAATACAAAGAAGAACTATACAGAAAACTTTTTAATGACCTGGATAACCATGATGGTGTGGTCACTCACCTAGAGCCAGACATCCTCAAGTGTGAAGTCAAGTAGGCCTTAGGAAGCATTACTATGAACAAAGCTACTTAGGAGATTGAATTCCAGCTGAGCTATTTAAAATCCTAAAAGATGATGCTATTAAAATGTTGCACTCATAACGCCAGCAAATTTGGAAAACTCAGCAGTGGCCACAGGACTGGAAAAGGGTCAGTTTTCATTACAATCCCAAAGAAAGGCAATGCCAAAGAATATTCAAACTACTGAGTATAGTTGCACTCACTTCACATGCTAGCAAGGTAATGATCAGAATCCTTCAAGCTAAGCTTAACAGAACATGAACCAAGAACTTCCAGATGTACAAGCTGGATTCAGAAAAGGCAGATGAATCAGAGATCAAATTGCTAACATCTGTTGGATCATAGAAAAAACAAGAATTCCAGAAAAGCATCTACTTCTGCTTCATTGATTTACATGAAAGCCTTTGACTGTGGACAAATTCTTAAAGAGAAGGGGATGTCAGACCACCTTACCTGCCCCCTCAGAAACCTGTATGCAGGTAAAGAAGCAACAGTTGGAACTGGACATGGAATAATGGACTGTTTCAAAATTGAGAAAGGAGTACATCAAGGCTGTATATTGTCACCCTGCTTATTTAACTTCTACGCAGAGTGCATCTAGCGAAATGCCAGGCTGGATGGCTCACAAACTGGAATCAAGATTTCTGGGAGAGATATTAACAACTTCAGATATGCAGATGATGCCACCCTAATGGCAGAAAGTGAAGAGAAACTAAAGAGCCTCTTGATGAGATTGAAAGAGGAGAGTAAAAAAGCTGGCTTGAAATTCAAAATTAAAAAAAAATATTAAGCTCAGTCATGGCCAATTCTTTGTGACCTTTGAACTGTGGCCTATCAGGCTCCTCTGTCCATGGGATTTTTCAGGCAAGAATACTAAAGTGGGTTGCCATTTCACCCTCCAGATCTTCCCCACCCAGAGATCAAACCTGCATCTCCTATGTCTCCTGCAGTAGTAGACAGATTCTTCACCCACTGAGCTATCTGAGAAGCCATGCAAAGATCAAGGCATCCGGTCCCATCACTTCATGGCAAATAAATAGGAAAAAAGTGGAAACAATGACAGATTTTATTCTCTCAGGCTCCAAAATCACTGTGGACTGTGACTGCAGCCATGCAATTAAAAGGTGCTTGCTCCTTGGAAGAAAAGCTATGACAAACCTAGATAGCATATTAAGAAGCAGAGACATTACTTTATCAACAAAGGTCTGTCTAGTCAAAGTTATGGTTTTTCCAGTAGAAGGGTATGGATGTGAGAGTTGGACCATAGAGAAGACTGAGTGCTAAAGAATTGATGCTTTCTGACTGGTGTTGGAGAAGATGCTTGAGAATCCCTTAGACTTCCAGAAGATCACATGATTCAATCCTAAAGGAAATCAACCCTGAATATTTATTGGAAGGACTGATGCTGAAGCTGAAGCTCCAATATTTTGGCCATGTGGTGTGAAGAGCTGACTCACTAGAAAAGACCCTGATGGTGGGAAAGATTGAGGGCAGGAGGAGAAGGGGGCAATAGAGGATGAGATGGTTGGATGGCATCACTGATTGCATGGACTTGAGTTTGAGCAAACTCTGGGAGATAGTGAAGGAAAGGGAGGCCTGGTGTACTGCAGTCCATGGAGTTGCAGAGTCGACTTAGCAACTGAATGACAACAACAACTTAATTCTTATCCTGAGTTTATTGACTTAAGCATGCCGTATTTTAGGGCTGGCAAAATGCTAAGAATGTAGGAAATGCTATGTTGAAAACATTTCTCCTGAAGAAATCCAAAAAGAACAGGAATCAGTCTTCATAAGTGACTCTATAAAGAATCAACTACAAAATTTAGGAATTAATTCAATGTTATGTTTTTTGGCTAGATCTTTCTCTAAGTGCCATAAATTACTCTTGTGTTTTAATTTATAGCAACATGGATCAATTATTGTAGCTTATTAGAAGGATTGAGGACCAAGGGAATACAAAGATTTTTCTCCCAGGCATCAGCAATCCAAATGATGAAAATCATTTTGTTGAAAGCATATTTAATACCCACTCAACATCTCTTATATTTAGCAATTCAGTAATATACTGTCTATTTCTTTCTGATAGGATTTTGATGAGTCAAACCTACCTAGAACGATTTATTCTAGACACATATATCTTCTTAGACCCCAAATTACAAAGATATGTGTCAGGTCTTCATTGCACTGATGGAAATATAAAGTATAAAAACATTTTTCACATTTCTGACTTCTGAGTCTATTTAATTCCCTAGAGTTGAATACTGTTGCAACATTTTGGTGTAACAAACCAGATAGTATTAAATAATCTGTTTTCTAAGAGAAAGTAGATGTCAATCTTGAACGTGGATGAAAAACTCTGAGTTCATTCTCGGAAAAATTCTAGTGATGGTCTATTATACTTATTAAAATACTTAATTTCTAAAGCCAGAAACCATTCATAATAGTTCTAGTTAGGGCCAAGTGAACCTTAAAATCTAGAAATGACAAATTTTGAGTTATAGGTCTGATCTATACAGTGTTAGGTACTTTCATATAAATACCTTTTAAAGATTTGTCTGGACTATCTTCACAAGGGGGACTCTAAATTGATCCACACAATTTGCAGCGTGGACATTGAACAGTGACTCAGTGAAGGGGCAAATTATATTGAACTTTTTATTTTCCACATAGAAAGTAAAATATTAAGTCACAGACAAATGGGAGAAAATTTGGGATTGTTAAGACCAGTGTTAGCTATTCAGTCAGTCCCTTTCTGGTGTATCTTTACCTTACATTGATCATGACCCTAGAAAGAAGCATCTGCTGTAAGTGATGTAGGTGGGACAGCTCTAGTGAGGAATAAGGTTGGAGAAGATATTGGAGGTGGAGAACGGGTGTCAGCCAAGGCCTAGGAAATACTCAGCAGTAACATTTCTAGAGTCTTCCATGGTCCCTTCATAGCGTTAGTCACTCAGTTGTGTCTGACTCTTTGTGACCCCATGGACTGTCATCCGCCAGGCTCCTTTGTCCTTGAGATTTCTCAGGCAAGAATACTGGAGTGGGTTGCTATTTCCTTCTCCAGGGGATCTTCTCAACCCAGGAATTGAACCTGGATCTCCCACATTGCAGTCAGATTCTTTGCTGTCTTCACCACCAGGGAAATCCGAGAGTCTTCCAAGTGACCCCAGAATTCTGGACAGTTATCTGGTCTCCAGTGTGCTAGGATCATGCAGAGATCATTAATACACTTGACTCTTGACCATACATGTCTAATACTTGACTGGAACTTTGGCTATTGAGAATATATAGGTATAAATGACATTTGGCAGCATGAGGCAGTACAGATAGGCAACAAAAGTATTATATCCAGAGCAGGCATCAGTCACCAATTATGAAAAACTTTCCTGATGAACTTGGTGTGGCTTCCTAGGCTTCTGATACCTACCTACTACAGTTGGCACATATGATGAACTGATTTTCCATTCCGTCTTAAGGTGTTCATAGGCAGCACATGCATAGAGCTGGAAAAGGGTTAAATCTTTGGTGCAGAGATGTTCAGTTCTTCAAATTGAATAGTACCAAATTGGAGTGAGACAGACATCATAGGCAGTTGATGCCTCTTTAGCAAAGAGTTGAACTCTGTGTCAATCAGAATCCATGGTAAAGGGATAATGGCATATGTGCCATAAATTTCCCATTCTTGAGTTAGAATATAAGCTTTAGAGGGTGAGATTGTGATTTATTCATCTTTGTATCCTCTCCAGCTAGCACAGGACTCTGAATAAAGCTGATGAATAATAAATATTTGTTGATTGTGTTGGCTATCTAACAATTTATGCAAATGAAGGAGCTAGTGTCAGTGAAAAATGTGGAACACTTAACAAGAATTTTTATTCCTTTGGCTTTCTTCTTTGAGAACATTCTTTGACGTTACAGGACATAATCAGGGTTGGAGAATAGGCAGCTAAAGGTTGAATCTGCTCTCAAAATATCATCTTTGTAGTAGTAAAATAAAGCACTGATACTGAGGTCAGAAGAGCAAAGCAGAATAAAACAATGGTTGAGTACTGTAAGGGAGAGGGCTGTGAGTGGCTTATTATCATAGGCTGGCTCATTGATTTAATGATCATGCCATACACTGAGCTACTGAATGTTCACTGCACTTAAAAAGAAATTTGTCCTCGTCAAAGAATGGGGAAGTGCATTTCCAGCATAGGATTTGAAGGCCAAATTTCGAGTTGAAAATTCAAAATGATTCATTTATTTATGTCCTTATGCTTTTGTCTCAGTCTTTCTATAAAATATAAGCCCCATATATTGTTTTTTGAAGTCTCTCTTTATTGCTATTCAATCTTACCTCCTTCTTGCATGAACTACTCATTAGAATTTAGCTTCTTCCTGAGCCTCAGTAACATATTTTGGTTACTGGAATGTTATTAAGCATGATATTTTGTGGTCAGCAATAATTACTATGTATGAGTAGTTTATTCATAGGTCCTGCTTGAATCAAGAGAATTTTTGTTGTTGTTATTGATTTTGGAGTAGGAAATTGAATACTTCAGGGATTTGCATATTTAGTCCTTGACTGAATGAATGATATAAAATTGAGTTTTAGTGGATTCAAAGGAGAATGTAATCTTAGCTTATTTCTTGGAGAGCAAGTGTCCAGGGCCAAAGGATATTGCTATAGGATTAAGAATGTTGTTTATAGAGTTGCAATGACATTTGCTGTTTTTAGTGCTTTCCGAAAATGATTTCTTCTCAATTGAAAAATGCTGAGAAGAATTCTGAAGGCCTGAATACCAGAGTGCCTGAGGGAAAATCCAAAACACCACCACAGTCTCTCCTTTGCTTGGTCTCTCTCTCTGTCTCTCTCTCTGTCTCTCTCTCTCTCTCTCTCTCTCTCTCTCTCTCGTGTGTGTGTGTGTGTGTGTGTGTGTGTGTGTGTGTATGGACAGGTACATTCCCTTTCAGCTTCTGCTGTTAATGACCAGCATGGGGCTGGGCTATTTGCCACAATCAAAATTAAAAACTTAGAACTCTTGACACCTCTCATCAATTTGATCTTTCCAATTTCCTCAAGCTAATAAGGGTGATGGTTTTATTTGACACTTAAATATTTAGGAAATGCATTAATCTAACAATGTGACAGGATAAATTGGGTCTAAATAGAAAAAGAATGTGGTCCATTAATGGAAGCAAATGTATTTCTAAGACAAACACAGTTCATCTTGTTCCCCTGTGTATTTCCATGTGAGGGCCCTGTAATAATTAATGTTTAAGAGAACAAAATAAGGAAGAACATTTGATCTCCAAAGCCTTAAGGAATTTTATGTTTCTGTGAAGTATTTCCTTATGTTACTCATCACTTGATTTGAATGTGAAACCAATTCCAGTCCTCTAAATCAAAGTATTTGCTAGACTCGGTAGGGGAGATTGAGCATATAAAAATTATTAAGAAAAGCCATAAGCAATGCAATTTGCAAATGCGAAGATCTGTGCAATGCATCTGTAATATCCCCACACGTTACTATCATCTAATTATCTTCTGGTGGCAGATTTGATGCTTGTCCTTGGGAACAAACTTGTAGTATATAACCTTTGTCTAGGTTTGGAGACCTAGACCTTGAATGTTCATACTTAGTGGAGACAACAATTAAAGATGCTTAGATTTAGGAGATAAGAATGTAAATTCATTTTTTAGTAGTCTTGAGACAAAACTGTCTTCTCAAGGAGTGAATTATTAATACTAAACAATGATGTACGTGTCAGTCACTCAGTCGTGTCTGACTCTTTGTGACCCCATGGACTGGAGCCCACCAAGCTCCTCTGTCCGTGGGGTTCTCCAGGCAAGAATACTGGAGTGGGTTGCCATTTCCTCCTCCAGGGAATCTTCTCAACCCAGGGACTGAAATAATGATGACTCCTGTCCTAGTCCTTAGTTTGGTCACAAGTGTAATACTTTAAACCGTATTTAGCCTTTTGAAAGTGTACAGTTAGAGTGATGTTTGATAGCAGTGGTATGACTTTGGGAATGAAAGAAATCGCTTGTATCAGCATTTTTAATCTTATTTTTTCTGATTTGGAAATCATAATTTACATTTAAAATTTGAAATAGCATTGTCATTGCTTTATGAACATTCCTTTAGTCATTTTTCAAATCGTTATTCAGAGCCTACTTCATGCTTGTTATTATAAGGCATTAAAGAAAGAAGAAGTTGGACTCCTGGTAGTCCAGTGGTTAGGAAACTGCCCTGCAATGCAGGGGGCATGGGTTCAAGCCCTTATCAGGGAACTAAGTTCCCACATGCCGTGGAGCAGCTAAGCCCGTGCACTGCAACTGCTGCGCCTGTGCGCCACAACCTGAGAGTCCGCGCGCCTCAAAAGAGATCCCACGTGACACGGTGAAGGTCCCTCAGGTCACAACCAGACCCAACATGGTCAAATAAATAAATACTTAAAAAAAAAAGAAGTTGTATTACTTCTTTTACAGTCCTTATTAACTGATACAGAATAAAGGTACATATGTATATGTATTCACACAGAGTCATACACACAAGACCAAAAGCTATAAGATATAAGATACAATGTGTTACGGTTATGAAAAGGAAAAATTGATTACTCATGGCTGTGACAGGAAATTTATTAAAACGTTGCCATGTGTTAGTATTTGTCCTTCAGTTCCCTAAGATAACCAGATCTTTCAGTGATGCCTCCCTTTGGTGAAGGCTTTTCTGTAGGGCTGGCTCTTAGGCACTTCCTTTCTGACTTTTTTGGTCCTAAAGCATGAGCTAGTCAAAGAGATGATGCTGAATGTCTGAGTCAATGAGAAGAAAAAGTGAGTAATTAATTCCTATGTAACAAGAGCATTTGGAAGGTGGAGAAGAATAGAATCTGGGTTGCTGGTCTGTACTTAGTGTGGGTCCCTCTAGGGAATGTTAGGCTCCCAGAAGGAATATCTGTGTGTGTGATCCACTTAAAAGACAGGATCCCAGGGACTGGGGTAAAAATTTCTGGATTTTACATACTCACAGAAGCAGAACCATTTGATTCAAGGGAACCGCATTGGGTGGCATGTACAATTAGAATAATGTTTGATAGCAGTTGAATGACTTTCAGAATAAAATAAATTGCTTGTATCAGCAATGACGTGTAAGCCAGTATGAACCTATGAAACAAATGGAGGGGTCTCCTTAGCCCCATATCCCTGAAACAGTCTAGCCGGGGAGCACCAGTAATATCTGAGAGGGATGGGGGCTCAGGGCCTGATTTGATTTGATTTAGAAGAAATGCAATAATTTTTTTTTTTCATGTGAGCTTGTGGACTAAATTTTGTCTTCTACATAGAGATTTACTAGGCTTTACTGTCTGCACAGACCAAATCTGCCCCATAGACTGACTCATTCTTCAGAATGAGGGCCAGTATGTTTTGAGACAACTGAACACTTGGTTATTATTCGGGGAAAAGTGTGGGCTCTCAAGAGTCACTGATTTGGGGTAAACCAATGTACTAGGTTAAGAATGACTTTGAAAATCTTTGGAAAGTTATAAGCTCTTGACAAGAGGAATGAAAAGGGAAAAATACCCTTGAAGACCTTGTTGATAGAATTTGTGTCTCTATTTTTCACAAAATAATAACTTGAAAAGAAGGGTCATAAAAGATAGACGAGTCTCCATGTCGACTTAGATTTTTAAAGGAGAGAAGGGGTGCATCGCAGCCACAGTTGCAGAATCCCATGGCAGAACACTTACAGCAGCGCATGTAGGTTACCTGAGTCATAAACTGATGCAGCGGGACAGCTGGTGGGGAAGGCTGTCTTACTGAAGAAGGCAATATGACCTTTCAGAAGGAGAATTTATAGACATGAAGGTGTCATTTAGAAGAAAACTTGATCCTGGAGCACACCTTAGAGGTATCGCAGCAATGGCAGGTGGTACTGAGATCCAGGTGGGCAACACTGGAGGGTTCAGAGCAAAGAGGGCCCCTAAACCATTTGGTGGAAGCACCCTAAGGATATTGATAAGCACTGTAGAAAATGTCTGCACATATACATAGGAGACTGGGTTTCTGTGAGTTTCTGGATTTCTGAGGCGCAGAAACTGAGCTACTGTAGGAATGATGTAGTCCAGGCGTGTCAACAGAAGCCACAGAGGATCAGAGGAGCCCCTTTCTACGTTTGCATTCCCAGTTTCAAGAAACAGGGATGCCAGAATGGAGGGCAAAGCATGTGAAATTGGCTTTTTAGGATAGATCATACGTAGATACGTAGGGAGGAGAGAACAGGGTGCACAAAAACCCAAAGCAGGAAATCTCATGATGTAAAAGGAAAATGGTCAGATGTTTAAATGATTTCACAAGTCCTGCATGACTGACTGATTCTCCAGACTTAAGTGATGGTACTATGCTCAACTACACCAGGCACCTTCCTATGCTCTGCTATGCTCAGTCGTGTCTGACTCTTTGCGACCCCCATGGACTGTCGCCCGCCAGGCTCCTCTGTCCTTGGGATTCTCCAGGCAAGAATACTGGAGTGGGTTGCTATGCCCTCTTCCAGGGTATCTTCACAACCCAGGGATCAAGCCCAGGTCCCCTGCATTGCAGGTGGGTTTCTTTACTGTCTGAGCCACCAGGGAAGCCCCACAGGGCATTTGGAAATATCATCCCTCAGCTTGGAATATTCCTTTTGTTCATTCTCTTTTTACCTGACTGACACCTACTGAATCTTACTGAGTCTGGACTGTAAGTAATTTTCACAAAGTTTAATACCCAGAGGCTTCGTAAGGTGCTCTGTTGTTACTCACTGTCTTTGCATACTATATATTTGTGCTGTGTTTAACACAACTGTTGCCAGTGCAGGAGATCCAAGAGACACAGGTTCGATCCCTGGGTTGGGCAGATATCCTGGAGTAGGAAATGGCAACCCACTCTAGTATTCTTGCCTGGACAATTCCACAGACAGAGAAGCCTGGCAGGCTACAGTCCAGGGGGTCACAAAGAGTCGCACACAACTGAGCAACTGAGCACAGACAGAGCAAAAAGCATTTAACTTTGGAGTAACTAATTTTCTTACTATCTATTTCACTAGATTCTAAGTCCCACTGGCTCAGGCACTGTGTCCTGTCATCCCGAATCGTCAGTACCTAGTACAGGGCCTGGCTCAAAGCTGGTGTTCAGTGACTATGTCTTGGATGAATGAATGAATTAGGCTGAAACCTCAGGTATGCTCTTGAAGGTTCTGAGAAATTAGACTGGAGAGATAGGCGGGAATAGAATTGTGGAGTGTTCTGGGTACAAGCCAGGGGAGTCTGGCCTTTTTCTAGGCCCCCAAGAACCTTGGAACATTATCAGCGTACATGGTGTCCTGCTCACATTCAAACAGTTGTTAGGAACGTTGCTCTTGGTAAACAATTTTCAAGTGTACACAAACTACCCAGGAGATGTTGATAGCCATAAGTTGTTAAGACAGGAAAGTGGAGTGGAGGAAGAGACAAAAGCATTGACTTTTATGGACTCATGTTTCTTTACCTCAAGCAACAGATCCAGACCACCAGCAAAGTAAAGAGAAAACAAAATGTCTTTAGAGGGTCTCTGGGAAAGAATATTTTCTCTGAAGTTAGCTCAGTCTAAAACTGAAAAATTTCATCGGAATAGAAATGACTTAGCAGTTGATTTCCTATAGCAGTGATTCAGCTTTTAGTAGAGTGGAAGGAACAGGAGGTCACTCTGATCTTAGCAGCAGGTGGGCACTGCAGCCTCAGTGCTGCTTAGCCTCATCTCAGTGCCTTTATCTGCCAGGGTCTGTCAGCATCCTCAAATCTCTGATAGCAAGATCCCAACAGTACTCACCATGTGTGAACTACTAGGACCTAATTATTTCAAATATTACATCCCTGTGGCTGATTCACGTCAATGTATAGCAAAACCAATACAGTATTGTAAAGCAAAATAAAGTAAAAATAAAAATTTTAAAAAAAAACAAAGAAAAAAAATATTACATCCAGTGACTTTTTTGAGAGTACCTAGTTGGTTCTTGCTTTTTCAATCTCATCCGACTCTTGTGACCTCATGGACTGTAGCTTGCCAGGTTCCTCTGGCTATGGGATTTCCCAGGCAAGATTACTGGAGTGAGTAGCCATTTCCTTCTGCAGGGGATCTTCCTGACCCAGGGATCAAACCTGTGTCTCCTGTATTGCAGATGGATTCTTTACTGCTAAGACACCAGGGAAGCCAATTTAATCTAGCCTCAGATTAAAGCAGGATAAAGGCCTATTTTATCTTATTCCAACAGATGTCCAACTCTGTCATATCCTTTCATTCTCATGGTCTAAATGAACTCATGTCTTAGGGCTCAGAGAAACTGACAGAGAAATGCAGAGAGCAAAGGAGGGTGAGTTAGGCCCATTGTCCACAGCCACACATGCCTCAGCCACCCTGACATCTTCCTGGAAACTGTCTCCAGGCCTTGAAAAGTTGCAGAGAATTAAAAAAAACATAAAAAAGAAGGAGTAGTCTTATATATGAAAAATAATAATGTTTGCTATTATTGCATGCTTATGCTGCAAGCAGGTAGTTTAAATTCCTTTTATAGATTTCTCATGTGATGCTCCCAATAATCATTTGAGGTGGATGCTAGCTCTGTTTCACACATCAGGAAACTACAGCTCAGAGAAGTGATTAGGCCTTGCTTAGGGCCAGACCTGGGCCTCTTTAGTTCATGACTCTTGGGTGGGGAGGAAGAAGAAAGGGTGGAATGTGTGGCCCTTGATCCTCAGTCATTTTTAAGGAAGATTGAGGATATGATCACTCCTTGGAAGAAAAGTTATGACCAACCTAGATAGCATATTCAAAAGTAGAGACATTACTTTGCCAACAAAGGTCCGTCTAGTCAAGGCTATGGTTTTTCCAGTGGTCATGTATGGATATGAGAGTTGGACTCTGAAGACAACTGAGCCCTGAAGAATCGATGCTTTTGAACTGTAGTGTTGGAGAAGACTCTTGAGAGTCCCTTGGACTGCAAAGAGATCCAACCAGTCCATTCTGAAGATCAGCCCTGGGATTTCTTTGGAGGGAATGATGCTGGAGCTGAAACTCCAGTACTTTGGCTACATCATACGAAGAGTTGACTCATTGGAAAAGACTCTGATGGTGGCAGGGATTGGGGGCAGGAGGAGAAGGGGACGACAGAGGATGAGATGGCTGGATGGCATCACTGACTCAATGGACGTGAGTCTGAGTGAACTCCAGGAGATGGTGATGGACAGGGAGGCCTGGCGTGCTGCAGTTCATGGGGTCTCAAAGACTCAGACAGGACTGAGCGACTGAACTGAACTGAACTGAGGATATGATTGAGAGAATAATTTTCTTTTGAAATCACTGGATACAAATTAAACACTGAAAAGGAAAACTCAGCAAAGCTTACACATCTAATGTCGAGTAATACTAGGAATGAGACATGATGTAGGCTGTAGTGTTTGAGTGGGTGGAGAAGAGGGCACATGCAGGGTTGCATCAGGATCAGAGACAAGAGGAGGAATACACGAGAACATAAATGCGTTCTGCTAAGATGGAAGGAACAGGCATGGCTTGGGGGGTTAGGCAGCAGTTGCTAAATAGGGAAGTTAGGTCATGGCACTTTCTAATGTGAGGCTAAGAAATCTGGAATATATAAAACAGAT
This sequence comes from Ovis canadensis, assembly GCF_042477335.2. NCBI lineage: Eukaryota > Metazoa > Chordata > Mammalia > Artiodactyla > Bovidae > Ovis > Ovis canadensis. The sequence goes on along the minus strand of NC_091262.1, from coordinate 62,155,629 downwards.
AACTAGAGTTACTAAGATAATTTAAGCAAGGAAGTAACTAGTGAAAAAAAAAGTGTTTGGAAAAATAATTGGCAGTGCAGGTTGAAGTGGGCAAAGAGACTGAAGTCAAGGGAACAAACAAGCCATCCATGAACGAAAGGGAGAAGTTTGAGAAAATATGCTTATGAATGAAAAGGAAGGGAGAGGCAGAAGAGATGTCACGAATCTTTACATAGCTTAAGAATTCTACCAATACAATATAATGACTACCTTAAATTAAGAATACTAGGGAACTAAGTTAGTTTACAGACTTCCTTGGTGGCTCAGGGGTAAAGAATCTCCCTGCTAGCGCAGGAGACGCAAGTTTGATCCCTGGGTCAGGAAGATCCCCAGGAGAAGGAAATGGCAACCCACTCTGGTATTCTTCTTAGGAAATTCCATGGACAGAAGAGCCTGGTGGGCTACAGTCTGTGGAGTTGCAAAAAAAATCAGACACAGCTTAGCGGCTAAAACAACAAACAAAAAAGTAATTTGTGGCTATCAATAATACCTTTGAATGACTAGTAAACCTTTCAAATTGTTACTTTTTTTAACATGAATCGTTATTTAATTTTTATAAGCTTTAGTGTACTGAAAAGCTTCTGGCACCCTACAAATCATACAATTCAACATGATTGCTGCTTGGATGGCTTGGAGATTGGTCAAGCTTTTTGTTCTATGTTCTGAGTTCTCTACTCTCAGTCAGCACACTGTTGAGAATGATAAATGTATCTGGAGGACTCATATTTCACACAAGGTAGAGGCTTATTATGATGTTCAAAAGAATCAAGGTTGAAGTGATCATTTAAAAATAAAACCATGACATTTTCTGCTTAAGTGATGATTTGTTGAGAATTACACTGCTGTAGTTCTTGGACTTCCCTGGTGGCTCAGATGGTAAAACGTCTGTCTACAGTGTGAGAGACCTGGGTTCGATCCCTGGGTTGGGAAGATTCCCTGGAGATGGAAATGGCAACCCATTCCAGTACTCTTGCCTTGAAAATCCCATGGATGGAGGAGCTTGGGGCAGGCTACTATCCATGGGGCCGCAAAGAGTCGGGCACGACTGAGCGACTTCACTTTCACTTTTATACTGCTGTTACTTGAAGCTGGCACAAACAGCTGTATTATCATTTGCATTATTTCTTGTGCAAAACGCTAGGGTTTACATTCTGGTCTAAATACCAGCCTAGAGAAACACATTTTACATATTAACTGTAAACAGAGGCCGGGTTATAGGGAAGCTGGAAGGAAAACAAGTTCAACATACACTAACCCCAGGGAGGGTGGATGGCTGTCTGCCTTTCGGCAGGTCCGGCCGCGGATGGCTTAGAGAGGAACAGTGGCTGAGTCACTTCAGAGTTCACTTTTTTTCTGTTTATTGTTCAGTGCAAGTGCCCCTTCCTGTTTCATACACGTCCTTGAAATCCCTCTGAACTTTCACATGGCTTATATTCACTTGAAGTGAAGTGAAGTGAAGTCGCTCAGTTGTGTCCGACTCTTTGCAACCCCGTGGACTGTGGCCTACCAGGCTCCTCAATCCACGGAATTCTCCATGCAGGAATACTGGAGTGGATTGCCATTTCCTTCTCCAGGGGATCTTTCCAACCCAGGGATCGAACCTGGTCTCCCGCATTACAGGCAGACGCTTTACCGTCTGAGCCACCAGGGAAGCCCAAGGGCTCATTTTACTCAAGAATTTTTGAGACCCCTGCTGTTTGCAGAGCCCTTAGGGTTAGGCCTCTGAAGGGTTATGTGAGGAGAAGAAGCAGTAGTTCCTGTGTATGGAAAACTCCAAGAAAGCAGGTTTAAAAAACTTTAAAAGAGGGAATCAAAAATAAATAACTTGGACCATGACATGATGGCAGAGAAGATTAAAAGAAACCAAAGGCATACAGACAGAATTGCTTGATGAGAAGTCTGGGAACCTGGATCCTAGTTTCAGCTGGGAAACTAAGCTGAGCCTTAAAATTATTATCTAAACACTGGATATTCTTGAAACTCCCATCCAACCCCAGAGTTTTGTAAAATTATCAATTTGGGTTAATACTCAGTGTAGAAATTATTTTATTAAAAAAGTATTTTTTTCTGAAGTCAGTGAAAATTCATGAGTTAGCATTATTTAAAGAAACTTCGAGGATTTTGCATTGTTCATTTAAACAACCAAGTATAGATTTTTTTTCTGTTGCAGCTGCAGCTCAGTAAATGAATAGTGTTGTTTTATGTATTTTCTATATATGCTATAAATCCCACATGATAATATTATATTTTTGTTTTAAATAATCCTGTGTATTTTAAGTAAGTTAGAAGAAAAATATTGTATTACAATTTACAATGTCCTTCATTCATTCCTAAAGAGTGAGTCTTGCTTTTGGTTTCATTTTTCCCTTCAGCTTGATGAATTTCCATTAGCATTTCCTGTAGTGTAGTTCTGGTGGCAATGAATTCCTGTTTTTATTCACCTAAAAGGATGTTTACTTTACCTTCATTTTCACATGATATTGTTTTTGGATATAGAATTTCAACTTGACAGTTCTCTTTGTTCTATCACTCATCTTGAATAATTGATATCTATACAATTCTAAACCTAACAACTGCAGAATGTATATTATTTTCAAGCTCAACTGGTACAATCACCAAAATTAACCATGTGGTGCACTATAAAATAAATCTGAATGTATTTTAAATGATTAAACTAATACACATTTATGTACTCAGACCACAAAATATTAAAACAGTGAGATATACATGAAGATCTCGAGTATTTGAAAATTATAACACATGATTCTAAATCAATGGGTCAAAGGAGGAAACATAATGAAAACTGGAGAAGACTTCAAATTACATGGTCATAAAATATAACCTGTGAAAATTTGAAGAATGCTTATAAAATTGTGGTTAGAAGGAAATTTACTTTGCTTTAAATGCTTATATTATAAAAGAACAGAGTTCTAAAATCCAATATTTCATCTGAAAATTCATCTGAAATAAGAGTAGGCCCAAAAATAAGAAAAAGAGAAGAAATAATAAAGATGGAGCAGAAATCAATAAAGTAGAAAACAAACAGAGAAAATTAACATGCCCAAAGCTAATTCTCTTAGATCCAGTAGAGAACAGAAGTCACAGGGCAAACATTGGAGAGACAGACAGGAAGTTACTGAAAGTCACATTTATCAGAACAGAACCCTGGTAATGAACAATTAGATTTTGAAATAAGAATACAATATTATTTACACCCAATTCAGTTCAGTCGCTCAGTCATGTACAATTCTTTGTGACCCCATGGACTGCAGCATGCCAGCTTTCCCTGTCCATCACCAACTCCCGGAGCTTGCTCAAACTCATGTCCATTGAATCTGTGATGCCATCAAACCATCTCATCCTCTGTCATCCCCTTTTCCTTCTGCCCTCAATCTTTCCCGGTACCAGGGTCTTTTCAAATGAGTCGGTTCTTCACATCAGGTGGCCAAAATACTGGGGTTTTAGCTTCAGCATCAGTCCTTCCAATGAATATTCAGGACTGATTTCCTTTAGGATGGACTGGTTGGATCTCCTTGCAGTCCAAGGGACTCTCAAGAGTCTTGTCCAAAACCACATTTCAAAAGCATCAATTCTTCAGCATTCAGCTTTCTTTACGGTTCAACTCTTACATCCATACATGACTACTGGAAAAACCATAGCCTTGACTAGATGGACTTTTGTTGGCAAAGTAATGTCTTTGCCTTTTAATATGCTATTTAGGTTGGTCATAGATGTTCTTCCAAGAAGCTAGCATCTTTTAATTTCATGGCTGCAGTCACCATCTGCAGTGATTTTGGAACCCAAGAAAACAAAGTCTTTCACTGTTCCCATTGTTTCCCATCTATTTGTCATGAAGTGATGGGATCAGATGCCATGATCTTAGTTTTCTGAATATTGAGTTTTAAGCCAACTTCTTCACTCTCCTCTTTCACTTTCATCAAGAGGCTCTTTAGTTCTTCACTTTCTGCCATAAGGGTGGTGTCATCTGCATATCTGAGGCCATTGATATTGCCCCATGCAATCTTGGTTCCAGTTTGTGCTTCATCTAGCCTGGCATTTTGCATGATGTACTCTGCATATAAGATAAATAAGCAGAGTGACAATATACAGCCTTGACGTACTCCTTTCCCGATTTGGAACCAGTCTGTTGTTCCATGTCCAGTTCTAACTGTTGTGTCTTGACCTGCATACAGGTTTCTTAGGAGGCAGGTTAGGTGGTCTGGTATTCCCATCTTTTGAAGAATTTTCCACAGTTTGTTGTGTTCTACAAAATCAAAGGCTTTGGCATAATCAATAAAGCAGAACAGATGTTTTTCTGGAATTCTCTTGCTTTTTCTATGATCCAACGGATGTTGGCAATTTGATCTCTGGTTCCTCTGCATTTTCTAAATCCAGCTTGAACATCTGGAAGTTATTGGTTCTTAGAACCCCCCAAAATGAAATACTTAAGTATTAAAATTAATCGTGTTATTCAGTCATGTCCACCTCTTTGCAACCCCTTGGATTATAGCCTGCTAGACTCCTCTGTCCATGGAATTCTCCAGGCAATAATACTGGAGTGGGTAGTCTTTCTCTTTTCCAGGGGATCTTCTGACCCAGGGATCAAACCAAGGTGTTCCGTGCTGCATGCAGATTCTTTACCGTCTGAGCTACCAGGAGTATGTACAAAATCTGTATGAGGAAAAGTACAAAACTCTGATGAAAAAAATTAAAGAGGATCTAAATGAATGGAGAGATATTTCATACACATGGATAGGAAGACTCTATATTGTTCGGATGTCAGTTCTTCCTGAATTGATTATTCACTTCCCTAGAATTCCAATCAAAATCCCAGTAAGTCATTTGTGGATATCAACAACCTGATTCTCAAGTTTGTATTGAAAGGCAAAAGAACCAGAATACCCAATACACACTGAACGGAAAGCTCAAAGTCAGAGAACTGACCATGCTTGTCCTTGAGAAACACTATAAAGGAACAGTAATCAAGATAGGGTAGTTCTGGTGAAAGAATAGACAAATGTATCAGTGAAACAGAGCAGAAAACACAGAAATACACCCTGACATATAGAGTCAACTGATCTCTGACAAAGAGGCAAAGACAATTGAGTGGAAAAAGGACAGTCTTCTCAACAAATGGAGCTGGAACAACTAGTTATACACATGCTAGAAACTGAATCTAGACACAGACCTTACATTTTCCACAAGATTTAACTCAGAACAAATTGTAGACTTAAATGTAAAATGCAGGAGTATAAAATTCCTGCAAGATAACATAGGAGAAAAGTCTAGGTGTCCTTAGGTCTGGCAATGAATGACCTATTTGATACAGTAGCAGAAGCATGATCTGTGAAAGAAAGAATTGATAAGCTGGACTTCATTAAAATAAGAAAATATTTTACCTGCAATAAAACACTGTTATGATAATGAAAAGGCAAATCAAAGACAGCTAGAAAATCTTTGCACGAGACATATGTGATAAAGGACTGGTATCCAAAAAACACCGAGAACTCGTAAAACTCAAAAGTGAGCCTGTGAACAACCCAAAAGAAGATAAGCATATGACAAATATGCATATAAAAATCATCAGTGTCATTGTTGGTAGGAATGCAAATGGCTCAGCCACCTTAGAAGACAGTTGGTAGTCTCTTACAGTAGTAAATGAACTCTTACAAGATGACCCTGCAGTTGTGGTCCTTACTAGCATTAACACAAGTGAGTTGAAAACTTACATTGACACAAAAACTTGTGCATGAATTTTTATTTCAGTTTTATTCATAATTACCTAAACTGTAGAAGCAACCAAGATGTTCTTTAGTAGGTGAATAGGTAAACTGGGTAACATAAATAAAATGGAACATTAAGGAGCAGTAAAAAGAAGTGAGCTATTAACTGATGAAAACACATGGAGGAACTTTAATGCATATTGCTAGGTAAAAGAAACCTGTCTGAAAAGGTTACATACTGTATGATATTTTGGAAAAGGCAAAAACTATAGGGACAGCACAAAGGATCAGTGATTATAGCAGTTTAGGATGAGAGAAGGGGGATGAATATGTAGAGCACAGGAGAAATTGACTGCGTTGAATCTATTCTGTGTGATACACTCACAGGGGGTACATGTCACTATCAAACCCATGGACTGTACAACACAAAGAATGAGCCATAGCATAAGCTATGGGCTTTAGTCAATAATAATGTATTTATATTAGTTTATCAACTGCAACAAAAATACCACATTAATAGAAGGTGTTAATAATAGGGGAAACTAGAGATGGGGGTATATGGAAGCTGTATTTCCTCCTGTTTTCTGTGAACTTAAACTAAGAAAAAATGAAAGTGTCAGTCGTTTAGTCATATATGACACCTCGTGACCCGATGAACTGTAGCCTGCCAGGCTCCTTTGTCCATGGGATTCTCCAGGCAAAAATACTGGAGTGGGTAGCCATTCCCTTCTCCAGGGGATCGTCCCAACCCAGGGATCAAACCCAGGTCTCCTAAATCGAAGCAGACTCTTTACCATCTTAGCCACCAGGGAAGCCCCAAAGCTAACCTGAAACTGCTTTCAAAAACGAAGTCTACTAATTAAAAAAAAAAATTGAAATATCCCTAATAGGAATTACCAAGACAAAAAGAGAAAATATATAATAATCACAATATTAACCATGAAGACAAAACAAAAAAATCCCCAACATCACAAACTCCCAAAACTCACTCATGAAGAAACAGATATCAAGAAAGAACCAGTATAGAATAAAGAAATTAAACTTTTATTAAAATTTTCCCATGTAGAACACTCTCAGCCAGATTCCTTCACTGCTAAATTCAAAATTCTACTAAACATTTAAAGAAGAAAGAAGAGCGCAGCATCAAAAAAGGTTGCAAAAGCATCAGAGGAGGGAGCATTTACCAACTAATTATATGAGATCAGCATTAGTATAATACTGAAAGCAGACATTGGTGTTAAACAAAAAACTAGGAAGGTAGCCCTCAGGAGCATATACACAGAAATTCTTAAAAATGGAGTCTGGTTATATATAAAAAAGATACTACATGATCAAGTGGGGTTTATTCAAGGAAATGTTAATATAAAAGAAGGAAATTCATGTGCTATTTTGATAGGTGAAGAGCAAACACTATACAAAATGTAACCCTTACTCGTGATTTAACAATTATAAAACTGCAACACCAGGGAACTACTTCAGTCTTAAAAAAGTATCAGTGGAAAAACTTATGGCTAATGTCACATGAAATGGGTGAATATTAAATGTTTTCCCCTTAAAATCAGTAACAAGGTGAGTATGTCTACTCATACTATTTGTTTCAACATTGTATTGGAGGTTCTGGCCATTATGATAAGGCAGTTTTTAAAAAGGCATAAACTTAGGAATGAAAAAAGAAAAATTGCTGTGATTTTTAGATGGCATGCAGAAAATTCTTTAAAATCCATAAAACAGTTATTAAAGATAATAAATGATGTTATCAAATTAATAGAATAAAAGTCACTCAATTTTTATATACTGACCGCAAACAATTGGAAATAATTGGAAAATGAGATTATTGAAATTGGATTAATTATTCATTATTCAGTTCAGTTTAGTCACTCAGTCACGTCTGACTCCTTGCGACCCCATGAATCGCAGCACGCCAGGCCTCCCCATCCATCACCAACTCCCAGAGTCCACCCAAACTCATGTGCATCGAGTCAGTGATGCCATCCAGCCATCTCATCCTCTGTCATCCCCTACTCCTCCTGCCCTCAATCGCTCCCAGCGTCAGGGTCTTTTCAATGAGTCAGCTCTTCTCATGAGGTGGCCAAAGTATTGGAATTTTAGCTTCAGCATCAGTCCTTCCAATGAACACCCAGGACTGGTCTCCTTTAGGATGGACTGGTTGGATCTCCTTGCAGTCCAAGGGACTCTCAAGAGTCTTCTCCAACACCACAGTTCAAAAGCATCAATTCTTTGGCACTCAGCTTTCTGAACAGTCCATCTCTCACATCCATACATGACCACTGGAAAAACAATAGCCTTGACTAGACGGACCTCTGTTGGCAAAGTAATTTCTGCTTTTTAATATGCTGTCTAGGTTGGTCATAACTTTCCTTCCAAGGAGTAAGCGTCTTTTAATTTCATGGCTTATATCACCATCTGCAGTGACTTTGGAGCCCCAAAATATATAAAGTCTGACACTGTTTCCCCATCTATTTCCCATGAAGTAATGGGATCAGGTGCCATGATCTTAGTTTTCTGAATGTTGAGATTTAAGCCAACTTTTTCACTCTCCTCTTTCACTTTCATCAAGAAGCTTTTTATTCAGTTAGGCCTGAGGAGAAATATTCATTGTTAAAGAAATTTAAAAATTTATTTATGATCTTTACATTAAAACTCAGAAAATATTGCTCAGAGAAATTATAGAAACCTTAACCAAATGGAACTACAATGCTCATGGACTAAAAAACTTCAGATTGTTAAAATATCAATTCTTCCATATTGATCTATAAATTCTCTGTAATTTCAACAAAATATAGCAATACTTTTGAAAATTGATATACTGATTCTAAAGTTTATATGAAAATTTAGATGAGAGAGTGGTCAAAATAATTTTTTAAAGGATGGATTTAGAGGTCTTACGTTTTCTGATATAAATTCTACTGTAAACTACAGCATTTAAGACATTGGAGTATTGTCAGGAGGATAGGGACAAACATGAATAGAAAGTTCAGGAATAGTCCACAAATGCATGGTCAGTTGGACTTCCCAGATGGCTCAGTGGTTAAAGAATCTGCCTGCAGTGCAGGAGACCTGGGTTCTATCCCTGGGTTGGGAAGATATTAAGAAGAGATGGTAAGAATACACAGAAGAACTGTACAAAAAAGATCTTCACGACCCAGATAATCACAATGGTGTGATCACTCACCTAGAGCCAGACATCCTGGAATGTGAAGTCAAGTGGGCCTTAGAAAGCATCACTATGAACAAAGCTGGTGGAGGTGATGGAATTCCAGTTGAGCTATTTCAAATCCTGGAAGATGATGCTGTGAAAGTGCTGCACTCAATATGCCAGCAAATTTGGAAAACTCAGTAGTGGCCACAGGACTGGAAAAAGGCAATTTCATTCCAATCCCAAAGAAAGGCAATGCCAAAGAATGCTCAAACTACCACACAATTGCACTCATCTCACACGCTAGTAAAGTAATGCTCAAAATTCTCCAAGCCAGGCTTCAGCAATACGTGAACCATGAACTTCCAGATGTTCAAGCTGGTTTTAGAAAAGGCAGAGGAACCAGAGATCAAATTGCCAACATCTGTTGGATCATCGAAAAAGCAAGAGAGTTCCAGAAAAACATCTATCTATTCCTGCTTTATTGACTATGCCAAAGCCTTTGACTGTGTGGATCACAATAAACTGTGGAAAATTCTGAAAGAGATGGGAGTACCAGACCACTTGACCTGCCTCTTGAGAAACTATATGCAGGTCAGGAAGCAACAGTTAGAACTGGACATGGAACAACAGACTGGTTCCAAATAGGAAAAGGAGTATGTCAAGGCTGTATATTGTCACTGTGCTTATTTAACTTCTATGCAGAGTACATCATGAGAAATGCTGGGCTGGATGAAGCACAGGCTGGAATCAAGATTGCTGGGAGAAATATCAATAACCTCAGATACTCAGATGACACCACCCTTATGGCAGAAAGTGAAGAACTAAAGAGCCTCTTGATGAAAGAGAAAGAGGAGAGTGAAAAAGTTGGCTTAAAGCTCAACTTTCAGAAAACTGAGATCATGGCATCTGGTCCCATCACTTCATGGGAAATAGGTGGGGAAACAGTGGCTGACTTTATTTTTCTGGGCTCCAAAATCACTGCAAATGGTGACTGCATCCATGAAATTAAAAGACGCTTACTCCTTGGAAGGAAAGTTATAACCAACCTAGATAGCATATTAAAAAGCTATCTTTGTCAACAAACAAACATTACATTGTCAACAAAGGTCTGTCTAGTCAAGGCTATGGTTTTTCCAGTGGTCATGTATGGATGTTAGAGTTGGACTGTGAAGAAAACTGAGCACCGAAGGATTGATGCTTTTGAACTGTGGTGTTGGAGAAGACTCTTGAGAGTCCTTTGGACTGCAAGGAGATCCAACCAGTCCATCCTAAAGGAGACCAGTCCTGGGTGTTCATTGGAAGGACTGATGCTGAGGCTGAAACTCCAATACTTTGGCCACCTGATGTAAAGAGCTGACTCATTGGAAAAGACCCTGATGCTGGGAAAGATTGAGGGCAGGAGGAGAAGGGGATGACAGAGGATGAGATGTTTGGATGGCATCACCGACTCAATGGACATGGGTTTGGGTGGACTCGGGGAGTTGGTGATGGACAGAGAGGCCTGGCATACTGCAGTTCATGGTGTTGCAAAGAGTCAGACACGACTGAGTGACTTAACAGAACAGAATGCATGTATATATAGAAATGTTTCGTAAGCCTGAAATTCATTTTATGTATATGGATCATTAACATTTCCCAGTTGTCCTTTTACTTTCTTTTGTTGTTACGAAATCAAAGTCAAGTCAACATATGCATATTTCTATTTAGACTGATGTTTTTTAAGCTGCATTAACTTGAAATTCTTGGTGAAGATGTGCATAAGATTGTGAAGGAACCATGCTTTGTATTGAATATGTAATTAGTAGCATGATGTGCAAAACATAATTTGAATAATGAAAATATTGGCTCTTCACAGAAGGAAAATAAATCAGACTCATCAGCTGATAGCATTCACTGATTAAGAGAAAATAAGGAAATCAGATGAGAAATCTTAAACAGAGGATGCTTTAACAGGGGGATTTATGTTCCACAATTTGATGTTTAAGAAATAAAAGACAGTTGCTATTATGACCTTCTACAATTTGATTGAAAGCACATCCATGAATATGTGTTAACAATGGTAACAATCATAGCTAAATATGAAGATGTTAATTTTGTTCATTTTAATTGAAATCATTATTACCAACTTTGAAAAAGATATTAAAATATCACCTCTAATCCCAGTACTCAATCACTTTTCATCTTTTTGCAAGTTGCTTTCGAAACCTTATCTTTAACCATTTGTATTTATAGTTGTAACACATTTTCTAACTCAGCTTTTTTATGCATAAAATCATTTCAGAAACATTTTTATTATTTCTAAATAGCTTTTTAAATGCCCTTTTAAATGGTTGCATAATGTACTATTAGGGTGCTTACTATAATTTACTAAAGCCATCTTGCTTTGTAAGAAATTTGTTATCTCCAAATTATGTCATTTTAAATAAAGTATTTTAACTTGTATCTAACCTACAGACATGCAGCAGTCCTGCATCAAAGGTATCATTGTTTCAGTGTGACAGAGTAGAGCGACTCCAATGTCTAACCGAAAAGTAACACTTTTGAGTTACGGATACAGATAAGAAAGACCACTGGACGAATGGTTAGAATTAATCTTTACAGGATAGGTCTCCTTTTATATTCAATTTTGTGTTCCATGGAAATTTTTTTTTTTTTACTTTTGAAAAGAGAAATAATACTGGAGGTAAGTTTTAATGATAAATTTTAAATTTTTGCTATTTCTGAAACAAAATAATTTCTTGGATTCAGTTTTCATTGTTTCTGTAGAATAAAACCAAGTATATATCTGTGTAGATATTTGAGTCAAATTTACTCCAAGGAAGCAGTTTTTAGTAATATGCATGTATCTTAAGCTGTTGGCTTTATATGTGATTTAAACATTCTGAAATCCACATTTTATGTATGTATGATTTTGCTTACTAGTCTGCTAAGGTGACAAAATTTTCATCCATTTCATTTGGTTAAGATACCGACTCAGACAAATAATAGAATTACCTTCTGTAAAAGAAAAAAAAAAACTGTTGCAAAAAAACACAAAAATATATAGAGGCAAGATGAACAATATGTTTGAATTATTTATTTTAACCTTAGCATCATTGATTTTATCTGATCCTTTTCAGAAGCAGGACTTGAAACTAAAGTGCCTGAAGGCAGAGTGGAGTAGGGGTCAGGAGTGAAGCCTTAGAATTTGACTGAAGGACGGAAGTCAGGTATTCTAGTATCCAGGATAAGCAAAATGCAGATCTGCTTGTTCAGTGCATTGTGGCCTAAAAATAAAGATAATCGGCATTGTTAATTATACTATTAGTTGCAAATCTATTGCACATTAACAGGAGTCTTATTTCATGGTTCTTATATAATGAGAAATCTTAAGAATTCCTTTTAAGAGCTGAACAATGCACTTTGGTCTTGGGGGAAATCGCATACAGTATGTGGCATTGGATCAACAATACATATTCAAAGTTAGTATTGTTATCGTGGACTCATTACATCATAGATTTGCTTTGGATACACCAGATTTTTCCCAAATTTATAATTAATTTTACCCTTTTGTTTGTCTTAAAGTTTATGTGGAAGGTTTATATTTAGAAGCATCATTTAATCCTACAAATAACTGTGGCATGTAAAAACTCAAGAAATAACCACACCATCTCTGTACAACAAAGAAATATACCACTCTGTCTAGGATCTTTTGTTCACACATCAAAAACATTTTAAAGCAAGTTGTTTCATGTCAGACTGTCTGGTAGCTTTCAGGCAAAAATTATTTTTAGCAGGACAAAGAATGGCCTAGGTCAAATCAAATCTTAATTTGTAGCATAATGCTGGGAAAACTGAGGTAGATCTAAGATGTCATTTCGCCAGAACTGAGTGTAACAGACAGATTCAAAGATGGTAATGTAATATACTGCCCCAAAGAAGAACCATTCAGAACTTTTGCTTCTTCTTGTTTGTCTTCTTGTTTGCTTCTTCTTGTCTCTTTTTATGAATAACATCTATATTTTTATGATTATAAAGGTATCACATAGTTATTATAGTAAATTCAGGATATATAGGAAAAGTACAGAGAAGAAAATAAAAATCAGCTGCAGTCCCCCAGACAGGAACATCTGTGTCCTTGGCACAGTCAATGCAATACCATCTTCCCCTGGGAAAACTGGTTGCTTCAGGAGTAAGTAAGCGACTTAAGACTGGTAAATTAGGCCCAGTGAGACTCAGTCTTCATTTCTCCCCAAAAAACTATGATAGAAATCTAGAACTGCCAGAATTACCAAGTAGCATCCCCAAGGTGTCCTAAACTGAGTAATGGGTAGAAAAGTCCTAAGTCCTGTGACATGATTTTGAGCCCCAAATCTAGCCACACAAGAAGCCAACAACTCCTGGCCTTCTTAGTCCTGTAAGTCAGTAAGTTTCACCTTTTTTCCCTCTGTAGTAAGTTAGTTTAGGGTGAGTGTGTTATCACTTGCATCCAAGAGTCTTCTGGTTTATGGGCCCACTAACTGAACTTCCAGACTATGGAGTTCTTTGTCAAACTATTCTGTGTAACTAGCACTTTGCTGAGAAACATGGAAAAGAAAAATAAAGAAAATAGATAATTCTTATCTAGCCAAGACTGTAGTTAGATCTCACTTCCATTGTCTCTGTCAATTTATTGATTCCTTGAGTGATGAAGTGTCAAATATGGAATGAAGATTAGAAATTCTCTAATCCAAGGGCATCAGATATGTGGCTTTATTGCAACAAAACCCTCCTCTCTTGTCTAGGAAAGACACTGCTCATTGATCATGGCACTCAACCAACTGAACTTAAATTTGGCCTTAAGACTGTTGTTAGCATGGCATTACAGAAAGTCACAGCAATCAGTTAGAGTCAGTTCTCAAGACAAACTTATTTACTACCCTTGCTGAGTCCATTCCCCTCCTTTTAAAGATGGATAAACAGTACTGGGAGGGCAGGGGGAGTTGTGACTAGTTCATGATCACCCAGGATAGTTAGTGACAGTAAGCTATTTTTCTGGTTATCAGTTAGCATCTTCCAGGTAGTTAAAATTATTATCTGTAAAAATAATATGACATGCCTTATGTTTCCCATAAAAGAGTTCATACCTGTTATAAGTTGTATCAGCCACTTACTGCTAACAGATAATTACAAAAATCTCTGACATGTGCAACAAAACCCATTAATTTTCATGTGGCTTTGGCATGGTTGGGTGGCTCTGCTGATCTCCGTTGGGCTCAGCTGTAGAGGGTTAAGCTGCAGGTTGCATCTGCCTCACATGTCCCATCTTTCTTGGACCAGTGGGCTAGCCAGGATATGTTCTTTTCACAGTTGGGGCAATGTTAACCACAAAAGACGTTTTCAAGTCCCAGCCTTCTGACAGTCTGTTACTATCTCAACGGCCAAAACAAATTACACAGTTAAGCCCAAAGGCAGTAGAGAAGTACACATTCTTCTATAGCAAGAGATATAAAGTTACATGGCAAAGTGGACATAGGAAAGAGTGAAAAATTGGAGTCCAAAATGCAATCAATCATATAAATCAGGAAGGAAAAGTATACGATACTGTATATGAGTGGAAGGAGGGCTAATCAAGTTGGGGTAGGGTTTTCTTTACCAAGTTTCCTTTAAGAAAGTCATTTGTCAGATAAAGAGGTGAAGAAGCTCTCATGCAGAGGTAACAGTTTGCATAAATATTCTCTGTAGGAACAGAGAGAAGGCCAGAGTGTCAGAAGCTTTGAAGGCATACGGTAGAACAGTGGGCAATGAGATTGGAGAAGTGGACAGGGCCAGACTATTCAGGTAAGTCTGGTAGTTTAATTGCTCTGTGAAAAGTGAAATGTCATTAATTGGTATTAAATAGAGAAGTGACATCTGTAAGTTGCATTTGGGAAAGATCACTGACTAGGATGCAGAGAATCAATTGTAGGAGGCAAGAAGGAAATAATAATAGCAGATAGTAGACAGATGCTATTCTTGTAAGAGAATCCTAGGTTGGAAGGAGTGAGGACCAAGGGAGGTAAACACAGTCAAGAGAGAATCTGAGGGTAGAATCAACAGGACTTAGCTTCTTAAACTGAAGTCCCTCTTGCTCTCTCTCTGCTTCAGCTACACTTCCTTTCTTTCGATCCGTGTGCTTACCATGCAGCCCCTACCACAGGGTCTTCATCATGCCCTTTGTTATACCTAGTATGCTCATTTCTCCATTCTTTGCTTAAACTCTTCATCATCCTTCAGATTTAAATTCCAACATCAATTCCATAGGGAAGAATGATCTGATCTTTCAAAAAGAATTATGATGGGTGCTCATAGCATTATATGCCTCTTTTGCTTGATGGAATAGAAATTTCACATTTGTTTTATGTGAAGGAGTCTTTGGGCCTAGAAAAGAAAACAATGGTCTCAAAGGTCCTTGCTGAATTATCTAACTTCGGAGAAAAAAAACCGAACTTTAAGTCCCGCCCTGATATTCCGGGCCTGTTGCATCTACCTGGGACTTATCACCCCCTGTACAGAGCACTTATCACCCCCTGCTCAAAACCTCCCACCCCTTGTTCAACTACAAATGCCATCTCAACTAAAGATTACCCAAAACATCCCACCTGACTTATCGCTTCCACAAACCTCCCTTTAAATATGAAGCCTCCCTGATCTCTCTGTGCTCAGCCTGGTCGTTAGGCCGACTGTTGCCCCTCCTTGCCTGGATAAAGGTAACCTACCTCCATCGAGGTCATCTCTCCTTCTTTTCTGCCTCGGCTCGAACTATACCTTACATTCTGATTATTTGACTAGGGCTTATATCTCTCCACTAAGCCGTAAACTACATTGACAGATGTTATATTTAGTTTTATTTATCAAGGTGTTCCTAGTGCTGACCTTATTGTCTGTGTATGCAGTAGTTACTTAATGTATGTGACTTGAACGAATGCTTCTGAATGGAATATTTGGATACATATTGGTTATATCAGTGTTTAATTTGATCAGATATTATAGGGGACAATACTTTTTTGAAGTTAATTTCAGGCTAGTAACAATCAAAATGAAATCCCCCCAAAAGCTGAAAATTAAAACCAGGAAGCAATTTTCCGAGAGAAAGCAATAAAATAACTTAGAATTTAGGCAGAAACTGAATATGCTACTCTACCAAAGCCTTGATGCCTGCAGCAAGGGCACCTCTGTGACCTGATGAATATGATCAATACTCTCCAAAGATTGAAGATTTAAAGTAAGCCACTGAGTTGCAATAAGAATCATATTAAAATTCATAGTGCTGCTAAGTGACAAGAAGTCTGTTAGAGCAGAACCCAGGTAAAATTTACATTTGCTCTGGGGCATTACATTGATGTCATGTTTCCTCCACACAGTCAGTGAACAGAGGCCTCAAAAGCCCTTGAGAAGGGGTCACTCCTGAGCCTTGAGAGTGCGCGAGAGAGATTAGGCAGCACGTTCTGAAGTAATCATGGAGCGAAAAACAAATTGCAATACCTTGCCATCAACAACAAGAAATCACAGTAAACTAGTCTGTCCCAGAGGCCATTTAAATATCCATAAACGTTTGCTTCATCCTAATCCCTATACCTTGAAGACTTGTGAGTTTTTCGTTATGGTTTTTAGTTTCCTGTTCCAGAAGACTCCAAAAGAAAACATGAGATGGCAGGAAAGAATCAATGAGCTTGGAAAGTAAATGTTATTTGTAATTTAGGATTTTTAAATGACATATTTTGGGTATATCTGTGTTAATTTTGCTGCAAGAGGCACAGAGTAGAAAGAGCTCTCATATAGATGCTGGGTGCTCTGTGCCCACTCTCTCGGATACTCAGTTACTGCTGCTACTGTTATTGGTATTATTACGATTATTATTATTATTTGGACTTGTAGTTGATAATGTTACTGGACTGCAATCAGTATCTGTAGGTCACAGTGAATCTTTCAGAATATTTTCTTTTGTATAACAACTGTAGACAAGTAGTGTAGTTTGATGTATCCTTATGGTCTGCTATTTCCTCTGCCTTACTGCATTATTCTTAGACTGGCATGGGGAGTTTGCCTTCTCTCTGAAGGGTTGCCATGCAATTTAGAGTCCTGGAAACTTCAAACTAAGCCTTTAGACTCATTGCAAGTGAGATCTTTTCATACAATTGAGATGAAGAAACTTATAAAGTTGTTCACAGTGGCCTTTTTTAAATAAGACAGTGCTTATGGAATTTTCATCCTAATGAATATTTTTATCCTTATGCTATTTTAAAGTTTCCACACTCTTAACTCCTACCTGTTCTTTATTCTTTTTTTGATAACTATTTCCAAATGTGTGTATATGTATTGCCTTGAGATTTTATATTTCATTTTAATTCAGCTTCATCTAAATTACTTTTGTGGTTGTTTGCAATAAAGTCTTTTTTTAAGATATGGAGACCAGAAAAAATATGATTAAAAAACTCTGAATGTGATTTTTGAGACATATTGAATAAGTATTAAGAAAATGAACATTATATCAATAATGAAACTGAATGTGAAATATTTCATTACTAAGTTACTGTACCTAGAATGACAAACTAGAGGTGATTTAAGGTATGAAAATGAAGACTTTTTGAGCTATGACCTTCTTTAGAATATTCTTCTTCATCAGCTGTGCTCAGTCACCTAAATCTCTAGATTCTAATCCATGCTAAGGCTTTGGGGACATAATCAAAAATGTAGTCTGCCATGGTAACAGAGACTATGTCACTGTTTTATGAACAAGGATTATGATTGTTGGTAATTATTTACTTATGAAGCCTAGAAATCAAAGCTACCAGTATTTGTTTTCACTGTGTAGCCACAGGTTTTTAGAAAGCAGAAGTAATGTGCTTTGGGGGAACTTCAGGTCAATGATGAAAATTTTAAGAGGATAGAGAATCAAGAGGTAGTTCTGAGTTAAAACCTGTAAGGATACAGAAAAGGAGAAGATTGTGGCTTTGGAATTGGAGGAGGAGGAGGTAGAACTTGGCAGCTGTGAAGATTGTATAATCCATGAAGGGCTGGATAAAATGGAAGAAGGAAATGCTTACAGGGAGTGAGGAGAAGAGCATCTCAGTTACAGCAAAATATAGCTCTGAGTAAGGTGTGTGTAAAGGGGATTAACTTCGAGGGGTTTAGAACTATAAGCATTGAAGAAGGAAGTGGTGGTGTGTGGCTTCAAGGCCACACATCACTTCTCCCTTCTTTGATGCCTGTCCTTCACTTTTTTGTTGTCATAGAGACTTTGATTTACAGGGAAAGGGCTTTGATTTGATACCGAGCAAAGGAATTCATGAGGAAAATGAAATGTGTTTGAGGATGCATAACAAGGCAGTTACCCAAAGGTGCAGGAGAGAGGACCTAGAATTACTACGACCAAGTAGGAAGTTACTGCAGCAGTTTAGTGCAAAGTACTGAAGACATAAGCCAGGGATGGTTAACTTTTTCCGTAAAGGGTAAGATAGTAATTATTTTAGACTCTTTAGATCATATGGTCTCAGTGGCAACTGTTCAGCATAATATGTAAATAAATGAGCATGACTGCATTCCAACAAAACTTGTTTAGAAAAAAAAAAAAACTGGCAGAGGGCTATATTTACTGACTTCTGTCTAAACCACAGTGCTGTGCTGTATTGCTTAGTCACTCCCTGTGTCTGGCTCTGCGACCCCATGGACTGCAGCCTGTCAGGCTCTTCTGTCCATGGAGATTCTCAAAGCAAGAATACTGAAGTGGGTTGCTATTCCCTCCTCCAGGGGATCTTCCTGACCCAGTGATTGAACCCAGGTCTCCTGTATTGCAGGCAGATTCTTTGTCAACTGAGTCACCAGGGAAGCCCAGGAATACTGGAGTGGGTAGCCTATCCCTTCTCCAGGGAATCTTCCCCACCCAGGAATCGGACTGGGGTCTCTTGCATTGCAGGCAGATTCTTTACCAGCTGAGCTACCAGAGAAGCCCCTAAACCAGAATGGTGACATGGAAATGAAAAGAAGGAAACAATTTGGGGTGTTGAAAAAATATTATATTCTCAAATCTGCTTGAATAAGAGTGGGTAGGAAAGGAAGGAGCCAAAGATTTCAAACAATGCATCAGTCCTTGAAACAGCAATGTGGGATCAGTTCATCAATATGGACATGAAAAACGAATTGATAAAAGTTACTTGTTGAAAGAGAAGAATGAAAGGTTAAGGACTGGCTATTGGAATAGCTGGACGTAAAGTAGTGACTGGCCTCTGAGATGGTATCAATATTGGTTCTTGATCTGATTGCTAATTTCACTGGAGGAATAGTTTGTGAAAAATGTATTGTCAACTAAAAGATATATATATATATTCATAACCTGTAAGTTGAGAGTTGTTTTATTTCTTGGAAATTTTGAGGACTTCAAGCCTGGGAGGCAGCCTCTCAAATAACCCTGTGAGAACTGAGAACTGCTCCAAGGAGGTACACAGGGAGCTAGGACATATAAAAGTTTTGCAACAAAAGATAGGTAATCAGGAACATCAAGGATTACTGTTAATGAAAGAAAGTCAGATATCCCAAATTAAAGAATTTAGTGCTTTTCTATATGGGAAGATGCACAACTCTGGGCTCATTGAATTTTCACATCTTGAGTTTCCTTAGGGCTCACCTTAGGGAGAGGCTGCAGTCAGATGGGTGCTAGACGGCAGGTATTCTTTTCTTCCTGAGTTTCACTGGGCTCACTGGCTCATGTTGGAGGACTGCAATCCCTGATGACTGTGACATCCTGTGATTACTGATATGATAGGCAATATTCCATTAACAATCTGAAACTAAACAATTATGCTTTCTGTCTTTTGCTTATTTTTGTTACACTTCAGTAAACGTTAAAGTGATTGAAAGAGGACGTAAAACGAGTTCTTCTGGAAGTAAAATCAGAAGAACAGCATATCACAGAAATTAAAAGAGGGTAGAAGAAAAGGGACCAATTGATTGGACCAGAGAAAGAAGCAAGATTGCGATGAAGATTGAGAAAATGGATTTACATTTAACTAGGAGGTAAGAGATGACCTCCAACTAGCAGCTTCAGTGGAGCATTAGATTGAAAAATAAATTCCAGATTTTTAAGCAGAAAAGAGGGGTTAAGGAGGTGAAGCTGTTTATTTAGAAACTCAAGGAGAGTTGGTGTAGAGGAAAAGACAAAAGTAATATGTAGTGAAGGGAATAATAGAATAAAATGGGGGTTTTATTTCTGATTGTCTTTAATGCAAAGTGTTATGTATGTTTAAGAAAAATGGCAATTAAATGAATGTAAAAGATTGAAGATGTGAATAAAAGATGGAGAATATATGGGACAAGATAAGCTAGATCAGAAATATATATACCTCCAAAAAACAAGAGTAGTATAATCAGAAAGAAAGGCAAGGTGAATTCAGATAAGTTATTTTAAAGAAGGCCAAATATATCCATGGTGATGAAATCATCTGCTGGTTTTGTTTGAATCTGTGTAGGAGAGTTGATTTGGAGGTTGAAGGAAAGAGGAAAATCTCTGTAACTTTAGGAGCAAGTTAGTAAAACCTGGGCTAGGTATGGTTGTTAAAGAATATGATGCATTCCCAAGACATTTCTCAAGACCAAAGACATTCCTTAAATAATTGGTTTGCATTTGACAACTATGACGATGAATGTGGTTGACTAGCACATCAAATTACAAATTTCTGTAAACAATATCATTATTGTATTATAGGGCAAACCCCACATATTGGAAGATCCATCATAATACCACAAATTTTCCTTTTAGTAATGCTCAAACTACCACACAATTGCACTAATCTCGCACACTAGTAAAGCAAAGCTCAAAATTCTCCAAGCCAGGCTTCAGCAGTACGTGAACCATGAACTTCCAGATGTTTAAGCTGGTTTTAGAAAAGGCAGAGGAACTAGAAATAAAATTGCCAACATCCGCTTGATCATCGAAAAGCAAAAGAGTTCCAGGAAAACATCTATTTATGCTTTATTGACTATGCCAAAGCCTTCGACTGTGTGGATCACAATAAACTGTGGAAAATTCTTCAAGGGATGGGAATACCAGACCACCTGACCTGCCTCCTGAGAAACCTGATGCAGGTCAGGAAGCAACAGTTAGAACTGGACATGGAACAACAGACCAGTTCCAAATAGGAAAAGGAGTATGTCAAGGCTGTATATTGTCACCCTGCTTATTTAACTTATATGCAGGGTACATCATGAGAAAAGCTGGACTGGAAGAAGCACAAGCTGGAATGAAGATTGCCGGGAGAAATATCAATAACCTCAGATATACAGATGACACCACCCTTATGGCAGAAAGTGAAGAAGAACTAAAGAGCCTCTTGATGAAAGGGAAAGAGGAGAGTGAAAAAGTTGGCTTAAAGCTCCACATTCAGAAAATGAAGATCATGACATCTGGTCCCAACACTTCATGGGAAATAGATAGGGAAACAATGGAAACAGTGTCTGACTTTATTTTGTGGGGCTCCAAAATCAGTGCAGATGGTGATTGCAGCCATGAAATTAAAAGACGCTTACTCTTTGGAAGGAAAGTTATGACCAACCTAGATAGCATATTGAAAAGCAGAGACATTACTTTGTCAACAAAGGTCCATCTAGTCAAGGCTATGGTTTTTCCAGTGATCATGTATGGATATGAGAGTTGGACTATAAAGAAAGCTGAGCACGGAAGAATTGATGCTTTTGAACTGTGGTGTTGGAGAAGACTCTTGAGAGTCCCTTGGACTGCAAGGAGATCCAACCAGTCCATTCTATAGGAGATCAGTCCTGGGTGTTCATTGGAAGGACTGATAATGAGGCTGAAAGTCCAATACTATGGCCACCTGAGGCAAAGAGCTGACTCATTTGAAAAGACCCTGATGCTGGGTGGGAGGAGAAGGGACCGGCAGAGGATGAGATGGTTGGATGGCATCACTGACTCGATAGACATGAGTTTGGGTGTACTTTGGGAGTTGGTAATGGACAGGGAGGCCTGGCATGCTGTGGTTCATGGGGTCACAAAAAGTCGGACACTACTGAGCAACTGAACTGAACTGATAATAGAATTGATATAATGAAGTTGAAAAGGGTATCTGGCTTAACTAATTCATAAAATAAATTTTTAATATTAAGATTGAAACTCTAAGCTATTTTAAATTTACAAAAATAATAAAATGAACAAATATAGTATGTACACACACCTTAAAAATTCAGCAATATTTCTTTTTTATCTTAAAGAGTGTTGTGTTGCATACAAACACACAGTACCATTAAAATCAGACTCCCAGTTTTAATGACTGGATGGCTAGATGAAGCACAAACTGGAGTAAAGATTGCTGGAAGAAATATCAATAACCTCAGCTATGCAGATGTCACTGCCCTTATGGCAGGAAGCAAAGAAGAACTAAAGAGCCCCTGATGAAAGTGAAAGAGGAGAGTGACAAAACTGGCTTAGAACTCAGTGTTCAAAAAATGAAGATCATGGCATCCAGTCTCATCACTTCATGGCAAATAGATGGGGAAACAATGGAAACAGTGTCAGACCTTATTTTCTTGGGCTCCAAAATCACTGTAGATGGTGACTGCAGCCATGAAATTAAAAGACACTTGCTCCTCGGAAGAAAAGCTATGACAAATCTAGACAGCATATTAAAAAGCAGAGCCATTACTTTACCAACAAAGGTCCATCTAGTCAAAGCTATGATTTCTTCAGTAGTCATGTGTGAATGTGAGTGTTGGACCATAGAGAAAGCTAAGTGCTAAAGAATTGATGCTTTTGAACTATGGTGTTGGAGAAGACTCTTGAGAGTCCCTTGGACTGCAAGGAGATCCAACTAATCCATCCGAAAGAAAATCAGTCCTGAATATTCATTGGAAGGACTGATGTTGAAGCTGAAACTCCAATACTTTGGCTACCTCATGCGAAGAGTTGACTCACTGGAAAAGACTCTGATGCTGGGAGGGATTGGGGGCAGGAGGAGAAGGGGACGACAGAGGATGAGATGGCTGGATGGCATCACCGACTTGATGGACATGAGTTTGAGTGAACTCTGGGAGTTGGTGGTGGACAGGGAGGCCTGGCATGCTGCAATTCATGGGGTTTCAAAGAGTCGAACACGACTGAGCGACTCAACTGAACTGAACTGTATGTTTATTTAAGTGTTTTTATAACTTGTAATTCACTTTGAAAATGTGCCAAACTCCATCAAATCCAGTAAAATTAAGGCTGTGAAATAATAAATAAAAATCAAACCACTTTGTGAAATTGCATTATATGGGTATAATTGGATACACCTTGGTGCCTCCTACTGATAGTTAATAAACATTTTTTCACATTGAAATATAATTATCAGTTCCCACTGAACTATGTATGCAAAATTGATGAAATAGTTGAGCCTTAATGAACAGAGATATTTGCATTTCATTACTGTGTTGTATAATTCTGCTCATAAACTTTATGAAATACTTTTAATGCTCAATTCATTGCAGATAAAAGTGAAAATATTATTTTAAAAATCTATGCTGAAGTGTTTTATTCCTCAGCAATATCCTTTTATTAATACTTATTTTCTTTCATTTCAATAAAGTGGATTGAACCAAAGTAAGATTGCAAATTTAAAGTTCCATAACTTTATGAATTACTCACTAAGGGCCGTGAAATGTTTATCAGTCAATTGGATCAAGGCAGCATTTTAAAACATGCACATATTTAAGTAACTTCTGAGGGTAGTGGACCTTAACTTATTTTGATTGGTATTAACTCATCTAATAAAGACTGACATTATTTACAACTCATGGGTCTTGCAGTTTCATACCAATATTGCTGAATATTGAAAGATAAATGACTACCATTACAGTAATTTAAAATTTTTTCTGTTGAATTGTTTCTGTTGTTACTTTGAGTTTTTACTCCAGGATTATCTCAAACTTTATTCTCATGATACTCTCAAAGGAAAAGGAGTATCAAGATACTCCAACTGGACCTTATTTTCTAGGGATGGAAATCCTTTCCTGAATGTCAGCTTGTTTGTGATTACATTCCTTTTCTTCCTCTATTCCCAAGGAGAAGTGGGTAATTCTTATTTTGAGATAATGCTTACCCCAAAATATACTTGTATGGTCAGCCTAGTCAAGCAGAGTTCTAGAGACTGAGACCAGTTTTTATTTCTCAGTCCTCTGTCTTTAGAAGGAAGACATGCTTTCAATGGGTCTTTTCTTGGTTTGGAGTCATAACTACCAACTAGGGATAGTAATGAAAGGAACAGACATACAACTTCATCATGCTTTAAGTGTAATTGTGATTGGAAAAAGTGAATCTCCCTTTAGGTCTGAACTCAATCAAAACATCTTTCATTGGAATATGTGGCCCAACTTTATATATACTCCCATCCTTTCTTGTCTTACTATACTTCCTTCATAGCATGTATTGCATCTTGATAATATATTACATAAACATATAAATATGATATAAATACATATAGTATAAATATTATATAAATGTATATGTATATTTATTTACCCTTTATTTATCTCCTATAACTCAACATAATCTATGTGTGATCAAGGATTTGTTCTGCCTCAATCACCTGGGACAGAATGGGCACTCAAAAAATATTCATTGAACAAAGGAATGGGCAGTAGATATACCCTAATCTCCAGTGAGTCATATTCTTGCATAATTTCCTCCCCTTGAGTATACACAGAACTTGTGATTTACTTCTAGCCAATAGAATATGGAAAACATGAAAGGATTTTTCAGATTTGGTTAAGGTCCTAAATCAGTTGACTCGAGTTAATCAAAAAGAAGATTGTCCTGGATAGATCTGACTTAATCAGATGAGATTCTTAGGATTCTCAGTGCCTGATTAATGTCACTATTTTAATAGCCCATATTTAATTACTCCCAACCAGATATTTATGGATATAAAACAAAGAAGATTATCAGAGCTACTTTATATATACATTACACTTTTAATTTTAAGATTTAATTAATAGTTATTGTAAACTTCTTCAAGAGATGACAGTCTAATTAGCATAGTAAAACTTTTGAACAAGACAAACTATCAAAGCTACATGTGAACAAATACAAGAGTATAGTGCAAATTAAGTTTATGAGGATAGACTGAAACAGTTTAAGGTACAAATACAAGTTAAAATATTATAATTTAAATGTCTTTTCAGAGTCTTCTTGCCTCTACAGAATTATTTCTACTATATTTTGTCTTCTGTATACAACCATTTGTTAAGTATTACATTTTATATAATGTACAATTTCATTCAAACCCTTGAGCACAACTATGTATGTATATGTGTATGTGTGTGTATATGACTTATTTCCATGGTTATGTTAATATATACTTCCTAGTGATATCAGAGATTTTCCTATAGCATAAGTCCGCTCACATTCAAATTCTTTAGCACTTGAAAGACTATCCATTCATTATTTGTTATTTCCTAATGTTCCAGTTTCATCTCTCATTTCTGTCCTATGCTCCAGCTACATTTAGTTTCTTGCAGATCCTGAATGTACCACGCAGTTTCATTCTCTATCCTGTGCCAGTCTTTGTGCATGGAAATTGCCTCCATGTCTTTCATTGCCTACCATTGTCTGACCTTCTCCTTGATGACTTATAGAAATGGTAACATCTTTTTTGATGTTCCAACTTATAAATCTTATGCAAATATATATGCTAACAGCTATTACAGTAGGTTTCATGTCTATAGCCT
This sequence comes from Ovis canadensis, assembly GCF_042477335.2. Lineage (NCBI taxonomy): Eukaryota > Metazoa > Chordata > Mammalia > Artiodactyla > Bovidae > Ovis > Ovis canadensis. Next base: position 62,130,000 of record NC_091262.1, on the reverse strand, counting down.
CTACTTGACTCTAAGTACCTTTAGACTAGAAACTGTCTGGACATCTCTGTAACCTCACACATGCTGTCTTACTCATGACACTGATAAGTTCTTATTAAATGTGTGGTGAATGAATGATTGAGTAAGGAAGGTGTGCCCTTCTCATTAGTATTTTACTTCCATTACTTTGAAGAATTTATTATTATTTTTTTAGGAAAATATGTATTGTTTACTGTTTTTTTGTTGTGGTAAAAGTCACATAATATAAAACATACTTATTTTAACCATCTTTAACTGTACAGTTCAGTGGCACTAATTCTATTCACATTGTTGTACAATTCTCACCATCATCCATCTCCCAATTTTTTCATTTTCCTAAATAGAAACTCTATCCCCATTCAATGCTAAGTCCCCATTCTCACTCCCCAGCCCACCCCCTTCTGCCCTCTGGCATCTACCAATGTACTTTTTAACTCTGAATTTGACTCGTATAAGTAGAATCAAACAGTGTTTGTCTGCACCTAATGTATATTGGAGGAGAAGGCAATGGCACCCCACTCCAGTACTCCTGCCTGGAAAATCCCATGGACGGAGGAGCCTGGTAGGCTCCATGGGGTCACTGAGGGTCGGACACGACTGAGCGACTTCACTTTCACTTTTCACTTTCATGCATTGGAGAAGGAAATGGCAACCCACTCCAGTGTTCTTGCCTGGAGAATCCCAGGAACGGGGGAGCCTGGTGGGCTGCCGTCCATGGGGTTGCACAGAGTCGGACATGACTGAAGTGACTTAGCAGCAATGTATATTGGGATGCATTTTTAAGGTTAACTTTATGCTTATTATTTTTGTAATCAAAACCCTTTTTTTCCACAAGGAGTAATTATTTTCCTCCTTTAGTTATCTTACACTGCTACACTTGATCTAGAAAAGCATTTGGGGATACTTAGTCAGATGAGTAGATGTTACTGTAGGCCTTAGCAGCCTATTTCCTGGTTACGCATCATAGGGACATTCTCACACAGGCCCATGATGGGGCATGTAGTAGAGTCTTTATCAAAGTCTTATTTGTGATAAGGAGCTAGAGGCCAGGTAGTTGTCCATCACTAGGGGAATGGATCGGTAGCAGCATAATGTACAGGTACATTATAGGCTATTATGCAGCATTCAGGAGCAATGGATAGATGTCCAGAAATATGAATATCTTTAAAAATGTAGTGCATGCGTTCCCAAAACGCATGTAAGAATTAAAGATTTTAAAATTAAATTAAAAAAAAATGTAGTGCATGGATGCATGCTAAGTCGCTTCAGTTACGTCCAGCTGTTTGTGACCCTATGGACTGTAGCCTGCCAGACTTCTCTGTCCATGGGATCCTCCAGGCAAGAATACTGGAGTGGGTTGCCATGCCTTCCTCCAGGGGAATCATCTCTACCCAGGGATTGAACCCATGTCTCTTATGTCTCAGGCATTGGCAGGCAGTTACTTTACCACTAGCACCACCCGATAAGCCCCTTAAAAATGTCAGGCTGAGTTCAAAAGTAATTCTCAGAATGTTATCTACAGAATGATGCTATTATATAAATTAAAGTACATGCATATAACAAAAGAAGACCCACAATAATATACGCATAGGAAGGATATACATCAAACATTTTCCTACGAGAGAGAGAGAAATGAGAAGGAAGTGAGTGAATGCAATGGATTAAATAAATCAATAAATTAAAGGAATGGGCCAATAACTGTAATACACCATGAAATTAGGTTATGATTAACTCAATATTTTGAACCTGAAGTACTTTCACCCACAAACACAAAAAGAAACTTAGAAAGTAAAAAGTAATAGAAAGGAAATTTTACATTATTTTTCAAAAATATCAGTAACCTAAATAGAATACTCTGGAATATTTAACATAATAAAAATTGACCTAAGTGGAAACAGAAGTCAAGAATATCAATAACCATAGGAAAAATTAAGTTGTCAGAGAACTAGCTCTAACAGGTCTTTAAGAGCTCTATGAGATCCTTTTGTATAAATAGTTCACATACTTGTTAAATAATGCTGCAATAGAAACTTCCAAGATCATCTTTATTCATTTTTTACAACACTGATACCAAAATCTAACAGTGATGGAACAAAAAGAAAAATGGTAAAGACTGCGACTCCCCTCTTGGGTCATATCTGGGCAAGCTGATAACAAACCCCGAGCGTTCCTTCTCCTGGAGCCAAAGTCCAAGCCCTGTGAACCCTGTGTTCAGGCACCCTGACCCAGGCCCCACTCTCTAAACACAGTAAAAAGCAGAACACTTGTGCCTTTCTTCACTCAAGTCATTTTGGACTGGCCCTGGGGCCTGCCTTGCTCTCCCCAGAAACCCTTTGATGTGAATAATAAATCTTTTCATGCCCTCTTACTGCACATGTAGCATCATCAGTCTTTTGATAGCTGAACAAATTTTAGGTAGGTAATTGATCCTACCCTCTGCAGGGCAACTACAAACAGTTGGCATTGTGAGACCTGAGGGTCTTCTCTTGCTTAAAGCTAAAAGGTAAAGGTACGTGCTCAGTCGTATCCAACTCCATGGACTGTAACCCACCGGGCTTCTCTGTCCGTGGAATTCTCCAGGTGAGAGTACTAGAGTAGGTTGCCATTTCCTATGCTAGAGGATCTTCCTAACCCGGGAATTGAACTGTGTTGTGTCTTCTGCAAATGCAGGTGGATTCTTTACCATGGTGCCAGCTGGGAAGCCTGCTTTCTCTTGCTTAATTAAGACTTGTTAATTGCCTCAACTGCCTACTGGAGAGCATGTATTTTTGGTTGTGTTGCTGTATACCGTTTTGTTGATTTTGAGTTGTGTTGTGTTTTGATGTATTTGCTGAGTCCTACCAGACATCTCTTACAGATTTAACTAATCAAGTCAGAAGTTTCAGTAATAAGAAACAGGAGTATGGGGTTTGAGGTCCTTAAACTGGCCCTGGGTTGTGGCTTTTAACCTGGACCTCTCTGTGTCTCATTTCCAGCATAAGCTATGGCTGACTCTAAACTCAGGGGAGCAACTCATTCTCTATGACCATTGGTTGCATGTCTCAAGCAGGGGTTGACACCCTAGGCCATGCAAGAGCCATGTTGATTGCTGTATGAGAAAGAATAGTCACCATGTGGCATGCACAGGTCTATTTTCCTAAATTCAGAGACTCCTAAATTATGAGTCCTCACTAGGACTCATAAATGCCTTAAAACGTCCCTTTTGCTGCTGCCCATGCCTCTATTGCTATAAAGATCTTGATCCTTACAAGGTATAGATTCCCATGACACCCCATAGCATGGACCAGAGGACACCATTATTCTACTGGATAACTGTAAAACAAACTGACAAATACGAACCACAAACATCATGTGGTTAATTTAAACCCAACTTAATCTCAAGGTGCCTAAACCCATAAAGCAAACATTCATCCTGGGAGAGGCCTTTAGCTCTAGGGTTACTGACTTGGGACTCTCTAGAGATGTAACTTAGAAATACTGTTTAAGATAGAGAGGACTCCCCCATCCCATATAGTATATCCAGTAACCAGACCAAAACAAAATAAAAGAAAATGATCTCTTCAGACAGTGGAAGGAAACAGGAACTGTAGTAGGGGTCTGTGATTTGACATAACTAGAAGTTTAACATTTATGGAAAGAATTTATGCCAAAAAAGATAAAACACTGGCTATTATATATGGAACCTAACAACAGAGGTAAGGATAAATAATATCTATCTATATATTTTAAAGAGTTGGCTCATGAGGTTATAGGTGCCTACAAGGCCCAAGAGATAGTGAGGGACACGGAGGCCTGGTGCGCTGCAGTCCATGGGGTGGCAAAGTTAGACACAACTTAGTAATGGAATAACAACAACAACAAGGCCCAAGATATGCAGTTGGCAAGCTGCAGACTTAAGAGAACTAATGGTGTAGTTCTAGTCCAAAGCCTGGCATTCTTGAGGCTCAGGAAGAGCTCATGTTGCAGTTCAGGTCTGAAGGCAGGAAAATACCAGTTCTAGCTTGATGTTGCAGTTCCATCCTGAAGACAGTTAAATAGGACAAGTTCTGTCTTATTTGGAGCAAGGACAACTTTTTTGTTCTATGCAAACCTTCAACTGTTTAGATGAGGCCCACCCACATTCTCCAGACCAGAATACTAGAGTGGGTTGCCATTCTCTTCTCCAGGGGATCTTCCCAACCCAGGGATCAAACCTAGGTCTTCTATGTTGCAGATGGATTCTTTACCAGATGAGCCACAAGGGAAGCCCAAATTAACACTCACTGATATACATACATATATGTATGTATGTATGTGTGTGTGTGTTTGTATGTGTTTGTAGCTTTCCTGTGTTTTCTTCTTAAGTTCAGTTCAGTCATTCAGTCATGTCCGACTCTTTGTGATCCCATGAATTGCAGCACACCAGGCCTCCCTGTCCATCACCAAATCCTAGAGTTCACTCAAACTCACATCCATCGAGTCGGTGATGCCATCCAGCCATCTCATCCTCTGTCGCCCCCTTCTCCTCCTGCCCCCAATCCCTCCTAGCATCAGAGTCTTTTCCAATGAGTCAACTCTTCACATGAGGTGGCCAAAGTACTAGAGTTTCAGCTTTAGCATCATTCCTTCCAAAGAACACCCAGGACTGATCTTCTTTAGAATGGACTGGTTGTATCTCCTTGTAGTCCAAGGGACTCTCAAGAGTCTTCTCCAACACCACAGTTCAAAAGCATCAGTTCTTTGGCGCTCAGCTTTCTTCACAGTCCAACTCTCACATCCATACTTGACTACTGGAAAAACCATAGCCTTGACTAGATGGACCTTTGCTGGCAAAGTAATGTCTCTGCTTTTGAATATGCTATCTAGGTTGATCATAACTTTCCTTCCAAGGAGTGTCTCTTAATTTCATGGCTGCAATCACCATCTGCAGTGATTTTGGAGCCCCCCAAAATAAAGTCTGACACTGTTTCCGCATCTATTTGCCATGAACTGATGGGACCAGATGCCATGATCTTAGTTTTCTTCTTATTACTAAACAAATATGAACTAGCTGTATAATAAAATATTTAAAAACACAAATAAGCTTTTACATTTTGTTGCATTACTTTTCTGCACTATACCTGTATTCAGCAAATTGGGTAAGCACTGTGTTTGTATATTGCTTTGTTTGTCTTAATATTTTAATTGTCATGTCATTTAAACTATTTGAAAGCATAATTTTAAATGTCTGCATGAAAGTTCATTATTTGTATGAACTGCACTTCATTTAATCATATTCTATTGTTAACAAATGGAAATATTTGTAATAGTGAAAAATTGGAAACACTGGGTTGTACATATATTTTGATTCACAATTCTGAATCTCTCCTTAGGACAGATGTCTGGAAGTAGAATTACTTAATCAAATTTAAAAATTTTTTAAATTTATTTATATATTTTAATTGGAGGATAATTACAGTATTGTGATGACCTCTGCCATCAGCATCAATCGGTCATAGGCATACATGTATCCCTCCCTCCCCACCCCAGCCCTCCAGTTTGTCACAGAGGACCGGCTTTGGGTTCCCTGCATCATACATAAAGCTCCCAGTGGTTATCTATTTTACATATGATAAGTATATGTTTAAATGCTATTCTCTCAAATCATTTCACTCTCTCCTTCACTTTGTCCAAAAGTCTGTTCTTTATGTCTTTGTTTTCTTTGCATCCCTGTACTTAGGATCATCGGTACTCTCTTTCTAGATTCCATATATGTACATTAATATATGGTATTTGTCTTACTCTTTCTGACTTACTTCACTCTGTGTAATAGGCTCTAGGTTCATCCACCTCATTAGAACTGACTCAAATGTGTTCCTTTTTACAGATGAGTAATATTCCATTGTGTATATGTAACCATAACTTACTATCTATTCATCAGCTCATGGGCATCTAGGTTGCTTCCATGTCCTAGCTATTATAAACAGTGTTGCAGTGAACACTGGGGTACTTGTATCTTTTACAATTATGGTTTCCTCAGGATATTTGCCCAGTAGTCTCCTCCAGCATCACGATTCAAAAGCATCAATTCTCCAATGCTTAGCCTTCTTTGTGGTCCAGCTGTCACATCTGTAGAAAAGGAATGTAAGGCATAGAAATTAAGTGTTTTGTCAGACCCTGACATAATTGAAAACCTGATGACTTTCCATAGTCCTGGGATACCAGAATGGCTGGACAGCATGAATGAGCCACATACAGGAGCATCTGGAAACATAATAATGATAATAATGGCATTTTCCTCCATCAGTTGAAGTGTCTCACCTTGTGAAACTGACTGTGTCTCAAAGACCTGCATCTCCCATCATTTGGCTGTATCTTATGTTTTTACTAACAACGCATTTGGAGAAGGCTATGAATAGTCACACACCTCAGAGTTACTCCTGTACTAAATGAATCTTCAGGCCCTCCTTCCTCTCCCTTGTTCAAGTTTTACAATTTTTAAATGGTATTTGTAGTTCATTTGTGACTTTAATGCATGATTTGCATTGGTGATTTATCCTCATTAGAGAAAGGGATAAATTTGCCTGTGTACTTACCATATAGAACAGCAAATTAACAGATGTTAGCATTTGATCAAATTTGTCATGTGTATTATATATTTTCAGCAAGGAGTTGAAATCCACTTTATTCTTACTTTCTAGGTTTATCATTCTGTCTCTACAACCAACCAGTATGAAGAATTTTGTGAGTACATTTCTGGCTTACTTTTCATATTTATATTATGAAAATAAATATATATTTTATGCAAATAGCATATATAGTGGCATATATCTTTGAAACAGATAGCATTTACCTATATTTTTTAAAAATCAATGCCAAAATAACTATAAAGTATTTTATTATATGTCAAATATGTGTTGAGATATATTTATGTTTCCAGTAGTCTTGTTTATTCAACAACTATTACTTATTAAATAGTCAATCAGCTCTGTCGCTCAGTTGTGTCCGACTCTTTGTGACCCATGAACCGCAGCATGCCAGGCCTCCCTGTCCATCACCAACTCCTGGAGTCCACCAAAACCAATGTCCATTTAGTTGGTGATGCCATCCAACCATCTCATCCTCTGTTGTCCCCTTCTCCTGCCCTCGATCTTTCCCAGCATCAGAGTCTTCCAATAAGTCAGCTCTTCGCATCAGGTGGCCAAAGTATTAGAGTTTCAGCTTCAACATCAGTCCTTCCAATAACACCCAGGACTGGTCTCCTTTAGGATGGACTGGTTGGATCTCCTTGCAGTCCAAGGGACTCTCAAGAGTCTTCTCCAACACCATAGTTCAAAAGCATCAATTCTTCGGTTGTCAGCTTTCTTTATAGTCCAACTCTCACATCCATACATGACCACTGGAAAAACCATAGCCTTGACTAGATGGACCTTTGTTGACAAAGTGATGTCTCTGCTTTTTAATATGCTGTCTAGGTTGGTCATAACTTCCCTTCCAAGGAGTAGGCATCTTTTCATTTCATGGCTGCAGTCTCCATCTGCAGTGATTTTGGATAAATCTACTCTAATTTATTACCATACTGAACATTTAGGGCTTTTCCACTTTTTTCCATTATTACAAAAAACAGTGTATTTGTACTCTAGTTGTCAAACTTAAATAATACTCAGAGCCCTAAAGAGTTTTTTTTAATGTCAGTTTTATCTACTAATATTTATTGTGTTAAACTCACAAATTAAAAGAATCTCATTTCAAAATAACAATGATAAACTAGTTCTGTGCTAACAGAAAGAATATATTTTAATGAAAAACAACTGTATTGTATTTGGAATTTGTAAGAATTAATGTGTGGTGTTCTACAGGCAAACTGCAGCTAGCGGGCCAGATTCTGTTCATGGCTATTATTGTACATCCTATAAGCTAAGAATATTATTTACATTTTTAAGTGGTTAAAAAAATCAGAAGCAGAATAATGTTTTAAAACATGTGTTAATGATATGGAATTCAAATTTCAATGTTCATAAAGAAAGTTTTATTGGAATGCAGGCATACTATTTATTATGTAATGTCTGTGACAGCTTTAGCACTACAAGGGCAGAGTTGAGTAGTTTGTTAAATAGGGGCTAAATATTGAGATTATCCAAATTTTCTATATCCTAGGTTTTGTTTGTTTGATCTAGTTCATCTCTTGGTTCTGGAGAAAGGTATACTAAAGCACCTTATTCTAATTGTGGATTTAGTTTTTCCAATTCTGTTATTTTTGCTTTCTGTATATTGAGGCCAAGGTTTTTTGTGTAAATAAATATGTTTGTTGTATTTCTGACACTCTGTTTGATGTTTCTTTTATCACTGTGTAATTTCATGGTATTACTTCTTACTTTTGTAATTAATTTAAAATTTGATTTTGTCTAGTTTTAATATTAATACAACTCTGGTTAGTACTCATTATTGTATTATTTTATTTCAATACATTTATGACTTTTATTTGAATTTATTGTATCTCTTTTAAGCATATGGTGCTAAATTATAAAATCCATGCTAATATTTTCTGTTTTTTAATAGATAAATTTAAAGTACTTCTTGCAACTGCTAAAATATTTGGACTAATTTATTCTAACTTTTGGAGAAGCAATGGCACCCCACTCCAGTACTCTTGCCTGGAAAATCCCATGGATGGAGGAGCCTGGTAGGCTGCAGTCCATGGGGTCGTTAAGAGTCGGACATGACTGAGCGACTTCCCTTTCACTTTTCACTTTCATGCAATGGAGAAGGAAATGAAAACCCATTCCAGTGTTCTTGCCTGGAGAATCCCAGAGACAGGGAAGCCTGGTAGGCTGCCATCTATGGGGTCACACAGAGTTGGACACGACTGAAGCGACTTAGCAGCAGCATTCTAACTTTGGGCTTCCCTGGTGACTCAGATGGTAAGGAATTTATCTGCCTGCAATGCAGGAGACCTGGGTTCGATCCCTGGGTAAGGGAGATCTCCTGGAGAAGGGAATGGCTGCCCATTCCAGTATTCTTGCCTGGAGAATTCAATGGACAGAGGAGCCTAGGGGGCGACAGTACGTGGGAACACAAAGAGTTGGACATGACTGAGTGACCTGCACTTAACACACTTATTCTAACTTATTTCATGTTTTCTATCATATTACCTGTTCTTAACCATATCTACCTGTTCTTAACCTTTTTTATTTCCAATTGTGGATGAATATATGTCTCTATTGTATTTTTCCTCCTCTGAGTTTAAAAATTATACATTCTATTCCTATTTTGTTGAAAACATTTCTTAAAATTTAAATATATATCCATATATATTTAAATTAAACAAGATGTAAAGATAATCAGTATTTTTAACTGTTTCTTGAACAATATGATGGCTTTGGATTACTTTAGCACTGATCTATATTCTGCGTTATTGCTGTCTAGTATGTGTGTGTGTGTGTGCTAAGTCTTTTCTGTCATGTCTGACTCTTTGTGACCCTATGGACTGTAGCCCGCCAGGCTCCTCTCTCCATAAGATTCTCCAGGCAAGAATATTGGAGTGGGTTGCCATGCCCTCCTCCAGGGGATCTTCCTGAGCAGGGATGGAGCACGAGGCTCTTAGGTCTCCTGCATTGGCAGGAGAGTACTTTACTACTGGTACCACCTGTAGTACCTGAAGCCCTGTCTAATATTTAATTCTACCTTATTTTGAATTTCCTAATATTCAAGAAAATTAGATATACCAAGGGAAATTTCATGCAAAGATGGGCACAATAAAGGACAGAAATGGTATGGACCTAACAGAAGCAGGAGATACTAAGAAGAGGTGGCAAGAATACACAGAAGAACTATACAAAAAAGATTTTCAAGGCCCAGATAATCACAATGGTGGGATCACTCACCTAGAGCCAGACATCCTGGAATGTGAAGTCAAGTGGACCTTAGGAATCATCACTATGAACAAAGCTGGTGGAGGTGAAGGAATTCCAGTTGAGCTATTTCAAATCCTAAAAGATGATACTGTGGAAGTGCTGCACTCAATATACCAGCAAATTTGGAAAACTCAGCAGTGGCCACAGGACTGGAAAAGGTCAGTTTTCATTCCAATCCCAAAGAAAGGCAATGCCAAAGAATGTTCAAACTACTGAAAAATTGCATTCATCTCACATGCTAGCAAAGTAATGCTCAAAATTTTCCAAGCCAGGCTTTAAAAATATGTGAACCATAAACTTTCAGATGTTCAAGCTGGTTTTAGAAAAGACAGAGGAACCAGAGATAAATTGCCAACATCTGCTGGATCATCGAAAAAGTAAGAGTTCCAGAAAAATATCTACTTCTGCTTTATTGACTACGCCAAAGCCTTTGACCGTGTGGATCACAATAAACTGTGGAAAATTCTGAAAGAGATGGGAATACCAGACCACCTGACCTGCCTCCTGAGAAATTTGTATGCAGGTCAGGAAGCAACAGTTAGAACTGGACATGGAACAACAGACTGGTTCCAAATTGGTTTCAAATTGTTTCATTTGGTTTCAAATTGGCTTCAAATTGTCACCCTGCTTATTTACCGTATATGCAGAGTACATCATGAGAAATGCTGGGCTGGAAGAAACACAAGCTGGAATCAAGAATGCCAGGAGAAATATCAATAAACTCAGATACGCAGATGACACCACCCTTATGGCAGAAAGTGAAGAACTAAAAAGCCTCTTGATGAAAGTGAAAGAGGAGAGTGCAAAAGTTGGCTTAAAGCTCAACATTCAGAAAACTAAGATCATCTGGTCCCATCATTTCATGGCAAATCGATGGGGAAACAATGGAAACAGTGAGAGACTTTATTTTTTTTATTTTTTGGGGCCCCCAAATCACTGCAGATGGTGACTGCAGCCATGAAATTAAAAGACTCCTTGGAAGGAAAGTTATGACCAACCTAGACATCATATTAAAAAGCAGAGACATTACTTTGCCAGCAAAAGGTCCTTCTAGTCAAAGTTATGGTTTTTCCAGTAGTCGTGTATGGATGTGAGAGTTGGACTATAAAGAAAGCTGAGCACCGAAGAACTGATGCTTTTGAACTGTGGTGTTGGAGAGGACTTTTGAGAGTCCCTTGGATAGCAAGGAGATCCAACCAGTCCATCCTAAAGGAAATCAGTCCTGAATATTCATTGGAAGGACTGATGCTGAAGCTGCAACTTTGATACTTTGGCCACCTGAAGTGAAGAACTGATTCATTGGAAAGGACACTGAAGCTGGGAAAGATTGAGGGTATGAGAAGGGGATGACAGAGGATGAGATGTTTGGATGGCATCACCAACTCGATGGACGTGAGTTTGAGTAAATTCTGGAAGTTCGTGATGGACAGGGAAACCTGGTGTGCTGCAGCCCATGGGGTCACAAAGAGTCGGGCAGGACTGAGCGACTGAACGGAACTCAATGTCAAAGTACATTCCATTGTGTAAATATGCTACTTTTTGTTCATACAATTTACCAGGCAATGGGCAGGTGGGTTGTTTGCATTTTTTGACTACCTAAACACTGCTGCTGTAAACATTAGTGGACAAGTTTTCATGTGGATGTATGTTTTTGCTTCTTTTGGCTATATCAAAGAGTAGAACTGCTTTGTTATGAGGAAAGTCTGTGTTCACTATTTGGAGAAATTGCCAAACTGTTTCCTGTAAGTGGCTCCCACAGTGTTAAATTTGTATTTGTAATGTGTGAGGTTTCCATTTTCTCAGTGCTCAGTACTTATTGTTGTCCTTGTGCTTATAGTCATGCTGGTGTGTGTGTGTGTGCGCGCGCGCGGGTGTGAAGTGATATTTCATTGTAGTTTTGTTTTGGATTTCTCCAGTGATTGAGTTTTGAGCATAATTTCTTGTGCCAGTTGCTCATTTGTTTATGTTCCTTGGAACAATGTCTGTTCAAATCATTTGCCCTTCTTAATTGCATAATTTTTCTTTTTATTGTTAAGTCATGAGTAGTTCTTTATATTTTCTGGATAAAAAGAATCTTAATTAGATACATAATTTGAAAATATATCTCCAATTCTCTTGGTTATCTTTTCACTTTCTTGATGGTATCCTTTGAAGCACCAACGTTTTTAATATGAATTCCAATTTATCTATTTTCTCCTTTGTTACTTATGCTTTTGGTATGATATCTGAGAAATTGTTGCCTAATCTAGAGTTATGAATGGAGAAGGAAATGGCAACCCACTCAAGTACTCTTTTCTAGAGAATTCTATGGACAGGGAAGCCTGGTGCTGCTGTCCATGGGGTCTCTGAGAGTCGGACACGACTAAAGCTGCCAGGAGCCAGCGTGGGAGATCCCACCCATGACAAGGTCCTGTGGAAGAGATCTGATAAGCAAGGCTTCAGGCCTCGAGGAACGCCCCCCCCCCCGCCCCCCGGACCTGCTCGAGCATCTACCCCAAAACCAGAATCTGTCTGTCTTACTATTTTGTGCCTTCCACCAGCTCTCCTGACATACAGGGGGCTATCCCTGACCACCTTTCTCTGGAAAAATCAACTTAGGGCTCTAGCTCATAAGTCTCCTGGACATGAGAGGAATATTTCAAATCAAACCCCTTCTGTTAGCATTCTAGCTTGCTTGGCAGGTTTATCCAGACTCTTGCAGCTACACATGTGATTATTCACAGCCTCCCAACTGTGAGAGGCACGGGAAGCCTAAAACATAGAGCCTTTCAAAGAGTTAAAAGTTATTTGAGTAGTGCTGGTGTAGGATTTCATTATTGGGCCAATGCCTGTTGCTAAGTTCCCATATCTCTTATCCACTGTGCACCTGGGAGTACATTAGTTAACATAGTTGGAATGTAAGAAAAACAAGTGTAGCCTTGAGATTAACCACATCAGACCTTTGAGCTAATTGGTTCTTTCTTGTAACTCACTGCATCTTTGCTCTGTGAGAAATGTAACACTGTTTAGCGTTTTCTGAGGCTGACATAGATTAGAAATATAAAGAAAAAACACTTTGAGGGAAAATAAGTTTTCTGGTTGAACAGCCTTTATCAAAAGAGGGTCATAAAATGTTCACAGGCCTCCAAGGCCAGAAGATAATGTACACAATATCGTTTGTGAGAAAGATAGGCAGAAAAAAAAAATCCTGGTTTCGATAAGGGCAAAACTGCTGGAATGTTTGGGCTGACTCTGTATGACCTTGTATCTTTCATTTCCCTCTATGTACAAATTAAGGTATAAAAGTCCCTTTTGAAAATAAAGTAACAGTCCTTGCTCCAAGAAGCTTGGTCACCCCATGTCTTTTTCTTTCTTTCTTTCTCTCCTCTATTTTCTTATCTACAACATTCTTATTTCTCTCTAAATCATTCACCGACGCCATTTCTCCTTCGGGTTCCCCTGGATCCTGCGGGGGCTGGACTCTGGCATAAAGCGACTTAGCAGCAGCAGCAGCAGAGTTATGGAAGTTTTGATCCTGCATTTTTGTCTAAGATTTTAAGGTGTCAACTCTCATACTTAGGTACATGGACCATTTTTAGTTAATTTTTGTATATGCTATGAGGTAGAAGTCCAACTTTATTCTTTTGCATGTATATGCTATTAGTTTACATATTTTTAAAATGTGTAGAAATGGGGATATGCTTAAATTGATCTAGGTTTATGCATACATGAGATGGGAGAGGTAGTTTTCCATGCCAGCCTAGTTGCTACAGTAATGCAAAGAAAATTCTGAAAATGTTGTCCAATGTTAAGAAAAGTTATGTTAAAACCACAGAGTTGAACCATGTACCATCATTGAGTAGAGTGTCTTAATTATCACACTCATTGACTAAACTACTTTTTATTAAGTGGATAAATGGCTTTATATTTTAAATAAATAATAAAAGACTTTAATTTTATGGTCTTTACAAATATTAGTTTTTATAACTTTAAAGCTTAAGTCTTACTAAACAGATCTCTTTTTAATCAGTTCTTAACCTATACAGAATGAGAAGTTATATTCATAAGGATAATCCCTTTATGGTACATGTATTTATTATTTTCTGTATGTTTTTTCATAGTTTTATTGAGATGTGATTGACATATAGCACTGTATAATTCTAAAGTATACAGTGTAATGATTCTGATACATGGCAGAGGCCAATGCAATATTGTAAAGCAATTATCCTTCAATTAAAAATAAATAAACTAAAAAAAGAGAAAATATACAGTATAATGATTTGACATATATATAATAAAATAATTACCCCAATAAGTTTAGTTAACATCCAGTTTTTTATATAAATTTAAATATTTTCTGAATCTTGATTTTTTTAACTGAATTGTACATTGGGAAGGAATCTTAGAACTTATCAGGCCTCATACCATCATTTCACAGGTCAATAAGCCAAGGTCAGGAGTACTTAAATGACTTATTCAAGGGTATGTAACTAGTTTATAAGAGACCCAAGAGTGGAACACAAATGTCCTGACTTCTTTTGAGATCAGTGCTTTCCCTCACTCACATCATGTTGCTCTTTAGAAAATGATTCTTCACATTACAGTATTGGAAGATGCTGTTGGTTTACAATTTCCCTGGGAAATTCTCACACAGCTGTACTTGAAATAGATCAACCAAAGGGTACATTAACTATCATAAAAATGATTGGTATTGTATTTCATAAGCGATTAGAATAAAAATGAGTACCTAATAAATTTGATTTTAATTAAATATTCCAATTTAATTAAATTATTTATACTTGAGTATGTTCTTAACATATTTCAAAGACCACGAAGTAAAAAATATGTAGGTGGATGTTGGATTCTGTGTATCTTTATGTTCCCGCATTCCTGGGGGATACAAGGCGAAAAGTTTAGGTTGAGCATCTTTAAATAGCACTTTCTTAGTACAAAATCTAGAATGAAAAGGGTCACTTTCTACTGAGGCTTGCTATTAACAAAATCTAAAAAGAGCCATTAGTAAAATTCTGTAGGTGGGAGATAGATGAATAGTGTAAGGGAAGAAGAGTTCAGAAAGTTAGCCATCTAAAATAACACTGTATTTTTATAGCTCTGTTGTTCAAAAGTGTTTTTATTTTTGTGACTTTTATTTCACTTGCACATGGTGAGAAACTGATTAGTAATGTTTTGGCAAAAAGGTTTTAATTTTGTGTTAGTCGCTCAGTCGTGTCTGACTCTTTGTGACCTCATGGACTGTAGCCCGCAAGACTCCGCTGTCCATGGGGATTCTCCAGGCACGAGTACTGGAGTGGGTTACCATTCCCTTCTCCAGGGGATCTTCCTGACCCAGGGATAGAACCCAGGTCTCCCGCATTGCAGGTAGATTCTTTACTGTTTGAGCTACCTGGGAAGCAGAAGGAATACCTTCTTACATTACTAAAAGAATTTCCTTTCATTTAAATACATTACATGGTGATGGTTTTAAATTGCTGAAAAAAAAAAGAAAATATGTTTGTGTGATTCTGAGAATAATTGAATTGTCTTAGTTATTGTTGCTTTTTTATCCAGAAGGAATAAACCATCCATATTTTAATAAATTAAAAACTTAAGAAAACTATTTGCATGAAATAAGAACCATAATAACTTACCTTTTTTTCTGAGATTTTTTTCCCAATGTACTTATTGTACTAGTTTTCATGAAATCCTTAGACAAAGGTAATCAGTGATCTACAGGGAAGAAACAGCAGCAAAATTTGGTGTCTTTTAAAAGACTGAATAATAAGTGACGCAGGTTTTCTGCATTTTATTGTGTTTGTTTAGGCAGGGAGTGATTTAGAATTAAGATAAATGATTTCTGACTTTTCATTCATTCATTCATTTCAGTTATTAAATATCAAGCAAGCATTGCATTGCATGTTGATAGGCTTGGGCTAAGCATTTGCATTATAAAGATAAATGACACCATATTTCTACCTTTAAATTACTCATAGTCTAATGGAGAACAAAGTATAATATATTAAAAGTAAATTCAGAGAATATAGAGACCACATAGAGGCTATCATGTCCTGTTTGGAGGATTGAAGAGCAGGGAAGCCCCCTCAGTGTCTCAAGCCATATTTTAAGCCATATTTTAAGACCCTCCAGAGACATTACCTAGAAGATAATCATTAGATCAAAGTGTCACAATGTTCTCATTTCATAATCTTTGTTTGCCTTTGTGGGGAAGTTGCAAAGTGAAATGGCAGTGTCTTGGAGTGATCACCTCTGGGTCTAAATCATGGCTTACCCACTGAACGGCATTGCGACCTTGAAAAATGGCTTCATTTCCCTGAACCTCCATTTCCTAATTTGTGAAATGACAGTAATAACGAGGCAATTTGTAGGTCTAAATGAGACAGCATTTAATGTGTGGATAAAATTTTTGGCATTTAACATCGTTTTAAATCCATGATTATTAACTAGTGTTCATTAGCTTTGTAACTCATTGCCATAATCAAAATTATTAATAGTAAAACTCAAAAACTTTAAACAAATGTGAAATAATTTAGTTCTGTGGAGCGATATTTTAAAGTAGCTACAAAACTCAGGTTGGTAAGAAAATTTCTCAAGTTACAAATAGGCTTAGTTGCAAAAACATATGTGTAAATCCCTTCTTTGATTCTCATCAGCACATTTTCACACATAAACAATGTTACTAATCAACAGAACCATCCTAAAACATTTATTGAATGCATATTTTTGTATTAATGATTCAGGTTAGAGCACAAAAATCCTATTAAACCCACAATGTAAGTGAAAGACAAGAAATTCTTTCATCTGCTCCTTCATGCATTGCAACTTAATCTCTTGGTGCAGCTGAGTTAATGGCCATTTTCACCACTTGTGTCCCTTTCTGCAAGGTTGTAACAGACAACAAATTCATGCAAACATGTATGCATTATGCATTTTAACTCTACGTAATGTTTTATTAATTTTACCCTGGTTCTTGGTATTTCTTACAATTTTACAATGACTTGGTAATTGGTGTGGTGGATTATCACATTTATGAAATGCTCTGAGAGGTCTCATCAAAGCTTTAATAACTTTATTCATTTCATTCAACAAGAATGCCTATTATGGTCTAGCTCTATGCTAGGTGTTAGATATAACTAATAAATAAAGGCATTTTCCAGCTCTGCAATTTCTGTGTAATAATAAAGAAAATACACTGCCATAGTATGCATGAAATGGGCAAAACACCAGCCTTTGCTTGGTTGATGTTTACAGTATGCAAGCTCTCATGTGGTGTAGTCATAATACCTCACTGAATATAGGAATACACGTGTGTAGTATTATTTGCAATATGTCAATTAATATATAAGTGGTTGTGTTGTGCTTAATTGCTCAGTCGTGTCTGACTCTTTGCAACCCCATGGACTGTAGCCCACCAGGCTCCTCTGTCCATGGGGATTCTCCAGGCAAGAATCCTAGGGTGGTTTGCCATGCCCTCCTCCAGGGGATCTTCCCAACCCAGGGATCAAACCCAGGTCTCCTGCATTGGAGGTGGATTCTTCACCAGCTAAGCTACTAGGAAATCCCATATAAGTGCTTATTATAACTTAAATTTGATTTATTATCTATTTTAAATTATTTTTAACAGAAAGATTCTTATTAGTCTTCCTTCAAGCTTTTTGTTGTTGTTCAGTCACTAAGTCAGCTCTGACTCTGCAATCCCATGGACTGTACCATGCCAGGCTTCCCTGTCCTTCAGTATCTCCCAGAGTTTGCTCAAATTCATGTCCATTGAGTTGGTGATGCTATCTAACCATCTCATCTTCTGAAGCTCCCTTCTCCTTTTGCCTTCAATCTTTTCCAGCATCAGGGCCTTTTTCAGTGAGTTCAGCTCTTCACATTAGGTGGCCAAAGTATTGGAGCTTCAGATTAACATCAGTTCTTCTAATGAATATTCAGCATTGATTTCCATTAGGATTAACTGATTCGATCTCCTTGCAGTCCAAGGGATTCTCAAGAGTCTTCTCCAACACCACAATTTGAAATCATCAGTTCTTCAGTGCTCAGCCTTCTTTATTTTGGATAACTACAATTTTAAAAATCCTGAAATTATAATCTATCACTTTAACTATTGGCGTTTACGTCCCTACATATTGTATTTTCATAATACTATGCAGCTGGAATGTGTCACAGAAACACAGGAACAAATTAGATGCTGAAGTTGTTATAAAAGTGAAACTATTATCAACTGCTCCTGTTTTCATATTTTTGCATTCAACTAAATACATCTAGTGGCTTCCCAGGTGGCTCAGAGGGTAAAGAATCCGCCTGCCAATGCAGCAGATGCCGGTCTGATCCCCGGGTCAGGAAGATCCCCTGCAGAAGGAAATGGCAACCCACTCTAGTATTCTTGCCTGGAAAATCCCATGAACAGAGAAGCCTGGCAGGCTACAGACCATTGGATCGCAGAGAGTTGGACATGACTTAGTGACTGAGCATATACAAATACATCTTGCATTCCCCCTGAATCAGTCTGTGATAAGTAACATTCTTAAAGCTTCAGCTTATAAAAATACATTTCTACTAAATAGTTTTGCATGTTTTTTTAAATGTTGGGATTACCTGTAGATTTTTAAAGGTTTTTTTTTTCCTGAAAGTCTTCTGAAAACCCAAACCAAGGACATAGAATGAAAGTTATTTGCATCATCATCATTATTAATAATAAGAAATATAACAATAAGGAAAATATTCAGGAACTCCGCAGCCATGCAGTCCTTTAAGAAAGCAATGAGGTGAAAAATAATGGAAAATATTTCCACTAACTAAATGGAAAATTTTCAAAGGAAAAACATTGTATAAATTCCTACCTTTGTGACAGATATTGCTTGAGATGATTTATAAGTTATTCAAATTATCTCTCTCCCAAATCTCTTCTAAATGCTAAGAAGTTAAACAAAAATATTGAATTACTAATTAATGTTTAATATAGATATTTTATATTAGGTCAGTTTTATGATATGGTTTATTTGTTTAGGTAAATATATATAGATTAAAATATATTGAAGCTCTTTTGATGATTGTCATATATATGTATATATATAAAACCATTGTATATTACTTTTATGCCCAATTTAAGTGACTGGAAGAATAATTTTACCATAAAAGTGCATATAGTAGTATTTTGTTTTGTTTATCACTATAAATGTTTTGTTATTACTAAGATTCATTGGATGGCATATCTTCCTCCTCATTATAACATTATTCTTATGATCCCCTTCAGGGCAACCTGCCCTATGTTGTAATTTCCAGACACTGTATTGAAAATATGGAATCCTTACAAAAAATATTTACACTAAAAGTAGGAATTGATTCTTTTTAATTACTAGTCATTAAAAGCAGAATACAATTAAATAAAACATAGTAAGGGATTTCCTTGGTAGCTCAGATGGTAAAGAATCTGCCTGCATTGCAGGATATCTGGTTGAGATCTAGGTTCAATCCCTGGGTTGGGAAGATCCCCCAGAGAAGGGAATGGCAACCCACTCTAGTATTCCTTCCAGGAGAATTCCATGAAGAGAGGAGCCTGGTGGGCTACAGTCCATGGGGTCACAAAGAGTCAGACACGACTGAACGACTAACACACTTTTGAAAACATTGGATACTGACATTTGAACCAAAATAATGAAGCAGCCTGTTTAATGGCTGCTGTTGTACGCTCTAGAGATAATTTTGTATCAAAGTCCTGCCTTTTCCATCTCTGTTTCTTACAATGCACCACACATCAGGTTAGATGGTTAAGGTTATAAATATTTGTCATCAGAAAATCAGGTGAGCCTAGAAACTTGTTACAGTTATTTTAAATTACAACCAAGCTCCCAGACCTGCTAAGAATGAGGCTACACACAGCTGACCTGTGGATTACTGCTTGTCGCAGCTACAAAAGAATGGCAGAGGGGAAATCCCTTTCCAGAGAAATGGACTCAGCCATCAGTGGCATTTGCATGATTGGAAAGGTAAATATGACGTTTGCTTAGATAAGGCAACTCGATAGGAGTAAAACAACATTTGGCAGTGCCCCTTTGAACAAGACCTGGGGTCACATACTTCAGATTCCACCATCCACACAATGCTTGCTGATGCAGTGATTTCCAGCCTACCTCACTTATCCACATTTCCTGTGGCACTGTGCTTGGGACTTCCACAGGGGGCGTATTATTCCTAGGTTTGTTGTAGTGAGACTACTGCTTAGGGCAGGGGATGACCTTGAAGGTGGTGGTTCTGAAATCTTGAGGCAAATCTCAACTCTTTCTCCAGTGAAGCCTCATGCTGACCCTCTACAGAAGTAATGACAAACTTTGTTTTTTTCCTATCGAGTTGCCTTATCTAAGCAAACATCATATTTACCTTTCCAATCATGCAGATGCCACTGATGGCTGAGTCCATTTTTCTGGAAAGGGATTTCCCCTGTGCCATTCTTTGGTAGCTGTGACAAGCAGTGATCCATGGGTCATATGTGTGCATTCAGCATAGGAGAGTGGTTCATGGGGCATGCATTGCATTTCTTTAGTTAGGATCCGTGAACTATAAACTCAGAATGTGGCGCTGATAAAACCTTGGTAGGCTTTATCCAAAGGGTAATTTAGGTGTGTTTCTATGGAGGGGAAACAGATGTATGAGAGGTTTAACTTTCTTCCTGACTCACTGTAGGAACTTCCAGGCTAAATAAAGCATCTGGGATGTGTTAGCTGGAAAGCTAATCTTAACTCATTTTTCCTCAGTAGTGCTGTGGAAAGCCAGTGGGTGAGGAGGAAAGAGAGAGAAGAAAAGAAGGTGTGGTATTACCAAGAGGTTGCAAAGTTTGTCAGAGCCCTATTTCTATGATTTTCATTGAACATATTCTTCCAAACTTAAGGGCCACTCCTCTTAGGCAAAACTGGAAAAAAAAAAAATCAAAAGGGGCATCCAGAAATCTTTCCCTAGAGGAGACCCAGCTGTGAAGGGTTTTTCACTAATGCTACAAGTTTCAGAGAGATAATGTAAATAGATGAAGCTGACCAGGGTGGGGACTGTGCTGATGGAACACAGGTCTCAACTGAAAGTGGCCGCTGACCATTTCCAGGTGACTTGTGGGCCAAGTGCTGACAGGTCTGCTGATTTTTTCAGCAGAAGTGAGGTTTTTTTTTCCCTTGTGAAATCAACTGATTTTTAAAGAGAGAGTAACTACATTTTTAACAGTGTGTAAAGAACATAAAACATGTCTCTGGGTTGCCAACTTATCCCCTCTGAGTTATCATGAGGGATGTCAAATATTGCTGTATGTATCAGTAAGGATGCTTTGAGCTTCAAACCCAACAAACAACGAGACTTTTACTAGTTCCCCTAGCAGTCCTAGGGTTGGTTCTATGGCTCTGTAGTGTTTTCTGGAAGTCAGGCTGTTTTTGTCCTCTGTTCTTCCATTCTCAGCATTTGGCTTTTTATCCTTTGACTTGCTGCCTCACGGCTGAAACACCCCTTAGCATTTCATCTTCACACATCCACATCAGAACAGGTGAGAAAGATTTCCTACCGTGTCCCCCTCTCCCTCTATCAGAGAAGAAGTATCCCCCTAGAGCCCCCCGCCCCCACCAAACACTTAGCCCTCACCAGGGGCTTCCCTGGTGGTGCAGAGGTTAAAGTGTCTGCCTGCAATGTGGGAGACCTGGGTTCGATCCCTGGGTCAGGAAGATCCCCTGGAGAAGGAAATGGCAACTCACTCCAGTATTCTTGCCTGGAGAATCCCATGGACAGAGGAGCTTGGTGGGCTACAGTCCACGGGTCGCAGAGTCGGACACGACTGAGCGACTTCACCTTCATCTTCACCTTTACCTTCACCTCACCTTGTAGGCCAGCTCTGGGTCAAATATAAGGGAGGCTGGGAAGGTGAGCAGCTGGCCTTTTGACCTTAAGGTAGGAGGTGGGCAAGGAGGATTGGCAGTGGATGCTAGGAGGTCAGCCAGGGTGGTGCCTGCTGTATCATCCAGTCATTATAAACTATTTATTTCAGCTGTACTCACGTAGCTGAGTTTTGACTTATACACTGAATGGTATCAATATATTTGCCCTTCAGAAAGAGAATATCATGGCTAAGGAAAAGTCACAACTTCAAGGTTCTAGTTCTTGATGGAAAAGGTCATGGCATCCTTGTGATGTCATTTTATTATTATTTAGGTTTTCAGTTAATTAGGAGGTGGAATCATAGGGAAAATGTTTTCAAAAGCCTTAGGGCAATCTATTAATTTTATCTTCTAAATAAAGTAAATGAGTGTTCTGAGAATGCTGTTTCACTTCTCTGGATATTGTTCACCAAAAACCCTGACCCTGGTCTAACCATTAGAAAAACTTCAAACAAACCTAAATTAGGGACATTCAGAAAAAAAAATAAAAGGAAAAACCTAACCAATGCTCTTCAAAACTGTCAAGGTCATCAAGGACAAGGAAATTCTGAGGAACTGTCACAGCCAGGAGGAGTCTAAGGATGCCTGATGACCAAGTGCAATGTGGTATTCTTGATGGGACCCTGGAAAAGAAAGGATTTTAGGGGAAAACTAGCAAACTCTGAATAAAATATAAAGTTTAGTTAATCAATGTTGGTTTCTTAGAATTGACAAATATACTCTGAGAATATAAGATGTCAGCTTGGTAAGAGCCATGGGGAATTCTCTGTACCATCTTTGGAGATTTTCTGTAAATTTTGTAGAAAAACAGCCATGTGGTTTTCCTCCTAGTTTCCCAACAGAGCTCAGCTGTCAACCTCTCTGTACTGCACAGGTTTGGCATCAACTTCATTCTGATGGGAAATCTTCTAAACAATGCGTGTTTGTATTTCATGTCATATTTGTTGGTAAGTGGTATTTTAGGGCAGCAACTTCTGTTATCTGTCTAGATTATTTCATTCTAAGGAGTTTTATTGATATTTTTCTTTCTTACATCTCACTCTGTTGTTAATTCCCATAAATCCCCTTAGCTGCTCTGTTACTTTCAAGCCCAGATAACACTTGCTGAGTTTTAACTAGTTCACATCTTCTTCCTTGAGCCTTAGTTTCAACCCCCTTGCTCTCCTGATTTGCTCATACCCTTGATAGAATTCAATAATGGTTTAGAATGGCAAATCCTTTCCTAGGGTCAGTGTCTTTGGAGGTTTATTTGGATAGTGTGACTTTGGATCCTTGCCTGGAATTTTTTTTCTTCCTTTCTCTGGTGTCCAAAAAAAAAAAAAAAAAACAAACCAGATACTGATCAAACTTTGTGAATTTGTAGGGTAAACTAGAGCTGTAATAAACAAGGCAGCATCAGCATAGGATGACAGGATATTTGAGGGAAAACAGAATCAAGTACCAAATCAACGATGAAGACATAGGAATAGAACTAAATAGAATCTAAGTACTCTGAAGGACTTCAAGTTTTTGAAATCTCAGTGTCTCCTCTGACTGTTTACATCATCGTTTTCTCTTTCTTAGAAGGAAGATTTCCTATTCTTGTTTTGAAGGCATAAGTGAATGAATGCTATTGAAATGTGTGGGTAGTCAGAGATCTCAAAGTATAATTGATAGAAACTACTCCTACAGGCTCCTGAACCCTACATTTCTTTTTTCAAAGGATTGTTTCCAGTCGTCCCCAAATGGAATAGATATCACTTAAAGAACTCTAATAGAGGAAAAGCTTTTTTACTTTTTTAATCACTGTAATCAGATCCAGCAAATCAGTTTCTTTTCCTGCCATGCACACACACACAAAAAAAAAACCAAACAGTAAATGTGTGTATAGAAGGCACATTTTCTAATTTTCCCAAACTGGTAAAAATTGGATTTCTATTACTTTCTTCTTTTTCTGGATGAATTGGATAGATGCTACCACAGACTGTAGCCCACCAGGCTCTTCTGTCCATGGGACTTTCCAGGCAAGAATACTGGAGTCGGTTGCCATGCCCTCCTCCAGAGAATCTTCCTGACCCAGGGATCGAACCCATGTCTCCTGCATTGCAGGTGGATTCTTTACCAGCTGAGCTATCAGGGAAACCCCACATCATTCACAGAGATCACATTTTCATTGTTCTCATTCCCTACTTTGTCGAAGTAACAAGATCCTCTTCAAGGGAAAGTCTTTCTCACATGTTTCTGCATATTGGGAAACCAGGATTTTTCTTACTGTCTTCATTCCTTTTTCAGCTTATTTTGGGTTGTAATTCCCTGAAGTTACAGAAAAGAACCTTTGACAGGATGAATATCTCTTAGAAAAGCATATGAATGGTTGATGATAGGAAACACTACACTGTTCTTGGTAGCTGTCGTAGATCTGTCTGCTAACCTGAAAAGCATCCACAAGACACTTACATACATTTTGATTCCATGTGTACTTCACATGCCATATAGCTGTATCTTAGAAATTTCTAACCTATTTGACTATGAATATCCTCTTTGTAATATATAATATTGTTGCATATTAGCAAGAAAATTAGTGATCTTATAACCTACTGGAAGGAGCACATAATGATAAAATCATTAAGAAGACAACTTAGCATAATTAAATATGATATATATATATGTATATATTCAATATATACACATAGTGAAGTGAAAATTGCTCAGTCATGTCCTACTCTTTGCGACCCCATGGACTATACAGTCCATGGAATTCTCCAGGCCAGAATACTAGAGTGGTTAGCCTTTCCCTTCTCCAGGGGATCTTCCCAACCCAGGTATCAAACCCAGGTCTCCCGCATTGCAGGCCAATTCTTAACCAGCTGAGCCACCAGGGAAGCCCCATACATATATTGACTATACATATTCAATATACGGATATATTGAAATCCTTAAAAGTGCATACTTTTGACTTAGTGATTTCATATGTAGAGATTTAGCCTAAAAAATTTAAGGATATATGTAATATTTAGCTATAGCAAAAATGTTTGTTAATAGCATCATTTTTAATATAGAACAACTTAAATCTTACACAGTAGGGGAGTGCTTAAATTAATTATAGAACAGAATAAAATACCAATACCAGTTTATAACTTGGATATTTATTTGTTCACATAAAAATATAGTCATAATATATTAACTAAAAACATAGACAAAAATGGAAAGGTAGTCTAATACATATGTATACATGGTTTCTTTAATCCGAGTAAAGCAAAGAAGTGACGTGACATTTCAGTAGTTATTCTTTCAGTTCACTAGTGCTATTAAGGGGATATATTCTTTACCACTCACAACAGCTTTTGAAAGACAGTGGTTAATATTTTCCGGTGATATTATTTATTAAATCTATTGCCTGGACTCAAATTCCATTCATAGGTTGCTTGCAATTTTTCAGTGATTCCTCTAGTTGTCAGAAATTCTCAGATTGTGAATTGCTAATTTATTTTAGAACTTTCTGCATATTCTTAAACCAAGTATCTTGGTTTAATTAATTCATACATATCTCTTAGCTATAAACTCATTTTTAGCACTAAATTTCCTCTTGTTTTGTAGCTGCGCAGGAACCATTGTTTTGCTCAGCTGAAATAGCTGATTCGTGTTACCTAGACACTTTTTTTACAGTCCTGGCTCTTAAATTGTGAAGACGCCTCTAAAGTGCAGCTCAAACTCTACTTTTTCCATAGTCTTTTCTGATCATACTTTCCTGACTACATCTTATTTAGATGTTAAACTTCTTAAAAATAAGGGCTAAGCTACAAATTTCTTTTCATTCCCCACTGCCACATCTATCATATTATTGAAAGGTTGTTGCTGAACCACGTAAAGACGCAGGGATCCTTGGCCTATGGAGGAGAAGAATTCAATCCAGGGCCAGAGACAAGGCTTGATCGCTCAGAGCTTATGTGTAATAAAGTTTTATTAAAGTATAAAGGAGATAGGGAAAGCTTCTGACGTAGACATCAGAAGTGGGTAGAAAGAGTACCTGCTTGCTTAGTGTTAGCAATGGAGTTATATACTCTCCAATGAATCCAAATGATGTCTGGAGATTGTAAAGACCTCACCAGACCTACTCCTATAATTTATGTTTTAAGATAACAGAATTAGCCAGAAGATTTAATCCAGAGACTGTCCTCAGGCAGGATACACTCAGTTCAGTTCTGTTCAGTTCAGTTACTCAGTCATGTCCCACTCTTTGCGACCCCATGAATTGCAGCACGCTAGGCCTCCCTGTCCATCACCAGCTTCCAGAGTTCACTCAAACTCATGTCCATCGAGTCAGTGATGCCATCCAGCCATCTCATACTCTGTCGCTCCCTTCACCTCCTGCCCCCAATCCCTCCCAGCATCAGAGTCTTTTCCAGTGAGTCAACTCTTCGCATGAGGTGGCCAAAGTATTAGAGTTTCAGCTTTAGAATCATTCCTTCCAAAGAACACCCAGCACTAATCTCCTTCAGAATGGACTGGTTGGATCTCCTTGCAGTCCAAGGGACTCTCAAGAGTCTTCTCCAACACCACAGTTCTAAAGCATTAATTCTTCGGCACTCAGCTTCCTTCACAGTCCAACTCTCACATCCATACATGACCACTGGAAAAACCATAGCCTTGACTAGACAGACATTTGTTGGCAAAGTAATGTCTCTGCTTTTGAATATGCTATCTAGGTTGGTCATAACTTTTCTTCCAAGGAGTAAGCATCTTTTAATTTCATGGCTGCAATCACCATCTGCAGTGTTTTGGAATCCCCAAAAATAAAGTCTGACACTGTTTCCACTGTTTCTGCATCTATTTGTCATGAAGTGATGAATCCAGATGCCATGATCCTAGCTTTCTGAATGTTGAGCTTTAAGCCAACTTTTTCACTCTCCACTTTCACTTTCATCAAGAGGCTTTTTAGTTCTTCTTCACTTTCTGCCATAAGGGTGGTGTCATCTGCATATCTGAGGTTATTGATATTTCTCCCGGCAATCTTGATTCCAGCTTCTGCTTCCTCCAACCCAGCGATTCTCATGATGTACTCTGCATATAAGTTAAATAAGCAGGGTGACAATATACAGCCTTAACATACTCCTTTTCCTATTTGGAACCAGTCTGTTGTTCCGTGTACAGCTCTAACTGTTGCTTCCTGACCTGCATATAGGTTTCTCAAGAGGCAGGTCAGGTGGTCTGGTATTCCCATATCTTTCAGAATTTTCCACAGTTTATTGTGATCCACACAGTCAAAGGCTTTGGCATAGTCAATAAAGCAGAAATAGATATTTTTCTGGAACTCTCTTGCTTTTTCCATGATCCAGCGGATGCTGGCAATTTGATCTCTGGTTCCTCTGCCTTTTCTAAAACCAGCTTGAACATCTGGAAGTTCACCATTCATGTATTGCTGAAGCCTGGCTTGGAGAATTTTGAGCATTACTTTACTAGCATGTGAGATGAGTACAATTGTGCCATAGTTTGAGCATTCTTTGGCATTGCCTTTCTTTGGGATTGGAATGAAAACTGACCTTTTCCAGTCCTGTGGCCACTGCTGAGTTTTCCAAATTTGCTGGTATATTGAGTGCAGCACTTTCACAAGCATCATCTTTCAGGATTTGAAATAACTCAACTGGAATTCCATCACCTCCACTAGCTCTGTTCATAGTGATGCTTCCTAAGGCCCACTTGACTTCACATCCCAGGATGTCTGGCTCTAGGTGAATGATCATACCATCGTGATTATCTGGGTCATGAAGATCTTTATTGTACAGTTCTTCTGTGTATTCTTGC
The DNA here is from genome assembly GCF_042477335.2 of Ovis canadensis. Taxonomy (NCBI): domain Eukaryota; kingdom Metazoa; phylum Chordata; class Mammalia; order Artiodactyla; family Bovidae; genus Ovis; species Ovis canadensis. The sequence goes on along the minus strand of NC_091262.1, from coordinate 62,102,426 downwards.
CACCTCTTCTTACTATTTTCTGCTTTTGTTAGGTCCATACCATTTCTGTCCTTTATTGTGCCCACCTTTGCATGAAATGTTCCCTTGGTATCTCTAATTTTCTTGAGGAGATCTCTAGTCTTTCCCATTCTGTTGTTTTCCTCTATTTCTTTGCATTGACCACTGAGGAAGGCTTTCTTATCTCTCCTTGCTATTCTTTGGAACTCTGCATTCAGATGCTTATATCTTTCCTTTTCTCCTTTGCTTTTCACTTCTCTTCTTTTCACAGCTATTTGTAAGGCCTCCCCAGACAGACATTTTGCTTTTTTGCATTTCTTTTCCATGGGGATGGTCTTGATCCCTGTCTCCTGTACAATGTCATGAACCTCCATAGTTCATCAGGCACTCTGTCTATCATATCTAGTCCCTTAAATCTATTTCTCACTTCCAATGTGTAATCATAAGGGATTTGATTTAGGTCATACCTGAATGGAGAAGACTCTTGAGAGTCTCTTGGACTGCAAGGAGATCCAACCAGTCCATTCTGAAGGAGAAAACTCTGGGATTTCTCTGGAAGGAATGATGCTAAAGCTGAAACTCCAGTACTTTGGCCACCTCATGTGAAGAGTTGACTCATTGGAAAAGACTCTGATGCTGGGAGGGATTGGGGGCAGGAGGAGAAGGGGACGACTGAGGATGAGATGGCTGGATGGTATCACTGACTCGATGAACGTGAGTCTGAGTGAACTCCGGGAGTTGGTGATGGACAGGGAGGCCTGGCGTACTGCGATTCATGGGGTCGCAAAGAGTCGGACATGACTGAGTGACTGAGTTGAACGAACTGAACTGAATGGTCTAGTGGTTTTCCCTACTTTCTTCAATTTAAGTCTGAATTTGGCAATAAAGAGTTCATGATCTGAGCCACAATCAGCTCCTGGCCTTGTTTTTGTTGACTGTATAGAGCTTCTCCATCTTTGGCTGCAAAGAATATAATCAATCTGATTTCAGTGTTGACCATCTGGTGACGTTCATGTGTAGAGTCTTCTTTTGTGTTGTTGGAAGAGGGTGTTTGTTATGACCAGTGCATTTTCTTGGCAAAACTCTATTAGTCTTTGTCTTGCTTCATTCTGTATTCCAAGGCCAAATTTGCCTGTTACTCCAGGTGTTTCTTGACTTCCTACTTTTGCATTCCAGTCCCCTATAATGAAAAGGACATCTTTTTTTGGTGTTAGTTCTAAAAGGTCTTGTAAGTCTTCATAGAACCGTTCAACTTCAGCTTCTTCAGCGTTATTGGTTGGGGCATAGACTTGGATTACTGTGATATTGAATGGTTTGCCTTGGAAACAAACAGAGATCATTCTGTCATTTTGAAGATTGCATCCAAGTACTGCATTTTAGACTCTTTTGTTGACCATGATGGCTACTCCCTTTCTTCTAAGAGATTCCTGTCCACGGTAGTAGATATAATAGTCATCTGAGTTAAATTCACCCATTCCAGTCCATTTTAGTTCGCTGATCCCTAAAATGTCGACGTTCACTCTTGCCATCTTTTGTTTGACTACTTCCAATTTGCCTTGATTCATGGACCTGACATTCCAGGTTCCTATGCAATATTGCTCTTTACAGAATTGGACCTTGCTTCTATCACCAGTCACATCCACAACTGGGTATTGTTTTTGCTTTGGCTCCATCCCTTCATTCTTTCTGTAGTTATTTCTCCTCTGTTCTCCAGTAGCATATTGGGCACCTACTGACCTGGGGAGTTCCTCTTTCAGTATCCTATCATTTTGGCTTTTCATACTGTTCATGGGGTTCTCAAGGCAAGAATACTGAATTGGTTTGTCATTCCCTTCTCCAGTGGACCACATTATTGTTATATAATCCTTGTAAAGACCAGACCTACTCCTGTAATTTGCATTGAAGATAAGAGAATTCAGTTCAGTCACTCAGTCATGTCCGACTCTTTGCAACCCCATGAATTGCACCACACCAGGCCTCCTTGTCCATCACCAACTCCCAGAGTTAACTCAAACTCACGTCCATCAAGTCGGTGATGCCATCCAGCCATCTCATCCTTTCTCATCCCCTTCTACTTCTGCCCCCATCCCTCCCAGCATGAGTCTTTTCCAATGAGTCAACTATTCACATGAGTTGGCCCTCTCAAGAGTCTTCTCCAACACCACAGTTCAAAAGCATCAATTCTTTGGTGCTCAGCTTTCTTCACAGTCCAACTCTCACATCCATTCATGACTACTGGAAAATAACAGAATTAGCCAGAAGGTTTAATCCAGAGACTGTCCTCAGGCAGGATACATTATTCTTATATAATCCTAAGAAATGTACAGGAAAAAAAAGGTTTGTCATTTCTTCCTCCTTGAGAATTCCAGACCCCTCTCTCTTTGGTGACCCCTAGACTTCTTATCAACCTGCTTAGGAAATGACTCTCTCATTGTCTTGTATACATCAATTGTTCAATAGTCACTCTTTGAGTTAGTAATTCAGTAGTGACAGTGATATACGAAACCCAAGTGATCAGTATAAAGCCACCCCCTGAAGGAAAGTGAAAAAGTTGGCTTAAAGCTCAACATGCAGAAAACTAAGATCATGGCATCTGGTCCCAACACTTCATGGGAAATAGATGGGGAAACAGTGGAAACAGTGTCAAACTTTATTATTTGGGGCTCCAAAATCACTGCAGGTGGTGACTGCAGCCATGAAATTAAAAGACGCTTACTCCTTGGAAGAAAAGTTATGACCAACCTAGATGGCATATTGAAAAACAGAGACATTACTTTTCAACAAAGGTCCATCTAGTCAAGGCTATAGTTTTTCCTGTGGTCATGTGTGGATGTGAGAGTTGGACTGTGAAGAAAGCTGAACATTGAAGAATTGATGCTTTTGAACTGTGGTGTTGGAGAAGACTCTTGAGAGTCCCTTGGACTGCAAGGAAATCCAACCAGTCCATTCTGAAGGAGATCAACCCTGGGATTTCTTTGGAAGGAATGATGCTAAAGCTGAAACTCCAGTACTTTGGCCACCTCATGTGAAGAGTTGACTCATTGGAAAAGACTGATGCTGGGTGGGATTGGGGGCAGACGGAGAAGGGGACGACAGAGGATGAGATGGCTAGATGGCATCACGGACTCAACTGACGTGAGTCTGAGTGAACTCCAGGAGTTGGTGATGGACAGGGAGGCCTGGTGTGCTGAGATTCTTGGGGTCACAAAGAGTCGGACATACTGAGCGACTGAACTGAACTGAACTGAAGAAGACTCTAATGAATAGCACCATTAGTAGTATTCAAATATAGTTGCTACTACAAAAATAATCATGTGATTTTTCAGTTGCTTTAATTTTTTTTTTAATATGTAAGGGTCCTCTGCAGGTTGAAATCTTATTCTGTGTTTTTGGCATTAGTAAATAGCTATTTAGAATAATTTAGTCTGCAAAGTCCCTGTCTCGGTGAGAGTTATGCATGATGATTAAAAAAAATGTGGGAGGGGAATCTACCAACATTTAATAAAACAACATGCTCTTTTTGCTTGGAAAAGGCTCAGTGACTGACTTTACAACCTTCATTCCAAAGTTCTCTTTATTTCTTATAGCTTGTGAGCTGAAATTACTCATGTCTGACACCTACTTTAGAATTCACTTACCAAAAATAAAAGTTTAAAAAAGATGAAGGGTGATTGTGGCATCTTGCTGCTTAATCATAAAAGTCAGAAAAATATGTCCTGATACCACTCCGATTTTCTTTTTTAAAGAAATAACAGATGCTTAATCACATTTAATTAAGAGAATCGTCTTTGTCTTTCTAAAACCCTTTCATCCCCTCCGTTCCTATCTCGTACTTACTCTGTCATTTTTAATTTTGTGTTCTTGCCACTAATGTGCGTTTTCCTTATCTGCCAATGTCATCTACCCACTTCCTCCTGGAGAGCACAGCCCAATCCGTCTCTCACTAAGAACACCATCTGAACAACTTATTATGAGACTCTTAATTTGGCACACAGGCTGCATTATTTATTCAGAGCTGATAAGGGACAAAACACATGGCTGAGTTTCCTGAGCTTCACTATTTAACACCTCCACAAGGCTAAATCTTTCAAAACAGTTTGTTCCACTTGTTTTTACACTTTCTTCATTCATTTATGTTTTGAAAAATGGTTCAACTAAATCACAGACAGATAATTTGTAACTTTCAAGCATTCAATGTATTCAGTGGGTTCAAGTAATATAGTCAGGTATGTATGGGCTCATATCAAATTTTCTGCCATCTTACTCAGAACCAAGAAGCACAATGATAATGCCCCTTATTTTTCCCTTCTAATTTTTTTGTTTCCTGTAGATTATCTCAGAAAGTTTGAACCTAAATATCACAGAATCTTCCTCCATAAGTGATGACTCTCATTTCTATTCCATTTGCTTGGAAACAAAGATTTTTCCCTTGTAATTACCACAATAAGCAAAACACAATTTAATATTGTTCCCAGAATAATTTCCTCTGCAGGGTTTGCCAAATTTTGTGAAACAATGGCAAATAAAGTTAATGTTCCCATTTTAAATGTGTGAATTTTAACACTGTACCCTTTAGCACTGCATGGATGTGACCTTATCATAAAATATACTTTTTTCTTAGTGTACTAATGACCATTTTGCCACTTCTATACACTAATTTAATATTCAGTTTTTGTTGCAGTTGATCATTCTGTTGGGTAAGCTATAACCTCACCAATATAAATATTTACATTGATATAAGGCTGATTCATTTAGAACTCGTTCACCTAAGACAGATTTAATTATGAATTTCCCTATATAAGTTGTTATAATTATGTGCATCATTTATCAGTTTTGTGATGTTTAAGTTTCTTCCTCTTTGAATGTAAAGCATAGTTGAAAATTTATTTTAGACCATGTGGGTATAATTCATGACACTTGCGCTATCAGTTACTAATTTAAATGCTGGTAAAACAGAAGACACTGGGAAAATCTGATATTAACTAAGAATTTGCTCCTTACATTTTTTAGACGGGTTGATAATGTCGCAAATGCTTTGCAGTGTTGTAATTCAGTGGTTAAGGTGCTAACAACAAGCACATTACTCTAATAATAATAAGATTCTAATCATAAGAATACAGTATACTCAGCTAATGTGATAAAATATATGTGGAGGAATTTTATTTCTTATTCCATTTATTTTTAATATTTCCAACTAGAAAAATTAAAATAATACCCACCCATTCATCTGTTTCTCAAATTTAACAGATTTTAATATTTTGTCCTATTTGTTTCTGATCTATAAGCATCTGCCTGGAATGCGGGAGACCCGGGTTCGATCCCTGGGTCGGGAAGATCCCCTGGAGAAGGAAGTGGCAACCCACTCCAGTATTCTTGCCTGGAAAATCCCATGGAAGGAGGAGCCTGGTAGGCTACAGTCCATGCGGTCGCAAAGAGTCGGACACGACTGAGCGACTTCACTTCACTCTCTCTCAAATAAAATTTTATGAATGTACCTAAATTCTAATTCATTTATCTATTTTCTTCCTCCCCAAAGAATCACTATCCAGAGGTGGGAGACATTCCCAGGCATGTTTTAGTGCTTTTTCTATTTCTGACCGTATTCATAAATAATATATACTGTTGCTATATTGGGGTTCCTTGGTGGCTCAGACAGTAAAGAATCGGCCTGCAGTGTGGGAGACCAGGGTTCAATTCCTGGGTTGGGAAGATTCCCTGGGGAAGGGCATGGAAGCCCACTCCAGTATTCTTACCTGGAGTATCCCCATGGAGCCTGGCAGGCTACAGTCCTTAGCGCTGCACGGAGTCAGACACGACTAAACACACATTACTGTATTATATATCTGTGTATATTTATATATGGTGTATGTACATATATATATATGTACTCACACATATATAATTCTATATGTATCTCTTTTGCAGTTTCCTTGATTTTTTTTACTTGACATTATATTTTTGAAATTTAAAAATACTGGCACATTTCTAGCTACCATAGTAATATTCCAAGGTGTAATTAAACTCTAATGTATCCTTCACAGGTAGCTTGTTTCCTTTTCATATTTTTTCAGTATTTCAGTGGACAGCTCTGCTCAAGTCTGAGTTAAAGACATTCAGAGCATCAGGCTTAGCTAGGGAACTTTACCTAAAAAAAATCAGAACATAATTCTCTGCACACCTGTTTCTGTTTGAATCTCCCACTTTAGACTCATCCCATGTATAATCATGGTTAGTTGTATCTATGTTAAGTTTTGATTCCTTAAGCTGAAGACTATACATTTTTTCAATAAATTGCTACTCTAAGCACCTACAATGATAACCATGAAAATGACTTTTCTAAAAGGCAATGTTTTATAGCATAGTCGAAAGGCATCTAGGTTTAATTCAATGCTTCAGGTAACTTGTACTTATTTATACTCTACTTGGTTTACTTTATGACTTAGAGTATTGGAAAGAGAGAAAGAAACATTTTTTTCTCACCTATTTTAGTTGTGATTTTCTAATATGTTGCACCAGTAAAATTTATTCCCATTTCTTGCAATCTGTCATAAAGCGAAAGCATTATATGATTTACTTGAAAGGAAGAAAGCTGCTTCTTCCTGAAGGTCATTTAGAGGGCTTAGAAAATAAATTAACTTGAAGTGATTTTTATACCATTTAATTATCACTGATCTGAACAAGAATAAAAATGAAACTGAGTAATTTTTCCTCGGATAAATTTAAAATATCTTCAATCCAATTACGTTCTCATATATTGGAGCAACTTAAAAAATGCATTCCATCTGATTGCCTGGTGCTGGTGTGAGAAGGGCTGTTAGAAACCCCAGAAGGGTGCACACTCCCTGCCCCTGGTGCCCAGAGAGCAACTAGCCCCAGCCCTCTAGCCCTCCTGAGAGTGTGGTTGTGGGAGCACGGTCTTGCTCTTTTACCACTGGCTTCCCAGTGGCCACAGTGAAAGTTGTAAATGATGAAGTGCTGCTGGAGAGCTGCTATAAATGGGTTTTTTTCCGTATAAATCTGACCCCTGAGTGGATGATACTGGGAGATTTTTGAAGGAAGTAATTGACACACCATTCAACTTAGAGTTAATTCAAGCCATTTTTTTTTAAATCTTTTGGATCTGCCAGATACACTCTATCCTTTCCTCTGCAATTCAGAGTAAATATTTTTCTTAATATTTTCTTTTATATTGAAGTATAGCTGGGCTGGAAGAAGCACAAGCTGGAATCAAGATTCCTGGGAGAAATATCAATAACCTTAGATATGCAGATGACACCACCCTTATGGCAGAAAGTGAAGAGGAGCTAAAAAGGCTCTTGATGAAAGTGAAAGAGGAGAGTGAAAAAGTTGGCTTAAAGCTCAACATTCAGAAAGCTAGGATCATGGCATCTGCACTCATCACTTCATGACAAATAGATGCAGAAACAGTGGAAACAGTGTCAGACTTTATTATTTGGACTCTAAAATCACTGCAGATGGTGATTGCAACCATGAAATTAAAAGATGCTTATTCCTTGGAAGAAAAGTTATGACCAACCTAGATAGCATATTCAAAAGCAGAGACATTACTTTTCAACAAAAGTCCATCTAGTCAAGGCTGTGGTTTTTCCAGTGTTCATGTATGGATGTGAGAGTTGGACTGTGAAGAAAGCTGAGCATTGAAGAATTGATGCTTTTGAACTGTGGTGTTGGAGAAGACTCTTGAGAGTCCCTTGGACTGCAAGGAGATCCAACCAGTCCATTCTGAAGGAGATCAGCCCTGGGTGTTCTTTGGAAGGAATGATGCTAAAGCTGAAACTCCAGTACTTTGGCCACCTCATGCGAAGAGTTGACTCATTGGAAAAGACTCTGATGCTGGGAGGGATTGGGGGCAGGAGGAGAAGGGGACGACAGAGGATGAGATGGCTGGATAGCGTCACCGACTCGATGGACGTGAGTCTGAGTGAACTCCGGGTGTTGGTGATGGACAGGGAGGCCTGGCGTGCTGCTATTCATGGGGTCACAAAGAGTCGGACACGACTGAGCGACTGAACTGAACTGATCTGAGAGCCATTAACAATTTTGTGATAGATTCAGATGGACAGCAAAGAGACTCAGCCATACATACACACGTATCCACTCTCCCCCAAACTCCCCTTCCATCCAGGCTGCCACATAATATTGAGCAGAGTTCCATGTGCTATACAGTATGACTTTGCTGGCTATCCATTTTAAACAGCACTGTGTACAGGTCCGTCCCAAACTACCCCTCACTATCCCCCACCCTTCTCCCCTGGCATAAGGGGAGAATATTCAAAATGTATTTTTAAGACGTGCAGGGACAGGAGACATTTGGCAGAGTATTTTGTTATGTGAATACAAGAAAAACAAAAAACAACTCTTTGATGACCTCAAACCAATCTGGAAGGATAAATCTTTTAAGACAAACTTTTCATTAAGACAATCACTTCTGCCATGTGGGAAGATATTCTTTAAGCTGTGGAGCGTGTCACCCATATGGAGCTAAGAAAGTATATCGAGTAAAATAAATATCACGAGGAAGGAAGGAAGGAGAAGGTTCATCATTCCCTTGATCCTGTGGCACCAGCGGGCAGATTATATTGTATAGAACCCATGCATTGAGACCAATATTATAGCCTTTAGAATAAATATCACTCTTCCCAAGAAGACCAAGCTCAATGAGAGTCACTTGTCAGCCTCAAACAGCTTAATTACTCAGTCATTGGTTCAAGGCTCAAGGCTAGATGTATTCTGACCTTCTGACTTGACAGGTGAGTTTATCACTGTTGCCCCTTTTCTGATGATCAGAGCAGGAAGCTGTAACTATCAAAATTCAAAGTAGTTGTCAGAGTTAAAGAACTCACCTTAATCATGCCAGGTAGAAACACCCTACATGAGTGGATTACATGGGTACACTCTTGTAAAATGCTTAAACCTGCCTGAACTAAGTAAATGTTAGCAGTTATTAGAATTATTTGCTATTCTGAATGATTCCCAAATGATGTCAAGTAAATAAGGGACATTTTTGCTTAGGAATGTAGGAAAAATGGGCTTCCCAGGTGGCACTAGCAATAAAGAACCTGCCTGCCAATGCAGGAGATGTTAAGAGATGTGGGTTTGATCCCTGGGTTTGAAAGATCCCCTGGAGCAGGGCATGGCAATGCACTCCAATATTCTTGCCTGGAGAATCCTATGGACAGAGGAGACTAGCGAGCTCCAATCCATGGGGTCACAGAGTTGGACATGACTGGAAGTGACTTAGCACACAGACACACAGAAAAGCTGTTCCCCAAACTGATCCTGCTGCCTAAGTCGGTAGAGTAACTTCATAATCCTGGACGACAAGTGACTCGGGAGTGGCTTTCTTTCTAGGGCTATAAATATATGTCTGAGCTATTTTGAATATCAAGGCAAAACAAATGCATTTGTTCATCCCCACAATGACTGGCAATCTGTGAGAAGCAAGTGAAGATGTTCTTTGGTTTTGGAAGTTGTAGGATAATGGAGTTTCTAGCCAGCCAGTTTATTTCAGAGAGCATGTTCGATTTGCACGTGTAAAAATAGTCCTTCCATTGAATCCCAGAGGGGTTTGATTTCAGCAGCTTCATAGAAATGCACAGAGACGAGATTGTTCTAAGAAATGAGCTCTCTGAAAATGCCATAGCATTCTGCTTCAGCGTGGTCACTTGCTAACTATTTTTCATATTATATCTAGCCTTCTTAATACCAAGGGTCTTTTTAAAATGCCAAAGATACTCCTCCAAAAATACACATGAATCAGTCATTTACATTTGCTCATAAAACTCTTTTGCCTTTTCAAAGAGCACTGGGTTGGAGACAAGGACATCTTTCTATCTTTTTACTGAGAACCACTCACTAAGAACACCATATAGTTTCCCTAATTTATTTATGCGAGTGTATCCTGGGGCACTGCTCACTTCACACTTCAAAAGACTGAAAATCTATTAAGCCTTTAAACATTGGCCATCCTGCTACCTGATATTTTATACACTGTGTGGAAGAATATTGTGACTCTCTGCTAATCTTTTCCCATGATCAGCCTTATCCAGTCATAAATGTGTGTTTTTTCTCTTTAGATGATCATCGCCTACCTATGTTTGTACTGTGTGCTAAGTTGCTTCAGTCGTGTCTGACTCTTGGTGACCCTATGGACTGTAGCCTGCCAGGCTCCTCTGTCCATGGGATTCTTCAGGCAATAATGCTAGAGTGGGTTGCCATGCCCTCCTCCAGGGGATCTTCCCAACCCAGGGATTGAACCCATATCTCGTATGGTCTCCTGCACTGGCAGGAAGGTTCTTTACCACTAGCCTCACCTGGGAAGCTCATGTTTCTACTAGTTGACTTGTTTTAGAGGAAGATTTTTTTCCCATCTGAGTTTTAATCATCACCACCACTGCTCCTTTTATCACCCTTCTGGCTCTCTGATCTCTACGTGTTATTTTCTTTCTTCATCCTCTAGTTGACTTCTTTCTTGATTTTTCTCTCCCTTGTGCCTAAGTTCATGCCTCTCCATTGATCCATCACCAAAGGCTGCTGTTTTGTGGACGTGAAGAAGAGGGGCTTATCTTCTGTTTCTGATGTAGCCACTGAGCATAGACCATCAGGTGTGCATATCTTCATGGTGTGTTCTTTCTTCCTGGCCATTCAAAGTGCTTTGTGAGTATTGCTTCTGGGATACAGGAGTGCTGGAAGTTTGTGTGTTGCATAGGATTGGTATCTGGATCTCTGCTGGAAGTGGAGATGGTGCTAAGGTTGGGACTTGCAGGGTTTGGTGAGGTAACACGTTAGAGTAATACTGAGATCAGGAGCTGAGGTTCCCATGGATCAGACAGAGAGCCACAGATGGATAGTGAGCTGAAATGAAGAGTAGGACCAGGAAAAGAGAAGACATGAGGCTAGAGAAGTATAGAAGTGGAGGTTACCCCAGATCCATGGGCTTTCTAGAACCCCTGGCAGATGGTAGAATGCAGTCAAGCCAGGTGTCCCACAGTTCAGGAACCTGTGGTGGACACTTTAAGAGAAGCACACTGATTCACTCTTCATTTAAGACCTGAAAGAAGCTTGCTTTGATGTAGGCCTCAGGGGCACAAGACTGGCTTCGTATCAGGACTGGTAGCCAGCTGGCAGGCTGCTTGTGGTACTGACACTCTTCCTTGAGACATATTCAGAAATAGTAGACCCTTGGCCATGAGTCACCCCCACCAAAATGTTGCATAGTCAGCGGAGTAAAGCTCAACATTTGCTTGAGTTCTGGTCCTAAGAAGGAGTCACAGCTCCTTCAAAAGAATTGGGAGGGATTGATGAATTTTCACTTAAAATTTTCCCCCACTATTCCATGTTAACTATTAAAAGTGTACTGTGTTGATGGAACAGGGGATTGAAGAAAGGTGATGCTCACGAAAGTTAATTGTAAGGACTCCACAAAAAATTATCTAATCATTGCCATTCACACAAGTAAATGCTAATTCTTAAGTTTTTTAAAGTAAGGATCACTTATTTCAGAGATACATCTGTGATAGCAGATAAGACAGACCAGGCATCTATCAGGAATAGTTTTAATTTGTGTTATTGTGCTGTGTCTTTGTGAAATAAGTTATAATGTGCAGACACCAGACCCTACAGAATTCTGTCTCTATACTGAAGAAGGAAGAAACTGAGACCAGTTTTATTTTAACATTCATTCCTCATCATTTCCACAGGGTATTTTTATTTCAGATGCTTCACTCTTTCAGAGTCTGTAAGTCTCCTTAGGGAAAAAAAAAAAAAATTCACCTTGGGGAGGCAGAAATCCCACACTGAATCTTACATGATTCTTTTTCTGGTCAAGGAATATTCAAATGAGCTCAGAGGAAAGATGAGTACTTTGCATTTTACTGCCTTATGCTCTTCATTTCAAAGATAATCCAAATATCTAACATGTGTTTTCAGTAAAGCCCTCCTTGCCACATATTGAATGTATCATCAGTTTTCTTTCTAATATGTGTAACTGAGGCGGGGGGGGGGGGGGGAAAGATCTAACAACCAAAAGGTTGTAAAACATAAATACTCCCCACAGTAATAGTAAGATAAATGCAGAGTCATATTAGTGATACTGCCCTGGGGGCAGAACTCTCTGCTGGAACATATCATGTGTTTAATGAAAGATACAATCGGACAAATTAAACTCCATATTTTGTTCATATCAATGCAGTTCGCCTTTAGTCCTATCCTTCTACAAGAGGCTGAGTTCCACCGCTGCTCCCCCCGGCCCACCTTGCCTTTCTTGTTCTTAAGAGTATAAGTAGCTCATCCACAGAAGGCTCAAGACAGACGGAGAGCTGCTGCTGCCCAGGAAAGGAGGAATCGTCTGGTCACTGTGGCAGATCCCCATTAGTCTTCTGTTGTTCTCAGCTAACCACCAGCATGGTTTGTCTTTCGAATCTAGAAGCAGCTCAGAACCCTGGTGAGCAGGAAGGTACACAGACAGTGTCCCCTCGCTGGTCTTCACTACTGGCTTCTTGTCAGGGAAAAGGAGGTCTCAATTTCCAAAAAGATGGCTAGGGGAGAAGGAGGAAAGAACAAATAGAACACAGGCTTTGATGGATGTATTTGAATAGCACAGCTTATTAACGAAAAGTTCATCCAGCCCAGGTCACGTGTATGTTGTGCAGCCAGGCCCTTTTCCTCACTTCAGTCACCCTTGGAGGGTATGGACTGAACTTTCACTCTGCATCTGATTCTTTAGTGTGGTTCTCTCAGGACACTGGCCTTTTGTTCTTAGTGTGTCTCTCTTGTAGAAAGTGTGTGGTTATGTTTGGCTTTGAGGTTCAGTAGGAGTCATTTTCTTCTCATTGGAAAAGGCAGACCTTGTTGACCTGACAGAAATGTTTGTTCTTAGTTCCATCATTGTATTTTATGTTATGCTTCTGTTTTTATTATGTATAAATTATTTTACTTTCCTTTTTTCCTAATGATTGACTCTGTGTAGTATACTTAATCCTCCATATTTTTGGCTCATATATTGATTCCTTATTATGAGCAAGAATCAATTTAAGCCATGTACATGCTTGCTATCTTCTCTCTTCCCTCTACTACCTGAATTTATATTGATCATAGATTTTTATTAGTGGTTATTCTTGCATTTTAAATATATGTATGTGTGTGTGTGTGTGTGTGTGTGTGTGAGTCAGTCTCTGTCGTGTCTGGCTCTTTATGATCCCATGGACTATAGCCTGCCAGGCTCCTCTGTCCGTGGAATTCTCCAAGCAAGAATCCTGGAGTGGATTGCCATTTCCTTCATGTATATACTTTTACTTCTTGCTTTCTCTAGTTAATATCTTTCAACTGCTTGGCTATGAAAGATCAGCTGACTTACACTGACTGTCCTTAACTCTCCCTTCTCTTGCTAACAGTTGTGATTTTTACTGTTTGTAGTGTTAGGGATTGAGACATTTACATTTCAGTCTGCAATTATAAAACTTACTGTTTGTTTCTCAAGTCCTGAAATTAACTGAATTTAATGATCACAGCCATGCCTTTTACCATAGAAAACTAAAACTTACTCTCTTCACATTTTCAAGAATCTCAGGGAATGTATATTCATTGCATGTTTTAAAAAGTTTATCTTCTGCCTTTATACCTGATCTACATTTTGTCTGCACATAAATCTCATTTTACTCTCTTTCTTTGAGCACTTTTATAGGCACTGCTCTGATGCCTTTAGGGAACTGTTGCTGCTGCTGCCAAGTCGCTTCAGTCGTGTCCGACTCTGTGTGACCCCAGAGATAGCAGCCCACTGGGCTCCCCCGTCCCTGGGATTCTCCAGACAAGAACACTGGAGTGGGTTGCCATTTCCTTCTCCAATGCGTGAAAGTGAAGTTGCTCAGTTGTGTCCCATGGACTGCAGCCTACCAGACTCCTCCATCCATGGGATTTTCCAGGCAAGAGTACTGGAGTGGGGTGCCATTGCCTTCTCTGTTAGGGAACTGTTAGATTCTTATAAATTTCAGGATACAGTAATCAGGCAATTAACCCAGAAATTCCACTTCTAGGCATTTACTCAGGTAAAATGAAAACATGTGCTGTGCTTAGTCATTCAGTTGTGCCTGACTCTTTGTGACCCCATGGACTGTAGCCTGCCGGGCCCCTCTGTCCATGGGAATTCTCCAGGCAGGAATACTCAGGTGGGTTGCCATGCCCTCCTCCAAGGGAAATGAAAGCATATGCCCCTGCCCAAAGATTGTAGGATGTGAGTGTTAGTAGAAACTATATTCACAATAGCCCAGGACTATTGAAACTCCAGTGCTTGTCAGAGGTAGAATGGATGGGCAAGACATGGTGTATTCACACAATGGAATATTACTCAGCAATTAAAAGGAACAAACCTCTGATACACATATCCCCATGGATGAATTTCACAGATATCATATGAAGCAAACTAAGGTGAATATAATCATGGTCAAATGCAGGTTTTGATATCTTTCCACAGGAACAATACTGCCCCAAAATCCAGGGACCTCATTTCTAAGCTTCAAAAACCAGCTTGTGAAACTCCAAACTTTTGGGGAGGGTTACTTTTACCATCTATAAAAAGGATAAGCTTAGATGACACTATTTTCACTTTTTGAAGCTCTGATATCAGAGAATTTACTAATTTGTAGTCTACATGAAGAAACATTGATAAGTCTTCCATTCCCTATAATGTGAGTTATAATCTCTAATGACTTTCCAGTTTTAATACAGTGGTTTCTAAACCATTGTGTAGAATTGGTATATATCCTAAAAATTAAGAATCCAGGTCTATTAGTTGAGAAGACCAAGTTGTATCTGATTCACCAATCTATTTAATTATTCATTTATTGTTAATTAATTCCTTTTGCACTCTAACAATAACCAAGATTTTCTTATATTTAGTTTTTAATTCAACAAGTACATATTGAATGTCTACCTTGGAACTATATACAGGCCCATAAATCTGCTTTATTACTGGTTAGGGAATTGACTTTATTATATCTGTTTCCTTCTTAATGAGGTAAGACGTGTAAAAGGTGTCTATTCTTTATAAATGAACCTAAAGTACCCTCCAATTATTATGATCTCTCTACATGCTGAATTTTTCTTTCCTCCAGTGAGGTGCTTCTTCATAAAGGAAATTGAGACTCATGGAAGATGTCACTCTTGGAGAAAAGAAAACAGAAAAGAGCATAATAGCAAACATCCCTAGGGATATTAATGATTTATGAGCCATACACAAGGTCCTATTTAAAGCCATAATTCATATATAGGTTATGGTTACTTAGAAGAATTCTCTTTACTTGGTAAAGGAAATATGCTTATTCCAAAAGTATTCCATTCAATTAACTGACATTTCTTGCTAAACACTGTGTTTCCTTTAAATACAAAAACAAACAAACACACACACACATATATTTCTTAAAGTTTTCTCAAAGTAAGAAAAGTGTTAATTGTTCAGTCGTGTCTAAGTCTTTGCAACCACACAGACTGTAGCCTTGTCAGGCTCCTCTGTCCATGGAATTCTCCAGGCAAGAATACTGGAGTGGGTATTCTTGGGGATCTTCCTGACCCAGGGATCTAACCTGTGTCTCCTGCATTGCAGGAAGATTCTTTATGGTCTGAGCCACCAGAGAAACTCAAAAATACCTATAAATACCTTTCTGGGAAATATTTAAGTGAGGACCCAGAGCTTCATGTGTCAAGCTTCTTGGATTGGAGAGAATGATAGATGTCATATTTGTTCCTAACCCTTCATCTTTTCCTATAATCTCACCCTTTACCCTTTGACTTCGAGGTTTCACCTAGTAGGAGTAGAGTGTATTTCCCATCCCACTGAAGTTGTGAATTACTTTGAGCAGTACACTGTAGGTGGGAATGCCAGTGTGCCAGTTCTGATCTTGGTCTTAAGAAGCAGCACAGTATTTCTGTTCACCCATTTGCCACTTCTGCCATTGCCACAAGAAAAGGTCTCAGGCAGTCTCCTGGTCTCAGAGCAATAAGAGAATGTGATGTGCAGGTGCCTCAGGGGTCTGCAGACCAGCCCCTGTGATGGTATTTGTTTCTTGTTGTCTGCCACTATACTGCGAGGGTGATTTATTACAGGATTATTGTGACAGTGGCTAACTTAGTCATGCAAGGAACACAGAAGACAGTATCATCTCCTGAAGTTCATTTTAACAGAAATCCCTCTCAGATATGATATATAGGTCAAGCAAATGAAGAGCTCTTCAGCATATAATAAAGGCATTTTTACCATGCCATTGATTTCGGTTTTCACTTTTTTGAGAGTAAGAGATTGCATGTCAGCTTCTGAAACCTCCTAATTATTTAGTTCATTCAAAAGCAGCAGACATGGATCTGTGTGTGTAAGATGTACACATTCTATTGTATTTTTCTGTGAGATACAAAACCATGTAATCCATCTTTGTAGACTATAAAACCATGTTGCAGAAGTCTTCTTGGGTGATCCGACCCTTCCAACTGCAGGACAGACACAGCCTTCAAGGGAGACACTTGCAAGTATAATGAACAAAACCTAAAAAGACTATTCTACATCTCAGACACTATTGTAAAATACACGTGTGTGAAAGAAAGAGAAGGGACAGACTGCTTTTTTAACAGAAGAATATAGTATGCACAGTTCAGCACAACTTAAGAAACAGTCCTGGGGAAACATAAGTTGCAGAGGCAAAGAAGAACAAATTGAAAAGAAACCATTGACAAATCAACAACACATAGACGGGACAAGAAATAAAAGATGATAAACATTGCAAGCAGCTGACTGCAGGTACAGAGACAACCCATAAGCTTTCATTCTCTCAAGGCCAAAGGCAGGTAGCAAATCAACTTATCTGTGCAGAAGGAAAATGTCAAAAGGGTCAAAATGTCCTCCAATATCCACTTGAAAGGAAAGGTGAAGGAAAGGATCAGGTGAAATAGGATAGAGGCAGAGACTCAGAGTAACACCAGAGAGGCACAGTGACGGTGAGGGAAGGATGGAGGGGAAATGGGAGTCTTGTTCACTATTTTAGTGAGAAGGACACACACTCAGCAGTATTTATACAGGCAAAGAAGATCACAGAGTCCTATAGGCAAGGACGAGAGTGCAGAAGTCTTAGTGGGTAGACTTGAGGAGTGGTCAAAGAGAGCAGGCAAGCTGCAAATAGCTGTTGAAAGCCTGAGAAGAATGGAAGACAAATTAAAAAAGGAGAAAAGTGAAAACAAACCAGAACACAAAACCTTATTATTAGTGAAAGCTATTAAAAATATTAGCAATTGTGGAGAGTTTAATCTTGCATTTCCCCAGAAAGAAAAATTCTTGAATCTTTGTGAAACATGTATAATACCCTCCAAGTGATAACCGTATTTATTATATTTTATAAAACTCATTTTTAAATATTATTTTCTTTTTGGAATATAGTAGTTACTACATTCAAAAGAATTTTTTGTGTCTACACACACACACACACACACTCATGAATTATAAAGTACAGTAATAAAAATATTTACTCACAGACACACCGTCCAGACCAAAGGACCAGAACAATATAATGATTATGTGTCTACGAATGCATTATATTCTTTTTCCTTCCCTCTGGCTCACTCGCATAGATAACCTTTATCTTGAATTTTCGCATTACATTTCTGAACCATGTGTACCCAGTGAAATTTCTAGGAGTTCCCTACCAGGTTGAGTTGAGTATATTCCAAAACTTGTTTGTGTTTTTAAATATCAGGAAAGAATAAAAGATCCACAGCAATTCAATATTCTTACATTCCTTAACCAACCACTTTCCTGTGGTCTCTTGAACTCTCCTCCCCACCCTAGTCCCCTGAATGTTAGCATGATGTGTTCACATGGCAGCTTTACTTACCTTCACATAAAGGACTCCAGATCCCAGGTGGTCTAACTGGCAATGCTGAACTCTTCAGATGGGATTTCATCCCTCAGTAGTACCAGAGCAATGGCCTTTGGGAGTCAGAAATATTTATTAATAATAGCCAAAGCAAAACCAAGGCTGTTAAACGTAGTATGGATTTGAAAAAAGAATGTTTTGCTACTTCTTGTAATGTATTTGCAATTATATAAATATATTTTTACACATACAGACACACACACACGCACACATATATCCTCAAGCCCTTTCTGCCTGCTATATCCACATTTACTTTGCAAAATTTACAGATACGTGCATTTAAAGCCACCATGATTTCTTCTTTCTGGGACTTATGCCATCTTAAATATTAAATGACTAGATTTAATAATCATTTAGCACTTAAAAATTAAAATAATGTGGAACTGGGAAAGAACTTCCTTAGCAGCTGAAAGTGAAAAGAAGGGAGAAGCGACAGAGACAGACAGACACAGAGGGAAAGAGTGTATTATATTTCACTGTGTATCATTCTTCCACTTCTTAATTCAGTTAATTCATATAATCTACCCGTTTGTGCGGTGTCAAGGTTTCTAACTTGTATGACTCATTCTTCTTGAGAAAAATAGAATTTTTGCAAACTGTCTCCACCTGCTGCTGCTGCTAAGTCGCTTCAGTCATGTCCGACTCTGTGTGACCCCATGGACTGTAGCCCACCAGGCTCCGCCGTCCCTGGGATTCTCCAGGCAAGAACACTGGAGCGGGTTGCCATTTCCTTCTCCACCTGAGGTGAACCCAAATATGTTTGTATTTATCTCAGTACTTCACATCTGATATAATGATCACATTTGCTATATTTAAAACAAAAGTCAAATTGTACATAATACAGTTAATATAATGTACTGTTCTTAAAATAAAAGAGTGAAACTAAATCCCTAAAGAGCACAGTGTCTCGTCCTCTGCAGTAGGCCAGTCTCATAGTCATCTCAGAGAAGAGAATGTAACAAGTAGCCATAAACTGTTTTCCTTGGAAAGGATAAAATTATAGTGTCTTTGAAAGTGCTTAGAAATTTATATATATATATACATATATATATATATATATATATATATATATATATATACACATACATACATACATATCAGGTATAACATGCACTGCTCCATCTAAATGATCTTCCAGGAAATCTCAGAAACAGATACTCTATAAACTGTATTTTTGGTTCAATATCATTAGAAATAGCCTTATTGAAGAAAGATACTCTCAGTGACAAGAATATTTTGAACCCTTTCTCTGATGGAAGAAACAGTTGCTGAAACTTTGTATTGGTGAAATAGGTAATAAAATGAGCTGACTTTTTAAAGATCAGAACTATTTCTCCAAATGTGTCCATTTCAATCACCATGAGGGCAGAAATTTCTTCTATTGGCCTCTATGATGCTCTTAATAGCAAAATATGTTCCCTTCCCACCCCCCTGAAACTTCCCTTAACCACCCCAAATCCCTTATTTCACAGGATTGCATAATTTTTGTCACTATTATTTTTTAAGTGTGTTCAATTACTTTTTCTCTAAATCAGATCATCCAACTGTGAGTTTAAATATCTTAAGCTTTACAAAAGGCAATTACAGAATACATTTCATTGTACAACCAGAAAACTCAGCTCTTGATCTTATATCTGAGCTAAGGTAATTCAGGAGAAAGGTCTTTATTATTTGCTTTTGTGCTTTCAAAGCATTATGAAAAATCTATAAATATAATAATTACCTTTTAAATAGCTGTTCCATCTTCAAAGCACAAAATCTGTGACTGAGTTTTGCCAGATAATCAGTGAAAACTGACATAGATTACTGCTACGTTTTTTGTTTCATTTGGCAGTATGGTTTATCACTTAAACTTTTCATTCTATATTCAGCACATAAATGAATGAAATGTAGTTTAAAATGAAATCTATTCCTGTTCAAGAGAACATTCACTTATTAAAGATTAAATAAAAGTTGAAGAGCATTTAACTTACCTTGAATACAAAGGACTTAGCTTTGACTGTTTAAACATTTAAATATTCA
Source organism: Ovis canadensis (assembly GCF_042477335.2). NCBI lineage: Eukaryota > Metazoa > Chordata > Mammalia > Artiodactyla > Bovidae > Ovis > Ovis canadensis. The sequence continues at coordinate 62,082,477 of NC_091262.1, read as the reverse complement.
ATGATTGATTTTCACCAATAATCAAGGTTTGATACATTCTTAGATATATCAGCATATATGTTTTCAAAAATCAAGTGATGTGGGACTTAAATTGATGTTTTAGTATTGGGGGAATAATTTTATTTATTTATTTGGCCATGCCATGAGACTTTTAGGATCTTAGTTTCCTGACCAGGGTTGGAACTCATGTCCCCTGCAGTGGAAGCACAGAGTGTCCTAACCCACTGGACCACTGGAGAATTGCCTGAAATAATTTTAGAGAGTGATTTAGATAATCTCTTACCAGTTCTGTAATCTTTGTGTTCAAATACACATATAAAAATTAGAAAATTTGTTACTCTCTTTTGTACTTACACTATCATATGTTAGTTAAATTAATGTAATATATTCTTACTTGGCATTTTTTTCTTAGTTTAAAAACTTAACTGCAGGAAGATTAAGGAATGATTTTTAAAATCTCTTAGAAAGGAATAATAGTAAACTTCTTTCATTGGGAGTTACATTTCATGCTGCTGGGAATCCAAACCTATCTTTCTTTCTACCTTATGAATTTTCCTCTTGATAACTTTACATAAAATGAATTTAAAAAAAATTATATTTAGTCCAGAAAGAAATGAATGACATTCACATAGTTGAGCAAATTAAAATGGCAGAACTTGTTTTATTATTGTGCCTCTCTTGGAATATTGTGCCCTGAAATAATTTTCACATTTAGTCAAGCTACTGCATAAGAGAGCAGTAATTAAAACATGTGAAGCATCGTCTTTAATTATGCCTAATTTGTATGTTGCCTATAAACACTGTTGAGAGGATCTCAACTGGGATTGCATAACACATATTTAAAGTAATATCCATAATTCCAGAAAGTTTAGGCTATAATGGGACTTGTTACATAGACAGTGTTTTGAGATTAGCCTTATTTAGAGAGGAAATGTATAAGAATATCAATAAACAATATGAAGGTTAAGAAATTTTCCTGGGTTATTAGTAGCAAAGAATCACCTCTTAGATATGTTGATAGTGAAGTTTTCTTCTGATAAATATAAAGTCACTTTGAATTAACATGACATTTTCCTTTGCAAGAACTCTAAAGACTTGCCATTGCTGTTGTTTCAATAATATTCTTGTGGGGAGTAGGTAGAAAAATTGTAAATGTGTCGTCATTGTGTGAAAGTCGTTCGGTCATGTCCGACTCTGCAGCCTTACGGCCTGTCAGGACCCTCTGTCCATGAGGATTCTCCAGGCAAGAATACTGGAGTGGGTTGCCATGCCCTTTTCCAGGGGATGTTCTCAATTCAAGGACTGAACCTGCGTCTTTTATGTCTCCTGTATTGGCAGGTGGGTTCTTTACCACTAGCACCACCTGGGAAGCCCTTTAAATGTGTAGAATTCATTATTTTTTGGATAGATGACTTAGAATCAGAGCTAGTGTTCAAAGGACACTTAGATGACATTGTGCCCAATGTTCCCCCTCAGTCTCTCCAGTAGGTAGGCATTCATTCTCTACTTAAATATGAAAAGTGACAGGAAACTCATTTCTTCACAAGGCTCTTCATTCGCTTGTGATTTGGGCTGATGATAATTGCTCCAAAAATCTCCTCTCTCCATTGAGACATCACCTACCTCTTTATGACTTCTCTCTCATTAATCTTCACTTTGGCTTTCCGGGTCATGCATTAAGCCTCTGCAGAGGCTTTGAGCTCTAGTAGAAAGAAAAAGGGACCACAGGCCTGCACACCTGAGGTCAGCCCCGATTGTATCACATTCATCAATTCTGCCTCAGTTTCTTCATCGGTAGATTAAGAATAGCAATGCATGCCTACTCTCCCTCCCTGAGTTAAGCAGCTATTGTGAAAATAAAAAATAGCCTGTGGCAAGTATTTCTTTCTGAAATATAAATTGCCATGCACGTAGGTCATTATTTGCATTAATAGTTCTTCAACTTGTATTCCCAAGTCTCCCCTTCTTTAGGGCAAACATGCCAGGTATCCACAGCTGTTTCTCTGTACAACATGGATTTACGTTTCTCCACCATTCTAAAGCCTCTTTGGTTTGTCAGTGTTTCTCTTCAGATGATTTCTGGAAGAATGACAGTGCTGTGTGCTTATGTTTATTTTGTCATTTAATCTTCAAAACACCTATCATTATCTCAGACAAAAAACCCAAGGCTTTGAGAGGTTAACTGCGCTGCGTGCTCGGTCGTGTCCAACTCTGCAGCCCCTTGGACTGTAACCCACCGGCCTTTTCTGACCATGAAATTTTCCAAGCAAGAACACTGGAGTGGGTTGCCATTTCCTACTCCAGGGGATCTTCCAGATGCAGGGATCGAACCTGTGTCTCTTGTGTCTCCTGCGTTGGCATCTGGGTCTTTACCACTGCTCCATAGCGGTTAGAGGATATGCCAGAGTTCACTCAGCTAGGAGTTGTTAGGGATGATATTCTGACTCAAGCCTGACTTGCGAGCCTGCACTCTCTGACTGTGCTCGCCACAGGTATAGTGCCATCAGTTTTTCTTTCAATGTTTGATCATTGAGTACATTACTCTAGATACTGGGATATAAAAGTTGACAGGGCAGAGACTGTATCCTCAAAGAATTGTCCACAGTGTAATAGAGACATTAAAAAAGGAAATAAATGACTGTCAAAAATACAGCGTGGTAGATGTTGTAACAGGGGTGAGAACAACCGCACCATTATCTCCTTGTCTGAGTGCTCTATTTTCACTGATGCAACTGAAGATTATTTTATTTAAAAGCATTTCTTGTCAACTAGCACCTGGATGACAAAGTCACGGCAGCATTCACATAGAAGACAGAATGTATCTTACCAGGCACAGCATTGAAGGGACCAGTGACTCACAAGGAAGGTTAAACAAGGTAGGCTAGTATGTGTTTTCAGACTTTGGGATTCTACGAGCTTGAGCTAGAGTCAAATAAATCCTGAAGTCATATTTACCTAAACTAATATTCCTCAACCCTACACATCTGCAGCTGATTGTTTAGAAGCTAAGTGCAAAACTTGACATTTCTCCCTTATGAGATTCCTCCCTGTCAGATGTAGTTCGATGTGCTTCTGGAAACTGCTTTTATCATCCAGCATGACCGCTCTCAAGTCCAAACCTGTGTCTTCTGTAAATGTTATCTGCATGCCCTCTTTGTCCTCATTCATCCAACAGAATTTATTAAGCGTTTGCTCTGGGCTGGGTGCCATGCCGATGCAGGTAGAGGAGAGACTCTCAGATCAGTTAATGGAAAAGTATAGTGTTGCGGTCAGTGCCATACTTGTAAGGTACACAGGGCCATAGGGGAGCACAGAGAAGGTGGCACCCCTTCAAGGTTGTGGGTGGGGATGGGACAAAGCGGGGAGATGGACTGGCTTGGTTTTGAGACATATGTAGAGGTGAGAGGAGGACAGAAGTGGAGGAGCAGGCTGTGCATGGTGAGAAGCCTGGGGAGGGTGGAATTTAAGGGAGTGTGAACTTGATCAGTAGGGCTATGGTGCGGGGAGTGAGGGGGAAATAGAAGGATACTGGAGGGTCTTTCAGGAACCACTGAATTCAGAGCACCAAACAAACCACAACAGAGAACTGACTCCAAATTCACATTAGTGAGCCCCTTTGTCAGTTAGGCCTGGTCTTTTGGCCAAAGGATTGTATTATTTTATCATCCTTTGTGCTATTGTGTGGGTCAGGAAGATGTGTAAGGGTGTGGAGGAGGAGGAGAGAGGGAGGAAAGGGTAAAGAAGAGAAGAGAAAGAACAAGGAAAAGCAAAGAGACTTCTGACTGCAAAGTATAAAAATACCAAACTGTGAGGGAAGCACTTCAGGCAATAGAGAGAGTGCACGTTAAATGCCCAAAATGAGAGAATTATCTGGAAGGATGCCAAACTCTCCATCTTGAACCAACAGGTTAATTCTGCTTCTGAGAAGCCTCATATATTGTGTATGTTTATTTTAAATTAGGTAAGAAACTAGAAGTAGTTTTACTATAGTGACTAATCTATCCCAATGTAAAAATAAATTCTAAAGACACGCTCTTAAAGGTACTCTTGCTCAATTGAAAAGCAAGTCTTGTGTTAAACCCACTTAATTTTTGATTAGGAATGATGGGAGAATCTTTAGAAATCTTGATGAAAAAAGCTAAGGACAATTTTTAACCATCATTTATCCTAATTCCATCAGTTGCTATGTATCACTAGTAATAAATTGTCACCAAGATGTCTTGATTTATTTAAGTTTTCCATGCATTGTGGCAGTGAAGTAGAACCAAATTAATTAGATAGTAGTTTAAAACCACTTGAATAGATTCATAATAATCCTAGTTTCTTCTACCACATAACCTATGCGACTGCCCAAAAGTTCTGTTCAAATGAAACATGGAAACTTAAGAAGACTTCAGTGTTTTCACCATTGAGGATAATGTTTGCTGTGAGTTTGTCATATATAGCTTTTATTATGTTGAGGTATGTTCCTTCTATTCCTGCTTTCTGGAGAGTTTTTATCATAAATGGACGTTGAATTTTGTCAAAGGCTTTCTCTGCATCTATTGAGAGAATCATATAGCTTTCATTTTTCAATTTGTTAATGTGGTATATTACATTGATTTATTTGTGGATATTGAAGAATCCTTGCATCCCTGGGATAAAGCCCACTTGGTCATGGTATATGATCTTTTTAATGTGTTGTTAGATTCTGATTACTAGAATTTTGTTAAGGATTTTTGCATCTATGTTCATCAGTGATATTGGCCTCTAGTTTTCTTTTTTTGTGGCATCTTTGTCAGGTTTTGGGATTAGGGTGATGGTGGCCTCATAGAATGAGTTTGGAAGTTTACCTTCCTCTGCAATTTTCTGGAAAAGTTTGAGTAGGATAGGTGTTAGCTCTTCTCTAAATTTTTGGTAGAATTCAGCTGTGAAGCCATCTGGACCTGGGCATTTGTTTCTTTACAATGCAGTAAGATTAGATCTCAATTACGGGAGAAAAACTATTAAAAATTCCAATATATGGAAGCTGAACAACACACTGCTGAATAACCAACAAATCACAGAAGAAATCAAAAAAGAAATCAAAATATGCATACAAATGAATGAAAATGAAAACACAACAACCCCAAACCTATGGGACACTGTAAAAGCAGTGCTAAGGGGAAAGTTCTTGCCAATACAGGCATACTTCAAGAAACAAGAAAAAAGTCAAATAAATAACCTAACTCTACACCTAAAGCAACTAGAAAAGGAAGAAATGAAGAACCCCAGGGTTAGTAGAAGGAAAGAAATCTTAAAAATTAGGGCAGAAATACATGCAAAAGAAACAAAAGAGACCATAGCAAAAATCAACAAAGCCAAAAGCAGGTTCTTTGAAAGAATAAATAAAATTGACAAACCATTAGCCAGACTCATCAAGAAACAAAGGGAGAAAAATCAAATCAAGAAAATTAGAAATGAAAATGGAGAGATCACAACAAACAACACAGAAATACAAAGGATCATAAGAGACTACTATCAGCAATTATATGCCAATAAAATGGACAATGTGGAAGAAATGGACAAATTCTTAGAAAAGTACAACTTTCCAAAACTGAACCAGGAAGAAATAGAAAATCTTAACAGACTTATCACAAGCACGGAAATTGAAACTGTAATCAGAAATCTTCCAGCATGTATATGGAATTTAGAAAGATGGTAACGATAACCCTGTATTGTGAGACAGCAAAAGAGACACAGATGTATAGAACAGTCTTTTGGACTCTGTGGGAGAGGGAAGGGGGGATGATTTGAGAGAATGGCATTGAAACATGTATAATATCATATAAGAAATGAATCACCAGTCCAGGTTAGATGCAGGATACAGGATGCTTGGGGCTGGTGCACTGGGATGACCCAGAGGGATGGTATGGGGAGGGAGGTGAGAGGGGGCTCAGGATGGGGAACACGTGTACATCCGTGGTGGATTCATGTTTATGTATGGCAAAACCAATACAATATTGTAAAGTAATTAGCCTCCAATTAAAATAAATAAATTTAAATTAAATAAAGACTTCAGGAATTCCTTATCTTCTTTACTTTATTTTTTCAAAAGTGCTTTCATCCTTCAGGAATTTCTGGTAATTTCACCCTCCACTTAATTACTGCTGGGCTTTACTGATGACTCAGCTGGTAAAGAATCCATCTGCAACGCAGGAGACACAGAGGCCCAGGTTCAATCCCTGGGTCGGGAAGATCCCCTGGAGAAAGAAATGGCAACCCATTCCGGTATTCTAGCTTGGACAATCCTATGGGCAGAGGAGCCTGGCAGTCCATGGGGTTGCAAAGAGGTGGACATGACTGAGCACACAGGACACACGCATGTCTGTGTGTGGGATGGAACATGAATAACTGCTGAGCGCTGACATCACAAAGCCTCATATATATATATAAGACTCACACACACATATATGTATATACGCACATGCATATATGTATGTAGGTTTTAAATCTTCTATATGGGCATGGATATTTTATCTCCCTCTCTAGATTTCAGGTTAAGAGAAATTGGGGAAACACCCTGGACCAGTGTTAAGCCTCTTTTCTCTGATTCAACATCAGCCAAAGAATAATATATACAAAATATACTATATATGTTGACACTGAAGTTCTCTTTCTGTAATCATCTCTCAAAATATTAGAGCTGGTTGTGAACAACCATATCCTTTACATGAAGCCTTTCCCTGAAACACCGGGAAGTATGTTTTATGCACCTGTGTCTTCTCATTCGAACGCCCCACTGTTTCTCTGTCTTCTTTTCTGTGTGATGCTCTCTGGTAGAGCTACCATCATTCCTGAACCACCAGTTTAGATTGATTTTAGCTGATCCTTTGTTATGTAAAGTATGCAGGCAGGGACTCTGCTGTGTGCTGATTCTTTTATTTCCAGTGGCCTCTTCAAAGGTTTAAAAAATATTTCTCCTAAATCCTGCTGTTAAGCATTTCTTTTTCAAAAAAACTTTTTACAATGCATATCTTTTAAGCCGTTATTCCCTGCATTACCATCCTCTTAAGCATATTCTGCTCATAAGTTTTCCTTTGTTTTGACTTTTTGTGTGTGTGCATTAGGAGTACTTCACACTGATCTGTATACTTAAAATTGAGATATGTAAGAAAATATGGAGATATATCATGATAGTGATGCTGACTGCATTTTGCACAATTTTAGAAACTTTAACTGCCCATAATCCTAATTTCATCTTCTTCCTCATCGAAGGATATCTGCTTACTTCATCTTCTATTTATAAATTATCAGTACAATTGAATTTTCATTGTTTTCTCCTCCTGGGTTAACCTTTTATTTTCTTGCCTTTTGTCTAAATTCCCCAGCATGCATTTACTTCTCTATGGATATCCACTCATGTTATATCTGAATTACCACATCATTTTCTATGTCCCAGTTATATACGACAGAGACATCCAGCGCTTCCTATGCTTTCTTATGCAAAAGGTAATAGGCATTGTTCTTAGCTGCTGTGCTGTCCTAATGTTCTGCCTGGTGAGGCATTAGCTAGCACCTATTGCAGGTACAATGCATGCTTCCTAAATAAATGGATAAGTGTTCTTATCCTCAGCTGGGCTGGGCTTGCATATAGATTCAAATTTACCTTGTCAGTTGAGGCAAATACTACTTCCTTAGCCCATGCCCTATATATTAGGCCTTAGCGAACATCATCTGGTCTAACTTTATAATGTACAATCCTCCATGGTACAGATGACAACCACGTTTCCCTTCGCTCACAGCGGTTGAAGTTCCACAAAGTATAAAATATGAATTTTCACATATATTCAGCCATTGCTTTTCATGAGAGACAGATTTTAGATGTTTCTTCTGTAACTGACTGTAAAATGAATGGCCAGATGTTTTACTTAGAATTAGTGAAAGCAAGTACGTACTGTGTATGGCATATGGAGGGAGGAGACTGGGATAGGACAGGATCTGGAATTGAACTTCTGGACTCAAATCCTTTCTCCCTCTTTTATTAGCTTTGTTACTGTTATTGTCGGAATCATGTCCCTTCAAAAATATATATGTTTAAGTCCTAACTCCCAATGTGACTGTACATGGAGACAGGGCCTTTATGGAGGTAATCAAGGTTAAATGAGGGCATAAAGGTGGGCCCTAATCCAATAGGTCCAGTATTATTATTAGAAGAGGAAGAGAAACCAGAGAGCTCACAAGCTCTCTGTACGCAGAGGAAAGATCATGCAAGGACACAGTAGAAGGCAGCTGTCCACAAGCCTAGAAGAGAGGCCTCACCAGAAACTGATCCCACTGGCCCCTTGATCTTGACCTTCTAGACTCCAGACTATGAGAAAATACAATTTCTGTTGTTTAAATCATTAATCTCTGATATCTTGTTATGGCAGCCCAAGCAGACTAATGCAGTGATCTGCAGATTATTTAAGCTTTTTATCCTTTGTTGTTGTTTTTTTAATTATAAACTAGGTATGATAATACTGTCCTACATCTTACAGAACTTCAGAGAAGAGATAATTAGATGATGTGCTTGGCACATAGTAAGTGCTCAGAAACCATTAGCTACCATTATTACTTCACTGAAAATCATCCACTGTGACCTGTTTCTGGTGACTGATAGTCAGTGAGTCACACTGGGGACAATTAGGTTAAGAAAATTTAGCCAGTAAGAATTCTGCAAAGTCCTGGTCCCTCTCAGTATGTGGTTGTCCTTGCTAGCTATGGAAACTCCAAATATGCTGTAGAAATAATTGATGAGGTGCTTTATAGGTACATTAATCAGTTAAAAAGACAATTTACCCCTGGCTAGGAAGTAATTATTATTAATTAGTAATAAATTAATAAGGTTACAACCATACAAAAAAGAGTAGGGAAGAAGGTGAAAAGGCAAGGAATGTGAATCAGATTTAGCAAAGAATGTAAATCAGAAGGCTCAGCTTGCAAACTGATAAGCACAGATGACTTTAGAGAAATTCACCTTGCCTCATTCACAGTTTTCACCAGGATCTCCTTCAGATAGAGAGCTCCCTCTGCTTCTATATCACAATTCCTGCTTTCATCCCTCTGTTGAACTTACTAAATTGGAGATGGAGTTTCTCTGATGGATAGCCACATATATTAAAGAGCCCCATTCACTTCTATTTCTTTGTCTCTCTCCACTGGTCACCTTGATACACGATGTCCTCAAAGCTCAACTGGAATATCTTTGTGTATTTTTGCCAAAAGAGTTATTGTCCATTTCAAGCTTTTATTGTTGATCTAATTATAAAAAACCTTCTGTCCACCTCCTGCATCCCTTAGCTACTTCCTCTTGGTGGTCCATTGCAGTGCCTTCTGTTTGGACCCCCATCACTCAGCTTGTACAGTAGGATTTCTGCAGTTTGGGTTTGTGTTGGCACTGACAGTGTTCTCTTTTCCTAATATCTTCCCTTTCTTCCTTTTAGCACATCAAGGTGAACAAGCATTGTTTCAAGACATTGGTCACGTCTTCCTTTCTTTCAAGGTGGCTGAAAGCCATGAAATATTTGCCCAGGCTACCCCCAGAATCTTTGCGGAAAGCAGTTCTGAGGTCATTTATATCACTCACCCATTCCTTCTTCAGATCAGAAAATTAACTGTGTTCATTTCATGAATTTTGACATCTGCAGTTAAGTCTCATGACTTTTCCTTTTCAGAATTACCTCAATGGCTCTGTTCTCTAAGCATTTCTTTCTCTTTACAATAGCTCTGGAAAAACATGTCTACTTTTCACAATCACTCGATAAAGTCCATTTTGGGGCCATGCCTACGTCTACCTTCATTTTGTGCCCTTATGCAAGACTGTGACATGTCTGTCCCTTTGAGCTATTTTTGTGTGTATGTGTGTGTTTTCATGGCTCTGATCCTATCTATATTGGTGCCACCTACTTAATGAGTCATCTTTACTCTTTCTGCTTTAACTTCTTTATTTTTTCTCTAAATGTCTCCATTAATCATATCTGCAGGTGAGGAAATCTGTGTCACTCCTTGTTACCTTTTAAGCTGCCCCTCAGGCCTCTGGCATCTTGAGAGTGGAATAAGACTTACCTCCCCTTACCTACCTCTCATATTAATAAATGCTTTATTTCAAATAATTTCTTAGAGGATATTCCATATTCTTAGTGTTTGCATTAAGCATTGTATTATTATGGACAGTTCTAAATATTTGGGTTTAATGAGCTAATTTTTTATTACTTCCCAACCCATTCCACATTTCTATAGATGAACTTATATCCTCTGTTCAGCATTACCCATCCTAATACAGGCTTGATGCCATATTATTGAACACATTTTCCTTTTTATATTTCTCTTGGGAAGTATAAACTTTCACAAATTTGATCTTCCCTCACTTGCTTGGTATCCTCAGCTCTCTGTTTTCTGAACAAGACCACATATCTTTTAGCGATAATCATCATGGAGAGATGATGATTTTTTTTGTGTGTGGCTTATTCTTTGAGAGAAGCTTTTTGTTGGGGAGAAACTGTCATATTCCTCATTCTTATGTTTTAATGAAAGGATTTTCAATCCAATCATCAAGAGAATGACATATTGAAGGAAAGTTCCCATACCGAACTTCTCACTGAATTGGAGAATAACTGTGATGAGTTCGCCACATCTCACAGGGGGAAGAAGAGTAACCCGTCTGATTGGTGAGACTAGGAATGGCAGAGAGCTTGATATCCGCTGAGCCCTGGAAGCCAGGGGCTGCGGCTGCACTGAAACCAAGAGCCTTGGCATGACCCTCCCATGCCTTTGAAACTGACTTTTGAATCCTGTACTGCTGCTGATGATTTACCTTCTTCCACATGATGGACACAAAGGCTGACTCTCCCCAGTGTGACAGGAAGCCTGCTGTTGTTCTCCAGCTCCTCTGATGGGCCTGAGTTTTAGGTGAGAGAGATAGAGGACCCGCAGCCTAGGCTCAGTGAGCACCACAGGAAGACCCCGCTGTGTTCTCCAGCCACAGTAGTAAGAGTGTGCTGACTACAGCTTATGAATGAGCCAGACACCCCAACCTTCATGAGCATTTGCTGTTAGCCAGCATGCAGGACTCAGAGGAAACGGGGCACATGATGGTATTTGGACATCAAACCCCAAGTGAATCTTCTTTAGGTTTAGCCTTTGTGTGTGTGAGTGTGTATATATAATTTTCATATACTTTTACATTTTAAAATGATTTTAGACTTATAGAAAAGGTCAGAGGTAGTACAAAGAATTCTTGTGTGTCTTTCATCCAACGTCCCTTAATATCAGCATCTTAGCATAACTGTGGCATATTTATGAAAAGTAAGAAACTAACATTGCTGCAACACTGTTAATGAAACTACAGGCTTAATCCTACTAATATCCTTATTCTGTTCAGTATCCAGTCCAGAATTCCACACTACATTAGTTGTCCTGTCTTTTTAGTCGCTTCTGGCTGTGATGGTTTCTCTGTCTTTCATGACCTTGACATTTTAGAAGAGTATTTTTTCAGGTGTAGCGTGTCCTCTATTTTGGGTTTGTCTGATGCTTGCTCATGTCTTATTACTGATAATGATGACCTTGACCACTTGGTGACCGAAATGGTGTCTGTCAGGCTTCCTTACTGTTAAGTTACCTTTTGTTCACTTTGTAATAAGTATTTGCAAGAAATTTCAGGGCTATGCAGATATCCTGTTTCTCCATGAACTTTCTCACTAATGTTGCATTCGTTGGTTGATTATGCCCATAGCAGTGATTACTATGGTATTCTAATGGTGTTATCTAGTTTCCTCATTTCTTTGGTATTTATTAATTGGAATTCTTCTGTAATGAACAGTCTTTCCTTCTTCCTCATGGATTTAAGATTTAGTCAGTTATTTACTTATATCAGCATATGATCATGAATATTTATTTTATTCTTTAGATCTTCTTTTATCTAAAAAAAATTTTTTGACCACATTGCATAGAATGTGGGATCTTAATTCCCTGATCAGGAATTGAACCATGCTCCCTGCAGGGGAAGTGCAGAGTCTTAACCACTGGACCATCAAGGAAGTCAGTATTCTTTGGATTTTAATCCAATGTTATCATCATTTGGGCATCATTTGTGGATATTTAACTTCTATATCCTTTTGACATGATACCATCTTGTTTTAAAATAAGTTATTTTAATTTAGATGAATTTTAGATTTACAGCGAAGCTAGAGTTTGTATGAGTTCCAATGCAAAACACATGAGATGCTAACATTATAACACAACGTTATAAATCAACCATGTGCGTGTGTGTGCTCAGTCGCAACTCTTTGAGACCCCATGGACTATAGCCCACCAGGCTCCTCTGTCCATAGAATTTTCCAGACAAGAATACTGGAGTGGGTCCACTGTTTCCTACTCCAGGGGATCTTCCTGATCCAGGGATTGAACCTGTGTCTCTTGCATTGGCAGGTGGATTCTTTACCACTGTACCAAATCAACTATACATCAATAAAATTAAAAAGAATAGGAAAAAAAGACAAAATACCTTTCAGCCTATATCCCCCACTGTTAGCATCTTACCACAATACATTTGCCAAAACTAAAAAATCCGATACCGGGTTGCTGTTGACTAACTCTCCTCTTTATTTGGATTGCAGCAGTTTTTTCATTGTCCTCTTCCTGTTTTGAGAGCCAGTCTAGTGCATCCTGCCGTGTTTACTTGTCATGTCTCTGAGTCTTCTGTGAGTCTTTTCTGGTCTGTGACAGTTTCATGACCTTGACAGTCTTGAAAGTGAAAGTGAAGTCGCTCAGTCGTGTCCGACTCTTTGCAACCCCATGGACTGTAGCCCACCAGGCTTCTCCGTCCATGGGATTTTCCAGGCAAGAATACTGGAGTGGGTTACCATTTCCTTCTCCAGGGGATCTTCCCGACCCAGGGATCGAACTCAGGTCTCCTGCATTGGAGGCAGGCACTTTAACCTCTGAGCCATCAGGGAAGCCCAGGAGTCAGATATCCTGCAGAATGTACTCCATACTGGATTTATCTGATCTTTTTATTATTATTAGAATGGAGTTTTGGTTTTTTGGAAGGAATACCATAGGGGTGAAGTGCCCGTCTCCTTATATCACGTTAGAGGGGACATGATATCCACATGAAATCACTATAATAGTATTAACCTTCATCACTTGACTAAGGTTGTGTTTGCCAGATTTCTCCTACTCTATTCTGTTGAAACAAGTCACAACGTGTAGCCCACCCTCTGGGTAGGAGGTCTAGGAAATCTAAATCCAAATCTAAATCTAAATCCATTCTCTTTACTTGGAGGTATCTATAAATAATTGCAGGTGTTATTTAAAGTTCTCCTGTGAGGATTACTTGTCTTTTCTCCCCATCAGCCTTGGTTTTGCATTAGGAACACATCCAGTGTTTCTTCTCTGAGAGTCCCTTAGACAGCGTCTCCAGGTTTTTGCGTCCTCGTTTGTGTATTTTCTTTCTGTTGATTGTCCTTACTCCACGTGTGTTTTTAATTAGTGCTGCATGGATTCCTTAGAACTCCGTTTCCTTCCCTTTTTGAGTCATCTCCACATGCCTCAGGCTTTGATCGAATGCCTAGGCTGTGTTACATTTTAGCAGACAGTCTCCACCTCTGTTACAGCTGCTCTCTGCTTTCCTTTCACCACCACCGTTTCTGTGGATACTTTTCTTGCATCATTCTTCCTAACCTGAGGATTTTAGTCCCAGACAGAATAGTGCCTTTTGACCAAGCTCTCCTAGCATCATCCTGCCATGATTTTTCTTCTCTCTCTCTCTTTTTTTTTTTTTTTGGCTCAGCTGTTGTTTATCTTCAGCTTCTCTATTTTCCTTTCCTTTCCCACCCACTCTACCATCTGGAAATCAATATATTTATTTTCTCCTCTTTTCTTCTTTTCTTGGTCTGCCAAGGAGTCTCCTTAAAGTCAATGTGGCAGGCGTTACTTGCCTATTTGCTGGACACCCCGTTTCACCGTGGTGACCTGGTCCTTGTGCAGCTCTGCCTGTCTCCATCTTAATTTGCTATGTTTCAACATATTCCTTTTCCTCTTCACAATTAACTTTGTATGACAAATGTGTTCTTGTTCTTAATACTGAAAAACACATAAACAGTAATTATAATAATCCTTCTAGTAAAAGTTACTATCACTTATTAAGTACTCAGAGTGTGCCAAGAATTGTGCTGTCTACTTCTGGTTCATAGACATACTTAATTCTCATAAGATATTCTAATCATGTCCATTCTATAGTTGCAAAAGTAAGACTCAGAGGGTTAACCAATTTGTCAGGTTCACATAGTTAATTTTAAAATTCCGAGACCATTTTTCCTTACCATGCAATTCTGAGTCCTTCAGTCATTATTCATATTAATCTTGAGCTATCTCGATAGAATATCTTTGGCTCACTGGATAGCCTATGAATTCTTGATCCTGTTTAAATAAGGGCATTCTGCTTTGTGGGTAAGCTTATATTCTCCTCTTGCTATAAAATTTGAAGTTCCCATCAAAACAATGACCTTGAAGAATGACCTTGAAGAATTTACTATACCCTTCATAAAGATGGTTTTATGTAATCCTCTTAACAACTGTATGAGGCAGACACTAGTATTATCTCCATTACACATATAAGAATATGAATTTTTAAAGGATTTTGTTAATCTGCTCAATCCACTTACACAAGCAAGTTAGTAGCCAAACTGGGATTTGAACCTGGATTGTCTGACTTGGAGCCCTACTCTTAACTAATTCGCTATACACTATAGCAAATTAGTACTATTTATCCATCCCCTTACCCTTTCATCCTTAGTCTTAACTAAGAATTATCATGTGGGAAATAAAATTTTGAGAAGGTCTCCAAGGTTAAATGAAGCATTCCATTTAGAAAGCATCATTTAACATATTCTCAGACTATGATATCATATTCATCTCCCAGACCATTGAGGGCAGTTAGTCATAATGGAAGATTAAGAGTTTAAAAAGGTATTAGTCACAAAAGAAAAGAGATCATAGCATCCTGCTTTGATTCACAGATTCTGAGCAATAAAAAGATAGTCACATTAAGCACACAGATTCGTTTCTAAATGACATGTTCTTACAAATTTCCAAGTATTAGTAATTTTTAGGATGCTGTCTCATCAAGCATCTTGAAATTTCATTACCACAGATTTTAAGGAATGCTCAAACACTTCCACTTGCTTGCAATCTGTTCAACATCAGGTATGGTAAGTGAGTCAGGGCTTAGGACTTGAAAATCCTTGAGATTACACAGATATTCATTATTAGGGAATTGATTATGATGGAATTTAACCTGTTACAATGAATTAGTGCACATTCCTAAATGGAGCAGGAGCTTGGAAATTATTTAGCAATTTCAGTTGTATGGAAAGCCATGTATATTAAAAAAAATCCACTTAACTTCCAAAGAACAGTGAATTTGAGAATTTGAAGAGATAAAAAACTGTAGAAGGTGAGTTGAACATGCTATCCAATAGTTCTGTGCCTGAATTGCTACATTTATAGTATCTAACAAGAAGCAAGGATAATGGCAAAATGACTGAAATATAGTGTGAGTGATACATTACTATCCGAAAACCTTCTAAATGATCACTCCTGCATCAAAAAAATGAAGGCCTTGGCTGGTTAGCTCTCCCACTGTAATGAAATGTGCAAGGAACTTTAGCTCAGGCTCTCCATACCCTTCAAGTCCCTTGATTCTAGGATAGTGCCACTCAAATATTACTCTACAATGTAAAAATGATCGTTTTTGAAAATAGTCAAAGCAGCATTTTACCTCTCAGACTGTCCTTTCCAATAATCCCATTACTACTGATGACGTACTTACTATCAGTGACAGCCACATATCTTCTAGTCACCAAGAAGTGTGGAAGATTTCAGGTTGTCACTGAGTAGTGATTACTACACACACATTATATAAAATCCCAGGAGTGCAAAGCTATACATTACAGAGGATCTCTTGTTCTCATCCTGGCCTCTTGTGCCCCTGTTTTCCTCAAGAGGCCACTGCTGTTGCCAGTTTCTTGCATGTGCTTCCAAAGGTACTCTACTCTTTCCCACAAGTAGTAGCATTTCAGAGTGATGTGCAGCGCCTTTAAAAAAATTAACATCTTTATTGAAGCATAATTTACACACTGTACAATTAATTTTTAAGTGAACATCTGATGATTGGTAGTAAGTTTACAGTTTACAGTCCTGTGACCATTGCTGCAGTCCAGTTATAACATTTACATTATTCTCAAAAGATCCCTGGTGACCATTTGCAGTCATTCTTTCTTCCCACGCAGCCCCAGGAAACCACTAATCTACTTTCTGTCTCTATCGATTGGTCTTTTATGGGCATTTTATACAAATGCAACCTTTAATATGTGGTCTTGTGTTACTGGCTTCTTTCACTTAGCCTAATGCTTTTACGATTCATACATATTGTAGCATATAACAGTACTCTTTTCTTTTTATTGCTAAACAATGTTCCAGTATGGGTATACTGGGTATACCTGTGGTTTATTCATTATTCGGTTGATGCCCCTTTTGATTTTTTTCCCACTTTTTGGCCATTACGAATAATGTTGTATGAATGTTCCCACACAAGTCACACATGTGTTTTCATTTCTCTTGAGTTGATGTGCAGGAAGGGAATTCTTGGGTTGCATGGAAATTACACATTTAACATTTCTGCAACTGCCAAGCTGTTTCCAAAATGACTATATTATTTTTCATTCCCAATAACAAGTAAAGGGTAAACTCAGTTGGCCTGGGTGGCTCAACACTTTCACATTCCCAAGAAAGCTCTGTCTTAGGACCAACCCTTGGCTGGCTCTTGGGTGGTAAATTCTGAGTTCTTGGAATATTCTGCTTATAAGGGTGTTTTTGTATGCCTGATACTTTGGGTCACCAATTTGATCAGGTATTTTATGCTAACTGCTCTTTACAGAGAATATCTGCTTTTGCTCTGAGGAGGGTGGGGGAAGGGTCTGAGTAGCTGAGGTCAGTGGCACAGATGAGACATGCCTGCATCGCCAACTCCCAGTAAATGCCCTAGACACCAAGGCTGGGTGAGCTTCCCTGCCTGGTTACACTTTGCATCATTGCTGAAAGAACTATGTGTGTCCATGTGACTCCACTGGGAGAGGGCACCTGGAAACGTGTACCTGGCTTCTCCTGGACTTCACCCATGTGCCTTTCCTTTTGCTGATTTCACTCTGCATTCTTTCACCCTAGTAAACAGTAACCATGATTGAGTGTAACAGCTTTTCTTAGTCTTGTGAGTTCTTCTAGCAAATCATCCAGACTGAGAACCCTGATGTACAAACCCATTTTAAAATTTTCTTGTTCACCCAATTGTTACTTTATAACACATTTATAGTCGATTAAGAAATTATCTCCTATCTGCAATATAAACTATCACTTTTTTTTTGATTTACTTTTTTTCTTTTGACTTTGTTTACACTGCTTTTGGGGGCTTCCCCAGTGGCTCAGTGGTCAAGAAGCCACCTGCAATGCAGGAGCCACAGGGGACACAGGTTCAATCCCTGGGTTGGGAAGATCCCCTGGAGGAGGGCATGGCAACCCACTCCAGTATTCTTGCCTGGAGAATCCCATGGACACAGGAGCCTAGCAGGCTATACAGTCCATGGGGTCACAAAGAATTATACACGACTGAAATGACTTAGCAGTCACACATGCATAGTGCTTTTCTTTTAGTCAATGCAAATGAAAACTTACTACTTTTGTAGAATCTAATTTATCATTTTTATGGAATCTATGTTTTGTATCATAATTAGAAAGATTTTTACCAGTATGATTCTACTGAGATGTTTTGTATAGTTCCTTTAGAATTTTTAAATGTTTGATCCATATCAAGAATCTGTTTTGGTAAGGTCGGAGGTAGGGACATAAATTAATTTCTTTCAAAATTGCTAACCATTATTACACCATCACTTACTGACTAGTTAACCTTTAATCCATTAATTCGAAGTGTCTCCTTTGTCATATATTAATTTTTCAAATGTATGTTGGCTTATTTTGGAATTTCTTTTCTTCTATTGATCTGTTTGATTTTTCATTTAGTAGTGCCAAACTCTTTAAATGTTTCACTTTATAATAAGTCTCACTGTTTTGTAGGGCTAGCTCCCCCTTTCCTCAGTCATTGCTTTTCTGTTTCAGAAATTTCTGGGTTATTCTTGCTTTTTAAGTTTTTAATTTTAGCTTTAACTTTTTCTCTCATAGCTTCAAAGTACATCCTATTGGCATGATGAGTTAAATTATATCAGATTTCTAGAGTAACCCACCAGGATGTTCAGTCTCCCATTTATGGTCCAACTCTCACATCCATTCATGTGAGAGTTGGACCATAAAGAAGGCTGAGCACCAAAGAACTGATGCTTTTGAACTATGATGTTGGAGAAGACTCTTAATAGTCCCTTGGACTACAAGGAGATCAAACCAGTTAATCCTAAAGGAAATTAACCCTGAATATTCACTGAAAGGACTGATGCTGAAGCTGAAACTCCAATACTTTGGGCACCTGATATGAGGAGCCGACTCATTAGAAAAGACCCTGATGCTGGGAAAGACTGAAGGCAGGAGGAAAAGGGGATGGCAGAGGATGAGATGGTTGGATGGCATCACTCACTCAATGAGCATGAGTTTGAGTCCATGGGGTTGCAAAGAGTCAGTCATGTCTGAGCAACTGAACAACAACAATGCTGAATCTTCCTACTTGAATCAATAGTATGTTTTCTGTTTGTGAAAATCTTTCTGTTTCTCAGAGGTGTTGCAGATTTTATTTCATATAACTCTCAAGAATCTTTAGCTAAGTGTATTTTCACGTATTCTATTGTCTTGTCTTATCCTTCCATAGTGAAAGTGAAGTGAAGTCGCTCAATCATGTCTGACTCTTTGTGACCCCATGGACTGTAGCCCACCAGGCTCCTCCGTCCATGGGATTCTCTAGGCAAGAATACTGGAGTGGGTTGCCATTTCCTTCTCCAGGGGATCTTCCCGACCCAGGGATCGAACCCAGGTCTCCCGCATTGCAGGCAGATGCTTTAACCTCTGAGCCACCAGGGAAGCCCAAAACTCTTAGTTGCAGCATGTGAATCTGGCTCCCTGGTCAGGGATTGAACTTGGGCCCTCTGTATTGGGAGGTCAGTGGCTTAGCCACTGGACCACCAGGGAAGTCCCTATCCTTCCATAGTGCAGATAAACTCTGCCTGTGTCCTTGATTTATAGAAGCAATTGCTTTATTTAGGTTTTCTGTTTGTTGACTATATGCTTGCTTGCCCATCTAACCTGTGGCAACATTATTCTAGTAAGTGTTCTCCACCGGTCATTTTTCGCTTTTCTTCACTCATTTTCTTTCATCACAGGGTATTTATGTAGATTGTATTCTATTTTGGATGAGGTGTTTCTTCCCAGAGAAGTTAGTTTCAGGAGTATTATCAGGAGGATGGGGAAGGTGACTGTGACACCGTGTTTGGTGTGTGAGTGGGTTCTTTTAGTCCTTACTTGAGGCAGCTAAAATATAACCCGTGGGACTGCTAACCATGCAGAATGCTTCCTTTCCACCTGACCTCAGCGACAGTTTCTTATAAATATGGGTTGTTTGCATTATTCCTCACTTCCTACATCTCACCTCACTTCTAGGTCTTTCCTGGTAAACTAAGTCCAGTAACTCCTGCTGCCCGTGTGCACACACGTCCTTGTTACACTGTTGTCTTAGATTACTGTGGGAAGCTGTGTTTGGCCATATTTTTCTCAGACCTACAGTGTGGTCATCTTTCAGCATCTTCTCACAATCCTATTTGACTTCCCTCATTTAGTGTGATTTGGAATTAATGACCTCTCCAACTTTCAGTGAAGAAATTGTCACTTTTCTTCTTGTGGCTTTTCTTTGACTTCAAAGACGAAAGTAAAAATTGCCATTTTTAAAACTAAACAGTTTAAAAACCAAGAGTCCATCCTACCTATCAGTGCTTAGTTCTAAATAACATTTTGTGTGTACATGCTCAGTCATGTCTGACTCTTTGCGACCCCCATGGACTGTAGCCTGCCAGGCTCCTCTGTCCATGGGATTCTCCAGGCAAGAATACTGGAGTGGGTTGCCATTTCCTCCTCCAGGGGATCTTCCCAATCCAGGGACTGAACCCATGTTTCTTGTGTTCCCTGCATTGGCAGGTGGATTCTTTACCACTGAGCTACTACTTAAATATGTTTTTTGTAGAGAGTGTTATGTGGCTGGAAAGAGTAAGGTCTGAGGTAGAAGCAGTGATGCTTTCTGAGTTCCTTCTGATGATCTGGAGACACTCAGGTAACTTGGTTCCTTGTTTTTCTGTCCAGGAACCCCATTTTCCTAAATTTTTCCATATCGAAGGCATAGAATTTTCCTCTTTTCTCCTTCTTCCTCTGGTTCTTCATTAAAACTCTCTCTAGCCAATGAGAAAAACTGGAATAAGTTAGCTTATTTTACATTTAGTAATTTCCTCCCTGGACTCTAATGCTGCCCTCTCTAACCTTGGACCATCAATAAGCATTTCATGTCCCTCTTTTAAAACCTATGGCACATTCACCTTGTTATCTGAGATATATGGAAACCCATGGGCTCTGGCTTGTTAGGGTGATTCTCTTCCAACTGGAAAATGTCGTTTCATCTCACTCATTGCCCGAGGCAAGTCCAAAGACTAGACCAAGTTTAATGAGGGAGATGGTATAGGCTTCCCCCAGGATGAAGAGAGGATGTAGATATTGTTGAACAGTGGTACCATCTAGCACGTTAACAAACCCTTGCTGAATGCTTGCTATGCACCAAATACTTCAAGAATACTCCACCACAGGGGGAATCAAGCTCCAAGGAACAGAATTATATTAGCTCTGAGGTTTCATGCAATGCTAAAATTCTCAGAATTACTTTTATTCATTATATCAGAATGTTTGCCTAGTTCGAGTACTCATAATCAAGTTTGATGGGAAAGGGGCAATAATATTTCTCAAGGTGGTTCACTCTGAGGAAGGGTAGAAACGGCATTGGTGGGGAAGGTTGCCACAGTCAGAGGAGTAATACAAACGTTGTGTCCCTCATCCCCCAGCCTCACTGTGCACATGTGCTGTTTTATCCTATGTTGACCCTAACTGAGAAATCAGCGCTTCCAGTCTCCTCCAAATTCATCTACAAACCTATGGCAGTCTGTTTGAGCTGCTGTAACATTTGGGTAGCTTATAAGTAGCCGCAGTGTATCTCTCACAGCTCTAGAAGCTGAGAAGTCCAAGGTGCCAGCACAGTCTTGTTCTGGTGCGGGCCCTCATCCTGGTTCATAACCAGCTTCTTCTTGCTGTCCCCACGTGGTTGGAGGGGACTAGGGGTCCTCATGGATTCATGAGGGCTTCACCCTCAGGACCTAAGTAAACACTTTCCAAAGCCCCCACCTCCTAAAACTATCACGTTAGGCATTAGAATTTCAAACTGGGAGGTGGGAGGCACAAAAATTCAGACCATAGCATCTCCCTTGAATCTTATTAAGTTTTATAGTATATTTTCCCAAAGGAAGAAGAATATTGTGTTTATATTATACTCCTCAACCAATGAATTAGACAACCCCTTGGGCTTCCCTGGTGGCTCAGACAGTAAAGAAATCTGCCTGCAATGCGGGGGACCCAGGTTCAGTCCCTGGGTTGGAAAGATCCCCTGGAAAAGAGAATGGCACCCCACTCCAGCATTCTTACCTAGAGAATTCCATAGATAAAGGAGCCTGGGGGCCACAGTCCATGGAATCACAGAGAGTCAGATATGACTTAGCGACTAACACTTTCATTTTCACCATGTATTTATTTTATCTCAAGACTCATTTTGGCTTCCCTAATTAAGAGCTCCATTCTCTGGCTCTTTCGTTGCTCCAGATCCAAGCTTGCCAACTCTCTAACTTTCCTTCTTTATTTCAGTTTTTCGTTCTCTTACTTAAGAACAACAAAATTTCCTTTGTCTTATGCATAGCATATTAGCAATCCTTGTTTGCTGCAGTTCCCCAACCTTGGTGCTTCCTTCTCTAAGGACTCCTCAAGCTATTTTTTTTTTTAGACACAAACAATGACCTCTCTAAGAAGTGTTGTGGTGAAAAATCTCCCATATCCCCTTCCTGTTGCGTTAGCATGAGGGAGCCCTTGGGAACATGAGAAGGGAAGCTGAGACAAGGTCAAATGTAATTGCAGCCTTTTACAGAGATGTTCATACTGGCTCTGACATGTCTAGAAGCATCATCCTTTCAGCCCTACCAAATCTCCTTGCATTCAGATATAAGAACACATGGTGATTGAATATCAATATTGTTATGTGGCAAAATCTTGATTAGGAAGAGCAAGAGGGTTTAGAGCTGAACAGATCTGGGCTCAAATCTCAGCACCATTACTTCCTAGTTGAGTCAGCCTTTGGTAAATTGCAAGCTGCTTAATCTCTCTCAGCTCCTCCTTCATCTCACATACATGCACGCACACACATACACACACACAATAAAAGTACACACTTCATGTAAAGGATGAAAACGTGGGATATACAAAGCACTGAGAACAGTGTTTGGCTCTAAGTAGGTGCTCAATCAGTGGAAATTGGTTTTTGCACCTCTAAAGGAAGAAATAACTACCTTTCTCATTGGCAATTTTAAAATCTTTATCCTTTACTAAGTGGCTAGATATATTCGGGATGATCATTAACTAAATTATATTTTCAATCTTCACAGGTATAATGACTGTAAGCTCCCAATTCTCTCAACTCAATATAATAATTAAATCTTGTTTTTAAAGATTTTGGCAGCTCTAGTTTCAGGACAATGGAGCCATTCTTGTCATCAATGACCAACCAAAGATGATACATGATTACTTTGCAGGTTATATTTTAATAGAATCTGTTATAAAAATAAAGCCAAACAATGGAATTGGAGTTGTTTTCATGTAATACAGTGTCCTTTGACATTCATAACTGTCCCTTCATGTGAGTAGAGTTCATGTGATTGTCTCCAGCATGGATGAGGAAACCAAAGCTCAGACACACGAACAAAGGCCTTTGGAAGATAAACCTTAGGGTTTTTTTCTCTTGTAAAAATTTCATTAAATGAAATAATGATAATAAAAAGCTTCATAAGCTATAAAGGATTGTGGAAATATAAGTAGTTTCTGTGATTGTTCTTATCTTGGAGTAGACAGTCTAATAAGTCCTAGACCTTGAAACTTGCCATTTTTCAGTTCAAACCAAAGCATTTAATTCCATTACCAAAAACTTTAGAAGGTTCTAGCTCTTCCCAGAATACCTTCATCTTGGTTTTCATTCTAAACTAAGGATTTGCTTTTCTTCTAGGCCTGTGTAATGAGGTAGGAGTTAGAAGAGACCTAGTCTTTAAGACCTTCTTTGGAGTCCTTGAAAAGGTGGGTCACTGAGGACCAAGTCCCCAGTAAGAATCAGTAAAAGCTTTGTAAAGAGAAGTAGGTTTAACCCAAGAGCCCTCAACCTCCAGGATCAAACAAACGCCTGATGATCTGAGGTGGAGCTGATGTAATCATAATGGAAATAAAGCATACAATAAGTGTAATGTGCTTGAATCACCCTGAAACCACCCCCGCCCCCACCCCCACCTGTGGAAAAACTGTCTTTCATGGAACCAGTCTTTGGTGCCAAAAAAGGTGGGGGACCACTGATTTAACCCATGCAACCATAGGTTGTGAATACAGAATTGCTTACTAGAGTTCTGTGGATTATTACAAAGTATCTTCTCCTTAGGCCTTTTGTTCAGAGTGGAATTTAAGGACCTTACAATGCTGATGCTTCTGCCTTCCAGTCCTCCTTTCAATTATGTGGCAAATACATCTCCCTCCATTAGTCAGTTCTTCCAGTGTATTGTATGGTTGACCCTGTGGGTTCATCTCCAGGGTTATAGTCACACTAACTATTGAATATTAAAGCATTTCTAAAAGCAGCTTGCAAGTCTGTTTTACTTTATTGCTTTAATGAACTTTTGTAAGTCAATTGTTTTTATGGAATTCCTGGAAAATAGACAAGGCCTGTTTTCCCTTTAACTAAAAATACACTGATTTCACTTACGGAAAGAATCAAGATTATTTCTAGGTGAGTTTAGTCAGCTTTGTACTTCAGAAGAGAGAATGCAATCTTGAGGGAATACATTTACATGTAGATTTTTAATAAAAATCTCCAGTGTCTTTCCATCAATAGACATTCTGAAAATTTCAGCATGTATTCTTTTTGACAACATTGACGTGGCCATTTCAACTTTTAAAAATATCTTATGAAACTGACTTCAGCACATGAAAGTTCAGCATTGGTATATGTCCGTCAACTTAGCTTCAAAATTCAGATTTCAAAGGCATTTATTTTTCTCTTCCCTCACGTAGCCAAGGATGGGTGGTACAAGTTTTCCTGAATTACTGACAGAACCGATTAATCGATTATCCCCTGACTAAACTTTCCTCACCGAGCACCCTATTGCAGTACCCAAGAGTGAGCCAGGTGCTGTCACTAGCTGCTGTCTCTTCTCATGTCTGAGACATGGAGTGCAGGTGGAGGAAAACAGGTCATTAAAGTACAAGAGAGCCAGGTGCCATTACACTGTTCCCCCTATATCCCTCACTCCTTAATAGACTTTTAGAATCTATCTACGGCTCAGTGGGAAAGAGATTTGCCAACTCCTGCATCAAGAGGATTTTTAAATAACAGTGCGAGCTAATGGTTCTGAGCTGAATTGTGTTCCCCCAGCCCCCAATCATGTGTTTCCGTCCTAACCCCCAGTATCTCAGAATGTGATTGTACTTGGAGAGAGGGTCTATAAAGAAGAAATTAAGTTCAAGTGAGGTCACTGGGATCCAAAGCCCAGTGTTCTTATAAGAGGAGGCAATTAGGACACAGACACAGAGAGCTAACCATTGAAGACCTAGGGCCTTCCCGTGGCCATCCACAAGCGAATCAGAGAAGCCTCAGAGGAAACCAGCCCTGCTAACTGATCTGGGAGTTCTAGCCTCTAGAACTGTGAGAAGATACATGTCTGTTGTTTAAGTTACCTAGTCTGTCATGCAGTCCTAGAAAACTAATACAGTAAAACGAAACATGTGCACACACACACACACACATTTAGATTACTTTAGGGTCTGTAAGCAGAGTCCCTAGAAATAGTGGGCCACTGCCACTGATTCTGTTGTTACTCCTGGTCCCCATCCTACCAAAAGTTGAAAGGTATATTCTCCATAATCCATTAAAAGGACTATGTGAGGAGCAAAGATTAGTGTTATCTCTAGGAGGTGCAAAGCCCTTCAACCCTCTGTCTTCACTTCTACATCTCTCCCTGATGATAAAATAACAGAATTGGGGTTATCTACCCCTATGATTACTGTGAAGATTGTATGAGTGTGCGTGTGTATGTATGTGTATTGGGCATAAACCTGTTAAGGACACATCGTAAGCATTATGTGTTTGCCTTATTGTTACTTTCATCATTATAGGCTTCTTGAAAGAATTTAGTAAAGCAAAATATATAAACCATAGCCTTCTCAACATTGCAGATATCCAATAAGTTAAAGCTGGTATATTGACTTGTAGTTAAAGGTACAAGCTTTGAAATCGACAAATGTTGATTAGAATCCTGGCTCTTTCTTTCCTTCCCTCCCCGCAAAGTCTGGTTCTCTCTGTCTCCATCTCAGTTAATGGCAACTCCATGCTTCCTGTTCCCAAGGCTGAACATCTCGGTGTCATCCTTGGTTATTCTTTTTCTTGCAAGCTCCACAGTGTGCCATCAAACCCTGCTGATTTTACCATCAAGATATATCCAGAAACTAAACTTTTCACACCACCTCCACTGCCAATACCACCATGGTCCAAACCACTCTGATCTCTCTCCCGGCTTATTATCAACATCCCAAACAGTTGATAAACAGTTTATCCTGTTTATAATAGCTTATCCTGTTTAACAGCATCCTAAACAGTTTTCTTATTTCTTTACTTTCTTCCTTTTGTTTTGTTCTGGATACAGCAGACAGAATCCTTTTAAAACATTTCACTCCTCTGCTCAAAACTCTTCAGTGGCTCTCCAAGATAAGAACCAAACTTACAAGGCCCTACTAGGCTCTATGTAGTCTGCGTGCCCCCTTACCCCTGCCTTACCTAGCTGACTTCATTTCTTCCTTCTTTCCCCTTGCTTGCTCCTCTTGGACGACACTGACCTCATTAGCTGCTTTTTGAACAAAGCTGGTCGACTTCTGCTTCAGAGCCAGTGTACTTGCTGTTTCTTCTGCCTAGAATGTTCTCTTTCTCACAACTCTCAGGTTGCAGCTTCCCTGGGAACTCTATTTAAATTTGCATCCCTCACCCAACTGTCTTTATCCTCATCTTTCTAGATTATTTTTTCATAGATTTATCTCCTAAAACTCTATTCATTTCATTTTTGCCTTGTCAACTGTCCACACTATAATGTAAGTTCTTGAGAGGAGGGACTATTATTTATTATGTTATTTGCTGAATTGCCAGTGTTTTGAAATACTAGGAAAGAGTAAGTAATGGACAAAAGGAGAATTGTAAGAAATTTAAGGAACTTAAACAACTCAGCCTGTGGGTTTTATTATTTTCACACATTCTGGCACATGTCAGAAGTTCCAATGGGCTTTTATGATTTATAATTGAATGTCAATAAAAGTGTGTGGGTCAATAAAATATTTAGTTCTCTTTTTCCAGAGAACTTTTTGTTATTGTTGTCATTCACAAATAAATAGACTAGAAAACCCTCATATATTTTACCTCATATATATAAAGTGACAATAATGATAGAATCCATTTACTGTGCGTGCATGCTAAGTCGATTCAGTTGTGTCTCACTCTTTGCTGCCCTGTGGACAGTAGCCCGCCAGGCTCCTCTGTCCATGGAATTCTCCAGGCAAGAATACTGGAATGGGCTGACATGCCCTCCTCCAGGGGATCTTCCCGACCCAGGGATCTAACCTGAGTCTCTTATGTCTTCTGCGTTGGCAGGCAGATTCTTTACCACTAGTGCCACCTGGAAAGCCCTCCATTTACTGTATATTTAATATATTCAAGGAATACATTATCTTATTTTGTAATTTAAAAATGCTTAATGTATTTCCCATTTCAGAAATAAATGGTGGATCTGGGTTCAATATATGGATTTAGAATCCATAGCTAGTAGTAACTACAAAACCTGGTTCTTATCATCCCTCTGATGTACCACCCAATTATTAGTATATTTATTCCCTTTGGGAATATATAACATATTCATCATTATTTGAAAAAAAAGTTCTAGAAAGTAATAATTTTAAGTATGAATTTAATAGGAAGTTTCATATTTATTTTTGGAAACTGTTAGCTGTTTCTTGTCTAACTTGAACATAAGCCAATAGGCAAGGGCCAATTATGGGTTTGATTTAAGACTACTTCCCCTAAATGTTTCTACTTCCCTCAAAATGTTCAAAACTGATTGTAAAAAAATTTAGTAAGATATAAGATTTCATAGGCTTTGTGTACTAAAAAATTTGACTGGTCTTCTTCCTTGGTTCCTAGGAGGTGACCTCTAAACCCTTGGAATTTCCTGAATAATAGGAGTTTCTTTGTTAATTATGATGGGTTTGAAGATAATTTATGTTAACCAGATGATTCAGGATGCGCCCAGTCATGCCAAAAAAAACCACTCATGTGATTGGAGGGTTGGGACTTTGAGCTTTGAGATTGCCAGCCCAATCTCTAGGCAGGGAAAGGCTGTTAGAGATTGAGTTCAACCTTGGAACTAATGATACAATCAGTCATGGCTACACGATGGGAACCCTGATAAAAACTGCAGACATTAAAGCTCAGGTGAGTGTCCTTGGTTGGCAATACGGTGTACCATCACACATCCATGAGGAGGGTAATGTGTCCCGATCATCCTGTGGGGGAGACAAAAATGTAACTAGCTTCATGTTTGGAACCCTCCCAGACCTCACCCAATGCAAACTTCCTCTTTAACTGATCCTGACTTATATCCTTACGATAATAAAACTATAATCTTTACTATAGCACTATTCTGAGTTCTGTGAGTCATTTTAGTGAGTTACTGAAACTGAGGGGGCAGTGGAAACCTATACATGTTTAGCCAGCTGGTAAGAATTGTGGGTATCCTGGGGACTCCTAAACTTGTGGTTAATATCTGAAGGCATGGCAGTCTTGTGCCCTTAACCGGACAAGTTTTGCCCAACTCTGGGTAATTGGTGTCAGAAGTCATTGCAGCTTTCTTTCTCTTCCTCTATCCAAATATTTAAACTTCTTTTAATAGAAATATTCCTGAATAAATACTGGCGATTTTTAACTTAAGGCATCACTTCCCCTTTGTTGAAGGAGATAGTACTTTAACAGTGACAGATTCATTCACGTGATTCATTATGTAAGATAACTGGATTGTCATGGTCCCTTTGAGAAGATACAAATCTTCAAAAGCTGTATCTCAAATATCTAAGGACTTTACTTTGAATCTTCAAATGACTTTAAAATTAGAAGTCTGATAAGAGGAAATTAAAGCTCATGATCATTTCCATAAGAAGGTGAAAAAATAGATTGCCATGGTTTCATCCAGAAAGTACAAAATGTAAAAGATCTCTGTGTGTCTCTAAGATAGATTTTAATTTAGTTTCAAGATAAATTTAAATAAAGATAATAACATGAAGCAACCCCTTATGGCCATTCTTAAACAATGGTAAAATAAACCTGAACACACATTTCTCTTAATCTGGAAGATGTTCTTGTATATTTGATTAAATGTAGCTTTGAGAGGCTCAAAGAATTCTATGCCTTATTACTAACACTTCCTGTAAGACTATTAGAACTACACCCAGAAAAAAGTAATCCCATTGATTCTTCACTCAATCGTATCTTTGAATGTTCCTTAAGAGAAAGAGTAATATTTGAAACTTCTTTATTGCTATTGTTTGTAGGGGGATGTCATGATTTTTAAATGCTACCATTTTTATATACATAGTTTCACTGGACAAGTCAAAGAGTATATAGACTTTTTATTCTTTTTGGAAGTAGCTCTACATCATAGGTTCCAAATGACAGAGACATGGCAAGGCAATCCTAATGGCTCCTGAGGCATCTCAGTTCTGGATGGGATTGTGTTCAAAAAGACTTAGTTCAATAATCAAAGATAATTTTCAAAGCATTTCATTTCTTACTGGAAATCAAGAAAGACCCAATTGAAAACTTATACTAGAATGTTTAAAACCCTCTCCCTCCATTTCTCAATCTTCTTATACACAGAAGCCTCAGAATTTTTTACTGGTAAAAACTGCAGAGGATCTACAGCACCCAGCTTCTAATCACCATTCTCTCCCTCTCCTCCAGCCCCTACATCTCTTCCTGATCTCTAAATGATGAAGACTAACCTGACCTCATATCCTACCCTCTTCATGAAAACCCTGTCACTTTAAGAAAGGAGATAAGTGAAAGGATTGGGAAATTAGATTTGAGTTTCCAGGGTGCTCTTTTTCAGATTATTATAGTCACTGCTATTAACTCGATAACAGTGATGATTGTTTTCCTTCACATCTTGTCTTTGGTGGATCTGTTCTAATGTACCCATTCACTTTGCAAAGTCTACATGAAAACATCTAATATTCTAAATTATATTATATACAAAAGTAATGCTCAAAAGAGCAACAGATTGCTGATCTAATGATAAATGCACTTCTTGAAAGAACTGTTTATTTAAGAAGGTTTTTTATGATATGTTCAACTCATACATTGTCACCATCACTGACAAGCATCTAGCTCAAGCAAGACCACTTTGTTAAACATATTACAGCAGGATCCTCTCTGATCCACCTCCCAGAATACTGGAAATAAAAGCAAAAATAAACAAATGGGATCTAATTAAAATTAAACGCTTCTGCACAACAAAGGAAAATATAAGCAAGGTGAAAAGACAGCCTTTGGAATGGGAGAAAATAATAGCAAATGAAGCAACTGACAAACAACTAATCTCAAAAATATACAAGCAACTGCTGCAGCTCAATGCCAGAAAAATAAACAACCCAATCGAAAAATGGGCCAAAGAACTAAACAGACATTTCTCCAAAGAAGACATACAGATGGCTAACAAACACATGAAAAGATGCTCAACATCACTCCTTATGAGAGAAATGCAAGTCAAAACCACAATGAGGTACCATTTCACGCCAGTCAGAATGGCTGTGATCCGAACGTCTACAAGCAATAAATGCTGGAGAGGGTGTGGAGAAAAGGGAACCCTCCTACACTGTTGGTGGGAATGCAAACTAGTACAGCCACTATGGAGAACAGTGTGGAGATTCCTTAAAAACCTGGAAATAGAACTGCCTTATGACCCAGCAATCCCACTTCTGGGCATACACACTGAGGAAACCAGAATTGAAAGAGATACGTGTACCCCAATGTTCATCACAGCACTGTTTATAATAGCCAGGACATGGAAGCAACCTAGATGTCCATCAGCAGATGAATGGATAAGAAAGCTGTGGTACATATACACAATGGAGTATTACTCAGCCATTAAAGAGAATACATTTGAATCACTTCTAATGAGGTGGATGAAACTGGAGCCTATTATACAGAGTGAAGTAAGCCAGAAAGAAAAACACCAATACAGTATACTAAAGCATATATATGGAATTTAGAAAGAGGGTAACGATAACCCTGTATGTGAGACAGCAAAAGAGACACAGATGTATAGTAGTCTTTTTGACTCTGTGGGAGGGGGTGAGGGTGGGATGATTTGGGAGAATGGCATTGAAACATGTATAATATCATGTAAGAAACGAATCACCAGTCTAGGTTTGATGCAGGATACAGGATGCTTGGGGCTGGTGCACTGGGATGACCCAGAGAGATGATGCGGGGAGGGAGGTGGGCAGGGGGATTCAGGATTGGGAACATGTGTACACCCGTGGCAGATTCATGTTGATGTATGGCAAAACGAATACAGTATTATAAAGTAAAATAAATTAAAAAAAAAAAAACAAAACAGAAAGCAAAAAACCAACCACATTGTAAGCCAACTATGTGCTGTGCTTAGTCACTCAGTCATGTCCGCCTCTTTGCAATCCCATAGACTATACTTCAAGTTAAAAAAGAAAATTGTGTTTAAAATACATAAAAACATGTATCTTTTGAGGATGTGGCTAAAAACTCACCATGTCTACTTTAAACATTGCATTGACTAATAACAAGATGTAATTCAGGGCGTGACTCTCTCAATGTCAGTTCTACAGTATCTCAGATTTCCTATATTAGTGACAAAAATTAAAAACATAGAACAAATTAAAAAAATATTACTGACATTATTTCTTAATAAATGTTGAAACAAGCACCTAGGTGGCCAGCTGAATAGCTTGCCTGCTGCTTGTTTAGTCATTTCATGGGACGAAGCTATTAAATGAGAACATTTTGATAGAAGAATGTCCGTCAGTGTCAACGTAAATGCCTCAGGTTTGCCTCATATATATATATATATATATATATATATATATACATGTATATATATATATATAAGCATGTTTCAAAATACTTTCGCATTGTCATTGCTCCTTTAATTAGCCTAGATGCAGTTGGATTCAACAATTGGGATGCTGACTGGTTAACTTGATTATTGTTGTTTATTACTTTTTTGTCCCACCCAAGTAAACTATCTCCTCACCCACTGTTAGCACATTCTGTAATTTTCCTCCCAGGAGGTGGAAAATTTTGTTCTTTTGTACCACTGCTTGTGCTCCATTGCTTTATTGTTTTAACAAAACTTAACCAGATTTCAGCTCTATGAACGTTTTAGTTAGAAGGTTTCTGTTTTATCTTCACTAACATTAGCCTTTTTGGTAATTACATGGTTCATTACAAAAAACGACAGGCTTTGTTTGATTGCTGCACACTTTTATTGTTTTTGTTTATTTGTTTTTATATTCAGCACACTTAAAAGGAACTTTATTATTCTGGTGTTCTCAGTTACCTGGTGAATTAGCATGCGGTTTGTTTACCAAGGATTGCTGGTAGCTTCGGGAAATGCAGTCATTAGAATGTATTCTCTGCTACTTAATTGGGTGGAAATTGTATTCCTGGTTATTTTACAATCTAAAGATTACATTTTAATGTAACTCTCAATGTTGTTTTTCTGTGTCGTGCTTTTTTCGGGGGTGAAATTACTTGATATGAGCTGTTCTATCATGAGGAAAAAAAGCTGTTCTAAAACTGAGACAGCTGGTAAATGAACTTGTGAAATTTCAGGAGAATCAAAAATTTCATTGTCCTAAAATAGGACTGAGTAACAGAAACAATCTTAAGGTTAGTCTGTGGGACTGGGTGGCCCACAATACAGAAAAGACCCAATTATCTGATATTCACAAAACTAGTGCAGAACTTTTTGATACTGTGTTATGCATAGATAACTGGTAATTGGTGTTTGAAAGAATAACCTTAAAGCAATTCAAATATTTCAGGAACTAGCAAATAAAGACTCAGTTGTATTGCATGAGATTTTTAAGGATTAGATTTTATTATGCTTAATTATTTTGATCATACATTGTGTTTACATATACAGTATATTTTATACTATATATAGTATATATACATAAACAATATAATATTTTATGTATTAATTCTTGAATAATGAGAAGTTTGCATCTCTCAGGAACTTGGGACAAATTAGTTTTCTATGATGAATGCCTGTAATTTAAAGGAGTCTAAAATCAATCTATGTTCTACTGAATTTTGCTCTATAGCAGATGACATCTCCAATGAGTTCCAGTTTATTGTACATTCACGCTATGATAACTATAGCAATTAATCACTACTATCACTGTGTATTTTAAGTTCTGATGGATATGAACTGAACTCTTTAAAACAGTAGAGGACTCACTGACTTTGCATTAATTGGTTCTTAGAATAGAAATTTGCCATAGTTATGATATGCATCCATATACATTGTTTCCTCAGCTCTTTTTATGTGATCTGTCTCTGGTCCTTTCTGATGGCTAACCAGCATTGTAAGCATTGACTTAATTCAGTCTATGCCATTATAGTATCAGGGATCGCAGGCAGAGTCTTATCCGCTGTACCAGCAGGGAAGTCCTCTGCCTGTCTGCATGTGGTCTTCTCTCCTTTTCTTATAAGAAGGATATAGCAGTGATAAAGAATCTGCCTCCCAATGCAGGGGCTGCAAGAGATGTGGGTTTGATCCCTGGGTCAGGAAGATCCCCTGGAAGAGGAAATGGCAACCCACTCCAGTATTCTTGCCTATACAATCCCATGGACAGTGGAGTCTGGTGGACTACAGTCCATGAGGTCTCAGCGTCGGACAAGACTGAATGAGCACATGCAATCATAAGCAGCTGAAATCAGAAAACTATATAGGAGAAGCCAGCATCTCCAGACTTCCCTGACTGCTGTTTTCAGCATGTTTACAGGTTTCTTCTTTCGATTGCCTACCATCCCAGAGTGACAAGATAGGATTCCAAACGTATATATACTTTATGTGTGTGTGTGTGTGTGTGTGTGTGTGTGTGTGTGTACCTTCGAATATTATCGTGGGAAGTCCTTAATATTTTAAAAATTATTATTTCTACCTAGTAACTAATCTTAAAACACAAACACATTTTAAGAAATCTAATGAATAAATGATAACTAGTGCACCATGGCAGTAAAAAGTATCTTCCTTAGGGAGAACTGACATGTTAACCAAATCCAGGCAGCAAAATAAATTAATGATTCATTCAACAACTTTACCCTGGGTGGCAAATAAGCATTTTGTGCTCAAGCAATTAGATAAATAAAAAAAGATGGGTTACCTATCCTGTTATACTTAAAATTTTAGAGGTTGAGCTGTATTTACAAAACTGAACTTGATTGATATTTTAAAACAAACAAATCCACCTTTACCAGGAAAGAGTGATATAATCCAGTTTTCCTTATGTTGAAAGTTATGAAAACTAAAAGTAATTGGATTGTTGTGTGATGGGTCTGATGAACAGGCACTCTGTAAATGAGTGAGTGAGCATGCCTGCAGCCAGGAGACTGGTTCAGCCATTAACACCGTGATCTGAAAGAGGCCAACCTCACATGCCCCAGACTTCATTATGTGCGTCTCTGAGGGAGCAGTCTTTACTGTGGCTAATTTAATTAGTATATCATATTCCTACTCCCTGATAATTCCAGGATCTATACTAATTTGGCCAGAGAGTGAAATGAGTCCATTTGAGCTCAAGCCATGAGAAAAAGAATTGTCCAAGTCAATTTGGAGTGTACCTTTTGTCCTCCAAAGGGAGCTCAGGAACTCTGCCTTCCCTTGTCGCCTCACATGAGTCCTTTTGCTGTTCCTAAGAGTAGTCCAAGACCATGACTGTGCTTCAGGTGGGCAGAGTTTCCCAAGAGGTTAAGGACGGCTCCTAGTCACACAGCCTGACCTTAGATGCAGTCTCCACTGGAGCAGGGTGGTGTCACAGGATAAGCGAACAAGCCTGCTTCCCTTAGAAGCTAGCACAGGCTAACTGGGTGTGGTACGAAGACTGTCCTAATGGTCCAGTCTAAATTAGATTGGATTTGGGGACCCAAATTCTAGATGTAAACTGACTGTTATTTTAACTGGGAGACTTCACCAGAAGGCAGGATATAATGATTCAGGATTTCAATATTCTTGGACCCTTCTGTCAAAAGTATTCTAATTTCGCCTTAAATTCACTATCACTCCCTATGATAACATACCCAGAGAGACATTTAACTACTTACAAAATACTGTTTTAAACACAAAATAGCACCTATTTCTATACACTATCTGATAATAATAGCTAATATTCATGTAGTACTTACTGTGTGTGCCAA
This sequence comes from Ovis canadensis, assembly GCF_042477335.2. NCBI lineage: Eukaryota > Metazoa > Chordata > Mammalia > Artiodactyla > Bovidae > Ovis > Ovis canadensis. The sequence goes on along the minus strand of NC_091262.1, from coordinate 62,047,607 downwards.
GCATCATGATAAGTGTTTTGCGTGGAATACCTTATTTAACCTTTAGAACACTGTGTAAAGTAAACATTCTTATCCCTTTGTAATAAAGCCAGGAATCTAGGGCTCCCCTTGAATACTCACTTTTCCTGAATCCAATTCATTCCTATGTCCTTTTATGTCCAGAGATTTCTTGGCTTCAGGCCCCTTGCTTCACCTCTATTAGGCCATTGTGATCTTATACTCACATTACTGTAACAGACTTCTCCCTGGGTGCCCAGATTTCAGTGCTCTCTCTTCTCTGGTCCATTCTGTACCACAGCAAAAATGGTCTTACAGTGAAAATGAAGTCATGTCAATGCTTTGCTTAAAATCTGCTGTTCAGTTCAGTCGCTCAGTCATGTCTGACTCTTTGCAACCCCATGGACTGCAGCACACCAGGCCTCCCTGTCCCAAAGTTTACTCAAACTCATGTCCATTGAGTCAGTGATGCCATCCAACCATCTCATCCTCTGTCATCCCCTTCTCCTCCTGCCTTCAGTCTTTCCCAGCATCAGTCTTTTCATTGAGTCAGCTCTTCCCATCAGGTGGCCAAAGTATTGGAGTTTCAGCTTCAGCATCAGTCCTTCCAATGAATATTCAGGACTGATTTCCTTTAGGATGGGCTGGTTGGATCTCCTTGCAGTCCAAGGGACTTTCGAGTCTTCTCCAACACCACAGTTCAAAAGCATCAATTCTTTGGTGCTCAGCTTTCTTTGTAGTCCAACTCTCACATCCATACATGACCACTGGAAAAGCCATAGCCTGCTGTGATTTCCCATAATAATGAAGTAAAAGCTCATTCTGTACCAGAGGCTACAGTTCTTGCATCCTTTGTGCCCTGTTTACATCTCCACTTCTACTCTGTTCCCATCCCATCGTCTTCTAGTCACACTGGTCATCTTCTAGTTCTTTGAACGGGCCAGGCACGTTCCCCCGTCCTGGTCTCAACATAAAATCTCCCGTCTGAATGGAATGGCTTCCCCCTGTCAACTGGCTGATTCCTTCTTTCAGGAACATTTCCTCCCCACAGAGACCTGCTCTGACCAAACTGCCCATTTTCATTTTTCATCTTAGTCCCTTCTTTATTCTTTTCATAAAGTAAATTACCATGTCCAGTCATTTCATTTATATGCTTGCTTGTCTTTTCGGGGGGAGTAGACTGTGTCTTCCCCTAAAGTATGTATTCCAAAAGAGCATGTCCTGTCACTGTCTTCTCCATCATTGTGCCCTTAGGACAAACTCATAAAGAATGAAAGATGTTTGATAAATGATGTTTGAATGAGGGTGAATTGTTCCGACTTTGAATTTTGTATGGATATCATATTTAAAACAGGAATATGTGAGGATGAACATCAAGTATAAAATTAAAAAAGTATAAAATTAAAAATTTTATGTACATATATATTATATTTATAAACTATATCTTGTTACTCATGAGAGTTGTGTTCTATGAACTTGTTGGTAACAGTGCATTAGCAAATACTGAACCATTACTCCCAGAGGAATTATAAGGTTAGTTTCCTAAAAGGCCTCTGGTCATACATAACATTTTCATTGGTCAGTCATACACAACCTTGTTTTATGTGTATTTCTGTTTAAGGACACCTTATTTAATATATACTGTTGCTTTATTAACATTGAACTCACAGCCAAACAGCGCTGTAACTTGTGCCTGACAAAGTTTATCTAACACATATATTTTCTCCATAAGCACATCACAGCCTTCTGGTGCTTGGGGACACTAGATAGCACTTCCACACTATGGTTGGGAGCCATTTTAAATTGCAAAATCATTAAGAAAAAATACAAAGAATATGTCATTAAATGGACCATGGAAAAGGCATGTTTATGCATGAAAGCTGAAATAAGAAGTCAGAGAGCATCACTGTGTTTGACCTTGATGAGAATGTGCCCATTGGGTGATTCAGTTTTTTCTTGGCTTGGTGCGTGTCTGTATATTTTAGCAAGGAGGCAAATTCATAAATAGATGAAATCCAGAGATAATGGGGATAGACTCTATGGGGGTGTAGAGGAACTAGTATCATCACTATTCTTAAAAATAAAGTTTAAAAGTTAAATTAGCTTTGTTTATGAAAAGCTCATCACATTTTTGTTATTTTTCTCATTGATCATGAACCCATAAAAGCTTCATCCTGTGAGGACAGGGAAGCATTGCCCTGCATTAGGCTAGCTAGCAACTCATTCTCTCACCAGACTTGCACAAATATAACAACAACTTGTTTTAGTAAGGTTCATGGTAAATATTGATAAATACATAGTGATTTTAAGAGATTATCATATTTTGAAAGGATAAAACAATATAGAACTGGAGTTCTGAAATCTAGCATCTCCCTAAATCGTATCTGGTCCATATATATATATATATATATGGCATTGTGATGGCTTCTCTTGTTGCAGAGCATGGGCTCTAAGGCATGCAGGCTTCAGCAGTTGCGCTTCCTGGGCTCAGGCTCAGTAGTTGTGACGTACAGGATTAGTTACACCACAGCATGTTGGATCTTCCCGCAGCAGGGACAGAACACATGTCTCCTACATTGCCAGGTGGATTCTTTACCACTGAGCCACCAGAGAAGCCTCATATCTGGTCCTTGTCTTTGACCTGAGAATGACCACATCCCTTGACTGAGTAAATACACCAAAACAGAACTTTTGTGTTTCATAACCATACTGTAGCAGGATTTTTCTTTTTATACTTTTTTTTTTCTTATTGCAAAAGCACTACATGTTTACCACAGAGAATTTTGAACCTCTAAGTAAGCAAAAAGAGACAAAAACAAGTTGCATACATCCATACGTATATCACCCCTTTCTTGCATGCAGAGTTCATCACTGTTTATTTTTCTGTGCATGTCTCCATGATCATTTTCCTAAGCCTACACATGCTGGTTTCTCTTTTCCATGAGTGCAGGAGCAGGAACACTTTCTCTTCTTCACGTCTTCACTGTAGGAGAACTCAATGCACTTCTTTGATGTGACAGCCCATTTGCTGGGGTGGGGTATATAGGCACTGGCAAAGAAGAATCCATTTAGCCCACTATTTTCAGGTAGACTCCTGGAAAAATCAAGAGTGTCAGATTTAAGAGCAAAGTGGTATAGAGTTGCCCCTTAGAGTCAGAGATCTGACAGTTTGTTTCTTCAGCTTGTATTGGTTTTTAGTTTACCTCTTTGTGATGACAGGTCTGGGACGCAGCTTATGTGCACACCTCTGAATAGACTATCTTTAGACAGTTGAGACAAGTAATTTGTTCTCAGATGCCGGGGCCAGACACCAACAAGCTACCAATACAAGATTTTAAGAAAAGGAAGTCAAATTTTAATGCAATTCGATCTAGATGATTGAGTACTTTCTGATCTCGGAATATGAAATTCCTTTAGAGGAGGCATATAATACTCATATGAGTTATGGTATTTTTTCATATGTCTAGTTAGGTCTGCTGTAATACATTTTTATAAAACTTGAGGAAGATAAGCCTACAATTTTATATTCTATTAGGCTGTCCCTTCAGCTTTCCCAGTGACAATTACTAAGCCAGCAGTAAGCTCTTGAATGATTTGATGATACTGGCTTCAGGTTAAGTCTGATTTTGATATAGCTAATAAGCATGTGCACACTGAAATGCATTCTTGAAGTCTGCTAGAGATATTGATTACACATCAGGAATACATTTAAAGTAATTCATAAGATTCTTGTCAAATCAGTGGTCTGGCACTTTACATGATAGAAGAATAAATGATGATTGATTAGTAAGCATCACATTTAACTACAGAGAGTCTCCTCTAAAAGCTCTTCTGTTACGTTGCATGGACATGCTGCCTTGATGAAATAGCACATTAATTTACCCCTAATCATGATGTCTCACTCATACTTAACATAGAGAGGTCTGTTTACTCTTGTGCTGTGCACCAATTTCAGTTCAGGTGACCCACATTACTTATGCTTCATCTACTTTTGCTTCTGACAACTGCTGTTCATCATCTGGCAGTTTTGGAAAGGTGGGTAAATTTCCTGTTGATACCGCTGTAGGGTGCTGGGCATATTTACATTTTATATGTTAGTTTCATAACCATTATTTTATTTGATAAATTTAGTAATCATATGGAGTATTGAATTGTGGTGTTGGAGAAGACCCTTGAGAGTCCCTTGGACTGCAAGGAGACCAAACCAGTCAATCCTAAAGGAAATCAACCCTGAATATTCATTGGAAAGATTGATGCTGAAGCTCCAATACTTTGGCCACCTGATACGAACAGCCAACTGATTGAAAAAGACCCTGATACTGGGAAAGATAGAAGGCAAAAAGAGAAGAGAGCCACAGAAGATGAGATGGTTAGACAGCATCACTGACTCAATGGTCATAAAGTTGCACAAACTCTGGGAGATGGTGAAGGACAGAGAGTCTGGCTTACTGTAGTCCCTGGGGTTACAAAGAGTAGGACATGACTTAGTGACTGAACAGCAACACGGAGTGGTAGATTCAGATACTGTTTTGGTCACTTTACATAATGAAAATCCAAGTTTAAAATTCAGTGACTTTACATAATAAATTAAATATACTGACAAACAGAGGTACCCCAGTGCCTATTTAAGTGGATATTTTATTTGTAATACTATCATCAATCAATGATATAGCAATGAAGGCTATAGCAAAAATAATAAAAATCTATCTGAAATTTTACTACAAAAAAAATTCAGCGATCTATTCAACCTATCATAACTTGTAAATTTTAAATCCAGATAATTTATTACTTCCTCACTTATGTATTCTCCCGGAATTATATTTCATTTTTTCTGTACTTTAAGGAAGTAAAGGTTTTATTTACTTTTTTTACTTACTTTACCCTTTACTTTTTGAAATTTTTGAAATTTTTTGAAATTTTGAAAAACCAGAAAATCTTACTAAGTGGCCAAAACCTATCTTCTCAAGGGTAAAATTAATTATTAATGTGAGATAGGAAAGATATGGAAACTGTTATTTTGAGCCAAATTCTAAAATAAATAAAAACACTCTTATTTATTTGTAGTATTATAGAAAATAATCATGGATGCCTATTACTAAAATGTCTTTTACACTTTAGTAATTATAAATATGCTATCAAATAATGAATTCCATCCAATTAAAATTTAAAGACATTCAGTTAATTATCAAGATGCTTCACAAATAATGGAGTTTAGAACTAGTTAAGATAGTAATTAGAAAAATCTGAATAATACTGATAAGGTATGCACAAAAATAGAAATGGAAGTAACAGGTAGAGAAACAGATAAAAGAGGGGTTAGATTAGGAGGAGCTAGAGGAAGAGATAAAAGAGAGGTTAAATTAGCAGCTTTCATTCTGCTTCTGACACTTTAATTATCTGAAGGGGTGCTGCTAGATTGTCAACAAAAGTTTCCCAATATAGTTATTTCCATTAACTATAATCATCCCAAGTATACCCATGCACATGTCTTACTGCTCATCCGTAACAGGTGTTACAGACTCAAAACAGTGACATAGTGTTACCTCTCCAGGAAGTTTGGAAGCACAAGCTGGTATCTTGGTGTGACACATGGTCATGTGCCCTTCCCTACTTGAGCAGAGTCCCATGGACAGCTCTTTGATTGTGAAGAAATGAATCCCCTCCTAGAGAGGAATGCTTGAAGACCTTCTTGCTGTTTCTCTGAAGATCCAAGTCATCCCTCCCCAGGCATGCTCCTTCCTAAAGAACCAGCCCCTAAGCCCTGCCCATGACCTTAAACCCAGGGCCATCACTAATGAAACCTGAGCCAAACAGACTTCATTAACAATTTGAATTCTATCTCAGTGTGGTGTATTAGCTTGAAAATGAGATTGTGTAGAGCTGGGAAAGCCTTTTTTTTTTTTTTTAATTTTTCTACCTCATAAGCACTGCAGTAGAGAAAGCTAGACAGCAGTGAGAAGCAGGCAAGGAAAGCAAAGATTGCATATCACTTTGACCAGAGAGAAGAAAGGGAATTCTCAACTTTCTATCCCAGTTTCCCTGTTGGGACTTCCTGCCAACTCAGTAAGATATCTCTATATTACTTGGACAAGGAATGCTTTAGCTTCAGCTTAAATGAGCTTCTGTTTGTTCCAAATAAATGGTCCTTGATTATGGCAACCATGATCTGATTCAAAAGTAGTAGCAACTCTGTGCAAAGGGGCATCTCCTACTGGCCCTGCTACCTGAGACAGGATTTCAGTTGAATTCAATTCAGGTACCCCGATCTCTACAAAGAGGAAATCACCCAGTTCACTCAGACTGATGCCCTTTTAGCAGGGTTTGGCGAGCAATTCTGGCATGTGTCTTGTTCTTGCTAACTTGAAAAATCTATAGGATTTTCAACCTGTAAAGGAGCCTTAATATGATATCAAATTTAGCATCCTTGTTTCAGAAATGAGACAACTAAGAAGTAGAGAGATTAATTCCCTCATTCAGGGCTTGGGAAGTTCTCGGCCCAAATTTCATCTCTTGGCCTTTCTCCTCAAGCTATTGATAGAGAGGTCTTTTAAGTTTTCTTGCCTTGTAAAAAGAAAAAAAAAAAAGAAAGAAAGGTTCTTCCCATAAAACCCCCAGTTGACTTTGTGTATTCATTTAGAATCATGTTATAATCATATATAAAAAAGTCAGAAGTAATAGCGGCTTAAACACATGACCATATATTGCTTTTTTGCTGTTGAATCCTGGAGTGGGTTGCCGTTTCCTTCTCCAGTGTACTGCATTTACCTCACATAAAATCAGTATGAGCATTTGCAGTTTTCCAAATGTAGTGACTGCATGGTCGCCAGGGACCCACCTTGCATTTTTATTTCTACCCTTCCATTCCTGGCATTTGAATTTCATCCTCAGAGTCATCCCAGTAGTCCAATATGGTGTTGGGAAACCATCCATCAAATCTGCATTCAGGGAAGCAAGATGAAGGAAAGAGGAGAGGGAAAGTGCCACATCCTGGCTGTCTGTCTTCTCCATCTAATAGCTCATATTGTAGGTAATAGCTCAGTTTAATGGCCACCTCGGTACCTAGGGAAGCTGAGAAACACATCATTTCAGCCAGACGTTACCATCTTATGTAATCGGAGGTCTCTTACAAAGAAAGAAAGAGTAAATGGATATTGAGACAGCAACTAGACATCTATGCCATTCCCTCCTAGAATTTTTGTCACCAGTTCTTCCTTAAAGGATATCTTTAGAGGGCATCTCAGAATATTGCCAAAAATTAGATGACATCCTATAACCGCAAGAGGCAAAGAAATCCCCAAGTCCCCTCCTTGTGCTATGAGACCGCTAATGCTGTCTGAACCTCTGTCTAGTTCTGTCTCCACTCACCACGCACTGACTCCTTCTATCCTCTCCTGCCAGGGATTTTGCAGCAGCACATACTGACACTGGCAAGACTGAAATATGTTCTACTTACTGTTAAAAAGCTTTTGCATGTTGTTATAGGACTCTAAGTAGGAGAAAGGGACCCTTAAGTCAGTGGGAAAGCAATAGGCACACGTCATCAAAAAAAGCATCTGTAAAATAGCAGATAATAACGGTACCAGCCTCATAGAAATTTTATGATGATCAAATGAGTTAATGCATGTTCAAAGCACTTTGGACACTGTTCTGAAACAAAATAAGTGCCCTCTGAGTGTTTGTTATTGTTATTACTGATTGTTATTTTATTGTTATTACCACGTGGCTTTTTTTTTTTAAATACTGAGAAATATTTAGTGGGAAGCTAGGAAGAAGATGGCTTTGTCCCCAGAATGGAAATTGCTCCCAGGAGAGTCACTAATGGGTATAGACGACAAGGAAGAGACATTGTGTTCGAGAGGCCACTGCTCAAGTGGCTTCTCTAGCACCTGGTTTATCAAGTCGCTCAGTCAGTAAAGCGATCCCTTGCAGTGTGAGTGCTGGAAGATACTCTTCCTGTGAGGGGAGGAGCGTCACATTCCGGGGGTCTTTCAAGCCAGTGATGGGGATGACGTGGCTCTGAGGGTACTTGGAAGAGAACCAATACTCCAAACCAAATGGGAGACATGCTAAGCTGCTTCTTCACAAGTCTGCATCAGCCCATTCCTGGCAAGTTGGTTTCCAGATATCTCTGGGTGAAGCTTTTGCCGACTCACACTTGAGTTTCTTGACCGCATTACAATAAACTACTTATACTTTTGTGGGTTGCATGGGAATTTAATGCTGTTCTAAATTAAGTCGAGAAGAGAACAAGAATGTGTTAATTATATACAACAGTGAACCAAATGTAAAAGCTAAAGTTTTGAAGTTTATTCTTTGAAGCATATTCCTAGTTTTTTTTTTTTTTTTTTAATGAAAGTAAGGAAATGATGAAACCGCTTAATGCTTGAAAAACCTGGGTTGCTGTTAGAACGGTATTTTGAAGGCTGTTAACTTAGTCATTATGGAGAGGCTGGTGTGCCCTTAGTAGTGACAGTAATTAAAGTCTCTGATTTGGAAGTCTTTTTAACCATGATATGGCTCTAAAAATGTGTGAGAAAATTCCTAGAATTGACATTTAGAAAGAAGCTGAGTGACTTTCTGTGGCCTGAGTAAATCACTTCCAGTGCACAGTGAGACAAGGGCAGGAACAAGAAGTATATGGAAAAAGAGATCTGGGGTGAAAAGGAAACATATAATTCTATCAAAATGGTTTTTACTAAAATGCCACAAAGGTCCATTCACCTGGCAATCACTCTTTGCAAAAGGCCTAGGAGAGAGAAATGGCAAAGCTTACAAGGATTGAAATTCACTTCAGATACCTCTTTGGTTTTTCTTTGTCCAGTAGGATAAAGACAAAATGAATTTTTGAATATGATTTTCCATACCCCCCTGTTGTTTAAATCACAAACTACCTCACGTGAGGAATACAAACACCGACCACTTTTTATTTGAAGAGAAAGGAGGCAAAGATGATCAAGGAACATCTCCAACGATCATGGTATTGGCATTCGGGAAATTAGTCTGCCTTTTCCATGACTACCTTCCCTCTCACTCTAGGGCAACTCTCTCTCCTGCTTTCTCAAAGGTGAGTTGGATTCCTCAGTGAAAAATGAGAATCACTCTTAACACCTATCTCATCTATTTGAGTCTAATCAAGGTTCAGTATATAGTAACTGTGTGTTTCTTTTGCATGTCAAGTGAACAAGAGCATCTGTTAAATTTGCACATTTGCAGTACAGTCTGAAATATAGGAATAGAGATATGAGTTATGGTATGCTTCATAATCTTTTCTTTAGTTGCTCAGTCATGTTCAACCTTTTGCAACCCCATGGACTGTAGCCACCAGGCTCCTCTATCCAATAAAATGCTACAGGCACGAATACTGGAGTGGGTAGCCAGTCTCATCTCCAGGGGATCTTCCCGACCCAGGGACTGAACCCAGGTCTACTGCAGATTCTTCACCGTCTGAGCCACCAAAGTCCTGTATTAATTGATGATCATTTCCTAGTTAGTAATCAAGATTTTACCTGATCGCAAAAAAATTTATTTATGGAGTAGGGGCTGGAAAATTAAATAACAACTCTCAATCTTGCAAGTAGAGAAAGATCCAAGAGATTCAGATTGTATCTACACACTGCATTTGGATTCTAAAGCATGACTGAGGACACCAAGATTAAGACTCTTTCCAAAGGAAGGAGAGCTTCCCTGAGGGGAGGAATGTGGGAGCTTGCTGGCCTGCAAGCTGACAGGGTAGGAGGAAGAAAAACAATGTTCAAATGAATCTGTGAGCTTTTATAGAAGGAACAAGTATCACATGAGGGGAGGGAGGAAGTTGTGGGAGGTCCATGATGACTCACTTGGGTTAAGACCAGGACAATTGGCCTGAAATGACACCTAGAATATCCACTGCCTGCTTACCAGTCACGGAGACTGGGTAATATTAAAAACAAAGGGTATTTGAGATAAAAAAGCAGGACAAAGTGACTTTGTGGTCCTGGAAAGATACTTCCTGTCTGACTTTGGCTGGCAGCTGAGATTCTGACTGGAGGCTTGAGCCCCTGGGTCCTTGCTTTGCAAGGCAGCTTTTCTTGAAAGCTGGAGCCTGCCCAGTTTCCTCCTGGCACAGGCTGTGGGCCCATTTAAATTCTTTTAAAAAATGCTTTTAAAAACTGTTGTATTATTTTTATGTGCTATTACAAGTGCCTATTGTAGAGGGTTCAAGGACTTTGAGGGCTGATCAATGTAAAAAATGCCATGGAAGGCAGAGTAACATACAGGGCTGTGGGAGGGGAAGTCCTTCACAGCCTGAGACCTGCAGAGGCTTCAGGCAAGGAGGCATCCAAAATGGGAGGGAGGAGGGAAGAGACTCTTGGAGGAGAAGAAGATCACAGGAAGGCTTCCACTTCGAGACAGTGTTACTGTGAAATGTCAGGGGGTCTCTGGGTCTGAGAGCCCCAAAGGGCCATAGCAGCTTGGGGTCTTATAACCAGGCTCTATCTTATCAATGGATAATGATGGGCTGCCGCTGTCCAGTGAAGGTACGTAGGGTAAGCAGAGCAGACAGGCTTTAAATAGGTAAAAATCTGCTTGCATGCTCTATTTTGAAAATAATTGGATGTGTTAAAATTCGAGTTTGGTGCTGGGGGTTGCTTTTGAGCTAATGTATCAGCAAAGGAATAAACAACCTAGTCTATGCATAGAAGCCGTCTTTCATTCTTTATATAACACCTGTGATAAATGTTTAATATAAAATATTCAAACAGTACAACAAATAAAAAGAAGAAAGTAAATGCAACTCCATATCCTTCAACCAATAAATAAGTACAGTTAACATTTTGATCTTTATTTACTTTTCTCTCTCATTCTCTCTCTCACACACACACCAATATAAACAATTTTATGTAAATAGAATCACATATAGTATCAAGCTACTAATCCCTAACTTTTCTTGATTCAACAATACTATTACAGGCATAAGCATAGATCCATATTGTAATTTTTATTTTTGCATAGAATTCTATTGTATGTTCATGCTCTAATTTCTCTTTAAAAATCCCTATCAGTGTGTATTTCAGTTTAATATGATAACTAATGCAAAGAATTCTTCAATTACCATCTTGTGTGTTGTTTTCTAATTTCTGTGAATTCATAGAAGTGGAATTACTAACTCAAGGTGTATGAATATTTAACATTATTGATACCAATTGCCATATTGCCTTCCAAATTTTTATTAATTAACTTATACTCCCATGTTTATTCATGAACTTTAGATTAAGTTAGACTGTCAGGAAGGTTAAAATATGACATGAACTGAGATGTGTAAAAGTTGCTGTGAGCAAAACTGCATTCTTAAAAATGTATTTGGCAGTATACTAACACATATATATGGAATTTAGGAAGATGGCAATGACGACCCTGTATGCAAGACAGGGAAAGAGACACAGATGTGTATAACGGACTTTTGGACTCAGAGGGAGAGGGAGAGGGTGGGATGATTTGGGAGAATGACATTCTAACATGTATACTATCATGTGAATTGAATCGCCAGTCTATGTCTGACGCAGGATGCAGCATGCTTGGGGCTGGTGCATGGGGATGACCCAGAAAGTTGTTATGGGGAGGGAGGTGGGAGGGGGGTTCATGTTTGGGAATGCATGTAAGAATTAAATATTTTAAAATTTAAAAAATAAAAAACTAAAATTAAAAAAAATAAAAAAAAATGTATTTGGAACAAGAAGGTGATCACAAAAAGGATAAATCTGTAGTCCCTTCTCTCTAGTAGATGGTCCACCTTGGACTTCTCAGAGAAAGCAGAGGCAATGGGGCGTGAAGTTTCTCAGCCATCCGTTTCTACTCTCAACCTCAGTTCCATTCTGGGTCACCTGCCATGTTCAAGGAAGAGTATTTCCACTTCTTCCTGAAGTTCTTGGTCTCAGAGTATTTCATAAATTTGTCACTTTCTCACTCTCCCCATCAAATACTTTAAACTAGAAATCTGTTCAAAGCATCTTTGCTCTAAAAGCAGTATCCTTGACATACAGTCCCTTCAAGTCCTCGCCTGGGGCAAGAGAAACGTTTGCCAAGCCCCAAGCATGTGAAAGTGCATATGAAAATACCCAGTACACCTTTCTATCCTGAGAAAGCATTTCTGGGATTCTTAAAAACCCTTGTCATACTTTTGTTATATACATCAGACTTATGATCAGTCCAAGTGATAATTTATAATCCTCCCTTAACCGATTAGAAATTAGTACATAGAATCCTTTCTCCTGTGGAATGAACTCCCTCTTTGTCTTCCCTATTGGCTCAAGCAGTAAAGAATACACCTGGAATTCAGGAGACAAAGGCAACATGGGTTCGATCCTTGGGTCAGGAAGATCCCCTGGAGGAGGAAATGGCAACCCCCTCCAGTATTCTTGCCTGGGAAATCCCACGAACAGAGGAGGCTGATGGGCTATAGTCCATAGGGTTGCAAAGAGTCAGACACAACTGAGCGCTCCAGGCAGGCAAGCCTGTGACTATAACATAACTTGGCCTCATATCTATTCCTTCCTATGTCAGCTTGTGGAGACCCACTGAACTCTCCTTGAATGACCTGGTGTCCTTCTGCTTGGCAAATTCAAAAACAAATTCAATTCAGGTTTGCTCTGGTGGTCCTTGTCTTATTTTTGACTCCGCTTTCTTTTATTTCCTTGCACCACTTAGGAGTGGTCTACAGGTCGTGCCTCTACTTTCTCCCTTTCCCCTTATTTTTCATCCCACTGAAAAATGCTTTCTGCTTATACCAAACTAACTGATGCTGCTTTTCCCAAAGTCATCAAAAATTACTTCTAATTTACTACGTCAGTGGTTTATTTTTACTCTGCATTCTAGGTGATCTTTCTGTGGAATTTGAAAATTTCTGCCTTGAAATTCCCTCCATCCTGGTTTCCTGAACACTATTCCCTCGTTGATATGATATGCATGCTTAGTTGCTCAGTTGTGTCCAACTCTTTGTGACTCCGTGGACTGTAGCCCATCAGGCTTCTCTGTCCATGGGATTTTTCAAGCAAGAATACTGAAGCTGGTTGCATTTCCTTCTCCAAGGGATCTTCCCTACCCAGGGATTGAATCGAATTCTCCTGTGACTCCTGCATTGCAGGTGAATTCTTTACCCACTGAGCCACTGAGGAAGCTTTCCTTTTGATGAGAAAAAAGAGAGTGAAAAAGCTCACTTAAGACTAAACATTCAAAAAACTAAGATCATGGCATCTGGTTTCATCACTTCATGGCAAATAGATCAGGAAAAAGTAGAAACAGTGACAGATTTTATCTTCTTGGACTCCAAAATCATTGGAGATGGTAACTGCAGCTATGAAATTATAAGACATTTGCTCTTTGGAAGAAAAGCTGTGCCAAACCAAGACAGTGTATTAAAAGGCAGAGCCATCACTTTGCCAACAAACGTCCACATAGTCAAAGCTATGGTTTTTCCAGTATTCATGTACAGGTGTTAGAGTTGGACCATCATAAAGAAAGCTGAACCCTGAAGAATTGATGCTTTCAAATTGTGATGCTGGAGGAGACTCTTGAGAATCCCCTGGACTGCAAGGAGATCAAACCAGTCAGTCCTAAAGGAAATCAGTCCTGTATACTCGTTGAAGGATTGATGCTGAAGCAGAAGCTCCAATACTTTGGGCACCTGATGCAAAAAGCCAACTCTTTGGAAGACTCTGATGCTGGGAAAAATTGAAGGAAAAGGAGAAGGAGGCATCAGAGGATGAGATCGTTAGATAGCATCACTGACTCAATTTAATGACTTTGAACAAACTCTAGGAAACTGTGGTGGCTCCAACAATAAAGAATCTGCCTGCAATGCAGGAAACCTTGTTTTGATCCCTGGATCAAGAAGATCCCCTGGAGATGGGAATGGTGACCCATTCCAGTATTCTTGCCTGGAGAATTCCATGGACAGAGAAGCCTGGTGGGCTACAGTCCATGGAATCATGAAGAGCTGGACATGACTGAGCAGCTAACACTTTCACTTTCACTGGGAGATAGTGAAGAACAAAGAAGCCTGGCATGCTGTAGTTTATGGGGTCACCAAGAGTCAGACGTAACTTAGCGATTGAACAACAACAGATTCCCTCATTGCTTCCCTTCTACCTCTGACTTATTCTTAGCTTTTTTCTCTCTCTGGTTTCTCTCCTTTAACGATTCCCTTAAACCTAAGGCCTGTGTATCAGTCAGTTCTTTCTATATAACAAACCACTCCAAAGCTCTGAGGTATGGAACAATGATTTATTTTACATCCTGTCTGCAAGTTGACTGGAGATCAGATTATCTAGCCAGAATTCAGCTGGGCTTAGTTCCAAAGACAAGTTGACTCCAGATCATTTCCATGATTCTCTCATTCTCTACTGACTAATAATAGCCTGGCTTGGGGCATATCCTTTTTGTAGTGATGGTGAAAGTCCAAGAGGCTAAGCCCAGCCATGCTTGCACATTTCAGATTTCTGATTGTACTGAATCTGCTGACATCTCACCTCCTAAGCAAGTTACATGGTCAAACCCAAAATCAAGGGAAAAAGAAATATCTTGGGCTTACCATGAAGCCATGACAAGGAGTGGTTGCATACTATTACTAGTGGTTATCAAAGAATTGTTACTAGTAGCTTAACCTATTAAATATAACTTAACTGCCTAGAAGGCTCTGTGTGATCTGACCTTAACTATGTCTATAGACTTGTTACTTGACACTTCTTCTTCATTCTTCATTTATGTTCCAGACATAAAGCTGAATTTTGGTTCCTTCATCACCAAGCTCTTTTTCTTAGTCTATGCAATCTTCAGGTTTTAGTATAAGTATCACTTTCTGTGGAAGTCTTCCCAGTCCCTCCAGATTAAGTCATATTCCCTTGTTATATCTGCTTATAGACTGACACAATTTTTCTTTGTTGCATTTACCACGTTTTTGATGACATAATCCGTTTGTTTATATACTTGATATCTTTCTCCCTCCCTGGAATTTAAGCTCCATTATTCTATGATTTTTCCTGTGGTCATGTATGGATGTGAGAATTGGACAGTGAAGAAGGCTGAGCGCCAAAGAATTGATGCTTTTGAACTGTGGTGTTGGAGAAGACTCTTGAGAGTCCCTTGGACTGCAAGGAGATCCAACCAGTCCATTCTGAAGGAGATCAACCCTGGGATAACTTTGGAAGGAATGATGCTAAAGCTGAAACTCCAGTACTTTGGCCACCTCATGAGAAGAGTTGACTCATTGGAAAAGACTCTGATGCTGGGAGGGATTGGGGGCAGGAGGAGAAGGGGACGACAGAGGATGAGATGGCTGGATGGCATCAGGGACTCGATGGACGTGAGTCTGAGTGAACTCTGGGAGATGGTGATAAACAGGGAGGCCTGGCATGCTGTGATTCATGGGGTCGCAAAGAGTCGGACACGACTGAGCAACTGAACTAAACTGAACTGATGCTAAGATTCCTAAAGGAGATCAGTCCTGGGTGTTCATTGGAAGGACTGATGCTAAAGCTGAAACTCCAATACTTTGTCCACCTCATGCGAAGAGTTGACTCATTGGAAAAGACCCTGATGCTGGGAGGGATTGGGGGCAGGAAGAGAAGGGGATGACAGAGGATGAGATGGCTGGATGGCATCACCATCTCGATGGACATGAGTTTGAGTAGACTCCGGGAGATGGTGATGGATAGGGAGGCCTGGCATGCTGTGATTCATGGGGTCCCAAAGAGTCAGACGTAACTGAGCGACCGAACTGAACTGATGGTAAGATTTGTCTTTATTTTGTTAAATATTATATTCCTAGTGTTTCTTATTTACCTATCATATAATAGATATTCAATAAATGATGCAGTTGGGACTTCCCTGGTGGTCCAGTGGTCAAGACTTCGCCTTCCAATGCAGGGAGTGCAGATTCGATCCCTGGTTGGGGAGAGCTAAGATCCCACAAGCCTCAGGGTCAAAAAACCAAAACATTATATAAAAAAAAAGAAATGTAACAAATTCAATGAAGACTTTAAAACAATTTTAAAAATAATAAATAAATGATGCAGTTAATGAATCTATATGTTCTTCTTAGTTTCATCCATTTCTATGACTTAAACTTTCACCAAATCTGAATCTAGAGTCTCAAAATCTTTCCTGAGCTCAGAAAAACATTTCCAATTGGATATTCCATGGCAGCTTCATACCATGCATGTTCAGAAGTCAACTCTCTTATCTCCTCCTATTAGTGGAGACATCACAATTCATCTGACTACCCTCAGTGTCAGTTTGACTGGGCTTTCAGGTTCCCAGGTATTTGGCTGAACATTATTCTGGAGTGTCTGTGAAAGTGTTTTCAAATGAGATAATGTTTGAATTGGTAGACTGAGTAAAGCAGATTGCCCTCTCTGATGTGAGTGGGCTTCATCTAGTCCATCGAAGGCTTGCATAGAACAAAAAAGGCAAGCAAGGGAGAATTTGCTCTCTCTGCCTGACTTTGAACTGAATCCCTGGTCTTTTCCTGCCTTTGAATTTGGACTAGGACTGAAAATTATCCCATCTGCTCTCCTGGTTCCCATGCCCTCAGAACTGGAGTAGAACCATCAGTTGATATGATCAGCTCTCCGGTTCATCAGCTACAGATCTTGGGACTTCTCAGCCTCCATAAACATAAGAGCAAATTCTTTATATAATCTTAATCTCAATCTATGTCTCTGTGTGTATACACACACATACACACACACAGACAGATATGCATAGACGTATTTTCTAGTGAATTCTAAAACACCAAAGTCCTGAAAAATTGTCTTCAGGTCCATACTTCCCTCAACCTTTATGCATAATTTGTCTCTAAAACCTGATGCTTTTTTCTTCTGAATGTCTGTTTAGTTAGCATCCTGACTTCTCTATCATGAATAATATTGGCGCTAAAGAGGGTAGAAAAATATTGTTGGGAAGGAAAGGAAGTCCAAGATAGGGTAGAACAATCTAAGAAAATGCCTGGTGGTTCTAAATGTGTCCCAAGTTTCCTGGCCAGGATGAGTCATTTCCTTGAGAGTGGAGAACATATACTCATGATACCTCCATAGGAATTGCTGAGAAATTGTTTAACAAAACATGAGATAAAACAGAAAAGTGGAAAATTAAAGCTGGAAGGCAGGACTTTCATAGGTGATTGAAGGTCTCAATTGAGATCATGATATTAGAAAGACTTAAGCTGTAATATCCCACTGGCTTTGGGGCCAGGATTTCCAAATCACCCATTTCCAATGACAGTACACATGAGTATTCAGTATTGCTATTTGTGAGCTCTCACCAGTAACTACACAGTGTGATAAATAACACTGCCCAGAGGTAATGACCAAAAAGAAAAGTAAAAAAACTGCGTATTTTTTCCTTACACAATATACTAGTATAGAATACTCTAACATTTGCATTTGACATTTATTTGTTGACTCTTTTGGGGGTGGCAGGAGAGGGATTAGAGAATGACAGTACCCTTCCTCTTGTTTGACACAGTGTAGTCCACCATCAACCATCATGACACACTCATAATTTTGCCCATATTGGATCTGGATAAATTTTATAAACATCTATCTTTATTTATGAGCATTTCAGTTCAGTTCAGTTGCTCAGTCATGTCTGACTCTTGCAACCCCATGAACTGCAGCATGCCAGGCCTCCCTGTCCATCACCAACTCTCAGAGTCCACCCAAACCCATGTCCATTGATGCCATCCAACCATCTCATCCTCTGTTGTCCCCTTCTCCTCCTGCCTTCAATCTTTCACAGCATCAGGGTCTTTTCAAATGAGATAGCTCTTTGCATCAGGTGGCCAAAGTACTGGAGTTTCAGCTTCAACATCAGTCCTTCCAATGAACACCCAGGACTGATCTCCTTTAGGATGGACTAGCTGGATCTCCTTGCAGTCCAAGGGACTCTCAAGAGTCTTCTCCAACATCACAGGTCAAAAGCATCAATTCTTCTTCACTCAGCTTCCTTTATAGTCCAGCTCTCACATCCATACATGACCACTGGAAAAACCATAGCCTTGACTAGATGGACCTTTGTTGACAGAGTAATGTCTCTGCTTTTATATATATATATATATGAATTTTTTTATTTTAATTGGAGGTTAATTACTTTACAATATTGTATTGGTTTTGCCATACATCAACATGAATCCACCACAGGTATACACGTGTTCCCCCTCCTGAACCCCCCTCCCTCCTCCCTCCCCTTACCATCCCCCTGGGTCATCCCAGTGCACCAGCCTCAAGCATCCAGTATCATGCATCGAACCTGGACTGGCAATTCATTTCTTATATGATATTATACTTGTTTCAATGCCATCTCACAAACCATCCTACCCTCTCCCTCTCCCACAGAGTCCAAAAGACTGTTCTATACATCTGTGTCTCTTTTGCTGTCTCGTATACAGGGTTATCATTACCCTCTTTCTAAATTCCATATATATGCTTTAGTATACTGTATTGGTGTTTTTCTTTCTGACTTACTTCACTCTGTAAAATCGGCTCCAGTTTCATCCACCTCATTAGAACTGATTCAAAAGTATTCTTTTTTAATGGCTGAGTAATACTCCATAGTGCATATGTACCACAGCTTTCTTATCCATTTGTCTGCTGATGGACATCTAGGTTGCTTCCATGTCCTGGCTATTATAAACAGTGCTGCAATGAACATTGGGCTACACATGTCTCTTTCAATTCTGGTTTCCTCGGTGTGTATGCCCAGAAGTGGGATTGCTGGGTCATAAGACAGTTCTACTTCCAGTTTTTTTTTTAAGGAATCTCCACACTGTTTTCCATAGTGGCTGTACTAGTTTGCATTCCCACCAACAGTGTAAGAGGGTTCCCTTTTCTCCACACCCTCTCCAGCATTTATTGCTTGTAGACTTTTGGATCACAGCCATTCTGACTGGCGTGAAATGGTACCTCATTGTCGTTTTGATCTGCATTTCTCTCATAATGAGTGATGTTGAGCATCTTTTCATGTATTTTTTAATATGCTGTCTAGGTTGGTCATAACTTTCCTTCCAAGGAGTAAATGTCTTTTAATTTCATGGCTGCAATCACCATCTGCAGTGATTTTGGAGCCCCCCAAAATAAAGTCTGACACTGTTTCCACTGTTTCCCCATCTATTTGTCATGAAGTGAAGGGGCCAAATGTCATGATCTTTGTTTTCTGAATGTTGAGCTTTAAGCCAACTTTTTCACTCTCCTCTTTCACTTTCATCAAGAGGCTCTTTAGTTCCTCTTCACTTTCTGCCGTAAGGGTGGTATCATCTGCATATCTGAGGTTATTGATATTTCTCCCAGCAGTCTTGATTCCAGCTTGTGCTTCTTCCAGTCCAGCATTTCTCATGATGTACACTACATATAAGTTGAATAAGCAGGGTATCAATATACAGTCTTGACATACTCTTTTTCCTATTTGGTACCAGTCTGTTGTTCCATGTCCAGTTCTAACTGTTGCTTCCTGACCTGCATACAGGTTTCTCAAGTGGCAGGTCGGGTGGTCTTGTATTCCCATCTCTTTCAGAATTTTCCACAGTCTATTGTGATCCACACAGTCAAAGGCTTTGGCATAGTCCATAAAGCAGAAGTAGATGTTTTTCTGGAACTCTCTTGCTTTTTCGATGATCCAGTCTTTATATGAGCATTTATCTTTATTCAAACTAGAGTTTTATTTTAAAAACAACAGCCTTGGGAATGTAGAGTTAAAGATGTCAGAATACTTTGGTCTACGTTTTCAGTTTGTGTGTGCATGTGCGCACACGTGTGTGTGTCTTCAGGTATAACTATGTACTTAGTGCTTGTTTACCTTTCTGGGATCTCATTATTCAGTCTGTATTGAAATGTTTGCCTGAACTGGAAATCCCAGTGAGCCTCGGCTTGGTGAGTCACATGCTACAAACAGAAACAAAGAGTAAAGGCAGGTATGGTTAGAAGGGGACAGAGAGGAGCCCTTGTATGTATGACAAGAACAAGTGGAAGTTTAGAAAAAAGGTAGAGAATGTGTTTCTCTAAGATACTGGTGGAGATGAAATAGAACATCTTTGCAAAATAGCTGTTATATCAATTAATTAGTGTGAGGGCCCCCAAATAAATTATTTTCACAGGCAACTATGTCTAAGATCTAGAAATCAAGCTCCAGCTTCTGCTTCCATATTTATTAGCAATGAAAAAAGTATTAAATTGTTGCAGAAATAACATGTTGTATAATGGAACAGTGAAAAGAGGAATCATTCTTAATTATAAATTATGATTCCATAACATTAAATAATTATATACTTTTAAAACGTAGTACTCTCCAGCCACTCTTTGCTCTATTTGTCTATCTCACATCGTCTCTTTCTTTCTTCTTTCATTTGTGCCTTCATTTATTCAGTGAATATCAGGTGTCCACTATATATCAAACACTGTTCTAGGCAAAGGAACTAAAGTAATAAACAAAAAGCGCGCAAAATCCCTGCCCTCTTAGAGTTTACTTTCTAGCAGGAAAAACAGACAAGGCTAGGGAGGGTCTCACCGAGGTCATTTTGAAAAGACAGGAAGGATGTGAGAGACTGAACCTGGTGGATATCTGGAGGGGAGAATGATTCAGGAAGAGAAATAACTGCAAAGTCATGGGATGAGAACATGCCTGGTGTGTTGAGGAAATAGCTAGGATGTCAGTGGCTGGAGAGGACTGAGCATAGGAGAGAGTACTAGGAGTTGAGATCAGAGAAGTACGGAATGCAAGAATATGTAGGGCCTTATGGGCCATTGAAAGATTGTAGCTTTTATTGGGTGCAACATAGAAAGAAAATGGAAGTCTTGTTCTGTTTAAATAAAATTCCTATTTTCAGTATATCTACATTTTTTCTTATATTTTATTTTATTTTACTTTACAATATTGTATTGGTTTTGCCATACATCAACATGAATCCACCACGGGTGTACATGTGTTCCCAATCCTGAACCCCCCTCCCTCCTTCCTCCCCATACCATCCCTCTGGGTCATCCCAGCGCATCAGCCCCAAGCATCCAGTATCCTGCATTGAACCTGGACTGGCGATTCATTTCTTATATGATATTATACTTGTTTCAATGCCATTCTCCCAAATCATCCCACTCTTGCCCTCTCCCACAGAGTCAAAAAGACTACTATACATCTGTGTCTCTTATGCTGTCTCGTATACAGGGTTATTGTTACCATCTTTCTAAATTCCATATATATGTGTTAGTATACTGTATTGGTGTTTTTCTTTCTGACTTACTTCACTCTGTAAAATCGGCTCCAGTTTCATCCACCTCATTAGAACTGATTCAAAAGTATTCTTTTTAATGGCTGAGTAATACTCCATTGTGTATACGTACCACAGCTTTCTTATCCATTCGTCTGCTGATGGACATCTAGGTTGCTTCCATGTCCTGGCTATTATAATCAGTGCTGCAATGAACATTGGGCTACACATGTCTCTTTCAATTCTGGTTTCCTCGGTGTGTATACCCAGCAGTGGGATTGCTGGGTCATAATGCAGTTCTATTTGCAATTTTTTAAGGAATCTCCACACTGTTTTCCATAGTGGCTGTACTAGTTTGCATTCCCACCAACAGTGTAAGAAGGTTCCCTTTTCTCCACACCCTCTCCAGCATTTATTGCTTGTAGACTTTTGGATCACAGCCATTCTGACTGGCGTGAAATGGTACCTCATTGTGGTTTTGACTTGCATTTCTCTCATAATGAGTGATGTTGAGCATCTTTTCATGTGTTTGTTAGCCATCTGTATATCTTCTTTGGAGAAATGTCTATTTAGTTCTTTGGCCCATTTTTTGATTGGGTCGTTTATTTTTCTGGCATTGAGCTGCAGGAGTTACTTGTATATTTTTGAGATTAGTTGTTTGTCACTTGCTTCATTTGCTATTATTTTTTCCCATTCTGAAGGCTGTCTTTTCACCTTGCTTATAGTTTCCTTTGTTGTGCAGAAGCTTTTAATTTTAATTAGATCCCATTTGTTTATTTTTGCTTTTATTTCTAGTATTCTGGGAGGTGGATCATAGAGGATCCTGCTGTGATTTATGTTGGAGAATATTTTGCCTATGTTCTCCTCTAGGAGTTCTATAGTTTCTGGTCTTACATTTATATCTTTAATCCATTTTGAGTTTATTTTTGTGTATGGTGTTAGAAAGTGTTCTAGTTTCATTCTTTTATAAGTGGTTGACTAGTTTTCCCAGCACCACTTGTTAAAGAGATTGTCTTTAATCTATTGTATATTCTTGCCTCCTTTTTTGGAGATAAGATGTCCATAGGTGTGTGGATTTATCTCTGGGCTTTCTATTTTGTTCCATTGATCTATATTTCTGTCTTTGTGCCAGTACCATACTGTCTTGATGACTGTGGCTTTGAAGTAGAGCCTGAAGTCAGGCAGGTTGATTCCTCCAGTTCCATTCTTCTTTCTCAAGATTGCTTTGGCTATTCGAGGTTTTTTGTATTTCCATACAAATTGTGAAATTATTTGTTCTAGATCTGTGAAAAATACAGTCGGTAGCTTGATAGGGATTACATTGAACCTATAGATTGCTTTGGGTAGTATACTCATTTGCACTATATTGATTCTTCTGATCCATGAACATGGTATATTTCTCCATCTATTAGTGTCCTCTTTGATTTCTTTCACCAGTGTTTTATAGTTTTCTATATATAGGTCTTTAGTTTCTTTAGGTAGATATATTCCTAAGTATTTTATTTTTTTCGTTGCAGTGGTGAATGGAATTGTTTCCTTAATTTCTCTTTCTATTTTTTCATTATTAGTGTATAGGAATGCAAGGGATTTCTGTGTGTTGATTTTATATCCTGCAACTTTACTATATTCATTGATTAGCTCTAGTATTTTCTGGTGGAGTCTTAAGGGTTTTCTATGTAGAGGATCATGTCATCTGCAAACAGTGAGAGTTTTACTTCTTCTTTTCCAATTTGGATTCCTTTTATTTCTTTTTCTGCTCTGATTACTATGGCCAAAACTTCCAAAACTATGTTGAATAGTAGTG
Source organism: Ovis canadensis (assembly GCF_042477335.2). NCBI lineage: Eukaryota > Metazoa > Chordata > Mammalia > Artiodactyla > Bovidae > Ovis > Ovis canadensis. The sequence goes on along the minus strand of NC_091262.1, from coordinate 62,024,577 downwards.
GTGAAAGTGGGCACCCTTGTCTTGTTCCTGATTTTAGGGGAAATGCTTCAGTTTTTCACCGTTGAGGATAATGTTTGCTATGGGTTTGTCATATATAGCTTTTATTATGTTGAGGTATGTTCCTTCTATTTCTGCTTTCTGGAGAGTTTTTATCATAAATGGATGTTGAATTTTGTCAAAGGCTTTCTCTGTATCTAATGAGATAATCATATGGCTTTTATTTTTCAATATGTTAATGTGGTGAATTACATTGATTGACTTGCAGAATTTCAAGAATCCTTGCATCCCTGGATTAAAGCCCACTTGGTCATGGTGTATGATCTTTTTACTGTGTTGCTGGATTCTGATTGCTAGAATTTTGTTGAGGATTTTTGCATCTATGTTCATCAGTGATATTGGCCTGTAATCTTCTTTTTTTGTGGCATCTTTGTCAGGTTTTGGGATTAGGGTGATGGTGGCCTCATAGAATGAGTTTGGAAGTTTAACTTCCTCTGCAATTTTCTGGAAGAGTTTGCGTAGGATAGGTATTAGCTCTTCTCTATATTTTTGGTAGAATTCAGCTGTGAAGCTATCTGGACCTGGGCTTTTGTTTGCTGGAAGGTTTCTGATTACAGTTTCAATTTCCGTGCTTGTGATGGGTCTGTTAAGATTTTCTATTTCTTCCTGGTTCAGTTTTGGAAAGTAGTACTTTTCTAAGAATTTGTCCATTTCTTCCACGTTGTCCATTTTATTGTCGTATAATTGCTGATAGTAGTCTCATGATCCTTTGTATTTCTGTGTTGTCTGTTGTGATCTCTCCATTTTCATTTCTAATTTTCTTGATTTGATTTTTCTCCCTTTGTTTCTTGATGAGTCTGGCTAATGGTTTGTCAATTTTATTTATCCTTTCAAAGAACCTGCTTTTGGCTTTGTTGATTTTTGCTATGGTCTCTTTTATTTCTTTTGCATTTATTTCTGCCCTAATTTTTAAGATTTCTTTCCTTCTGCTAACCCTGTGGTTCTTCATTTCTTCCTTTTCTAGTTGCTTTAGGTGTAGAGTTAGGTTATTTATTTGACTTTTTTCTTGTTTCTTGAAGTATGCCTGTATTGCTATGAACTTTCCCCTTAGCACTGCTTTTATAGTGTCCCACAGGTTTTGGGGTGTTGTGTTTTCATTTTCATTCGTTTCTATGCATATTTTGATTTCTTTTTTGATTTCTTCTGTGATTTGTTGGTTATTCAGAAGTGTGTTGTTCAGCCTCCATATGTTTGAATTTTTAATAGTTTTTCTTCTGTAACTGAGATCTAATCTTACTATGGTCAGAAAAGATGCTTGAAATGATTTCAATTTTTTTGAATTTACCAAGGCTAGATTTATGGCCCAGGATGTGATCTATCCTGGAGAAGGTCCCGTGTGTGCTTGAGAAAAAGGTGAAATTCATTGTTTTGGGATGAAATGTCCTATAGATATCAATTAGGTCTAACTGGTCTTTTGTATCATTTAAAGTTTGTGTTTCTTTGTTAATTTTCTGTTTAGTTGATCTATCCATAGGTGAGAGTGGGGTATTAAAGTCTCCCACTATTATTGTGTTATTATTAATTTCCCCTTTCATACTTGTTAGCATTTGTCTTACATATTGCAGTGCTCCTATGTTGGGTACTTATATATTTATAATTGTTATATCTTCTTCTTGGATTGATCCTTTGATCATTATGTAGTGTCCTTCTTTGTCTCTTTTCACAGCCTTTGTTTTAAAGTCTATTTTATCTGATATGAGTATTGCCACTCCTGCTTTCTTTTGGTCCCTATTTGCATGGAATATCATTTTCCAGCCCTTCACTTTCAGTCTGTATGTGTCCCTTGTTTTGAGGGGTCTCTTGTAGACAACATATATAGGGATCTTGTTTTTGTACCCATTCAGCCAGTCTTTGTCTTTTGGTTGGGGCATTCAACACATTTACGTTTAAGGTAATTATTGATAAGTATGATCCCGTTGCCATTTCCTTTATTGTTTTGGGTTTGGGTTTATATGCCCTTTTTGTGTTTCCTGTCTAGAGAATATCCTTTAGCATTTGTTGGAGAGCTGGTTTGGTGGTGCTGAATTCTCTCAGCTTTTGCTTGTCTGTAAAGCTTTTGATTTTTCCTTCATATTTGAATGAGATCTTTGCTGGGTACAGTAATCTGGGCTGTAGGTTGATTTCTTCCATCACTTTAAGTATATCTTGCCATTCCCTCCTGGCCTGAAGAGTTTCTATTGAAAGATCATCTGTTATCCTTATGGGAATCCCCTTGTGTGTTATTTGTTGTTTTTCCCTTGCTGCTTTTAATATTTATTCTTTGTGTTTGATCTTTGTTAGTTTGATTAATATATGTCTTTGGGTGTCTCGCCTTGGGTTTATCCTGTTTGGGTCTCTCTGGGTTTCTTGGACTTGGGTGATTATTTCCTTCCCCATTTTAGGGAAGTTTTCAACTATTATCTCCTCAAGTATTTTCTCATGGTCTTTCTTTTGGTCTTCTTCTTCTGGGACTCCTATGATTCGAATGTTGGAGCATTTAATATTGTCCTGGAGGTCTCTGAGATTGCCCTCATTTCTTTTAATTCATTCTTCTTTTTTCCACTCTGATTCATTTATTCCTACCATTCTATCTTCTACTTCACTAATCCTACCTTTTGCCTCCGTTATTCTACTATTTGTTGCCTCCAGGGTGTTTTTGCTCTCATTTATTGCATTATTCATTATATATTGACTCTTTTTTATTTCTTCTAGGTCCTTGTTAAACTTTTCTTGCATCTTCTCAATCCTTGTCTCCAGGCTATTTATCTGTGATTTCATTTTGATTTCAAGATTTTGGATCATTTTCACTATCATTAATTGGAATTCTTTGTCTGGTAGATCTCTATCTCTTCCTCTTTTGTTTGGTCTGGGGGGGCGGGTATTTATCCTGTTCTTTTACTTGCTGGGTATTCCTCTGTCTCTTCATCTTGTTTATATTGCTGAGTTTGGGGTGGCCTTTCTGTATCCTGTAGTTTGTGGAGTTCTCTTTATTGTGGAGTTTCCTCACTGTGGGTGGGGTTGTATCAGCGGCTTGTCAATGTTTCTTGGTTAGGGAAGCTTGTGTCAGTGTTCTGGTGGGTGGAGCTGGATTTCTTCTCTCTAGAGTGCAATGACGTGTCCAGTAATGAGTTATAAGATGTCAATGGTTTGGGGGTAAATTTGGGAAGCCTGTATATTGAAGCTCAGGACTGTGTTCCTGTATTGCTGGAGAATTTGTGTGGTATGTCTTGCTCTGGAACTTGTTGGCCCTTGGGTGATGCTTGGTTTCAATGTAGGTATGGAGGCGTTTGATGAGCTCCTATCAATTAATGTTGCCTGGAGTCAGGAGTTCTCTGATGTTCTCAAGATTTGGGCTTAAGCCTCCTGCTTCTGGTTTTCAGTCTTATTTTTACAGTAGTCTCAAGACTTCTCCTTGTATACAGCACCATTGATAAAACATCTAGGTTAAAGATGAAAAGTTTCTCCACAGTGAGGGACACCCAGAGAGGCTCACAGAGTTACATGGAGAAGAGAAGAGGGAGGAGGGAATTAGAGGTGACCCGAATGAGATGAGGTGGAATCAAAAGAGGAGAGAGCAAGCTAGCCAGTAATCACTTCCTTATATACGCTCCACATTCTGGACTGCTCAGAGATGTTCACAAAGTTATACAGAGAAGAAAAGAGGGAGGAAGGAGACAGAGTTGGCCAGGAGGATAAAAGGGGGGAATCAAAAGGAGAGAGACAGACCCAGCCAGTAATCAGTTCCCTAAGTGTTCTCCACCATCTGGAACACACAGAGATTCATAGAGTTGGGTAGAGAAGAGAAGGGGGAGGGAGGAGACAGAGACAACCTAGTGGAGAAAAAGAGTCCAAAGGGGGAGAAAGCAGTCAAGCCAATAATCTCACTTCCAAGTAAAAATGGGTACTGAAGATTGGGTTCTTAAAGGTACAAAATTGATAACAAATACCAAAAAGCAAAGATGAAAAATCTAGAGTAGAGGTTGGATTTTCAAAAATATAATATCAAAGAAAAGAAGAAGAAAAAAAAAAGAAAAAAGTCACAAAAATTATTTTAAAATATATGTATATATGAAGTTTGCTTTAAAAAATAGGGTCTTTTTCTGAAAAGTAATAATAGGTTATAAAAATGAAAATTAAAGGAGTAATAGAGGACTTAAAATTTTTTTAAGTTAAAAAAAAAGAATGATCATAAAAATAGTAAAAATACATCTAGGACTTTCTCTGGTGTTGTTGTGGGCAGTGTGGGGTCAGTTCATTTTCAGATAGTTCGTTGGTCTGGCTTATATTTCTTAAGATCTATAGGCCCCTTCCTATGTAGTCAGTTCTAATGACAGGGTTTTAATCTATTGCACCTGTCTTTTCCAAGGCGATTCCCTCTGTTTTAGCTTTTCTGTTTGCTGGTCTCTTCAGTGTCTGGTTTCCACCCTGACACAAGGGGGGCGATGGTGGACACATTTTTTAGGCTCACTTGTTCAGTCGTGCTGTGGGGAGGGAGGGACGCTGCAAACAAATAACACTGTTTGGCGTGTGCTCCCAGTGTCTCAGTCACACTGGGCCTGCCCCCACTCATGGCGTGTGTGCCCTCCCTGCCCACACAGCTCAGGCTCTAGATTGCTCCGCCGGGAACCGTCTGAGGCCGGCCCTGGGCTGCATACACCTCCCAGGTCTAAGCCGCTCAGGCTCAGGCACTTGGGTAGTCCTCAGAGGCACAGACTCCACTGGGCCTGCGTTTTGTGCCCTTCCTAGGTCTGAGTAGCTCAGATGATGAGGTGTTTGGCGAGCACGGTCACTGCAACTGCCTCTCCCGTCCCTGCCACTCGGTTTTCTGGATGTACAACCGGCGCACCTTCTCAGGTGGATGATGACTGTCCAGAACCCCAGGAAGTCTTAGTTAGCAAAGAAGCCTGTTTGCAGTTTGGTAGATAATGTCTCTCTGGGGCTGCAATTGCCCCCTTCAGGCTCTGGCTGCCTGTCACCAGAGGGGAATGGTCTGCAGCCGACTAGTTCTGTACAGTCCTTTGTTCTGTGCACAGGCCTGGCAGTGTCTTAGTTTAGGGATTTTCACGTGGTAGCTATCCCACAGTCTGGTTTGCTAGCCCAAGTTAGTTCCCTCAGATTGCCCTCGGGGCATTCAGGCCAGTCCTTACTCAAGCAATGCAACCCGCGCCTCCCTGCCCAGCCCCCGCTTGCTAGTGATGGATGCAGGCATCTGCGCTGCTTCTCCGATGGGCACGTAATTACCATTGGGCATGTAATCTGTGGGGTTTAATTATTTATTTAGTTTTCCTCCCGGTTACGTTGCCCTCTGTGCTTCCAAGGCTCGCCACAGACTCAGCAGTGAGAGTGTTTCCTGGTGTTTGGAAACTCCTCTCTTTTTAAGACTCCCTTCCCAGGATGGAGCTCCATCCCTACCTCTTTTGTCTCTCTCTCTTTTTTTTTTTTTGTCTTTTATATTTTTTCCTACCTCCTTTCGAAGACAATGGGCTGCTTTTCTGGGTGCCTGATGTCCTCTGCCAGTATTCAGAAGTTGTTTTGTGGAATTTACTCAGCATTTAAATGTTCTTTTGGTGAATTTGTTGGTGAGAAAGTGGTCTCCCCATCCTATTCCTCTGCCATCTTAGGACTGCCCCTCAGTATATCTATATAATTCTAAAAATATAGAAAAATTGATAAGATAGTATAATAATCTTGAATAATCTCCTAAAGTGTGAATATCTTATATGACCATAGTGCATTTTCCAAAACTAAGAAGCTGACACTGTTCGGTACTACCAACTAAACTACAGAGTTCACTGGGATTAATCTGTTTTTTCCACTAATGTCCTTTTCCCTAGATTCTGATCTAATTGAGAATACCGTGTTGCATATAGAAGTGGAGGGTTCTCCAGTGAAGGTCTGATGTGACCTGACCATCATTTGACCATTTACTCTGGCTGCAGTATATGTACTTAGAACCCATTTGCTATGTACAGAATTCCTACTTCACTTGTGCCAAAGTGATGAATACCCTTAATACTACTATCTAGTAGGAGATGCTGTTCCAGTGCCTTATCCAGTGATAGGTGCTTTGCGTTCAACCTGTCATTAAGTAGATGCAGCCCATGGATTCCCAGAAGCTGTTAAGGTAAATCAGCCATGCATCTGAAAATAGACTTAAAGAAGTTCTTATATGTTAGACGGAAGAAACTTGGGTTCAAAAATAGGATCATTGTTCAAGAGCTGTTAGGTCAGTTACCCAGACATGGCCTATAGCAGAGGAAAGCTTATCTTTGGGTTTTGCTTTTATGTTCGTGTTAGAGGGTACAATTGAGTTCACTTATTTGGGGTCCAATTAGGTAGCACTTTGCAGTATTCAGTATTGGCAAACTGCTTTCACAAGTATTCCTGTAATCAATACAATACAAAATACGCTATATCAGGCATTATCTAGAATAGACTTCCTTCCTCAGATTTATGTGTGTAGAGAAGGTCAAAGCACCCTGGTTAACATAATGTCTGAATCACGCAGTTTAAAGCACCATGTGCTCCAACCACAGGTTTAAGTAATTACCTTTAAAGCCAAGTACTAATGAATTAAATCTCACCGTTCCACAGACACCCCACTATCATTTCCATTCCTGTTAATGGGCTGTTCCATTTTCCTTGTAAGTTTACTTAGAGACCACATAGTTGTCCAAATAACAGGTCCCATTTTTCCTTAATATTTCACACTGAGGTTTATTGGTCTCAATGAATTCCATCAACCGTCAGGGAGACATTTACTGATGGTGTGAATAAACTGCCACCTACTAAAATGACCCACATAGTATCCTAGAAAATGTTTTAAGTTCATATTATTTGTTTTACCACTTTTGGCATTTGTGCAATTTTGTGAGCAATTTGCTAGCAATTTTAGATGATGCAGTTTAAATAATGTTTTGAAAGACTTTTCCTGAAAATGAAGTATTTTCCTTTTTATTAGGGTATCCACTTACATTTTAAAGAAGGAAATGACAACCCATTCCAGTATTCTTGCCTGGGAGATCCCATGGACAGAGTAGCCTGACAGGCTACAGTCCATGCGGTCACAAAAGAGTTGAACATGACTTTGCAACTAAGCAATAACAATTTATATCTTAGCATAATGATATCCTATTGCCTTTTTACTATGGAAATATCAGAAGTTTCTTCTCTTTTGAAAGCTTATTAAACACATTTTATCCTGCTTCATATTATTTAATGGTGCATTTATTCTGAGGTTCATCCAAGAAAATCTCCTAAAGAATTAGGAAATAGAACACGGACTTGTATAAGGTTTATAAAAAATTGCTTACCTTAATTTCAGGTAAATTGGCAAAGTAGATACTTGGAAACTAGTATATCTGGATAAATACTGAGAAATTATTTAAATAAGGCAGTTGAAACAAGCAGTGTTATGTTTTATGCAAATTTTACATCAAATTGCAATAAAAAAGTAATTTTATTCAAGGTTGGCTATGGAGGTCAGCTATGGAAGCCATGGTTCTTACTTTCACAACTGCCACATATGAATTTGGATGGTATCCCTTTGGGGATGAATGTTACAAGCTAACATTTGATGGTGTTTAGCCATAAGCCCTTTTTAACTTTTTATTTGCATGAATTATTAACCCAAAAGCTATCTCTCTCATTGTTCTCCTTTCACTCCAGTTGAGAGGAAGATGTGAGCTATGTTATCTATCTTTCTGGATGATCTTCACATGCTATATTGTCTTTACTTCTTTTTCTCAATAGACACATATTTTGGTTAGTGTCAAATTGAATTTAAACAAATTGAGGCTTAATTCCCTCATAAGATTTTAATATTTGAAATTATAGATATAACTGCAATCATAATAACTTCTGCAGCTGAAATGCATATTGAAAATTATGTGGTTTTCACTGAGAGTACTTTCATCCCTTGATGGATATTGGGCACATCTGCTTGGAAATCTGAAAATACCAAGAGGTCTATTCTTTCATTTTTGTTGTTGTAAATACCTCCTTATGGAAACTATTCATTGAATATGTCACTTCAAAATTCTTCTTGTTGTTCAGTTGTTAAGTCATATCCAACTCTTTGTGACCCCATGGACTGCAGCATACCAGGCTTCCCAGTCCTTCACTATCTCCCAGACTTTGCTCAAACTCATGTCCATTGAATCAGTGATGCCATCTATCCATCTCATCCTCTGTTGCCCTCTTCTCCTCCTGCCCTCAATCTTTCTGAGCATCAGGGTATTTTCCAAAAGATTGGCTTTACACATCAGGTGGCCAAAGTATTGGAGTTTCAGCTTCAGAATCAGTCCTTCCAATGAATATTCAGTACTGATTTCCTTTAGGATGACTGGCTTGATCTCCTTGCTGTCCAAAGGACTCATTTTTGTTTGTTTGTTTGCTTTATCTTTTTTAATTAGTATTTTTTATTCTTTGGCTAAATAGGCAGAAATAGGATAGCTGTCCAAGGGACTCTTAAGAGTCTTCTCCAGCACCACAGTTTTGAAAGCACCAATTCTTCAGTGCTCAGCTTTCTTTATGGTCCAGCTCTCAGATCTGTACATGACTACTGGAAAAACCATAGCTTTGACTATACAGACCTTTGTCAGCAAAGTGGTATCTCTGCTTTTTAGTACGTTGTCTAGGTTTGTTATAACTTTTCTTCTGAAGGGTAAGCATCTTTTAATTCCGTGGCTGTAGTGGAGGTCTTCAGTGATTTTGGAGCCCAAGAACATAAAATCTGTCACTGTTTCCATTTTTTTCCCTTCTATTTGCCATGAAGTGATGGGACTGGATGCCATGATCTTAGTTTTTTGAATGTTGAGTTTTAAGTGAGCTTTTTCACTCTTCTTTCATCATCATCAAGAGGCTCTTTAGTTCCTCTTTGCTTTCTGCTGTTGGACTGGTATCATATGTGTATCTGAGGTTGTTGATATTTCTCCTGGCAATCTTGATTCCAGCTTGTGACTCATCCAGCCCAGCATTTTTCATGATGTACTCTGCATAGAAGTTAAATGAGTAGGGTGACAGTATACAGCCTTGATGTACTCCTCTCCCAATTTTAAACAAGTTCATTGTTCCATGTCCAGTTCTAACTGCTGCTTCTTGACCTACATACAGGTTTCTCAAGAAACAGGTAAGGTGGTCTGGTATTCCCATCTTTTAAGAACTTTCCACAATTTGTTGTGATCCACACATTTAAGGGGAGAAGGCAATGGCACCCCACTCCAGTACTCTTGCCTGGAAAATCCCATGGATGGAGAAGCCTGGTGGGCTGCAGTCCATGGGGTCGCTAGGAGTCGGACACGACTGGGCGACTTCACTTTGACTTTTCACTTTCATGCATTGGAGAAGGAAATGGCAACCCACTCCAGTGTTCTTGCCTGGAGAATCCCAGGGACGGGGGAGCCTGGTGGGCTGCCGTCTCTGGGGTCACACAGGGTCGGACACGACTGAAGCGACTTAGCAGCAGCAGCAGCACACACTAAAGTTAAAGGCTTTAGTGTAGTTAATGAAGAAGTACAGGGGATTTTTTGAATTCCCTTGCTTTTTTCTGTGACTCAATGGATGTTGGAAATTTGATCTCTGGTTTCCTGCCTTTTCTAAATCCAGCTTGTACATTTAGAAGTTCTCAGTTCACATACTACTGAAGCCTAGCTTGAAGAATTTTGAGCATTACCTTGCTAGCATGTGAATGAGTGCAATTGTACTTGGTAGTTTGAACATTCTTTGCCATTGCCTTTCTTGGGACTGGAATAAAAACTGACCTTTTCCAGTCCTCTGTCCACTGCTGAGTTTTCCAAATTTGCTGGCATATTCTGTGCAGCACTTTAATAGCATCAATTTTTTAGGATTTGAAATAAGAGCTGGAATTCCATCACCTCAACTAGCTTTGTTCATAGTAATGCTTCTTAAGAACCTCTTGACTTCACCCTCCAGGATGCCTGGCTTTAGGTGAGTGACCACATCATTTTGGTTATCCCAGTCATTAAGACCTTTTTTGTATAGTTCTTCTGTGTGTTCTTGCCACCTCTTCTTAATATCTTCTGCTTCTGTTAGGTCCTTGCCTCTTGTGTCCTTTATTGTACCCATCTCTGCATGAAATATTTCTTTGGTATCTCCAGTTTTCTTGAAGAGATCTCTAGCCTTTCCCATTCTATTGTTTTCCTCTGTTTCTTTGCATTGGCCACTTAAGAAGGTTTTCTTATCTCTCCTTGCTATTCTCTGGAACTCTGTATTCAGTTGGGTGTTTCTTTCCTTTTCTCCATTGTCTTTCACTTCTCTTCCTTTTTCAGTTATTTGTAAAGCCTCCTAAACCACTTGGCCTTCTTGCATTTCTTTTTCCTGAGGATGGTTTTGGTCACTGCCTCCTGTACAATGTTAAGAATTTCTGTCCATTGTTCTTCAGGCATTCTGTCTACCAGATCTAGTCTCTTGAATCTATTCATCACCTCCACTGTATAATCATAAGGGATTTGATTTAGGTCATACCTAAATGACCTACTGGTTTTCCCTACTTTCTTCAATTTAAGCCAGAATTTTTCAATAAGGAGCTCATGATGAAAGGCACAGTCAGCTCCAGGTCTTATTTTTGCTGACTGTATAGAGTTTTTCCATCTTTGATTTCAGTACTGACCATCTGATGATGTCCACGTGTAGAGTTGTCTCTTGTGTTGTTGGAAGAGGGTGTTGCTATGACCAGTGCATTCTCTTGGCAAAACTCTGTTAGCCTTTGCCCTGCTTCATTTTGTACTTCAAATCCAAACTTGCCTGTTACTCCAGGTTTCTCTTGACTTCCTACTTTTGTATTCCAATCCCCTACAATGAAAGGGACATCTTTTTTGTGTGTTAGTTCTAGGTCTTGTAGGCCTTCATAGAACTGTTCAACTTCAGCTTCTTTGGTCCGTTCTCCAGAGCAAGACCCATTTTTCCTACTTCAAGATAACATTGTCCAACAGAATAATCTCCCATAGATGTCAAAAAATAAGTTTGTTTTTTTTTTCATGGAAATGAACATATGTATTTACTTACCTTTATCTAACTATATGATATCAAAGCCATCATTAGTATGAGTTGCGATCAGTAGGAATCTTTAAAGTAATTATTGTATAGGAGTAATAATGGTAGCTAATATTGATGTAAGATTTGTGTACTGAATAACATGATGATTACCTGTATTTCTTTGGCTAAAACCTTGACACTTTCTTATGTCATTCCTTGTGCCCAGTGAGACACCTTGGAGGTAGTCAGCCAAGCTAAAGCATGCAATTGTAAACCATGGAAAAAATTATACATAACTCAATGGGAATTCTATTTGTAAGATTCCTGTCCATGACAGAAAATTCGTTAGCATTATCATTTAATTTTAACCAAAGATGCTAACTAACCCATTAATCATTAAGATTCTCAGACTTAAATATACAGATTCATACACTCACCATAAAATATATATCAGCTTCTAGGATCTCTTGGAGAAGGAAATGGCATCCCACTTCAGTATTCTTGCCTGCAGAATTCCATGGATGGAGGAGCTTGGTGAGCTATGGTCCATGGGGTTGCAAAAAGAGTCAGACACAACTGAAGCAACTTAGCACTAGGATCTCAATATCTCAGTGTGTCTTATACTCTATGAAAGTAACTTTTGAAATAGAGTTTTAATATCCAAAACAAACTAAGACTTATCTGTTATTTATGCCTATCTAGCTGTGTAGCCAGTGATTTGAAAAATCAATAGCAAATGATCAAGTTCATATACAAATCAGAAACCCACTTGTCAGTATAATTCTGAGAGTTTTCCGCTTCATATATCATGCACCCCAGCACTTTAGTTCAATTTCATGGGCTTATTTGCCCTAGAGGTCTAGGTTCAATACTTACAATTATCTTTCAAGATAATGCCCTTTTAGTAAGTCTCACATATCCCATACTCTAACCAACATGTTGAACTGCAAAGCAGTTGCTTCTTGATTGCAACCATTGAATAATACTGAGGAAATATTTATGCACAGATAGGTTTGAAACCAAATAGACAACAATTCTCTGGGTGTTACATAAAGTTCACATTTACACATGTTTTCAATAAATATGAGTATATTGTTTAAAACAACTAATATAAAACTCAAGCTAAATAAAAAAATTCGAATGTTGGGAAATTATAATTGCATAATTTACTTTTAAATATAAATTTTTATTGCGAGAAGATTCAATATCAGCACTCCTTCACCACCTCCTCTATCTTCAAACCTGGACCAAGTTACCTCTTTTGATAACTGCAGAGAGAGACTTGCTGCTAAGACCAGTGTTGTGCAAGGGGCCAATGTCACAGCATTCATATAATTTATCATCTTTCTAAAAAATTCAGATTCCTTTATGGGTTTTGTTTCAGCACCGATTTCAGTCTTCCCATCTAATCTTTCATCACTTTTGAGCAGTTAGTAAATTGTTGCTTTTAATTTTACCTTATTTCCTTATTGTTTACTTTCCCAGAAATAGGAACACAGATTAATAATGAAGAGGCCAAAGATAAATAGTAGCACAAGGAGAAAGAATAAATGCTTCAGTCAATTATATCTGAATTATCCTTCTTATACTGTAATCCTGTTGGCTTTGATAGCAAAAAGAAATCATCCATTCAGTACTAAAATGTAAAAAATGTTCCTACCAGACAGAAAATATTGAATGGTTTAAATCACATTCATTTATATTAGTGATCAGAAAAATCCATTGAAATAAATTAGGTAGCAGAATGTCATATAAAATTTTAGCTTTAAAGGTTATTTGGCTTTGGGATTAATTGATTTTAGATACAATACTTGCCTCAGGCTTTTATCTTACTACTTAAGGAAATAATAAAAATAGGAGATGACTTACTGTCAGACATTAAGCAATTTCCTTAGTGGACAACTTCATTTTAAAATTTGTATTTTAGTTTTATCCATATTTAGGCTTTCTACTCATGTCTACTTGAAAAAATATTTCAAATAAAGCTTTTAGTTTAAAAGAATACTATGTCATGTTTGAGACTAATTAGTGGCTTGCTTTTGTAAGGTTATATTATTCCAATGTTTTAGAGAAAATAAAGGAAGTATAATAGTTCAATAGATGTTTTTTTTCTGAAACAGCCCACTCTTCTGTGGGGGGGAGGGGGATGAAAGATAACAAGAATGCTACTTTTATGAGAGTTTGAAGGAGAAAGGATACATATATAAATGACTGATACCCCTTGCTATCCACCTGAAATCACAACATTGTTGATTGGCTATACTCCAAAACAAAATGCCACTTTTCACATATATAGCTCTTACCTATCAATAAAATGCATTTAATTATGCAAATATTTACTGAGCCCTTATGATATGCTAGAAGCAGTTTTAGGCTCTGACACTACAATTCAGTTTGAATATCTTGCCTATAAAGATTTGTTTTCATTAGAAAGCTCTATTTAATAGTAACTCTTCTTTGGCTGTTAGTCTCAAAACATTTTTTCATCACCTTTAGATGTTCACCACTTATCTCATCTATTGGATGTGGAAATGTTTTTTCACTTTCAAAAGTCAGAAAAAACTCTACTATTTTTAAAAAATGAATACCTGTTTTGCTCCTCATATTTCATGCAACAAGCACAATATAATTCAGAAGGATGTTTGTAATGATTACACGGAACTTCCCCCGAAACTTCTACAACTTTATGTTTGTTTTAATTGCAGTCTTAGTAACCTTAGAAAATTCCTATAAGGAAAGTAAAGGATGATACCAAAATAACCCATTTAAAAATGAGGAAGTGGTGGTTACTTATCCTTCACTCAGGTTTAAATTGGAAAGTCAGGACAGAGGCATCTAAATCAGAGCCAATAAAGCTCTAAAGAGATAATGATTTATTTTCCAGCAAGTTTTCCATATTATTGATTGCTCCCAAGGTCATGTAATATTATTTTTACAATTTCCCTTTAGCTTTGTGCCAGTGGCAATTGCTATTTGTCAGTAGCCTTAGAAAGGTATCAAGAGGTTAGAGACTTGGCATGTGGAAAGTGACCTGCAAGAATACTAATGATATAATCATGTGTGTATATGTGGGGGGAGGGGGGAAGGGTGTCACATGTATACATTTAACAAATCAGGAAGCTAAAGAAACTAACAAGAAGCTAGAGAATTTATAGTAAATTATATTAAACAGCTCCAACAATAAATTTAGAGAACTGCTTGATTTTTAATCTAAGACCTTTTAAAATTACTTCTAAAAAGTCATTATTAACATTTGAGGGTTGCTTCCTTTCTCTTTTAGTGACCCAAAGTAAAATGACACAAGATTTTAATATTCATAGTAAATATTAATACTTCTTTTAGGGACAAGTTTTCAAACCAACAGGCTTTGTATTTATACTCCCTGGAAATTCCTTTCATTTTTTTCCCATGTGTTCAAATTCCTGGCTAGAGATCTACTAAGAATAGATTAAGGAACATATTCAGAACTGGGGATTACCAACAGAAACTTTAAGTCAAAAGCTAACACTAGGATGTGGGATTGCATTTTCAGGGAAGCAGCTTTTAATATTAAAGCATTTCTCTAACTCAGTTGTCTTCCTTAAGTTTGCTAATATTCATTCTGTCAGAATTTAAGAACTCAGTTTCTTGAATGTGGTTCAGAAATATGTGGTGCCTGTGTTAAAGAAAAGACGTGGATGCTTTGTAGGGTGAGGGGCTTGGGAAAGGGCTGTAAAGAGAAGTCTGGGTAACTCTGATATGATCTTTGGGTCTTCGCTTTCTGGATCACCAGTGTTTTCTCCTCTTGGTCTCCCTACACCCATTAAACACCTGCATTCTAAGAGAGGGGAACTTCCCAGGTGGCACTAGTGGTAAAGAACCCTCCTGCTAATGCAGGAGACATAAGAGATGTGGTTTGATCCCTGGGTTGGAGAGATCCCTTGGAGGAGGGCATGGCAACTCACTCCAGTATTCTTGCCTGGAGAATCCCATGGACAGAAGAGCCTGGTGGGTTACAATCCATGGGGTCGCAAAGAATCAAACAAGGCTGAAGCAACTTAGCATGCATGCACACATTCTAAGAGTGTCTCCACTAATGCCCAGTGGTCTGTAAACCCCAGGAGAGGCCTGTGCAGGGGGCTCTCTGGTGTCTTGACCTCGCCCATTCTGATTTCTGGCTTTACAAGCTTTCATAGCCTCTCTTCTGTCCACAATCTAGGATTGTGGATTGAACAAAACGTTGACTATAGTGAATGATATAAAGGTGGCTTAGTGATCTGTAAGTTAATATGGCTACCTACAGTCTACTCAAGAGTACCTCTCAACCATCTTTCCTGATCATTTGGGACCAACTCAATGGGCTGAAGCACTGAGTTCAATAGGATGTTTAGAAAGAGAAGCTCCTCATGGTTCTGACTGCTTTGTTACCACTGCCACCCAGAGTCAGGAACTCCGTCAGATCTCTAGCCTCCAGCCCAAGTTCCCTGAAAATGAGAGTCCCCCCAAAATATTAATTTTCTATGTTCAGAGCCTTCTGAAACTGCACTTATAGTATCACAACAACCCCCAGCCATTGGTACCTTTTATCCTCTACTCTGGGCTTCCCTGGTGGCTCAGATGGTAAAGAGTCTGCCCGCAATGCAGGAGACCCAGGTTCGATCCCTGGGTTGGGAGACCCACTCCAGCATTCTTGCCTGGAAAATTCCATGGACAGAGGAGCTTGGCAGGCTATAGTCCATGGGGTTGCAAAGAATCATACATGACTGAGCAACTAACATTAGCTCTGTTATTTCATCTGCAGCTTGGAGGCTTGTGTGTTGTAAACCCACAGAGGAAAACTAAGAAGTTATATAGAACTAGTCTTTTTTTTTTCCCTCCACCTAGGAGAAATTATTTTATTTTTCTGGAAAGTCAGTT
This sequence comes from Ovis canadensis, assembly GCF_042477335.2. Taxonomy (NCBI): domain Eukaryota; kingdom Metazoa; phylum Chordata; class Mammalia; order Artiodactyla; family Bovidae; genus Ovis; species Ovis canadensis. The sequence goes on along the minus strand of NC_091262.1, from coordinate 62,008,650 downwards.
ATATGTTGCCATAGGGATGACAGGTAAGGAAAAAAAAATCTAACCAAACAGGAATATGACTTTTCATTTAGGTATATAGGCACTTTTACCTGCCTTGTGCAAAATTCATTCAACTCAACAAATATTTATTGAATCCCTACTATGTGGCAGCCATAATTCTAAGTTATATGTATTATCAGTGACCAAAAGAGATGGACTGCTTACCCTCATCCAGCTCATAGTTACTTCGCAGGGTATTGTAATAACTGACGCATGTAATATACTTGGCATAGTGCCTGGCATTTAAAAACTACATAAGATACAGACCATGTTAAATAGAAAATAGGACAAATGGCAGTGTTCCAGGTTGAACTTAATTTAATCATCATTTGTCACTGCTCTGATGAATATTGTAAAAATGAAGGCTTCAGATTGATACTTTTTAAGTCAAAACATGAGAAAACATATTCTTAGAGTCAGTTGTAAAATGACATTAATCTAACTGTTGATATTCTGATTTTCACAGCAGTAGCCTAGTAATAGTATTAACTTCATTCTCGCATAATGTTCAAAATTTAAATGTTAGTTTTGTTGCAGCTGCCTTTTCCCATTTTTGAATAATGCTGAGATCTCATCCCAATGGTATGGTCTCTTTCCTGACACACATCTGATGAAAAGAATTCTGTGAAATATTTTAAAATGCTTTGAAAAAGAGAAATTTGACAATACAATTTTCATTATTAAAAAATGCTTCAGCCTTTCAGGTAATGCTTTCATTTATTTTGCTGCAGATGAGACTCAGTTGAAAATCAGGTATTCAATTACCTTTTGATCTTCTAAATTTGAAGATACCTGACAACCTGAGGTAAAAGATTGACACTTTTAATAATAATCACTTTGCTTTACATTTAGATCCTCAATAGCATAATAAGAATATTATTCTTTATTATGTAAGTAAGCCCCTAAGGGAACTACAAGGACCAGAAAGTGAATCATAATTGAACATTATAAAATTAGTAGCATTACCAAACGAGCAGAAAAAAAGAAGCATAATGAAAGTTAATTTTTATAATGATTAGAATATTACAACTGTAATGCAATCAGGTGACATGCCATACACACACAGCAAGAAACAATCCATATTCATTTCAACCTATTATAATAGTAAACATGAAGGAAAAAGTTCTTCATCACATATATTATGACTTTATAAAAGTAGCACTAGTACTATTTGGCAGTAGTGACAAACTTTCTTAATATATTCTTCTTTTGATTGTACGTATCTATCCATTAGAAAGCAACCTAATGCAGAAAACTGAGACTTTATATTCCATTGCGCTTTTCCTTTTGAGTTCCAAATAATACTTTTTTCAAAGATGATTTAATTTTTCTCAATATGACATTAGATTTGTTTCTAAAATATCTCAACTCATTACAGACAAGCCAGGATGACTCTGAGATTTATGTTAAGGGCAGTGTCTTGCAGTTTGATGATCAGGTTTCTAGACCTAGCCAGTGGTAGACCATTTTGTTTACTTGTCAGAATCATTGCAAATGTACAGAAATTTTCTGCACAATCCATAAGCCCTATGATGACTCAAAATGCATAAATGGGACACATATTTAAGACAAAACAGTTCCATTCTTTCTGTTTATATCCAAACTCTTTTTACAAAGACTGCTGTCATAAGATGCAACATCTCATTAACCTCATTCCACAGATGGAGAAAACGAGGAAGGAATTGTCTGTTTGCCTTTTTACCATCATCGGGTTGATAGAATAGTTTGTGATTTGCCTAGCAGAATCACTTTAGCAATTCAAAACAGGGTGTAATCTCTTAGACTCTGTGGGCAAGAACAAGCTGTGGTTAATGGAACTTCTTTCCAGATAATTTGGGTGCTCCCGATCTTCAGAGAAGCTTTAAAAAGTGGCATTTTGGAAAGAGATGGTGTGATAACTAAGACTCTCAGATATTTTCTGTGTGATACCACAGTAGGGGATATGGCAATCAAGAGGTCAGGAGGGATCATTTAGCAGGTCTTTGGAAAGGTTTTCCTAGTCACACTATCACATCATGATACTTCATTTCTCTACATAGCACTTATTAACATTGATTTTTAAAATGTAATTAACTTAGTTATTGTCTGTTTCTCTTTCCTAAAATGTAAAGGTAGCTTAAGGGGTGACATTTAAACAGAAATTAATGTGATAAGAAAGAGTCCAGGAAATATCAGGGGAAAGCATTGCAGCCAGAGTAAGAAGAGCTCATCAAAACCCTAACTGAGAATAAGTTGGCCATGTTTGAGGAAAAGAAAGGGCAGGGTATCTAGAGTAGAGCGGGGTGGAATAGTGTGGAAAGATCTGGGGAAGGCAGGCAAAAGCCAGGTTACATGGAGCTTGGTAAATCCGAACTAAAAGGTCGTATCGTACTATGAGTTAAATGATCAGCTCCTGGGGGCCACCAGTGGAGGGCATTCAGCTGGAGTGATGCAATGTGATCACAAAGATTTGCATTTAGTCTCTGTACCAAGAACACACTGCAGGAAGAGGGGGAAGAGTAGAAGAGAAAGACAGTTAGGAATGCACTGGAATATTCTAGCTAAGAGACGTCATTGACTTGAACATCAAATATTCTAGCTAAGAGACATCATTGACTTGAACATCATTCCATAGGAAGGAAGTGGTGGAGCTGGAGAGAAGTGTTAGGATTTAGGATATGTTTGAAAGGTAGAATCATTTTGACTTAAAGATGGATAGGAAATGAGACATAAGGGAAAGAAATTACTCCAGCTCCATCCCCCCTGTTCTCTAGAAATACTCTGTTGCTCTTGTATTTTTTTGTGTTGAAATAAAACATTTCAAGGTCAGTTTTCATACCAATCTCAAAGAAAGGCAATGCCAAAGAATGTTCAAACTACTGCACAATTACACTCATCTCACACACTAGCAAAGTAATACTCAAAATTCTCCAAGCCAGGCTTCAACAGTATGTGAAACATGAACTTCCAGATTTTCAAACTGGATTTAGAAAAGATAGAGGAACCAGCGATCAAGTTGCCAACATCTGTGGGATCATCGAAAAAGCAAGAGAGTTACAGAAAAACATCTACTTCTGCCTTATAAACTATGCCAAAGCCTTTGACTGTGTGGATCACAACAAACTGTGGAAAATTCTTCTAGAGATGGGAATACCAGACCATCTGACCTGTCTCCTGAGAAGTCTGTATGCAGGTCAGGAAGCAACAGTTAGAACTGGACATGAAACAACAGACTGGCTGCAAATCAGGAAAGGAGTACGTCAGGGCTGTGTATTGTCATCCTGCTTATTTAACTTCTATGCAGAGTACATCATGCAAAATGCTGGGCTGGATGAAGCACATGCTGGAATCAAGATTGCCAGGAGAAATATGAATAACCTCAGATATGCAGATGACAGCACCCTTATGGCAGAAAGCAAAGAAGAACTAAAGAGCCTCTTGATGAAAGTGAAAGAGGAGAGTGAAAAAGTTGGCTTAAAACTCAACATCCATAAAACTAAGATCATGACATCCGGTCCCATCACTTCATGGCAAATAGATGGGGAAACAAAGGAAATAGTGAGAGACTTTATATGGGGGGGAGTCTCCACAATCACTGCAGATGGTGACTGCAGCCATGAAATTAAAAAGCACTTGCTCCTTGCAAGAAAAGTTATGACCAACATAGACAGCATATTAAAAAGCAGAGACATTATTTTGCCAGCAAAAGTCCATCTAGTCAAAGCTATGGATTTTCCAGGAGTCATGTATTGATGTGAGAGTTGAACTATAAAGAAAGCTGAGCACCGAAGAACTGATGCTTTTGAACTGCGGTGTTGAAAAAGACTCGTGAGAGTCCCTTGGACTACAAGGAGATCCAACCAGTCCATCCTAAGGGAAATCAATCCTGAATATTCATTGGAAGGACTGATGTTGAAGCTGAAACTCCAATACTTTGGCCATCTGATGGGAAAAACTGATTCATTTGAAAAGACCCTTATGCTGGGAAAGATTGAAGTTGGGAAGAGAAGGGGACAACAGAGGATGAGATGGTTGGATGGCATCACCAACTCAATGGACATGAGTTTGAGCAGGCTCCAGGAGTTGGTGATGCACAGGGAAGCCTGGCTTGCTGCAGTCCATGGGGTTGCAAAGAGTTGGACATTACTGAGCAACTGAACGGAACTGACTGAACTGAAAACATTTCAAAGTAAGCAGCAGGGAAGGAGTGGAGACACAGATGTAGAGAATGGGCTTGTGGACACGGTAGGGGAGGGAGACAGTGAGATGAATGGAGAAAGTGGCATCAACACATATACACTAGTGGGTGAAGAACAGATAGCTGGTGAGAAGTTGCCAAGTAGCACAGGGAGCCCAGTCTGGCACTTTCTGATGACCTGGAGGGATGTTGTTGGGGGAGGGGAGGAGGCTAGGGAGGAAAGGGATATATGTATAGTTATGGTTGATTTGGTTTGTTGTATGGCAGAAACCAACACAACTTGGTAAAAAATAATTTTAATATTTAAATAAAAAAATTTTTTTAAAGTAAACAAGTATTAAGTGTTCAGTTTGTTGACACTTTTGTGTATGTATATTATGTATATGTTTGTTTAACCAACCACAAAACAAGCCACACTTTTCCATACCCCAGAAGACTCCCTAGAGCTGCCTCCCAGGTGCAGTATTAACTCTTATCCACTCTTGATATTCTTCGTCAACCCCTTTACTACATCCATTTTTCATATCTTTAATCTTAAACTGCTGCTTTGTTCATTCTGTTCTTCTGTTTGGTAACTTTGCTGGTGCCCCACTCTATTAAGATAGCTAAATTTATTAACTTTTAATTAATTCAAATCCTTCCATTGACTCATCTAAACACCTTTCTCCCACATCCTCCTTTATCATAGATGAAATAAATTACTCATTACTCTTTTCCAGATGAGTCTTGCTCATTTCCATCTATAACTTTACATGTTCAGTTCAGTTCAGTTCAGTCGCTCAGTCGTGTCCGACTCTTTGCGACCCCATGAATCGCAGCACGCCAGGCCTCCTTGTCCATCACCAACTCCCAGAGTTCACTCAGACTCAGGTCCATCGAGTCAGTGATGCCATCCAGCCATCTCATTCTCTGTCGTCCCCTTCTCTTCCTGCCCCCAATCCCTCCCAGCCTCAGAGTCTTTTCCAATGAGTCAACTCTTTGCATGAGGTGGCCAAAGTACTGGAGTTTCAGCTTTAGCATCCTTCCTTCCGGAGAACAGCCAGGGCTGATCTCCGTTAGAATGCACTGGTTGGATCTCCTTGCAGTCCAAGGGACTCTCAAGAGTCTTCAACACAACAGTTCAAAAGCATCAATTCTTCAACGCTCGGATTTCTTCACAGTCCAATTCTCACATCCATACATGACCACTGGAAAAACCATAGCCTTCACTAGACGGACCTTTGTTGGCAAAGTAATGTCTCTGCTTTTCAATATGCTATCTAAGTTGGTCGTAAATTTCCTTCCAAGAAGTAAGCGTCTTTTAATTTCATGGCTACAGTCACCATCTGCAGTGATTTTGGAGCACAAAAAAATAAAGTCTGACACTGTTTCCACTGTTTCCCCATCTATTTGCCATGAAGTGATGGGACCAGATGCCATGATCTTTGTTTTCTGAATGTTGAGCTTTAAGCCAACTTTTGCACTCTCCTCTTTCACTTTCATCAAGAGGCTTTTTAGTTCCTCTTCACTTTCTGCCATAAGGGTGGTGTCATCTGCATATCTGAGGTTATTGATACTTCTCCCGGCAATCTTGACTCCAGCTTGTGCTTCTTCCAGCCCAGCATTTCTCATGATGTACTCTGCATAGAAGTTAAATAAGCAGGGTGACAATATACAGCCTTGACGTACTTCTTTTCCTTTTTGGAACCAGTCTGTTGTTCCATGTCCAGTTCTTTTTTTTTTTTTTTTACTTTATTTTACTTTACAATACTGTATTGGTTTTGCCATACATTGACACGAATCCACCACAGGTGGACATGAGTTCCCAAACGAACCCTCTTCCCACCTCCCACCCCACACCATCCCTCTGGATCATCCCTCTGGATCATCCCTCTGGATGATTTGGGAGAATGGCATTAAAACATGTATACTATCATGTAAGAAGTGAATCACCAGTCTATGTTTGATGCAGGATACAGGATACTTGGGGCTGGTGCACAGGGATGATCCATGTCCAGTTCTAACTGTTTTTCCTGACCTGCATATAGGTTTCTCATGAGGCAGGTCAGGTGGTCTGGTATTCCCATCTCTTGAAGAATTTTCCATAGTTTATTGTGATCCACACAGTCAAAGGCTTTGGCATAGTCAATAAAGCAGAAATAGATGTTTTTCTGGAACTCTCTTGCTTTTTTGATGATCCAGCGGATGTTGGCAATTTGATCTCTGGTTCCTCTGCCTTTTCTAAAACCAGCATGAATATCTGGAAGTTCATGGTTCACGTATTGCTGAAGCCTGGCCTAGAGAATTTTGAGCATTACTTTACTTTACATGTATTATACTTTTAATCTAAAATACTTTCTCCCTTGGTTCTACCATTCTTTGGACCCTCAGCTGGCCTTCCATGAAAATACCAGGATAATCCTCCATTTGTCCAAAGTATGCGATATCTATATTGCTTTAATGTCTATAATGAATTCTCATATTTTGTTCTTTGAGGACACATAGCATCCATGCTGCTTTAATATCTATGCTGTTATCTCCTCTATTTTGTTCCTTTATGTATCCATCACCTCTAGCATAGTAACTGGTGCGAGTTTGCTGTTTGATACATGTTTGTTGAATATATGGTGAAAAAATTCATTAATGTGCATCATTAGCTAACTTGGATGTATTTGTACTGTCTCCTCACCTGGATGGTGTATTCTCTAGAGGAAATTTCCCATGATATTATTCATAGGATCTAGCAAGGTGACCGGGAGAAAGTAATTGACTAAAAATTTAACAACTCTGTCTTTCTTAAAATGCATCTCTTTGCCAGTCCTAATTGACCACTCACTTAATCAGGTAGCTTTGACAGGTATTATCGGTGAGTGATAATAGATATATCAGCTGAGTTCAGTTCAGTCACTCAGTTGTGTCCGACTCTTTGTGACCCCATGGACTGCAGCATGCCAGGCTTCCCTGTCCATCACGAACTCCTGGAGCTTGCTCCAACTCATGTCCATTGAGTCAGTGATGCCATCCAATCATCTCATCCTCTGTCGTCACCTTCTCCTCACACCTTCAATCTTACCCAACATCAGGGTCTTTTTAAGTGAGTCAGCTCTTCCCATCAGGTGGCCAAAGTATTGGAGCTTCAGCTTCAGCATCAGTCCTTCCAATGAATATTCAGGACTGATTCTTTAGGATTGACTGGTTTGATCTCTTTGCAGTCCAAGGGACTTTCAAGAGTCTTCTCCAACACCACAGTTCAAAAGCATCAGTTCTTCAGTGCTCAGCCTTCTTTATGGTCCAACTCTCACACTGATACATGACTACTGGAAAAACCATAGCTTTGACTAGACAGACCTTTATTGGTAAAGTAATATCTCTGCTTTTAAATATACTATCTAGGTTGGTCATAGCTTTTCTTTCAAGGAGCAAGCATATTTGAATTTCATGGCTGCAGTCACCATCTGCAGTGATTTTGGAGCCCAAGAAAAGAAAATCTGTCACTGTTTCCAGTGTTTTACCATTTGCCATAAAGTGATGGGACTGGATGCCATGATCTCAGTTTTTTGAATGCTGAGTTTTATGCTGGCTTTTTCACTCTCCTCTTTCACCTTCATCAGGAGGCTCTTTACTTCCTCTTTGCTTTCTGCCATAATGGTGGTGTCATCTGCATATTTGAGTCTAAGGTTACTGACATTACTTCCAGCCATCTTGGTTCCAGCTTGTGCGTCATCCAGCCCAGCATTTCACATGATGTACTCTGCATGGAAATGGTAATGGTTAACAGAAGCAGAAGATATTAAGAAGAGGTGGCAAGAATACACAGAAGAACTGTACGAAAAGGCTCTTCATAACCCAGATAATCACGATGGTGTGATCACTCACCTAGAGCCAGACATCCTAGAATGTGAAGTCAAGTGGGCTTTAGAAAGCATCACTACGAACAAAAGTAGTGGAGGTGATAGGATTCCAGTTGAGCTATTTCAAATGCTAAAAGATGATGCTGTGAAAGTGCTGCACTCAATATGCCAGCAAATTTGGAAAACTCAGCAGTGACCTCAGGACTAGAAAAGGTCAGTTTTCATTTCAGTCCCAAAGAAAGGCAATACCAAAGAATGCTCAACCTACTGCACAATTGCACTCATCTCACACGCTAGTAAAGTAATGCTCAAAATTCTCTAAGCCAGGCTTCAGCAATACGTGAACCATGAACTTCCAGATGTTCAAACTGGTTTTAGAAAAGGCAGAGGAACCAGAGATCAAATTGCCAACATCCGCTGGATCATTGAAAAAGCAAGAGAGTTCAAGAAAACCTTCTATTTCTGCTTTATTGACTATGCCAAGCCTTTGACTGTGTGGATCACAATAAACTATGGAAAATTCTGAGAGAGATGGAAATACCAGACCACCTGACCTGCCTCTTGAGAAATCTGTATGCAAGTCAGGAAGCAACAGTCAGAACTGGACATGGAACAACAGACTGGTTACAAAAAGGAAAAGGAGTACGTCAAGGCTGTATATTGTCACCCTGCTTATTTAACTTATATGCAGAGTACATTATGAGAAATGCTGGGCTGGAGGAAGCACAAGCTGGAATCAAGATTGCTGGGAGACATATCGATAACCTCAGATATGCAGATGACACCACCCTTCTGGCAGAAAGCAAAGAACTAAAGAGCCTCTTGATGAAAGTGAAAGTGAAGTGAAATGAAGTCACTCACTCATGTCTGACTCTTTGTGACCCCATGGACTATAGCTTACCAGGTTCCTCCGTCCATGGGATTTTCCAGGCAAGATACTGGAGTGAGTTGCCATTTCCTTCTCCAGGAGATCTTCCTGACCCAGAGATTGAACACGGTTCTCCTGCATTGTTGGCAGATGCTTTACTGTCTGAGCCACCAGGGAAGTCCATGTGAAAGTGAAAAAGAAGAGTGAAAAAGTTGGCTTAAAGCTCAACAGTCAGAAAACTAAGATCATGGCATCCAGTCCACTCACTTCATGTCAAATAGATGGGGAAACAGTGGCAGACTTGATTTGGGGGGCTCCAAAATCACTGCAGATGGTGACTGCAGCCATGAAATTAAAGGACGTTTACTCCTTGGAAGGAAAGTTATGACCAACCTAGACAGCATATTATAAAGCAGAGACATTACTTTGCCAACAAAGGTCCGTCTAGTCAAGGCTATGGTTTTTCTAGTAGGCATGCATATATGGATGTGAGAGTTGGACTATAAAGAAACCTGAGCACCAAAGAATTGATGCTTTTGAATTGTGGTGTTGGAAAAGACTCTTGAGAGTCCCTTGGACTGCAAGGAAATTCAACCAGTCCATCCTAAAGGAAATCAGTCCTGAATACTCATTGGAAGGACTGATGCTGAAGCTGAAACTCCAATGCTTTGGCCATCTTATGGGAAGAGTTGACTCCTTAGAAAAGACCCTGATGCCTGAAAAGATTGTAGGTGGGAGGAGAAGGTGACGACAGGATGATTGGTTGGATGGCATCACCAACTCGATGGACATGAATTTGAGTAAACTCTGGGAGTTGGTGATGGACAGAGATGCCTGGCGTGCTGCAGTCCATGGGGTCACAAAGAGTAGGACACGACTGAGAGACTGAACTGAAGTCTGCATAGAAGTTAAATAAGCAGGGTGACAATATACAGCCTTGACGTACTCCTTTCCCAATTTGGAACCAGCCTGTTGTTCCATGTCCGGTTCTAACTCTTGCTTCCTGACATCATGTGCACTCAAATCTGGTGTCTCAGTTGTGGGGAATGTGACTCAGATATCTGATGGAACCTTCTGGCAAACTCCAACCTAAAGATGCATGTAAGAAATACTTTTTGTAACTGGAAATTTACCAAACCTGCTACAGTAAGTAGACTATGCCTAGCAATAAGAATGGACTATTTTTAAACACTTCTGACAAATGAGCACGTAAAGACATACAGATCATTTTCGTGTAGTAACATGAGAGAAACATAATTGATTCATTGCTCTCAGAAATTTTAATGAGGGAACTAAATTAACTGCAATGCAATTTGATTATATTTTTAAAAAATCAGTAGTAGACAGCCAAGGTTTAGTATAAAGGCAAAATGTGAAATGGAAGACCTGATTTCAGGGAAGTTTCAATTATTTTTTTTAACTAGATGTGTCTTTGGAGAAGGTGCCTAAATTCGCTGAAGTCTAATTTTCTTATCTTTAAAGTGAATAATGACCAGAAAGCCTTCAGAAAAGAATGACATGGTACATGGGAAAATCTTTGATGGTCTACATGCCATCTACTAATAATGAGTTAGTAAAAGCATAATTTAATAGAAAAAGGAAATGTACGTATAGGTCCAGAAAAATCATAGCCATGTTGCTTTGCTGTTTTCTATTACTTATCACCTATTGCACTCTACTAAGAAATTATTCTCTTCTGGCTGATTCCTTTCACACTGGCAACTGTTGTCATGGTTCTTGTCTCAGACCCCTGAGAGATGTTCTGAATTGTCACTTAGATAAATTTGGGCACCCCTCCATTAGTGTTGAATTCCAATAGTCACAGAAATTACAAGTTGTCCTGTTCCATGTGGCAGCTGGTAAGCAAATAGCATCCTCAATTTTATGTTATAACTCAGTACTGGAAAATTGGCAGATTAAAAATTCAATAGTATCATTCACTACATTGTCTTATCAGCAAGCCACCAGTGAAAGGATCAGGAAGTGTACATTGCATGCCTGTCATAAAAGAGCAATTCTAATTTCTTCCTTAGAAAACAAAAAATTTCAGTAAATAAATATTTGAGTATGCATAGAAAATAGGTGAGTAGAAAACTGTGCCAGAGGAGTAAAATGTGTTGTTGTTAAGTATTAATTATATATATTAACTAGCACATAGGATGATTCTATTAAGTTTAGAAAGGAGATCAAGGTTAATTTTATTACCAAGTGCCCTTGATCCTATTCATTTAATAGTGAATACATAATCTATCAAAGTACAAATAAATTTTTAAGCAATTAAAAATCACTTTAACAAGGTCAGAAATTATGTTTTCAGGTTTAATTTCTGAGTAAGTACAATGTCATGATTTTAATAACAACTAAAAATAAATTTAGACTTTTGAGCAGGTTTTTATTTTTTCTGAGGGGACACAGAACCTTGAAAATACCTTGGGGGAAATTACTAACCTCTTTGAAAATTAATGAATCCTTGTAATGTTCCTGGAGGATTAGGGATGTTTTCTAATTCTGCATTGCAGGTGGGAAACCAAAGAGTTTCTGTGTCCAGGGGTGGACTGATCAGGACTCGTAGAACACACTTCTCTCTTAAGTTTGTCCTTTTCACCTTGTCCTTTTAGCCTAATACAAAGTGGGCAGATGATAAACCTGTGTTGTTTGTTTAGGAATCTTATTTCAATCTCTGAAATCCCTGGGCATACTCTCTGGACTATTTGGAGCTAAATGAAAAGCTTAGTTTCTTGTATGTAACACTGTACTTTTCTTCCCAGTTATCTAGAGTCCAACTTACAGGATTATATACCCCCACGTATGGTCATATGACACACTGACATCACTCTGGGCCATGGGACTATTTGCCCAATGGAGTGTAAACAGAAGTGGTCTACTCTGTGTCCAAGCAGAAGCTTTGAGAACCATAGTGTACTTCAGCCATTTTTCCCTCCCTTTGCAATGACAGTGTCACACCCAGATAGGCACTGCTCCTTTTAGCCTGGGTCCCAGGGATGAGAAGCTAAGTAGAGTGGAGCTGCAGGGGATCCACAGATGACTCGTAACCTGAATAAGAAGTAAATCTGTATCATTATAAGCCATTGAGATTCTGCAGTTGTTTGTTAATGTAAATAGTCAAGCAAAATTTGGTCACTCAAATTGTTGCAGTCCTCCCCACACTGCAACAGATTTAAAATAAATGACTGTAAGAACTAATGCACAGAAACAGGTATTCAGTTGGAAATCTACATAGAAACTTTATATTTACATCTAGTTCTTTGTCACTATATTTTCATCATGTTAATTACAATGTTGTTTAGGTACTTGAATTAAAAAAATGTGTCTCTTACAAAAGAGACAAAGGTTAAGCTTCAGTGTAGCTCTCAACTATAAAAAGGAAGATAAAGTTTAGTAGACTCTTGGCATTTATGGATTTAAAATTGACCACATAGAAGCGTTATTAAATCTGTGACTTGTGGTTTGTAGGTTTGCTGAGGCATCAGTTTGAATGGTGTTCTTGATGAGCCTGTAGTCTGCCACTGTGCATGTCACAGAGCTTGTGGGAAGGCCTCGTCCAGTGCTCCTCAAAGCCCAGCGCCTGAATCAGCAACCTCAGAGTCACTTGGGACCTTGTTAGAAATGCAGATTCCCAGGTTTCACCCTAAACTGATTCAATAAGAAACTCCTGGAGTTGAGGCCTAGTGGTCTGTTTATCTAGCTTTCCCAGTGATTGTAAGATTTGAGAACCTCTATCCCCGTCATTTTCCATGAAGGCCTTTGCTACTCTCTCCACCACATAATGGAACAGGACCTAGAAATTGGCATTTTAAATGCTTTCTTTTTATTCCTCATACAGGTGGCTCATTTTCACTGCCTTACATTTTAAGAGAGAATGTAGTAGTATTATCAGAATATGTTTTCACAGTGTAAGAGTGGACATTCAAGATAAAATGCAGTGTATGTATATATACAATGGAATATTACTCAGCCATAAAAAGTAATATTACTCAGCCTTAAAAAGAATGAAATAATGCCATATGCAGCAATATGAATGGACCTAGAGATTATCATACTAAGTAGTAAGTCAGACAGAGAAAGAGAAATATCATTTGATATCACTTATATGTGGAATTGGAGCTTCCCCAATGGCTCAGCAGGTAAAGAATCCACCTGCAATGCAGGAGACACAAAAGACACGGGTTCGATCCCTGGGTTGGGAAGATCCCCTGGGGGAGAGCATGGCAAGCCTCTCCAGTATTCTTACATGGAGAATCCAATGGCGTGAAGACCCTGGCAGGCTACAGTCCAAAGGGCCACAAAGAGTCGAACATGACTGAGTGACTAATTACACACACACACACATGTGTATATATATATATAAAATTTATATCTACTCATAAAATGGGAAGGAGGAGAAGGGGACGACAGAGGATGGGATGGCTGGATGGCATCACCGACTCAATGGACATGAGTTTGAGTGAACTCCGGGAGTTGGTGATGGACAGGGAGGCCTGGCGTGCTGCGATTCATGGAGTCGCAAAGAGTCGGACACAGCTGAGAGACTGAACTGAACTGAACTGATACAGAAAATAGATAAACGAGGACCTGCTGTATAGAATGGGAATCTATATTGAAGATCTCGTAATAACCCATAGTGGGAAAGAATCTGAAAAAGAATTTATGTATAGATGTGTGTGTATAACTGAATCACTTTGCTGTACACCTGAAACCAACACAGCACTGTTAATCAACTATACTTCAATTAAAAAAAAAAAAGTGGCCATGAGCTTGGTATACAGCAAATCTCAAATGTCTCATGTATATGCAATTTAAGGTAATAAACTGATGTTTAAATACTCATCATCATAACAAATATTGGCTTTTATAAAACATCAAACCACAAATATGTTCACACAGTGTCTCCTGACATCCATCCACAACAGGGAACAAGGCCACTGTGAAAAGCACAAAGCATGAAGTTCTAGTCCCTGCTTTTCTCAAATGCACACTTCACTGCCTGCTTATCGAGGGGTGCTGATGGCCCTGCAGAGAGGGGACTAGGAAGACAGCAGTCTAGGAATCAAAAGTTTGGAAAATAGCTTCCCAGGGGGCAGATTCTTAAATTAAAACATGAAGTCAAGTTGGGAAAGGTAGCTCTGGGTGGGGTGTGAGTCAGGATGAAGAGGAATATAAATAAAAGTGAAAGTGGCTCAGTCTCTTTGAGACCCTATGGACTGTACAGTACATGGAATTCTCCAGGCCAGAATACTAGAGTGGGTAGCCTTTCCCTTCTCCAGAGGATCACCCCACCCCAGGGATCAAACCCAGGCCTCCGCATTGTGGGCAGATTCTTTACCTGCTGAGCCATAAGGGAAGCCCAAGAATACTGGAGTGGGTAGCCTATCCCTTCTCCACCGAATCTTCCCAACCCAGGAATCAAACTGGATTCTTCTGCCTTGCAGGCGGATTCTTTACCAACTGAGCTAGGAATAGTAGTTTAAATAAACAAACAAACAAAACACTAGAACTAAAACAGCAAGAAAGAAAAGAAAGAAGGGAGAAAGGGAGGGGAGAAGGGAGAAAGGAAAGGGGCCATCAATCAGTTTGTTTTAAAGTCTAACTTCCCATCTTTTGTGCCAACATTGTGCTCATATTAAATCAGCACCTAAAGACCATCATCTGCTACTGACCTTCATGCAAGAGAGCTATTTCCTGCAGTTAGAATGCAAGTGCCTTGGGATCAGGAACGATGTCAGTCTTGTGACCACTAGATACTCTAAAAATTGACAATCAATGAACCCAGAAGCAACTTTACTGTGAAGCTAAGCTCCGCTTTCTTCCTTGCAAGGTCACCTTCAATATACAGAATTTTATTTTTGAATTTTTTATTATTTTTTTAAAGGCCCTGAAAATATAAGCTCCAGATCTCCTCAAACATGGATCCACCTCTGGTTATGAGGCGATAAACTGAGGTGAAATATTCTTGGACAAAGGTCAGTGAGATCATGGCAGGGAAAGGATTAAATCAATAGGTAGAAGAAAATCAGCCATACCTGTTGCTGACTGGACTGTGGAAGGAGGAGAAAAAAGAAACAAAAAGTGAACAATTCCATTTCTTTCTTTGATGGTATTATTAAGTTCAAAGATAATCATACATAACAAGTTCTCTGGATATCAATTATACATATAGAAGGCATCTCAATGTTTCAGTTCTTAGGGAAATAGTTCAGTTCAGTTCAGTTCAGTTGCTCAGTCGTGTCCAACTCTTTGCGACTCCATGAATCGCAGCACTCCAGGCCTCCCTGTCCATCACCAACTCCCGGAGTTCACTCAGACTCACGTCCATCAAGTCAGTGATGCCATCTAGCCATCTCATCCTCAGTTGTCCCCTTCTCCTCCTGCCCCCCAGTCCCTCCCAGCATCAAAGTCTTTTCCAGTGAGTCAACTCGTCTCATGAAGTGGCCAAAGTACTGGAGTTTCAGCTTTAACATCATTTCTTCCAAAGAAAACCCAGGGCTGATCTCCTTCAGAATGGACTGGTTGGATCTCCTTGTAGTCCAGGGGACTCTCAAGAGTCTTCTCCAACACCACAGTTCAGAAGCATCAATTCAGAAATAGCTAAATTCTACTATAATTAGGTAGATTACAAACTGGTTAGGTGACTGTACTGCATCAAACTGAAAGTTTAACATAAATCTAGAAGTTTTTAGGAGTGCATCAGTTGCCTAGGTAATCTTTGTAACTTTTCAATATGTTTGTCGTTTGGGCCAAATTATAAGCATATGACTCAGGGTATTGGCATATGTGATGTGATTTGTAGAAAACCAAAAAATTAAGCTAAAAACTCAGAAAGATGATGAATTCAACTCTGAATCATTTTAATTGGGATACAGGACATGAAAGCAACATTGTTAAAACTGCCTGAGCTCACTTCATGTCAAATGGTGATGTCCACCTATGAAAGCTAAGGTCATTCTAGGCCACATGAATAGAAATGGTTTCTAGACTCTAGAATGAGGGGAGGATGGTAGCCTCATTTAGCTCCACAGGTGGGTGGTTGATATTTTCTATCTGAAGACGGGGTCTATTTAACCCCTCTGAGGATAAAACTAGGATGAATACCAGCAGGTTTGATTTTTATTATAATTACTTTGTAATAGAAATATGAAAGATAGAAGTGTGATAGTGAGTTGCCATTGTGTGTGTTTAATCATAGGCTGGAAGACAGTCACTAGGAATTTTTAGGAGAGATTTTTAGGGGAGATAGTTGATTATTTCATGTAATTTAAGGTATCTTTTTAAACTCAGCATTTGCAAGATTCTTTTACTCTATGATTCCTTGATAATTTTTGCTTAAATTCTGTGTTGTTGATCCAACTCCTTCTGAGTTGCTCTTCTAACTACTAGAACTGGCAGCAGTCTGCATCATGTTCTTTTCTGTGTTTCCAGATTTTTGTCTCATGGATCAAAAGATAAATTCTTACTGAGAATGAATCTGCTATTTATTTTTCTGTTCAAGCAAAATTCAGTTTACTCATCTAAATAGTTAAAGCTTAATGAAGGCAGTTTCTGGCAAAATTAAAAGTGTTAAGTAAATTATCTTCACAATATACAGCATACAGGTATCTATAGGGCTTCCTACGTGGCTCAGTAGGTTAAGAATCTGCCTGCAATGCAAGAGACACGTGTTTGATCCCTGGGTCAGGAATATCCCCTGGAAGAGAGCATGGCAACCCAGTTCAGTATTCTTGCCTGGAAACTCCCATGGACAGAGAAACCTGGCAGGTGGCAGTCCATGGGGTCACAAAGAGTCAGACAAGACTGAAGTGACTGAGAATGCACACACGTAGATATCTATGGTGAAAGGCCCTGTTGAGCTTATAAACAGTAACCTGATCATTCTAGATTTTTCAGTTCAAGTTTTTTGTTGAAAAAAAGACTCTGTTCTCATACTTTCCACGAGTTCTCAATCAACTATGTATTCAATTAGCATTAATAAAACATAAAATCAACTAACTTTTGCCCAAAGAGTTATGCTGGAAAACATTCTTTTAAAGATGATTTTTCTATTTGATGAATTAGCCAAATTTTCACAGTAAAAGTATTTGGGATCTTGTATTCCTTGGACTAGTAACAATTAATTATCTTAAAGGTCAATGAATTAAAAGGACATTCAATAACAAATGAGACAATAGAATTAACTTTACTGAGCAGTTATGATTACTGAAGCATTCTTTTATAAACTAACAAAGAATGATGACCTAGTTTAGGCTTATTTTATTATTTTTATGATAGAAGCTAATTAATTCTTTAATATAATCACCATAATTAAAAGGGAAAAAACTCCTATTGATTAGTTGAAATTATTTAAATATCATGAACAGTCATGGGAAAAGGTAAAACAAAAAGTCAAGATGAGGAATCAATCAGGTTTAGAAAATAACCAAATCAAATAGTGTATCTAACTGAATAGAACCATTATAAATAGAGATGAGACAGAACAGTGTTATTATAGCACTTAGAGTATATTTTTGTCCCCCAACATCTTTGTAAATTAGGATTTTCCCTGTTGCTTCACTGAAGTCCTCACAGGAAACTTGGAACTATAAGGCCTCTGGGTTATACCTGGCAGTTTATTCTTTGCAACTGAAAGTATTCCGGAACACTTGCAATCTGAATGCTTTCAAAGAAACCAGTGGAGAAAGATATATTCAGTAAAAAGCAATAAGGTTGTACTTGTTGTCATTCAGTCACCAAGTCATGTCTGGCTCTTTGAGATTTCATGGACTGCAGCATGCCAGGCTTCCCTGTCCCTCACCATCTCCTGAAGTTTGCCCAAGTTCATGTCCACTGAGTCAGTAATGCCATCCAACTATCTCATCCTCTGTCACCCTCTTTTCCCTCTGCCTCCAATCTTTCCCAGCATCAGGGTGTTTTCCAGTGAGTCAGCTCTTTGCATCAGGTGGCCAAAGTGTTGGAGGTTCAGCTTGTACGTAAATGACTCAATTTCAAAATTATCCATCAAATGTGGAATAAGTTATTACTGAGTAGTGGTCTACCATATTCTATTACAATCAACATGTTGTTGTTCAGTCACTCAGACATGTCTGACTCTCTGCGACCCCATGGACTGCAGCACACCAGTCTTCCCTGTCCTTCACAACATCTCTTGGAGCTTACTCAAACTCATGTCCATCAAGTTGGTGATTCCATCCAACCATCTCATCCTCTGTCATCCCGTTCTCCCACCTTCAATCTTTCCCAGCATCAGGTTCTTTTCCAGTGAGTCAGCTCTTTGCATCAGGTGGCCAAAGTATTAGAGTTTCAGCTTCAGCATCAGTCCTTCCAATGAATATTCAGGATTGGTTTCCTCTGGGCTTGACTGGTTTATCTCCTTGCAGTCCGAGGGACTTTCAAGAGTCTTCTCTAATACCACAGTTCAAAAGCATTAATTCTTCAGCACTCAGCCTTCTTTATGTTCTAACTGTCACATCCGTACATGACTACTGGAAAAACCATAGCCTTCACTAGATGGACCTTTGTTGGCAAAGGATTTTTAATATGCTGTCTAGGTTGGTCATAACTTTCCTTCCAAGGAACAAGCATCTTTTAATTTCATGGCTGCAGTCACCATCTGCAGTGATTTGGGAGCCCAAGAAAATAAAGTCTCTCACCATTTCCATTGTTTCCCCATCTATTTGCATGAAGTGATGGGACCAAATGCCATGATCTTAGTTTTTTGAATGTTGAATTTTTAAACCAGCTTTTTCACTCTCCTCTTTTACTTTCATTAGGAGGCTCTTTAGTTCCTCTTTGCTTTCTTCCATAAGGGTGGTGTCATCTGTGTATCTGAGGTTACTGATGTCTCTCCCAGATATCTTGATTCCAGCTTGTGCTTCATCCAGCCCAGCAATTCACAAGATGTACTCTGCATATAAGTTAAATAAGCAAGGTGACATTATACAGCCATAATGTTCTCCTTTCCCAATTTGGAACCAGTCCATTGTTCCATGTCCTGTTCTAACTGTTGCTTCTTGACCTGCATGCAGATTTCTCAGGAGGCAAGTAAAGGTATTCCCATCTCTTTAAGAGTTTTCCAGTTTGTTATGATCCACACAGTCAAAGGCTTTAGCATAGTCAACATGAGATAATCAACATGTGATAAAGTCTTAAGAAACTTACTTTTATAGAAACAATAATAGGAAAATAAATGGCACCCCACTCCAGTACTCTTGCCTGGAAAATCCCATGGACGGAACAGCCTGGTAGGCTGCAGTCCATGGGGTTGCCAAGAGTTGGACACTACTGAGCGACTTCACTTTCACTTCCACTCATTGGAGAAGGAAGTGGCAACCCACTCCAGTGTTCTTGCCTGGAGAATCCCAGGGACGGGGGAGCCTGGTGGGCTGCCATCTCTGGGGTCGCACAGAATCGGACACGACTGAAGTGACTTAGCAGTAGCAGTATGTGGAATTTTAAATCCTTGTTTTAATGAAGTATCTAAAATAAGAGCAAATTGTATATTTACCATTGGTTTTTAAATTTATCCTGATTGCCTTTTATTATATTATCGTTACTATCATCATCATATACTATATGTGCTATAGTAAAATTATGTTAATATTTAATTGCTGTCATGGAA
Source organism: Ovis canadensis (assembly GCF_042477335.2). NCBI lineage: Eukaryota > Metazoa > Chordata > Mammalia > Artiodactyla > Bovidae > Ovis > Ovis canadensis. The sequence goes on along the minus strand of NC_091262.1, from coordinate 61,989,106 downwards.
TCTAATGTTGATCTCACAACTCAACTGGAGTGCTAAAAATCCAGTAGGGTCTCAGTAATAGAAAGAAAGTGTCAGTAAGTGGTTGAAAGACCCTTATGCAGATACAGGGCTTATGTTTACCATAATGCCATTAGCAGGGCTCTAGAGTATCAGCGAGACAAATAAGAACTATAAGCTTTAGTGAGTCATTCCAGAAGGAACCACAAATCAAGCACAAACTGCTTTCTCTGCTCAAATGCCACCTTCTTCAAGAAACCTTTTTGATCACCCATCTAATTCTTCACTCTCTGAGCCGCCAGGGGAGCCACCAGGAAAGCCCCCATTGTTTTCATAACATTCATCTTTACCTGATGCTGTGTATCAGGTTGATCTGTTTATTGTCGCTCTTCCCTGCTAGAATATAAGTTCCATGAAGACTGAGGTATTTATTTGTTCATAGTCCTTCAAGATGAAAAAAAAATGCCTCAAAAAGTTGGTGACTTTCAGTTAATGTTTATTAAATGAATGCAACTCGGGGGAGGTAGACTATCTTCCAGAGGATGAAAGTGAAATCCTTCAGTCTTGTAGGCATTTGAGATACTGAACACCATTTACCCAGACATTACTAAAAGCATAAAAATAATATAAATTTCCCTGAACCCAGTTTTCTCAATGTGATAGTAAGATACATACTGCTACTGCTAAGTCACTTCAGCCGTGTCCGACTCTGTGCGACCCCATAGACGGCAGCCCACCAGGCTCCCCCTTCCCTGGGATTCTCCAAGCAAGAACACTGGAGTGGGTTGCCATTTCCTTCTCCAATGTATGAAAGTGAAAAGTGAAAGTGAAGTCGCTCAGTCGTGTCCAACTCTTGGCGACCCCATGGACTGCAGCCTACCAGGCTCCTCTGTCCATGGGATTCTCCAAGCAAGAACACTGGAGTGGGTTGCCATTTCCTTCTCCAATGTATGAAAGTGAAAAGTGAAAGTGAAGTCGCTCAGTCGTGTCCAACTCTTGGCGACCCCATGGACTGCAGCCTACCAGGCTCCTCTGTCCATGGGATTTTCCAGGCAAGAGTACTGGAGTGGGGTGCCATTGCCTTCTCCAGTAAGATACATAAAGAGTCCCAAAAAACCTATAAGCGTCCTTACAAAAAACAACTATACTCCAAATTTTCTTCATAAGTAAGAGTCCAGGTTCTTTGGAGTTTCTCTTCTACTGAACTTACTACAAGAGCACAATCACCAATGTTGAAATAATTGAATACTCACAATCAGAGATAGATAAGTAGAATATTCTAAGCCATTAGAATGCAGTTATAGTCCACTGATCTCAAGTGAATTAAACAAATTCAGAAATATTCTGGGAATAATTAGTACTCGAAAAGTTGAGCTGAATGTAGAAAGAAAACATTTATAATACATGAGATACTTTTAATATGCTCATGAAATTTTCAGCATTTATGATTGTGCTGGGGTTAATTATTTTGGCAAAGGAAAGGATTTGAGAACTGTGACAATCAAATCAGTAAGCCACAGGATGCTGTTTACTCCATTACTTGGGATTTTCAGTAGGTTTACACAGTGCTTGTGGGACTAGCAAGCTTCGGGGATTTATCTCATGGGATCGAGAACTGATGCGGGAACCCACTGAGGTGAACTGTTGATTCTCATGTGTGGGAGGGAAACGAAGAAGCATTTGCTGAAAGTAAGCATTGCACCAAGCACTGAGAGATCAGCTGATAGCAACTGAAGCAAAACCAGAGATATCATTGCATTGAAGCAGCAATGTTTTTGGTACCAGCCAGTTTGATTTAAGAAATGGAAGTATTTGTACTTCCTTTCTGTGAGGGTAGTGGGTACTCTTTTTGTTTTCTTTCCTATTACTTGAGTTTAGATGCCGAACACATGCCTCTAACATTCTTTTCCTAACATTCTCTACTTTATATAAAAATTAGCTTCATATTTAATACCAAATGGGAAAAAGAAAACTATATTATGGTATAGCAATATCATGATAAAGCATTGTTATAGATAGACATTATTCTTTGAGTTTAACTAGAAGGCATTAATGCCTGTCTGCTTTCACACTCAAAGCCTGAAAAATATTCTGCATAATTAAAGAACTTAGTAATAAAAGTTTTGCTTTGATTTTCCTCCCTGCTTAATTTTTTAGCTCATTGTAACTGATTTTAGCATATTTTGTTTTTATTTCCAGAGAGTTATTTTAGTCCCATCTTTTAGTCTTCTATTTGACTTCATACTTCATTCTTTTCCTCCCTTTTCATTTTCCTGATTGAAACTTGATGTATTCAAAGCAGGAAATGAATAAGAATAGTCTTCCAGGTTATTTCCTGAAGATAAAACCCAGCTTCAAACCCAAAGAAAATAAAACTGAATTTCAATACCCAATTAAAGATTTTGAACAACAGAACAATTGGAGAACTTTTTTTTATCAAGTTGTTTTACAATGCCTAATTATTCTTCAAGACTTGATAGCTGGCGACTCATTAATGCTCTGTACTCTTCAGGTCACTGAGTGATTTTTGCATTTTATCAACTGAAGGTTGATAAAGGTTTTGAGCACCAGCAGTTTGGATTACGAGAGCAGCGCTGTTTGTTTTGCCATGAGTTCCAAAATTCATCTTTCTCCTATTGTACTGAGGCAACATACAGCTTCAAAATGTCATACTACTAAGCTTAGGTCAGGCTGCTGGTGGCTTTCTTCCCTGCCTCCCTCCCTATCCTCAAGTCCTCCTCCACATTCCCCACTGCCCTATTCAGGTCTCAGAAACCCCCTTCACATACTCACAGAGCAGGGGTTCAATATAGAGCGCCCTCATCATGGTTAACTTAAAGACCTTAACTTCTTACTGTTTATAACTACAATATGTAGCTGGCTCACCCTATAACATCAGGCTCCCCATAATCTTGCAGATTTCATGGGATGTGAGAGAGGGGATGGCAGCAAATAACTGTTTAGAACCCTTCTCCACAATCACTCTATGAAAAGGGTACATTCTCAAGGGAAAAAAAAAATACTGTGTAATCGCTAAGTCGTGTCTGATTCCTTGAAACCCCATGGACTATAGCCCACCAGGTTCTCTGTCCATAGGATTTCCCAAGCAAGAATACTGGAGTGGGTTGTCATGCCCTCCTTCAGGGGATTGTTCTGACAAAGAGATTGAGCCTGCATCTCCTACGCTGACAGACAAATTTAAAAAACAAACAAACAAAAAAAACCACTCAGCCACTGGGGAAGCCCTAAGGAAAAAATGCTTCCTCTTCAAGTCGGGTAGAAATATTGTAGTAAATGAGGTGGCTGTGGGACAACAGATAAAACACAAAATCAAAGGATGATGTAGGGGAGGGGATGGCAGAATGGAGAAAGGCACTGATCCTGGGGACCTAATCCGTTTAAGGTAGTCCAGGAACATCTCCATCTCCAGTCCTTTTCTGAGTCACATATCTTCTGGTCAAGGAGGCTTGTATGTCATCTAACATAGCTATTTTCAAACAAAATTTTCTTTCCTGGCCTTGCGAATTTCTGTCTACATGATTTCAAGGTCAAAATACTAAAATTATTGAAAACATGAGATTAAGTTTCAGTACATTAGTATCTTAGACATTTTGAAACTGGTGCTTCTGAAATTATCTAGAGATTGAGTTGCCATTAGGAAAAATGAAAATTCCAGGGCTATCTACAAGTGTAGAATTGTACATTTGAAAAAAAATAAAAAAGGAATGCGATGTGATTTCTGTACTTATCAGAGAAGGCACATGCCAAATTGCTTTATCAGATTCTGGCAAATAAGAACTATGTCTATTATTTTTTCTCTCTTGCTAGGATCTGGGAGAAATAGGTTCTGATTCATTCCCTTATTCGTTAGTTCATTCAACAAACTTTGCCCATTATTGCTGCTCACCCAGTAATTCTTGCAGGGTAGAGGACAGGATAAAGATTTTTTTTTTTTTAATCATCTGAAAACTTGGTAAATTTGGCAAAGGGCTTGGTGAAACACACTGCTGAGCCCTCCCCTTCACTAGATTTGAGTGGAGGCCAGGAATATGCCTTTCTAACAGGTCTCCAGGTACTGCTGCTGCTGTTCTGAGGATCAGACCTTAAGAATACTACTCTAGGCTACCAATGGTTGTTATACAGATTTTGATTGAATGGGTGAAGGCATTTACTTGCTCTATCTGTGTATAAATATGTTGGTTACCTTGACCAAACTGAAATGTGGTTGTTTCTCCCAAATGAAAAATGTCTAGCCTTCTCCGGATCAGTGGGAAGTAATCAGTCAAGTAGCACAATTCTTGTTAGCCTTTTAGGTTACCTGCTGTGGTAACACTTCACTGCAAGGCTTCCCCCAAATTCAGCTGACGCAACAGAATCTAGCTCAGGTGATGGGTACAGGTGGAAAGGCCAGTGCCTTCAGGACAGGAAGCTCTCAGGGAAATGAGAGTTGTGCTAATTTAAAGAAAGGCAAGTACAAAGTGACTGTGAGAGCTGAGGGTCCCTAGTTTGCTGTATTTTTACCATCTCCCTCACAGTCATTTGTACTTTCCTTTCTTGTTGCTACCACCATTCTCACTTAAATCTGAAACACAAAATATTTGCCTGGATCGTTGACCCCTTGATGCATGTGTGTTAGTTACTCAGTGGTGTCCGACTCTCTGTGACCAGGCTCCTCTGTCCCTGGGATTCTCCAGGCAAGAATGCTGGAGTGGGTCGCCATGCTCTCTTACAGGGGATTATCCTAACCCAGGGATCGAACCCAGGTCTGCTGCATTGCAGCAGATTCTTTACTGCCTGAGCCACCAGGGAAACCTAAAGGGAATTTTGTCTCTCCTCATTCCTTTATGTTAGTCTTATGCAAGTTTCACTCCTAACCTGCTTTTCTTCTCACTTCTCCTGCTTCTTCCTGGGGCACCTCACTTTCTAAAGCAGCATCTGACATCTATGAAGTCCAACATTCCAAGGCCACTTTCTTTAGCCCAAATCTATTCTAATTCCAAGTAGCTGTTAAACATTTTCATTTAGATGTTTCACATACATCTCAGCTGGTCAGAAGAAACCCAGTAGGTTGGCTGCCTAGACATCTCCCAGGGTGGAATGGGGTGAATTTATCCTGGGTCAGTCCTCAGCCTCAAGCCTTCTAGGTTCGTGAACCTGATCTTGTCTAATACTCTAAAGTCAGCTATAGATAGGGGAGCTGAATAATTCCAGTGAGTTTATAAGAAACATTAACTAAATTTCCAATTTTATAATATAAATATATAAAAATTTACATCTGGATCAGTGTATCTGCAAAAACACCTCTCTCTCTCTTCTTTCTGTCTTTCTCTCTCCTTCTCTCTCTCTTTCTTTCTCCAGGTATCAATAAAAGAGGTTACGTGACAAGCAGAACTAGAGCTCTGACCTCACTGGAGATTTTATATCCAGGCTAAGAGAGACCAAGTCTGTGCCCCACGTGAAGGGTTACTTGGCTAGTAGTGTGCTGGTTGCTGTCTCCATATTCTGCCTTGCTTATCAATGAAAAGTGCTGAACACACACCACCACCACCTCTACTGTGACAAATCGTCTCCTCAATTTATCCTGTTTCAGGCTAGCACAGGGAGTTCTTAGACTATCCTACAGTAATTATATATATGCCAACACAGCTTGAGTTTGTGTTTCATAACTCTGGTTCAGAAAATGTCACATTTACCATGTACCAAACTAACCTTATTCATCAAGTGTTGTTTTACACACCGACTCTCATGTTCTGGGGGTTCCTTGTCTCCACTCTCGTATTTTCTGTCTTGGTTAATGGAATCCACATGTGCCATCATTTGGACTCTCAGAGCTATCCTTTCAATTCTGTTCCCCTGGCTACCACATTAACTTAAACACCTGCAGAAGCCTCCTAACTCTCTTCCTTTATCCTGCCTTTCCGATTCATTCTCAATACTTCTGGCAATGTCAGACCCAACCTGCCGTTTCCTCATTCAAAGTTTTCATTGACTTCTATTTTTAAACTTCTTAGTTTGAAATACATGCTATTCTTGATCTGAGTTCTATAGACTTCTTCAGCCTCATTTCTACCACTTATCCAGATGTATATCCCATGCTGCAGGCATACTGAATTTCTGTCAGTTCCCTGAATTGCCATAATCTTTCACCCATGCTTCAAAATACTGCCTGTGTTCACCCCATCTGGACTACTCAACCTTTCACTTTCTCTTTAGTAAGCTCCTGGCCATCATCCGAAATTCTGTTCCTTTTATATCATTTCCCTTTTTTTTTTTTTGAAGATGAACACTATTAAATATAATAATTATACGTGTTTAGTCTATAAACCTTTGGAAAACAGAAAAGAATAAAAAGCTCCCATAATTCCGACAATTGATGATAATCTCTATTAACATATTTGTCATTCTTTCCAATTTAAAAAAAAAAGAAAAGAGTTTTTTTAATGAAAAACAAGTACTTTTCATCACCTTTTTACTTTGGTATCAACATATATATTTTATATACAGTGGTTTTTTCTTATTATTTTCTTGTATTTCAGATACACAGAGTTAATTGTACTCTAAATCATAACAGAGTAGAGTGAATTACTTATGCAGAGCCCTTTTATTTATTTCTGTTATTTTATTTATTGATGTACTACCACATTATTTTTGTTTTTATAACTATGTAGCAAATTATTTCTTTGCTCTTCATTTAGAAATGGTTCCTTAGTTGCTCATCAGTGTTTATAAATATGTTTTATAATTGTTTTGTGGCTTCCTCCAAAATCTTTATGAAATTTTAATTAAAATAACATCACAATTGTAGACTTATCCTTAAATTGTTCTCATTCATAAGCATAACGTACCTCTCCACTGATTCGCAACTTTCTAAATATTCTTTTGTAAAGGTTTTTAAAGTTCTCCATAAAGATCTTTTACTTTTTATTTTATTTTCTAAAATTTTTATAGGTTTTGTTGCTACAGTATTATCTTCTATTTGAATTTAAAGTTGTCTGTTATTGCCAGAAAGGAATATGGTTAATTTTTATAAGTTGATATGGTTTTCAGTAAACTTGTTAAGCTCCTATACACTAATAAATTATCTGAAAATTTTGTTGATTTTCTATGTAGATGATCATATGTTTGCAAATAACAATGGTTTTGTCATTTTCCTTCAATTATCCTTTCCTTTTATATACTAAATTGACCTGGATGTCCAGGCTATACTACATTGAAGCTTTGTGGAAACAGCAAGCACCTTTGTCTTATTCCCAAACTGAAAGGAAATGTGTATAATATATTTTTTGTTGGAAAATGTACTGTATGCTTTGGTTTAAAGGTGTTGTTAAATTAAGGAAGTTTCCTTCAATTTTTCATTTTTGAGATTTTTCTCTTAGTCTCAATGATGTATTAAATTTTATCAAGTACCTTTTCTGCATTATTTTCTCTGTTAATTGTGATACAATTTGGTAAATGACATTAATAAATTTCCCTGATATTGAACTTTTCCTTGCATTCCTGAGACAACCCCTCTTAATTATATTGTATTATATTTTTAATATCCTATCAAATTCAGTTAGCAATAATTTATTTAAAATTCTCCATGTGTTAATAAGTAAAATAGACATGGATTTTTCAATTTTTATAAAACTGTCCTTATCTAGTTTTGAAGTCGTTTATACTAGTCTCATAAAATGCCTAAACATCTTTTTTTTATTTTATTACCTGAAACAATTTTTAAAATGTATTTTCTGTTCTTTGAATGTTTGATGGAAATCACCTGCAAACATTTTTTGGTTAAATATATCCCTCCTTCCTTCCTTTCTTTCTCTTTCTGTCTTTTTAAGTATTGGCAAAGTCTTTGAATATAATTTCAATACCTTGAATAAGTACTAATCTATTCAACTTTTAAAATGTATTCTCAGGCTCATTTTGGCATTTTTAACTTCCTCAGAGAAAGTATTCATTTTATCCATTCATGTTTATTGAGGAATAACACTACATCACACTCTATTTAATTCTGCATAATAAATTCTGTTATCTCTATATCATGTTACTCATAATTGCAGTGAGTGTCTTTATTATTAAATGGTTTTCAAGCATTTTTTCCAGTTATCTTCCAGCCTTTGAATATAATGTGATTTATTTAACCAGTCTGGTAGCAGATTGTGTTTTCCAGAGGAAGCCACAATCTATGTATTATCCCACATGCTCTTGACACTAATTCCGTTAAGAGTTAAGAGACTGAGGTAACCCAATGGGTGGGGCTGGAATCTTCCACATTTTCCCTCAAAGCATTTCTTTAAGTAAAAGATTTTTTCCCAAATTTGGCAGCTGTCTGCTTCATATTTGGTGCTCCTACCTCCATATCCAACTTATGGCAGTTTTAAGATTTTTCTTCACTGCCATTAAAAAATAGGCAATAAAGCCCTGATTTATCAGTATATCTCAGGGGCCATTTGCAGCAGAAGTCACACAATAGAACCCAAATAATGGACTCAAAATTCTCTAGTATCAGTGTCGTCTTTCAGGACATAGTGGTTCCTGATCTCTTGCACCCAAACCATGTTTCTGGCTCATGCTTTCTAAGAAGAAACTCTTGACCTAATGTTTTTCATAAATGTTAGCCTTATAAAATGTTTAAGCAGCTTTTAGCTTTTCCTTCTTTTAATAACGGCTCTCTCCCTTTTAATTTTTTGCTTCTCATCTGTGAAAGAGTGTTAAAGAGCAGATATGCACTGCAGAAACTGTGAAGGGAGGCACAGTCTCATTCAGGAGCTTTATGGTCTCAGATTTCCGTAACAAAGAGAATAATCTCTCATGCAGGATACACTTTAAAAGGTTCTCAACTGAGACAAGGAAAAATTCCTTGAAATAAAAATTAGAGGATATGAACACTTTGGAAACTCTTATAATTATCCTTATGAAAGGCTGCTCCTATTATAAGTCCTATCTGTAGATCTAATTTTCCCAGAGACAGGCATTTAGAACAGAGCATAATTATTTAAGATGGGCCTTGCTGCCATTTCTTCAAAGAGAATAAAAGCAAAAAATTCTGCACAGAAAAAATCTCCAATTCAAAAGGTGAAAGCTAATCTTGTTCATCTCATTGTTATACATTGTTTTGATGTAAATAATCTAAAGAAACAATCCAGATATTGCTTAAAACTGAGGTAAATTTGAGCCTGTATCATAAATAAATACTCTTATGATTTTGAATACTGTGCTGTTGTTCAGTCCTGTCTAACTCTTTGCAACCCCATGGACTGCAGCCCACCAGGCTTCTCTGTCCATGGGGATTCTCCAGGCAAGAATATTGGAGTAGGTTACCATGCCTTCCTCCAGGGGATCGTCCCAACTCAGGGATCAAACCCAGGTCTTCTGCATTAAAAGTGGATTCTTTACCACCTGAGTCACCAGGGAAGACCAATTTTGAATACAGTGTAGTTTAAAACTGATATGATCATTCGAGACAATATCCCAGAATGATTATTCAAGAAAAAATTGTCTAATGCAAGTATGCAATTGATGAGTTAGTATACTCCTAACCATATAGTGAAAAAGTTTATGTCTCAAGTATATCCTTAATTCTTTCCAAAGTTACTTTGTTCCAAGATTTCTGTTTTTCTTATCATATCAGAATCTTTGTCGTCATCATTAGTCACAGTGTTTATTCAGTCGTTGTGTGAACATCCTTGATCTGAAAGTACCAAGATAAGCTTCCTGGAGACTTAAACTTCTCTCCTTTAAAAAAAAAAAAAAAAAAAATACTTTCCAGTAAACACTGAGAGTTGTTTTGGAGCATGATGCAACTGCTTTCCTCTCTCATGCACTCTTGTTGCTTTAATGAGTCATAATGTTCGAATAAACTGAAGTTTAAACAGGAAAGTTTTATGAACTGAGAATACAGATCCCCGTTACAGATCATAGGCAAATCTAAAAGTCATTAAATAGTCTGCATTTATTCTAATTTCTGCCCTGCCTTCCCATGAAATGAGAGGAAATGGATATGTAAATATATATTTTCCTTTCTAAAGCATCTGCTCTAATTGGGTCAACAAGAGGGTTATGCCTGTTAAAATGGTGAGTTGACCATATGCATTAGCTTTCATGGCAAATAGATGGGGAAACAGTGGAAACAGTGGCTAACTTTATTTTTCTGGGCTCCAAAATCACTGCAGATGGGGATTACAGACATGAAATTAAAAGACACTTACCCCTTGGATATCTACGCTTACAACCTAGACAGCATATTAAAAAGCAGAGACGTTACTTTGCCAACAAAGGTCCATCTAGTCAAGGCTATGGTTTTTCCAGTGGTCATGTATGGATGTGAGAGTTGGACTATAAAGAAAGCTGAGCACGGAAGAATTGATGCTTTTGAACTGTGGTGTTGGAGAAGACTCTCAAGTGTCCCTTGGACTGCAAGGAGATCCAACCAGTCCATCAAGGAAATCCATCCTGGGTGTTCACTGGTAGGACTGATGTTGAAGCTGAAACTCCAATACTTTGGCCACTTGATGCGAAGAGCTGACTCATTAGAAAAGACCCTGATGCTGGCAAAGATTGAGGGCAGGAGGACAAGGGGATGACAGAGGATGAGATGGTTGGATGGCATCACCGAGTCAATGGAAATGGGTTGGATGTACTCTGGGAGTTGGTGATGGACAGGGAGGCCTGGCGTGCTGCGGTTCATGGGGTCGCAAAGAGTCGGACACGACTAAGCGAATGAACTGAACTGATTAGCTTTCATTCCTTGCTCAAATCCCAGTAGCACAACAAGAAAAGGATTTTTTAAATAGCTGAATAAGAACAAAGATAATTGGGGAGGACACAGTGGTGGCAAATTGTGGGAAACTAGAAAGCAGATGGGCTAGAAAGTTAAATCTGAAATTGACAGTGGGCATCTGAGGAGCAACTTAATTTTATAGAGAATTTCTCAAAAGATTCAAATTAATGATACCTATAAATTAATTTATAGTTGATAGTCTTTTTAAAAAAGGAGTGAAAGCCTCATGTCCTCTCCCCTTCCTTGTGAAGCTGGATGGCAGCTCTTCCTCATCCCAGGAGTTTTAATCTCTGCAAAGTAAAAAATATACTATCTCCTGCCTTTGGAGGATTGTATGTTAAAATAGAAGATGAGCAGCCAGACTTTTGCCCTCCAGATTGGAGGTTAGAAGCACCTTTTCTGAGGATTCTAACTAGTCTAACTAGTCCAGAGGAAAGACCATTAAGCACTAGCTGACACTGGAGGGTCTATGATAGAAAGGCCTTCAGATAGCGGTCACATACTTGGACACACAGCTTTCAATGCTCTGTTTAGTTCATTACTGTTCAATCCAAAAGAGCAGACCAGATTCCTATAATATTTAGAGATCAGGGCAGAGACAGGTTTTAGAAGCCAGTCTTGGTGACATAGAAGATTCTAAAAATATCCAAGAAGAAAAAAATAGGTTTTATAAGAAGAATTAAGAAGAATGGCTTGGATATTGTAAACACAACTGGAATGTAGAAAAGAGTTGAGTAATAACACACTATACCGGGCTTCCCAGGTATCGCAGTAAAGAATCAGCCTGCCAGTGTAGGAGGTGCAGCAACCCGCTCCAGTATTCTTGCTTGGAGAATCCCAGGGACAGAGGAGCCTGGTGGGCTGCTGTCTATGGGGTCGCACAGGGTCGCACACAACTGAAGCGACTTAGCAGCAGCAGCAACAGCAGCTTTGATCCCTGGGTCAGGAAGATCCCCTGGAGGAAATGGCAACCCACTCCAGTATTTTTGCCTGGGAAATCCCATAGACAGAGGAAGCGGGTGGGCTACAGTTCATGGGGTTGCAAGAGAGTCAGACACAACTGACTAAACAACCACAGTAACTCACAGTACTAAGGGAACATCTTTTTCTAAACAACCACAGTAACTCACAGTACTAAGGGAACATCTTTTTCTTCCTAAAACTTGAGACCCAACAAATACCCACTAAATGCATGAGTAAGCCAAACTCATTGTCAAACACGCAAGGTCTCCGTGGAGGATGTGCTCCATGAAAATGAAGAAGTCAACAAAAAAGAGAGTGAGAAAGCACACATAGAGAGACAGACATAGGCGCCAGGAAGCAAGAAAACAGTACAAGAGAAGAGACGAAGGTAGAAGCAGTTCCCAAGACTGCAGAAGTCTAGCAGACTCAGAGATGCATCCATCTATGGCCTCTAAGAGACCTCTTCAAGAAGGAAAGGCTAGGACACCAGGGTGCTTAATGAACAAAGAGCACATTTAGTAATATGGGAAACTGGTGCATGGAATACTCGAGCTTTCTGTACTATCCTTGTGACTTTTCTGTGAATCTAAAACTATTCTAAAAGAAAGATAGAACCATAATAAGAGATGAGAGTCAGGAAAGTATGCCCATAAGTAGTTGGTGGTAGTCAAAGAAGCGTTAAGTCCTCATTCTCCTCCAGTCTAAAACTGGAAGATCTTGAAGTTAAAATATAAACATCTTCTTTAACGACATGGAAGTGTTAAGTCACTGTTGTGTCCAATTCTTTGCAACCCCGTGGACTGTAGTCCAGCAGACTCTTCTGTCCATGGAATTCTCTAGGCAAGAATACTGGAGTGGGTTGCCATGCCCTTCTCCAGGGGATCTTTTAGACCCAGGGGTTGAACCTGGGTCCCCTGCATTACAGGCAGATTCTTCACCATCTGAGCCACTAGGGAAGCCCTTAACGACATGGAGGTCAACATGAAAATACAAAGCTGTGGGAGGAGGGGAGTGGGAAATAGAGATCCGTAGTCAGGGGAGTACTGGCTTAGTAACAGACTTGTATGCTGTTGACACTGCCACGCGTGTGTATTACTTGATGAAAATAGAAAATTGATTTAAACAGAAAAAATGCAGTTGCCATATATTATCCAGATTTTCCAGGGGAATTTTAATATCCAGTGATCTTTTCTATTGCTCCTTCATATTCCCTTATCAAGTCATATCTATACTGCTCTAAGAAATAATTCGATTTGGAAAATTCAGGCACTACATAATTTGCCTATTTATTATTTGCATACAAATAACACTACTGAAATTATGTCCAAAAATATTATTCTTCATCCTTAGGCTGAAGAAAAGTGTTTATTGTTTACACCAAGTACTTAATTCCATTTTCTAAAAGTGCATGTTATATTAGGTCCCATTTTATAAAAGCAAGGCAGAGTACAAATTCAAGAAGTTTTACTGTGTCTTCTTTTTTTAATCAGATATTCCAGGGTACATGACACAACTTGTGTTTATTCTTTTCCAAGTGCCTTCAAATATAAATATTCCAAAAATACTTGAAGATGGATTAAGGAAATGTTTACTGTAAGAGTGTTTATTCTGTGGCATTTGGAATCACCTTTTGACTATAATTAAATTATTTACATATGGGTAAAAGTGGGGATCTATGTATGTCATTTCTCCTTCATAAACAGAAGTTGAGATAAGTCCTGAAACTGAAAGTGAAGTCGCTCAGTCATGTCTGACTCTTTGCGACCCCGTGCGACCCACCAGTCTCCTCTCTCCATGGGATTCTCCAGGCAAGAATACTGGAGTGGGTTGCCATTTCCTTCTCCAGGGGTTCTTCCCAACCCAGGGATCGAACCCAGGTCTCCTCCATTGCAGGCAGATGCTTTAACCTCTGAGCCACCAGGGAAGCCCTTGGATAAGTCCTACTTATCTTTAAATTATCTAAATTATTATCTCTAAATTATCTGGCTTCTGGAAAGAATCAAGTCTTCATCTATATATATCGCACTTGGAATTTTTTCTCTGGTTGGCATAACTTGAGTCTATCACTTTATCTCAGAAAACAAGATGTCTGTGTTGAAGTGCCATTCTTCCATGTCAATAGGTGCCTTCATCTAGTTAGTGAGTCTGGGAACAATATGCATGTGTCTCACATTGATTCAAGTGTTTTCAGTGGTTGTGCCCTTGGAGTGTCTTGGCATTATCTCCAACTCGCCTGTCCTCCTTCAGTTCACACCACACCGCGTCTGCTTAATATCCTGCGGTCATCTGTCTCCCTCACACAACTAAACCAGCAAAGCTGAATTGTAATGGGTGGCTAGAAACCTGGTGGGAGAAAATGGAAGTGAATTTGAACTCAAGATTAAATTTCCCTTCTAGGATTCCAAAGGAATCAATGGGTCTATGACCTTAAGTTTTTGCCAAGTATCTACAAGTGAACTACTTTGATTGATCTATCAGTAGTGCATTTGCTTGTGAATACTTTTTTAGAAATAAATTTTCATTCAGATGATAACAAGAGGATTTTGCAAATTAACTTATTTCTCCAAAATTTTTTTTTCTTAAAGAGAAATTGGGCAATACCTGAAACGAAATACATCTGGACTATTTTCTAGACCTTTGAGAATAAAATAATGCCCAAGTGATTGTGACTCTCACCTAACTTTTTCTTTTATTAATAAGGGAGGGATTTATCATGAATCTGGATCATGTATAAAGCAGTCTCTGTTACTGTCCAAAAGATACAGCCACTGAGGAAGGAATAAAGGTATTTAGTTTAATCATGTTATTCTAGGCCTATAGACTAATGAAATCATGTCAGAGGTGGGAAAGGGTTAGGGGAAACCTGCCTGAAGATCTGGCTTTGGCAGTAGCCTGTCTACCCCTAACCACTCTCTTTCCCCACATTCAGTCCAGATCCTTCCCCTCCATACTTGTCTTACACGCTAACCTTGATGCTGTGTCCAGTAGAGGAGCTCTCATTCTGTTCTGAGCAAACTCTCCCATATTTGGAATGTTTTTTTCACTGATATTCATTGAAAACTGGTAGTCAAAAATAATAGCTGCAATTAATTAGGTGCTTACTTATATGCATTATTTCATTTGATAACTCTATGAGTGCTATTTTTATCCTATTTTACAGTTGAGGAAATTGGGCCTTGAGAGGTTAAATGAATTGTCCAAAGCCAGAACACAAGCTGGGGCTTAATTAAATGGATGTCAACCCCTGTGCATTTAACTTCCATGGTACATGGTACAAGGCCATCAGTAATCCCAAGTCCATACTCCTCACTTCCACTACTGCTTACCTATTGCCATTGTTTTCTGAAAGCCAGTCAAGGTCAAAGCTCTGGAAAGGTTTTATCTTCTGGGGAAGACTTCTCTCTTATCAGCATCTTCACTGGGGACTCTCTTCTGAAGCTTCTTCGTTTGACTTCATGGTACATTTTATCGTGGAATCTTGGTTTTCCTTCCCCTCTGACGTTTTTTGCCTTCTCCTTTTTGCTCTGTTGGCATTCCCCTAGGCTTATCCTTAGCTCCCTTACCTCTGGTCAGTACATTTTGTTGCTTCTGGATGAAATTTACATAGGCACTGAAGACAGATCATTTCACATCCTATCTTCTAATATATTTGCTATGTTATTTGATAATATTCACTTCTGCTATAAAAACCTCAAAACAAACAAGATGGATGAAATGCACAAGAAATGTTAAGTATAGGTAGTAAGTGGGTAGCTTATGATATACAGGCAAAAACACATGGCATATGTGGATAATGAGTAAATGAGAAGCCCATGAGACATAGGCAGAATGAATACAGAGTTAGTGACCTGCAAACAGATACTAACCAAAGGAAGAGATCATGGAACAAATGAGAATGTTACTTACAGACATAAAGAGATGTGTAAGCCAAGTCACAGTCATGCCCCACCCACAACTCTAACACAACTACTGATATTCCTTTCAAAGCTTTTAGTGTTTTATTTGAACTTCTGGTTTGCTACTTTTCCTGCCGTGTACACATCCTGTCTTCACATCTAGTCTGAAAGCTCCCAGAAGGCAGGCACCCTGACCTATGCAAACTTCATTATGGGGAGCATTTGGCATCCAGAGCTGCTGCCTAATACAGTTGAATAGTTCATGGCATAACCTGGGTGCCTCAGCTCAAAGTTAACTGCTTCTCTTTTATTGTTATTTTCATAAAGCTGTCCAACTGTGAAATCAAGAATTAGTGTTCTCCAGTTCTCTCAATAGTAAAACATGTGTATCACCTAGGCAGAAAGCACTTCTTTTCCTTTTACTGAAAATAAACAAAAAATAAACAAAAATAATTTACACACATATGCTGATGCATTGCGCATACACCCTAGCTTTAAT
Source organism: Ovis canadensis (assembly GCF_042477335.2). Lineage (NCBI taxonomy): Eukaryota > Metazoa > Chordata > Mammalia > Artiodactyla > Bovidae > Ovis > Ovis canadensis. The sequence continues at coordinate 61,972,983 of NC_091262.1, read as the reverse complement.
CTACTGAGAGTATGTTACATAGAGGCAGGACAATAAAGCAGCTAAAAGCACTGACTCTCGAGTTCAATGCCAGGTTTTGAGACTTGCATTTGTAACTGCCTATCTCTGAAACCTTGAATAAGCTTATTTTTCACCTACCTTCCCCAGAGTCCCTATCTATGAATGTTGGGAAAATAGAAATGGTACCTAGTGTATAGGGCTATTGTATGGAATAAATGAGCTAAAGCAGGCGAAAAGTGCTTAGAACAGTGCCTGGCAAGTGGTAAGCTGTCACTACATCTTGGCTTTTATTATAAGAGCTACATATCCTACAAAGCCATTTACAGACCTCTTTCTCTATACTGTGAATAACCTTCCAGCCAGAACTGTTTGCCTTTCAAAACCAGATTCCAGTCTCATATCCTCCGTAGATAAGTGACTACGTGCACACTCATTATCAAGGCCAAGAAAAGCTGCAAATAATGCTGACGGTCATTAACTCTAATAATACTCCTTTTATGTTTGCTTTGTCCTGTCGAGTTTATGAACCATTTTCACATTCATCGCATCATTGGATTTTCACACCTCTGTAACAAAAGCAGCCAGCTATTATTTTTCATTTTTGAAAGACAAGAACTAAAGCACAAAGGGGTTAAAACGACTTGCCTTTGGTTACCTGGAGGATGACCGTGAGCTCAGAGCATTGTAACTTCTGACCGTGGACCTTCTTTCTGCAGCACTGGTTGAGTAGGCTCTACTGACAGGTCTTAAGAGCAAAAATAGCTTCAAGCCTATAGTCCCTGACTCTCCCCAACACTCTTTTTCTGTTCTTTTTAAAAGAATAAGAAGTGCCTTGTTGTTTATTTTCCTCAAGGATTTTGCTACTAAGATCCTCCTTCCTTCACTATGATCTTCAAGTTCTGAGAAAATAGAAAATAGAGCCCACACAGGGCTTCCCGGGTAGAACTAGAACTAGTGGTAAAGAACCTGTCTGCCAGTGCAGGAGACATAAGAGATGTGGGTTTGATCTCTGGGTTGAGAAGATCTCCTGGAGGAGGGCATAGCAACCCACTCCAGTATTCTTGCCCGGAGAATCCCATAGACAGAGGAGCCTGGTGGGCTATGGTCCATAGGATTGCACAGAATCAGACGCAACTGAAGCAACTTATCACAGCACACACAGAGACCCCTCACAAAAACTGATGTTTTCCTCATTCATAGGTGCTGCATTTAAGCCTAGTGGCTGCATAACGGAGGAGTTCAAGCAGCACTGACTCAGAGAGGCATTGTCTGGGTGTAATTCATCTTTACCGGTTACCAGTTTCATGACCTTAAGAAAGTTACTTAATTTCCCCCTGCCTCACTTGCCCCATCTATAAAATGGGGAGAACATATTACCTTCCTCATAGGGTTCTTATGATGATTGTAAGAAATAATATGTGTAAATTACTCAAAAGAGCACCTGACAAAATAGATGTGTGCTCCTGTTATTATTATGTGTGAGAAAAGAGTCTTTAATTTGTTCTCCTTTTGACTGGTTTTGCTCCACGTGCCTACTGCAAGAACTGTCTCTGTGTGAACCAAAATGACCGGATCGTGTAAATCCTCAAATGCTAAACCAATGCACGGCATTGCATCTCTCACATCAGTTCTTTGATTCTCCCAGATCTACTCTCCCTTGCACACCTTGAATTAAAATATCCATGGTCTCACATTGTCCCCAAACCTATCTCAACGAGTCTGTTTCCTGACTTTTACCCTTGTCACCATGATCCCCCTCCAGTTTTGCCTAAGGAATATGTTGCTATGGCAACACTCACCACCCACAGTCAACAGTCAAATTTCATTTCTCAGACATAGCTATTAAAAAATAAATGGTCCATGTAACATTCTTTGTGTTTGTTTCCCTGTTCATTTGTGAAATCTCCTACCTTTTCAAGGCATTACTTAATGTAATAAAATACCCTTTTTAAACATTTGGGCAAAAATTTGTTAATTCAACAAAGACACTATTCAGATTCTCAATGTTATAAATAGCTTTCCATCAACATGAAGTTTAAAAAAAAAAGTCACAGTCATAAGCTACTTCAGTCCTAGATTTTGTTTAGTCAAACTGCATCTTATTTTGTAATAGGAACATAAAATGAATTGTTACATATTATTTGCTAAAAAGAATTCTGCCTCTTTAATTTTTAGAACCCAAAGTAAAAATGACTTATTTAACTGAGTCAGAAAGAAGAAGAGTGGTGTAGGATTTCTCCCTCTCTTCAGTGGCCTCCCCACCAAATCCATTTTTATTTCCCCAATGGAGGACAAACTAATAACCCACGGTATGTGTACAAGCTGTGGTGAACATCACGCATTTCTAGGATACCTTTCCCGGTGCATGGCCGGGTAAAACCCAGTCCAGCCCCCAACAGTGGGATATCATGTGTCAATAGCAACCATGTTTAACTCATTTCCATGCCTGACTCTCCAGCCTTCTCTTGGTGGGTCCTTAAAAAGTGATGTCTGCAGTTGAGTCTCCTGCTGTGGAGGCCTGGGAATGGAGGTAAGGAGGAAGCTTTACCCTATCAATGCCATCTCTCCACTTTGTTGGCAGATAGAACAGCAGATGAATAAGCAGAAGCCCACCCCTACCCTTCCCTTTATTCTCCCACTTTCCCCATCTCACCACCTCCTCCAATTCTCTTCTCCTATCTTTGATGATACTCCACACTGGTGATGATTAATTATAACCAGAACAGCATTTGACAAGAATACATATGAGTATGATATCACTTGAAGTTTAAGGAAAGAATATAGCTCGGAAAGTTTTAGGACAATGTTCTTATAAGAACTTTTTAGAATAAAACTCTTAGGAATTTTGACCACATGCCATTAAAAATCAGTGTCTATAACAGGAGGTTTTCATTTCTCTAAACTGTGAGACCGCTTTTGTATTTTAACTTTACTGGAAAATCTCAGTTAACTCACTTAAAACATTAAAAACTCTTATAGATGTGGACAAGGGAAACAAGGATAACTGGCAGGAGCATACAAACTAGAAAGCACTCGAAAACTGCCTTGTAAGATTATGAATATGGTATGTAATAATGAGTGTGCTGATTTTGCCTAATTCTGTGTTAAGAGATGTACTCTGAATTTTAAAGGAAGATGCACTTCTTTATTTAATTCAGAGAAAATGACTTAGGGATTCGTCCAAAAATTCTAAATAGCAGACAAATCCTTCCTACCATACTGACATTTCCTATTAAAAGTGAGTAAATACTACCACCAAAAATCAATGAAGTAATTCCTTTTAAAGAAGCAGTGTGGGTAGGTGGCAGAGAGACAATGGGTATATATCAGAAAAACAGACATCACAATAGACAGCAGCTGGGCCAAGGTAGGGCTTCCCTTGTGGTTCAGACGATAAAGCGTCTGCCTACAATGCGGGAGACCTGGGTTCAATCCCTGGGTCGGGAAGTTCCCCTGGAGAAGGAAATAGCAACCCACTCCAGTATTCTTGCCTGGAAAATCCCATGGACAGAGGAGCCCAGTAGGCTACAGTCCATGGGGTCGCAAGGTAGGCAACTACACGGTATAAGGTGATTCCCCACTGTGGAAAGTCCAGCTTTCCAGTAATAGAGGTTAGTGTGTGGTTCCACTCTACTGGGAAAGAATGAAAAGATTTCTCTTGTTGAAAGTTGTTCCAAGTGGATTTTTTAAATACTAGATTAATATAATTTTTGACCTGTCATAACTATTGCTTTTTCTTATATCTAGGCATTTACCCTCTGGAAATTATCATTTTAAGCAAGTTGAAAAGCAGTTAGATAAGACTTAGGGATTTCTCTGGTGAGCTTCCCTGGTGGCTCAGATGGCAAAGCATCTGCCTGCAATGTGGGAGACCCGAGTTCGATCCCTGGGTTGGGAAGATCTCCTGGAGAAGGAAATGGCAACCCAATCCAATATTCTTGCCTGGAGAATCCCATAGACGGAGGGGCCTCGTAGGCTACAGTCCATGGGGTTGCAGAGTCAGACATGATTGAGCGACTTCACTTTCACCTTTCACTTTCACTTTCTGGTGGCTTCAGTTAAGTTCAGTCCAGTCGCTCAGTCGTGTCCGACTCTTTGCGACCCCATGAATCACACCACGCCAGGCCTCCCTATCCATCACCATCTCCCGGAGTTCACTCAGACTCACGTCTATCGAGTCTGTGATGCCATCCAGCCATCTCATCCTCTGTCATCTCCTTCTCGTTCCTGCCCCTAATCCCTCCCAGCATCAAAGTCTTTTCCAATGAGACAACTCTTCGCATGAGGTGGCCAAAGTACTGGAGTTTCAGCTTTAGCATCATTCCTTCCAAAGAACACCCAGGGCTGATCTCCTTCAGAATGGACTGGTTGGATCTCCTTGCAGTCCAAGGGACTCTCAAGAGTCTTCTCCAACACCACAGTTCAAAAGCATCAGTTCTTCAGTGCTCAGCTTTCTTCACAGTCCAACTCTCGCATCCATACATGACCACTGGAAAAACCATAGCCTTGACTAGACAGAACTTTGTCGTCAAAGTAATGTCTCTGCTTTTGAATATGTTATCTAGGTTAGTCATAACTTTCCTTCCAAGGAGTAAGCGTCTTTTAATTTCATGTTTGCGGTCACTATCTGCAGTGATTCTGGAGCCCAAAACAATAAAGTCTGACACTGTTTCCACTGTTTCCCCATCTATTTGCCATGAAGTCATGGGACCAGATGCCATGATCTTCATTTTCTGAATGTTGAGCTTTAAGCCAACTTTTGCACTCTCCTCTTTCACTTTCATCAAGAGACTTATTAGTTCCTCTTCACTTTCTGCCATAAGGGTGGTGTCATCTGCATATCTGTGGTTATTGATATTTCTCCTGGCAATCTTGATTCCAGCTTGTTCTTCCAGCCCAGTGTTTCTCATGATGTACTCTGCATAGAAGTTAAATAAGCAGGGTGTCAATATACAGCCTTGACGTACTCCTTTTCCTATTTGGAACCAGTCTGTTGTTCCATGTTCAGTTCTAACTGTTGCTTCCTGACCTGCATATAGGTTTCCCAAGAGGCAGGTCAGGTGGTCTGGTATTCCCATCTCTCTCAGAATTTTCCACAGTTTATTGTGATCCACACAGTCAAAGGCTTTGGCATAGTCAATAAAGCAGAAATAGATGTCTTTCTGGAACTCTCTTGCTTTTTCCATGATCCAGCGGATGTTGGCAATTTGATCTCTGGTTCCTCTGCCTTTTCTAAAACCAGCTTGAACATCTGGAAGTTCACGGTTCACGTACTGCTGAAGCCTGGCTTGGAGAATTTTGAGCATTACTTTAGTAGCGTGTGAGATGAGTGCAATTGTGCAGTAGTTTGAGCATTCTCTGGCATTGCCTTTCTTTGGGATTAGAATGAAAACTGACCTTTCCCAGTCCCGTGGCCACTGCTGAGTTTTCCATATTTGCTGGCATATTGAGTGCAGCACTTTCACAGCATCATCTTTCAGGATTTGAAATAGCTCAACTGGAATTCCATCACCTCCACTACTTTGTTCGTAGTGATGCTTCCTAAGGCCCACTTGACTTCACATTCCAGGATGTCTGGCTCTAGGTGAGTGATCATACCATCGTGATTATCTTGGTCATGAAGCTCTTTTTTGTACTGTTCTTCTGTGTATTCTTGCCACCTCTTCTTAATATCTTCTGCTTCTGTTAGCTTAGTGGCTAGGATTCCGTACTTTCACTGCTGTGGCCCAGGTTCAACCCCTGGTTGATAACTGAGATCTTGCAAGTCATGCAGTGTGGCCAAAAAAAAAAAAAAAAAAAAAAAAAAAGAAGAAGAAGAAGAAAAGAGAGAGAGAAGATTTAAACACAATGTAAAGAAAAAAAAATATTTCCTCCTCATCTTCATGATGGGAAGAAAATAAAACAATTTCCTGAGAAGAGGTGGTGTATCTAAAATCAAAGGGAATTTCCTAATGGTGAAATTCAAACTAAATTCAATTTTAGCTAAAGAGCATCTTGATTGTTATCTTAATGAGTCTCAGGTGGAGATAGTCGTTGCCAAATTCAGCAGTTTCTAGTGTTTGGCTTTTTTCACTGAAGACTTCAGAATATTTGAAATTAATAAAAGGTATTAGTACAGTGTATCCCTGATGATGATTCAAGATACAGAGTTAAAGTCACCAGAAGCTTTGCAGGCATGGGGTTAGGCCCCCAGAGTGTATTAGTAGAAAGAAGAAACAAAGCAATTCTCTCCCTCACCATGTCAATGGAGGATTCATTTTCTAGGCTCTTCTTGTGTCCCGTACTAATAAGAGGGAACTCCACTTGAATTCCTTTGAGAATGTACAGAGTTTAAATCTGGTATCATGTTTAACTTGTCTGCTTTATACTTTAGAGAACCAAAAGATTTATACCTTGAAGCTATTTTTTGCCCAAATGCTTTGAAAGGAGAGCACATTAGTGCATTGAACTCTGTGAGCAGTGTCTGATGTAATGAATGGATGATTTAACATGGGATTAACACTCTTCTCACAAAAATACCTCCGGTGTATACAGACCAAGGTCTCAAAACAAAGGCAGCTAGCCCCCGAAGGCAACCAGACATTCTGATTGGTCAGATAAGCCAGCGTTTATTATTTTAATTATGAAAAGGCAAATCATGGTTCTTATCAGCCTCCAGCGATAAAACAGGGCCCATGGGCTTCCTTTATTAGTTGTTGATATTAATCAGACAACCTGCTTACTGCTATTCTAGTTGCTCTGGAGGGTGGGATGCCGTCCACAGTATCAAATTAATGACCATGAAATGCAGTTGAAAAACTACAACTATCACGCAGGAAACAATAGCAAACAGTACGAGGTGATATATTCATACAGCAAAGTCTCCTGCTTCTGTTAGAGAGAAATGAGAAGCCACATAGATTTTTTTTTAAGCTGGGAGAAGGAGTGGGGAAAAGAGGGTACCTAGTGGATCCTAAGTGGATCTGAGCTTTGTGATAACCTTGGAGGAAGTGTGGAAGTCAGAGTGTGCTCAGGTGGGAGCAGGTAGGGGTGCATAACAGGAGTGGAGAGACCATGTTCGGAAGCTAAGAATCTAGTTGATAAAGAACAGAAGTAGTGGGAACAGAGAGAGTACAAAGGATACATTCAAGAGACGTGTCTAATGTGGGAGCCATAGGAAAGAGTAATCAATTGGTCGTGGAAGAAAGAAAGAGGAGGGTTCAAGGATATCTGTGGTTTCTCCTTTGGACAAAGATCTTAACCTGAAATAGACATTTATGGGAATTTTGGCATGAAGTGATGATAACTTCAGTCTAAAGGCAGGACAGTTTTGATGTTAGAAAACTCAGAAGCAGACTCATAGACTTAGAGAATGAATGTACGGTTATCAAGAGAGGAGGATTGTGGAGAGGTATAGATTGAGAATTTGGGATTGACATGTATACACTGCCATATTTAAAATAAAATGTCTTTCCATGGGAAAAAAAAAAACAACCCTCAGGCAAATACTGTGGCTGTAGGTCAGACATCTGACAGAACTCAAGGCTCCATTGACTACAGGTATATGCATATGAAACTGATGCCTGTGCTGTCTACTGTGTTCTCAGCACCCAACACCCCTGAAAAGGAAGCTCTACTATTCATTTTAAAAAGTTGGCTTGAAATTCAGCATTCAAAACACTAAGATCATGATATCCAGTCCCATCGCTTCATGGCAAATAGATGGGGAAACAATGGAAACAGTGACAGACTTTATTTCTTGGGCTCCAAAATCACTGCAGATGGTGATTGCAGCCATGAAATTCAAAGACCTTGAAAGAAAAGCTATGACTAACCTAGACAGCATATTAAAAAGCAGAGACATACTTGCTGACAATGGTCCATTTAATCAAATCTATGGTTTTTCCAGTAGTCATGTACAGACTTGGTGAGAGTTGGACCATAAAGAAAGCTGAGAGCTGAAGGATTGATACTTTTGAATTGTGGTGCTGGAGAAGACTCTTGAGAGTCCTTTGAACTGCAAGGAAATCCAACCAGTCCATCCTAAAGGAAATCAGCCCTGAATATTTATTGGAAGGATTGATGCTAAGCTGAAGCTCCAATACTTTGGCCACCTGATGTGGAGAACTAACTCACTGGAAAAGACCCTGATGCTGGGAAAGATTGAAGGCAGGAGGAGAAGGGGACAACAGAGGATGAGATGGTTGGATGGCATCACCAACGTGATAGAAATGAGTTTGAGCAAGCTCCAAGAGTTGGTGATGGACAGGGAAGCCTGGCATACTGTAGTCCTTGGGGTCACAAAGAGCTGGACATGACTGAGAGACTGAACTGAATATTCACTTGAGGGTTCACAGACTTGATGCTCAGCTACCATTCTCCTTCACTCCTCCAGTAGAATTTGATCCTGTTTCTACTATACCTGCCTACCCTTTGTCCTCAGTGTATCCTTGCCCCTCCAGGATCAGTGGGTCAAGAATGTGTTCTCTGAAATCTTCTTTTACAGCCAGTCCATCCTAAAGGAGATCAGGCCTGGGTGTTCATTGGAAGGACTGATGCTGAAGTGAAATTCCAATACTTTGGCCACCTCACGCGAAGAGTTGACTCATTGGAAAAGACTCTGATGCTGGGAGGGACTGGGGGCAGGAGGAGAAGGGGACGACAGAGGATGAGATGGCTGGATGGCATCATCAACTCAATGGGCATGAGTTTGAATGAACTCCGAGAGTTGGTGATGGACAGGGAGGCCTGGTGTACTGCGACTCACGGGGTCGCAAAGAGTTGGACACGACTGAGTGACTGAACTGAACTGAATTGCTTTTCTTCATAGCACTTATCACACTTTGTAACTATCTGTTAATTTTTTGTCTTTCATGAGATCATAAATTCCTTTAAAGTGAAAACACGTTTCTATTTTATTTATCACTAGATTTTCAATACAGGGTTCAGTGTTAAGGATGTGGGAGATGCTCAATAAATATACACTGAATGAATGAATGTGAGTTCTCCATTTCAGTTCCATTGCCTTTGATGCTTTGTGTACCTCGTGGATGCTGTTTCCATGAGCAGAATTCCGGTAGTCAATTGTATGTGATTGGAGAAAGTGAAAGATAAAAGCATGATGGAAAAATATAAGTGGATTTAATGTCTCACCAGAGAAAGGAGATGAACAAGGGAAATGTCAGTGACTCAGACCTGTGTGACTGAAAGCTTTCTCTCTGTCATCTCCTGCTATCGGGGAGTGCTACATTATGGTCCAGGGAAAAAAAGAAAAGAAAAGCTCTGTTTTGGTAGTTGAGTTGGTGTTGTACTCAAATTCAAGTTACAACAGGCTGAATTATATGGTAATTCTATTTTTAATTTTTCAAGGAACCGCCATACTGTTTTCCATAGCAGCTACACCATTCTGTATTACCACTAATAGTCGAAAACTGTGTGAATATAATTAAGATTACTGAGCTGTATGCTTAAAAATACTTAAGATGGTAAATTTAATGTTATGTCTTTTACCACTTTTTTTTAAAATGTGAGGTATCATTGGGTGCCTACAGGGTGTTGCTACTGCAAGGAGATCAAACCAGTCAATCCTAAAGGAGGTCAGTCCTGAATATTCATTGGAAGGACTGATGCTAAAGCTGAATCTCAAATTTTTTCTTTGGCCACCTGATGCAAAGAACTGACTCATTAGAAAAGACCCTGATGCTGGGAAAGATTGAAGGCAGGGGGAGAAGGGAACGACACAGGATGAGATGGTTGGATGGCATCACCAACTCAATGGACATGAGTTTGAGCAAGCTCCAGGAGTTGGTGATGGACAGGGAAGCCTGGCGTGCTGCACTCCATGGGGCCGCAAAGAGTCAGACATGATTGAGGGACTGAACTGAACAGGGTGCTGCTAAGCACCTCAGCTGACAGATTCCTTGAATGATACTGGAACCTGTAAACCCCAGTGTTTCAGTGGAGAGCCTTGGGGGCGAAGATGGAGTGTTGAATAATAAAACCCATTCTAACCTTATCACTACCCTGAGTTTTCATCCAGATGAATTAAGTATTCTCATTGTTCATAAAACGCCTGAATATCAGTTTTAAATTGACTATGAAGTAGTAAGAAAAAAATATTAGGAAATTTAATATATTTTATTTGGCCTTCTTTCTTGCACTTAATATTTTGTTTTCGTTAAGCTGCCCCAAGCTGAATTTAAGATAATTTTATCTTCTTTCATCCTTTGATTGTCCTATAAAGCCTCCTGTGATCCAATTCTTAATATTGATGGGGTGTCAGTAACTCAAAAATATCCAAAGGATATTGGCCTCTAACACTGCCCTCATATTTCTGTGCTCTTTTAAAAGAATCCAGAGTATTCTCTTGAGCAGTTTCAAAAGGTGAAGAGAACAGATTTCCTGAACATAAACATAGACTCAACAATAAGAATTTTATATGTATTCCCTGTTGACATATATATATATATAACAAATAAAATATATATTTTTATAGATAAATGTATATATATATATAATATCTCAGATGGAGCAGATTTGGAGAAGGGAGAATCTATTCCAGGCTGAGAATTAACAAAGGTAAATGTTTATTCCAAGAGAGAGGCCGGCAAATTGAATTCTTAACCCTTGTCTTTAAAGAGGGATAAGGCAGAGCTAATACTCCACAACAGGAAGAGAGAGTCAGAGAAAGGCCAGGGGAGCTGCCCTCTCCCCTGTTGGACTGGGGCTCCTGGGTGTAGCAGAGTCATTGTGTGTCTGTCTGTTGCTGAGCCTTTTTCTGAATTCTCTCAGTACAGAGAATGGAAGAGGGTTTCCTGCTCTGCTGGCAACGCCTTCTCTGTGCTGAAACCCCACTCTCTCCACTCTCCAAATATTCACAAAGGAGGTTCAGGAATGAGTGAGGAGGAATTTCCACAACCTTTTCCCTGATGGCAAGTGTTTCTGCTGGTTTTCCAAGCCACTGGGCAGAAGACCTAAAGCCTGTCAGAGGCTTACTGCAACCTTCCTCCAGGTCTCCCTGTCCTGGTCCTGAAGGCACATTCAGATACTAACCCAAGAATCCTGCAGTCATTCAAGACTACCCAGCTTGTAACGGACAACACATTTCTAAATCCCTGCCTGACTCTCCAGTTTCATCTCCTGCAATTCGGGGTGACCCTGCTAAGTTGAAGACCAAGAAAACTATAATCCTCAAGAGGATTCCCCAGTGAGATTTTCCAACCAACACCTATCCAGTCACACAGAGTGAATGAGGAAGGGTTATTATTAAGCAATGACATGTTCACAAATACACTTAAAATCGTGAATTCCTACGCTAAATATGAGGCATTGAAAGTAGGTTGGTACAAAGTATCCTAGTCTTTCAATAACTGTAAAGCCAAATCTACAGCAAGACACAAAATTCATGCTAAATTCACAAAAGATATAATTTAGCAAAAATATAGTAACCATGATCTTCAGTATTTCATAGATGTGTGTGGCTGTAACTATAGTATAGCAAGCAGTACTTTTCCTAGTCTCCCCACTATAATAAAACATGTCATATTACATGAATGCAGGATAAAACAAAGAGGTAGAGTACCAAAAAGATATATGGCATCCAATTTTATTGAATACATTTGCCGAAATCACTGCTATTTTATTTTTTTTATTTTTTTGCTCTTTTAAAACAAAAATTCCTGATGCTAAATCTGAAAGTCAAAAATCTTCTGAAGGTAATGGATCTGAAATGTCTTACAATAGTAAGAATAAATCACATTTCTGGAATAGACAAGCCAATATAGAATCTGTTGTGCAAGAGTGTGTGAATTTCTCAGATACACAGCCCTTAAAACAGGCCAGATAGTAAGTCTGGCTAATAATAATCTCAGGGTCCCTGACTCTACAAGGTAAATGCTAAGGTAACTGCTGATTATCCCTAGTACTTACAAAGTGATAACAGATAAGCCTAATGGGATTTGAATTTAAGTAGCTGTGATTTTTCCCCCCTCCCTCTTCCAGCTCTGTGAAGTGAAAATTGCATAGGTGCCAATAGAAAGGCACACTTTCAGACTTAAGGCATGCCCTGATGACCAAGCGCACTTATCATGCTAATCCTACCAGACCAGATCAGAGTATTCGACTAGCGCTGGAACAGGCACCACAATAAGCTGTCTAGCGGCCTAAAGAGAAATGCCGCCCCCTTTGTCACAACAAGAATTTCTTAAAACAGGAAGAGTAGTACTTCCAATCACTTTGTTAAGAGACACACTAGCCAACAGGCCTAGAACTGCTGGCCTCATGGAATAATGATCTGATTCATGACAAAAAGCTAGAAAATTCCATGTGTTCACTTATTTAATATAGAGCATCTTTGCTACATCACCAGCACTTTATGTGTGTCTACACACATGCACACTATGTGTGAGTGTTATTTCTTGAATGCCTACCATAGACCTACCAATGCTAGGGACCTGGAATAAATGCTGAAGAAGAGAGACTGCACAACTGCTGCCCCCAAGGAAATTCAGTCTAGTGGAGCCGTGTTTCTCAAAACTTTTAACATGCATACACATCATCTGGGGATCTTGTTAATGTACAAATTCTAGTTCCTTGTGTCTGGGGTGGTGCTGAGATTCTGTGTTTCCAAGGCAGGAGACACAAGTGATACCAGTTTGATCCCTGGGTTGGAAAGATCCCCTGGAATTGGAAATGGCAACCCCCTCCAGTATACTTGCTGGGGAAATCCGATGGATAGAGGAGACTGGTGGGCTTCAGTCCATGGGGTTGCAAAGAGTGACGCGATTGAACACAAACACAACTAGTCCCTTTTAATGCCAGTGTTCTTGACATTTGCATAGTAAGGTACTGGAGGACATAGACAGTGTATCACACAATTATAGAAGGGAAAAGCACAAGCATCCATGAGATCAAATAGAGTGGGGAACCTCATATATACTTCAGGGTTTAGTGAGGACTTTAAGCCACAGGAGTTTAGAGTTTAAACTCATGTTTAAGCCACAGGAGTTTAGAATGTGGCAGACTGAGTTATTGAGACCAACTGTAGTGAGTGCTACATACACCTTTGGTGTCTTTCTGCCTGAAGGTATTTTACTCTACATCAGAATGTGCAGGACCTGGTTCAGGGATTGTTGGGAGTGCCTAAGGCCAAATACCCTGGAGCTGCTTGCTTGAAGCTAGTTGGTACTGCTTCACCACCCGTTGGTGGGACACACTTGGGTTTCATAGATTCTCAGATGGTTCCCTCCAGTATTGGTCCCTAGTTGCCCACAGTCACAACTCATTAACTTCCCTGTCTCATTTGTTGTCAGTGACTTCTGCCTCACCTCCAAATAAATTACTATGAAGAGCTCCAAAATCCTTGTCTCAGTGTTTGTTTTTGAAAGTGAAATGTGAAAGTGAAGTCGCTCAGTCGTGTCCGACTCTTTACGACCCCATGGACTGCAGCCTACCAGGCTCCTCCCTCCATGGGATTCTCCAGGAAAGAGTACTGGAGTGGGTTGCCATTTCCTTCTCCAGGGGATCTTCCCGACCCAGGGATTGAACCGGGGTCTCCTGCATTCCAGGTAGACGCTTTAACCTCTGAGCCATGGGGAACTTGAATTAAGAAATCATCCCTTTCAAAGAAGACAACAGCAATGAAATATACACGCACTCATGTTTGTCTATATGTGTACACACACACACACACACACACACACACACACACAAAACCAGGTTGAATTCTAAGGGGTTAGAAAGAACATGGAAACCTAAGTGAGTGCCGTGACTGCCTACTTTTGACCTTGGACATTTGCCACCAATCCTGGTGATCTTGAACTTTTATAGCTTTACAAGGAGAGAAGAACAAATGTCCAAACTCACTCCCACCCAAGGAAACCTCCTACCAATCAGCTGAGCTACATCCTCAATGTCAGGATAAACCAGAAATAAACCTCTCCTAAGGTCAGAGAACTGCAGGAGACGTTACCTTGGGATTGAACAGAGGAGAAAGGAAATATCTTAACAAAGCTGTAATCAGAAACTGTTCCCATTCCCTGACTGGGATGGTGGCTTCTTGTTTATTATAAAACTATCCATAAGTATTTCAGGTACTTATGTACATTTTATCCCACAATTTTCAATGATATAATTTTAAAAAATCTAACAGACAAGAGAGGAATGAGGTCAATCAAGGGAAATCATGTAAGAATTATGAGATGTTTTGGAGGAACAGAGAACAGGCTAGTGTGGCTAGAGTACAATGGGCAAGGGGGAGAATGGTGGTGGGTTCAGTCATATATTCATTTACTCATCTGTGACAAGTACTACCTTATGGAGCTTGTGTTGAATGAGAGACAGGCAAGAACAATCAAATAAATGAACAAGATAATTTCTATGATATGAAGAAAACAAAATAGGTTGGTATCACAGAATGGCTGGGGCTAGAGAGTTAACTTCGTGGGAAAATGGAGATTGGGTTGCCAAGAGGATAACCTAGAAAGAGAAAGGTCTCAATAAGGATTTGAGCTTTATTTTATTTTAGGAACAACAGAGGTATACACAGAAGAGAGACAATCAGACTAAGGCTGTTAAAGATCATACAGATGAGTCTGAAGAATTCATATGGGGTTCAGAACGATGCAGGCAGAATGGCAAGAAGATATTTGATAGGGGTGGACTAGAATGATCGTGAGTGAAAGTGAAGTTGCTCAGTCGTGTCCGACCCTTTGCGACCCCATGGACTGTAGCCTACCAGGCTTCTCCATCCATGGGCTTTTCCAGGCAAGAATACTGGAGTGGGTTACCATTTCCTTCTCCAGGAGATCTTCCCGACCCAGGGATTGAACCTGAGTCTCCCATATTATAGGCAGACACTTTACCATCTGAGCCATAGTGAGACATAAAACTAGATCATTCAAAGTATACTGTAGACTTTACACTTAACCTCTGGTACAGATGCTTCCCCCTGAAGGAAATCACTAATCATGGAGTCCTAGCATTTTGGCTCTAATTGAGCAGATGACTGGCATATCACTGAAGCTGAATCAATCAGAATCTTTTCCCAGAATTTTACTGATGGAGCTAGAGGAGAAGGCTCTTCTTTAGTAGAATGTTACAAGGGTATAGCATGAGAACTGCCAGTTTTTTGGTTCAGGTCTTTTGAATAAAGACAGAAGGAAGCAGGAGAGGATGCAGCCATGAAGAGAGAAGAGAAAGGGAGAGAGATTAAGACAAACCCTAGTGTGGTTATATCTCCTGGCTGCTGTGGTTTGGGCAGTATTCCATTCGACTATTGGAACTACTCCAGGATTTTCCCAGTTACAAATCATATAATTCCTTTTAGCATTAAGCTGATTTGAGTTGGATTTCTGTCAATTACAATAAAATTAAAAAAAACACAACCCATATAAGAGGTGAGGAAGGTGATGGTGAGCATCTTAAAGGATAGATGTACCATTTACTGAAATGATGAAGGTGAGTTGAGAACCTGGGTCAGGATGTAAGAACCAAAGTTATGTTTGCTGCTGCTGCTGCTGTTGCTGCTGCTGCTAAGTCACTTCAGTCGTGTTCGACTCTGTGTGACCCCATAGACAGCAGCCCACCAAGCTCCCCCGTCCCTGGGATTCTCCAGGCAAGAGTACTGGAGTGCGGTGCCATTGCATTCTCCGAAAGTTATATTTAGGAAATGGGAATCTGAAATACAATATGAGATATCGTATACTAAGTACATGGTGGATATATGAATTTAGAGCTTAGCTGAGAAACCAGTGTGGATTTGTTTGGGCATCATTGGCATACAGATGATATCCCAAAACATAGGATGATATGAGATGAGATTACATGAAAGAAAGTATCCAGAGGAAAGAGAAAAGGGCCCAGGACTAGACCTGATCAGATAGATGCAAATCTTTAAGAAAAAGGTTTGTAATTCACATACCATCCCCCTGCTTCCATACAACTGTAGTCTGTTTGTCTGCTGGATGTTATTAGCTAACCCTGCAAGTTTCACCTTCATTGTGATCAGTCGAAAAAAAAAAAGGTCTGGGTAAGAGGGGTGTGTGTGTGTGTGTAACTTTAAAGTAGTGAGACTGATTTTCAAGTGTAGCACATAAACTGGCTCTGTAGGCAATTTAAAAAAAAATCTTAGATAAATATTTATACTTTAGAACTTGGTAGGCATTTGGATTATAACAAGGCTTTTGTGTGCATGAGTCATACCTCCATTATTTCTTGATTATAAACTTGGCAATGGGGACATGTACTAGTTCTGTAATGGCCACTGGAGAATAATTTTCTATATTACCTCCAGGGCACATGGAACATGATCAGGACTGCCTCTGTTTAGAGAGCAGTTTGAACGAAGGAGCATAAAGTTTAATGTCTTTTAAAATTTCTTGTTTCTGTAGTAAACCAAATGAGTACCTGTTATTGTGACCTACGTTTCTGAAATGAGTGACTTTATATAAATGTATGCAGACGACTTAAAGATAATGCTACCTAAAAGAAGTCTTTGCCTGTTTAAGTGTTATGTGAATTTGTTAGGTTAAGAGTCTGTATGATCTGTGCATTAAGGGTCGTATCCTACATCTTGATTAGGCCATGTACATAATATGATTAGAAGCTGTGTTTTCAGAAAATAAAATTACCAAATTTTATCCTTCTTTAAGTACTATCATATATACTTGAGACTTAGAATTTAGAATTTACTCAGTTTGAAATATAAAGAAAATGATCTTTGATCATTTTGTTAAGGTTCAATAAACATTTTGTTAAGGTCCAATACACATTTTGTTATGGTTCAATATAGTTCTAAAAGGCAATGAATCTTTACAATTCTTGGTCTCTAGCTTAGATTAGCTTCTGAATGCCATGTTCTCCTAATGGAATGTTGTTTCCTTTTCAATTTCCTCTGAAGTATTTTTATATATCTTTGGTGATCTCTGAAATATGCTAAGACACAGATGTTGTTTTCTTTCAACAGTAGCAGAATTTATTCAGTGAGATTGACAACTTTATAAACTTATAACTTGAATGTGATTAGTGAAATTTTATCCTTCTTCATCATTGTTTCTGACATTTTGAAATTAATAATCAAATGAAAATATTGGGCTAAACTTATTCTCCTTATATATGGTCCCTAGTTCTTTGGATGGGGTGACCCTGTATAAATGAATGAACAAATAAATATTATACATAATTCTAAGTAATAATACACAGATTGTCTAAAAAAGAAACAAATATTTTATTATGCTTCTTCAGATTAATAATTAGCTTACATTTAGAAATGTGTTACCTTCAAAATCATGTGGGGATCAAAGGGAATATACTGACAATATTTCTTGAAAATATAACTAGCATCTTATTTTGTTTATACCTTACATTTTGGAATTCAGCTGCTCAGAGTCAGATTAATTATAATGTTTGGTTCATGTCATTCATCATTTGTCCAGATAAAGCCACTTTTCTTTATTTTATTAATTATGTAATTACTGATTTTTAATAATGGAATAACCACCTACAAACCCACTATCCAAATCAAAAGCTAGGACTCTAACTACAGCCCACATCAAATACCATTTCTCCTACCAGAATACTGATCAGATTAACTCAAATTGCTACTTGCAACTATATTTCATTCATTTTGATTGCTATATAATATTCATTGAGTGAATGTATCATAGGTTATTGATCTGTCATCTGTTGCTTGACATTTGGATTAATTCTGCTTTTTTAAATGTGAACAATGCTGCTATCAGCATCCTTTTGTATGTTTTCTTGTACATGTGCAAGCTTCTCTTGAGTATTATATACCTGAGCATGAAAATTATACTGAGGTAAACAGTATATGAATGTTCAATTTTGGGAAAAAGTCACAAGCATTCCCAAAGTTGTTACTCTTATCTGTAATATATAAAAAAGGCTATAGATTTTCACTTTCTGTTGTCAGCATTTCAAATATTTGGAATCCAGTAGAGGTAAAATGGTATCCTATTATGATGGTAATAGCATTATTTAGAAATAAAAACAGTCTGGGAATAAGGTTTACTCTCTTTTTCTTGGCTGTGCTGGGTCTTCATTGCTACTCTAGGGCTGTCTCTAGTTGCCCTGAGCAGGGCTCACTCCTCCTTGTGGCACTCTGGCTTCTCATTGCCCTGGCTTCTCTTGTGGAGCATAGGCTCTAGGGCACAGGCGCTCAGTAGCTGTGGCTCTCAGGCTTATATGCCTAGCCACATGTAGGATCTTCCCAGATCAGAGATTGAACTCATGTTCCCTGCACTGGCAGGCGGATTCTTAACCACGGGACCACCAGGTAAGTCCTAAAGTTTATTTCTGAGTTGATCAAAATATTTTGGAACTGAGAGAGGTGATGGTTGTGTAACATTGAGAATGTACTAATTAATCACCTTAAATGTACACCTTCAGTTCAGTTCAGTTCAGTCGCTCAGTCATGTCCGACTCTTTGCGACCCCATGAATCGCAGCACACCAGGCCTCCCTGTCCATCACCAACTCCTGGAGTTCACCCAAACTCATGTGCATCAAGTCGGTGATGCCATCCAGCCATCTCATCCTCGGTCATCCCCTTCTCCTCCTGCCCTCAATCCCTCCCAGCATCAGGGTCTTTTCCAATGAGTCAACTCTTCACATAAGGTAGCCAAAGTATTGGAGTTTCAGCCTCAGCATCAGTCCTTCCAATGAACACCCAGGACTGGTCTCCTTTAGGATGGACTGGTTGGATCTCCTTGCAGTCCAGGGGACTCGCAAGAGTCTTCTCCAACACCGCAGTTCAAAAGCATCAGTTCTTCAGTGCTCAGCTTTCTTCACAGTCCAACTCCCACATCCATACATGACCACTGGAAAAACCATAGCCTTGACTAGACAGACCTTTGTTGGCAAAGTAATATCTCTGCTGGTCATAACTTTCCTTCCAAGGAGTAAGCGTCTTTAAAATGGTTCATTTTATGTTATGTGAATTTTACCTCCATTAAAAAAAATAAACCCACAGGCTCTGAGTTCATCCTTGTTCACTTGGCATACCAACTATCCATACATGATCTCTGCATTTCAGTTTTCTTTCTGAAAAGTGGGTACATAAGTAACAGCAACCTCCAATGGCATTCAGGAGCACTAAACCTGCTATTGCTAGAATAAATATTCAATCAAGTGAGCTGTTAATAAAAATCAATAATAAATTTAAAATATTAAAAATTAAAACATCCATTCATTTTTAGTTTTCTCAGGTATATTATACATTTCAAAATATGTTAGTG
This sequence comes from Ovis canadensis, assembly GCF_042477335.2. Lineage (NCBI taxonomy): Eukaryota > Metazoa > Chordata > Mammalia > Artiodactyla > Bovidae > Ovis > Ovis canadensis. Next base: position 61,953,752 of record NC_091262.1, on the reverse strand, counting down.
GTGTATAGGTCAATTGTTGTTTTTCAGTTGCTAAATCGTGTTTGCCTATTTGCAACCCCTTGGATAGCAGCATGCCTTCCCTGTCCTTCACTGTCTCCCAGAGTTTGCTCAAACTCATGTCCACTGAGTTGGTGATGCCGTCCAACCATCTCATCCTCCGTCGCCCCCTTCTCCTCCTGCCCTCAATCTTTCCCAGCATCAGGGTATTTCCAGTGAGTCAGTTCTTTGCATCAGGTGGCCAAAGTATTGGAACTTCAGCTTCATCATCAATCCTTCCAGTGAATATTCAGGGTTGATTTCCTTTACGATTGACTGGTTTGATCTCCTTGCTGCCCAAGGGACTCTCAAGAGTCTTCTCCAGCACACAATTCAAAAGCATCAATTCTTTGGCGCTCAGTCTTCTTTACGGTCCAACTTTAACATAGGTCAATACAAAGTAATTAATTACAAAAGGATATATGTCTTATTTTGTCCTAGTTTGTTTTTCTCACATCATCACAGGCATAGCCAGGACTGTGATAGGCAGCCATTATGGCCACTATCTTCACTTCTAATATCCCACCTCTCTAGGAAGAATGCCCATAGGGAAATCATGTATTTACTATAAGTTTTTCAACCATTTAGTCTTTCTTACTTTGGAACCCTGACCACATCTCAAGTGATTTTGAAAATATCTAAGAAATTTCCACTGACTACTTAGATTTGTAGAAAGTTTTATTTTGGTAAAATATACAGTACTGCATACACACATTTACAAACATGCATTCATTAGACTGCAAAGGTATAGAGAGTTGGCCCAAGTAATTAGGTATTTTTAAAATCCATTGTTAGATTTCTAGATTTCCATGTTCCTTAACATACTTAATTTAAATGCAGAGTCATGTTTAAGGTGACTCTAGGGCATCTGAAATGAAGGACTATTGAATGTCCTTTAAGTGGGGAAACAGCAAGGGTAGGAGAGAAATCCTGCTGCAAGACTCCACAGTCAGCAAAAGCACCATAAGTGTGATGATGATTCTTGGTGTTTACTATCATTTGTTAAGATACAGTACGTAGAATTTCCAAAAGGAAGAGTGAGAAGTGATGAAAGTCAGGTGGTGGTTGTTGTTCAGTGGCTGGGTCATGTCTAAAGTGAGGTAGCAGCACACAAACGTGGTCCCGAGAGCTTCCTTCCTGCCCCTCCTACTAACCTGACAGTCTAATCCAGCAACAGTGAGTTTAAGAGCCTGGTGTGGGTTACCTGTGGAATCTGAACTTTCATTCTGATTATAGATACTTACAAGCATCAGGCATGGTTAAGAGTGCTTAGTTGAAACTATGTACTTCTGATCAAACGTTATTTGGTCACCGTGAGCCAAGGTAGACAATAATTTTCTAAAATGATGCATTTTGTCTAAATTGTTAACAAGAAAATCCTTTCACAGACCATGCCGTTTAACTCTCTTTGTTCACCTTTAATTCCTCTCTGCTTCCAACTGAGTCGAAGGATTTGTATCAAAACAAAACAGCCCTTGGAACTCTGAAGAAATGGACCCGTCTCTTTTTAAGCTTTTTTAAGCTGCAGGGTATTTTTTTTTACAGTATACAGTACACATACTAATGTAATAAATATTTTAATTTCTTAAGGATATTGAACTCTAGTGTCCCTTAGAGGGGACTTTTATAACTTACTGCTACAAATATTCGCACTTAATCATAGAAGAAAATGATATTAAAATAGTTCAAGGATAAAATCCTATGTGGGGTAGTTCTCAAACAGGCCATGATATCATTTATATATAACCTATAAGCTTGAAGAAGTTATGAATCAATATAGTGGCAAGGAACCTAACATAATAGTTAAGATCACGCTTGTTATTTTTCATTTAGGCCTAGAAACACACATTCTTTCCTGAATGAACTAATAAGCCCATTTCAAAGAGAAAGAAATGGAAGCGAAAAACAAAGTTTTAAGGTGAGCCTTGCCTGAAGAAACAGGCTTTCCCTTTTCAGATACCAGAAAGGAACTTCTTTGACCAGCAATTCAGTTCAGTTCAGTCTCTCGGTCGTATCCGACCCTTTGCGACCCTATGGACTGCAGCATGGCAGGCTTCCCTGTCCTTCAGTATCTCCCGGAGTTTGCTCAAACTCATGTCCCTGGAGTCGGTGATGCCATCCAACCATCTCATCCTCTGCTGCTCATCCTCTGACTAGCAATTCGCACTGCAATATCGGCTCCGACAGCGCTGAAGCGGAGCCAAGGAGAGACCAGGGCTTTCATAGTGCTGCCCCTGGTGGCGAGAGGAGGTGCTTATATTTCGCACAAGATTCCCCCATCCCCACCCCACCCTCAACCCCGAGTCTCGGGACTGACGGAGACGGAGCCGTCTAGAAATTGTCGTGAGGCCAACTCCGCGGCTCCGGACGCAGCACAATGGGCGGGCGTGGGCGCTCAGCGAGTTCCTCTTCTCCAGCCCTTCCTGCCAGTGTTCGCCAAAATGTTTGGGGTTTTGAGGCTGCGAAACTCCCTGAGCTGGGGGAAAAAACGATAAACGCTTCTTCCCAGGGGCGATTTTCTTTTCTATTTCCCCGGCCCTCACCAGGGTGTTTAACCTTCGGGCGGACAGCGTTCCCCGTGCCCTGAAGCCAGCTGTGTTCCTGACCCCAGAATAAATCAGGGCTGCCCGCGGGGCCTCGCAGAGCTCCGGACACGTTTCCTGTCGAGGCCTAAGGGAAGCGGTTTGCAGCCGGGACCCTGGAGGGGAGGCTTGGCGGTCTAGGGGACGGGCGGGGGTGGGGTGGGGTGGGGGAGCGGAAAGCGGGGGGAGCCAGCGGTGGGAGGCGGTGCCCGCGCTCCCGGGACATCCCCACGCCCTCTGACGGTACAGACCCAAGCTGGGAGCAGCTGTGGGCGCTGGGCCTGCAAGATGAGGCCGGCGCTCGCCCTGTGCTTCCTCTGGCAGGCTTTCTGGCCCCGGCCCGGCCGTGGCGAGCACCCCACCGCCGACCGCGCGGGCTGCTTGGCCTCGGGGGCCTGCTACAGCCTGCACCACGCTACCTTCAAGCGGCAGGAGGCCCAGGAGGCCTGCAACCTGCGTCACGGGGCGCTCAGCACGGTGCGCGGGGGCACGGAGCTCCGCACGGTGCTCGCGCTCCTGCGGGTGGGCCCGGGGCCTGGAGGGGGCTCCAAAGACCTTCTCTTCTGGGTGGCACTGGAGCGCCGACGATCCGTCTGCACCCTGGAGAATGAGCCTTTGCGGGGTTTCTCCTGGTTGTCCCCCGACGTCGGCGGGTCGGAAAGCGACACGCTGAAGTGGGTGGAGGAGCCCCAACGCTCCTGCACTGTTCGGAGATGCGCGGGACTCCTGGCCACCGGGGGAATCGAGCCCGCGGGCTGGAAGGAGATGCGATGCCACCAGCGCGCCGACGGCTACCTGTGCAAGTACCAGTTCCAGAGCGTGTGCCCCGCACCGCGCCCCGGGGCCGCTTTGAACTTGAGCTACCGCGCGCCCTTCCAGCTGCACAGCGCGGCGCTGGACTTCAGTCCCCCGGGGACGGAGGTGAGTGCGCTCTGCCCTGGGCAGCTCTCCATCACGGCCACCTGCACCGCGGACGAGGTTGGCGCGCGCTGGGAAGGGATACCCTCCGGGGCCGAGCTCTGTCCCTGTCCCGGGAGGTATCTACGGGCTGGCAAGTGCGCTGAGCTCCCTGATTGCCTAGACGACGTCGGAGGCTTTGCTTGCGAGTGTGCTGAGGGTTTCGTGCTGGGGAAAGACAGACTCTCCTGTGTAACCAATGGGGAAGGACAGCCGACCCCTGGAGGGACCCCGGTGCTCACCTGGCACCCTCCAGCCACTGCAGCCAGCCTTGCGCCGAAGGGAACGTGGTCACCCAGTGTCCAGGAGAGGCCAGGAGAGATACCCAATGCCCCTGGACAAGGCAGTGCAACAGCATCTTTTCCCGAGATACCTCGGTGGGGAGCACAGAGCACGCTATCTACCCTTCAGATGTCCCCTCAAACAGAGGTAAAGGCGGACGTGAACTCTTCAGGAACAGCCTTTCCCAAGGTTAATGCTACGTCTCCCTCGGACAACCCCCAGTCTTTCGATTCTTCCACCGTGGTCTTCGTACTTGTGAGCATGGCTGTAGTAGTGTTGGTGATACTGATCGTGACAGTGCTGGGGCTTTTCAAACTCTGCTTCCACAGGAGCCCTTCCCCTCAACAAAGAAAGGGGCCTTTGGCCTCGCCAGGCACGGAGGGTGATGCTGAGGTGGCTCCTCTGAGCTGCAGCTCTGCACGTTGCACGGACGATGGGATGAAGGCCGGGGACTGTGGCCTGCGGGACAGAGTAGAGGGAGCCTCATTGACGGGGTCCTCTCTTGGCTCTGGTGACACATAGGGAAATGGGGGCCAGTGAGCGCTCCTCGTGAGTAGGTTTTCACGTTTAGTGAAAAGGGAAAAGAGGAACTTATTTGTGCGGCTGACAATTCCTACAGAAATTCTGCCCACTAAATTCCCTCTATTCCATACTGAGGAGCCGAATCTGAACTGAACACTCCTTCTATGAAGATGGAGGAAGTGGAAGGGCCTCAAGGTAGTAGAAGGGGGCCAGAATCTTACTGGGGAGAGCTATTTTCTTGTGTTTATTCTGGGGAGTTTGAAGAGGTGGTTGAACTTTTTATGACATGGGAAGCGAATAAAGTTTTTTTTTTTTTTTGATCAAAATGGAAAGGAAACCTTCTGTTTACATTGTACTGGCTGGCTGGGAATCTATTGGTTTGAAATTCCCAGGCAAAAAAATAAAGTATTGTTGATAACCCAGGCTCAAATATCATTGGTTTCCCAGAGGAGTAAGACCAGCAGAGGGGCATGCTGAGAATACAAGAGTGCCTCCTGCTTTTACAGGAAGGAGAAAGTCCTTGTAATGAGGAGTAGATCTTTAAGAACTTTTTTCTTGGTTCTTTTATACTTTATTTTCAAAGTCATTTTTACTTGCGTACTTGCTATAAATCCAAACTGTAGCGTTGCGAGAGTGCTGGCTCTAGAAGCAAATTATAGTTGACCACCAATTCAAGTGTTTACTGAGTGTCCTTGCTCAAGGAAACACATGATTTGTGTTTCCCTCTTCCATTTTTTGTACTCCTCTGTGTAATACCTCCTCAACCAAATAGACCTTTCCCAAACATCAGGATGCTGATCCTCACTTCCAATTATGGCAATGTTAATTTTCAATTAAAGTGTTGCTGCTGAGTATTGATTAGAAATCTTCTGGGTACATTAAAACAAAAGTAAACTGGGTTTCCTCCACAGTTGCTAGGTTCTTGAGCACTGTTTAATCCATAGGAAAATTTGAATTCCAAACCACTTCCTTCCCCCACATCATGAAAGTGTGTGCAGTGACCATACATGCCCATACTGGAATGATTACAGGTTAACAAGATTCTGCGTGGGCAAAGGCACATGGAATAGGCAAACAGCTTCCCGTAAGAATTGATAGTGTAAGAAATAAGTGGGAAATATAAATATCTATCATCTTGTTAGGACTTGGGATATTAGAAAATTATCTAAATGGAGCATTCTTCTAAAAAACAATCAAGATGTAATGATAATCCCTATTTAGTGAGACTGAGACCACCCCCCAGAAAATATCCCACTTTTATTAATATGCTAGCACTTTAGAATGAAATATTTGGGGGTTGGTGCATGGATGGAGATAGAGAAACAAGCTAAGTAGTCAGGAAGATGGGAAACAAGGAAGAAGTTTACACTATGATTGACATAAAATCACTGGGGTGCTCTTGAGTATGTAATGTATTAGATATGTACATATATGCATTATATGAAGTATTGTAACATTCAAGGGATAAAGTAATAGGTAATTTGCTTCATATACTAAATGTATGTTTAAACAGTTAAATTTAAGCAAAATCACAAATGAATTAGAATCAACAACTTTCAAGGAAATTTATGTAAAATCATTTAAAAAGATAACTAAAATCACGTAAGTAGATGGCTTACCCAATGTACCCAGCTTGTTTGAATGAATGTGTCTCAGTTCACCTCAGTTGTAGTATTTTATCTTTGCTCTTTCCCATAAAACCTCTCCACAGAGAAGGTAACTATTTGAATAGAATATATGGCACTTTCTTTTGTAAGGTGAAAAATAGCCTATCTTTAAGGGAAAGGCTACCCACTCCAGTATTCTGGCCTGGAGAATTCCATGGACTATCTAACTGAACTGAATGTAAATCATCTGTAGCTAGTACTATCTGTATCTATAAGTATTTATAGCTACCTCTGTGTATGTGTATACACATACTTTGTCTTAAAGTAGGTACTTGTACCATTGTTAAAATACCATAGAGTATGCATCACTAATTTATTATGCACGTTGCCAATGGTGACATTACACATTTGGGGGTCCGTCCAAATGCCCTAGTGAAGAATAAATAGGTGTCAGCTCAATAACTTAACTGCTATTTCCTATTACTTCCCCATATAAGTAAATCAGGAAAGAATTACAGAACACAGTATGTTTTTACATTTGACTTCCTGACAAATAGCAATTGCAGACCAAGCTCCATATAATTTTGTTTGCTTTCTGGCTGTGACATTTTTCATAAAATTTCGAACCCATGGCAGAATCGAGCCAACCAAGCATGATCTCTTAAAAGCTCTGTTAGGTTAAGGTCAGTGTCCTTCCTCAGAATATTTCTCTACTATCACTTCATTATTTCTCCAACCTCTTTAGGTTGATTCCTTTCTTACTTAAAACCCTCTGCCCCTGCACTTACTTCACAGCTGCCTGTTCAGTCATTTTCTTAGAAGGAAAACTTGGAACCTGATTTACAGTCTTTTTCTCTGGCTAAGTCCTGCTAAGGAGAAGGCAATGGCACTCCACTCTAGTACCCTTGCCTGGAAAATCCAATGGGTGGAGGAGCCTGCTAGGCTACAGTCCCTGGGGTCATGAAGAGTCAGACACAACTGACCGACTTCACTTTCAAGTTTCACTTTCATGCATTGGAGAAGGAAATGGCAACCCACTCCAGTGTTCTCGCCTGGAGAATCCTGGGGACGGAGGATCCTGGCGGGCTGCCATCTCTGGGGTCGCACAGAGTGGGACACGACTGAAGCTACGCAGCAGCAGCAAGTTCAATCATCTTCCGTAGTCTCTGAGTCCTTGTGTGTGACTCTTCCAGTGCCTGTGTGTTTCAGTTCCTTGCTCTCCTCACTTCTAACAAGCTCCACCTTATTTCAGCCTCCGCTCCAACAGCTGTGCCTGAGCCTTTCAGATGATTTTGAAACTGCTCTACATCTGAAATCACAAATGCAGGCATTTGTGTGGGCATGCATGTGTTCAGAGACCTACTAGATTAGTCTTTAGAGATTGGGCTTTGAAATCTCTCTCCATAGATTTTAACCCTACTCAGGTAACTCTGATTTTAATCAAAGTTTGCAAACCACTCAATGCAATTGTGTGTACCTCAACACCAAAGTTTCATGTTCTCTTTTCTCCATTCCCACTATGTCTGGAGAGTAGAGGGTGCTTGGAAGAAAAGTGATGACCAACCTAGATAGCATATTCAAAAGCAGAGACATTACTTTGCCGACTAAGGTCCATCTAGTCAAGGCTATGGTTTTTCCTGTGGTCATGTATGGATGTGAGAGTTGGACTGTGAAGAAGGCTGAGTGCCAAAGAATTGATGCTTTTGAGCTGTGGTGTTGGAGAAGACTCTTGAGAGTCCCTTGGACTGCAAGGAGATCCAACCAGTCCATTCTGAAGGAGATCAGCCCTAGGATTTCTTTGGAAGGAATGATGCTAAAGCTGAAACTGCAGTACTTTGGCCACCTCATGCAAAGAGTTGACTCATTGGAAAAGACCCTGATGCTGGGAGGGATTGGGGGCAGGGGGAGAAGGGGACGACAGAGAGTGAGATGGCTGGATGGCATCACTGACTCGATGGATGTGAGTCTGAGTGAACTCTGGGAGTTGGTGATGGACAGGGAGGCCTGACGTGCTGCGATTCATGGGGTCACAAAGAGTCGGACACGACTGAGCGACTGAACTGAACTGAACTGACCTGTCAGGATGACCGCAGTCTGAATTTTGCTGATTTCATACTCATGATGCATTTTGACATTTTCCTCTGTCTCCTATATTTCCTGAAAATTGATACTTAGATTCAGAGGCTTGAACAGACTTATTTGTCATATCTTTGACAAGACTAAATGCAGCGGTGTTTTTCCTTAACAAGAGCATATAATGTCTGTTTTTTACTCTTAGCAGCCACTCATGCTTAAAGCTTAGATACATTACTTCATCAGGGTTACAAAATGGTGCTTATTTTTTTTCATTTATCACCTAGGAACCTTTATAAGGAGACTCTTTCATTTACTAGTTGGTTATCAAATTATACATGCCGTATGTAAGAAAGTCAGAATAAATACTTATTTCTTTATGTTCATCAATTTTTAGGTAATAAATTTCCCTCTAATCGTCAAAAGATCAATTATATTTTAACTATTAAGATGAGTTTACAGTACTGAACATATTTGATGGGTTCCAATCAATTGCCATTCATATTTTTATTGAAACTCAAATTTTCCTATCTTTGGCCAGTGAGAGCTTCCTAAGTTGACCCCTGAGTCCTTTTGACATGATTCTAGTGTCCTCTGATGATTTCCTTGCCATCTGGTGTAACAAGACTTTCCAGGCTCATTATGTATATTTCCTGCCCCAGATCTGGAATTAGCCCTTTCTCCAGGAAGTCTTGGTGTCTCTTAATGAAAGATGATATTTCAAGACTGCAATCTGGACTCTGTAAGAATTTCACTGCTAAGGAATTGGTCATTGTTTCTAGGCCTTTTCAGAAGAAAGATCTGGAAAGTGTCATAATTCCTGAAATAAGAGAATTCTACCAGCAAGATAAAGGAAACAAAATATGTAGAAATGAAACAGAAGTATTCAGATAAGTTTCCCTAAGTGGGCATTTGCTTTGGGTGCAGTGGGGCATGTGATGATAGAAATTGGACAGACTGGAGGGTAATGAGCGTAAAGGGAAATGATACCTTACTTCCCAGGGCAAGTCCCAGGGAAACTGAAAACCTCTTAGAGAAACAGCAGTCAAACTTGGTGCTGATGTTGTAGAATAGCAGTGTCTAAGAGGGGTATCTAGATGGACCAACTCACAGAATGGTGTGAGAGAGAAGCTAAAGTTCTTTCATCTGAGAGTTGTCCTATGGATCTTGTGAAACCTTAGGGTTGGAGTAATCATGACACTGAATAACCTGAATAGACCCAACACACAAAAATTAACTGAAAGGGGAACTGGTACCTTACTGCCACAGATGTAGACAGCTGAAAACCACTGAAGACTGTATGTCCCACTATCAACCAGGCTGGACAGATCTCGTGACCGCAGGACTAATCATCTATCCTATAATGCCAGGGTAATATATATACTTCCTAGCACTCATCTTTTCCCCATGGATACTTGCAGAAATGAAAGGAAGAGAATCATAGTGTGACCAGTTAACCAGGAAGCACTAAGTAAAATCAGAAATACATGAATTGGCCTCTGTGTGGCAAGATTAAGTTTTCTGTCATCAACGGAAATGATGCTTAAGAACTGAGTTCTGTTACTGAGAAATAAATAAATTTCTATTCATACATATGTTTCATTAGCTTTTCTCTTAGAAAGAAGTATACATGCTTTTAACTTTGTAACTTAGAGGTACTGTTAACTGCCTCATAAAATTGTTATGAGAAAATGAATATAGAGACTTATTACAGTAACCTGGAGTAGAGAAAAGTCAAAAGTGTTAATCACTCAGGCATGTCCAGCTCTTTGTGAACCCATGGACTATAGCCCACCAGGATCCTGTGTATATGGAATTCTCCAAGCAAGAATACTGGAGTGGGTTGCCATGCCCTCCTCCAAGGGATCTTCCTGACCCAGGGATCGAACCCACATCTCCTGCATTGCAGCAGATTCTGAGCCACAAAGGAAGTAGAGTAGGCACTCAAATGCCGTAGTGGCAGGTTGAGGAGGGAAGCTATGAAGTGCCCTCATCATGATATTTATAAAGGCTTCCCTGGTGGCTCAGTTGGTAAAGAATCCATCTGCAGTACAGAAAGTTCTGCCTGCAATGCGGGAGACCTGAGTTTGAGCCCTGGGTCGCGAAGATCCCCTGGAAAAGGAAATTGCAACCCACTCGTGTATTCTTACCTGGAGAATCCCATGGACAGAGAAGCCTGGTGGGCTACAGTCTATGGGGTCACAGGGTGAGACATGACTTAGTCACTAAGCCGCCACTATTCAGACAAGAGCTTTAGGAAGTCTTATTAATGTCATTGGAAACTAGTGAATGTAACTCAAGAGTGCTGAGAATCAGAAAACAAGTCAAACATTCTCTTGAGTTTGTTCTCCTGTTGTTTTCGTAACAGTCATCAAGCTAGGCCTTGAAAACAGACATGATGACAGGGTCTAGTGAGGCAATCTGCAATCGAATTGAATCTGTATTTTCTTCTACCAGTCAAGATTTTTGAATTGTGAGTAAAGTAAATTTATGTTGGAGTTGTTCCTTGCTAAGAGGTAGTAACTGTAAGAGCGTACCAATTCCTTATATCTCATAGTGCGTCTTTATTTATACCCAGGACATTTTTGTGGCTATATTTGATTGATATGTGCTTCTTCTGATTCTTGCTAATTTCAAAGAATATTGAATAAATGTTACCAAGTCAAGGAACAAAAAAGAAAACAAGTCTACAGGTCTGTAACCCTGAACAACAACAACAACAACAACAACAACAACAAAAGCATTTAAATATGTCCAAAGAGAGAAAATGCTGCCCCTAAGATAAACAGATTTTTGTTCTTTTTCCCAAGTATGCTAACTTGTTATATGATATGAGGATGTGATGGGAGCTAATAGTAATACTCATTATTTTTTAAATGATCTGTTTCCAATTCTCATATTTTTCTTTCAAATGGCAGAACTGGGAACATGCAGTATCAGCCGGCAGCTACTAGATGAGTGGATACTTAAAAGTAACCAGAAGGCTCTTTCTCAAAGCCTTGGGTAGGAACATGTCCTTAATATGAACCGCTTCAGTAGGTAAAATTTCCTGGCATAGTAGTGTCTCAGGAGGCAGGGACTGTAATTTGGCACCTGGACAAGCCCCATGTGGCCTGACTGTCTACTGCTGTGATCGTGGGTCCCTCAACAGTGTCCAGAGTGTCTGTCTGGCCAACACTACTATTACCAGTATGCTGTGCTTGGTTTAAAGTATTTTCTTTCCTATTACTCCCCTCATCAACATGTATAGAAAGCTCTTAAAAATGATAAACCATAAACAAACTCCTTTACAGTCTCTTTGCAAGAAAGTTGAATATAAACTGAGAGGAACAAACCAAAATACTTCCAGATTTCTCTGATATATTGTAATATCCATGTAGTACTTTTTACAGATCTATAATATCCTACATAGGAATTTTTTATAGAAAAGTAATTTTTTTACATGTAGTATATTGTTTTCTATATCCTTACATCCCTGTGAAAATGGGGAGGGATAGATGGGTAGAAATCTGTAGTGTCTGTGACAGTTTGTCTTAAACTAAGACTTGCTAAATTACTGAGACCATTATATAGCAAATCTGCCAGGTTTTTCCTTTTAATAGGAGGCCCTCTTCCTTGAGAGGGTAAGAAGCTAAGGAGTTTTTTTTTATGGATTGCAATCTCTTTGTTCCTAAGGTTGAGTCACATCTGACTGAGCTCCTCGGGTTTATGTGGAAGCTAGGTCAGGATAACACCTTCTTATTCATCCCTCTCCTGTATTTGGCAGGTGACTCAAGAGTCATGGACCAATGCTAGGAAATCCTTGCTCTCAGCGGTTAGGGCCTTTATCTGTACCCCCTCACACCACCTTTTCCCTATTTGAGGTCACAGGGTAGGCAGGAGTGGGATGACTAACCCTTTTGTTTATGGTCTTGACATTCCTCTCAATGATTTGAGACTTCTGTCTCATTGTTATCTTTAAATTTCCTCTCTGCACTGCCCTTCCCTTTGGATTGCTTATTCATTAAGTCTTGTAAAAGTGTTACTTGCTCAGTTGTGTCCGACTCTTTGCGAACCCATGGACTATAGCCCTCCAGACTCCTCTATCTATGAAATTCTCCAGGCAAGAATCCTGGAGTAAGTAGCCTTTCCTTCTCCAGGGGATCTTCCCCACCCACGGATTGAACCCGGGTTTCCTGCATTGCAGGCAGGTTATTAACTGTCTGAGCAACCAGGGAAGCCCCTCCATTAAGTCTGTCACTGTAGTTTAGTCGCTCAGTCGTGTCCAACTCTTTGCAACCCCATGGACTATAGCCTGACGAGCTCCTCTGACCATGGAATTCTCCAGGTAAGAATACTGGAGTGGGTTGCCATTTCCTTCTCCAGGCAATCTTCCCAACCCAGGGATAAAACCCATGTCTCCTGCATTGCAGGCAGATTCTTTACCACTCAGCCACCAGGGAAGCCATTAAGTCTGCCCTATCCTAAGTCACTACCACAAACAGGAATCTTATCTCCTTGCTTTCCCCTTTTCCTCTTCATTTCTCTCCTCCTGGAGAGTTACCCCAGCCTGTTATCAGTGTGACCTTCATAACACACTACTGCAACATTCAGCTCTGTGGCTCGAAAGGATGCCAGGCTTTCTCCTTGAAGTCCACACTCCTGAGCCTCACCCAGGGGCCCCAGACCTTATTGAGTTGCTTCCTGTTTTATTCTGGGTTTTGTTTTGTTTTGTTTTGCCAATTTGAGTTGCTTAGTGTTGGTTTATTGCAGCTCTGTAATTTTAACACAAATTCCTTCTACCTGGAACGCCAGCTGGCCCGTGCTAAAATGTGTCCATAGTACAAATCCTAGTTTAAATGCTGCCTCCAGCAAGATATTTTCTCCAGTCACCTGAGGCTCAAACCAATTCTCTGAAATCTCTCATCACTTCATTTAAATCATTCTTATTTTAGCTACCAGTATACATATTTTTCATCACCTCTACTACATTGTATGCTGTTGAACTGAGAAACTCAGTTCAGTTCAGTTCAGTTGCTCAGTCGTGTCCGATTCTTTGCAACCCCATGAATCGCAGCACGCCAGGCCTCCCTGTCCATCACCAACTCCCAGAGTTCACTCAGACTCACATCCATCGAGTCAGTGATGCCATCCAGCCATCTCACTCTCTGTCGTCCCCTTCTTCTCCTGCCCCCAATCCCTCCCAGCATCAAAGTCTTTTCCAATGAGTCAACTCTTCGCATGAGGTGGCCAAATTACTGTAGTTTCAGCTTTAGCGTCATTTCTTCCAAAGAAATCCCAGGGCTGATCTCCTTCAGAATGGACTGGTTGGATCTCCTTGCAGTCCAAGGGACTCTCAAGAGTCTTCTCCAACACCACAGTTCAAAAGCATCAATTCTTCAGCACTCAGCCTTCTTCATAGTCCAACTCTCACATCCATACGTGACTACTGGGAAAACCATAGCCTTGACTAGACGGACCTTTGTTGGAAAAGTAATGTCTCTGCTTTTGAATATGCTATCTAGGTTGGTCATAACTTTCGTTCCAAGGAGTAAGCATCTTTTAATTTCATGGCTGCAGTCACCATCTGCAGTGATTTTGGAGCCCCCAGAAATAGTCTGACACTATTTCCACTGTTTCCCCATCTATTTCCCATGAAGTGATGGGACCGGATGCCATGATCTTCATTTTCTGAATGTTGAGCTTTAAGCCAACTTTTTCACTCTCCTCTTTTACTTTCATCAAGAGGCTTTTTAGTTCCTCTTCACTTTCTGCCATAAGGGTGGTGTCATCTGCATATCTGAGGTTATTGATATTTCTCCCGGCAATCTTGAGAAACTACACCTTACAAATTTTGTAAAAAAAAAAAAAAAACAAATTGCCTTTACATTGCAAGCTATAAATAGAGGTTTTCTAAATAAATTATACATAGGAAGAAATTATAATAAATTTGTTTAAATTAATATCAATTTTTATATTGAATAATCAAGTTTCTATACTTTTTAAATCCTGAACAATAATTTAGTAACTATTATTGTTGTTCAGTCACTCAGTTGTGTCAGACTCTTTTTGACCCTGTGGACTGCAGAACTCCAAGCTTCCCTGTTCTTTACTATCTCCTGGAGTTTTGCTCAAACTCACGTCCTTTGAGTCAGTGATGCCATCTAACCATCTCATCCTCTGTCACTGTAGTAACTATATTATGTACTATATTTACTCAAAGCTCTCCCAGATTCCGTTTTCACTTCAATATATATATGTATTAACTCAGACAAGTTTGAGGTCAGGTTCTCTGATATGTATCCCGAAAAGTCTGACTTTCTCATATTCACACATACCCTCCAACATCGCTAAGAACTGAAACACTTCTTTCTCCCCAGACTATCTCTTTTCTTACAAAGACATGCCTAAAATATGAGACATCCAGAGGGCATCTGTTTCTCCTAAAATCCTCCAACACCTGCCTGCTCCATGAAGCCTGCCCAATATCCTCCCCTCTGAAGATCAGTGTCAGATGTCCTGATAGCTCCAACAGCAGTTTTGCCATTGTTTGGAAGAGTAAAGGTGGGAGCAAATCCAAGGCAGACCATGACCCGTAAGCTAAAGGATACATGGCAATGGGCTTGGTCCCTAGGGATACAATCCCCTGGCAGGAGGACTTAGCCAACAATATAGTCCCACAGCTGTAACTTGGGGAGAGCAGGGTCTCTGGGCACACTGGCTTCAGATACTTCAGAGTCTATGGAGCTAGGATCTTTAGTGCTCCCAGCCAGCAATACCAGTCCAGACTCAATAACCCAACAAATTCATGATCCAAAAACTTAGAAAAGGAGAAAACAGAAATTAAATTTAAAATAATTTACATATCTGTAGTCCTTTTGCTCTCACCCATAGCCTCCCCTGTTACTGTCTCTTCTTGATCGCCCACTTTTTCACCATCCTCATGTCCCTTTGTTTCATTTCTTGAACCCAAAGACAGACTTAAACAGATTAAAATTGGAAACAAGTGAGGAGAATGCTGGTGAATATCTCCAAGCCTTTGAAGCTGAAGGCAGACCTCTGCTCTCGTCGAGACTGCCTTTTGGTCTCAGGGCCAGGACTGCAGGTGGTGTGGGAGGTGGCTATGGCTCTGCGCGTCCATGGTCAGGGCCCCAGACCACCAGTCTTCCCAGTGATCTGACTCAGAGTGCCTCCTGCTTCTGCAGGGGTTTATCTGCCCTCTTACTCTCAGGCAAGGTTGATAGAATTAAGAGCACATAGCTCCCTCCTTTTCACTTACCACGATCTTAGTGAATTGATTAATTTGTATGTATTCATCATCTGTATCACCTTTAATACATAGGTCTGTAAGGGCAGAGACCACATCTGCCTGTTTTTTTCCACATCCACAGTGTCAGGCATGTAAATGGTACTAAGTCCTTATTGAATAAATGGAGGAATAGGTAGATGGTTTGACACACAGCTGAAGGGCAGGGCGGGTGGGCGGAGATACTTTTGCTGATCTCTTCTGAACATATTTGCATTTGACTATATGTACATGTACATGCACACATCTTTTATCTCTATAGCTCTTTAGAAGTTGCCTATGTGCCTCTTCTCTAGGCCTCTGAAGTCGCAACCATGCCTTTCTTTCAGGGATGTACTCCTTCTTCCACTCTCTGTCTGTGCTCCATAGCTCAGTCATGTCTGACTTTTTGTGACTGCAGGGACTGTAGCCCTCCCGGCTCTTCTATCCATGGGATTTTTCCAGGCAAGAATCCTGGAGTGGGTTGCCATTTCATAATCCAAAGGATCTTCCCAACCCAGGGATCAAACTCTCGTCTCTAGGGTCTCCTGCATTGGCAGGAAGATTCTTTACCTCTGAGCCACCAGGGAAGCCCTCTCTAGCCCTCCAGTTATCCTCTACCCTGCCCTCCCTTTGGATGATCTGGCATCTTCCTGTCCCTTATTCTACATCAGCCCTTACAGACAGTCCAGGAGATCCATTAGCAGAAGGGTACACGGGAGGGCAAGGCCCACTTGACAGTTGTATTGAGGACTTGTCCTGTTTACCATCACATATGCTGGAAAAGATCAAAGCTGAGCAGAGGTCTGTTTGGGTCTTGCACAGAATGTGGCTCCCCAGGCTATATCTTCATTGCAGACAACACCTGCTCTCCAGGCCTCAGCTGCCTACTCCACATTCTGCTGTAGAGTTCCTCCCCCAGGGCAGATACAACAGGGCCTCAAATTAAACTCATCACAGGTGTCTTTTGTAACATTTATCTCTTTAATGATACAGTGCTTATTTCAGAATTCTAGGCTGGAACCCTCAATTGCTCTTTTCAATCAATTTTTTCTTTTTTTTTAAGATTTTTTTTTATATAGACCATTTTCAAAGTCTTTATTTAATTTGTTACAATAATATTTCTGTTTTATGTTTTGTTTTTTTTGCCACAAGACATGTGGGATTCTAGCTCTCCAGTCAGAGATCGAAACTGCACACCCTGCATTGATTGGAAGGCAAAGTCTTAAACTGGCCAGCCAGAGACATCCCTTCATTTCTTTCTTTAACCTTTAAATTCTCCGTCACAGATTCCTATTGATCCTCCCTTTGAAACGTGCATCAGATCTGCCCTTTTGTGTTGAAGTCTACCATTGCCAGCCCAGCCTACATTTTAATCACTGTAATCCCAATTTACTCATTTTTTAAAATTTAATATTTATATCTAAACTCACTTAGCAAACCAGTTTAATCTTTCTGTGGCTCCTTTTTTTAAAAAAAAAAATGCAAAACAGCTTCTTATTTTCTAGCACATGAAGACCCAAAAATCCATGACCAACTACTCAAAATGTGGTCCCACGCTATGTACTGGTCCAATCTTGTGTCCCAAGATTCTTGTAGATACCCATCAGGCTCGCCTCATATTCCCCAGGGAAACAACAAAGGCATATTAAGCACATGCTTTGTGCCAGGCCCAGTGATTGGCACTGGAGGGAGATAAGGCAGGATCCAAGACAGACTTGATCCCTGTCTTCACGAACCCTGAAGTCTACCTCGGGATTTTCCTTCCTTCTCCAGGTCTGCCAGTAGGGCACTGCTACTGAACATACTTTGCCATTATACTGCTGACTCTTCATATACTCAACCAAAGAAGGGCTTTGCTGGTGGCTCAGTGGTAGACAATCACCTGCCAATGCAGGAGATGTGGATTCTCTCTCTGATCCAGGAGGATCCCACATT
The DNA here is from genome assembly GCF_042477335.2 of Ovis canadensis. NCBI lineage: Eukaryota > Metazoa > Chordata > Mammalia > Artiodactyla > Bovidae > Ovis > Ovis canadensis. The sequence goes on along the minus strand of NC_091262.1, from coordinate 61,936,491 downwards.
CCTCGGAGCAACTAAGCCATGTACCACAACTATTGAGGCTGTGCTCTAGAGCCCAGGAACCACAACTACTGAAGGCTGGGCACCCAGGAGCCCAGGCTCCACAACAAGAGAGTAGCCTCCACTAGAGAAAAGCCTGCACAGCAATGAAGACCTGGCACAGCCAATAATTTTTTTTAATAATTTTAAAAAAAATCCAAAGGATATTTCTTAGCCTTGTCATTTGGGGAGGGCACCATGCTAGACAAGGAAAACTTCAAGTCTGGAAGTTAGAGATTATGTCTTCAGGACACACCCAGCACAATGTCTGGATGTGGGTGAGTAGTCCAAAACCTTTGACTTTTATATATATATGTGTGTGTGTGTATACTTTTTGTCCATGCCCCAAGGCTAGTGCCCTGACCATGGATCAGTCTGTGCCCCCTGCATTGGAAATGCAGAGCCCTAACCACTGGACCACCAGGGAAGTCCATCTATACCTTTTAAAATGAATGACAAATAATAAAAGGTTGTAAACAGAGCAATCTGAATTCAGAGGAGAGAGAAAGCAGAATGTTGAGGAGTCTGCAGAAGGCTGTGCTTTGGAGGATGTGGGCTGTGTGCAGAGCAAGGCGTGGGAGGAGAACATTCCAAGCAAGAGAGGTGCTGACTGTCCCCAACTACCTGCCCTCTCTGTTTCCATAGTGATGGAGTATACACAGCCCTGGTGGCCCTTGAACCAGGACTATCTGTGCAACAATGTTCTCATCCATAACATGTGAGCAGAAATCATGGGTACAGCGTCCACAGCATCTGCTTTAAAATCAGAGGGGGATACTTTATGCTGTGGAATAAACAGCATAAGGTTATTTCTTGCTCACAAAAGTCTGTTGCAAGCCCAGGGGCTTCTTCACATTCACTCAGGATTCCTGCGGGTTTCCATCTCAGATTGTTAAAAGTGAGGCCAAACTGAATGTCAGAATTTGGGGCAGAGAAAGGTTTATCACAAGGCCATGTAAGGAGACATGGTGAGTCGTGCCTTGAAAAGTCTAGACCTCCCCAAAGAGTTTCAGCAAAGCATTATTAAAGGGCAGTTGAAGGGCGTGGGTTGCAGGTTATGTGGTCAGCTGTGCACAGTTCTCTGACTGAACAACGGTGAGGCAGCAGGGTGTTTACATCATCCCAAGGGTTTACATCATCAGTCCTTAGGCTCCAGGAGGCCTGGGGTATGTGCTTATGGTCTTCAAGTACTTCTTCCATTTGGTGAGGAGTTTTCACATCTGCAAAACAATGCAAGAAATTTGCATCAAATGCTAGTATCTAGGTACTTTGAGAGGAACTAAAGCGGAGATGGGGGAAGGCCTGTCCCAGGAAGGCCCCATAAGGTCCTGCTCTGTACTTAGTCATTCAGTCGTGTCTGACTTTTTTCTGACCCCCATGAACTATAGTCCATCAGGCTCCTCTGCCCATGGGGATTCTCCAGGCAAGAATACTGGGGTGGGTTGCCATGCCCTCTTCCAAGGGATCTTCCCAACCCAGGGATCGAACCCAGGTCTCCCGCATTGCAGGCAGATTCTTTCCTCTCTAAGCCACCAGGGAAGCCCTTCTCTGCTCAATCTTTGATTCTTTGATTCTCCTCAATCTCAAGGAGAACAGATTTTGAACAAGAAAAGGAATACAGGTTAAAATTAAGAGGTTAATTGTAAACTTGACAAAGGTACCCTCACATGGTCCTGTCACATCTGCCCATCAACATGTGTTTTGGTCATCCTGGCAAGGGGAACAGGGGCTGGGGAATCAAGCCCAGTAATGAAAACCTTGGCACACAGGTAACTCATGCTACACTAGCTCCTGTCCCTCTGGTCAACACTAGTCACATGGCTGTGCCTAATCACACGAATGAAGAATTGTAATCTTCCATGTGCCTATCAATAGAAAAGAATTGGATACTAGTAAATACTGTAATGTGTATTACACTTACGCAAAGTGAAGGTGCATGTCATCAGCTTAATGTCTACTTTCTGAAGGCTGAGACACATGTATGCATTGACCAGTCTTTGACCGTGAAAATGAGGAAAGTGCCCCTTGAGGATGGTGGAAACACAGGATGAAAGAAACTCGAGTTGTTGAATGGTTTCGTGGGGCAGAACCACTACACCAACCTGGATCATCCACTTCCTGACAACTGTGGGAGAGAGAAATAAACTTCTATCAGGTTCAAGCCCCTGTGTCTTGAAGTCTCTCTCAGCAGCTTAGCCGAAACTCCCAACCAATACAGGCAATGGCATTAACTGGAGTTAGTGTAAGTAAGGGTGTAGCATTGTCGCTTTAAAATAAACAAGAGGAATGACCAGGGCAAGTCCAACGCATGTAGCAGGGCACCCAAAGCCAGTGCTCTGGAACAAAACCAGAGGGATAGAGTGGGGAGGGAGGCGGGAGGGGGGTTTAGGAGCATGGCTGAGTCATATAAATGTATGGCAAAAACCATCATAATACTGTAAAGTAACTATCCTCCAATTAAAATAAAGAATTAATTTTAAAAAATAAACAAAAGGAACAGCAAGACACATCTGTCTGTTCCAACCCAATGATAAGCTTTGAGCTAGTATGAACTAAAAACAGAAAACTTTTTCTGGTTTCTTTAAGATCTAGCATATTTCTACATTCAGAGGGTATTCTTTTGTGGATAATTATTGGCTGATTGATAGATAGTAGAAAGAAACAAAAATACGAGAAATCAAAGTTCTAGATCTAACTATACCAAAGTCAGTTGAGTCTCCAAAATATAGCACACAGCCTCCAAACTGAGAAGGACTTATACCACCCTGACACAGGAAAAGGTTTAGACAGTCAGTCTTCTAACTAAAAAGAAAGGAATTCGACAGTGAAAACCATCCATTGCCCTATTGCTTCTCCAAAGCTACAATGTGAAATGGCTTTAACCCTTTGAGCCACTAAAGAAAAAGAGCATGACTACATAGGAGAAAGTATTGTTTGTTTGCTGTTTTATTTTATTTATATTATTATTATTTCTTTCACTTTTTAAGTTGCAACAATAGAGAGTGGTTAAGGATTCTCAAGGAAGACGTGTTTCTTTCGATTTTTTTTCATAAGTGATTTTCTCTTCCCCTTTTTAACAGGATAATTAGGGAAGGTATTTGTTTCAACAAGTAAGGTCATAATTATACCCAACAATTTTTTTATACTCCATTTAAACATGCAAAAGTTTCACCTGTTTGTTTGTTAGAAATATTATATTAAAGGTATTAATGTTATAGTAATAATAAAACAGACTACAGTCTCTTCTTAGTCAAGATTAAGTGAAATATGCATCAACCACAAGAGGGCTAATATCCTGATCTCATATCCAGATAAATGTCAGTGAAATGATAGCTTTCAAGAGGCTGCACGAAACAATCTAAAATAAAATGCAGAATTAGAGAACTGACAAAATAATTGGGGGAAAAGTAAAAATGAACATGATAATAGACAATGTATATATAACCAGAGTAACTCATAATGAGATATTTATATTTATTTTAATCCGATCATTACCCAATTTTTCTATAAAGTTGGTTCTATGAACATTTATTTCACTAGCCTCATGATGAAATTATTATAAATATGACTTTAACCAAAATCAGTGGAGGGAAAGCTCGGATCTGAGGACAGTCTTGCCCCTTGCAGCCCTGGCTTGGGGTGCTGACCACAGGAGAGGCAGTTCCAGGGTATCTGGGAAGGAAGCTGGGGTGATGCTGACTGAGGTGTGCACTGGACCCTGGAAATCAGAGCTGGATCTTGGGGAGGCTGGGATTCTAGTCCCTAACCCCGACCAGCTGTGGAGCTTTGGTGTTGAGATACAAGGGGCCAAAGCTCACCCACTTACAAACCAAGTCAAACAGGAAGAGGAATCAGAAAACGATTCCCTTTTAAACTAATGAAAGACAGGGCTGCCCTGGTGGTTCAGTGGTAAAGAATCTGCCTGCCAATGCAGGAGTCACAGGTTCCATCCCTGGTCCATGAAGATCCCACATGCCAAGGGGCAAGTGAGCTCATCCACAGCTACTGAGCCTGTGCTCTAGAGCCCGCAAGCCACAACTACTCAGCCCACGTGTCCTAGAGCCCGTGATCTACCTGGAGAGACGCCACCAAAACAAGAAGCCTGTGAACCGCAACCAGAAGGCAGCCCCCACTCTCCACAAGTAGACAAGCCCGCACAGCAACGAGGACCCAGCACAGCCAAAAAACCAAGAAAAGATAGACATGTGTAGGCACCATGGCCCTGAAAATATGGAACCTGAATTAGACAACCCTGCCTCACGATACCCAGTCAAAAGCACAACTAGCCAGCTGTGGGCCACCCACAGCAAAGCCTAATCCTGACGCTGAACCCACACACCTAGCTCCTCCCCAACTCACTCCAATCAACTTGCTCGACCTCCAAGGGGAGGTAAGAAGGCAGGAGTGCTTAGGAAAAATCCCCTTTTCAAAGAACCCAGAGGCGTGAAGAAGAAACCTCTCCCAAGGTGAGTCCCTCAGCTGTATAAACCTGAGTTTTCCATCTGTGAAAGTATCTCCAGTGTATCTTTTTGTTCTAGTATTTATGATTTTAAAAAGTCTTTGAGGGGCATGTATGTACCTAGGACTAGACAAGGACAGTGCTCTTGCGGGTCACTTAGAATGGGAAGGGTGTTCCTGACCTAAGTATATGAAATGTATGCCATCATATGGTTTTATTATATTTCAACAAATATCTATTGAGTATCTTCTATGTGCCAGTGAACAGAGTGATTAAAAAAAAACAGATCAGATCTCCACCTGTTCTTCCCAAAGCTTACACTCTAGTGTGTGTGATGTATGCGTGCATGAATAGTTGTGTCCAACTCTTTGTGACCCCATGGACTGTAGCCTGCCAGGCTCCTCTGTCCATGGAATTTCCCAGGCAAGAATACTGAAGTGAGTTGCCATTTCTTACTCCAGGGGATCTTCCCAACCCAGGGATTGAACTCGCGTCTCTGGCATCTCCTGCATTGGCAGACAGATTCTTTACCGCTAGCACCACCTGGGAAGCCCGCACACTAGGGAGGAGAGATATTAAATAAGCAAGCCCATGAAAGTGCAATTACCAAATCAGTAAGTGCTTTAAAGCAAGAAAAAGTGGGGGGTGGTAGTTGGAGGAAGGACAAAAAACAAACTTCCAGACAGAAGGAATAGCATGTGCAGAAGGCCCTGAGGCTGAGATGGATACAGCACTTTGGAGATGTTAGATGAAGACTCTGGCCAAGAGTTCATTGAGCAAGACTGTGACTGATACTATTTGCATATGGTAGGACCAGGCAGGCAGGACATTACAGAATATGCCAAGGAGCTTGGATTTTATTCTGAGAGAATGAAAATCCAGTGAAGAGACTTAAGCTAGGGGGAAATATGCTCTAAATTATGACACTAAAAATGACTAAACAGATTTGGAAACAGATCTGTGAAGAACAGATTTGGAAACATTTAAGATCAATACCCTCATGAAGTCAGAGAAGGCAATGGCACCCCACTCTGGTACTCTTGCCTGGAAAATCCCATGGACGGAGGAGCCTGGTAGGCTGCAGTCCATGGGGTCACTAAGAGTCAGACACAACCGAGCGACTTCACTTTCACTTTTCACTTTCACGCATTGGAGAAAGAAATGGCAACCCACTCCAGTGTTCTTGCCTGGAGAATCCCAGGGACGGGGGAGCCTGGTGGGCTGCTGTCTATGGGGTCGCACAGAGTCAGACATGACTGAAGCAACTTAGCAGCAGCAGCAGCAGCACCCCCATGAAGTAATGTAAGCCACCTGGCAAAGTCACAGGGGAGAAGGGAGAGGGTATCCTTTGGGCCTCTGGAGTGTAGCCCCAGAGCTCTTGCATCACAGTCATCACTGGTAAGAGCTCTTGCCACCTACGTGGGTCATTAGAGCCAAGTTGGTTAATAACTGATAGTTGGTGAGATGATATTAACCTATCATTTTATATACTAATGTTAATACTATTTAGTGCTTCATTCAAAGGAGTAAAGGTGAATTTTTATCCAAGGGTCCCCCAAATAAAGTTTATTCCTAATAGATATTTTCCCCAGTGACTCTGGTAAAGAATCCACCTGCAATGCAGGAACCACTGAGACAAAACTGGCTGTCTAAAGTGTATGTGCCTGGATAAAGTTCCTTTGTCTTGGTAAAAGAAGGGGTAGAAGAATTATTGGGGAGAAGATTTTTTTAATTGAAGTATAGTTAATTTACAATCTTGTGTTAGTTTCCAGTGTACAGCAAACTGATTCAGTTATACATACGTGTATATGTATATATATATATATATATATATATATATATATACTTCTTTAGATTTTTTCCTTTATAGGTTATTATAAGAAATTGATTACAGTTCCCTGTGCTATACAGTAGGTCCTTGTTTACCTATTTTATATAGAGTGGTGTACATATTTTAATCCCCAACTCCTAGTTTATCTGGGAGAAGATGGTTTTTATCTTGATGTTGTACTTCAGACCTTGAGTTAGTTACATTTATAAGCAATAGCTAGAGATAACACTTTATTTTACCTCACTGTGCATGAATGTTAAGTCACTTTAGTCATGTCCAGCTCTTTGCAACTCCATGTAGCCCACCAGGCTCCTCTGTCCATGGGGATTCTCCAGCAAGAATACTGGAGTGGGTTGCCATGCTCTCCTCCAAAGGGATCCCATCCCAGAGATTGAACCCATGTCTCTCGCGTCTCCTGTATTGGCCGGCAAGTTCTTAAGCACTGGCTGTCCCCAAAGTACTATTGAGTCACCAATGGCCAAAAAAAAAAAAAAAAAAAAAGCCTATAAAGTAGAAAAATAAAGAAACAAACAAAAGTGAGAGCCTTTGTTTACTACCTTGAGCTCCTCCTTAAAGGAAGCACTGTTAGGACAACACTCCTGCAAGACAGGTCACCGGACTCCAGGCTCCTGGGAACTACAGGTGGGAGGTTACCTCTGGTCATTCCCAGTCCTGAGACTGCCTACAAGGAACCCTGACTCCATTCATTCAACTCATTCACCGAATACTTAGAGTGCCTCCAATGGCCCAGGCCTCAGTTAAGAAAAAATGTTTTATTTTGTTTTGTTTTTTCCTGCAAAGAAACACGGCTTAACTGACTTTAGAGAAAAGGGAGTTTATGGGTTCATGTAACTCCAAAGTGCAGAGTGAACAAAGTGCAGCTTCAGGCAATACTGGAGACAAACGCCCCAGTGGTTTTGGGGGGGATCCATTCTTGGTTCTGTTTTCTCCCATGTTCCATGCATTCTCATGAGTAGCTCTCCTTAGAGCTGATGGTCCCCAGGCTGGCTCACAGTATAGCAACTAAAGTGAAAGTTGACTTTCCCCTTCACAATAGGAACAAAACCCCTAAGATTGCCTCTAATTAGACCACTGTGTGCAGATCTGAACCAATCACTGACGGAAGGGGGCTGGCCAGGGACTTGTGCCACTTTGACCCATCGAACTTCAGTCATGTCCTTATCCACATGGGGCAAAGCAGGGAGGTTCATCACCATCCAAACGGCATGGCCAAAATTAGAAGACTACAAAGAGTATGGCTCGGTGATTCCCTAAAGACACCTTTGTTAGAAGAAAGGTGATAGCAAGGCAGTAGATATCCACAAAGTACTTAAACATCAGTGACATGAGGTACAAAACAACCTTGCCCTCACGAACAATGCAGGAAAAGGATGATTCCACCATGCAGTGCCATACATAATGTAATTGGGCTGATCATACGTCTTGGCTAGCCAAGGCAGTCATAGTTTATGCCTGGTGTCCCAGCATAATTATTAAGAATGGACTGCCTTGGGCTCAAAAATGCCCTGGTTTGGATGATGTGCTTTATGGCCACTCTAACAGTAACTTATGTATCTCCAAATGCACATGAAAGAAGGACAAAGGGATGACTGACTGGGAGAGAGGTGACAGCAGTGGGCTGGAAGGGCTTCACAAGGAAGGCAGTGCTTTCCCTGCACATTGAAGAATGTGCTGAAATGCTCCAGAGGCTCTAGATGCTGAGCAAGTTGAAGCACCAGGAAAGGTGAGGTATGAGCAATCACTGGGGGTAGAGGAATTGCTCCCACACCTCTGTGACCCAACAGGATCAAAGATGTGCAGAGGACAGGAAAGGTGAGCCAGGTAACTGGCCTCTGACCAAAAGAAGAAGCACCACATGAAATAAAAGGAGGGACTTCCCTGCTGGATCAGTGGTTGAGAATCTGCCCGCCAATGCAGGGGACACAGGTCCGATGCCTGGTCCTGGAAGATCCCACATGCAGTGGAGCAGCTAAGCCTGTACACCTAGAGTCTGTGATCCACACTGAGAGAAGCCACCGCAGTGAGCAGCCAGCACACCACAGCGGAGAGCGGCCCACCCTCACTGCCACTAGAGAAAGCCTGCACACAGCAATGAAGACCCATAAATATAATAATATAAATGATTTTTACAAAAATAAAATGAATTATCCAAGCTTTTCAAGTCTGGTAGTAAGCTAGACTTCCATGGTTTAGAATAGAAAGACAAAAGTCTTCCTTTTATTTCTGGTCCCTTGAAACACTCTGGAAGTATGTTGAACCTGAGAAGGAAATTTAGAAGCTTGTTTCACTTCACTTAGATTCATAACACCTGATGCTGAAGATGTAACCTGGACTCAGAAGATGAGAAATGTCCTCTGTCAGGCCCAGACGTATGTTACTGGCTTCGATCATATATCATCTGTGACTCAGGTAACCATGAACGTGAAATGAAGAAACAAACAGTTGTGTTGTATAATATGTTTTCTGCTTATCCTCCTTGTGAGATACATTATTTCAAAAGGACAGATAGAAATGGATGTATCGTAGGGTATCAACAGAGCCAATACATTTGGCTTAAGAGAAGTATGTATTTTAAGTTGTTCCTGTAAATTTTACCCCAGATATATTGATAATTTTGCATTATTAGCTTCACACAGCTGAAGAGAACGTTCACTGTTTAGTGTGAAATTGTTATATTCACTATTTAAGAGGGAAAAGGAAATTATAAATATGCAATGTAATCTATGGGAATGTAACTTCTTCCTAGTCTAGTATTTTCTAGTACTTGTTTCACAATTCTTCATACCTCCCTACAATGTCAAAGTTTCATACAAGCAAATCTTAAAATGAATAATGGAGTTGAATATACTATAATTTCAAACACTTGTGTGTTGAACAGCTAGTTATTCTCTAGAGTACCTCTGTGAATGGGTAAGGTTAAATGTCTTTATGTAATATAATGAAAATGAAACATGAGTGTTAAACTCTAATCAATCCTATCCCTTTCTAGCTATAGCTTTTGGTAGAACAGATATTATAGTGTTCACATGATATCACTTATTTAGATTCAAAGAGAATAACTTAGTCATTAATACTGATAACCCTGGGGCTTCCCAGGTGGAGCTAGTGGTAAAGAACCCAGCTGCCAAAGCAGGAGACAAGAGAGACATGGGTTCAGTCCCTGGGTCGGGAAGAGCCTCTGAAGGAGGGCATGGCAACCCACTCCAGTAAATTCTTGCCTGGAGAGTCCCAGTGGACAGAGGAGCCTGGCAGGCTACTGTCCATAGGGTCACAAAGAGTCAGACATGACTGAAGCAACTTAGCACATCCGCTCGCACAGATAACTCTTGGGGTTCAGTAGTGAGGTGGGTGTCTCTGTCCTCTTCGTCCTTATCCCTCCTGAAGCCTTCAGTCTTCTTTGCAGTTCATGTCAGACTATCTCACCTCTCTTGTCGCTGCCATCTGCTGATCTCTGGTACCTTCCTTTGTTCACAGAAGATGTCAGTATGTGAATCTGTCATCTTTTCTGCTCCTTAAGCTATTATCTTTATCGATGTCTTCAAGAGCCTTGAGAAAAACTCATTGCTCACATGGCCTTTCCCCTCCTTACCTTCAGTGTCCTTTCCCCCTATCTTGTAACACCACCCACCCCCACAGGTAGACCCTGGACCTTGTTATCACTGATTACTGTACTGTCCCTGAGTTTTATATCCGATTGTCAAACCTGACTCCCCTTCACGTTCTCTCATCCCTACTCCGGCTGTGCTTTGATCACACCAAAATCATCAGTCTTCACTCTTGTTCATTCTGCATGATCTCTCTCACTTTTCTTTATTCCTTATTCAACTATATCATCCTATATCTATGTGCTTTTTTATTGGGGTATTGTTGCTTCACAGTGTTGTGTTAGTTGCTGCTGTACAACAAAGTGAATCAGCTATAAGGCAATGGCACCCCACTCCAGTACTCTTGCCTGGAAAATCCCATGGACGGAGGAGCCTGGTAGGCTGCAGTCCATGGGGTCGCGAAGAGTCGGACATGACTGAACGACTTCACTTTGACTTTTCACTTTCATGCCTTGGAGAAGGAAATGGCAACCCACTCCAGTATTCTTGCCTAGAGAATCCCAGGGATGGGGGAGACTGGTGGGCTGCCGTCTATGGGGTTGCACAGAGTCGGACACGACTGAAGCGACTTAGCAGTAGCAGCAGCAGCATAATACCTATATCTCTTCCCTCTTGGACCTCCCTTCCACCTACCACCCCATCCCACCCATCACATAGCACCAGGCTGTGCTACACAGCAGCTTCCCATTAGCTGCTTTACACACAGTACTGTATATATGCAAATCCCAATCTCCCAATTCATCCCACCACCCCACTAGCTCCCAGGTCCACACATCTGTTTCCTATGTCTGCCCTGCAAATAGGCCCATCTGTACCATTTTACTAGATTTCACATATATGACTTAATATATTGTACTTGGTTTTTTCTTTTCTGACTTACTTGTATGACAGTCTCTAGGTCCATTCACTTTTCAAAAGTTAATCCTCTTGCCCTCTTTTTCTTCCAGTTCACTTTCCCCCAGAGAACTCTAATGCCGGTTGTCCCACTAGCTCTTACTCCACACTGGCCACAGAACAAGTCTGAAGAAAAGCACGTGCTTTCTGTCGACTGATTCCAGTTTAAATTCATGATAATGGATCCTTACTGGGTCTTTAGTACTGCTTGTTACCTTAATACTTTAATAGATGCTCACTTCCCACTCTTCGAGATGAGCCCATGCCATGATTTTCCTGTCTCCTCAAACTGCCAGTCTCCACCCCAGGGTGTGGAACACCCTCGGTGCACCCGTTTTCTCATGCCTTCCTTTGTAAGAGAGGAGTGTGCCAGCTTCCACCAAAGTCACCACTTGGGCACAAGCTCTCCAACCCGTGCTTTGCTATTCCAGGACCCTCTTCCTGGAATATTCCTACTTTTCATTGCTTTATCCTTCTGGACTTAATCACTCCCACTAGCATAAACATGTTCTCTTGATTCCTCCCTCCAGCTCCTGCTATATTTTTCAGCTCCTTTTCAGAAGAAAACTTTCCAGAAGTGTTGACTGAAGTTGTCTCCATTTCCTCTCCATTCCTGTCTTTCCTCAGTTCAGTTCAGTTCAGTTCAGTCGCTCAGTCATGTCTGACTCTCTGCAACCCCATGAATCGCAGCACGCCAGGCCTCCCTGTCCATCACCAACTCCCGGAGTTCACCCAGATTCACGTCCATAGAGTCGGTGATGCCATCCAGCCATCTCATCCTCTGTCGTCCCCTTCTCCTCCTGCCCCCAATCCCTCCCAGCATCAGAGTCTTTTCCAATGAGTCAACTCTTCGTATGAGGTGGCCAAAGTATTGGAGCTTCAGCTTTAGCATCATTCCTTCCAAAGAAATCCCAGGGCTGATCTCCTTCAGAATGGACTGGTTGGATCTCCTTGCAGTCCAAGGGACTCTCAAGAGTCTTCTCCAGCACCACAGTTCAAAAGCATCAATTCTCTGGCGCTCAGCCTTCTTCACAGTCCAACTCTCACATCCATACATGACCACAGGAAAAACCATATCCTTGACTAGACGGACCTTAGTCAGCAAAGTAATGTCTCTGCTTTAGAATATGCTATCTAGGTTGGTCATAATTTTCCTTCTAAAGAGTAAGCATCTTTTAATTTCATGGCTGCAGTCACCATCTGAAGTGATTTTGGAGCCCCCCAGAAATAAAGTCTGACACTGTTTCCACTGTTCCCCATCTATTTCCCATGAAGTGATGGGACCAGATGCCATGATCTTCGTTTTCTGAATGTTGAGCTTTAAGCCAACTTTTTCACTCTCCTCTTTCACTTTCATCAAGAGGCTTTTTAGTTCCTCTTCACTTTCTGCCATAAGGGTGGTATCATCTGCATATCTGAGGTTATTGATATTTCTCCCAGCAATCTTGATTCCAGCTGGTGTTTCTTCCAGTCCAGCATTTCTCAGCCCACTCCAATTGGCCTTTATCCCCATTCCTTTGAAAGTGTACTGTGTCGGGTCAACAACAACCTACATTCTATCCAATTTAATGGTCCTTTGATCATCCTTGTCTTACTAGATTTCTCATAAGCATTTGGCACAGGTGACAAATCTTTCCAGAGACATTTTTCTCTCTTGACTTTCCTTTCTCACTGTCCACTTCTCCTCTCCTGCTCGTCCTCTCTGCCCAGTCCCAATGTGTTCCCAGATTACGGTATTCCCATATTAGGTCCTCAGCTGGGAATTCCCTTTCCTTCAATCTCCCACATGTCATTTAAGTCTTATTTAAATAGAAGCCCTGCAGAAGGACATTTTCTGACAACTCGATTTTAGTTTTCAGAAACTCTATATCGTCTATTGTAATAGCTGTTAATGTGTTTGTTTTTTGTCTCATCCCGCTAAAAATTCCACGAAAGTAGAGAATTTGCCTATCCTGTTCACAGTTCTAAGCAACTAAAAAGATTTCTTGCATGAATGAGAAAATTAATACTGGCTTGCACAGTAAAAACTAATACTTTTTCATTAACAACTACATCTTCTTTGCATTGCTATGATTGTCAAAACATTTGATGCCGTGTGAATGGAAATTTTTTCACTCATCCTCAAAATAAGATTGGTTTTCTTTTCCATTTAAACTCAAAGAGGGTCTAGAATTCAATGAAGTTTTAGAAATCACTGCATTTACTTCAATCTTTGTTTTTAAATACTAACTTAGGAACTGTAATACTTATCCTTTATAGGTCAAGACCCACTCTTAAAAAAAGAAAAGCTCTTCGCTGGCAGTGACAGAGTTATTGTTGTTGTTCAGTCATGAAGTCATGTCCGACTCTTTGCAACCCCATGGACTGCAGCACACCAGGCTTCCCTGTCCTTTACCATCTCCTGGAGCTTGCTCAAACTTATGTCCATTGAGTCAGTGATGCGATGCAACCATCTCATCCTCTGTTGTCCCCTTCTCCTTTTGCCTTCAATCTTTCCCAGCATCAGGGTCTTTTCCAGTGAGTCAACTGTTCATATCAGGTGGTCAAAGTATTGGAGCTTTAGCTACAGCATCAGTACTTCCAGTGAACATTCTGTGTTGATTTCCCATAGGACTGACTGGTTTGATCTCCTTGCTGTCCAAGGGACTCTCAAGAGTCTTCTCCAGCACCATAATTAAAAAGAATCAATTCTTCAGTGCTCAAACTCTCACATCAATACATGACTACTGGAAAAAACATAGCTTTGACTATATGGACTTTTGTCAGCAAATGATGTCTCTGCTTTTTAATAAGCTATGTTGGTCATAGCTTTTCTTCTAAAAGGAGAAAGCATCTTTTAATTTCATGGCTACAGTCACCATCTGCTGTGATTTTGAAGCCTAAGATTTCTCACTAAATCAAAGACAAATATACCACAAGGATGATTTTGTCAACTCCAAATTAAAGCTTAAATGGTAAGATTTAAACTTAAATATACTTATTTAAGTGCAGTTCTAGATTATTTTTGTGGCATTGTTTAATGCAAAGCATATTAATAATACATATTCCATAAATTATGTGAATTCTTTCTTTAATTTATAATTTTGATTAATCATTTCTCTAACTCTGGACACTGAGATGGAAAATAAATTCTAGAAATGAGAATCTAGAAAACTTGAGTAAATTTTTAATTTAGTTTTTCTTCAACCAAAATTAAATCAACTAAAATAATCTGTCAATCATTAATTACACAATTCATGAAATTCAGAGCAATTTTTCATGATAACCTAAAGAGTCATGTGCCCTTGTAGAAACCAGAATTTGCTTAATAAAGATAACAACACAAGGTCTTGCCAAATATCTCTCTTAATATGTGAAATAAATGTGTATTTCTCAATATTGTCTCATTTTCACACCAAAGAACTGCTGCATCTGAGCACTATACACAGGACAAATAATATTCCACCCTAAAGAACAAAGGCCTTTTTGGGCCAATACAGATGATGACTTGCACTGCTTTCATTAAAAAGTCAAATACTAAGGTAAAAAAAAAAAACTACTTTTAAGGATTTTTTTTTTCTCATAACTCCTCAGCAATGAAAAGTATTATTAACCAATATCACTTGTCTAGGGTTGTTAACCCACAGGTAGGGCATTAGTCCAGTGAGGAAATAAATTGAATACAATCTTTTCAAACAAGATACTAATTTAAGGATACACATTCACAAATTTGCTGTCAAAATTTGTCATTTTTCTAAAAGAAATGAAGCATGGTTGAGAATAAGCAATTAAAACAAAGATGCAAAATCAGGCTATTTACAAAGTCATATTATCACTAATCTTTGATTTCTAAGAATAATATTTGAGCTTTTAACTTACTGAACATAATATTAAAATATGTGTTTTCTAACTCAGAAGTAGCCTTCAAATGGTGACAAAATATGATCATAAATAGGAGTAAATAGGTGTGACTTTTGAAAAAATATATTCCAGTACTAAAAAGTCATTATATATTACCAAAGATTGAGAAATAAATTAAGTCAGATTCTTAAGTGTTTGTTTTCCTTCTGTAATATTTTAACCAAAAAAAAAAAAAAAGAGATTTCCTATTTCTAGAGAGTTATTTGCAAAATGTCTTCTATTTCACACTATTTGGTCAATGTTTATTTTTCTAGTGTTATGCAGCTTATAGGAAACAAATGAAATACTACATTTATTTGAATTTTTATTCAGTGTTGAGTTATACTTTTATACCTCAGCTAAATGTTGTCTTGATATATTAAATGTAGACCTCTACACTATCCCTTTATAGTTTTATCTGTCATTTGATTTTTTTCCAAGTCATTAGTCCTTCATTTCATTTTTTCTATCATGGTTTTAAATATCCAGTTAGACCTTATGATTTTTATCTGAACACTAATAAACCACTTATTTGAAGCAGCTTTTACTATATCCAGGAGATCATAATAAGGATAATGGAGTAATAGTCACTGTCTTCACCACCACACGATTCCTACCAATCACAAGCACAGCTTCCTCAAGCCCCAGCACGGTCTCCATGTTAATAACAGTTAATGAGCTAAAGTATTGAAGAAACATAGTCTCCTTTTGCTCAGGGATTTTGTATTGCATATGCTAATCATGTGAGAGAACTAGAGGAAAATGCAGTAGAAAAGGTTATGATTAAGGATGTTATGTATTCTTTTTTTTTTTTTTTCTGATTTAAATAACTGCTGGGGCACAAACCAAGACCCAAGGGAGCTACAGAAACTTACACATTTACAAAACTGGGTTCCCATAAAGAGAAGTGTCTTGCAGGAAGAATGTCAGGGTTAATATTTCCCATCACATTTGAAAATGATACCAGGTAAAGAGGGGTTGGCAACAATGCTCTTGTACTTAGGAGAGTTCCAGAAGGCTTCTAAAGAGCCACTGGAGGGCCAGGCAATTCTGATGATGGTGTGGTACAATTTGAAGGACCAGAAAAGGTCCCATATTACAAAATACACCTCCACCACTTAGAGGCTGATCACTGCACCTTAAATTTCTTCACTGGAAATACAACACTTTCCTTTATGAAGTCTTTTAAATCTACAGTTGAGATTCAATACCAGTTAGTGAAACCACCTGTGTCAGAAAACTTGTTTCCAAATGATGTTTGGGCTTTATTTTCAAGTTTCCTAAACTGGGCTTTAGGAATGTATGGTTTTCAAACTCTTAAGTGTCCTCACTGCGCAGCCAGGTTCAGGAACCATTGTTATTATTTCCCATTAGGAAGCCAGCATGCTTAGGATTAGAGAATTCATAATAAGCCAATCATATCTTGTACTTTAGAAAAGATGGTTGAGGGACTTCCTTGGTGGTCTAGTGGTTAAGAATCTGCCTTGCAGTGCAGGGGATGTAGATTCAATCCCTGGTCAGGGAACTAACTTCCCACATGCTGTGGGGCAACTAACCCCGAGTGCCACAGTGAAAGGTCCCTCGTGACACAACAAAGATTCCTTGTGCCATAACTAAAGACCTGATGCAGCTTAAAAAAAAAAAAAAAAGCTTGTATTAAAAAAATGATTTAAAAAAGAAAAAAAAAAAGATAGTTGGTCAGTGAGAGTCCAGAAAACTAAAAGAAACCCTCAAAATGTAAGTAATAGCCCCAATTACCAAAATCAGTGACTTTAAGACTTTACATTGTCTTAATATATCCATCAATTTAACGTAATTGTATTTTGCTGAACACTTAGAAAACTCCCCATGTGCCAAGTCTTATACTGAGTACTCTACAAATATTAGTTTATTTAATCTTCATAAAAACCCTGATATATGTTCTTTTGTTAATATTTCCCCTGTTTTACAGATGAGGAAACTACAGCTAAGGTGAAGATATGAAGTCATTTACCCGAGCTATTAAGTGGATGAGCTTCACAACTCCAGCTCCTAATCCTGGGTCCTGTGACCATTCAGATGGCAGGCTAGGCTCTGAGGAATCCAAGATGAATGGCCCAGAGGGAACCTGTAGACTGACTAATGGAATACGACTGAGAAATCAGGTTCCTGCCATCAGTGCTTTAGAAGAGAGGTCAAGATTTAGGTCTTGCCCAAGCAAATCCTGGCTGACTTGCTCTCTCCTCATGCTGCTCACCATCTTTGTAAGAATCCATCACTTGGCTTACCAAATGCGTCTCCTTGGCTTCCCCGGCTCTTTGCTAGAAAATGAGTGATAGGAAAGCTTGAATATACATTCAAGTGGAGTCGGTTTTATTTCCTTTTGAAATGGGATGTAACTGGATATTGGTTGTGATGATTCTAGAGATTCTCATTGTGGAGAAGGTATTGCCATAGGAGTAGGATTGGAATGGCTGCAGTCATCAATTTAATTCTTCATAGATCCAGCCTTGGTTTGCAAATGAGATGAGAGATGCAGCTGCAGGTGAGAGAGCACTCATTTAAAAAAAAAAAAAAAAAACTTGGCAGGCCACAGCTTAAAAGTGTCCACAGCTGTTTGAAATTGTGCTTTGCATATTTACCTCTTTTGTTTTGCATGCTACTCCTGCTCATGGATTCAATGAGATAATTTACAAGAAGAATTTATAAGAAAATAAGTTGTTTTCTTTTTTAATGAATCACTTTTTAATATCTGGGAAGAATTTTTTCCTGAGTCTCTCATGTTTCCTTAACCAGACTCTATTCATTTGACTAATTCAGGGTATTTTATTTAATTGGTATCCTGATAAATGACATGACCTCTAAATTGGCAGAGTACCAGATTAAAAGATTTAGTTTAATGCTTTTCAATTACTTTACACTATTGTTACAGTGGAGCAGCTTACCAGTTTAAATAGAAAGGGAAAAAATTACAACTGTTAACTAATGTCCTAAAATCTATTTGGGCTTACCAAGTGGTGCTAATGGTAAAGGGCCTCACCTGCCCACACAGGAGACATAAAAGATCTGGGTTCAATCCTGGGTGAGGAAGATCTCCTGGAGGAGAAAATGGCAAACCACTCCAGTATTCTTGACTGGAATATCCCATGGACAGAGAAGCCTGGCAGGCTACAGTCTGTGGGGTTGCAAAGAGTCATACACCACTGAAGCAACTTACCATGCATCTTATAATTGCTTTAATGTTACTTAATTATATAATTCCTAATAATAGGTATATGTTTAGTGTATGTTCATAAGTGAAAAGAAAACTGTTTCTTGTTTTCATTGTTCTTGAACTATCGTTATCTCTGATATTTATATAAACAAGGATTATTAAAGTATATTAAAAATGCTGAAAAGACTGTCAATTGCTAACATTATGGGACAGAAATTGTTTTTATTCCTATTTTTTTAATTAATATATATGAAGCATGAGTGGATAACCTGCCCATAGTTTCATAACCACTAATATTCAAAGCAAGGATTCTAACGTAGGCATTCTGATTTTTAATTCCACTTACTTCATCACAGCTCTCTCTTGGAGCAGTTCTTGACATGGCCACATTTAACTTAGAGGTGAAACTGGTGTTTCTCATAGGCAATCTAATGGTCTCTGTGAGGAGAATTCAGTTCTTTAATATTTACCAATAATTTATTTCATTTCTTTTTCTCCTTAGGTACAGACTGTGAGTAGAGTGGGACATTTTGACATTTGATTTTGGACACTATGATTTGTAAAACTGGAGGCAATAGTCAGACTTTTCCCATTTCCATGTAGTTTGTGGAATTGAATCTGTGTGCCATTTAAAAGGATATTTTTTGTGTGTTTCTCTCTCTCTATATATATTTGTTTTGCAAGAGAAATAGAGACTTCTAGTTAATAGGAATCTTGGTGAAGACCAAATGAGATAGCATGCAAAGCATCTGGCAAAATGTATCACTTACAAAGTAGGTACTGAAAAAAATGTTTCTTCTCTTTTCTTTCCTGCCTGCTCTGCGGCTATATTTTAAACTCTGGACACTGACAGTTTTATGTAACTGCTATAAAATCTGGGGGGGACTGAAACTGTCAGTTTAATTCATGGGCATTGGTTATCTTCATGATGGTATTTCAGGCCCCAAATATGTAGCACACATATATTTGTAAGCTGCAGTAAAACAGAAGGAAATCCAAATATCTGGATATTATTCACTAATCATGGTACCCATTTCTGGCTGTGGTGGGCTATCTTATTTCTATTACCTAAACCTGTATTTAAAGCAAACATTTTCCCAATTGCTGATGATAGAATATAGCTTGAGCCAGCCTCCAGACCTTTGTATATCACTCCATGTTATTCATATGTGTTCCTGACCTCAATATGATCTTCAATATGCTTAACTGTATGCTCTGCATTATAGTAAAATGCCTTTATAAGTTGATTTTAAAATATATTTAAATAATGTTATTAATCTTATGGGAAGGCAATAAATTGTTACTAATCTGGATTGCCATCTAGTTATTCTCGTTTTAAAGATGTAGGATCTGATGCACAGGGTGATAAATTTTCTTGATGTCAAATGGAATCCATGAGTATAACTTGTGAAATATATTGAATTTCCCAAATAAATAATATGATGAGTGTTCCTTATCATTTCATTACATAAATAAAAATGAATTTTGCTCAGCTTTCATATGTGCTTGTATTTAAAGAAATGAAGTAAAGTTTTGTATATTTAAAGTATTTGATACTTAAATATATGACTAGATCAAACAGAAGAATTTTAAAACCTGAATCACTTTTATTTTCTACTTTCTCTTTCAGATATAATAATAATAGAATTTGATATCCATATATGTATGTTGTTGTTCAGTTGCTCAGTTGTGCCCAACTCTTTGCAACCCTGTAGACTGCAGCATGCCAGGCTTACCTGTCCTTCACTGTCTCTCAGAGTTTGCTCAAACTCGTGTCCATTGAGTTAGTGCTGCCATCCAACCATCTCATCCTCTGTCATCCCCTTCTCCTCCTGCCCTCAATCTTTCCCAGCATCAGGGTCTTTACCTATGAGTCAACTCTGCATCAGGTGGCCAAAGTATTGGAGCTTTAGCTTCAACACCAGTCCTTCCAATAAATATTCAGGACTGATTTCCTTTAGGATGGACTGGTTGGATCTCCTTGCAGTCCAAGGGACTCTCAAGAGTAGTCTCCAGCACCACAATTCAAAAGCATCAATTCTTTGGCCTCCTGCTGTCTTTACGGTCCAACTCTCACCAAGTCTGTACATGACTACTGGAAAAACCATGCATGTGTGCCAAGTCAGCTTCAGTTGGGTCTGACTCTTGCCCACCCCATGGACTGCAGCCCACCAGGCTCCTCTTTCCATAGGATTTTCCAGGTAATAATACTGGAGTGGATTGCCATAGGATTTTCCAGGTAATAATACTGGAGTGGATTGCCATGCTCTCCTCCAGGGGATCTTCCCCACCCAGGGATCGTACCTGAGCCTCTTCAGTCTCCTGCGTTAGCAGGTGGGTTCTTTACCACTATTGCCACCTGGGAAGCTGAGGTGGTAAAACCATAGCTTTGACTATACAGATGCTTGTCAGCAAAGTGCTATTTCTGCTTTTTAATATGCTGTCTGATACATGCACACACACATATCTGGCTCCTAAATCTGTGCTAGACAGCTGTCGATTTTTATTTAATTTTATTTTTTGCCACGTAATGTATCTTTCGTCATCTACTTGGGGTAATTGTATACAATTTTTCTTCTTGAGATCTGTCCCTTTGCCCCTCCCTCTTCTTGGTAGAGCTGACACTCCCAGCTCCAAATGTAGTGTG
Organism: Ovis canadensis; assembly: GCF_042477335.2. NCBI lineage: Eukaryota > Metazoa > Chordata > Mammalia > Artiodactyla > Bovidae > Ovis > Ovis canadensis. Next base: position 61,915,926 of record NC_091262.1, on the reverse strand, counting down.
TATCACCCAGGCCCAGCCAACCATAATCCCCAGGCCCAGCTAATGGGTGCAGTGGTAGATTCTATCAGGATCTGGAATTTTATTTTATTCTACTTACAAGCTAGTAAGTTGTTCTTTTGCTATTTCATAGAGGCCAGCAGAAGACACAAGATTTCTGGGTCAGAGACAGAGAATGTTGTAACTCAGGGTGCAGCCGGTAAGCAACGTGATTAGCAATACTTCCATCTGTCCTTGATCCTCACGGGGGTGAGGCAGTGTGAGCCCAAATGGATGCTGTGCAGTGATGGGCCTGGGTCACAGCTGAGGGACACGGATCTTGGGGAAACCATCGAATTGTAGTAAGCAGTAATCGAGCCTTCTCTTTGCCTTTACTCAAGATTGCTTGCTAAAAACAAAACTCTGAGAAATAATCTAGGTAAAAATTGGCTAGCGCCTCATATTCTTGCATACCCAGCAAGGAACACAGAGGGTGAGGGACACATGGAGGCACACCTCCCAACAGATAAATGATCTGAGTCTAATCAGGGAGAATCATTTTTCCTCTTTCCCCTGAAATTTGAACCTGGAAAATATTTCGGTTTTCTGCAGCTGTCTGTAATTACACAGGAATAGCCAATCTGAGAATAGAGCCAAGATTGTGAAAGTCAGAGTTGAGAAAAGGAAACTGAAAAGAGATATATTGTACCGAGCTACAGACCAAGTACACCATGAGTTCTTCATTAAGAATTTTCAGTTATGTGAGCTAGTTAGGTTTTCATTCCGGTTTGGCATTCAACATGGGTTGTCTCATGATATCAGGTAAAGGAGGTATTATCATCCTGATCTTACAGATGAGCACAATCTGAGTATGGAGATTACCTTGCCCATTATCACCCAGTGAAGAAAACAGAGCTACATCTGCTGATGGCAAACTCCATGCTCTTAACAGTTAAACTGGTAGATCTCACACCTTAAGTACTTTAGAAATACCAAGGTTCATCCCAGACCTAATGAATCAAGGTCTCTAACATGGAGCTTAGAGAATATGCATTTTCATAAGTTCTTGGGTGATTCTGTTGCAGGGCTGTGGGCCACTTGTTAAGAAATGTTTGCTTTGGAAACAGATGTAATTTCAAGGATACAGCTGGCTGCCTGACCTTCTGATAATACATCCTTATTAAAAACCCTTGCTTCTGGAAAATAACACCCGAAGCCTTGTCAGTGAGGTAAACTACAAATCAAAAGAAATCCTTTTCTGAGAAGAGCTCTATTGGGAGAGGTGAGGAAAGTCAGAAAAAAAGAGTACTAGGCTGAAGGGAGAAGCATTAAGAAATGGGAACTTGAAAAGGAGGTGGTGGGCAGAGGTTTGAAGCTCTGTTTCACCAATTATTACCTAAGAAATTTCTTTTGGCTTCATTAATTAGGTTGTGTGTGTTTAAGTTCAGATTCCACACAGAGTTTATATAGAGGGAGACCTGAGAGTCTATCGCAAAAGATGTGCAGACATTTTCTTGATTTGCTAGTTACAGTGGCTCACTAGACATGAAGGAGGATGTTTAACTTAATTATTGACTTTGAATAGACATTTTGCCACTGCTAATAATATTAGGTAGATTAATGAATTGTTCAAGGGTTATAGAGACAGAAAGAACACTATTGAGATTTACTGTTCATCAATATTTGGACAACCTTTCCTAGAAGAGTCTTGCCAGTCACATGTATTATTGTAAAATATTTTCCTGCTTGCCTATGATGTCTTAGAATTTTTTCTCTCTCTCTCTTTAAATGAAGTATTAGTTGTCTTTTGATACAGATATTATTGTGAAAGTCAGAACTTTTTCTGTACATGCTATTCTACAGCATCTCCATAGTATGTCTTTCTCCAAGTGGACTCTGATACATGGTAAGTCTTTCTTAAATTTTTAAGGCTGGGAGCACTGGAGGTCATCATCTGTGTCTGGTCTGGGCATGTAGATGCTGAGGAGGAGCATAGAGTCAAATTCTACTGCAGAGATACTGTGCTAGCCAATGGCATTCCCTATTTCTCATTTTCTTTTATATTTTTTGTCCAATCAAAACAGAAGACTTGAATCAGTCTGGCTTAAAGAGGTATTTATTTTTAGAGTTTTAAGCTCATTATTATTCCAAAGAATTTTAGAAGCGTGCCTGTAGTCTCAGCCTTAAATAAGTATAATATTTCCAGCTTTAGGCCAAAAAGATTGCATTTGATATATGTTTTGACAATAGTTAAGTTCATCATCAAAGTGAATGTTTTACCAAAGGGCTTTTAAAAGCTATAACTCCTTTTGCAATGATGTTTTTCTCCACCCAACAGTTTGACAAGCAGGTGTCTTGATATTTTTGTTTGAACTGGTTGCTTCTGTTCACATGCTTTCTCAATTATATCGTCATTGCAGAAACATCATCCTTTTTCTTATGGGTAAAATCAGTAGCTGGATTTTGCTTCCAGAAGTACACTTACTATAGTACCCCATCTCTAGATAGTCAGCAAAGCAGTAAATAATCACTTACAACATTATCTCAGCATTTGCCTCGCTCTTGGAAGCCATGTAACAATCCTGAACCTCTCTGCCTTCTTTTAACACCAACAAATGAAATGTGTTCAGTGAAAAGCAAGATACTCATCTGAATATGTGGAAGAGGTTCTTATGAGCTCAGAGGTGTATGGTGCAATAAGAGAGCAGCTTTGTGATACCTTGTTTTTAAAGCACACACCACTGTAACAATTATGTGATTGCCTATCAGTCATAACAGTTAAGGACCTAACTTGTCTGATATGGCACGCTGGAATAAAGAAGGGATGAGCAAGATAAGATTTGCAAGACATAACCCTTCTAATGAAGTGTTTTTTTCAAACACTGATATGACTATGTTATCTCTATTAGTTGTTTAAAATAAACTGGGAATATATCACAATTTTTTAAAATGTATTTTCTATATTGTTCTCCAGGAGAACTCCTTGCTTTTTCATTTCTCAAGCCCAAACTATACATTCAGCATTTTCCAATCATCACTGTTAAATTGGATGAGGCATCAAAGATTTTCAAATATGATCCTATCTTGGGGTATTGTGGGAGAAGATGACCTCAGAAACTCTACCCTGAGAACACCAAGGTTCCCAGTAAGAGAGAGCGTGGACATTAAACTGATACATTTTATGTTCCTCCATAAATCATGTTTCATTGCCGTGTCTCACCCTGAGGTGAGGCTCATCACCAACTTCTAGGCCATGAGAAAAGGCTTGGAAATAAGAGGAGGCTGTGGGGGTGGGGGTTGCACAGAGATTTGTCAAATTCTTTTTCTCCTGCCTCAATATAGCAATGTGTGCACGCTCAGTTGATCAGTCACGTCCGACTCTTTGCGACCCCGTGAACTGTAGCTGCCAGGCTCCCATGTCCATGGAATTTTCCAGGCAAGAATACTAAAGTGGGTTGCCATTTCCTACTCCAGGGGATTTTCCCAACCCAAGGACCAAACCCACGTCTCCTGCACTGGCAGGCAGATTCTTTACCACTGCACCACCTGGGAAGCCATCACAGGCTAAATCTAACTGCATCCCTATTACACTAGAGGAAAAGCACAGGACTTGAGTCCTTTAGTCTTAGCAATACATCAAAGGCTAATCAATCTGAATGACTCAAGTCCTGTGCTCTTTGTCTAATGTAACAGGGAGGCAGGGTGTATGAAACGTTTTTAATGAGTGAGGTTGACCTTTGTCAAGAAATGCAAAAGACCTGAGACAGAGCCACAGAAAAATTTACCAGCCCGAGGAGATCCTGAGGGTCACCAGTCTAGAGCCACTGGATTCCCTCTGGTCACTGAGCCAAGAGGCTCACCAGGAGGCTGCCTGCTGTGGCAAGGCCAGGTCACTCCTTGGCAGAGGCAGAGTCTTGGCAGAGACCCCAGACTGGGAGGCTATATGAGGACCCCTAAGACCCCGAGAGGGCTGTACCCCACAGGAGTTGAGGCATGACCCTCGCCAAGCTGAGAAGTCAGATCACAGGCTCCGGAAGCTGCAGATTGAAACAAACTGCAACCAGGATCATCCCAGTGGACAAATGCCCTCTTCCCAGAGATCAAAGGGCAGACGGGACCCCTTTCCCAAGGACCCCACCTCATTCCCTCCTCCATTAGGACACAAAGCCTCTCCCAGTTCACTCTAAAGCCACTTTTAAGATAACAAAAGAGGAAAGGGAAGCCAGCGAAGAGACTATTGAAACATGTTTAAATAAAAATTTGAAATTCTCTGAAAATGGCTAAATTATCAGCTCAGCTGGATGTTTGAACAGTTATTTAATTTTTCCTCCCAGCCAACCAGCTGGAAGGGGCTTGGTTGGTCAGATGAATTAAAACAAAAAGAACAGAATGTTTTCTCTGCACATCGGAGTTATGAGTTCAATTTGCCACCTTGCTATAGCTTTTAAAAATAATGAAAGAGCAACAGTTCAGCTATTCTTAATCATGCTGAGATTATGCGTAGAACTATAAAGCCTAGAGTTACAAGGCATTTGAAGGTATTTGAAGCCCACAATCCCCCCACCCTGGTTCTGGAATCACTGCTTGGAAAATACTCCTTTTTCCTTATTTTGCTGTGAAAATAAAATGTTAAAAAACAAACAAACAAAAAAAACTCCTTTAGTACCTTCTTAAATTCTTCCAAGGATGGAAATGGCCATCACTGAAAAAAGCACAAAATATGTCTTACTGTACCATTTTTCTAGATTCCACATAGATGCATTCCTATATGCTAATTTTCTCTTTTTCACTTACTTCACTCTGTGTGACAGTCTCCAGGTCCATCCACGTCTCTGCCTGCATATGGCACAGTGTCACTCCTTTTTATGGCTGAGTAACATTCCACTGTGTATATATACCTCATCTTCTTTACCCATTCCTCTGCTGATGGACATTTAGGTTGTTGCTTCCATGTCCTGGGCATTGTAAATAGTCCTGCAATGGACATTGGGGTGCATGTATCTTTTGGAATTATGGTTTTCTCCAGGTATATGCCCAGGAGTGGGATTGCTATGAAGCAGATGGCTGGTGAGGGCCTACTGTATTGCATGGGTGGGGGGCGGGGAAGGAGGGGTACAATCTGTTTGTAAGACATGTATTAAGGTCATCTTAAAAATGTACTCCGGTATACATTAGGTGAGACAAATACTGTTTGATTCCACTTACACAGGGTACCTAGAATTGTCAAATTCATAGAGTCCAGAAGTCCATCAATAGATGCAATGGGCCAGAGGATGGGGGTGGGTGGTAAGGGGGGATGCGGAGTTAGTGTTTAATGGGGACAGAATTGCCATTTAGGAAGGTGAGACGGATGACGGTGAGAGTTGCATAACAACATGAACGTACTTGGTGCCATCAAAATGTACAGTTAAATATGGTTAAGATAGTATGTTTTCTATTGTGTGACTTTTCTGCAATTAAAAATATTTAAAAACATCTTTCTTCTTTTCAGTTGAGATCTGATCTTTTTGTATTTCCTTTATCCATTGCCCTTTGCAACATCTTTAGGACATCTCTTTTTTTCCCTTTCCATTACCTTTCCCTGGGATGTAAATTAGCAATTACTTACTCTCATAACAGAGTCTCAGGTCATAAATGAGGGCAGCCAGTAGTTTAATCTGTGAGAGATTGTGATATCATCTAGTTCGTCTGGTAACCACAGCAAACCACAGAGGAAGAAGTACAGTTTCCTATTCATACTGACTCAGGTTTTTTTTCTTTCTCAGAACTAACAGACTTCAAAAAATAGGTAAAATTATAACCCCAATCTTGGTAAAAATTCCAAAGGTAATCAGAAATCTTACTTTTTAATATCTAAATGAAACAAAGAACAACTAAGCCAATATGTGTGTGTGTTGAAATAATCTGTTGAAACAGGAAGATTCAAATTGCAAAGTCAGACAACTTGCAACAACATAATACATTTGTTTATTTAGTTAATATTACAATGGAAACAGGTTAAGAGCACTAGATCTGTGTCCCCAGAAGAGGATAATGATCACGACTTTTATTTGTAAATTTCACTGTCCTTAACTATTAAAAATCTATTTTCCAAAGGAGTAATAATATGCATGATTTTTAAATGACAGATCTAAACTTTCAAATTTATGACCAAAAGCATGTTTGTTCATTAAATAAAACTTTAAGGGACATTGTAACTCTTGGTTACTGCTTTCAGAAAAGCACAATGTTCTTGAAGCAAATATACACAAAACATCTTTCCATAGTGATTTTCAACCATTGTGTATCATGTTAATGAAGGAACCTGAGAACCCGAGATGTTGAGAACTCCTGAGTGTTGTAATACACTCTGGTTTACTGAAACAGTCAACCAACCAACATGTATTTAATGCCTACTATGTAGAAGCCAGCATCCTAAAGCAACCCAGGTAATACAAAGAAGTAAGATTATTGGTCTTTGCCCTGCTCAGGCTTCCAGTGAAGTTGGTCAGACAAAACACAGACCCAAATTAATTTACTTTCAATGTCTTCAAAAGAAGTGCCGGTGTTACCTAGATTGTATGTGAGAATCACCTAGGCTGAGAACCTAGAAGAAACAGGTACATAAGCAAGGACATCCTCAGTGCCTACTAAAGTCTGTCTAAATCAGGCTGTGGAGTTCCAAGTTTGAGGGCAGGCTGTTTGAACCCTCATATCTAAAAGCATTCTAGCCAGTCTCACACCTGTCACTGTTAGTGACTGCGTTTGGCAATTGCTTCATGGACTCATGACAAGGGAGCAAGATAAATGTATCTAGTATGTGAGTCTATTTTGATTTGAATATAGTGTATATATATATATATATATATATATATATATACTGAATACATACATGTATATTCAAATCATATATAGGGCGATGTTGAAAGCTGGGACTTTCCACTCTGCATGGGAGGAGGCTAAACCACATTATTTAAAACAAGAGACTACATAAGAAAAGTAGGGACAACTCTGCAAACTTCACTGACGACAAGCCAAAACAGAAAGGCTAGAGGAAAGAATCAAAGAAGAGGGCCTAGCAAAAAGGAGAGGTTTTGAGGGGACCTTGGGGGTCCCCTGTTGCCTCTGGGCGGGCCCCACCAATATCCTGAAGAAAAGGCCCTCGGCTAGGGCAAGTAGAGAAAAGGAAAGCAGAGACCACATTTTTCAAACACCACAAATAAATAAATAAATATGTTAAGCAAGAGAATAACTTATTAGGCACCGCTTGAAAGGCAGCAGCCCTCAGGGGTCGGGCAGACCGCACCCTCTAGCCTGCAGGTGGCGGTGACATGGTCGGGATTGGCCGAGACTGGGAAGGCATCACCCGAGGTCCCCGCCTGGTGCCTGTTGTGACTCTTGGATGGGCACCTCCAGGAGCTAGGGTGAGGGAGAAAGCCTAGTGGAGCTACACCCGCGCTCCCGGGCGTCCCCCGGGGCAATCGCACCCTGTCCCGCCTGGCCTAAGGCAGACTAGCGCCCCGGAAGTCCCCCTGCGCTTGGTCTTTGAAACCAAAAGCGCCCTTTGTGAACCAGGCGAGAGGGTGACTTCCATTACAAGCCTTCCTCCCCCATCAAACCCCGGAATCTTTTTTAAAACCCCTAGTCACTTGTTCTCAGCTCCTTTTTGCTCCAAAGAGGGGGTTTGGATAGGATCGCAGAATGCCTGGGGCTCGAAGCGCGGGACCGATTTTACTAAGCACCTGGCTCCGCTCTGGGTGGATGGGGAGTCGGGGTGGGGGGAGGTTTGGGGATGGGATGCGCGCACCTTCCTTCACTCGAGAGTGAGAGGAAAGACCCGCTGCCTAGATCCTTTTCCAGTCCGAGTTCCCTGAAAAGAGGGCTGCGGAGAGGGAGAGCGAGGGTTCTCCAGGCTCCGCTAGGGGCATCAAGCAGAATCCCGGCGAGCGAGGGCCGCCGCAGGGCGCCGCTGAGGGCGAGCTGTGTTTTCCCGAGGGAAACCTGTGGCGGTAACCGTGGCTCAGCTTAAACAGAAACAACGGCTGGCGGGGCTGAGGGTCGGGCCGAGTTGGAGACGTTTGTAAGTTCACCACCTGCACCTGCAGGACCGGGCGGAAAGAGAGACCGAAATTGCCTTGGGTGGGGGGAGCACAGAGGGATGAAAAATGCAAGCGCAAGGGAGGAAGAAGCGGAAGAGGGGCCCGCTAGTCTTCCAGCTTATAAGCAAAGCTCCGGGTCCACGTTTGTCTCGCGCCTTTCCTGGGTTTCCACCCGAAGCGCAGTGTCCTGGCCCCGCTTTTATTCTCGCACCCCGACGCCTGGGGTCCTTTAGCCTCTCGCATCCGGCCTCCCTTTCTCCTCATTCTCCCCTTCTCTGGGCTCAAGGCTCCCCGGTTCGGACCCGGGGCTCAGAGGGTCGTGATCCTGGACGTGCAGGTGCCATTGCGGAAGACGCCGCCTGACTCCAGGTTCTCGGGCTGGAAGTCCTCCACGCTGTAAGCGCGGCTCTTGAGGGCCGTGGCGTAGTAGTCGACCGGCTCCTCGGCGGCGTTGTCCATCCAGCTGAGGCAAAGGATGCGCTGGAAAGAGCGCTTGAAGTTGTCTGAAAGGAAGCCGTAGAGGATGGGGTTGGCGCAGCTGTTGGCGTAGCCGAGGATGACCGACAGCTGGCTCACCGTGGCGTCGTCCTGCTCCGCGAACACGTTGACCAGCTGCACCACATAGAAGGGCATCCAGCAGATGACAAACACCATCACCACCATCATCACCATCAGGGTGATCTTGCGCTCCGAGCGCTTGCGCTGCTGCCAGCCGGCCTTGAGGGCCACCATGCGCATTTTGGCGATGATGAGCACGTAGCACAAGCAGATGGCCCCGACGGGCAGCAGGAAGCCCATGAGGAAAGTGTACAACACGAAGCCCACCAGCCAGCGCTGGGCGGGCTCGGGCATGAGCATGTTGCAGGCCACCGTGCCGTCGCTGTTGGCCGCCGTGCGCGAGAAGACCACGATGGGCAGAATGACGAGCAGCGACAGCACCCACACGCCCAGATTCACCACCTTGGCCACGGTGGGCCGGCGGTAGCGTGCGGCCTTGATGGGGTGCACCACGGCCACGTAGCGGTCCACGCTAAGCACGGTCAGACAGTAGATGCTGGTGAACATGTTGACTGCGTCCACGCTGAGCACGAGGCGGCAGAGTAGCGCGCCGAAGGGCCAGTGGCGAAGCAATGTGGAAGTGACCAGGAAAGGCACGCTGAGCATGAGCAGCTCATCGGCGATGGCCAGGTTGAGGATGTAGATGTTGGTGGCCGTCTTCATCTTGGCGTAGCGCAGGATCACGTAGATGACCATGGAGTTCCCGCAGAGCCCCACCAGGCACACCACGGAGTAGATGAAAGAGATGAGGATAGCGCTGCCCTGGCCCTCGCTCAAGGTCCCGTTCTGGGACGCGTTTCGCCCCGGTTCTTCCATCCCGTCTGCAGCGCCGGCCCCGGGGCCCCTGCCGCCGCCGCCTTCGCCGCAGCTGCCTGGGCTGGGGCTAGGAGAGGAGGGAGAGGAGGCGGTGCCATTGGGGAACATCTCAGCTGATGGGGGCCGGTGGGGTTGCCGGGGCTAGGGCGTTCTCCGGGCGACCCCCGCCGCTGGCGCCCTCACTCGGCACCCCGGCGGTCCGCCCGCAGCTCCCAGTCACCCGGCGCCTGGGGGAAGCGCTCAGCGACCGCAGGAAGCGCAGCTCCACCGCTGCCGGCGGAGCGCATCGCCCGGCGGCTGCCGGTGCGCAGCCGCTCGCCGCTCCTGGGCGCCTGGGCACACGCGAGCGTGGAGAGGGGAGGCCGGGAGACTGGAGCCCCGCGCGGCACAGCCATTAACTGCGGCGGCTGTGGGCTGGCGAATGATTAATAGACACCACCAGCGCGTCAGCAGCTACGAAAGGGAGGGGGGCGGGGGGCGGAGAAAGCGAGGAAGGTAGGCGATAGAGGTGGCTTATCACCCTTCGCCCAATTTTTCCTTCCCAGTTTTGAGCTCCAGTCGACTAGAGCAGCTGCTTCCAAGGTTCCCCTTTACCCATCCTTCAGGGAGACCTGGGGAGTGCCTCCGCTTTCCTGGAGGTGGGTGAGGAACAAGGCTGTAGATGCTGTCCCATCCCACCGAGCTCCTAGCCAAAGCAAGGCGTGAAGCCGACCTTAGGCACAGACGATGTCTGGAGTTCATCTGTTTCCCTCGGTTGCCGCCCCGCCCTGAGGGTCCCCCAACTCCACGCGGATCCCATCGTCCGGAGCCCTAACCACCGCCCCCCCCCCCGCCCCGCCCCCGCCTGCCCTTCCACTCTGACCCGCTGCGGAATTCCTTACCCAAGGCGCGCTGTCTCCAGACCGACGCGCAGCTGGCCGGTGCAAAGTGCCCGTGCGGTCTGGTAAGCGCGGTGACGTTCTCCGTGCGGTCCCTCTCCTTTCCTGGGGCGGGACCCCAGCACAGGCGCCCACTCAGATAGACTCTGAAGAGTCGCGGAAACTGACCCTAAGCCGAGAGCGCGAGGAGAAAGGACCGCAACCTGGCGTTCGGGGCTTCTGCCTAACAACCCCGCAGGCAGCGCTTGGCGGGCGGGAGTGTTTGGGGGCCCGGAGAAAACCCACCGCGAATCTCTTAATACAGCCGGTAGTGCCCAGAGCCCCCTGCGTCTGCCGAGCAACAGCGACTGCCGAAAGGAGGACGCGGAGCTGGGAGCGGAGGAGCCGGAGCCTAACCGCTCTCCCGCCCTCCCCCATCCAAACGTGCCAGGCGCGGTATTGAAAATCCATCTAGGTGTTCGCTGGGGATAGATACGGCTGCGCCGCCTGGAAAGGCTCCGCCCGCGTCCCTGCTGTACTTTGTACCCTGCAGAGTCGGCGGGCCCCGGGGGAGGAGAGTGTACAGGCCTGGGCGAGCAGGGGTGCCAGTCGGGGTCCGGCCGTGCAGGTGATCGGACCTGTCACCAACTCCAGGAACAGCAGGCGGACGGACCTTGTTCAAGACTTTCTGTGAAATACCTAAGATTTCAGCCTATTTTGAGCCCCCTGGATGTGGGCTGCTTACGTTCCTAAACGTTTAAGAGACAGAAATCGATGTAGGCACGCCTAAAGCGCGCTGACTTTATTTAGGAACTGAACAGTTACTAAATGAACAAAAAACAGTTCAGTTATCATGACTTTTAACGATCTGTTAGGACGTCCCACTATCCCTAATCTGGGTTCCCTTGGGCTTTCCAATTCTTCCAGTCCAAAAAAGAATCACTCCAACTCCCCAGTTCTTTTCAAGATCTCTCTCAAGTCCTTGTCTGAATCGTGTGGGCTCCTTGGAAAATTGACCCGCAGCATCCTAGCGCGGCGGGGGCTCTTTCAAGATTTAGCTTTCTGTCCAGTTTTTGTTAGTTCTTCCCCTCAACCAGGAAGCACCCACTGTCTTGTGAGTCTCATCATCCCTTCCATCAGTACCGTTTACAATAAGGAGAGGCAAACCTAAATAGAAACGAAACTCCTCATCAAGGATATTTGTGCCAGACAGTGTGGAATGCAGAAATTGAAAGGGAAAAACAGTATAATTTCTATTTTCCCCTCGCTTTATACAGGTATCATTTGCATATATGTTTTAGTTCTCAAAACTAAGTGCTCCTCAAAGGAAAAGAATACCTTTTGTAGTGTGTTGATTATAGCAATCAGAGATAGAAGAAAAGATGACAGGCTCTCACAGGAGTGTGTGCCATGGACACTGAATTATTAATGAGAAATGTACTGGGAAGAAATTCAAAATTTCCTAAGAAATTTCCCAAGCTGTGTAACTCATTGCTTTACCTCAAAAAATTACTTAAGAAAGTAGCATGTGGAATTTGTGGTTAATTTTATTTCATTTTCCTTAAAAAATACAGCACATATGGAGAAAAAAATGAAAATGTTCATTGGGTTGTTTTTTTTTATCACGGCTTTTTTTTTTTTCCCTCCAGAAGAGCTTTTAACAAACCAAACCTCATAATGATTTAAATGCCTCTTTGCTGATCACTGACTAAAGACACCTGGCTATTACTCAGGAGGCTGACATTTCCACCGTGATCATCTAGACCGCTTGGTGTTTATCGTGGCTGCTCCAGTGGCCGTGGGTGATGAGAGCCTGTAAAGCACAGCCCTACTGTTCAGGATCTCATATGCTTGTCCTGCAGTTCATCTTAGGGAAATCTCCTCTCAATTTACTGGTCGCCTCGTACACAAAAGAAAAGAAGACCTGATGTGAGCCTGCTTTCTTCTTTGTGAAGTAGTTTCTATGATGAATTTTTAATCCATGAAAAGAGGTTGACAGTGAGGTGTTACTTTACACCCCCTAGGGTGGCTATAATAATTTTTTAAGGAAAAGAAAAATAACAAATGCTGACAAGCATATGGAGAAGTTAGACCCCTTAGATGTTGCTGGTGGGCATAAAGAATGATGTAGCAACTTTAGAATACTTGATGATTCCTTTCCTCAAAAAGTTAAACTTGGAATCATCATCTGACCCAGCAATTCCACTCCTAGATATTTACTCCCCCAAACTGAAAATAGGCATTTGAACAAAAACTTGTACGTGAATCATCACACCAGGACTATTCATAATAGCCAAAAAGATGAACAATACCATCAACTGATGAATGGATAAAAAAAGTGTGGTATATCCGTTTATGATCCATCCACAAAAAGGAATGTGAAGTAGGAAATGGCAAACCACTCCAGTTTTCTTGCCTAGGGAATCCCATGGGCAGAGGAGCCTGGCAGAAATATAGTCCGTGGGGTCACAGAGAGTCAAACATGACTGAGCAGGCACTTGGCATAAAAAGGTTTGAAATTTCAAAACATGCTACAATGTAGACAACCCTTGAAAATATTATGCAGAGTAAAAGAAGCCAGACACAAGTCAGGTACTGCATGATTCCATTAAATGGAACATCCAGAACTGGCAAATTCAGAGACAGAACAGCTTACAGGTTGGCCACGGTTAGGGGGAGAGAGAAGGGGAGACAAAATGCTTCATGGATATGGGGTTTCTTTTTGGGGTTATGAAATTTTCTGGAACTAGATAGCAGTGGCATTTGTACAGCGTTGTGGATGTACTAAAACCATTGAATTGTACACTTCAAAATGGTTAAGATTATGTCATGTGAATTTTACTTAAATAAAAAGAGAGTTTGAGATAGACAGGAGCCATGCCATGATATCAAATCTTTTTAGCCATCTATTTCTTTTTTTTTTTTTTTTAGTTTTTTATTTTTTAAATTTTAAAATCTTTAATTCTTACATGCATTCCCAAACATGAACCCCCCTCCCACCTCCCTCCCCATAACATCTTTCTGGGTCATCCCCATGCACCAGCCCCAAGCATGCTGCATCCTGTGTCAGACATAGACTGGCGATTCAATTCACATGATAGTATACATGTTAGAATACCATTCTCCCAAATCATCCCACCCTCTCCCTCTCCCTCTGAGTCCAAAAGTCCGTTATACACATCTGTGTCTCTTTCCCTGTCTTGCATACAGGGTCGTCATTGCCATCTTCCTAAATTCCATATATATGTGTTAGTATACTGTATTGGTGTTTTTCTTTCTGGCTTACTTCACTCTGTATAATCGGCTCCAGTTTCATCCATCTCATCAGAACTGATTCAAATGAATTCTTTTTAACAGCTGAGTAATACTCCATTGTGTATATGTACCACAGCTTTCTTATCCATTCATCTGCTGATGGACATCTAGGTTGTTTCCATGTCCTGGCTATTATAAACAGTGCTGCGATGAACATTGGGGTACATGTGTCTCTTTCAATTCTGGTTTCCTCGGTGTGTATGCCCAGAAGTGGGATTGCTGGGTCATAAGGTAGTTCTATTTGCAATTTTTTAAGGAATCTCCACACTGTTCTCCATAGTGGCTGTACTAGTTTGCATTCCCACCAACAGTGTAGGAGGGTTCCCTTTTCTCCACACCCTCTCCAGCATTTATTGCTTGTAGATTTTTGGATTGCAGCCATTCTGACTGGTGTGAAGTGGTACCTCATTGTGGTTTTGATTTGCATTTCTCTAATAATGAGTGATGTTGAGCATCTTTTCATGTGTTTGTTAGCCATCCGTATGTCTTCTTTGGAGAAATGTCTATTTAGTTCTTTGGCCCATTTTTTGATTGGGTCGTTTATTTTTCTGGAGTTGAGCTGCATAAGTTGCTTGTATATTTTTGAGATTAGTTGTTTGTCAGTTGCTTCATTTGCTATTATTTCCTCCCATTCAGAAGGCTGTCTTTTCACCTTGCTTATAGTTTCCTTTGTTGTGCAGAAGCTTTTAATTTTAATTAGATCCCATTTGTTTATTTTTGCTTTTATTTCCAGCATTCTGGGAGGTGGATCATAGAGGATCCTGCTGTGATTTATGTCTGAGAGTGTTTTGCCTATGTTCTCCTCTAGGAGTTTTATAGTTTCTGATCTTACATTTAGATCTTTAATCCATTTTGAGTTTATTTTTGTGTGCGGTGTTAGAAAGTGATCTAGTTTCATTCTTTTACAAGTGGTTGACCAGTTTTCCCAGCACCACTTGTTAAAGAGATTGTCTTTACTCCATTGTATATTCTTGCCTCCTTTGTCAAAGATAAGGTGTCCATATGTGTGTGGATTTATCTCTGGGCTTTCTATTTTGTTCCATTGATCTATATGTCTGTCTTTGTGCCAGTACCATACTGTCTTGATGACTGTGGCTTTGTAGTAGAGCCTGAAGTCAGGCAAGTTGATTCCTCCAGTTCCATTCTTCTTTCTCAAGATTGCTTTGGCTATTCGAGGTTTTTTGTATTTCCATACAAATCTTGAAATTATTTGTTCTAGTTCTGTGAAAAATGTGGCTGGTAGCTTGATAGGGATTGCATTGAATTTGTAAATTGCTTTGGGTAGTATTAGCCATCTATTTCTTAACATTGTATCTGTGAGCTCATCCGGAACAAACAAAAACAACCAAGCAAAAGGCAGCATGTTTCCGGGCTAAACAACATGTGTTTGGAGTTCCAACTGTTTTAAAATTATATTAAGAGAAGGAGCCTGGTTAGGAATCTGCCTTCCTCTCAGACCTCAATTTAATGTAAATGTTTCTCAAAGATACAAGAATGCTACTGTAGTCATTGGATCGTTATAATGTGTAAAGAACACAGCCTATGTTTCATGTTCTGATTAAAAACTTCCCCCTTAATTTATTACATCTCTAAAGGCTTGAAAAAGCTTAGAATAAGTGTGTTTTCTCTGAGTCACCTGTCTTTCATTTCTCCCTTATTTGCTTACTATCTTTCCTATGCCTGTATAATCTGAACATTTCTCCATATGAGAGGAGGAAGAAGATGGCTTTCAAGGAGAATGAAAAGTCCTTATTTAGGAAGTTGCAGATTCTTAAGCAGACTGATTTTCTTCCCCCATCTCAATTCTCTCCTACAAGGCACACTCTACCTTGCTGTCAAGTACCAGGTGTACACTTTGATTACTGTGTTTATCACATTGTACTGTGATTTTTGTGTGTATGTACTTGTCTGTCCCCACTTCCCAATCTGTAAGCTTGTTCAGAACAGTGGCTATGTTTTATTTATCTTCGTATCTGAAACACCCAGCACAGTACCTGGAAAATTGCCCAGTACCTCCTTGTTCTTTTTTTCCCCATAGCATTCCATGGATAGTACCTTCTTTTTTCTAACCCATGAACTGTAGACACAAAGAAGAAATGAACTTTGGGTCTCTTGCAAGAACAGCTTTAATATCAGTGTGATATCACCATCTGTGGTAATTCCTTATACTTTTCAATCTTCTAATTTCAATTTGCATGTCCTGTATCAACAGTGATCATGCTGATGACTCATTCATTGATCATTCTTGGTCTTAAATTTCCTGGCAGAGAAAGGGCTCTGGAAAATGGGTAGTATGTACTTTAGTAGCTAATGATGGTTATTTAATAGTATCATGCAGTGTGAAAGCCATTATATGTGGAAGATTGTTTCTTTCTAATTGCAGCTCTGTGTCCCAGTTGGTTTGGTGAAATAGTAATTATCAGGAACTCAAACTCTGCTTCTGTCAAAATCCTTACTAATATGTTTTGTTTTTTTTTTTTTTCCCAATTGGAGCCCATGGTGATCCTCAAATGAGCTCCTGTAATCCATGCCAGTAGTAAAGGGGCTGGCTGGGGCCAAGGATTAAAGGGAACAAATGCTTCCTGGAGCATACTCTGTACTGGCATCATCAGAATTGTGTTTAAACACACCTGTCTGGGCAGATGGGCCCAAGCTGGCTACGAGGGGTGAGCACCACTCAGCAACATGACCCACAGAAGAGGTGTATATCACTTAAGGACCATCTGTCATTAAGCAGTTAGCATGATGACAGTCTAATAAGAAAGTCACCAGAGTGCAACAGTAGCTAGAGGGCTAAGCAGCGATCCCAGGCATCATTTCCCAGAGAAGCCCCAATGCTTCTCAACAGCCCCGGTGGCCTGTGGTTCAGATCATCACCAATCAAAGCAAAGCCGCCTTAGCTGGATGATGATTTTCCTGTTGCCTCTTGTGAAACAGTAGGGCCTTGTCTTTTTTTGTGTGCTCTCAAAAACACACATGTGGTGCATGCATCTTTGCCTTCTGCTGGAGGCAGGAAGAGCAGGCGTGAGTGGCGAGCTCAGAGCCAGTGGGAGTGGTCCAGGAAGGGAAGCCTGCTCACTCCCTCCTGCTAAGGACCTGCAGCCTCAGCCTCACCTACACCAGGCCCTGCCTCTGTACTCCCCTGTCTAGGCAATTGTGAGGGTGGGGATAGGAAGCAGTCTGTGTGACTGCCTGACTCTTCCTTTCCGGCTAGGAGAAACAGATAAGAAGAATACACAGTCCAGGTAGGAACCCCTGGCCTGATCAGAAGTCACCATTCTTTGACAGCTGTCTGGGTGAACTGAAATTTCACTACTTAAGCAATTAGCTATGGGTTTCCCTCATAGTTGGTAAAGAATTGCCTGTAATGCAGGAAACATGGGTTTGATTCCTGGGTCAGGAAGATCCTCTGGAGAAGGAAATGGCAACACACTCCAGTAGTCTTGCTTAGCGAATCCCATATACAAGGAGCCTGGCAAGGAGCCTCCCATACAGTCAATGGGGTCATAAGAGTTGGACACGACTTAGCAACTAAACCACCACCACCAGGCAATTAGCCAGAGCATTGGTTTCTGATACGATTTCCTACTTTTTTTTTTAATCATAGGAGTAATATTTAGACTATAGTAGAAAACAGACATAATCATATAATTGTATCGTATAGGGCTGGGCTTCCCAAGTGACCCTAGAGGTAAAGAACCTGCCTGCCAATGCAGGAGACGAAAGAGACAGTTCAGTCTCGGGGTTGGGAAGGTCCCCTGGAGGAGGACATGGCAACCTGCTCCAGTATTCTTGCCTGGAGAATCCCATGGACAGAGGAGCCTGGTGGGCTACAATCCAAGGGGTTGCAAAGAGTCAGACACGAGTGAAGCAACTTAGCATGCACGAATTGTGTGTGGTCACTCTTGGTCCCCATTTCTTAGTGAGGAAGAACTGGAAATTAATATCGGAATTCCATTATGTATGAATAATACTGTATTTTTAATCAAAACTAATTTATTCATTAATTTAACAAATGTTTATTGAGTGCCCACTGCGTAGCAGGCACGGTCCTGGACATTAGAGATACAGTGGCAGAGAGAACTAGTTTCTGGTGGATTTCTAGCAAGGCAGGAGAGTCAACACATGGACAAATGGATGATGTACTTGCATTTAGTGATAAATTCTAAGAAGATAAGTAGGGATGAGGGGCCAGAGAGTGCTGGAGAGGTGAGTGTACTTGACCTAGGTTAGATCAAAAGGGCAGGGAAGGTAATGATACAAGAACAGCCCCAGAGGGTGGGAAGGTGGAGGAACACACTTCGGTTACAGCAGCATGTCTGAAAGGGCAGTGGTTCGGCTGACATCCGTGTCAGGCACGCTTCAGTTACACCCCTGCACCCCTCCTTTGTTTTGTTTTGACTTCCTAAAGTCACAATAATTTAGAGAACACCTTTAGATCTCATCTGGACTTCTCTTTGAACCTGGTGAATCCCAGTGACTATTTCCATTGAGTTTTCCAGGAAAATAGGCTGGGGAAACAACAGTCTCCATAGGCACTGCCCTTGCAAGCTTTATTCTCTGGAGCTGTGCTCCTTGTTACATGGGCATCTGTGAGCAGATAAGGAAGGAAAAGGCCAGGAGTTCAACGTGTGTGAGAGCCAATGCTAGAACTGAAAAAACTTGAAGGATGCATCTCTTCTCAGTGAATTTGAAAAACTCCTTCCTGAGCGGTGAGGCTCAACCACGCGTGCTCCGGACCATCTGCCAGGGAAGAGCACGGGGACCACTGCACTCATCCATGAGAGCGGGCCAGTGTGCTGCCGGGTTCTCATGTCCGCAACTTCGAAACAGATGAGAATGAGGATCTGCTTCAGACCAGAAGTGTATGCAGATAAGCATATTAGATGGTAGGTTGGAGGCAGGCAGACTAGGGGGCTGGGATGGGGAGGGGCAGCTTCTAGAACATGGGGGGGTAGGCGGGCTTGGTGTTGCCCTCTGTAATCTGATATGCAACTGTCTACCATAACAATTTGGAGTAAAAACAAAATCCTGGTTTTCGGTCGTCACGTCTCTCTCATCAGAGATAGTGCAAAATTCACACACGAAGTAACAAAGACTCAGGTATCGATAATTAATGATTCAATGATGAATGATTAATCAACTCCGCACTTCTGAAAGAACACAGTCCCTATGACTCCCTGCCCAGAGATCCCAAGCCCACTTCTGGGGCCTCTGTGGCTAACTGCATGGCAGGTACACACACCTCTAAGCTGGAGGGGAGGCCAAGGGATGACTGTCTGAGGGAAGATAAGGCAGATGAGGAACAAACTTGGATGTGGGGAGCAGGATGTGTCTACTCATGTACATGAGACTACTCACTGGGCAAGACAGAGCCAGAGGTGAAAACTCAAGTGGGCTGGGCTGCTGGTGGGCCAGGTTCCAGGGCAGAGCTCCTGAGGTGTGCAGGAGTCTACATTTGATTTACCAGATCATCAGGAAGGTAGGATGACAGCGCATATTTTATTAATAGATTCTAAGCTGGACTTACAACTCTCAAGATAAGCCAACCAAACAAAACAGTAAACAGTTGGGTCTCTGGGAAAACTGTGAGCACAGATGTTCCACCCACGCCACTGAACATGGACAGCAGATGCCCCAGCAGCCATTGCATCCTTTTCTGCCCAATCCTGTGGCCCTTCCCCATTCCAAAATAGAATTTTCCTCCTACTCTAGTTGAAAAGCAACAGATTACATAAATAACCATCGATGCAAAGAAGTAGCAGCCCAAAAGGAGGTTCAGGCCCTTGGAAGAATGATCAGGAGTGAGGTGTTCTGGAAGTACAGTTGACATCTGGGCCCCAAGTTTGCCAGTAATCAACAGCATGTCATACCTTTAACAGTGAACATCTTTCATGGGGCAATGCCTGCATGCTAAGTTGTTTCGGTCACGTCCAGTTCTTTTGTGACCCCATCGACTGTAGCCAACCAGGCTCCTCTCTTCATGGGATTCTCCAGGCAAGAATACTGCAGTGAGTTGCCATGCCCTCCTCCAAGAGATCTTCCCAATCCAGGGATCAAACCGGCATCTCCTAAGGCTCCTGCTTTGGCAGGTAGGTTCTTTACCACTAGCGTCACCTTTGAAGCCCTGAGGGGGCAAAGGAGGCATTAAATATATTTCCTGCATGTAATACAATTGAACAGTAATTAAACACTAAAGCTACTGTTGCTGATGAAATTTTATAGACATAGAAAGATATTCAAAACATTGCTGTGCAAAAAATCTATTTCAAAAGTATATGAGCCTGTTAAATACACACATACTCCCCAACTGAGCATATGTCTGCAAAGGCCTGAAAGGACAATTACTAAGGCATTGAAACTGATTATCATGAAGCAGTTTGGTTATGGATGTCTCATCTCCCTTTTGTATGTAGAAATTTTCTAATTTTTCAGCCATGAGTGTGTATTGCTTTTGAATAAGATAAAAGTAATAAAAGCTTTTTTTTAATTAAAAAAAAGAGTCTAGGCCATAAAGTGGCTGCTCTATTTTACGGGGCATTCGCCGATTTATTTCTTCCGTAATTATTTTTGCTTTCAGAAAAACACTGATAAATTTATTCTAGAAATTAACATATTGTGATGCAAATTCAATAGCAAACAAAATGCATCCGGTAGAAGGTGACAGAAGGAATGGAAACACGAACTGGAGCAGTATACTGTCTTCCAGAAACCCCTATAGCCCCATGGCCACATGGTCTCTCTCGAGTGTGCCTGAGTCTGCTGTGCCCATCTCTTGGAATTGGTATTGTCATGTAAATCACAAGAGAATGTTTCTGAAAGCAGGGTTCAGTTGTCTACTGCCAAACTTCTGAGTGTAAATCACGCATTTTCCATGAATTTAACCTTGTGTAGATTATTTGACCTGTTTGTGCCTCAGTTTCTTCTTTTGTAAAGTGAAGATAATGCATCTACCTGAGAGGATTGTTAAAGAACTAAATATGCTCAAAATGTTTAGAGCCATGTCTGGCATGTGGAAAGCATAATCTAAGTATTTAGTAGCACAGGATTCCCCTGCTATCTGAAAGGAGAGCATTCCTTTGAAACCTTCCATAAGCTGAAATGGTGTAAAGAAAAGAAGCAATTTCCTTAAGACACATCTTGCTAACCGATGCACAAAATAAATCAAGATAAAAACACAGATGCTCACAGACATAATTCAAAGCTAGGGTGCTTGATGCTGGGATGTTGCGTGTAGTTCCCAGGGAAGGACTTTGGCAGTCACTCCCTCCGTGCTTAGTCCTCCGGGTACATGGTGCCTCTACAACCATTCATTGCAAAACAAATACTGAACCCAATTATAGTTTCGCTTCTCGCCTTTTTTCATAGAAGCAAAAAATCCTTTTCAGATTCCTTTCCCTTACAAAAATAGGTACTAATACAGGTCTTTCATAAAAGCCACGTGGCTTAAATCGAACTTTCAAAATGCAAGGGGTACCCGTATATTAGTAAAATTATGTCTTAAGTATGAATGACTATGCAACATTATTTTTTAATCAGTCAAAAGAATGTAAAAATTTTGTTTTTGCCTCTTGCTGGGAACTTAATACAGTAGGTCTAGCATGCACCTATTCTGAAATATTTACTGAGCAATGATTCTGCATGTTACATATTCTTTCTTTTCCCTCCTGCTTACACAGTCTCATAATTCAGCACTGTGAACTGTGTCCCACTTGCAGGCTTTTGGGGCATGTCACACGTTCAGCTAAAATAACTGCAAAATGTTAGTCACTTCTATCAACATTATACCCACAGTGAAGCCAATTCATCCACATCATAAGGCTTTAAACTAACCATTGCACTCATTGCTTCAAACAGCCCAATTGTTAAGCAGGGACAGTCTGACTTGACTTTTCTTTTTGTCTCAATTTGCAGAGAGACCTCCAAGCCCCCAAGCTGATAACTATAGTTGGAAAATGCTTTCAAATTCTTTTCTTTCTTTTTTTAAAATGCTGAGCTGAAAGGCATGTAAGATCCTAGTTTCCCAACCAGGGATCAAACCTGTGCCCCCTGCAGTGGAAGGCTGGTGTCTTAACCACTAGACCATCAAGGAATTCCCAGAAAATGCTTTCAAATTCTGAAGAGAAGTGCTGGCCCACCCCTTTCAACCTTCACTCCCTCCAGGCTATATCTAAGAGTAGAAAGGAAGATGGGAGGGAGATTATTCTCTTAGAGAGCTTTGTGGAATGCTGTGCATTTCCCTCCCACACAAGATGGAAAGTGTCTTCTCCCGCAGTCAGTAAAGCATAGGGGCCTCTATAAAACCATTGGGGAGCTTGTCGGGTGTCCCCTGAGGTTGGTAAGACACAGAGACTGGTGGTTGTTGTTGAGTCACCCGGTTGCGTGTGACTCTTTGCCACCCCTTGGACTGCAGCACACCAAGCTTCCCAGTCCTTCACTATCTTCTGGAATTTGCTCAGACTCATGTCGGTTGAGCTGATGATGCCATCCAACCATCTCGTGCTCTGTCGCCCCTTCTTCTGATTATAATTTGGAATATTTGAAGGGGAGCAGGAGATCTGCCGGAACTTCTTCAGATGACAGAGTAACGAGGAAAGAGTACAACTGGAATAAGCTGAAAGTGAGGTAGAGGCGGGGTTTCCGGTGACCTGGGATGGAAAGCACCGCAGGCAGACAGGTGGGAGCACCAGGAGGGACTCCGGCTACCTGGTGGAGGGAGATGACCTCAGCAGGAAGTTATGTACCAGGAGGAGGGGCTGGGGTGGGAGGCGGGAGGCGCACATGACCAGCTGGTGAAGATTACTGGGCAGGCCAGAGAAGGGCGTGGGAAAAAAATCTCCTGAAAGATGTGAGCGTGATGCTGAAGAACCCACCAAAGAAATCCCGCAAGAGAAAGAGCCACTCCCAGTGGTCACCCATGCGGCGATTAGAACTGCCAATCAAGGAAGAGCTTTAGTGTCTCTCATGTCTGTTTCGGCTCTTCCCTCTCCTTCACAGGCACCAAAGGCAGAAAAGGAGTCAGAGAAAATAATGTAAAGGAATAATAAAGACTCTGGTAAGCTGCAAGGATATTTTGTACAACACGGAAACCATAGCCAATATTTTATAATAATTGTACATGGAGTATAACCTTTAAAATCTGTGAAGCACTATGTTGCATCTCTGTAACATATAGAGTAATATTATACATCAACTATACTGCGATTTAAATATTTCTTTAAGAGAGAAAGAATCAAGAATCCAACCACTCGCCTCTTCCTTATTATAGAATCCAAACATGGAACAGGCTGAAGCTGGTACAGGGACAGGAGCTTTGACTTGAACCAGAAATTTAAGTTTCAATTTAGAAAGAATTGTTTTATACAGTGTCTGAATATGAGACTGCTAATATCTGAAAGTGAATAAAAAATTGATGGGATCCATCACATTAAGACTTTCCACCCAGTTTTATGGTATTTAACCCTTCCAACCACACTATGAGGTATTTTCTACTCACTGCCCTCATTTTGCAGATGAAGAAATCAAAGCTCAGAGAGGTTGAATAACGGGCTCCAGTCACACAGCTGTAGTCAGAGCTAAGATTTGCTCAGAAATCTAGCAGAGGGCTTATCCTCTTATCCACCATGCCACGTTTCTCCTCTTAGGGCTTACAGAGGGGTTTTCCAGGTAGCTCAGGGGTAAAGAATCCACCCGCTCAAGCAGGAGACACAGGTTGGATTCCTAGGTCAGGAAAATGCCCTGGAGAAGGAAATGGCAACCCACTCCAGTATTCTTGCCTGGAGAATTCCATGGACAGAGGAGCCTGGCAGGCTACAGTCCATAGTGTCGCAAAGAGTCAGATAACTACTTAGTGCCTAAACAGCAAAACAGGGCTTACAGAGCTCACTCAGTGAAAATATGCTTTTGACATCAAGAAGTTATATAATCAACACACCTGTAATTTTGTGACTTCTGTTTTCCTCGATGAATCCAACAAATAATTCAGTTTTCCCCTTTATTTATATTGCCTAATCATTTGAAAAGAACAAATGTGCCCTTGATTAGAAATTTAGAATAATGTCTTGAAAAAAAATAGCCTTAATAAAACATTATTACAAACCATTTAAAAGAAAATGCATTTTTTGTTAAATGCTGGCCACCATTTCTCAGTTCTAAATGTGTCATAGCCAGCACTATAGGCAGCTTAGCACTTGTTTTGCTTGAGAATTTCTGTGCAGTTTTTTCCGGCTTTATTCTTGTGTTCTTGCCCTGCCTTACTTTTGCCCAGCCTCAGGCAAATGTATACCAAGCAGTGGGTCAGCAGAGTCACTAGATTGAGGGGAAGAACTTGGAGCTGCTTTGAAATTTGTACTGACTCCACAAAATTACAGCCCAAATGTATTCCCAGGACAAGGAGAGGGATTGCTGCTGAAAGAAAATCAATTAAAAAATAAATAAAATTTTCTTCCCTAGAGCAAGTGCATGCACATTTCAAGTGGTCTAGGGGCTTTGCACTTGGACTTTGGTTGACTTGACTGACAGCTATAATAGAATTGAGAATATACAGATGCCAGATTCATTCTGATGGGCACCTTCTTTCCTAACTGAAACGTTAAGCTTCTTTTCACTAAGCAAGTGGGAAATCAGAATTTTTAGTCCATAAAAATGCCTTAACTGACTAGAGGCTAGCCACAGAAGGGGAAACAAAAAATAAAATTCAATATTCACACTTGTGCCTGAGACAACAGTAAACCAAAACAATTCTACTGTAGCCCTGGAATTTTTTTTTTTCCTGTTTAAGAGTTTAATTGCGATGTTTTCATCTCTCAACTTGAGATTCATAGATCCGCTTTTCACACCTGCAACATTTTAGCATCTATTTATTTTCTTGGAAAATTCTATCCCATTCTCTTCATGAAAACACATGCTCTTAAAATCCACCAGGGGGAGATTTTAACACTGAGAACTTCAACAGAGAACTTCTGGGTTTGATATAGTTGTATTTCAGTTGACAGCTGGAACCACTTAAATTTTGAACTAAGCCTCTACGATAAGATTTACTTACATCTTGATAAAGCTACTCAAGATATTCCAGCTATATTAAAACCAGAGCTGAGTGGCTAGGGAGAACTCATGAAATATTGCTCCATCTTGTCAGAGAATACTCAGGTGTCTGCGTGTATGTGGGGAGGGGAGCTGGGTGTGGATGGGATGAGCCCTTTCTGTCTCTAGAGGGGAAATCAGAAGACAGAATAATCTCAGGCCACTGCCCTTATGTACACGGTCGGTAATTCCTAGTTTCTGCTGATATATAATACCTTGATTCGGTTTCTCAGGGCAGGCTTTGACACTGCAATTCTCTACGAGAATGATAAAAGAAGAAATGAAAAATGTATATAAGAGATATTTTTGAGACTGTTTTTCTTGGAGAGACATGATATTGTAGAAACCTGGATAACCAACGTTACTGTGCCTCATCCAATCACTTGTTTGTATCGAGCAGCAATAACCTGCTGCCATCAAACTTCCAGTTAATTTTTTTAAATAGGTGATCTCTAGAAAGAAGTCTGTAACAGGAGTTGAGATGCAATGTCTTCTCCAAAGTTTGATTAACTCCTACTAACATGTAAGGGTGTCCCTAATGCTCAGTTTAACAACCGAGGTTTTATGGATTTTTTTTTTTTTCAAATTGAGAAACAGGACATAAAGACCACTAGTGCTAGTTCTAATGCAGATATCTCCCTTTCTGCCATTTTCAGAGGTGAATTTCTGCTGCATACAAATGTCTCAAACATTTCTGCCAATGAATGAACTTTTTCATACTGTTGAGTGAAAAAAACACAAATATACATATATAATATATATATATATATTTTTTTTTTTCCCCCAAGCAGTATAATAAACAAACTAAGCTCATCTTTTAAAATATTAAGCGAGTGGGTTTTCTGGTTTTTGTTTTTTGTTTTTTGTTTTTTTTTTTTTAGATTTGAATTAATGTTTTATCCCTTTATTTCCTCAGCTCAGTAGGCAACACACTCTCAGGTTCTTGCCTTGGTGTGGTATGTGGCTGGCTTCCTGGCTTTTATTCTGCAGGGCTTAGGCCAACTGAGAGGATATGGTTTGAGAAGAAATATTTCTCCAGAATGAAAGGAGCTTTCCAGCACCATGATAGGGTCAGGGCAAGAGAGAGGTCTGTGAGTTTCAAAGATAGAGAGGCTTTGCTCCTGGCAGAGCTCGATGAATACAAGACCTTGGAGATATTGGCCAGATCCTGCAGAGTGGAGGCTTGAGTTTAGATCTGGGGCTGCCGGTCTCCCCCATGAGTGTGTGCTTGGAACAAGCATGGGAGCCGCAAAGTAATGGACTGTAAAAGATGCTCCCTGGGTGACTGAGCGGTAACTGATGGTCACCAACAACTAAGGTCCAGAAGGGCCTCTAGATACTTTAGATCTGGGTGAGAAATCACAGCCTTCAAGGGAAAGAAGCACCGGGAAGAGCAGGAAGGATTTCTCACCAACTTTAGAAAAATCTGGGCCCTTAACACGAGCACCAGCCTTGCAGGGAGTTCATGTCTTTGTCCTACCCTGCATGTTCTTCAGGTCAGAACTCCCAAACGTCAGCCCCTCTTAATGTATCTGCTTTCCCTATTCTGACTAGACCCAGGATGCCTTACTCCAGACACTTTCTCACTGGTCCTCTCAATGTCCCTGCGAATGAGGATAGGATTGCACAGGGTGAGAATTTTGCTGGGCATCTTCTACAACTTCCCAGCCAAATCCCCACCCTCTGCAATCCTATCCACATTCTCCATCTCTAAACCTAAGCTCTGAGTGGCAACTAGAGAAATTCCTCATCAGCACTGGACTGGTACTACTGACAATCACGTTTCACCTCAAATTGGGCCTGTGACCTTCCCTGACAAGCTTCTGATCAGTCTCTACACAGTCCCATTTCCTGTTCCCCACAACTGCTACTTCAGATCATGCTACTTCTTTCCAATACCCCACTTCACCCTGTCCTTCCTTAACTCTCACTTTCTGGACCTCTGATTTCATTTTACAGAAAAAAACAGAGTTCTCCCGTGAGATAGAAACTTCCTCATGTTCATTTGACTTCCCTGGTGGCTCAGATGGTAAAGCGTCTGCCTACAATGCGGGAGATGTGGGTTTGATCCCTGGGTTGGGAAGATTTCCTGGAGAAGGAAATGGCAACCCACTCCAGTATTCTTTCCTGGAAAATCCCATAGACAGAGGAACCTGGTAGGCTACAGTTCATGGGGTTGGAAAGAGTCAGACACGACTGAGCAACTTCACTTCCCATGTTCATTCACTCTGCTTCCCAAACTCATTAACATCCAAACTCATCTTTCTCTTCCTTCTCCTCTTGGGGGAAAACATTTGTTGTTGTTGCTCAGTTGCTAAGTCATGTCTAATTCTTTGTGACCCCATGGACTGCAGCACACCAGGCTTCCCTGTCCTTCATTATCTGTTAGAGCTTGCTCAAACTCATGTCCATTGAGTCGGTGATGCCATCCAACCATCTCGTCCTCTGTCACCTGTCTCCTCCTGCCCTCAATCTTTCTCAGCCTCAGGGTCTTTTCCAGTCGGTGGGCTCTTCGAATCAGGAGGCCAAAGTATTGGAGCTTCAGCTTCAGTGTCAGTCCTTCTAATGATCCTTTTCTTAAGCAAATCCTCAGCTTTGCTTTGGCTCTCTTTCCCTTCAGCTTCTTCAGGGAATTACTTCATAGGTTGTCCCCTGTCATTCTTATGTAGTAGACTTTCTCTTTACTTTTCTTCCTTAGCATCAGCAAGGATCACAGTCGACAACATTTATTGGTTTTAGGCATTTTGCATACTGCCAAGGACTTTCCCTAATTTCATTTTATTACTTTTTTGTTTCAGTTCAGTTCAGTTCAGTTCAGTCGTTCAGTTGTGCCCGACTCTTTGCGACCCCATGAATCTCAGCACGCCAGGCCTCCCTGTCCATCACCATCTCCCAGAGTTCACTCAGACTCACGTCCATCAAGTCGGTGATGCCATCCAGCCATCTCATCCTCGGTCGTCCCCTTCTCCTCCTGCCCCCAATCTCTCCCAGCATCAAAGTCTTTTCCAATGAGTCAACTCTTCACATGAGGTGGCCAAAGTACTGGAGTTTCAGCTTTAGCATCATTCCTTCCAAAGAACACCCAAGGCTGTTTAATCTTACTTAAATTCTCACAAGCATAGGAGGTGGGTACACGAATCTCTCCATACAACACATGAGAAAACTGAGAATAAAAAGATTTTTTTGCCCAGCATCTCATAGCTAGTAAATAATGTGTTTCAATTCAGTTGTCTTTATTCCAAAAGATGCAATGTTCAGTTATACACACACAAATATTCTTAACAACTGTGCTTTTCACTTTAAAAAATCCTCCATTGACCCTCCTCTGTGCCCCTATATTTGGCGCCATATTTCCTTTCTTCCATTCAGGACCAACTCTTAAGAAAGAACAATCAACACTTGCTATCTCATTTTCTATCATCAGTCTGCTCTTGTTAAGGTCATCACGATCTTTTTGCTACATATAATGAAACATTTCAGACTTTGTATTAGAGACTTTCCAGTTGATTATGACAAGGTTGGTATCCTTCTGTATGATTTTTCCTACCAATGTCTCCTTGATATTCTCTTGCCAAATTTTTCTCTTACTTCTCTTCATGTCACTGAAGTTGATGTTCCCTGAGGTTCTTCCCTCAAGCATCTTCTCCCTCTGTCCCACTCTCCAAGAAAAATCTCAGGCATTATCACAGCTACAACTTTACCTTTAGGCTGATGACTCATATGTCTGTATCCCTACCTAGGTCTTTCCTGAGTACCAACTACCTACTAGACACCTTCATGTAGATGGTCTAAGTGTATATCCAACTCAACGTTTTCAAACCTACACCAGTTACCACCTTCTTTTCAAATCTACTTATCATAAATTTATTCTACTAAAATGCATTGATCAGTTAGTTTATGCCAGGTACTTTTCTAGGGTCACAGCAATGAACAACAAAAACAACAACAAAAAACAAATGGCTGCTTTATGTAATCTACATGCTAATGGGAAACATTGTGTTTCCATCTGTGTCTGCTAGGATTTGATCAAGGAAGTAGAATCTATAAATATTACAGATTAAGAGGTTTATTATAAGTTCCCCTGGTGGCTCAGCAGGTAAAGAATCCGCCTGCAGTGCAGGAGATGTGGGTTTGATCCCTGGGTCAGGAGGATCCCCTGGAGGAGGAGGGCATGGCTACCATCTCCAGTATCCTTACCTGAAGAATCCCATGGACAGAGGAGCCTGGTGGGCTACTCCATGGGGTCCCAAAGAGTCAAATCTGAAGCAGCTGAACACAACACACAGGAGTTTATTATAGTATAATACCGTACACAGTGATGGAGGAAGCTGGGAATACTGCATTCTGAAGGAGAGAGTTGGAGGAAGTTGAGACAGTTACTAAGCAGGACTCCTGAAGCCACACCCATCCACTAGTCAGAGTAGAACCTTAAGAACTCATGCATCAGTGGAGGGACAGCTATTGCCTCTTCCCTCCCTGTGTCTAACCTCCAGGACCTTCAGAGAGTAATTAATGGCTCCTGCTTCATTTCTTCCCACTTTACCTTGACAACCTATAGCAACAGGTTTGAAAGTGAAAGTGTTCGCTCAGTTGTGTCTGACTCTTTGTGACCCCGTGGACTGTACCCCGCCAGGCTCTTCTGTCCACAGAAATCTCCAGGCAAGAATATTGGAGTAGGTAGCCATTCCCTTATTCACATGATCTTCCTAATCCAGGGATCTAATCCAGGTCTCCCACTTTGCAGGCAGATTCTTTTCCATCTGAGCCACCAGGGAAGATTTGAACCCAGATCCATCTGTCCTCCTGTCCCCAGCTCTTGTGACCTTGGACCCTAGCATTCAGGTGAGAATCTCACAGAGAAAAGAGTACGGTCTCTTCCCTTACTCCTCCTCCCCAGCCCAGCCTCCACCTTTGAAGCTCTCCTCATCACTTTGAGTGTGTAATCCTCAGGGGTCGCCATCAGGCTGAAGAACTTGAGCCTGGTTGGGGATGGGTGGCCTCTCCAGCTGGGTGGGGCAGAGAGGAGTACATAGACTCTGGCTGGGTGCCTCCCTGTCCCCTCAAGCCTCAGTTTTCTGCCCAGGACAGTGGGGTGTGTACAGTCTTAGCTCAGCTAAATTGACGCAGTCTAAAACCACCACACTCTAATACATAATACATAGCTAAGTTTGCATTGGTTTTTTAAATCTACTCTGGAAATTTCTTTTATAGCTAAGGAAAGAGAGAAGAAGAAATGTCCAGGATACACATTTCAAAGGAGGATGTGTTTTTCACACAAACAGGGAGGAATGCTGGAATAATAGTGAGGAGGGGGCAGTGGGAGACTTGGAAGAATGAGAAGCTCATCAGAGAGAAACTTAGGGTCATCCATGTGGAGCCCAGTTTCAGTTATGGCAAGAATAGTAGCTTGAACAGTGTTTAACCAAACCAGAGGTCCACCCAAGACCTCAGTATGTGATCTCATTTGGAAATAGGGTCTTGTCTCTGCAGATATAATCAGTTGAGGATCTTGAGATGAAATCATCCTGACCTAGTTGGTGGTAGTGTTCAGTCACTAAGTTGTGTCGAACTGTTTTTGACCCCATGGACTATAGCACACCAGGCTCCCCTGTCCTTCACTATCTCTCAGAGTTTGCTCACATTCATGTCCATTGAGTTGGTGATGCCATCTAACCATCTCATCCTCTGTCTCCCCCTTCTCCTCCTGCCTTCAATCTTCCCAGCATCAGGGTCTTTTCCAGTGAGTCAGCTCTTTGCATCAGGTGGCCAAAGTATTGGAGCTTCAGTTTAGCATCAGTCTTTCCAATGAATGGGTCCTAAATCCAATGATTAGTGATTTTTAAGACAAGCAAGGACACAGAGAGATACACAGCAAGGTGGCCATGTGAAGACAGAGGCAGAGACTGGAGTCATGCTGCCACAGGAAGTGCCAGAAGCTAGAAGAGGCAAGGGGGGATTCTCCACTAAAGACTTCAGAGGGAGCACAGCTCTGGAATATCTTGATTTTGGACCTCTAACCTCCAGCCTTCTGACCTCTAGAACTGCAAGAGGAGAAGTTTCTGTGTTGTAAACCACCAAATTGTAGTAACTTGTTACAACAGCCCCAATAAACTAATAAAGTAAGAATAATTCTGCAAGCATATTGCATCTGTGTGAAGAGGGTAAGTTTTTATAATCTTTCTTTAATTTTTAAAGTATTGTATATAAAATACTTGCCTTCTCTATTTTTAATAAGTCCATTTTCTCCTTAGACTAGTAGGAGAGGATTCAGCGCTCAGAACCCCAGTGATACAGATAGAGGAGCCAAGTGTGTAAGAAAAAAGTGCAGTGGAATTGTCTGCAAGAGGCTGTTTAATTCTTTAAATCCCTGCCATGCTAATTAAATAATGTTAGACTATGAACTTAAAACCTACCTACTCTATCTTACTTATGCTGACATTTTCTTCCACTGTATTAAAATAACTCTACATTTTAAATTTGCTGATTGCATATGCTCTGTGTAGATTAGGGAAGAAAAGCCACAGAGGAAAGGAAAGGCTGTGTAAACTGTGTACCTCTGGAAGAGAAATATTCCCCACCCTCATTTACTTCCCGTGTTGTGCCAGATGACCGAGAGCCAGGAAAGGCACAGAAGTGGAGAACCTCAGAAAGAGAAGCTGCTGGAAAAACCATCTAATGAATGAAAGTGTTAATAGCTCCATTGACTCTTTGCGACCCCATGGACTGTAGGCTGCCAGGTTCCCCTGTCTATGGGATTCTCTAGATAAGAATGCTGGAGTGCGTTGCCGTTTCCTTCTCCAGGGGATCTTTCCAACGGAAGTCTCGCACATTCCAGGCAGATTCTTTACCATCTGAGTCACCGGGGAAGCCCACTGTCTGATACTTGTGATAATTTCCAAATTTTACAGGCTGGAGCTGCTAAAAACCACATCTGTCTTCCTGAGAAACAGCACTTGCACATTTAAACTCAACCATCATTTCCACACCAATTTTTCTCTCTCTCGGGCTTAAGGCTCCATTTTCTTTGACTAACGTGATTGAACTCCCTGCCCCCTTTTAGGTTAATCTCTGGCTGCGCTCCTGTTGGTAAGACAAAGGGTTCTCTCAAAGCTGAAGGACTTATCCTCCCTTGATTTCCCACAGTGACTCTGAGCAGGGTGTGTATTTCCTCACCACCCACAGATTCTATCCGAATGCCCTTCTCCACTCTTTAATAGCTTTAGTCCAATAGCTTTTGTATTGCTACAATGTATATTTCAGTTCCTACCCTGCCGCAATTGGACAGTAATCATATGAAGGAGAAGTATAATTGCTTTTCTATTTGAATCCTCAGTAAAAAAGAAATCACATTCCTGGCCACATAACAGGGTTTAATTACTATTTGAAGTGCAACCAAAAAAAAAAATGAATGGATTGTAAAGATGTTCTTAGGAATGGTCTTTGGCTACTGATATTTCTCACGAAGGGCTTCCCTGGTGGTTCAATGATAAAGAATCCGCCTGCATTGCAGGAGATGAGAGTTGGATCCCTGGTCAGGAAGATCCCCTGGAGAAGGAAATGGCAACCCCTTCCAGTATCCTTGCCTGGAGAATCCCATGGAGAAAGGAGCCTGGTGGGCTATGGTCCGTGGGATAGCAAAGAGTCAGACATGACTGAAGCAACCAAGCACAACACAGATACCTCTATCTGTGAAGTGACTCAGGAGTCAAAAAGAATTCAGTCATATAAAACCAAAACTTTGGTGTGTTGTGTGATCAAACTACCTCAAAGAACTCAATAAGAATCACATTAGAGAAAATAAGCCTTAGCTCTATGGAAGGATCAACTGCGGGTGGGGAGGACCTGGACTGGACAGGGTCTTGCCTGGTGCAGACTGGAGTCTAGATATTGCTCAGGATGGCACTTCTCTAACAACAGTCATATATCCACCAAACAGGTAAATTCATTAGAGTTGATCCTCAAACAACACAGGTTTGAACTGCACATGCCCACCTATACTGGGATTTTTTTTTTTTTCCCAATACTAGAGGATCCATAGATGGTTGAATCCTTGGATATGGAACTGGGGACCTGGGGGATCTGTGGATATGGAGGAACCATGCCATGTAAACAGTGGGCAGGCTATTTGTTATATTGGATTTTTGACTACACAGAGGGCTGGTGCACTTAACCCCAGCTTTGTTCAAGGTTCCACCGTGGTATGGAGGGGAGGGTGATCTAGCGCACCGAAGTAAATGATTGCAACACTGAAGGGCAGTGGGTAGGTGGCAGAAAGTTACAATGTGAGATGTAAAGTGGAGGTTTTCCTGAAGCAGCTAGGAGAATGGTCCAGAATGGCAGCGAGGAGAATGGAGAGCACCTCTCCCACTTCTAGGTCCAGAGACTAAAGTGGGAGAGAAATAGCCACTATTTGCAAAGGTTCAAAGTAGAAGTGTTCTTGGAAGAAAGCCAGGTTTATGCCAAAGCAGGGTGAAGATCTTGAAAGACATGGAGGAAATAGGGACTGTGGTGTTACAGGGAGCACAGACCACAAGACCACCCTCACTTCTGAGACTAACTGTAAGTTCAGAGAGTTCCCCAACCACCATCAGTTCTGAAAATTCACCCGAAAGACTCACAGAACTTATTAAATGCTGTTATCCCAGGAATGGTTTATTGCAGGGAAAGGATAAGATTAAAATCAACCTAGGGAAATAAGATCGAACTAGTCAATCTTAAAGTAAATAAACACTGAATATTCATTGGAAAGATTGATGCTGAAGCTGAAGCTCCAATGCTTCGGTCACCTGACTTGAAGAACTGACTCACTGGGAAAGACCCCGATGCTGGGAAAGATTGAGGGCAGAAGGAGAAGGTGTTAACAGAGGATGAGGTGGTTGAATGGCATCACTGACTCAAAGGTCTTCCCTCATAGCTGAGTCAGTAAAGAATATGCCTGCAATGCAGGAGACCTGGGTTCAATTCCTGGGTCAGGAAGATCCTCTGGAAAAGGAAATGTCTACCCACTCCCATATTCTTGCCTGGAGAATCCCATGGACAGAGGAGCCTGGCAGGCTACAATCCATAGGATCAAGAGTTGGACATGATTTAGCAACTAAACCACTACCACCACTGAATCAATGAACGTGAGTTTGAGCAAACTTCAGGAGATAGTTAAGGACAGGGAAGCCTGGCATGCTGCAGTCCATGGGTAGCAAAGAGTCGGACACACCTTAGTGACTGAACAACAAGCGAAGTATCTAGGGCAAAATCCAAGAAAGTACCAAACTTGGAGCTCCCAGTTTTCTCCCATTCAGTCATGGCCAGCTTCACTTTCCCAGAACTGATGTCTGATGATAACATGGAGCATTGCCAGGCAAGGACACTTACCCAAGCCTTGGTGTCCAGAGTTTTTATGGGGACTCCAAAACATAAGGTTGGTTTACTGACCCAGTGGCTGATCTCCAGCTCCAGCCTCTCAGAAAGTCAAGCTAATACGGTGTGACCCAAAGCCTGCAACCTAAATCCCACTCCTATTTATCTGACTTGCCCGAGGCCAGTAGGCAAATAAAAACACTGCTATCTGGCATGTCTTTCTAAGGGTTTAGAGAATACGTCCAGAAGCCCAGCCATGGGCAAAGCCCAGATCTCCCTTTTGGCAAGCGTAAATTCTTCACTACACAGGGGACTGTACTAATGATTGCCTTTTAACATTGTATTATAAGTATTTGTACTTATGTGTGTCTCTTACAATGGAAGTAAGATCCTTGAGCTCAGAATCCAGGCAATATGCAAGGTCTTCATGTTGGATGAACAAGGGTAAACACGCTCCTCTATGTTTGGTGTGGGTCTATACAATATATTGACTAACCTCAAATGCCATAGTATGGGAAAAGTGACTTTACTTATTCTTTTTGAGGAACATGAATCTTTCAACTTCACTTGTTCCTTTAAATGAGAAAAAGCTTCCATTTTATCAGTGGGAAAGTCTCTGAAAGAATACCGCTCTGAAGCGGGCGTGCTCTATGCCTTGAATGACAATGCATTGAAGGATTTCTTGAACTTCAGAAAGATAGTTCTCTACACTGAGGTCTTGATGCCTAAATCAGTGCGTATTTTATGAGGGGAGAAAATGAATGAATTTGTAAAATGTTTCATTGCCTGACAGGCATCTGATTTACCTCAGCACAAAGAAAGATTAAAACTGCTCTCAAAGGCAGATGTCAGCTTATTTGTTTGACCAACAGACTTATTCTAACCACTCATCTCTCTCATTATGGCTGGGAAAATGAAAGAATGGCTAGAAATGAAAGCATAAAAGAATGTGCTTAAAAGGCTAGAGTTAAATGGAACATATCAGAACTTCTTTTGATGTTTAAGTCCCCAGGTTTGAATTCTGTCACTAAGCAAAGCACTTCAGAAGGTGAACCTTGCCGTTATTAAAAATAGCTAAAGTATATAAAATACCCTTATGCGACCAGAGAATAAAATATTTCGAGGTATTAGAAACATCACTGTGGAAAGAGAAAGGATTACGATTCCTCTAATTCTTCTTACCCTAACAATGGTGTTAAATCCATGTATCCTCTAATTCTTCTTACCCCAACAATGGTGTTAAATCCATGTAGTCACCTAGAACATACCACAAGGTCTGTTATTCAATGCATCCAGGGTCACGTGTGGTCTTCCCATAGAACATAATGTAAGGATTAAGGACATGGTCGATTCTTTTTTTCTTCAAAAAAGAGACACTTTCTCATTCTAAGTATTTCGGACAAGATTTTCACTCTCAGGGAGCAAAACAAATGGTAATTAGCAGAAACAAATAAGAAAGTGACAACCCATTTTGTATGGGAGGTCATACATGACCTGAGGCCCGGAAGCCAAATTGGCTATGCTCAGTAGCTTCAGTCGTGTCCAACTCTTTGTGACTCCGTGGACTGTAGCCCGCCAGGCTCCTCTCTCCATGGGATTTTCCTGGCAAGAACACTAGAGTGGGTTGCCATTTCCTCCTCCAAGTCACCTATTTCATGATAAAGCACTTCCATGGCAGCACCTAGTTCAACCTGAGTGCTTCATTAAGGCCCTCTGATTTGATCTGCTAGTGTGTATCTTCAAGACAATCTTAAGGCAGATGTGACTATTAACAAAGCTCTTATTACTGATTTTTAGTTATTTCACTAGAGATTATATATTCACAACTTAATATAGCTTTCTTACAGTTAATATTCTCCCACTTCATGTAATACATGAGAATCCTGTGCGGAGCTTAGTTGCTCAGTCATGTCTGACTCTTTGTGACACTGTGGACTGCAGCCCACCAGGCTCCTCCATCCCTGGGAGTCTCCAGGCAAGAAAACGGGAGTGGGTTTCCATGCCCTCCTCCAGGAGATCTTCCCAACCCAGGGATTGAACCCAGGTCTCCTTTTATTGCAGGCGGATTCTTCACCATCTGAGCCACCCCTTCTGGCTGGAGGGGGTAGCCTATCCTTTCTCCAGGGGAACTTCTTGACCCAGGAATCGAGCTGGGATCCCCTACATGAGAATCCTATCAGAGTATAATTCCATTTATTCCACAATTCTTTATGAAATTGTTACCATATATCTTACTTCTTTATACTGTATAAACTTGATCACATCAATTTTATTTTTATTTTGAGCAGTTAGTAATCTTTTAAAGGAATTGAGAGGAGAGACAACTACATTAATCCAGATATTTACCATTTTTAGTGCCTTTGATTCTTTCTTATTGATTCATGGTTCCATATGGTATCTTTTCCCACTAGCCTTAGCATTTCTTATAGTGCAGGTGTGCTGAGATGAAATTTGTTATTTTCACTCCTCTAAAAAATGTCTTCATTATACTCTCATTGTGAAGGACATTTTCACTCTGTATAGAACTTTAATGTGCTTTTTCTTCTGTTTCTTTTAGCTTTGTAAAGATATTATTCCACTTTCTTTTGGCCTGCATTTTTCTGATTTCTCCACCATCATTTTGACCTTTGTTTGCCTGTATGTAATGTGTATTTTTTTCTGACTACATTTAATATTTTCTCTTAATCAACAATTTGATTATGATGTGCCAGGATATGGTTAGCTTTGTTTATTCTACTTGAGGTTCCTAAGTTTTTGGATCTTTAAGTCAATGTTTTCACCAAGTTTTGGAAATTTATGGTCTTTTTCATGTCTTGTTTCTACTCTAGTAACTTTTTCCTTTCCTTCTGGGACTTCAAATACACATTTGTTAGATTGTGTGTTCTTGTCCCGCAAGTTCCTAAGACTCTTAATTTAATTGCAAGTCTTTTTTTCTCCTCATTTTCAAATTGGATAATTTTTATTGATCTGTCTTCAAGTTCAATGACCTATTCTTTACAGTCTCCAATTTCTTATTAAGCAAATCCAGCAAATTTTTCATTTGAGATTTTGCTTCTAAATTCCAGAAACTGAATTTTTTAGACTTTCAATTTCTCTGCTGACATTTCTCATATACTTATTCCTTACGTTCATCTTTTCTTTAATATGTCTGAACACTGTTAAAGCTTTTTTAAAGTTTTTGTCTGATAATTCCAATATATGGGTCATTTGCAGGATCTGTTTCTGTTGACCTCAATTCACTTGACTTCACATTTCCCTGCTGATTTACAAATCTAGTGAAAGTGAAAGTGAAGTCGCTCGGTCGTGTCTGACTCTTTGCGACCCCGTGGACTGTAGCCTATCAGGCTCCTCCGTCCATTGGATTTTCCAGGCGAGAGTGCTGGAGTGGATTGCCATTTCCTTCTCCAGGGGACCTTCCCGACCCAGGAATCGAACCCAGGTCTCCCGCACTGCAGGCAGACACTTTACCGTCTGAGCTACCAGGGAAGCTTGGTTACAAATCTAGTAACTATTTTTATTTCATACTGGACATTGTATGATTGTTATGTCTTCATTGTGTTGCCTTTGAAAAGGTGTTAAATTTTGTTATGTTAGATGGTTAAATTGTTGACAAATCCTTTTGTTTCTTCCAGACTTAGTTTTATTTTTCATTATGGCTGATCTGTTTAGTTTTCTCCCCCTTTAGTTCTGGCACTAGTGGTAAAATCTGCCTGCCAGTGCTGGAGAAGCAAGAGACTCGGGTTCAATCTCTGAGTTGGGAAGATCCCCTGCAGTAGGAAATGACACCCTACTCCAGTATGGTTGTCTGAAAAATTCCATGGGCAGAGGAGCCTGGTGGGCTACAGTCCATTGGGTCACAAAAGAGTTGGACATTACTAAAGAACTGACAAAACACGCGCACACACACAGACCATGCTCCATACACTAGTCTTTTTTCCTTAGATGTGGCCTTTTGAAGATTCTGGCTAAATAACTAAGGTACACAGTAAGGCTTAAAGAGCATTCAAACATCTGGCATTTTAAGACCTCCTGAATCTCTCTTGTGCAAGAGCTCTCAATCCCACAGCGGTCACCCTCTGCTAGGCTTCACTGTTTCTCTCCATACATGTGTGCAACCATACTCTTAGCTAAGGACCTCCAGTGTGGATTCATGAAGCACCATTTCCACATCAGTTCAGTTCAGTCACTCAGTCATGTCCGACTCTTTGTGACTCCATGAATTGCAGCACGCCAGGCCTCCCGGTCCATCACCGACTCCCGGAGTTCTCTCAAACTCGCATACATCAAGTCAGTGATGCCATCCAGCCATCTCATCCTCTGTTGTCCCCTTTTTTTCCTGCCCCCAACCCCTCCCAGCATCAGAGTCTTTTCCAATGAGTCAGCTCTTCGCATGAGGTGGCCAAAGTACTGGAGTTTCAGCTTTAGCATCATTCCTTCCAAAGAAATCCCAGGGCTGATCTCCTTCAGAATGGACTGGTTGGATCTCCTTGCAGTCCAAGGGACTCTCAAGAGTCTTCTCCAACACCACAGTTCAAAAGCATAAATTCTTCAGGGTCAGCTTTCTTCACAGTCCAACTCTCACATCCATACATGACCACAGGAAAAACCATAGCCTTGATTAGATGGACCTTTGTTGACAAAGTAACGTGTCTGCTTATGAATATTCTATTTAGATTGGTCATAACTTTCATTCCAAGGAGTAAACGTCTTTTAATTTCATGGCTGCAATCACCATCTGCAGTGATTCTGGAGCCCCCCAAAATAAAGTCTGACCCTGTTTCCACTGTTTCCCCATCTATTTCCCATGAAGTGATGGGAGCAGATGCCATGATCTTCGTTTTCTGAATGTTGAGCTTTAAGCCAACTTTTTCACTCTCCTCTTTCACTTTCATCAAGAGGCTTTTTAGTTCCTCTTCACTTTCTGCCATAAGGGTGATGTCATCTGCATATCTGAGGTTATTGATAGTTCTCCCGGCAATCTTGATTCCAGCTTGTGTTTCTTCCAGCCCAGTGTTTCTCATGATGTGCTCTGCATAGAAGTTAAATAAGCAGGGTGACAATATATAGCCTTGACATACTACTTTTCCTATTTGGAACCAGTCTGTTGTTCCATGTCCAGTTCTAATTGTTGCTTCCTGACCTGCATATAGGTTTCCCAAGAGGCAAGTCAGGTGGTCTGGTATTCCCATCTCTTTCAGAATTTTCCACAGTTTATTGTGATCCACACAGTCAAAGGCTTTGGCATAGTCAGTAAAGCAGAAATAGATGGTTTTTTTAGAATTCTCTTCCTTTTCTCATGGTCTAGCAGATGTTGGCAAGTTGAACTCAGGTTCCTCTGCCTTTTCTAAAACCAGCTTGAACATCTGGAAGTTCACAGTACATGTATTGCTGAAGCTTGGCTTGGAGAATTTTGAGCATTACTTTACTAGCATGTGAGATGAGTGCAACTGTGTGGTAGTTTGAGCATTCTTTGGCATTGCCTTTCTTTGGGATTGGAATGAAAACTGACCTTTTCCAGTCCTATGGCCACTGCTGAGTTTTCCAAATTTGCTGGCATATTGAGTGCAGCACTATCACAGCATCATCTTTCAGGATTTGAAATACATAGACCTGCCCTTTCCCATACTCTATCCTTGAGCTTCCAGTAGCTATTGTATTTTAAGCTCTTACATATCGTCTCTGAATTTAATGAGACTACTAGCCTCTGTGTATGCTCCATCTCCCTGAGCTGTGCTCTGGAAAACACCCTAGGCAGGAGCAGACAAATATCATGCTCATCCTGTGTTACTTGCTTTTGTCAGTGATAAACAGTTCTGAGAGGTCCGTGTTCAATGCCTGAAAACACTTGTTTCCTATATTTATCCAGTTTTACAGTTTCTTATGGCAGGAGGGAAAGTCTGGTACCATTTACTTCACCAAGGTCTGAGGCAGAACC
Organism: Ovis canadensis; assembly: GCF_042477335.2. Classification (NCBI taxonomy): domain Eukaryota; kingdom Metazoa; phylum Chordata; class Mammalia; order Artiodactyla; family Bovidae; genus Ovis; species Ovis canadensis. The sequence goes on along the minus strand of NC_091262.1, from coordinate 61,875,955 downwards.
CTGATTTTCCTTTATGCCTGCCAACATGGGTCAGGCAAGATTGTAAATGTCCAAATTTTGACACTATGCCATAGATTGCTGGCAACATATTCAGTATGTAATCATTTCTTAATGAATATAAATAAAATGTTTGGCATTAAATTGAGCTGGAGTTCTTTGATAGGAATAAATTTTCTATTGCTAAGACATCTAAAAACTTCTATTATTCCTGCTAGATATACAGAGTATGGTGCTGGAATTAAAACGTTTGACCTCATGAGGATAAATGTTATATAGAATTCAATTAGATGTTAAAACCTCATTGCCATCATGATCGTCCTTAGGCTAACTTTTTACATCATCATTTATAAATGAAATTTATCATTTAGGTAAAGTTAAGTCTGCCCAATGCCCCAAATATTCAATATATTGAATACACCACTTTTTATTCACATATACCAAAACTTGTACAATGGCCTCATGAAAATTGTTAAAACTAGAGTACTTCCATGAATATATCATGCTTAACAGGCATATTTTTATTCATTAATGAGGAGACCCAGGGGAAAATCTTCCACTAATACAAACATATTAGTTGTTGAACTAAGATAAGCAGTGAAGTCATTATGCTTTTACATAATCAGAAGATATTGAGGCCTTGATAATATTTCCATTCATCTAATTAGAATAATTCCAATGAATATTTGAGTTTTGTTGAAATTTTACTTTTATAAGGCTTATGTGCTGCATGCTAAGTTGCTTCCATCGTGTCAGACTCTGTGTGGCCCCATGGACTGCAGCCTGTCAGGTTCCTCTGTCCATAGGATTCTCCAGGCAAGAGTACTGGAGTGTTGCCATTTCCTTCTCCAGGGATCTTGACAACCCAGGAATCAAAACTGTGTCCCTACATTGGCAGGTGGGTTCTTTACCACTGGCCAACCTGAGAAGCCCTATAAGCCTCATAGTGGATGTTAAAAGAAAAATGTTTTTGCTTTTCTCATAGTTTGATGCCTCTCTAAAAGTTGAAGTCTGAGTAAAAAGAAAGGAAGAATTTTCTTATCAAGTTCTATGGTAATAACATGGAGGAAGCAAGTCATCCCAAATCTGCTGTTTGTAATTGTGTCTTGATTGTTTTTAAAAGAAATTTTAAAAACGAAAATGCAAGTAGACTTGTGTCTAGAAGTTTGTCAACATATTAAAGATTAGTGTACTAGTTACACATTATATTTTTCTGAGACCAGGAAATGATACCAAATAAACTCTTTCACTGATCATTCATTAATTTTTGCTCAGTCTACAAACACTTATTGCACATCTACTATATGAGTTAGATATGGTTCACTTTGTTTTCTTTATGTCAGTTGTAAGAATCTGCTATTTAGGGACAGCTCTGGGATTTCTTTGGAGGGAATGATGCTAAAGCTGAGACTCCAGTACTTTGGCCACCTCATGCGAAGAGTTGACTGATTGGAAAAGACTCTGATGCTGGGAGGGATTGGGGGCAGGAAGAGAAGGGGACGACAGAGGATGAGATGGCTGGATGGCATCACTGACTCGATGGACGTGAGTCTGAGTGAACTCCAGGAGATGGTGATGGACAGGGAGGCCTGGCGTGCTGTGATTCATGGGGTTGCAAAGAGTTGGACATGACTGAGCAACTGAACTGAACTGAACTGGCCTTATAATTAGCCCCATTTGCTGAAACTTTTCCACTTAGGTGCAAAATTACCAATCAAGTAATTTTTACTTATCTAAACTTCCTGCTGGTTCAAATCAATTCTCTCCCATAAGTTTTCCCCTAGTCATCCTTTTCTTTTAAGTGTTCAGAGAATTCATCTGTTTTCTACTCATTATTGTTACTGTTGCCCACCATCTTTTCCTTTAATTTTTCAGTCAATAAACATTCACTGAGCACCTGCTGCATGCAGGTAACTGTTCAAAGTACCTAGAAACAAAACAGACTTCAACCACTTATCCTCATGGGAAAGAGACAAAAACAAAATAAATAAGAAACACATATGGTATATTAGTATCAGTAGTAGTTGTTGCTCAGTTGTGTCCAATTCTTTGCAATCCCATAGACTGTAGCCCACCAGGCTCCTCTGTGCATAGGATTCTCCAGGAAGAATACTCGAGTGGGTTACTATTTACTTCTCCAGGGGATCTTCCTGACCCAGGGATCAAACCCGTCTTGCACAGTACAAGCAGATTCTTTACTGTCTGAGCCACCAGGGAAGCTGGAATACACTATGGTACATTATAAGGTGATAAATAAGATAGAGGGAAGAGAGATGGGGAATAAGACCTCATTGACAAGGTGACCCAGAAGGAATGAGGGAGTGAGTCACGCAGAGGTTCATGGAGAAGAGAGCTCTTAGAAGGAGGAACTCTTCTGAGATAGAATTCTAGAGTGTTTCGGGAAAAGCAAGCAGGTCACTGTGGCTACAGTGACCTGAACCTGCAAGTATCTGAGGTCTATCACATAAGAAACGGGACAGACGGTGTAAGGCTTTGTGAGCCATTGTAAGGGCCATGAGAGATAGGGAGTCATTGGAAGGATTTTAAATAGAGAATTGCTATGACATTTTAGAAAGATCACTTTGACTGCTGTGTTGAAAACTGAAGAAGGGCAAGAATCAGAGAGATGCATTAGGTGGCCACTTTAGTAACCAGGCAATATACTGTGATGACCAGACTGGTATTAGGGCAAGTGGCTAAAAATGTCACATTCTGGGTAAGTTTTAAAGGTATAATTGGCAGGATCTGCTGACAAATTGGAAGCAGAGACAAAGAGAGGAGAAGAGAGAAGAGTTGGAAAAGAGAAAGAGTCGGAATGATTCCAGGGTCATGTGCTTGAGAATTAGAAAAAGAGTTTCTATTAACTGATAAGCAAACAACTACAGGTTGAACAGGTTTGGTTAGAAGGAAGATAAATTCTATTTGGATAAGTTGTTTTTGTGGTGATTTGTTAGACTTTCACATTGAGAGGTCAGTAGGAATTGAATATGGGGTCAGGTGGTCAGAGAACTGAGGCAGGGGCTGGAGAAATAAATTCAGATGTCATCAGCATATAAATAGTATTTAAAGCCATGAGGTTAGATGTGATCAGTAAGGGAATGAATAATGTTACGAGCTGAGAAATGAAGCAGAGCCGGGAAAGGAAACACAAAAGGAACAGCCAGTGTTATAGCAGAAAAAGCAGGAAAGTATAAAGTCTTAGAAGCCAAATGAGCAACATGTTTCAAGGCAAATGCTGTTAAAAGCTCAAAGAAAATGAGGACTAAGAACTTACTTTGGAGTTAGCATCATTTATGATACCTGTGACCTTGACATGATTATTCTCAGAGGAATACAGAGGTAAAAATCTGTACGGAATGTATTAAATTTGGAGACATCAAGTTTGCACTAATATTTCAAGTATTCTTTTGGTTTCTGTTTGTTTATTTTGTTCTGATTATTCTTGTGTGTGTGTGTGTGTGTGTGTGTGTGTGTTTTGGTAAAATGGAGCAGAAAAATGAGGAGGCAATTGGTGGGGAAATTAGAATAAGAAAAAATTATTTTTAAGGTAGGAGAAATAAAAGCTTGTTTGCATGCCGATGAGAATGATCCTAGAGAGTAGGAAAAAGAACAGAGAATTGAGGAAGTTAACTGCCTTGAATAAGCGAAAAGAATGCACAAAGCCAGGGCTTTAGCACAGAGCGTGAACAGTGCTTCTGTAGTAATAGGTGGAAAATGCTGGCTTAAAATAGGTGTATGGCTGCTTGTGGAAGTTCCCTCTGAATGCTTTGATTTTCTCAGGAAGTTGATAATTTCAGCTGTGAGTGGGGATCAAGCAGAGCTGTTTGGAGTTTTAAAAGGGAGGAAAAGGTGAAATAGTTGTCCAAGTAAGTGGGAAAGTGAACATCACGAGGAAGTAGATGAGGGCCCAACAGTGTAAAGGACCTCCTAGAGTTTAGTAATTATGAACTTAAAAATAAATTAACTTGTCTGATGGTGTGTTTTACTTTAACTACACTTAACTATGGCATGGCATGGAGATAGATTTTTATCAGGATTGTGTTTTAGTCAAATAAGTAACAGAGAAGGCAATGGCAACCCACTCCAGTACTCTTGCCTGGAAACTCTCATGGACAGAGGAGCCTGGTAGGCTGCAGTCCATGGGGTTGAGAAGAGTTGGACATGACTGAGCAACTTCACTTTCACTTTTCACTTTCATGCACTGGAGAAGGAAATGGCAACCCACTCCAGTGTTCTTGCCTGGAGAATGCGAGGGACGCGGAAGCCTGGTGGGCTGTTGTCTGTGGGGTTGCACAGAGTCGGACACAACTAAAGCGACTTAGCAGCAGCAGCAGCAAATAAGTAAACCAAAGAGAAGGCCATGGAATTGAGGGAGTTTGAAAGGGTGTGATTCTAACGATTGACTATGGAAAGCAATGACAGAGGGGCAAAGGTCATGAAGGAGGTGAAGGGGAGTGAAAGGTAGTAGCATCGGTGGGCTACAGGTGCTGATGGAGTAAAGAGACAGTCTACATTTTTTACCTTTCAGTAGATGTGTCCCGATTGTTGAGCATGCTCATGGTGCGCAGGCTCAGATCAGCATAACTACGGCAATACGACCTGGTTTCAATAAAGAAAAGATTCCATGTAGTTGTCCAGACATTCTGAGAATTTTCTCAGCCTCAAATGACACATGTGAAAAAAAAGCCCTGGGTGCTAGACTTTTGGAGTAAGTATAGATGTGCAGATAAAAAGATATGGTTGTTACCTACAGGTAGTTTATAGACTAGAAGAAATATAGGCATCAACCAGGCAAGTTTAAGCAGCCTTCATTTATTGTGGGACCTTGTAGAGATGTTCGACTGCTGAAATTCTGAACCATAAAGTACATCCTTCCTGTAGCTCTTCTTATACCCAGGAGTTTCACACTGTGCTAAAGAGAAACATTCACAGCAGTATTCACTTCTTTGGCCTGCACCATTTCTTCATGGCGGTGATATGCTTCCTGCATTTTCCCTTGCTTAGTCCTTTCTGTCTAGCTGCAAATGATAGCCCAATTCCTACTTATAATGTAGAGACATCGATCCTTAATCAATTAACCATCATAAAGTAAGATTACAATGAGTGAGCCAAACATCCAATGTGGGTGGAATATATGGACTGCAGCCCATCAGGCTCCTCTGTCCATGGGATTCTCCAGGCAAGAATACCAGAGTGAGTTGCCATGCTCTTCTCCAGGGGATCACATTGCAGGCAGATTCTTTACCATTTGAGCTACCCAGGAAGCCCCACAGAACTGAAAGTAAGCACTATATAAATATAAATATAGCAATGCTTAGCTTCAAAGAATTTATAATCTCAAAGAGATGATGCTAGGCACTGACTGCTACTGCTGCTGCTGCTGCTGCTAAGTCACTTCAGTCGTGTCCGATTCTGTGTGACCCCATAGACGGCAGCCCACCATCTCCCCCATCCCTGGGATTCTCCAGGCAAGAACACTGAAGTGGGTTGCCATTTCCTTCTCCATTGCAGGAAAGTGAAAAGTGAAAGTGAAGTCGCTCAGTTGTGTCTGACTCTTCGTGACCCCATGGACTGCAGCCTACCAGGCTCCTCTGCCCATGGGGTTTTCCAGGCAAGAGTACTGGAGTGGGTTTCCACTACTAATGTATAATCATTTACAGTTTATCAATAAGAGTTTACATTACCAAAAAATAATAAAGCAGATTATAAGGAATATTGGTGGTGGTCCTGTAATATATGGCAATCTGTAGTTGTTATAATTATTTTAGACCTTGATTTATTTCAAATGCATAATGGTAGAAAGGAATGTAGTCAAGGAGCAAATATTATAGACTTGAAAATCTCTAAAAATGCCAGCATTATTCAGGTAAAACAGCATGTGCTATTCACTGTAGGGATTAGGAATATGACTAGTACACACTGGAGAAACACAGGTCACTCCTAAATTCTTTTCCTCAAACTTGACCTCCAAGCGCTACTCTTTATTCTGAGATCTTGCAAATGTTACTCTTGTGCTCTTGGGAATGATTTAATGCAGCTAAAAATACTGAAAAATAATTGTTAAGAAATTAAAAACACAGTACAGCAGAGAAAACACAAATTGTTTCTCATAGACAAGAGAATACTTTGCAGCAATAATATAAAACTAAATCTAAAAATCTACAAATCTAAATCTAAGATTTTACCACAATTCAAAGTGAACATAAGAGAAATCAGGAAAGTCCTTAAAATATCAGATAGATAGTAGTTTCTGACCAACCCAATGAATAGCTGGGTTAAATATTCTTAATACCATCCCCAGACTCATCCTAGTTTGGTAACTTGAAGCTACAGGTATGCTACTTATATATCTCACAGTGGTTACATCCTTTCACTACCGAGTTTTGAAACATTTTTGGTCATATTAGCAAGAAAATGAACGTAAGAACAAGACTTCTCTTTTGAGTACCATGGGAAAAGTGACTGGTACACACACATTTTCTCCAAAACGCTAAATATAAGTGAATGAGAGGCTGATTGAGGTTCTCTTTCTCTTGCCAACTCCTAAACATTGCAAGGTATGCTGCCACGTAGATGGTGCTAGAGACCAGTGTCTTCCTGTCTTGGTCTTGAAGCGTTATGGAAAGAATATGGGACCGGAGAGAAGAGGCTTATATTGTCATGACTACTCATTACTGAGTCAAAATCTTTCAAGGCCTCAGTTTTCACATCTCTAAAAAACTTACTTGCTAAACCTTGATTTTTTCTTAATAAACAAAGAATTGATCAGTGAATAAATAAGTTTTGGTTCACATAAAAATCCAGAATCTCAGTGACAGACCTTCAGTTATTTAGGAACAGATACACTTGACTTGGGGGCTTCTCTTGTGGCTCAGCTGGTAAAGAATCCTCCTGCAATGTGGGAGACCTGGGTTCAATCCCTGGGTTGGGAAGATTCCATGGAGAAGGGAAAGGCTACCCACTCCAGTATTCTGGCCTAGAGAATTCCATGGACTATATAGTCCATGGGGTCACAAAGAGTCATATACAAATAAGCGACTTTCACTTTCACACTTGATTTGTCCAAGCTCATTGCCTGTTTTCTTTGAGCTGTTAACACATAATTTCATATCTTACATGAGAATATATCTTAGACACTTGCTAAATTCCTATGACAGAAAATAAAGATATAATTTTAGATGTTGTTCCTAAATTTGACAAGTTTGGTGCTTTAGTGGAGAGTCAAGATTTCAACACATAAAGTGTTTATCGAATTCTAAGTCTATATTTGACCTCTTCACATAGTTTTTGGTATTAAACTTTGACTTCAAATATGAAATTAGAATGTCAAAATATTTTCAAATATGGACAATTTGTCAGTTAGAATCAGTGAAGCATGGTGATATTACATTCTCATTTTAATTCTGTCACACAGTAAATTTTCTTTTCATTTCTATTTAATGAAATTAGAAACCAGTATCTTTCAGGTTCGGCTAATAGAGAGAAGACATGATGCATCTTATTCTTAGTCTTTCCTCTCATGCCAGGAGTCACTTCAATCTGCATGTTTCTCTCTCTCTCTCTCTTTTTTTTTTTTTGCTTCAAGGAAGCATTACAAAATGAGCAATTTTTTTTTGTTATTATTTGCTCACTTAATTACAATCAATTTAGCGATTTGGAAATGCTCTTAGCAAATTTTAAAAGCCATTTTTCAAAGTGACAGATATGTGTGAAACACTGTACATGCTAAAAAAAATGCTGATCTATTTTTTATGTTCTCTACCTTAATTTGTTTCTGATTCACTGAACAAACACTCCTTTTGTTCTTGTACCTAATTATTTTCTCTCCTTTTTAGTTCATATAATAAAAATTTCAGACCACTGTAAATATGTTCTTAACTCCAGAGATATACATTTTTCTGAGATTTAAAAATATAGTGAAAGAAAAGGAAATGCCATATGAAGGCCAGAGTTAGAGTGAACATAAAGCAAATTTAAATCTGCCATGATTCTTCATGAATGTGTGATTTCTATAACAAGCTAAAAACACCTGGCATTTTTGTCACCTTCAATCAGCAAGCAAAAAATGCTCAAAATAATGAAAATACTCAAGACAAATGAAATTTATTTCGATGTGAAGATCCAGATAATCACATGCCAGAGAGAACATGTACGCAAACAAAGCACTGGGGCCCAGTCATTGTGAGCATTGTCTGTGGATTGTTTTTTAAACATGTGTTCAGTGTCCATAATGTGCAGGAATTGAAAAGAACAAAGGCAGCACAATTATACCATCTAAAGTATGACATTTCTTTTCCATGGGAGTGGCCTTGATCCCTGTCTCCTATACAATGTCACTAGCCTCAGTCCATAGTTCATCAGACACTCTATCTATCAGATCTAGTCCCTTAAATCTATTTCTCACTTCCACTGTATAATCATAAGGGATTTGAATTAGGTCACACCTGACTTTGCCAACAAAGGTCCATCTAGTCAAGGCTATGGTTTTTCCAGTGGTCATGTATGGATGTGAGAGTTGGACTGTGAAGAAAGCTGAGCACCGAAGTATTGATTCTTTTGAACTGTGGTGTTGGAGAAGACTCTTGAGAGTCCCTTGGACTGCAAGGAGATCCAACCAGTCCATTCTAAAGGAGATCAGCCCTGGGTGTTCTTTGGAAGGAATGATGCTAAAGCTGAAACTCCAGTACTTTGGCCACCTCACATGAAGAGTTGACTCATTGGAAAAGACTCTGATGCTGGGAGGGGTTGGGGGCAGGAGGAGAAGAGGACGACAGAGGATGAGATGGCTGGATGGCATCACCGACTTAATGTATGTGAGTTTGAGTGAACTCCGGGAGTCGGTGATGGACAGGGAGGCCTGGCATGCTGCAATTTATGGGGTCACAAAGAATCGGACACAATTGAGTGATTGAACTGAACTGAACTGAAAGTATGACAGTCAGTATGACAGGTGTTACCTAAGAGTCACACTAAAAATACAAGTTTGCCAATTGATTCATTTTAAATCAACCTGGAAATTTACTTTATATGTTTTAAAAATACTATAAAAAATTTTTAAAAAAATCCTACTGTTCCTACAAGACCACTTACTGATGGAAAGAATATGTACTCTGGAGCCTAACAGACTTAGGTTCCCAATCCTTTGGCCAGACTCAATAAGGATGTGACCTTGGGCATTTTATTTAGTATCTGTGGGCCCCAGTTGTAAAACTGGAATAATAATAGGCCCTCCATAGCGTGTTGTCAGGGTTAAATGAGAAGAATGTTCCTCATATACAGGAGGTCTACAATCTAGGAAATTCATGTTTCTTCCCTCCCAATAGTGCCCACCCTCTGTCCTATGCTACCAAAACCAAGTCCCCCTAAAATCAAGTCCCCCTAAAACAAATTCCTCTGTCATGTTTATGATTAACCTCTCTATCCAAAATTTTATTACCATTCTGTTCTCAAGACTGAGGCGTATCAAAGAAAAGGAGGGTTGAAATGGAGCCAGATCCTGTGGGGCCTTCCCGTGTTCAAAAGCCTTTCTGTGTCCACTTCCTCACATCTTTCCTGTTTGTAGGGAAAAGGCTTCAACCTACTAGACCTTCCATGAATTCCCAAGGATTCAAACAGTCCCTAATTAGAGCAGGGAGGGAATGCAGAGACAAAGGAGGAGCAGTTAAGAAACAATGTGAAGTGAAAGCTGCTCAGTCGTGTCCAGCTCTTTGCGACCCCATGGACTATACAGTCCATGGAATTCCCCAGGCCAGAATACTGGAGTGGGTGGCCATGCCCTCCTCCAAGGGATCTTCCCAACCCAGGGATCGAACCCAGGCCTCCCGCATTGCAGGCGGATTCTTTACCAGCTGAGCCACTAGGGAAGCCCAAGAATACTGGAGTGGGTAGCCTATCCCTCCTCCACTGGATCTTCCCAACCCAGGAATCAAACCAGAGTCTCCTACATTATAGGTGGATTCTTTACCAACTGAGCTATCAGGGAAGCTCCCAGATAAGCCCCTGATATTGTTAAGAGGCAATAGTGCAATGATAAAGCTGGTCCTTTTCATATTGTTCATGGGGTTCTCAAGGCAAGAATACTGAAGTGGTTTGCCATTCCCTTCTCCAGTGGACCACGTTTTGTCAGAACTCTCCTCCATGATCCATTCATCTTGGGTGGCCCTTAGACAAGGCTGTGGTCCATGTGATCAGATTGGTTAGTCTTCTGTAATTGTGGTTTTCAGTCTGTCTGCCCTCTGATGGAGAAAGATAAGAAGCTTATGGAAGCTTCTTGCTGGGAGAGACTAACTGAGGGGGAGACTGGGTCTTGTTCTGATGGACAGGCCATGCTCAGTAAATCTTTAATCCAATTTTCTGTTGATGGGTGGAGTTGTGTTCCTTCCCTGTTATTTACCTAAGGCCAAACTATGGTGGAGGTAATGAAGATAATGACAACCTCCTTCAACAGATCCCGTGCATGCATTGCTACACTCAGTGCCCCCAACCCTGCAGCAGGCCACCACTGACCCACGCCTCTGCTGGAGACTCCTGGACACTCCCAGGCAAGGCTGGGTTGGTCTCTTGTGGGGTCACTGCTCCTTTCTCCTAGGTCCTGGTGCACACAAGCTTCTGTTTGTGCTCTCTAAGAGTCTATTTCCCAGTTCTGTGTAAGTTCTGGTGGCTCTATGTGGGGCTAATGGCAACCTCCTCCAAGAGGGCTTATGCCATACCAACATCTGCTGCACCCAGAGCCCCTGCCCCTGCGGCAGTCCACTGCTGACCGGTACCTCCACAGAAGATGCTCAATAGTTCCCCCTTAAGGGATATATGTAACAAGGTATCTCTGAGTTCTTCTACAGCATCTAAGCCCGCTGCCCATGTGGAGAATGGTAACTTCAGGCTGAGCATAAGCACTTGAGCCCCAGGCTGGTTGGAACCAGAAGACTGATAATTGAGATTCCTGGGACACCACCCTGTTACTACGCCACCACCAAGAGGAAAGCCACACCCCTGATGATCTCCTCCCAAATTTTGCCTATAAAAGACTCTTCCCTGAAAATCTTTGGGGAGTTTAGGTCTTTTTTAAAGACCTTACATTTTAAGTTTAATTTAAAACTTCAACTTTAAATTTTAAGTTCAGGAGTTCAGCATGAGCCCCTCCATTCTCCTTCCTTGACCCCGCAACATATCTTTCTCTACTTCAACAGATTTCATTTTCTTGGGCTCCAAAATCACTTCAGATGGTGGCTGCAGACATGAAATTAAAAGATACTTGCTTCTTGGAAGAAAAGCTATGACCAATCTAGACATCATATTAAAAAGCAGAGACATTATTTTGCCGACAAAGGTACATCTAGTCAAAGCTATGGTTTTTCCAGTAGTCATGTATGGATGTGAAAGTTGAACCATAAAGAAAGCAGAGCACTGAAGAACTGATGCTTTTGAACTGATGTTGGAGAAGACTCTTGTGAGTCCCTTGGGCTGCAAGGAGATCCAACCAGTCCATCCTAAAGGAAATCAGTTCTGAGTATTCATTGGAAGGACTGATGCTGAAGCTGAAATTCCAATACTTTGGCCACCTGATTTGAAGCACTGACTCATTGAAAAAGACCCTGATGCTGGGAAAGATTGCAGGTAGGAGAAGAAGGAGATGACAGAGGATGAGATGGTTGGATGGCATCACTGACGCAATGGACTTGAGTTTGAACAAGCTCCAGGAGTTGGTGATGGACAGGGAAGCCTGGTGTGCTCAGTTCATGAGTTTGCAAAGAGTTGGACACGACTGAGTGACTGAACTGACTTCAAACTCTGATATTTCAGCGTGTTAGGCCTAACTGTGCATCAGGCACATGAAGCTGGGTTTGACAACACTGGTGGTTATAGGGCATACATCTTAAAGTTTGGCACAAATTCAAACCTCTAGCAGGGATTTTGAGCAAACGCTAGAAATTTAATGCATCAGATCAAGTAATTCCAAATTCCACTGTAATTCCAAACAACATGATTTTTTCTTATAAATGCCTTGGCTTCAAATTGATTTTGTACAGCTGGATGATCCAAGACAATGATGATTAAGTCAAACTGTGATCTACTCTTTCAAAAGCAGATGGCAACCCCCTCCAGTAGTCTTGCCTGGAGAATTCCATGGACAGAGGAGCCTGGCTGGCTAGTCCATGAGTCTCAAAGAGTCAGACACAACTGAGTGAGTATCTTTATCATCATTTTTTCAAAACCTCTCTTGGAAATCGCTCTCATTTCTTTTTGGGTCTTCGTTGCTGCGTGCGGGCTTTCTCTAGTGGTGAGCAGGGTCTCCTCCTTGTGGCAGTGCACAGGCGTCTCATTGCAGTGGCTTCTCTCTGCTGCAGAGCACAGACTTTAGGAGCACGGGCTTCAGCACTCGCGGGATGTGGGCTCAGTAGTTGTGGCGCATAGGCTTAGGTGCCCCTCAGCATGTGGAATCTTCTTGGACCAAGGATCGAACCCCTGTCCCCTGCATTGGCAGGTGGATTCTTTCCCACTCTACCACCAGGGAAGTCCAGAAGTCACTCTCCTTAGCTAGGACTGGCAGATCACATGAATATTATTTGAGAATAAATATCTGTTGATTGCTTTTGTCTCACAGATGAGACTGTCTTATTACCAAATCATTTTAACGTTTCTTCATCTAAAGTGGGCTACAATCATATGCCCTGAACAACAAAAAGCATTTAGTGCGTTTTCAGTATTACACTCGATATTATTCTGTTTGAAGCAAATTTAACATAAAGAAATCTTTACTTTCCAAACAGACAACTAGGGAGAGGACCTAACTGATATTTACTACACCTCTATGATATGACAGTCATTGATTGAGGCATTAAAATACTATTTCAAGCTCATGCTCTTCCCATGGCATCCTATTTCCTCAGGGAACATGTTAGAGACTGTCTGATCTTAATAACAAAGGAACATAGCCAGGAAGCACTTGATTGTGTCTGGTGATCTCCCTTGATAGTATCAGGAAAATATGAGACCCACATTTCTAAGTGGAAGATTTGGAAATCTGATAGAGATCTCAGAGAGAAAAACATACCATTTTCCCCTGGGTTCCATCTGAGACCTAGTGAAGAGAGATCAGGAATTTCTCAAAGTAGGTCCTCTGGAATGTAGAATTCCAAGATACTTTGTAAAAAAAAAAAAAAAGAATTCTGTAGTCAATTCAGAAACACATCTTACCATATCCCCATCTGTCTTGGATGTAATTAGCATACTGAATGCAAATTAGCATATTGAAGGCTGTGAGTAATGCTAGAGGGGGAAAAACCTGTCAGCCTTAAAAACACTCAATATTCCCTACTCTGCTCTTGGAAATCCTTTTGCATATAACTCACATTGTTCTGCAAACAAAATAGACCATCTTACCTCTCAAAAAAGAAAGACTAGTGCATTCTGCTTCAAATTCACACATACAAATTGTTTATACAAGTTGAGTTAGTTGAAACTATTAATAACATTCCAGATGTTTTAGGGTATTTTTGGCTAAGAGTCCTTTTTTAAAAATGAGCAAGCATCTGAATAGTTCAGACTCCCCAAACCCACAAAGTCTTCAGTTACTAACTTACTCCAAACAAAACTTGAAAAGGTCTTTTTTCAAAGTGTCAGAATAAGAGCTATGTTCTGGTCTCTAATGCAGTGGTAGAAATTTTGCTTTTGCAGGCGAGATTGGTGTGGGGAGAGGCAAACTATCTCAGCACAAATCATGGTAATTGTATATCTTTCAGCTTAAATGCTGGAGCAACACTAAATTACTTACCACAAACTTAATGAAAACATAACTAATGTCAGTCTGCAAGTTTCCATTAATGGAGCTGTACTCTCTGTCTTTAAACCCTCATCACCCATTGCCTGGATTGTAAACTTTCCTCATCTTCACATCTAGTCTCTGTCATTTAGTAAAATCAATGGAAAAAGAAGGCAATGGTCAACACGACACATGTTTTCATTTTAACTCTGCTCCTAAAAGAGAATGGCAAGCATAATTTTCTGTCTACTGCTAGAGATGTCATGGTTTAGACATGTCAGCATTTAGAGATTCCGGGACACTGTCTGGTATGGCTGGACTTCCATCTGATACCTTCCTGAAAGTGTTAGTCATTCCATCGTATCCGACTCTTTCCAACTTCATGGACTATAGCGCACCAGGCTCCTCTGCCCATGGGATTCTCCAGGGAAGAATACTGGAGCGGGTTGCAGTTTCCTTCTCCAGGGGATCTTCCTGACCCAGCGATCCAACCCAGGTCTCCTGCATTGCAGGTGGTCTGTCTAGTTAAGGCTATGGTTTTTTCAGTAGTCATGTATGGATGTGAGAGTTGGACTATAAAGAAAGCTGAGCACCAAAGAATTGATGCTTTTGAACTGTGGTGTTGGAGAAGACTCTTTAGAGTCCATTGGACTGCAAGGAGATCCAACCAGTCCATCCTAAAGGAGATCAGTCCTGGGTGTTCATTGGAAGGACTCATGCTGAAGCTGAAACTCCAATAGTTTGGCCACCTGATGTGAAGAACTGACTCATTGGCAAAGACCCTGATGCTGGGAAAGATTGAGGGCAGGAGAAGAAGGAGATGACAGAGGATGAGATGGTTGGATGGCATCACTGACTCGATGGACATGGGTTTGGGTGAACTCCGGGAGTTGATGATGGACAGGGAGTTCTGGCGTGCTGCGGTTCATGGGTCAGAAAGAGTCGGACATGACTGAGTGACTGGATTGAACTGAACTTTACCATCTGAGTTACCAGGGGAGCCCGATACCTTCCTAAACAGAAGGAATTGGTTGCTAAAGAATCAGATGATCTAAAATCTTAGGGCATTCACCATATATTTATTGGAAGCAAGTCAAATGCTTTTCATAGATCTTATCCTTCTGGAAAATCTTATAAGCTTGGTAACTTTGCATAAGTTAGCATCCTGGGCAGCATGAAAAGCAGTTTGGTAACATAATTCATAACATGTTTCTTTTAAAAGTAAATGTAAACTATTTTAAAAAAAACTGAAAGTTATTCCTTCTTCTCTCCTCCTGGTCTATCAAGAGCAGGTATTGGTCCCTACCAGTTACAGGCACCAAAGGGGTGAATTGATTGGAGTGTATTTAAAAGTAGTAAATCCAACAAAAGGCTCATCTGCTTTTATTATCACCACACACCATTGACAGTGCCAAGCATTGTCAGTGCTAAAATACTTGGCATTGAAAAAAGCATTGTATTGGCTTATGCTCCAACAATTCTTATAATTACAGCTGAGTTTACTGATATATCCATAAAGTTCACATTGGTACATTTTTATTGTGTGTGTGTGTGAGCGGGTGTGAATGCACGCTCAGTCATGTCCAATTCTTTGCAACCCCAAAGACTGTAGCCTGCTGGCCTCCTCTGTCCATAGAATTTTCCAGGTAAGAATATTAGAGTGGGTTACCATTTCTTATTCCAAGGGATCAAACCCACATCTCTTGTGTCTCCTGTGTTGGTGGGCGGATTCTTTACTACTTCATCACCTAGGAAGCCCTTATCATTTAATAAAAACTAATTTCTACATGAATGTTAATTCAGAGAATTTCCAATTATACTTTCCCTCTAGGACTTGGAAGCACATTTCTAATACAAGAATAAGTTTGCCAGAGATCAGAATTATTTAAATTTCCTTCAGGCTTGGTTCGTGTCTGCAACCCCTGTGATACTACAATAGTAGTATCCAAATAGTAGATTGGAAAAAAAGCAGTGACATCACAGTGATTGTAAAGCTGAAGTAACAGAATGTGAGTTTCTTCAATCTTGTCATTCTAAGTGCAGATCATTCTCTTAATCTTCAGGATTTCGCCTTTGGAAGAGTTGTGTGTGTGTGTGTGTGTGTGTGTGTGTGTGTGTGTGTGTGTGCGCGCGCGCCTTCCTCTTTTTCTTTAAGAAAAGGATGCTAATATAATTAAATAGTATTAATCCATTGCTTTTTCTCCTTTCTCTTTTTCTGGGCTTAGTATTTAATTAATTCATTTTTGCTGTAATGAATATTTATTTTCTGGTGATCATTATTATCATATGTTTCATTGCATAATTATCACTGAGAACCATTTCATCATATAAAGTAGTGTTTGTTGAAAAGTGATCTGCCCTGGTTGTCGAATATACTAGGGATGCTGCTCTCCCATTTGAGAAGTTTCATTCATCAATATGTCTTTTTAGAAAATAGGAGCAGATACAGTGCTTCGTAAATAATTCACGTAACTGAGTTCTTCAGACCATGCTCCATACTTCATCCTACATTGTGAAGCAAAGACTAGGTTGTTTGAGTTGGAGATACTCTTCCTTGTGGGAGTCTTGATATTTAATGTGTTCCTATTTATATCTCTGGCCTGAGGTCCTTGTGATAGAGCTCAGATGAAGTTTTAAAGAGTTTTGATGGAAGGACTTAGAAGAATGTTTCTGAAATACCAGACAAAGTGCCCCTCACATAGACCACTGTAGACAGAGCACTGAAAACAAACAAGCAAACAAATAAAATACAACAACAAAACCCCACGATTCTCAGAAAAAAAGGTCACAAATAGAAAAGCATGGAGAGCCAAGACAATCTGCAGATCTAAACACCAAGTCAGAGAATAAAATTTCCTTCAAAATCATCTGGAATAGTGATGTTCAATCTTTATTGGTTAAACACCATTATCCTAGACATTAGTAAATGTTTCAGGTCCTCTCCTCAGAATATCATACATATTAACACAAATACAAGACATATATTAATACAAACTTTTATGACATCTCATATAATGTCTGGAGCTTCACGACTCCATCTTTTTAATCTGTATTCAGAAACTCTAGTCTGGTTCAGGGATGATAAGAATGACTCACAGAGGTGGAGGGATCTACCAGTATTCCTGGGAAGATCTCCTTGTCCCAGTCTAGTGTTTTGCATCCTACTTTTAATGCTTGCTGAGTAATAGGCTAGTAATAGTAATAGTAAATAAACATTTACTAATATAAGATCAGACAACAAATTTGCAATATACAAATAATTCATGCATTGCTAAGTATTAGTTCCTAGGTCAGGAAGATCCCCTGGAGTAGGAAATGGCAACCCACTCTAGTATGCTTGCCTGGAAAATTCCATGAACAGAAGAGCCTGGTGGGCTACAGTCCATGGGGTGGCAAAGAGTTAGACACGACTGAGCAACTAACACTTATGCAATTCTTTTAACCTTTTGTATCTTGTTAAAATATTTTGTATATATAATACAGGACTGTTGATAAGCACTGCACATCTGAACCACAATCTCTTCATCTTTCAATGAAGAAATTGATCACTGCTTGGGAGAATTATATCAAATACAGTAAGTTCTCAGTAAATAATGAGTTATTATTATTCTCATTATTAGTAAGGCTAGCAGATTCCTTACCATCTGAACCACCAGGAGAGTCCAAGAGAAATCTGAAAGATCACACAATCTTTTTACAAACAAGAGAACTGAGACAGTCTTTAGGGATATGCAGCTAATTCACAGCAGGCTACTGGTAAAGAACTCACCAATAAAATGTTTATACTTCTCAGGTCCTCTTTTCCCCAAATTTTTATTCCCATGCCACATAGACTCTAGGAACAGAGATTAGATCAGTTCAGTCACTCAGTTGCATCCGACTCTTTGTGATCCCATGAACTGCAGCATGCCAGGCCTCCCTGTCCATCACCAACTCCCAGAATTCACCCAAACCCATGTCCATCGAGTTGGTGATGCCATTTAACCATCTCATCCTCTGTTGTCCCCTTCTCTTCCTGCCCTCAATCTTTCCCAGCATCAGAGTCTTTTCCAATGAGTCAACTCTTCACATCAGGTGGCCAAAGTATTGAAGTTTCAGCTTCAGCATCAGTCCTTCCAATGAACACCCAAGACTGATCTCCTTTAGGATGGACTGGTTGGATCTCCTTGTAGTCCAAAGGACTCGCAAGAGTCTTCTCCAACACCACAGTTCAAAAGCATCAATACTTCGGTGCTCAGCTTTCTTTATAGTCCAACTCTCACATCCATACATGACCACTGGAAAAACCATAACCTTGACTAGACAGACTTTTGTTGACAATGCCTCTGCTTTTGAATATGCTATCTAGGTTGGTCATAACTTTCGTTCCAAGGAGTAAGCGTCTTTTAATTTCATGGCTGCAATCACCATCTGCAATGATTTTGGAGCCAAAAAAATAAAGTCAGCCATTGTTTCCACTGTTTCCCCACCTATTTGCCATGAAGTGATGGGACCGGATGCCATGATCTTAGTTTTCTAAATGTTGAGCTTTAAGCCAACTTTTGCACCCTCCTCTTTCACTTTCATCAAGAGGCTTTTCAGTTCCTCTTCACTTTCTGCCATAAGGGGGATGTCATCTGCATATCTGAGGTTATTGATATTTCTCCCGGCAATCTTGATTCCAACTTGTGCTTCCTCCAGCCCAATGTTTCTCATGATGAACTCTGCATATAAGTTAAATAAGCAGGGTGACAATATACAGCCTTGACCTACTCCTTTTCCTATTTGGAACCAGTCTTTTGTTCCATGTCCAGTTCTAACTGTTGCTTCCTGACCTGCATACAGGTTTCTCAATAGGCAGGTCAGGTGGCCTGGTATTCCCATCTCTTTCAGAATTTTCCACAGTTTACTATGATCCACACAGTCAAAGGCTATGGCATAGTCAATAAAGCAGAAATAGAAATAGCAACTCTCTTGCTTTTTTGATGATCCAGCAGATGTTGGCAATTTGATCTCTGGTTCCTCTGCCTTTTCAAAAATCAGCTTGAACATCTGGAAGTTCACAGTTCACATATTGCTGAAGCCTGGCTTGGAGAATTTTGAGCATTATTTTTCTAGCGTGTGAGATGAGTGCAATTGTGCGATAGTTTGAGCATTCTTTGGCATTGCCTTTCTTTGGAATTGGAATGAAATTATATCTACAACTGTGGGCAGGAAGCCCTTAGAAGAAATGGAGTAGCAATCGTAGTCAGCAAAAGAGTCTGAAATGCAGTACTTGGATGCAGTCTCAAAAACAACAGAGTGATCTCTATTTGTTTCCAAGGCAAACCATTCATTATCACGGTAATCCAAGTCTATGTCCTGACCAGTAACACTGAAGAAGCTGAACTTGAATGGTTCTATGAAGACCTACAAGACCTTCTAGAACTAACACCCCAAAAAGATGTCCTTTTCATTATAGGGGACTGGAATGCAAAAGTAGGAAGTCAAGAAACACCTGGAATAGCAGGCAAATTTGGCCTTGGAGTACAAAATGAAGCAGGGCAAAGGCTAATTAGACTTCTGCCAAGAGAACACACTGGTCATAGCAAACACCCTCTTCCAACAACACAAGAGAAGACTCTACACATGGACATCACCAGATGGTCAACACCGAAGTCAGATTGATTATATTCTTTGCAGTCAAAGATGGAGAAGCTCTATACAGTCAGCAAGACTGGGAGCTGACTGTGGCTCAGATCATGAACTCCTTATTGCCAAAATCAGACTTAAATTGAAGAAGGAGGGGAAAACCACTAGACCATTCAGGTATGACCTAAATCAAATCCCTTCTGATTATACAGTGAAAGTGAGAAATAGATTTAAGGGACTAGATCTGACAGACAGAGTGCCTGATGAACTATGGACAGAGGTTCATGACATTGTACAGGAGACAGGAATCAAGACCATCCCCAAGAAAAAGAAATGCAAAAAAATAAAATGGCTGTCTGAGTAGGCCTTACAATTAGCTGTAAAAAGAAGAGAAGTGAAAAGCAAAGGAGAAAAAGAAAGAAATACCTATTTGAATGCAGAGTTCCAAAGAATAGCAAGGAGAGATAAGAAAGCCTTCCTCAGTGATCAATGCAAAGAAATAAAGGAGAACAACAGAATGGGAAAGACTAGAGATCTCTTTAAGAAAATTAGAGATACCAAAGGAACATTTCATGCAAAGATGGGCACAATAAGGGGCAGAAATGGTATGGACCTAACCGAAGCAGAAGGTATTAGGAAGAGGTGGCAAGAATACACGGAAGAACTGTACAAAAAAAGATCTTCATGACCCAGATAATCATGATGGTGTGATCACTCATCTAGAGCCAGACATCCTGGAATGTGAAGTCAAGTGGGCCTTAGGAAGCATCACTACAAACAAAGCTAGTGGAGGTGATGCAATTCCAGTTGAGTTATTTCAAATCCTGAAAGATGATGCTGTGAAAGAGCCGCACTCCATAGGTCAGCAAATTTGGAAGACTCAGCAGTGGCCACAGGACTGGAAAAGGAAGAGAGATAGTCAGCCCCTTTATGCGTAAGGAATGCTTTCTCTCTTTCATAGGATTTTGTGCATTCTTTTAATTTTAAATTTTGTCATTTTTTTATACCTAGCCCCCTGCTTGTATGTGTTATGTGTCTTCTGCTCATTTCTCTGGCTTTTGGTTTTAAGATGCCCTAATCAAACATTGGTAAATGAGCCACAGGCACTAACTAAGGAAGTCCAGGCCTCATGCCCAAGATGAAGAGCTCCAAATAAACATGGAGGCCAAAATTTCTCCTGGCTTAGGAACATGAAACTAACGTTCTGCCTAGGCCATAAAAGGTGAACCTGAAATCCAGTTACTATGATGTGTCCACAACCCCCCACTCTGTTGAGCCCCCTCCCCCTACACACACACCCTCCCTCAAGGATGGGGAAGTGGACTTAGAAATTTTAGGGGAAAATGCGTTAGAAAGAAAGCATCTTCTCTACTTATTGCATCACTATTTTCATTCAGGATCCCTGGCTCAGGAAGATCTCCTGAAAGAGGAACTGCCCCCCTCTGCCACCACCACCACACACACACACTCCAGTATTCTTACCTGGTGGGCTACAGTCCATGGAGCTGGAAAGAATCAGACATGAGTGAGCACAGCATTCACACAGCCTCTACCTATCCCATCACCATTTTATTCACCATTTAACAACAGTTTCCAGAATGGCTTGTTATTGCGGGAAATGGCTCTAAAATTGAGTCTCAGAAGCTGTGTTTAGAAATAGATTGGGCTGAGGCAAGATCTGGATTGAGGAACAGTCAAGGTGGAGGAAATTGAGAGAAGATCTAGAAAAATGTCATTTGGTGAGAGTTTCAGGTCTACTTCAGCAGCAATTAGAGAAACAGACCCTTGAGTGTATTCAAAATAAAAATGACCCAGCAGAGGGAGCAGCCTTAGGAATAACGACTTGGAGAAAGCAAAGGTCAAGCACTGTTTCTTACCTGTTGGAGAATGCTTTTTTACCAAATGCTTTCACTTTACCCTTCTCCATAAATATTGTAGGTGCTTTTCTTTGAGACGTACTTTCTCCAATATATTTCAAAACCTAGGGGGAAAAAATTCTCCTGAACTTTCTAATGCTCTCTTCCAAGTAAACTATAAATGCCAATTGTGCTTTCAAGATTTCAGCTGTCACAGATGGGCCAAGATTTTTCTATGCTCTGTTAACATCTGAACACAAGTTCACAGTGAGCTGGCTCACTATTGTTTAAATCACTGTTATTTAAATCAAATGAAGTAAACACATATATACCTACTATGTGTGCCTGATATTTAATAAGTGCTCAACATGTATCTAGTACATGAATAAATGTATGACATCCTGAGCTAGATACCAAAATTTAAAATAACTGATAGAAATCTGATTTAACATTATGTTTCTCAAATTATCTTTTTCTTTAAAGTGGTTCAAACAGAATGGGTAACACATATGCTTGCACATATGGCAAAATGTTTAAAAATTGCAATTGCATCTTTCAGATTTGTGGGTTTTAAATCCCACCTTCTATGCACAGAAAAACCATAACAAGAAAATAAGAGAAAACAAAAGCATTGCCCTTTGTATCTGAGTACAGTGTAAACAGATTCTACTACAAATGTGATATTGCAGCTCACTGAATCATGTCCCATTGGACATGACCTATTTTTCCATCACATTCTGGAAATCCCAAAGAAACAGACATCCACTCTTTCCTTTTACCTGATTCATTCTAACAGATTTCTCCCCTATCTGTGTATATTGATGTTGTCTCAGTGCTCACACACAGCTTCCTGGTGGGCTGGGACAGCGCACTTCTAATTCTTCCTTGTACAATATTTTCCCCATCATATTTTAAGTCCCACAACCACACAAAGGTTGTTTGATTGATTTTTGGTGCATAAAGCCAAAAGTCAGTCACCTACCCCAACTATCTGTGTATAACTCTTTTCAATTTTCCTTTTCAGATAGCTGAACAAAATGCTTCTAAGAAGTAGTATTTCAATAATTCCTCCTTGACAATGAGTAGTATTCTAATGAATTCCTCCTTGATATGGCAATTTAATTATTTTTCTTGTTATAAAAAATTCATCAATGATCCAGCCTTCTATTTATCACCAACTACTCAACATCTAATGGTAATATAAATCGCTCTTTATTAGTTTTATTCATAATTAAAGTTTCATTTGAAAGCACCAGATTATAAAGATGAGGAAAGTTAAAGCCAGACAAATTTGAAACTGGTAATAATTACACTACCATTTTCATCCAAAATGAATGAGAAAGCTAAATACCTTTTAAAAGATTTCATTAAATCAAGTTGTTAATGAAAAGTGAACAAAGCTAAAGAAGAATCTACTGTTGGTAGTGAGGAGAGAGGCAACCCTACAAGAGGTTACCAAACAATTAAGCCATTTACAAGCAAACACCCAATGAGAAATCAATAAGATTCATACATTTAAAATAAGTCTTGCCCCATACTTATCAGTGTCTCTGTAAATATGGCAATAGCAATCAGAGGATTCATTTTTTACTTTTTTTAAATTGGTACTAAAATATGTAGACTCAATTTATAAATTTTAATATAAATACATTATGCAAAAAAGAGATCAATAAAATTGAATTTTATAATGAAAATATTTACTAACTGAAGTCTTTATTGACATGTAGCTTTGAGATGAGGTGTTAGCATAGTACACTTTTTACTGATCAATAATTATTTAGGATAATTTCACTGTTTTGGTTCATGTGTTTAAGTAGCTCATAAAAAGATAAGCTTCATCTCCTCATTGAGAAATGTTAGACTTGTTGAATTAGGTTATTGATCACTGGGAGAAAGTCCAGTACCTTCAGGTACATTAACATTTTAAGTTCACTAAGGAGTCAATAGAAAATTACAATAGGGCTTCAAGTAAAATGTTGGATGACAGGTGGCTAGGTCAGCATTTCCACCTTTAGGTAAATTCATGCCCTCGGTCACCTTCATTTAAGTTGTTTTGGAAGAAATCACCCATTTGTTTTCCATGCATACACACTAGTGAGAAATTGAAGAATAAGGACTAAGACATAAATTCATAACGGCATTCATTCATCCTCATGTGAACTTACATTTGCCCTTATTTTAAGTTATAGTAGCCTTGTTTCCTTATGTGTTGAATAAATTGTTGTTCTTCCAGAGTTACAAGAACTCTTTCACATCCACAAGGTGACATTTCCCAAACTAGAGTAACAAATTATTTAATGGATCCTGGTCTGCCTAAAAGAGTTAATATAGATAATTTATTTTTTGCTCCTCCCTTTAACAGAATATGGCCTGAGATCATTGCGGTTTGTTTCATTCTAAAACAAGGAATAGCTGACCGTTTTTAAACTGTTAAATATTACAATTAAGATGGAAATATTTTATTAAAAATAAATTTGAAAACTTGGGGGAGAAACAACGACTCTGTGTTTCTAAAATCCTAAACTGCAATGCTCAAGTCTGTGTATATGGCTCAAAATATCTCTTGGCAACATGAAATAAAAATAGCAATTGTAAGTTTACAGGCTATGCCTATAATTTTCAAATAAATATTTTAAAAATCACACTGGCTGACAAGTGTAGAAAAACAGGCAAAAAAAAAGCAGAAAAAATCTATCAAGTCATATAAGAGAGTTCTGGCCTCATAACTTAAAGATTAATTAAAAAAATGTTTGTAAGGCAAAGAATAGGGGAAGAAAATATAAGAGATGAAGAAACTTAAACAAGAAATATTCCTTCCTATACCTCTTATAATTTTACAGCTGTATCTAGAATCATAGAACTTATACTTCCCAGGTCATTGACATTTTTCAGATAATAAACTAAAAATAGAGTAGGTGTGAGGCCAACAAACATCTTCAAAGTCAGTAACCAGATTTCTGGCTGGTGCTGTTGTTTCCACCCTCCATTTCTCCCTATTGTTCTGATCAGTGTGGCCAAGCATTGTTATTGTAAAAGCTCTTAAAAAATAAGCACTATCTACCATAAGGAACCCCAAACTAAGGAGATGCATAAAAGATTAGTGAATGGCTATATCCACAGATCCAGGCATCATTTGTTGGCAACCAAGTCAATATAAGTTTTCATAAATAAGCTTTTTCTGTTGATTCTCTCACTTTGAAAACATTGGCTTTCATTGTTAGAAGCAATTTCGTCCAATTTCTCTCTGCATAGGAAATGCTATAAAGTTCATTCATGAATAAACTCATAAAGACAATGCACTTTTCTCATAAAGAAATGCACTGTACAAGCTAGAAGGAGAAGGAAAGAGCAAACACATGCCGAGGAGAAAGGAGCTGGCCCAGCAACATAGCTCTATGCTATCCAAACTATGGTTCCACCCTACTTGAGTAAGAAATAGCAGCCTCAGTGGATGCTGGTACCTGCATCTTGCATGACCTGGAATTTTATGCAAACATTTGGTTCTGCATGATGCTCTTGAAGAAAAAGTAGAGGACTTGTTATCCCAGATATCAAGTCTTAGTATAAAACTATAGTAGAGAACTTCCCTGGTGATCCTGTAGTTAAGAATCCGCTTTCCAATGCAGGGGACATGGGTTTGATCCCTGGTCAGGGAACTAAGATCCCACATGCCATGGGGCAACAGCTACTGAGCCCACACGCTCTGGAGCCCTCAGGGCACAATTAGAGAGATGCCTGAGCGCCAGAGATCCTGTGTGCCACAACTAAGATCTAACACAGCCAAAAATAAATAAATAAATAAAACTGTAGTAGGTATGGCAATGTGGTTTTGGCACAGTCAGTTCAGTCGCTCAGTTCTGTCCAACTCTTTCTGACCCATGGACTACAGCAAGCCAGGCTTCCCTGTCCACCACCAACTCCCGGAGTTTACTCAAACTCATATTCATTGAGTCGGTGATGCCATCCAGTCATCTCATCCTCTGCCGTCCCCTTCTCCTCCTGCCTTTAATCTTTCCAGGCATCAGGGTCTTTTCCAATGAGTCAGTTATTCACATCAGGTGGACAAAGTATTGGAGCCTCAGCTCCAGCATCAGTCCTTCCAATGAATATTCAGGACTAATTTCCTTTAGGATGGACTGGTTGGATCACCTTGCTCTCCAAGGGACCCTCAAGAGTCTTCTCCAACACCACAGTTCAAAAGCATCAATTCTTCAGTGCTCAGCTTTCTTTATAGTCCAACTCTCACACCCACATGTGATTACTGGAAAACCATAGTTTTGACTAGATGGACCTTTGTTGCCAAAGTAATATCTCTGCTTTTTAATATGCTGTTTAGGTTGGTCATAGCTTTTCTTTCAAGGAGCAAGCATCTTTTAATTTCATGGCTGCAGCCTCCATCTGCAGTGATTTTGGAGCCCCCAAAACTAGTCTGACGCTGTTTCCACTGTTTCCCCATCTATTTGCCATGAAGTGATGGGACTGGATGTCATGATCTTAGTTTTCTGAATGTTGAGTTTTAAGCCAAATTTTTCACTCTCCTCTTTCACTTTCATCAAGAAGCTGTTTAGAAGTAGATGTTTTCCTGGAACTCTCTTGCTTTTTTGATCATCCAATGGATGTTGGCAATCTCTGGTTCCTCTGCCTTTTCTAAAACCAGCTTGAACAACTGGAAGCCCATGGTTTTGGCACAGGGCAGATAAATAGACAAAAATATATTAAACCATAGAAACAGACTCAAACATGTATGAACAACTGATGAAGGAATACTCTGACATTACAGACAAGTGTGTAAATGATAGATTTTGCTATAAGTTATTCTAGGACAACTGGCTATCCATTTGAGGTCAAGATGGGGAAGAATATGGATGCTTATCTCCTTCGCACTGCCCTATGCACATACAGAGGAAAATCAGCTTTAGGCACACTTCAAACCTAAAGTCAAAGGCAAAAGTACAAAACTTTTAGGAGAAAATATGAGATAATTTTTTAAGACTTTGGGGTAAGAAATTTTAACAATCCACAAAATGCTCAAGCTATAGCTGAACAGTTTTCAACCAATCACATTAAAGTAAGAACTTTTGTCCATCAAATACGGTAAAGAGAGTGAAAATGCAAGACACAGAATAGGAAGAAGATAGTTTCAAGTAATATAACTGACAAAAGGCAACAGTTCTATAGATAAATACATTAAGGTATATTCAATAGAACAGCAGTGAAAATCAATGAACTGTCATTATATGCACAACACAAACAAATCTCCAAAATAAAGAAACAGTCATGAAATTATCTATTAAGTAAGTTTCAGTTTACCCAATGCTTACAAACAAGCAAAGGTAACGTGATAAAACTATAAAGAACTCAGGAGGATGTTTATTATAAAAGGCAGGATAGTGAGGGATAAGGAGGGAATGGAATTGGGGAGGGACATAGAAGGGAACACCTAAAATACTGACAAATGCTCTACTTATTTTGGATAAAGAATATATGGATAATCACTTTATTAAACCATATATGCATATATAGTTAATACACTTCTGTAAATGGAAAAGGTAAGTTACTTTTATTTTAATTTAGAATTTCTTATTTTCTGCAGGTTTGGGAAATAAGTAAGGTACTTAATTAAGAAAAGGTAATCTTCAAAATTGGAGAAGATAGGCCAAGACTATATTTTATATATATATATATATATGGATATATATACATATATATATGTTTGGCTTTGAACTGTCTTTCTAATCAGTCCTGGTTAGAAATTCAGTTTAATTGAACTCACCCAACATTTGTTATACACATTTATTATTGTGTAGCTCTAGGAAAACAAAAATAAACAGAGAGAAATCTTTTCCTAAGACAGGCCACCATATTTTTGGGGGGAATGTGCCACCCTATTCTTATCCCTGTTTTGTTTCAATTTAGTTTACAAATAAGCCATTTGTATTAATGCCTGGGCTTGTTCCATATGGGTATATTTTCTTAGATACTTAACTCTAAGTTCGGTTAGTATAACTGAACTGTCAGAAAAGTTATAAAATGTAAACTTGAAGGAGTATTGAAAAACTAGGACTAGAACCCAGTCCCCTTGACATTTCTATCATGGTTTTTTAACATACGACAAACATTTCCTCAGAAATATTTCCAGCTTGGTTAAAGTGTGTGTGTGTGTGTGTGTGTGTGTGTGTGTGTGAGTGAGAGACAGAGGCATTCTTAATGCCTATATTCAAGAGTTCCTTAAGGGCAAGGGATATATCTTCTTCATCTTTGAATCCACAAAATCTAGCAAAGAGTCTGATACTTTACTAGGATATAAATATAACTACAAATAACATATGCATGTTTTTCATCCACTCAGATATATATGTTTTGCTAAGTATTGTGTATGTGTTTATACATGCATATAATATATACATGTATACATGTCTATGCATACACTCACATTAAGAAAATCTGGGTAAACAGATTTTACACACACAGACACATACACACACAATGAAATTATACAAATATAATGTGCAACTTTCTTTTAATTTCTATATACCCCAGATTATGCTAAGTGCTTTAATTGTACTGACTCCTCTGGACAAATGACCCTAAAGGATAGGTACCCTTATTATCACCTTTTGCAAACAAGGAAACTGAGACAGGGCCAATATGGAAACCCCATCAGTTCACTCCAGAGTAATGCTCTTGACCACTATACTATAACAACTCATAAGAATGAAAGCTAAAATGTAATGCAATTCAGTTTAATTCAGCTCACCCAACATTACCACTATTGGTCAAGTATTATGGTTAGCTCTACAAACACAAAAAGAGAGGTAAGTTTTTTCCTAAGACTGGCCACCAACACCCCACCAACGTGTTTATTTTCAGGAACTCTTTGCTCCATTCTAGCCATCTGGTAGAGGCCTATCCTATCCAACTACAGTATCTCATTCTCCTAGAACCAGTAATTGCTTTGGGAGTGAGCCCATAGATCATATATCAGTGAGACCAATCAGAGTTATCTGGAGATGATCTATGGATGCTGGAAATGAAGATGAATGAATTTCCCTTCCCCTTGGCCTGCTAAATACAGAGGGTAAACAGAGGAGGGGAAAGTGTATGCATTTTCCCCAGAAAATGCTCATCTGTAGGAAAAAAGGATAAAGTCAGCGTACAGTAGGAACAGACATAGGAGCTAGAGAGAATGAGCAAGAAGCCGCACAACATGGTTTAATCCCTGGGATTCAGCCAAATTGAAAGCCCTTGCACTCCCCAGTCATTGTTTCATCTCAAAGTTGTGTTCAGCACTTTGCTACCCCATGAACTGCAGTCAGGCTCTGCTGTCCTTCACTATCTCCCAGAGTTTGCTCAAATTCATGTCCATTGAGTCAGTGATGCTATCTAACCATCTTATCCCCTGCCACCCTCTTCTCTTTTTGCCTTTAATCTTTCTCAGCATCAGGGTCTTTTCCATTGAGTCAACTCTTCGCATCAGGTGGCCTAAATATTGGAGCTTCAATTTCAGCATCAAGCATCAGTCCTTTCAGTGAATATTCAGGGTTTATTTCCTTTAGGATTGACTGCTGTCCTTTGATCTCCCTGCTCTCCAAGGAACTCTCTAGAGTCTTCTCCAGCATCACAGTTCGAAAGCATCAGTTCTTTGGGGTTCAACTTTCTTTATGGTCCAACTCTCACATTCTTACATAACTAATAGAAAAACCATAACTTTGACTAGACAGACCTTTGACAGCAAAGTAATATCTCTGCTTTTTAATATGCTGTCTGGGTTTTTCATAGCTTTCCTTCCAAGGAGCAAGCATCTTTTAATTCCATGGCTGCAGTCAACATCCACAGTGATTTTGGAGCCCAAGAAAATAAAATCTGTCACTGTTTCCACTTTTTCCTCATCCCTTTGTCATAAAGTGATAGGACCAGATGTCATGATCTAAGTTTTTTGAATGCTGAATTTTAAGCCAGCTTTTTCACTATCCTCTTTCACCTTCAACAAGAGGCTTTTTAGTTCCTCTTCACTTTCTGATGTTAGAATGGTATTATCTGTGTATCTGAAGTTGTTGATATTTCTCCCAGCAATCTGAATTCCAGCTTGTGATTCATCTAGTCTGGCATTCCACATGATTTACTCTACAAAGAAGTTAAATAAGCAGAATGACAATATACAGAGCCTTTTTGTACTCCTTTCCCAATTTGGAACCAGTCCTTTGTTCCATGTCCAGTTCTAACTATTGCTTCTTGATCTGCATACAAGTTTCTCAGAAGACAGGTAAAGTGGTGAGGTATTCCCATTTCTTTAAGAATTTTCCAGTTTGTTGTGATCCGCACAAAAGCGTTAGCATAGCCAATAAAGCAGAATTAGATTTTGGTGGGGTTTTTTTGGATTACATTGCTCTCTCTATGATCCAACAAATGTTGGCAATTTGATCTCTGCTTTCTCTGCCTTTTCTAAACCCAGCTTGTATATCTGGAAGTCCTCAGTTCATGTACTGCTGAAGCCTAGCTTGAAGGATTTTGGGCATAATCTTACTAGCATGTGAAATGAATGCAGTTGCATGGTAGTTTGAACATTCTTTGGCATTGCCCTTCTTTGGGATTGGAATGAAAATTGACTCCCCAGTGAGTTAATAAACTGCTTTCTACTGGAGCTTGAAATCATTTTGTTCCTATGACAAAAATAAACCTCAAGAGAGCATCTGCCTCTCTATTCAAGCAGGCAAGTCAGAAGACTAAATTACAGTGTATTTTGGTCATGGATAAATAACTTAGTAAAGTAACTTTTCATTTTACTATCAGGATAAACACCAATCATGGATTTAACAGAATTACAGATAACTCATATTCCTTCTCTTGACCTTTATAGAATACTATGATTTACAGAGTAGTAAAGAAGAGATTGTTTCCACAATTTCTATAAAAGAAAAGGGAACTGGGGAAAGTGAGCACTGTGGAGTGAAATTGTTCACATTTGGGAAAACTGTAGCTAGCCAAAGTTCAAGCTATCTTGTATAATACTTTGTACTGATTAAAAATTAGATAAAAATACACATCTCAAAATAAAAATGCTATAGTTATAAACACAAGAAATTCAGAATCAGGCAGCTGGCCTGGAAAACTTTTTCAGGAAGAAAAAGCATTAGCTCAGATAACCTGGTCCCCTAAAAGGAGGAAGTCCTCAAGACCTCAAGCCAAAGCTGAGTTCTACAGTGTTGGGTTAACAGGTGGCCCTTCGTGTTACTCCACACCCATGTTTATGTACCCAAAACTTTCACCAAAATAACAATTCAATACATCTTTGGCAACAAAGCTCATTTTTCTGAAGACTGTCCTTAACGTAATATAGAGAACAAAGATTTATTTTAGTTCTACCACTTGTTCAGTGGGAAATGTGTAATGATAACTGTTAGTACCTTCCTTTTTCCAGCTGCACTTGTTTTTTAAGTCGCTTGGGCAAAAAAAAACATCTCTGGAAAGGCTAACATCTGGGATGTTCAGCAATGCAGACTGAGGCACTGGGCAAAACAAAGATCTGTTTATCAGAGCTGGAGCTCTGAATCAGAGCCAAGATTTGCATGGAGGGGCTAAGGCAAGGGCCCAGTGTACTTTTCCCCTAATGCAGCTATAACAAATCACCAAAATTCATTATCTTACAGTTCTGGAGGTCAGAAGTTCTAAAATTAAGGTGTTGGCACAATTTTGTTACCTCTGTTGGTAGTCAGGGAAAAATTGGTTTCCTTGTCTTTTTGGCTTCTATAAGGACACTTGTGACTGCTTTGGGTCCACCTGGATAACACAGTGTTCACAGATTCTGCAGATTAGGATGTATACATATGTGGGGACAATATTTCATTTACTGCACATAGATTTGTGGCCCCCTTACTGAAACTTATCCCAATTAAGACCAGGATATGAGTTGTGGATCTAAACTGGACTGGGAGTCAGTCCACCTGTAGTGGGGAGGAAAAGGTGGGAGGGGGTGGAAACCAAATGAAATTCAGTGAGTATAGCTGTAAATTCAGTGTTAAATTGCTTTTAGCCTCCAGCTTGCCAAAATGGGTTTTTTTAGGGTTATGTTGTATTAACTTTTTAAATAAAATTATGCAAAGTCATTTTTACTGTCTGGCCAATATATACTGACATTCAATTTATGGCATAATAAAAAAAAGTGGATTTTGAAATTATTTAGCCTGGATTTTTCAGTCTCAGTTCTTATATTTGTAACCGTCATCTTGGGCATTACATGCACTCTCTCAATTTCCACGTCCTCATTTGCACAGTGGTGATCATTTCTACCTCATACGATAATTCTGAGGATTAAATGCAATAATTATGTAAAGTGTTTACTTAGCACACTGCCTGGCATTTAGCAAGCATATAGTTTTAGCCTTTCTTTGAAGCACGTGAGCCTTCTGGGTTTTTTGGCAGGAAATCACATTTTAGAAACTGCCTGAATATTGATTGTTAATCAAGAAGCTCTATTTTTCTTTTTTGCTTGTAAAGTCCCCTTTTCTTGAAAGTGAGAATATCTGTAAATTCTACTTAAATTTTTCTTTTCCCTCTGCATTAGAGAAGTTTTAACTCCAAAATTATTGGTGCATGATAAATGAAAGTTATCATGAAAATGATAAATGAAAGTTCAATTACAATTAGTTTGAATGTGATATTTATGCTTCCTTTTTAAAACCTAAAACCAATGTCTAGCATTTAAATTTGTATAGCAACTGGATTTTGATGACTACAATGATATTGGTTCACCTTCAGAAACACTTTCCAGTTCTTTACAGGATGCTTGGGGCTGGTGCATGGGGATGATCCAGAGAGATGATATGGGGTGGGAGGTGGGAGGGGGATTCAGGATTGGGAGCTTGTATGCACCCGTGGTGGATTCATGTCAATGTATGGCAAAACCAATACAGTATTGTAAAGTAAAATAAAGTATAAAAAAATAAAAAAAATAAAGAATCCCTGGGGAAATATACTGACAACTTCCTGTAGTCGAGTTGTTTGACTGGCTTAAATGCCTCCCACATCCCCAGTGGTCTGGGAAAACTGTTATTTCCAGAAGCCTTTTGTGTTATGTCCTTGCTTTAACAAACTGAAGCTTCCTTGTAAAGAAAAGAGCGTATTGTATGCTTACAGTGAAGCTCTCAGCAATCTTAAGATTTTAATCTTAAAGAAAAATGTTCTTAAAGATTTTAATCTTAAATATTGCCTTCAGCAACTTGAAAATTTACGTGTTGAAAATAAAATTATAAAACTTCAGCTGGTCATGGTGGATAGCTGCCTTGAGTTCAGTTTAGAGTCCACAGCCATGGATGAATTTTTTTTCAGAATACTGAAGCCTTTTATAGGGATCTATTGCCATTTATTGTAATATAAATTAATAACTCCAGGAGATAGTGAAGGACAGGGAAGCCTAGTGTGCTGTAGTTCATGGGGTTGCAAAGAGTCAGACACGACTGAGCGACTGAACAACTTAGACACTGCTGTTCATTCTACTGGGTTTTGAATGGCATATATGGCAAGTGTCTGTATTGTGCTTCCTTGGCGCTCCAAGAAGGACACCAGCACAGTTCTCTAAACAATGATCTTCTCTGCACAATGATCTAGGGTTTGGTGTATCTGAATGTGCTTTTGCTTTTTGGATGAATATATATCTCCACTTTGCTTACCCAAATGGTTAAAGCATTGCTATATATTGAAAACTACTCCTTTGACTTGAGAACATTAGCAGCGCAATTTGTTTTGCTGAATCCTTTTCCTGGATCATTAAAATTATCAAGTGTAGTTCAGTTGAGAGGCAAATAAGAGTCCTTTGTGGGAAATCCCCCATAATAGAAGATTACACAACGTATGAAAAAAAAAAAATTCCCAAATGTTCTTTGTTGAGACAGATGGTGAAACTATTCAATGTAAGCTACAATGCCTCCATTTGTAATATTTAAACATCTGAACAGTGACTGATAGGGTTTCTTTAGTAATGCAATCATCTCATAAAAAGTCTTGTTCTTAAGTATCATAGGAGTAGAGAGAGACCTTAGTTTGCTTTGTGTTTGGCCCCCTACATAGTCAATAACACTACACTCCAATACACCTTCTGTACATTGCTTTACTGCAAAATAAAACAAATGTCTCACAGCATGTGAAGTCTAAGCAGAGTAATTTAAAACATCAAAATTTTCAGTGGGCCCCAAAGCAGACATTTGAGGTCTGCTCAAGTTTTGTTGTGGAGGTTGGATTCAATTGTTTGCCAAGACTATTTGAAAATGAATTTATACTGCCAGCTGCTGCCCAGCTTTTATTGCCAAATAAAACACTCTACCTTATTATAACTAAAAATTGACATAAATAACCTCCCCTTCTCCTATAGCCTATCCAATAGGGAGGTAGCAGAAAAGGAACAAGTTAAAACAAAAAGTCAAGGGAGAAGAGAAGCTAAAGACCATGACACAGCAAAACTGGGTGCTGAAAGTAGAAGCATGCAATTCAGCAAGTCAGGCTAGACGCAACTTCTGCTTTTGTTGTGGGAAAAATGATTTAAAATGGAGATTTTACTAACACAATATTGTTGCTTTTATTTATTTCTACATCATTTACAGAAATAAGTTTCTATAACTTATTTGAGTTATAGGAACTCAAACAAGTTAAAATCATATCTCACATGATGGCTACTCAGTAAAATGCATAACTTTTGAGGAAGTTAAATTGGTCCATCAAGGAAAGGTGAGTTCCTTGTCTTGTAAAAGAAAACTTTAGTGATATATATTTGTGTGTGTGTGTGTGCGTATGTATTTGCGCTTAGTTGCTCAGTCGTGTCCGACTCTTTGTGACCCCTTGGGCTGTAGCCCACCAGGCTCCTTTGTCTACGGGGATTCCCCAGGCAAGAATACTGGAATGCGTTGCCATGCCCTCCTTAGGGGATCATCCCAACCCAAGGATCAAACTCAGGTCTTCTGCCTTGCAGGCAGATTCTTTACCATCTGAGCCTCCAGGGAAGCCCAAGAATACTGGAATGGGTAACCTATCCCTTCTCAGGGGAACTTCCCAAACCCAGGAATTGAACAGGGGCCTCCTGCATTGCAGGTGGATTTTTTAATCAGCTGAGCTACCTGGGAAGCCCCATATATATATATATATATATATATATATATATACTCTTTTTTTTTTCTATAGTCTCTCAGTCTTGTAGAATAAGAGACTAAATTTTGTCTACCTGTGTATTCAGAGGTGAACTGACAGTTAACCAAGCTTGCAAGATATTGACGTCAACCCAGAACATTTACATATGCAAGACCAGCCTATCTTTCTCCAGAGTCAGAATTACATGGGAAATAAGATTATAATCATATAGTTAGTTTATTAGTTAATTAATTATTAATAGCTGTTACAGGAACAAAAATCCTTAAAAATATTAATTTTCTATCTGTTGGAACAATGATGTTGAAAGTCAATTAATTATTAGAAAGTTGACTATTAATTGTTTGTATTACTTAGGGTATAGGCTAATACATTATATCACAGAAAACCTGTCAAAAATCTAGAAACCATAAAAACCTAAACCAGATCAGTAAAATGATATTTAATGAGAGTTTAATATGCTCTAAAGAATAGTTCATGAATTGAGAGTCTTCCAAAGCTGAGATGTATTTCCAAGGCATGATGTTACAGGATGGCTTATAAAGTGATAATGAGGAGTGGTTTAACCCTGGCAATGATCGGTTGTTATAGTGTGGGTTCTAGATGGTGGGAAATTGGTTAAAAGTGATTATCTTCCTTCATTTTAGGAAGATGACAAGTGTATTTTATGATTATCAGAGGTATCTGTAAGAAATAAGTTTAGTTTCACTTATGTTGATGAAATAAACTAGATTTAATTTTGTTTACACAGCTCAAACGGTTTTGTCTGCTTGGGGATTTTTCAAGTCTGGTCTCCATTTTATTTTACTTTAACAAATGCTAGAATACCATGGTTTTCACATAACAGCCCGGAACCAGACAGGGTACTCTGCTCCAGAAGGCAGAGAGACCCAGATTCTGCCGTGGTGGCATGCCACTATCCCTCAAGGCTGCCTTTGTCCACATGGACAGAATTGTCTCACAGTAACTCACATCCCCCGACTGGAGGCAAGTGGACGAGGGGAGGGGACAGAGATGTACTATTGTTTTAAAGCTATGATCAGGAGTTTCACATACTCTGATAACATGAAATTCTCTGATACGTGAATATTCTGCCCACATGTTATTTCCCTGAACATTGTAACATGACCAACCTCCAGAGAAGCTGGAAAATGTAGTCTCTAAGGAGGTGGTCATGTGTCCTACTAAAACTCAGCTGTAGAGCAGAGGTGAGCAGCTCTATTATTCAAAGGGTGGTTTCTGCCAGAGTCTGGTATCTAAACAAGGAAAGATAGATGAACTAAATGCTTAACAGAATCAGGCTATTGTAAGCTAGTCCAGCTATAATTGTTATATACAAATATTATAAATATTTAATATGTATAAGTATATTATATATATAAATACATAAATATTGAGTCTGCATCTTCCTAATTAATTTGTGATGCCTCCTTTGACAGGAAACCAGCAAAATATATAAACTTCAACTGTTCCTACCTCTTGAGGTTGATATGAAGATCACATCTCAGGTCTTAGCTTTTTCCTCTAGAAATTCTCTCAGGCAACTCCTAGGTTCCTTATAGCCCAACATACACTTCTTCAGGGGCTTCCCAGGTGATGCTAGTGGTAAAGGACCCACCTGTCAATGCAGGAGACAGAAGAGATGTGGGTTCAATCCCTGGGTGGGGAAGATCCCCTGGAGGAGGGCATAGCAACCCACTCCAGTATTCTTTGCCTGGAGAATCCCATGGACAGAGGAGCCTGGCAGGATCGCACAGAGATGGACACGGCTGAAGTAACTTAGCACACAAGCATGCATCCTTTATTCATAAAGGCATCATGCACCCTTAAAATTTCTTGCTTATTTATCTGCCTCTGCCATTAGACTATGAAACCCAGTGAGAACAAACTTAAGTTTTCTTGTTTACTCTTTTATCTTAACTCAGTATGTGACGCATTATATAGACCAAAATATTAGTTAACTGACTGACTGATTCAGGTGCCAGCCTGGTCCATGGAGGCAGTTTATGGGGTGGGGGAGGCACATTCCTGAGCATCCAGAGGCAACGGAAGAAAGGAGAGGATACTGAGAGGTTTTCAGAGAGTGGAGCACATTCATTTCCCAAGCTTGGTCAGAAGCTCCATGACTGTGGATAAGAAAAATTAAGGAAGAGTATCTTTAAGATAAATATAAAGAGGGAAAATTAGGTAACAGTTGAGCTTAGTAAGTGATCACAAACAATTTATATAGCTGACCCCCATTCTTTTATTAAGAGTAGAACTTGAGGCTAGTGCTAACCTCTCCTCTGTAACATGAGGAGATTGTGGGTGGAGGTGAGCTCCACTCCTATTCTAGGAAGAGCTTTGCAATTTTTTACTTGTGCTTATGACTTATACAAGATGAACCTGAGGATGGGCTTCAGATTGGCAGTGTGTCACTTGGCACACTGGTTGTACATCCACAAGAAGGGAAAACATCACTGCAAGTTGTATTTATAACCACACAGAAGACGCATCACTGTGGAACCTGGGTGGCACAGCTGTCGCTTGGCATATGGGCCATCAGGTATAAAACAAGTGATCAGATATCTCTGAGGTTATCACTATGGCTGTTCCATTTTTTAAAAATTCCTTGTACTTCAGAGGTCTTCGAGGACTGAAAGCTTCTACAGACACATTTTTCTATCCTCTTCTCCAATATCGAAAAGAATCCAAGTTTTGAAGAGAAGATGGTAGTTTTATCCCATCCTCTCAGGAACTCCATGTGGGAAGAAATTAACAGGGAGATAGAATTTAGTAAAACATATGGGGATTTTTTTTACCACCCTCAGAGCTGTCTAAAATGACAGTAAACTAACTGTCTCTCAAATATTGAAATTCACTTCACTTTCAGCTGAAGAGGAAAAGCTAGAGCTTAGATTTCATCAGTGATTTGGGATAGAGAGGACATGATGACCTCTAAGTTCTATTCTGATTATAAAATTCTATGATGTAACATTTTCTTGATGACTCAGAGGAACATGATGAATGTCGACGATTGTACCGTACAGTGCTGCTGTGAGGTCCTCAGGGTCTGCGGTGAGTTCAGCAGCATTTTCTATAATGCCTTGCTCCAGGCTTGGGTGCTTTTGCTGATAGTTTGTATTCTTCTGCCCCCATATTTGTCCATCTCCCTGTCCAGACTGGTCAGTTAACAAGCTACATTTTGACTTCTTATCTAAACTGGAATCTTTGCTGGACAAGAAGCAAATTTACTTTGGGTACATAGGGTAGGGCTTTGGCCTGAAGATTCCACCCAATGAATATTTGGTGATATTCAATGAATGATGAGTGATTACTTGGGAGGCCACTAGTGAGAAAGAACCCACATGCCAATGCCGGAGATGTAAGAGACATGGGTTTGATACCTGGGTCGGGAAGATCTCCTGGAGGAGGGCAAGGCAACCCACCCCAGTATTCCTGCCTGGAGAATCCCATGGACAGAGGAGCCTGGCAGGTTACAGTCCATAGGGTCACAAAGAGTTGGACATGACTGTAGTGACTTACTACAGCACAGCACACTCTTTATTTACCACTGCTTAGAAAGAATTCCCACTCCATACATTCACCCCAAATCCAAGCCATAAAGATGCCTTGCTCTTCTTGCTCTTGTCTGAGCAAAATACCTTGTGCTAGATTCTACCTGTGGCTGTCAGTTTCAACTGTTTCTTCCCTGTCTTTCCAATGCCTACTCAACAGTTAAGCTCCCATTTAAATATCATCTCCAGTGTGAAGCCTTCCTTAGGCATGATTCATTGCTTCTCGTATGCCCTGTTAAAATTTTATGCATACTCTTATCATGTAACTTTAATATTTTATCATAGCCATTTTGTTCCCACTTATTTCTCTAGTTAACTCTGAGCTTCTTGAGGACAGTATCCTATGCCCAGTGCAGCGACTGGCATATCATAGACGCTCAGTAGACATTGAGTGGCTGGGTGGCTGAGTGAGGCAAATTAATGTAATGGAGAAAGCTCATGGATTTAAGGCATTTATCTCGGGAGGCATATTTGCCTGTTTTTTTTATTCCCAACTTTGTTATATCTCTAAAAATCTGATGTCTGAATTAACAGGTTATGCCATACTACATACAGTGAGGTTTATGGGAGGTTCACACTCTCACACACACACACATACTCTCTCTCTCTCTCTCAAACACTTAGTACATTTTAAATCTTTTCTAGTTTGACACGTTTTGAAAAAAATCATTTTCTATCACTTTAAGTGTTCTATTTCTATGAGATAAATATATTGTAAAAAAGTCAATTCTATTATCACTTTAAAATGAAGTTAAAATTGTATTTTGGATTGTATTGTATAGAATTGTATAAGATATGGTCTACAGAGAGCTTTGTGCTCTAAATGTGAAATAATATGCAGCTAGAAGAGATTTATCCACAATGTAATAAGTTATCGGAATCATTACTGTATAAATACATTAGCTATAGGCCACAAAGTGCACGTGCAATTAGGAACGCAGATACTACCTCTTCCCATCACCCCGTCATCAAATCATTTCAGATATTTTATTCAAAGAACAATTTAATAGTCAGTTATTGAGAAACAGTTTGTGTGTACCCCTTTACTACAAGAAAATTGTAGAAAGTGAGCATGAAGCCCAAACCTTAAAAATCAGTCCTGTTAGTTAATGACAGCTGTTTTCACATAAATTTGACTGTCAGATTCTGCCATTTCCCTGCATTTCTGGGAATTTATGAGATCATTTTTGGCACTTGAAATGTTACTGGCAATTTTCTCTTGGTAGGTAGGAGGAGCAGGTGTAGCTAGTTTTTCAGCATCATCACACCCACCCTGGTTCACCCCTGCATCAACTCTGCAGTTCTCCTGAGCCAAGAGGACCTGGTGGACCTCATCTTAGTGTTTGAGGACACCTGTAACAAAAGGGTGATTTAAGAAAACAGGAGTTTCTACTTCTCC
Organism: Ovis canadensis; assembly: GCF_042477335.2. NCBI lineage: Eukaryota > Metazoa > Chordata > Mammalia > Artiodactyla > Bovidae > Ovis > Ovis canadensis. Next base: position 61,836,646 of record NC_091262.1, on the reverse strand, counting down.
TTTACGTGAGCTACTTATTCCTAACCATGGATTTCCAGCAACACAAGGCATTTCCAATTATGTCAGAGAACAGTTTTTAAAACAAAACAAGAAACCATTTAAATTTAGTCTTCTTTTTCAAATTGAACTTTTAGGGCACTATATAGAAAAGAGAATTGTGTCTTTGGATGAGAACAATACAATTCTAAAGACATACATTTATACAGTAGCAATCAATCTTACACAAGAAATATAATTTCTTGCCAATTGGATTTGAATAGATTTTTCTCATATGACTAACTTTATTCACTTTGGAATGAAAAATCAAGTTGTATCTTGCTTCTTTGAGTAATTTCAAGTCATTTGAATTTAAAAGATAAAGTATCCTATAGATTAGAGGGAGTCATTAACTTTGTAATAGTTTAGCAAAGCTGTAAATTGATTGACTGGGGCTTGGGATGAATTTCCCCAGGTAGATAATGTTCTACATGGGATTGGTCCACAGACCTACCGAGAAAAAAACTTTTTAAAGTATAGTTGACACAGAGGATGAGATGGCTGGATGCATCACGGACTCGATGGACGTGAGTCTGAGTGAACTCCAGGAGTTGGTGATGGACAGGGAGGCCTGGCGTGCTGCGATTCATGGGGTCACAGAGTCGGACACGACTGAGCGACTGAACTGAACTGAACTGAACTGACATGAAATACCACTAGGTTTTATTAGGACCTAATTACTGTAAAGATTATGATTCCCTTACACATGATTCAAGATTATACATTGCCTTTTTTGAATGACACACATTTTCTCTACATCCAACAATTAAAATAAACCCTCTAGTTTTTCTCACTACAAACAGTTTAGATAAGTAGATACAAAATGAAGATGAATTCTTTCCATTGCTTGGACCATAACTGTGCTGATGCCTTCAGTAGGGATTTAATCAGCCTACTGCATGATCAAGTGTTGAGAACTCATACGTAACAATGCTTAGATAAAAAGGAATCTTCAGTTCCACATTAGGACACCTGGTGCCTAGCTAACTCACAATGTGAGACAAGGTCTGTTGCAGACTTAAATTCTTAGCACTTAAATTCAGTGATGACCAGGCAAATTTACACAGTGGGTGAAGGTGGCCATATTCAGAGTCTTTACCCTGGACCCACTAAACAAGAAGTAACAGGATGTCTGTGGCAGATATCCCTGGACTAATGGTCAAGAAACCTGCCTGCTAATTCTCTGTGTGATTTAGAATAAGTCTCTGGACTTCATTATCAGTGTATTGGGACAAAATTTCAGCACCTCTAAGAGCTCTTACCACACTTGCACAAGTGTTTTTCCTATTTCTTGGCTGAGCAGAGTTTCCCTGGATCATTAAGCGGTCCATAGGCAATGATTCTAAAATAGAGCAGAAATGACTAAAGCATCAAACAATGGGTCCCATTACTGAGTCTTGGAAAACAGGGAAAAATTCTAACCTGTAACCAGAGAACCACCTGCAGATGTCAGATTGCTATTTACCTATTACACAATTTCCACATGTAAAGTCTTATCCCTATTCTAAGTATCTGGTATTATTAATAATATAATGAGTCAATATTATTTAAAACAGATTTAAGCAAATAGTTAATACTCCCAACTTTACTGATCAGTTCAGTTCATTTCAGTCGCTCAGTTGTGTCCGACTCTTTGCGACCCCATGAATCACAGCACACCAGGCCTCCCTGTCCATCACCAACTCCCAGAGTTCACCCAGATTCGTGTGCATTGAGTCGGTGATGCCATCCAGCCATCTCATCCTCTGTCGTCCCCTTCCCCTCCTGCCCCCAACCCCTCCAAGCATCAGAGTCTTTTCCAATGAGTCAACTCTTCTCATGAGGTGGCCAAGTATTGGAGTAAAGACAGTTCCCTTGATAATCAAACTTTACTGATAGAGTTACTCAATAGATAGCAGAAGTCAGTCTGGTGGCTACCTAGACCCATTCTTTAAAAAAAAAATCCCATTATGAGAGTCATTTCACAACTCTACTTTATCAAAGTGACTTTTACTCATTAGACAGTATATTGCAAAATGTTTATTATAATTTCATCATCTTTCATGAATCTCAAAATTTTCCTGAAATTTAAACCAAACTTCAAGTGTGAGAATCCCCTGCTTTTCTGTTGATATATTATCCCTGTGTTAAAATGGAAGCTAACATTAATTACGCATTTCTTTTGTATAGGTTTTATGCCAGCCTGAAACTAGCAGACCTAATGAGACAGTCAGGCATTATTACTACTTCTATTTTATACATAAGTATTTGAGACACTTGTCATAGGACAAATATCCTATGGCAGAACTGGAATTTTACCCAGGTCCATATGATGAAATAGTATTATTCAATAGAGGGAAGAAATGCTGGTCAGTTTCTATGCTTCAAGATTCTTCAGTTTAGTTTTTGGTTTGCTCACCAATGCCCCATAGCAACCAAATGTCTACAGCCCTTGGAACCTTGAAGCCTAACTGGGAGGACCCCAGCAGATGCTTTGCCGGTAGTTGAGATGCCACTAAATGACTGGGCATCATTAACTAGTACAGTTCCCTTGATAATCTGTCTCCATTCTCTCTTGTTTTTTAGGTATGAAGTGAAGTGAAGTGAAAGTCACTCAGTCGTGTCTGACTCTTTGTGACCCCAAGGACTATACAGTTCATGGAATTCTCTAGGCCAGAATACTGGAGCAGGTAGCCTTTCCCTTCTCCAGGAGATCTTCCCAGCCCAGGGATCGAACCCAGGTCTCCCACATTGCAGGAGAATTCTTTACCTGCTGGGCCACAGGGGAAGCCCATATAGAAGTCAGTATAATTTATTCTAACTCTTCAGAGAGGCTGTGAGAAATTGATACTCTTTCACTCTCACAGATTCATGGGAAACCCCTGCCATTTGAGGCAGTTTCCACCAGAGTGAAAATCGGTGTCTCTTTTCTTTTGGTGACGGGGGCTGGGGGTGGGGGTACTTCTGAGTTTCCCTGGTGGCTCAGACAGTATAGAATCTGCCTGCAATGCAGGAGACCTGGGTTCAATCCCTGGGTCGGGAAGATCCCCTGGAGAAGGGAATGGCTACCCACTCCAATATTCTTTCCTGGATAATTCCATGGGCAGAGGAGCCTGATGGTCTATATAGTTCATGGGATCCTAGAGAGTCAGACATGACTGAGCAACTTAACAGTCTGGTACACCCTTGATTCTTAGGGCAGGACAGATCAGTCCAAAGGGCTCACTTTTTGTTAGAGTTACAAAATGTATGACCCAGTTTCAAGGCCAGTCTGTATAACTGAGTCATGACATTGGTAATTCATCCACCAAGATGAGACTCTAAGTTGGAGAAAGTAAACCTGAGAGCTAACATTGCACAGAGACCTCTGGGATTGTCAATTCCCACTTTATCTTTTTAAATAATGCCAAAACAGTTCATATGTTACACTTATAATATTTAACTCAGCATATCTAATAAACAGAAATAAAACGAAAATTTAACTATGTGAATCTTTAGCTTTAGTTATCTTGAAAGAATCTGAAAGTACACATTTCCTTATTTAATGGTGAGACATATGAGTCACCAAGTACAAAATTAGTCATGACTGAAAGACTAGCTTTGAATAATTATATTCATGACAAAAATAATGATATTACCATAATATAAATCTGCTCAATAAAGGGCATGTACTCACATAATTTTATAGAGCAAAGAAATCACTGGTGCAATAAATGTTTCTCAGCTACTCCTTTAGAACAGGAATATTATTTTTCTTAAATAACTCAAACATTGAAAAATTCATATCTGATTATAGCCTTTCACTTTTGATCCCAGAGAAAATCTCTCCACATACTTTATTTATTTTACAATAGACATTCAGACATATTTTTACTTAACATTCACTGTGATTAACAGAATTAACTGCCAAGCTCAGACTAATATTAGTGTTTGATACAATTTTCATTATTTACATTAAAGAATCATACTATTTTCAGTAAAATTTTATGTTAGGTAGTCACATCATTCTTTTTTGCAGTGGGTACATGTAGTAAGGTGTGTGTGCTAAGTCACTTCAGTTGTGTGTGACTCTTTGCGATCCCATGGACTGTAGCCCACCAGGGTCCTCCGTTCATGGGATTCTCCAGGCAAAAATACTGGAATGGGTTGCCATGCCCTCCTCCAGGAGATCATCCTGACCCAAGGATTGAACCTGTGTCTCTTATGTCTCCTGCATTGGTAGGTAAGTTCTTTATCACTAGCCCCACCTGAGAAGCTCCTATAGTAAGGTATAAGCGACTAACACTAATGGATTCACCAATTCCCAGGGTTTAATTAGAATGCCATACAGTGTATCAGTTCAGTTCAGTTGCTCAGTCATGTCCAACTCTTTGCAAACCCATGAATCACAGCACGCCAGGCCTCCCTGTCCATCACCATCTCCTGGAATTCACTCAAACTCACATCTATCGAGTCAGTGATGCCATCCAGGCATCTCATCCTCTGTCGTCCCCTTCTCCTCCTGCCCCCAATCCCTCCCAGCATCAGAGTCTTTTCCAATGAGTCAACTCTTCACATGAGGTGGCCAAAGTACTGGAGTTTCAGCTTTAGCATCATTCCTTCCAAAGAACACCCAGGACTGGTCTCCTTTAGGATGGACTGATTGGATCTCCTTGCAGTCCAAGGGACTCTCAAGAGTCTTCTCCAACACCACAGTTCAAAAGCATCAATTCTTCGGCGCTCAGCTTTCTTCACAGTCCAACTCTCACATCCATACACGACCACAGGAAAAACCATAGCCTTGACTAGACGGATCTTATTCGGCAAAGTAATGTCTCTGCTTTTTAATATGCTATCTAGGTTGGTCATAACTTTCCTTCCAAGGAGTAAGCATCTTAATTTCATGGCTGCAATCACCATCTGTAGTGATTTTTGAGCCCCCAAAAATAAAGTCTGACACTGTTTCCACTGTTCCCCATCTATTTGCCATGAAGCGATGGGACCAGACGCCATGATCTTTGTTTTCTGAATGTTGAGCTTTAAGCCAGCTTTTCACTCTCCTCTTTCACTTTCATCAAGAGGCTTTTTAGTTACTCTTCACTTTCTGCCATAAGGGTGGTGTCTTCTGCATATCTGAGGTTACTGATATTTCTCCCGCCAATCTTGACTCCAGCTTGTGCTTCTTCCAGCCCAGCATTTCTCATGATTTACTCTGCATATAAGTTAAATAAGCAGGGTGACAATATACAGCCTTGACGTACTCCTTTTCCTATTTGGAACCAGTCTGTTGTTCCATGTCCAGTTCTAACTGTTGCTTCCTGTCCTGCATACAGGTTTCTCAAGGGGCAAGTCAAGTGGTCTGGTATTCCCATCTCTTTCAGAATTTCCCACACTTTATTGTGATCCACACAGTCAAAGGCTTTGGCATAGTCAATAAAGCAGAAATAGATGTTTTTCTCGAACTCTTGCTTTTTTGATGATCTGGCGGATGTTGGCAATTTGATCTCTACGGAATGTGAAACACACAAAAGCACACCAAAATTGGGCTGATTTTAGAGTCAGAGAAACCTGTATTAAAATCCTTTACATACCACTAATTCACTACGAGAACCTAATGGTTGCTGTAAAATATAAACACTGGTCCTTACATCTCTAGAGTACAGACTAAGGTTACCTATCAGCAGTGCCACTAGTGGGTCCTCTTGCTCAAAATTCTTCTTGTACCACCAGTTTTAGGGAGACACTGTTCATTCTTTACCAAGTGATTCTTTTATTGATCTTTCTACTTTCTTTTTGAGTCCATTTTTTGTGCTATCAGTAAGTAATATTTATGAAATATGAAAGATATTGTGTTTTTCTTCTGCTTAAAATCCATCCATCCATGTATTCATCCACTGATCTATTTATTCTTTATTATATTGTTTCAGGTCATTTCAATGGTTTTGATTTACAATTCAGCTCTGTAGTTTATTATTTAATATTTTGTGTGATTCAAAGGAAAGTCAATACAAGTTATAAAGTAGGGAGAGAATTAAAAATTGAAGAGACATTTTCCCATTCTTTATCATATAAAGAAAAGTTATCTTAGATGATAAAGCCTACAACTGCATTCATCATTTTGTGATCTGTTGAAATTTTTGAATTTGGATACAATTATCTGAAATTAAATAAACTCATGCTTACAACATAATTTTTTAAAAATACAGTACAGTAAGTCATTCCAAAATGAAACTCTCACATATCATGTACAAGTAATTCTGGTTTTTAATGTTATAAAAAGTCCAAATAAATGAGATACTCTTACAGTGGACACAGATGCTTAATGTATGTTTGATTATCCACCCATACATTTGTTACTGGAGAAGCCTGTGCTAGATTATCTAGTATGATCTCTGTTCTCTCATTTCAGTATTGAGAGGTTCACTAATTAAAGGTTCAGTGTTAGAGGTTCACACCCTAAACCTAGTCTAAAGGGAGTCAAGACCCTAGGCTGCCATAATCACTAATGGGAAATGTATGTTTTAGATTTTAATATATCAAGATTGCAAATTTAGAAAATTATATACTAGGTAGGATGCCCTAGAAACTATTCTGTACTATATTTTTTAATCTAAGAAAAAATAACTTTTAGAATGTAGTATACCTAAACAGTCAGGTTCTCACATCTTCAGTGCACTTAAAACATACATAATGATTTTTTAATTCTGCTTGTCCTTTTCCAAAAAGAAACCTCTATTTTTCTATAAATACTGACAAAGATATACATTTTAAGCAATCCGGTCACTTTTACTCCAGAAAATTATCACAAAACTCAAAAAAGGAGCATATTTACAGAGCAGAGTTTAGTTTCCTCTTGTGCCCCCTGCCATCAAGACCAGATGCAGTGAGATATTTTTCTTTATTTATTCTATGATTTATTTTGGCTTTTTCTTTTTTATTAAAAAAAGCCTTTAATATTTCTTATAAGGCTGCTTTAGTGATGATGAACTCTTAGTTTTTGCTTGTGTGGAAAACTCTTTATGTCTCTTTCAATCCTGAATGATAACTCCATCAGGTAGAATGTCCTTGGTTGTAGGTTTTCTTTCTTTGAGCACTTAATTTTTTTAAATTAACTTATTTATTTTAATTGGAGGCTAATTTCTTTACAATATTGTAGTGGTTTTTGCCATACATTCACATGAATCAGCTATGGGTGTACATGTGTCCCCCATCCTGAACCCCCCTCCCACTTCCCTCCCCATCCCATCCCTCAGGGTCAACCCAGTGCACTAGCCCTGAGCACCCTGTCTCATGCATCGAACCTGGAGTGGTGATCTGTTTCACATATGATAATATACATGTTTCAATGCTATTCTCTCAAATCATCCCACCCTCACCTTCTCCCACAGGGTCCAAAAGTCTGTTCTTTACATCTGTGTCTCTTTTGCTGTCTTGCATATAGGGTCATTGTTACCATCTTTCTAAATTCCATATATATGCATTAATAGACTGTATTGGTGTTTTTCTTTCTGACTTACTTCACTGTATCATTCTACTCCCTTCTGGCATTCAAAGCTCCTTCTAGTGTACTTTACATTTCAGTTATTGTATTCTTCAGTTCTGATGGGTTCTTTTTAAATTATATATATACAGTAGACTTATTACTCAGCCATGCTATTTGTGACAACGTGGATGGATGGGAATGTTACTCTTAGTGAAATAAGTCATACAAGGATAAATACTGTATGCTTTCAGTTATACATGGAATCTAAAAAACAGAACAAATGGAAAAAGATAGCAAAACAGAAACAGATTCTCAGATACAAGAACAAACTAGTGGGTTGCCAGAGGGAAGTGGGTGGGGGGAGTGGTGAAATAGGTGAAGGGGATTAAGAGATACAAATGACCAATTATAAAACAAATAAGTTACAGGGACGTGATATATAGCACAGGGAATACAGTCCATATTTTACAATAGTTTGTATGATATGTAATCCATAAAACTAGTGGCTACGTTGTACACCTTAAACTAATATCACTTTGTAAGTTGACTATACTTCAATAATTTTTTTTAAAAAAACCAGTGGGTACAAAGCCAATTGTTTGGCACTATTATGGAAAGTTCGCCCTCCCTATTAGTACTTTCTTCTTTCTTCCTCAGTGACATTACACTCTTGCCTCAGAATTCTAATGTAAAATTCACATAGGTTCAGATGTAAACAGCTAACTACAGGGCTTCATTATCTTGAATTTGCCAGAGGATAAGATGTGCTCCTTCATAAGAGAATATAATTCTTAGAGCAGAGCTTCTCAAGTGTAGAAAACTCTCAGAAACATCTGGAATCCTTATGAAAAAATGCCCTAAATCCTGATGCCTAAATGCCCTAAATTCATTAATTCCTGATCCTGCAGATTCTGAGTCAGTGGGTGTCAGGCGGAGTCAAGGAACCCAGGTAACTGTGAAAATTAACCACCACCTAGAGAATGACTCTTTAATTATAGATTTCAGGCATCAGTGACTAAGTCAAAGGTTCTTTCTGACAAGGCTGGCATCGGATTGTGGTGATAGTTTTTAAATTGTTTACTCTAGGGAATCAGGAGATTAGGCTAATGTGTTTTGTTTGATAATCTTTAAGATCTGGCTTTCAATTTTCTACTTTAGCCAGCTATATAATTAACAAATAGTAAATGATGGATTGCTCCCAGAGAGCTAGTATTGCTTGTCCCTTTGTTGTTGTTTTTTTAAATTAATTTATTTATTTTAATGGAGGCTAATTGCTTTACAGTATTGTAGTGGTTTTTGCCATACATTGACATGAATCAGCCATGGGTGAACATGTGTCCCCCATCCTGAACCCTGCTTCCACCTTCCTCCCCATCTCATCCCTCAGGGTTGTTCCAGTGCACCGGCTTTGAGTGTTTCATGCATCAAACTTGGATTGGTGATCTGTTTCATATATGATAATATATGTTTCAATGCTCTTCTCTCAAATCATCCCACCCTTGCCTTCTCCCACAGAGTCCAAAAGTCTGTTCATTATATTTGTGTCTCTTTTGCTTTCCTACACATAAGGTCATCATTACCATCTTTCTAAATTCCATATTATGGACTAATACACTGTATTGGTGTTTTTCTTTCTGACTTACTTCACTCTGTATAATCGGCTCCAGTTTCATCCACCTCATTAGAACTGATTCAAGTGGGTTCTTTTAATAGCTGAGTAATATTCCATTGTGTATATGTAATACAGCTTTCTTATCCATTCATCTGCCAGTGGACATCTGGGTTGCTTCCATGTCCTAGCTGTTGTAAACAGTGCTGTGATGAACATTGGGGAACATGTGTCTCTTTCATTTCTGGTTTCCTCAGTGTGTTTGCCCAGCAGTGGGATTGCTGGGTCATATAGCAGTTCTATTTGCAATTTTTTAAGGAATCTCCACATTGTTCTCCATAGTGACTATACTGGTTTGCATTCCCACCAACAGTGTAAGAAAGTTCCCTTTCCTCTGCACCCTTTCCAACATTTATTGTTTGTAGACTTTGATAGCAGCCATTCTGACTGGTGTGAGATGGTACCTCATTGGTTTGTTTGTTTGTTTGTTTGCCTTTCTCTGATAACGAGTGATGTTGAGCATCTTTTCCTGTGTTTGTTAGCCATCTGTATGTCTTCTTTGGGGAAATGTCTGTTTAGTTCTTTGGCCCGTTTTTTGATTGGGTCGTATATTTTTCTGATATTGAGCTGCATGAGCTGCTTGTATATTTTTGATATTAATTATTTGTCAGTTGCTTCATTTGCTATTATTTTCTCCCATTATGAAGCCTGTCTTTTTACCTTGCTTATAGTTCCCTTTGTTGTACAAAAGCTTTTAAGTTTAATTAGGTCTCATTTGTTTATTTGTGCTTTTATTTCCATTACTCTGGGAGGTGGGTCATAGAGGATCTTGCTGTGATTTATGTCAGAGAGTGTTTTGCCTATATTTTCCTCTAGGAGTTTTATAGTTTCTGGTCTTATGTTCAGATCTTTAATCCATTTTAAGTTTATTTTTGTGTACAGTGTTAGAAAATGTTCTAGTTCCATTCTTTTACAAGTGGTTGACCAGTTTTCCCAGCACCACTTGTTAAAGAGATTGTCTTTTTTCCATTGTATGTTCTTGCCCCCTGTGTCAAAGATAAGGTGTCCATAGGTGCAGGAATTTATCTCTGGGCTTTCTATTTTGTTCCATTTTGATCTATACAGAAATTGATCTATATTTCTCTCTTTGTGCCAGTACTGGACTGTCTTAATGACTGTAGATTTGTAGTATAGTCTGAAGTCAGGCAGGTTGATTCCTCCAGTTCCATTCTTCTTTCTCAAGATTGCTTTGGCTCTTTGACGTTCTTTTGTATTTCCATACAAATTGTGAAATTATTTGTTCTAGTTTTCAAAAATACCATTGGTAGCTTTATAGGGACTGCATTGAATCTATAGATTGCTTTGGGTAGTATACTCATTTTCACTATATTGATTCTTCTGATCCATGAACATAGTATATTTCTCCATCTGTTTGTGTCATCTTTGATTTCTTTAATTAGCGTTTTATAGTTTTCTATATATAGGTCTTTGGTTTCTTTAGGTAGATTTATTCCTAAGTATTTTATTCTTTTTATTGCAATGGTGAATGGAATTGTTTCCTTAATTTCTCTGTTTTCTCATTGTTAGTGTATAGAAATGCAAGGGATTTCTGTGTGTTAATTTTATATCCTGCAACTTTACTACATTCATTGATTAGCTCTAGTAATTTTCTGGTGGAGTCTTTAGTGTTTTCTATGTAGAGGATCATGTCATCTGCAAACAGTGAGAGTTTTACTTCTCCTTTTCCAATTTGGATTACTTTTATTTCTTTTTCTTCTCTGATTGCTGTGGCTAAAATTTCCAAAACTATGTTGAATAGTAGTGGTGAGAGTGGGCACCCTTGTCTTGTTCCTGACTTTGGGGGAAAAGCTTTCAATTTTTCACCATTTAGGATAATGTTTGCTGTGGGTTTATCATACATGGCTTTTATTATGTTGAGGAATGTTCCTTCTATGCCTGCTTTATGGAGGGTTTTTATCATAATTGGATGTTGAATTTTGTAAAAGGCTTTCTCTGCATCTATTGAGATAATCATATGGTTTTTATCTTTCAATTTGTTGATGTGCTGTATCACATTGATTGATTTGCAAATATAACCTTTCAAAACTGAACCAGGAAGAAATAGAAAATCTTAACAGACCCATCACAAGCATGGAAATTTGAAACCAAAAATCATCCAGCAAACAAAAGCCCAGGACCAAATGGCTTCACAGGTGAATTGTACCAAAAATTTAGAGAAGAGCTAATACCTATCCTACTCATACTCTTCCAGAAATTGCAGAGGAAGGTAAACTGCCAAACTCATTCTATGAGGCCACCATCACCCTAATACCAAAACCAGACAAAGATGCCACAAAAAAAGAAAACTGCAGGCCAATATCACTGATGAACATAGGTGCAAAAATCCTCAACAAAATTCTAGCAAACAGAATCCAACAACATATTTAAAAGATCATACGTCATGACCAAGTAGGCTTTATCCCAGGGATGCAAGCATCCTTCAGTATTTGCCTGTACCTTTAATTTGAATATCACTATGGACATTAAATGGTTTTCCAGGTGGTGCTAGTGGTAAAGAACCCACATGCCAATGCAGGCAACATAAGACCCCCTAAAGAAGGAAATGGCAACCCACTCTGGTATCCTTGCCTGAAGAATCCCATGGACAGATGAACCTGGAGCGCTACTGTTCATGGAGTCACAAAGGGTCAGACATGACTGAAGTGACTTAGCATGCATGCATGGACATTTAAACAACTTCTGTTTAAGACCAAATCATGTATCAGTTAGAAGCTGCTGCTGCTGCTAAGTCGCTTCAGTCATGTCCGACTCTGTACGACCCCATAGATGGCAGCCCACCAGGCTCGCCCGTCCCTGGGATTCTCCAGGCAAGAATACTGGAGTGGGTTGCCATTTCCTCCTCCAATGCGTGAAAGTGAAGTCGCTCAGTTGTGTCTGACTCATGGACTGCAGCCCACTAGGCTCCTCCATCCATGGGACTTTCCAATCAAGAGTACTGGAGTGGGGTGCCATTGCCTTCTCCACAGTTAGAAGCTAGCCCTTTTAAAATAAGGCATTTAAAAACAAACTTGTGCTGGAAGTTAGCATCTTAATTTTAGAAATGGAGAATAAGGGTGAAAACAAAACTGACAATTATGGGAGCAAATTGAGTATGACCTGGGAATGATACAGTGTCTCTTGGGATAATTCCCAAGAGAATGGCTGGGAAGAATTATTGGCTGGGAAAAATTATTACTAGGGAATCTGGGCTTATTTTTCTGTTCTAAGATTTGGATCACTGAATTTAAACTTTATGTCATGAACTGTAGGTGACAGAGTTACTTTCCCTTCAACATTCATCAAATATTAGAGTTTGACCTTGTATGAGACTCAGGGAGATGTGGGTAAGAGAACTATTCCACTTTGCATTCGTAGTTTCAAGAACTTCAAGAAATAAATGGTAAAGAAAATGCAAACATGCCATGTCATCATTTTGTTTGCTTACATAGTCCAAGCAATTTAGAATTAGAAAATATGTCACATTCAACTCTCCCCTAAGGGAAATACCCTATTAAGATTGAGTGGTTTTATTGTTCATTATTATTGTTTTATGAGCATAAACTTCATTAAAAGAGTGGAAATAAAATAACATTGGGATTGTTCTTTATATAACCAAAGACACATGGGCTCTGAACTGGCTACAATTAACTTTGTCAGCTTGGGCAAGCTTACTTCACCTCTAGCTTGCAGCTTCCTCATCTGTAGAATGAGGGAGTTAGACTAGACAACTGTTAGCATGCTCTGTGGCTGCAACATGGTGAGAAGTGGCTTGACCTGACTCCTGGTGCAGGCAGGATGGTTGGCAGTGAGGATCAGTTGTTCATAGAATTTGTACGAGGATATGTTTATACATTTTACACAAATGCACTGTATTACCAGGACAGATCACATTTTACAAAAGCTTTAGCAGGCATGTTAACTCTTCCTAGCACTTTGCTTACATTAATTCATTTAATACAACAAAACTATAAACTATGTACTATTAATAGTGTCATTTCCATTTTACAGACAAGGACATTGAAGCACAGAGAGGTTAAACAATAAGCCCTGAGTTACCCAGCTAGTAACTGGCAAAGCCAAGGTTTGGATCCAGACTGTGAGGTTCCAGGGAATTTGGATGCTTAACCACTGTGCTGTGTCAACTCTCGGCTGGGCTGTGTGAGGAACTTGTTTAGATCTCATTGCTAAAACTGCATGTGGGTGTGCTGAGGAGGGGGACTGGCTAAGAAACTGATGTGGCATCAATAACTTTATTGAGAAGTTAAGCCAGGGTTGCTGAAGCAGAAGTGCAATGTCTGTTACAGGAAACCAAAATGGTAGCTATACCAGGCACAGCCACACTGATGCCTAACAGCTGTCAGGAGCCCTTTCAAGGCTGGGAGTAGTGAGGAGCTGATCCCAACATCCAATCTGATGATGCCCCCAATTTCATGACCCTTCATAGGTCCTTCATGAACTGCTGCATTTGTAAACATACCGAGACCACCAAAACTGCTGTTTCTCTGGCTTATAAAATAAACACACAGTATGCCTATGATTATGTATGCTTTCCCCCACTCAAAAGTTCAGGCTAACTTAAAAAACAGCATTGACAGTGATCAGTCTAGTGTTGGTCTTACTATAATGGAATTCTTTTCATGTTTTACTGTTAATTGGGCATGAATGCTAAGTCACTTCAGTTGTGTGTGACTCTTCGAGACGCTATGGACTGTAGCCCACCAGTCTCCTCTGTCCAAGGGATTTTCCAGGTAAGAATACTGGTGTGGGTTGCCATGTCTTCCTCCAGGGGGTCTTCCCAACCCAGGGACTGAACCCATGTCTCCTGTGCCTCCTGCATTGCAGGCAGATCCTTTACCTCTGAGCCACTGGAAAAGCCCCACTATTAACTGTATTTCACATTAATTTCTGAATCATGAGCTTGTATGCTAAGGGTCTTTCTCTTCCTCCTTTCAATATTATTTCTTAGGAATGACTGTTGAATTTTACTAAATACATTTTTGGTACTTTTCAATATTGTCATATCTCCTTTTTTACTCTATTACTTTAATATTAATATTTAATGAACATTTCTATTATTGAACTGTACATACCTTTCATAACAGAGCATGTTGGGCTACTTTAAAATAGGGATATTATTACAATTTTGTAAATACAGAGACAATGTAACTTAATCTTACCAAACAAAACTGAGCTAACCTATAATACAGCAAAAACGGCTGAAACAATCTCAGAATCATTTTTTAAATGATTTTCATTACATGCGCATTTCTTCTTTTGTTTGTCAAAGGTTCATTTCTTAGTAAATTATTTCCATAGTCACTAAATATTTAGATCCACAAGACAAAGTGAAGTATACTAATTCTGTGAGAATTTTGCTCTTAGGAGATTCTTAACTAATGGAACCTCAGCTTAGAAGATTACCTCTCTGCACAGGAAAATTCAAGATGTGAGAAGCGATAGCTCATAAGTATACAGGCTCATCCATCATTTTTTAAGAGAGATTAGACTAAAGGGAAAAATCAAATTTCCCCTCAGTTCAGAGGTAGGTTTTCTGTGAGATTAATGCTTTGGTTAAAGATCTCCTTTGCTCCTAGAAAACAGATGAAAAAAAGCACTAAAGCAATTGGTTGTGACAAGAACAGAATCCTTATCTTTTCTGGACACAGTGGGCAGAAGAAGGTGGGTACCTGCTTTCTTTGTGGAAGATTAAGTGATTTTTAAAGGTTGAGAAATTGGAAAGCTCCCTCTGAGAACTCCAGACCTGAATATGAGACAGGATATGCTTCCTTCAAAAAAGAAAGCAGAGCACTCAGCTTGAAAATGTGGGTTTGGAACTCAGAAGACCAAGTCTTCCACTTATTATCCATGCAACTTTAAATAAGTCACCTAATCTCTCAAAGGCCTCAGTTTCTTTATCCTTAAAATGGTGAAAATAACACATTCTCGTAAGGGTGAACCAAACAATGTACTTAGTTCAGTGTCTGGTACAGTATAAGGTACTCAGTGAGTGCATGAATGGTAAATTGCTTCAATTGTGTTTCTTTGCAACCCTGTAGACAGTAGCTCTTCAGGCACCTCTGTCCATGGGATTCTCCAGGCAAGAATACTGGAGTGGGTTGCCATGCCCTCCTCCAGGGGATCTTCCCAACCCAGGGATTGAAATCCCCTCTCCTGTGTTGGCAGGCAGGTTCTTTTTCACTAGCGCCACCTGGGAAGCCCCCAAAGTGCTCAATAAATGTTAAATAAATATACATACATATGCTCACAGGCATACATTATGAAATATTTTTAAAGCTTCAAGAAACAACCAGAATTGCCTTGCTGAGTCTTCTGGTTTCAAGGATACAGCTGAAGAAGTGCTCTGAGACACAGTGTAGGTTGTTAGTCTAATCCAGTTAATCCAGCCTCTATGGGACAAGCAGAGCTGTACCTAAAAGCTTGAAAGCTAGGGGAATGACTCTTGTGAAAACTTACCAAAGGGCCTGTTTTCCCCAGTGAACAGACAGTTTTTATAGCACAGAGGTCTTCCTCCTAGGAGGATATGACTTCTTTCTGGCTTAAAAACTAATGACAAATCTTTGCTATAAGCAAAAGCACACAGAAAGGGAGAGGGTAACATTAAAATATTCTGCCCCCACCAAAATTCAAACATTAGTATATTTAAAATTAAGACTTAACTATTGATCAAATTAAGTATCTATGGATGGAATTAAATGTTATTACTAAATTATGACATATTGGTAAAATGAAATACAGATCAAAATGATTTCAAAGTTAATTTCACCAAATATGACACAGTAAGAAGGCAGCCTGGTCTGTAATGAACACCATACCTGGGACAAGTGGACTCTATTCTTGGCTTCCCCTTTCTGAGTCTGTGGAACACTTCAGAGAAAGTCATCACTTTATTAGCCTTACTTCATTCCCACCTGGGCGAGCTGGGCTGCTGCTGCTGCTGCTAAGTCGCTTCAGTCGTGTCTGACTCTGTGCAACCCCACAGATGGCAGCCCACCAGGCTCCCCCATCCCTGGGATTCTCCAGGCAAGAACACTGGAGTGGGTGGCCATTTCCTTCTCCAGTGCATGAAAGTGAAAAGGGAAAGTGAAGTCACCCAGTCATCTCCGACTCTTCACGACCCCATGGACTGCAGCCTACCAGGCTCCTCCGTCCATGGGATTTTCCAGGCAAGAGTATTGGAGTGGGATGCCATTGTCTTCTCCAGGGCGAGCTGGTCAGATGAAGCTAAGAGTTCCCAGACTGCTCTAGAATTCTCCCATTCCAAATTGTGGCAGAGTGGGTCACCCTATATGGCTCAAGTGGAAATTTCCTTTTGATGTTTTACAAGCCAGCTGCCCAGATTCTAGGACAGCCAGAACAAGCCCTGAGAAATTCAACCAGCTCTGAAGCCCCACCAGCCATGGTCCCTGCACCTTGGTTTGCTCATTCATGAAAGCAAGAGATGACCACATTCTTTTCCAGGCCACCTGTGAGTCCTTGCATTTCCACCCTGAGAATCCAAATCTCTTGCCTTTGGGAGGAAAAAAAAAAAAGTGCAATTAGGTTCTGTTTGGAACTGCCAAATTAGAATCAAAATGAATATGAAGAACCAGCATCTGTGAATCTTTTCCTAATGGATGTATAACTGGGTTTAAAGTTTCTGACACATTTAGACTGAATGCTAAGTCACCCAACCATCTGGCTCTAGGACAGTTATGCAAAGGGCTGCTCCCCACCTGTGCATGGAAAGCATTTTTATTAACATCCTGCTGGGCAGGCGCATGCATAAACAGACACTGTGATTGGTCCAAGGTCAAAAGCCAAAAAGATTTGAAAAACAGTTGGACTGGGAGAACAACCAAATAAAACCTGTTTCTGGTGAAAATTATGTCTGTGAAGCAGCAAGGTGGAAGTAAAGAAAAGCCAAAAGACTGAAGCAAGACAGTGCAAAGATTAGCCTTTTGCTTAGATTTAAAAGCATAACTATACTGAAAGCTTAACTGTCCTTTCATAAATCCATTTATTTTTCACAATTGCTGGTAAGAGATGACTTCGAAAATGTTCCTAATCCTGGATATGGTCATATTAGCACTGCTAGTCACCATCACCTGACTCTGTTTTTACCAGTTGTCCTTTGCAAAATGTCTGTTTGCCTGCAAAAATGTAACCCTTGATATACATATCAGTTCAGTTCAGTCACTCAGTCATGTCCGACTCTGCGACCCCATGAACTGCAGCATGCCAGGCCTTCCTGTCAATCACCGACTCCCAAAGTCCACCCAAACCCATCCATGTCCATTGGGTCGGTGATGCCATCCAACCATCTCATCCTCTGCTGTCCCCTTCTCCTCCTGCCCTCAATCTTTCCCAGCATCAGGGTCTTTTCAAATGAGTCAGCTCTTCACATCAGGTGGCCGAAGTATTGGCGTTTCAGCTTCAACATCAGTCCTTCTAATGAACACCCAGGACTGATCTCCTTTAGAATGGACTGGTTGAATCTCCTAGCAGTCCAACGGACTCGCAAGAGTCTTTTCTAACACCACAGTTTAAAAGAATCAATTCTTCAGTGCTCAGCTTTCCTTATAGTCCAACTCTCACATCCATACATGACCACTATATCAGTTCAGTTCAGTCACTCAGTCATGTCCAACTCTTTACAACCCCATGAACCACAGCACATGAGGCCTCCCTGTCCATCACCAGCTCCCGGAGTTCACCCAAACCCATCCACGTCCATTGAGTCGGTGATGCCGTCCAACCATCTCATCCTCTGTCGTCCCCTTCTCCTTGTGCCCTCAATCTTTCCCAGCATCAGGGTCTTTTCAAATGAGTCAGCTCTTCGCTTGACCACTGCTGCTGCTAAGTTGCTCCAGTCGTGTCCGGCTCTGTGCGACCCCATGGACTGCAGCCCACCAGGCTCTGCTCCGCCGTCCCTGGGATTCTCCAGGCGAGAACACTGGAGTGGGTTGCCATTTCCTTCTTCAATGCAGGAAAGTGAAAAGTGAAAGTGAAGTCTCTCAGTCGTGTCTGACTCTTTGCGACCCCATGGACTGCAGCCTACCAGGCTCCTCCGTCCATTGCATTTTCCAGGCAAGAGTACTGGAGTGGGGTGCCTTTGCCTTCTCCATATATATATATATATGATATATATATATATGTGAGATATATATATATGAGATATATATATATAATATATAATTTTCCTTAATTAAATATAGATTTCTATGACTCTCAGGTGTCTGGAAAAAATCTGATTAAAAACAAGATTCCCACCCCCTGTGCTAGGCTGAGACTGATCTGCTTTGTTTATCAGTAGGATGAGCACTTGGATGGTGGTCTACACTCACACACACTCAGCCCATGAAGTACCTCCTTCTCTAGTTTCCTCCACTGGCTTACTGATTCCTTTAACAGGGAACACAAGGAGAAGTATGGCTTAAATTTCGGTATCACTGGGAGAGGTGATGTGATGTGCTCCCTTGGAGTTCAATGAGCCAGAGGACTAATCCCCTCTTCCGTACTTCAAAAATAATTTTAACCTTCCTTGAATATTTCTATATCATCCCAGGAAAAAACAAAACAAAACATTATTCTCCAGAATACTAGAAATAAGTCAGATGTATGTTTGATTTCTCAATACATCAGAGCCCATGAGGTAGGAACAGAGGCTCTCATCAACTTCTGGGCTGTGGCTCAATAGAACAGCTACTATTTACATGATCAACTGCTAATGCCAGGCAATGTTTTCAGTGTTTCTCATCTACTGTCTCATTTAATCTTTATAACACCTCTTCAAAGAGGGCACAAAGGAATAACTCCTGTCTTATAAATGAGGAAAATGAGGCTGTGTTGGGCTGGAGCCGCCCAGAAACAGATGCCTATTTAGGATTAAAACCACAAGAATCTTATCAGGGAAAATGTCTGAATGAGAGTAAAGAGGGAAAGAGCTGGGAAGCTGAGAGAGCCAAGGAACCGTGAGCCGATTCTGTCCTGGGTGAAGGAGAGAGGGAAAAAGCACCCCAGACTGCTGTGGAGTCAAAGAATGGTTCCCCGGGGTCTTCAGGATGGTCAACCAGGGAGCTCCATGAGCCAAGGTCACCAAGGTGTCCCTTTTTTCCTGGGGTTGTGTCCGCCTTGTGATGGCTTTTAGGCCCTGGGACCCTGCGTTAGTTATTCTCCCCAAGGTAGGGGGTCTGCAAGACTCCTTCTCATGGCTGCCCACTCAGTCAGCTTAATCCGCTCCAGATCTCACAGCTAGCTAGCGGCAAAGGAATAAGACCTGTCCATCCAAACCCCATTCCCACACATCCGGATATATATGATGAGAAGCCTCAAGGTGCCCCACACTAGGCATAGGCCCCTTCCGTGGTCTGCATCTCACTGCAGCCCCCCCACTCCACAGAGGCAGGCAGGCATCCTGAAGGCGCAGTGACCAGGGAGGGAGCGGGGTGTAAGAGGGAGCCCCTGTCAGAGGCGGGGCCTTGCTACTGCATGCACCGCTCTCCTACTGCTTTAATAATTTGTTATAAAACAAACAAAGCCACCAGGGGAATTGCTGCCAGTGCATAATGGCCTCCTGCTTGGCAATTAAGCCCTGACATTCAGTTTTGCCTCACCAGCCACAGTACTGCTGCTTCCTGCCCTCTGTTCTCACCCACGAGCGTTTGCTGCTGATCAAATTTATTACCCTTTGCAGCAGATCTTGACATTCTCTTCCTTTTCAGCCTGGTGGCGAAGATGTGGAGAATATCATTTTTAAGCTACCTGTTCTTTCCAAGCTGGCATTCACAGGGCCCACAGAGAAACACAAGCAGATTTAAATAAAGCACAAAAGCTCCAAACGTTTAGGCTGGTACGAAATACCAGTCGTCAAGGGATTCACTAGTGAGACAACCTTTTTGAGCGGAAAAGGAAGCAGAGACTTGTGAAAGTCCCTTTCATGTTATGCTTCCCTAGTGATCACTTAACACATTCAAGTCCACAAGCCTGGACTCAGCGTTGTTGTCCTGTGACATCTCACAGGATCACTCAGCTCAGCCTAGCAGGATTAACCCTCTAGACCTGCAATCATATTTCAATTCTTTCATCAGTAAAGGGTGTTTCCCGTACCACCTGCATTTCCTTGGTAGGTTCAGACCATTAAGATACTAACTACTCCCTAGAAGTGGCTACTTTCTTAGAAGCCCAGGGACTTAGAACTGTGTGTATGTTAGCCCAGGCTCTGAAAACTACATACCTGTTCTCTTGGAAAGAAAGAATAGTGAGTGGCACTTTCCATAAGTATAGCCAGTGTTTGAAATGTCTGTGCAAGAGCTAGGATGACGAGCTCCCAAGGTCTCAATTCCCTCATCTTTATGTAACTTGAAGGCAATAAAATACATGTTCTCACAATGGACTCTGTGATAACCAGGAGGTCTCATAAGTGGGCACAAGAAATCCATTATTCCCTCTCATTGCTCCACACCAATCTTCTTGCTCCTAATAACAAGACAACCTGAGTGGTTGTTAAAGGTCCAGCCTTCAGCATCTGCAGTCTCCAGCCCACAGCCACCTTTTCCTCCCCCTCAACCTCTTCATTGCCTCCCTGGTTTTCTCTCTCGTTGCTTTGCTACCCTGTAAGCTAAATTTAACCCCAGCCTGCCCCAGAGATTCATTGTGTCATTGGAAGGAAACAAATCTGTTGTACATTTAAATGCAAACCACCTGGACAGGTTATTATGTGTGTGTGCTAAGTCACATCAGTCGTGTCTGACTCTTTGTGACCCCATGGACCATAGCCCACCATGTCTCTCTGTCCATGGGACTCTCCAGGCAAGTATACTGGAGTGGATTGCCATGCCCTGCTCCAGGGGATCTTCCCAACCCAGGGATCAAACCCATATCTCTTATGTCTCCTGCACTGGCAAGGATTCTTTACCACTAGCGCCACCTGGGAAGATCAAACAGGTTATTACGAATTCACACTAAATTTGAAAAGACATAGGCAATCCTTTCCTGGGCACAGAGGCAAAAAGCCTACGTGTTGCAGAACCAGGGACGAGGAGGAGTTTGTGTGGGAGGAAAGGAAGTCATTCACTGAGCATCGAATAATGCCAGGAAGTACACTACGTGTTCTGCTCTTTAATAAATTATTATGTCATTCTTTCAGAGTTCAGAAGCACTTTGTACATTTTCACACAATGCAAACACAGCCAGCTCTACAAAATAAAGTCAGCTGTATTCATATCACCCCACCACCACCCTCTTCTTCTAAAATCAGCATCCACGATGGTTTTGTTGTATTGATTCAACAAATATGTGTTGATTATCCACTTTTTGTCAGACCCTATTATGACAAAGGTGTGCTTTTGGTGTGCCAACTAAAGAGACAAAAATACCTGCCTTCCTGGAGCTTCCATTCTAGTGGAGGAAGACAAACAATTTAAAACTAAATAAGTCAACAAACATTATATCAGAGATGATAAGCACAATGGAAAAAAACAGAACAGGAAAGGGGATAGAAGGAACTAAGAGAGATGTGGGTAGAAGGCAGGTGAACAGTTTTGAATAGCGCCAGTAGGAAATAAATGGCTTGCTGACAAGTCGGCACTCAGGTGAGTATATGATGTTGATGAAGTGAGTGAATACATCTTTCTCTAATTTTCCCAGTTCTCATAAATATTCCAAACATAAATGCATGCATATGGCTTGTCTTAATGCTCTTTACACAATGGGATTGTATTATACTATACACATTCCTTTGCAATCTATGTTTTCACCTGAAAAGTAAGTCAACGGGTAAAAAAACAACTCTCTAATTCATTCCTTTTAATAACTACATAATTTTTCATAGTTGTGTGTACCATACTTTACACATATGTTCCTCTGAAGATGTACTCAAGTTATGTGCAGTGTCCACACTCTGTGTGATCCTCTGAAAATGCAAGCAACGTTGTGAAGTTTTCTAGGCTTTATTTGTTCATGCCAAAGTTCTAGATACTTTCAATATTCTATCTATTTTATTCAGGACAACTTAACTGAGAGCTAGGTTTAGTCTCTACTTTTCTGGAAGCAAAGAAGCAGACATTTGGAAGAGTTAAGCTGGTTTCATGCGGCCATTTAGCTACTGAATAGGAAAACAAAGATTTAATTTCAGGACAGTATGGGGTCAAAAATTCTATGTTCTTTCCAAAATCATACCAGGTCTCACAGCTGAGGACAGAGCAGCAGTACCATCCCCAAGAAAGTAAGTAGAGTAAGAGCAATGAAGTCCATTTCTCATAGCTCTGAATTTATTTAACTTAAAGACTGCCATTTATTTTGAAACTATTCCCTTCCTGTTTCTGGTGATAAATAGACTTGCTTTAATGAAATAAGGTGATAGTAGATGGTGGACAAAAAAGAAAAAAAAAAACATTTTCAGTTCTAGCTTGGTTCTGCAACTATACCTACTTTAATGTTCCATGAACCCCTGGAAGTACTGGAGTAGAGAGTACTGGAGGCAGTTCCCTGGTCTAGGTAGCCAGACCTGAGCCCCTCCCAAGTTGTGCCTCAGTCTATCTAGTCTGTAAAATGGGAATCATAATACTTCTCAACTCCATACTTGTAGCCTGTTTTTATTTTGCTTAAGGATAAATCAATGCTTATTTACTGATAGATAATGTCTGAAGAAAAAGATTTAACAAAATCCTATGGATAACAATGTAGTTTTCAAGTTTCGGAAAAAAAATTGAAGCTGAGTAATATTTGGAGTCAAGGACTAGGTAACTCAGCTTATAAAGAATCATAATAGAAAACATTTATTAGAAATTTATCATATTGTCAAATATATATCCGGTTTAATATATTTAGAAACCTTTCTGCTTACTAATTTGATTGAGCTAAGGTTTTTATGAATTTGTATATTTGAACCTGACTTGACTTCCCTGGTGGCTCAGATGGTAAAGCATCTGTCTACAATGCAGGAGACCCAGGTTCGATCTCCGGGTAGGGAAGATCCCCTGGAGAAGGAAATGGCAATCCACTGCAGTACTATTGCCTGGAAAATCCCATGGACAGAGGAGCCTGGTAGGCTACAGTCCATGGGGTTGCAAAGAGTCAGACACGACTGAATGCCTTCACTTCTTCACTTCTAACACTAGATAATGTTGACCTGATGGCATTCAAACATCCCTCCACTAATTCTGGAAATCAATATACTCCCAAAGCTAGAGTGTTTGAAATTGAGATGAAAGAGAAAGAAAGAAAGAGGAAAGAAGGGAGGAAGCAAGGGAAGTACAAGAAAAAATAATTTTAACAGCCTACCATGATTTAAAATAGCCCAATAAAAAGATCACTTTTCATGTACATATGATAAAATAATGCACTGCTAAGAGAAAAATTTATAATAATCTATATGGAACTGCTTGGGTTTCCCAGGTGGTGGTAGGTGGTAAGAACCTGCCCACCAATACAGGAGATGAAAGAGGACACTGATTCGATTCCTGGGTTGGGAAGATCCCCTGGAGGAGGAAAATGGCAACGCACTCCAGTATCCTTGCCTGAAAAATTCCATGGACAAGAAGAGCCTGGTGGGCTACAGTCCATAGGGTTGCAAAGAGTCCAACATGACTGAGTGACTGAGCACATATAACAGCTTGATCTCTTAGTTAGCTGAACAGTTAGATCCCATATTAACACAGCATCAACTTTAAGCAAGAAGCAAGTCATATTAGGAAACTACTCTGGATTTCCTATTTGCTTTGTTATAGTTGTTGTTGTTGTTCAGTCATGTCCGACTCTTTGCGACCCCCATGGACTGCAGCACGCTAGGCTTCCCTGTCCTTCACCATCTCCTGGAGCTTGCTCAAACTCAGGTCCATTGAGTCAGTGATGCCATCCAACCATCTCATCCCCTGTCGTCCCCTTCTCCTCCTGCCTTCAATCTTTCCTGTTTGCTTGCTCTTTAGTAAATAGAAAGTGTGGAGCCCAGGGATCACACTTTCCATTTGACTTTATCAAACTAATGATTTCTCTAGTAAAGAGCTGAATTGACTGAAATCTGGGGAATAATAAAGCCTTGATAGGAGTGACTATAAACCCAGAGTGACAATGCCTCTCAAACACACATATTTCCCCTGAGCATAAAGAAACCTAGAGTGCAAGCTCACCTGTGATTACAACAGAGAAACATCTCAACAAAAGATGTCTAGATGTTCAAACAAAAAGTCTGAAAGCAGTATGTGCCCTGAGAGTTACAGTCTTAACCTGCTCTGTTGGGTGGAGTCAGCAATGTGCCCTGACTCTGCCACTGTCAGACCTGGAGTCATTAAAGACAGAATCAAAATGCGAACTGAAGCAAGAAAGAAGGAACTGATATTGAAGGCATTTCCAGAAGCTCCAGCTGTTGTTATCACTACTGTAAAATTACCACTCAAGCACAGAAGCCCCATGACAGCTGAATTTAGCCCATGCACTATGCAAAAAACCAAGATCCTATATTTAGCATTTTGAAAACATTTTATAACTAGAAAAGCAAAAGCAAAGAAATGCGATAGGCCTGATTTCGTGCTTTTTAACATTTGAAAAGGTAAAATAATCCTGTTTCTGAAAAAAGTTCTAGGTTTTCGGTGTTTACACTAAGACTCTGCCATAGGCCTTACTCAGAAAAGGGGAAATAAACATACCTTACTGTTTTTTTAGAGATTGGGTTTTTTGTGTTAACATGTTACTTCTATATAAACATTAATCTGTATGTTTTATAGGTTTACTATAAATCTGTAACTGTGGAGATACCATGCAACTTGATAACTACTTAAATAGAAAGATTTAAGGGAACAGAGAGATTGCGATTGAAGCAAAGTTAATTTCATATGTGCTTATGTGGAAATGCTATCAGTCTAAGGAAAAATCTATGTCTTCATGATAGATAATGTAAGATAAAGTTTAGATCCTATGCTTCCCAGTTACCTCAATAGTACTAATTAGTCTCAGGAAAATCAATAGTTTAGATGTTGCCAGAAATTTCCAACCTGCTTCAAGAAGATTTCCATAATCCAGTTTCCCTCTTTACTTTGTTGTTGATCAGTTGCAAAGTCATGTTTGACTCTTTGCAACCCCATGGGCTGTAGCATGCCAGGTTTCCCTGTCCTTCACTATCTCCTGGAGTTTGCTTAAACTCATGTCCATGGAGTCGGTGATGCCATACTTAGGCTCCCTTAGAATCTGCAGATGGAAGTCAAATATGGTAGGTTCTCCATTTACCATGTAAGGCGGTGGGTTTCTCTACCACCACTGCAAATAAATTGTATTGGCTTCTTTATTCTCATTTTTTGGTTATAGATTGGTCTACAATCTTCCAGTTAAAAGTATAAGATGCTTATATAACATCTTTAAACAGTTCAAGAGCTCACTATTTTGTATTGCTACAAATTCATGAACTTTGGTCAATGCAGAGAACTAACTGATGTCAATATAAAAAGTGGGGACCAGAAAAACTCCACTCAGCTTCAGAGTGGAAAACTTGCACAATTCAGACAAAGAGACCCTGGAGAAGAGAATGGCTATCCACTCCAGTATTCTTGCCTGGGAAATCCCATGGACTAAGGAGCTTGGTGGGCTCCAGTCCATGGAATTGCAAAGAACTTGACACGCCTTAGCAACTAACACTCTTCCCACACACTTTCACTTTTATTCTAAATGCTAGGTATTGGTTTATGTTATGAATTTTTTCCCAGAAAATAAAGAGTACTCTTAAAATGGTAGTATTTCCCCCTCAGGATTTGAGGGTTTTCAGTTCTCAGTATTGCTTTTGAAAACAAAACTCTTCTTTGGGAAAAATTTTAATAAAGAATCTATGCGACTTCAGGGTTTCTCCTTCTACCCCACAGGGCACAAGGTACTATATATATTGCAAAAGATTTTTTTATGTCTTTCCTACCCAACACAAAATTTAGTTTAAAAATAGCTAGGAATACTAGGGGGAAAATAAAAAGCAAAACAAACACACCCACATAAAATATACCTGTAATTAAATTTTTAAAGGAAAAAAAAAGAATCTTCCTCTCCTATGGTTCACTTTCCCCAAAGTAGCTACAGCAGTATTTCAAGTGGGAAGAAAACAGACTTGGGCCGAACTGGCGTTTTGGTCCAGTGGAGTGGAGTTCCCAGGCTTCTCCTCAGGAAGAGCCTGTGTCTGCCCTCATTTCAGGCAGGACTTTTTTTCGCCTTCCAAATTCAACACTGGATTACTGAGAAAAGCTATTTGTGCTAATAGACTGACCTTTCTACAGTTTGCTTTACATTTCTGCAGAAGTAGGAACCATTGCAAATGTTTGTTAAGACCTAATTTTACAACATACATTATACAAAGCACTCTATTCTGTTTAATTAAGTCACCTCTGTGTTCTCGGGTTAGCTAACTAGGACAGCAGGAACCTATCAAGGTATCAGTAGTTCAGATTACTGGCACCCAAAGATTTCCAACTGTGTTCTGGGTCACACACACAACTTAACCTTCAATTAAAACCAGGTCCCTTTCCCTGAAAAAAAAAAAAAAAAAAAAGAAACCTCTCCTAGTGGGATCTGTCATTTTTTACCTCTCAGCAACATCTTGATTGTTTTCTTAAAAGAACATGCAAGAGTATAGATGTAAATCTATAAATTCAAAAACTGTTTCTCATGAGAACCTGTAAGAGCTCTGAAAATTGCATGCAAATGAAATAGAGAAAAAAATAAGCTCTTGTTGATTTCTTTTTTCTTCAGTAGCATGACGGTATGCACATTATAATGGAGCCTCTTGTATTCAAATTGACGATCCTGATGTTTCAAGCCAAACCCATGAAATACTGTCTTTCAGTAATGATGCTGCTGCTAAGTCGCTTCAATTGTGTCCGACTCTGTGCGACCCCATAGACGGCAGCCCACCAGGCTCCCCTCGTCCCTGGGATTCTCCAGGCAGGAACACTGGAGTGGGTTGCCATTTCCTTCTCCAATGCATGAAAGTGAGAAGTGAAAGTGAAGTCGCTCAGTCGTGTCCGACTCTTAGCGACCTCATGGACTGCAGCCTACCAGGCTCCTCGTCCATGGGATTTTCCAGGCAAGAGTACTGGAGTGGGGTGCCATTGCCTTCTCCAATGATATCTCTTCCTTATTGATAAATGTTCGAATCTGAACGGTCTTGCTTTTCCCCCCTCACTATTGTAAGTCCTTTGCTTCTGAGAAACTCTATGAGATTTTAAATATTTATTTCATCCATTAGGCCACTGTTGGTTTGTTCATTTGTTTGCTTGCTTTGGTAAAATATGCATCATAGAAAATTTACCATTTTATGTGTATGGTTCAGTGTTGTGTAAACATCACTGTCATCCATCCTCAGAACATTCTCCCCAAACTGAAACTTCACCCATTAAACAATTACCATTCTACTTTCTGTCTCTGTGAATTTGACTGTTCTAGGTATGTTATATAGGTGGAATCATGCTGTTTTTGTATTTTAGTGTCTGGTCTCTTTCATTTGGCCTAATGTTTTCAATGTTTCTCCATGTTGTAGTGTGTGAAAGCTCCATCCCTTTTTAAGTTTGAATCCTATTTCATCTTATGTACCACATTTTTTTATCTATCCATCCATCAGTAGTCATTTGAATTGTTTCTATATTTTGGCTTCTGTGAATAATGCTGCGGTGAACATTGGAGTACACATATCTGTTTGAGTCTCTGCTTTAAATTGTGTGTATGTACCCAGTTGTGTCCAAATCTTTGCAACCATGGACTGTAGCCCGCCAGTCTCCTCTGTCCATGGGATTTCCCAGGCAATAATACTGGAGTAGGTTGCCATTTCCTTCTCCAAACAACTGGAAATAACACAATGATAGCTACAAGTCAGTTCCTTTTTTTTTTTTTCACCTTTATCCCACCCACCCATACTTTATTAGACTCTACCTCTAATAAATCTTATTTTGAAAAGTAAGGAAGTGGTAGCTTTAAATTTTTACTTTGAAAATCTAATAAAAAAGACTATATTTGGTTTTGTAATTCCTTTTTTCCCTGAGAGCTGATATTCTGGTAGCCTTGGGCTTTCTGTCTGCTATTTTGTTATTATTGTCATCAATTTCCAGGCTAGAAATGAAAATATATTGTGCAAAGGTACATAATATAATGATCCTGAACTTTACAATAATTGCTTTTATGTGTCCTTCATAGATCTTTCCCTCTAATATATATATATAACCTAAGTTACCAAGATTTTAAAATGTAAAACTCCTTCTAGAAGCTCCTCATCACACTTCAAATAGCTTTCTGTTGATTAGTATGGAGACTGTTAGTTGAGCTGTCTTTGGTAGAAATGTTGCCAACTATGCATATTTGCTGCAGAATGGCCACAATTCATGAATAGCTTACCACTGCCCATAATTTGACACTTGGAATTGAGTAAAATCAATTACTTTTTTATAGTTCATGATATTTTAAAATTATTTTTGATGCCTAAGATTTTAAAAGCCATGTTAAACTAAAGCATATGTCCTTTTAAAATCCCAGCAATCTGTCATTTAATTGACTTGCTTGCAACTTTTTTATGCAAACAGCGAAAATGAATAAGAGGATGTGAGTTCTCTGCAGTATATCACATCATTTTCTAACATTTAATGGATGTGACTTTACAAATATTTTAGGACACAACATAGCTTTTAACTTCACTTTATTTTGCTTGTACAATTAAAGTATAGAGCTGGGTGCACAATTTAATAATGTTGCTTCTTCCCCTCCCGTAGTCTCAAATTGGATGACTAAATTCTTTCACACAGTGGACATTTGGTCTATAAAACTATGCCTGGAAGCCAAATTCTCATGAGACTGTATACAAGTGATGTGGGTTTTAGATGCAATCTGGATATCATCGCTGCCTTTATGACTAGGTTAGCTTTCCTAAGCTCAAAATCATGGGTGAGCCTTCAGTTACACACCTAAAAGGATATAGTTCTCAAACACCGAGAGCACCAAGAAAGGGAATCTCAGAGTCAAGTGGCAGTAAACACTCAAACTCTCTAAATCAGCTACTATAAAAAGCATGAGGACAGAGTCTGTGTCTAAACTGTGTTAGCTAAGCATAAGATTTAGTATCGTGACTTGAATGCAGTAAACACTAAAATCATAATATGATAGAGTTCTTTCCTTCTATCACTTAACAAAATACAATCCATCAAATGTACGGTGACTATCTACTGTGTGTCAGGCACATGCCCAGCACCAAGATAAGATGGATGATATAGAGTCTGCCATCAAAGGGCTCACAGTTTAGCGAAAGAGACAGGCATATAAATAAATTAACTACAAATACATGCTATGTGCTAAAAGAGAAGCAGGTAGAAAGTGCTATAGGTACCCAAGTAAGATAGCAACAGATTTATCAGCAGCAGCAGCATCACTACCGCTATCACTATCCATGTTCTACATTTAGGAGTAAAAATTATCTCAAATATTAAGATTAGAATGTAACTTTATAGCTTTTCCAATACTTATAATAAGAAGGTCTGCATACATGCTCAAATACACCACAGTGTGTGCTATTTTATATGGCACTAAATGTTCTCCTCATGCCCCTCTTGACCAGTGATACTTGTGGAAGATACAGTTGTGATAATTGTTAGTAAGATAGATGACTAGGTATCATTTAATACCTTAATCTCATGATGGAAGATGTCATGTACTCTAAACAATGCACCCTTTCACAAAATATTCTTCCTGACAAACAGAAAAACTGTGACTATCCCTCATCTCAGCTTTTACCTATGAGAGTAGTACATGAAATATTCACAGATCATTTCCAGATATTACATTTTTAGCAGCTCAAGCTTAAACCATACAAGTAATTGCCCCGGAGGAAGCTCGATTCCACTTTGACTCAATAATTTTTCAGAGTTCAATTTTGGCTTCCTCATTACTTCACTTTTCTTTCAATCCAACCCCCTACCTCCCGACAGCAACCTGCTGCTCTGACTCCAAGTGGTAGAATTTGATTGGGGATCTTTTCAGAGCCTGCCATTATCACTCAAGATTAGCTTGGAAGCTGTTACAATTGGGTGAAATAATATTTTAACTCTCTCCCTGTCATCCTCTATTATTGTGATCCTAACTAGTGTAGAAAGTGGCATTTCTCAATTTGATCAGGGAAGAGAGAAAATAAGGCTAGAGACAGATTAAGAGTTATATAAACAGATTTAGAATATCATAAGTGGGTGGTAAGGTAGTTAACATTTAACAAGCACCAAATAAGTGCCAGACACTGTGAGGAGGTATGTATATAGCATACATCACATTAAAAAATCTTGTGAGGTTAGAATTTGTGTCTATAGTCTAACAGAAGATGAAAATTGAATCTCAGAAAGTCATTAAGCTATTAAATGCTCAGTACAAAATTCAAAACCAATGAGAATAGTGAATGAATGGCAAGTTCAAATGGAGTGATGTGGCATATGACAGCTTGAAAAGTCTGAATCTGAACCTTGGGAAGCACAATATTAAAGTAAGAAACTGGTTTCAAGTAGACAGAAGTTGAGGAGAGAAATCACCAGTTGCTAGAGTTCTCTAGTTCTCTGACTCTTCTTTAAAATAGGATTTATGATGATCATAAATTAAAGAATCAGAGTAGAGGTAAGAAGCAAAGATGACAGTTCAGTGTTCTACTAGATTGGCAATGGGGGAATTACTCTTACATAATCTAGGTATGAGTTAGAGCACCAAAAAAAAAAAAAAAAAAAAAAACAAACCACCACATTCAGAAAAGTAAGATCATGACATCTGGTCCCATCACTTCATGGCAAATAGATATGGGGAAACAGTGTAAGCAGTGACAGACTTTATTTTGGGGGGCTCCAAAATCACTCCAGATGGTGACTGCAGCCATGAAATTCAAAGACGCTTACTCCTTGGAAGAAAAGATATGACCAACCTAGACAGCATATTAAAAAACAGAGACATTACTTTGGAAAAAAAGGTCCATCTAGTCAAAGCTATGTTTTTTCCAGTAGTCATGTATGGATGTGAAAGTTGGACTATAAAGAAAGCTGAGTGCTGAAAAATTGATGCTTTTGAACTGTGGTGTTGGAGAAGACTCTTGAGAGTTCCTCGGACTGAAAGGAGATCCAATCAGTCCCGCCTAAAGGAAATCAATCCTGAATATTCATTGGAAGGATTGATGCTGAAGTTGAAACTCCAATATTTTGGCCACCTGATGTGAAGAACTGACTCATTTGAAAAGACCTTGATGCTGGGAAAGATTGAAGGCAGGAGGAGAAGGGGATGACAGAGGATGAGATGGTTGGATGGCATCACTGACTCAATGGACATGAGTTTTAGTAAACTTTAAGAGTTGGTAATGGACAGAGAGGCCTGGCATGCTAAAGTCCATGGGGTCGCAGAGTCAGACACAACTGAATGACTGAACTGAACAGAATCTGTCCATGAAGATGTTTGTTAGCTTGGAGAAAAACAGCCACTAGTTAGTGACTATGGGGCTTCCCTGGTAGTTCAGACAGTAAAAAAATCTGCCTGCAATGCAGGAGACCTGGGTTTAATCCCTGGGTTGGGAATATCTCCTGGAGAAGGGAATGGCAATCCACTCCGGTATTCTTTGCTTGGAGAATTCCATGGACAGACCATGGGGTTGCAAATAGCTGGACATGACTGACTGACTTTCACTCACTCATAATGAAACCACCTATGGATGACTGGTGTTAATGACTCAGTGGGTAGCCAAAATGTACTTTCTAAATGTGTAAGAAACAGTCAGGCACACAAAAATCTTACAGAAATGAAGTGACCTTGATGCTGGATTGGAAACAAAATTGGATTCTTCATTAATAAGCAACATCACAGACTTGCTAATGACCTCGGGCAGATCATTCAAACCCCACAATACTGTGTCCTTATCTGTACAACAGAATGGTTGTATCTGCCACTAATATATCACAGAGAAGTTGACTTTTTAAAAAATCAATTATTTTATAAGGGGGAAACTTTCAGTATAAGATTTTTGCATCAGGTCACTGACTAGTCAAAAATATATTGTGATGATTAATCTTATGTTTCAATTTGGCTAGATTATAGGGAACAGTTGCTTAGTCAAACACTAATCTAGACATTCTGTAAAAGTATTTTTAATACATGATTAACATTTACAATAAATTGCTTTAAGTAAAGCATAAGTGGGTGGGCCTCATGCAATCAGATGAAAGCCTGAAGAGCAAAGACTGTTTCCTGAAGAAGAAAGAATTCTGCTTTCAGACTGTGTTTCTTACCCTTCAAAGTCAAGGCTACAACACCAGCTTTTACTTCCATTTCCAGCCTGCCAGCTTGCCGTATGGATTTGAGACTTGGCAGCAGCCATAATCATATGATCTTCAAATCTCTCTAGATATAATACATATATAGATATAACCTATTATCCTGTTGATGTTACTTCTGTATTTTGAGTTCTTTGCAAAGATATTTTTAACTCACAGTACTCTAAAGTTTTTAATATCTTTTCCCCCTGATTTTATTAAGTGCTCTGCTTATGATGTTTATTTCAGTGATCAGCAATTATTAGGAATATACCTAGTTCAAAAGAAAGTAAATAAAAATGAAACATCAATTTTTATACATCTATGAATCAAATTTGAAATTCACAGAAACTCATGGAAATAGTGAGTACTTTATCATTTAGACAGAGAAGATTTAATCATGTATTAGAAGATAATATCCAAATGAATAAATTTTATTTTTGGCAAGTAAAATATTCCATAAAGTTTTGAAATAAAAAGTAATTTCCATTTTCTATTGAACAATGCCACATATCTAGCTGAAGATTTATATTACTGATGTCTCAAATGCACTAGCAAGCCTTTTGTTCACTCAAATATTTGCATCAGCTTGATCAACTTTACTTTCAGCTCAATTCTT
This sequence comes from Ovis canadensis, assembly GCF_042477335.2. Classification (NCBI taxonomy): domain Eukaryota; kingdom Metazoa; phylum Chordata; class Mammalia; order Artiodactyla; family Bovidae; genus Ovis; species Ovis canadensis. Next base: position 61,803,608 of record NC_091262.1, on the reverse strand, counting down.
CTTTGATTTAGCATATGAAAGGAAAATATCTTTTTATTTGATTTAAATGAATTTAAATTTGAAAGAATTTATTTCCTTTTATTCTTTAGACTTGAAAAACTCTGAAATGAGTTTTATTTGAATGAAAATTACTCATTCATTCATTCATTTAAAATCTTAATATTAGGGATTTCTCTGGCTGTCCAGAGGCTAAGACTCTCCACTCCCAATGCAGGGGTCCTGGATTCAATCCCTGGTCAGGGAACTAGATCCCACATGTCACTATTAAGAATTCATATGCTACAACTAAAGAGCCTGCAGGCCACACTTAAGTATCACTAGGTCTTAAATAAAAATAAACATTAAATAAATAAAATTAAACAAAATTTAAAACTTAACAATAATAAGTATCTATTGCAAGTATTGGATCTAGAGGATTCTAAATACCAAGAGTGGGACCAAAAGTCCTAGGCTGTGGTTACTACCCTATAATGCTTATCCTCCCCTTGAGGAGACACTGCACACTTGTAGTCTAATGACTAAGGAATCTGCATCTAATTAAATCTCATGATAAAATGTAGTATCAGTAAGTGCTACAATAATTTGGAGAAGAAATTAATGCATGTTTAGTACGAGAAACAGAAAAGTATCCCCTGGCACCCAGAAGCTTTGCCTGGTATTATCATGCTTTAGTTCTATTATGAGTTTTCTTTGCACTCACAGTAATGCATTGATGACCTCTTGCCAAATATAAACAATTTCACCGAAAATTAACAGCAGACAAGGCCACTCTACATGACTGTGATAGATCAAGACAAAACCAAGACCACTCTGCAAGCATGCCTAAACACAAGCAAAACATGAACATTGTCCAAACCACAAAAGTGACAAAACATTCCCTATCTGGCCAATATGAGTAACTATTATTTCCCCTCTCCTTCTTTTCTTTAACAACGTATTAAAGAAAGCAGGTGCTTTGTCCTGTAGAGCTTCCCATGATAGTTACCCTAAAAAGAGTGACTGCTGCTGCTTTACTGATTTCAGTGGTAGGCTTGAGCTAGCCTAACTTCCTCCTAGAGAAGATTTATTAAGATAGTCAACCATAGCCCAAATCTTGTTAAGTCTTTTCTAATGCCTTCGTTTCCCTTGCTGCTATGGTAATTAACCCAAATTGTTAGTTAATAATAATTAACGCAATAAAGTATATAACACAGTACAAATATGTTTATGGTGGTCTTTGGCTAGAGAGCATTGGAAGTTAAACTCAAGAAAATGAGAGCTCTTTCTCTGTCCTATCTGTAGACTCTGGACCACCAGGTTCCGGACCATTAAAGGACCTCAACAAGTGGCACCCAGAACAGGAGCTTGGTACACGTAGGCAAATTTGGACGAGTGACCTCAGGGCCTATTGAGGCCGGTGAATGGACAGAGAGAGGACCAATTGTTTCAACTAATGACTCTATACATATGCCCCTCCCTAGAACATGAAGAAGCCATCACACCCTGGGGAGGAAGGAAAACTAATTAACATTTCTTTAGTCTATGAAGTCCTTCCATTGTGCCTGGGTCCAGAGAAATTATGCATAATCATCAGAGGACAAACTTGGGCTTTAGTCCTGCCTCCAAAAGAAGACTTTCGGCCATTGCTTGGATTATTTACTACCCTTTCTTTGTCTGTAAACCATGTTTATACTACTGAGACTTTAGGGAAAGAGTTAGGGAAAGAGTTAGGAAAAAACAAAAAACATTATAGAAAGGGTTTACTTATTAAAAAAACTTTACTTATACTCCTGTTCATTGGGACAAATGTCAAACCAAATTAAAAAAATCAATGTTTGTGGCTAATCATACAATTGTTGATTGGGGACCCCATGGTATGTGGTTATCTGATGGCTCAGATGATATTAACTACACTGTGTGTGATATGGAAGGTCACTGACACTACGATGGAACATTACTATGACAAAGGACTTCTTGAGTGGCTTGATGGTGGATTAGCCCCACCTTGTACTAGGATTGTCCTCGATAAACAGAGTGGGCCTGAACGATGGGACATTTGGAAACTTGCTGCTAGCACCAGAGCACCGAAGAACTTGGAACTCGGACCGGACCAGTCGTGGTCATAGTAACTATTTCTTTCACTATAATCAGTCATATTTTATACAGGCCTGTGTCCCACTTCCTTTTGTTATAGCCATAGAAAATTTACAATTTAATAAGACTTTTAAGTTCTATCAGTTGAGTTCAGTTCAGTCGCTCAGTCATGTCCGACTCTTTGCAACCCCATGAATCGCAGCACAGCAGGCCTCCCTGTCCATCACCAACTCCCGGAGTTCACTCAGACTCATGTCCATCAAGTCAGTGATGCCATCCAGCCATCTCATCCTTGGTCGTCCCCTTCTCCTCCTGCCCCCAATCCCTCCCAGCATCAAAGTCTTTTCCAATGAGTCAACTCTTCAGATGAGGTGGCCAAAGTACTGGAGTTTCAGCTTTAGCATCATTCCTTCCAAAGAAATCCCAGGGTTGATCTCCTTCAGAATGGACTGGTTGGATCTCCTTGCAGTCCAAGGGACTCTCAAGAGTCTTCTCCAACACTACAGTTCAAAAGCATCAGTTCTTCGGTGCTCAGCCTTCTTCACAGTCCAATTCTCACATCCATACATGACTACAGGAAAAACCATAGCCTTGACTAGACGGATCTTATTCGGCAAAGTAATGTCTCTGCTTTTGAATATGCTATCTAGGTTGCTCATAACTTTTCTTCCAAGGAGTAAGCGTCTTTTAATTTCATGGCTGCAGTCACCATCTGCAGTGATTTTGGAACCCAGAAAAATAAAGTCTGACACTGTTTCGACTGTTTCCCCATCTATTTGTCATGAAGTGATGGGACCGGATGCCATGATCTTCGTTTTCTGAATGTTGAGCTTTAAGCCAACTTTTTCACTCTCCTCTTTCACCTTCATCAAGAGGCTTTTTAGTTCCTCTTCACTTTCTGCCATAAGGCTGGTGTCCATAACTTGTATTAATTGCAAACTATATACTTGTCTTAATCCCTCTATTTCTTTAAGCTACTCAATTTTTTGTTACTCCTGTTCAATTCAATCATATTGCCTACTACTGGAAACAAATCAAATTTCAGTTACAATATATACATGATAATGCTTCTCTGAATGTACAATTACTGCCAAAAAAAAAAAAAAACCTTTAAAATTTTTTCTAAAAATCTGCCTTCTTCCCCTAATTTGAAATCTTTAGCTGAACAAATTATCCGGGGTAGACTCATGAAGATGGTTTCAAAGTATTACCCACAGTATTGGGTCTGGAACTGTAACTTTGGTGATTGTCTTGATAATTATGTTTGTTGTTTACCATCGCCTTTCTATAAGGTTGGTTAATACTAACCAAACTCATTTGGTCAGGACTTTTTTTTTTACAAATATAATAAAATAGGGGGAATTGTCAGGAAGCATTTAACAGGAGGCTTCCTGTGTGCTGTTTTGGATCTGTCAGGAATTCTCTGTTCCTTATTAATTCCTGAATATTCAGGAATTAAGAGGAGAGGCAAGCCTCTGGGTGGGGTGGGGGTGGGGGGAGTGCAGGTGCTGAGGAATCCAGGCATTTCCTTTGTTAGTTTTTCTCTACGGTGATAAGTACCCTCTTCCTTTTTATGAACCATATGGTAAAAGTGATTATTTACAACTCTCTCTCTCTCTCTAATATGGATCGCCTATGTTTTGTAAGTCTGGAATTTTAATCTTTATCTTTGCTGAGAATAACTACAGTATATATGCCCACACCATGTTGATTAAAACACCTTTGCTCCAAAAACAAGAAAAGAAAATGAGGAACTGTGAGACTGAACTTAACAGATCTTCAACACGTGCCATGAAATTGTAGACAGGAATGATAGGATATATTAGCAACAAAATTTGAAAAAAATAAATCATAACCATGGACTTCAATGGGGCATGTGGGCCTATTCTGAGCGGACAGTCAATTTCTGAAACTCACAGCACACGTGAGTTTTGGAAAAGGTAAAATGTTTACTACATAGGCCAGAGGCGTCCAACAGCAAGTCTCCCAGGTAGCGTAAGTGCCGCAAATAGAAGCCCAGGATGGACAAGCGCCTCTGGGCCTCTTGAGAGTACTAAAAGTAAGACGTTGTGAGAAACAAGTAATGTTAATTATTAATAATTTACCAATGGTGAGGAAAACTGATGAGTGGGTTGCTTGGGAACTAGTCTATGAGTTGCTACTAAAGAAACCAATGAAAAGAGATGCGGAAGCGAGGGGAGGAGAACAGTGAGAACAGAAGCATGTAAGAAGCAGTTGCTCAAATAAATAGCAGCTTTGATGGTTAATTTTATGTGTTAATTTAACTGCGACATGGGGTGCCCAGATTATTTCTGGGTATGTTTTTGAGGGTGTTTCAGATGAGATTACACTTTGTGTTTGTTGTTGTTGTTTTGCTTTTCAAAAAAATGTTTATTTTCCCCAGCAGTGCTAGTGGTAAAGAATCCAGTTGCCAATGCAGGAGATGCACGAGGTGTGGGTTCGATCCCTGGGGTAGGAATATTCCCTGGACGAGGGCATGGCAACCCACTCCAGTATTCTTGCAAGAAAGAATCCCATGGACCAAGGAGCCTAGTCGGCTATAGTCCCTTCAGTAATAAAGAATCAGACACAACTGAGCAATTGAACACACAAACACACATGCACACACATCTATTTGGCTATGTCGGACTGTAGTTGTGGCACACAGGATCTCTTGTTGCACATGCGGGCTTCTCTCCATTGTGGAGCACTGGCTCAGTAGTTGGGTTCAGCATGTGGGATCCTAGCTCCCCAACTAGCAATCAAGCATGCATCTCTTGTGTTGGAAGGTGGATTCTTATCCACTGGACCACCAGGGAAGTCCTGAGACTAGAATCTGAATTGGCGATTCAGTAAGCTAGTGTGTCCTCCCCAGTGTGGATGGGCATCATCGACTCCACTGAGAGCTTGCAGAGAACAAAAGCAGAGGAAGGGAGGACATGACCCTTCCTGCCAGCCTGTGTGAGCTTCTCCTGCCCTTGGGCTGGGATTTACACCATTGGCTTTCCTAGGTCTCCAGCTTGCAGACTGCAGCTCATGGGATTTCTCAGCCTTTATAATCATGTAAGCCAATTTCTCATAATAAATCTCTTCCTGTACATAGCCCCTTGGTTCTGTTTCTCTGGAGAGCCTGACTAAAGCAAAAGCCTTGCTTATTTCTCTTTAAATCCTCAGGCTTCTCATCTCTAAATACAGATAATCTCTACCTTGCTATGATATGAAGATTAAATATATACAGTAGACTTTCAAAAATATGTTCATTTAATTATTCATCCATTCATGTTTGTGTTTAACAAATATTTATTACACCCTGATTGTGGATCAGATTTTGTGCTCAGTAGGTAAAGGAACAACTGTGAAATAGCTTTGGGTTTGAACCACCTCTTTTTCCCACTGCCACTGTACTCCTTTACCTAAACTCCTAAATGATTACCATCCATCTTAACTGGTTTTCTTGCCTTTCATATCTTTACCTGCCCCTAGCCATTTCCAAAACAAAGTGCCAGCCATTATTTCCCAGTTTGAACCCTTTAGAAGTTTCCCCCCTGCCACACACACAAAATACAAATTCCTTGGCACAACATTTAGAACTTTCCACAATTTCTCTCCAATCTATTTTTCTAATCTTATTTCACTACTGTCCTTACATGGGACTCTCATGAAATTAAACATGGCTTCCAAATATGTCACAAACTTTCTGGCCTCATATCTTATATGATTTTCTCTGCTTGGACTGTCCTGCTCTAGATTTGAATGTTCAGATTCTACCCATCTGTTACATGAAATTGTTCTCAAGTTCTTCATCTCTAATTAAGTCCTTCCTCCCTACACTATAACATAAATATTATATATAAATACATATATATCAGAATATATATATATATATCAGAAAGATCATTCTTGTTTCAGTATTTCAGTAAGAAGACCACATTGCAGAGGTTAGACTTCTTCTTTGAGTTTCATTGATATTTCATGCTTTAGACAACAAAGAATTTACACTTGCTTTTCTGTCTGCCTAGAGTCCTCTTGCACTTGTTTTCACAGTAATTAACTCTGATTTTGGGCTTCCTTGGTAGCTCAGTTGGTAAAGAATCCACCTGCAATGCAGGAGACCCCGGTTGGATTCCTGGGCCAGGAAGATCCACTGGAGAAGGGAAAGGCTGCCCACTCTAGTATTCTGGCATGGAGAATTCCATGGACTGTATAGTTCATGGGGTCCCAAAGAGCTGGACGCAACTGAGTGACTTTCACTTTTCACTTTCACTTTCAAATCTGCTCTGCTCCAAATCTCAACTTATTCTTCAATTTCTTGAGGAAAACCTTTGTTCACCCTGCTAAATCAAATCCTTCTATTATCACTCTTACTGTGGTTATAACATTTGTCATAGTTTTTCAGGTGGTTATTTGTTTAAAATCCACTTTCCAAAAAAAAAGTCTACCTTTCATCAAAAGAGACTATGCCTGGCTTTGTTAACAACTGTATGCTGAGTACCTAGCAATGCATCCTTATATGGTTCTTCATAAATAGCTGTTGAAAGAACTAAAAAAAATAATCATAAATGAATTCTATGGCAAAAAAAGGCACACCAAAATCTTCTAGGGCATGCTCTGGGTCAATAGAATTTCTACATTTAAAATATAATGTTATTTGATGCTTATAATTACTAACCAGACCTACAGATAGATTCTGAATCAAAGAAAGATTTGATATATTTTCTTTTATTTAAAAGCCCCTAGATTGGTTATCTGGAGAAGGAACTGGCAACCCACTCCAGTGTTCTTGCCTTGAGAATCCCAGGGACGGAGGAGCCTGGTGGGCTGCCATCTATGGGGTCGCACAGAGTCAGACACGACTGAAGCAACTTAGTAGCAGCAGCAGCAGCAGATTGGTCATATGTTCCAATATTTCTAAGTTAAATGTAACACATGAAATATTACCATATTTTAAAAACATTTTCAATATTGAAATTGAAATAAAGATACTGTCTGTAATTTTAAACAAATATTGCCAACTGATCTTCACAATATATGTCAAGTTCAACCACTTCTTACTTTCTCTTGTGCATTTATTTTAATCCAAACCTCTATTTACTCTTGGCTGGATTTCAGTTGAATTAACTAATCATCCTGTTTTCATTGCATTTTCCTAAAAGTCTAGATCCCACTCGGTAGCATCTTTCAGAATATAGATCAGGTTTATCTTTTCCTGTTCTCAACTACTCTGTGTAAGTCATCTATTGCTGCAAAATAGATAATCTAACCACTAGAGGTATAAAATAGCTACCATTTTATTTTGCTCAGAAATTGTACTGGGCACAATGAAGATTGTTCATCTTTGCTTCCCAGTGAGCCTCAGCTGTGGTCATCTGAATGTCTGGAAGCGGCTGGAACAATTCTGCTAGGGCCATATGTCTGGGGCCTTGATTCTTCTCCATCTAATGTCTGCTGAGGCTGGATTGACCCAGATGACTTCTTCACTCATGTCTGGCAGCTAGGCTGGAATGGATGGAACAGCTAGGGCTGGCTGGGCACCTTATATTCCTCTTCCCATAGAGCTCTCTGAATGATTAGTTTGAACTTCCTAACAACCTGATGATTCCAGAGTTGTCAGACTCCTTATATGGCAGCTGGTAGATTCCAAGGTATCCAGGCTTCTGAGAAGAAGCCTCAAGGCTTCTCATGACCTGTTTTTGTTTCCAAATATCACTTCTGCTGTATTCTATTTAAAAAGTCACTGTGGCCAGCCCAGATTCAAGGGGAGGGAATTAGAGATCTCTCAATGGAGGGATTAGCAAATAATTTGGGGCCATTTTTAGTTGATTACACTTCTCATTTTACTCAGAGTCCTTACTTTTCAGGGTTGTTTGATGCCCTGTACCACCTGTTTGCTGTTACTTTTCCAGTCCCATATTTTATTAATCTTCCCCTTGTTATCCTCCTATCTGTTTCTCAAATGTGCCAGTTATGTTCCTATCAAAGGCCTTGTCATTTCAGTTTTTGATTCATGGCTATTTCCTCTGCCTGGAGTTCTTGTCCCCAGATAACTGTAGAGCTTACTGCATGCTTCGTTCAAGTGTCTACATACATGCTGTCATCTCTACAGAGGTCATCCTTGACCACTTTTGGCACTCCATTCTCCAACTCTTGATTTTTCTGCATTGCACTTATCTACCGTACTATGCTTGTTCTTCTGTATTTTGTATAGCTCACACTCTAGTATGTAATTTTCAGGAGCGCAAACACCCTTTTTATCACTGTAGCCACAGAGCCTAGAGTAGTGCCTGATATTTACCTATGCTCAGTGAATACCTTTTTTCACAAAATAAATGAGTAACTCTTAAAACCAGCTGTCGATCTGATTAATAAAATCCTACCTCTATAGAGTATATACAAAGGGGCTTCCCTGATAGCTCAGTCAGTGAAGAAACTGCCTGCAATGCAGGAAACCAGATTAAATCCCCGGGTCAGGAAGATACCCTGGAGGGAGAACCCCATGGACAGAGGAGCCTAGCGGGCTATAGTCCATGGGGTCCAAGAGTCAGACATGACTTAGTGACTAAACCACCACTATGGAGAATATACTGATATATCTTTCAGTTATTATATATCTGTTGTAACTGAGACTGTTAAGATTTGGGAGTAAAAGTGCCATTCTCAAGAGGCTAGTTGAAGCTGTCACCAAATCAGAACTGGTCCCAAACAGACATGTGTCTTGGGGCATAATTTTATATTGAGGCATAATTGATTTATAATGTTGTATTAGATTCAGGTGTACAGCAAATGATGCAGTTATACATATATTCATTAAAAAAATATGCTTTCCCATCTAAGTTATTACAGAATATTGAGTAGAGTTTCCTATGCTATATAGTAGGCCTTTGTTGATTATATATTTTATAAACAATGGTGTGTAATTGTTAATCCCAAACTCCTCATTTATCTCTCCCCCACTACTTTTCTCCTTTGGTAACCATAAGTTTGTTTTGAAGTTCAATAATCTGTTTCTCTTTTGTAAATAAGTTCATGTGTATCATCCTTTTAGATTCCTCATATAAGTGATATCATATGCTATTTGTCTTTCTCTGACTTACTTCACTTAGTATGGGAATCTCTACAACAATCCATGTTGCTGCAAATGGCATTATTCCATTCTATTTCCCAGCTGAGTAATATTCCATGGTATATTGCACCACATCTTCTGCATCCATTCCTTTAGGTCACTTCCATGTCTTGACTATTGTAAATAACGGTGCTATGAACATTGGGGTACGTGTATCTTTCTGAATAATGTTTTTCTCTGGATATATGCCCAGGAGTGGGATTGCTGGATCATATGGAGTTTATTTTTAGTTGTTTTTTTTTAAATAAATTTCCATACTGTTCTTTATAATGGCTATACCAATTTACATTCCCACCAAGAGTATAGGAGGGTTCCATTTTCTTCACATCCCTTCCACTATTTATGGTTTGTAGAGTTTTTTGATGATGGCCATTCTGATCAGTGTGAGGTAATTACTCAATTGTAACTTTGATTTGCATTCATCTACTGATGTTGCATATCATCAGAACAGACATGTGTCCTGATTCTTTATCTGGTTCATTTAGAGAATATAAAATGCAGTCTAATCAAGACAAATACAAAAGATAAAAAGTCAATATATTTTAGAAGGATAGATGTTCTAAGGCATAATTATTCATGATATTAACAAATAAAGAGATTTAATATACAGGAAAATCACTAATGATATGAACCATTCTTGTAAAACATGCAGCTATAAGGAGTAAGTGGAGAGTGAAAAAAGCTGGCGTAAAGCTCAACATTCAGAAAACGAAGATCATGGCATCTGGTCCAATCACTTCATGGGAAATAGATGGGGAAACAGTGGAAACAGTGTCAGACTTTATTTTGGGGGCCTCCAAAATCACTGCAGATGGTGACTATAGCCATGAAATTAAAAGATGCTTACTCCTTGGAAGAAAAGTTATGACTAACCTAGATAGCATATTTAAAAGCAGAAACATTACTTTGCCAACAAAGGTCCATCTAGCCAAGGCTATGGTTTTTTCTGTGGTCATGTACGGATGTGAGAGTTGGACTGTGAAGAAAGCTGAGCACCGAAGAACTGATGCTTTTGAACTGTGGTGTTGGAGAAGACTCTTGAGAGTCCCTTGGACTGCAAAGAGATCCAACCAGTCCATTCTGAAGGAGATCAGCCCTGGGATTTCTTTGTAGGGAATGATGCTAAAGCTGAAACTCCAGTACCTTTGGCCACCTCATGCAAAGAGCTAACTCATTGGAAAAGACTTTGATGCTGGGAGGGATTGGGGACAGGAGGAGAAGGGGACGACCAAGGATGAGATGGCTGGATGGCATCACTGACTTGATGGACATGAGTCTGAGTGAACTCCGGGAGTTGGTGATGGACAGGGAGGCCTGGTGTGCGGTGATTCATGGGGTCACAGAGTCGGACACGACTGAGCGACTGAACTGAACTGAACTGATAAGGAGTAAGCTTGGTGACTGCTACATTAAAGAGTGTTCTTCAGAATATGATTCTAAAATACATTTAGAGTGCTGATTTTTAGAATGACTTTCATTGTGACTCATCTTATTGGCTATTATTATTGCCTTTTAAATGACCACTTCTATAGGCTAGAGTAATTATTTTGTGCAAGATCTCTAGTGAAGAAGTTTGATTCATTTTCATTTACTATTTACTTTTCTGTGTTTTCTATATTACAAAACTACCTCTGAAAGAGTTATTGGGCAATAATCATTTGAGTCTTGTATGTAACCCTGTATTAACATTGGGAAGGCAATATTCTGTTTCTACTCGGCTGGAAAAACCCTTTTATCATTACTCTGCATGATATATTTAGCCCACATTGGACTGACCAGTCAGGAAATTGTTTATATGAATTCTATGGTCTCTTGCCTGAAGAAAGGGATCAAACTGATTATCTGTGCATTGTATTATACTGCACTGTGGAGCAATGTCTACCAAAAATATATAGGCTATTAAATTCTGGGGTTACTTGCAATTGATGACCTCTAATGTTGATAATATTAATACAATAGATATGTCCATGTCATTGTACTATGCTTGGGATAAAATCTAAAACCTTTCCACCATAAACCAGTGCCTTGAAAAATATAATCTTTGGATCATCTCTCTTAGAATTAGCTGGAATGTTTATTTCAAATGCCCTAATTCAGTTATACTGAATTAGAATCTCTGGGGGTAGGAGCCACAAGTTTACATTTTTACCACCTCCACCTCCACCAGGCAATTAATCATGTACCATTAAAACTACTTTAATATATATTCTAAAAATCACTACTGTATGCCAATGTAGAGATGAGATGGGATAATTTCCCAATGAGATGGGAAATTATGTTCAAACAAGAAGAGAATAAATATGAGTTTAAAAGTCATTATCATTTCTTCTTTTCTCAAGAAAACTTTTAAGCATGTCCTTGCCCCAAGACCTAAAAAAGACAGAGTGGGGGTCGAAGAGACAAGGAGAGGACAAGAAAGGATATCATTTGTGGATCTCTGATATCTGGTAGGACAATGCCCCCTGCCAGGTTGCAAATCTATTACAACATAGGGAACAGCATAACATGGTGGGTTGAAGTCTTGACTTTGTAGTCACATCCTGAATTCAAATCCTGATTTTGTCATTTGCCTTTTAACTTCGCCTTTTGCACTTTCTAATTCATTTTTCATACAGGAGGCAGACTAATACTTTTAAAATATAAATAGGATAATAATCAGTATACCTTTTTACACAATCTTGGTGTTTTCTCATCTCTCAAACTGTTAGAAAAGCCAAACTCTCTTCTGTATATTACAAGACCTACTGAATGATCTGTTTATTTCTTCAGTGCTATCCAAATCCTTTCTCCCATGGTTCACTATCTTCAACTCAAATTAAACTATTTTTATTCCTAGAAAATACCCAGCTCTTTCCTGCTTTAGAAACTTTACACATCCTCTTTCTTCTGCCTGATATGCTCTACAGTAAATCTTTGTTTACATTTTGCCCTTTTATCCACCTTGTCTCAGCCTAAACATTATCTTCTTAGACAAGCCTTTGTTTATCATACTACATAAATAAATTCTTCCACCTGAGAAAACATATTTTCTGTAATTGTAGCCTAATGAAATATAAAGTGATCAGTTCTGGAACCAGAGCACCTGTACTTAGAACTAAGATCTAAAAAATATATTATGATTGTGCATGTGTGCTCAGACATGTCTGACTCTTTGCAATCCCATCAACTGCAGCTCGCCACACTCCTCTGTCCATGAAATTTTCCAGGTGAGAATACTGGACTGGGTTGCTATTTCTTCCTCCAGGAGATCTTCCCAACCCAGGAATCAAACCGAAATTTTTTGCACTGGCAGGCAGATTCTTTACCACTGATTCTCCTGGGAAGCCCATTACTATGATTACTATTGTTATTATCAATGTGTCACAATACGTCCTCAACTTGTATTTACATATTAGCTATATTTATATGCTTGTTACCTTTTAGTGTAAGCTTTCTTTACCACAATAAGCTCCATAGAAGCACATTTTGGCTTAGGTTTGTTCACTGCTTTAAATTCTGCTCCTGGCTAAAGACTTGGTAGATGCTCTCAAAATAGTTCTTAAAGGAAGGAAGGGATGAAAGTAAATGGGATTTAAGTGGTAGCTTTTGTTGAGGTTATTAGTCTAATTAGTACTAGTGCTATAAAATTCCATGTCATGTTATATTTGACTGAGTTTGAAGTTCTGCCTACACCTAAATGGGCTCCTGGAACATAGTGCTTTAATCATCTGGTACTGATGATTAAGTACCAGGATATCGGGCACTTATCCAGGATATTGGGATATCCCAAGATATTGGGCAGATAGTTATTTAATCAGTGTTTATTATTTGCAAAAACATGCATGGACCTAAAGGGCATTATGCCTAGTGAAACAATTCAGACAAAGATAAATTTTCTATTTTTCACCTATATGTGGAATCAAAAAAATAACAAATGAATATAACAAAACAGAAATGGACTCACAGACATACAGAACAAACTAGCAGTTACCAGTGGGGAGAGGAAAGAGGGGGAGGCCAAGGTAGGGGAAGGGGATTAAGACATACAAACTATTATGAATAAAATAGATAAGCAACAAGAATATATTGTATAGCACAGGGAAATATAGCCATTATTTTGTAATAACTTTAAGTGGAGTATAATCTATAAAAACATTGAGTCACTATGTTTTACATCTGAAAGTAATATGATATTTTAAATATCATAAATCATATATAAACAATATATAATATTAATATATAATATTAAAAATAATATATAAATAATATATTATATATAAATATATAATATTATAAATAATAAAATATTTTTAAAAAATCAGTGTCCATTGAGTCAAATTGCTCAAAGAATAATGGAAGTGAGAGGGTTGCAGCCAGTAGAAAGGTTTATCCTTTTATCCACATATAAAGCATAATCATGTTTTTCTAGAAATAAAATCAGACTACTAGAAAAATGAGGCAGTGAAAAGGAAGCATGCAAAGGAATAGATACCAATACATTTTGCAGGATTTTAAATTAGAAAAGATTCAACAGCTGATAAGTATGAACACAGTTACAGACAAATATATTATTAGATCATGTAAAAGTGTGAATTTTATAATTATTCACCATCAAGTGATGTGGATAACAGTAAGAATATTACTATTATAGAAGGATTTAAAACAGCAAGAACAGGTTACTATTACTAACTTGTTCTCACTAGCAGTTTTGCATTTAGTTAAATTATCAGTTAAGCCATGAGATCGAAACTTTCTAGCTTTCTGTTCTTCAATTCTCATATTAAATATTTGCCAAATCTTGTTCTTTTGACATGCTGAAAGCTTCCCTCAACTATCCTTCCTTTTTTCTTGGTTCAGTCAGGTCCTCCTTACCTTCTTCCAGCCTCTTTTAAAGTTCTCCTTTCCTTTGGTCTCCCACCCTCTTTAATCTGTAGAGCTCTCTTCTACGGCATCACGTTACCACTAGACTCCACACATGTGATTGCAGCACCTCCCTGTTCATCATCCTAGGTCACTGTTCATTACCTATCAAATAAGTGCCAACCATGAACCTCACTTTCCTCATCTATTCCCTATTACAACATACTTGCAATCCACTCACCCTCCGCTCTATCCCATTTTGCCTTTCGACTACAGTGCTTGATGCTTTTTGCGCTTTGTAGTTTTAGTTCTTATTTTCTCTCTGCCTGGAATTTTCATCTTTCCAAAGCCCAGCTGTCAAAAGCACATCTATCCTTTGAGACTCAAGTATTACTTTTCACTACTGCCTTGTCAAGATTCCTTCGGTCAGAATAACTCTTCTCCCTTCCATGTTTCTATACTACTTAACTACCTCACTGTCTATCATATAACACAGGTAACTTTGTATAGCGTCTCTACTTGATTATAAGCTAGATAGAAACCATATATTATTTAGCTTGCAATAATCCACAGTACTCAGTAAAGTGCTCCACACATAGATATTGATCTGTTGATCAACAAGTTCTATTTAAGCTGTAGTAATTCAATCCAATGTAATCATCTGAATAACACTTTTAGAACACACATTCCAAAGCTTATAAAACACTGGGACATGTGTACTATTATTTCAAAGTCAAGACAGGACATTCTTCTCATGATTCAGAAGATCATATCATTAGACTAGAATAGTGGTTTGGGAATGGAGAAAATGAATATACTTTAATTTTATGTTTCCTTGTTTATTCAACAAATTCTTTTTAAGTGCCTGTGATATGCTAGGGATAGGAAATATAATGGGAAATACATATGAAAATAGTCTCTGCCCTCAGAGGTCTGTAGTCTAATGAAGGAAAAAGAAAAGTAAAAGTGAAATTTGCTCAGTTGTGTCCGACTCCTTGCGACCCATGGATTATACAGTCCATGGAATTATCCATGCCAGAATACTGGAGTGGGTAGCCTATCCCTTTTCCAGGGGATCTTCCCAAGCCAGGGATCAAACCCAGGTCTCCGCATTGTAGGCCAATTCCTTACCGGCTGAATCACAAGGGAAGCCCAAGAATGTTAGAGTGGGTAGCCTATCCCTTCTCCAGCGGATCTTCCTGACCCAGGAATCAAACCAGAGTCTCCTGCATTGTAGGCAGATTCTTTACCAACTGAGCTAAGTAGGGAAGCCCTGACAGCCCTGATAAGGGAAAAAGGCATCAATCAAATAATCACATAATTAAATCAAATAACCCATATCATAAATATACAAATGTGGTAAGTTTTAAAACCTTAGGTACTTGGTATTATGAATAGATACAGTCAGAGTGGGACATACGCTTCTGCACTGGAGGTGATAATTGGGGTGTTGAACTAATGTCCAACAGATAAAAAGGAGTAAACTAGTCAAGAGATAAGGCTAAGTCTGAGGGAAAAGCATATGCAAACTATAACAGAAGAGAGCTCTGAAGGAAGCAGAAGAAGGCAAGCTTGAGTGGAGAAAGGTATAGAGAAATCCAGGCATATGGGAAGGGGACCAAGCTTGGAGGGCCATGTCCTGGGTTTTGGTCTTTATATTTAAAGTATAAGAAAGCTTCTAGAATGCTTTAGGAAGAAAAGATATGGGGTAGGGTGAAGGAAATGAGAACAATTCAATTTGAATTTTAGAAAAGAATTTTGAATTTTAGAAAAAGATTTCTCAAAGATCCATATTAGATATTTGATTTTCAAAATGGAGCTGGTTCTGGCTTGAGATCCACTATTCATGTCTAGGGAATCTTCCCAACCCAAGGATCAAACCCAGGTCTCTTGCACTGCAGATTCTTTACTGTCTGAGCCACCAGAGAAGCTGTGCTGCTGCTAAGTCACTTCAGTCGTGTCCTACTCCGTGCGACCCCAGAGATGGCAGCCTACCAGGCTCCCCCGTCCCTGGGATTCTCCAGGCAAGAACACTGGAGTGGGTTGCCATTTCCTTCTCCAATGCATGAAAGTGAAAAGTGAAAGTGAAGTTGCGCAGTAGTGTCCGACTCTTCGCAACCCCATGGACTGCAGCCCACTAGGCTCCTCTGTCCATGGGATTTTCCAGGCAAGAGAAGCCCTAGCCTCCCCTTTCTATTTGAACCAAAAGCTCTTCAATCTGGCTTTCACAGTCCTCTGTGATCCTGGTTCAACTCTATCTTGGCCCATTCTTCTTCTCATTGCCTCAAATTTTCTACCCCATTCAGCTGGGTCTCCTGACTGCTTCCCCACAAAGACTATGCAGACTCCGTGTATCCAGTCACCATTCAAAACTGACATAATCTATAATAAAAATTATTATAGAAATTTATAATAAAAATTTCTTCTATATTAAAAAATCTTTTTTTACTTTGAAATGATTTCAGACTTATATAAAAGTTGGGGGGAAAAAAACAGTTCAAAAAGTCCCCATTTACCTTCACCCAGTTTGCCTTTAGAGATCATATATTGTCTCCTCAGACTTCCATTTGGCATCCATCTGTGGACTTTCCCTATAACACTTATGTTTGCCTAATGATGACTTTCCCTTTTTTCATTCTTTCTGTATTTATTAACTGGGATGCTTCTGTAAGTAGCTTTTCCGTTTCCTCTGCTTTCTTTCTCACTGTCAAAGAAAAAAGCTACAATGGAAGAGAACCATTACTCCTAAAATCTGCTGTCTGCTTTTGGTGAGGCCTCATGGTATATTTAAGTTTAGACTCTTGGAGATCCTCTATTATTGAAATTGGCACTCGATCACGGTCAGATTGAATGCTCTCAGGTGACAGACAGGACAAGGTCTCATAACTTGCTTTGTGGGTGACAAGCATGCTATGGTACTCACAGAGACTTAATCAGCATTTACAGATGATATCTGACAAGTAGAAACTGAGTTTGAAATACAGATTAAATAGCAAAGAAGTACTTAGAATTAATACATAACATTTAAGTGACCTTTCTCAGGTGTAATCATTTGGAGAGGCAAATAATTTCCCTCTTGCTACAATACTAATAATGGGCTTACTTGTGAAAATATGCTTTCGCTCTTCTACTCAAATTTCATGTCTATACCCTATTTATGTTTGTTGAATTATGAAATCAGTGAATGGGTCAAATATTTGATCTATATATAAAATGATAGCTAGTGTTCTGCATTTAAAATTTCAATACGTTTTCACTTACACCATTGCCAAAGAAGTAGAAAGCTATTGCTGTCTTCATTTTACAGATGAGAGATCAGGTACAGTAATTAATTGATTTGCCTGAATTTAGGCTCCTTGTTCCCTCCACTGGGCCATTATGTGAACTTATCATCACATTTATTCTCTAGCTCATCGTGTCAACGATTTTAACAGACAGCCTACATAACCGTTTAATTTGTCCTAAAGCACTGAACAATTGCACTGATCTCACATGTTATTAAAGTAATGCTCAAAATTCTCCAAGCCAGGCTTCAGCAATATGTGAACCGTGAACTTCCAGATGTTCAAGCTGGATTTAGAAAAGGCAGAGGAACCAGAGATCA
This sequence comes from Ovis canadensis, assembly GCF_042477335.2. Lineage (NCBI taxonomy): Eukaryota > Metazoa > Chordata > Mammalia > Artiodactyla > Bovidae > Ovis > Ovis canadensis. The sequence goes on along the minus strand of NC_091262.1, from coordinate 61,785,972 downwards.
AATTGCCAACATCCACTGGATCATCGAAAAAGCAAGAGAGTTCCAGAAAAACATCTATTTCTGCATTATTGACTATGCCAAAGCCATTGACTGTGTGGATCATAATAAACTGTGGAAAATTCTGAAAGAGATGGGAATACCAGACCACCTGACCTGCCTCTTGAGAAACCCGGATGCAGGTCAGGAAGCAACAGTAGACATGGAACAACAGACTGGTTCCAAATAGGAAAAGGAGTACATCAAGGCTGTATATTGTCACCCTGCTTATTTAACTTGTATGGAGAGTACATCATGAGAAATGCTGGGCTGGAAGAAGCATAAGTTGGAATCAAGATTGCTGGGAGAAATATCAATAACTTCAGATATGCAGATGACACCACCCTTATGGCAGAAAGTAAAGAGGAACTAAAAAGCCTCTTGATGAAAGTGAAAGAGGAGAATGAAAAAGTTGGCTTAAAGCTCAACATTCAGAAAACTAAGATCAAAGAATCTGGTCCCATCACTTCATGGCAAATAGATGGGGAAACAGTGGAAACAGTGTCAGACTTTATTTTGGGGGGGGGCTCCAAAATCACTGCAGATGGTGATTGCAGCCATGAAATTAAAAGACGCTTACTCTTTGGAAGGAAAGTTATGACCAACCTAGATAGCATATTGAAAAGCAGAGCTATTACTTTGCCAACAAAGGTCCATCTAGTCAAGGCTATGGTTTTTCCAGTGGTCATGTATGGATGTGAGAGTTGGACTGTAAAGAAAGTTGAGCCCTGAAGTCTTGATGCTTTTGAACTGTGGTATTGGAGAAGACTCTTGAGAGTCCCTTGGACTGCAAGGAGATCCAACCAGTCCATTCTAAAGGAGATCAGTCTTGAGTGTTCATTGGAAGGAATGATGCTAAAGTTGAAACTCCAATAGTTTGGATACCTGATGTGAAGAGTTGACTCATTGGAAAAGACCCTGATGCTAGGAGGGATTGGGGGCAGGAGGAGAAGGGGACAACAGAAGATGAGATGGCTGGATGGCATCACCGACTCAATGGATATGAGTATGAGTAAACTCAGGGAGTTGGTGATGGACAGGGAGGCCTGGCGTGCTTGATTCATGGGGTCGCAAAGATTCAGACACACCTGAGCGACTGAACTGAACTGAAAGCATTTGCACTTATAGTAGGACCATGCTTTTCCACTGACCCAAGTCATGAAGAAGATCAAGCTGGTTTTGTTCAACACTACCAAGTGCTGCGAATCCAGATCCCCAAGCTCTCCTGGGGTCCGCAAATGTCCTGTGTCACTGGGGCTGGAGGGGATGTTTACAGAGTCACAGGCGTCTTATACTTGTGGTGCTCTGTGGATCATGTGCTGGCTTCTTCTGTTGAGGAATGCTCTCACTAGGAACTAATAAAAGAATTGTTAGCTTAAGCCTAACGTGTGGGGTCTGAAGCGCCCATGGGAGTGGACAATAGGCCATTGATCAACACTGATGCCGCTCTGTCCTCACTCCCAGTCACCCCAGACTCCTCTGTTTCCTTATTTCCTCTCTGATTTTCAGTCTGGCAGAAGTGGAGTAGGGGACATTTGTTTCTTACTCTTGGGATTTTATGATTCACCTACCATAAGCTGTTTGCTTTTCCTCAGGGTATAAGCTTTGAGATTCAAAGTCAGGAAAAGACTCCTTTCCTTCTTCTACCTTTTTACTGTCGTGTTTTTTTTTTAGCTTCAAAATGAGAACAGAATGATCTGGCTGCCCAAACAGAGGAAAGGTCTGAAAGTTAAAGGAAAACACAAGAGGCAATCTGTTAATATTTCATGAGAATTCACTCTCCAAATACTACTATCTTACTGACTTTCTGCAAGACAAGCCAGGAGGGATGACACCACCAAAAGTAAAATGAATAGATCATCTGTTGTGTGACCATATTGAAAGAAATTTTACAACTCTGAAGGAAAGATTTGGGAATGAAATAATGGTACCTACACAGGAAACTAAACAGACAAAATATAAGGTAATTAGTACTATAGGAATACAGAGTATGGAGCTCAACTATAAATAGTATTTACATAATAAAACTATTATAAACACTGAATACTAATTAAGCCAAAGTTGTGATATACATAAAGTCACAGCTGGGGAGTAATTTGGTGGAAGGTGAGTCAAGTAGGAAAAAAAAAAAAAGTCGCTCAGTCGTGTCCAACTCTTTGGGACCCCATAGACTGTAGCCTACCAGGCTCCTCCGTCCATGGGATTCTCCAGGTAAGAATACCAGAGTGGGTTGCCATTTCCTTCTGCAGGGGATCTTCCCGACCCAGGGATCGAACTGAGGTCTCTCGCATTGCGGGCAGATGCTTTACCCTCTGAACCACCAGAGAAGCCCAAGGCAAGTAGAAAAGACAGACTCTAAACCTTCTGTGGATAAAAGTCAGTAGATAATGTCCAACATAAAGTCACTGACAAGTATCAATGTATGCGTGTTATTTCATAATACATAGGTGTAATAAATGTCCAGTGTGACTGCTGACACAGCAGAATAAATTTTCCCCAGGAATAAGAAGAGGCAAAACCAGGGACTTCGGTTTTTCATAATAAGCTTTGTAATTTTTTAAACTACAGGCATTTGATCTTCACTGAAAATTAATTTTGAAAGTATTTCAAATATAAACTGAAGAACTGATAGAATCTGAGCTAGCCATAGTTTTGCAGTCTCTTATTCTTTTGTTTTTTAAAACAAAAGCAATACATGTACTTGAAATGAAATTAAAAATTAGAGAAAAGTATGACTTGGAAAGTGCAAGCCTCCTGGAATTCCACACCACTCAGAGAACGCCAGTGCAGCCAGTTTAATGGGTAATTCCTGCAAAGAAAATTGTTTACCCGTAAAAACAATCATACTGTGGAAACTCTGCAACTACCTTCTTTATTCTCTAAAAGATCCTCAACATCCTTTTATATCAGTTTATGGTTTGATGGATATATAGTATTTTATATTTGGGTACATATCACACACAAAATATGCCATTGTCTGATCTACTAGAGTGTATTAAATTATTTGTCTGTTGACTTTTCCCATTCTTCAACAGTATTTAAATGACTATTCCATACATATTTGTTGCTGTTTAGTTGCTAAGTCGTGTCTGGCTCATTTGCAAACCCATGGATTGTAGCCCAAAAGGCTCCTCTGTCCATGGGATTTCCCAGGCAAGAATACTGGAGTGGGTTGCCATTTCCTTCTCCAGGGGATCTTCCCCTATTCAGGGATTGAACCCATGTCTCCTGCAATGGGAGGCAGATTCTTTACCACTAAGCCTCCCAGGAAAGCTCATATGTATATTTTTGTGTAATTCTAAAAGTGCTTTAGGAGTAGAAATTTTTAAAGTGAAAACAATGGCTCAAAAGATATGAGCACTTTACATTTTAATGGACATTGCTAAATAGTCCTTCAAAAACAGTTTTGGGTAGTTGCATCAACACTGGATATGATTGCCCATTATATTTATGCTATGGGTCTTTATATTCTTTATATAGGATGCTAGTAGAAAATTAAGAATTTTTATTTATGATGCTAGGGGCTCAGCTGTGTCTGGAATTTGTATATTTAAAACCTAATTTTCTTATATTTGAAGAAAGGGCGTATGAAGAGGTGGTAAGAGTTAAATGAGGTCATAAGAATGGAGCCTGATCTGAAAGGGCTGGTGTCACCAGGGCTGTTTCTCTGCCATGGATACATCGAGAACGTATCCATCTGACAAGCCTTGTAGAGAGTTCTCACCAGAAACCAACTCTGCTGACCTTGGTCTTGGATTGTCTAGCCTCTAGAACCATAAGAAAATAAATTTCTGGTATTTAAAACATATAGTGTGTGTTTAATTTTGGTTATGCCAATCCAAGCAGACCAATATATATGGCATTTCACTTAAAACTCGTATCAGTGTGGTACCACTATCTCCAATTTACAGATGAGAAAACTAAGAACTTTCCCAGGTCAGAGAGTTTTTAAGTGGTGTTACAGGAAGTAGACTGTAGTTTGACTTATAGTCATGTAATCCTTTTCACTAGAGAAGAGTAGTCTTGTTTATTACAATTCCAGCTCACCCAGTAACTTCTGCTATTGGAAACCTAATGAAATCGTAAAATGATTGAGCTGGAAAGTTCTTTGGAGATTATCTAGTGCAGCAAAGGAAGTGAGGCCCTGAAAGACAGAGTAAATTGACCCAAGATCACACAGCTAGCTAATGGAAAAACTGGGATTGAAATTCAATTTGACTTCAATTTAGTGTTCTTTAATTCTGACACAGTCATATTTCAGCTACATTTTTTAATGTACAAATTATTCCTTGCTAAGGAAAAATCTATAAATATAGTTATTTTGCAGGTCACAGACTTTATCTTATAAAATAGAGGTTGCCTTTTAAAATCCCAACTGGATTTATTTTGATGCCCCTTGATAAAATGCTGTAGTACGTAATGGCTAATACTTGTTTCAATTAAAAAACACACACACACAAACAGTCAGGACTATATTCTTTTACATATGGTTGTATTACAGGACTTAGGGGGCTTACCTGGTGGCTCAGTGGTAAAGAATCTGCCTGCAATGCAGGAGACCCTGGTTTGATCCCTGGGTCAGAAAGATCCCCTGGAAAAGGAAATGGCAACACACTCCAGTATTCTTGCCCGGAGAATTCCATGGACAGAGGAGCCTTGTGGGCTACAGCTCATGGGGTCGCAAAGAGTCAGACATGACTGCGCTACTAACACTTTCATTATTACAGGACTTAGTTCATTCAGGGACTGAGGGCTTCCACATCTAATTTCCATGCTAATTAAGTCATTGATTTCTTCAGTCTTTGGATATGTGCAACAGGAGATGAGAGCTGCAACTGCTTCCTGTGTATCAGGGATGAAGCCCAATATTCAGAAAGCAATAGACTAATTTTCTGGTGACGGAAATTCCCACCAGGACAAAAAAGAAAGAGTCTCCATTGGGAACCAGAAATGCTCAAAATTAGCAAAATAAGAGTTACTTTTTGAAAATAATTATCTTCCTCTACAAAATGGTATTATTGTTGTTGCTGTTGTTGAAGTCTCTTTTTGACCCCATGGACTGTAGCCCACCAGGTTCCTCTGTCCATCGGAGTTTTCAGACAAGAATACTCAAGTGGGCTCCAGGATATCTTCCTGACCCAGGGATGGAACCCAAGTCTCCTACATTGGCAGGAGGATTCTTTACCACTGAGCCACCATGGAAGCCCTATAGATTTCTTCAAATTATTATTTCATTTTTCCAAACTTAATTTTCACATTAGTTTCATAGACTATCAGAGTTGAATTGAAGTGGCAAAGAGAAGCCGATCACTTCAAGTCTTTCCTACCTCCCTGCAGTATAGAGCTTTCAGTAGCTTGGTGATTCAGTGGAATATACGGCGTACAACGGTGGTATTAGGAGCAGAACTAACAGTAACATTGATTCACTGAATGTTTCCAAGATTCAGTAGAACTTTGGACTAGAAACAGCCTGAAGACAGCTGACTCAGGTTTTTTGTAGTGTCCAGGAAAAAAACTGAGCTTTGAAAAAAATCTTTTAACAATAACATAAGTATTTACTCAATCAACAATGAGTTGCACTTATATTTAGTGAAGTAAACACAATCATAGTATTACTTCTAGTAACATTATCCACAGGAAGCTGATTATCAAACTATTTCATTGTTCAAAATGCAATGCTTTTCTCCACTCAGAAGAGCATACAACAGAAGAAAGACAACAGGAAGCAAGAGAGTGAAGGGAAGAGAGAGTCGGAAACCCTCCCTGCACATCACAGTCACTTGTCTGGGAGCGAGCTTTTACAAAACACAGGTACACATAGTCCCCAGAGATTCTGATTAAACTGGTGCGGATTGAGACTAGGCATGAATTTCATGCTCAGCTTAGGTTGAAAACTGTTATCATATGAGAATGAACAGACAAACATGAAGGCATAGAAAATATCTCAATGACCTTAGGAGAATTGCAGAGAATAGGCACCTCTGTTATCTTAGGAGTGGCACTGTTCTAAGGACAGGGTATCCTATCCCCAAAGACAGATGACGATGATCTCGGAGTCTTGAAAAGGAAACAATTGGCTGTACTGCCTGCTTGTTTTCTGAGCTTGAGCAAGGTACTTAACAGTTGGTGCCTCAATTTTCTCATCTGAAGAATAGGAATTGTAATACTATCTGCCTTGTCAGGTTATCATTAGGATAAAATGAGATCACATAAATGGTTTTGCTCAGTGTCTAATACATAGTAAGTTCTCAGTTCAGTTGAGTTCAGTCACTCAGTTGTGTCCGACTCTTTGTGACCCCATGAATTGCAGCACAGCAGGCCTCCCTGTCCATCACCAACTCCCGGAGTTCACTCAGACTCACATCCATCGAGTCAGTGATGCCATCCAGCCATCTCATCCTCTGTTGTCCCCTTCTCCTGCCCCCCAATCCCTCCCAGCATCAAAGTCTTTTCCAATGAGTCAACTCTTCACATGAGGTAGCCAAAGTACTGGAGTTTCAGCTTCAGCATCATTCCTTCCAAAGAAATCCCAGGGCTGATCTCCTTCAGAATGGACTGGTTGGATCTTCTTGCAGTCCAAGGGACTCTCAAGAGTCATCTCCAACACCACAGTTCAAAAGCATCAATTCTTTGGCGCTCAGCCTTCTTCACAGTCCAACTCTCACATCCATACATGACTACTGGAAAAATCATAGCCTTAACTAGTCGGACCTTAGTCGGCAAAGTAATGTCTCTGATTTTGAATATGCTGTCTAGGTTGGTCATAACTTTTCTTCCAAGGAGTAAGCGTCTTTTAATTTCATGGCTGCAGTCACCATCTGAAGTGATTTTGGAGCCCAAGAAAATAAAGTCTCTTACTTTTTCCACTGTTTCCCCATCTATTTGTCATGAAGTGATGGGACCGGATGCCATGATCTTCATTTTCTGAATGTTGAGCTTCAAGCCAACTTTTTCACTCTCTTCTTTCACTTTCATCAAGAGGCTCTTTAGTTCTTCTTCACTTTCTGCCATAAGGGTGGTGTCATCTGCATATCTGAGGTTATTGATATTTCTCCCGGCAATCTTGATTCCAGCTTGTGTTTCTTCCAGTCCAGCATTTCTCATGATGTACTCTACATATAAGTTAAATAAGCAGGGTGACAATATACAGTCTTGACGTACTCCTTTTCCTATTTGGAAAAGTAAGTTCTCAGTGCATGTTATTTATCCCATTGGGGAAAGTAAGGAGATCATTTCTTTGCCTTTTAAGTACTTATGAGCCAAAATATTTGCCAAAATTAAAGGCTCAACCAAACCATGGTACATATTATAGAATAAGAAAAGGAAGTAGAAGTGGTCATTTAATGATGAAGCTGAATCACAAGTGCACTCAGATTGCAGCAGAATCCCTCATGCAAGCCATAGCAAAGAGTGTGGATGGTGCGATAATGACCTTTCTAAGAGAAAGAATAGCTAGAGCAAGTGTGTGCATGTGTGTGATGTTACTGCTGTTGTCTAAGCAGAGAAAACTTAAGCAGATCTATAGACATAAAGGAAAGAGCCAAAATGGTAGTGGGGAAACCGAAGATGAGAGGTATTTGATGGACCAAGAACCTTGAAGTTGCAGGAACTCATGTGGCAGGATCAGCCTCTGATGGAGCAGAGCACAGTCCTTCACTGAAGTGGAAGGAAAGAGCATTAGAGCCAGAAAAGCAGATAAATGCGTAGGCAGGGCAGGTGAGTGAGCTGAGCGAGTTCTCCCTTGGTGGCCCTTATTTTCTCTGTGAAATACAAGCTGAGGTAGTCTGCAGAGGTTGGAATGGGAGGAAAGGCAGGGAGCAGAGGAGCTTTAAATAGCTGCTTGGGAGGTCCCCAGAGCCCCAAAGTATCCCTTACTGCAATAAGTCATTTAGATGGTATTCCTGATTTGTCTTCTTGGAAGATTCTTGAAAATTTGCAGCCATTCAGAGATAATTAGTTTTCCAAATAGATCCCACTCTGGGAGAACCAATATTGCATTCTTTTAATGCAGGCTTTTATAAATAGCAATAAAACATTCTGCCATCTAACCATAAAGAAGAGATGACATAAAGTCCTCTGTTCATTGAAATGGGAGACGTTATCTTCTAAAATATCTAATGTTATCTGCAAAATATTGTTGCTTTCATATATTGTGAGTTCCTTCTAAATAACTGTCTTTTGGTGGAGGAAGCAGAGGTTAAAAGCTGCAGTTTTTTAAAACCAAGATTTTATTTCTGTTTCTAAATAATTAAACTTGTTTCTCTTTCGAAGTGGAACAAGATTTTTTAAAAGGAAAACAAACTACACAAGAAATACAAAAATAGAAAAGTAAAAAATGTAAAAAAAAGCCACCCACTTTGCCATTTTTCTGACTTAACTCAGTCAAAAAAAAAAAAAGACATGCATTTCATGTAGTTTGAGCTAATGAATAAAAGGTCAAAGAGCTGAGGAAAAATAATAAAAAGAAGCATAAAAACAATTGAGAGAGATGAAGAAAGCATTGGCACAAACCACTTTGCAGATAGAATTTATGCTGAAGGCCACAGGCAAGCCAGAACTGGAAAATACAGTTGAAAGCCTAAAAGGTACAGTGATAAGAAAACATAGCAAAGGCCATGAAACAACCCTTCACGGGTTTAATCTCAAGTGCCTGAGAAGATTAGAGCTTTAACAAATAGAGTATAGTTCCAAAGACAGCCAAAACAAAATGAAAGTAGTTGCCTCCAAAAGGAATCAGAGACTCATCCGATCTGGGGGGAAAAAAAGAAAATTATTATCAATTATAGTAAGAATGAATAATAATTGCTTTTTATGTATCAGTACTGAGTATCTCTCTAATATCTGTTGCTACATTTTCCATTCATGTCATTATGGAATTCAATTCATTTCAATAAAAATATCTACATTACTTGAACGCAGGCTGTGAGAATATATAGAGGTACACATAGATACATGTATGTGTGCTCAGTCCCTCAGTTTTTTCAATTCTTTGTGGCCCCGTGGACTGTAGCCTGCCAGGCTCCTCCGTCCATGGGATTCTCCAGGCAAGAAACTGGAGTGGGGTGCCATTTCCTCCTCCACGGGATCTTCCTGACCCAGGGATCAAACCTGTGTCTGTTGCATCTCCTGCACTGACAGGCAGATTGTTGAGCACCAGCTCCACCTGGGAAGCCCCTATACACATGTATGCATACGTGCTAAGTCGCCTTGGTCATGTCTGATTCTTTGCGTATGAGAGGTACCAATTCCTTATTTTTGTTGTTGTTGTTTCATTTAAAGGATGAAGTGAAGTGAAGTCACTCAGTCGTGTCTAACTCTTTGTGACCCCATGGACTGTAGCCTACCAGGCTCCTCCCTCCATGGGATTCTCCAGGCAAGAGTACTGGAGTGGGGTGCCATTTCCTTCTCCAGGGGATCTTCCCAACCCAGGGATCAAACCCAGGTCTCCTACACTCCAGGCAGACGCTTTAACCTCTGAGCTACCAGGGAAGCACCACGGAGGCAGAAAGAGTGCCCCCTGCTAGCCTTTAGCCAGATGTCACTAGTAGTCTGCTAATTAGAGAAAGGAAATGTCTCAAGACTCAGATATCTACATAATAATCCATTAGTAGAATGTATTATTGTTCAAACTGATGGGCTGCCACTCCCTGCAGGTGGGTCATACTTTCTCACCACACTGATTTCAGGTTTTACCATATGGCCTGCTCTGTCCAGTGAGACAAGAGCAGAAGTGATATGTGTCTGTGCGGAAAGGAGTTAATACAGCAGGCCTGAGGCCATTAGGCTTAGGAAGGCCCACTTTCAAGGCTGGCACTTGGTTGGTGTTGGAGAGCTTGGTTTCAGAAAGGTTCCCATCATTCTCTGGTAAAAAGAGCTCACTGTATCTAAACTACCGGCACAAACAGTGTGGCTTATGGAGTCCAAAACTGAGGTATGTGCGAGGCACAGTGTGCCTGTGCAACTATCCTCCAATCAAATCCCTGGGTGGTGAGTCTCTAATGAGCTTCCCTGAAAAACAACACGTCAGATATGTTTGTACAATTTGATGCTGGAAGAACTAAACCCACCTGTGTGATCCACTGGGAGAGAATTCTTGGATACATGTGCCTAATACTCTCCACAATCTGCATCAGGCACGTTTTCCTTTGCTGATTTTGCTTCATATTCTTTCATGGTAGTAAATCACCACATGAGTACATGCTGTGGGTTTAGTGAGCCCTTCTAGTGAACCACTGTGTCTAGGGGTGATCTCGGGGACCCCAGACACAGCGTCACTTCCGCGAAGTCCTTCACGGCTTTTTCTCCTCTCCCGTGACAAGCGTTACTGCTCCAGCTAGAGGCGGTGCTGCCTTCTGGGTCTCAGACGGCAGATGACACGACAGAGCCAGAGCCAGCCTAAAACTGACTGACATGAGGCTTTAAGATATTGGAGTTTCCATTTACACAACAAAACCTAACCTTTTCTAACTGATCTATAATTCCAGCAGTACATTTGCATAGTCCTTTCTTGCTCCCAAACCTTGTCTTACATAAGTTACTTTGACCATCCCAAAACCATAGTAGTGACATTTCTGTGCTAGAGACTAACTGGGTCCTTATCTTTTTCCCCAATAACATATGACATTAGGCAAACAAATCTCTACTCAGTTTGAAGCAGAGTTGCACAGAGTTGCCTGTGTAAGCAGATGAATAGCAAATTAGTCACTGCGGTCTGGAACACTCATAGTTACAACTTTCTATCTGAGGGTCCTATTGTTGTTTAATATTTTTTGTTTTGGCCTTTTGTTTTTTTTCTGTCCACAGCACCTTAATAGGCAGAGGTGTGTTTCCAGGCCTCTAGTTGTCCATCAGTTTTATCTGTTCTGGTTGTTAAGTTTCTTTGAGATGATCTTGTAAAGCTACTAAATTAGATACGATTTATGTCACACAGTTTATATTTTAAATCATACTGAATCAAACATAAATCTCAAATTTGCCAGAACTCTATTAATTATCTATCGAAAGTGAAAGTCAGTCATGTCTGACTGTTTTCAACCACATGGACTATAGCCTGCCAGGCTCCTCTGTCCATGGAATTCTCCAGGCAAGAATACTGGAATAGGCTTCCATTTCCTTCTCCAGTGGATCTTCCCGACCCAGGGATCCAACCCGGTTCTCCTGCATTGCAGGCAGACTCTTCACCATCTGAGCCACTATATATTGCTGTAATAACAAATTACTCCAAAATATACTGGCTTAGAATAAGAATGCGCATTCATTATCTCATACAACTTCAGTTCACCAGGAATTCAGGAAAATCTTAACTGAGTAGTTCTGGCGCAGAAAACTAATCAGTTTGCAGTCAAGACTGACCAAGGCTTCTGTCCTCTTCAGGCTTGACCAGGACTGGAAGATCTGTTCTTATGGTGGCTTGCTTGCAAGGTTGATAAGTGAATGCTGTCTGTTGCCAAGTTCCTCACCACATGTGTTCCCCATAGGGCTGCTGGAGCATCCCCAAGATGTGACAGCTGGCTCCCTCTAGTGAGCAATCTGGAAGAAAATAGAAATCCACAACGCTTTTTATCACTTTACCCTGGAAGCCATAAATCATCACTTCTACCACATTTTATTCATTAGAAGTCTGTCACTAAGCCTAGCTCACATTCAAAAGGAAAGAGATTAGACTCCATCTTCAGAAAAAAAGAGTGTCAAAGAATCTGTGAACACATGTTTAAAACTATCACATCCATGTAAGTCATTATTGCTGCTCATCAGTATGTTCAGTTCTTCCTGACTCTGGGCACACTGAAAACAGTGAATTAATTTCCTGCTCCCTCATGTTGGGTGGGGCCATGTGACTAGATCTGGCCAATGGATAGTAAATAGACTATTCAGTAAATACTTTTGGAAAATTGGCTATTTATTTGGAAAAAGATAAGTCATTCTTAATGTCACTGCCAAAAATAAAATGCAGATGAGTTAAAGAAGTAAAGAAGAAAATCAGTAACGTGAAAACTTTCAAAGAAAATTTATAATATTTGATGATATTAGAGAAGAATTTCTTCTTCCATATGCTTGTGTTTCAAGACACAAATATATACGGATAAAATTTATCTTCAACAAAAGACTTAACCAACAAAGTGAAAGGTAAGAAACAAGTTGGAAGAGGACATATGTAACCCATGTAATCAGCAAAGAATCCAGAATATATACAGAAGTCACAGAAAAACCATGCAGAAAAAATAATGGATCAGTAAACAAATAAATACAATACGACATGTCACAGAAGAGGAGATGAATGATGTTCAATGTCACTAGTTAACTAGGAAAATGCAAAATGAACTACAATGAGATACCATTTGGCACATGTCATGTTGCAAAAAGTAAATCTGAGAGCAGAAACTCTTAACCAGGTAGTGCAATTGCTGGTGCAGATGTTAACTAGTACAAGCATGATGAAGAGCAATAGAACAAAAGCCAATAAAATTTAAAATATAGTATACAACCCAGAAGTTCCACATCTATTTCCACCTTCTTGACCTTGGAGAAGCACAGGGAATATGTGCACAAGGAGACATTGGGAAGATGCTTCCAGAAGCACTGTTTAGAATAATAAGAACCTGGAAATAGCTTGACAGTTTCTAAAATGTAAAAAGGAATATTATGCAGCAGTTAAAATAAATGAGCCAGATCTCCATTTACCAGCATGGCAAATGTACCATGTTGGTAAAAATCTCAAAAATCAATAATGAGTGAAAAAGCAATTTGCAAAATGGCATGCATAATAAGATCTAATTTATGTAAATTTCAAAACATGTAAAACAATGCCACATAGTGTTATTGAAGAAAGAAATCAGAAGAAAAGATTAAAAACCCTGTATGCATTTCAAGGTTGAGTTTACTTGGGGAAAAAAAATAGGCAAAGGGACTGGGGAGTAGAAGAGGGGTAGTTTGCTGTATCAGGCATTTTTTTTTCTATTTTCTAGAAAGAGATGTGAAGCAGATATAGAAAAATATTATCCTTAGCTTAATACTTGTTACTGAATGCATATTATTGCTATTTTCCATAACTTCCAGTGTGTTTGAAGAAATTTCAAATTTGAACACTAAAATGTTGTTTTAAGAAAACCACTGGACTAGATTATCTCAGTTTCTTGTTATATTAAAATTTGTGATTCTAATGGGTACAGGGATAATCCATAAATCAGTGACATTAGATTCTGGGCTTTAAAAATCAACCTGCATTAGCAACTCCTGTAAGATGAATTCTGTAGATGACATACCAAAGCTACAGTCCCTGGAGCAAGACTCACTGATGCCTCTGGCCCAGGAAAGTCCACATGCTACCCAAAGTTCTGTCACTTTACAACAGGTTACTGCAATTATTTCATTTCTGGAAAATATCCTTCAAATCATTTATCTGTATATCCTCAAAAGAAGTAAAATGGTTTGCACTGTACTGAGTGTTTCCAACTGACAGAAAAAAAAGTTTCTGTTTCAAAAGAAATAGGTTCAAGGTATTCAATTTCCTTTTTCCCAAAAAACCAATCCAATCACATTTGAATTCATTAGGAATGGAAAACACACATAAATCTCCATCATGTCCTAATTTCCAAAGAAGGTTTTGAGAAGAGTGGAAAACATATGAATTATACTTTGATTATAACTGTCACTTCCTGGACACAGCTGGATTACAAAAAAATTGTGAAAGTGCTTAAATTAAAAAAAAAAAATCCAAACACTCTAGTTTTGCTGACAAGAGAAATGTCTAACTTTTTCCCACAGGAAAGAATCTTATTATGTTTCTAACCACATTTGGGGCTGGATGGGTCTGAATAGTGTAGATAAGACTCCAATGTTCCAGATGCTTATCCTGAATAAATCTCCAAACTTTGAAGAGACTGCCTGAAAGTTAATCTTTTTCAGCTTTGAGCTTGAGATGGCCAATAATGAACAATAAAATAGAAAGCTGATCCATTTTCCAGTCTTTTCCATCATTATAGTACAATATTAAGAGCAACATTAATTTAATCCACAGTGTTTCGGCACTGGGTCCAACTGCATATGTATGAATGAGTATGTGTATGTGAAGCATTGTTTAAAAATATCTTCTCCATCCAAGGACTAAGAATTAGTCCCTCTCAATAGTAGAGGTTTGCAGATCTCCACACTATGGACTATGTTTTGGATTTGGGCTAAAAAAATAATCAGGACAAAAATTACTGAATTATGCTAGTCGTAAATTGTCCATTCTAATTTGTCAAGATTATTTCTTTAAACCACTTTCCTCTGCTTGTCTATCTTTCATTCATTCAATAACACATCAGTTTCTGAGTACCTACCCTGAGCATATTCTATACAAGGCATATACATATACAGTCAAGCCTATGAAATTATAAAGCAATATGTCATTTTCTGTTTTCCATATCAGTTAAGCTATAAGAAAATTAAGTCACAAAATTCTTAGTGAAAGGTATGATTTCCGTCCTATTTTCTGATCCCTGGTAATACTGGTGGTGATGACTATCACTGCAGTCAATGTACAGCCAGTAACTCAGCAAAATTAGACAGAATGTGACTACAAGAGGAAATCAAAATGATTTGTGAGGCAAGAATTTATCACATTTTCCAGGAAAAACCACACAGTACCCTGAAATGAAAACCATTAGAAGAAAAATGCATTTCATTAGCCTGGTTTTCTAAGGATGATTGGGTTATAAAACTAGTTTGCCTTGTTTTAATCCTGTCCTCCACCCTCTGTCATATATCCTCACATTGTTATGAGTGTTTCATGATTGTCTTGGAATCTTTATGAGAAGGGAGAAAAAGAAAACACAAAACATATTGTTAGACAGAATGGATTATAATATCAGACCCTTCACTTATTTTCTTTCCCTAGGAAATTTCAACAGAAACCCCCACCTCTACTTACCTCACAAACACACCTTCTGTAGTTACACAATGACTAATGAGTCCATGTTCAGGACCATATGAGGGTGTTAATTCTCAGACTGTCACTACACTCACAATACAAAGAGTGGAAGACTGAACATTTCTGTGTCTGTGGGTGTGCATATGTGTGTCAGCACGTGTGTTTCCATGCCATGCATGTAGAGAGAAAGAAACAGAAAAATAAAGAGAAAGAGTGGAAAATAGGAAAACAAAAAGTAAGAGGGGAGACTATTTGAAAGAAAATAAAATAGCAGAAATTCTTCGTGAATTACCATAGGCCAATTAAAATTTATGATAGAAATTTCACCATGAGGTAAAAAGAGAAAGAGCTGGAAATGACCCTTTTTTAAAAAAAAACAAATGAACTGAACAGAAAAAGAACTGGTGGTTCTTGTTAACATGACAATAGTTTTGCAACTATCAATAAAGTTAAACTTCTATAAATAAAATGGTCTGAGAGATGAAATGTATGGTTTGGAATGACAACACTGCCAACACTGTGGAGGGGTTCAGTGTGTTCTCTTCCCACGGCCCAAGGTAGTTAGTCCTCTGTATCCTCAGTTCTTCATTCACGGGTTCAACTATGGGATTGAAAATATTTTAAAAATTTTTTCAAAAAGTTACCCAAAGCAAAACTTGAACATGTTACAAGCCCAGCAACTATTTATATAGCATTTACAGTGTAGCAGGTGTTACAAATAATCTAGAAATGATTTAAAGTATATGGGAAGATGTGTGTAGGTTATGTGCAAATACTAAGTCACTTTACATAATGGACTTGAGCCTCCGAGGATTTTGGTATCCATAGGGATGTCCTGGAACCAGTCCCTGGCAGATACCAAGGGGTGACTATATTTTAAGGTTATATTCACAGATATCTGAAGTCTATACATGCTCTGATTTCTCATTCTAAAATACCAGAACAATGAAATTAAAAAATCCAGAATCTGCAAGTTAAAAGGGAGAAAACTATAGAATAACCAATACTGAATTTGGTAAAACTATTAGCTTCCATTGGAAAAGACCCTGATGATGGGAAAGATTGAGGTCAGGAGGAGAAGGGAGCGACAGAGGATGAGATAATTGGATGCCATAACCAACTCAATGGACATGAGTTTGAGCAAACTCCAAGAAACAGTGAAGGACAAGGAAGCCTGGTGTGCTGCAGTCCATGGGGTTGCAAAGAGTCAGACACAACTGAGGGAATGAATAACAATTAGCCTTCGAGACTGAGAATGCACTACCATCCAGGCCCCAAAACAAGCTACTCAAGGTTGAATACAAACAGCCTGCCCTTGGATTATCAATAAAGACTTTTTACATTTTAGATGATAGGGAAACTATTATATATGTGTATATTTATGTATGTGTGAGAAATATCTAAAGGATATGTAATGTATTCTTTTAGTGATATTGTACTGGTGATCTTTGGGAGTTGAAATGTGATCCTGTGGGTTGTTTTTTTTAAATTTACTGCAATGTGTATGTGTTGCTTTGTAGTATTAAAATGTTATGAAAAATAAAAATAAAATAGCAAAGTCATAAAAAAGAGATAAGAAGAAGGTAGTTGAGCACACTCAAAGGAAACAAGACACAAGAAAATTATATGAATAAAATAGTTTGATTTTAAATCAACAGACATTTATGTATTTTGAGGAGAAAACAGAATTACAAAACCCAAACAGAAAACTCAGGAAATAATTGAACAAGCCATGTAAAACTGAGGGACGGTAAGCTTTGTAATGTTAAATAAATTACAGCTACAGAATGTAATGATACCAGTGTTATGAAGTCAAATTAAAAGTTATAATCTAACTAACAAAGCTTAGGAAGTAAGCTCCAGAAAACAGGAGGAAAAAGCCCTGAGATTTCTTCATCTTTCATGGGGTAGAGTCAGTAGCTTCTAACTCTGGATTATGAAGTAACAGTAACTTAAGGGTGTTTAAATGTATAAATATGCTTCAAGGAAAAGAAAAATAATAAAAATATAGATAAGGAAAGAAAGGTTGATAATACCCCCAATTACTTTAGAAAATTATAATATAATCAGAATTTTTGTAATATAATTAAAGCAATACTCAGTGGAAATTTGTACCATGTTATTCAAGACTAAATACTAAAAATAAGTTAATAAAGGTAAATCAATACAGAAAAAAAAATAAAAAGTAAAAGTAATTTTTTTCTATAATATAAATAAAACAAGAAAAATCATGAGCAAAACAAGAAGGGTTCTTGGAGCAGTGGCGAAAACAGCATGAAAACAGGTAACTGCCAGCAAATCTAAAAAAAAAAGGAAGAAATTACAAAATTGCAAAGTTAGAAATAATAAATGGAAAATGATTAGCAAAAATATTTTGTAAAATTCTTCTTATAAATTTGACATATCTGGATAAACTAAATATTATTTCTAAACAATTTTAGAAAAATATTACTAAAATTAACTCAAGAAAGCTAAAATTGACTAGTTTTCAAATCTGATTATATTCTGATGAGTCTAATAAGAACTTGCCTTCTAGGGAGAAGAGTCCAGAATGTTTTAAAAAAATAAAAAACGTTAAATATATCTGTGAATGGGAGAGATCATTTCAATGTTATTTACAGTGTTTCACAAATAACTAGTAAAAGAACATCTCAAAATACTCTTTTCCAAGGCAGCATAATGTCAACACTCAATCTCAACAAAAGAGCCCACAAAAAGGACAACAGATCAATCTCATTTATAATGAAAACAATGAAAAATATTCCAAGTAAAACTTAGCAAATACATTTCAGTAGCACATTTAAAGATCAATACACCATAAACAAGTGAGCAGGTTTTATTCAGAAACATAAGCATGATCTATGGAAATCCATCATAGGAAACCATTTAATAATAATTCATCATTATAGGTAAATTCAGAACAAGTTATCATTTCTGTAGATAATAAAAATACTATTTAGTAAAATTCAAAAATTCCTGGCTACATTTGGAAGGGAGCCTTTAAATGGCAATCCACTACAGTATTCTCGCCTGGAGAATCCCATGGACGGAGGAGCTTGGTGGGCTACTACAGTCCACGGGTCGCAAAGAATCAGACACGACTGAGCGACTTCACTTTTGCTTTTCACTTTCATACAATAGATAACAGATTTACTATGCAAAACATCTTTTAATGGTTAAACATCAACAGCTTACCCATCAGGTTAAGAACAAGGTAAAAAAATTTTAGTATTATTCAACATTGTTCTGAAAGTACCAATCAATTCAATTATCTAAAAGGGAAAATATAAGACTTTTAGAGTAAAGGAGTAGCAAAACTATCTATAGATGACATAACTGTTATCTGAACAACCCTAGAGAATCAAAAGAAAGGAAACATGAATGAATGAGAGAGAGAGGGGGTGGGGAAAAAAGAAAGAGAATGAGAGAAAGAAAGAGTGAAAGATACAGGAAGAGAGGGGGGAAGGAAGGCAGCAGGAAAAGGGGAAGGGAGAAAGGGAGCCAGGGAGCAAAGAAACTACAAAATATTTCAGTTAGTTGTTATAAAATTGGTATCCTAAAAATCCAGCTGCTTTCCTGTATAAAAACTATAACCATTTTAAAAATAGCAGTGTAAGACAAGATCCTATTTACCAACACCAATACTCATGTAGACCCAAATATTCATGTACAGCTTGGTAATAAAATAAGAAATGGATAGGGAACCTCACAATTTTCTTAAGAGTCATAAAAATATGAACTACTGGAAATATATATGGATTCTTGGTTTTAGATATTCAATAATGAGCTGACTCATTGGAAAAGATGCTGATGCTGGAAAAGGTTGAGGGCAGGAGGAGAAGGGGGTGACAGAGGATGAGAAGGTTAGATGGTATCACTGACTCAATGGACATGAGTTTGAGCAAGCTCCAGGAGATGGTGAAGGACAGGGAAGCCCACAGGTGTGCTGCAGTCCATGGGGTTGCAAAAAGTCAGACACAACTTAGCAATTGAACAATAAATAAATACTACAGTTTTCTATAAATTAATCTAAATACATGGTGTGATAACATTTTTTTGATAAAGAGACAAAGTATTTTTCAGCTTTAATTGCTGAAAGACATTATGCTAAGTGAAGTAAGCTGGACACAAAAGAACGATATCTCATTAGATGTGAAATCTAAAAAAGTTGATTCATAGAAGCACAGTAGAACAATGATTGCCAGAAGCAGGGAGGTGGGGGGAAAGGAAGATATTGATCAAAAGGTACAGAGTTATAAGTTGTGAAGGATGAATAAATTCTAAAGCTTTCATGTGCAGCATGGTAACTAGTTAATAATACCATATTATTTACTGAAAATATGCTAAAAGAGTAGATATCAGGTACTTTCACCACAAATTGAAAAGAAAGTGTTAATCTCTTAGCACATCCAACTCTGCCACCCCATGGACTATAGCCCACTAGGCTCCTCTGTCTGGAATTCTCCACATACACACACACACACACACACAATTATAATTATGTAAGGAGACTGATATGTTAATTAGTTTCACTGTACTAATCATTATTGGGGCTTCCCTCATAGCTCAGTCGGTAAAGAAGCTGCCTGCAATGCAGGAGACCTGGGTTCGATCCCTGGGTCAGGAAGATCCCCTGGAGGAGGAAATGGCAACCCACTCCATTATTCTTGCCTAGAGAATCTCATGGATGGAACAGCCTGGCAGGCTATAGTTCATGGGGTCGCAAGAGTCGGACACGACTTAGCAACTAAACCAACCAAGCAACCAACCATCATTATGCAATGGACGTGAATTGGGCAAACTCTGGGAGATGGTGAAGGAGAGGAAGGCCTGGAGTGCTGCAGTCCATAGGGGTCACAAAAGAGTTGGACATGACTGGGAGACTGAACAACAACAACAGTAATCGTCTTCAGTTCAGTTCAGTCGCTCAGTCGTGTCCGACTCTGTGCGACCCCATAGACGGCAGCCCACCAGGCTCCCCCGTCCCTGGAATTCTCCAGGCAAGAACACTGAAGTGGGTTGCCATTTCCTTCTCCAAGGCATGAAAGTGAAAAGTGAAAGTGAAGTCGCTCAGTCGTGTCTGACTAGCAGCCACCCCACGGACTGCAGCCTACCAGGCTCCTCCATCCACGGAATTTTCCAGGCAAGAGTACTGGAGTGGGTTGCCATTGCCTTCTCTGAATCTTACTATATACAATATCAATTTACAATGTGCAATGTATATAAAGACTTCATGTTGTATACTCCAAATATACACAATTTTTAGTTTGAAAATAAAATTTTAAATAAAGTTTAATTGGGAAAAAAAAAATATATATATAATGTTTGGGAATGCATGTACACCCGTGGTGGATTCATGTCAATATATGGCAAAACCAATACAATATTGTAAAGTAAAATAAAGTAAAAAAAAAAAAAAGAATAGCTAGAAAATTCTGAAAAAGAACAGTTATGAGAGGGGAGAGGTGGAGAGCAGAGGGAACCGTAGGTGGTAGCCAGATTATGGAGTGGTTACAAAGAGCCCCGAAATATAAACTAGTTAGCTACAGTTAGCTTTTTAAAGAAAGAGTAAAGCTGAAGTCTTCCTTCAATCTTCATATGAAAATAAATTTCAACTGGTTTAAACTTTGAAGGAAAAATAATGAAATTACAACCATAATAAAGAATATATCTCAATTTTGCATAATTCTGAAGTTGAAAACCTTTCTTAATCAAGACTAGAAAATTCAGAGCTGTTACAGAAAATGCTGGTAAATTCCCCTCATGAAAACTTAAAACTTTTGTGTGGCTAAAACCAAATAATATTAACAAAGACAAAGTCAAAAAAAAAAATTGAGGGAGAATATTTGCAATATATTCAAAAGTAAAAGCCTAGTCTCCTTAAAATATAAAACTGTCCTAAAAATCTATAAGGAAAATACCCAAAATCCTTTAGAAAAATGTAGATTAATAAGCATTTCACTGAAAAATAAACACATATGGCTTATAAGCAGATGGAAGGATGCCCAATCCTTTTCATAAATAAATGTAAATTAAAGCAAAATAAAGATAGCAGTTTTTTGCTTCCAGATTGGCATCAGTTTGATAGTATACAATTTTGGCAGGGCTGTGAAGAAAAAGGCATTATCACACACTGGCAGTGGGTGTACACAGTGTCATAACTTCCTTAAAAGGCAGCTTGACAGTGTCTATGAAAGCTAAAAGTTTGCATATCCTCCAACTCAGAAATTTGATCTTGAGGAATTTATCCTATATGAAGACTTTCACATGTGTGCAACTGCAAATGTATCCCCCAAAACACTTTGGAGCATAGTTTGCCATATTAAAAAATAAAAACAATTAGGAACAACTGAAGTACCAATCCAGTTAGAGGGGTTCAGTTCAGTTCAGTTCAGCTCAGCAGCTCAGTTGTGTCCGACTCTTTGCGACCCCATGAATTGGAGCACGCCAGGCCTCCCTGTCCATCACCAACTCCTGGAGTTAGAGGGTTTAGTCGGTACTAATTCTGGGACTCCACTGCCTGGGCTATTATCTGGGTGGCTCCAAAATTTCCTAGCTCTGTGACCCTGAAGAACCTTCTTAACTTCTCTGTGCCTTCATGTCCTCATCGGTAAGGTGGTGTTAAAAGAAGGATCTATTTCATAGAATTGTTGTTGAGAATAAATGGGTTAATATATATTAAGTGCTTTTGATACAATATGTACCACAGGGATATAAAAGTATATATGATATTTGTAATATTTTAATGTCATATTTTAATTATATTTGCAATAATATTTTAAGTTCTAAAAAATTGTAATTGTTTTAAATTGTCATATTTTAAAATTATTTTAAAACAATGTAAGTTCATTGTATGAAAAAATCTACAGGATATATTGTTACACTCAAAAAATATGAGAAAGAACAGAGTGCATGTTATGCTTGGAGGTATGTCCAAAGAGATATGCGTTCACATAAATCTCCAAAACAATATGTGAACATCTAAATGCATCCCACACTTCTCACAGGACGCACAAGAACTGCTGACAGTTGTTGCCCAAGGGGAAAGTGTTCACGATCTGAGGTCAGAAGCAGATATTTTAGTGTATACTTTTGCATGGCTTGACATTTTTACCTTGAAAGTGAAAGTGAAGTTGCTCAGTCGTGTCCAACTCTTTGCAACCCCGTGGACTGTAGCCCTCCAGGCTGTTCCGTCCATGGGATTCTCCAGTCAAGAATACTGAAATGGGTTGCCATTTCCTTCTCCAGGGGATCTTCCTGACCCAGGGATCGAACCCAGGTCTCCTGCACTGCAGGCAGACGCTTTAACCTCTGAGCCACTAGGGAAACCCTTGAAACTGCATTAATTTTACAACTTAAAAATCTAGGTTGTTATTTTTTAAAGAAATTGAAACAGAGAGCTAATTAAAGAGTTCCTCATATTAAATTATAGTTCTCAGCCTTATTCAAGAATAATGTTACAGTACACAACCTCCTTCTTCTATCAGATGCCCTTCTGACTTATGATTACATGGGCCATCAAACTCCAGAAAACAGAGCAACTGGCGTAATGAAAACACCAAAGTGTTTTGTGACTATAGTGTTTTGTGATTAAAATGCTTATCAGCGGAGATAACCCCTCCCAAAATTCCAAGCTTGAAAATAGAAAGCAAGAATTCTCAGCACAAATCCTCAGCTCACTCAAACATCCTACAGTTGGTTCCTATATGCAATGCACAAATGTGCACAAATGACTTGTCTTTCCATAGGGCTTCTATTTTTACATAGGATTAAAAGGCTATTTACTAGCAACCTTACATGAGCTATTAAAGTTTACTAAAACTTGAAGTCATTTTAAGTTACATATGTACAATTCTGTTAGCACTCAGTTCAACAGGGGAATGAAAATGAACAGGACAGGCAGGACACAACATCTATATTCATTTCTATTGCTGTGTAACGAAGACTCCTCCCAAAAAAACAATAGACATTTATTATTTCACAGTTTCCATAGGTCAGGATTTTGGACACAGTCGAGCTGGATCCTCTGTTCAGGATGTCATAAGGCTACAGTTAAGGTGTCAGCTGGACAATGTTCTCATCTGGAGCTTGGGCTCCTTTTCCGAGCTGATTCAGATTGTTGAAAAATGTGTTTCCTGGTGGTTGCATGATTAAGGTCTTGCTGGCGCTTGGCTGTATACTGCTCCCAGCTCCTATAGGACTCCCTAGGTCCTTGCCTCAGGTCCTTCTCCGTACAGTGTCCCGTTGTATTCAGCTTACCTCTTTCAGGCCAGCGGGAGAAGCTCTCTAGTCTGCTAAGAAGGACACTTATTTTAACTTCACATATGAAGAAAGCTGAGCACCGAAGAATTGATGCTTTTGAACTGTGGTGTTGGAGAAGACTCTTGAGAGTCCCTTGGACTGCAAGGAGATCCAACCAATCCATTCTGAAGGAGATCAGCCCTGAGTTTTCTTTGGAAGGAATGATCCTAAAGCTGAAACTCCAGTACTTTGGCCACCTCATGTGAAGAGTTGACTCATTGGAAAAGACTCTGATGCTGGGAGGGATTGGGGGCAGGAGGAGAAGGGGATGACAGAGGATGAGATGGCTGGATGGCATCACTGACTCGATGGATGTGAGTTAGAGTGAATTCCAGGAGATGGTGATGGACAGGGAGGTCTGGTGTGCTGCGATTCATGGGGTCGAAAGAGTCGGACACGACTGAGCAACTGAACTGAACTGAACCACAGGAGTGACATTCCAGCACAGCTGTCATATATGTAACCTAATCCACTCCAGTACTCTTGCCTGGAAAATCCCATGGACGGAGAAGCCTGGTAGGCTGTAGTCCATGGGGTCGCTAAGAGTTGGACATGACTGAGCAACTTCCCTTTCACTTTTCACTTTCATGCATTGGAGAAGGAAATGGCAACCCACTCCAGTGTTCTTGCCTGGAGAATCCCAGGGATGGGGGAGCCTGGTGGGCTTCCGTCTATGGGGTCACACAGAGTCGGACATGACTGAAGCGACTTAGCAGCAGCAGCAGCAGCAATCTAACCAAGGAATTGACAACTCTCTGCCATATTCTGTTGGCCAGAAGGAACTACAGGTCCACCTGCTTTCAAGGAGAAGGATTAAAAGAAGCTGTGATTTCCCAAGGTCATCTTAGGATGTGCCTGCCTTAGCATTCTACCTGAGAGGCCAGTCAGGAAAGTTTGAGAATTCTTATTATTAAAGATATTATAAGGGATAAAATAATTTACTGTGATATACTTAGAGATGAGTACATCAAGGATGTATATTGTCACTCTGCTTATTTAACTTATATGCAGATTACATCATGTGAAGTGCCAGGCTAGATGAATCACAAGCTGGAATTAAGATGGTCAAAACAAATATCAATAACCTCAGATATGCAGATGATATCACTGTAATGGAAAAAAGTGAAGAGGAACTAAAGAGCCTCTCAATGAGGGTGAAAGAGGAGAGAGAAAGGGCTGGCTTAAAACTCAACATTCAAAACACTAAGATTGTGGCATCTAGTCCTATCACTTCATGGCAAATAGATGGAGGAAAAGTGGAAACAGTGACAGATTTTATTTTCTTGGGCTCCAAAATCATTGTGGATGGTGACTGCAGCCATGAAATTAAAAGATGCTCACTCCTTGGAAGGAAAGCTATGACCAACCTAGACAGCACATTAAAAAGCAGAGACATTACTTTGCTGACAAAGGTTCATATAGTCCAAGCTATGGTTTTTCCAGTAGTCATGTACAGATGTGAGAGTTGGGCTATAAAGAAGGCTGAGCACCAAAAAAACTGATGCTTTAGAACTGTGGTGCTGGAAAAAACTCCAGAGAGTCCCTTGGACAGCAAAGAGATCCAACCAGTCAATCCTCAAGCCTGAATATTCATTGGAAGGACTGATGCTGAAGCTGAAGCTCCCATACTTTGGCCACCTGATGCAAAGAGCCGAAAAGACCCTGATGTTAGGAAAGACTGAGGGCAGGAGGAGAAGGGGTCGACCGAGGATGAGATGGTTGGACAGCATCACCAGCTTAATGGATATGAGTTTGAGCAAATTCCAGGAGACAGTGAAGGACAGGAAAGCCTGGTGTCCATGGGGTCGCAAAGAGTCAGACACGACTTAGGACTGAACAACAGCAACAACTTACAGATGAAAATGATGTCAACATCTGGCAGAGCCTCTAGTGTGATAACACTGGTTAATACGCTATGTAGTAGTTAGAAAATGGTAAGTAAATATTTTAGTGGATGCAAAATACTTGAATGGCCATGTTCCATAAACTGCTTTGATTTTTCCCTTCTAACCTATGCCAGCAGGTAGATTTTAAAATAAACACACACATACAAAAATGCCATGCTTCCAGAAAGTATCAATTTTCTACTGCAAGTCATGCCTGACCTTTGGATATAATCCCTCTGGGAAATTCTTGGTGTTTTTTAAAATGTTATTTCTTCAAACCCTGACATTCAGAAGATAGCAGCCACCTGTTCAGAAATAGGTCGGGAGATAATACCCAAAGGTATAGGTGCTTGTAGGCTAGTGAGTCTCCCTCTTCCTTCCTCGTTTCCTTTGTAGTCACCTCTAGAGACATGTCCTTTTCTCCAATCACTGAATTTATTTGAGAAAGATTAGAGCTATCAAGTTCAATTGAACCCCAGAGAACGTGATTAGTCATCTTGCCAGAGTATCACATTTTTGCTTAGAAGATGGTTTTAAAATAATGATTAAATTCACTTTCTGTAGGAAATTATTATAGGCCAGTTAATAATGTATATTTATTTATAAGTATGACTTAAATATGTACATAGCTTACCCTTGAGAACTATAGAAATCACAGGCTGAAATAGGCCAAGCATTTCAAACAGGGATATGAAGAAACTACACAAATTTCAGTGAATGAGAACATTTCCACATGTGGCTTTTCTTCCTGCCTTGCTTTTGCAAAATTGAACAAAGTCTGGGAGGTAAGGGGTTTTGAAGTCACCTTAATATCCGAGATCAGAGGATCCAGTCTATATGAATGCCAAATTATCACTTATACAAAACAATGATTGCGCTTTTAGAAATGACACTGACATTCGAGTGAAATCCCAAGATAAAGCTAAGACACTCAGTTCAGTTCAGTTCAGTCGCTCAGTCGTGTCCGACTCTTTCGACCCCATGAACCTCAGCATGCCAGGCCTCCCTGTCCATCACCAGCTCCCAGAATTCACTCAAACTAACATCCATCAAGTTGGTGATGCCATCCAGCCATCTCATCCTCTGTCTTCCCCTTCTCCTCCTGCCCCCAATCCCTCCCAGCATCAAGGTCTTTTCCAATGAGTCAACTCTTCACATGAGGTGGCCAAAGTACTGCAGTTTCAGCTTTAGCATCATTCCTTCCAAAGAAATTCCAGGGCTGATCTCCTTCAGAATGGACTGGTTGGATCTCCTTGCAGTCCAAGGGACTCTCAAGAGTCTTCTCCAACACCACAGTTCAAAAGCATCAATTCTTCTGTGCTCAGCCTTCTTCACAGTCCAACTCTCACATCCATACATGACCACAGGAAAAACCATAGCCTTGACTAGACGGACCTTAGTCGGCAAAGTAATGTCTCTGCTTTTGAATATGTTATCCAGGTTGGTCATAACTTTTCTTTTAAAGAGTAAGCGTCTTTTAATTTCATGGCTGCAGTCACCATCTGCAGTGATTTTGGAGCCCAAGAAAATAAAGTCTGACACTGTTTCCACTGTTTCCCCATCTATTTCCCATGAAGTGATGGGACCAGATGCCATGATCTTCATTTTCTGAATGTTGAGCTTTAAGCCAACTTTTTCACTCTCCTCTTTCACTTTCATCAAGAGGCTTTTTAGTTCCTCTTCACTTTCTGCCATAAGGGTGGTGTCATCTGCATATCTGAGGTTATTGATATTTCTCCCAGCAATCTTGATTCCAGCTTGTTCTTCCAGCCCAGCGTTTCTCATGAAGTACTCTGCATACAAGTTAAATAAGCAGGGTGACAATATACAGCCTTGACGTACTCCTTTTCCTATTTGGAACCAGTCTGTTGTTCCATGTCCAGTTCTAACTGTTGCTTCCTGACCTGCACACAGGTTTCTCAAGAGGAGGTCAAGTGGTCTGGTATTCCCATATCTTTCAGAATTTTCCACAGTTTATTGTGATCCACACAGTCAAAGGCTTTGGCATAGTCAATAAAGCAGAAATAGATGCTTTTTCTAGAACTCTCTTGCTTTTTCCATGATCCAGCGAATGTTGGCAATTTGATCTCTGGTTCCTCTGCCTTTTCT
This sequence comes from Ovis canadensis, assembly GCF_042477335.2. NCBI lineage: Eukaryota > Metazoa > Chordata > Mammalia > Artiodactyla > Bovidae > Ovis > Ovis canadensis. Next base: position 61,758,729 of record NC_091262.1, on the reverse strand, counting down.
AAAACCAGCTTGAACAACTGGAAGTTCCCGGTTCACAGATTGCTGAAGCCTGGCTTGGAGAATTTTGAGCATCACTTTACTAGCATGTGAGATGAGTGCAATTGTGTGATAGTTTGAACATTCTTTGACATTATCTTTCTTGGGATTGGGATGAAAACTGACCTTTTCCAGTCCTGTGGCCACTGCTGAGTTTTCCAAATTTGCTGGCATATTGAGTGTGGCACTTTCACAGCATCATCTTTCAGGATTTGAAATAGCTCAAGTGGAATTCCATCACCTCCACTAGCTTTGCTCATAGTGATGCTTTCTAAGGCCCACTTGACTTCACATTCCAGGATGTCTGGCTAGCTGTACCTAAATTATGTCTAAATAATTCTTAAGTAAAATTCAAGTGCTAGGATTGCCTGTTCCTAGGTCTTAGACAAATGGTAGCCTATGGCCTGAAAATGCCATTTACAATGATGTTTCCTCATAGATCCCCTCTCATATAACTTGAGTTAAAACTCAACTCTTCCCCATTAGCCTTTCGACATTAGGCAGGTTACTTACAACTTGTAAAATAGGGGTAATTGTACAATCTATAAAGCTCTCTAAAGTTAAATAGATATGGTATTCAACTGTTTTTAACAAAGTGCCTCGTAGGTTCATAGTAAGTGCTCCTTAAATGCTATTATTAATAACACTATATTAGAAAAAAGATTGCCAGGGTCTTGCATGGACAAGTCTGTTGTCTCATTAACAAGACATATGGAAACTTTGTGGGTTTTGAGGAGGGACAATTTGAGTCTTGAAATACAAGATAACATAATGTTGATAGATGTAAACATTTCTCTTATGTGCTAAAATTATGCTGTTCCTCTTTAAAGGATACCTGCATTTTACACAATTGAAAAAAAAATTTTCTGAAGGTTCCTGTTTCATGAGTGCTGCAAAGGTCCAAAGAGAATTTTCAAGGGGTAACATATCTGATTCAGAGAAGCACAGGCAGGCACCTCTTACTCTTGGTAAGAAAACTGCTAGCACAGCGTTACTAGTTATTGTCAAATAAGAGAAGTTTGATTTGTTGTCTTCTTAACCCCATTTTGCATAGTTTGCACTCCTCTAAGGGCCTTTCTCCTCTCTCTTTCTTCCTCTCTGTGCTCTTGTACACTCTGAATCTCTTCCTCACTTTCTCCCTCTCCTCCTGTCTCCCCGCCTTCCCTCTCCCTCCTCTTGCTGTCTAGAGCTGAGTGGCAGCTGCTCCGCAAACACCATACTCTGTCTTTCTCAACCCCTATGGATTTGATCACCTCATTATTGAAATTCAGTGTCTTTTGTTCACATCTAAGGCAGATATTAACATTTTTATTGAAAACCAAAGTAATTCACTTACTCTGTGAATTCTCTGCTGCTGTAAATGACAGAAGAGACCCTCTCACCAAGTGTAGTCATTTCAGAGGTTTTATTACATTCAAGAAGGAAAAGGTCCAGGTTAAAATGAAGTTAACAGATTTGCTGAAGGGCATGTTTCTACACACAAGAAAGTGTTTTTCTTTCTAACATATTTCTTTCCTGAACTCTGTGATCTCACTCTACAGAGCTGCCTGTCATAAGACGAAACTCCAGATCTAAATTCTTGGTGGTGCCTTGGAGCAACAGTTTTGGGGTTCCAAACCAGAAAGTCACCCTTTATGTATAATGCTCAAGGCAATGATCAATATTCTACTTCCTTCAGCTGGATATTTTTCTGAGCCCAGGGATAATCAGAGAAACCACACTCCAGGTTCATTGTCAAAATCAAAGGGCCCAATCACAGGGTATTTGTGAGTCTCTGGGAGCACCCAAATCTTCTCTGCATGGCTCTCACCTTTCAAGGGGCTCCACAGACTTCCCTGCTCTGAATCAAATAGTGACAAAGGCATCCTCAGTACCATTGCTAACTTAAGGGGTGTCAAGCTTGCTGAAATGAACCTGGACACATGGGGGGCCCTTGGATATTAGGCCTATCTCAGGGACCTCCACTGCAGACCAGCTAAGGTAACTTAAAACACCTTAAGACCTTCCTCCTCTTCTCAATAGCATTCCTAGTCTAGTAAGCAGACTGAACTGGAATTCAGGAAACTCAGGTTCTAATCTGCCAGATCACTGCCTGGTTTTGCACTGTCCATCCTCTGAAGCTTAAGGTTCTCAGTGGAAATATAATGACTATAAAAAAGGAACATATACAACAATCACCAGATAGTGTTTGTCTAGTAACCCCTCAGGAACCATTTCTAAGTATGAGCCATTCTTTCTTGTATCTTTGTATAACTTATATGTCTTGATTACCAAACCAATCTATTTGAGTGCTTATAAAGAGCAAATAAGACAATGCATAAGAAAACTTCTGATAAAATGCAAGTACCATATGAGATTTTTCAGTCCACACTCCAAAGCCCTATTTAGGATTCAAAAAAGCACTTGAGAGCCAGGGGATCAGCCCAGAGTCTCCTCATCATACCCACCAGGCATACCCATGCACCCAGAAATACCAGCAGAGGTTCTGAGCCCCACCACAGGGAAAGCAGGCAAAGTTCTTTTCCGATGCCTAATCTAGAGGTGGATGATGCTGGTGGTCTAGGAAGAATTTATGAAAAGAGAGAAGGTAGGGATATGATCAGAATACACAGTCTATTCTTTCCCTTATCTTTTGTATTTCCTACAGACCACTGGACATCTTAATCCTGGTCTCTGGAGTTATGAAGATAAGACTTAACAGCCATGTCAATCCCAACGATCCAATTCATCCCACCCTCTCCCCATGTCCACATCACTGTTCTCTACATCTGTGTCTCTGTTCTTGCCGTGCAAATAGGCTTCTCTGTACCATTTTTTAAGACTCCACATATATGCATTAATAGATGGTATTTGTTTTTCTCTGACTTACTTCTCTCTGTGTGACAATCTCTAGGTCCATCCATGTCTCTACAATTGACCTAGATGAGTGGGACTGGGAAGAAGGGTGGGAGGGGGGTCCAAGAGGGAGGGGATATATGTATCCTTATAGCTGATTCACTTCATTGTACAGCAGAAACTAACACAATATTGTAAAGCAACTATACCCCAGTTAAAAAAAAAAAAAACAGACCTAACAGCTAATTTCCCTCCAACTTAGGTTCCTGGACTCAGATAGAATACATATACATTTGATTTTTCTATAAGATGTGACTCTAATCTGACAATAAATGCAAGTTAGAAGATATGGGAGATCCAGGAAACAGAAGATCAGACTTTTCTTAAGGGAAATCTACCAAACATGCAGAAGATGGAGGCTTCAATATCAGAGTTCATGCTTTAAAGATGCTTAGTCCTGTAATAAGACTTAATGAAAGATTAGTCCTTGAATGGAAACTATTTCCCTCGCAACTCAGGGCATCTGTGTTTATTTAACGACTTTGCTGATTAAAAAACATCTCAGAAGAGACCACATCTCTTGCTCGGTTTCCTTTCATTACCAGAGGTGTACATACCAACCCTAATGAAGCAATCTATAACTTTGATGGTCCCCAGGACCCTCAACTCTCTATGTACAGAACTGCATTCTTTATGTCTCTTATCCCTCTCATACCTTCCACTTCTGATTACCACAAACCTTAATGAGTCCTTTATCATACCTCCAACAGGCCAAATGACAAAATTAAAATAGGAAAAATAATCAGCTTCTGTCTCAATTTCGTGTTTTCAAATGCAGTCATCAGATCCTCATGCTCTAAACCCCAAAATACACTTTGATTTCACATCCATTTTTCTTCATCACACTACTATTATTTTAGTTAAGATGGCAATCATTCCTGACTGCTTATTGGAATCTAAGCTGCCATGCTACATAAACTGCACTATGATTTTTTGTATCATTGAGAAAGAAAGTAAAAGCTTCAGGTTAATCTAAAACATGCCACCAATGGTAAGATAAATGCAGCCTTCAGAAATAAAATGTGGGGAAAAGAATGTATTATAGAACCAGCAAACTGCAGTACATTGTCACCTCCTAATGTCTCTCCTTTCAGTCATTCCTGCCCTCCATTTCATTCACAGTCCATCTAAAATGTTTCTCCAATCACAGGATCATGGTGCTTTCTTGCTTAACACCTTCAAATTATTCTCTATATATACCGGATAAAGTCTGACAACTTTCATGCAATATAAAAAGCTCTACTGATTTCTCCATTTCTCAGCGCTCTTCGCTAAACACCAGCCATGCAGAGCCAGTTACAGATTCTGAAAACAAAGAAAAGTTCTGTCCAAACTTCGCATTTTGCACATACTCTTCCTTCTACTGAAATGACCTTCTCAACCCTTCTAACCCCTACTCAACCTTCGGGTCTCAGCCAGCTCAAATGTCATTTCCTCCTGAGGCTACTTCTGACTTCCAGAACAAGTCTGGCTGTCTTTCCTGTGTTCCCATAACATCCTGTGTTTAACACACATCACACCCATGGAGTCTGCCTCTTTATCTCTCTGTCTCTCCAGAGAATCCTTGTGATCAGGGATTGTGTCCTCTACCCTGACACATCCCTAGCACCTCACATGTGCCTAACACCTAGATATTTGTTTAAATTGACAACACATGAGGAACCAGTGAGAGGTTACCAGCCAAACAATTACACCAGCCATAGGATATTTCTTCAAAAAATTCACAGTTGATTAGATGTCTACTACACGAATCAAATATCAAATCTCTACCAAAAGTTTCTCATCAATGAGGACTTCCTTGATGGTCAAGGGAAGATGGTCAGGGGTTAAGATTTCACACACCCAAGGCAGGGAGCATAGATTTGATCACTGGTTGGGGAAATAAGATTCAACTTGCCACATGGCATGGGAAAAAATAGTTTCTCATCAATGGATTAAATACACTGTGAATTCCAATCATATGTCCAACTAGAGTTAGATCCTGTTGTGTTTTTAGGGAGACCATCCTGGTGTTGGAGAGAGAAAGCTAAAAATTTAGGATGCTACCTTGAAAAGAAAACAGAAACAAGCAATACAGGATAGTGTAGAAGAGCCTAGTTTATGTGGCAGATACGCTCATTATTGGAACTGAAAACTGTAACAGTCATAGAAGGATTCATTGAGGAAGACAATAACTCTTGAGCAGTCTCTAGAATGAAGTGCACGACTCAGACTGAACACATTTAGGGGGAACTCTTGTCGGCTACCAAAAGGAGGCCCAGCTGTCATTTTATTCAGTTTATACTATCTTGGTGGATTAAATGAATCATTCTCAAAGGGATTAGAATCATAGATTTTGGGAAATGTCTGTGTTAGTCACTCAGCTAGTAGCCCTTTGCTACCCATGGACTATAGCTCCCCAGGCTTCTCTGTCCATGGGATTTTCCAGGCAAGAAGACTGGAGTGGGTTGCTACTTATCCAACTCTTTGTGACCCCACGGATTGCAGTCTACCAGGATCCTTTGTCCATGGGATTTTCCAGACAAGAGTACTAGAGTGGGTTGCCATTTCCTACTCCAGGGGATCTTCCCAACCCAGGGATCAAACCCAGATCTCCTGGTCTCCTGCATTGGCAGGCGGATTCTTTACCATTGAGCTACCTGGGAAGTCCAACTTGAGATGAATCTATTAAATTCTCAAGCAGATTCATTCTTCTCCCTTCTCACTCTAACATAGACTTTCTATTCCTCCTGCATTAGTTTGCTATTTAGTTTAGGGAAAAACCTACATAAATCCTGAGGAAGTCTAAGGATGATTATTCTGAAAGTAGAGAATTTAAGCAACACTCCACAGAAATATCTGTGCAGCCAGCACTTGCCTGTTTCAGCCAATATTAGCAACCCATCAATTTCTCCTACAAAAGTCACAGTGACCTGCAATTGAAGAGTCACTTTGCACCACTTAATCAAAATGACAAGCGTGTCCTTGATGACATGATGTTAGAATTGTTGGCCATGGGTTTGCTGAGGTGACAGCCTATGGGTCTAATTGAAATGGCAATTTCCCCCCAAAGAGCTTTTAAATGCTGCTTTCATCTCTGTCTCCACGTTTCTCAATTTTTTCCTTAATGACAACACTTGAGTTACTAATATAAAATTCTACCTTATCTTACTTTGTCAAGCTCATTGCTTACTAGAAAATAGTTACCATGAACTCAGAACTGGGCCCACCATCACCCTGGAGCCTGAGATAGTGAGTAAAAGTCAGATAGGAGACCATGGCTGGAGTGAAGTACCTGCTGGGATAATCAGCAGGTGTGTAGGTGATAAAAGGATTCCGTTCAGTTCAGTTCAGTCGCTCAGTCGTGTCCAACTCTTTGCAACCCTGTGGACTGAAACATCCCAGTCCTCCCTGTCCATCACCAACTCCCAGAGCTCACTCAAACTCATATCCATTGAGTTGGTGATGTCATTCAACCATCTCATGCTCTGTCGTCCCTTTAGCCTCCCACCTTCAATCTTTCCCAGCATCAGGGCCTTTTCTAGTGAGTCAGTTCTTCACATCAAGGTGGTCAAAGTATTGGAGCTTCAGCTTCAGCATCAATCCTTCTAAAGAATATTCAGGACTGATTTCCTTTAGGATGGGCTGGTTGAATCTCCTTGCTGTCCAAGGGACTCTCAAGAGTCTTCTCCAACACCACAGTTCAAAAGCATCAATTCTTCGGCACTCAGCTTTCTTTATAGTTCAACTCTCACATCCATACATGACCACTGGAAAAACCATTGCCTTGACCAGACAGACCTTTGTTAGCAAAGTAATGTCTCTGCTTTTAAATATACTGTCTAGGTTGGTCATAACTTTTCTTCCAAGGAGCAAGCGTCTTTGAATTTCATGGCTGCAATCACCATCTGCAGTGATTTTGGAGCCCCAAAAAAGAAAGTCTGTCACTGTTTCCACTGTTCCCCCATCTATTTCCCATGAAGTGATGGAACCAGATGCCATGATCTTAGTTTTCTGAATGCTGAGTTTTAAGCCAACTTTTTCACTCTCTTCCTTCACTTTCATCAAGAGGCTCTTTAGTTCTTCTTTGCTTTCTGCCATAAGGTTGGTATCATCTGCATATCTGAGGTAACTGATATTTCTCCCAGCAGTCTTTCCTGTCATGGTGGCTAACATGTCATCTTTGTGGATATACCTCTAGTTTTCATTCCAATCCCAAAGAAAGGCAATGCCAAAGAATGCTCAAACTACTGCACAATTGCATTCATCTCACATGCAGGTAAAGTACTGCTTAAAATTCTCCAAGCCAGGCTTCAGTAATATGTGAACTGTGAACTTCCAGATATTCAAGCTGGTTTTAGAAAAGGCAGAGGAACCAGAGATCCAATTGCCAACCTCTCTTGGATCATCGAAAAAGCAAGAGAGTTACAGAAAAACATCTATTTCTACTTTACTGACTATGCCAAAGCCTTTGACTGTATGGATCACAATCAACTGTGGAAAATTCTGAAAAAGATGGGAATACCAGACCACCTGACCTGCCTCATGAGAAATCTGTATGCAGGTCAGGAAGCAACAGTTAGAACTGGACATGGAACAACAGACTGGTTCCAATAGGAAAAGGAGTACATCAAGGCTGTATCTTGTCACCCTGCTTATTTAACTTATATGCAGAGTACATCATGAGAAACGCTGGGCTGGATGAAGCACAGACTGGAATCAAGATTGCCAGTCACTCTCATGGATGTGAGAGTTGGATTGTGAAGAAAACTGAGCACTGAAGAATTGATGCTTTTGAACTGTGGTGTTGGAGAAGACTCTTGAGAGTCCCTTAGACTGAAAACAGATCCAACCAGTCCATCCTAAAGGAGATCAGTCCTGGGTGTTCATTTGTAGGACTGATGTTGAAGCTCAAACTCCAATACTTTGGTCACCTGATGTAAAGAGCTGACTCATTGGAAAAGACCCTGATGCTGGGAAAGATTGAGGGCAGGAGGAGAAGGGGACAAAAGAGGATGAGATGGTTGGATGGCATCACCGACGCCATGGACATGGGTTTGGGTGGACTCCGGGAGTTGGTGATGGACAGGGAGGCCTGGCGTGCTGCGGTTCATGGGGTCGCAAAGAGTCGGACACGACTGAGCGACTGAACTAAACTGATGCATCATTTCTACAGGCATTGTTTTTAACAGAATTTCCACTCCTGTGGTCTTTGGCATTAACCTCTCATCATTATCAATAACTACATATTCTTCATTAGACTTAATTTTATATATTGTTTTTTTAATAACCCTATCTTCTGACCTCTTGCCTCTAGAAGCTGTTTCAATGTCCTCACAATACTATCTTGATAGCTAATATATCAACTATCGACCCTTACACTGTCCTTTTGACATCTTCTCTCCTTCTTGTACTCAAATTTTGTGATCAGTTATTATAATCACCTCTTTGCATACACTGAGAAACCTTTATCTTCAAACAGGTTTGTTGGTGATATATTCCAATTCCTTTCATCTTTTTTCTGTCTGAAAATGTGTTTATTTCATCTTTATTTCCAAGAAACTATCTACTGGATATAAAATCACAGTTTGAATAATTTCTACTTTGAAGGTGTTTTTAGTGTCCTATGGCTTGTAATAGTCAACAATAATTTCTTGTTTTTCTATACATAATGTGGGTTTTTCCCCCTTACCTTTTTCCTTTAAGGATTATCTTCACTAATTTTCTTCTTCTTTTTTGATTTTGGTATTCCTTGGTGTGGTTCTCTATGTGTTATCCTTGTAGTTCCTTGATATTAAATCAGTCAGTTTATAATTTTCATCAAGTTTGGAAATTTTTAAGCCTTTTTCATTCAAACATATTTTTGCTCCCCAGCCCCCCCCGCCGCCCGCCCCCCTCTCCTCCCATTCTGAGATTCCACTGACTCACATTCTAATCTGCTTTATTTGTCACATAGGTCACTGAGGTTCACTGAACTTTTTCCCCCAGACATTTTAATCTCCATAATTCACTCTGGATAATATATAGTATATATCACAATGTCATCAAGTTCACTGATATTTTTACCTACAGTGTTTACCTCTTTTAATCCAAGCCAGTGAATTTTTCATATATGATACTGTATTTTTTAACTCTATGATTTCCATTTGGGTCCTTTTTCTATTTCTTTCATAATTTAATAGTTTCCCTCAAAGCCCATCTATTTTTAAAAGTCTTAGTCTATCTATATTTTATTTACATCTCCAGTATTTCTGTGTCTGTTTGTAGATTTGACTTTTTTCTCCTGATGTGATGTGTGTAATACATCACATTTTCTTGTGCCCTCCCCCCCTTTTTTTGGTGTGTTTATTATACTCTGGATATTTTGAAGGTTATGCTCGAGTGCCAAATTTGTCTTCATTCCTAAAAAGGTCTGAACATTTTTTTGGTCAGGTAGTTAAGTTACTTGTGAATCAGCTTGATTATTTTGAGGCTCTTTTTAAGTTCTGCTAGGGTAGTTTTAGTTTAGATCTACCACTAAGACATGAGCTTTCTTGGGTCTTTATTGAATGTCCCAGGTGTTCATTGAGGTCTCTCTTCTTTGACTAACTGGAACTGAATGTCTTCCATCATGACATAATCTGTGAGAACTGCAGCTTAGAGCTTTCTATCTGTTCCTTTTCTAGCATTGTTTATGGCAGAATATTCAGCAACAGAATAAAAACAATCCCTAATCCTTTCTTGAGTTATTTTTCTGCTAGTTTCCCTAAAAATGCCAGCCACCTCCGCCTCCCTCAGCTCTTCAATCTTTCTCTTCTCAGCTCACAGAGAAACTGCAGTGTTATGGTTGGGTCCCTTCCCTTCCCAGGTGACACTAGTCATAAAGAACCCATCTGCCAATGTAGGAGACATAAAAGACGTGCGTTTGATCTCTGGTTCAGGAAGATACCTGGAGGAGAACAACCCACTCCAGCATTCTTGCCTGAAGAGTCCCATGGACAGAGGAGCCTGGCAGTCTACACTCTGTAGGGTCACGAAGAGTCAGACAAGACTGAAGTGACTTAGCACTCACATGTAAGCACTTTTCTGTCCTCTGGTCTAGGAAAGCCTCCAGGCCAAAATCCAAGGAAAATGTAGGGTTCATCTCACTTGTTTCCTCTCTCATGGTGGTAATTTCCCCACATTTCCTGATGCTCAGTGTTTACAAAAGTTTCATTTATTTCTTCTGGTTTTCCTGTTGTTCATTGTAAAGTCTCATTCTAGTTACTCTAATGTTCTGGGTATGTTCCTTTTGAAAGTAGGTGCTTAGAACAGTGCCACAATTCAAAAGCTGGGTGGCCTCATCCCCAGTAAACTGGTCAAGAGGAAGCATAAGGTTAGAGCTGAGCAAGTCTGGGCTTGAACTCTGGTTCCACTATTTACAAGTTTTGTGATCTTGAACAAGATCCTTAACCTCTCTGTGCTTATGTCTCTTTTATTTTGTCTCCTCTTCTCTATAATAGCAGTAATAATGACTGCAATGGTGGATAACTATAAGATTTAGACAAAATACTACACATAGAGAGCTTACAGAAATTGTTCAAGTTTAACTTCCTCAATGAATGACTAAGACTGTTTCAGTTTTCAGTGTCTCTTTTTCTTCTGAGTGCCAATAATGGGCATAATCTGCCACAAATAATTAGATTCTTTGTATCTATCCTGTTTGCTTTTTCTCTAATTGTTTTGTTTTCAAGCTTGCTCCCTAATTGTATTAGTTTTCCAAGGTGGTCTCCCTAAAAAACACAACATCCAACTCCAGTTAGAAATATGATTGGAATTCAAGATATATTTAATTCATTGATGAGAAACTTTTGATAGAGATTTGATATTTGATTCAGATAGTAGACAGTAGAATTCACAACTGTGAATTCTTTGAAGAAAAATCCAATGGCTGATGTAATTGTTTGGCTGGTAACCTCGCACTGGTTCCTCACATGTTGTCAACTTTAAACAAATATCTAAGTGTCAGGCACATGTGAGGCCCTAGGGATGTGCCAGTGTAGAGGACACAATCCCTGATTGCAAGGATTCTCTGGAGAGAAAGAGAGATAAAGAGGCAGATTTCATGGGTGTGATGTGTGTTAAGCACAGGATGTTATGGGAACACAGAAGAGACACCCAGACCTATTCTGGAAGTCAGAAGTAGCCTCAGGAGGAAATGACATTTGAGCTGGCTGAGACCTGAAGGTTGAATAGGGGTTAGAAGGGTTGAGAAGGTCATTTCAGTAGAAGAAAGAGTATATGAAAAATGTGAGTTTGGACAGAATTTCTTTTCTTTTCTTTCTTTCTTTTTTTTTTTAGATTTTTATTTTTACTTTATTTTACTTTACAATACTGTATTGGTTTTGCCATACATTGACATGAATCCACCATGGGTGTACATGCGTTCCCAAACATGAACCTCCCTCCCACCTCCCTCCCCATAACATCTCTCTGGGTCATCCCCGTGCATCAGCCCCAAGCATGCTGTATCCTGCATCGGACATAGACTGGCAATTCGATTCTTACATGATAGTATACATGTTTCAATGCCATTCTCCCAAATCATCCCACCCTCTCCCTCTCCCTCTGAGTCCAAAAGTCCGCTATACACATCTGTGTCTTTTTTGCTGTCTTGCAAACAGGGTCATCATTGCCATCTTTCTAAATTCCATATATATGTGTTAGTATACTGTATTGGTGTTTTTCTTTCTGGCTTACTTCACTCTGTACAATCAGCTCCAGTTTCATCCATCTCATCAGAACTGATTCAAATGAATTCTTTTCTATGGCTGAGTAATACTCCACTGTGTATATGTACCACAGCTTTCTTATCCATTCATCTGCTGATGGACATCTAGGTTGTTTCCATGTCCTGGCTATTATAAACAGTGCTGCGATGAACATTGGGGTACATGTGTCTCTTTCAATTCTGGTTTCCTCGGTGTGTATGCCTAGCAGTGGGATTGCTGGGTCATAAGGCAGTTCTATTTGCAGTTTTTTAAGGAATCTCCACACTGTTCTCCATAGTGGCTGTACTAGTTTGCATTCCCACCAACAGTGTAAGAGAGTTCCCTTTTCTCCACACCCTCTCCAGCATTTATTGCTTGCAGATTTTTGGATCGCAGCCATTCTGACTGTTGTGAAGTGGTACCTCATTGTGGTTTTGATTTGCATTTCTCTAATAATGAGTGATGTTGAGCATCTTTTCATGTGTTTGTTAGCCATCCGTATGTCTTCTTTGGAGAAATGTCTATTTAGTTCTTTGGCCCATTTTTTGATTGGGTCGTTTATTTTTCTGGAATTGAGCTGCAGGAGTTGCTTGTATATTTTTGAGATTAGTTGTTTGTCAGTTGCTTCATTTGCTATTATTTTCTCCCATTCTGAAAGCTGTCTTTTCACCTTGCTTATATTTTCTTGTTGTGCAGAAGCTTTTAATTTTAATTAGATCCATTTGTTTATTTTTGCTTTTATTTCCAGAATTCTGGGAGGTGGATCATAGAGGATCCTGCTGTGATTTATGTCAGAGAGTGTTTTGCCTATGTTCTCCTCTAGGAGTTTTATAGTTTCTGGTCTTAACATTTAGATCTTTAATCCATTTTGAGTTTATTTTTGTGTGTGGTGTTAGAAAGTGATCTAGTTTCATTCTTTTACAAGTGGTTGACCAGTTTTCCCAGCACCACTTGTTAAAGAGATTCTCTTTACTCCATTGTATATTCTTGCCTCCTTTGTCAAAGATAAGGTGTCCATATGTGTGTGGATTTATCTCTGGGCTTTCTATTTTGTTCCATTGATCTATATGTCTGTCTTTGTGCCAGTACCATACTGTCTTGATGACTGTGGCTTTGAAGTAGAGCCTGAAGTCAGGCAAGTTGATTCCTCCAGTTCCATTCTTCTTTCTCAAGATTGCTTTGGCTATTTGAGGTTTTTTGTATTTCCATACAAATTGTGAAATTATTTGTTCTAGCTCTGTGAAAAATATCGCTGGCAGCTTGATAGGGATTGCATTGAATTTGTAAATTGCTTTCGGTAGTATACTCATTTTCACTATATTGTTTCTTCTGATCCATGAACATGGTATATTTCTCCATCTATTAGTGTCCTCTTTGATTTCTTTCATCAGTGTTTCATAGTTTTCTATGTAACTATAGAAACTATAGGTCTTTAGTTTCTTTAGGTAGATATGTTCCTAAGTATTTTATTCTTTTCATTGCAATGGTGAATGGAATTGTTTCCTTAATTTCTTTTTCTCATTATTAGTGTATAGGAATACAAGGGATTTCTGTGTGTTGATTTTATATCCTGCAACTTTACTATATTCATTGATTAGCTCTAGTAATTTTCTGGTGGTGTCTTTAGGGTTTTCTATGTAGAGGATCATGTCATCGGCAAACAGTGAGAGTTTTACTTCTTCTTTTCCAGTTTGGATTCCTTTTATTTCTTTTTCTGCTCTGATTGCTGTGGCCAAAATTTCCAGAAGTATGTTGAATAGCAGCGGTGAAAGTGGGCACCCTTGTCTTGTTCCTGACTTTAGGGGAAATGCTTTCAATTTTTCACCATTGAGGATAATGTTTGCTGTGGGTTTCTCATAGATAGCTTTTATTATGTTGAGGTATGTTCCTTCTATTCCTGCTTTCTGGAGAGTTTTTAATCATATATGGATGTTGAATTTTGTCAAAGGCCTTCTCTGCATCTATTGAGATAATCATATGGCTTTTATTTTTCAATTTGTTAATGTGGTGAATTACATTGATTGATTTGCAGATAGGATGCAAGAATCCTTGCATCCCTGGGATAAAGCCCACTTGGTCGTGGTATATGATCTTTTTAATGTGTTGTTGGATTCTGATTGCTAGAATTTTGTTGAGGATTTTTGCATCTATGTTCATCAGTGATATTGGCCTGTAGTTTTCTTTTTTTGTGGCATCTTTGTCAGGTTTTGGGATTAGGCTGATGGTGGCCTCATAGAATGAGTTTGGAAGTTTACCTTCCTCTGCAATTTTCTGGAAGAGTTTGAGTAGCATAGGTATTTGCTCATCTTGAAATTTTTGGTAGAATTCAGCTGTGAAGCCATCTGGACCTGGGCTTCTGTTTGCTGGAAGATTTCTGATTACAGTTTCAATTTCCGTGCTTGTGATGGGTCTGTTAAGATTTTCTGTTTCTTCCTGGTTCAGTTTTGGAATATTGTACTTTTCTAAGAATTTGTCCATTTCTTCCACGTTGTCCATTTTATTGGCATATAATTGCTGATAGCAATCTCTTATGATCCTTTGTATTTCTGTGTTGTCTGTTGTGATCTCTCCATTTTCATTTCTAATTTTATTGATTTGATTTTTCTCTCTTTGTTTCTTGATGAGTCTGGCTAATGGTTTGTCAATTTTATTTATCCTTTCAAAGAACCAGCTTTTGGCTTTGTTGATTTTTTGCTATGGTCTCTTTTGTATCTTTTGCATTTATTTCTACCCTAATTTTAAAGGTTTCTTTCCTTCTACTAACTCTGGGGTTCTCCATTTCTTCCTTTTCTAGTTGCTTTAGGTGTAGAGTTAGGTTATTTATTTGACTTTTTTTTTGTTTCTTGAGGTATGCCTGTATTGCTATGAACTTTCCTCTTAGCACTGCTTTTATAGTATCCCACAGGTTTGGGGTTGTTGTGTTTTCATTTTCATTCATTTCTATGCATATTTTGATTTCTTTTTTGATTTCTTCTGTGATTTGTTGGTTATTCAGAAGTGTGTTGTTCAGCCTCCATATGTTGGAATTTTTAATAGTTTTTCTCCTGTAATTGAGATCTAATCTTAATGCATTATGGTCAGAAAAGATGCTTGGAATGATTTCAATTTTTTTTAGTTTATCAAGGTTAGATTTATGGCCCAGGATGTGATCTATCCTGGAGAAGGTTCCATGAACACTTGAGAAAAAGGTGAAATTCATTGTTTTGGGGTGAAATGTCCTATAGATATCAATTAACTGGTTAGACCATATCTAACTGGTCTAATGTATCATTTAAAGTTTGCGTTTCTTTGTTAATTTTCTGTTTAGTTGATCTGTCCATAGGTGTGAGTGGGGTATTAAAGTCTCCCACTATTATTGTGTTATTGTTAATTTCCCCTTTCATACTTGTTAGCATTTGCCTTACATATTGCGGTGCTCCTATATTGGGTGCATATATATTTATAATTGTTATATCTTCTTGGATTCATCCTTTGATCATTATGTAGTGGCCTTCTTTGTCTCTTTTCACAGCCTTTGTTTTAAAGTCTATTTTCTCTGATATGAGTATTGCCACTCCTGCTTTCTTTTGGTCTCTATTTGCATGGAATATCTTTTTCCAGCCCTTCACTTTCAGTCTGTATGTGTCCCTTGTTTTGAGGTGGGTCTCTTGTAAGCAGCATATAGAGGGGTCTTGTTTTTGTATCCATTCGGCCAGTCTTTGCCTAGAATTTCTTTTCTTTGTTTTCAGAATTTGTAAGTGGCTCTGCATGGCCGGAGTTCAGAGTAAGAGAAGAATGTCAAGACATGAACAAATCAGTAGAATTTTGTATGTTATACTAATGTTGTCGGATTTTATCCTGTATGTATAGAGAATAATTTGAAGTGCCTTAAGCAAGGAAAACAAAAATGTAGCTTCACAAGATCAGGCCTCTTTGTCTTGATGTAGTTCAGATGTCTAGAACAGCATCTGACACAAAGTTATACTCAAAAGAGATGTGCTGGATGAATGAATCTATCTGTATATCAATTACAAACTTGGAGCCTTTCAATATCATTACCAAGACAAAACTGATTTCAAGCCCATAACATGTCAGCCCTATTCTACGATTTTTATGTTGCCCATTCTCCCTTAAACTTCATTTCAGCCTATATTCTACCCATTTGGCTCACACTGGTCTGTTCTAAGAATTTTCTTCTCCATATTTTCTAAATACATATGTTCCTTATCTTGGAAAAACCGGAAATTAAATTACCAATCTGTACTATTTGAGATAGTTTCATTATAATCCATAGGAACGAATGTATTTTGTCTTAATTACCATTATATTTGTCTTCATAGACCACTGTATACCCTGCTGCAGACTGCTCAAAGTAAAAACCTAGTGAGCAGTTTTAGCAGAGGTTCTTAATCCGAATTCTTAAGGATATAATGATAGATTTTTAAGAATGGTAGTGCCCTACTTTGATTTCGGTATCATTTCTTACCACCTGTCACTTTAAAATTCAGGTTGCTGAGTAGAGAGTTCCCTGAGGGGAGAGGCTGTTATTTCTTATTCTCCTGTCACTAAACCCCATCATACTGCAAGACACATTGTAGATGCTCAGTACATGTTTGTTGAATGAAAGTTAAACCATCTAAACTTATTTGCCAAAGGCCCTCTGAGAAGGTAATCTCATTCAGTAGCCAGGACACACACATAAAAGAAAAGTAATATGAAGCAGTAAAGCCTGGATATGCGGAGACTGTCCCCAGAGTATTAAAACTGTCCCAGTTAGCTGTACCCTGCAGGACCCCAGGCTACAGTCACGCTATTAGAAAGGTGAAATATTAGATATGGGTTGTTTTTTGCTTATTTACAATTTGAATATTCTAGGGAATAAAACTATTTTTGACATATAGAATTAAGGAAAATTGGGAAAAGAAAAATATTTTAAAATGGATTTTACCTGCTTCTATTTCTTATCTAAAGACACAGTTTCCTAAAACTTGTTAATCAAAACAACATAAATGATAAATGAAGCAAATGACAGGTGGGTTATTATTTAGCTGTAGTCTAAAAAGCATTATTATGAATATGTTTCTAGTGTTCTCAAAGCAAGTGACCTTTTAACTCCATCTTTCTTTGTTTTATCATGAAACCTTTGGAGAATGGCATCTAGAGAAAGAACTTTGGACTTGGATTCAGAAGAGTTGAATTGTAAGCCCAGTTCTGCTTAATCTAGAGAAATGGTATTGATGGGCCCATTTGTAGGGAAGAAATGGAGACACAGATGTAGAGAATGCACTTGTGGACACAAAGGGGGAGGGAGAGAGTGGGACAAATGGAGAAAATAGTATCACCATAAATACTTTATCGGGTGTAAGATAGATAGCTGGTGAGAAGTTGCTAAGAAGCACAGGGAACCCAGTCTGGTGCTCTGTGATGATCTGGAGGGATGGGATGGGGGAGGGGAGGGAGGGAGGATATGGATGTATAATCATGGCTGATTTGTGTTGTTGAATGGCAGAAACCAACACAACATTGTAGGAATTTAAAAATATACTTAAATTTCAAAAAACATGAAAAAAAAAAGCTTTATATTTTGGGATCTTTTTGCTGAGGGCTGTGGTTTCTTAGCTATAAAATGACAGTATATTCCTAGATAACTACTAAGTTCTTTCAGGGACTAAATTGAATGATAATCATTCTATAGGTCCACTATTGATTACTATAAAGCAACTTACAAATAGAATGTTTTAAAAGAGTCAAACTCCAAGTGAAAGACATTTCGATTCATTATGTCTTTAGGAATTCTGTTCCTTCTCCATATAATCAAAAGTGAATACAGCCTGAGGGATAAAACAGACAAATGCATCATCATTACTGTGATTAAATAGAAAAAGCCCCAGAGCTGGCTTGCTGCTGTATAAATCACAGATTAAAACTTTGTTATGGACATTCATATTCCAAGAATAGGCTGTTCCCATAGGATATTTCCACTGATTACTGATCATTTCATGTAGAAAAGGAGACGTGTCTATTTTAGTTGACGATGTATCAGTCAGTTGGTTGCATACAAGAAGAGCACACTCAGCTATCTAATCAAAAAGTGGGAAGGACATTGGGGGTTCCCAATGCAATGCTTAGAGAGCAGGCAGAACCCTAAAGAGGTGTGAAGGTTTCATAGTTTGGACCACAAAGGATCATGCCCTTTGGCAGGAAAAATCTGGTTCCCAAAACATTATTTTCATCTTGAATCACTCAGGAAGAAGCTCCAGGAGCAAGTGCCTCCTGCTCTCGGCTGAACCAAGGACTGGTCCCTCAAATTAGGGGCCAGAGTGGAAGTCAGAATCCAGAGAACATCCATCCTTCCTGAACTGGATATAATAGAAAAGTTTCACAAAATGGACATGTGGCCTATTATACAGAGTGAAGTAAGCCAGAAAGAAAAACACCAATACAGTATACTAATGCATATGTATGAAATTTAGAAAGATGGTAACAATAACCCTGTATGCGAGACAGCAAAAGAGACACAGATGTACAGAACAGTCTTTTGGACTCTGTGGGAGAGGGCGAGGGTGGGATGATTTGGGAGAATGGCATTGAAACATGTAAATTATCACACGTGAAATGAATTGCCAGTCCAGGTTCGATGCATGATACAGGGTACCCGGGGCTGGTGAACTGGAATGACCCAGAGGGATGGTACGGGGAGGGGGGCGGGAGGGGAATTCAGGATGGGGAACATGTGTACACCCGTGGCAGATTCCTGTCAATGTATGGCAAAACCAATACAATATTGTAAAGTAAAAATAAATAAATAAATAAAACAGATTTTTTGAAAAATGGACAGTTGGGTCCTATAGGCATGTGTTGGGAGAAGGGAGGAGGGGAAAGATATGTGCACAACAGTAAAAAAAAGAAACAAAGCTCTATGTATTGTTCAATATATCAATATAAGAAAGCAAATTACCCATGCATACTTTTGTTTAATGGATTAGGTGACAAGTCATAAACATAGAGTTAAAAGCAACTGTAAGTACTTTAACAGGATTTGTGGATTTTTTGTATTTTAATTACATAAGTAATACATGAATAATTCAGTAAAAAGTCAAATATTACTTAAATATATAGAGTAAAAGTTAAAAACTTAAAAAGTAAAAAAAAAAATTCCTTTTAATTCCCCCAATATAACTTCTTTTCCCAAAGGTAACCTCTACCATTTACTGTTTTCGGGAATGTATTTCTACTTATAAATATATATCAGTGAAAATATAATTTATATGCATACATGCATTTATATATACACAAATATAAAGTAATATATGCATAAGCATGCAACTTTTTTTACATTTAAAATATATATTGAAGTGAAAATCACTCAGTCATGTCCAACTCTTTGTGACCCCATGGACTAGAGCCTGTCAGTTTCCTCTGTCCATGGAATTCTCCAGTCCAGAATACTGGAGTGGGTAGCCGTTCCCGTCTCCAGGGGGTCTCTCCAACCCAGGGATGGAACCTGGGTCTCCCACATTGCAGGTGGATTCTTTAGCATCTGAGCCACCAGGAAAAGATCTATCCAAGTAAATCCATATAGATCTATCTTATTCTGTTTAACTCTTGCCTAGTATTCCATTGTCTGTATATACTGTCTTCAACTATTCCCATATTGGTAGATTTTTTAATTCATTCCAAACTCTTAATTCAAATGTGAGTAAAGCACTAAACGGTTATTTTAAAGTACTTGGCAGGATGTGTGCATGTCTGTGTGTGTATTCCTTCTCCTTAAAATGGAGCACTATGTGGGGCAGGAGTGATTCTCAACGCTCTATTTACCCAAGTAGCAACTGTCATGTTTCTGAGTTATTTGTCTTCTATAGGAAGGAGAAAAGATTCATTTTGAAATCTGATTATAAGTTGAATCAGTTAGCCTGCTCTGAGCTTTAGGTCACAGAGCTCCAACAACAAGAAAAAAAATGGATAAAACAATTAAGGAGTGTATTGCCTCAAAACAAGAAATTCAAAGGTAGATATTTTAAGGACAAAATAATATCAGTTGGGACCCAAGCTACCTGTCTTTCTCAGTACTTTCAGATGACTGCATTCTGCTACCACAGCAACATGGCTGCACCAGTTCTAATGCACCAACATTCAAACACCCCCCTCTTGAGAAAAACAAAGAAGAAAAACTCATGCCACTGCTCTATATTCCTTCTTAGAGATTAAGCAAGCATTTCCCCCAAAGCCCCCCAGGGAACTTTTGTTTGTATCTACTCAACTACAACTGTACCACAAGTCCATGCTGACACCCATCACAGGCAAGAGAAATAGAATCATTACAGCTGACTTAGACCAGAAAACACACACTATCCCTAGTCCTTGAAACTGGAGAAGAGCACAGGAAACATAGCCACTCAATACAGTGAGTTTCTTTAGAAAGGGAACAGCTGAGGTAGAGCAGATGACTGCTTTGTAAGCAAAGAGCGGTCCACAACACCGACAAACTGCACATTTTCCTTAAGGCATGTTCATAACGCACATTTTGTGAAGTGTAAGTCATTAGTATGTCACGTGACTCATTTCTTCCGTCCTGAACAGTATAGTTGCTAAGCTAAAGTGACAATCCTACAGCTAAGTCAGGTGTGATTAGGAGGAAAATGGTAGCTCAAAGAGTCACCCCAGACAAGGAAACAGCTAAAATTTCCTGCTTGTCTCTAGCCCACCCTTTCTTATCACTTTTTATTTTGCCTACCCCATAAATCACACTTTTTCTGACATAGAATACTGGAGGATAAAAACAGATGTTTCTTTGAAATAGCAGCTCTTCCTAAGGAAAATATGCACCTAACTAAAATGTATGTACATTTATATTCATGTATATGTGTATATATAAATATGTATGTGCAAGTGTGTGCTTTTATACTACAAACAAAACATTTAGAAAATAAAGGCAAAGAAAAAAGGAAAAATTTTAAATCTTCCAAAATCCTCCAGCCAAAAATAACCACTGTTGATACAAGACTACACCATTTTGTAGTTAAAAATTCCTTTTCACTTCAATGTCTAGTCCATCAAAGAAAATTATTCCACAATATAGATTTTTTTTTACATTGCCATAGACTCAATTCTTAATATATTTTCTAAACTTAACTATTAAAAACGTTTAAATCTTCTTTATCAAAATTTCCGCACAAGCTTCATCACAATGCAACAGAGGCAATCAAGCAAAATAAAACAAAACACAAATGGTTCCTCTGTATTGTAGTCCCGGCACTACTCTGACACTGTGTGAGAAAGTCATTACGAAATTCAAGTTTTAACTCACTGAATTTTATCACCCCATCTATGAGGATCAGAGCCTTCCCCAAAGCAGCCGTATCTCTAACCCAGATGTTCTATTGGCATTCTTTCATCCTGGTCTGTTCTAGGATAGACTGGCATCTTCTCCACCCAACTCGTGGGCCAACCCACTACCAACCCAGGAACAATGGGACATTAAAGAGGGATGATACCCAGCAGTACTCTTTTGAAAATGGAAATGAGAGTCTTCATTAATTCATAAAATCCTGGACTGCATATGAACATTTTCTGCAGTAATTCCCCTCCCTGATTAAATCAATGACTAAAGCAGTGCTCACAGCCATATTATCCAGGCCATTTGCTTGGATCACTTCCTCTGGTTAAAAGCAAGCATTTGTGCTTGCACGCTTAAGGACAGAAAAGTAAAGAAGTAAGTTTAGATTCAGATGAGTAATGCTCAGTTCACACTGAGATGGACGAGAATTCAGTTCCTTATGGTCCAACTGTGTGGCCCTGAGCAGCACATAAATGCTGGAAAGAGAACAAGCAATGCTGCTGAAGGAGGCCTTGGCCCAGTTTCATAGATGTGGTGCCTTGTATATGTCCTGTTAACTGCTGACATCTGTTCATTGGCCATGTCCTTGCCAGAGCCCCAGTATGAGGGCATTTACAATAAGGATATGTAAACATGGTACCCTGAAGCCAAAATTTTTATCTCCACTGAAACACAACCTCATAGATCATTTTGGAAATATATTTTTTAAAAAAGAGAGATGGGGATGGGGTTAGAAGAATCTGCTTTAGTGAAATTGGAAACAGATAAATAGTTTTAAAACTCCTCTATGCCATAATCGAGTGCCACAGTATTAAGACTAGTAAGTGGTGATAAAGCCCAGTATGGCTGACCATAAAAGTAAGTTTTAAAACACAGTTTGAATAATAAGTACACACATTTGTTTATATCTATATGAAGGTTGCCCTCAGTGTCAGGTTTGAGGTGTGAGGTGGCAGGATTGTCTGTAATTCATGCCTCACAGCAAGACAGGTCTTGAAACCAAACGCAAGATTACCTGTTCTTTTAAACATTAACGTGGCACCTGGCACCTGAATTTAAATTGTGCATTATTCATCCGTGGTTCAACAATCTGATTATTTTTAGATAGGAATTTAAGGTAAAATGACACCTTGCTATATTGAGAGTGGCCTGCAGCTGGAATCCAACTATCACAGGCAGCATTCTGGCATTTGCTTGAGGAAAATATAATTTTCAAAAGGCAGGGGTCCGTAGCAGCAGGTCACTAAGAACTGCTGTAGGAAGTCACTGATTCCTGGAAGCTGTGACTGGTGTCTTGACACCCTGGAAGTTTTCCCAGATGACTTGGCTAAAGCAGATAAAGCTCCCTTGCTCTTATGTATTTCCTTATTGATGGTGGAGGATGGAAACAAGGGAAGACAGTATCTTGGATCTGATTTTGCAGGGAACAGAACAATACTTGATTCATTCAGTAGGTTATCCAACAAATATTCATTGAGTATTTACTATGTACCCAGTATTGTATTTGATGCTATACAATGGTGAGAGAAAACGAATGTTACCATGTCTTCATGAAGCATAAGGCTCAATGGGCAGGATTAACATTAATCCAGTAATCATGTAAATATAGAATTTCCATATAATAAATGCTGCCAGTGAAAAGTCTATGATACTATCAGGGCAGACAAGGGGAATTTGGTATAACCAAGGAGCTAAGACAGGATATCCTGAGATGGGAGGCAATTTTCAAGTCTGCAAAATGAGCAAAATTAAGTGAAGGGAGAGGGAGATCATTCATACACTTGGAATAATATGTGCAAAGGCCCTGAGGCAGAAGGAGCACACACATTTGGGGGACTGGCAGATCAGTGTAGCTGACACAGACAGCGAGGATGGGCTGTTTTAAGACAAGCCCAAAGAGGTAGGAAGTGGCTCACCATAAGGCTTCTAAGCTCTACCAAGTGTTCATATTTTCAGTCATGCAGACAAAATTGGTGTAACCATACTTTAAAAAGAGGCAACAGGTACGTATAAAAGATTAAAGCCAACGTATATTGATTTGCTAGCATTAAGAAGACAGGAAGAACAATAGGCTCTGAAAAAGATGCCAAAGGAACACAACTGTCCGCGTCCATAACACAGAAGCAACTAACAAACAGATGGTGGATTGTGTCCCATGTTGTGAGAGAACATCTTTAAATAATATAAAGATTTACTAGAGGAAGAGATCCTACAAGATGATCAGAGAAAATTGAATCTGGGGAAAACTTCACAGAATTAGCTCAATGAACAGTAAACCAAATTTCTACTGGAAGAAACAGAGTGTCTAGGGTTGGTACTATTGATAAAGGTATCAATGTGAGCAAAAAAAAAAAATCCAACAGTAAAAGTAGAAATGTTCTTCATCTTTAGGAAAAATGGTAGAAACTCCAGGTAGGTTGTGTTACAGGTTATGCTTGGAGATGTTGCAACACCTTTATTAAACTCTTTAACTTAAATCTCAATGGATCTTCAAAATAATGCTACGAGAGAATACTAAGCTTTGGCAATGGTTTCCATTTTACTGAAATCTAAGAGAGAATAAATCATTTATCCAAGAACACACAATCAGCTATGATTAACCAAGGTTTAAAACATAGGTCACAAGTTTCCTTGACTGAGTCACAAATTTCATTCATTCAGAATCTATCTTTATAATTTTGACACATTTGCCCATCACTTTACTGTTACACACTTAACTGTTTCTCTTTCAATCAACTTATCCTTTTTCCTTAAACAAATTTTTGGAAGGAAATTTTATATCATTCCCTTAAATGAAAAATCAGTATCATTTGTCACAAATCAAAGGAAACCATAAACATAAAAACTTTTAAAAGAAAATAATTCTTTAGATATTATTGTCTTTAAAAAAGCATGAAATATGAACATTCTCTGTGTTAAAAGAGAAATTAGCAATTATTATAAAGGTGTTAAAAAAAAAAACATGCTGGATGAGGATATGGAGAAAAAGAAATACTCAAATGCCCCGGCAAATGGGAGTATAAACGGGAATAACTACTATGGAGAGAAACCTAGCAATATTTACAGAATGCGTGTGTATATACATGATACATGCACACACATATATAATGTATATAAATATGTATGTATTTATATATACATATATAAATACATGTATTATGTGTATATATCTATATATACATATATATGCATTATTTTGAACACAGAAATTCTATCTCTAGATGTATACCCCAGAGCAGGGGTTAGTGAACTTTTTTCTGTAAAGAGCCAGATAATAAATATTTTAATCTTTGCAGGCCATACAGTACAAGCCATGCATCTCTGCTGTAGTAGTGTGAAAACAGTCATAGATAATAAGCAAATAAATGGCCCTGATTGAGCTCCAACAAAACCTTTCCTATGGACACTAAAATTTGAATTTCATACAATTACATGTCATGAAACACCACTCTTTTGGGTTTTCTCAACCTTTTTAAAAATGTAAAAATTCCTTCCTAGTTCACTGACTTTACAAAACAAGTGACCAGCTGGATTTAGAAGCTTGGACTGTGTTTTGCTGACTCTGCCCTAGAGTAATTGACCTGTATGTGGATAAGAGAAATGTACAACTAACTACAGTGTGTCTGTTACAGGCATGCTTTAAATAGCAGCCTTCCTTTAGGTTCCTAAGAATAGATCCCAAAACAAGGATTAGCATTCACATAGTTTATCTGGGAGGTGATCCCAGGAAAAATGAGGCAGAAAAACAAAGGGTGCATGATCAATAAACTGCCACCACAGCCAACTGAGGCAAATACTGGTGGGAAACACCCCCTCAGAGTTCCCCACAGAGGTATGAAAAGAGCTGGGGCATTTATCCACTAAATTCCTGCTCTCGTTGAATGAAGACTGCTTCAGGCTGTCTGGCATTTCAGCTTGCTCTGAGAGCGGGCTGCGTGTGCTCTTAGTGTGTCAGAACAAAAACCCTCCAGCGGGGTGTCCCTGGAAGCAGGCTTCAGCCTAAAGAAGTAAATGCCAAGGGCAAAAACTAAGCATACGCTAAAAAGCAAAATTTATAAATGAACCTGAAAATGAATAAATTGCCATTTGCTCACACAAAGGAATATTATGTATCAAATGAATGGTGCAGATCTATATTAGTCAAGAATGGATACATTCCAACACACTACACTGAGGAAAAATGGAATTTCTATCATAGTAATTACAATATGCAACATTTTTATAAAGCTTAAACAAATGCAAAACTGTAGCAAATTCAGAAATAGCAGGTGCATTTGGAGAACAGGGGGAGGGAAAGAAGTAAATTTACCCAGAGGACCAGAGCTTTACCTCCACTCTCTTGCTCACAAAAAAAAAAAAAAAAAAAAAGGTAACATGTTACATATGAAAAATCTGGATGTGGTTACATGTGTATTCATGCTAATATTCCTATATTTTTCTGTGTGTGTTTGAGATTTCATTAAAAAAAAAGCTTCAAAGAATTGAGTTAACCTATAAACCTGAGTTGGTCTTGTCAAAAGAGCAAACCTTTAGAAGAAGGGAATGAATTACTTGTGCAAAAAAATAAAATAAAACTTTGAGAGTGTTTGGTGTAGAGGTTTACAATATTCAGTGTTTTCAGAAATATCACTGACATTGGTAGAGAAGAACCGTATGGATATGAAACATGTAAATAGTTTTTATAGTAAAATAGCTGGGAAGATAAGTATCTTGAAAAAAGGGCTCCACAATGTAAACTAATGTAACTATTACTGAAAGACAATGACATATTGAAATGTTCAAACACTTGGTGTTAGTTACTGAATATTTATGAAAATGACTGCCTTATCTTTTGTCAAACCAAAACAAATTCCTTTTTCTCCTTTTATCATCTTTATTATGATAGAATTTCAGTTTTTTTATATAATTTCATACATATTTTAATCATTTGAAAGCATCAACAACTGAAACTTTTAAAATACTGAGTGTTTATGCTTTGTAACTCATTATTTATAACAAAGAAGCAAAAATAAGTCCAACAAATATCAACTGTTTATAGTTAACTAGCAGTATGCCAAGTGCCTTGAATATATAATCTCATATAATCCTTACTCAGCCTTGTGATATAGACATATTACCATCCCTGCCCGGAAATAACTCAATGCGACTTGCCCAAGAATATAAATTTAAGACTTGTGGTGGCTAGGCGCTTGAAATGAGTCCTGTTAGTTCATTCTGCATCTTTACCCTTAGTCACTTAGCCACAATGCATCCCCAAAGAAAAACATTTATAAGTCATATTCTATCATACAAAGCAAGGAAATATCAAATTTTATCTTGACATATTTCACCAAAAAAAAGCCATTACTAGATTTTAGAAATCTTCGCAGTCATCAGCTCCATTATCGTGATTCATTGCAATAAGATTTAACTATTTCCATAATTCACTTTCACATAACCACTGCATACGTGTAAAGTTCACAAGTTAAATTATACTACGCAAGAGGGCTAAGATAACAGTATATTCCTGCTTGCCATGAATATAAAAGAGGCTCATTTTAAGAAAATTCTCTCTCTGAATATACAGATTGTGAGACCTGGGATTCTCCCAGTAAGGATGATGCCGCTTCTGGCATTCACAGAGCACTTCAGCACCTGGCCAGTGTCTGACTGTGTCCTGTTCCTTGCCAGGCTAGAAAAGGACATATAAATGGTATCAGTGAGAAGCCTGACTGTCAATATTAAGTTCAGTTCAGTTCAGTCGCTCAGTCGTGTCCAACTCTTTGCAACCCCATGATCTGCAGCACACCAGGCCTCCCTGTCCAAACCAACTCCCAGAGCCAACCCAAACTCATGTCCATTGAGTCGGTGATGCCATCCAACCATCTCATCCTCTGTCGTCCCCTTCTCCTCCTGCCCTCAACCTTTCCCAGCATCAGAGTCTTTTCAAATGAGTCAGCTCTCTGCATCAGGTGGCCAAAGTACTGGAGTTTCAGTTTCAATGTCAGACCTTCCAATGAACACTCAGGACTGATCTCCTTTAGGATGGACTGGTTGGATCTCCTTGCAGTCCAAGGAACTCGCAAGAGTCTTCTCCAACACCACAGTTCAAAAGCATTAATTCTTCACCACTCAGCTTTCTTCACAGTCCAACTCTCACATCCATACATGACTACTGGAAAAACAATAGCCTTGACTAGATGGACTTTTGTTGGCAAAGTAATGTCTCTGCTTTTCAATATGCTATCTAGGTTGGTCACAACTTTCCTTCCAAGGAGTGAGAGTCTTTTAATTTCATGGCTGAAATCACCATCTGCAGTGATTTTGGAGCCCAGAAAAATAAAGTTTCTCACTGTTTCCACAGTTTCCCCATCTATTTATCATGAAATGATGGGACTAGATGCCATGATCTTCGTTTTCTGAATGTTGAGCTGTAAGCCAACTTTTTCACTCTCCTCTTTCACTTTCATCAAGAGGCTCTTTAGTTCTTCTTCACTTTCTGCCATAAGGCTGGTGTCATCTGCATATCTGAGGTTATTGATATTTCTCCCAGCAATCTTGATTCCAGCTTGTGCTTCCTCCAGCCCAGTGTTTCTCATGATGTACT
The DNA here is from genome assembly GCF_042477335.2 of Ovis canadensis. Lineage (NCBI taxonomy): Eukaryota > Metazoa > Chordata > Mammalia > Artiodactyla > Bovidae > Ovis > Ovis canadensis. Next base: position 61,731,185 of record NC_091262.1, on the reverse strand, counting down.
CTGCATATAAGTTAAATAAGCAGGGTGACAATATACAGCCTTGATGTACTCCTTTTCCTATTTGGAACCAGTCTGTTGTTCCTTGTCCAGTTCTAACTGTTGCTTCCTGACCTGCATACAGACTTCTCAAGAGGCAGGTCAGGTGGTCTGGTATTCCCATCTCTTTCAGAATTTTCCACAGTTTACTGTGATCCACACAGTCAAAGGCTTTGGTGTAGTCAATAAGGCAGAAATAGATGTTTTCCTGGAACTCTCTTGCTTTTTTTGATGATACAGCATATGTTGGCAATTGGATCTCTGGTTCCTCTGCCTTTTCTAAAACCAGCTTGAACATCTGGAAGTTCACAGTTCACGTATTGCTGAAGCCTGGCTTGGACTACTTTACTAGCATGTGAGATGAGTGCAATTGTGTGGTAGTTTGAGCATTCTTTGGCATTGCCTTTCTTTGGGATTGGAATGAAAACTGACCTTTGCCAGTCCTGTGGCCACTGCTGACTTTTCTAAATTTGCTGACATACTGAGTGTGGCACTTTCACAGCATCATCTTTTAGGATTTGAAATAGCTCAACTGGAATTCCATCACCTCCACTAGCTTTGTTTGTAGTGATGCTTCCTAAGGCCCACTTGACTTCACATTCCAGGATGTCTGGCTCTAGGTGAGTGATCACACCATCGTGATTAACTGGGTCATGAAGATCTTTTCTGCACAGTTCTTCTGTGTATTCTTGCTACCTCTTCTTAATATCTTCTGCTTCTATCAGGTCCATACCATTTCTGTCCTTTATTGTGCCCATCTTTGCATGAAATGTTCTGTTGGCATCTCTAATTTTTTTGAAGAGATCTCTGCTAAGTTGCTTCAGTCGTGTCCAACTCTGTGTGACCTCATAGACTGCAGCCCTCCAGGCTCTTCCATCCCTGGGATTCTCCAGGCAAGAACACTGGAGTGGGTTGCCATTTCCTTCTCCATTGCGTGAAAGTGAAAAGTGAAAGTGAAGTTGCTCAGTCGCGTCTGACTCGTAGTGACTCCATGGACTCCATCCATGGGATTTTCTAGGCAAAAGTACTAGAGTGGCTTGCCATTGCCTTCTCCAGAAGAGATCTCTAGTCTTTCCAATTCTATTGTTTTCCTCTATTTCTTTGCATTGATCTCTAAGGAAGGCTTTCTTATCTCTCCTTGCTATTCTTTGAAACTTTGCATTCAAATGGGTATATCTTTCCCTTTCTCCTTTGCTTTTCACTTCTCTTCTTTTCACAGCTATTTGTAAGGCTTCCTCAGACAGCCATTTTGCTTTTTTGCATTTTTTTTTTTCTTGGAGATTGTCTTGATCCCTGTCTCCTGTACAATGTTACGAACCTCTATCCATAGTTCATCAGGCACTCTATCAGATCTAATCCCTTAAATCTATTTCTCACTTCCACTGTATAATCATAAGGGATTTGATTTAGGTCATACCTGAATGGTCTAGTGGTTTTCCCTACTTTCTTCAATTTAAGTCTGAACTTGGCAATAAGGAGTTCATGATCTGAGCCACAGTCAGCTCCCAGTCTTATTTTTGCTGACTGTATAGAGCTTCTCCATCTTTGGCTGCAAAGAATATAATCAATCTGATTTCAGTGTTGGCCATCTGGTGATGTCCATGTGTAGAGTCTTCTCTTGTCTTGTTGGAAGAGGGTGTTTGCTATGACCAATGTGTTCTCTTGGCAGAAGTCTATTAGCCTTTGCCCTGCTTCATTTTGTACTCCAAGGCCAAATTTGCCTGTTACATCAGGTGTTTCTTGACTTCCTACTTTTGCATTCCAGTCCCCTATAATGAAAAGGATATACAGCCTTGATGTACTTTTTTGGGTGTTAGTTCTAAAAGGTCTTGCAGGTCTTCATAGAACCGTTTAACTTCAGCTTCTTCAGCATTACTGGTCGGGGCATAGACATGGATTACTGTGATATTGAATGGTTTGCCTTGGAAACGAGCAGAGATCATGCTGTCATTTTTGAGTTTGCATCCAAGTACTGCATTTTGGACTCTTTTGTTGACTATTATGTTACCAACAGGTGAATGAGTGTTGGGCTGACTCAGCACAATTCTACAGGTTTCAGACAAGCTAATTCCAAACTTTGACTGCTGTCCTTGCCTCTTACCTGAGATAGGACCCTACAAGCTGTCTTTCCAAGCATCTACTAAGAACAAATGGTGCACTGTTTAATTAATAGTTTGTGGTCTAACAACCCTAAAATCTTCGTGGCTTACAAAAATATTTATTCGTCATGGGTTCAGGTCAGCTGCAAGTGTATTGATTATATAAGTAACCAGGAATGGGCCTACCTAGTCTAAAATGGGTTCACTGGGTCAGCTTTGTATGTCTACTCATCCTGGGATCTATCCTAAAGGAACAGCCACTGCCTGGGGCCTTGTGTCCCTGTGATGGGGAGCAGGTGGTTAAGGGTGGACAGAGAAATCACAGAAGCTCGTTTAAAACTTCTGTTCTGACATGGTTTGCACCCAATCCAGACATATTCCTGTGACCCAAGCATGTCACATGACCATTGCCAAAGTTAGTGGAACAGGGGTGCACACTCCTCCTATAGGAAAGATATTGAGAAAACTGTGGCAAAGGATAAGCATGTAAAATCCTTCCTAATAGGAGGAAGATAGTAATAAGGAACAATAGTTCAACAAACTTTGGTAGGAGAAAATATCAAAGAAAAAGGAACAGAAAAAAAATTCACATATAAATGGGCTTCCCAGGTGGCTCAGTGGTAAAGAATCTGCCTGCCAATGCAGGAGATGCAGTTTTGATTCTTGGGTCGGGAAGATCCCCTGGAGAAGAAAATCCACTCAGGTATACTTGCCTAAGAAATCCCATGGACAGAGGAGCCTGGCAGACTACAGTCCATGGGGTCACAAAAGGGTCAGACACGACTTAGCAACTAAACAACAACATTTACATATAAATTTATAAGTTATTATAGTAGTCAACTTTTCAGCAAAAAATTGAAGCCGTCAAAAGTATAATACTTGGGGGAGAAACCTCATGGAAGGACTTCCAGCCTTTTTCAACCCCATCATTCACTTCTCCCAGGAAAGGGAGTGATAGGCGCATTTGAAGGGCCAGTGGGGGACTTTTTGGTGGTCTAGTGGTTAAGACTGTCTTCCAATGCAGGGGATGTGGGTTCAATCCTGGTCGGGGAGCTAAGATTCCCTGTGCCTCATAGCCAAAAGGCAAAACATAAAACAGAAGGAATATTGTAACATATTTCAATAAAGACTTTTAAAAATGGTCCACATCAAACAAACAAACAAGCAAAAACATGTGGATCCTTAAAACAAACAAACAAACAAAAAGAAGTATCTGGGAATTACACTCAAGTACTTGGGCTCCTTTGGAGCAGCCCTCCCTAGCAGGAGAGTATCCAGTCCCTCCTCTTCCATGGTGCAAGATGCCTGGCCCCGGCCAGCTGTGCCAGTGACTGGATGGGTAGATTTTACTTAGAAGGGAATTAGTAGCAAGCCCACTGTAGCCCTTCACCTAGTCATGACTTCAGTCCTGCTGTGATGAGTAATTTGAGGTCCACCTTTCAGACTTCTATGTCCATTTCTCACAGGTTCCTCTCTTAGGCAGGGAAGAATCGTGTTCTTTTATTGACTTTGCCTCAAAACTCTAGTAATAATAATAATAGTAGGCAATATTTGCTAAATGCCTACAGTTAAAATATATGATTTCATTTAATTATCAAAATAAGCCTGAAAATTGTTAAGTCCATTTTAGAGATGAAGAAATGAAGCCTCAGAAGAGCCACATGATCCTCTCAAAGTTACATAGCCAATAAATTGGTACACCTGAGTTTCCATGCCAGGTTTATTGGAAGCCAAAATTTAGAAGCTCTGTCCTAGCCCTGAGTGCCTCTGAGGGTGATGGAGAAGAGCAGGGAAGGCACGATATGGCAGAGTGTCTGAGGGGTTAGGTGTTTTGTTTTGTTTTGTTTTGTTTTGTTTTGTTTTGTTTTTGGGGGGGGGGTTAGGTGTTTTTTATTTTCTTGGTTTTCTTATCTCTTTGCTAATTATATTGTTAATAATTTAGACATGTTTCACTCTAGAGCTTTTTCATCTTAGTATGAGTTTTGGTAACTTGTAGGTCTAGCTCTGATTTTGTTAGAACACAGTGATAAGTTAGGGTTTGCGTGTGTGCTAAGTTGCTTCAGTCATTTCCAACTCTTGGCAATCCTGTGGGCTGTAGCCTGCCAGGCTCCTCTGTCCATGGGATTCTCCAGGCAAGAATATCGGAGTGGGCTGCCGTGCCCTCCTCCAGAGGATCTTCCCGAGCCAGGGATCAAACCTGCATCTCTTATGTCTCCGGCATTGGCAGGCAGGTTCTATACCACTAGCGCCACCTGGTTTAATCCGAAGAGATTTTCATTTAGTGTAATTTTACGAATATATGCCTATTCTGATATAAGGATATATGATACTATTATACAGAGGAACAATGATCTTTCACAGACTTTCATTCAAGGACAGCCACCTGGATCGTGTAAAGTCTCCTACAGTGCTTAAGCCCTTCAGCTACTGACTACATATTTTCAACTGTGATAATTAGATCTGTGACTTCTGTCTATATCATTATAGAGGTCTGGATTTAGCCAGATCTAAGGTAAGAAATTTTTCATCAGTTACAGATGGTGGGATTTTTGTTCTTTACTTGCTATTTTGATATTTACTTGATCCTTTAGAAAGAATATTTATGTTTATTTTTAGGCTTACTGGTTTTAATTGATGATAATATAATATCATGTCTTTTTTTCTTTCAGCCCTGAGATTAATAAAATTTATTCCTGAAAACTTCCCATTCATATAATTGCTATTATCTCAAAATCTTCATATAGGGAAAAACCCCACAAACCTCAGTTCCTTCTGCCCTTTTCTCCGTGTTACTTGTCAAACCGTTATTGGAAATGAGCTTCTGACCTTTTTTTCTCCCACACTATTTCTAATAAAGATGCTGCCACACGGCCGTATCCTAGTAACTAGGTTTTACAGTGAGAAAGATGATTAAGAAACAGTCCAAGATAGGGCTGATTTTGACCATCAGCAAAGGTAATTTGCTAGTCTTGTTCTCTTTTTCAATTTCCTTCATTTAGATGGATAACTGATCTAAGCTCAATGTCCTTTCTGATAAAAAATACTGTCCTATAGGCCCAAATTAGTATATTTTCTTTTGATTACCTTGCAGAACTCTTATTTGCTCTCTTTTCTGAAAAGCTTAATAATTCATAGAAGGCTCCAGAGGAACAAAATCACTATGTGTGGCTGAAAAATCCCTGCTGAGGATAAACGGTAGGCTTCAAAGAATTTTTTGAATAAATAATCAAGCTAGAAACTCCCATCTTGCCTTTGAACTGCTGCATAAGCATTTCCTCACTCATTTGAATTTGCAGAGACAAAAAAAAATTAGCAGTCATGAAGGCAGGTACTAGAGACCCAGACATTTCCCCTTTTTACATGGGAGTCCTCTACTTTGAGTGTCATAGCCTGCTTCTCTGCTCCTATATCAAGAGCATGAAATTGGATGAGGGCAGCAAATGTACTCTTCTCAGACAGATTTGAGGGGCAGAGAGGTAGGAATGTACAGGTGCCGGGGAGAGGGACCCTCTGCCCTTGGAGCCATCTGTTGGACAGAATAGGAGGGCTTGGGAGGAAAGGCCTAAAGAGAGCTTGTGGCTGTGTCACGATCAGACATTTCTGCTGTCTAGTCACAGAGGCAGATGGGCACCCTGACCCAACCCTTACTTCCTGCCGGCCTGAGCGTGGCTTGTCTCTGTCAACTTGCGTTTTGAAAGCCACATCCAGGCAGAGTCCAGGAACACTAGGCTGTGAACACAGAGGTGGGTCTTCGAACACCACTCCTCCTGTGTTTGCTGCCCTTTCCAAATTCTAGCAGCCTTCATGATGGGACTCGCTGGGCTAACAGTTCCGTGAGAGTCACATCAGACATCCAGTTAGAATATGTCATCACGAGAATCACACTTCTCCAGAATATTCTTTACCATAATATACCTAAAATTAATTTCTCAGAACTGCTGCAAGTCTTTCTTGGAGATATACTTTTCAGTTCTTTGGTGGAGGCTGTTTCTCTTCTTTCATTGGAGTCAGCCCGCCCCATAGTAACTTAGGATACAGAACCCCCTGTTGGCCAGTATTTCAGCTACAGTGACATTCCCTTCCTAAATGCTTCAGGCATCTGCTTCTTTTCTTTCTTACTTTACTGCAAAAGGGCTCCATATGTCTTGGTTTATCACAGTACATTTGCAGCCACAACAGATTAAACAATGCCAATTGAGATCCATATGGCAAAATAGGAAAATTCAAATCAAATTTATATCTTTATAATGCCATTTTTCCTGAACTTCCGACTTTTACATAGCATCATCCTGCTTTTTGTCATATCTTCCACCTGCACTGTGAGTTGTTTGAGAATTTTTACTAAAATGACTCACATTTCTACTTCTGAAAATTAATTTCAAAGGAAGTTGCCATAAGTGTAACAATCATTCACCATAAATAAAAAGTAAATATGAAATAAATACATAATCACTAGAATTCAATTTTTTTCATTCCCCTGAAAATCATCTTGCAATCTAAACCATTTCAGAAAACTTCTGGTACGAAGGCTTACAATTTACATATTTCTCTAATATATATTTTTTTATCTAATGTTCACAAAAATGTTATGAAATTAGCTAAGTAGGTACAACCATTCTCATTTTGAAGATGAGAAATTGGTATTGGCTTGAAAAAATAGAGTTCTCATGCTGAAAGAGACCTTGCTATTGTTTTTATCTGAAGCCCAACTTTTCTGATTTCTCGCAGTTGACTTGTGACTCCCGGAATCATTTGTGATCTGAGCCTTAAAGTCCAGGCTTTAGATTTTTTTTTTAATGTCTGCATGAAATGGTTCCACGTGTACCATAAAAAATCCTTGTGACTGTCCACATTTTAAATGTACCAAAGCTGTGCCAAAATGATACAGCTGAAACAACTGATAATTGATTGAACACTGAAAAATTCCTTATAACACCAAAATTGTATTTGGTAAGACAGATGGCATTTTTCTTTTCATTTTGTGGATTAAAAAAAAATCAAGAAGCATTTAAATAATTTGCTCCAAATCAAATATTTTTTCTCAAATTAGGCACAAAAACAGTTAAAATGGAATTTAAGATTTTTCTTTATAAATTACATTAAAAAACAGGACCACTGTGTGAAACTCTTCATACTAAAAAATATAAACTATTTAACTGGTATAAAATTCCTTAATGATTTCTTCATTAAATTAATGGAGAGGAAAATTGTAATCATCTAAAGCAAATAGTGAACCTAAAATTTCAGAGAGATATTTAAAAAATATGAGACAGCAGCTACCCTACTTACTAGTCAAATGAAATAGAAGATATCACATAGATGTTCAAACAAAAATTTCTGTAAGAAAAAGACTTGTCATTATTATCATGCCATTGAATAGTACATCAATTCATTATACAAATATATACAAATAAATATGTTCTTAACAAATGCCCATTACTTCTATAAGTCTAGTTTTTATAAATATAAATGTCATTTCTCCTTCCCACCTCCCTCTCCCTGGTGTCACTTTCTACTTCTACATCACAGAGATAATCACTGTTAAATTTCTTTTATACTTTCCAGAAAAATTTGAGGTATATTTATATTCTTTGGGGTTTCCCATCTGGCTCAGTGGGTAAAGAATCAACCTGCAATGTTTTTAGGCAAATAAAATCTGAAAATATTTTTATTCACACTATACTGATTCACTTTTTCTTGAAAATCACATATCTTTTCATATCATCTATACAAATCTTCTGTGTTCTTTTAATTGTAGCAGAGCACCCTGTGCAACCATTTAATCAGTGGTTGGCAAATTTTTTCTGCAAAGGGTTGTATCATGAATATTTCAGGCCTTGTGAGCTATACGTCTTTCACAGCTACTCAATTCTGCCACAAGCAATACCTAATTGATGGGTGTGGCTGTTCTCCAAAAACACTTTATATGCAAGCTGGATTTGGCCCATAGGTCAAGGTTTGCTGACCCCTGATTTTTACAATCAGCCATGAAGTGGTAGAAATGGTTATTTCCTATTTGCTGTTATTAAGAACACTGCTGATATGAAACTCCATAATGCAAACACGCTTGCTTGATCAAGGTAGAATCAATACACTACAGAACATTTAAAATATTGCTTTAAAATTGAGAAGACAATCTTGTATATTTTGGGCTTCTTTCCATCAAGTCCATATGGTTTCTCTATGGACAAAAGGATATTTTTCTGTCTGGGTCCTTTCTTTGTCAGTCTGGCCTCTTTCCTTCCCTAATGATGGGTAAGTGAAAATGCAGAGACTCATATCTATTATTGTAACTATTTCCTCTTTGCCCTGATTTGTATTTTCTAGAAGTTAGTGACAGAGCGATATCCCTTTGGGAGAGAATTGTCTAACAAGCAAAAGCAGAGACATTACTTTGCCAACAAAGGTCCGTCTAGTCAAGTTATGGTTTTTCCAGTGGTCATGTATGGATGTGAGAGTTGGACTGTGAAGAAAGCTGAGCATCAAAGAATTGATGCTTTTGAACTGTGGTGTTGGAGAAGACTCTTGAGAGTCCCTCGGACTGCAAGGAGATCCAACCAGTTCATTCTAAAGGAGATCAGTCCTGGGTGTTCTTTGGAAGGAATGATGCTAAAGCTGAAACTCCAGTACTTTGGCCACCTCATGTGAAGAGTTGACTCACTGGAAAAGACCCTGATGGTGGGAGGGATTGGGGGCAGGAGGAGAAGGGGATAACAGAGGATGAGATGGCTGGAAGGCATCACTGACTCGATGGACGTGAGTTTGAGTGAACTCCGGGAGTTCGTGATGGACAGGGAGGCCAGGCGTGCTGCAATTCATGGGGTCGCAAAGAGTCAGACACGACTGAGCAACTGAACTGAACTGAACTGAACTGAACAACTGAGCAACTGAACTGAAAGGTAACACATAAAGGGAAATACCTGGAGCAGCGCTGAGTGGAGATGGAACGCAATGCCTGTCTTTCTCTTTTCTTTTTTCTTTCTGCTTCTTTTACTATTTTTTCCTTTCAAAATTTTTTTTTTAAATTTTGAGACTCTTTGTGACTACTTGAGCTTTAACCAGAATAGTGCCATACAATAGGAAGTTTCTGGAAACAGCTTTTAACATTTAAAGACCTCAAAGACATTTCTATAAGTGGCTTCAAAGGATGAATAAGTTAATACTCTCAATTAAAGGGTATTTGGGAAAACATCAGACCACATTTATCAGTGGACAGTGGGCACAACTGCTTCTGCTTCCACAAGTTAAACGTTTATATGTAGTAAAAAAAAGAAGTTTATACGATGTCTGGCAAGACTGGAGTTAGGAACTTCTGTTCCTGCTCCTCAACAAATGGTCTCATGATCAGCCCTAGCAGACGTATGAATTTTAACCCATTTTTGCTCCCTTTATCCCTGAAGTGCTCATCGGGGATGTCATTACTAACTAGAGCACTTTTATTTCCACTTTTCACCACTGCTTGAAAAAATTAAATCCCTGAGTCCTTGATTCACCATCATCCCATCAGACTTTCAGGCTGAAGTTTTCAAACAAATATCTTTGTGCTTAGAATTTATTGAGGTCATAACTAAAGGTCTCATCTATAGAGGGGAACACTCACCATCTGAAGAAGGTCCCAAATGACTGAAGAGGATGTAAGCACCATGAAGATTCAGTACTGAGATAGCAGTTAATATTAATCTGGGTCTGAAATTTAGCTTGAATGAAATCCAGTCTGGTTTATTTGAGGCAGGCAATGTCATAATGTGCATGGTTGTGCCTTTTGTAATGAATTAGCTTATCTTAAACCAGTGTTATCTGGATGGAGGTTCATGACACTGTTGAGGAGGCAGTGATCAAGACCATCCCCAAGAAAAAGAAAGGCAAAATGGTTGTCAGAGGAGGCCTTACAAATAGCTGAGAAAGGAAGAGAAGCTAAAGGCAAAGGAGATTTCTTTCATCAGTGTTTTATAGTTTTCTATATACAGGTCTTTAGTTTCTTTAGGTAGATATATTCCTAAGTATTTTATTCTTTTCGTTGCAATGGTGAATGGAATTGTTTCCTTAATTTCTTTTTCTACTTTCTCATTATTCGTGTATAGGAATGCAAGGGATTTCTGTGTGTTGATTTTATATCCTGCAACTTTACTATATTCATTGATGAGCTCTAGTAATTTTCTGGTGGAGTCTTTAGGGTTTTCCATGTAGAGGATCATGTCATCTGCAAACAGTGAGAGTTTTACTTCTTCTTTTCCAATTTGGATTCCTTTTATTTCTTTTTCTGCTCTGATTGCTGTGGCCAAAACTTCCAGAACTATGTTGAATAGTAGCGGTGAAAGTGGACACCCTTGTCTTGTTCCTGACTTTAGGGGAAATGCTTTCAATTTTTCACCATTGAGGATAATGTTTGCTGTGGGTTTGTCATAGATAGCTTTTATTATGTTGAGGTATGTTCCTTCTATTCCTGCTTTCTGGAGAGTTTTTATCATAAATGGATGTTGAATTTTGTCAAAGGCCTTCTCTGCATCTATTGAGATAATCATATGGTTTTTATTTTTCAATTTGTTAATGTGGTGAATTACATTGATTGATTTGCGGATATTGAAGAATCCTTGCATCCCTGGGATAAAGCCCACTTGGTCATGGTGTATGATCTTTTTAATGTGTTGTTGGATTCTGATTGCTAGAATCAATATAGTGAAAATGAGTATACTACCCAAAGCAATTTACAAATTCAATGCAATCCCTATCAAGCTACCAGCCACATTTTTCACAGAACTAGAACAAATAATTTCAAGATTTGTATGGAAATACAAAAAACCTCGAATAGCCAAAGCAATCTTGAGAAAGAAGAATGGAACTGGAGGAATCAACTTGCCTGACTTCAGGCTCTACTACAAAGCCACAGTCATCAAGACAGTATGGTACTGGCACAAAGACAGACATATAGATCAATGGAACAAAATAGAAAGCCCAGAGATAAATCCACACACATATGGACACCTTATCTTTGACAAAGGAGGCAAGAATATACAATGGAGTAAAGACAATCTCTTTAACAAGTGGTGCTGGGAAAACTGGTCAACCACTTGTAAAAGAATGAAACTAGATCACTTTCTAACACCGCACACAAAAATAAACTCAAAATGGATTAAAGATCTAAATGTAAGATCAGAAACTATAAAACTCCTAGAGGAGAACATAGGCAAAACACTCTCAGACATAAATCACAGCAGGATCCTCTATGATCCACCTCCCAGAATGCTGGAAATAAAAGCAAAAATAAACAAATGGGATCTAATTAAAATTAAAAGCTTCTGCACAACAAAGGAAACTATAAGCAAGGTGAAAAGACAGCCTTCTGAATGGGAGAAAATAATAGCAAATGAAGCAACTGACAAACAACTAATCTCAAAAATATACAAGCAACTTCTGCAGCTCAACTCCAGAAAAATAAACGACCCTATCAAAAAATGGGCCAAAGAACTAAATAGACATTTCTCCAAAGAAGACATACGGATGGCTAACAAACACATGAAAAGATGCTCAACATCACTCATTATTAGAGAAATGCAAATCAAAACCACAATGAGGTACCACTTCACAACAGTCAGAATGGCTGCGATCCAAAAATCTGCAAGCAATAAATGCTGGAGAGGGTGTGGAGAAAAGGGAACCCTCCTACACTGTTGGTGGGAATGCAAACTAGTACAGCCACTATGGAGAACAGTGTGGAGATTCCTTAAAAAATTGCAAATAGAACTACCTTATGACCCAGCAATCCCACTTCTGGGCATACACACCGAGGAAACCAGAATTGAAAGAGACACATGTACCCCAATGTTCATCGCAGCACTGTTTATAATAGCCAGGACATGGAAACAACCTAGATGTCCATCAGCAGATGAATGGATAAGAAAGCTGTGGTACATATACACAATGGAGTATTACTCAGCTGTAAAAAAGAATTCATTTGAATCAGTTCTGATGAGATGGATGAAACTGGAGCCGATTATACAGAGTGAAGTAAGCCAGAAAGAAAAACACCAATACAGTATACTAACACATATATATGGAATTTAGGAAGATGGCAATGACGACCCTGTATGCAAGACAGGGAAAGAGACACAGATGTGTATAATGGACTTTTGGACTCAGAGGGAGAGGGAGAGGGTGGGATGATTTGGGAGAATGCCATTCTAACATGTATACTATCATGTGAATTGAATCGCCAGTCTATGTCTGACGCAGGATGCAGCATGCTTGGGGCTGGTGCTGGGGGATGACCCAGAAAGATGTTATGGGGAGGGAGGTGGGAGGGGGGTTCATGTTTGGGAATGCATGTAAGAATTAAAGATTTTAAAATGTAAAAAATAAAAAACTAAAAATAAAAAAAAATAAAAATTAAAAAAAATAAATAAATAAAGGCAAAGGAGAAAAGGAAAGATATAAACATCTGAATACAGAGTTCCAAAGAATAGCAAGGAGACATAAGAAGGCCTTCCTGAATGATCAATGCAAAGAAATAGAGGAAAACAACAGAATGGGAAAGACTAGAGATCTCTTCAAGAAAATTGGAGATACCAAGGGAAACTTTCATGCAAAGATGGGCTTGATAAAGGACAGAAATGGTATGGACCTAACAGAAGCAGAAGATATTAAGAAGGGGTGGCAACAAGACACAGAAGAATTATACAAAAAAGATAATCATGACCCAGATAACCATGATGGTGTGATCACTCACCTAGATCCAGACATCCTGGAATGCAAAGTCAAGTGGGCCTTAGGAAGCATCACTACAAACAAAGCTAGAGGAGGGGATGGAATTCCAGTTAAGCTATTTCAAATCCTAAAAGATTATATTGTGAAAGTACTGCACCCAATATGCCAGCAAATTTGAAAAACTCGGCAGTGGACACATAATTGGAAAAAGGTGTTTTCATTCCAATCCCAAAGAAAGACAATGACAAAGAATGCTCAGACTACCACACAATTGCACTCATCTCACATGCTAGTGAAGCAATGCTCAAAATTCTCCAAGCCAGGCTTCAATAGTACATGAACCATGAACTTCCAGTTGTTCAAGCTGGATTAAGAAAAGGCAGAGGAAACAGAGATCAAATTGCCAACATCCACTGATCATCAAAAAGCAAGAGAGTTCCAGAAAAACATCTACTTCTGCTTTATTGACTATGCCAAAGCCTTTGACTGTGTGGATCACAACAAACTGTGGAAAATTCTTAACGAGATGGGAATACCAGACCACCTGACCTGCCTCTTGAGAAATCTGTATGCACGTCAAGAAGCAACAGTTAGAACAGGACATAGAACAGACTGGTTTCAAATTGGGAAAGGAGTATGCTAAGGTTGTATATTGTCACCCTGCTTATTTAACTTATATGCAGAGTACATCATGCAAAATGCCAGGCTGGATGAAGCAAAAGCTGGAATCAAGATTGCTGGGAAAAATACCAATAACCTCAGATATGCAGATGACACCATCCTTGGGGCAGAAAGAGAAGAACTAAAGAGCCTCTTGATGAAAGTGAAAAAGGAGAGTGAAAATGTTGGCTTAAAGTGCAACATTCAGAAAACTAAGATCATGGCATCTGGTTCCACCACTTCATGCCAAACAGATGGGGAAACAATGGAAACAGTGACATACAGACTTTATCTTTGGGGGCTCCAAAATCACTGCAGATGGTGATTACAGCCATGAAATTAAAAGACACTTGCTCCTTTAAAGAAAGTTATGACCAATCTGGACAGCATATTAAAAAGCAGAGACATTACTTTGGCAACAAAGGTCTGTCTAGTCAAACCTATGGTTTTTCCAGTAGTCATGTATGGATGTGAGAGTTGGACCATAAAGAAAGCTGAGCATTGAAGAACTGATGCTTTTGAACTGTGGTGTTGGAGAAGACTCTTGAGAGTCGCTTGGACTGCAAGGATATCCAACCAGTCCATCCTAAAAAACATCAGTCCTAAATATTCATTGGAAGCACTGATGTTGAAGCTGAAACTCCAATACTTTGGCCACCTGATGTGAAGAACTGATTCACTGGAAAAGACCCTGATGATGGGAAAGACTGAAGGCAGGAGAAGAAGGGGACAACAGAGGATGAGATGGTTGGATGGCATCACCAACTCGATGGACATGAGTCTGAGCAAGCTCTGGGAGTTGATGATGGACGGGGAAGCCTGGCATGCTACAGTCCATGGGGTCACAAATAGACACAACTGAGCAACTGAACTGAGCTGAACTGATCTGTTACATCCCACCCATGAAGAAGTTTAAAACTCCTTTTAATTCATCCACTCTGAGCCCCTCCCTCTATCTGGAGAATATCTGTATTTTCTCACTAGTGTCTTACTCCCTTCTCATAAGTCTATGAAGCCCAGAGGTTTTATGCAAACAAAGAAGGTCAGTCCTAGTTACTAATCAGAGAAAAGGCATCAGAAAGTCTCACTAGTCCCCTTAATTGTATTTGCTACTGTTGCTACTAAAAGTCAGAGTCCAGTCACACTTTGGTGATTCAGGTATGAGCTACACAGAAACTAGGTTTTCTGAAGGCAGTTTCTCAGAAGAGAGCAGAAAAAAGCAAAAATTCTCTTCCCAATATTATAACTACCTCTGGTCTCTTCACACAAAGCCTTATGTTAAACTGGAGACCATCTCCCTAGGGGATGGGCTCTTTGTGCTAAAATCATGCTGCTGCTGCTGCTGCTGCTACTGCTAAGTCGCTTCAGTTGTGTCCGACCTTGTGCGACCCCATAGACAGCAGCCCACCAGGCTCCTCTGTCCCTGGGATTCTCCAGGCAAGAATACTGGAGTAGGTTGCCATTTCCTTCTCCAATGCACGAGAGTGAAAAGCGAAAGTGAAGTCGCTCAGTCGTGCCCGACTCTTCAAGACCCCATGGACTGCAGCCTAATCAAGCAGATATGGGGAGGGGGAGAGTGAAATGTATCTGTTAGGTTAACATAACCAAAAAAAAAAGAGGGTGAGCCAGTCTGCATCTCTTGGATAGACACCCCAGTGAGCCTGCAGTCAGACATTGCTAGCAGTCCCTGTTGCTGAAAACACATATTAGCTCCTTCAGGAAACCCCAGAAGGGATTTTTGGATGGGTTCCTAGGTTGACCCAAGTAATCAGTTTTGGATATGGATTGGAAACATCTAGTTTGACAATGGATATACACACAGAGAGAAATCACTTTTATTATATATAACTGCTCCACACAAATTGTCACAAAGCAGTCGCCCCTATTGTCATCTGGAACAGGCTGCAGGTGATGAAACCACTCTTTCCAGCTACTGTCCACACAGCCTGTGCTGTGTGCTGTGCTTAGTCACTCAGTCATGTCCAACTCTTTGCAACCCCATGGACTGTAGCCAGCCAGGCTCCTCTGTTCATGGGGATTCTCCAGGCAAGAATACTGGAGTGGGTTGCCAGGCCCTCCTCCAGGGGATCTTCCCAACTCAGGAATTGAACCAGGATCTCCTGCATTGCAGGCAGATGTCCACCCGGCCTGCCCACTACATAGGGGAGACGCCCATAATCAACAGCACATCACCCTTAAGGATATTAAGGGACACAGACATTGCCAGGGCTTCAGAAAGGATGAAAATATGTGACTAAGGTAACCTGGGGTAAAAGGATGCTACTTTTGCCTCATTCTGTGACGTGTGCGTGCACACACACACACACACACACACACACACACACCAGACCTCTATATGATGCCAGAAATGCTGTGATTTGGGCTGGCTCTCTAGAACTTCTTAAAGGCCTGCAATACCAGTTCAGAATTCAGAATATGGCTTTCCTTCCAGTTGGTTTCATCTCAGGACTAGTGTAGGCTGGGCCACCCCAATGTATCAGACAGAACTTAACAACTTTCTAACCCACAGGAAACCTATCAAAATCTAGAGCCATGTCCTTGGAAGCTTCTTTAATCCCTTGACAAAGTTACCCATCTCTTCCCCAGAAACTTTTGAAATGGAGACAGGAAATAGAATCCAGAACAGTCAGAGGAAGGATCCTTACCTTATACCTGCATTAGCGAAAGGAGCCACTCGAGTGGTCTTCCCCTCAAAAATGTTCTTCTCCAGAGTGTCCTGAATATCCTGCTCCCTAGGAACTTTTATGACAACAACTCTTATTAAATACATACATATTTTTAAAGTTCCACATCTCCAGGCATTCCATTACACAGTGAAGAAGTAAAGATATTTAGTTATCTATTTGAGCACATGATTCTATAACAAATGAATTAAGCTAGCCGAGAAGAAACTAAAATTTCTACCACTGAGTTGGTTCATCATCCATATTGAGTCAACAGTACGCAGCTAACAACTCTATGATATTTGTTTTGGAAATACTGAGAGCATAAATATATGATTTCTGCTTTATATGGAAAGTTTAAATAATAGATTTCTCAATTTTCTTCTGATCAGTAGTCTCAGCAGTCATCAAGTGTATTCCCTTCCTGCTCACCCTCATCAAGACCTTGCATCTGGGTAGCATCTCTGCCAAGCATCCCTCCAGTGAGAGCCTGAGTTACTGAAAGCAGTCATGTTCAAAAGCTTCTCTTACCTTGAGCCCCAATACCCCTTATTGGTATCTACATTTGTCTTTGTTTTCACTTTTGGGTTCACCCAAAGTCTAATCTCACCCTCAGACCACAGCCATTTTGAGTGTTGGCTGGGCAGCTTCCTCGGTGGCTCAGTGGTAAAGAATACGCCTGCCAAGTAGGAGATGCAAAAGACACTGGTTCAATCCCTGGGTCAGGAAGATCCCCTGGAGAATGAAGTGGCAACACACTCCATTCTTCTTACCTGCAGAATCCCATGGACAGAGGAACCTGGCGGGCTACAGTCCATGGGGTCACAAAAGAGTCGGACGTGACTGAGCAACTAAGCAACCAACCACAGGCATCTCCTAGGTGCTTCATAAACGTTACTTCTCCAGGTTGAAGATCTCCTGACTATTTCAACGAATCATCACATCATACAGTTTTGAGTGACTCCACCACCATTTTTTGCTCTCTTCCAGTGTTAAATAAATGGAGGTATACTAAAATTTTTAAGAGCATATTTAAGCAAAGATTAATTTAAATAAAGCTGCACCAAACTGCAAGTGATTAGAAGCACAGGAGCCTGGGGAAAGGACTTACAAAGAGAAACTGCTGAAACAAAGAAAATAAATTACCTGATTGGCTGTAGCTTAAAGCCTAGTTGGCTATTTGTGATTGGTTGTCCTCAGTGTTTTGATTTTTGTAACTTGGAGACATTTATAGGCTGAGAGTGTGATTTGCTTACATAGGTTACCATGCCATTAGAGCCTTAGTGGCAAAAGCTATTCTTCTAGGGTATTCCATATGTTGATCATAATAATAATGTTCATGAGAACAACAACAATAATATGTAAAAACTACATGCAAGGACTGCTCTGAGTGATTTATACGCCCTTACCACCTCAGTAATCCTGATGCAGTTGGAGTTCCCCTGAAGCAGATGCTGGGAAAGAGTTTGAGAAAAGAAGGCAGATGGGCAGTAAGGTGTTTATTAGGGATCAAAAGCCATAAAAGGAATGAAAATCTGTAAAAGGAAGCACAACTGCACAGAGAGAAAAACTGAATTGCTACACAGGTCTGGCAAAACCTCAGCCAATCTACCAGGGGCTCTGAAGCAATGACTCAATGAAACCATGAAATTCAATGAAGCAATGAAAGTTATCTCTAATGGGACCGAATGGCTGTCCTTTATACAACCTGCACACACACTGCTCAGTCACTGGATGCAGACCGCTGGGGAAAGGGTGGGGTCTCAGGTGAGGAAACTCTGTAGCTAGTCGTGTCTGACTCTTTGCAACCCCGTGGACTATAGCCCGCCAGGCTCCTTCATCCGTGGGATTTTCCAGGCAAGAATACTGGAGTGGGTTGTCATTTCTGCAGCTGAGGCAGATCCTAAAGGCAGTCCCTGCAGCTGGGCCACACGTGCCTCCCAGAAGGAGGTCTGGAGAGCACATCTCTATATCCACCACAAACCTATACTTTCATTCTTTCCATTTTACACGTAAGGACACTGACGTGAGGCAGGTTAAGCAATTTACCAGGATAATGCCGCTGGTAATTGAAAAATATTGATGACAGCATTCCCTCTACAGCTAAAATTATAATTAAATGCACTCACACTGAACAGCCTAGTTCACTCCTCTACACTGTGCCAGGCAAAGCCCTAGATAGTGAGGAAACTCAAGAACAGTGAAAGGTCTGCAATTTTGCCCTACTTTCAAGCTAACAAATTAGCCTACCCATTTCATGGATGTTGGCAGAATATATAAGATCCTGGGCTCGAAGAAAAAGGCCTGATTACTCACAGCATGGCAGGTAGGATGAGCTTCACATTCACATCCATCTTCCTTCCTTCCTCAGCCCAAGCTGATGGCAGGTGATGTGGAAGGAAGCCCTGGTGGATGCTGTGCACACGGTGGGTTTGTGTCACAGCTGAGGAACCTGGAGTTTAGGCAATCCCATCTGTTAAAGGAGGTTGCTAGAAATCTACTCAACCTTTGCCGCATGGGAGGTATCTTTATTATCCTGCTCAGAAAAACATCCTTCCTCTGCCCCTCAGGGCATGTGAGACACAGCATGTTCCCAGGCTGTTTGCTATACAAACATCCTTGAAAAGACAGTCCCTGACAAAACTTGACATGAGGCACAGAGAAATGCCATGGAAAGCTGTCTCCCAAAAGACAGAGGAAAGTGGCATGACCCTGGCCCTCCATCCATCTAGAAACAAAACCAAAATATTATTATATAATACTGTGAGAATTGCCACAATAGGGATAAGAGTAGGAAGTGACTGGAACTTGAAAGAGAAGACCTCAACAACTGGTTAATTCTGGGAAAGCCTTTATACACGAGGTGATTTTTCCAATTGGGTGCTATCAGCCAGACTCTGAGTTCACTGAGTATGGCAGTCATCATGATTGGTGTTTAATAGTGAAAGTGAAAGTGAAGTTGCTCAGTCGTGTCCGACACTTTGCGACCCCATGGACTGTAGCCTACCAGGTTCCACTGTCCATGGGATTTTCCAGGCAAGAATACTGGAGTGGGTTGCCATTTCCTTCTCCTGGAAATCTTCCTGACCCAAGGATTGAACCCAGGTCTCCCACATTGTAGGCAGACGCTTTACCTGTCTGAGCCAAGTGTTTAATAAGTTTCTAGAATTGAATAACATTTGCAGAAAAGAGGAAGGATAGGATACTTCATGACCATAAAAATTTACTAGCATGTGAAGGGTATGAACTCTTGTGCAATGAAAATTTGAGTCCTAAAGATTTTAAACTCTGGCAGAATGATGGAGATAGAAACATTTGTAAAATAGCTTCAAAAATTCTAATAACCTTCTTCCCCTCATTTCTTTCATATCAAGTGGTAATGCCCAGTAACTGTAACAACTATACACCATCTTTGATATTCAGATTAATATATCTGAATGCCTATTGCTTTTCAGAATACACTTTAGATAAATAATTATAAATGTATAACATGCAACGTGCATTTCGCCCAGTCTGAATTATCTAACAGATCATTACAACTTGTTTGCAACTTTAGCACTGAATATGTTAATTTGCTCCACATAATCACATTTTCTAAATTCCAAGTTAAATCTGCTGTTTTATCTTAGTTTATCCTGTTTTGTCTTCTCTGGAACAAGGTGGCACATGGAGGAATGTCTCTGACTCATTGAGTTTCACTCTTGGCACTTTAGAAACCAAGTCAAGATACTTTTGTTAGATTAGAGAAGAGCAAGCTGCATTCATGACATACAATAATTAAGAAATATGATAACTAAGAAATAAAGGAAATGAAAGGGAAACCAGAGAGAAAAATTGAAGTTCAAAATCTTTTCTGCCATCTTTTTGAACCCCAAGAGTCCTCTAAGCAGGTAGCTATGAAAGGGAATGCAAAGACTGAAAATGCTTGCTCTTAAATCACTCACTACCCTTTTCTTTTAAACACTGAAGCAGAAACCTACCCTTCTTGATATTGCACATACTTTGTAGAACACATTAAAAGAAGCATCTTCATGTGTGGACCAGTGGCGTGTATTCCATGTACCACTGAAGCTAGTTTATAGCTTTATGACCCTGTGTTTTTTTCTCTATGTCTGTCTCATTCCCATCAATACAAAGCCTAGACTTCATGAAGAAGATGGGGACCCCGGGCATGAGCTCAATTCAACTGAACAACTGCTTATTGCATGCTTATCACATGCAGTACTGTGCTGACTGCAAGCAGTTCAAAGGCAGATAGGACATAGACCCTGCATTTAAGATGCTTGCTTTCCCACCAGCATCATTTCTTCCACCTAGACATTTATTCACATCCATTCCTTTCTTTCCTCTTTCCTCCATTCTGAGCTTGCCTGAGACCAATCCTTCACCCAGAACTCTGAATTTATATTCTTCCCTCACTCCCTTGTCTCTGACTCCATCTGATTGAACCTTATAAACCTCTTACTTTTTACTGGCAAGGATCAAAAGTAGATAGAGGTACAGATGAAACAAGAATGACAGAATATTGACAAATTTTGAAGCTGGGTAGTGAATTCATGGAGGTTAATTAAATCATGTGCTTATTTTGCCTGTGGTTGAAATTTTGCATTTAAAAAAGTTTTATAAAGAGCTATGCCAGCCAGAGAACCACCTGAGTACTATAGACTTTTTTATCTCTTACCAACCCTAGTCATACTTAATGTAAATATACAATTTTTTTCTGCACCTGTACTGGTCCCCTGTTGTGGCTGATGCTAATTCTGGGTATAGAAGGAAATCTGAAAGGAAGCAAGGAGGGTAAATCAAACATATCTAATTGCATCTCATCTTGTTAAAACTCCTTTGTTGGCTCTTTGACGAAAAAATTCAAGTTCTTTAAAATGACATTCATGACTTTGTATAACTTCCCACCTTATCTCACTTATGTTCAGCTCCACCTCACTCAATTTTTTTTGTATTATCTATATGGGCATTATCATTCTTGCACCTCAATGAGTTTGCCATGAACTCTTATACCTTCTTGATCTTACAAATGCTAACCTCCTCTGCCTGGAAAGGCATCTTTATCTTCTGAGTCTCCTGGCTAATTCTTACTCATCTTTATCACTATATTGAAATACTACAGATATGTATTATCTTGCCAATCTTAACATTCTATTGTATATGTCTGTTACTCATATGTTTCTCTACTAGACATGAGCAGCTTGAAGGCTGAGATTGTGCCTTATGTATTTTTTCCTATTCTCATCACCAGCCAAATGACTGCAACTTAGTAGATGTTAACAATTTTTGTTAATTCAACAATGAATAAAGGTACACAATACGCTAAAGACATAATCATATTCTATATAAATATAAAGATAAAATTAAGAAGTACCAGAAAAAATGTGTTCCAATGACTCACTTGAATTTCTTAAAAAATCCTATAGTGCCTCAGTTCAGTTCAGTTCAGTTCACTATTTTAGGGCACAGGATAATGATGAAACAATGTGTCTGAGCTCACATAGCTTGAATTCTGTTTAGGGTACACAGATAATTAAAATAGAGAATATAGTATCAATTAGTGGTAAGTATTATGAAAAAGATTAAGACAAGATCAGTGTTGATGGGGGATAATAGACTACATGAAGAACCCAGCATAAGCTTTTCTGGGGAGATGATATTTTTGCAGGGACCTGAATGAAGAGCAGTGACAAGCTAGCTCTTAATTAGGAAGAAGAGCAGTCTGAGCACAAGGAGCCAAAAGTGAAAAGGACTAGGATTAGGAATTTCAACAACTAGGAAATCTTGTGCCAAAACCTGAAATTCTACCTCCAGAAAGATATATCCTATGGGATCCTACAGGCTTTTCTTTCTTCACTATTTTTCTATTAAAAATCAAACACCGCTAGGAACAGTGACATTTCAAGTCAAGATTAATTAACAACCTGCAGAGAATGAAACAAGAGCAGGAAGGGGAAGCGAAGTGCAGAGCAGATCCTTGAAAGGAAAGACCAGAGGGCACTCAGCCTTGCCTGTGTCCCTGCTGCATCTACACGGGTCCTCGATGGAGAGGATGATGGACTGAAATCAGCAGGTGCAGGTGAGATGGGAAACAAGGAGGTACTGCTGTCTCCTCTCCTCCTGGTTGTGCACACCTGTCTCCTCTCAGCCACACTGTCCAATTAGAAGGCAACCTCTAGACGGCACCAGGGTCAGTGAGAGCAGGGTCTGGTAAGCTCTGAGATCTGATCAGTCATGATAAAGAGAACAGAAGAATCAATTTTGTGTGACTTTGAGCAAATGACCCTGCTATGGCAAGACAGAAAAACGTGGTCCTTAGGACTCCAAGAGGCTGTTAGGTTCATAGCAGTGACTTTGCCACTGATACCGCTTAGCTGTGGCAGTAACTAACAGAATGGTCAATAACACAGGCTCAGGAGGCCAAGATCACTGATCCTGTGAAAAGAGGAAAATGTGATGCTCTTGCAGACTCTTCAAATAATCAACAGAGCGATAAGAGGCAAATAAAGAAGTTGACAGGTCTACCCAACAGCAGAGAGGCAGGGACATCAGCCAAGAACATGTGTCACGGAAGGAAAGTAACTTACCATGCACACCAGTGAGATGATCAGATTAAGCTTTCTACTTGTGTGTTAACAGAAACAGCCTCAGCATCTAGTGTCCCACCACATACAAAGCACTGTGCCCAAAGTGTGTTCTAACTTTTGCATCTCTCTGACAAGCACTTACTCTATCACGCATAGTTTGTACACAAGGAAACTGAGGCTCAAAGCCACATGCACAAGCAGTACAGCAAAAGCAGATACCTAGATTCATTTTTAATTGACATATAGTTGACATACAAGGTTACATTAGTTTCAAGTGTACGATATAGTGATTTGACATTAATATACATTACCAATTGATTGCCGCAATAAGTCTTTTATTTATTTGGGCCCTCTTTTTTTCTTGACAAGTTTGGCTAAAGACTTATCAATTATGCTTATCTTTTTAAAGAATCAGCTCTTAGTTTCATTGATCTTATCTACTGACTTTTTTAGTCTCTGTATTATTTATCTGATGTCTAATGTTTATTATCTCCTTCCTTCTACAAATATTGGGCTTTGTTTATTCTTTCTTTAGGTGTAGGGTTAAGTTATTTGAGACTTTTCTTATTTCCTGAAGCAGGCCTGTATCTCTCTCAAGTTTCCTCTTAGAATTGCTTCTGCCATGTCTCATAGATTTTAGAATGCTGTGTTTTCATTTTTATTTGGTTCAATGTATTTTTCTGGAATCTCCCCCTTGATTTCTTCAGTGATTCACTGGTTGTTTAGTAGCATAATGTTTAGCCTCCACATATTTCTGTTTTTTCCAGGTTTCTTTTTGTAACTGATTTCGTTTCATATAATTGTGGTCAAAAAAGATGCTTGATGTCACTTTATTCTTCCTAAATTTATTGAGACATTTCATAATCTAACACGTGTTATATTCTGGAGAATTGTTCCATGTATACTTGATAAGAAAGTGTATCCTGCTATTTTGAGGTAGAGTGTGCTACACATATCATTTGGTGTAAAGTGTTATTTAAAGCCCATGCTTACTTATTGATTTTTGTCTGCATGGTCTATCCATTGATGTAAATGGGTATTAAGTTCCCCTACTATTATTGTACTACTTTCAATATCTCCTTTTATGGTTGTTAATATTTGCTTTATATATTGAGGTGTTCCTATGTTGGGTGCATAGATATTTATAAGTGTTATTTCCTCTTGTATTGATCCATTTATCATTATGTAAGCCCTTCTTTGTTTCTTGCTAGTCTTTGCTTTAAAGTCTATATTTTTTTAATATAAGTATTGCCACCTGGTTTTGTCTTTCCATTTGCATGGAATATGCTTTTTCTTTCCTTCCCTTTCAATCTGTGTGTGTGTTTGCCTCTGAAATGAGGCTCTGATCTCATATATGCAGGCCTTATATTTTTTATCCATTCAGTCATCTGATGTCTTTTCATTGAAGCATTCAGTCCATTTACATTTAAAGTACTTGTTTATTGATACCTACTTAATTCCACTTTATTCATTTTTCTGATTGTTTTTGCCATTCTCTCATCGTTTCTTCTCTTGTTCTCTTTTCCTTTTGAGTTGATGACTTTCTTTAGGGTTATTATGTATCCTTTTTTTTTTTTAATGTGTGTATCTGTTATAGGGTTTGAAGTCACTCAGTCGTGTCTGACTCTTTGCGACCCCATGGACTGTAGCCTACCAGGCTCCCCGCTCCATGGGATTCTCCAGGCAAGAATACCGGAGTGGGTTGCCATTTAGATAGCAGTCTATTTTAAGTTGATGATTACTTAAGTTTGAACCCACTCTAAAAGCACTACATTTTTATTTTACCCCTATGTTTTATGGTTTGGGTGTCATATTTTATACATATTTTATTTTGTATATTACCTAACATATTATGTCAGATATAGATAATTTCTGTACTTTTGTTTTTAACCTTCCTTCTAACTTAATGGCAACCCACTCCAGTACTCTTCCCTGGAGAATCCCATGGACAGAGGATCCTAGCAGGCTACAGTCCATGGGGTCGCGACTAAACCACCACCACCACTAACTTTATAAGTGGTTGACCACTACTCTTACTATATTATTTTTAATGTGTGAGATTTTTTTCTTTCATAATTGTCTTATTTCTAGTTATGCCCTTTTCTCTTTAAGGAAGTCGCCAACATTTTTTTAAGGCTAGGTTAGTGGTGATGAACTCCTTTAGCTTTTGGTTCCTTTGCTTCAAGTCTCTGATGATCCTCATCCAGAATGAGACCAAACAGGGTGGAGAATTCTCCACCTTCCTTCTCACTTTGCCCCTCTTCTACCCAGTTCTTCCCCAGCCGTGTTCCTTGTCTTCTCCTCTGTTTCAGAGCCATCCTAGCAGAGTGTTTCGTCAGCTAGAGCAGTAGAACCAGGATGCCTAGATCCTAGCTCTACCACTCACTCCCTATGTGACAAAGGACAAATTACTTAACCTCACTGTGTTTCTGCTTCCTCCTCTGTAAAATGAGAATGTTAGTATCTCATAGTACTTGAAGCAGGGCCAGCTCTCCATAATGAGAGCTCAGTAAAGACTGCTATTATAGTCACAATCCTTTCCCCTATCATGCTGGGCAAGCATTGGTCGACTGGATTGTCCGCTATCCCAAATCCTCCTTGTCTTGTTTCTCTCTTCTGCACCAATCTCCCTAACACCTCTCCATAACCTTGGCCTCAGCAAACAACCACCCTCTTCTGTCTCCCTTTCCTTTACTGCTGTGTTCTATCTGCCACTGCCTCAGCTAACAATGTCCAGGACAGTCTAGAGTTAATGCACCTGCTGCCCTTGAAGCTGGAAGAACTGGTAGAGGCCCCAGCCCTTCCTGGAGATAAATAGTTCAAAGACACATCCTGTGAAACTCCTGCAGAGTAGGAAGCAGGAGGGCTTTGCAGAGAGATTACAGAAGTCAGAGAACACAGAAATTCATAGCAGGTGCCATTTCTTTAGAGGCCAAGGACACCACTCAGGAATAATAATGAACTCTAGCCTAAGCACCCATATTTACATGACTGCTTGGAAGCAAAAGAAGTCTATGCCAGCTAGTATTTCAGGCTGATTAAAAGCATGTTCACTTGCCTTATCCATATGTACTATACCCCTTCCCACTCACCCAGACCAGAAAATGTAGTTTCCCTTTGAACCAGGCCCCTTCAGTCAGAAGAGCTTTCTTGGCAGGCATACAGTCACACATAAATGTACACACACACACTCACACCCCCTCTGACTGTCCCAGGTCTTGAAAATTCTCTCTGGAAGAGCCACATCTTTGATGACCCAGACTGTGAAAGGTTGTGAGTCAGTCATGCCCAAATTGGAAATGCCTTTCTTCAAGTGACTCTTTAATAAGATAATCCAATTTTTTTCTAAAGGATAAAACATTGAAAAAGTAAAACTCCCTATATCTCACTCACTCTCTCTCTATCAACATAAATATTATGAGGCCTTTTATAGTACAAATCTTTGAAATTATTCCCCTCTCTAGGGAGTTACACTTGGCACCTTCTGCATCTTATGCTATGAATTATTGCAAAAAGTAAAATGGTAAATCTGAAAGGAAAGAAAGGAGAGGCAAGACGGAGCACACCGATCAGTTTCCTGGTAGCCTAGCATATTGTCCTGCCATTAACACACCCTAGGGTTACTGACCGTACTCCTTGGCACTACATGAAAGGAAATACTATACTTCTAAACTCTGACAATATTTCTGTACGATCAGAGCAAAAGAAGTCTTGAGGGCTGGGCCATAGGTCTTTAGTACCCAAGCCCTGTAGAACCCAGCAGAGTGACTTCCACCCCATGAAAGCTCAATAAAATCCTAACTAGGGTGGTGATACCTAGTTTCATGAAGATCTTCAACGAGTATGCACAGAGATTTCAAACTCAAATGGTTATTGGAGCCAGGAACTAACAAATATGAGTAACATGGAAGAGGTAAAAACTGTGACAAACTGGACGCTCACAGCCCTCCTAAAGGTGGTTTTGCTACTCTGTACCAGCTGATGCTTGCTGTACAGGAATGCAAGTCTAAAGCTGCCAGATACTCCAGGTATTTTTAAGAAATGGGAAATAGTATCTATTGACAATTGATTCAATTTTAAAAAAAATCTTCAGGCAAATAAAAAAAATCAAAAGTTGAATTGCAGGCCCTCAGCTTGCAACCTCTTACCGTAAAAGGCCTATGTGCTTGTCTTAACAAGGATAAAGTTGTTTATTGTCTTGGTACCTCTAATTCTCTAACCATAAAATGAAGATAATACCTTCCTAGTGTGATTTTTTGGAGGATCAAATGTATTACTTACTACATGGCAAGCACGGTATTTGGCACATAATAAGCATCATGATTCAAAAGTATATTTTTACACATTTTCCTCAGTTCAGTTCAGTTCAGTCGCTCAGCTGTGTCTGACTCTTTGCAACCCCATGAATCGCAGCACACCAGGCCTCCCTGTCCATCACCAACCACGGAGTTCACTCAGACTCACGTCCATCAAGTCAGTGATGCCATCCAGCCATCTCATCCTCTGACGTCCCCTTCTCCTCCTGCCTCCAATCCCTCCCAGCATCAGAGTCTTTTCCAATATGTCAACTCTTCCCATGAGGTGGCCAAAGTACTGGAGTTTCAGCTTCAGCATCATTCCCTCCAAAGAAATCCCAGGGCTGATCTCCTTCAGAATGGACTGATTGGATCTCCTTGCAGTCCAAGGGACTCTCACCCTAGATCCATCTAAATGAAATATGTAGTATGTAAGTCATAAGTCCCTTGTTGATTGTATAATCTCAATAAAGAATCTGTCAAGCTGTGTTGGAAGAGTATCCACTCATTTTCACAATGTGTGACTGTAAAAACTGAGTCAGAAAGGAGACAGTTTGCTGTTCACTAAGAATCACTGGAAGGAACAGGAAGAGTCTCGCTGTCTCAGGATACACTTAACAGGAATGAACTCTGTTATGACTTAGCAGTTTTCCTCATAGTTCTCAATATCAAAAAGACAAGGTTTGTAAAGGTGATGAACAACCTCAGCCTGCAAGAAGTCTTTAACTGTGGTGTTCAGTTTGTTATCTTTCAAGATAATCTGCAGAGTTTCATGATAGACATTCCACTTAGCATCACTTAAGGATACATTTTTAAACTGGATCTAGCTAAAGTCGCACAGAGTCGGACACAACTGAAGCGACTTAGCAGCAGCTGCAGCAGCTAAAGTAAAAATCCTTGAAAAATAGGAATGCACATGCCAGAGTCCATTCTAAAGCATGGGTATTCAAACTCAATAGCCCCTTGTATCTCAAAGTGTGGTCCTAGGGTGGCAGCATCAGTATTACCTGGGAGCTTATTAGAAACACAGAATCTTGGGCCTCACCTACTCACTGAGACAGAATGTTCCCTCCCAGGGGATCCACATACAAAATAAAACCTGAGAAATATGATTAATTAAGTTATTCCTATAATGTCCTGGAATTCGTGTGTGATTAAGGAAAGGGATAGGAAGGAAGATAGAGGAATTCACCTTCAAACTTATAGGGAGGATTTTTACTGTTTGATAACCCTGTCTAGGGAAAAAAAAAATTGAAAGCCATCCCTCACCATCTGTTCAATTATAGACATCTAAAGATTCCAAATAGTCCAAAGAAACCTAAAAGTTTATCCTAGACTGAGGCCCAATTTGCTGGAAGTTGCTTTAGGCTGAGACTGATTGCGATATTGCCATCCTTCAGCCTTGCTGCTAGGACCTGCTGTTCACCCCTCCAAGGAGAGAAAGTGAGTAATGCTTTGTTGGTGTGGCAACAAAATCAGGGCAAGGGGCTAGGTCCAGTTTGCCAGGAAATATTACTGACAGCCTTGCTCATTCCCAAGGGATGAGTGAAGTAGGTAGGTAAGTCATACTTTCTCAAAAATGAAGAACGGAAGGAATGAGGGGGAGAGAAGATGAGAAGGAGGGGGAAGGAATGAAGGAAGAAAGGAAACAAAAATCACTGTCAAGATATTTACTTGCCTCTCCATTGCCATCTTTCCTTTTTTGTCTAGCTGTTGAAAAGCCAGTGCTTCTATAAACCATCCTGGGCTCATAATAAATAAGAGAGATATGCTGTCAATGAACGTCCTGAAAGTAGCTCAGGAAAGACACAGGGCTTTATTTGTGAGCTGGAGACCCACCTTGCGTGTAGGAAAAGTCAGCCACATTTATTCCTCCTCCTTGTGCAGACCCCAGGCAGGCAGACACTATTCATCTATGAGGCTGCTCACTGCCAGCCTAATGTTCAGGCATGGAAGGGGCAGGTATTGGCCCACAGTTTGGCTTCCATTCCCTGACGATTCCTTCACTGTCCTGTCAGCATGGCTGCATATTAGTGAATACTCTCCAAAGGCTCCACAGCACGTGACCAGCCATCAACACGGCCCAGTGGCTCTTACTATAAGGAAAATGCTCAAATCCACTCTTTAGAAGAAAAAAAATCAGCTCATAATATTTTATAAATTGTCTTACATCTTCCTCTAAACCCTCTGTTTTTGTGGATAATACAGATATTCCTGAAAAATAGCATGGTTGCACACATATCCCTTGTTCAAAGAAATCTCTCAGAGAAGAATTCATAAAAATATTAGTTTACTAGTAACTCGATCAACAATGGTATATACAGGCTGTAGCACATTGGTTTAATTCTCCAAGTTCTTCACAATACACAACCAATATTTTAAAATATCATCTATGAGTCTAACATCCTGCTAACTAACCCAAATCCTCATAATTCTTCTTGGAGGAAAGAATCAATTAGCAATGTTAATTGTATGTTATTATTTGATCAGTATAGGAGTGCCTCGGTATAAGACTAGTTCAGTATCAAACACATATGTGTATAAAAAACTAAAAACATAACACATCCTAGTTGAGAGTCGTTTTTCTTTTAATAATTGAGCCTTCAGGGACATTTCCACAGAAGGCGTTGTCTCCGTACCATAAGTCATTGAATTGAAGGAAAGCTTTTTGTCAGCTCAGCAGAGCCCTTGCATGTAGGAAAGCCAAAACTCTGTCGGGGAGTCAGAGAGCAAACCGTCAGGGTCTCCAGAGAACCTTGTTGTACACGAACCATCATTTCATTTTCTAAAGCAACTCTTTTGGATGATTTCTGATCTATGCATGAGGAGGGGGCCCCTGCTCACACACCCCCTGAAAAGGAAGCAGGAGGAACAAGTGTGGCTCCCTCAACTCTCCCCTGCAGGTTATTCCCGATCTCAGCCCCCTTGGCTTCTCCTTAGCAGAGATCACAATTTGAAACTATTTTTACTTATGTGTCAGCTTGTTTGTAATTTATTAGTGATTATCAACCTCCATCCCCAAACTCTAGGAAGTTAGGGCTCACACTGCTTTAGTTCTTTATGTCCAACGCCTAGCACAGTTCCCAGTCCAAGAGGAGATAATCTTTTTTAATTAAAAAACAAATGAAAGCTTTGCCAAAGTAAATCAATGCTGAAACAGCGAGGCTGCACCCCCAATCTCACATCACCTGTGTCTCGCTCCTTCTGCTGGCCAAGACTCACACTTGTTGTCAGGGTTTCTGAAAAATGAGACAGACACCATCTCCACTCCCTAATGAGATGCTCGTTTGTAACCCTGCAATATCTCTGCAGTGAAAGCTGAGAAGCCAGAGAGTTTCTAACAGGAATGACACCTCAAAAAGATAGCATTATCAAATGTACTTCTTACACATTTACAGCGAGTAGCACTTCTGTGGTTTGGGAAGAGCAAGGAAAGAGCAGCCCTTAGGTATCATTCTAAAACTCACAGCATTCCTTTCCCAAAAGAGCCTGTGTCATCCACCTTGCAGATGATGAGCCGGGTTAGATTTCCAAGGTAAACCCTGAAGCTGTGCACTGAAGCATGGTACCCTCAGCCCTATTTGTTCATGGCTTGAGCAGCTGGACCAGCACCCAGCATATAGGGCATCCAGGGACACTTGACTGTTAATAAACAAAAAGGAAGTATTTCCCTAATACTTGACTATGTAATTAACTTGTAAATGCCTGGAGGTAAAAATAATATTGGGAAAAGCTACAATTTAATACAGCCAGTAAAAAGTTTTTAATACAAAGTATTTGTGGCAAGAAAAACATTGAGTCAAAAAATTGGGGGACCAGATCCAAAAAAATTAAACTCATGGATTTTTAAAAATCTTGTAAAAACCGATGGTATATAAGGACTTACCAAAGATTGTATGAATGTATACATTATCATGGGCTTCCCTGGTGGCTCAGTGGTAAAGAGATTGCCTGCAATGCAGGTGACAAAGGAGACCCAGGTTTGATCCCCAGGTTTGGAAGATCCCCTGGAGGAGGGCATGACAACCCGCTCCAATATTCTTGCCTGGAGAATCCCATGGACAGAGGAGTCTGGCAGGTTACAGTCCATAGCGTTGCAAAGAGTCAGACGTGACTGAAGCCACTTAGCACACACGCATGTTATCTATCACACATTCCTTTGAAGTCTTGATTTTTCTTTACATAAAATACTGAGAGTAATTTCTCAGACTGGACCAGACTAGCTGTGTTTTCTTTTCTAGTTTCTAAATGGAATTGAATGCTTCAGGAATTCATTTTTGTTTTTCTGCTCTATCTTGGCCCTGGCTCTCTGGTTCTCTTTGGGTCAAGTTACTTCTGTAGCCAAAGGGAAGCTCATCATGTTCTATAAAGCAAAGGGATAAGTACTGCAGATAGAATGGCTAGATGCAATAATTTATTGGGTATAAAAGTATATGAGTCTTTTGATAATGCATTTAAATGACATCCTACCAGTGTGCTAAAAGGAAAAATACACTAGATGAGCAAAGAAAAGAAAAGATAAGAAAGAAAAGAAAAATGGTGAATGGTAGACCTGACTCTCTTGTTCCCAGGTAGAAAAATGGACAAAACAGTCCAGAAAAATACCTGATTGACTAGGCCACTGAACTGGGGAGTAACCAACAGAATCCCACTAGCATTCTGTGGTCATCCCACCCACTGTGGAGATGGTCCTCCTCTCTGTGACTTAGAGAGCAGATAAGTGCCCTGACAAGAAGTTAAAACCTCTTAAACATAGTCACATCCTCCAATACATGATTCTGTGCTAGAATAGAGCAGTTTGAAATACCAGTATTCTCAATCTCTTGCAAACAACGAACATCTTTACTAATTTCTCTGTGCCTTGTTTCTCTAGTTATAAGTGGGGGGATACTATTAGTGATGACATCATTGAGTTATTGAAAAAAATCAAATGTAAAGCTTTTAGATGAGGCATTGGCATGTAGAAAGCATGATATGTGCCTGAGATCAAATTGTTGATGATGATGATGATAACAACTATGATGATGTTTTCCTTTTCTCATAGGAAGGTACTTCTCTAGCAAACTTCAGTGACATAAAGAGATAATGCATTGCTTTTTCAGTGCTAGTCACTGTGTAGGTTTGTACTATTGACCTCAATTCTTCACCTCCTCTCTATAGTCATGCTTTACTTACTTATTTTGGCCAAAGGGATGGGGTGTTAGAAATGACATTGTGTTGGTGTGACACCCAGGCCTTAAGGAGCCTTGAATGTTCTGCTTGCCCTCTTGTACTTCTAATACTGCCATGACACAGACATGCAATGGGAGTCTGCTGGGCCAAGGGGACTAAGAGATACACGAAGCAGACCAGAAGATCTGGAGCGCATCTTGTGCCTACTACTACGTGCCATTGAGATTCTCTAGTTGTTCATCATGCAGCAAGTTAATTCAGGCATACTCCATACGTTAGAATTAATAGAAATAACAATGACAAGAATATGCAATAACAGGGGATTAGAAGCAAACTCCGCTTTATTGACGTGTGCATATGTGTGTGTGTGTATGTCAAAACTTAAGGTCAAATATGGCAATTCCATATGGTTCAGTCTAAATATTCTACAGTTTGTACATTGTGGCCACTATTTAAAATACATTCATATGTAACATATACTACATGTTAAGTAATCAACAGACTTACTGTGTAACACAGGGAATTCTATTCAATATTCTGTAATAATCTAAATGGGAAAAGAATCTGAAAAAAAATAGGTATATGTATATGTATAACTGAATCACTCTTCCATACACCTGAGATCAGCACAAGATTGTAAATCAGCTACACTTCAATAAAAAATAAAACCTTAAAAATGAATAAATAAAACTATGTAAACAGGGAAAGAAAAAATTTACATACATTCATTTGTCAGTTGGAAGGAGAGGTTCTTAAATAAGGGGGATTTCAAACAGCTTATCACAAACTGACACTCATTAAATATTCACTGGTAAGGTTTTTGAATAAAGACAAGAAACCAAACTATACTTTGTATTTGCATCCTATTTGAAGGAATTCTCTAAGAGCTTTATAACACGGGCATATATTTTGGGGATCCTGAGCAAGCTTTGCTCAAGAGCAGAGAAGCTTCTAAAACCCAAGAGTTCTGTGTCCATTGGCTACTTGATATTTTCCTTTTGGTTACATCAAATTCAAGTATGAATGTATTGAATACTGAGAAGTAAGTGCTCTCTCCTCTTCAGAAAGTAGGTCAAATAATACAAATCAGTGTTCTATATTGTCAAACTGGGGAATGGATCAAAACATCAATTTTCTTTCATAAGATGTATTTGTGCCTTATGGATAGTCTCAAAATAAAAACTCTTGTGGTGATATTGGAGAACAATTTAGTAAATGGAGTTATAGTTTTCTGTTACTATTTGTGGGATTAGTGCTATCATCCCATTATCTATATCCAATCCATGCCTAATAAATATACTAAAGAAAAGCATCTTGTTCCGCTTCTCTACACCATTTGTGCCATGCTTACATCACAATGTTTCCTCATTCAAGCACTCATGTCTGAGTGTTTACCAGATTTTAGCATCCCCTCATAAGGTTTAGCTTAAGAATCTCATCATGTTGTTTAGTTTAAATGGATAATTCAGGCTGAAATAAGTTGCTTACAAACATAAGATGACTCTTCCATTTTTAACTGCCATGAAGAGTGTCACTATTGTGAAATGAGCAACTGTTGTCAAGCTGCTTCCTCTCATTGAGTATAAAATGATCCATTTTAGTAACCATGGTTATCACCAAAATTCTGTCAGTCTGAAGCAAATGCACATCCATTGTCGAGGGAAAGGGCTGAAGAGCATTCACTTCCATGCTTGCATTCTGTTTTTAATCCAACAATGCCTATTCTAAAAACAGGCATTGATATACTTTTCACCTCATAGTCTGCCACTAGCTTTCTCTCCTGCTCTGGTCAGACAGGACTAACAACTGGGAACATACACATAAACACACACACACACACACACACACATATTTTTATGTCCCTAGTCATGAGAAAGAATAAAACTCAGACCAGTTTTCTCCAAGCTCCTAGATAGCTGGGTGATCTTCAGCTATTTCCTGGCAGGTATGTGGAAAGCAATGGAAAACTAGAATGTAGCTCTGAGATAAAGAAGGTGCCACTCTCCCCAAATCAAGACATTTAGCTTTCCTTTCCTCTGCTCTCTTTCCCTCACCACAGAAGTCAGGGGTCCTTTACCAAACTGGCTACCATGCAGCAGGGACTGGGTGAGCTATGGTCATAGAAACCATATAGCAAGCGAGTCATTCCATGCTGCAGGCAACAATCACCTGGAAGCAAAATAGACCAGATGAGCAGAGAAGTAGAGAATCTGTATGTTTATTCCAAATAAGCAATTAAGATATATTTTTAAATTTCTTACTATACCAGTTCTAAATCTAGGCACTAAAGCTGATATCTTTATCCACCTGAGGAAAGTTGTAGATTTCCAATGATGGTTTAAGTACAAAGTCCTTTACTAATTTTAAACATGTTTAGAAACCCGATCTTATTTTGTCCTTGCAACAGTCCTCAATAGCAGTTTCTGCAGAAGGTTTGTACCTTTTATAAATATAGAAGCTGAGGAGCAAACATCAAATATTTTCCAAGATAAACTTCCTAACTCTCAAAGCAGTGTTTTTCTATCCTGCCAGCACCGCACTGAGTCTGTAGAAAAACAATCATGTGAGATCCTCCATGAAAAGGGTACACAACATGTATTCTTAGCCTAAAGTCTTGAGAAAGCGTAAAATAAAAGTTCCTTAAATGGTTTTACTCAAAAGTTTCTTAATTTATTGTGCATAAAACCCCTTTGTTGTTCAAATTTTATAAGCATCCAAGAATTACCTCTTAGGTCATTTTGGAATTTTATGAGTTTCTCAAAGCAAGGACTATATTTTATTCAAGAGTGTATTTGAATGATGCTATGGATTGAATAATTATGCCCACCCCTGCCCCCGTCATCCCCCATTCATATATTGAAGTCCTAACGTCTAATCGCTCAGAATGTGACCTCCTTTTTCAGGAGGTTTGTTGCAAATGTAATCAGTTAAAATAAGATCATACTGGAGTGTATTCAGTTCAGTTCAGTGCAGTTGCTCAGTCGTGTCTGACTCTTTGCGACCCCATGAATCGCAGCATGCCAGGCCTCCCTGTCCATCACCAACTCCCGGAGTTCACTCAGACTCGCGTCCATCGTGTCAGTGATGCCATCCAGCCATCTCATCCTCTGTCGTCCCCTTCTCCTCCTGCCCCCAATCCCTCCCAGCATCAGAGTCTTTTCCAATGAGTCAACTCTTCACATGAGGTGGCCAAAGTACTGGAGTTTCAGCTTTAGCATCATTCCTTCCAAAGCAATCCCAGGGCTGATCTCCTTCAGAATGGAGTGGTTGGATCTCCTTGCAGTCCAAGGGACTCTCAAGAGTCTTCTCCAACACCACAGTTCAAAAGCATCAATTCTTCGGCGCTCAGCTTTCTTCACAGTCCAACTCTCACATCCATACATGACCACGGGAAAAACCATAGCCTTGACTAAACGGACCTTTGTTGGTAAAGTAATGTCTCTGTTTTTCAGCATGCTGTCTAGGTTGGTCATAACTTTTCTTCCAAGGAGTAAGCATCTTTTAATTTCATGACTGCATTCATCATCTGCAGTGATTTTGGAGCCCCAAAAAATAAAGTCTGACACTGTTTCCATTGCTTCCCCATCTATTTGCCATGAAGTGATGGGACCAGATGCCATGATCTTCATTTTCTGAATGTTGAGCTTTAAGCCAACTTTTTCACTCTCCACTTTCACTTTCATCAAGAGGCTTTTTAGTTCCTCTTCACTTTCTGCCATAAGGGTGGTGTATTAGTGGGCTCCTAATCCAGTATGACTTGTGTCCTAATAAAAGGGAAATTTTGGACACAGATACACAAACAAAGAAACACCACATGAAGATGAAGGAAGAGATCAGGGTCATGTAGCAAAAGTCAAGGAACACCAAAGACCACCAGAAAACCACCAGAATTGAGGAAAGAGCCATGGGACAGATTCTCTGTCAAAGCCCTCAGCAGGAACACATCCTGCAGAAGTCCTGATCTTAGACTTCCAGCCCCCAGAACTGTAAGACCACAAATTTCTGCTTTTCTAAGCCTTCTTGATCTGTGTTCCTTTGTTACAGCAGCCCTAGGAAACTAACAGAGGTGATAAAAACAGAGTAAAAGTGAAAGTGAAGTTGTGTCTGACTCTTTGCAACCCCATGGACTGTAGCCTACCAGGCTCCTCCATCCATGAAATTTTCCAGGCAAGAGTACTGGAGTGGGTTGCCATTTCCTTCTCCAGGGGATCTTCCCAACCCAGGGATCAAACCTGGGTCTCCCGCATTGCAGGCAGATGCTTTACCGTTTGAGCCACTAGTCATTCATTTCCCACATTCAACAAACACTCAGGGAGGATAAAAAGTCCCTGTCCTCACAGAGGTGACATTCTAGCAGGGGAGACAAAGTAAATAAATACAAAATGTAATTTATCTCTATTTACAAGAGGAAATTGAGGCTTAAAGATTGATATTTTGTCCAAAATATAGAGTCTTATCCATGAGCACAATAGGGAATCCCAGAAGATGCATTCCCACTAGCATGCCACTCTGTGTACATCCAGTGCTCAAAGCCTCATCTCTAAATTGTATTGCTAAATAACATGAAATTATCTTTCCTGGCTCTCATTTACCAAAAAGTATGAGATCTTGGCAGAGTCAAAGTACTAGATTTGAAGTTGGGGAACCTGGGCTGAGTTTCTAAGTTACTTTCTGTGCAATCCATTACATTATTTTAAACATATGAGTCTCAGCTTTCTCTATAGTACCTACTCCATAATTTCCCAGGTGGTGCAGTGCTAAAGAATCTGTCTACCAATGCAGGAGACCCAAGAGACATGGGTTCGACCCTTGGGTCAGGAAGATCCCCTGGAGTATGAAATGGCAACCCACTCCAGTATTCTTGCCTGGAGAATCCCCAAGGACAGAGGAGTCTGGCAGTCTCTTTAGGGTCGCAGAGTCGGACATGACTAAGGACAGCACAGATATCTTTTAGTATACCATTTTAACTTCCTTGTTGTACTATATGATTATTGTGAAGAGTAACTGGTGATAAACACCCAGAATTTAATTCTTCTGAATCTTTTGTTGGCTTAATCTCATAGATTCTAGACATTTCTCACATAAATTTGTAGTGTTTATGCTTTGCTTTTGTGTTTTGGTTCTTTGTTTGGTTTGGGATTTTGTCACCTGGTTCCTAATTTGTCTACTCAGAGATTCTGAGCTTGTAATCACATTTGGACTTCAAGGCCAGAAGTTGTTATTGCTTATGTTCCATGAAATGTATATTAAAGTGCCAACTATATCTGTATTCCCACTCCTCTCTCCACCATACACACATTAGACAGATAAATGAGTTAACACCTCTTTTCCCCTGAGAGTGACTTATTATCACTACATGGAGAAAATGTGGAAACAGTGTCAGATTTCATTTTCTTGGGCTCCAAAATCAAAGCAGACGGTGACTGCAGCCACCAAGTTAAAAGATGCTTGATCCTTGGAAGAATGTCTATGTCAAACCTAGACAGTATTTTAAAAAGCAGAGTCATCACTTTGCCAACAAAGGCCCATATAGTCAAAGCTATGGTTTTTCTAGTAATCACGTATGGATGTGAGAGATGGACCATAAAGAAGGCTGAGCACCAAAGAATTGTGCTTTTGAATTGCTGGAGAAGACTCTAGAGAGTCCCTTAGACAGCAAGGAGATCAAATCAGTCAATCCTAAAGGAAATCAGTCCTGAATATACATTGGAAGGACTGATGCTGAAGCTGAAACTCCAATACTTTGGCCACCTGATGCAAAGAGAGCTGACTCATTGGAAAAGACCCTGATCCTGGGAAAGATTGAGGGCAAGAGAAGAAGGGGACGATAGAGGATGAGATGGTTGGAGGGCATCACTGACTCAATGGACATGAGTTTGAGCAAACTCAGGGAGACAGACAGCGATGGACAGAGAAGCCTGGCGTGCTGCAGTTCACTGGGTCACAAAGAGTCAGACATGACTTAGTGACAGAAGAACAACAGCAACATGGTAGGGCTGATGGAAGGTGAGGGTTGTCTGAGTAACAAGGACCCCACACACATATTTATACATGTGATACCTTCTGCTTTTCCCAACTTCTGCAGTTTCCAAATATAACATCCATCAGCCAGTCCTAAAGAAATAGAAATGAAAACCTAAAGCTAGCAGAAGAAAGGAAATAATAAAGACTAATGCAGAGATAAATAAAGAATTTTTATAAAGAGAAAATCTATGAAATCAAAAGTTGGTTCTTCAAAAAGTTCAACAAAATTGAGAAACTTTAACAAGATGGACTGAGGAAAAAAAGAGAGAAGACTCAAATTATTAAAATCAAAAGAGAAAGTGTAGATGTTACCTAGATTCTACAGAAATAAAAAGGATTATAAGAGACTGCTATGAATAACTGCAAACCAACAAATTGGATAACCTAGATGAAGTGGACAAATTCCTAGAAACACAAAATCTACCAAGACTAAATCACAAGAAATTAAAAAATCTAAATAGACCTATAACTAGTAAGGAGATTGAATCAATAATCAAAACTCTCTGAAAAAAGTGAAGCCCTGGACATGATTGCTTCACTGGTGAATTCTACCAAATATCTAAAGAATAACTAACACCAATTTCTCAAACTTTTCCCAAAAATTAAAGACAAGGGAAGATTTTTCTCATCCTTTGAGGCAAGCATCACCCTGATTCCAAAGCCAGATGCATACATTACAAGAAAATGAAACTATACCCCACAACATTTATGAACATTGATGCAAAAATCCACAACAGAACACTAGCAAACAGAATTCATCAGCATATTTAAAGGATTTTATAACATAACCAATTGGGATTTATTCCTGGAAGGCAAGAATTGCTCAATACATGAAAAAAATCACTGTAAAAAAACAAATCACATCAATACAATGAAGGGAGGAAAAATATGATCATCTCAATTTGACAAAATTCACCACCCTTTCACGATAAAACATTCAGTTAAACTAGGACTAGAAGAAAGCTACCTCAATATAATAAATTATATATATGAAAAACCCATAGCAAATATAATATTCGATAGTAAAAGACTGAAAGCTTTTCCTCTAAGATCAAGAACATGCAAGAATGCCAGTTTTCAAACTTCTGTTCAACCTTGTACTAGAACATCATAATATCCAGAGCCATCAGGAGGAAAAAGAAAGAAAGAAATCCAAACTAGAAGAAGAGAAGTAAAATTATCTCTATTTGTAGGTATCTCTATTGCAAGACATTTATATATCTTATATGCATAAAATCCTAAAGATGTCACATAAAAAGTTTTTAGCACTAATAAATGAATTCAGCAAAGTAGCAGTATACACAGTTAATACAGAAAAATTAGCTGCATTTCTATAGACAAACTGTGAAAAATTGAAAAAGAAAATTGATAAAACAATTTCACTTACAATAGCATCAGAAAGAAAACTTAAGAATTAACAAAGCCGATGAAAGACTTGTACAATGAAAACTCAAAACACTGCTTAAAGAAATTAAAAGAGGCATAAATAAATGGAAAGACATCCCACATTCATGAATTGGGAGAGTTAATATTGTTAAAATACTACCCAAAGCAATCTACAGATTCAGTGTAACTGCTATCAAAATGCCAATGATGTTTTTGCAGAAATAGAAAAACCCATCCTAAAGTTCATATGGAATCTCCAGGGGACCTGAATAGCCAAAATAATCTTAAAAAGAAGAACAAAACTCGAGGGTTCACACTTTATGATTTCAAAACTTAATACAAGTCCATGGTAATGAAACAATGTGATATTGGCATAAAGATATATTTATAGACCAATGAAATAAAGTAGAGGGGCCAGATAGAAATCTTTTTTATATGTCAAATTATTTTGGACCATGATCATTAAATAGGAAAAGTGTTTTCAAAGGAATGGTGCTGGGAAAATTGGATAGCCACATGCAAAAGAATGAAGTTTAACTCACCTGATGCCATATATAAAAATTTACTAAAAATAAATCAAAGTGTTAATGAAAGCCCTAAAACA
The DNA here is from genome assembly GCF_042477335.2 of Ovis canadensis. Lineage (NCBI taxonomy): Eukaryota > Metazoa > Chordata > Mammalia > Artiodactyla > Bovidae > Ovis > Ovis canadensis. The sequence goes on along the minus strand of NC_091262.1, from coordinate 61,690,934 downwards.
ATAAAACACTCAGAATAAAATATAGGGGAAAAGCTTCAGGACATTGTATTTGGCAATAATTTCTTACCAAAGGCACAGGTAACAAAAGAAAAAATAGACTAACTGCGTTTCATGAAAATCGAAAAATTTTATGCATCAAAAGACACCATCTACAGAGTGAGAACGCAACTTGCAGAATGGGAGAAAATATTTGCAAATCATATACTTGATAAGGGATTAATAAGCAGAATACATAAAGACTCATTAAAATACAACCACAACAATAACAAACAATGTGATTCAACAATGAGCAGAGGACTTAAATACATCTTTCTCCAAAGATACACAAATGGTCAATAAGCACATGAAAAGATGCTCAACATCACTAATTATTAGGGAAATACAAATTAAAATTCCTATGAGATACCACATCACGCCCATTAGAATTGGTACTCTCGAAACAACAACAACAAAACAGAAAACAAGCCAAGAGTCCCTCAACAGATAAATAGATAAACAAAATCTGGGATATACATACAGTGCAATAGCATTCAGCCCTTACAAAAGAAGGAAGTTCTGACACGTGCTACAACATGGATGAACTCCAAAGGCATTATGCTAAGTGAAATAAGCCTGTCACAAAAAGACAAGAACTATGTGATTCCATTTATAGAGGTACTTTGAGTAGTCAAAATCATAAAGACAGAAAATATAATGGTAGTTTCCAGGAGCTAGGGTTAGAGGAGGAATGGGAAGTTATTGTTTATAACGTTTCAGTTTTACAAGATAAAAAGAGTTATGAAGATGGATAGTGGTGATGGCCACACAAAAATGTGAATGTATTTCATACCACTGAACCAGATGCTTTAAAACAGCTGATGGTAAATTTTTTTGTTTGTATTATACCACAATAAAAAAATGTATAATTAATGATTTGTCTGATTTTCAGCATAATATATAAAAAATTGTTGTTTGGTAATACTATTGGAGTGTTAAGAGAACTCAGAATTACCATATTTGTAATTTATTTTGTTAGAGTATGAGTTTTTTGAGTACTTGAAATTTTCTGAAAAAATTTTAAAAAGAATTAGTGACATTTTTATTATACTACTATTCACACATTTATATTTTAAAATGCTTAGGATAACTTTAGTCTCTAAGTCACAAAAGATTTTTAAAAGCTCCCTTAAAAGTAATTCCTGAAATGTTCTAAATTTATATGTAGAATCATATTTTAAGTAAAACTGAAACATTTAAGAACAAATTAGATTCATCATATTATTACTTTAATACATCAAAGGTTAATTTAAAATTTCAAGTAACCCCTAAACAATCTTTATTGTTTGTATGTGTTAGTCGCTCTCAGTCATGTTCAACTCTTTTCGACCCCCATGGACTGTAGCTCACCAGGCTTCCTCTGTCCATGGGATTCTCCAGGCAAGAATACTGGAGTGGGTTGCCATTTACTTCTCCAGGGGATCTTCCAGACCCAGGAATTGAAACCAGGTCTCCTACATTGCAGGCGGGATTTAAAAAGCTGTTTTCAAGGCCACCAAAATAATCTTATTAAATGTACTTATCATTTTTCATGACTTCTCCATACACATTTTTAAAATAACCTATCCACTATCAATTCTGAATACCTATGACAAACTTTAATTTACAAGTTAGGCACAGAAAGAAATTAACAAAAACTATTAATAGAAGTATAACAATATACTGTAAAAAAATTATTTTATAACTTTTCTCTCTCAAGATACCTCATTATACAAATTTGATGCCTTTTCCCTCTTAACCAAGCACTTATGCACTGTGGCTGTAATTTTTGCTGTTTGAGGTGTGACAGCAAAACTAACATGAATTTCTTTTTCCTTTTTCACAATTTCATAGAAGAGTCATTCTTCACATAGATCTTAGCAATCTCAGCCTACGATTTATTTTTTCTTTCCTTATTAAGTGGAGAACTATCACTTTTTCATTTGGAGCACTTCACAACTTCTCTTTGGGATATCCAAATTACCAGATATCCAAACTGCTCTCATGCTCTGGGGCCATTATTAAGTAAAATAAGAGTCACTAGAACACAAGCAGTGTGATACCACCACAGTCAACGTGGTAACCAAGTTCTAAGTGACTAACTGGCAAGATAAGCTGGACAAAGGGATGATTCACGTCCTGGGAGGATTGAACTTGACCTGAGTAATTCCATTGCGTTACTCAGAATGGTGTGCAATTGAAAACTTACAAACTTTATTTCCGGTATTTTTTTCCATATAATGTTTTCAAACTGTGGTTGATCAAGGGTAACTGGAACTGTGGAAAGCAAAGCCAGGGATGAACAGGGACTATTGTAATTTTTTAGCACTTGCGATCTGCCAGCACTGTTCTTCATACATTAACTATTTATGTACTATTCAGAGCTATTGATTTAAAGGCACTAACTTTATCTACTCATTTAGAATTTGTCCTCTCAACAAGTGTTTCAGGCAGAGTATTTCAAAGAATTAGAGGATAAATAAAATTCCACAAAGCAAATCTGTGTATTAGGCTGACCAGAGAAAGAGTACATGACACAGTCAGCCTGGTGATTATTGAGGATCATGCGTAGCTAGTTAAGAGGACTGAAACTTAAAAACATACCCTGCTATTATCACTGCATTGCATGATGCCCAAGTGGTCACCATGGCGCAGATCCCATCTACCATAATGAAGCTGAACTCAAGCTTGCTCTTTCTGTTCAGAGGAGCCATTTCTCATTTATTCTTCCCTCTGCCCTCCGGAAAAAGAGAGCTTAGGAGAATTTCTGTGTCAGGAAATGAAAAATGCACTGAAATTTCCTGTGGATTGAAAGATATTTCTTTATCTAACCCATGGTTAACCTCTAGATGGTCAATCTGGACTTCTGGAGAATGTGAAAGTGTTGCTCAGTTGTATCCGACTCTTTGCAACCCCATGGACTATATATAGCTCATCAAGTTCCTTGGTCCATGGAATTCTCCAGGCAAGAATATTGGACTGGGATGCCATTCCTTTCTCCAGAGGATCAAAGGCATTTGAAAGCAGATTCTGGCATTGAAGGCAGATTCTTTTATTTTTTTTAAGAGCACAAAATACATTATTCACATAATACATTTCATCAACGGTTAAAATATGTCAATGACAAGTTGAAGTCCAGCAATATTATTTACCAGTGGTAGAATATTCTGCAGATTCTTAACCATCTAGGCCACCTGGGGAGAATGTTCAGTTCAGTTTCATTCAGCCACTCAATCATATCCGACTCTTTGAGACCCTATGGACTGCAGCAAGCCAAGCTTCCCTGTCCATCACCAACTCCCGAAGCTTGCTCAAACTCATGTCCGAGTTGAGGATGCCATCCAACCATCTCATCCTCTGTTCCCTTCTCCTCCTGCCTTCAATCTTTTACAGCATCAAGGTCTTTTCAAATGAGTCATTTCTTTGCATCAGGTGGCGAAAGTATTGGAGTTTCAACTTCAGCAGCAGTCCTTCCAATGAATATTCACGACTGATTTCCCTTAGGATAGGCTGATTAGATCTCCTTGCAGTACAAGGGACTCTCAAGAGTCTTCTCCAACTTCTCCAACTCCACAGTTCAAAAGCATCAATTCTTCAGTGCCCAGCTATCTTTATGGTCCAACTCTCACATCCATACATGACTACTAGACAAACAATAGCTTTGACTACATTTGGACTTCCTTGGTGGCTCAGAGGTTAAAGCGTCTGCCTCTAATGTGGGAGACCTGGGTTCAATCCCTGGGTTGGAAAGATCCCCTGGAAAAGGAAATGGCAACCCACTCCAGGATTCTTGCCTGGAGAATCCCATGGATGGAGGAGCCTGGTGGGCTACAGTCCATGGGGTTACAAAGAGTCGGACACGACTGAGCAACTTAACTTCACATGGAAATTTGTTGGCACAATGTCTTTGCTTTTTAGTACACTGTCCAAGTTGGTCATAGCTTTTCTTCCATGGAGCAAGCATCTTTTAATTTCATGGCTGCAGTTACCATCTGCAGTGATTTTGGAGCCCAAAAAATAAAGTCTGTCACTGTTTCCACTGTTTCCCCATCTATTTCCCATGAAGTGATGAGACCAGATGCCGTGATCTTAGTTTTCTGAATATTGAGTTTTAAGCCAACTTTTTCACTCTCTTCTTTCACTTTCATCAAGAGGCTCTTTAGTTCTTCTTCACTTTCTGACATAAGGATAATGTCATCTGCATATCTGAGGTTATTGATATTTCTCCCTGCAATCTTGATTCCAGCTTTTTCTTCTTCCAGCCTGGCATTTTGCATGATGTACTCTGCATATAAGTTAAATAAGCAGGGTGACAATATACAGCCTTGGCATACTCCTTTCCCAATTTGGAACCAGTCTGTTGTTCCATGTCCAGTTCTAACTGTTGCTTCTTGACCTGCATACAGATTTCTCAGAAGGCAGGTAATGTGGTCTAGTATTCCCATCTCCTAAAGAATTTTCTGCAGTTTGTTGTGATCCACACAGTTGAAGGCTTTGGCATAGTCAATGAACCAGAAGTTTTTCTGGAACTCTCTTGCTTTGTCGATGATCCAGTGGATGTTGGCAATTTGATCTCTTGTTCCTCTTCCTTTTCTAAATACAGCTTGAACATCTGGAAGTTCATGGTTTACATATTGTTGACGCCTGGCTAGGAGAATTTTGAGCATTACTTTGCTAGCGAGTGAGATGAGTGCCATTATGCAGTAGTTTTAACATTGTTTGGCATTGCCTTTCTTTGGGATTGGAATGAAAACTGACCTTTCCCAGTCCTGTGGCCACTGCTGAGTTTTCCAAATTTGCTGGTATATTGAGTGCAGCACTTTCACAGCATCATCTTTCAGGATTTGAAATAGCTCAACTGGAATTCTATCACCTCCACTAGCTTTGTTCGTAGTGATGCTTTCTAAGGCCCACTTGACTTCATATTCCAGGATGTCTGGCTCTAGGTGAGTGATCACACCATCATGATTATCTTGGTCATGAAGACCTTTTGTTGTACAGTTCTTCAGTGTATTCTTGCCACTTCTTCTTAATATCTTCTACTTCTGTTAGGTCCATACCATTTCTGTCCTTTATCGAGCCCATCTTTGCATGAAATGTTCCCTTGGTGTCTCTAATTTCCTTGAAGAGATCTCTAGTCTTTCCCACTCTGTTGACATTAAAGCAGAGACATTACTTTGCCAACAAAATCCATCTAGTCAAGGCTATGGTTTTTCCAGTGGTCATGTATGGATGTGAGAGTTGGACTGTGAAGAAGGCTGAGCACCAAAGAATTGATGCTTTTGAACTGTGGTGTTGGAGAAGACTCTTGAGAGTCCCTTGGACTATAAGGAGATCCAACCAGTCCATTCTGAAGGAGATCAGCCCTAGGATTTCTTTGGAAGGAATGATGCTAAAGCTGAAACTCCAGTACTTTGGCCACCTCATGTGAAGAGTTGACTCATTGGAAAAGACCTTGATGCTGGGAGGGATTGGGGGCAGGAGGACAAGGGGACGACAGAGGATGAGATGGCTGGATGGCATCACTGACTCGATGGACGTGAATCTGAGTAAACTCCAGGAGTTGGTGATGGACAGGGAGGCCTGACGTGCTGCGATTCATGGAGTCGCAGAGTCGGACATGACTGAGCGACTGAACTGAACTGAACTGAGTGCTGCACTTTCCCAGCATCATCTTTTAGAATTTGAAATAGCTCAACTGGAATTCCATCACCTCCACTAGCTTTATTCATAATGTTGCTTCCTAAGGCCAAGTTGATTTCACATTCCAGGATGTCTGGCTGTAGGTGAATGATCACACATTGTGGTTATCTGGGTCATTAATATCTTTTTTGTGTAGTTCTGTGTATTCTAGCCACCTCTTCTTAGTATCTTCAGCTTCTGTTAGATCCATACCATTTCTGTCCTTTATTATGCCCATCTTTGCATGAAATATTTCCTTGGTATCTCTGATGTTCTTGAAGTGATCTCTAGTCTTTCCTATTCTGTTGTTTTCCTCCATTTCTTTGCATTGATCACTGAGCAAGGCTTTCTTATCTTTCCTTGCTATTCTTTGGAACTATGCATTCAAATGGGTATATATTTCCTCTTCTCCTTTGCCTTTCACTCCTCTTCTTTTCTCAGCTATTTATAAGGCCTCCTCAGACAATCATTTTCCCTTTCTACATTTCTTTTTCTTGGGGATGGTCTTGATCACTGCCTCTGTACAATATTATGAACCTCCATCCATAGTTCTTCAAGCACTCTGTCTATCAGATCTAATCCCTTGAATCTATTTGTCATTCCCACTCTATAATCATAAGACATTTGATTTAGGTCATACCTGAATGATAGAGTGGTTTTCCCTACTTTCTTCAATTTAAGTCTGAATTAGACAATAAGATTCATGATCTGAGCCACAGTCAGCTCCTGGTCTTGTTTTTGCTGACTGTATAGAGCTTCTCCATCTTTGGCTGCAAAGAATACGATCAGTCTGATTTTGGTATTGACCATCTGGTGATGTCCATGTGTACAGCCTTCTCTTGTGTTGTTGCAAGAGGGTGTTTGCTATAACCAGGATGTTCTTTTGGCAAAACTCTGTTAGCCTTTGACCTGCTTCATTTGTACTCCAAGGCCAAATTTGCCTGTTACTCCAGGTATCTCTTAACTTCCTACTTTTGCATTCCAATCTCCTATAATGAAAAGGACATCTTTTTGGGTGTTAGTTCTAGAAGATCTTGTAGGTCTTCATAGAACCATTCAACTTCAGTTTCTTCAGAATTACTGGTCAGGACATAGACTTGATATTGAATGGTTAGACTTGGAAATGAACAGAGATCATTCTGTTATTTCTGAGACTGCATCCAACTACTGCGTTTTGGACTCTTTTGTTGACCATGATAGCTACTCCATTTCTTCTAAGGGATTCCTGCCCACAGTAGTAGATATCATGGTCATCTGAGTTAAATTCACCCATTCCAGTCCATTTTAGTTCACTGATTCTTAAAATGTCAAAGTTCACTCTTGCCATCTTCTGTTTGTCCACTTCCAGTTTGCTTTGATTCATGGACCTAACATTCCAGGTTCCCACAGGTGAACAATATGCTACTGGAGATCAGTGGAGAGAGAACTCCAGAAAGAATGAAGAGATGGAGCCAAAGCAAAAACAACACCCAGTTGTGGATGTGGCTGGTGATGGAAGTAAAGTCTGATGCTGTAAAGAACAATATTGCACAGGAACCTGGGGGGATTCTCCAGACAAAAATACCGGAGTGGGTTTCCATGTCCTCCTCCAGGGGACTCTCCCCCATCCAGGGATCAAAGCTGTGTCTCTTAAGTCTTCTATACTGGCAGCTGGGTTCTTTACCACTAGCACCACCTGGGGAGCCCCTGATATGACTGCACCCTGTGTTTACCCTCAGGTCCAGTCCCATACAGGTTCTGTAGCTGTGATTTGCCCATGTTTTTAAAGAGATCTCACTGATTATATCCACCAGGGAAGTCCAATTATATCCATAGGGTTAAAATACCATCCCAGTCAGGGTTGCTTTACAGAAAACAGAAACTACTTTCCAAAGAAAGAAGTTGAAGAAAAGATCCGGGTACTTACAAAATCAATGGCAGAGCTCTAGGTTGGACTTTGAGGAATGACTCCCATCAAACCACTTCAGACTGACCTGCCAAGACCACGACCAGGGAATGGAGCAATCAGAAAGCTGCCCCTGGGGATTCTGACTTCAGGAATGTCTTAGTGATTCTCCAAGTCCTACCTCTCAATGCCTACAAAGCTAATGATTAGACAGGAAAATTCTGCTATAGGTTAATCCAGTGTCTCCACAACTCTGTTTTCCAAAAGAAAACAAGAGGAAGGAAAGTTGAAATGTAGCCTCTAATTTCATGTAAGTGCATTTGATTGGCCAAATCTTATCATATATATATCCTTATCAAAGGAGTCCAAGAAATGAAAATTCTAGCATTCTAGTTGTTTTACCAGGCAGAAAGGCACATTAGAAGAGCATTTGCATATTCTACATTGCAAATTACTTGTAAGTCATAAAATCAATTTATTTAATGGGCCATGAAATAAATTGATTTTTAATGAAATGGAATAGAATATATTCTTATGTAATAATGGAAGATTGTTTTACAAAGTCTTTTATTTCAGAAGTGTGTATGTCCTTGGTTGTGATGTAAAAAGATCACATGGATCATATGGACTAAAGCCAAAAGTTTGATACCCAGTGCAGGGCAAAGAAGGTAGGATAGATTTTGAGCACTAACATACCAACATCTAACATAAATTCTATGAAGAATTTATATCTAAACTAACTCTGTTATTTTTCTATGGCTGCTATAACAGGCTACCATAAATGTAGAACTTAAAATGACACAAATTATCTTAGCCAAAATGGGTCTTGCTAAGCTAAAGTCAAAACATTGACAGGGCCATATTCCTGTCTGGAGCCTCTAGAAGAGAATCCAGTTCCTCCTGTTACCAGTTGCTAGTGGCTGCCCATATTCCTTGGCTCGTGGCCCTCTTTTTCCATCTTCAAAGCCAGCAACACATCAGGCCAGGTTTTTCTCAGGTTGCCACCTCTCTGGTTCTCTTTAGCCTCTGTCGTCTCCTTTTAAGAACCCCTGTAATCACATTGGCTCCACCTCGCTACTCCATGACAATCTTCCTATCTTAAGGTCAGCTTATTAGCAACCTAAATTCCATATTCAACCTTAATTTCCCTTTGCCATGTAGCCTAACATGTTTGCAGGTGCCAGGGATTATCACATAGACATCTTGAGAGTGAGGGGTCGTTATTCCATGTCACCCACTAACCAGAACAAATTAAAGATCTGGGGAATGTCTATGCATCAGCTAAGGTAAGAAAGAAAGGTGCAACTGATCTTGTAATGCAGAACTCTCACTTTTCTGTGCTTTCAGAACTAAGTTTGATGAGAAAAATGCATGATTTCCCTATAAGAAAACATACAAATATACATATGTATGTATATATATGTGTGAGTATATTTGTATTCCCTTCTCAAGAGGATCTTCCCAACTTGGGGATCAAACCCAGATCTCCTGCATTGCAGGCAGATTCTTTACCATCTGAACTACCAGGAAAGCCCATACACACACACACACACACACACACACACACACACACACACACACACACACACACACACGTAATTTCATTAGTCCTCTCTTTTTAGAATGCTTTCTGTTGGTTCCCTAGTAGGAAAAACAGTAAAAATAGCTGGTTAACTTTAATATTCCCTCCCCTCCTTCTCCCCAGAATCAAATTTGAAATGCAATTTTACTTTAATACCAATCAGTCCATCAGCAAATTTATACTGGATCTTATATATGTAGTCCATTCTTCTTGAAACATTTCTTTGAGCCAAAGCCCCCAAATTTTGCTGTCATTCTCAGAGAAGCCGATGGAGCTTCACACCTTAAAAGGGAACATGTTAATTTCTGACTGCCCCCTGTGTCCTCTCTGCTCTTCTATCACACAGTGGCTTATATGGCATAGTTCTTATTGTTATTATTGGTTTGCTGTTTGGTTTTAGGACTTTACGGAGTATTTTACTCTTCATTCTTTTACAGAGGCATCTGTCTTTTTGGTTATTTGTGGTAGTGGTAGTGTTTATTTACCTTTTTCCTAATTTTTGAGGGGAATTTAGGGAGATTCAAAGGCTATGTCATCCCCATCTTGCTTTTTCTCTTGTTACTTAAACTACACATAAAGAACAGAAAGATTCCTTTTCATTCACCAGTATCGCTCGCAAGACCTCATATCAAAACACATCCCAGAACCACAATGAGATACTATCTTACACCATTAGGATGCTTATTATTTAAAAAAAAATAAATAACAAGTGTTGGCAAAGATACGAAGAAGTTGGAACACTTGTAGACTGTTAGTGGAAATGTACAGTGAGCAGCACTTTTATCTACCCAGCCACTCAAGCCAAGGAGGGGTCTAAGAGTCATTCTTAATGCTCCCTCTTTACACCTAATCCATCATCCCTGTCATTCTAGATAACTCCTAAATCTACCCGCTTCTCTCCACCCCAGTGCTTTTATCTTAGGTCTCTCACCTGCACTATTTGTCTTCCACCAAAGTTTGTAACAATCCAATCACCATACTTCAGCCAGACAGAGATGTCTAAAATGGAGAGCACATCGCTTTACTTCCTTAAGAAAGTCCAAATTCCTTAAACAGACTTACAGGCAAGGACTATATATCCAGATCACTGGCGATCTCCCCAGCTACGTCTCTCATCACCCAATCCATGCTACATAATACAATATAACACTTTTTATTATGTCGTATTAGTCATACTACAGACCCTGAGGCTGATCTGGGTTCCAGGTGAGTCAAACCACTCATGGATTTGAGAGACATTCTTACAGCTCAAGGCTATCGCTCTTCTGCCCTCTTGCACTACTCAGCTATAATCTTCATTAAATGCTTTTGGATTTGTGCTGCAAAGTCTTTGGCCATGATTCACCAGGCCAACCAAGTACATTAATATCAAGAAAGAAGATATAATGGACTTTTAACAATATAATTCCCCAGAAAAAAAAAACAGAACATATTTCAGTTTCTGAAATGTTCGTCTTTTAACAATGCAGTAATGAAAAGATAATTTGAGCTTTCAGACATTCCAGTCACATTTTTCCATAATCTGCCCTCTCATGCACTCTATTGGCCTTATTCTCTCTTCATATATTAGGAACAAAAAATAACAATAAAAATTTCATTCCTCATGCACAATTCCACATTATTCTGGCTGAGAAGGCTTCTTTTGAAACTTTGTCTTGCTTTCTTAGGTTTTGCATTTTTTCCTCTTTCATCTTTGCTCCGTTAATCTCCAAGTCTTCTCCTTAGCATTGATGCCTCAACATTAATGAGCCTCAGGATAGCAAGGGAACTAAGCCACCTGACCCACCCTGTTCTCCTTTTGACCTAGTTGAGATGCTATCCTCTGCTTTTTGAGAGTAGAAATACAGAGAAAATATATATCAAATAAACTAGGGAATTGTTCAACATTGCTGGGCAAACAGAAACTCCTAACCTCAATAATGAACAGTGGATTTACATATAATTTCTTTTTTCAGACAGCACTCTTATGGGAACTGACAATTTATAGTTAAACTTCCTGCTTTTTCCTCCCTAATTCCCCATTCTCAGAGATTCCATCCAATCTCAAAACTCAACTTGAAACTCCACCCTGCCAATTCACAACTCTTTATCATTGGGCCTGATATTTCACCCAAGACCCAGTATTTCGAACCATAGTTAAGGTCTTTCTATATAAGATTCCTGCCATTTCCATAAACACAGAATTTCTAAATGGCATTCCTTCCACATCTAAAGCCTGCATTTTTTGTATATAATATTACTGTCCTCCCAGATACTGGGGTACAAGTTATTCTACTGAACCCCTAATATTTGTCTCTATGATATGTTCTGGGTCCATAGAATGGGGTATAATCCTCACCCCAGCATGCCCCCAGTCCATCCAAGGAGAGTGACAAATAAACCAAAGGGTAGGGTAGGTGCCAAAGTCTGAAAAGGTCACCTTGTGATCACAATTTACTTTTTTCTTTCCTTCATGCTTGATATTCAACTTTTCACCAAGTGCTGCTGTGTTTTAAGCCAATGTTTATAAGATTCATCACTAATACCAGCCTTCTTTCCAACTTGAAATCTTTAAGTTGTGTTTCCCATGTTTTCCAGCATTCAATCAGTACAATCCAAGCTTCTTTGGTTTTGTCTCACAACACCCTATCTTTGCCCCCCAAGCTAGCCATTTTTCCCCTAGTACCTCTAAGATTTTACCTTTTCTAACAAAAACATGTTCTTCTGGAAGAATTTCATCAGAAAGAAAGAGAGCTGGACTAAGACCTGTGTTCCGGTGCCAGTTCTAACCGAAGGAGTCAGTATCAAGAGAAATCACCTCACCTCTGTGCCTCATTCTCTTTGTCTATGAAATAAGGAAATCAAACAAGATTGAACTCTGTGTTCAGTCCTATTTCTAACGTTTTTATACTCATAGTATTATATACAGGGTGATTAATTAACCAGTGGTTAATAAATAAGCCCTAAATTGTTACTTCTTCTTGAAGCAACTTTATTTTAGCAGATCTAACACTTTAAGCAAAATAAATTAGCCTAATGATTATATTTTCTCCTGATATTCTAGAGAAAGAATTTGAGAGAGGGAAGAAAAGGTGAATGCTGAAAAAAACAGGTTTCTTCTTCCTCATGTGGTCAACCTGGATGCCCATAATTATCACTTCATGGCAATAACACAGCTATAAAATTTTTAAAAGTCAAGCATTGGTGGTTAAATCACATAAGAACAAGAATTCAAGCAAAACCTTCATTTCAAAGCATCCATTGGTCTGACGAGTTCAAAGTTATTTCTGCATCCAATAAATAACATTACTGGTTGAGCAAAGGCATTTCTGTGATTCTTTTTCAAAAACTGTTTGAGGGCTTCCTGCCATGTCATGGGGGTTATAGGAGCTTGCTAATTACTGGTCCAAATAACCAAGAGGTCAGGAAGTTGAAAAACCAATCCTGAACAGAAATGTAAGAGTCATTTTGTTTTTTCAAAACACCAGAAAAGGCCAGTGGAAGCAGATGTTTGGCCTTTGAAGAACAGCTTCCAGAGAAATCATAACCCAAGGGCTGAGTAATACTTCTTAGAAAATGAAAGACTCAGTAACCCACAGGGGAGACCCCGGATTCAACACTCCAGCCTGAAGGTAAAGGGCAAAATGTTGCGCATTTCATTGGAGTGACAGGTATAGCCACAACCTATCTTGTTGAATCAGGTCTTTCTTTATCTTCTCTTATGTTACAGGGGTGAGATCATGAGCATAAAACAAAGGAAATCACAGGAGAATATTTTCAATCATGAAGCACCCAGTGAAGCATGTAATCAAGTGGGAAACTGTCAGGGATTGCTTATTGTCTCTGTACAGGACAGGACACTGGTTTAATGGCTTTATATAAATGGGGAAAGACAACTTCATAATTGACTTAATACAGCAGTAGACCATGTAGAAAAGATACTTCAGGAGGCAACAGGGCATTGAATACAATCTTAGGGATGCTGAATGCTTAAAGGTATTGAACACTGAAGAGTATAATGAGTTGATCAGAAGTTATTCTTTAAATGATGTATGTATTTTAAAAGGACATTGCTTTTCTAGAGTTTATAAAATTGGCTGACCTGATAGCAAATAAATGAGTCTATCTCTTCTATTTCCAAGAAGAAGCCACTTGTTCTTCCTTGTAGAAGAGTCTGAAGCAAGTTTCTCTGGACAGTCTTGCAAAACAAGAAGCAAAGTGTTAAAGGAGACCAGGCACTCAGGAAAGGCTTGAAACCTAAGACAAGTGTTTGCATGCCCCCCTCTTCAGAAACAGTGTAAATACCACTTTGCCCTGTAAATTAAATCCCCATAACTGAAAAGACAATGGAAATTTTATAATGTGATTAGGAATTTTATTGTGTCTAAGTCTACCTGCAATGAACAGGTCACTGAAAAGATTTCAATGGAAATATTTTATCATTTAGAACTTGTTGTAACATGAGGCACTGAAAACTCTAACTTCTCTATACTGTCTCAAACCACAGAGAAAGAATAAAACCAAGGGACATCAGGTCTCAGTACCAGAGAAAACATGCTTCAACCTTCTGTTCCAATCTAAGAGGCAATAATAAAGTACAGAAGGAGAATTTTGGAGCAACTAGTGGCAGAAGGGGATGAGCAAGAATTGGATTTTTGTATCATGGAGTTCCCTGTCCTTTCTTCCTCCTCTTTCTTCAAGATTTCTCCCCATCGAACTTTTACCCCAAATGCCAAAATTATCTTATCTTAGCTGTATTGGGAATAAACTCACACAGGAAACAAACTGCTAGTTAAGGGAACATGGTAGGACTCATTTCTTCACAATAAGAATACATTTTACAGCAAATAAGGGCAGAGAACTAACCAACCAAGGAACAGAAAAGATTGTGTAAGGTGAGAATCTTTGTTAGGTTACTCTTGGTCCCTTAATTTCACCACCTCTGTTTTTCCTTTATCTTCACAGTGGGATGGAGAAAAGCAATGTTTACTCAACAAAATTTTCACTTTATTATTGTTATTATGTGCGAAACACTTTGGTCATTACCAAGATGAAACATGGACTTCCCTAAAGGATTTGTACTTTAATAATAATTAAAAAAAAAAAAAAACAGACTTCCTTCGTGAACAATTTTGTCTTCTGGGCTCCATCACATCACCCTCTTGCTCTGTTCTCACCTTTCTAAGACCATTATTTCTGTGTCCATTTTGCGTTTTCCATTAGCTTTTTCAAATTTCACAAATTACAAACTGTCCATTTCTAAAACTTCAACAATACTTTTTTGCAGTTTATTCACCAATCTAGAATATCAGAAACCAGCTATTTATTAAAATTCCATTTCCTTATTTCAGTTGCATTCTGGACCATCTCTAGGCAACTATCCCAAAGCCATGTACCCCTCAAAATGTCTAAATCAGAATTTATTTTCCTATTCCCCTTTTCCCTTTACCCTTTTCTATCTCTTAGTTTTATTTCTTCCAGAGGCAAATCCCAAGACAAGAATTCCAGTGCAAATAGTTTATATGAATGGTGATCCAAGAAAGACTACTCAAGGATTAGAGCAGTGAGACCAGAAGAAAATGTAGCCAAAAAGGCTGAGTTGTCAAGCAAGTGACCAATATGGGAATCTAGAGCTATATCCCATTGGGGAACTCTGGGAGTAGAATAAAAAACTCAGAGTACCCCACCTGTGGTGCAAAGGGACCAAGGCATTTACCCACAATGGGCTTCCCAGGTGGCAGGAGTGGTAAAGAATCCACCTGCCAATGCAGGAGACACGGGGGACATGGGTTCAATCCCTGGGTCACAAAACTCCTCTGAAGTAGGAAATGGCAACCCACTCAAGTATTTTTGCCTGGAAAATTCCATGGGCAGAGGAGCCTGGTGGGCTACAGTTCATGGGGCAACAAAGATTAGAACACAACTGAGCAACTGTCAAACAATGGTTGAGGGGTGTTACCAGAACATTAATTTTCCAATCCCATGGTCCCATGTCCTTTGCCTCTGCCACCAGAGAAGGCCTTCAGGTACTGGAAACACACTTCAGCTATCAGGCTGTGCTCTGCATTTTGGTCAAGGCGCCACACCACAAGAGATTCCAGCTAGAAACCTTTCAATCATGCATGATTTCTCCATTTTCTTTATCCCCCACTTTTACTTAGACCCCCAAGTCCCATTGATTTTACTCCTATTATGATGTTAACTTTGTTGGGCTTTCTCAATCCTTAGGCTATTGCCTTAACTCAGTGTGTCAATACCTTTCTTATAATATTGCCATGAATGAATTTCTATCTGGTCTTTGCCCTCCAGTCCCTTCCTTAGAGCTGCCAGCAGAGTCATATATCTTTTATACTATTCCTGGAGAGATAAGGAGAGTAATAACAACCAATAATACTAAATGCTCTTTCTTTCTATGCCAGTTACCAGACTAAGTATGTTACATACATTATCTCACTTAATCTTCACAATGACTTTATAAGACTTTGCCGACAAAGGTCTGTATAGTCAAAGCTATAATTTTTCCAGTAGTCATGTACGGATGTGAGAGTTGGACCATAAAGAAGGCTGAGCACTGAAGAATTGATGCTTCTGAACTGTGGTGTTGGAAAAGACTCTTGAGAGTCCCTTGGACAGCAAAGAGATCAAACCAGTCAATCCTGAAGAAAATCAACCCTGAATATTCACTGGAAGGACTGACGCTGAAGCTGAAGCTCCAACACTTTGGCCACCTGATGCGAAGAGCTAACTCATTGGAAAAGACGCTGATACTGGGAAAGACTGCAGGAAGAGGAGAGGAGAAGGGTGTGATAAAGGATGAGATAGTTGGATGACATCTTCGATTCAAAGGACATGAATTTGAGCAAACTCCAGGAGATAATGAAGGACAGGGAAGCCTGGCACGCTGCAGTCCATTGCATCCCAAAGAGTCAGACACAACTAAGCAACTGAACAACAACAAAAAATGGTTTTTATCCTTATTCTAACAATGAGGTCATGAGACTTAGAGAAGTTAATAGTCAGAGCTAGTAAGATCAGAGAAGGAATCCGAACCCTGGCAGTGTGTCTCCAGAATTCTGGTGCTTAACAACCACATGATATGGATATCGCCACTGTATTCAGTCATCCATTTAAAATGCAAATCTAATTATGACATCCCCCCACCCCAATTAAAGCCCAGCCCCATGAATGACTTTCTAACACTTTAATGATCAAAGTCTTAACTTTTAACCCTGCATCGTGTACTGGCCTTAGGTTCTTGTTTGCCTATCTCCATCTGCACTTAACATCACATAATGCTAGTTAATTAATCCGAGCCACAAGGAACAGGTAGCAGTGTGTTTGATTAAAATATGGAGTGCTTTGAGAAGAGGCATAGTTAATAAGCCTGTATTCTTATCACAGAGGCCTTCTATAAATCACTAGATCAAAGGAGCTCTATGTCCCGCCAAAAGGCATCCACCTGCCTCAACCATCAGTGGTTCTAAAAAGTGGTCAGGACTTTAATGTCACACCATGGTCTGAGCCAGCTGGGGTGCTGGTGACCTACAAACATGTGCCCTAAGTCCTTACAGTCATCAGCAGGTATTGTCTGGCTTCCTGCTGTTCCCTTCCCCTGCCTACCCACACCCTGCCCTCCTCCATGGCTATTCCAACTGTTTCTTCCTCTCCTAGGTCTTTGCCTGCTGCCCACATCTCTCTTACTCTGCTCTGAACTCGAGAGACTCAAGTCTGTCAACCAGGACTGCCTTGTCTTCCTGTGAGGTCATTTCATTTTCCCCTGAAAGTGGAGCCTGAGTACATAAGGGGTTAGAAAGTATCTTGTATTTCACTGAATGCCCTCCAGCACCTTGCATGCAAATGATTTTCAATAGACAGTTGAGTGAATAAATTAGATGGTCTATCAAGATTCTTTCTAAGCCTGTGATGTTTTAAATCCTAACATTCTCACATTTTGAATGTATCTACCATAGTATTAATAAATTATACATATCACTGTTGAAAGAACATTAAATTCTGAAGGTCAAGTCAGGTCTAATTAATAATAAGCAATAGGCAATATTTCATATATGAAAGTGACCCACTATCAGTAAAGCAAATATTATGAAAGTTAAATATTCACAGGGCTGTCTGTTATCAGACTAAATGGTGTCATGGGTGGTTAATATTGCACAGGACAGTTCTGTTATCCTTTTAACAGGACACTGATCAACCACCACACCCCTGCCCGTTCCCCTGCTTCATCTCTTCTTTATGATTCTGTAGGTTAGCACTGAGGAAACAGACACAGTGAGACCTATTTCCCTGACAAGGAGTAAAAATTTCCAGGAGGTAAATAAGAAAATTACACGTTGCAGAAGAATTCATTTCCCAATGTCAAAAGCCTATGCAGATTGCTGCAGATTGGGGTCTGTTCACACTGCTAATACCTTCATGTGAGATGATTAGAACTTTCTTTTCTCAGGAGAGAGATGGATGTGGTATTACAATTTCAGCATGAAGTCAGTATTTTGTCATCAATGTGGCCAGAAGAATTAATGTTACACTAGAGGACAAATATTGCTGCTGTGAAACATTATGCAGCACAGAGGTGGGAGAAATGGAAATTGACCCTCATTAGAATGATGATGCCAGCATGTGGCTGGAGACAGAAGGCAGCTTTCCTATCCAGTAGAGAACTTCACTGATGAGTGGGAGGAAGAAGCTCTTGGTGGCCAACTCACAGTAGTCCAGAACAACATGTTAAATCAGCGCCAAGTTTCCTTGGTTCAAAATCAGTTTTAAAGAAAATTCTGTATCAGTGAAGATAGCTCTATTCCCCTGTGATGTTGCTGCTAACATAAAATCTAGCATCAAAAGACACACTTAGTTAACCAGAATAAGTGGTTCTCTTTTAAAGTATGATAGAGCTTCCCTTGTGGCTCAGCTGGTAAAAAGTCTGCCTGCAATGCAGGAGGGACCTGGGTTTGATCCCTGGGTTGGGAAGATTCCCTGGAGAACGGAAAGGCTACTCACTCCAGTATTCTGGCCTCGAGAACTCCATGTACTCTATAGTCCATGGGGTTGAAAAGAGTCAGACACGGCTGAGCAAATTTCCCTTTCACTTTCTTTCACTTAGCCTCAAAATTCTTAACCACTGGGCCACCAGCGAAGCCCTTTTTTCTCTTCTTTTATAGTGTATGTGTTGGAGAAGGAAATGGCAACCCACTCCAGTATTCTTGCCTGGAGAATCCCAGGGACAGAGGAGCCTGGTGGGCTGCTTAGCAGCAGCAGCGGCAGCAGCAGCAAACTCTGTATAATATTCATGAAAATGATAAAAGTTAGTCTAAGAAAAATTAAAGCCAGAAAGAAAAGGAGAGCATGACAATGTCTTAAATAGCTTTTATAGGCTGGTGACAAATACAGACTAAAAAATTATTTCAAAACCTAAAAATAGCCACTAATTGAATGATGTATACTTTCCAAGTAATTGCTGAGATTCAAGTAAATAAATCATAATTTAGAAATTCATTTGGAAAAAACCATAGAAAGAATAAGCACTGATAAAATATTTAGAAATAAATTTCATACCATGATCTAGCAACTTCATTTTCAGGAAACCAACTAAGACAATAATCACTGAGGCAGAACTGTTGGGAAAGATTGGAGGAAAAAAATCTATTCATATGATGGAGTATCATGTGACCCTTGGGGCACCATGAAAATGTTTGTCATAGACCTCTAATTCCAGGCGATATAATTGTGCAAGGGTCAACCTGGCTGCTGCATTCTGACACCCATTGTTCCACCTGCACTGAAGCTATCCCTCCCAAGGCCTGCTCCCCCGCTACTGACCAAGAGACCAAGGACTAGGACAGACTCATTCCTGGTCAGCCTGGCATGGAGGTATGATGGCCATCCCAGTCTCATCTGACTCCTTTCCAATTTTCTCTACCACAGGCATTTCAAATAAAATCCTTGCAGGTTTAATCCCATCTTGGCATTTGCTCCTCAGAACACCCCAGACTAAGACACATGACAAGACAATTTGAAACGATTATTTAATTTCATACTCTAATTTTAAATTGGTGCTAGAGAAAACTCTTGAGAGTCCCTTGGACAGCAAGGAGATCAAACCAGTCCATCCTAAAGAAAATCAACCCTGAATATTCATTGGAAGGACTGACGCTGAAGATGAAGCTCCAATACTTTGGCCACCTAATGCAAAGAATGGACTCATTGGAAAAGACCCTGAGGTTGGGAAAGACTGAAGGCAGAAGAAGAAGGGGACAACAGAGGATGAGATGGTTGGATGGCATCACCGACTCAATGAACATGAGCTTAAGTAAGCTCTGGGAGTTGGTGATGGACAGGGAAGCCTAGCATGCTACAGTCCATGGGGTCACAAAGAGTCGGACATGACTGGGCAAATGAACAACAAATTTAAATCAAATGCTTCATGAAATAGTACATTTTTAAAAGTAAAATGCAAACTCTATGCCCCAAATTAGCCAGTTATTGTGGGAGAATAAAAGAAAAAGACACACTCATATGAAGATACATAGAAAATAGAATAAGTAGAAATATACCAAAGTGTCAAAAGTGGTTATTTTGGGGTAGTCTTTTTATAGGTGATTTTAATTTGATTTTATGGATTTTTCTGAATGTTGTAAGTTATCTAAATGATTGTTTCATTTTTAACTTTAAAACATGATATAACATCATAATTTAACAAAATATAGATTCTATAGAAAATACAAAATAAATAATTTGGCTGCTGTAAACTGAAAGTAATGTCCCTCAAAAAATTCATATCTTGAAACCTAATCCCCAGTGTCTTGGCATTTGGAGGTGAGGCTTTTGGGAAGTTGATTAGGTTGTGATGGCAGAGTCCTCATGAATGAGATGAGTGTTCCATGCAAGACACCCACGAGAGCTCCTTTGCCCCTCCTACCATGTGGGGGGACAGGAAGATGATCATCTGTAAAACTGAAAGCAGGCCCCCAACAGACAACGAATCTGTCCATGCTTTGGTCTCTAGAACTGTAGGAAATAAATTTCTGTTGCTTAAGCCACCCAGTCTGTGGTATTTATAGCAACTTGAATGCACTAAGACACTGGCTAAGCATTTAAAATGGCTAAATTGAGACATATGATGCTTCCCTAAAATAATCTAGGTTTTTTTGTTGGTGGGTTTATTTTAAATTGGAACTTCAAATACAAAGTTAGGTTTCTTGATTTCTTAGTACTTTGGTGAATTTCAATATGTGGGTTGAAATCACTGTCTTCTTAATAATAGATAGATATGAACTATCTGTTTAAAGATTATGAACAAAGAAAAGCAAAAGAAGATATGGAGTCCCATACTTCCTTTTACAAGCAAGTAAATCTTGTTCTTGATTTAATTTATGGTAAAATAGAGCCTTCTACCCAGTGGCTCAGTAAAGAATCTGCCTGAAATGCAGGAGACCTGGGTTTAATCCCTGGATTGGGAAGATCCCCTAGAGGAAGGAATGGCTACCCACTCCAGTATTCTTGCCTGGAGGATCACCATGGACAGAGAAGCCTGGTGGGCTGCAGTCCATAGGGTCGCAAAGAGTGAGACATGACTGAGCAACTAACACTTCTACTTCACCAGACCTTATGATGAGTCATATGGATGACTTGTTTCTGATTGCTTCAGAGGTAGAGGCGGTGGAGAGAGAATGTGCGTGTATGTGATGGAGAGAACTAGTTTATGTTCAGTGTAGGGCTGGTATGGAAAACAGAATTTTATCCTCAAGTCAACTTTGAGAGATTGGCAGTGACTACCTTTGTTGGAGAGGACTCTGAGGCAGCATCTAATTTAGCTGGGAACATGGTATGATCAATGAATGATGTCTGCCTAGGTGTGGAAAGGAAAGTACTTAAAATCTCTGGGATAACATGATAAGCAATGTACCATTAATCTAGCAGTTTTTCTGTCAATACATTATGTGACTTCTTTGTAAAAACTGTATTTAAGTTCTGTCAGCCTGTTATTGATCAAAAGCATTATGCTTTTCTGTTTTACTGAAAGATGGAGAATTTTAGGTTTGTTTGTAATACAGACTAATGTAGTTGAAGATGGGATGATATTCAGTAGGAGATTATTGGTTATAACCCATAAACAAGCTGAGAATAATGAACATAGGATACTAATGAGCTGCATTTTGGAAACTGGTCATTTTTATGAGGGAGGAGGGAATTAGTTATATACTATCAAATTTTAGTAAAAAATAGTTTCTGTATTTATACACCACACTACAATGTTTATTGTAATGTTAATTGTTATACTGCAGTTGTATCATCTGAGTTTTTAATATAAATCATAGTTCATTGTACTTATTTTTAAACCAAACACATTGATGTACCATGAGTATATTTTGTAAGTTATTATTATTCAGAATGGAATCTAGAAGTGTTAGCCTATAAGTCAAAATCAAGATGGGATCTCTAGCATTTCACAGTGTGGAATGTGGGCTAGCTGATCAGAATCAGATAAGGGACTTCTTGACAATGCAGCTGCATGGGCCCCACTCTCTACTTTCTCATTCAAAATCATTGGGTTTTGATACAACAGTCTATAATTATACAAGACTGTTTTAAGTTGCTGGTCTCTTAATTTCAGATGCATTTCTCATATCCTGCGTTTGACTCCTCATGATTTCTGGTCTTGATATCATATTTGTGTGTGGATGGTTTCTCTCCTTTACTGTATGTTTGGTTTTACCAGTGAGCTTTTGCATTTGTAATTTTGTTTCTATTTGTGGCCTTTTCTTTTCTGCCTAAAGAAGCTCCTTTAGCATTTATTATAAAGCTGGTTTGGTGGTGCTGAATTCTTTCAGCTTTTGGTTGTCTGTAAAGCTTTTGATTTCTCTGTCAAATCTGAAGAGCCTTGCCGGGTAGAGTACTCTTGGTTGTAGTTTTTCCCTTTCATCATTTGAAATATATTGTGCCACTCCCTTCTTGCCTGCAGAGTTTCTTTTGAAAAATCAGCTGATAACCTTAGGAGGATTCCTTCGCATGTTATTTGTTGCTTTTCATATTTTCTCTGTCTTTAATTTTTGTCAGTCTGATTAATATGTGTCTCAGCATGTTCCTCCTTGAGTTTGTCCTGATTGAGATTCTCTGTGCGCCATTTCCTTTCCCATGTTAGGGAAGTTTTGGATATTATCTCTTCAAATATTTCTCAGGCCTTTTCTCTCTCTCTTCTCTTTCTCGGATGCCTGTAAAGTGAATTTTGGTGTATTTAATGTTGTCCAGAGGATCCTTAGACTATCCTCCTTTCTTTTCATTCTTTTTTTTTTTAATTCTGTTCTGCTGCAGTGGTTTCACCAATCCATCTTCCAGCTCACCTATTCATTCCTCTGCCTTATTTATTGGTTGATTCATTCTAGTGTATTTTTGTTTTGAATTATTGTATTATTCACCTCTGCTTGTTTGTTCTTTAAGTCTTCTAGATCTTTGGCAAATATTTCTTATATCTCCTCTGTCTGTGCCTCTATTCTTTTTTCTGAGATCTTGGATCATCTTTACTCTCATTACTCTGAATTCTTTTTCAGGTATATTGCCTACCTCCACTTCATACTTCTGGAGTTCATATTGTTCCTCCATCTGGAACATATCTTTCTGCCATTTTCTCTTACTTGTGGTCTCCATTCTGCAGGCTGCAGGTCTGTAGTTGCTCTTGCTTCTGACGTCTGCCCCCTGGTGGGTGAGGTTGGTCCAGGGGCTTGTGCAGACTTCCTGGTGAGCTGGAAAGGTGCCTGCCCTCTGGTGGGTAGAGCTGGGTCTTGCTCCTGTGATGGGCAGTGCTAAGTCACTCTTCAATCATGTCTGACTATAGGCAATCCTAATGGACTGTAACCTACCAGGCTCCTCTTTCCATGAGGTTTTTCAGGCAAGAATAATAGAATGGGTTGCCATTTTCTTCTCCAGAGGATCTTCCTGACCCAGAGATCAAATCCATGTCTCTTATGTTTCCTGAGTTGGCAGAGAGCTTCTTTACCACTAGTGCCACCTGGGAAGCCCAAGCTGTTTCAAAGGGTGTGTTTAGAGGTGGCTGTGGGCTCAGGATGACTTTACACAGCCTGCTTTCTGATGGGTACGCTGCATTCCCACCCTGATGGTTGTTTGGCTTGGCACTGGAGCCTACAGGCTGCTGGGTGGGGCCAGGTCTTAGTTCCAACATGGCGACCTCTAGGAGCGCTCACAGGAATGAATGTGCCCTGGAGCCCCTGCCACAAGTGTCCTGGTCTCCACAGTGAGCTATAGTTGATCCCTGTGCCCTGGGAGACTGCCCAAGACCCATAGGTAAGTCTAGCCCAGGCTCCTAGGGAGTCACTGCTTTGCCCTGGATCCTGGTGCACACAAAATCTTATGTGCATCCTCCAAGAGTGGAGTCTCTGTTTCCCCCAGTCCTGTGGAACTGCTGCACTCAAGCCCTGCGTGCATGCGTCCGTACATGTGTGCTAAGTCACTTCAGTCGTGTCCAGCTCTTTGTGACCCCATGGACTATAGCCCACCAGGCTCCTCTGTCCATGGGATTCTCCAGGCAAGAATACTGGAGTGGGTTGCCACGCCCTCCTCCAGGCCTACTGGCCTTCAAAGCCAAATGCTCTGGGGGCTTCTTCTTCCAATGCCAGGGCCCCAGGCTAGGGAACCTAATGTGGGACTCAGAACCCTCACTCCTGTGGGAAAACCTCTGTGATATAACTATTTTCCAGTTTGTGAGTCACCCACCTGGTCAGTTGGAGAAGGAAATGGCAACCTACTCCAGTATTCTTGCCTAGAGAATCCTGTGGACCTAGGAGCCTGGTGGGCTGCTGTCCATGGGGTTGCACAGAGTCAGACATGACTGAAGTGACTTAGCATGCATGCATGCATTGGAGAAGGAAATGGCAACCCACTCCAGTGTTCTTGCCTGGAGAATCCCAGGGACAGAGGAGCCTTGTGGGCTGCCATCTATGGAGTTGAACAGAGTCGGACACAACTGAAGCGACTTAGCAGCAGCAGCAGCAGCATCTGGTTAGTATGTGATTTGATTATATCGTGAAAGCACCCTCCATACCCCTCCTACTGGCTTATTTGTCTCTGGATGTAGGATACCTTTTTCCCTAGGTTGCAGTCTTTTTTGTCAATAGTTGTTAGCAGCTAGTGATTTTGGTCTTTTTGTGAGAGTAGGCGAGCTCAAGTTCTTCTACTCGGCCAACTTGTCCTCTATTTCTCCTTCAGCAGCAACAACTCTGTCAAAGTGTCCTCATCACCCAAATGAGCAATGCCAATGTGCGGCCCACAACTACTCACCCAATGGAAGAATCCCAGGTTTAGGCAGGGGATAGGCAGGATGCATGAAATATACGGATATTGCTTGACCCTTTAGGGACTGTTCTCAACGGATTTCCCTTTTTGCTGAGTTTCAGTGATTCCAAGATCTTGGCAGCTGGTAAGTGAAGAATAATGGGAGGGAGCAGAGGGCAAAAGTGCCTGGGCATGTGCCCATAGGGTAGCTCTGCCTATGGGACTCCTCAATCAAAATCACTGGGGACTAGCTTCTAGAAATCTACATTTTTAACAGACACCCCAAGTGATTCTCATGCATACAAATTCGAGAACTACTGATCATTCCCAGGCACTTTCCTTACTTCCCCATCACCACCATTACCCTCATCTAAAAACACCAACAGCACCTAGATTGTTCTCTGACCCAAACATAATTCTCTAGATCAAATTCTAAGAAATAAGTATACTTATTCCTAATCCTGAATACTAACAATCTTCCACAAAAATGTTGTCAGTGTGCCCAAAAATCCTGAAAAAGTGTTGCTGGCAGGTTTACTTAAAATGGAGGATTCTTCTATCCTTGTGTTCTTACTTGGATAACCTGTGTTCTTACTTGGATAACCTATATTCTTTTGGAAATTAAGGCATCTTTCACAATGTGAAAGTCAATTCAGGAACATTTCCATTACACCGCATAATACTTTTTATAAACCTGACTTCAAAAGCAGTAGCAGCAGTAGGAGTAAGAATACTAGTAAATAAGAGTCGGACTATATCAAATGCTTTTCCTTTATCAAGTCCTATGTACTTTATATTCACATATCCTTAGACTCATAAGTGTCTGAGTTAGTGGTTATATTTAGACTTTCTTAAGACCTAAACCACTTCTTTCACATAGTTGCCATAGTGCTTTATCCCAAGCAAAACGCTGTTCCTTCATATCTTGCCCCTCACTCTTCCTCTCAAGCTGCAAAATATGAATTTGGAGGAAGCCTTTCTCTTTACAAAGTCTCAACTGAAGTATAATGAACTTTAAATGACACCAAAGGAAAATTCCTAAAAGGATATATCATCTAAGATGATTTACGGCATTGATTATTCTTGGCTGAGGTAGGAAGACACATGTAACAGGAAATACCTACCATGTGCTGTTTCCATAGCAGCAGATGCACCAAGCTTCTATGGTCGTGCCAAGACTCTTTCTTCCACTGTGAACCATGTGAATTTCCTACTAGAGATTCAATTTGTAAAGATTTTGGTCCTTTGACACAGGGGAAAAATATTATTTAAAGTTTTGAACATATACTATCTCTGGTAAAAAAAAAAAAAAAAGACAGATGGCTCCATAAAATGTGCAATAAAAGCACTCTCTAGGGTCTTTTGAAAGTTAAAATATGTGAGAAATCATTGTAGTGCCATTTGGCCCCTGAGATTGTGAGTCTGTCAGCATTTACTTCCTAACTTCTGCATTTTTCTGTCCTATTTGGGCGACACTAGTGGCCTACATCACAAAAAGGAAAGCTCTGTTCAGAAAACCATCTTTTCCAAAAAAGAAAAAAAAATTTGCTTTTATCTAGGACCACAATTTTTTTTTTATTTTATCTCTTAAATAAGACAAAATGCTTCTTTTGAGATACTTTGGGGGTGCTTTGAAATTGTGTATGATGGGGAGATGTTGAACACTGTATTAACATATTCATTTTAATCAGGAAAATACCTTACTAACTCCATATTTGTCTCTAACAACTCTGGCAAATAAATTCTTATCTCGTCTTCAGAAAAAGTGCCTATTAGACCTTACATGGAGTTTTCAGGCCAAAAGATAGAACCAAAGATGGGGCAGGGTTTAAAATAAGAAATAAGCCAGTGATAAAGGCCCAGACCTGAGATTCAGGCTCTGCCATTAACAAGTCATGGAATCCTAGGCAAGACTGTGGTTGGATCCAACCAAAATCTCGTCAGCTTTCTGGGGGTGGAATGCTGCCATAGAAACGCAGACTGCCAAGTGGCAATATTACAAAACCCTCAGTGTCCCTCCTCAACTAAACCCTCACCAGTGTTCAGTAATATTATACTACTACAGAGATGGAAACTTCTAAGACTTCAAATGAAGAGAAACAGGGGCAGATGGGTTATAAAAGTGGATGAGCTGTCAAAGAGAGGCTTGGTCAGTGACCATGACCTTCACTACACTGATGTGTGAAGTTCACCTCTTCTGCCATCGATCCTGATGTCTGCTGTAGTCTTAGTGGAGCTCTCAACCCGAGGGGCTCCATGGGCATGCATCCGATGGCTGTGCATCCCCTGAAACTGTATGGAAAATTAGGGGCTTATGTGTCTTCTCCTGGGAAGAGGAATCATCGCTTCCTTAAGTTGTCCATAGAGATTCATGACCAAAAATGACTTTTACATACTAAATAAAGAAAAGCACATTATCCTGAAGATGATCTCCACTCTAGCCTGAAGATGGTCTACTCATCTTTGAATCTATAGTTCTGTTCATGATATACCTCAAAAACTTTTTTCATGAATTGATTAATGAATAAACAAACAAATGCACAAACCCCATTTGGGAATAAGTTGCTGCGCACTGAGAAGCAACCTGCCCCTCAAGTAGCACACCTAATCAGAAGCCTCAATTCCTCAAATGAGCTGTGATCTCTGCTTCCCTGTGGCACTTTGTGAACAACATCCCTCTGCTTTCCTTTCTACTAGAATACGGTGCTTAGTATTATTGCCCACAGTCAATTAGCTTCAATGGAAAAATGAAATCCATCATAATATTCATTTTTCTAATGGAAAAGTTAGAAGCAATTTTCTCTGAAATAGGGACACATGATAAAGGACTTACTGGAATAGAGTTGAAAAGGAGAGCACGATATTCTTGAGCCACCATATTAGGGTTGTAGGAGCCAACAGTGAGTCAGAGACATTTGTCCATCAGTCTATAAGCCAAAGGCTTTGGGTTTCAAGTCTGCCCATAATTTGAGCAGTCACTAAACTACGTTGGCCCCTGCGCATAACCCAAGAATACAGACAGGTGTCTTTGGCTTGTTTACTGCACTTATTTTTCTCACTCTGGTCCCATTCCAACCAGGAGCTATCTTTTTCACGTTCCCATTGCTGACATTCCATTTCCCTGACCATTTTCCAGGCAGTCCCCACTGATAGAGCTCTCAAAGCTGCCTTGTAGATAAGTCTGCCTCTCCAGTTTCTTCAAAAATCTTGATGCTTATTATGCATAGAAAAGTCAAGTTTCTGCCTCTATCTTCCAACCCACAAGACCAGGAAACTGGAAGGTTCCTGTTGCTTCTGTGAGGCTGTCATGAGACTTCTGCTGCAGGCTGGCAGGTAGAATCTACAGAGCACTGTGGCTTCTCATCTGTTGCTTCTCTGTATATACCGTCTTTAAAAATTTTAAGTTCTGTCTTTCAGGGTAGTTGTGCTTAAAAGACTGACATTGGGCAGGAGTATTCCCTCACTCCAGCTCAACTGAGGCAGGCCCAAAGGACAGAGTTCCTTGAAGGTTCATGCACGCATGCTCAGTCATGTCCGACTCTTTGTGACCCCATGGGCCCTAACCCTAACCCTAAGCCTGCCAGGCTCCTCTGTCCATGTTGAAGGTTCAGTTCAGTTCAGTCGCTCAGTCGTGACGACTCTTTGTGACCCCATGAATCGCAGCACGCCAGGCCTCCCTGTCCATCACCAACTCCCGGAGTTCATTCAGATTCACGTCCATTGAGTCAATGATGCCATCCAGCCATCTCATCCTCTGTCGTCCCCTTCTCCTCCTGCCTCCAATCCATCCCAGCATCAGAGCCTTTTCCAGTGAGTCACCTCTTCGCATGAGGTGGCCAAAGTACTGGAGTTTCAGCTTTAGCATCAGTCCTTCCAAAGAAATCCCAGGGCTGATCTCCTTCAGAATGGACTGGTTGGATCTCCTTGCAGTCCAAGGGACTCTCAAGAGTCTTCAACACCACAGTTTAAAAGCATCAGTTCTTCAGTGCTCGGCTTTCTTCACAGTCCAACTCTCACAACCATACATGACCACAGGAAAAACCATAGCCTTGACTAGATGGGCCTTAGTCGGCAAAGTAATATCTCTGCTTTTGAATATGCTATCTAGGTTGGTCATAACTTTTCTTCCAAGGAGTAAGCATCTTTTAATTTTGTGGCTGCAGTCACCATCTGCAGTGATTTTGGAGCCCAAAAAGATAAAGTCTGACACTGTTTCCACAATTGAAGGCTCAATTGTAGTCAAAACTCATAGGTTCTACACCTATGAACTAACATACAATGTTAGTTTTTCTCTTCCTGACTTACTTCACTCTATGACAGCCTCTAGGTCCATCATGTCTCTACAAAGGACCCAACATCATCGCTTTTTACGGCAGAGTAATATTTCATTGTATATATGTGGAATCTAGAAAAATGGTACAGATGAACCTATTTGCAGGGCAGGAATAGAGGTGAAGACATAGAGGATGAATGGGTGGACACTGTGGGGGTTGGGGTGGGATGAACTGGGAGACTGGGATTGATGTATATGCAAAACAATAGCTAATGGTAACCTGCTGTATAACACAGGATCTCAGTTCAGTGCTCTGTGGTGAGATAGATGGGATACCAGGATGAGGGGGGTAGAATCTAATGGGGGCATATATGTATACATATAGCTGATTCACGCTGTTATACAGCAGAAATTAATACAACATTGTAAAGCAACTATACCCCCAAATTAAAAAAAAAAAACAAATCATAGGTTCTAGGTATAGGACTCAAACCAGACTTTCATGGGTGTGATGAATGAAGAGGTAATCTAGCTATCTCCAGCACACACTTAATTTCGGAATACTCACTTCATATAGGCTAAGGTATTTGAGTGGGGTACCTCAGCTCAGCCTAGTTTATCTTATCCTGCCTAGATCATTCAATAGCTGCCTATTGAGTACCTATTTTTTATGCCTGTGCTATTTTAAACATTAGGAATAATAGTCCTTACACCAAGGATTTTACAGTCTAACAAGACAATGAGATAAGTGTGATTTAAAAAAAAGTTTATTACAACGAAGTGTGTTCTATTAGTTAATATTTTTCTAAAAAATGATTGGCCATTGTCATTAAGCAAGAGAAATAAATGAGGCAAAAAATAGAAAGGAAAATACAAAATTACCATTACTTGAAAATGATATGGTTTTATAACCATAAACCCAAGAGACATAACTAAAAAGCTGACACAAAGAGATAGTGCAGTAAAATCTTTGGTTACAAAATTAATGTCCCCAAATTGATTGCTTTCTTATATATAAATAATTACTGCCAAGAAAATACAAAGAAAGGATAAAAGTTAAAAAAAAATAAGAAGTATATTGGGTCTATATGAAAAAATAATTTAATTCTACTAAGGGATACAGCACAATATGAATTGTATGAAATAAAAAGATACCTGTTCATAGAGAAGCAAAATAAATATTATAAATATATCAGTTCATCAGTTATTCTTAACATAATGTATACGATTAATGAATTACTATTTGTAAAAAACTGTATTTTTCTCACCACACTATGAAACTCACATTAAGACATTGGTACTGACACAGGAGTGAACCAACAGATCAATAGAACAAACTTGAGAGTTCAGAAATAGATCAAATATATTTTTAATTTAATATATAAAAAGTAAAAGCATTTTATATCATCAGGGAAAAGATAGATTTATCAAAAAAAAAAATGGCCTGGCACTGGGCAAAACAAAAAAGTAGATGGCTAACTCACTCCTTCAACCAAAAAAAATTCAAGATGAGTCAAAAACATAATTAACAAAAAACTTAAAAACTAAGAGATAACAAAAGCCAAGACAGAAAAGAAATTCTCAGAGAGGTCCTCAGAGGACAAGTACAATATGTGCACATGGGGTAGTGGGGAGCTGGAAGTGAGGGATGAAACAATGGGTGAGATATGGTAGGGAAATGCCACACCCTATTAAGAAACAACAAATTAGAGGTTAATAGAATAAACTAAGTAATGCTCAAAATTCTCCAAGCCAGGCTTCAGCAGTATGTGAACCATGAACTTCCTGATGTTCAAGCTGGTTTTAGAAAAGGCAGAGGAACCAAAGATCCATTGCCAACATCCGCTGGATCATGGAAAAAGCAAGAGAGTTCCCGAAAAACATCTATTTCTGCTTTCTTGACTATGCCAAAGCCTTTGACTGTGTGGATCACAATAAACTGTGGAAAATTCTGAAAGAGATGGGAATACCAGACCACCTGACCTGCCTCTTGAGAAATCTGTATGCAGGTCAGGAAGCAACAGTTAGAACCGGACATGGAACAACAGACTGGTTCCAAATAGGAAAAGGAGTACATCAAGGCTATATATTGTCACCCTGTTTATTTAACTTATATGCAGAGTACATCATGAGAAACGCTGGGCTGGAAGAAGCACAAGCTGGAATCAAGATTGCCAGGAGAAATATCAATAACCTCAGATATGCAGATGACACCACCCTTATGGCAGAAAGTGAACAGGATCTAAAAAGCCTCTTGATGAAAGTAAAAGTGGAAAGTGAAAAAGTTGGCTTAAAGCTCAACATTCAGAAAACAAAGATCATGGCATCTGGTCCCATCACTTCATGGGAAATAGATGGGGAAACAGTGGAAACGGTGTCAGACTTTATTTTGGGGGGCTCCCAAATCACTGTAGATGGTGACTGCAGCCACAAAATTAAAAGATGCTTACTCCTTGGAAGAAAAGTTATGACCAACCTAGATAGCATATTCAAAAGCAGAGACATTATTTTGCCAACTAAGGTTCATCTAGTCAAGGCTATGGTTTTTCCTGTGGTCATGTATGGATGTGAGAGTTGGACTGTGAAGAAGGCTGAGCGCTGAAGAATTGATGCTTTTGAACTGTGATGTTGGAGAAGACTCTTGAGAGTCCCTTGGACTGCAAGGAGATCCAACCAGTCCATTCTGAAGGAGATCAACCCTGGGATTTCTTTGGAAGGAATGATGCTAAAGCTGAAATTTCAGTACTTTGGCCACATCATGCAAAGAGTTGACTCATTGGAAAAGACTCTGATGCTGGGATGGATTGGAGGCAGGAGGAGAAGGGGACGACAGAGGATGAGATGGCTGGATGGCATCACTGACTCGAAGGACGTGAATCTGAGTGAACTCCAGGAGTTGGTGATGGACAGGGAGGCCTGGCGTGCTGCGATTCATGGGGTCGCAAAGAGTTGGACAGAACTGAGCGACTGAACTGAACTGAACTGAACTGAACAGATCTTTGAGAATGGACTAGCAGTTTCAGCCATAACATATAAAAAACTTAGAATTCTTCGCCCCATCCTTACAAGAAAAAGCTGAATAAGCTGAAAAAGCTAATAACTTTTCTTAAACCCATGACAGAACTGAACTTTGCAGGGCAAACCACCACAACCAAATCTGAAGAAACCAGCAAATTCAAGGGGTCACAGTCAAAATCTGCCTAGCTATAGCAGAGGCCATTGGAGCTATAAACTTGTAACACTTGTATTTCTAGTGGAGGAAAAGAAGAATCCTTGTGAAGTACATCCAGAATCTTCTATATAACAAAGGCCTACTCCCCCACATAAAAGATTACCAGAGCTTGTTTCAGAGCCCCGGGACTCCGTCCTGACAGCCTTCCTGTCTCATCTAAGGGAGGTAGGGGAAAGAGGAGAAGCTATTAAAAAAAAATTTGTGAGTATCCCACGCCATAAACACAGACCCATAAAATATCATATCAGGGATTCTCAGTGTGATATCAGTGGATTATAGTTGAAAACCTGCAAGACACAAATCCTCTAGGAGGAGAAGGACTTAGGGAAATGTAAAGTCAAGGGGGAAACAAATCAGGGGCCCAGAGGAACTTAAAGTGTCTGGCACCTTTATCAACAGCAATACAGCCCAACTCTATGTTAACATATATTATCACAGTGAAGGCCTATTTCCCCAGCTTCTATTATCCAATGAAACATGTACATCTTCCAACAAAAAATTCCAAGGTGCACCAAAAGGTGGGAAGAAATACTGTGAGGAGAGAAAGCAAGCATCAGAAACAGACTTAGATACGATACTCATCTCCTAAAAGAAATAGAAGAGGAGGGAATATTTGTTAATTCATTCTATGAAGCCAGCACTACTGTAATACCAGAAACACAGAAAGATGGTACAAGAAACAAAAACTACAAATATTTCTCATGAATATAGAGATAAAAATCCCCAACAAAATATTACCAAATTGAATCTGACAATGTTTAAAAAGAATTATACACCATAACCAAGTGGTATTTATTTCTAGTGGGCAAAGCTGGTTCAACACTTGAAAATCAATCAATATAATCCACCAAATAAATAGGCTACAGAATAAAAATCATGTTATTATGCCAACTGACACAGACAGGCATTTGACAAAAATCCAATCCATTCATGATTTTAAAACATTCAGCAAACTAAGAATGAAGGAGAACATCCTCAACTTGATAACATCTACAAAAAAAACATATGTTAACATACTATTTAATGGTGAAATAAATACTGGCCACTTGCTCCCCAACACTAAAAATAAGATGAGGATTTCCCTCTCATCATTTCTATTCAACATTATCCCATAAGTACTAGCTGGTGGAATAAAACAAGAAAAAGAAATAAATGGTATACAGATTGAAACTATCTCTATTCACAGATTATCTGGGCAGAAAATCTCAAAGAATTATCAAAAAACTTCTGAAACTAATAAGCAAGTTTGGCAAAGTCACAAGATATGAAGCTTAGGCACAAAAGTCAATTACTTCCCTTTATATATACCAGAAATAACCAATTGGAATTTGAAATTAGTAAGACAGCACCATTTAGAGTAGAATCCCTCCAAGATTAAATACTTCAATTAAAATCTAACAAAGTCTGTGCAGGACCTGTAAACAGAAAAGAGTGATAAAAAATGAAAGAAGATCTAAGTAAATGGAGCAATAGTCCATGTTCATGGACTTGTAGACACAATACTGTTAATTAGGATGTCAATTCTTCCCAAATAGATCTACAGATATAATGCAATCCTAATCAAAATACCAGCAAACTATTTTGTAGATATCAACAAACTGATTCTAAAGTTTATATGGAAAGACAGAAGACCTGGAACAATGAACATAATACCAAGAAGGAGAAGGGGTGCAGAGAAGAAAGAGAGGAAAAAGAAGATGGAGAGGAAGAGAGAGAAGAGGAGGAACAATGCTGGAGGACTAACATTATTCTATTTAAAGACCTATTTTAAGGACACAGTAATAAAAACAGCATCATCTCAGCAAAATGATACATAGCACAATGGAGTAGAATAAAGCCCAGAGTAGACCCACACAAATTTAGTCAACTGAACTTGGTCAAAGGAACAAAGAGCAATCTTTCCAATAGATGGTGCCAGAACAATTAGATTTGAATATGCAAAAAAAAATAAATAAACCTAGAAACAGACTTTATATTTTACACAAAAAGAACTCAAAATATATAATAAATCTAAATGTAAGATGCAAAATTATAAAACTTTTTGAAGAAAACATGGGAGTAACTGCACAACGTTAGGTTTGGTGATAAGTTTTTTAACACAGCACCAATAGCATAATCCACACACAAAAAAAAGCTGATAAAATGGGCTTTATTAAAATTAAAAGCTGTATCCTTTGGTGAAGACACTCTTAAGAGAATGAAAAGAAAAATAAGGAAGATAAGGAAAAAAATATTTGCAAAACATGTATTTGATTAAGTATTTGTATCCAAAATATACAAAGATGTCTTAAAAGCCAACAAAAATGCAAAACCCTTCATCAAAGAAATGGGGAAAAGATCTGAACAATGCCTCAAAGAAAATCACAGATAGCAAATAACTGCATGAAAAGATTCTCAACATCATTCGTCATCAGGCAAATTCAAATTAAAATGACAATATGATACCACTCGGAGAAGGCAATGGCAACCCACTCCAGTATTCTTGCCTGGAAAGTCCCATGGACGGAGGAGCCTGGTAGGCTGCAGCCCATGAGGTCGCTAAGAGTCGGACATGACTGAGCGACTTCACTTTCACTTTTCACTTTCATGTATTGGAGAAGGAAATGGCAACCCACTCCAGTGTTCTTGCCTAGAGAATCCCAGGGATGGGGGAGCCTGGTGGGCTGCCACCTACGGGGTCGCATAGAGTCAGACACAACTGAAACGACTTAGCAGCAAAATACCACTAAACATGTATCAGAGTAACTAAAACCAAAAGCTGGCAATACAAGGACTGCTCAGGTATGGAGCAACAGGAATTCTCATTCGTTGTTTAGGGGAATGAAAAATGGTACAGCCACTTTGGAAGACAGACTGGCAGAGAGTTCAATTTCTCACAAAACTAAATGTAGCTCTACCATACAATTCAGCAATCTCACTTATAAGCATTTTCCTAACTGATTTGAAAGCGTTGTTGTTACCTTTCATTTGCTAAGATGTGTCTGACTCTTTGCGACCCCATGGACTGCAGCATGCCAGGCTTCCCTGTCCTTCACTATCTCCCAGAGTTTACTTAAACTCATGTCCATTGAGTCAACGATGCCACCCAACCATCTCATCCTCTGTCGCCCTGTTCTCCTCCTGTCCTCAATCTTTCCCACCATCAGGGTCTTTTCCAGTGAGTCAGTTTATGTCCATGCAACAAGTGCATATGAATGTTTCTAGTAGCTTTATTCATAACCAATAAGAACTGGAAGCAACCAAGAAGCCTTCTATTAGCATAGATAAACAAACTAGTATACATCAAATGGAATGTTATTCAATAATGAAAAGAAAAGAGCTATCAAGCCACTCATCTCACACACTAGTAAAGTGATGCTTAAAATTCTCCAAGCCAGGCTTCAACAATACATGAACCGTGAACTTCCAGATGTTCAAGCTGGTTTTAGAAAAGGCAGAAGAACCACATATCAAATTGCTGACATCTGCTGGATCATTGAAAAATCAAGAGAGTTCCAGGAAAACATCTATTTCTGCTTTATTGACTATGCCAAAGCCTCTGACTGTGCAGATCACAATAAACTATGGAAAATTCTGAAAGAAATGGGAATACCAGACCACCTGACCTGTCTCTTGAGAAATGTGGATGCAGGTCAGGAAGCAACAGTTAGATCTGGACATGGAACAACAGACTGGTTCCTAATAGGAAAAGGAGTATATCAAGGCTGTATATTGTCACCATGCTTATTTAACTTATATGCAGAGTACATCATGAGAAACGCTGGACTGGAAGAAGCACAAGCTGGAATCAAGATTGCCGGGGGAAATATCAATAACCTCAGACATGCAGATGGCACCACCCTTATGGCAGAAACTGAAGAGGAACTGAAGAGCCTCTTGATGAAAGTGAAAGAGGAGAGTGAAAAAGTTGGCTTAAAGCTCAACATTCAGAAAACTAAGATCATGGCATCTGGTCCCATCACTTCAAGGTAAATAGATGGGGAAATAGTGGAAACAGTGGCTGATTTTATTTTTCTGGGCTCCAAAATCACTGCAGATGGTGACTGTAGCCATGAAATTAAAAGACACTTACTCCTTGGAAGGAAAGTTATGACCAACCTAGATAGCATATTCAAAAGCAGAGACATTACTTTGCCAACTAAGGTCTGCCTAGTTAAGGCTATGGTTTTTCCAGTGGTCATGGATGGATGTGAGAGTTGGACTATAAAGAAAGCTGAGCACCAAGGAATTGATGCTTTTGAACTGTGATGTTGGAGAAGACTCTTGAGAGTCCCTTGGACTGCAAGGAGATCCAACCAGTCCATCCTAAAGGAGATCAGTCTTGCGTGTTCATTGGAAGGACTGATGCTAAAGCTGAAACTCCAGTACTTTGGCCACCTCATGTGAAGAGTTGACTCATTTGAAAAGACCCTGATGCTGGGAGGGATTGGGGGCAGGAGGAGAAGGGGATGACAGAGGATGAGATGGCTGGATGGACATTACCGACTTGATGGACATGGGTTTGGGTAAACTCCGGGAGTTGGCGATGGACAGGCAGGCCTGGTGTGCTGCAGTTCATGGGGTCATAAAAAGTCAGACACGACTGAGCAACTGAACTGAACTGAACTGAATCAAGTCACAAAGAGACACAGATGAATCTTCAATGCATACTGATGCATATAAAAATCAATCAGAAAAAGCTATATCCTGTGTGATTCCAATTATATGACAGCCTGAGGAAGGTTCAGTTCAGTTCAGTTCAGTCTCTTAGTCATGTCCAACTCTCTGTGACCCCAAAGATTGCAGCACACCAGGCATCCCTGTCCATCACCAACTCCTGGAGCTTGCTCAAACTTATGTCCATCGAGTCGGTGATGCCATCCAACTGTCTCATCCTTTGTCATCCCCTTCTCCTGCCTTCAATCTTTCCCAGCATCAGAGTCTTTTCCAATGAGTCAGTTCTTCGCGTTAGGTGGCCAAAGTATTAGAGTTTCAGCTTCAGCATCAGTCTTTCCAATGAATATTCAGAACTGATTTCCTTTAGGATTGACTGGTTGGATCTCCTTGCAGTCCAAAGGACTCTCAAGAGTCTTCTCCAACACCACAGTTCAAAAGCATCAATTCTTTGGCACTCAGCTTTCTTTGCAGTCCAACTCTCACATCCATACATGACTATTGTAAAAACCAT
Source organism: Ovis canadensis (assembly GCF_042477335.2). Lineage (NCBI taxonomy): Eukaryota > Metazoa > Chordata > Mammalia > Artiodactyla > Bovidae > Ovis > Ovis canadensis. Next base: position 61,653,822 of record NC_091262.1, on the reverse strand, counting down.
AGCTTTGACTAGAGGGACCTTTGTTGGCAAAGTAATGTCTCTGCTTTTTAATATGCTGTCTAGCTGGGTCATAGCTTTTTTTCCGAGATGCAAGCATCTTTTAATTTCATGGCTGCAGTCAACCATCTGCAGTGATTTTGGAGCCCCAGAAAATAAAGTCTGTCACTGTTCCCACTTTCTCCATCTATTTGCCATGGAGTGATGGGACTGGATGCCATGATCTTAGTTTTTTGAATTTTGAGTTTTAAGCCAACTTTTCACTCTCCTCTTTCACTTTCATCAAGAGGCTTTTTAGTTCCTCTACACTTTCAGCCATAAGGGTGTTGTCATCTGCGTATCTGAGATTATTGATATTTCTTCCAGCAATCTTGATTTCGGCTTGTACTTCATCTAGCCTGACATTTTGCATAATACTAAATAAGCAGGATGACAATATACAGCCTTGATGTACTCCTTTCCCAATTTGGAACCAGTCTGTTGTTCCATGTTCAGTTCTAACAGTTGCTTCTTGACCTGCATATAGATTTCTCAGGAGGCAGTTTAGTCTGGTATTTCCATCTCTTGAAAAATTTTCCACAGTTTGTTGTGATCTACATAATCAAAGGCTTTGGCATAATCTGAAGAAGGTATAATTATAAAAATGGTAAGTGTGTGAGTGGACAAGGACTCAGAGGGAGGAGGTGATTGAATAGGGTTACTTTTTAGGGTAGGAGAACTATTTTGTGTCCTACTGTAATGGTGAATGCAAAACATAAAGCATTTGACAAAAACCATCAAACTTTATTAAGCTCCCCTGGTGGCCCAGAGGCAAAGAACCCATCTGCCGATGCAGCAGATGCAGGTTCAAACACTGGGTTGAGATGATCCTCTGGAGAAGGAAATGGCCACCCACTCCAGTGTTCTTGCCTGGAATATCCCAAGGACAGAGGAATCTGGAAGGCTACAGTCCATGGGGTTCCGAAAGAGTTGGACACGACTTAGCAACTAAACAACAACATAGAACTTTATAGCATAATGAGCAAACTTCAATTTATGTAAAATTGTTTAAAAATCAATTTAGGAGGTAGTAGGATCCAACAGAGAATGAAGGATGTGTCAAAAGAATCTAAATGTCTTACAAATATATGAAGTAACTTCATTATAGGAAGCAACATCAGTAGGGGAATAAAGTGGCAGCCTAAATAATTCTAGAAATGAATGGAGTCTGTAAGGCTTAAAGGTCATAGAAACTGTACATCCCATTAGAGTATAGGTTAACAATTCTGAAAGCACAGTATGTGACTGCCAGAAGTGAAAAATTAAGTAAACAGATGACAGAAGGGGGAAGTGGAACCTTAGAGATAAGCAAGGGGAGAAAACTAGAATGATCTATGAAATAATAGAGTTTGAAACATCAGTATGAACTCATTAGATAAATTTTATCATATAAATACAGTTGGTTACATACACAGTAGTTTTCTGATAGGTATATATATGTAGATCAGAATACATACGTTAATCTCCTGTTTTTTTAGCTGTGAGAGCCAACTGCTCCTTGGGGAGCACATTCAGTGCCCAGATATTGCTTTTAACATTGTCGTTCAGGAAAAAAAAAAAAAAGCAATAGGGCCCCTGGAAGAAATGGCCGATTCTAGGATGGGGCAGGAAATATACAAGATGAGCCTGGAATATCTTGTACTATCAGCAAGTAAGTATGTTTTACAGAAGAAAAGAGTAATAATAAATAACAATGGTGTAGGTATGTCAAAGGGATCTAGGAGCCGATTCCCAATAGAACTTTGAGCAACAAACCTGGAAAAATTTGAGCAACCAAATTAATAAAGTACTATTAGTTTATAACTCAAAATATAAATATGCATGAGCACACATGAATCCCTGATGATGTAAGTGACTGAATAAAAAAATAATTTGGGGAGAACAAACAACTTTTCCCAGCAGAATTCCAAATAATATGTGCAGATATGTGCCAGTCAAGGAAGTAGAGCCTAACAACCCACCCCTTAAGTTCGAGCTACCAGTAGTGATCTCTTTCCTTTCTTTTACACAGTATACAGAAAGGGGGGGTGGGAGAGAAAGGGTAACTTTACAGCATAAGAAACCTTAATGCACAAGGCAATTTCTAAAATTCATTTCAAAAAGCCATAGCTGGTTATGTATTTTTCCCAAATGTACTTTTTCTGGATATGAAGATTACTTTTTATGTCTTTGAAAAGTACAAAATATCTATGTACTTCTAAAAATGTTTTTCTAATGAAAGAGACAAAATATGAAAAACACAGCAACCTCTCCCACTGCCCCCACATTCTCTGAATACCCAAGCACACCCACAGAACAGTCATAAACCCTAAAAGAGATGATCAATACCATATGTCTCTAGATTCACCACTGCGTAGTGAACTGGAAGGATAAAATCTTATCCTTAATCTGGTCAAGGAAGAAATGCAATAAATTTAAATCCCTTCCCTGCTTAAAAGAAAAGAATATTTTCATTTTAATATTTATCCAACAACTATTTAAAGAAAGGAAATTAAATTAGAAGTACTGGGTTTCCATGAGCTTCTCTGCCTAGAAAATACTAATTTATTCAGTATTTTATAAAATGAAAATCTTGATGAATTAAAATATTCAGAATTATATATTTATCTTGGGGAATGGACCCCCCTCCAAAAGTTAGCAAATGTGTCACCGCTATGCTTTTCCTTTGTGGGATCAGTTCTACTCTTAAGATGAAATTTTCCTTGACTTTGAATGACTTCCTATGGACAGACAGACTGTTTAGCGTTGAAACTGTTATCCAGGTAGAATTTTAGTACATTCTGCCTCTTTTTAGGGAATGACTCAAACTGAGCCAGAAATTCAAACGTAATGGCAAGAAAGATACTAAGAGATACTAAAGGAGGTCAAGCAGTAATGCTATATTTCATACCCTGCAGATTCTGTTTTCAAAGTTCTAGCTCCCTGTTGAGTTCAGTGCCCTCAAACTAAAATATAAAATCCACTTAGAGAATGGTAATACAGTAGTAGTAGTAGTTATTTAGGCTGATATTTCTTGAATACTTAGTATGTGCTAGGCAATACTACAAACTTCAGCTGATAACACCGCTATGAGGTTAGTATATTCATCATCCCCATTTTACATCTTGGGAATGAAGAAGCAGAGAGATTATGTGGTCAGCCTAAATTCACACAGCTGGTGAGTGACCAAGTCAGGATCTGAGCCAGGCAGCCCAGCTCAAGGACCCTGCCACCTGCCCATCAAGGTCCTGTGGTTAACGGACCTGAACCTGGATTTCCATTCTGCCACTCTCTGTTTAACCACCCAAAGCTCCTCTAATCTGGCTCTTTAATTGAGTCTATCACTGCCTACTCCTCAGGCTCTGATGGGAATTTGAGAAGGCCAAGTAAGTGCCTTGCCACAGATTCAGGTCAATGGGAAGCATCTAACTACAATTAGACAGGCACAAAGCTATGAAGATGCTTACGTCAGATCTCCCTCCTTGAGGAGCTCCCCTTTGGGAGGAGCAGAGGACCTGTAATCTCTCACTGAGGACACATGGAATTGTCTCTATGTCTTTCTCATAACTGTATGCACCCTGCATCCCTTGCTTTGTTTTATGACTTCCTCATAAGTGAAATGCAGCTCTGGATGGTTGACTTCCAGGCTTGTTCTTTTGCCTCCTGCCAGCTGCACAGTTGGTAACAGCCTCCCAACCAGGTGAAAATATATTATTATTATGCAGTGCTTTCGGAAAACAAAAGATAGTGAACATAAAGACAGTAGGGCTCGCCAGTTGCAGATCTCAGGTTTAATGGGGTTACACAGTGTTAAAAATAAAACAACGGGCCCAAAATGGAACCACTTATGCTAAGTTCCCACATCCGTAAACTGAGACTTATGTTAATTACAGTTTTGGCTCTACCAGAAATGGAATCATAAACGAACCACTCAGGAATCACCTGATCAGCACTAGTAACCTGCCTGATAGACCCTTGCCATCCCCTAAAGGAAAGTAAACTTGCAATAAGCAACCTGCTTTATGGCCTAGTATAACTTCCTTGTGCCTGCTCCCCTCACCCTATAAAAGCCTTTCATTTTGTACAGTTCCTCAGAGGTCCTGTCTATCTGCCAGATTGGGTGCTGCTTGATTCTAATCAGTTTTTGCTTAAATAAACTCTTAAAATTTTTTATTATGGCTCAATTTATCTTTTAACAATAGGAAATTTTATGATGCCACACAATGGGGAATCCATTCCCAATGACTCTCAGAAAGGATTTTAAAATGTCCCTCTTACCACTAACAAAATTGAACGCCAACTGTAACTCAAAGAGATCTGGCCTCCATAAGGGCACACAAATACATAACAGTGAGGATACAGGAGAGCTCAACATCACGAAAACAATAACCAGCATTGTGCAGGATATACTGAAGCAGATAAAATTTTCCATCTAAATTCATTGTTATGACAAAAGACAGTCATTTACTTTCAATACCCTATAGCTTCTACTTGAAGGGTTCTAGCCTCCTCCCATTTGTAAGCCCAATTTATTTATACTGAAATATAAAGCCACTCTCAAAAAAGGCAGTATAGCAATAGTAATAGTAATGGTTATTTAAATGATATTATTAAGCACTTATAGTATGTGCCAGGTAATACTGTAAGCCCATTTAAGCTGATAACAGCCCTATGAGATGTTTCATTATTATAATTCTTACTTTATATCTTAGAAGTAAAGATACAGAAGAATCTATTACATAAACTATTCAATATATACAGTAAAGCAGGACCTTTGAATGAGATTTCAATGATTTGATACAATTTTATAAGAAGGACCAAAGAGATTTTCAAAACAAATCAGTCAGTGAAAATTCTATTTTTTTCTTTTGTCTGAGTAACACGGATCAGAAGAGAAATCTATAATGTTAAAGGATGGATACCAAGTTAGTTAGTAAAGTACAATAGTTTTCCACAGTTGGCAAGATTTTAGGGGGACACAATGCAATAAAAAAGGAGGAGACCACAAAGCATTTGTGGCCTTGGGCTCTTAGACTGAAAGGAGGCTAGCAAAATGAATAGAGAATTCAGTGAGGCTGAAACCAGACAATGGAACCCTTTCTCATGCTGCCTCTAAAATTAAAAGACACAAATGTAGATGAATTAAACAGAAATCAAGAGAGAATTTCAAATGCCATCTTGGCAAAAAACCAGGGCATGATTTGGGAAGGCTACTGAACAGGAAGTATAGGGCCACAGGGGAACAGTTGAGGTGTACAAATGAATAGGATTGGGCAGGACAGGTATACTCAGAACTTCATAGGTAGTACAGACCTGTTCTTTTCTGAATAGGTCAAACCAGTGTGAATAAATATGGAATGACAGTAAATATATATGTCGGTTTCTGCCCTTGTTCCTGAGACAGAGCTCCTAAGGCTGTTATAATTTCCTGAGTGATGGAGGTGCCTGACTTCAAGCTCCTAAATCCCTTGGAATTTCCTTGGTGATAGAAATGATTTTTGTTCTCTGTGGATTCTTGGATGGGGGCTGATCACCAGAAAGACCAGGCCATGACATCAAGGCAACTGAAGAGCTCTCATCCAGGTGGTTTTGCAGGTGATGGAGTGTGAATGACACGCTTGTAATGAGGCCATTACGAGTGTCTCCTGGCCAGCCCAAAATAACATGGTGCAGTATTGAAGAGGGCTCAGACTCTTACATATGATGGAGGGCGCTCAAGCCCATGAAGTTTATGATAATTACTGCTGTGGTAACCATATTCATGCCTTTAGAATTATGTCTGAAATTTTTTAAACTATGTATTTGGAAGGATATGCACCAAAATGTTAATAGTGGCTGTTTTTGGATGATAGGGATTATGAATGACTCATTTTTTTCCTTTACATTTTTTACTTCCCCCAAATGTCCTGTAACTACATTTTATATTATTGATATAATGTGACCAGCAAACACACACACAATGTTATATTAAAAAAAAATACTCTAGAGGCTTCAGTGCCATTCAAATGCACCCAAAGGATGTTAAGCCTTCTCAACAAACAATCTCACAACTTCAAGTTCAGAGTAGAACAAAGGAAATCTAAAAACCTGGAGACCCAAGAGTGGGTGGACAATCCTTCCCAGGAAGATCTAATTCTCTTCATTTATCACCAAAATAAACAGTAATATCATCAAACATCATCTCAGATAGACATCCAAAGAACAGAGAAATTGGAATTAATTGTACTGAATTCATGACTTTTAAAACTTTTAGATGTGTAAAATATAACTTATAGTCCATTAGATGTGCTATCTCTTGTTTGAATTACTGTAATTGTGTAGATATAGACAGCTATATATAGGGATATGAAAACAAAACATAAACATAGACATGGAGTATACATAGGATCAGATGTACATATGAATTTATCAGGGATCTCAGAACCATACTTGAGACCCACTCCTATATTTTCCAGTATATCTTCTTTAGTTCTTTACCTAAAACTTATTGTATTCCCCAAATTTTCAGAACCTATGGCTCAGTGGTAAAGAATCTGCCTGCCAGTGCACGAGATGCAGATTTGATCCCTGGGTCAGGAAAATCCCGTGGAGAAGGAAATGGCAACCCACTCCAATATTCTTGCCTGGGAAATCCCAAGAATAGAAGACTACAGTCCATGGGGTTGCAAAGAGTCAGACATGACTTAGCAACTAAACGCAGCAGCCGCAACAATCTAAAATTTCAGCAATTATTAAACAGTCCAGTCCCTAGACAACTTTCATTTTATTGCTTTTTATGTCTGTTATATATCCATAATAGAAGAGAGGTATGCAGAGTTCAGGAAAATTTAAGAGAAAAAATATGTTTTATTTAAGACACCAAAGATTTATAGCCAAATAGCTGAAGGAAAATTACTAAATATACTACATATTATATTTAGCAATTTAGATAATAAATTCAAGATACTTGAATAATCTACAATGAAAATATCTATACTTTGAAAAATTTACAACTTTAAAAGACATCAGCAAATGATATTTGATAATAAAATTTTATTTGCAAATGAATTTTGTGAATCACATTATATTAAAAATCACCTATTATCTTATGGTTTAATATAAAATGTATTACTGTTGATCTCTGTATATATTATTTATATAGCTATAGATGAATCCATAATTCATAAAGAAAAGTAGTCTTAGTCAATATCAATAACTAAAACTTTTGTACAATTCCTAAAAAGTAATATATATTTATGAATTATATTACAGATATGTATTTAAATAAAATATCCCCCAAATATGTTATTCATCTCAAGTTCAACTGCATATCACATATAAATAAAGAATGGATTTTAAGTACAAGTTCTCTACACAATAATCTTACTACAGTCATAGAATAGAAAAAACCAGCACAACTACATTTTACAACTCTGGGGCACACTTACACAGCAACCCTGGACAAATACCACATGAAAAATTGAACAGAGATGGTCAGTAATTGTTTTCTAAAGGATAAAGCAGAATAACATCCTCTAGTTTAACCTCTGGAGCTACTAGTTTCCCTTCTTTCCATCACTGACTGCTTATTTCTCCTTATCTAATTGCCCATTTTCTCTGGTCTTTAATAAGATTCCACTGTTTCTGGCAAAGCATTTGTGCTAATAATTTCCGGCTCAAGGTCTCTCTATAGCTGCATATGAATGATGACTTGTTTCTTTGCTAAGAGCTCATTTGCTGGATTGTAATTTTGGTTCAAGAGGAATTAACATTTTGTAAAACAGATGGTGGATAATAATTCATCACACCTTGAAAGTTTCGCTGCTGCTGCTGCTGCTGGAAGGAAAGCCAGGTTCATTTGACAGGTGTTCCATTGCCACTTACTATTGTTGAAGGTGATAGAAAACTTCCCTCTCCCGCATGCCTTGAAGTTTTTGCAAAATTTGTAATACCCAAAAGGCCCTCTGGGTTGGGGACAGCATGTTCCTGTAGGGCAAGTCTTTCTGTGTAAATACCAAAAAAAAAAAAAAAAAAAAAGGGGCAATCTCTGGTCTTGTTCATCACTTCTGTAGTGAGAGAGAAAATTACATAATTTTTACTAACTTTAAAAATACTTTCCTTGCCAAATCAAACCCAGGGCTTAAAACATTTCTAAAGCACCTATTCTGACTCAACAACTAAGAATAAGGCTGAAAATTTTATTTTTAAAAAGATCAACTAGCTTCCACAGCTAGACAGTTGTTTACAAATTCAAATCTTCAAAGGAATTACACTACGATGTTCTAAGCAGATTCAGGGCATGTTGACCTTCCACCTCAAAGCTAACTTTTGAGGATCTCCTCTCTTCCGGGCATTCTGAACTGCACATAATGAAGAGGCAAATCTAGGAGGAACATTCCCTCCAGAATGATGCAGAAAAGGTGACAAGCTGAAAGGTTCCAGCATTATCATGGCAGAAGCTGAACACTACTTTCAAGTTTATTTGTTGGTTTTTTTTTTAAGTTTTTATTTTTACTTTATTTTACTTTATAATACTGTATTGGTTTTGCCATACATTGACATGAATCCACCACGGGTGTACATGCAATCCCAAACATGAACCCCCCTCCCACATCCCTCCCCACAACATCCCTCTGGGTCATCCCCGTGCACCAGCCCCAAGCATGCTGTATCCTGCATCGGACATAGACTGGTGATTTGATTCTTACATGATAGTATACTTGTTTCAATGCCATTCTCCCAAATCATCCCACCCTCTCCCTCTCCCTCTGAGTCCAAAAGTCCGCTATACACATCTGTGTCTTTTTTGCTGTCTTGCACACAGGGTCATCATTGCCATCTTTCTAAATTCCATATATATGTGTTAGTATACTGTATCGGTGTTTTTCTTTCTGGCTTACTTCACTCTGTATAATCGGCTCCAGTTTCATTCAAGTTTATTTGTTTTTATCCCTAAAAAGTCCTTCCCATTCTGATTTTGGAACTCAACTGTAAAGATTAAGAAGTGAATCTCACAGATGTAAAAAGCAAACTCTAAGAATGCAAACCATACCCTCTAATAACATAGACAAGAACAAAATTCTGGAAGCAAATAAAGGAGCATCTGTGGCAAAAATACAGGTTTTGATCCTCTAACTCCCCTTCTCCAGTGGGTAATTCGGAGGGGTATTCTACATTGTACTCCAGAGCTTGCCAATATGATCACATCCCAGTGCTAAATTGACTGACTTGCTCTATATTTGTTTCCTTCTCTTGCTTATCTCATGTCTCCATTCCCTTCTCAACCCTTCCTTGGATTATCTCCAAAGAAACTACTTTCACACAAATCCTTGTCTCAGTGCCTGCTTCTAAGAAAACCCAACCTAAAAGGATGTGTATGCCCATGAGTTCCTCTGAAATATTTGCAGCTATTGGTGGAATAATAATAGATAATAGATGCAAATAAGATTAGAGTTAAAATAAATAGCTATTAATAATAATGATTATTATTACAATTATTACTATAAAATTATTATTATTATAATTATTACAATCACTATATTATTCCCTCTGAGAGTACCCTATTTCTCTCTTTTCTACAGTGGTAGTCAGTAAAGAATAAGAAGCAGTATAAAACAGTCCGAGAATGTAAAAGACCTCTAGTCCTCCTGAAAAGGGGCTGCTTAGTTATAGATGGAGCTCAACTTCATTCACACTATGTAGTAGTTTTCTAGGGCTACAATAACAATAACCACAAATTTGGTGGCCTAAAACAATAGAAATTTCTTTGCTCACAATTCTGATTCATGGATGCCTAAGAATCTGCTCCCTCTAAAGACCCTAGGAAAGGAGCCTTCCTTGCCCCTCCTAGTTTCTCCCAGAAATCCTGCAAGCCTTCCTTGGGTTGCAACTGTTTCGCTCCAATCTCTGCCTTGGTCTTCACAGGGAGTTCTTCCTTGTGTGCCTCTCTGCCTATTCACATGTCCTCTTAGAAGGACACCACTCATTGGATTTAGCACCCTTTCCCTGCCCCAGTCCAGTATGATCTCAGCTTAACTTGACTACATCTACAGTGACCCTATATCCAAATAAGATCGCTTTTAGATACAGGAGGTGTGGATTTGAAACTATTTCTTGGGGGATACAGTTCAACCCACACCATGCCATATCTACCAGTTTAACAGAACAATCAGGTCAGAAAAGTCTCTACTCAGAAAAATCAGTTGTCAGAAATCCAGAAGTCCAATATGCAGATCAAGCCTAACACAGGCACGTTAAAACATGCATGTGAGTTTAAAGAATAATGTCTTCAGCATCTCTGAGATTTCCAAGATATGATGTAGGTCCTGTACTCATTGAAAGTGAAAGCGAAAGTTGCTCAATCATGTCCGACTCTGTGACCCCATAGACTATACAGTCCATGGAATTCTCCAGGACAGAATACTGGAATGTGTAGCCTTTCCATTCTCCAGGGGATCTTCCCAACTCAGGGATTGAACCCAGGTCTTCTGCATTGCAGGTGGATTCTTTACCAGCTGAGCCACAAGGGAAACCCAAGAATACTGGAGTGAGTAGCCTATCCCTTCTCCAGCAGATCTTCCTGACCCAGGAATTGAACCGGGGTCTCCTGCATTGGTCTCCACCAGGACTTCCCTTGTGGCTCAGATGGCAAAGTGTCTGTTTACAATGCAGCAGACCCGGGTTCGATCCCTGGGTTGGGAAGATCCCCTGGAGAAGGAAATGGCAATCCACTCCAGGACTATTGCCTGGAAAATCCCATGGACAGAGGAGCCTGGTAGGCTACAGTCCATGGGATCGCAAGGAGTCAGACATGACTGAGCGACTTCGCTCACTCACTCCTGCATTGCAGGCAGATTCCTTATCAACAGAACTATCAGGGAAGCCCTTCTGTACTCATTCATGTATACCAAATATGGTAATGGTGATGATGATGATGAAAATAGTGATGGTAGTGATGATAATTCTAAAAATCTACTCCAGTCAGGAATATAGGCTTCGGCATAAATAGAATATACAGAAAAGTTCATGACCAATTCTTTATACTTACACCTGTGGTCTTATTTTACTTTCTAGGCTGGTTAGAGTCCATAGTATATCTATTTGCTTTGAGAATTGATTGGCTGCCTTGAATCTCTAATCTTCTCTCTCCTAAAAGTAGTGAAAGTAATTTTGACATGACAGTGTCTTCTGTAACGGAGTGAGAGTCAAAAGAAGCAGTTCAGCAACCCCTCATAGTCCCTAAAAGCTGAAACATGTTTCCGTCACTCTGAGAGATGCAAGTGGCCAAGAAGAAAGCATCCCATGACCTTTTCACCATAAGTCCCCTGAACTGTGGGTATCCCTTTCCTCATCGTTACAAGCACATCCTTACAAGTACATCTGGTTTCCAAGTGAAATACTCCCAGGTTCTTGAGTAATTCACAAACCAGTCATGGCATTTGAGTCAGATAACTGTATGTTCAGCTTTTTTGATGCAATTTCTCTTTTGATTACTAATGAGAAGGCATTGAAAAGGAAAGGGAAGGTTATTGAACAACCAGAGCAAAATGTTCATCACTAATTGTCTGAAAGCCTGATGAGCTAGCATCCTGATTAGCACAGGCCTGGAAAAAGCACAGAGTAAAAACTGGACATTTATTCTTCAGTTAGAGAGCTGAATAATTACTGCCTCCCAGATACCCTGGGGAGCAGCACTTCAACTTTATCACTCCTTGAGCAGAAAAGTAATTTAAAAGACGAAGAAGTGCCCATTTAGGGTCTAGGAACAGAGCCTCAAATGCTCCAGTGTGGAAGGCGCTTCTGACTTTTTTTTTTTTTTTTTTTTGCTTTTGCTTTTATCGCTTAATCAAATTAGTCTCCTGCTGAGGTAAAAACAAAAAGAGCAGTTCACAAAATTATATATGCAATGTTATCTCAATTATTGTTAAATGTGCACAGTATTTTTAGAAGAGAAGAAAACACAACAAACACTCACTGTGGTAAATCTTTGAGGATGCCATTATGAGTATTTTATCACTTTCTTTTCAATCCTTTTGTGTTTTCCATGTTTTCTACAGTGAGCATACATTTTAGTATTTTATCAGTAATGGTTTGTTGACTACCTATAATGTACATGACACTATGCCAAGAAAATTGCATATATTATTTCATTTTATTCTACAGAAAGGGGCAAAGAAGAACCTATGTAGGAAGTATTAGCACCATTAGATAACTTGCCAAGGATCACTTTCCTGGCATATGGTAGAGTTGGGATTCAAAACCAAGTCTACACAATTTAATTCTGCCCCCCATGGACAAGTTTCACAATCAGAGAAAAGGGGCTATTCTAAAAACAGTATCTGCTAAAACAAAATTCAGCTGCATAAATTTTAAAGATCTTCTTGGCTTTATTCAACGATTCATGAATTGGGCAGTATCCAGTCTAGCAGACAAAAAGGAGCTCAGAAGAGCTGTATAAAATAAAAGACTTTAATAGGCAGAAAGGAGCAGATCTAAGGAAGTTATACAAGGCAAAAAAGAGGATTGGTCACAGCAAGCTAACTTTCCTTTAGGGGACAGGGGACTATCAGACTGCTTACCTAACCAGTGCCGATCATGCAATTCCTGATTGACAGGTTTAAGATTCCATTTCTGGGAGAGCTGAAGCTATAATTAAGTCTAGGTTTGGTGATGTGGGGCTTAGCATAAGCGACTCCATTTGGGGGCCCCTTGTGTTCTTTTTTCATAGTATCTGAGACAGTAAAAAGAGTGGAATCAACCTGTGTAAAGCAAGCTTCCTAAAATGCAAACTAAACAATATACCTAGAGAGGATAAAAATCTGTAAAAATAATTTTTTCATTTTTTAACAAATATTTATTCAGCTCCTCGGGTCTTAGTCGCAGCGCTCAGGATCTTAGATCTTTCGCTGTGGCATACAAACTCTTAGCTGTGGCATCTAGGATCTAGTTCATTGACCAGGGTTTGAACCCTGGCCCCTGCACTGGGAGTGTGGAGTCTTAACCACTGGACCACCAGGGAAATCCCTATCTCAGTTTTACTCAAGGTCAATTGCCAGATATTCAGTGGTCTTACAGTATGAAGATGCATATTTGCCATCCACACACTTGATATAGTACCTGGAAATCAGTAGTCATCCCAGGTAGATTCTGCAAGCACTTACTAAATAATAGCTGTCAATATTTGAAAGCACTACTTGCCTGATTATTCAACATTTCAATTCAAGTCAGTACTAAAAATAGATAAAGTTTTCTACCACCAATCAGTTTTGTGAAAGATAAATAGAGAAGTCTTTGATGCCTGGGAAGGCTGTTATAAGAGAATAACATTTGTTAGTGAAACAGAGAACATGTTGGTGAGAACTGAAATGAAAACCACTGCTCAGTATATTAGGAATAGATATGCGGATGTATTAAGCAAAGTCCAACATGTCCTAGGGTATCAAGAGTAACCTCATGGTCTCTTGGTTCTTATAGCAAGAAAGATATAAAATAACCTATATTTCTTCTAAGGTTCCCATGAGGAATATCTTGACTGTCCCATTCCCGTCGGCCAGGCATTCTAAACCCCTACTGACCTAGAGCAGATTAAAAATTATAGCACATAGATGAAATTTATGTGACAGCCTCATGAATCATTTTTCTCACCTCAGTGACCTTCGTCCTCCGAATGCCATTTTTTGTAAAGTGTATCAACACTAGAGAATTTAACAGGTTGTCTTCATTTTGCTTATTTCTCCAAAATCCTGCTCTACAAACTTTTTGGCCTTTCAGCTACAGAAATTATTTCTCAGGGATACATAAAAGTGTCAATGTTACCAGGCAGTCTGATGATGCATGGCATACTTCTTGCTAGAGCAAAGGCGATGGAGAAGGTATTGCTTTGAATCAAATACTGACACGGGGCCAAAAACTGTGGCATGTAATACATTCTCCGATGGAATAGGTTACAAATGTGTGGGGAGTTCTGACGATGCATGCATGAGATGTATACCGCATGTCAGGAAGGCCAATTTGAACTTTAAGATGAGAATCTGAAGAACCTCTCAGAACTGTACTCATGTTAGCTAAATTGGGATTTTTAATTAAAATGCATTGCATATATGTTTGAGGCACTTAGGGGCAGCAATGAGGGAACATGTTTCTCCTCCATTTGGCTAATTTCTGTTTATCCGTCAGATCTCAACTCAGCAATGACCGTCTTCAAGAAGCTCTTGGCGATCCCCATCGCATCCTCAACATCAGCACCCACAACTGCTACCACAACCGTACTATTTCCTTTGCCACTTAACAACCACCGCCACCACCGCTACAGCCCGATCTAAGCCTGCGCACATCTCTGAATGCGGCTATATCACACTACATTTGTTTGGTACTGGCTATTCTCTCACTGGACTTCTCAGGCGTGGCTCAGGGGTAAAGAACCCACTTGCCAATGCAGGAATCCCTGGGTCAGGAAGATCCTCTTGAGAAGGAAATGGCAACCCACTCCAGTATTCTTGTCTAGGAAATCCCATGGAGAGAGGAGCCTGGCAGACTACAGTCCATGGGGTCACAAAAGAGTCAGACACAACTTAGCAACTAAACAACAACATTCTCTCACTAGCCTTATTTTTTGGTGTCAGGGACTGCTTTTCTTATCTTGCCCCCCACCCTAGTGCCTGATAAAGAGCCTACTTAGAGTAGGTCTTCAACAAATGTCTGCTGGATGAAAAAGATAAAAACAGAAATACTGTAAAGAAATGCTTGCAATATGGAGTGTCTTCTTTTTAACAAATTATAGCCAGATTCTTGCAGTGCAAGAATTACCTAGGAACTTCATTACTTCTTTCCAGCCACTAAGGATCACTAAAGAAGCAATTTACTGAATGATACTCTAGTGACCAGAAAGAGGTAATGTGGCTAATTCTGAAAGAAGTTTTTCATGCAGAGTTTGCCCACAGGAAAAATATGGCTAAATGCTTTTTAAGACCACAGATTGGTGAGCACTAAATTAACTCAGCAGTCTATGTCTCTGCTGACTGCCTGAGAAGTTCATATACGGTAGGTGTCACCTGTTGGAAGACAGTTTTGAAAATCTGTTGAAAAAAAAAATCCCACTCTTCCGTTACCTTTGTGGCTTAGCTGGATTTCTATACATGGAAATTCAGGCTGGACTCTAACAAGGGTTTTTTAATTGCTCACAAATGACCCTTGAACAATAAAGGAAAAAAAAATCTAAAGTTATTTTGTTCATTTCTAAAGATTGTCCCTTTTCTTTGTGAGACTTGCATATATTTTAAAGACAAAGGAGGAAACAGGAAAAAGAGCGGAAGTTATGCAGAGAAATAGGGAGAGGTAAAACTTTAAAAATGTATGTGTGTGTGTGCACACGCGCTCATGTACAAGCCCAACATCGCATCAGCTATTACTCCCCAAAACCACAAGTTTGGAATCTACTCATTTGCTCTGCTTCTAACTCTACCACTAACAATGTGACATTAAGCACGTTAATTTTACTCCTGTTCCTTTTCTGTAAGTCTGGGGCACAGTGTTGTTTATCCAAAGGTTCCTTCATGTTCTACGATTTTATAGGCTTCTACAAATAAGCATTGAGTATTCTGTTTTCTCAGCTCTCTGCCTCCCTTTATTAGAAAGCCAAAGGTCCAGGTGAAGAAAAGTACTGCCAGTGAGCACCTAGCCAGGGATCTCAGAGGTTGCTGTTTAATATTTTTTAACTCACAGTGAAAGAAAAGTTGCTTTATTCTGCTGCCAACTTGAGGAGTTATAGGCACCATAAATAGGTTTGAATTTTAAGTCCTTTATCAATCAAATTCCCCCAGGGTTTAGTGCTGATCTCATTCCAATAATTCAATACCTTCCCACAAAAAGAAAATACGAAAGACCAAAGACAAGAGTTACGTGGTCCTCCAGACCGTCACTGTCACCTATCCCTTTAGTCAGTGTGCTCCCAGAGAAAAGACACATGTAGGGCAGGAAATACAGAAATACATGGAATAGCAAAATATAAATAAGTTCACACATCTATTCATTTACTATCCAGCATTCACCAGGGAGGAGAGTTGAACCAGTTTTCACTCCAGCCCTTTTCTCAAATCAGAGAACAAACGTGAAGAAAGAGAGGAGGGGAAATGCGGCAGAGAAGAAAAGCAAAAGTTGATCTTAATTATGTGCACCACATATGATCTTGCATTTGTATTTCATTTATTTACTTTGTTGTTGCTTTTCTACTGGGTTGGCTGAAAAGTCCATTCAAGTTTTTCCCTTGAAAGTCAGCCCCTTGGAACAGGACTGAGCATTACTTTCCCACCTGGCTATACCCTTGTAACCCTTAGATGCGCTTCCCTGGTGGCTCAGACGGTAAAGAATCTGGCTGCAATGCAGGAGACCCAGGGTCAATCCCTGGGTTAGGAAGATGCCCTAAAGAAGGAAATGGCCATCCACTCCGGTATGCTTGCCTGGAGAACTCCACGGACAGAAGAGCCTGCCCGGCTATATAGCCCATGGAGTTGCAAAGAGTTGGACATGACTGAGCAACTAACGCATGTCACATACCCTTATGTATGTGATCCTTCAAAGCTTATTTTCTACAAGATATTAAATAACTTGAAACTCCTAACTGTTGAGCTTTTCATACACTCAGTACACCCATTTATAATATTATCAATAGTAGGTTAGAAGTAATGAACTTAGGAAAATATCTACCAGGGATGCGAGACAATAAATTCTCCTATTGGTTATGTGTATTATTCTCTATAACGATGTTTTTATAATGGAAAAACATAAATACATCTCTCGTAATAATAGAGCTTTAAAGCTTTCAGTCTCTCAAAAGAGGGGATGTTTTTCATCCCTATTTCCCAATATGAGCAAAGGATTCCCTGAGGCACATGAAATTAACCCAGCAATAAACTAGTGATGTGCAAGTATAACAGCTCTCTGAATAAAAAAGCCCTGATTTGTAGTATTTGTGACAGGATGTAATTTCTATGATAAAAATATTCCTACCATGGCAAGTTAAAGCTACCAAAGTTTTAACAACTTGCAAATACTTGATTACTGGAAAATCAATTCTGAGAGCCAGTGCGAGTCAATATAAGTCAGTTCCAGCTCACCAGCATCACATAAAAATAAAATTTAAGATTTCCTTTCAGAAAGTAAACTCATCTATTTAAATAACTTGAATAAGTCAATCAGACTCTACAGTTTCCTCCTTCTAGATTTTCAAATTCTGATTTCCCAAAAAATGTCACCAAAATACCCTGTCAAAGAGCAATGCTGAGTTTATTGCTTATTAAGGTATAGGAGGGGCTTCCCAGATGGCTCAGTGGTAAAGAATCCGCCTGCCAGTGCAGGAGATGTGGGTTTGATCCTTGGGTCAGAATGATGCCCTGGAGGAGGAAATGGCAACTCGCTTCAGTATTCTTGCCTGGGAAATCCCATGGACAGAGGAGACGGGTGGGCTACAGTCCGTGGGTGGCAAAGAGTTGGACATGACTAAGCACTCTGGTGGCTCAGACAGTAAAGCGTCTGTCTACAATGCGGGAGACCTAGGTTCGATCCCTGGGTCGGGAATCCACTCCAGTACTATTGCCTGGAAAATCCCATGGACAGAGGAGCCTGATAGGTTACAGTTCATGGGGTCGCAAAGAGTCGGACACGACTGAGCGACTTCACTTTCATTTTTCATTTACAAGGTATAGGAGATCACCTCCTTGAAAGATTCTTGGTAGCATTTCAGAGGGAAGAGAGCAAGGGTAAGCTGTTTAAAAGGTTTTTAGGATGTTTTTAGCTGTTTAAAAGGTTTTAAAAGGTTTCTGGTTTAGGCAGGTATTTTTTTCTTTTATAAAGGCAGGAGAGGGGGAGTTTGATTAGGATAGATCAAGTTTTTGACATAATAGTTTAGGACTGGTGAACACAGCAAGGCAAGGGTTTCAAGTGAATCTTGAAGAGAAAAACATGGCTCAGACCGTAAATAATCTGCCTGCAATGCGGGAGACCTGGGTTCAATCCCTGGGTCGGGAAGATCCCCTGCAGAAGGAATGGCTACCCACTCCAGTATTCTTGCCTGTGATATCCAATGGACAGAGGAGCTTGGCGGGCTACAGCCCATGGGTCACAAAGAGCTGGACACAACTGAGCGACTAACACTTTCACACACGCATCATCCTGAAAAGGAATATTTATTCTGATGAGGGTATACTGAGGAGTCTAGTGTTTAGATTCGTGGGTTTGGGGAATGTTTCTGAAAAAAATAAAATGACTTGCAACTTTCTCTTTCTGGGCAAGAATTTCATAGAATCTTAAAAATCATCGTAATAAAGTCTGTCAAATAGTAAAGTTACTTTGATGAACACAGTCAAATAATAATGTTCTCCCTGGTTATACCAGATTTTGACTGCCAGAACCAAAGGTCCATGAACCTGGAGGCTTCTCTATATGCAAATTAGTGATTTTCCTGTCAAGATTAGGAAGGGGCCATTGATTTTTTATGCCCACATCATGGGGATATACAGAGTTGATGAATACTTTGAAGACACCCACAGAAGCCTGACAAGTATTCTGGAGCTTCAAAATGTAGGAAGAATATCAGGGTGCAAGAAAGTTAAGCATTTTCCAGTCTGGACATGGAACAACAGACTGGTTCCAAATAGGAAAAGGAGTACATCAAGGCTGTATATTGTCACCCTGCTTATTTAACTTATATGCAGAGTACATCATGAGAAACGCTGGGCTGGAGGAAGCACGAGCTGGAATCAAGATTGCCAGGAGAAATATCAATAACCTCAGATACGCAGATGACACCACCCTTATGGCAGAAAGTGAAGAGGAACTAAAAAGCCTCTTGATGAAAGTGAAAGTGGAGAGGGGAAAAGTTGGCCTAAAGCTCAACATTCAGAAAACGAAGATCATGGCATCCTGTCCCATCACTTCATGGGAAATAGAAGGGAAAACAGTGGAAACAGTGTCAGACTTTATTTTGGGGGGCTCCAAAATCACTGCAGATGGTGATTGCAGCCATGAAATTAAAAGACGCCTACTCCTTGGAAGAAAAGTTATGACCAACCTAGATAGTATACTCAAAGCAGAGACGTTACTTTGCCAACTAAGGTCCATCTAGTCAAGGCTATGGTTTTTCCTGTGGTCATGTATGGATGTGAGAGTTGGACTGTGAAGAAGGCTGAGCGCCGAAGAATTGATGCTTTTGAACTGTGATGTTGGAGAAGACTCTTGAGAGTCCCTTGGACTGCAAGGAGATCCAACCAATCCATTCTGAAGGAGATCAACCCTGGGATTTCTTTGGAAGGAAATGATGCTAAAGCTGAAACTCCAGTACTTTGGCCACCTCGTGCAAAGAGTTGACTCATTGGGAAAGACTCTGATGCTGGGAGGGATTGGGGGCAGGAGAAGAAGGGGAAGACCGAGGATGAGATGGCTGGATGGCATCACTGACTCGATAGGCGTGAGTCTGAGTGAACTCCTGGAGTTGGTGATGGACAGGGAGGCCTGGCATGCTGCAATTCATGGGGTCGCAAAGAGTCAGACACGACTGAGTGACTGAACCGAACTGAACTGAACTGTAATCAGAGAATTCACAGGTAGTCTTTCCACAGAAATGTTGCAAAATATCTACCACAGCCCTTTCTCTTCTTTGTGATACATACTAATCTCCTTTAAAATACAGATTTCTCAACATAGAGTCCCACTAACACATTGTCTCTGACATTTTAGTGTGAATGAATTATTTTATTCATTGGTTCAGTCCCTCAATCATTCAATCCAAAAATAAAGTGCCTATTAGCTTTCAAGTATGCTATCACCAAGATGGACATAGTTTTTATAAATATATTTGATTAAAGGGGAAAAATAAGGGATAGTATTGACATTGGTTACAAAATCTCCGTGGCTCCTGAACTTTCCATTTTAAAATTTCATAACAGGCATGAAAGAGGCAACAATATATCAGCCTTGTAACTAAAGTCTCTTTAGTTGTGTCTGACTCTTTGTGATCCTATGGACTACAGCCTGCCAGGCTTCTCCATCAATAGGATTCTCCAGGCAAGAATACTAGAGTGGGTTGCAATTTCCTCTTCCAGGGGATCTTCCCAACCCAGGGATCAAACGCACATCTCTTATGTCTCCTGAATTGGCACGTGGGTTCTTTACCAACTAGGCCACCGGGGAAGCCCAGCCTGCCCTTAAGGGATCT
Source organism: Ovis canadensis (assembly GCF_042477335.2). NCBI lineage: Eukaryota > Metazoa > Chordata > Mammalia > Artiodactyla > Bovidae > Ovis > Ovis canadensis. Next base: position 61,633,622 of record NC_091262.1, on the reverse strand, counting down.
CGTAAACTTACTTCCAGTTTCCCAGGTGACACTAGTGGTAAAGAATCTGCCTGCCATTGCAGGAGATGCAAGAGATGCAGATTCAATACCTGAGTTGGGGAGATCCCACGGAGTAGGAAATGGCAACCCATTCCAGTATTCTCGCCTGAAGAATCCCATGGACAGAGGAGGCTGGCAGTCTACAGTCCACGGGGTCATAAAGAGTCAGACACGACTGAGCAACTGAACTACCACCACCATACTTACTTCAGTACAGAATACTGCCTTATTCATTAGCCTAAAATGCATAAAGTCTAGGTATATTGTTAACATGAAAAGATATAGGAATATTATCATCCCTATCATGTTTTATGGGCACCCTCCAATACTTTGGCCACCTGATGCGAAAAGCTGACTCATTTGAAAAGACCCTGATGCTGGGAAAGATTGAGGGCAGGAGGAGAAAGGGACGACAGAGGATGAAATGGTTGGACGGCATCACCGACTCAATGGACATGGGTTTGGGTGGACTCCAGGAGTTGGCGATGGACAGGGAGGCCTGGTGTGCTGTGGTTCATGGGGTCGCAAAGAGTCGGACATGACTGAGCGACTGAACTGAACTGACAGAAACAGTGAAAGTGATTTCAAAAATTTCTGTAAGAAGAGGCATAAAATTATGATATCAATGAAAATATTATTATTAATTTTTCACCAAAGGTGCCTCCTTTTCCCATTTTTCTGATAAAATCAAGTCACTATTTATTCCACTTTTCCCTTTATTAATTTGAGGCACCTTCCATTTACCTACCTGCTCTCATAATTAGATGCATGTCAGTCTCTGCTGATAATTGAAATAAAATACTGAGTGTTTCCCCTCATAAATATACTCCTTCTGAATAAAATTATACTTTTTTTAGATTACTTCATGTTCCCTCTTTGTGCCCCATGAGACACTGGGAATACTTTTACTCTGCCGCCTCCAGCCCAATTCTTGCTTTTGTGAGATAGTTTGCTACATTTTTATGCTTTTTTTGTTCTAGACTATTATTAGACTTTTCTTGTAGTAGATGCCTTCCATTTCAAGAGTCTAGATTCAGCTCCTAACATTATACACTTCCAGGCAACTTATAATTTTCTATTCAATGGATAATTTAAATTGATTCTCCCTGCTTTCTTTCTTTATCCTCCCTTATCTTACTTTCTGATATGGTTCATTTCTTGTTTAATTGGAGTCTTTTACCAAGTAGTCTTCTGAGATGGAATACACAAGGGATAACTGAAGCTCCTTATACAAAACTCAAACTTATTTATTAATAGTGGGCATATCATACCTGATTAAATGAGATTTATTTTCAGATATGACACTACAGATATAGATTCAGGTGCATAATTTGTCCAGTTATATTCTGGTGAAAAGGAGAATAGATTTTTACTGAAGCTCTATAAATAATATTATTGCTATTAAAGAGAGAACACTAAATAGAAGCATTTCTTACTTCTAAAGGGTCAATTTTATATATATATATACATATATATATATATATATGAAACAATGAAACATTAAAAATTCAAACTATATTTCAAACAAATAACCACAATTTAATTTCCTTGTCAGTTTGTCTAGTCCCACACTTTTATTCCACTGGATCCAAGGCCAAATAATCTTCTTTCATCATAATATCTGCTTCAAGACTGGAAAAAGTCCTGTAATTCCTAACAGCCCACTGGTAAAATCTGAAAGTCCCCTAAGCATTGTAGACCTTAGAAGTACATATTCAAGTATCTGTTCTTTAAAGTGTCAATATAGTATGTGATAGAGTCCATCACCCATGAGACTCTACAACTGTCCCTCTTTGTTGAGGACTTATACTAGTCTGTAGTAAATAGGAAAGTCTTTAGACAAACATCCAAGGGGAGCTGAAACTTGTTCAATAATGAAACTGAATGACTGGTCAACAATGTAGGGACTAATAGTATCAGAATGGAGGAAAATAATATTCTCTAATGAAGTATAGTACATAACCATTTCATAAGGGTTTGATCATTGTTTTTCCTGCAAATAGAAATGATGAGAGCACCAATAAATCTCAAGGGCTTTCTCACAAAGTGCACAATTTCTGAAATATTTATCTTAATAATATTTTACCTATACAAACTTAACAAGGGAAGAGTCAGCATGTGTTCTGATTTAACAATTACTCCATATAGTTTTTACAGTCATGTTAAATTAATTGTGAAATATGGAACATACTAAACACTCATAATTATTTCTAGCATTCTTAGAGGTATAAAGGTAAGGTACAAATATAAGGTAAAATAATACATCTTTTTTATCTTCCAGGGCCCTCTGTTAATTCTCAAATAGTTTTAGATGTAAAAGACATACTGATTTATTTTTCTAATTTTAGGGTCTAAGTCAAAAGAGTTATTAGAAGAGCTTTGAAGACTTAATTAAGATAACATTATGGATACTGTGAACTAGTACCTGCCTATCTATTTAATCGAAGTGTCAATAAGGTATTTTAAAATAACATCAAGTAGGGTATATTGGGCTTCCTTGGTGGTTCAGCAGTAAAGAATCCTGCAGGAGACTTGCAGGAGACATGGGTTCAATCCCTGGGTCGGGAAGATCCCCTGGAGAAGGAAATAGCAACCCGCTCCAGTATTCTTGCCTGGAGAATCCCATGGATGAAGGATTCTGGCAGGCTACAGTCCATGGAATCATAAAAGATCAGACTGAGAGGCTAAACAATAAACAGAATGACATGATTATAAGGAGTTTTGATTCTTTCACAAGTGAAGGATCTTTGTTCATTATTTTTACTTTTTAAAAAATAATTAAGGACATTACTAAAAAAACAAAGTCAATACAGAACAGAAAAAAATATTCTGATGAGATACAGAGCCTCTATTATTTGAATAGATTTGACAGGGGATACACAAAAACATTTTTCAATCTCTTGTTAAGATTAATTTATTATTTTAATAGAAAGCTAAATTCTAATTTTTCATTAATATATTTGAAAGTAAAAGATTCACAAGCCCCTTTTCATTCCTTCAATTATCCCATAACCAAATTCTTCAAAATTGAACAAATTTGCCAAAAATTTAATACATCATAGCTTCTTTTCAGACTAAACTATTATAATTCAAGGCAAATAAAATCACTTTCCTCAAATTCTCAACAACTTGCTCTACATACTCAGATTTTTGTCCTTCGCTGTGCTCTCTTGAGAATATTCTGGGACAAACACGCACCCTTTAATGTGGAATTAAATCGCTCTCCTTTTTTTCTTGAAAAAACAAAAGTACATATACAGTTTCATTTTTCTCACACTGCGGCTCCTACTATACTTTCAAGCATCCATATTAATTATCGCTTTTAACTAAAATAACTTCTACTTCACAGAGCAAACTGGAAGATAGAAAACTGAGAAATGTATCATACTTGAGAATTTTATCAGTCGTACAAAACTCATGAGTACTAATTACAAAACTTTTTCCACATACACACTTCCTTTACACTGTCATAAGTAACAAAAATAGAACATTCATTAACAGGAATACTCCTAAGATGTAGCAACACTACAGTGTATCAAAGTCAGATGCAAAAGTATATGAACTTGAAATTATGCTTAGGAATCCACGTTTCAGTCTCAATAGTACTTATAAATTATCTGTGTGTCTATTGATTATCTTCTAAATAACAGGTTTTTTAAATTCCGAGATTTTAAGTTACCTACCGATCTTGGAAATGATGTTCAAACTGACACACTGCAAATATAATTATAGCTGTAAAAGTGTTTGTCAGAATTGTGAAAACAAATTTATAATTTTATAATCTTAAGCACTATGTATCTATAATATTAATTTATTTGGTTAATAATCCAGAGTAATGGGTTTAGGAAGTTTATATTAAACTAGTCTCCTCATGAGAAGACATATCCAAATTATGTTTTAAAAAATACACTGTATTATAATGAACACTGATAAATAAACATTTATTAAATCAGTATAATTCATCCAAAGATTCACTTTCATTATGTAAGCTTTGGTTCTTAATATGCTTCTAAGCTTGCAGTTTCTGTAAGAGAGATTTTTTCCCTCATATGCCCAGTGCATTTAAAGTGATAAAAGGTTAGTTATTTATTTTTCTATGAATTCTAGGAATATTCAATTTATATAAGCATTTGTTCATCTCTAAAAACCAATCAGAACACAGTTCCTCAAACTTACTATACAATGTAATCTAATTTATTAATATCTTCCAGAAGTAAGAAAATATTTCACATTCACACACAAGAGGTAAAGGTTTTTCTGAATTATAAACACACAGCTTTTAGCCCAGCTACACAACTTCAACTGCAGGTCAAAAGTAAACCCAGAAAGTCAAAAGTTCATCAGTCTAGATTTCAAGAGCCATTCATTACTCTTCCCAATGGTCACCAAGTATTTTTCAACTGATTTGAGCTCACAAGTAGGAAAACAGGAAAAGATCCCAATCGATCAAACCCCCACTCTTCAGAGACTAGATCTCCATCATCCATTGACAGAGATCACCAATGGTCAGGCCATAAAACCAAATTCCCAACCACTGCTGCCACCAATGCGGAACGACTTTACTGAGCATGAAGAATTGATGCTTTGAGTCCCTCAGACTGCAAGGAGAGCCAACCAGTCCATCCCAAAGGAAATCAGTCCTGAATATTCATTGGAACGACTGATGCTGAAGCTAAAACTCCAATACTTTGGCCACCTGATGCAAAGAACTGACTCATTTGAAAAGACCCTGATGCTGGAAAAGATTGAAGGCGGGAGGAGAAGGGGATGACAGAGGATGAGATGGTTGGATGACATCACCAATTCAATGGACATGAGTTTGAGTAAACTCCGGGAGTTGGTGAGGGACAGGGAGGCCTGGTGTGCTGCAGTCCATGGGGTTGCAAAGAGTCAGACATGACAGAGCCACTGAACTGACTGACTGACCATGCAGGAACTGGAAAAAGTAAAACCACAAAATCAAGAAAGAGAGAAATCTGAAGAAGCAGAGCATCTGCAAAAGCTAAACTTCTACTGCTGCTTGACATTTACTCCAGGGGACAAGAAAAGAATGCTTGAGCATAAGCATGTCCAGGTGACTTCAAAGAAGCAACCATTTCAGCCAAGTGCACTTGGGCATTTCAATGGAGAATCTCCAAAACTGTTACAAGCATCATTTTCAAAAAGGTAAAACCACAATTCTAATGCAATAGGAGCACTTGCCAATGTTTTTTAAACTCACTAAAAATAAGAGAAACAGTAAACTCTTTGAAAGAGGGGAGAGAGAGCAATTCGGTGAGGATTCAGGAAGGTAGGCAGAAAGAAAGAGACAAAAAGGAATGTAAAGATAAAATTGCTGAGTTAGATACAAAACTGCTTTATGGCTTACAGAGTCATAAACTATATCCCTTGGCAGGTGCCTGTTTCATGAAACAGAAATTATTTTCATCTCTACCAGATAAAATCTGCATATTAATTTCAGCCACTACAGACTTATAGAATATTTTAGTCAATAAAAAGTCAAGCCTAGCCCTGCACAGAGAAAGCACCCAATAATCCCTTTGTCATAGTCCAAGTTTGGGACCATTTTTTTCTAAGAATTCAAGAATTTCTACCATACCTCAATATATCCTTTTTTATGCACCCTACTGAAATCTGGGGAGCACTTTCAGAGTACAGACTTAGATTTAGATCTTTTTTCAAATCAGGGACAGTTAGCCCACGATGCTGTGTGCAGCCATTGGGAGGAGGGCATGAGGATGGAGATTGTTCTTAAAGTAAGCAGAAACGTGGGAAAATTGAACTGTTTGACTAGAAAGGATAAACCATGTCATATTTAGCTTGAAATAAGCAAAGTGCTCACGTCTAGACTCCCTTCTCCACCGCCAAATCTCAGGCTGGCATTAGAACCAAGTTGTCCTCTCTGAGTGATTTGTTCATTCACTCAGTGAACTTGTTTACCTGGGTTCTTTAGTTATTTTGTTATCCTTCAGAGGGTAGGATATTTATAGAATGGGTCAAGTCCAAAGCCACATTGAGTCAGAAGAGAACTTTTGGTAAAATGAGAGGAAAGTTAGAACTTAGGTTTCTACAAAATGAAGAGGCTGTTTGGATTTTTTGTTTGTTTGTTTGTTGCTTTTTTGCTTTTGATTTTTCTCATACCTGCTGCAAAAAAAATGAACCCAGGGGCTGCCTTGCAATCGGACCATCTCCTAAGGATGCCTTAAACCAGCACTTCTGTAGGCCTGAGACCAAATCGTTCTCCTCTCTGACTTTAGTAGTCTAACTTGGGTGTCTTTTCTTTCCTTTTTACCCACTGTGTACGTGAGTTTAGAAGACAGATACCAGTTAGGACTCTGGGCTATGTTTTAGGGGTTGTGGTTCTTAGCATGCTTGTTAAAGTTTACCTCAACCACTTAAGTCTGACTGCTGGATAAGAAAAACATTTTTGTGGCATATTGTGATACAGCTCAGCTCCCAAGGAAAGTAAATTTAAGTTTGGAATTAAACCTCCAGCTATTTACAATTTATCTGTACCTGAATTTATCTTTTACCTATCACCTTTGCAATCTGGGGCAGAGGTGGGAGACTGATTACTAATGATACTGTACTTAAGATAATGGGCCTGGCTTTATAGAGGTGGAGAATAACACATTCTTTAAGATTACATAAGGCAGCTCGAATGGCCCCAGAAGATTTTACTGCTTCAAAAGAAGAGACAAACTTAAAGCATTGTCAATATCATTAGAACCTTGCAATGGGTTTGAAGATTTTCCTGTTTTGTTCCTATTTGATATCCATAATTATTCAAAGATGCAATAAGAAAACAAACCTTACTAAATATTTAAACGGTAGCTTGAGTCTACTTCTTTTCCTTTACAAACAAAAAACACTGCTTGCTTTTACTTTGATTGACTTATAACTTTAATATCATTTCACTGTTTTATAAAAATACAAAAACATAAGGAAGGATATAAAAGTTATCCATAGTCTCTGCAACTAGAAGTAACCTCTGTTAGCATTTTGATGAATTCATACATATATGCATAAAACTAATGAGTTCAGTCATATCTATATATTCATTTTACTAAATGATTTAGACAATGTAGAGCTAGTTTTTAAGTAACACGAACTTTTTTCAAAACCCTATCTGAATTTATATTTTTTCTAATTACAAAATCCAAGAGTAACATAAGTTTTAGTTTAACATTCCTTTACTTCCCAATTCTTACCAGTACTGCCCAAGATTAAGTACCAAAAATTTTATCAAATTGTTTTTCATTCTGTCAGTTCAGTTCAGTCACTCAGTCATGTCCGACTCTTTGCGGCCCCGTGAATCGCAGCACACCAGGCCTCCCTGTCCACCACCAACTCCCAGAGTTCACTCAGACTCACATCCATCGAGTCAGTGATGCCATCCAGCCATCCCATCCTCGGTCGTCCCCTTCTCCTCCTGCCCTCAATCCCTCCCAGCATCAAAGTCTTTTCCAGTGAGTCAACTCTTCGCATGAGGTGGCCAAAGTACTGGAGTTTCAGCTTTAGCATCATTCCTTCCAAAGAAATCCCAGGGCTGATCTCCTTCAGAATGGATTGGTTGGATCTCCTTGCAGTCCAAGGGACTCTCAAGAGTCTTCTGCAACACCATAGTTCAAAAGCATCAATTCTTCAGTGCTCAGCCTTCTTTACAGTCCAACTCTCACATCCATACATGACCACAGGAGAAACCATAGCCTTGACTAGATGGACCTTAGTCGGCAAAGTAATGTCTCTGCTTTTGAGTATGCTATCTAGGTTGGTCACAACTTTTCTTCCAAGGAGTAAGCGTCTTTTAATTTCATGGCTGCAGTCACCATCTGCAGTGATTTGGGAGCCCCCCAAAATAAAGTCTGACACTGTTTCCACTGTTTCCCCATCTATTTCCCATGAAGTGATGGGACCAGATGCCATGATCTTCGTTTTCTGAATGTTGAGTTTTAAGCCAACTTTTTCACTCTCCACTTTCACTTTCATCAAGAGGCTTTTTAGTTCCTCTTCACTTTCTGCCATAAGGGTGGTGTCATCTGCATATTTCACTTTAAATTTTTATTCTTATATTTCATTTGAGTAACAATTTAAAATAATTACTTGGGCTTCACTCTATACATATATCTGACATTAGTGCTCTCATCATGGTCCTTTAGGACAATCTAATTTTCTTTAATTGATGTATAGTTGATTTCCAATGTTGGGCTAGTTTCTGGTATATAGCAAAGTGATTCAGTTATACATATACATATTTTTCCTATTCTTTTCCATTATGGTTTATTATAGGATACTAAATAGAGTTCTCTGTGCTATACAGTAGGATCTTGTGATTTATCTAATATTTTCTATATAGTAGTTTATATCTACTAATCCCAAACTCCTCATTTATCCCTTCCCACCCCTTTGGGCTTCCCTGGTGGCTCAGATGGTAAAGAATCTGCCTGCAATGTGAGAGACCCAGGTTAGATTCCTGGGTCAGGAAGATCCCCTGGAGAAGGGCATAGCAACCCACTCCAGTATTCTTGACTGGAGAATCCCATGGACAGAGGATCCGGGCGGGCTACAGTCCACGGGGTCGCAAAGAGTTGGACATGACTGAGCAACTAACACTCACACCACCCCTTTTCCCCTTTGGTGACCATAAATTTGTTTTTTATGTCTAAGAGTCTGTTTCTCTTTTGTCATTAAGTTCATCTGGGGGATTCCCTGGGGGTCCAGTGGTTAGGACTCCTTGCTTTCACTGCCGAGGGCATGGGTTTGATCCCTGGTCAGGGAACTAAGATCCCGCACACAGACAAAAAAGAAAAATTAAAAAAAGATTTTTGAGTCATATATAGGATAATCTATTTTATTTTCTTTTCCTTAGAAGTATCTCTCATTTTTCTAGATTGATAACTTTGTTTTTCTGCTGGAAATTCACATTTTCACCAGCATATACCTGATTTTTTTATCTTCCTTGAAACATTTTCCTCAATCCATACTGTCAGGTATTTTTTTCAGACCCAGAAACTTTTCCTTACACATCTTTGATTATACACTTATTTATACTTTCTATTCATTTAGTCTCATCTTCAAGGATGCCAATTATTCATACCTTCACCTTCCATTCCCCAAATCTATCATTTTTTCATTTTATTCTGCAGTATAAAATGGATTCTACATTAACTATCCCCAAAGTAGCTTTTAATTCTGCAGGGGAGTTTTAATTTTTATGGATTCTTTTCTTAACATTGGCATATCTTTATCCACTCTCCCTTCAAATACTCTTTCACAGATACCCTTCTCTTTGCCTTTTCATAACTCAAAGCAGGTATATTTTAAATTTCCTTCTTTTACTATGATGACCTTTCACACATGGTTTTTTTTTATACACCCAGTTTGTTCCAAAAGCAATTGAGAAGGTATCCCTCCCCTCTCCCCCAAGCATTTTATATATATATTTATTTGGGTTGTGCTGGTTCTTTCTTGATGCACAGACTACTCTCTGGTTGTGGTGCACGGGCTTCTCATTGCACTGGCTTCTCTTGTTGTGGAGCATGGACTCTAGGGTGCACAGGCTTCAGGAGTTGCAGCTCACAGGCACTAGAGTGCCAGCTCAGCAGCTGTGGCTCACGGGTTTAGTTATTCTACAGCATGTGAGATCTTCCCCTTCTGAGGAATCAAACCCATATCTCCATGTCTAGTTGGTCATCATGAAACATTAGAAACCTCTGTATATGTTTGGGGGGTTTAGGTTACTTTTTAGGAATCTGTTTAAGATGAAGGAGTATAAATAAGATAAAAATAATATCAAAAGTATGCATAATTCATATTTTAGTCTGTCCTGGGTAATTTTATCAAATGAAATGGATAGCTCTTTCTATTTCTATAGGCTGTTTCTTGTAATTTTTGCAATTAAAATAATGGCCAGTTCTACCAACACTGCACCAGAAGTTAGGGGCCAAGTCCCAGTGAGTGTGGGTGTCCTGAACATTTGAGACTGTCGGGACTCGTAGAATCTCTGCTTAGCGGGACAGTATACCTACCTTTGGGCTGTGACTGAGTAGTCCTTTGTGTGGTGAACAAGGTCACCAATAATGATCACAAAGGCGAACAGTGATAGGAAAAAAGTGTTGTGGATGAGTTCAGTTGTTCACCTCTCCCTGACACAGTGAGTTGCTAAGCAGTAGCTCAAACTTCTGTTTGAGACTTCCCTTAAATCTTAACCTTGATAGAATTTCCATCCTCTCCTCCAAGCATCCCCTGTCTAGTTTCATCATGAATATGGTAGATGAAGGAAACAAATTTTCTGAAATTAATATAGACAGAATATTTTGTATTTCTTACTATGCTTCTTACTTATGCACAAGTGCATGAGTAAAAAGCAGAAGTTCTAAATAGAGATTCCAAGGGATTGATGAGCTGTTTACTTTCTCATGTCATCAATTATCATGGCCAATAAATCAATTGCACTGATTGGCTCCCTACAGCACTGTGTAGGATGCATTTCTTCATCCATTTACTGTTACTCTTTAATGATCATTATCTGGCCCGGTTCCAGTACCCAGTGAATCGGCAATGCTTCAAAAGTCAACTAGACTAAAATCTTTCTGCTTCTGTATTTTTTAAGTATCAGTGCATTCACTTAACTAACATCACTACCTTGTCTAACTTTTATTTTAAGCACTGTTCTAGACTTGTGGGGATTATATCATAGTCCTTGCTTTCATGACAGTATGTGAATAATTATCATTTGAGCTAGTGTTTAAAAACACTGCACAAGAAACACAGTAAAATGTCACAGAGATACAGAAGGAGGAATAAGTGCTTTCATCTGAGATTAGAGAACATTTCACAGAGGACTTAGTATGTGAGTTTATCTATAAGAGTAAGTACAGACGACATTAAGAGATGATGGAAGGATGCTCCTAGGAAATAGAGTAGCATGGAAATGTATATGAGTATTTTTTTTTAAAGGCAAGTAGCACAGTTTGAGGGGTAGGGTAACTAAAGGTGGATAGAATAAGATGTAATTTTGGAAATGTAGGTTTGAAATAAGTCAGGAGAAACTTTGAGTGAGTGCCCGCTTAAAATGTTCAAATATCCTTTTGATCCCTCCAGAAAATAAAATAAACTTTGAAATTTTATTTAAATTCTATTTCCCAATTTTTCTATCTGAAAGAATTTCTTGTTTGCAAGGGAAATATTTTCAAAATCTACAGATTAAATGTCCTAAAATATCAATTGAGTGTTTTTTAAATAAATTAAAATTTCTCGTTTCACCAAGCACATTATATGTTAGAGAGCGACACCTAATGGTAATATGTTATTTTACAGCCAATTCTGTGATTCAGGAGAAAAGATAATAAAAAGGATAGAAAGGGGTTAGGCAAGCTCTCCCGAAAGAGAGAATTCCCTGGACTACAGTAAGGGCTGTGATGACCCTAAGGACAGTAAGAGGACATGGCAAGTGATTGTGAAGGGCCCCAAATTTCCTGAAAGTACTTAATGGAACATAAATTACTAGTCAGCATTTGGGATTCTCCATGCCTGTGTTCTCTGGATCTGCCAGAGGATAACAAGCCTAAAGTACTTTTATCTAAGAATAGTATAAGAGTGAAAATGTACATCTATATAATACTAGGTTCTTCAGATTCCCAGGAATTGTAATGTATGATGCTTTCAAATCGTGGTGCTAGAGAAGCCTCTTGAGAGTCCCCTGGACAGAAAGCAGATCAAACCAGACAATCCTAAAGGAACCTGAATAGTCATTGGAAGGACTGATGCTGAAGCTGAAGCTAAACTACTTTGGTCATCTGATGTGAAGGGTCAACTCATCGGAAAAGACCCTGATGCTGGGAAGGATTGAGGGCAGGAGGAAAAGGGGGATGACAGAGGATGAGATGGTTGGATGGCATCGCTGACTCAATGGACATCAGTTTGAGCAAACTGGGAGATAAAGGACAGGAAAGCCTGGTGTGCTGCAGTCCATGGGTTTGCAAAGAGCTGGACACAACTAAGCAATTCAACACAACACATCAAGACAAACCCCAAATGTCCAAATGTTTGTCTAACATCACACATAATAAAAATTTATAAGAATGGTCACACATTCTATCACTTGTGTCTTTCTAAAACAAGGTTACATCACAAAGTATCATAAAACGCCTTAAACCCCCAGAAGTTACTCTTCCACTACCTCCAGTTCAAATGCCAGGGCAGCATCTGCCTATCCACGGTAGTGACTTTACGCTGGGGGACCGTCTCATCTGCTCACATCTTGTAAATGGAGAGGGGGATGATCCAGGCTAGGGTACACGCCCCCAAGCACATGGTGCGGGAGGGCAAATACAACCCATTAGAAAGTCACACAATGACTTTTTTCGTTTCACCTTCAATGAACACATTCTCTTTTTTTTGTTTGTTTGTTTGGGTTTTTAAAATTTATTTATTTTAATTGGAGGCTAATTACTTTACAATATTGTATTGGTTTTGCCATACATTAACATGAATCCGCCACAGATGTACATGTGTTCCCCACCCTGAACCCCCCCTCCCTCCTCCCTCCCCGTACCATGCCTCTGAGTCATCCCAGTGCACCAGCCCTGAGCATCCTGTATCCTGCATCGAACCTGGACTGGCGATTCGTTTCACATATGATATTATACATGTTTCAACGCCATTCTCCCAAATCATCCCACCCTCGCCCTCTCCCACAGAGTCCAAAAGACTGTTCTATACATCTGTCTCTTTTGCTGTCTTGCATATAGGGTTATCGTTACCATCTTTCTAAATTCCATATATATGTGTTAGTATACTGTATTGGTGTTTTCCTTTCTGGCTTACTTCACTCTGTATAATAGGCTCCAGTTTCATCCACCTCATTAGAACTGATTCAAATACTCCATTGTGTATATGTACCACAGCTTTCTTATCCATTCATCTGCTGATGGACATCTAGGTTGTTTCCATGTCCTGGCTATTATAAACAGTGTTGCGATGAACATTGGGGTACACGTGTCTCTTTCAGTTCTGGTTTCCTTGGTGTGTATACCCAGCTGTGGGATTGCTGGGTCTTATGGCAGTTCTATTTCCAGTTTTTTAAGGAATCTCCACACTGTTCTCCATAGTGGCTGTACTAGTTTTCACCAACAACAGTGTAAGAGGTGAACACATTCTCTTGATCCCCCTTCTAAGACTGGCAAGCTTAGAAAAAAATGCTCAGTTGTTAGATGAACAGAAAACGAGTTCTCACTTACCCTCTGCCTGTAGTATGAAGATCTGTCATCTCTCTGATCGGCTGGGACTCTGGGCTGCAATCCATGAATCCTGGACTGGAAAAGAAAAAGCAAAAGTTAGCACAGAGCACCTAGGTCATTTTAGGTTCTCAGTTTGCATTCTACTCACATCTTCAAGCAGTACACACACCAAAAAAACTAAAATAATCCTCTTTGCTTATATTCTAACTGGGTACACTTCATTTCAGCTTTTAGCTCAGGTTTTATCATTTTAGCTTGCACCATGACTTTGAATTATATTTCTATTAGAATGTAAGTTTGTGGATACCATTTTCCAAAATGACATTAATTTAATGCCATGTACTGTGCTGTTATGTGCTATCACAGAATTATGTACAAGGAAATGGCTGACAAAAAATAAGCAACCCTTGTTTCCAATATCAAGTGTTTGTTTTTCCTCTACATATGCATTGTAAGATAATATTCTTATGCACATTAGGTTTACTCTAGTCTCTTAGCTTGACTCAGCAAGATTTATATTATATAATGCCCAAAATAGACATCAAACATTTTCAATTCCTAATCTTATTTACACTGTAATCTCCCAAGAACTTATGAAACATTGGAGGAAGGGAAGGATGTTCAAATATGCAAGGACTATCCTAAGTCATGAACATTGGCTGGCAATGCCAATGGAAGCATTATTATTATTGAATCTGGAAGGATTTGATGAGAGTAATCAGGGTTTATAGGCGCCAACTGCCTTTTCCAGCCCCCAGAGGCAGAGGTAACTAGTATGGCTGGTGGGACCTGATGTTTCCTAGGGTGGCCCTGCATGTTAATGGCTGTGCCAGGACAGGCTCCTTGGTGGGTTATAAAGAAAAAGCAGGCGGAATAAGTGTTCCCAGGAGGATAGCACAGGGTTCTTTCCACCTGGTTGGAAGCCTACCCCTGTGACAAGAACAATCCTAAAGGGACTGATTCTCCCTTCATCTCTCCTGCTCCCCCGACCTCTAGCAGAATAATGTTCCCACAGAGAATCACAAAAAGATAGTGATGCCTCCTGTCCACAAGCTTATTAATTTACTTTTGCAGGAACACCCCAAGCCTGATGTTCATCCTCTTCTAAAACCACAGCTAGGGGGCTTCCCTGGTGGCTCAGTGGTAAAGAATCTGCCTGCTAATGCAGGCGACACCGGTTTGATCTCTGGTCCAGGAAGATCCCACATGCTGCAGGACAACTAACCCCATGTGCCACAACTACTTAAGCCTAAGCACTGCAGAGCCTGTGCTTTGCAGTAAAAGGAGTCGTCGCAATGAGAAGCACGCATACCACAACTAGAGAAGGGCCCACGCAGCAATGAAGACCCAGCACAGCCAAAAATAAATAAAATTATTGAAAAAAAAAAAAACCTCACAGCTTGGGCAACATCCCTTGTAAAATTAGATAACAAACAGCTACATAAAGTCTGCACCACACGAGTACCACTCACATACAAGAACTTCTCAACTTTTCTTGGCCATATTGTGGTGCGTGAATTTCTTTAAGCAATATATATTAGTAGCTTATTTCTAAATGAAATCTGAACTTTTCTGTCTTTTGATGAATGAATTTAACCTATTCACATCTTGTGTGAAAGTAAATATGCATCCTTAACCCTTTTGTTGATTTGAGGTTTACTTTTTATTATTCTTTATTGTTGTGGATCCATCTGTTCATAGTGGTCTCCAGACACATACTCTAGAGCAGCACCATCCGATAGAATGTTCTGTGGGGAGGGAAATGTTCTAAATCTCTGCTACCCAATTCAGTAACCTGTAGCCACAAATGGCCATCGTGCACTTGATATGTGGTTACTGCAACTGAGGAACTGAAATTGTTATTTAAAGTAATCTTGGTTAATTTAAATGGTCACATCTGGCCCGTGGCTATTGCACTGAACCGTGTAACCTAGAAGCCTTTGTCAGCCTGGTAAACTAGGAGAGGAGGGTCCCCACTTGACAGACAGAAGCCAGCAGCCTGAGTCCAGCCTGCTTTGCCAGTGATTCCAGAGCAAAGGAGGGTCCAGGTAGCATAGAGGAGAAGAAAACCTCCATCTTCAAGGGGCTCTGGGTCAGCTCTCCAGATGTGTTTTCTCTCTGCAGACTCCTGCCATCAAGAGCACTGAAAGTATCATCTCCAGGACTCTGTCTCCATGAGACCGGGAAGCCCTTTGGTTAAGGGATCTCTGCCTGACGTCTTACTGAAGATGGTGGGTAGACAGTCCCCTTCCTCAAGCATACTTGACTTCCTGCTCTGCTTCTGGCCCTGGACTCAGAACTGTGGCTCTCCAACTCAAAGAGAATGTAGGATTGGGGAGTTCATTGGGAACCACACACGGCAAATAGGCTGGCTCCTTTTCAAGAGGACCCAGAGGCTTCCACTTGCTGGATTCTGAAGAAGCCGCAAAAAATCTCTCATTTCACTGTAGGCTTTGAGGAGGGACCAGCCCTCACCGTTTCTGTCTCTGAACTCTCCACTGGCAGCCTAGGTGTTCTCTCAAGCTTCCTCTTGTAGTTGTTCCAGTAGGAAATGGGAAGGGGGCTCTCAAGCCTGTCATATTCCTAGAATCTCCTCCAGAAAATTCTCTGTGAAAGTGTTACATCTTTATCCTAACTGCTTTCCAACTGAATAACTGAGGAGTTGGAAATACTAGGCCATTTCAGCCTGTTCACCACGGTTGGATGGAGCTTTTCTGAAACTTAGCTTTCCCTACATTCCACTGAAGGCAGTCTTTCCCTGCTGAACATACTCTGTCCTCTGCAGCAGCTCCCCTCCCGAACTCTCCTTCATTTTTTTTCTTTTTGGAATGTATCTCATTCATTATTAACATTTTAGAACTACAGGAGACTAAAGACTAAGTCCCCAAATTTACACAGGTGAGGTAAGAGAGTCACAAGGAAGGACAAGTAGAAAGCCTGTGTAGGCCGTCACATTCCCTTCCTCTCCTACACCATCAACTGCAGAAGCCTCTCCTGTTGGCCTCCAAATCCTTCTCAACAGAATACTCCAGGCAGCCTCTTCATATTTAATCATAAATGTGACTGGCATCATACAGCAAGCCCATTTGCTGATCCAGTGTTAAGTGATGTTAGAATTAAGCCTGAGGCCTGAACTCCTGTCCCCTGTTTCTCAGGCCACTCACCTCTCTACTGCCTCACCATGCTGTGCTTATGCCCAAATGCCATGTTTTCTTGCTTCACAGCCTCCCAGCCACGTTTCATTAAGGGCTAAGTTTTCCAGAAAACATCTAATCATGGTTTTGTCTTTTAACTTATTCTTCTTAAAGAAGGAAAACATCGATGGGTTAAAAAAAATCAAAATTTGGGAACAGCAGGTACAAACTATGATATATAGAATGGATAAATAACAATGCCCTACTGTGTAGCACAGGGAATATATTCAATGTCTTGTAATGAACCATAATGGAAAAGAATTTTTTTAAATACCACAAAAAAAATCAAACCAATATAAAAGTATAGTCTGAGAAGTCATGCTCCCACCCTGTCACCACCTACACCATCCCTCCACTTTTATTAGTTGCTCATTTATCCTTCCAGGGTTTCTTTGTGCAAATACAAGCAAACCAAATATATATTTTTATTTTCTGCCCTGGTTATACACAAAAGGTAGCATATTATATATAATTTTAGCACCTTGCCTTTTTAAATTTAATATACTCTGGAAATGGATCGTCCTCATTTTTCAGCAGATACAAAATCATGTAACCTTTGACATTTAGCTCCTTCAAACAGGGATCCAACGTGCAATGCCCATCTGCTTCAGCCCTGCGTTTGTCCTCTCTGAAAAGCAATGCCACTGGACAGTTAATGTCTAAATGGCCCTTTTTGCATAACCTTGAAGATCATTCCTGATCTTCCTGAGTAGATGAAGTTTTTTCTATTATCCAGCAGTATGGCCAACACTTGTATTTTAAAATAAACTTAATTAAAGCCACCACTCTTTTGAGAGACATTTTTTTTAAGGCATGGAGATACACATAAATCATCATAATGGCATTGACAAGAGTTCAGAATTTTGGAGTTGCCAAGTAGAAACCTGGAGGCTTCAGAATTGATTTTGTTAATAAAAGTGGAGGCCTAGTTATTACACATCTGCTCCTAAAACTGCTCTCAGTTCCATTCTTGGAAAGCCTGCGGCTTCCCTGGCTTGTAGGCTCCTGGTAGAGCCCTTTAGATCTGTGGGACTGCCCCAAAATTAATCCATCAGACTGAATACTGATTAAATGGGCCCCAAAGTATCTACCCATACTCTTTTGTCAATTTCCCTGAGTGTTCCTGGTCATCAGAAGACAGAGTAGAGTCTGTGGTCCATGTAGCCTCTTGTACTTGGATCTTTATTACCTTCTACATATGAACAAATCACTTACGCGTTTTTCAGTTCCTTTGAATTGTCCTGATAATACAGAATGAGCCCTCCCTAAAAAGCCAGCATCTCTCTGAGAGAAGAATAAATGCTGGGGACATTATACAAAGCAAAGAAACAGATTTAAGGATACATATCCAACATACCCTCATTTCCTTCCCAGCACTTATTAGATGGCCAATTTCTTTTAACAAAGGTTAAGAAAACAACAGAGGAGCCTGGTGGGCTACAGTCCATGAGGTCGCAAAGAGTCAGACATGACTGAAGTGACTTATTGGACACGACTCCATATGGATGGAGACAGAGAATAACAAGACCTTGAAGCTTGGGTTATTGATGCCAGATAAGTGGAGACGTCACACGGAGGCTGTTTTGCCTCTTTCGTACCACTGCTCCCAGGAGGCTCAGTGGTAAAGAATCCGCCTGCCAATGCAGGAGACACAAGAGATGCAGGTTCATTCTCTGGGTCGGGAAGATCCTCTGGAGTAGGAAATGGCAACGCACTCCTATATTCTTGCCTGGAAAATTCTACAGACCGAGGAGCCTGGCAGCTAAGGTCACAAAGAGTCAGACACGACTGAGCCTGCATACACGCAATGCGGCTGCTCCCCAGAAAGAGACGATGTGGGGACTCTGTGAGGAGAGCACGCCAGGCCTCAGGATGGAGCAGACACCAGCAAGTCAGTCTCAACACTAGACAAGAGCATTAGCCTTAACAGCACTAATTAGTAATTTATTTCTTCTTTGTGTAGCTGAGCACTTAATGATCTGAATCTTGGGAGGTAACTGAGTAATAGGTCACTGCTGGACAAGCCATCTTGAATTTAGAAGCTGCTATTGTTTTTTACATTACCCTCAAGTACCATCATTAAGTTGTGAGCAAAACCAATTTTCTTAATCATCCCCAATCTCCCCACCCCTTCTTCACTAGGATAATATCATCAATAGGCTTCACAAATTGGGCATTTGAGATTTAGTTGAATTAGTAACACCTCAAAGATCACTTATGGCTGCAGCAATCAGCCTCCAATTTCATCTAATTAGACAGCAAGATTATTTCCCTAAATCCTCACTAATATTTTGAGTTGACAAACAATGGAGCAATCCTGGTAAAGAGAATAAATGAGTTTCATAAAGCCACTGCTTTCCCGTTCCCTCTTCAATAACCTGACCACTATGCCCTGTGTGCAAATTTAAGTGTCGAGAACAGAACACATAAGCATTCGTCACAGCAGTCATCAGCCAAGAAAGCTCTGAGAAACTGCCCTGAACCAGAAGCGTTTAACTCTGGGGCTGCCGTCCACCAGGAACAATGCTACTGCTTTTATGCTTAAATTCTTAAACAGTCAGGGACAGAAACAAATTTTGCTTGCTCCCCCATCATGACATTACTAAGTATTTGCTAAAGCTGCTGCTGCTGCTAAGTCACTTCAGTCATGTCCGACTCTGTGCGACCCCATAGACGGCAGCCCACTAGGCTCCTCTGTCCCTGAGATTCTCCAGGCAAGAATACTGGAGTGGGCTGCCATTTCCTTCTCCAATGCATAAAAGTGAAAAGTGAAAGTAAAGTTGCTCAGTCGTGCCCAACTCTTAGTGACCCCATGGACTGCAGCCTACCAGGCTCCTCCATCCATGGGATTTTCCAGGCAAGAATACTGGAGTGGGTTGCCACTGCCTTCTCCTTGCTAAAGCTAATTTCTCCCAATAAATTATAACTCATTCCCCAAAGTTATTTCTCAAATATATTTGCATGTGTGCTAAGTTGCTTCTGTCCCATCTGACTCTGTGCAACCCTGTGGACTGTAGCATGCCAGGCTCCTCTGTCCATGGAATTCTCCTGGAAGAAATACTGGAGTGGGTTGCCATGCCCTCCTTCACTCAAGGACACTATGGAGCACCTAAAAAGATGAGGGTGTGGAAATCTGATCAAGCCTGCTCTAGTTTGGTAAATGACAGCTTTTTCCATCTGAGACAGCATCTGTAGCCTGTGTCTATTTTGAGCACATGGGCTGCATGCTAAGTTGCTTCAGTCATGTCCAACTCTTCGTGACCCTATGGACTGTAGCCCACCAGGTTCCGCTGTCCATGGGATTCTCCAGGCAAGAATACTGGAGTGGACTGCCATCTCCATCTCCAGGGGATCTTCCCGACCCAGGGATCGAACCGCGTCTCTTATGTCTTCTGCACTGGCAGGCAGCTTCCGCTTTATCTCTAGTGCCAACTGGGAAGCTTGAGCACATGTGAAGATATTAAAATTAATTTCAAATTGGATGCAGTGTTGGCAACTATGCCCCATGGGTAACAAGATGAGAAATTACATAGCAGATGCACAGAACAGGGGGTAGAGAAGAACTGAATGAAGAGAAGGAAATAAATAGAAGACAGCAAAGAAGAGAAGAGTTAAAGGGGGAGAGAGACCCTGCTGAGGCTGTCTTGACACAAGGGGGTCTGGTAGGTCAGGACCTGGGCTGGCTGACAGAGTCCTATAAATGTGTCTGGCTTTGTCCCAAAGCTGTTAATGCACAGGGACCCTGGCAGGGTCATTCTATACCTCGACTTACTTGGCAACATTATTCTGGAAGATAAAGGGAGAGACTGTATTGGGGAAGCAATAAGAAGAGTGTGTCCAGTGGGATCCTGGGGAATCTGGGTTCCTTCTTCCTCAGGCTGGGTCCCTTAACATTTGTCCTCAGCTGTATTAAATGTCACCCATTTCTGCCATTTGAAATCAAAGGAATGCAATGGGCAGAGTTTGCAACTTGCTTTCTAGAAACTTAAATGTTTAGTCATTTATTTTAAAGCTAATGACTCACTTTCGGGTGTGCAAACTTACATTTCCTAGAAGTCTGGAAAGCCACCTAAACCTCTTGATTTTCTGAGGACCAATATTATAGCTTATTAAGGCAAATGTCAACAAAGCAGAGAGAGCCTGTCCATTGTTTTCCCACTCTCCATAAGTGCAAACAGCACTCCCGTGGGAGTCTGAAGACCTGTTTATTTTTCAACTGACAAAGGTGAAAGCTATTAAGTGGTGGAGCCAGCTCTGAGCTCCATTGTATCAGACTCCATCATGTCCCACGCTTGCTCCCTGACCTCTAAACCACACATCAGTCAGTCCTTTGTACCCTGATTAATAACCGAATATTTTTCAGACTTCATAGAGATCTGAGAAATGCCAAGATGCTAAAGAGCAAGTCAAAGGGTCCCACCTTCTGCTAATGGCTGCCTGCTTTGTGTGAAGTCATCCTCAATTTTGTGGAACTGAGGACCCTTTTAATAGCTAATATTTACTAAGCACTAAGTAAGCTATGTTCTGAACACTGCCTGTGTATCAACTCATTTATCATTCACAACTATTCTAAGAAGTAGTCTTCCCATTTTGCAGATAAAGAGACTGATTCCTAGAAAGGTTAAGGGGTCCAAGGCCTCACCACAAATGAGTGGGGGTGCCCAAGTATAAACTGTGGTTCCAAATTGTACCTCCTTCTGTAAGACCTAGCCACCATCTGCCTGTCTTCTCTCTTCTTTTTCACACACACACACACACACACACACACATCTTTTTAACATAAAGGAATTATATCCATGATATAGCTCTACAATAAACAATAGATCTTAAAGCTCTTTTGCTATCTATGCATATTGATATGCCATTCTTCTAAGAGATGCAAATAGTCAAATGTCACCTTGTCTGAGGGTGTCCCTGGCCATCTTTATAAAACAGCACTCTCCCCATCTCTGTCATTCTCATCCCTTACTTTATTTCTTCTCGCTTTTATCAACCCAAACATATTTATTTGTTTACTGTCTATCTCCCGCCACTAAAAGGTAAGCTTTATGAGACAGAACTTCCTTGTTTGTACTGCTATATTCCCAGTCTATAGAGCAGTGCTGGCACCTCAGAGACACTCAAAACATTTTTTGAATGAATACTGTTGAGATCACCCTTCAAAAAGATGTTATCAATTTACATAATCACAGTAGTGTATGCGTGCCCACTAACCCACACCCTTGCTAACACTGCCCATTGTAGGACTTTCAAATTTTTGTTAATCCAAGAGCTCATTTTAATCTACATTCCCTGAGACCTTGTGGAGTCAATTACCTGTTCAAATACGTTTTTCCCTTTGGCAGTTGGATCTGATTTCTTCTTATCTATTTGTAGGAGCTCTTTATACATACCGGGCATCAATCCTCTGTATTTTATGAGCTGAAAATGTTTTATCCTCTTCTGTCTCTCTGGAAGCGAAGCTTTGACTGACTCCTCAGGGAGCGCTGTCACTGAGTGGAGACCAGGAGTGCTATGGACTAAACATCCTCATGAACTGGCTTGTTTCAGATGACCTGGGCCTTTCCAGAACCATCCAGTCAGCAGCTACCGTTCCCTGAACCCTACTCTGAATTAAAAAAAAAAAAAAAAAAGATTCCCAGGATTGCGCCTCCTACCAGGCCTTGCGAGAGAGCACTATATTGAATCAGCTGCCGTCCAACATCATGGGGTCGAGATTAAACACTGAAGGAATATTGTTGGAGGACACGCTGCCCATCCAAGCCTTTATATATTCTCTCCAGTCTAATTATCTGAGAACTGAATTCTTGGCCTCTGCTTTCCTGAAGTCACTTTAGCTGACCTCCACTTATCCGGCTAGCTGGTTAACAGCTGTTCCTGATTCTCTCTGAAAATGAACCGAGGAAAGCCCAGGGCCAGCTGAATGCTAGCAGCTAACAAATCCAAGCATTTCTGTCTTCCCTAGTTATTTGCTTGCCCAGAGTCAGTTTGGTTTTTTTTTCTCAAATCTATTTATACTATTAAATTTTGTTGTCATAATTCATAATTTGTTATTATAAAAAGTAATCAAAATGTAGGTGAACAGAGATTAGTTGTTTCTATAAAAACTTGGTTGATTATTTTGGATACATCAGAAAATTAGGTGCTAAAAATTGATATAACTATTTAAAAAAAAGGGGGGGTGGGGGGAAATGTCCAAAAATGTAGAAACGTAGAAGCATTCCTCCTTCAGATCGGATTGTAAAGAAAAGGCCCAGGCTCTACATCAAAATACATCTCAGAAACTGCACCTTTCCTTATAATAAAATGAATGTCATATGCATGATTTTTTTATAATTCTCTGCTTTTGTACACTTTGCAGCAGCTGGTCCTACTCACATTGTACTCTGCGGATGAAAGCAGCAGCAGTAGAAGCTTATTACAAATGCAGGATATCAGGCCAGCCCCAGACTTACTGATTCAGGACCTACATTTTAAGAAGCTCCTCAGGTGACCGAGCACACTGCACTTTGAAAAGTACCAATCTACAGGGCGGTTTCCCTCTGATTTTATAAGGGACACTAAAAACAAATCTATGCAGTTGGGGACTTTTCTAGATACTAAATTCAGCCCATGTCAAAAATGTCTTTTTAAATTTGGGGGTAGGAAAAGCCTTTTCCTTGCAGACAGTAATAATTACAATATCAACCTTAACTTCCTTTTCCGTTTGACCACAAGGAAGCTCATAAACAGTTTTTACTCTGCCATGTCATCTGTTCTTGTTTTCTTATTTTAATTAGTATTTCCCCGACTGAGGCAGCTTTTATTTACATTTTGTTATTTCATTGTTAAATGTTTCTTGACATTTATTTACTTATTGTTTTCCCTAACATCATTTATGGAGAAACATAAGGAGATTAAGAGACGGACTCTTCAAAAGTACTTTGAGGGGAAGGAACATGTATCATCTGGGTACCTACCACACAGTAAGTGCTATATTAATGAATGAATAAATAAATGTCCAATGGAATGGATTAAGTACATATGATGAGAGTGTTTCATTTGGTTTAAATTCTAAAAAAAAAAAGATTTGACACAGGTAGCCACCAACCTGATCAGTAAAATAACACATTACTTTTACATTTTCTTCTTTACTCATCATTCAAAGAAAGTCATAACCCAGAATTTGTTTGAGTGTCTGAAAATTGTATTCAAAATATGTAAGCCAACATGTACGATGTCAACTTTCAGTCAAGCCAGTGGGTAATTAGGATGCACGGTAGGGTGGGTCAGATGCCTGTGTGCAATTTGGATGGGTGATAGAAAATACTTCCATCTTTACCCAAACCACAGTGCTCACCTGGGGCTTCTGGAACCATTTCCAAAGACTCACAGACCTTTAGCCTTTTAAAGCCAAAAGCTCCCCATGGGCTGTCTCCCAACGATCTGCAGGGGAACAAGGTAACGTTGACTTTGCTGGCTGAGCGACAATGTAAAATGGTGCCAGACAGTAGCACACAGCCAACCAAGAAAATGGGACGTCTACGCATGAGCCAGCACACCCGCTGACCTTGAGCTGAAGGAAGGAACCTTGGCAGGGACCATTAAAGGCTCAGATACCCTGAGCAGAGAACGAACTCCACGCCCCTGCAAGTGCAGAGGAGTAGGCCCTGCCACATTCACCAGCCTGGCACACAGCCGTCATCAACAAAGCCAGCTTTGTGGTGAGGAAACATGGAGGACAGTAAAGTGTATCAATTCTCTCACCTTCTACTGAGACCAACTCTGTCTGACAGAAATATAAGGCAAGCTATGAATGTAATTTTAAATTTTTATAAAGTTTAAAAGAAATAAGTGAACTTAATTTTAATAATATGCTCAAAACAGTCATAATAAGCTATATTTAGCCCAATATACATAAACTGCTAGCATTTCAACATATAATCTATAATTTAAAAATTATTAATGAGACCGTACATCCATTTTACATACTAGGTTTGTGAAATACACTATCTCATTTTGGACTAGCCACATTTAAAGTATGCAATAGACACCACAGGTGGCTAGTGGTTACAGTCCTGGAGAGTGCAGACTTTAGATACTGAAAATGCAAAAGTGGCAAATTAGCGTTCATAAACAATGGGAAAGGTCCTGGCTTTGAAGACCAAGGTGCCGAGCTACGTTCTACTCCTTGGCTTACAAGCTAGCTCTTGGCACAAAAGAGGCCATTTAACCTCTCTGAGCTTCTCCTCATTAGAAAAATGTTGATAAGTAATCTCTATCTTTCAAGCTGTTGGGGTGAATATATAGCGTCCCTAGCAGGAGATGGGCCCCCTTGGACATTCAATAAGTGATGGTGGATATGACAATAAATCCAGAGAGAAGGACTCCAGCACTGGCTCTGAGAAAAGAGTGAGAAACGCCTCTGAGGGATGTTAAATCCTCTCATTTATCCTGGTTTAAAATCACAATAGTAGAAGAGAAAGATGACAGCTTCATTCTGTTACGTTCTAGCTTCACAGTATGTTATTCTCATAGGCTGTATTCCTTTATGAAAATATACAGATTGGAGAAAACCACATGTTGTTCTCTTATCATCTTCAAATCAGGGAGTCAAAACATTTTGAATGTGCAACAAATCAATATTTAGAGAAGTTAGAAGATAAACATCTTTCACCAAGGAATGTTTCACCTTGTACCACCACTCACACAAAATGATTTCACAATCAAGACAAGCAAAAGAAAGTGGCTAGTGTCAAATAGCTAAGTATTGGGTCAGCCAACGAGTTCATCTGAGTTTTTCAGAAAAATCCAAATGAACTTGTTGGCCAACCCAACAGATACCTGAAAATGTTCAGACTTCTTGGAGCCCAGGTCACTGTAGAATTTAGCATGTCCTTTTCTCTTCTGACATCAGTGGGTGTAGCTGGAGTCTTGGGAATCCAGTCTACATTTTTGCTGTATTAACAAGAAGTATTGGAAAATATCTCAGAAAGGGGAAAGAGGTTAGACATTCAGGAAGTAGGAAGTTGTTCTAGAAGCAGAGTTGTTTTACATAATTTTAGTGGAAAAAAAAAAGATTGTCAAGATACAAATTGTAAAGAGACAATTTCCTGGCCTTCAGCAAAAGAAGAATAGGGTCAGTTAGGTAGGTAGAAGTGGAGCTTGAGAGATACAGGTATTTACTCTCCTCCAGAAAACTCTAAGGTCAAAATAATTACTAGAGAGCCCTAGGGAAGAATATATATTATAAAGTAAAGACACAGGCTATGGGGGGCAATGTCTCAAGTCACTGTGCTGGAGGAAAAGGGAATGGTCTTTGATGGACAAGCAGAGCAGCAAGGTAGGAAAATGAAACTAGAGGGGAGATGCCAGAGTGACTTCCTGGGATGCAAGAATAATTGGAAGGCAAGAATAATTTCTTCTTTCAGCACAGAAACATAACTTCAGGAAGGCACCAGTAAGAAGCTGGGTCAAAGTCCCTGCAGCCCTTAGAAAGGTCAGGGCGGGGCACACTGGGGCTGTGGGAACAGAAAGACATCCTGTGTGGTAGGAGGCAGAGAGGAATCTCAGTTGTGAAGCTATTTAGGACAGCATTCTTTTAGGCTGACATCCTTAACTAGTAATCATTAACCATCTTTTACATTCCCCCCTGCCTCCAGCTTTCCACCCTTTACCTGGTTTTTTTGTTTGTTGTTATTGTTGTTTTTATCTTTAAGACTGACAGAGTTTAAGAACTTGCCCTTGCCTCCCTGTTGTTGTTCAGTTGCTCAGCCATGTCCAGTTCTTTGCAACTCCATGGACTGCAGCCCGCCAGGCCTCCCCATCCTTCACTATCTTCCCAGAGTTTGCTCATGTCCTCTGAGTTGGGTCTGAAGCATTTCCTCACTCAAGAGGAAATGCTACAGACCCAGCCTATCAAGTGGTTAGATGAGAAGGTACTGCTGGTGGGGAAAAAAGACATTTTGGAAAAAAAAAATTTTTTAACAAAATTGAAAACTGTATTTCTGTAACTGTATTTCCCACGGTTTTTTTTTTTTTTTCCTTTAGGAGGTTTGTGACGGACACAAATTTTCCAAAAGACTCATAAAAGTTGTTAGCCAGGTTCAGAACAAGTTTCACCACATCGCTTCTTGAGGTCGAAAGCAGTAAAGTGTGACTCTTACCAAAGAACTCCTCTCTCCTCACATTGCTTGGCCAGTTTGGTGCCTCTGCAGCCACATGGGATAAAGCCAAGATAAACTCTCCACGTAGTCTCATTCTGCCGAGGACTAAAATCTGCACTTAACTACAGTGTCAAGAATTTCGAAATTGCCCTGGGTCTTGTTGGCAAGTTATTATCTATCAGGACATCTGGAATTAGCAGAGGAAGGCATCACCTAAAGCAGTGGCTTTTAAACCTTTTTTTTTTAAACCTCGACCCACAGAACAAAATAGTTTTGATATTGTGACCCTGCACATGCATAAATACACAAATATATATATAAACTGAATCAAGAGAATCACAAAACAATTCCTAAATACCCTTGGTGCTCTCTGAAATATCAATCCATGGTCTGTTTCATCTGAAAATAAAACAAACTCTTTGCTGCCCACTGTAATTAGTCAGTGCCCATTAGTGGGTCCCTAACCCTGTTTGAAAAACACAAAAACTTGTGATCTCACTTCCCAAGTTGTTACTGTGACATGTCTCTTTGCAAAGCCTTCCACCATCCAAACCATCTCTGTATCTTGTTCCCATTTCTGCTAACACAGTTGTTAAAATAATACAATAGCTTACTTTTATTGTGTATGTATAATGTGACAATTTCTGTACTAGAGACTATGTGTACAATATCTCTACTACTAACAGAGATATTGTAGTAATAGAGATATTATAGTAGAGACGAGTTGTTAGTAATAGAGATATTATAGTAGAGATGTTAGTTACTAGTAATAGAGAGTGATGAGAGGACTGATTTCCTTCCATTAGACAGATGAAGAAACTGCGCCTTAGAGAAGCTGATCAAACAAGTAAGTGACTGAGCTAGAAGTGAACTAAGTGGGTGTCACCCTGAGCCCCTTCATTTTCCAATGAAATACATTGGCTCCAAGTGAGCATGGCTTCTCACTGTCCCTCCACTCAGTCTGCCTGGCACTAGCCCATGCTCACGCTGTTCCCCTAGCTGGAAGATCCTTCCAGCCTGTTTCTGGCAACTCACATGAGCCTGCTAGTATTTCTGGACCCAGTTCAAACCATGCTTTTACCAAAAATCTACCCGGATGGTGCTGGCCCTTGTTCTCCTTCCTTCTCACTCTGGGAGGCAGAAAACCTCAGAGGTTAGAGAGGGAGCATACTGTGAACTTCATTAGTTCAGTCACTTAGAGTCTGGTGATGGTGGAAATCTTGTGTTCCCCTTGCCTTTTCTGAAAATGGAGATAATAACTGTTCCTCCCCACCCAGAGAATTGCTGCCAGGATAAATGAGTTAACAGATATAGAGTAACCAGAACAGAATCTGGTACATTTGTTGTTCACTCGCTCCGTCATGTCCGACTCTTTGCAACCCCATGGACTTGCGGCACACCAGGCTTCCATGTCCTTCACTATCACCTGGAGTTTGTTCAGATTCATGTCCACTGAATCGGTGATGCCATGCAACCATCTCATCCTCTGTCATACACAGTAGGTGGTCAATAAACGTTACTATTATTCATGTGTACCACAATGAGACTTTATCATATCCTGTCCTACCCCTTAATCATTTACTGAATATGTATGCATTTTGTTTCTGTGACAAGAATGTAAACTCTCCCTGGGCAAGATACACCACATTTAAATTTATAGCTTTGCAATATCAGGCACACGTTGAATAAGTACCAGATTTAGGCATTACAAAACTGGCCGATGCCAGACAATGAGTTTTTTGTTTTTGTTTTTTTTTTTAGCAAAGGAGCAACTGATGAGGACCTACTGCTAGCCTTGACTTTTCTGAAGGTAAAGCCCCAATGCATAGCATGTGGGATTTTAGTTCCCCAACCAGAGATCAAAAACTCAGCCTTGGCACTGAAAACCAACATCTTAACCACTGGCCTGACAGGTAAGTGCCCTGAAGGTAAATATTTGTTACCTTGGGAGACAATTTGGTTTTGGGAAACTCTCTAGGATGGTTTTTCAGTTCCACACACAGAAGTGTTCCTGAGGACGTCTGTGATACAGATGTGGCTCTGTGCTCTGTTTAATGACTGAAAGTGAAAGTCGCTCACTTGTACAACTCTTTGCAACCCCATGGACGTTACAGCTATACAGCCCATGGAATTCTCCAGGCCAGAATACTGGAGTGGGTAGTCTTTCTCTTCTCCAGGGGATCTTCCCAACCCAGGGATTGAACCCAGGTCCCTGCATTGCAGGCAGATTCTTTATCAGCTGAGCCACAAGGGAAGTTTAATGACTGCTGCTGCTGCCAACCAGATATAAATTTCATAGATTACGTACTGAGATATACAAAATTTTACATTTCTTTATTTTTCTAAAACTGCTGTCATTTTAATTCTTGAGCTTTTATTTGCACTGAAGTTTATTTAGTCTCTTCAAATTTAATGCTGTCATTCTAAATATGATTCTCTCTCTTACTTCTCTTTCTTTCCTCCTTCACTGGGACAGTCAAAGTTCCTAAGCCCAACCAGGACAAGGATAGAGTGAGAAATAGGTCAAGTATTTCTGCACATTTTTTCCAGCTCTGGGCATTTAATGAGCCTGTGAGTGTGACTCTCAGAGGTTAGTTTATTATGTACCTCTTCAGAGAATAGGACATTTTAAACACACTCAATGTAGCCACTTTCTTTGTCCCTGGTTTTCTTTTTAAACTCACCCAGTTTTGTTCATTCTGCGACACTCCTGCCCCCACCATAAATACTTTGCAGTACAGAAGAGACAACCGGAGGAAAGGCAAAGACCTCCAGCCTGCTTGACTTTTACCTCCAGTCATAATAAAAACACATTTTTCTCTTGTACACAGAAACAACACACACACACACACACACACACACACACACACACACACACAAAAGGCACAGAGAGAAACCACACAAAAGAATCATCCAGACCATCTAAAGAAAGTCACATATTTTACTGTATTTATTCTTTCCCGAGAAGTGAAAGTGTGAGAGCCCTTAGATATCTGCTGCAAGGACATTTCTGTTCCACTAGACATGCCCTTTTTGATTTTCATGGCACCCAAATCCTCGCCTCCTTTCTTGAACTTCATCTGGTAAATGCTGATCCTCAGGATGTGGTTTGGATCCGCACTTTCGCTCCCGTATTTGCTGATCTTGTTCAAGGAAGACTGATGGGGAAAGAGGAAACAGGGAGAGAAATGACAGCTCCCTGGGAAGTGGCAATTTTTATTTCTTAGAATGTGACTTGAATAGGCTTTGGCTGAGGGGTAAATCACCCTCAAACTCTACCTGCGAAGAGGGCTCATACAAAGTTCTAGAAGAGCCTGGACACTCAGTGGATGCTCAGAATTCTTGGCATTACAACCCGTTATTGTATGATTTTGCTACAGAGTCCCTCACTGTGTTATATGGCATGTGCTTATGTTGGCACAAATAGAAATATATAAACCAGTGTACAACTGGCCAGGACTGAGGATTTTACAGCTTCCTTTGAAATACTGGGAGCACACTAAAACTTAAGAATCAGACTCTTGGCTTCAGCCCAATGCAATCAGTGCTAGTGTGGCCAGGGTAGTGCTGAGTGTGAGTTTAGAGAAACTTCTTTTCAAAACCACATACCTACTTTGGTTTTTCCACTAAGACTGGTTTTCCTGGGCTTCCTGGGACATTTCTGAAGACTGCATCTGCTAGCCTCAGCCGTGAACTCAAGTGGTCAGTTACTATGGCCCACGGGCTTGACTGTCCGTGGAGCTTATGACAAAGACAGACATTAAGTACTGTTTGTTCCCTGGTGACTCAGTGGTAAAGAATCCACCTGCCAATGCAGGAGACACAGGTGTGATCTCTGGTCTGGGAAGATCCCACGTGCCATGGAACAACTAAGCCCACGTGCGACAACTATTGAGCCCATGCTCTAGAGCCCGGGAGCCACAACTGCTCAGTCCATACACCCGAGAACCCATGTTCCACAACAGGAGAGGCCACTGCAATGAGCAGTCTGCTCGCCACAACTAGGAAAAAGCCTACGCGGCAAGGAAGACCCAGCACAGCCAAAAATAAATACATAAATATTTTTCAAAGTACTGTATGAAATATTATTTATGTAAAATAGTTCTGTTAGGAAACCTTAAACAGTGTATTTCATTCAATAGTTTTTCAATAATAGACTAACATTATCACTAATACAACTTTGTAAAGCAATTATATTCCAACACAAAAGTATCTTTCTTCAAAAGCTATAAAATTATAAATGCCTCCTACTAAGTTTTCAGAGATTCTAAACAATCCACCTCCTCCCTCTAGAATAGTGTAAGTACTTCCTCCAGAAGGAAATCTTTTTGAGCGAAATCATTCTTCTGAGATTCTTCTTGCCAAAGTAGAACTCTCCCTTTGAACCTCCCTTTCCAGTGATTCTACCCAGGGATGAACTGACATCAGTGCCTGCTTTAAGCCTAAAGAAAGATATCCTTAACCTTGAAACGCTGGAGGCTTATTTTTAAAGTAAAAGCGTCACTTCATATGGAGTCAGAATATTTCATGGGGGAGAAAACTTCAGAGAGGTTATGACACTTTGGAGCAGGGAGCTGGCTAGGAGAGAAGAAAGCAAGGACCTGTTTCAGAGAGTTGACAGAAACAGACACAGGCTATAGGCAGAGTGGGGAAGGCGGAGACTAGGCCTCCTGCTCATCTCACTGGACGCAGTGGGATATGTCTATCCTAGAACTTGGGCCTCAGCAGTTTACTCCCCGAGAGAGTCACCACACACCCAGATGCGGAGAAGGAAAGAGTGAGAGAGTGATGAGCCATCCCAAGGACACAGAGCCTACACTCAACCCAAAGACTTGTCCTCCCCAAAATGGTGCCATGGGCCAGAGATCCAGGGCCAGCTTCAGTCTGTATGAAAGACAGCACGCTGGTGAGAACAAAATGATCATATCATGTGATTCCCCTGAGTTTAACTCCCCAGTGTCTCCCATTGTTCTAATGATAAATCCCCAACTAAGTTCCAGGTCCTATGAAGCCCTGCAGATTTGACCTGCATACACGTCACAGGTCCCCTCTCGGGAGACTTTCCCTCCATCCTTGTGCTGGAGCCACGGTCACCTTCCTAGTGCTCCCACCCTGCTCCTGCTCCTCTCAGGGACTTTTCTGCCTAAAATGCTCTTACCTCTACTCTTCACCAACTCCAGTGTCCATTAAGTGTCATTCATTTCATGGACGCCAACCAGCCTATCTTCCATCACCCTAACTTTCTCTTTTAGCACTTGATACAATTTTATTAAACCCTAATGTCTTTAATGGCTTGACTTAGACTGGAAGATCCATGAAAGCAGGAACTGTACCTACCATAAAGTCTCAGCACCAACACGGTGTCAGACCCAGAGTGAGTGCTTGCTAAATGTTTGTTGACTAAATGCCTGAGAATGAACGAAGCTGTGCAGGAGAACATGGGAGAGACTTCAGTTAATAACATGTCCTGTTTCTGGCATTCTGAAAACCCCCCAGATTAATGTTTCCTCAGTACCCATTCAGCCATACACAGAGATTTTATAAATTATAAACAAAATAGAGCTTTTAAAAACTTGTCCAATAATTTTAGTCTGTCTTCAAAGCCAAAATATGACATTTTTATTAATAACAGTGGGAGGAAAGGAGAAAATACACAGAAGGATTAAAATACTGTAGCACAATCCATGTGCTATGCCTTTCTACCATTTGACTTAATGGACTAATTTTGTGAATTTTAAAACTTAGATCTCCAATTATGCTACTTTCTCCTCTCTGTTATTGTAGGCAGTTGCCCTGGCATAAACAGAGCAGAAAAAGGTATCTGGGCAAGAATTGATTACTACCGGGTAACAGGACTGGAAAGCTATTAGAGTGATCAGAGATAATTACCAAGTAGTAAGATTTCTTTCTGTGGCACTAATGGTAAAGAACCCACTTGCCAATACAGGAGACACAGGAGACATGGGTTCAATCCCTAGGTCGGGAAGATCCCCTGGAGAAGGAAATGGCGACTTACTCCAGTATTCTTGCCTGGAGAATTCCATGGAAAGAGGAGCCTGGTGGGCTAGAGTCCATGGGGTCACAAAAAGTCAGACACAACTGAAGCAACTTAGTAGGCACTGCACCAATACAAGATTGATCTCAATTCTTTCCTGAAGTCTAGTTGAGTTTGGTGCTTCTCCAGATTTCATGTGCACATGAATCACTTCAGATTAAACTGCAGATTCTTCTTCAATAAATGTTCAGTGAGGTCCAAGATTCTGCACTTCTAACAATCTCGTAGAATGTGTACACTATTAGTTCAAAGATCACAGTTAAAGAAGTAAGGAAGCTTAGAACAACTGGACTGGGCAACACAGACTGGCACAGGTCAGAGGGCACATTATTTCCCTGAAAGAAAAGATTTTCTTCACTGAGCTAGAGCCCAAAGTGCTAAAAATAACTATTTCATTATGAGGCTGGTGTAACTTAGATCTAAAGGGTGAACAGTAAACATCATCTGTCGCCAGCAGAGGGCAGCAGAGGGCAGGGTAAATTGCGCAGGACTCCTCCCACCCCCCACAACAGCCCAAATACCCCGAAAGTAAACTTAATTAAGCTCAAAACAGAACACAGGTAAGAGAGCAGTTGGAAAAGCAAGACGCTGACAGAGTCAGCAGCAAGGAGAGAGATGTTCACACAGGCCAGAATAAACTCGAAGGAGGGAACGCTTTGTAGCAGTGGCAGCTGCTCGGGAGACCCAAGCTCCAGTTCAGACAGGAAAAGGGAGCAGTGCCTTTGGGCCAGCCACTCTCTCACCAACAGCCTTGATTCCCTCGCGGAAAATCGGGAAAAAATGCAGAGTGGTCTCTAATGGACATTTTCAACCTTCACATCCTATGATCAGTGCTCCTGGTTCTGGGTTTGAGAACACTGGAAGGATCCCTATACTACGGGCAAGGGGTGGGGAGTCAGAGGGCGGACAGGGTTGAGGTGGCTAGTCCCTCTGCTGGGTGAAGCCCAACAAGCCTTCAGTTTGCTCTGAAAGTTGGGATTCCTTGGTGGCTGTGGGGGTGTTTTGTTTTGTCTTCGTCTTTACGCTGTTAAAAATTGCATGCAAATAATCAAAAAGTAAATAGGACTAAAAGGCTTATAACTGAAACAAAGTCTTTCTTCCTCTTATCCTCCTCATCCTTTTCCTCAGGAGCAATGTCTTTGAATTCGTTTCTTCTCCAATTTGCCTCCGTATTTCCAAATAATATATAATATAATCCTGTTACTTGACCCAGCTGGGCTTCCCAGGTGGCGCTAGTAGTAAAGAATCCACCTGCCAACGCAGGTGACTCTGGTTCGATCCCTGGGTCAGAAAGATCCCCTGGAGAAGGAACTGGCAACCCACTCCTGTATCCTTGCCTGGAAAATCCCATGGACAGAGGAGCCTAGCGGGCTACAGTCCATGGGGTCACAAAGAGTCGGACTCGACTGGCATTACTGCTACTATTGGCTTTTTCTGTGGCAGATTAGATACTAACTCAATCACGCCATCTCTTCCCTTCATTATTCTCCAAAAATAATCGGTCTTACTTTTTGAATCATATCTACATTTGTCACAAGCAAAGAAAGACCATTAGCAATTCCTGGGAAATTAAAGTAGAATCCGGGTAATAAAACATAGGCTAACCTTTTTCTTTCCCTTTGTGATTCGTTTCACTTGTTCATAGAGGGCCACACACAGAGGCCTCGCATCCAGCCCTTCAAACCAGAGTTCCCGAGTCCACGGGCTGCAACTGACACAGCCAACGACTGCCGACGACCAGGCACAGCACTTAGATCAAGATAGCGGCGGCAGGTCGCTTGCAGAGACGCTGCGCCTGTGCTGTGATCTAAAGCCTGAGCAGGACGCCTGCCCCAGACTCAGGCGAGTTCCGCCCCATTCCTGGTGCCTGCAGAGAACCCAGCTGAGCAGCCCCGCCCCTGGCCTATGGGGACAGCATGCCCTCTAGAGCCCAAACACAGGCCTCTCCATTCTCTTCCTGTTTTGTGCATGCTGGCTCAGTGTCTGCGACTCTTTGCAACCCCAAGGACAGTAGCCCCCCAGGCTCCTCTGTCCGTGGAATTTTCCAGGCAAGAATACAGGAGCCAGTTGCCATTTCCTTGTCCAGGGGATCTTTTCCCACCCAGGGATGGAACCCTTATGTCTTCTGCACTGGTAGGCCGATTCTTTACCTGCTGAGCCACCTCCGTTCTCTTAGGAAGAAACAAAGCTTTGCTTCTGAATCAAACCTGGTCTCATTCCATTGGTTCTAATGACACCAGGCAGGAGGACCCTTGTTGGGGCCAGACTCGAAAGTGTTGGTAACATAGTCACTGTTTTTATTATAACTATATAAATATTACTTAGGTAACATACTGTGTCAAGTAATATACTGTGATTACACTTAGTTTCTTGTACAACCTTCTTCATTCTTTCTGGAGTTATTTCTCCTCTGATCTCCGGTAGCCTATTGGTCATCTTCTGACCTGGGGAGTTCATCTTTCAGTGTCCTATCTTTTTACCTTTTCGGGAGGGATTGGAGGCAGGAGGAGAAGGGGACAACAGAGGATGAGATGGCTGGATGGCATCACTGACTTGATGCACGTGAATCTGAGTGAACTCCGGGAGTTGGTGATATACAGGGAGGCCTGGCGTGCTGCGATTCATGGGGTCGGACACAACTGAGGGACTGGACTGAACTGAACTGACTGTTCATCCCATTCTCAAGGCAAGAGTACTGAAGTGGTTTGCCATTCCCTTCTCCAGTGGACCACATTCTGTCAGAACTCTCCACCATGACCCGTCCGTCTTGGGTGTCCCTACACAGCATGGCTCATAGTTTCATTGAGTTAGACAAGGCTGTGGTCCATGTGATCAGATTGGTTAGTTTCCTGTGACTGTGGTTTTCAGCCTGTCTGCCCTCTGATGGAGAAGGATAAGAGGCTTATGGAAGCTTCCTGATGGGAGAGACTGACTGACAGGGAAACTGGGTCTTGTTCCGATGGGCGGGGCTGTGTTCAGTAAATCTTTAATCCAATTTTCTGTTGATGGGTGGGGCTGTGTTCCCTCCCTGTTATTTACCTGGGACCAAACTATGGTGGAGATAATGAAGATAATGGCAACCTTCTTCAACAGGTCCCATGCAGGCACTGCTACACTCAGCGCCCCCAACCCTGCAGCAGGCCACCACTGACCCACACCTCCACTGGAGACTCCTGGACTCTTATGGGCAAGTCTGGGTCAGTCTCTTGTGGGGTCACTGCTCCTTTCTCCTGGGTCCTGGTGCACACAAGGTTCTGTTTGTGCCCTCCAAGAGTCTGTTTCCCAGTCCTGTGTAAGTTCTGGCAGCTCTGTGTGGGGTTAATAGTGACCTCCTCCAAGAGGGCTTATGCCATACCCACATCTGCTGCACCCAGAGCCCCTGCCCCTGTGGCGGTCCACTGCTGACCCGTACCTCCACAGGAGACACTCAAACACAGTT
Source organism: Ovis canadensis (assembly GCF_042477335.2). Lineage (NCBI taxonomy): Eukaryota > Metazoa > Chordata > Mammalia > Artiodactyla > Bovidae > Ovis > Ovis canadensis. The sequence goes on along the minus strand of NC_091262.1, from coordinate 61,597,509 downwards.
CTGACTTAGTCTCTGTGGGGTCTCTGGGTCCTGGTGCACACAAGGTTTGTTTGAGCCCTCTGAGTGCGAGAGTTTGAGTAAACTCCAGGATTTGACAATGGACAGGGAGGCCTGGTGTGCAGCAGTCCATGGGGTCGCAAAGAGTTGGACACAACTGAGTGACTGAACTGAACTGAACTGAAACCTTCTATTTATTCCAGAATTAATAATTGTCCTTTTTTTTATTTTGCTTACTTTACTTTGACCATCTGACTAAGCATACCCCAGGACCTCTATAAAACGTCCCTTCTGAATTCTGAAGACAGTTTTCCACAATGGAGAATTTGTCAGATTGTTCTGTTCCACATTTTGGTATTAGATCCTGCTTCCTGGATCCCATCCATTCTTCTTTTTGTTTTCCCTCCTTTTAGTGGACCATATCATCCATCCAGTAACATCCACTACCCTTGTGTCAATGCCTCTTTGGTCACTGTGGTTGTCTAAGACACATTCTCTAGTAGATTCCTCAAGAAGAACTCACAGAACCATTGCTTCCTCATTTCTGGCCTGGTCACAACAGCAGGTCTGAACTCTGTATTTTGTTTGGCTGGATATAAACTCCTTAGCTTACATTTTCCTTCCTTCAGTATCCTAATTGTTAGATCATTGTTTTTCTGGCATAACACATTGCTCTCAAACGACCTGATGAAAATTTATTTCCTTTCCCTAACACATGAATTGTCTTTTAGCCTGGATACCTTGAAGTTTTTTCCTTTCCTTCAAGTCCTATATGCCTACTAGATTATGTATCAAGGTTGACCTTTTAGAAGTCAGTTTCCCAAATTTTTGCTTTTAATCTGAGGCTTGAAATCATCGTTGATTTCAGGAAAGTTTTCTTGAATTATAAACTTTAGCATTTGTTGTACTCTACTTATTTGGCTTTCTTCTTTGAGGATACCTACCACCTGTATGGACTTCCCTGGTGGCTCAGATGGTAAAGCGTCTGTCTATAATGTGGGAGACCCGGGTTCAATCCCTGGGTCGGGAAGATCCTCTGGAGAAGGAAATGGCAATCCAGTCCAGTACTATTGCCTGGAAAATCCCATGGACAGAGGAGCCTGGTAGGCTACAGTCCATGGGGTCTCTAAGAGTCAGACACAACTGTGTGACTTCACTTACTTACCACCTGTATATTGGATCTTCTTTGCTAATCCTATCAGTGTCAAATTCTAGTTCTTTATTCTGATTGATATTTAATTTTTTTCCCTTTCCCCTCTTCTAGTTCTCTAAGCAATATCCATGATGGTTATTTTCTTTTGTTTTCCTCCTAGTTTCTCTAGCTCTGAAATTTTTTCTTTTATCTTTACTTCTTTTGTGAATCCTGTTGTTTCACATTTAAATGTCACTTTCTCCAATGTCTCCTGAGTTTTCCTAATTCTGATTCCTATTGTTCTCTCATAATTCCTACCCATTTCTTTTAGCTTTTTTTGAAATATTAGTTTACAATTGTCATCTGCTTTGTGGGAATATTTTTCTAGAATCTTTCATTGAGTAGGGGCGTTATTCTACTTCTTATTTCCCTGCTTTTAATAACTGTATTGATTCACTCCTAATCTTTTTCTGCTGCTCATTTCTTCGGAGGTTTTACTCTACTTTTAGGAAGGAGGGTTGAGTGGATAGCTTTTCTAATTTCATAGCACTAGGATTCCCTCTCATGTTATTTTTTGAAGAGATAAATATCAATATACAGCCTTGAGCTTTCTGAGACATACTTTCTGTGTTTCCCCTCTCCCGTTCTCATCAGAACTTCTCATTCCTTTTTCATCATTATTTCTACTCATAGTTTGGATTCTACTCCCAGCAGTTTCTCCTCACTGCAGAACTTTGCCTGGAATAAGAAGGGAGCTTTGGGTTTTTCATTTCTAGAGGTGGCAGCACCCACATTCCTCCAAGTTCTCTTTCATTAACCGTAGTCTCCGGCTCTAGTCACAGATTTAACTCTGAGGCTGGTATGGGAATTTTAAACGCTGTGGTCTTTGACCACGTCTCACTGTAACCAGGACGTGTATGCTGGTTCTACACTGCTTATACCACGTTCCAGTCGCAGGGTTTCCTTGAGCGTGTGTCACTCAAGAGGCAAAGTTTGAAAGGACTGGGGGAAAGTGACAACAGCGACATTTGTGAAACTCCTTGAATCCCTCTCCACGTGAGAGCTGCCAGAACAACTATTAACCTTGAGTTTTTGTTTTTCCAGTGTTATTTTAAATAATGGCAACGCACTGGATTCATGGTTTGGGTTTTGCTCTCCTTGCTGTTCTGCCCGAGACCCGAGTGTGAGGTGAGTCTGTGATCTCTGGCTTACATAATCCACGTTTTCATCATTTGTAAATAGGATAAAGAATAATGCCACAGAGTTATCAAAATCAGATGAGATGATGTGGAAGTTTAAACTTATGAAATTGCCTATGATTTAACCTGACGTGTAAAAAAATGATAAACTGTAAAATCATATGCTATTGTTAGCTATTTCAAACTTGATTTATGAAATATGTGGGAACCTATAATTTTATGTTTAACCACATTGTGCCAAATATGCTTTTTTTTTTTTTTCCTGCCTCTTCCAACAGAATATTGCTTCCAAAACAGCCACGATTTTTGGATTTCCCTGGTGGTCCAGTGGTTAAGAATCTGCCTGCCCATGTAGGGGACACAGGTTTGATCCCTGGTTGGGAACGATTCCACATGCTTCAGAGCAACTAAGCTGGTGAGTCACAGCTACTAAAGCCTGCCTGACCTAGAGCCTGTTTGCCCTCAACAAAAGCGTCTGCAGTGAGAAGCCCCTGCACAACAGAGAGCCTGGCTCCCTGCAACCAGAAAAAGCCCTCAGGTAGCAAGGAAGATCAAGCACAGCCAAAAATAAAAATAAATTTTAAAAAAATATATTTTTAAAGAGTGAAGATTTTTATCTGGCTTCTTCTGTGCCATATTCTCACTGTCGACGGGGTCTGGTGCCTGGCACACCGGGTAGGCACTCCAGAATTCCTTGATGAATGAGTGAGTGACTTGAGCTATCATTGCCTTAAAGCATATTGTGAAAGATAAAACGAATGAGCAAAACATAAATTCTGATTAGGCGGTTGTTGAACTGGGCCTGTGTAACATGCTCTGCCAAACTTTTCCTTCCTCATCTCCGTTTGCTTTGCATCCCTGCCAGAAAAATAACATTGGCCCCTGCTGTGGTGCCGGGATGAGGCAACCCCTCCGCAGGGCAGCGGCCAGGAAGGACTCCTGAGAAAGGCGGCTGCGTTGGGCACCCAGCCTCCAGCCTCCGGTCCAAAATGCAGAAAGCCTGAAACAATGCGCAGAGTAGCTGGGCTGAGATCTGAGAACAAGGGACAGCTCTGTCCCTCTCTTGCTGGCGTTTATGGAAGGAAGCCTGGCTGTCTGTTTTTAAGTAAACAGACTTGCTTTAATGGAGCAATCTGTCAAAATAAGCTGAGCTGCTTGGGCGTGGGGGGTTGGGGGGAGCGGGTGCCGCACCACTTCCGTCTCCCGTGGGAGCTGTTTATTTGAGGATGACAAATGGGAGCGAGGCAGAAGCCTGCGGTAATGACACTCAAGGCAAGAAAAATAATAGCGTGTGGCGTAGGATGGGCTCATCTTCACTCGATGTATAGATGGCTTTTGTGTGTTTAGAGAGCCAGCCCCTTCTATTTGCATCTCAAACACCCCCGCCCAGGAGCAGTAAAGCACAGGAGCTTCACCGGCAGCTTCTGGTCTGTGAGTTTTGCAGGAACAGGGGAGGTAAGGAAGAACAGATGAATGAGCCAAAGTTTAGTCTCTACAGGTTTTCTCCCTCTTCTACTAATGGAGGTGTGACAAAAGCACTAATTTGCTTCATCACCACGCCGTGCTTAATAAATGAGTAACAAGTTTGCATCGTGAGATGCATGGGGTGGGACACGGTGCAGAGAAGCGTGGAGGGCAGAAATTACCAAATACTCGCATGAAGACTCACATTTTGGACTTTACTCAGAATATTCGCTGCTTGTGAAACGACACAATGAAAGGGCCAGGTGTAGTTTAACCCTTTTAGTTTGTGCCAGGACCTTGAATTCTTTGCAAAGAAGAAAAGGATTTAATGTAAACTGCAAACGCTTTAATCAAGTGGCTTTCTTCACATACCGTGAAAGCATTTTGAAACATTCAAGTAGAAAAAAAAAAAAAAGTCCTTATTTTCTGAAAATATAACCTCTTAAACACCCAGAACGCTGCCAGACCAAGTCCCATCAAGTAACAAGGCACAATAAGAAGCTTAAAAAAAGGTAAGGATTAAGTTACATTTGTATGAATAAGCTCATTTCTGTTGTTCTGGTCTCAATCTTTAAATGATCCTATCTCGTGCACATCTCCTCGTTAAATTATACATTACTATTCTCAGTGTGGGTCCCAGTGAGACCCAACATGTCCCCAGGGCTCACCAACCTTTGGAAAGAACCACATCAATAGCAATCACTCAGAGTTCGCTTGCCCGTTGTCCCCACCTGCAGGGACGGCCCCTCACCGAAACCAGGTGCTCCTGAGATGCCCTGCCTCTCTCCTAGAGATGGGAAGTCTGCACCCGCTCCCTCCACATGAGCACAGATCCTGCCCCACTACTGACACCTTCTGAGAGGATGCCATTCTTGTCCCAGGACTATCCCCAAGCTCCCAAATCTGCAAAACACACCAGCTGCTAAAAGATGCACGTTCCACCACCGCCCCCACCCCCACCCTCCCACCCAGCACTCTCAGGTCTGAGCCATGCTGGTTCTACAACAAAAATGCCAGAGGTCCACTCATGCCAGCTCCCTGTCCCGCTTTGTCTCTTGGGCCTTGAAGCAGCCTGACCTTACACCTCAAGTAACTAGAGAAAGAAGAGCAAACAAAAGCTAAAGTAAGGAGAAGGAAAGAAATCATAAAGATAAGAGCGGTAGTAAATGAAAGAGACCAAAAATGTGCATTTATAGCAAAAAATCAACAGAACTAAAAACTAGTTCTTCGAAAAGATAAACAATATTGATAACCCTTTAGCCAGACTCATCAAGAAAAAAAAGAAGAGGACTCAAATCAAGAACTCAAGAATTTTAGCAAAGTACCAGTGTTAATCCTTGTTAATTCTTAGCCTGTCTTGAATAAAATGCCTTTTTGGGAGGAAAAAAAACTGCCTGACTTGTGCCCCTCATTTCACAAAATCTCTCATGAAAACATCGTCACTGCTTCTCCCTTCTGCTTCTCCCTCCACCTGGGATATAGACCACAGCCTGGGAATGGAATAAATGCCCCTCCTCCATCACCCAAAGGAGCACAGGTGTCCTCCTCCCAAGGAACATTAATGTCCCTATGCAAATTCACTCCTCCAGAGCCTTCCCTCCATTTGACACACATGCCAAGATACACATGAATATTAAGAGGAGAGTGTCAAATTCTGCCTCACTGTCTCTCACACCCAGGCACCAGGTCCTGCAAATGAATTTTTCACTCTAAAGCTTCACCCTGACCTTCCTTTCCTTCTCATTTGCCATCATCTTCATTCCAGCTTCTTATTTCCCTGGCTGAACTCGGAAGTTCACTAATTGGAATCACTCCTCTGTTAATTCATCCTAAAAGCTGCTTCGGAAACAAAACTCCTTAGATGCTATCTTGAGCACATCAACTGCTTTCGGCAGTTTCTGAAGTTTGATTGGCCGTATGAATCAGGCCGGTTACAGAAAGAGTGCAGCCTTGGGATCAATCACCACGGTTCCAATCTTAGTTCTATGCTTGAATAACTTTTGTAACTTTAATTGCTTTAAGCCTAAATTTCATCATCTATAAAATGTGATATTAATATAGGCTTCATAGGACTACTGTGGGCTTCCCTGGTGGCTCAGATGGTAAAGGATCTGCCTACAATTCAGGAGATCCAGGCTCGATCCCTGGATTGGGAAGATCCCCTGGAGAAGGGAATGGCTACCCACTCGTTATCCTTGCCTGGAGAAGTCCATGGACAGAGGAGCCTGGTGGGCTACACACGGACACAACTGAGCAACTAAGATGTTCACTTTTAGGGCTATTGTAAGAAAAAATTAAATAACGTAAAGTGTTTTTTTTTTTTTATGTGAATATACAAACTTGAAGAATAATGTTATGAAAATGCAAGCACTTCTTCTTGGAAATAAAGTCCTCCATAAACTGGCCACCACTCACTTTTTTACCCTTTGCTCTAATTACTCCCATTTCCAGCCCTTCTTGCTGGACTTTTGCAACTGTTTCTTGCCCTACAAATGTGTCTTTCACTTCTAGATAACACTATTTGCTGTAATAGATAAAACAAAATGTCAGTGGCTTAATACAAGAGAACTTTATTCCTTGCTCAGTTAAAATCCAAAACATGTATTCCTACCTGGCAGGTGGTTCTCCTCCAGGTGATAGTTTTGGGATTTGAGATCCTTCCATCTTATGGCCCTACAACCCTTTACACGTGGTTTCCAGGGTGACTCCAGAGGAAGAGAGAACAGGAAGACTCGTGAGTGGAGGTTATTACAGGTCAGGCATGGAGGAGCACATAGCAGAACTAAGTCACATAACAGCATCTGATATAATCCAGTAGCATGTCCGGAAGGAAGAGGACACGGGGTTGGTGAACAGCTGGCTACTCTGTGCCACCCCCGCAGACATATATATATTTCCCAGACTGTATTCCCAGATACAGCCTTCAAAAACCAGCTCAAGCCTCATTTTTAATTTATGACATCCTTTTGGAGCAATCTGACGATTTTATTCTCTGAACTCAAACTCCTAGCATACATTGATTATACCAGCCTTTGACCCATTTGCCTCTTTTGTTAAATCACACAAACTTACATCAAATCTTTTTTTTCTTAAACTCAAAGATATAAATCTGGTCCCATCCTCCTTGATGAAACATTTCTTGCATCAACATCCATAATTTCACGCTTCCCCCTGTCCCCTGTGAGCTCCAGTGCAGGCTCAGTGCTTTTTCTACTGAGGAACTGTGAGAGTCCCCCAGGTAATGATTCTTCTCGGAAAGTGGCTGGGAGGCTGCAGTCAGGCCTCAAACTTCAACTTCAAACCCAGGAAGCACTGGCTGGGGAAGAAGCTGACCTCAACCCAAAAGCTTCCAAAGTTTCTAAAGCCTCTTCAGCTGCCAAGTTATATGATGTTAACATTAAGACATAAAACATGAAAGATTAGAATTTATACTTGCTTCTCATCAAAAAGACATGGTAAGAAGTACCTTGTGTTGGGTACTTCTTCCCGACGGGCTTCCCAGGTAGCGCTAGTGGTAAAGAACCAGGCTGCCAAGGCAGGAGACATAGTGAGATGCGGGTTCGATCCCTGGGTGGGGAAGATCCCCTGGAGGAGGAAATGGGAACCCACTCCAGTAGTCTTGCCTGGAGGATCCCATGGACAGAGGAGCCTGGTGGGCTAGAGTCCATGGGGTCTCAAAGAGTTGAACACTGGAGCGACTTAGCAAGCACACACCTCGTACTGGCTATAGAGATTAGCAGTAATAATAGGAGTTAAATTGTTATGTGATGTTCGGAAGAATTAGAAGAGATAAAAATGTCTCTGATCACATTTGAGTGTTCACTAGTCAGACACGGTCATGTATGCCATGTTCTCCCTAGAGATGGCAATATGTGTTCTTGTCACTCCTGTCTGTTGGTGATGTTGCTTTGGGGAACAAATAAGACTCTATAAGATGAAAATGAGGGTAAAATTTGGAGATGGAAGAAAATAAAGGAGCTCGATTCCACAGTAGTTGCTTACAGAAATTTAAAATATGAAAAGAATACGTAGCAGAACTCCCAAAACCCGCTTGTAATTGTAGGGTAGCTCCCCATTCCCTCTCCTCTCCTCTTGTCCCCAGACACCCATACCTCACAGGACTATTGGGACATCCGAGGTTCTGAAATGTCTTGAGAAACCCAAAAGGTAGAGTGACTTCCCTGCTCTCCAGCCACTTCAGCCACACTGAGTGAAGCCTGCCGCACTCTGGGCAGGAGAGCTGGCTCAGCCCGTCCTTCTGAACAGACTGCAAACCTCACTTCTCGTTCCGCTGTTGACGGCATGGAACGGTGTAAACTAAAGGCTCCTTCACATTTATTCATGCAGCTCCACTCCTGCCCTGTTGAGGTACAAGTGCCCAGAGACAATTAACTGATGATTCATCCTCCAGGACGCCTGCTAAGGCAGGCTGCCTGGCTGTGAGTGAAAACACACTTGAGCAGTAGCTGATCTTTTCCTTTGGTTGAGGACCAAGTCAGACCAGGCATGGCTTTGAAGTTATTTCTGTCTCGGTGGATTAGAGGTATCAAAAGAAGCAGCTCCACAAACCTTTACCAAATATTTACAATTCTGCACTAAACAACCTCCACCGTACCTTAACCTTTACTGTCTTGTGAAATGCTTGCCAACCTCCCTGCCAAACACATACACTTGCCAGCGTAGGAGAGAGGGCAGCAGCTCAAAGAAAATGAAGTGCAAACGGGAAAGGATCCACTGTCTTTGTCGTAGAGGAGAACGAGGCCTTTTGGTGGTGACCTACCTGCAGAGGGGGGACTCCGTCTCCCCATTACCATCACCCCCCAACCACCATGATAGTTCATTACATCACTGGGGTGTTGAAGAGACAAGTTCTATACTCAGCTCAGTGAAGTTGTGGGACTGCCCTGAAGGCATAGTTTCTGAAAGTGCCAAGGGGGGCCATCGTCAGTGCAGGAGAGACGCAAAACAAAAGGTTAAGCCACAATGGAGGCCGGTGATGGGGCTGTCGGGGTTTTCGTCATGTAGAGGACTGCCACACTTTACTTGGTTTACAGTAAACCTCCTTCCTCAGATGTTTCTCAATGAAACTGCTCATTGTAGAATTCTCCAGTTGCCTCTAAAATGCTTCAAGGACTAGTGAAATAGATGACTGATGTATTTTCTATTTTTCAGACTCCTTACTGTGAGCACAAAAATCTTATAATAAAAAGAGAAGGATAAATAATAATAATAAAGGATAAATGAAAGAAGCCAGCAGGTGGGATACCATGTCGCTGGGGCAGAGAAGAGGAGCAGACCAGCCCTGGCTGCAGTCAAGCCCACGATGAGATACATTATGGAGACTCATTGTAGGACCTGCCTTGGTGAGGTTCCCCCAAAGGGATTCAGTCAGCAACAGAAGCTTCTGGCAGAGAAGTTACCAAAGGCAGAGCTTTAGAGAAATAGATGGCAGCCACTGAAATAACAGTCACCAAGGTTTGTTCATGAATCCCCCTGACACAGTACCCAAGGACCCCCAGAACTGACTGTGGGACTCTGTGTACGCGCTAAGTCGCTTCAGTTGTCTGACTCTTTGCGACCCTAAGGACTGTAGTCTGCCAGTCTCCTCTGTCCATAGGATTCTCCAGGCAAGAATACTGGAGTGGATTGCCATGCCCTCCTCCAGGGGATCTTCCCAACCCAGGGATTGAAGCCCTGTCTCTAACATCTCCTGCATTGGCAGGTGGGTTCTTTACCACTAGCGCCACCTGGTAAGCCCTGCTGTGAGACTGTAAGGGAACCTAAGCAGAAGCCTACAACAGCGATGGAGACCAGGACCAAAAGTATGTGCTATCCTGTTAACCACCAGTTGTTACCTCCACTACACACAGAGGAACTCAGAGATATAGTGCCTTGGGCCATGTTTAGGCATTTCATTCATTCACTCAACAAATGTTTATATTTCAAGGCACCGGATTCAAGTGCTTTCTAAAACAGAAATAATTAGACTTCAGTTTGGCCATCTAAAAGCTTTCACTAATCAATGCTATAAGCACACAAATCTACATAATACAGATTAGAAATGGGTCATTATATAGTCACAAATAAAGTCTGCACTGGCCAGGTGGTAGAGAGAGATGATTTCTGTGCTGGAAGAATTTGGAAAGATTTTTGCATAGGAGCTAAGGGTTGAGGTGAAATTAGGGTGTGCAAAGGCAATGTGGAACATATTCTCAAAGACAAATAATCTGAGTGATGGTATTGAGAAGGGAAAGGATGCACATGCTTAAAAATAAAAGCAGGTGGTCCCATTGTCTGGGCAGTAGCGTACAGGAAAGGAAATAGAGGAAATTGTGGTCAGAAAAGTGGGACTGTCAGGAAATGGAGGGCTGAGAGCCCCAGGTCAAGGCGTCAGATTTTCTGTATAAAGTGATGAGAACTCACCAAAGATCCCTTAGCAGGAGAGATTTGATGATTACTTCAGGGAAATTAATCTTTATTTTAGTAGCCAAGAAAAGTATTGAATACAGGGCCAGATTAATCATGATACTTTACATTAATTCCTGTTACAATAATATTCAGTAGTATATACAAGCAAGAAGATGGTTCATCAGCTTTCAGTCCTAAACTTTTTTTTTTGTACTGCCCAGAACACCGTTTCAGGCTACCAGCTTGCTGTAGGCTCAGGGAGTAAAACCTCTTAAATAATAGCTTGTGTCAATCATAATTAGGAATATCCATTGGCTGGAAGGAGGGGTAGGGCCGGCACAGTGAATAATCATTATGTAGAAAATGGTTCTCAGCCAGCCTTACCAACAAGAGGCATATCCTCCAGGAAGGCCTTCTGGCTGCCCCACAGTCTCTCCTCGCCTCTGAGAGTGGGAGCTTCTTTCACAGCCCATGGTCCCAATGCAAGTATTCTTAATTTCCTCAAGTAATTTATAAAGTCGTTAATGCACACCCTCATTCCTGAAAATTCGTGAAAACATCTTTTTCTATAGGAGTATTTTCCTTATTATGTAAAAATAATAGTAAGAGCCCATAGATATTGAGAGTCTATTATGAGGCATTAAATATGTGATAAGCTCAACATATTCATTTTGCACATTTTAGAATATGAAATGGGAATAATGGTCATAACTCCATGATATCTAACCAGGACCTGTTCAGTTCAGTTCAGTTCAGTTGCCAAGTCGTGTCTGACTCTTTGCGACCCCATGAACCACAGCACTCCAGGCCTCCCTGTCCATCACCATCTCCCGGAGTTTACCCAAACTCATGTCCATCGAGTTGGTGATGCCATCCAGCCATCTCATCCTCTGTCGTCCCCTTCTCCTCCTGCCCCCAATCCCTCCCAGCATCAGGGTCTTTTCCAATGAGTCAACTCTTCGCATGAGGTGGCCAAAGTACTGGAGTTTCAGCTTTAATATCATTCCTTCCAAAGAACACCCAGGAGTTGATTTCCTTTAGAATGGATTGGTTGGATCTCCTTGCAGTCCAAGGACTCTCAAGAGTCTTCACCACCACAGTTCAAAAGCATCAATTCTTCGGCGCTCAGCCTTCTTCACAGTCAACTCTCACATCCATACATGACTACTGGAAAAACCACAGCCTTGACTAGACGGACCTTTGTTGGCAAAGTAATGTCTCTGCTTTTGAATATGCTATCTAGGTTGGTCATAACTTTCCTTCCAAGGAGTAAGTGTCTTTTACTTACAGCCATGAAATCATGGCTGCAATCACCATCTGCAGTGATTTTGGAGACCAAAAAAATAAAGTCTGACACTGTTTCCACTGTTTCCCCATCTATTTCCCATGAAGTGATGGGACCAGAAGCCATGATCTTCGTTTTCTGAATGTTGAGCTTTAAGCCAACTTTTTCACTCTCCTCTTTCACTTTCATCAAGAGGCTTTTTAGTTCCTCTTCACTTTCTGCCATAAAGGTGGTGTCGTCTGCGTATCTGAGCCTGTTAGTTGTAATCAAAAGTAATAATCTCTATTTATAGAAAATGCTTCCATGACTCCTGCTGCAGTTTATGAATATTTGCTTTTAATTTCAGAATTGCTTTATAGTTTCAAAATTTTGAAGAGACTTTAAAAATTCAACATAATTTGTTTTCTCTTTTCAGAAATGTAGAAAGTACATCTCTTTTCTACACAAATGTAGGGAAAAAAAATGTAGGAAATGTAAAGAAAACTGTTTAAACCTTAATCCCACCATTCAAAGATGATGATGATGATTAATATGATGTTGTATATATTCTTATAGTTATGAAATTAAGCTATGATATAGTTTTTAATAGAGAAATAACATTTGATTGTATAGACGATAATTCATTTAACCTATATGCTTTTATCGACGAAGAGTTGGACGCTTACTGAGCAACTTCACTTTCACTTTTCACTTTCATGCATAGGAGAAGGAAATGGAAACCCACTCCAGGGTTCTTGACTGGAGAATCCCAGGGACAGCGGAGCCTGGTGGGCTGCTGTCTATGGGGTCGCACAGAGTCGGACACGACTGAAGCGATTTAACAGCAGCAGCAGGAGCACCATATGCTTTTATCGATTTAAAGTGTTTCCAATTTTTTCCTTTTAAAAGTAGAATGTTTATGGGCATGCTGTCTAAATATTTGCTTACATTTCTAATCATTTCTGACACATTTATAAAAGTCTAATTTCTAAGTCAAAGGATAGGCATATTTTAAAGGGCTTTGATGAGTACTGACAAATAATCCAGAAAATTTAGACCAGTTTAACTGCCCTCTCGCAATGAATGAAAGTGGCCATTTTCTTGGACACTAGATAGTAATATTAACTTTATTATTTGAGTAATTATTTGTAATGCATATTATTCATTCATTTTTTTCCTTTTGAGTTATATTCTTTGCCCATTTTAAAACTCATATGTTTGGGTTTTTTTATGGGGAATGGGCTCATTTTATGTTTAACAAATATTTATATATTTTACAAATATATTTTAATATGTTCTACTTTATAATTTTTATAGTATTTTTTATATACAGTCATTTAAATTTTCACATGGTCATATCTATCCACCTTTCTCTTTCATGATTTCTGGACTTGTCAGATTTCGAAAATCTAGCACACTCAAAATTACATAATATTCAAATTTTTATATTATTCTTATGAATTTACGTTTGACTTTTCAACTTTTTAAAATCTATTTGGAATTTATTTTGGCATGTGATGGTAAAGCAGTCATTTGTCCTTGTGTGTTTTGCAAGCAGTCTTGATGTCCCACATTGTTTGGTAAAAAGTTCATTCTCTTTTCTCTGTTTCCCCTATTTAACTATGCACCCATTTTTTAAATAGATAAACAAACCAGCTTGAGGACTTTCTATTTTTTCTATTGTATTTTAGCATTGTAACACCTCGTAATGTCAGATATGGTATGGTGAGGGCCTCATGACTGGCTTGTTTTATTCCAATAGAATTTGTGCTAGTTCTGCCTATTTATCCTTTAACATTTTTCAAGATATTAGGAAATCTTAAACCATTTTAGAAGGCATATGGGCTTCCCTCATAGCTCATTTGTTAAAGAATCCACCTGCAATGCAGGAGACCCCAGTTTGATTCCTTGGTCGGGAAGATCCTCTAGAGAAAGGATAGGCTACCCACTCCAGTATTCTTGGGCTTCCCTTGTGGCTCAGCTGGTAAGAATCTGCCTGCAATATGGGAGACCTGGGTTTGATCCCTGGGTTGAGAAGATCCCCTGGAGAAGGGAAAGGCTACCCACTCCAGTATTCTGGCCTAGAGAATTCCATGGACCGTATGGTCCATGGGGTCGCAAAGAGTCGGACATGACTGAACGACTTTCACTTCACTTTAGAAGGCATGTAGAATATTTATATCTATATAAGGCATATATCCTTACTATGTACACCCATGTCTAAACTTGTTTAACATTGACAGTGTTCAACAATATGTTGGTGAAGTTCGTGCAACTGCTATGTGTAGCTGTAGTCTTTCATTTTCATTGTTTCCAAATACTCCATGGTATGAATGGGATGTATCGTTTAAATTATTTATCCATTATTTTTTGAGTGAAGCTTTATGTGGTTTCTTTTGCTATGAACATTCTTGTCCTGTTATACATATATATGTAGATATTTCTTGAGGATATACACTGCTCTGAGTTGTGGGATTTACACTCTTCAACTTAATATTGAGTGGCCTCATGCTGCTCTCCAGAGTGGTGATAGATTTACTTTGCTACTTGCAGTGTATAAGAGTTTCCATTCCCCACAGCCTCATAGATTTTAGTCTTTTCAAGTTTTTAAACTTTCACCAATGTGATCAATTTATTCTTCCAGATGAACTTTGTTGTTGTTCAGTCACTAAGTTATGTATGACTCTGCAATTCCGTGGAGTGCAGCATGCCAGGCTTCCCTGTCCTTCACTATCTTCTGCTGCTGCTAAGTCGCTTCAGCCATGTCTGACTCTGTGCGACCCCATAGATGGCAGCCCACCAGGCCCTGCCGTTCCTGAGATTCTCCAGGCAAGAACACTAGAGTGGGTTGCCACTTCCTTCTCCAATGCATGAAAGTGAAAAGTGAAAGTGAAGTCACTCAGTCGTGTCCGACTCTTTGCGACCCCATGGACTGCAGCCTACCAGGCTCCTCTGTCCATGGGATTTTCCAGGCAAGAGTACTGGAGTGGGTTGCCATGGCCTTCTCTGGAGTTTGCTTAAACTCATGTCCACCGAGTTCGTGATGCCATACAACCATCTCATCCTCTGTCTCCCGTTCTTCTCCTGCCCTCAGTCTTTCCTAGCACCAGGGGTCTTTTCCAGTGAGTCAGGTCTTTGCATCAGGTGGCCAAGTATTGGAGCTTCAGCTTCAGCATGAGTCCTTCCAATGAATACTCAGGGTTGATGTCCTTCAGGATTGACTAGTTTGATCTTCTTGCTGTCCAAGGAACTCTCAAGAGTGTTATCCAACAGCACAGTTCAAAAGCATCAATTATTTGGCACTCAGCCTTATGGTCCAACTCTCACATCCGTACTGGAAAAACCATAGCTTTGACCATAACGACCTTGGTTGACAAAGCAATGTCTCTGCTTTTTAATATGCTATCTAGATTTGTCATAGCTTTTCTTCCAAGGAGCAAGCGTCTTTTAATTTCATGGCTGCAGTCACTGTCCCCAGTGATTTTGGAGCCCAAGAAAATAAAGTCTTTGACTGTTTCCACTGTTTCCCCATCAATTTGTCATGAAGTGATGGGACCAGATGCCATGATCTTAGTTTTTTCGAATGTTGAGCTTTAAGCCAGCTTTTTCATTCTCCTCTTTCACCCTCTTCAAGAAGCTGTTTAGTTCTTCACTTTCTTATATTAGAGTAGTATCATCTACATATCTGAGGTTGTTGATATTTCTCCTGGCAATCTTGATTCCAGATTGTGGTTCATCCAGACTGGGCATTTCACATGATGTACTTTACATATAAGTTAAATAAGCAGGGTGACAATATATAGCATTGACATTCTCCTTTCCCAATTTGGAACCTGTCTATTATTACATGTCTAGTTCTAACTGCTACTTCTTGACCTGCATACAGGTTTCTCAAGAGACAGGTAAGGTGGTCTGTTATTCCCATCTCTAGGGGGGGTCATGTTTGGGAATGCATGTAAGAATTAAAGATTTTAAAATTAAAAAATAAATAAATAAATAAATAATTTTTAAAAAAAAGAATTTTCCACAGCTTGTTGTGATCCACATAGTCAAAGGCTTTAGTGTAGTCAATGAAGCAGAAGTAGATAATTTTCTGGAATTCCCTTGGTTTCTCTATGATCCAGGAGATGTTGGCAATTTGACCTCTGGTTCCTCTGCCTTTTCTAAATCCAGCTTGTACATCTGGAAGTTCTCAGTTCACATACCGTTGAAGTCTAGCTTGAAGGATTTTGAGCATTACCTTGCTGCTAAGTCATGTCAGTCGTGTCCGACCCTGTGCGACCCCATAGACGTTAGCCCACCAGGCTCCCCCATCCCTGGGATTCTCCAGGCAAGAACACTGGAGTGGGTTGCCATTTCCTTCTCCAATGCATGAAAGTGAAAAGTGAAAGTGAAGTCGCTCAGTCGTGCCGGACTCTTTGAGACCCCATGGACTGCAGTCTACCAGGCTCCTCCGTCCATGGAATTTTCCAGGCAAGAGTACTGGAGTGGAGTGCCATTCATTGCCTTCGGGGCAATTGTACAGTAGTTTGAACATTCTTTGGTGTTGCCTTTCTTTGGAATTGGAATGAAAACTGACCTTTTCCAGTTCTGTGGCCACTGTTGTTTTCTCTATTGCTGGCATAAAACTTGCTAGCATATTGAGTGCAGCATTTTAATAGAATTATCTTTTAGAATTGGAAATAGCTCTGTTGGAATTCCATCGCCTCCACTAGTTTGTTCGTAGTAATGCTTCCTAAGGCCCATTTGACTTCACACTCCAGAACGTCTGGCTCTAGGTGAATGACCACACCATCATGGTTATCTAGGTCATTAAGACCTTTTTTGTATAGTTCTTCTGGGTATTCTTGCCCTCTTCTTAATCTCTTCTGCTTCTGTTAGGTCCTTGCCATTTATATCCTTTATCGTGCCCATTTATATCCTTTATTGTGCACAAAATGTTCCCTAGATGTCTCCAATTTTTCTTGAAGAGATCTTTAGTCTTTACCATTCTGTTGTCTTCCGCCGTGTCTGACTCTTTGCGAACCCATGGATTGTAGCCCACCAGTCTCCTCTGTCCATGGAATTCTCCAGGCCAGAATATTAGATAGGGTTGCCATTCCCTTCTCTAGGGGATCTTCCTGACCCAGGGATTAAACCCCGGTCTCCTGCATTGCAGGCAGATTCTTCGTCATCTAAGCCACCAGGGAAGCCCCAGATGAACTTTAGAAGTGTGTTGTCAAGTCCTAACAGAATTTGTAACTTCATACATTTGGGGAAATTAGCATATGTACGCATATACACAGAACTCTTCTCATCTAGGAACATGATTTTCCTTTCCCATATTTTCTTTTACCTCTTTGTAGTTTTATGCCTTTTCATAGTCTTAAATATTGCTTAAGATAATTCATATGCATTGCATATTTTGTTGCTATTGTGAATGAACTCTTTCTTCCAAAAGGTATTTTTAAGCCCAAAGTTTACTTTATTCTTTTACTGACTTTGAATATAAGTAGATTAGTGCCCTCAAAAGATGGAAAATATGTTAAGAACAAATAACTGGGCATATCCATAGCATCATCTAAAATGTCAAATAAAAGGTCAGCATTGAAATTAAATTTCAGTACCATTATAAACACTGCTGGTCCCCTTCCTTTGATCTGCACCACTCTCCAGAAGCCTGATTTTTTAAAAGTCAGTTTTGATGACTCCTCCTTCTAATAGGCTAGTATCTTGAAGTGATCTAGAATTCACCACATGAAGAGTGGGCAGAAGGTAGGCAATTTCTTTGGGATTCACCTGCCTGGAGCACTTTGCACACCTTACCAGGTTTCATTAGTAGTTGTAAGGCCAGTGCTTAACCTTACCAAGGTTAAGCTTTAACTTTAACCATATGCTCAAAACTCAAGGACATAAAAGAAGGTAGGAGTAAGAATGGGGCTTCCTATCTCAAGGCTCCTCCCTCTCTGTCTGAGCATCCCTCTCTTCATCTATAGAAGTTATCAAGTACCTGCTATAGATCAAGGGTTGGGTCTGACGCTGTTAAAGTAGGGGAGATAATATGAAAAGAGTCTAAGATATAGTTCTGTCCTCAAAGAGCATACAGGCTAACTGGAAAGAGAACCACTGTGCATGAAGAATTCAGTTCAGTACCCTTAAAGAGGACTCTCATTTTTTCTATAGTACTCTAAAGCTGCATCCAATCATAGGGACAGATAGATAGATAAGCTAGAGATATACAAAATACTTGGGAGGTATTTTAGCTTCTACACCACCCTGTGAGTTGGAACAATGGGAAATATTCTTTTACTATCACAGCTGGAGAGATGGCCTAGTTTAACGCTGCTGTGTCTCAACAGTGACAGCCAGATGCAAACCATATCATTATTTTTCTGGGGTCTCTGAGTGTGTACACTTCCTGCCATTGCCACCCACTGGCCCTCAGTTATGGGTTGTCCTGAACTACAGCACTTTTCTCTCCACCTGGGGGAGATACTATGTTGAGTCCCCAGCTCTATTTAACCAATCTCTGGAGTGAAACAGTAAACTCACCTGCTTCTCAGAACTTTGAAAGGAGTAGGAAAAAAGTCCAGAACCCTGTGTACCTGGGATTAATTTGACCTGTTTTCAAAAAAAGAAAAGTTCCTCCCTCCAACCTCTTGCTTTAGAATGACTTGGAGTAACATCTAGGGGGAAAGAGATTAGTCTGTTCATTTGTCTTGCATTATGGTACACATCATTAAAGACCAAATACAAAAGATATATACACAGTCTTGAAGATTAGAAATAAATTGCAAGCTATTTTGATTCTTCAGAAGGAATTAATAGTATCACATTCCTTAATCTTTTGTAGAGGATTTACAAAGTGGTTTCATAAATATGATCTCCTTTAATTCCCACAACAACCCAGTTGGGTAGGCTGAGCAGGTAATTCTATTCTCATCAAACCCATAGACCTTCAAAGGCTAGACAGGACTTGAAGACCCAATCCTAAAAACAGGCTCAGAGCAGCTGAGCTGACACAACTGGTAGACGAAACTAGAAAACCTATCTCTAACAACCAGATCCATTGCCTTTCTACTAACCATGATGCCTCATCCATCTCAAGTAGGGAAAGATGAAAGTGGCCATTTAATCTGTAAAGGACCACAATGGAAGGAAGGAGAGAAAGGTGCTCAAGGGATTTGATAGTAGAATATTTTATGACCACATTACCTGAGATACCCACATTCAAGATTACGAGAGAGTGAGGTATTTGTGTTGTTCGATCACTAAATTGTGTCCAACTCTGCAACCCCATGGACTGTGGCCCACCAGGCTCCTCTGTCTTCCACTGTCTTCCAGAGTTTGCTCGAATTCAGGTCCATGATGTTATCTACAGAACCCGGTAAACCACCTGTGGCTCATGTTCCAAAGCTACAGTTGACGCAAAAGTGAAAAGCCCCGCATCCAGCCTCTCCAACTCCAAGGGAGCACTGCTTCCCAGGCAGTGGATCCCACCTGGCTTTCTCAGGGGATGCCTCGGTCTGGAATTTCAGAATCTCTGAGAAGGAGGGTCATCTCTAAGACTGACTAGGATGAACAGGGCCCAAAGTTAGCCCCAAATCTTGAAACCTCATTAGAACAAATTCCACCTTTAATGGAACCAAATTTTACATTTCCCCCAGAACCAATGCCATGGGGGAATAACAAAGCCAGAGCAAGAATAACTTTCCAGGCCTGCCTCCCTGAACTAAACTTTTGTGAGCTCATAGATGGATGGACAAAACCAGACAAGGTGACAACCATGCTAGGAAGGGGAACCACTTTTTTTCTGGGGACCCCTACATCTACTTTCATAGGAATCAGCTGACATAGGAGATGCAATAGTGAGACAGGTTGCCCAAGGCCTGTACGGCAACCTCTTTCCCCTCCTAAGGGAGGGTAGCCTGTGGCCTCCTAGCTAAGCTCTTTACTTGGCACATCACCAGGGATTTGGGACAGACAACTGGATCGCCATGCCCCCGTGACATCAACACTGTTCAGACACCAGAGCGAGTAAGACGGGAATTTGATCCAAAGATTGGTTTTGGAGAATCACACTCAGACTGGAAGGCTGAGCCCCTGAAAAAGATCTGTCTCGCCAGCTGGCCAAAATAAATACGTGCAAAAATAAAAGAAAAGGAGAGAAAAGCAGATTATGAATAGTTTTTCCAGACATGCAATTCTAAACCTTAGTCCAGATATGCACTTCAGAAAAAAAAATTGCCTTAGTCTTTTAAATTATTTCATCTCTGGGAACAAACGTATCTTACTTCAAATTTGCTTCGATTTAGAAAATTGACACAGGGTGAGCAGAAGTTTATTATTATGAACATTAAACCACATTAACATTAATGTGAAATGCACATCACTTGACTATTATTGATATGAAACATACATGACTACCTTCTATATCCAGGCAGTAAGGTCTGACTTTTTGCTGTGAATTTACTGACATCTATGTTCATGTTTTAAATTCCATTTTTTGTTTTGAGAGGTCAAATTTCCCCCCCAATATTAAGTTACTTATTTCTATAACTATGTATCAAATGCCTTCTCTATGCTTTGCTGTCTACTACTGAATTCAGGACTAATTTTTTTATGTTGAGGAGAGGAAGTAGAGTGAGAAAGCGGGGTTCCCCATGGGGAAATATAGCTTACAGGAGACTTGACTGTTTACAATGCTAATTTTCATGTAACTTAGAAAGTGCATATGGAATTTGGAGATGTTTTAATTCTCCCATTAAGAAGAGATGGGTATTATCATGTTCTGCTCATAATGACCATGGTCATACTGTATTTTGAAATAGTAGCACCCATTTGGTGTTTTCAATCCCACAGTTTCCAATAAAAACATCAGTGAAACAAAATTATTATGAATAATATATTAATTATTATGTGCTAGAAGTTTAACAGTGATGATATAACAAGTAGACTTTAAAAGTAAAGTCTTCAATGGTAAAGAAATAATTCATCCAAACACTATAATACGTAAAATGGAAAAAGATTTTTATAATTAACTGCTATATTCCCTTGTTCTAATATTCTCAGGCCTGGGAGGGCAGAATGTTTACAACCAGCATTGTAATCCATATCCTAAATACCTTTTTGATGACATTGTTCTTTGGTTAAATTATGTCACACAAAACCTCCCAGAGAAATGAAAAAGAGCACAGTAATGAACAAGACATATAAAGCTCAGAAACTCCTTCAATAGCCTTGCCAATCTGCTCATCCATTACTGAGCATGTTTTCAGAGCAGCCATTCTGACCTTACTAACGAGCATCTTTTGAGAATCACAACTGTTATAAAAGGAAAGAGACCTTGTTAACCAAGAAAGTTCATATTCCACAGAAGCCTCACACATTAAATACTACATAATCTATTCACAAGGGAGCAGGAAAATCAATATTCCAAGTCCAGTAATCTCAAATAAGCTACTGAATGTTTTTGTATTTGGATAATAATGACAAACTTTGAACCCTAAATTATGAGTAAACATTTTAATACAAGCACCTAAACACTTTCCCCTACTTTTGACTATTTAAGACTGTTTTTATGCCTTTGATGCCTGACTCATTTACATGAGTTATGCTATAAATGAAAGTCAAAGAGAAGATGCCTTTATTATTATGGCAGCTTACTGTTTAATACCAAATCTCTATATCCAAACAGCTAAAAAAAAAAAAGCTTGTTCTGAAAACTCTCAAATCAAAGACATTGGCTAATAGAGGATGAATAATAACAAAAACTTCAAAAACAAATTCACTCATGTTGTACTGATGCTGCATCTATAGGGTTCATGTGTTTAATTGTGTCTCAACAGGTGCTTACCCACATCAATGATGTGTCTTTTTGTGGTAAATGTCAGATTCATTACTTTTGTTTAACAGTATCTAGCATAACATGAAGTCCATTTAATAAGAACCTTTGATGATGGTTACAAACCCACAGCAGAGCTCCCAGTTACCACATCTAGTTTAAAAAAAAAAAAACAAACAACTTTAAACAAACTTACAATCACCAATAACAAAAATTCCAGCACTGACTTGTCACTATTTTTAAGTACTCTTTTTTTCAGTTAGAAGGAAATTCTTCTGAGTAATGCAGTGCTTCTCAAATTTGAACACAGGGACAAAACACCTATAGATTCTGATTCTGGGGTGAACCCCAAGATCCTGGGTTCCTGATACATTCCCAGGTGAGACCAATGTTGTTGGTCCAGGAACCGCAGTTTCTGTAGCCAGAGTAGAGGATTATTTCTAGGAAACCAGTAAAAAAAGCCTCAGCACCTTACTAGAGTGTTCCTTGAATTTTAATATCTTACTATAAAGATGCTTATCCCAAACACGACCTACCTTCTGAGCTAAATTACAGAATAACTGTCACTGTTGTGAAGACAGATCCTTCAAATGGAAAATATAAAACATAAACCCGTCTGGCTCTAACTGGCTCAGACAGTAAAGCATCTGCCTGCAATGCGGGAGACCTGGGTTCGATTCCTGAGTCGGGAAGATCCCCTGGAGAAGGAAATGGCAATCCACTCCAGCACTCTTGCCTGGAAAATCCCAGGGACGGAGGAGCCTGATAGGCTACAGTCCATGGGGTCACAAAGAGTCGGACGCAACTGAGCGACTTCACTTCACTTCTCCCACTGAAACATTCATTCATTAATCAAACATCTGTTGCACGTCAAGAAAGCACCCCCCGTGAAGCAAAACAAACTAAGAAAGGGCACAGACTTTGTATTTAAGGAGTTAACGGTACAGCAGGAAAGATGAAACATCTTCCCTCAAACACAAACTGTATACCCAGGGAGAAGGGAGCCGGTGTCCTTGAACAAGTGAAAAGCTTGGAGAGATGACTCACAATTGTGTGACTCAGGCCTTCCTAAGCGGGTGGGAGTCACCCTGTGAAGGATGGGCTGGGTGAACAGGCAGATGTGGAAAGTGAGGAATGGACCCACAGAGGTACAGAGAGACATTTTGGGGGTTTCGTTAACATTTTAATTTCTACAACCAAAATGCTTGAAAGCAAGTTTTATTAAAAGATTCCAAGATTAGACTGCAGCTTCTCAACCTCTGGAGTTCACAAAGTGGGGTTTCCAAACCAGCAGCATTAGCGCCCCCCAAAACTCCACAGAAATTCTCAGTCCCCTCCCAGGACCTCCTGAATCAGAAACTCCAGACCAGGCCCTAGAAATCTGTTGTAATAAGCCTTCCATAATTAAGCTGGAAACTCCCTGGACTAGATCTTCTTTGTTTCAGTGTGGATAGGAATCTCTCAGGAGCTTATTGAAATGCAGAGTTCTTGGGTGCTTCCTAGAGAATCTGCTTTAGTACAATTGAGAAATGGCCTGAAAGACACTTTTTTAATAAGCAGTCAAGCCTATTCTGACCCAGGTGGACTATACACCCCATTTTGAGAAGCTGTGAGTTAGAGTATGGTCTCAAAACAGGAGATGAAGGAAAGAAAAAAGTATGTGGAGAGAGTAAACAAAAACAGGAAAGGAAGAAAAAGGAAACAGCTCTGTGTCTATCAGTATGAAAGCAGCCAGTAAGGAAAGGGTTTGATTCTGAATGCTCTGGAAAGAAAATGAGATCCAGAAAGCTGATACCTACGTAACTCGCACATTTCATAAAGTGTGATGGACAGTTCCACCGGGATTTTTCAATAGCCATAAACAATGCCTCTTTTATAGCAGAGGTCTCCGAGTATGACTCCTCTTGACATTACAAGTGTAGAGAAATCGTTCAAGTTCTTTGCCTGACGCCCAAGAATTCGATAAGCCATTGCCATTTTTAAAAGACTGTCATTTATTGCTTGTGGATCACAGGAGAGCTGAATGGCAGAAATTACTCTGAAAGCCTTGTCCTGTTTAGAGACAAGAGTCATTTCCTCTCAGAGGGGCCTTCCGTTTTCCTGTAAAGTTCCAGGGATAAGTCTCAGAGAGACTTAATCTGCAGAAAATAAAAGTTAGGCTCCAAAGAAGCTATAACCCTAGAGCATAGTGAGAAAAATGACTAGGTTTTAAGGTTGAATTTTATCCTTTAGTCTTCCTTATTTTAAAACAAAATTGAGATGCTTACTTTGGGTCTAGGGTATTCCAAACAGAAGATAAAACATGGAGTTCCTCAAGAAACCATATTATTTCTGGGTGCCAAGAGACTGAGTTTCTAGGGCACAGATCTCCCCAAAACCTGCAGGCTGCTGACAGGCAACTCCTCTGAAGAGGGCAGGGCCTCAGTATCTGTCTTCTCTCACATGGCTTAAAGTCGGAGGGAAGAACAGACACCCTGGAGTCAGAGTGTTCAACCGCTTAATTGATGTGACTTTAAGCAAATTACCTCATCTCCCTCTGCTTCCGCTTTCCCATCTATAAAATGGGCGTGTTAATCATAATAATTTTATGGGGTGGTTGTCATAATTAAAGAGCTAACATGTAGAGCGTTTAGAAGCAGTCTTGACACTTGAGTAATCACTTATGTGCTTTTATTATTCCACATAGTTTATAAAGCATAGAATGGATCCAAGTAGATATGAAGATGGCACTTAAAACATCAAATAAAAATACACATATCATTGAAAGGACTTTGAGAAATGAATTACTCATCAAGTTAGTCAAACGTGCATTACATCAAAATTTAAAAAAAAAAAACAAGAGGAACTTCAGCCTTTTATATCTGACTTTATAGGTATTTTCATTTTAAGGTATTCCAGAAACAGTGTTTCTCAAATTCCTCTGGTTGTCTTATGGCTCCTCCCTTAAGTGTGGAGCCTCTGTGGGCCATCTAACCTTTCTGGACCCAAGTTTCCCCATCTGTAAAATGGGCTCACGGACACCCACTATGAAAGGAGCCTCGGTTGCTGCAGCCCTGTGCTACTGGAGGCTGCTGCTGTCTCCCAGTGCCCAGCAACAGAGGAGGCTAGATGCTAACCCTTGTGGGTCTATGGCACACCCCAGAGCAGCCACCCCAAAGGGAGAGATGTCTCCAAGTCTTATGTTTTACTGTAAAGATTCATGTGACTTTTTCAAGTTCTATTCCATGACTTTGCTGTATTTTTATGTCTAAATTGCTTTCCAGGGGGCTTCCCTGATCTGCCTTCCAGTCCAGGGGATGTAGGTTTGATCCCAGGTCAGGGAACTAAGATCCCACATGCCACAGGGCAACTAAGCCCACATGCCACAACTGCTGAGCCTGCTAGCCACAACTGGAGAAGTCCAAGCACTGCAACATGCCACAACTAAGACCCAGGGCAGCCAAGTAACAAGTAAGTCAATAAACATTTCTTTAAAATAATAGTAATAAATTACTTTCCAGTTAAATTGCTTAACTTTCTCCCTCCTCTCTCCCTCTGACACTCCTCCAGTAAAATTAATATGCATTGGCTACCCACTTATTTCCTAATGTTAAAAACATCCCAGGTTCAGAAACCCTAGAGGAAAGCTCTATACAAAAATCACACTTCCAAAACCAAACTACACTAAAAAAGTTTAGTGTATAGGAACTATTTTCTGGATTGCCAAGGACTTTCAGTTCTCCAACATTTCCACCTCGCCTCACCTTGTCTACTCACCATCAGAGATCCAATATAGTAAACACACAGCATGGGAATTGAAAGCAGGAGATGCAATACTAGAGAAGCCAGCATTCAGTGGAGAATAGAATGCACTGCAGAGCGAGTACCCAACTCATACATTATTCAGGGGAAAGTATACCCTGGAAAAGCGTGTTGAGATGTCTCCCACATTTCAAAGGCACAGAGTTGTACTACAGATCTTGGAAATTTCCTGAATAGGGCTCCAAGACTTTAATATAATCATTGCTCTATCATTTTTAAGGAAGAAGACCTCATCTCTAGTTTTTTGTGTAATATAATAAATCACCTTAACTTAGACACTAAAATTCTTATCATGGTCTTCAGATTAAAAAGACAGATTTGTTCGTAACTTATAAAGCAAACATACTCAAATGGCAGTCTCCCAGTCTAATAACTTCAGAATATTGTTATTTATAACTGTCTTAAAAAAAGAAAACACTTACTACTGCGTAACAGTCATATAAAATATTAAGTTAAACTCCCAGTTACCTTTTGTTTTTTTAAGTGTAAGTCAAGGTGATCTATAGACTTATATAGGTCATCTATGGAAGGTTATAAAAAAAAATATGTTTTCTAAAACATAAGTATGGATCTATCCCTTAGGTCTCTGAACCACACAAGAAAAAAAATAATATTTTAAAGTATCAAATAATAATATATATATAGTAACAATAAATGGAATTGTCTAACCTATTAACCAATTGAAGTAAGATTAAAGAACATTTTTATATTTGGAATGTAAATGATCTTTTTTCCACTTAGAGATTTCTTTCTTTTAAGTGACGGCTATAAAATTACAAGTATCACCGGCATAAACCACTGGCCTCTTAAGATTCATTTCTCTATCATAATTTGTGTCATGAAGTTTGATAGATATATTAAAGCAAAGTTCAGTGCTTTTTTTTTTTCTTCTTCTCATCAGAGGCTTTGGAGATCTTTCTACTTTCAGAGAAGAGCTCTAAAGTAAAGCAAAATCACTACATGAATACCTGAAAACTAATATCTTCCACTTTTGCAAGTAAATTAAAATTATAGTTGCTGGGAAGATAAGAGACCTCAATTGACTCACATGTTTGAATAGCAAATTTTATAGTTTCCTTGGAAATATAAGTGACTATGATCATACTGGGAAATCCCTGGTGGCTTAGAGCGTAAAGCATCTGCCTGCAATGCAGGAGACTCGGGTTCGATCCGAGACCCAAGTTTGATCCCTGGGTCAGGAAGATCCCCTGGAGAAGGAAATGGCAACCCACTCCAGTACTCTTGCCTGAAAAATCCCATGGACGGAGGAGCCTAGTAGGCTACAGTCCATGGGGTCGCAAAGAGTTGGACACGACTGAGCAACTTCACTTCACTTCTTCATGATCATACCATCTGTATAGCAGAAAAAGATGTTTTCAAGACTAAGTTCTTCCCAAGAGATGGTGATGGTGAAACAGGGACCTGAGCTCCTTCCCGAGCAGGACCTGCCTCAACCAGCTGAACTCTATAAAGGGAGCCTGCAGGCCAGCTCTAGCTTGAAGTTCACTATAGACACCCAGAGGAAAAGGCAATGTTCATCTTTTACAGTCATAAATGTTGTTGCAAATAAGCTACTTAATTTAGTGGGTGGGGGACATTATTTTATATTGTTCCTATTCTAAAGCCAAGACACACTCAATGATTTAAACAAAGCAGAAAATGCAGAAGCCTCCACTAAAAATTCAAACTGAGCTTCTTTTAAACCTCCCACACACCCTTGACCAAAAACCCTTCACTAGCAATCCCATTCTTCACAAGTACTCAGTGTTAAAGCCTGGTGTATTCAAATAATTTAAGGTTTTTAAAATATATTTAAGAGGTATATTCTTTATATGTTACAATAAAGTGGAATTATACTTATAAATATTGTTCTACATAATGAAAGTCAAATTATCACTGGTTTCTAGACTAGCATAGAAGCAGAAAGAAAAGAAGGAGCTGAATTACCTTAATGGTTTAGTGGATTAAAACTATGACAATGGTACAATCCATTTACTTTATGGGGATTAACTATAAAGAAGTCAAAGGAGTGTTCCTATCCACTCTTTGGAGCACTAGTTCAGCAGATAGAGCCAGGAACAAGCATATGAATGTTTGGACTCTGACCACTCCTTGCCCCAATTTTAGGTTCAATATCTGCCATGCCCCCCTTGATTACTGCAAAGTTTCTTTTTATATAAAGGAAGTTTAAAATTTGTTACAGCTGTTATTCACTATACTTGATTGGGTTACAGCTAGATTATGTCATAGCATCATCCAATTATAAAAATTAGTAATTAGCTTAAGATGTTAATACATCATAATTTCAGACGTTTCACCCTCATCACCTTGACAGTATTGTTTTCAAGCTACCTACTTGTTATTTTTACAGCAGACTGAGCTCATTCACTACATCTCGGTTTTTCCTAATTTCATTTTCTAGGGTATTCATCTTACAGTTCTTCTACTCACAGATGTTAAGTATGTTGCTCTGAGGATGAGTGCAGTCACCGCTTTGACCTTTAAGAGGCTATGCCTAGAATCTCACATATGTCCACTTTATCACAGAAATGAATAGTACAGTGTTGGGTCATAATGGCTTGCAATGTGAGCATCCAGACTCCCATTTTATTTAGGGAAATTCATCAAATACTTATGAAGCACCAGCTATGTGCCAGGAACTGTGACAACCATTGGCAACACCATGGTGAATGAGATAGGCCTAATCCTTGCCCTCGCAGAGTT
Source organism: Ovis canadensis (assembly GCF_042477335.2). Taxonomy (NCBI): domain Eukaryota; kingdom Metazoa; phylum Chordata; class Mammalia; order Artiodactyla; family Bovidae; genus Ovis; species Ovis canadensis. The sequence continues at coordinate 61,569,697 of NC_091262.1, read as the reverse complement.
TCTAGTCTAGTGAGGAAGATAATCATTAAACACAGATCTACAGATATGAAAGTGTAAGTGAAGTCGCTCAGTCGTGTCCAACTCTTCTCGACCCCATGGACTGCAGCCTACCAGGCTCCTCTGTCCATGGAATTTTCCAGGCAAGAGTACTGGAGTGGGTTGCCATTTCCTTCTCCAGGGGATCTTCCCAACGTAGGGATTGAACCCGGGTCTCCTGCACTGCAGGCAGACGCTTTACCCTCTGAGCCACCAGGGAAGTTGCTCTACAGATATGAAGGGTGTTCTAAAAGAGTAGGTAGCAGTGCCATGGAAGTGCAGAGAAAAAAAGATCTAAACCACCCTCCTGGGGAGAGGAAATGTCTTCTTGAGAATAAATTCCCCAGGCAAAGATGGATGAGGAGAAGAAGAGATGTTGAACGATGGAATCTCACAGTAGATGGTCAAAGAGTCTGCTATTTTTGGAAATCAGTGATTCTCAAAGATTAACTATCAAAACATTTTTAAGCCACTGGGGAACCTCAGAGAGTGAGATCTTCCCACTAAGAAGGTAGACGGGCTCTCAAACCTAAAGGCTATTGCTTCTAGCTCTGATCTGTCTGTCCAGGCACAAATCAACTTCTGCTCTTGTTCATGCAGAGGCATTAAATGTTTTCCCTGCCTCGCTGTGATGCGTCTTCCAGCTACACCCATCTAGAAATAGAGGACAATGTTTCTTATAATGTGATACAAGGAACACGGGTGCAAAAAGATTTCTGTGGGTAGAACAAGGGACAAACATTAATAATTATGCTTTTTTCTCATAAATTCCTTCTTGCTAAATAAATTCAATTGATTCTAGCAAGTCAACTTAAAGGAATATATTACATAAATAAAAACAAAATTAAGTTTGGATAACAACATTACACCAAGGGTGTTCTAAACCCATTAATGTCTCTACCTCATATTTTTTCTCCTGTAAAATGGGAATAATAAGACTTGCCTCATTTATAATGGTGAAATGAAAATGTCCTTAAGCCATAGATGAGTTTCTGGTAGTTAGTAGGTCTTCAGCAGATACAGGTTTCCTTTATTTTTCCCCTTTCTTGCTGCCCACATGCTGACCTTTCTACTGTCATTCTTATCTGGCCTGCACCATCAAAGGCAAAATGTAAAATGTTGCCCACTGACTGTATTTCAAATTAAAAGTTCAAGATAATCTTACTACTGTCATCATACTTACTACTATCATAGACATAAATAAATACACATATACGCCAGTACAAAAGAAGTGTTCTTAAAAAAAAAAAGTGTTCTTTAAGACTGGAAGTCCTTTTTGTGTACTAATAATCATTAGGCAGAGAGCTTTAATGTCACTATGATAAAGATTATTTTCTGGGCGAGTTTGATTTCTCTCTAGGTGAAAAGGAGCAGGAGGAGTAGAGACTTTTAAACTAGAATAGAGGCTGACTTTCAGCTCCACCATTTGCTAGCTGGTCACATAATTTTATCCTTCCGAGCCTCAGTTTCCTCATGCAAAGAAACCTGCTACCTGACAAGGCATAGGTAAAAAAGTAAAACAATGACTGTGAGGCACAGAACACTCTACCTGGCCTGGCCCAGCAGCTTAACCGAGGTGTGGACTGAGGGAAAGCCCTCAGGTGGAAAATTGTAAGTTTGTGCAAGAGGTTGGAGGTCGGTACAGACAGAAACTCTGGGTCCCTAGGGGATATGGACCCAGGACCTGCAGCATTTGGGCATACTAGATATGATTCGCTCCATTATGCCATCATGGTCCTTGGTTTTTATCATTCCTGCTCACGTTATAAGGATTTGTGTGTAATCAGAAAAAAAAAAATCACTAATTGTCTCAGCCTGGGTTGTCTCAGAAAGCAGAGCCAGAGGCCAATGTTTCTGGCCAATGACTTTATCAAGAAGTGCAAACCCAGAAAAGCAGGGGGAGAAACAAAAGCAAGCAAGCCAGGGAAGTCAAAAGCACCAGTGCAGGATATGTCTGGAAGCTGGGTACCAGCTTAGTCTCCCAGGTGAGGTGTACAAGAGGCTATATAGATGAGTATCTCAGAACACTTCACCAAGAGATGGAAAGGAGCTGATTTACTAGTTTTTTCCCTCTCATCATCATTGAAAGCTCATTTGACAGGGACTTGGGTCCCCTGCATGTCCACGGGGTGTGTGGCGCAGCACTGCCACTGCTAGCAGGCCACCCCTCAGCTTTTAACAGAGATGCCCCAGGGCTGTAGGTGAGAGATGTGTGGCTGGGGCATGAGATGAGGGTCTGTCAGTGGGTGCATGAGGTTGTTCTGATCTCATCAGCGGCCGGCCTGGGACTAAAGGTTCTGGAGACAAGTGAGCACAAGAGGATGTGAAGAGGCTTATTAAAGGTGGCTGAGTCATCCACTGAAATACCAGGCGTGGCCCAGTCCTCACGTGAACCTAGTACCACGCCAAGGAAACTATCTTAAAAGAGTGTGAAGCAGCCTCACAGTGGCTTCTGACTTAAAATCAACTTTCTACTATGAAACTCTGGTGCCTCAAATGGAAAACAAAGGCAACTGAGTAGATGGGGGTATTTTTTTTTGCCATAGAGTCTCATCACAGTGAAAACAAGTCTCTGAGGAGCTGGAGACGTACTGGAAGAATGAGACACAGAAGGAAAATAAACTGAGTGGAGCAAATCCAAAGGAGTGTAAGTCAGGAAACTTGGTTACTACCAGTGAGGTAAAGGAAAAGGGTTCTCTGCTTCACTAAAGAAATATTCTATTAAGAATTTCTAGCTGTTTTAAGGAGAAGGCAATGGCAACCCACTCCCGTACTCTTGCCTGGAAAATCCCATGGATGGAGGAGCCTGGTGGGCTGCAGTCCATGGGGTTGCTAAGAGTCAGGCACGACTTAGCGACTTCACTTTGACTTTTCACTTTCATGCATTGGAGAAGGAAATAGCAACCCACTCCAGTGTTCTTGCCTGGAGAATCCCAGGGTTAGGGGAGCCTGGTGGGCTGCCGTCTATGGGGTCGCACAGAGTCGGACACAATTAAGCGACTTAGCAGCAGCAGCAGCCAATTATAAGTATATGCAGATTTTTATATATGTTTATAAAATTTGCATTAAAGAGGCAGATGCTCAAAATCTTCATAGGCGCCATCCTGAGAGGGAGGCTACATGAAAAAGAGAAACATGTTTATGTGTTGGAACAACATACATACTAGGAAGAATTCAGACCTGTGCAGATATTGTTCAAAGGAGGAGAAAGGAAATGTGCTTGACTTTAATTTCTTTATAGTCATCAGCTCTCTATTTTTTAAAATCTGGATATTGTTGAATATCTAGGTACTGATGAAAAGGTCAATGATCCTTTTTCTAAAATCATGCAGTATTATTTTTAAAGGAACTATTTTACTTTAAAGAAAATATTTTGTGTTACTAGGGCCCTTGAGAAACATTCTCATTTAAATTCTAATCTTGTGAAAAAAAATTCATTTTTGAGTTGTTACAAATCTGCAGAAAATGATCTAAAAGTTTTATAATTAATATATAAAGAAGATGTTAAAATGCATCAAAGGATTATATAAAAGACTAACACAAAGAATACAATAATGAAGATAGTGAAAACTTTTTTAAAAGCAACAAACAGGTTTCAATTTCTGGAAGAACAACTGTGTAAATTGCTACAGAATCTGTGGTCTATGTAGTCATACCACCGAGGCACATTCTTGAAGATCAAGTGCTTTGTTATAGTCAGCCATAGCTTCTTCAATCAGACCTATCTTACCACGAACTTCTGCTCTAAGATTATATATTAGAGCATCATTAGGTTGCAAAGACAAAGCTGTAAAAGAAAAAAATTTTCAAGGTATCTTTTATGTGAGCACTCAAAAAGACTCTCATTTTTTAAATACAAATTTTATAGTAAATTATAATAATACTTTATTATTACTATAAGTTATTATTAGTAAATAATAGTATATAATATAAAAATAATACTTTAGTATTACCTATTTAAAAACATTTTTCCTCATATGTACATTATTTAGTTACGTTTGAATCTTTATAAGAAAATTAACTCGGGAAACACAGTACAATGTCTTTTTTGAAAGTCGAGCAATATTTGTGTATGATTTCCGTAATAATTTTCTAATTTTAAATGCCAAAGCGGTAAGTTATTACATAAACAAATCTATATTGATTACATTAAAGATAAGATATACAAAACCATTAATTCTAATGTAAATTTATCTAAGCAAATAGATCTGATGTCTTTCTTCTTTTGTCATCTAAAAACAATTCAAACATTGTAATCTTACTCAAAAAATTACAAAAAAAATATACCTTTACTTAGGTCTTCTTCAGCCAGTTCATATTGCTTTAAACAACAGTAGAAGTATGCTCTGTTAAAATATACTGCAGCCCACAATGGACAGCTTTCAGCTACATATGCAAAATCTTCTTTCGCTTCTTCATACCGCTTTAATACTGTATTTGCAATAGCTCGATTCATGGTAGCACATTCATTTTCTGGATCAAACTTTAAAGCCTTTGAGAAGTAGTCACTAGCCTATAGAAATGTGAAGATAATGACAATCTGAATATATTTTAACTGGCAGCTATACAGCAATTTGAAACACTTTTACTATAAAACTCAGGCCATCCGTATCAGATACAGATGATAAGAAGGTACCGTATTTGCAGAGAATGTAAAAGATGATAATAAAACCAACCAATAGTTGGTCTGCTTTGGGTTATCATCCTGTGTCAGCAGTTTTAGATAGTGTCAGAGATAACATACTCCTCTCTGCTGAAATGTTCTCCTACCACCTCCCCCTGCTGTCTATGCCCCTACCCCTCCCACCACCCACACACACAAATCTCATATCCCTATACAACACTATAAGTTAAGAAAAAAGGTCACAACAGGAAAATAAAACATAAGTTAGAAAACTTTAACAACACTTTTCATATAAAAGCAGAGTAAAGGCTAAAGAGAGAAGCGAACTTTGACAATAAAGTTCTAAACCATACCAAAAAGGTTTAAAAACACAGTTATACTATGAAAAGCTGTAAGGAAAGAAGAGAGAAGATAAAAATCAGCTTTTCAAGAAGATCCAAGATTCCAGATGCTTCACAACAAATTCTCAAGCTGGAAAGGACCCTGCAAATGTGGTCCATAGACCGGTGTTGGGGTCTTAAGTAAGTTAGAAAAATCTTAAAAACTGCTCCTTCACCACAAATAGTTTGAGATACTGATTAGACATGCTACTACTCAAGGTAGGAATCTCTTCTCTAGTTAGAGAATGAATAAAAATTTGACTCCTTTGAATTTGAATTCAAAGGAAACCTCCCTAAATTTGGAAAAACCATTTTTAACAATACAGCTTGCTGAATCCAATCCCTTTATCACTCAATTTTCCCCCAGCGCACCACAGTTTCAAAAAAAGTTTGAAACCTCCCTAAATTAGGAAAAGTCATTTCTAACAATACAGCTTGCTGAATCCAATTCCTTTAGCACTCAATTTTCCCCCAGCACACCACAGTCTGGCTTCTATCTATCTCCCTCTTTCCATGAGGTCAGGTTTTGGTAAGGCTAAGGGTGTTGTGAAGTCCAGCAGACATTTTCTAGACCTTTCCTCCCACAGCATTTCTGTGGCACAGATGCCCTTGGTCTCTCCTTCCCCCTTAAAACTCTTTGTCCTTGAAACAGGGAGTCTCCCTAGTTTTTCTCCTACCTCTCTGATCATTTTCTCAGTCTTCTTCGCTGGACTGTTTTTCTTTATATTTCCCAGGGATTTGTTCTCAGTTCACTTCCACTGTGGGTGAAGTAAAACACTGGGAGCATGGTGGCCAGGAGCTCAGACCTCAGGGCCAGATGTCCAGGCTCTACCACATATTAGCTCTATGCCCTCAGGTGAGTACCTAAAACACTCTTTGACTCATGAAAGCGAAAAATCGAACTCTCCTTTCAGTGCTGCTCTGACAGCTAAGTGAGCTAACAGGTAAAGTACTGAGAACAATATGTAGAATATAATAAAGACTCAATTATACTGATCCATCTTTTTTTTTTTTTTTTTGCTAGTATCTGCAAATGGAGAGATCATAGCCCTCAGGCAATACACCATGAATTTGACTGTTTGTGACTTTTGATAAGCAATTAGATCAACACTGTGTAATCCATCTCATCCCAGAATGGGAGCTGTTCTGTGCTGTGGCTAAGTGCCATTTAAGGATCCCTTAAAAAGGCAGCAGAATTGACATTCCTCTGTGAAAAGCTTAAAGAATTCACTCCTGAACAGGAGGCTGGACTCACAGTCATTACAAATGAGGCAAGGGAATGACTCAAAGCAGGGCCAAGACTTCCTTCAAAAAGTAATTTAAGTTTCATTTTAACTAACCAATAAGTCCTCAATAAAAACTATACAATTCAAAATCACAAAAGGATGACTTCAATCAGGTAGGAGCTAACACCTACCCCAACTAAAATAAATGAACTTAGTAAAACACTATATTATGGCTAACTGTGAACAATATAACTTTCTATTGCAGCTTTAAATATATACTACTTAGGAAATGAAAGCCTATATATTTAATGAGGTTACTAGAAGAACAGGAGTATTATCACCCATGGAGTAGTTAGAGGACAAAGATGCCTACCACAATGGATGGCCTTGATTTAACAACTGGTCTAATTTCCACTGCTCGACATGATAAGTCAATCAGTCATGTCCGCCTCTTTGCAACCTCATGGACTGCAGCACATGAGGCTTCCCTGTCCATTACCAACTCCCAGAGCTTGCTCAAAGTCATGTCCATCGAGTTGATGATGTCATCCAACCATCTCATCCTCTATCGTCCCCTTCTCCTCCTGCCTTCAGTCTTTCCCAGCATCAGGGTCTTTTCCAATGAGTCAGCTCTTCACATCAGGTGGCCAAAGTATTGGAGCTTCAGCATCAGTCCTTCCAATGACTATTCAGGACTGATTTCCTTTCGGATTGACTGAAGTCACTTCAGTCTTGTCCAACTCTTTGTGGCCCCATGGACTGTAACCTGCTAGGTTCCTGTTCATGGGATTCTCCAGGCAAAAATACTGGAGTGGGCTGTAGTATTTCCTTCCCAGAGATCTTCCTGATTCAGGGACTGAACGTACATCTCTTCTGCTTCCTACACTGGCAGTAGGGCTCTTTACGACTAGTGCCACCTGGGAAGCTACAACTTGCTTACTAGCTTCTAGATGCTTTCTGATTCAAACTGTGTCTCTAGAATTTCAATCCCCAAAACTAAAATTAGTTCAGAACCATAACTGTAAATTCCCTTGTGCCTGTAATTAATTAGAAGGCTGACTCAGTTATTATTGAAAAGTCACCTATAATTCATGATGCATCCAAATGTGGTTTACCACCATGAAGCTACTAACTAATCACAAAAGAAGCCAGAACACATACATGTCTTAACCCTCTAGAGATTATTTGGTTTATTGAAAGACCCTTCCTCCTGGCCCTAAATCTTCCATCCATAGTCAGAAATAAAGCAGGGAGGAGGGTGTACAGCAAATAGAAGAATTTTCTCCACAAAAAAACCACAGAGCATACAAAAATAGCTGAATAAACCACTCTCAAAGTCTGTTTGTCTCTGAAGGGAGCACGCACTATAAAGCCCAGGTATCCAGTCTATCAAGACAGAGGACAGAATATATTTTAGATCAAATATTTGCCCAGCTGATGTTCCCCTAGTTTGAGGAGAAAGAGCCATACTTTTTAAGTATGATCAAAATTCAAACTACACTTCAGATCTAACCAAACAGTCTTATACATGATATCCATAGACTTATTCGGGACAAATAAGCTTAAAATGTGAGAGTTTCCTTCTCACATGGACCATAAGCAGCTATGGAAACAGAAAATTGCCCTGGGCATTGTGTATGTCTTAATCTCATTAACTAACTCTCTAGCACACAGACACATTGCCAAAACTCAGCTGGAGAGTAGTCTGAGCTTGACAAAGTTTAAGGTAACTTACCCTGACCGTCAGCCTCGGAAGACATTAGACTCCCAGCTATCTGAGGTCTGAGCTATGACAATCTCATTCATGCCTCACACAATAATATCTTTGATAATTCTCGGTCCCAGCATCTAACTTCACCTCTGAGGTCAACCAGCCTCATCATAGGGGTCAGCAAGCTAACTGATTTAACTTGGGAAAGAATGAAACTAATGCAATTGCAGCAGAAACAGAATGGAAGTGGCATGTGTGAGAAAAAACTAAGAAGCAAAACTGACAGAATCAGATGACTGATTAGATGAAGCTGAGGAAGAAAAATTATGATTGATGCAATATTTCTACTCAGGTGACTCTAAGGAATGACATCTTGAATTGAGACAGGGTTTCTAGGAAGAAGAGCTGGACGGGGTGTAGAAGATACAGAGGTTAATTCCGTTTTGACTCTAATGCACTTATAAAGCATCCAGTTTCAGCAACTGATAAGTATGGGTTAGGAGCTCAGAAGAAAGGTAGAGGCTGACATGCAGCATAAGCCGTGGGTATGGATGTGCTTTCTGAGTAAGGAAATATAGGAGAAGAGACAGGAGTGTGATTCCTGGCATTAAAGAGCTTACCTGGAATGAGGAGATAAGAGACTAACTCAGAGAAACGGCTATGGAGTGACACAAAGCCATACTGAATTTGTATAGAAAGAATTATATACAAAGCAGTATAGAGTCAAGATCTCACTTTAGATTTAACCACCAACTTCAAATGAGAACTTAAAGTTGTCTGGTAGTCCTACTATACTTCCCTGGAATGTTCACACTACCACTCTCTAGAATAATTATTTCACATGCTCTCTTTCCTCTTCAAAACTCCTAGCCACATGTCCCCCTTTTTACCTATCCATCCTTACTCTTAACTGGTAAATGATACTCATATCTCATGGAAAAACTATAACCAATAAATAGAAATGCCTACTATCAAAATCTACCTATCAGACTTCCCTGGTGGTGCAGTGGATAAGAATCCACCTGCCAAGACAGTGGACACGGGTTCCATCACTGGTCTGAGAAGATTCCACATGCCAAGGAGAACCTAAACTTGTATGCCACAACCGCTGAGCCTGCGCTCTAGGGCCAGTGAGCCACAACTGTGGAGCCCACATACCACAGCTACTGAAGCCCCCACGCCTAGAGCCCATGCTCCACAACAAGAGAAGCCACCCCAGTGAGAAGCCTGCGAACCGCAGTGAGGATCTGCCCCCACTCACCGCAACTAGCTGAGCACCGGAGAACTGGTACTTTTGAACTGTGGTGTTGGAGAAGACTCTTGAGAGTCCCTTGGACTGCAAGGAGATCCAACCAGTCCATCCTAAAGGAGACCAGTCCTGGGTGTTCATTGGAAGGACTGATGCTGAGGCTAAATCTCCAGTAATTTGGCCACTTGATGTGAAGAACTGACTCACTGGAAAAGACCCTGATGCTGGGAAAGATTGAAGGCAGGAGGAGAAGGGGATGACAGAGGATGAGATGGTTGGATGGCATCACCAACTCGATGGACATGAGTTTGAGTAAACTCTGGAAGTTGGTGATAGACAGGGAGGCCTGGCGTGCTGCAGTCCATGGGGTCAGAAAGAATCAGACATGACTGAGCGACTGAACTGAACACCACGACCAGAGAAAGTCTGCACAAAGCAACAAAAATCCAGTGCAATCAAAAAATAAATAAATAAAAAGCAACTTTTAAAAAAATCTATCCATCTACAGCAGCGGTACTCTCTTCTATACTCTGTCCGTTCCTTCACGACATAATGGATAGTGTGACCTGCTCTCTTCAAAGGCCACCCCTGGAACTTCCAAACTTTAGCCCCTCCAAATCCTCAAAGATTTTGATCCTAATTATCTCTATCACTCTCTCCTATACCAACAATTTCTCCTTTTCCACCAGATCCTTTAACACAGGAGCATGAATCAATATCCCTCATATTTTAAAAAATTAAAAGTAGCAACACCTTACTCCACTCCAGCCATCACCCCCATTTCACTACTTCTCTTCACAGGAGAATTTCTGGAACTAGTTGAACTGTCTAATTCTTCCCCTCACATTTTCTCCAAAACCCTTTCCACTTAAGGCTCTGGTGCCATTGCTACTCCAATGATGTTCTTACCAAAGTCATCAAGGATTCTCTCCATCCTCTCTTACCTGGACTTCTCAGCAGCATTTGACACAGGGCACATTTCTTCAAGCACTTTGTTCTTGAGGTAATATATGCTCTCCTGCTTTTCTTCCCATCATCCTGGCTGGATTCTCCCTTCTCAGTCTACACTCTGGCATCTCCTCTCTGCCTCACTTCTAAACACTGATGTTGCCCCAGAGCTTGCTCCTTAAACCCCTTCTCTCCACCTACATTATCCACCCAGGTAACCTCCTATAGTCCAACACACATGCTAATACTGATATAGTACTGCTTATATGAGGTGGTATTAGATGTTTATCACACTACTAATATTATATTATTTTCTATTTCTTCCTCCAATAAAATGTAAACTACATCATAAAAGAAGTCTTCCTTGTCTCGTTTAGCTCTGTATCCTCAGGGTCTTCGTCAATTCCTAGCAGATGGCAGGTAGGAGATTGAAAGAATGAAGAGCTAAGTGGAATCAGGAAGTACTTGCTCAACTCTTCCAGCAAAATGCAAAGGACTGTAGCCTCTCAGTAGATAAAGCTGTCCTGAAGATCACTTTTAAGGGGTATGGTGACAATATCAGGTGGTAGAGGAGAATACAGAGGTTATAGATCTCAGAAAATGCAAGCAATAAAAACTTTTTAAGATGAGTATGTTATCTTAGAAGCAAGGACTGTGAGAAGTTCTAAGAGACACAGAGCTTGTGATAAAAGTCTTCCCAAACCAGGCTACACTAAACAGAACAGACTGGAAAGTCCTTTGCAAAAGCACCAGAGGTAGCTCAACTCAGAAAGTTACCATGGATCATCACCCTGTTTTCCACAGGAATCTCTGCTTTCAGTCCAGGGGGTAAAAAAAATTATCTCATTCAAATATAAGGAACAGAAAAGTAATTTGCCTGCCTTCATTGTAAAAATCAAAGATAAAAAATTAATAGATTTTTAGAAATAAAAGTGACCAGAAAAAAGTATTACTACACTGTAGATAAAAGTTGTAACATTATAAAATGAACTAGAAAAAATTGGTAAGAAATCGCATTTAATTTTTTTAATTAAATAATTAAATAATCTATCTTTAAAAAGAGGTGGCCAGGAAGAAATGTCATGGAAATGGCATAGAAAAGAATTTTAAAGAAACCTGAATTATAAGGTCCACAAGGGAATAACAAATAGAAAACACAGTAAAGATTTAGAAAGTGTTAGTCGATCAGTTGTGTCCGACTCTTTGTGACTCCATGAACTGTAACCCACCAGGCCCCTCTGTCCATGGAATTCTCCAGGCAAGAATACTGGAGTGGGTTGCCATGCCCTCCTCCAGGGGATCTTCCCAACCTAGGGATAGAACCTAAGTCTCCCAGGTTGCAGGCAGATTCTTTACTGTGTGAGCCATCAGGAAAGCCCAAAGATTTAGGAGAGAGATGCAGAAGAAAATGAAACAGAAATTAAGAGATTAAAAAAATGCTTGAAAAAAAATAACTGGCATATAGAAGTCAAAATACATCCCATTTGTAATCATTGGTATTCATTGGCATTGAAGAAAATCAAAATAGTGAAACAGAAAAATTCTTACACTGAATTCAACAAATTTTCCAGAATCTAAATATTGAAAATGCTCTGTACTTTCAACTTTTACCCCAAAAGGTCAATTCTAACAAATAGTTGAGTAAAACTTTTCATTTATAAAAACAAAAAAAACCTGATTTTGTGATTCTGACAAAAAGAAGTCATCAACAACAAAAATCAGGTTTGCATCAGACTTTGGGTACCAATAAATATAACACTGAAAAATAGTGAAAGACACAGACATTCAAGGAAAGAAAGAGTGAGTGAAGGATACTAAATCCAGACATGCTGTCTGAAGACATAAAGGCTGCGGGCTAACAGCTGTGAACATGAAACAATTCAAGGAATATGAACCCTTCCTCAAGACTCTATCTGTTGTGGTGGTTGTTCAATCACTAAGTCATGTCCAACTGTTTGTGACCCCATGGACTGTAGCCCATTGTCCATGCGATTTTCCAGGCAAGAATACAGGGGTGGGTTGCCATTTCCTTCTCCAGGGGATCTTTCTGACACAGGGATTGAACCCGGGTCTCCTGCATTGGCAGGTGGATTATTTGCCATTACTGACTCAGGGAAGTCCCCAGGACTCTACTAGAAGACTAATTTTAGAGCACCGAAAAATGATTGGTTAGAAGGGAAACTTTGGCAAAAAGCCTGGTGAGGAGAATTAAATATATTTAACTGAAGAACTAAGACTAAAACAAAAAATAAGGATAACAAAATAGTATGCAAACATTAAATCTTCTGGCAGCATAGGAAGAACGAAGGACTACAAAATGGGAAAATACAGAGAGAATGGAAAGCAAGTTAACGTGACAAGTTGACATAAAAAAACTCAAGCATATTTAAGGATATTAAATATAAACATTTTTAAAAAGAGAAAACTATTAACTAAAAGTGACTAATGTGTGAGAGGGAGAAGTAAGAGGGAAAGATATTAAAGGGTCATTTTGCTTTCCTGGTGGCTCAGACCATACAAAATCTGCCTGCAATGTGGGAAACCTGGGTTTGATCCCTGGGTTGGGAGGATCCCTTGGAGGAGAGCATGGCAACCCACTCCAGTATTCCTGCCTGGAGAATTCCCATGGACAGAGAAGCCTGGCAGGCTATGGTCCATGGGGTCACAAAGAATCGGACACAACTGAATGACTAAGCACAGCACACAGCACAGCACAGCAGAGAAACTAAAGAAATAAGGAAGTGAGGGCACAAAGGTATTTTTATAAAGGTAATCACTAAAGCAAAACTGCAAGGAGATCAAACCAGTCAATCCTAAAGGAAATCAACACTGAATATGCATTGGAAGGACTGATGCTGAAGCTGAAGAAGCTCCAAAACTTTGGTCACCTGATGTGAAGAGACTATTCATTGGAAAAGACTCTGACGCTGGGAAAGGATAAAGACAAAAGGAGAAGGGGTGGCCGAAGATGAGATATTTAAATAGCATCACCACTCAATGGACATGAATTTGAGCAAACTCCAGGAGATAGTGAAGGACAGAGGAGCCTGGTGTGCTGCAGTTCCTGGGGTTGCAAAGAGTTGGACACAACTCAGTGACAACAACAAAGCAAAACTGTAAACCTTCCTAAATATTAGGAACAATTCTAAATTTTTAAATAAAACAAACCACAGAATAAAAATCTAAACACACGTAAACATAAAATAACAGAACTAATACCAAATATACCGACTATGCCAAAACATAAATGGGATATTTATTAAAAGATAAATATTTTCAAATTTTGTCATCTAAAACAAAATCCAACTCTACACTGTAGGAAAGAGACAAAACTAAAACAAAGAATTTTAAACATTGAAAATAAAAGGAAGGACAAAGGAATACCAAGCAGAAGCCAATCAAATGAAATCAGAGGGCAAATCTTCATATCAGATAAAGGAGAATTTATTCCAAAGAGAAACAAAGAAGAGCATTTGTAACGCTGAAGATTACAATTCACAATGCATATATAATATGTATTAATATCTATCCATGAAATACTGTATTTCATAAGGTGGGAATTAAACAGATATAACTGGAGAAGGAAACGGCAACCCACTCCAATATTCCTGCCTGAGAAATTCCATGGACAAAGGAGCCTGGAGGGCCATAGTGCATGGGGTCACAAAGAGTTGGGCACAACTCAACCACTAAACAAGAATGAAAGAGATATAAAGAAACCTACATAGGATCACACTAATTATAGGATACTTGAATAAACCTTTCTCTGTACAAGATAAACCAAATGAACAAAATAGTATGAATAAAGATTAATTAAAAATATAATTAATAAGGTAGATCTTATACATTTCAACACTATATGCTAATGATAGAAACTCTTTTTGAGAAGGCCCCTGGAATATTAAAGAAAAAAGTTATCATGTATTAGACCACATTAAAACCCAATAAATTTCAATATTTGAAAATATAAAAATCCTCCCTCCTGAACATTTTAAGTGCTCCATCAATTTATCCTTTAATCAAAGGGGAAATCTGGCTAAAATTTCAAGTGCAACATTTTGGGAAAACAAAAATAAAAACACTAAAGACCAAAATTCAGGGGATACTGCTGAAAACATTACTTGGGAGAAAGGCATAACCCTTAACAACTTACCACAATATAAGTGAAAGAGTGAATAAATAAAGCTCTGACTCAAAAAATTAGACAAAGAATATAATAAAATTGAAGATAAAGAACAAAAGAGTAAACATTTAAAAACACAACAAATAGTTTGATTCGTGTAATGCATGACAATTCAAACATAATAAATTCAAAATATAAAAATATCATCTACTAACCCAACATTTTCATTTCAGACATTATGAACTGATGCTGAAAAAAAGATTGTTGCCATAAAAACCAGAAGTAACATACACATCTCCTCACCCCCAGTCAAGTGCTCATGTGACTGAAACTTAAGGTAGAAATTACGATGAGCTAGACAATTAGATCATGAAAGATAGTCTGAAAGAAAGTCTGAGATTTTGCTAAATGGGGACAAAAAGCAGAGAATTCCAGGTGGGAAGCTGGCAACAATGGACAGCAAGGAGACTGCAGGCACCTGGAGAAGTCCAAAACAATGTTTACTGGACAAGTGTTGAGTGGCTGATAATAATGAAAAGAATAAATGCACAGAGGTGTAAGCATTTAATACATAATTATAGGCATTCTTATGAAAGAGAAAATCTCCTAAAGAGCTAATGAATGCCTGAGACATAAAGATTGCATTTTGAAACTATATGTAATGAAGAAAGCACTTACTGTCAAAAAGAAAACAAGAAGGAAAACTCACATTACCTGGGAAAATTGCCTGTGATGAAAGTAGATATTTCCTGCATTAAAGTAAGCCAGCGAGTAGGTGGGGTTTAAAGAAATTGCTTCTTGATAGTCTCTCATTGCGTTCTGTTGTTGACCCATAAACTCATGAATCACACCACGATTTGTTAAGAATTCTGCTGTACCATTGATCTGCAATATAATAGTAAGAGCAGTTAGCGTCTGGGAATAGTATTTATCTCCGATTTCATGTCTACAAAAATGGACATTATGAAATCTCTTTGTGGGAAGCTAGTGATTTTATAGGGCAGGTAAAACTCCACTAGAGCAAACATTTTGAGAAAGGACTTGGCATGAAGTTGGTTCAATGCCAACATTTTGTTGATTTGGTTGCAATAAAACAAATAATCTTAGTGCTTTACTCAGTTCCTTTGCAAAGAATGGGGCTTAAGAATAGATGCATGAGGAAAAGTTTGTCTGTTTAGCTCTGTCAAGCTGGAGGAGAAATTAAAAAGTTACCATGTTTATTTGTCCTATGCAGTATAGCAATTACCTTTCAGGTCTTTCCTTTATCTACCCAAATATACAAAAAAAAAAAAGAATCCAAAATTGAGAAGACAAAAGGAAGATTTTCTGTCTTTGAATTTATTTGCCATTTCACTACAGAAAAAGCTGGGGATTTACATTATTCCTTCTTTAGTTCCTTCAAAGCCAGAAGATTATTTTATTTTTTAATTATAAAATAATATTGATGTATCATGAAGCTATAAATTTGCATGTACTAAGAGGAATCAACTAAGAGAAATGTATTTTCAAAATTTTAAATACATTTAGGTTATAAAACTGGCAAGCTATAATAACTCTTTATTCTGCGAAACTCCTGGGGGAAAAAATACAAATATTATTTTTTCTACAAGTCACTTTTAAAAGGCGACAGAGGACTTCTTACTTCATCTTATTCACTGATGACATTAATTTACACTAATGATAAATATAATATAAGTGGATTTTTACCTTTATGGCAGCATTTATATCCTGAAATGCAGCAAAATTATCACCCATCTGAAGACAGACCACAGCTCTTCCTTCATAGGCTAGGTAGCTCTTTGGATCAACTTCCATAGCAATGGTAAAGTGGTTCCAAGCTTTCTGGAATTTTCCTTGGGCCTAAAATAATTTTCCATTTACACCAAGTAGGAAATTGTCCATATCATGACAAATGTTTATGATTCTAACTTAAATAAAGTCTTTTAGTAAGGGTATATTTATACTGTGCTAAATCTAAGATATTTTAAACAAGGAAGTAGGCTGTACTGTGAGTACATTCAAATGACTGATTCCCCTGAGTATTTATGCTGAAATTTTAATTAGTTGAAATACTGATAATCAGAACCATGTCTTAGACGGGTTTTCAACAACATAAAATCTTGACCACCATGGGAAACACCAATGCTTCTGACAATCACTACCAAATTTACATTGAGTTCTGCAAGCTCAGTTGGTAAAGGATCCACCTGCAATGCAGGGGACCCCGGTTCGATTCCTGGGTTGGGAAGATCTGCTGGAGAAGGGATAGGCTACCCACTCTAGTATTCTTGGGCTTCCCTTGTGGCTCAGCTTGTAAAGAATCCACCTGCAAAGTGGGAGAGTTGGATTTGACCCCTGGCTTGGGAAGATCCCCTGGAGAAGGGAAAGGCTACCCACTCCAGTATTCTGGCCTAGAGAATTCCATGGACTGCATAGTCCATGGGATAGCAAAGAGATGGACATGACTGAGCAACTTTCACTTTCACTGCACACACAGGCAGGAATCGTTTATTTGCTTGGCATTGAAACTCTAGTTATACATATTATACATAACAAAATAAATATGTGCTCAATAATTAAATAAACTAATGGTATAAAGTGAAAGTGTATAAATTGTACAGCCCATGGAATTCTCCAGGCCAGAATACTGGAGTGGGTAGCCTTTCCCTTCTCCAGGGGATCTTCCAAACCCAGTATCGAACCCAAGTCTCCAGCATTGCAGGTGGATTCTTTACCAGCTGAGCCACAGGGAAGCCCATAATGGTATAAAACATAACTGTTACAATGCACCAGTGTCTGGCATTTTAGGATCACTATACACATTCCATGAAAAATGCATACAAATCAATCAAGCAGGTATTTATACCAACCTTAGTACCAACTGGAAAAAAAGAGAGAAGGTTAGGAGAGGGACACTGTTAGCAGAAAGATGTCAGAGTATTTCCTAGAGAAGACCAGTTGGCAACTAAATAAATCATCACAGAAAGGCAGTGAGTGAGTTGATAAATTCAGCACAGCCCAGGGCCTGTCTTTATTCCTGTGGGCTCAAAAACCCAACTTGCCAGTCTCAGAAGCTGACTCTCACATAAACCAATTGACTCTTGAATAAAACTAATCCAAAATAGAACGTAGAGTCAACCAGACACTGTCTTTAACCAGTAAACTTCTCCCTCACAGTAAATAATGTGAAAATCAATGTCACCATCACAAGTTCATTTGATAAACAAGGAATTGAACTTGTCTGGTCCTGACAACATCTGTTCTGCTCACTTCACGTCTCTAGTGCTAAGTGCGTAAAAGGGGAATCTATGTCATATTTATCTAAAAAATGGTCACTCGTGGCCCTCAACAGGATTTGATGGGTTTTTCTAGCTCTCATTTTTCCATCCTTCCTTTCCTGATTCAATTCTTCCTCATACTGACGAGTTCCTTCAGGTTGACATACACCCAGTGAGATCTTCATAAAATACAGATCTGATGTCAGTGCTCTGGTGAGTGATATTCACATGTTTAACTGACCTAGACCAGTTAAAATGACCTTCACCTCCAGTCATTACTCAGTTCTGCAGTCTTACCCCACATTACTCTCACCTTGTCCGTAACATTCTGCCTCCCTTAAGCCTTCTGTCTCTTTCTCACCAAATGAGCTGGTCCCTCTCTGTGGAACACGGTGTTCTAAGCCCCAACTCCTACTTCTAATTACTAGTTTTTCATACCTCGATTTAAATGTTAATTTCTCAAAAAGTCTTTCCTCATCCCCTCAAACAAAGCTAGGTTTCCTTAATATGTTCAGTTCAGTTCAGTTCAGTTCAGTCCAGTTCAGTTCAGTCGCTCAGTTGTGTCCGACTCTTTGCGACCCCATGAATCGCAGCACGCCAGGCCTCCCTGTTCATCACCATCTCCCAGAGTTCACTCAGACTCATGTCCATCGAGTCCGTGATGCCATCCAGCCATCTCATCCTCAGTTGTCCCTTTCTCCTACTGCCCTCAATCCCTCCCAGCATCAGAGTCTTTTCCAATGAGTCAACTCTTAGCAAAGAGCAATATTGCATAGGAACCTGGAATGTCAGGTCCATGAATCAAGCCAAATTGGAAGTGGTCAAACAAGAGATGGCAAAGATGAACGTTGACATTCTAGGAATCAGCAAACTAAAATGGACTGGAATGGGTGAATTTAACTCAGATGACCATTATATCTACTACTGTGGGCAGGAATCCCTTAGAAGAAATGAAGTAGCCATCAGGGTCAACAAAAGAGTCCAAAATGCAGTACTTGGATACAATCTAAAAAACGACAGAATGAACTCTGTTCATCTCCAAGGCAAACCATTCAATATCACAGTTATCCAAGTCTATGCCCCAACCAGTAATGCTGAAGAAGCTGAAGTTGAACGGTTTTATGAAGACCTACAAGACCTTTTAGAACTAACACCCAAAAAAGATGTCCTTTTCATTATAGGGGACTGGAATGCAAAAGTAGGAAGTCAAGAAACACCTGGAGTAACGGGCAAATTTGGCCTTGGAATGCGGAATGAAGCAGGGCAAAGACTAATGGAGTTTTGCCAAGAAAACGCACTGGTCATAGCAAACACCCTCTTCCAACAATACAAGAGAAGACTCTACACATGGACATCACCAGATTGAAATCAGATTGATTATATTCTTTGCAGCCAAAGATGGAGAAGCTGTATACAGTCAGTAAAAACAAGACCAGGAGCTGACTGTGGCTCAGATCATGAACTCCTTATTACCAAATTCAGACTTAAATTGAAGAAAGTAGGGAAGACCACTAGACCATTCAGGTATGACCTAAATCAAATCCCTTATGATTATACAGTGGAAGTGAGAAATAGATTGAAGGGCCTAGATCTGATAGATAGTGCCTGATGAACTATGGAATGAGGTTCATGACACTGTACAGGAGACAGGGATCAAGACCATCCCCATGGAAAAGAAATGCAAAAAAGCAAAATGGCTGTCCGGGGAGGCCTTACAAATAGCTGTGAAAAGGAGAGAGGCAAGGGGCAAAGGAGAAAAGGAAAGATATAAGCATCTGAATGCAGAGTTCCAAAGAATAGCAAGAAGAGATAAGAAAGCCTTCTTCAGCGATCAATGCAAAGAAATCGAGGAAAACAACAGAATGGGAAAGACTAGAGATCTCTTCAAGAAAATTCGAGATACCAAGGGAACATTTCATGCAAAGATGGGCTCGACAAAGGACAGAAATGGTCTGGACCTAACAGAAGCAGAAGATATTAAGAGGAGGTGGCAAGAATACACGGAAGAACTGTACAGAGAAGATCTTCATGACCCAGATAATCATGATGATGTGATTCCTTCGTATAAACTGTACTAAAACTCATCCTTTTTTTTTTTGTACTTATCCTGAGTATAATTAAGTAATTATTCATGTGCCAGCTTGATGCTTATCCCTTCAATAGGTAGTAAACTCTACAAGAAGAACCCAGTGTCTTTTCACCGCTCTAGCCCTAGGCCTAGATCAGTCCCTGTCCTATACTAGATGCCCAGCAAATGCAATGAACGATGACATTAACACATTCCTTTTGATTGCAGTCAGTTTTAGCTGTTTGGGAGTCACCCTGTCTCTAAATTGACTTTGCAAGTTTCTACTGTGATCAAACAATGGCTAATTTCATGTTTAACTCTCAGAAGGCAATCTTATTTCCCTTACTAATCAGTTCTTAGGCATACCTCACTATAACCAAGCCACAGCCACCTCCTAGTCTTAGATCAGCCAAATTCATTTATTTTTTAAATGAAAAAAAAAAAAAAAACCTCAACTTTAAAAGACATTGTATATGTCCATCAGCAGACGAATGGATAAGAAAGCTGTGGTACATATACACAATGAGTATTACTTAGCCATTAAAAAGAATACATTTGAATCAGTTCTAATGAGGTGGATGAAACTGGAGCCTATTATACAGAGTGAAGTAAGCCAGAAAGGAAAACACCAATACAGTATACTAATGCATATATATGGAATTTAGAAAGATGGTAATGATAACCCTGTACGCAAAACAGCAAAAGAGACACAAATGTATAGAACAGTCTTTTGGACTCTGTTGGAGAGGGCGAGGGTGGGATGATTTGGGAGAATGGCATTGAAACATGTGTAATATCATATGTGAAAGGAATCGCCAGTCCAGGTTCGATGCATGATACAGGATACTCGGGGCTGGTGCACTGGGATGACCCAGAGGGATGGTATGGGGAGGGAGGTGGGAGCGGGGTTCAGGATGGGGAACACATGTACACCCATGGTGGATTCATGTTATGTATGACAAAACCAATACAATATTGTAAAGTAATTAGCCTCCAATTAAAATAAATTTTATATTAAAAAAATAAAAGACATTGTTAATAGGAATTTCTGTAAATTACAATAATTTAAACATACTTTTGCCTATTATTTAATTTTTTAATAATAAAAGGCACAAAAAGATTACTCCTTTCCTTTTCATGGAAAATATAAGTCATCTAGCACTTTCTTCCAAGAATATCACTCCATATTTTGTAGCGTGCGTAGCTCAGTGGGCGTATGGGTCAGGTCAGTGTCCCAGAAATCACTCAGAGACACGCTTGATAACACAAAGAACAACACTCTTCCAACTAGCTGGAAGGACACATGTCTATTCTCTTGGCTTCCAGTGTGTTCTAATTCACTGCCATTTGGAAGATGACCTGAGTTCAGAAGTCCCTATATAGTGCTTATCTGGTCCATCGCATAGGTCATGTCATTACATTGTCTATTCCCTTTGGCTTTTCACTAATTTAATAGGATAAAACCTATGGAGCCTAGGTATAACTAGTGAAATAAATTTTAACCAGCTTTTTATATGTGAAACTCACTGGGAAAGTCTTAATAGTTGTCTGTAAGAGTGGTATGTATAACGGGGTGAGGTAGAAAGAGGTACAGGCAATAAGGCAACTCAAGTTCACAAGATCCTCATCTCACTATCACACCAGGTTCCTGGGTACGCTTCC
This sequence comes from Ovis canadensis, assembly GCF_042477335.2. Classification (NCBI taxonomy): domain Eukaryota; kingdom Metazoa; phylum Chordata; class Mammalia; order Artiodactyla; family Bovidae; genus Ovis; species Ovis canadensis. The sequence goes on along the minus strand of NC_091262.1, from coordinate 61,548,392 downwards.
CAGGCAGCCTCCCTGTAACTCATCAAACCCCTGCTTCCCACTGACACTGTGAATACTAATAAGAAGATAAAGGTAAAATGTTCACAGTGAAAGAAGCATTGTATATACCCAGCACCAATGAAAGGTCAAATATAACCTCTTTCTTGTCCAAAAGGTGCTTTCGTGGTCCAAACTGTTGTCATATGATATTACCTGCAAATTATAGCCTAAACAAATTCTGGCTTTTGTATAGGCTGGATTAAAATGCAGTGCTTTCAGAAAGTCCTTCTGTGCTTGCTTGGTGGCCTCATCATGTCCATATTCCATGTAAGAATTTCCCCGTCCAATGTAAGCATCCAGAAAACGTGGATCAATTTTAACAGCCCAGGTGAAGAAGTTGACAGCTTCTTCAAATTCTTTATTCCTGAAAAGAAATGAAAATATTAATGCTTTCTGGTGAATTATCTAAGTGCTTTCCTGTATATAATCTTTACATACAGGAATGCATTAACCCTTTAAAAAAACTTTAATTTTTATTAACATATGAACTATCATAAGAACTATTGCCATGGAGAAGAAAATGGCAACCCACTCCAGTATTCTTGCCTGGAGAATCCCATGGACAGAGGAGCCTGGCAGGGGGTCTCAAGAGTCCATGGGGTCTCAAGAGTCTGACATGACTTAACGACTAAACTACCACCACCACCAAGAACTATTGCCATATGACCTAAGGCAGTCTGATGGGGTTCTTTGAAGATATTGCTAGAAGGAAAGAGGGGAAGTAAGAGCCTTCTTTATAGCAGAATACATTGAGATGATATTCTAGAGTTCTTTTTTCAGAATTATAAAAATCTGAATGGCATTCTTGAACACATTTACAACAGTTATCCGTGGAAAGCATAGAGAAACATACTATTATTAATAAAATATACCATTTAAATTGGATTAAAATAAATTCATTGTTATATATTATGTCCTTTATAATGAAAGGAGCTCAACTTTTTGTCACACAGGAATTTTTACTTCAGTACTTCTGTAAAGGCAGCTCATTTCATTTTGGACACCAAAAGAGGAGGGGAGAAAAAGAGGTGAAATGCATTTTATTATTAACTTGTGAATATATGTGACTAAATGATAACTCTGTCTCTCTATCTTCCTGTGGGTTAGGTGAGGGTTGTTGAAGTAATCAAACATTTATCCATGGGTATATAAAGTCACTTTGCCATTTCACATGCAAATCTAATAACTATTTTTAATTTCAATTAATATGGAGAGTTTGCTGCTACTGCTAAGTCACTTCAATCGTGTCCAACTCTGTGCGATCCCATAGACGGCAGCCCACCGGGCTACCCCGTCCCTGGGATTCTCCAGGCAAGAACACTGGAGTGGGTTGCCATTTCCTTCTCCAATGCATGAAAGTGAAAAGTGAAAGGGAAGTTGCTCAGTCGTGTCCAACCCTCAGCGATCCCATGGACTGCAGCCTTCCAGGCTCCTCCGTCCATGAGATTTTCCAGGCAAGAGTACTGGAGTGGGGTGCCATGGAATTTTTTAATAGAATAAAGGAGCTAACACTGAGTAACTACTTACTCACCAGGTACTGTGCTGAGTGCTTTACATATACTATTTCACTTAATTCTTCCAACACTTCTGTAAGCTTGTTATAATTTTTTTATATTTTATAGATTAAAAGAATATCATGACTCAGAAAAGTTTGCACATATTAAATAACATAGTAGATAGCATGCTAAGATTGCACAGAGCAAATATGTGGGGTTCAAACCCAGGTGAGTCAGACTCCAAAATCCATGGTTTCCCACAAGTCACCCCTACCCACATTCTTCACCTTTAACATACTTGTAGCTGGCACACAAGAGCCGGTGTGGTGACCTCTCAACAGCGCAGTCAGAAGAAAGGCTTGGAATTCAAAACTAAGCCTGAACATATAAATTAATACTAATTTTTCAAAACTGCTAGAAGGACCAAATGACAGCATGTGAAAAACCCTTAGCACAGAGACCCTCACCCAATAAAGATTATTTTCCTCTTTCCATTCTTTTCACTACTTCTCAAAAAGTTTTCAAACTTTAACAAGATGCATCGCTTGCTTTTCTAACGTTTCCTTTATAAAAATACATGGAACCCAGGGTAACTGTTCTAGAAACTATCATCTCTTCGATATCACTCAGCATTATCTCTTAACATACAGTTTCTCAAACCTCAGCCCTTCCTTCACGACAGTTGCCCTGTGTCCCAACTATACCTATCATTTATTGAGTACTTCTCTTTAAGTCACTTTTTTACTTAAGTAAATCTATTTTTAAAAATAACTTCAATACCACAAGTACAAAATCAATATCTCATGCATAAACAGAAGGCAACCATAAACATAAATAAATATTGGAGCTGGATAATACAGTTTGCAGAAAACTAAACCTAAGAGCTGTACCATCTATCATGAAGTGTGGGGAAGATGCTAAAGACGAACTCTTCGCTGAGACTTTCTCCTTGATGTGTTCAGAAGGTTTGAAAGAATTCACTTCGAAACTGAAAAGCAATCCAGTTTCCCATAATGTGATTCAATTTTTCTGAATGCTTGTGCATGCCATGAAAAATAACAGAGGTGCTGATGATTGCCCCATGCCAGAGTCGGACACGACTGAAGTGACTTAGCAGAGTCCAAAAGTGTGCACCAAGTGTTGTGCCAGAAGATGACAAAAGAGTCAACAGGAAAGCACCAGGAGAGTTTGACATTACAAACAGGAGACAGTTAACACTCCTGGATATGAGACAGCTGGTATCTTCTGGGTTCACTCTGTGGATTCTCACAAAGAAAACATGGCTCCGCTCCCTCAAGCAGTTTAGAGTGAAACTCTCCTCCTCTTTCCTGATAACTGGCACTATTTGAGAAGTAAAAGTTCACTGAATACAAGGTTACAATGCTTGTAGCCACTTTCTCACTGTATTACAGAAATAACTCTAGCCTAGATAATGAACAAAGAATAACTACACAGTAGTAATTTGCATTTCTATATAAAATGCATTTAGCTGATAGGTTTTTAACAGCCACTGCTTCCCTGGTGGCTCAGACGGTAAAGAATCTGCCTTCAAGGCAGAAGACCTGCGTTCAGTTTCTGGGTCTGGAAGATCCCCTAAAGGAGGGCAAGGCAACCAACTCCAGTATTCTTGCCTGGAGACTCCCCATGGACAGAGGAGCCTGGTGGGCCACAGTACATGGGGTTGCAAAGAGTCGGACACGTTTGAGCAACTAACACTTGAACTCTTCACTTTCATTTCTGTCTCTGGGTAGTGAGCTACTTATTTATAATGCATACCTACGGTGACCATGTAAATGGAAATTTCCAGGGCAACCCAGTTCTCTCATATTCTTCCCACAAATCACTGAAATGTTTCTAGTATGCTTACATCCAAACTGTATCATACACATTGCTTCCCTCTTACCCAGAGGGAAATTTAAAATCCTTTGTGAGTACATATGCCAATATGTAGTTTACAAAACATTTCACCCTTTAAATCGTCAAACCAATTTTAAAAGAAAAAATGAGGCAATGAATTGAAGTTATTTTTTGACACACATCTAGTTACCAGCACTAATGTTTAACAAACATCTAGTCTATTCAGACTAAGTAAACAATCATTAAACCTTAAACCTGGGGAGGGACCTTGAAAGGCACCTAGCAACCTCTTCAAAGCTGATAATATCTAAAAATCAAGTCCAGAGGAGGTGATGGAGCCAAAGCTAGAGACGCCACCCCCAGCCCCTTACACCAGTAGGAAATAACATAGACCCAGCAACTTCATTTTTCTGAAGATGGGTATGTCACACAATGTCCTGTAGATTAGGGCTGCTGTTAAATAATCACATGACAGTTTAAAAATGGAAAAACGTGGCAGAGTGTCTGTTATATCAGGGTACACAATCACTGGCACATAAACTGTTAAAACATCAATCACACAAACACAAAACTATGTTAGTTTTTCTAAAATAAAAAGTGTCTCTGTAAATCTAAAATAACGTGATCACCGAAGGAAGGTGTGTGACTCTCATTATGGTGTCTACTAACTAAGGACCAGGTGCTGAGCTGGCAGGCTAGGCCACAGACACCAAGGCCCACCGCGCTTTCCAAATGAATCATATACGTGACCAGATGTGCCCTACTGGGTTGTACAAATAAATCATAAATACCTCCCCAAACTAAAGAATGTGGCCTGCAGAGTCGAAGATTCAGAAATATTTTATGCAAATATAAGAAGAGTGAAATAAATGTGCTGAAGTAAAAAGTGGATAGAATATGTAACTCTGAGCCATCAGGCTCTCCTTCTGTGTTTTTTTTTTTTTTTAATCTTAAGGTGGCTTTCTCAAAGAGATCTAAAAATTAACTCTACCATAATACTCTCAGTGACCCAATTGGGCAACAAGTAGGATATTCAGCCTAAGGAATGTTGTCTCCTAGCAACCACAAGAGTGAGAACCAGAGATATACAAAGGCACACTTCAAAAGTCTGCAACCCCACGAGTTCAAAGATCAAAGCCCTAAAGTTTACACATTTATTCCTTTTTAAAATTTTTCCAAATGGGAGAATTTTTACTTTCTCTACTATGAAACATCAATAGTGAATCTCATTATTTACAAACCATGCTGCTGAAGTCATAAGCATGTTATAGCTCAACTTGAAAAGCAAAAATATTTTTCTTGAAATAAATATAACTGATCACTAAATATTCCTTATTGTTAAATTTAGTAAAACTGTTAAAATACATGGAATTGGGATGCTGAGTTATCAGAATTTTACTGTTGATTTAATTCTACTTTTATTAAAAGACAATAGAGATTCTGGTGGGATGATGAAAGTTGGTTATTTGGAATTGCAAAGCAGTTTCAGCTTAAGGAGGCCCTGCCATATATACCCAGTGATTACATTTCATAAAGGAGATCAGGACCCGACACATAGAAAAATTTACTGACTCTAACAGTTGCAAAATACAGGAATCCTGAGAAAATTTTGGTGTCTGGTTTTGGTTTTAAGAGAATTCAGTGACCTCAGACATTTCCGGTCTCCACTCGCCCACCAAAACAAACACATCAGTCATTATTATTCCATTTTTTTTAAGAATTACAATTACTTAAAGAGATGAATTGTACAAAGATGCTGTATTAAAATAGCCAATGATGTGACTATGTTTTTTGCCTGTATAAATTTAAAGGTCTGAGACCAGTTTGGGCCTTTTAACCAAATATACCTTTACAAGCTCCAGTAATTATACTACCATAGTCATAAAATGGAAAAAATATAACTCTCATAGAGAAACCATACCTGTACTAGTTATGTCCCCAAAGAGGGGAAAAAAGAATGTTAGTTTTCTAAGTAATTCAAACTATGTCCTATTGCCTAAATTGTATATTTACAGAGTCTACTTGCTATGCTAATTTTCTCATCCAAGTAACTGCTATTATTTCACTCATGAAAAATGCTGTAAACTATTACTTAACTAAATACATTCTATTTCACATTAAAATGTGAAATTCATGAGCTGAATTTCTATGCTTTTAAAAGTAAAATGTCCAGAAATTAATTTTTTATATCAAATGTATGGGTAGAAATGTAAGCTACAAATTATAGCTAGCAAAATCAATCTAATATTATTTCAGAGTAAATTTTAAACTGATTTTCTATATTTTAGCCTTATGTTACTATTCTTTTCTCCTCTTCTATAATTTACTTATTTTTCACAATAATACCAGAAACAAGTAATGTATTTTAAGTAATTTTAAGTAATGTATTTTTTTGTAGATTTCATTATATTTTATAGATATTTACTGGTATATTTTAATTAGTTTTAGTTTAGAAGTGCTTTTTAAAGGTAAAATTTTCTTGAAAATATTTTACTAAATCAACCTCTCTTCTAGGAAACAGACTTTTAAAAAGTTAGCTCCATTTAATGAACAAAGTTAATTATTCTATTCTTAGATATTTTAAGCTATTCATTATTTCATTCTGTGTTATTACCAAGGTCCTTTCCAATAAGTGGACCTGAATCATATGGATACCCCCAATGCTATCAGCAGGCATTTACTTTACTTGCTGATTTGGCTAAAAGAGTTTGAGAAACTTAGGTGTGGTTCCCACTTCCATACAGTGATTCTCGGTGTCTCTCGCCATGTTTGTACTCTGTCATTTCCACAATATTCTCCTCTGTTTCTCCTATTATAAATCTGCGGGTCCCACTTGCTCTTACTTCTACGTCAGTTGCACTCCATACCTGTGATAGCACATAGCAGTAGCTTGACATAGGCTCACATTAGTCTTGCTTATCAATGCAGCTTGTTTAAAATCCTGAAAAAGTTTTACAAATTTTTGTTAATTTTACCACATTATCTTTTGGGTTTTCATAAACTTCCTAACTTTGATTCTACCACAAATAAATTTTACACAAGCCTTAAAATATACATCTTCTTTAAAACTTTATGTTTTCCTTTTAGTATCACATGAGAATACTATAACCCAATACAGAATACCATAACCAAAAACTCACTCAGAACCTTGCGCTACTGTCTCCACTCTTCCTGTGGTTTTGCCTGGTATTGTCATGAGGTATCACACTTACTATCTTTTTCATTGTTTTTTTTTCCCCCCACTGAACACAACCAGAGACTTCTGTATCCAGACAGAAATAGAAATTTGCCTGCATCTAAGTACTACATTTTGGACTCTTTTGTTGACCATGATGGCTACTCCATTTCTTCTAAGGGATTCCTGCCCACAGTAGTAGATATAATGGTCATCTGAGGTAAATTCACCCATTCCAGTCCATTTTAGTTTGCTTATTCCTAGAATGTCGACATTCACTCTTGCCATCTCCTGTTTGACCACCTCCAATTTGCCTTGATTCATGGGCCTGACATTCCAGGTTCCTATGCAATAGAGGGCATCAACTCCAAGCTAGTGAGATGCAAAATACTCCCTGGACATTTACCCCTTCATAAAACTTCTGCCACTCAGTGTCAAATTGGTTGACAGAAACGCGTAGCCATCTCGCTTTCTCCTGAATCTGCCCATGTTGACAGGCTTAGAAAGTTTTCAAGAAAATGTTTTCTTCCCGAGGAGAATACCACTAAACTGAAACAAATAAAATGTTTAAATAAATGTCTACATATCGAAAGACCATGTCAACGGCAATGAGACTTATATGTATAGGCATGTGTGAAAGTGAAAGTGAAGTTGTTCAGTCATGTCCGACTCTTTGCAACCCCATGGACTGTAGCCTACCAGGATCCTCCATCCATGGGATTTCCCAGGCAAGAGTACTAGAGTGGGTTGCCATTTCCTTCTCCAAGGGTTCTTCCCGACCCAGGGATTGTAGGCAAATGCTTTACCATCTGAGCCACCAGGGAAGTCCTAGGTATGTCCATAGGTATGTGTACATATATACATAAATAATGTGGGATACCGATTGATTTCAATGCTTGCCATAATGTGGGATTATGGAATAATATCCCAGAATTTGGGAACTCAAAAAATAAGAGTTCAACACCTGTGAAGGAATAAAAATGGAATAAACAAAGGAATAAAAAATAAAAATGACTCTGCTTTTTCCCAGAGGACTGCTTCAGCAACAATCTTCTGGGCAGTTTTGGTTACGAACTAACTTGACCAAGCTAGACTGTGGGGAGGACCCTAACCTCCTGTGGAGTGACTAAAGGAAATTTTAGTTTCCAGACTCCCTTCCCACTCTCAGAAGGCTGGGTAAGAGTGCTCTACAGTCTTAAAAGCTAAGCATCAGACTTCTAAGGGGACTTCTGGTTTCCCCTTCACTAGAGAGAACTCAACCATGAGGATAATCTCCCTCCTCCCTCTGTTCCTCCATCATCTTCCCCTCTCCCTTCTCCTTCCACAAAGCTGGCTGTTTAATGGGGGTAGAATAAGTTCTCTGCTAATACCAGGGATGGAAGAGGGAGCAGTAGTGTCAAACTGAACCCTCTGGGACGCTACTATAGGAGAAGGGTATCAGTCCAGACCCATCTGAGAATATGAACTCCCCACTTAGACTTCTGAAGCGTATTTTGATGCTACATGGAATTATTTGGAAGAAAATAAGAAATTTATTGTCTAGAGAAATATAATCTAATGAAATATGCTACCAGGTGTTTCCCACTAAGAGGATTTTCTTTTTCTTTTTTGCTGAAATGAAGTCAAACTTACAACTGTAATTGAGATTGCATTACAAACCTTCCCGTTAATTTGGCCTAACAATTCCAGTTCAAATGCCACACTCTATTTCCTGGGTTCTTATGAAGGGCACACAACTATCAATTAACTAATACATTTTCAGCTCTCATCCTACTTGATCTCTCTGTTAATCAGTCATTCCCACTAAGAATGTTTCCCTGTGTAGGTTTTCTGACTCTGCTCTCTCTAGGTTCTGCATTTAGCTCTCTTATTATTCAGTCATGTATTTCTTCATTGGTCTGCCTCAGCAATCATCTTTTTTTAATATTCCAAATGAATTTTTAAAATTTACACAGGGGAACAACTTTTTTTTGCCTTTAATTGCAGGCATATCTTGTTTTATTGAGCTTCGCAGATACTGCACTTACAAATTGTGCAATCTTGCCTCAAACAAGTCTATTGGCACCATTTTTTCAACAGCATTTGTTCAGTTCGTGTCTCTGTATCATATTCTGGTAATTCTCATAATATTTCAAACATTTTCATCATTATTGTAGTTGTTATGGTAGTTTGTGATCCTCAGTGATCCTTGATGTTACTACTGCAAAAATATTGCAACTAACTGAAGGCTCAGATGATGGTCAACATTTTTTATCAATAAGGTACTTTTTGACTACAATAGGTCCATTGTTAAGACATAATGCTATTGCACACTTAATAGACTACAGCATTGTACAAACATAACTTTTATATGCACTTTTATGTGAAACAAAACAATTAATGGGAGTCACTTTATCGCTGTTTGCTTTATTGCTGTGGTCTGGAACCAAACCTACAATATCTCCAAGGCAAACCTGTAGTGTTTGCAGGGCATGTTTTTTTCCCCAGTCTTTTTACTTTTACCCTTCTTTATCTTATATGTAAAATCTGTTTCTTGCAGCCAGAATACCATTGGGGCTTTTCAAAAATTCTAATCTAACATCCTCACTATTTCAATTGGGATATTTGGAGAATTTCCATTTAATGTAACTGCTGATAAGGTTGGATTTAGGTCGACCATTTATTGTCTGTTTTATGCTGGTCTCCTCTGTTTCTGTTCCTTTGTGTTCTCTTTCCAGACTTATCTGGGATTATTTTAATTTTTTAATATTCCATTTTAATTAATCTACTCTTTTTGACTGCGGAGGTCACATTTGAGAAGAAACCTGGAATAAAAGGTCATGAACCATATACAGATCAATAGGAGGAGTGTTTTCCACATAGGGAATAGCTTGTGTGAGGACCCTGAGGCAGGAAGGGAGCCTGGGATTTCCAAGGTGTACCCTGAGAAGTAACCTGAGTTACTGAGTTACTCAATTACACAGAGGAGTAACCTGAGTTGAGAAAATAAGAACATTGACAGTGAAGTCAGATCAGCGAGCAGCAGTCAGGCCACTGGGGTCTTGGTTGGCGACAGTCAAGAGTTCAGATTTTGGCCTAAGTGTGATGGGAAGCCCCTGGAGGGTTCTGAGCTGAGGAGTAGCTTGCTCTGCTTTATGTTTTTCAGAGGCATCTCTGGCTGCTGTGTGAACAGCACATAGAGGGACGAGAGTAGAAGCAGTGAGTCCAGATGGAAAGCTACCGCAGGAACCCAGGCAGGAGAAGGTAGAGGCTGGAAGGAGGAGGAGAGCAGGGGTAAAAAAATGAGAAATGACTGAATTCAACATATGTTTTGATGGTAGAGCTGACCACACTGGTTCATGATTTAGACACGGGGCGTGAGAAAAGAGAGAGGTCAAGAATGATTCCCACCAGACCATGAGCTCCTCAAGGACTGGAAATCTGTCTTATTTGTCTCCATATCTTCAATGTCAATGTTAGTACCATGCCTTGTCTGAAGGAATACAGGATTTGGAGAGACCTAAGTTCAAATCTTGTCCCAGTACTTCCTGGTTGACTCAGTTCAGTTCAGTCACTCAGTTGTGTCCGACTCTTTGCGACCCCATGAACCGCAGCAGGCCAGGCCTCCCTGTCCATCACCAACTCCCGGAGTCCACCCAAACCCATGTCCATTGAGTCAGTGATGCCATCAGCCATCTCATCCTCTGTCGTCCCCTTCTCCTCCTGCCTTCAATCTTTCCCAGCATCAAGGTCTCTTCAAATGAGTCAGCGCTTCACATCAGGTGGCCAAAGTATTAGAGTTTCAGCTTCAGCATCAGTCCTTCCAATTCAGAAAACGAAAATCATGGCATCTGGTCCCAACACTTCATGGGAAATAGATGGAGAAACAGTGGAAACAGTGTCAAACTTTATTTTTGGGGGGCTCCAAAATCACTGCAGTTGGTGACTGCAGCCATGAAATTAAGACGCTTACTCCTTGGAAGAAAAGTTATGACCGACCTAGATAGCATATTCAAAAGCAGAGACATTACTTTGTCAACTAAGGTCCATCTAGTCAAGGCTATGGTTGTATGGATGTGAGAGTTGGACTGTGAAGATGGCTGAGTGCCGAAGAATTGATGCTTTTGAACTGTGGTGTTGGAGAAGACTCTTGAGAGTCCCTTGGACTGCAAGGAGATCCAACCAGTCCATTCTGAAGGAGATCAACCCTGGGATTTCTTTGGAAGGAATGATGCTAAAGCTGAAACTCCAGTACTTTGGACACCTCATGTGAAGAGTTGACTCATTGGAAAAGACTTTGATGCTGGGAGGGATTGGGGGCAGGAGGAGAAGGGGACGATAGAGGATGAGATGGCTGGATGGCATCACTGACTCAATGGACATGAATCTGAGTGAACTCCGGGAGTTGGTGATGGACAGGGAGGCCCGGCGTGCTGCGATTCATGGGGTCGCAAAGAGTCGGACACGACTGAGCGACTGAACTGAACTGAACATGGGCCTTGTATTTAATTCTCCAACAGCTGAGGTCTTTTGCTTCCAAACCTCATTTTCCTCACTTTCTCCACCCAACACCATTGCCCAGACTCTCATAGGTTTTTTGCCTATTCCAAAGACACTCTTTAGCTTTCCCTACCTGAAGGAATTCCAAAGGGCACATCTCAAAACCAAAACCTAAGGGAGTCCAACTCTTGAAATTACATTTCACCATAGTATAAATTGGTTTCCCTGGTGGCTCAGTGGTAAAGAATCCACCTGCCAAGCAGGAATCCACCTATCCCATGCCAAGTTCAGTTTCTGGGTCTGGAAGATTCCCTGGGAAGGAAATGGCAACCCCCTCCAGTATTCTTGCTTGAGAAATCTCACGGACAGAAAAGCCTGGTAGGCTGCAGTGCACGCGGTCAGAAAGAGTCAGACACAACTTGTAACTGAGGATGAACACGATTATGTAAACTGCCTCGAATACAGTATCTCAGTTACTTCTTTAATAATAAGTAATTCTGTGGGACAGAATCTCAAAAGATGGCTCCAGAATTTGAAAAATAGTACAAGTTATATTTGGAGGTGAAAAAACAGGAAACATTCCCTTACATAATTGTCTGTTGTGGTTCCTGAGAAACACAGAAGAAAAACTACCATTATGTAATGGCGAACTTCAAATTACTATTTGATTTTTGCCTGTATCTCTTAATTTCTAATTTAACTCTATATAGACAATACAGATAAAAATGAGAATAGTGAACTTTGTTTCATTATTCTATAAAGAAATCCACCTGTTTCTTATCCGTGTATTCCAGATGCTGTCTTCTATTGCAATTCTGAGTGCCTGTTCCCACTAACTTAAAAGCCTATTCCCGGTAACTTATTCTGGGCTGCTGTTCTCTGCCCACGTGAGGCAAACATTTATTTTGACATATTTTCAGTGCGGAATGAGGAAAACTATGAACAAGGAAGAGCACTGAGCAGCAAAGTAAATGACACTTAAATCATATTAATTTTTGTCTACAGCTAAGACACCCCCTTAGGAGAGATGATAGTCTTGATATTTCATCAATTTAGAATTTTTTTACATATTATCTATTCATTTGTATTTAAAAAACAAAAAATAAATAAATAAAAAGTAAAAAACACATTTTTGCAAAGATTCTATCATTCAAAGTACTTCATCACAATTCTCACTAAAGTTGAATTATTGTTCATTAATAATGCCATTTCTTATCAAGAAAAACTTTTTCACAGGTTTTCAGAAGTGAACATACAAAATCAAGTGGGTTCATTTTTACAAGTAAACAGAAAGGTTTACCTCTAATGCGAAACTGAACTGTTCTAATTCTGCATAGATGAGTCCACGATTAATGTAGGTGTTCAATGTCACAGTTTCTCCAGCATTAAGAAGAAGCACAATTCCATAATCTGTTAATGCCTAAAAATGAAATAATCACTTACAAGCTAGAGTCAACTCTTTAGAGCATTACTACATTGACCACAGACAAACTAGAACCTCATAATTAGTTTTTTAATGTGACTTAAAGTTTAAGGCTGAAAATAATCATTTGTTAGGTTTAATAGGTCCACTTAATTAAGTACTATGGATGCTGCTACTTTCTAACAAATGGGGTTCACTGTGCTTGTCCTTCACATGCTATCCTAAGCATTTTTATTGCGCATGGATTGAAGGGGGCACACAACACCCTTCCCCAACTCAACGGTTTCACAAAATGACTATTGACATTAAAGCAGAGCACTTGTTAACCTTTTGAAGTTTAACTGCTTTATAGTGTTTTATTGTTTTTGTCACTGAAACCTACATTTTACTGAGGCAGATATTATTCACTTTGTTCACCATTGTTAAGCCAGTAACTAGCACCATGCCTGCACTTACTAGGCATTTGATAAATTTTTGTTGAGTGAATAAATCATAAAGCAATGAAAACAGGTCTTAATAAAACTAACAAATGAGCACTTGCTGGAAAATTACTTCAATATTCTCTCTTTTAAAGATATTCTAAGCTGAGAATCATCTCAGAGGACCTTTTTATATTTCTTATCTTTTTTTTTTCATTCAATAAATAGGTTTTTACTCTGTACCAGGTACTAGGAGTATCCCAAATATCGGTTGGAGCTGAATCTCTTAACTCTGAACATTTTCCTTCTGAACATTTTGCCCAAAAGAGCCATATGGTTTCATCAGAAAAGGGCCAAATCATATATGCCCATAGCATGTGCTAAATGAAAATGCACATAAATAGTATTTTACTATTTGCTTAGTTAGTGGTTCTCCTCTAGTGTTTTGTGATGGGGAACTCGACATCTAAAAGAACCGTACAATTAAACATCCTACATGTATATTGTGGAATAACTATAAATAAACACTGACAGGCTGTAAAAATAATTTGTAACACATGTAAAACAAAACTAGAATGTTTGCAATTTTCCTATCACGGAATCACATAATTAAAACCTGTGTATATATCATGATGCCTTAGAAATCTACTAAGTAGCTGAATATATAACAAAAGAGGAAACAAAAGCTTGGAAATGAGATTTCATGAAGGTCACAATGAGCAGGCTTTGTGCTTTGTCTCTGCTATTGTTACTAAACTTTCAGTCTTGGGAAAGTCACTTAACATTAAGCCTAAGTTTTCTTATCCACAAAAATGGAATATTAATAACATCATATTGTTATAGAAGTCCACTTTAAAATATTGTTTTTTTAGATTTTTGATATGGACCATTTATTGAATTTATTACAATATTGCTTCTGTTTTATATTTCAGTTTTTTGGCCCCAAGGCATGTGGGATCTTAGCTCCCCAACCAGGGGTCAAACCTCCACCTCCTACATTGGAAGGTGAAGTCTTAGCCACTGGACTGCCAGGGAAGTCCTTAAAATATTTTGATTGAATGTTGGTAAAGCATTTAGCCCAGTGCCTATCACACAATAAGCCCCAAATGGGTGGTAACGGTTACTACTTTTATTAACATAAGGGGGTAGGAACCAGACTTCACCTTTTCTTAGTTTTTATGAAGCTGCATCTTGGGAGTGCATTTTTTGCACAAAATTACTTGGGTTTGCTTGGTCCTGTTACAGCAGGAATGCTGAGAAACAGGTGGAGGGACACAAAAGGGAGGAGGTGACACTATAAAATGACATCCGGTCCACATGCTGGAGGTCAGATGGCTTCACAAAGCTACCTAAAGACTGTTAACCAGAAGCAAACAAACCTGTGGACGCCGATACAGCTCCCTATTCCCTGTGTGACTTGGATGTGTTTCTAACCTCTCCCCGTTTCCATTTCTTCAACTGTAAAAGGAGGCCACTGGATGAAAAGCATTGGGTACCAGGCCACTCTAAAATAGCCAATATGTTCTTATTCTAGTTAGGTTCCCATTTACATAGATTTTCATTTTCCTTATTCATAGAGCACCAGCTCTGATACCAATCAGACATAACAAAAATAGTACTTCCCTGCCCAGACCCCGACCATTGTTTGCAAGTTCAGGGTTACCCAGAAAAGGCAGGGGTGGGGGTGGGGAGGAAGCTGTCAAAGATACCTGCTGTGTAGGTTACTCTAATAAATGATCCTTTAATTGGCTCTTAGAATGGTAAAAACAGCCTGTGTTAAAATTAGTTATTCATTTGTCAACATTTCTGGAGGAAACCTGAAAATCCAGTTATTGGCAATTTTATATCCGTTTAGACAGAAACAATATTTCTCAACTTCTTTTTCTCCCATTGGAAATAAATCACTAAATTTCTAAATGTTTTAAACAGATTTAACTTTCCAGGTTTTAAGGAAATTGAGGGAGTGTGTCCACACACAACAGCGGGAACACGATGCAATCTTTTAAAAGAAGGCATCATCAACAATGAAATGATAGAAACAAGGAAGAGGAGATAGGAGGATGTCAGAAAAGGAGGCAAGAAATTGGGCAGAATACTAAAAAACTACTGATCTGCTCCCCAGAGGGGAATCTTGATTCGAAAAGGAAAAAACTGACAAGGAAAGACTGGAGAACGGAGTAAGATTCAAAAATATAAAAAGGGGCTTGCACAGGTAGAATCTGAAACAGGATAAATAGAGAAAAAGGTTTGCTTCAACCATCAGTTAGGCTTCAAAATGGTCTCTGAGCTGGAAACCATCACTCAAAACTGTCTGCTGCATCTGCGCTCTAAGCACTGTAACAAAATACCTCCCCAGGCTATTCTGGTTAATGTTGAGATTGTGAAGCAAACAATATTGCTAGAGATCACTGCTTAAAAATTCTACACACACTTTATCAGTGGAAACATTTTTCTCAAATGAGAAACATGTAACGCGTGTTAATTTACACAGTCCTTAGATGCTTTTATAAGCATTATAAAATTAATTTTCATTTGACATCACAGAGATTGTATATGAAAATTTGGTAAGCACTAACAAAAAATTAAATTTTCTTTAAAATGGTTCTTTGGCTTCTCAAGTTTTGTGTGTATTTCCACAGAAATTATTTTTCCAAAATTGTAACAGAAATAATAAGAAAATATGCTTTAAATATATTCACAAATCTTACCATTTGAAGTTCATTTATCTTGGTGTAACATAATGCTCTGTTATAAAATGCTATATAACTGTTTTTATCCATGTTGATAGCTGTAGTTAAATCTGTAATCGCTAGTTTATAAGTCTACAAAGAAAACATAATTAAGTGAGAAGAGTTCATCATAATGGACTTAAATTTAGTTGTAAAATAAATTATTGATTCTATTGGAGTTTTGGGACTACTCGTTTAATCATTCTGTGTATCATCCGTGAAATTAAGACAATCAAGCTAATCTTTTACAGAATTAATTAAGAAGGTCCCTTGGTAGGAACTGTTATTATAGTTTTTCTCACTCACAAATAAAATTCAATATACAAACAACTATTATCTTTTTTCCATTGTTGCTATATGTATCTGTGTGCTCGGTTGCTCTGTTGTGTCCGATTCTGCAACTCTATGGACTATAGCCTGCCAGACTCCTCTCTCCATGAAATTTTTTAGGCAAGAATATTGGAGTGGGTTGCCATTTCCTACTCCAAGGGCTCTTCGCCACCAAGGGATCAAACCTGCATCTCCTGCATTGACAGGCAGATTCTTTACCACTAATGCCACCTGGGAAGACCCCTGTTGCTATACAGCAATGGATAAAAGAGAAGCAAGCTAATTCACCCAACAAACATTCACCAGAGCTGGCTTGCTTCTGTCACTAGCACTATCATACCACATAATTGTCATGTTTTCTACCCACGTTCTCTTTTGCTTCTCTTTGATGCTTCCCTAATAACTTAGACATCCATTTTTATAGACAGTAATTTTCACAGAATTAACAGGTAATGCAAGGTCTTACCTTTGTTTTAAGGTATTATTTGCAAAATATTTCATATGAAATATATACAAAGAAATGTTAGAAAAGAAAAATAGGGAGGAAAAAAATATGCCAAGAAGCATTAGACATCAACAGTGTTGTCCACAGTTTTAATTCAGTAATATCCATTTAGGAACCATAACCTTTGATTTTGTTCTATGTGCATTATTTAAAATAGTAACATAAAAAAAATTCAAACAATCCAAATGCCCAACAATAAAGTGGTTAAACTATACTATGATGGAATAGTACGCAGTTGTTAAAACTGGTATTATCTTCAATGATTAAATATAAGAAGCGGGGTACAACACAGATTATTTAAGTAGCACAGTCCCAGTTTTTGGAAGTATATATTTTATTAGGAAAAAAAGACCAATGAAACACACCAAAATGCTCTCAGGAATTACCATCTGATGGTAGGGAATCAGGTGATTTTAATCTTCTTTATACCTCATTGTATTTTCCTAATTCTCTATAATAAATACTATTTCCTTAATAAAAATATATAATTAATTCCTTTTAAAATATAAATGTCAAAAATAAATATCCTTATTTTACAAAAACTCATTCAGTGAAATCCCTTTTGATGTACTGTCAAAGTGCAACACCTTCTATGTAGTTCTGCCTCCATTCCATGGCAATTCTCCTTTCACAGAAAGAAAGGGGGAAGTGAGTCCCTCCTTGGCATCCAAGCAGCCACACACTCTAAAATACCAGAGGTTAAAGTAGGAAATTCCTTACCCTGCTGTAGTATTTCAGAACTCCTCTGTAGACATAGGCACGCACACTCTGAGGGTAAATTTTGATGGCCTCATTACAACTCAAGATTGCTTTGGCGTATCTGCCTTTCAAACCATAGTAGGCTACTCGACTTAAATATGCCTTTTCAGAGAAAGAGAGGAAGAAAACGGAAACAGATTATTTCAGTAAAAGTATCAGTTCTGCCAATATATATATAGTAATTAGAAAAAATTTATGCATCCAAAGATGATATAAATCAGACTTTTTGTCACGCTCTTTTATTAAGAAAATTTCAAACTCACAGAATATTAAAAGAATAGTACAGTGAACACCCATACACATACCACCTGGATTCAATAATTATTAACATTTTGTAATTTTGTTGTTATGTCTGGGGAGGCCTTACAAATAGCTGTGAAAAGAAGAGAAGCGAAAAGCAAAGGAGGAAAGGAAAGATATAAGCATCTGAATGCAGAGTTCCAAAGAATAGCAAAAAGAGGTAAGAAAGCCTTCTTCAGCGATCAATGTAAAGAAACAGAGGAAAACAACAGAATGGGAAAGACTAGAAATCTCTTCAAGAAAGTTAGAGATATCAAGGGAATATTTCATGCAAAGATGGGCTCGATAAAGGACAGAAATGGTATGGACCTAACAGAAGCAGAAGATATTAAGAACAGGTGGCAAGAATACAGAAGAACAGTACAAAAAAGATATTCACGACCCACATAATCACGATGGTGTGATCACTCATCTAGAGCCAGACATCCTGGAATGTGAAGTCAAGTGGGCCTTAGAAACCATCACTATGAACAAAGCTAGTGGAGGCGATGGAATTCCAGTTGAGCTATTTCAAATCCTGAAAGATGATGCTGTGAAAGTGCTGCACTTAATATGCCAGCAAATTTGGAAGACTCACCAGTGGCCACAGGACTGGAAAAGGTCAGTTTTCCTTCCAATCCCAAAGAAGGGCAATGCCAAAGAACGCTCAAACTACTGCACAATTGCACTCATCTCACACGCTAGTGGTGTAATGCTCAAAATTCTCCAAGCCAGGCTTCAGCAATACATGAACCGTGAACTTCCTGATGTTCAAGCTGGTTTTAGAAAAGGCAGAGGAACCAGATTTCAAATTGCCAACATCCGCTGGATCATTGAAAAAGCAAGAGAGTTCCAGAAAAACATCTATTTCTGCTTTATTGACTATGACAAAGCCTTTGACTGTGTGGATCACAATAAACTGTGGAAAATTCTGAAAGAGACGGGAATACCAGACCACCTGACCTGCCTCTTGAGAAATCTGTATGCAGGTCAGGAAGCAACAGTTAGAACTGGACATGGAACAACAGACTGGTTCCAAATAGGAAAAGGAGTACGTCAAGGCTGTATATCGTCACCCTGCTTATTTAGCTTATATGCAGAGTACATCATGAGAAACGCTGGACTGGAAGAAACACAAGCTGGAATCAAGATTGCCGGGAGAAATATCAATAACCTTAGATATGCAGATGACACTACCCTTATGGCAGAAAGTGAAGAGGAACTAAAAAGCCACTTGATGAAAGTGAAAGAGGAGAGTGAAAAAGTTGGCTTAAAGCTCAACATTCAGAAAACGAAGATCATGGCATCCGGTCCCATCACTTCATGGGAATAGATGAGGAAACAGTGGAATCAATGTCAAACTTTATTTTTTGGGGCTCCAAAATCACTACAGATGGTGACTGCAGCCATGAAATTAAAAGACACTTACTCCTTGGAAGAAAAGTTATGACCAACCTAGATAGCATATTCAAAAGCAGAGACATTACCTTGCCAACTAAGGTCCATCTATTCCAGGCTATAGTTTTTCCAGTAGTCATGTATGGATGTGAGAGCTGGACTGTGAAGAAGGCTGAGCACCAAAGAATTGATGCTTTTGAACTGTGATGTTGGAGAAGACTCTTGAGAGTCCCTTGGACTGCAAGGAGATCCAACCAGTCCATTCTGAAGGAGATCAGCCCTGGGATTTCTTTGGAAGGACTGATGCTAAAGCTGAAACTCCAGTACTTTGGCCACCTCATGGGAAGAGTTGACTCATTGGAAAAGACTCTGATGCTGGGAGGGATTGGAGGTAGGAGGAGAAGGGGACGACAGGATGAGATGGCTGGATGGCATCACTGACTCAATGGATGTGAGTCTGAGTGAACTCCGGGAGTTGGTGATGGACAGGGAGGCCCGGCGTGCTGCGATTCATGGGGTCGCAAAGAGTCGGACACTACTGAGCGACTGAACTGAACTGAATTTTTTCTGAACAATTTGAAAATAAGTTGTAAACATTTTAAAAATTCACTCCAAGTCTTTCAGTATACATCTTCTTTGAAGATGACATTCTCCTACACAACCACGTTACCACTGTATATCTAAAAAAATTAATAGTATTTCCCTAAAATCATCTGATATTTCATTCATATTCAAATTTCATGCACTTTAAAATCAACATCCAATGGAGTTTCATCTATTGGATTCTATATTGTCTCTATGGTCCCTTAAAAGGCAGTATACAATGTAACAGCAAAGCAAGAAGTAAATACATTTATTTATATAATATAGTATATAAAATAATAATGACTAATAGGTACATTAAAATATTAACAAATTTATATATGTTAAAATTCACAAAGCACTTTTACCTATATAATATCCCTGTTGGAAATCATATTTCCAGTTCAAAGGAAAATAGAGATAATATATAGATTATTTAAACAGCTGAAAAGTAGATAAAAGTAACTGTTGCTAACTAATAACAGTAACGCTTCAAGATTTGATAGTCTTAGCAAATTTAACACACTCTCCAAACCAGAGCAATCACCCGTTTAAATACCTGGTAATGTTTAGGATCAAGGGTAATCGCACGATTGAAATCCAGGATCGAGCCATTCTTATGGAGTTTGACTTTACAAAGCCCGCGGTGATAAAAGCTTTCTGCAAAATCAGGATTTGCTTTCACAGCTTTTGTAAAAGAATCATAAGCCTAGAAGAGCATATGGGTAAAAAGCAAATCATTCAGTGAGTAGAATACATTAGTTAAAAAGTTAATACATTACAGTATACAACTATTATTTAGAAGTTTTTATTTTTTGGTCTTTTTAAATATGTTTTTCCCAGTGAACTTTGTGGAGCCAAAAAATATGACTGACCCAGGTTTATTATAATTTATATGTTCCCTTATTCACAGACTAATGTCTACATAATTCATGTTGTTACAATACTTTTGAAGGGGTAATTTTTTAAATTTATTTATGTATTTATTTGGCTATACTGGGTCTTAGCTGTGGTATGCAGGATCTTTAGTTGTAGCATGCGGGATCTAGATCCCTGACCAGGGATCAAACAAGGCCACCCTGCATTGGGAGCACTGAGTCTTAGCCACTGGGTCACCAGGGAAGACCTTCAGTTCAGTTCAGTTCAGTCACTCAGTCTTGTCCGACTCTTTGTGACCCCATGAACTGCATGCAGCACACCAGGCCTCCCTGTCCATCACCAACTCCCGGAGTTCACTCAGACTCGAGTCAGTGATGCCATCCAGCCATCTCATCCTCTGTCGTCCCCTTCTCCTCCTGCCCCCAATCCCTCCCAGCATCAGAATCTTTTCCAATGAGTCAACTCTTCCCATGAGGTGGCCAAAGTACTGGAGTTTCAGCTTTAGCATCATTCCTTCCAAAGAAATCCCAGGGCTGATCTCCTTCAGAATGGACTGGTTGGATCTCCTTGCAGTCTAAGGGACTCTCAAGAGTCTTCTCCAACACCACAGTTCAAAAGCATCAATTCTTTGGTGCTCAGCCTTCTTCACAGTCCAGCTCTCACATCCATACATGACTACTGGAAAAACCATAGCCTTGACTAGACGGACCTTAGTCAGCAAAGTAATGTCTCTGCTTTTGATCGTAACAGGACTTTAATCATTATGTGTCTTATTGTGTTTCTTCAAAGAAATCACAATTAGTATTTATTATTTCCCATGAGGACCAGTAGATAGTTACAAAATATTAAAACAAAAGAACTCCAGAGTTTTTTCTAACATTGTAAAGCAAAATTAGGTTTCCCCTGCTTGTCCAAAGGACTAAGAACATGAAAAATATTTGTAATTAATCTCATATGTATTGTAATTTCTTAAAGGAAAACTAATCAAGTGCAATTCTCTTTTAAAGTTAGGAAGATACAGGTCTCAGACACCATCCAACCCTATGAATATAAGGACTGGAATGATGTGTGGGTGTGTCTGTCTGTGTGTCTGTGTAGTTGTGAAGTATCCAAAAAGAGCTAATGATATGTTATTTACATATTTATCATATCAGTGAAAATTTTGAAAAGGAGAATTGTATAAAATAGTCAAATATTATTAGGTTGGTACAAACATAATTTTCATTTTTGCAATGTTGAAATTTGCCATTTGATATTGGAATACATTCTTAAATGTGATTACATTATGTTATTTTAATACACATTTTTCACTTTATGTTTTTTTGCTAATGATTTATTGCTGTTTATTTTATGTTTATTTTAGATTATGGAAATGATGTTAGACAAAAAGCAAACTTGAGAGATTTTCTTTTTTTTTTTATTTTAATTTTTACTTTATTTTGCTTTAAATACTGCATTGGTTTCGCCATACATTGACATGAATCAGCCACTGGTGTACATGAGTTCCCAATCCTGAACTCCCCTCCCACCTCCCACTCCATATCATCTCTCTGGATCATCCCTGTGGACAAGCCCCAGGCATCCTGTATCCTGTATTGAACATAGACTGGCGATTCGTTTCTTACATGATACTATACATGTTTCAATGCCATTCTCCCAAATAATCCCACCCTCTCCCTCTCCCTCTCCCACAGAGTCAAAAAGTCCGTTCTATACATCTGTGTCTCTTTTGCTGTCTCACATATAGGGTTATCATTACCATCTTTCTAAATTCCATATATATGTGTTAGTATACTGTATTGGTGTTTTTCTTTCTGGCTTACTTCACTCTGTATAATTGGCTCCAGTTTCATCCACTTCATTAGAACTGATTCAAATGTATTCTTTTTGATGGCTGAGTAATACTCCATTGTGTATATGTACCACAGCTTTCTTATCCATTCATCTGCTGATGGACATCTAGGTTGCTTCCATGTCCTGGCTATTATAAACAGTGCTGCGATGAACATTGGAGTACACGTGTCTCTTTTCTTCGGTGTGTATGCCCAGCAGTGGGATTGCTGGGTCATAAGGCATTTCTATTTCCAGTTTTTTAAGGAATCTCCACACTGTTCTCCATAGTGGCTGTACTAGTTTGCATTCCCACCAACAGTGTAAGAGGGTTTCCTTTTCTCCACACCCTCTCCAGCATTTATTGCTTGTAGACTTTTGGATAGCAGCCATTCTGACTGGCGTGAAATGGTACCTCATTGTGGTTTTGATGTGTATTTCTCTGATAATGAGTGTTGTTGAGCATCTTTTCATGTGTTTGTCAGCCATCTGTATGGCTTCTTTGGAGAATGTCTATTTAGTTCTTTGGCCCAGTTTTTGATTGGGTTGTTTATTTTTCTGGAATTGAGCTGCAGGAGTTGCTTGTATATTTTTGAGATTAGTTGTTTGTCAGTTGCTTCATTTGCTATTGTTTTCTCCCATTCAGAAGGCTGTCTTTTCACCTTGTTTATAGTTTCCTTCGTTGTACAGAAGCTTTTAAGTTTAATTAGGTCCTATTTGTTTATTTTTGCTTTTATTTCCAGTATTCTGGGAGGTGGGTCATAGAGGATTCTGCTGTGATTTATGTCAGAGTGTTTTGCTTATGTTCTCTAGGAGTTTTATAGGTTCTGGTCTTACGTTTAGATCTTTAATCCATTTTGAGTTTATTTTTGTGTATGGTGTCAGAAAGTGTTCTAGTTTCATTCTTCTACAAGTGGTTGACCAGTTTTCCCAGCACCACTTGTTACAGAAACTGTCTTTAATCCATTGTATATTCTTGCCTCCTTTGTCGAAGATAAGGTGTGCATAGGTGTGTGGATTTATCTCTGGGCTTTCTATTTTGTTCCATTGATCTATATTTCTGTCTTTGTGCCAGTACCATACTGTCTTGATGACTGTGGCTTTGTAGTAGAGCCTGAAGTCAGGCAGGTTGATTCCTCCAGTTCCATTCTTCTTTCTCAAGACTGCTTTGGCTATTCGAGGTTGTTTGTATTTCCATACAAATTGTGAAATTATTTGTTCTCGCTCTGTGAAAAATACCGCTGGTAGCTTGATAGGGATTGCATTGAATCTGTAGATTGCTTTGGGTAGTATACTCATTTTCACTATATTGATTATTCTGATCCAAGAACATGGTATATTTTTCCATCTATTAGTGTCCTCTTGATTTCTTTCATCAGTGTTTTATAACTTTCTATATATAGGTCTTTCGTTTCTTTAGGTAGATATATTGCCAAGTATTTTATTCTTTTCGTTGCAATGGTGAATGGAATTGTTTCCTTAATTTTCTTTCTCATTATTAGTGTATAGGAATGCAAGGGATTTCTGTGTGTTGATTTTATATCCTGCAACTTTACTATATTCATTGGTTAGCTCTAGTAATTTTCTGGTGGAGTCTTTAGGGTTTTCTATGTAGAGGATCATGTCATCTGCAAACAGTGAGAGTTTTACGTCTTCTTTTCCAATTTGGATTCCTTTTATTTCTTTTTTCTGCTCTGATTGCTGTGGCCAAAACTTCCAGAACTATGTTGAATAGCAGCGGTGAAAGTGGGCACCCTTGTCTTGTTCCTGACTTTAGGGGAAATGCCTTCAATTTTTCACCATTGAGGATAATGTTTGCTGTGGGTTTGTCATAGATAGCTTTTATTATATTGAGGTATGTTCCTTCTATTCCTGCTTTCTGGAGAGCTTTTATCATAAATGGATGTTGAATTTTGTCAAAGGCTTTCTCTGCATCTATTGAGATAATCATATGGCTTTTATTTTTCAATTTGTTAATGTGGTGAATTACATTGATTGATTTGCGGATATTGAAGAATCCTTGCATCCCTGGGATAAAGCCCACTTGGTCATGGTGTAGGATCTTTTCAATGTGCTGCTGGATTCTGACTGCTAGAATTTTGTTAAGGATTTTTGCATCTATGTTCATCAGTGATATTGGCCTGTAGTTTTCTTTTTTTGTGGCATCTTCATCAGGTTTTGGTATTAGGGTGATGGTGGCCTCTTAGAATGAGTTTGAAAGTTTACCTTCCTCTGCAATTTTCTGGAAGAGTTTGAGTAGGATCGGTGTTAGCTCTTCTCGAAATTTTTGGTAGAGTTCAGCTGTGAAGCCGTCTGGACCTGGGCTTCTGTTTGCTGGAAGATTTCTGATTACAGTTTCAATTTCCGTGCTTGTGATGGGTCTGTAAAGATTTTCTATTTCTTCCTGGTTCAGTTTTGGAAAGTTGTACTTTTCTAAGAATTTGTCCATTTCTTCCACGTTGTCCATTTTATTGGCATATAATTGCTGATAGTAGTCTCTTATGATCCTTTGTATTTCTGTGTTGTCTGTTGTGAGCTCTCCATTTTCATTTCTAATTCTATCGATTTGATTTTTCTCCCTTTGTTTCTTGATGAGTCTGGCTAATGGTTTGTCAATTTTATTTATCCTTTCAAAGAACCAGCTTTTGGCTTCGTTGATTTTTGCTATGGTCTCTTTTGTATCTTTTGCATTTATTTCTGCCCTAATTTTTAAGATTTCTTTCCTTTTACTAACCCTGGGGTTATCCATTTCATTTCTAATTGCTTTAGGTGTAGAGTTGGGTTACTTATTTGACTTTTTTCTTGTTCCTTGAGGTATGCCTGTAATGCTATGAACTTTCCCCTTAGCACTGCTTTTATAGTGTCCCACAGGTTTTGGGTTGTTGTGTTTTCATTTTCATTCGTTTCTATGCATAATTTCTTTTTTGATTTCTTCTGTGATTGGTTGGTTATTCAGAAGCGTGTTGTTCAGCCTCCATATGTTGGAATTTTTAATAGTTTTTCTCCTGTAATTGAGATCTAATCTTATTACATTATGGTCAGAAAAGATGCTTGGAATGATTTCAATTTTTTTGAATTTACCAAGGCTAGATTTATGGCCCAGGATGTGATCTATCCTGGAGAAGGTTCCGTGAGCACTTGAGAAAAAGGTGAAATTCATTGTTTTGGGGTGAAATGTCCTATAGATATCGATTAGGTCTAACTGGTCTATTGTATCATTTAAAGGTTGTGTTTCTTTGTTAATTTTCTGTTTAGTTGATCTGTCCATAGGTGTGAGTGGGGTATTAAAGTCTCCCACTATTATTGTGTTATTGTTAATTTCCCCTTTCATACTTGTTAGCATTTGTCTTACATATTGCAGTGCTCCTATGTTGGGTGCATATATATTTATAATTGTTATATCTTCTTCTTGGATTGATCCTTTGATCATTATGTAGTGTCCTTCTTTGTCTCTTTCACAGCCTTAAAGTCTATTTTATCTGATATGAGTATTGCTACTCCTGCTTTCTTTTGGTCTCTATTTGCATGGAATATCTTTTTCCAGCCCTTCACTTTCAGTCTGTATGTGTCCCTTGTTTTGAGGTGGGTCTCTTGTAGACAACATATATAGGGATCTTGTTTTTGTATCCATTCAGCCAGTCTTTGTCTTTTGGTTGGGGCATTCAACCCATTTACATTTAAGGTGATTATTGATAAGTATGATCCCGTTGCCGTTTACTTTATTGTTTTGGGTTCGGGTTTATACGTTCTTTTTGTGTTTCCTGTCTAGGGAAAATCCTTTAGCATTTGTTGGAGAGCTGGTTTGGTGGTGCTGAATTCTCTCAGCTTTTGCTGGTCTGGAAAGCTTTTGATTTCTCCTTCATATTTGAATGAGATCCTTGCTGGGTACAGTAATCTGGGCTGTAGGTTATTTTCTTTCATCACTTTAAGTATGTCTTGCCATTCCCTCCTGGCCTGAAGCATTTCTGTTGAAAGACCAGCTGTTATCCTTACGGGAATCCCCTTGTGTGTTATTTGTTGTTTTTCCCTTGCTGCTTTTAATATTTATTCTTTGTGTTTGATCTTTGCTAATTTGATTAATATGTGTCTTGGGGTGTTTTGCCTTGGGTTTATCCTGTTTGGGACTCTCTGGGTTTCTTGGACTTGGGTGATTATTTCCTTCCCCATTTTAGGGAAGTTTTCAACTATTATGTCCTCAAGTATTTTCTCATGGTCTTCCTTTTGGTCTTCTTCTTCTGGACTCCTATAATTTGAATGTTGGAGCGTTTCATATTGTCCTGGAGGTCTCTGAGATTGTCCTCATTTCTTTTAATTCGTTTTTCTTTTTTCCTCTCTGATTCATTTATTTCTACCATTCTATCTTCTATTTCACTAATCCTATCTTCTGCCTCTGATATGCTACTATTTGGTTGCCTCCAGAGTGTTTCTGATCTCATTTATTGCATTATTCATTATATATTGACTCTCTTTTATTTCTTCTAGGTCCTTGTGAAACCTTTCTTGCATCTTCTCAATCCTTGTCTCAGGCTATTTATCTGTGATTTCATTTTGATGTCAAGATTTTGGATCATTTTCACTATCATTATTTGGAATTCTTTCTCAGGTAGATTCCCTATCTCTTCCTCTTTTGTTTGGTTTGGTGGGCATTTCTCCTGTTCCTTTACCTGCTGGGTATTCCTCTGTCTCATCATCTTGGTTATATTACTGTGTTTGGGGTGGCATTTCTGTATTCTGGGAATTTGTGGAGTTCTCTTTATTATGGTTTTTCCTCACTGTGGGTGGGGTTGTATCAGTGGCTTGTCAAGGTTTCTTGGTTAGGGGAGCTTGTGTCGGAGTTCTGGTGGGTAGAGCTGGATTTCTTTTCTCTAGAGTGCAATGAGGTGTCCAGTAATGAGTTATGAGACGTCCATGGTTTTGCTGAGCATTGTTGAGCTGCCTGTATATTGAAGCTCAGGGTGTGTTCCTGTGTTGCTGGAGAATTTGTGTGGTATGTCTTCCTCTGGATTTTGTTGGCCCTTGGGTGGTACTTGGTTTCAGTGTAGGTATGGAGGCATTTGATGAGCTCCTATCGATTAATGTTCCCTGGATTCAGGAGTTCTCTGATGTTCTCAGGATTTGGACTTAAGCCTCCTGCTTCTGGTTTTCAGTTTTATTTTTACAGTTGCCTCAAGACTTCTCCATCGGGTGGCTCAGGACTGACAGCATCTTCGGAAGTCCACCATGCACCTTTCGTCTGTTAGGTTTGGTCCTCATGAGTGGTCACCGCTCCTATACTGGGCTGCCCTCACCCATCCTCACAGCCTGGCTGCTCTGACCCCTCCTGCAATCTGAGCGATTTTCTTATTGGAGTTCAAAATAGATCATTAAGCAGCGGAGACAACTCACAACATCAACAATGCTTTTGGCCCAAGAACTGCTAATGAATGTACAACACAGTGATGGTTCAAAAAGTTTTGCAAAGGAGACACGAGACTTGAAGATGAGGAGCACAGTGGCTGGCCATTGGAAGTTGATAACGAAAACTGAGAACCATCATCAAAGCTGATCCTCTTACAACTACATGAGAAGTTGCCAAAGAACTCAACGTCAACCATTCTACAGTCATTCTTCATTTGAAGCAAACTGGAAAAAAGGTGGAAAAGTTTGATAAGTGGGTGTTTCGTGAGCTGACTGGAAATCAAAAACATTTTTGTTCTGAAGTGTCATCTTCCCTTTATTCTACACAACAATGAACCATTTCTCAATCAGATTGTGACAAAAAGTAGATGCTATACAACTGGCAATGACTTGCTCAGTGGGTGGACAAAGAAGAAGGTCCAAAGTACTTCCCAAAGCCAAACTTGCACCAAAAAAAGGTCATGCTCACTGTTTGGTGTTCTGCTGCTGGTCTGATCCACTACAGCGTTTTGAATCCCAGTGAAACCATTACATCTGATAAGTATGCTCAGCAAATCAATGAGATGCACCGAAAACTGCAACACCTACAGCTAGCATCGGTCAACAGAGAGGGCCCAATTTTTCTCCATAACAGTGCCCAACCGCATGTTGCACAACCAATACTTCAAAAGTCGAACAAGTTGCACTACGAAGTTTTGCCTCGTCCACCATATTCACTTGACCTCTTGCCAACCGACTACCACTTCTTCAAGCATCTTGACAACTTTTCAAAGGGAAAACACTTCCACAACCAGCAGGATGCAGAAAATGCTTTCCAAGAGTTCATCAAATCCTGAAGCACAGATTTTTACACTACAGGAATAAATAAACTTATTTCTTGTTGGCAAAAATATGTTGATTATAATGGTTCCTATTTTGATTAATAAAGATGTGTTTGATAAGGAACCCAAAGCTGGGTTCTGTGACAACCTAGAGGGGTAGGATGGGGAAAGAGGTGAGAGAGAGGTTTAAGAGTGAGGGGACAGATATATACCTATGGCCAATTCATGCCGATGTATGGCAGAAACTGTCACAATGTTGTAGAGTAATTATCCTCCAATTAAAAATAAAATTAAATTAAAAAAATAAGGATTTGTTTGAGCCTAGCTAATAATGATTTAAAGTTCAAGGTCCAAAACTGCAATTACTTTTCCACCAACCTAATAGATAAATACTTAATAATTGAATAAACTGGTTTTCAATGAACCTGGCCGTCTTAACAGCCAATTTACTCTGATTTTAATTGTTCAGTTGTCAATATGGGAAATCAGTGTCCTAATCATTTTCCATTTATCCTGCATGACATTGATGTACTCAATGTACTGACAATGTGATAAGTAAATTTATACTAAGTGATGAAATTATTTTGCTATAATAATTTCTTACAGTTAGATTTATTGTTTTGGTGGGAAACATGTCTTTAGAATATTGTCAACAAACAAGCATTAATAAAATGTGTTGAATAAATAAAACAACGTAGTAGGTTTTACAGTGTGCAGACTGACTATAGTAAGCCAAGCTTTACCAGAAGCTTTGGTCTAGTCCCTCACTGCTTAGGTGGCCTTTGGAAATGAAACTGAATGTAAGGAAACAATTTCTAAAACCGTGAAAAACTTATATGCCTAAATACACAAAATACCAGTTGTAAGTTGCCTTCCTCCATGTAACATAGACCCAAGTGATACAGACAGTCTGCTGAAGCTGCTAAGGAACTCGGTCCTTTATCAGAATAAGAAATGAGATCCAACGCCTTTTTAAACATTCTCATGGCTTCCTATAATGATTTTAAAAAAGAGAGAGTGAGGGAAGGTAATGTTTCTCTATAATATTTATTTAACATGACAGCCTACATAATAAAGGGAATCCTGAGTACACAGCCTTACTCTCATTTCACATAAGGACACACAGATCTAGTAAAGACATGGATCTTGTCAGTGCATGGCGAGAGGACCCAGGTGGGGAGTCTGACCTACCTACCTGCCTGGCCTATAAGCAGGTATATCAGTAGGCTTACACAAATGGACTTTTGGAACTATAATTTCTAAATTCTTTTCTTTTTAGTGAAAATTTATGTGAGTTTAATCTATGAAAAAGAGAGCCATACAAGACTAATTTCTAATTCTAAAGGGCATTTTCTCATAGTCTTCAATCAGACTTCAATTTATAGACCCGTTTATGACCAGTTGCCTAGTAAGTCTCCAGAAGGGAATGCTGGCCAGCTGTTATGTAGTAAAAGTTCTCTACGGACAATCTCTGAGGCGGTTTTAATCACCCTTTATTTCATTCTGCTGTGCTCGCAAGGGAATTCCATTGACATGAGAGAATAAACTAACATCAAAAATTACCCATTTAAACTATTCCGCCAAAAGAGTTGAAATTCATTAATGAAAAAAATTCAGTTTCCCAGATAAAGACAGCTTTTCATAATTAGTGACTCTCTGTATTAACCTATACAGAAATGCAGATGCTTATGACTCTTTAGCCCACTTAATGACATGCAATTGCTAAAGAAACGATGAGGTTTAACTTGGATATGCGGTGTCCTGTGTGCCCACCATTGGTTTCTGCAATATATTTACAGTCCATCTCAACATTCAGTGGCTCAGCTGGTAAAGAATCTGCCTGCAAAGAGGGAAGACCTGGGTTCGATCCCTGGGTTGGGAAGATCCCCTGGAGAAGGTAACAGCTAGCCACTCCAGTATTCTGGCCTGGAGAATTCCATGGACTGTATAGTTCATGGGGTTGTAAAGAGTTGGACATGACTGAGAGACTCACTTTCAACATTAAACGCAAGACCTTGGGACAGAAAAAACACCAATCAACTTCGCAGTTTCCCTCCTTTTTAATTTTCAAAGTCCCTCTATCTTCTTCATTTCCATCTCTTTCTCTCCTGCCTTTGGATGGTTTCCTTTCTTCTTCTCAGAGCTAACTCCTTAAGCTGTGCCTTTGACCCCAACTCCATCCCCACGGAAGCCTGCTAGTTCCTTCCACTTCTGAATCTCTGCCCCTTCATTGTCTCCTTGACTCCCTACAGTCTTCCATCACATTTACTTTAAAATGAACGCATCTTCACTTCCTCCTGCTTTCTCCTTCAGCTGATGTCTCACCTCTCTTTCCTTCACTACTATTGAAAGTAGTGGTCATCCTTGCTAGGTTTACCAGGAAGGCCTATTTACATTCTAAACACAATACTGAGGGGGGCGGTCCTAAGATGGCGGAGGAATAGGATGGGGAGACCACTTTCTCCCACACAAATTCATCAAAAGAACATTTCAACACTGAGTAAATTCCACAAAACAACTTCTGAATGCCAGCAGAGGACATCAGGCACCCAGAAAAGCAGCTCATTGTCTTTGAAGACAGGTAGGAAAAAATATAAAAGACAAAAAGAGACTAAAGAGGTAGGGAGGGAGCTTAGTTCCAGGAAGGGAGTCTTAAAAAGAAAGAAGTTTCCAAATACCAGGAAATATTCTCACTGCTGAGTCTGTGGCGAACCTTGGAAGCACAGAGGGCAACATAACAGGGAGGAAAAATAAGTAAATAAATAAACCCCACAGATTACGAGCCCAACAGTAACTCCCCGAGTAGAGAAGCAGCACAGATGCCTGCATCCACCACTAGCAAGCTGGGGCTGGGCAGGGAGGTGCAGGCTGCATTGCTTTACAAGGATCGGGCCCAAATGCCCCGTATGCCCTGAGTGTAACCAGAGCGAGCTAACTTGGGCTAGCAAACCAGTCTGTGGGATAGCTACCACGCTTATAAGGATCGGGCCCAAATGCCCCGTATGCCCTGAGTATAACCAGAGCGAGCTAACTTGGGCTAGCAAACCAGGCTGTGGGATAGCTACCACGCAAAAAGCTCTAACATAAGACACCACCAGGACCTTGCACAGAACAAAGGATGGAACAGAATTAGCCGGCTGCAGACCATCCCCCTCTGGTGACAGGCAGCCAGAGTCAGAAGGGCCAGAAGCGGGCAACGACAGCCCCAGAGAGACATTACCTACGAAACTACAAACAGGCTTCTTTGCTAACTAAGACTTCTTGGGGTTCTGGACAGTCATCATCCGCCTGAGAAAGTACACCAGCTGTACACCCAGAAAACTAAGTAGCAAGGACAGGAGAGGCGATAAGTCGCAGTGACCGCACTCGCCAAACACCTGAGCTACTCGGACCTGGGAAGGGCACAAAACACAGTCCCAACCACTCTGCGCCTCTGGGGGCTACCTGAGTGCCTGAGCCTGAGCGGCTTAGACCTGGGAGGTGCATGCAGCCCAGGGCCGGCCTCAGACGGTTCCCAGTGGAGCAATCTAGAGCCTGATCTGTGTGTGCCGTGAGCAGGGGCGGGCCCAGTGTGGCTGGGACACTGCGAGCACTCGCCAGTGTTATTTGTTTGCAGCATCCCTCCCTCCCCACAGTGCAACTGAACAAGTGAGCCTAAAAAAAACTGTCCACCACTGCCCCCCTTGTGTCAGGGTGGAAATCGGACACTGAAGAGACCAGCAAATAGAAGAAGCTAAAACAGAGAGAACCGCCTTTGAAGTGACAGGTGCAATAGATTAAAATCCTGTCATTAGTACCCACTACATAGGAAGGGGCCTATAGATCTTGAGAAATATAAGCCGGACCAAGGAACTATCCAAAAATGAACTGACCCCACACTGCCCACAACACCACCAGAGAAAGTCCTAGATATATCTTTACCATTTTTACAATCATTCTTTTTTTTTGATGTTTGTTTTTTTCTTCCTTCTCTTAACACTTTTTAATTTTTAAGTCCTCTATTTCTCCTTTAGTTTTCATTTTTATAACCTGCTATTACTTTCCTCCCCCCCAAAAAAGACCCTATTTTTAAAGCAAACTTCGTATATATTTTTTTATTTTATTTTTTATTACCTTTTTTAATAATTCTTGTGACTTTGTTTTTTTTTTCTTTTTCTTTTTTCTTCTCCTTCTTCTATTTTTTAATATTGTATTTTTGAAAATACAATCTCTACTCTAGATTTTTAATCCTTGCTTTTTGGTATTTGTTATCAATTTTGTACCTTCAAAAACACAATCTTCAGTACCCATTTATACTTGACAGCGAGATTACTGGCCTGACTCCTCTCTCCTCCTTTGGGCTCTCCTTTTTCTCCACTAGATTGCTCCTGTCTCCTCCCTCCCCCTTTTCTTCTCTACCCAACTCTGCAAATCTCTGTGTGTTCCAGACAGTGGAGAACTCTTAGGGAACTGACTACTGGCTGGATCTGTCTCTCTCCTTTTCATTCCCCTCTTTTATACTCCTGACCACCTTTGTCTCCATCCTCCCTCTCCTCCTCTCTGTATAATTCTGTGAACATCTCTGAGTGGTCCAGACTGTGGAGTACTCATAAGGAAGTGATTACTGGCTAGCTAGCTCTCTCCTCTTTTGATCCCACCTCATCTCATTCAGGTCACCTCCAACTCCCCCCTCCCTCTTTTCTTCTCCATGTAACTCTGTGAACCTCTCTGGGTGTCCCTCAATGTGGAGAAACTGTTCATCTTTAACCTAGATGGTTTATCAATGGTGCGATATAGAAGGGGAAGTCTTAAGACAACTGTAAAAATAAAACTGAAAACCAGAAGCAGGAGGCTTAAGTCCAAATCCTGAGAACATCAGAGAACTCCTGACTACAAGGAACATTAATCGATAGGAGCTCATCAAACACCTCCATACCTACACTGAAACCAAGCCATCACCCAAGGGCCAACAAAATCCAGAGGAAGACATACCACACAAATTCTCCAGCAACACAGGAACACACCCTGAGCTTCAATATACAGGCAGCTCAACAATGCTCAGCAAAACCATGGACGTCTCATAACTCATTACTGGACACCTCATTGCACTCCAGAGAGAAGAAATCCAGCTCTACCCACCAGAACTCCGACACAAGCTTCGCTAACCAAGAAACCTTGACAAGCCACTGATACAAACCCACCCATGGTGAGGAAACTCCACAATAAAGAGAACTCCACAAATTCCCAGAATACAGAAAGGCCACCCCAAACACAATAATATAACCAAGATGAAGAGACAGAGGAATACCCAGCAAGTAAAGGAACAGGAGAAATGCCCACCAAACCAAACAAAAGAGGAAGAGATAGGGATCTACCAGACAAAGAATTCCAAATGATGATAGTGAAAATGATCCAAAATCTTGACATCAAAATGGAATCACAGATAAATAGCCTGAGACAAGGATTGAGAAGATGTAAGAAAGGTTTCACAAGGACCTAGAAGAAATAAAAAGAGTCAATATATAATGAATAATGCAATAAATGAGATCAGAAACACTCTAGAGGCAACAAATAGTACAATATCGGAGGCAGAAGATAGGATTAGTGAAATAGAAGATAGAATGGTAGAAATAAATGAATCAGAGAGGGAAAAAAATGAATTAAAAGAAATGAGGACAATCTCAGAGACCTCCAGGACAATATGAAATGCTCCAACATTCAAATTATAGGAGTCCAGAAGAAGAAGAAGACCAAAGAAAGACCATGAGAAAATACTTGAGGACATAATAGTTGAAAACTTCCCTAAAATGGGGAAGGAAATAATCACCCAAGTCCAAGAAACCCAGAGAGTCCCAAACAGTATAAACCCAAGGCAAAACACCCCAAGACACATATTAATCAAATTAGCAAAGATCAAACACAAAGAACAAATGTTAAAAGCAGCAAGGGAAAAACAACAAATAACACACAAGGGGATTCCCGTAAGGATAACAGCTGGTCTTTCAACAGAAATGCTTCAGGCCAGGAGGGAATGGCAAGACATACTTAAAGTGATGAAAGAAAATAACCTACAGCCCAGATTACTGTACCCAGCAAGGATCTCATTCAAATATGAAAGAGAAATCAAAAGCTTTCCAGACCAGCAAAAGCTGAGAGAATTCAGCACCACCAAACCAGCTCTCCAACAAATGCTAAAGGATATTCTCTAGACAGGAAATACAAAAAAAGCATATAAAACCAAACGCAAAAACAATAAAGTAAATGGCAACGAGACCATACTTATCAATAAACACCTTAAACGTAAATGGATTGAATGCCCCAACCAAAAGACAAAGACTGGCTGAATGGATACAAAAACAAGATCCCTATATATGTTGTCTACAAGAGACCCACCTCAAAACAAGGGACACATACAGACTGAAAGTGAAGGGCTGGAAAAAGATATTCCATGCAAATAGAGACCAAAAGAAAGCAGGAGTAGCAATACTCATATCAGATAAAATAGACTTTAAGGCTGTGAAAGAGACAAAGAAGGACACTACATAATGATCAAAGGATCAATCCAAGAAGAAGATATAACAATTATAAATATATATGCACCCAACATAGGAGCACTGCAATATGTAAGACAAATGCTAACAAGTATGAAAGGGGAAATTAACAATAACACAATAATAGTGGGAGACTTTAATACCCCACTCACACCTATGGACAGATCAACTAAACAGAAAATTAACAAAGAAACACAACCTTTAAATGATACAATAGACCAGTTAGACCTAAAATTGATATCTATAGGACATTTCACCCCAAAACAATGAATTTCACCTTTTTCTCAAGTGCTCACGGAACCTTCTCCAGGATAGATCACATCCTGGGCCATAAATCTAGCCTTGGTAAATTCAAAAAAATTGAAATCATTCCAAGCATCTTTTCTGACCATAATGTAATAAGATTAGATCTCAATTACAGGAGAAAAACTATTAAAAATTCCAACATATGGAGGCTGAACAACACGCTTCTGAATAACCAACCAATCACAGAAGAAATCAAAAAAGAAATTATGCATAGAAACGAATGAAAATGAAAACACAACAACCCAAAACCTGTGGGACACTATAAAAGCAGTGCTAAGGGGAAAGTTCATAGCATTACAGGCATACCTCAAGGAACAAGAAAAAAGTCAAATAAGTAACCCAACTCTACACCTAAAGCAATTAGAAATGAAATGGATAACCCCAGGGTTAGTAAAAGGAAAGAAATCTTAAAAATTAGGGCAGAAATAAATGCAAAAGATACAAAAGAGACCATAGCAAAAATCAACGAAGCCAAAAGCTGGTTCTTTGAAAGGATAAATAAAATTGACAAACCATTAGCCAGACTCATCAAGAAACAAAGGGAGAAAAATCAAATCGATAGAATTAGAAATGAAAATGGAGAGCTCACAACAGACAACACAGAAATACAAAGGATCATAAGAGACTACTATCAGCAATTATATGCCAATAAAATGGACAACGTGGAAGAAATGGACAAATTCTTAGAAAAGTACAACTTTCCAAAACTGAACCAGGAAGAAATAGAAAATCTTTACAGACCCATCACAAGCACGGAAATTGAAACTGTAATCAGAAATCTTCCAGCAAACAGAAGCCCAGGTCCAGACGGCTTCACAGCTGAACTCTACCAAAAATTTCGAGAAGAGCTAACACCGATCCTACTCAAACTCTTCCAGAAAATTGCAGAGGAAGGTAAACTTTCAAACTCATTCTAAGAGGCCACCATCACCCTAATACCAAAACCTGATGAAGATGCCACAAAAAAAGAAAACTACAGGCCAATATCACTGATGAACATAGATGCAAAAATCCTTAACAAAATTCTAGCAGTCAGAATCCAGCAGCACATTGAAAAGATCCTACACCATGACCAAGTGGGCTTTATCCCAGGGATGCAAGGATTCTTCAATATCCGCAAATCAATCAATGTAATTCACCACATTAACAAATTGAAAAATAAAAGCCATATGATTATCTCAATAGATGCAGAGAAAGCCTTTGACAAAATTCAACATCCATTTATGATAAAAGCTCTCCAGAAAGCAGGAATAGAAGGAACATACCTCAATATAATAAAAGCTATCTATGACAAACCCACAGCAAACATTATCCTCAATGGTGAAAAATTGAAGGCATTTCCCCTAAAGTCAGGAACAAGACAAGGGTGCCCACTTTCACCGCTGCTATTCAACATAGTTCTGGAAGTTTTGGCCACAGCAATCAGAGCAGAAAAAAGAAATAAAAGGAATCCAAATTGGAAAAGAAGACGTAAAACTCTCACTGTTTGCAGATGACATGATCCTCTACATAGAAAACCCTAAAGACTCCACCAGAAAATTACTAGAGCTAACCAATGAATATAGTAAAGTTGCAGGATATAAAATCAACACACAGAAATCCCTTGCATTCCTATACACTAATAATGAGAAAGTAGAGAAAGAAATTAAGGAGACAATTCCATTCACCATTGCAACAAAAAGAATAAAATACTTGGCAATATATCTACCTAAAGAAACTAAAGACCTATATATAGAAAATTATAAAACACTGATGAAAGAAATCAAAGAGGACACTAATAGATGGAGAAATATACCACGTTCATGGATTGGAAGAATCAATAGAGTGAAAATGAGTATACTACCCAAAGCAATCTACAGATTCAATGCAATCCCTATCAAGGTACCAGTGGTATTTTTCACAGAGCTAGAACCAATAATTTCACAATTTGTATGGAAATACAAAAAACCTCGAATAGCCAAAGCAGTCTTGAGAAAGAAGAATGGAACTGGAGGAATCAACCTGCCTGACTTCAGGCTCTACTACAAAGCCACAGTCATCAAGACAGTATGGTACTGGCACAAAGACAGAAATATAGATCAATGGAACAAAATAGAAAGCCCAGAGATAAATCCACACACCTATGGATACCTTATCTTTGACAAAGGAGGCAAGAATATACAATGGATTAAAGACAGTTTCTGTAACAAGTGGTGCTGGGAAAACTGGTCAACCACTTGTAGAAGAATGAAACTAGAACACTTTCTGACACCATACACAAAAATAAACTCAAAATGGATTAAAGATCTAAACGTAAGACCAGAAACTATAAAACTCCTAGAGGAGAACATAGGCAAAACACTCTCCGACATACATCACAGCAGTATCCTTATGACCCACCTCCCAGAATACTGGAAATAAAAGCAAAAATAAACAAATAGGACCTAATTAAACTTAAAAGTTCTGCACAACAAAGGGAACTATAAGCAAGGTGAAAAGACAGCCTTCAGAATGGGAGAAAATAATCACAAATGAAGCAACTGACAAACAACTAATCTCAAAAATATACAAGCAACTCCTGCAGCTCAATTCCAGAAAAATAAACCACCCAATCAAAAACTGGGTCAAAGAACTAAATAGACATTTCTCCAAAGAAGACATACGGATGGCTAACAAACATGAAAAGATGCTCAACATCACTCGTTATCAGAGAAATGCAAATCAAAACCACAATGAGGTACCATTTCACACCAGTCAGAATGGCTGCAATCCAGAAGTCTACAAGCAATAAATGCTGGAGAGGGTGTGAAGAAAAGGAAACCCTCTTACACTGTTGGTGGGAATGCAAATTAGTACAGCCACTATGGAGAACAGTGTGGAGATTCCTTAAAAAACTGGAAATAGAAATGCCTTATGACCCAGCAATCCCACTGCTGGGTATACACACAGAGGAAACCAGAACTGAAAGAGACATGTGTACCCCAATGTTCATTGCAGCACTGTTTATAATAGTCAGGACATGGAAACAACCTAGATGTCCATCAGCAGATGAATGGATAAGAAAGCTGTGGTACATATACACAATGGAGTATTACTCAGCCATCAAAAAGAATACATGTGAATCAGTTCTAATGAGGTGGATGAAACTGGAGCTGATTATACAGAGTGAAGTAAGCCAGAAAGAAAAACACCAATACAGTATACTAACACATATATATGGAATTTAGAAAGATGGTAACAATAACCCTTGTATTGTGAGACAGCAAAAGAGATGCAGATGTACAGAACAGCCTTTTTGATTCTGTGGGAGAGGGAGAGGGTGGGATAATTTGGGAGAATGGCATTGAAACATGTATAATATCATATAAGAAATGAGTCACCAGTCTAGGTTCGATGCAGGATACAAGATGCTTGGGGCTGGTGCACTGGGATAACCCAGAGGGATGGTATGGGGAGAGAGGTGGGAGAGGGGGTTCAGGAGTGGGAACTTAAGAAACCCATGGCGGATTCATGTTGATGTATGGCAAAAACAACACAGTATTGTAAAGTTAAAAAAAAAAGAACATTAGAATTATAAAGTGCTGAAGAAATCTATAAAAGAAAACATTCAAACCTTTTCCTCTAGAGATTAAAAAGATAAATAATTAAATAAATAAATAAACACACACAATACTCTGGTGGCAATGTGGATAAAAACTTTGAAGAGTTATAAGACTATTATATTAAGTCAAGCAAACTAAAAATATGTTCTGAATTAGGACTAATGACCAGAGAAATAGAGAAAGGAAGTGGATTTGAGAGACATATTTAGAAAGTAGAACCAAGAGAACATGACTATTGATTTAGTATAAAGTGCAAACAAAAGTGACCTGGGATTTCTAGCAAAACAATGTCAGGGAGGCAGGGAGGTTAAAGGAAATTTAGGGTTATTCCCAAGAAGGAATTCAATATCATAAAGGTGTCAATTATCCCTAAAATAACCTAGACAGTCAATCCAATTCATCAAAATTCCAGCAGGATTTCTTGTTGCTGTTGTTTTTATTGAGGCATAGTGGCAACCTACTACAGTGTTCTTGCCTGGAAAATCCCACAGACAGGAGCCTGGAGGGCTACAGTTCATGTGATCACAAAGAGTCAGACACAACTGAATGACTGAGCATAGATATTTACAGTAGTGTTAGTTTCTGCTGTACAAAGAAGTGAATCAGCTATATGCATACATATATCCCTTCCTTCTTGGACCTCCCTCCTTCCCACCCCTATCCCACCCATCTGGGTCATTTTAGAGCACTGAGCTGAGTTCCCTGGGCTATACAGCAGGTTCCCACTAGGGTTTTTAATGACTCTTGACAAGCTAAATTTTAAATGTGTATGGAGGAGTAAAAGGCTGAAAAATAACCAGGGATTTCCTGAAAAAATATGGTGTGATGACTTGCTCTACCAGATGTCAAAAATTACAATAAAGCAACAGTAATTAAGACATTGTATTATTAAGCCGGGGGTAGAAATTCTGACCAAAGGAACAGAATAGAGAGCCCAAAATCAGTCCCACACATACATGAAAAGCTACAAAAGGACAGATGTCCTACTTAAATCTTTGATTGAGGAGAATACTTCAGTAAACAATACTGGAACATCTGAGTATCCATATGGGGAAAATTGAAATTTTATCAATATCTCACATCAAAAATATCTATTTAAGGTAGAGAGAGATCTTAAACTGGAGAAGGGAATGGCAAACCACTTCAGTATTCTTGCCTTGAGAACCCCATGAACAGTATAAAAAGGC
Source organism: Ovis canadensis (assembly GCF_042477335.2). NCBI lineage: Eukaryota > Metazoa > Chordata > Mammalia > Artiodactyla > Bovidae > Ovis > Ovis canadensis. Next base: position 61,508,391 of record NC_091262.1, on the reverse strand, counting down.
AAAAAGATAGGACATTGAAAGATGTACTCCCCAGGTCGGTAGGTGCCCAATATGCTACTGGAGATCAGTGGAGACATAACTCCAGAAAGAATGAAGACATGGAGCCAAAGCAAAAACAATGCCCTCTGGTCACAGAAGTAAAGTCCAATGCTGAAAAGAACAACACTGCATAGGAACAAGGAATGTTAGGTCCATGAATCACAGTAAATGGGAAGTGGTCAAACAGGAGATGGCAAGAGTGAATATCGACATTTTAGGAATCAGTGAACTAAAATGGACTGGAATGGGTGAATTTAATACAGAGGACCATTACATCTACTATTGTGGCCAACATTCCTTTAGAAGAAATGGAGTAGCCATCATAGTCAACAAAAGAGTCCAAAATGCAGTACTTGGATGCAATCTCAGAAATGACAGAATGATCTCTTCTCATCTCCAAGGCAAAACATTCAATATCATGGTAATCCAAGTCTATGCCCCAACCAGTAACGCTGAAGAAGCTGAAGTTGAATGGTTCTATAAAGACCTACAAGACCTTTTAGAACTAACATCCAAAAAAGATATCCTTCTCATCATAGGGGAATGGAATTCAAAAGTAGGATGTCAAGAGATACCTGGAGTAACAGGAAATTTGGCCTTGGAATACAAAATGAACCACGGCAAAGGCTAGCGGAGTTTTGCCAAGAGAATGCACTGGTCATAGCAAACACCCTCTTCCAACAACACAAGAGATGTCCCTACATATGAACATCATCAGATGGCCAACACCGAAATCAGACTGATTATATTCTTTGCAGCCAAAGATGGAGAAGCTCTATACAGTCAGCAAAAACAAGACCAGGAGATGACTGTGGCTCAGATCATGAACTCCTTATTGCCAAATTCAGACTTAAATTGAAGAAAGTAGGGAAAACCCCTAGACCATTCAGGTATAACCTAAATCAAACCCCTTACGATTATACAGTGGAAGTGAGAAATAGATTCAAGGGATTAGATCTAATAAACAGAGTGCGTGAAGAACTATGGACGGAGGTTCAGGACTTTGTACAGGAGGCAGTGATCAAGATCAACCCCAAGAAAAAGAAATGCAAAAAGGCAAAATGGTTGTCTGAGGAGGCCTTACAAATAGCTGAGAAAAGGAGAGAAGTGAGAGGCAAAGGAGAAAAGGAAAGATATAAGCATCTGAATGCAGAGTTCCAAAGAATAGCAAGGAGAGATAAGAAAGTCTTCCTCAGCAATCAATGCAAAGAAATAGAGGAAAACAATAGAATGAGAAACTAGACATCTCTTCAAGAAATTAGATACCAAGGAAACTTTTCATGCAAAGATGGGCTTGATAAAGGACAGAAATGGTAGGGATCTAACAGAAGCAGAAGATATTAAGAAGAGGTAGCAAGAATACACAGAAGACTTGTACAAAAAAGATCTTCATGACCCAGATAATCACGATGATGGTGATCACTCACCTAGAGCCAGACATCCTGGAATGTGAAGTCAAGTGGGCCTTAGGAAGCATCACTACGAACAAAGCTAGTGGAGGCGATGGAATTCCAGTCGAGCTATTTCAAATCCTAAAAGATGATGCTGTCAAAGTGCTGCACTCAATATGCCAGCAAATTTGGAAAACTCAGCAGTGGCCGCAGGACTGGAAAAGGTCAGTTTTCCTTCCAATCCCAAAGAAAGGCAATGTCAAAGAATGCTCAAACTACTGCAAAATTGTACTCATCTCACACGCTAGTAAAATAATGCTCAAAATTCTCAAAGCCAGGCTTCAACAGTACATGAAACATGAACTTCCATGTACTTCAAGCTGGATTTAGAAAGGTAGAGAAAACAGAGAGCAAATGCCAACATCTGTTAGATCATCCAGAAACCAAGGGAGTTCCAGAAAAACATCTACTCCTGCTTTATTGACTATGCCAAAGACTTTGACTATGTATATCACAACAAACTCTGGAAAATTCTTCAAGAGATGGGAATACCAGACCACTTTACCTGCCTCCTGAGAAATCTGTATGCAGGTCAAGAAGCAACAGTTAGAACCAGAGATGGAACAACAGACTGGTTCCAAATTGGGAAAGGAGTACATCAAGGCTGTATATTGTCACCCTGCTTATTTAACTTATATGCAGAATATCTCATGGGAAATGCCCAGTCTGGATGAAGCACAAGCTAGAATCAAGATTGCTGGGAGAAATATCAGTAACCTCAGATATGCAGATGATGGCTGCATGGCTCAGGAGTGGCAGCTGCATGGCACAGGAGCTACCTCACGTCCAAGGTCAGGAGCTGCAGCCGTGAGAGGATAACACCACGTCCAAGGTAGGGAGTAGCAGCTGTGCTTTCCTGGAGAAGCCGTGAAGAGATACCCCATTTCCAAGGTAGTAAGAGAAATGCAAGTAAGATGGCAGGTGCTGAGAGAGGGCACTAGAGGGCTGATAGACTGAAACCACAATCACAGACAACTAGCCAATCTGATCACATGGACCACAGCCTTGTCTAACTCAATAAAACTAAGCCATGTCATGTGGGGCCACCCAAGATGGACGGGTCATGGTGGAGAGGTCAGACAGAATGTGGTCCACTGGAGAAGGGAATGGAAAACCACTTCAGTATTCTTGCTTTGAGAACCCCATGAACAGTATGAGTAGGCAAAGAGACAGGACACCAAGAGATGAACTCCCCAGGTTGGTAGGTGCCCAATATGCCCACTGGAGATCAGTGGAGACATAACTCCAGAAAGAATGAAGGGATGGAGCCAAAGCAAAAACAACACCCAGTTGTGGATGGGACTGGTGATAGAAGCAAGGTCCAATGCTGTAAAGAACAACATTGCATAGGAAACTGGAATGTTAGTTACATGAATCAAGGTAAATGGGAAGTGATCAAACAGGAGATAGCAAGAGTGAATGCCAACATTCTCAGAATCAGCAAACTAAGATGGACTGGAATGGGTGAATTTACCTCAGATGACCATTATATTTACTACTGTGGGAAGGAATCCCTTAGAAGAAATGGAGTAGCCATCATAGTCAACAAGAGAGTCCAAAATGCAGTACTTGGATGCAATCTCAAAAACAACAGAATGATCTCTGTTCATTTCCAAGGCAAACCATTCAACATCATGGTAATCCAAGTCTATGCCACTACCAATAACGCTGAAGAAGCTGAAGTTAAATGGTTCTATGAAAACCTACAAGACTTTTTAGAACTAAACCCAAAAAAGTACATCAAGGCTGTATATCCTTTTCATTATAGGGAACTGGAATGCAAAAGTAGGAAGTCAAGAAATACCTGGAGTAACAGGCAAATTAGGCCTTGGAATACGGAATGAAGAAGGCAAAGGCTAATAGAGTTTTGCCAAGAGAACGCACTAGTCATAGCAAACACCCTCTTCCAACAACAAAACAGACAACTCTACACATGGACATCACCAGATGGCCAACACCAAAGTCAGACTGATTATATTCTTTGCAGCCAAAGATGGAGAAGCTCTATACAGTCAGCAAAAACAAGACCAGGAGCTGACTGTGGCTCAGATCATAAACTCCTTATTGCCAAATTCAGACTTAAATTGAAGAAAGTTGAGAAAACCAATAGTCCATTCAGGTATGACCTAAATCAAAACCCTTATGATTATACAGTGGAAGTGAGAAATAGATTTAAGGGCCTAGATCTGATAGACAGAGTGCCTGATGAACTATGGATGGAGGTTCGAGACATTGTACCAGAGACAGGGAGGAGGACTGTTCCCAAGAAAAAGAAATGCAAAAAAAGCAAAATGGCAATCTGAGGAGGCCTTACAAATAGCTGTGAAAAGAAGAGAAGTGAAAAGCAAAGGAGAAAAGCAAAGATATTCCCATTTGAATGCAGAGTTCCAAAGAATAGCAAGGAGAGATAACAAAGCCTTTCTCAGTGATCAATGCAAAGAAACAGAGGAAAACAATAGAACAGGAAAGACTAGAGACATCTTCAAGAAAATTAGAGATACCAAGGGAACATTTCATGCAAAGATGGGCTCAATAAAGGACAGAAATGGTAGGGACCTAACAGAAGCAGAAGATATGAAGAAGAGGTAGCAAGAATACACAGAAGAACTGTACAAAAAAAATCTTCACTCTCCAGATAGTTATGATGGTGTGAACACTCACCTAGAGCCTGACATCCTGGAATGTGAAGTCAAGTGGGCCTTAGGAAGCATCACTATGAACAAAGCTAGTGGAGGTGATGGAATTCCAGTAGAGCCATTTCAAATCCTGAAAGATGATGCTGTGAAAGTGCTGCACTCAATATGCCAGCAAATTTGGAAAACTCAGCAGTGACCACAGGACTGGAAAAGGTCAGTTTTCCTTCCAATCCCAAAGAAGGGCAATGCAAAAGAATGCTCAAACCAGCGCACAACTGCACTCATTTCACACGCTAGTAAAGTAATGCTCAAAATTCTCCAAGCCAGGCTTCAGCAATACATGAACTGTGAACTTCCAGATGTTCAAGCTGGTTTTAGAAAAGGCAGAGGAACCAGAGATCAAATTGCCAACATTCTCTGGATCATCAAAAACGCAAGAGAGTTCTAGAAAACCATCTATTTCTGCTTTATTGACTATGCCAAACCCTTTGACTGTGTGGATCACAATAAACTGTGGAAAATTCTGAAAGAGATGGGAATACCAGACCACCTGACCTGCCTCCTGAGAAATCTGTATGCAGGTCAGGAAGCAACATTTAGAACTGGACATGGGACAACAGACTGGTTCCAAATAGGAAAAGGAGTACGTCAAGGCTGTATATTGTCACCCTGCTTATTTAACTTATGTGTAGAGTACCTCATGTGAAATGAATGCTAGGCTGGATGAAGCACAAGCTGGAATCAAGATTGCTGGGAGAAATATCAATAACCTCAGATATGCAGATGACACTACCCTTACGGCATAAAGTGAAGAAGAACAACGGAGCCTCTTGATGAAAGTGAAAGAGGAGTGAAAAAGCTGGCTTAAAGCTCAACATTCAGAAAACTAAGATCATGGCATCCAGTCCCATCACTTCATGGAAACTAGATGGGGAAACAATGGAAACAGTGAGAGACTTTATTTTGAGGAGCTCCAAAAATCACTGCAGATGGTGACTGCAGCCATGAAATTAAAAGACGCTTGCTCCTTGGAAAAAAAAGCTATGACCATCCTAGACAGCATATTAAAAAGCAGAGACATTACTTTGCCAACAAAGGTCTTTTTACTCATAGCTATAGCTTTTCCAGTAGTCATGTATGGATGTAAGAGTTGGATTATAAGGAAAGCTGAATGTCAAAGAATTGATGCTTTTGAACTACAGTGTTTGAGAAGACTCTTGAGACTCCCTTGGACTGCAAGCAGATCGAACCAGTCAATCCTTAAAGGAAATCAGTCCTGAATATCCACTGGAAGGACTGATGCTGATGCTGAAACTCCAATATTTTGGCAACCTGATGCGAAGAACTGACACACTGGAAAAGACTCTGATGCTGGCAAAGATTGAAGGCAGGAGGAGAAGGGGATGACAGAGGATGAGATGATTGGATGGCATCACCAATTTGCTGGACATGAGTTTGAGCAACCTCCAGGAGCTGGTGAGGGACAGGAAAGCCTGGCGTGCTGCAGTCCATGGGGTCACAAAGAGTTGGACATGACTGAGTAACTGAACTGAACTGAGATCTTAAATTTGAATAGCAAAACTTTTAAACTCTTAGAAGAAATTATTGGGAAATATCTTACGACCCTCCAGTGTTCTTGCCTGGAGAAACCCAGGGACAGCGGAGCCTGGTGGGCTGCCGTCTCTGGGGTCGCACAGAGTCGGACATGACTGAAGCTACTTAGCAGCAGCAGCAGTAGCAGCAGCTGGTGTAGAAAGGGAATTTTTAAACAAGAACTTTTTAAAAATATTTTTTGTTTATTTATTTGACTGTGTCTGGTTGTGGCATGTGGGATCTAGTTAGCCGGCCAGGAATTGAACCCAGACCCCCTGCACTGGGAGCACAGAGTCTTTGCCATGGAACCTCCAGGAAAGTCCAAACAAGAATTTTTTTAAGGCTGTGACAATGAAACAAAAAGTAGATATAGTCAACTACATTAAAATTAAGACCCTCTGCTCATTAAAAGACATCATAAAGAAAATTTAAAAAGCAGGCACAAATTTTAAGAGAATATGATACACATACCACCAACCAAGGATTCATACACAGAACTTATTTTTTTCAATGCCCAAAATCAATATGAACAAGACAAACAAAAATGTGTACAGGAAATGGACAGAACAGTAAATGTGAGCGGCTATTAACCTATAAAATGACACCTCAATTTTAGCTCAAACTGAAAAATGTGAATTAAGACCACAGACAGTTTTATGCACCAAATTGACAAAAATAAAGTTGACAATACCAGTTATCACAGGATGGAGATAAGCAATAATACTCATACACCACAGGTGCAAGAATAAATTGGTAGAAGCCTATGCAACGATGTGCCATTTTCCTGAAAGTCAAACATTTACATTCTCTGTGTTCCAGCAATGTTAACAAAGACATGAAAAAGAAGGCTTAGAGCAACCTTACTCTTAAGAGGAACAAAAAAAAAATAAAAGGGAATAACCTAAATGTTAATTAACAGAAGAATCAATAAATGAATGGCATGATTTAGTTTTGTTTAAAAATGTATATATAAGCTGTAATTCTAAGCACAATATTAAAAATCCATTAATAGGGTTAGTAAACATTACTGAAACGTTTTTCACCTTGTTTCTCTTGGCCTTCATTTGCGCTTTTGCTAATAGAGTACACATGGAGATATCAGGCTTATTCAACGTGATCCCATCCAAGACCTGAATGGCCTTGTCATGGTTCTCACAAAATGAATAAATGAGTGCTTGCTGTATAGGACTTAACTCAATGAGACCTGAAAGGAAAAGAAAGTTTATCAATAACTTTGCCAAGTATCTAGACTTCAATATAATTGTTTTTAGGCAGTCAAGCAATTCAATATTCTGTTTTTACAATGTGAATTTAATAAATCAATATGATACTAAAATCTATTTATTATCAACAAACAATAAGACACTCCAATTACAAACAAAAAAATAATAGTGTAAGCTTGATATAGCCTGTAATAATCTCGGGGCTTTCCAGGTGGTAAAGGGTCCACCTGCCAATGCAGGAGACACAAGAGATGTGGATTCGATCCCTGGGACAGAAAGATCCCCTGGAGTAGGAAATGGCACTCATTCCAGTATTCTCACCTGGAAAATTCCATGAACAGAGGAGCCTGATGGGCTACAGTTCACGGGGTTTCAAAGAATCAAACGTGACTGAGCACACACACATACAATAATCTCTCACAAAACTCACCAGGTTATGAGGCGTTTTACAAATTGATTATATACATACAAAATTGGTGTTTTAAAGTTTTAAAATCCAACTCTGACTTTCAAGTGCACTCTTCGTGCTAGCTGTACATAGCTATAGCAAATAGTATAAAAAGATTAAAGAAGTATTTTAAAATTAAGGCAATGTTATAGTTTTGCATTGATTATATTTACCTTTGTTCATTTCTGCTACTTGGTAAATAGTGAACTTTGCCAGATCATAGCATCTCATTTTAAGAAGATACTGTCCTCTGGAAGAAATAACACTCTTTAAATCTAAGCAGTTAAAAATAATCTGCATTTTTCTAAAATAAAGATTTTATATTACTTAAGATCTTAAATTACATTTATTCACACTTACATATATATGACAAAAACTATGAAAATTTGTGTAAGTCTAAGTAAGCCAATTAGCATGGGGATGTGAGAACAAAACAATTTAGCAAATGTGAACCTAAAAGGAAAATACTCAAGTCTTTTTTTATCAGTATTTAAAATGTTACACTCTGCTGCTGAGAAATTTTAAAGCTAAACATAGGTCAAGGGGACATAAAAAGGGAGAAGTATTTACATAAATTATTAAAATATGGTTCAAGAGTTAAAACACAAAGCAAGCTCTTATCAGAAAGCACTGTTACAGTCCATTTTCCCACATCTGTAAATCCATTTCCCATGTTAGTAATTATATTTTTGGTAGTGTTAACTCATAATTTGCAATAGGTCCTTTCATAGCAAACTCGACTGGGTCTGAAATACAGTTCAAAGTATCGTGTTTTGGTTTTTTTTTTTTTCACCAAATTAGCCGAGGTTTATACTTGGTACCTCTGCAGACACAATCAAAATATATTGCCTCACTTTCATGAGATCTGGGGTAACTATCTAACCAGTAATCTAGAGAAGCCTCAAAGAACTTAAACACAAGATAGTTGTGTTTTGAAACAAGGACAGAACAAAGGGAAAGATCTGCTTGTTACATACATTTTCTTAAAATTCAACAAAAACAGTAACTATATTCGACTTGCTGGTTGGGAGATGGCCATTTCTGGGAGATTAAATGTAAGACAAAGAGGTCAGGGGGATCAAGAAAGAACTAAGGATTCCAACAGCTAGCACAGATTCTGTTATCCCAAGAAGAATTCTATTTCTATGCTCATACCTTATTATATATAATTGGATTCCATCTGGCTGAAGGTGGATAGCATAAGATAACTCTCTTACTGACTTTTTCAGTTTGTGCAACTGTTGAGTGATAAACAGAAGTTTAGCTCATAATAATACTAATTGCTTCCTTCCTGATATTTATTTCCTCCCATTCTTCAACACAGAAATTGTGCAGGAATTCCTCAATGAACGTGGGATACAGTGAAGTAAAAAAAAAAAAAAAAGAAGATGCTAAGTCTTCTGGTTTTTTAAATTATCTTTAAGTTTGAAGAATGATTACATAGACCCACAAATACATAGTTTTAGATAAATATGATTATATCATGTATTCTAGATTCTTTTATTTAGCTTTTTCTCTAGCTTTTCAGTTTTTCTCCCTCAAACATAGCATCTTTTACACCAAACATTACTCATTAGTAAACTAGATCGCAAAGGAAGGTAAAATAAAAAGTCAATTCCATTTAAAAATAAGAGAGGAAAAACAAGCTTCCACTTAAAGGGTAAAATGAATGAGTAAAACAAAATACAATGCTGAAAAAGATACGTTTTAAAATCAATATTCAGTGAAAAGCAAACATTGATTCTTATTTTAATACAGTTTACATAGCATAATCTGGATTTGTACAAATTTTTACAACATTCAGTTCAGTTCAGTTGCTCAGTCGTGTCCAACTCTTTGCGACCCCATGAACCACAGCACACCAGGCCTTCCTGTCCATCACCAACTCCCAGAGTATACCCAAACTCATGTCCATTGAGTCAGTGATGCCATCCAGCCATCAAAAGGAGAAACTAAACAGATTCCAGCAAAATGAACCCAGGACAACAAATGACTCCTCTTACTATGCTGACATGTTGATCCAAATTTATTTGTTCATGGAAGTAGACATACAGAGTGGGTCACGTCAAAAGAGGGAATTCAAAAGGAAGGAGTTTGAAATGTGTTTAATTGTGCAACTTCCGGCCTGCTGCTTCTCAAACTGACCGACCAGGTTGGTGTAATTAATAAACCACCTTGTCATATGTTTGCATTGCTCCACCTGGTTCCAACAATGGACATAGCTATGCACTGAGAAAACCTTGACTGGGAATGATGGAGGCTCATTCTCTGGTCTTTACAAACTTTCCTGGGATTGAACTTCTCCAGGCAGCATGAAATTGGATTTACCCTCGAGGTTGAATCCACACTGTAGCAAAGGTATTCTTCTATATACATACACAGGGTTTGCTTTGTCACTGTTTCATCTACATGGGAACAGACTGTACACACCTTATACTCTTCTAAATCTTGCTCTAGAGTATCTTGGAAATCCCTCTAAATCAGCTGGTATAGTCCTAATTATTCTTTTATTGGCTACATAATGCTCTAGAGTGTGAATACAATGTAATTTACTCAAACATTACTGTGAAGAAATATTTGCCCCCTCACAAAAATAAGTCTTTGAATATATGTCCTTACACCTTGGTATTATGCTAGCGCTTTGGTTTCTAAGCATGTTCGAAGGAAACTTCTGCATAAGGCCTCAGCTCCATCTACAGGGAGTGACACTAAAGGGTCACACTCCATCCCCATCCCTTCCCAAAGGGAAACTCTCCCTGGGCACAATGCCAAAATGGCCACAGGGTCATCCACCTCCACCATCGGGAAGGTAAGGACTCTCGAGTGGGACTCTAGTCACACTGGGTTCTGAGATGTTGACAATGAGAACAGAGCCTCTAGCAAACTCCCAACGGACATGTAGTGTGGGCAAAAAATAAACTTTGATTATTTTAAGATGGTGACTTTGAAGTTTTGTCTGTTGTTGCTGTTTTTCCATAGCATAACACCCTATCTTGACTGAAACCTACATGAGGAGAGGACTTGGAGGAGATGAGGGCCAAAAGGTAACGAGAAGCCAGTTCACATGAACTCTTGCAGACCTTTGGCTTTTGCAGGATATTTGGCTTTTATGCTGAGCACACAAGGGAAGCTATTGAAGGGTTCCAGGCAAAAAAGTAAAATAATCTGATTTATGTTTTAACAGGATCATTGTGCCGTTGTTTTGAAAATCCATCAAAAAGGAATAAAGAACAGAAGCAGCAAGACCAGGAGGCTACTGCAATAACCAGTGAGAAATGACAGTATCTTGGACAGGGTGGTTAGTAGTGGAGCAGTAGAAAGGAGTATCTGCTTTGAAAAGTAGACACAACCAGCTAACACCATATATCTCTGGAAAGTCAAATTTGGTTGGAGTCAGGAAGAACTTTATTTACTGCATTGTTTGAATTTTACACTAAGCATACATTAGTTTTTTAATTTAAATAACTTGTAAAATTCAAACCAAATTTAAAGGAAAATGTGAATGATTTGGATCCCATCCAGTGCACAGATCCCATTCTAGAGAATAAGATTGCGAATGGTTTTAGTTTATTCTTATTTGTATACATATATTACATATATATACAGCTTTTGTAATAAGAAAAAAAGGCATTATTTAAAAAAAAAAAAAAGAAATTCACACCTCATCAGGAGGTGGGCTTTATAAGTGGGCTTTTCTAATTAACTGAATCTATTTAATACCTAATATTCATTGCTTATAAATACACTAGGCTCTGTAAGTAGCTAAAAAAGAATACATATATATTTTAAATTATACTATTTAACAACTATTCAGAAAATTAAAACTTTCTTTAAAAAATCAAGCATCTCAAACTGTAGATACCTTATTATAGGCTTCTGCTCGACAAATATAGCTTTGAATATACATAGGGTCATATCTAATAGCCTCAGAAAAATAGGAAGTGGCTTCAATGTAGTTATCCAGATGTAGCAGATCTATGAGGCCAATATTTATATAGGCCAAAGTCATTGTTCTTTAAAAAAAAATGACAAAGCAAAATATTCTTAGACATTTTAACTATTCCAAATGTTCTCCAATTATAAATGAACCTAATAAAATACATACAGCAATTTATTCAAGGGTTCATTCTCAGGGTTTCACTAAAGCAAAGTAAACCAATTAACTACTTTCTATTAAAAATTACAAACACCTTCATAAAATCCTTAGTAAGGAATAAACATCTGTAGGATTTATCCTAGGAATAGATTTCCTAAAGTCTTCTTGACTCTTAACAATACTTCACTCTTTTTTACTTAATCTTGACTTATCTTGAATAACAAGCTTAGTTTTCCTCAAAAGCTTTTGCCTCAGTCTTATGTTATATTTGCCCCGAGAAAGGGTGTGGAACAATAAGAAACAGCAAGGCTTAGGGTTAAAAATCCTCTCCACAGAGTTATTAACCCAGCTGCTTTTCTATATCAAATAAATACTGTTTTTCTCTCTTAGAATCAAACAATTTTCAACGTAGAACTTTAGAAATTGTGTTCCATGCCTCTATTTCAAAATGAAGAAACTACACATCTTTAGCCCAACTTTGTAGAAGTCCTGACCCTTTGCCTACTGCCCACTTTCTGGCTTTCTGCAACTGAAACTCACTTCTTTCTCCTCCTGACTCAAAAATATCCCAAAGAAAACCACTGCGGCCACTATGGAGCCATGCTCCATGACCTTCCTAGGTCAAGTTGCGTGTTTACCCCAAAGAAGCAAAGTAAGCAGTCTGTCGGATAGCACGAAAATGGCATAATTTGTTACCTTTCTGACAACTTCCATTTTAACGAATGCTTCTTTGGAAAGAAGGGGAATTATTTAGTTAAATCCTGTTTTTACAGTCTGGTTTTCTTACTAGTGTATATAACCTTTGGTCTGTTTCTTTCTGAACCTATATTCTAATGGTATTTGCTTTTTTCTTTTGCATTACTAAACAAAATGCAGTCAGAAGTTCTAAACAGAGGATTTCCTTCCATTGAGTCATATATTATACATTGTAATGATATACCAAGCAGAATATTTTGCCACTATTTTAGAAATAGATGATAATTTTCCATGAACTTAACTTCGAAAAGTTCTAACCTGGTTATCCCCAAACTGCTCTTAATTACTGGTTGATTTTTTTGTCCATGAATATAAACTCCCCTCAAACCCATTCAACCCCTAAAATTTGCAGAAGCAGCTGAGGCAAACAGATGTTGAGAACAGTCCTTATTTTGGAAGTAATCTTATTTTTGGAAGTAGTATTATAATTCTAGGGTGACTTTATATTTGTCTCATTTTTACAAAGTTACTAATGATGAGGGGAGAAAGCTTTTTCTTGCATTTTTGGTATTTTCTTAATTTTATACAAAAGTGAAATCAGTAAGAATGAAAAAGAAAACATACCTTTCTAGAGAAATAACGGCTTCAAAGTCACAAATTGCTAGCAACCAAAGTTTCAGATCTGCATAGAGTATGCCCCGATGTAGGAAACAACTAAGATTCTCATAGCCATCATTTATGAGAGCTTAAAAATAAAGGTATATATTTTATTCAGGTTGTGAGCAAACATATCTGAGTTATATTTTACCCTATACTCCCTCCTACAGATTATTTTTATTTTTTAACATTACATAAAATAAAACATATCTATGGGTGTAATTCCTTAGTGAGTAAAAAAAGTATTCACATATAAAAGTATATTTGTTTATAAATAACAATGTGATTATCCTGGTTCACAAATTCATTAGAGCTGGAAGACATCCTGGTGGTAATCCAGGTAATCTACAAATGAAAAGATTAAGGTCCACATTGCCCACATGCATTAAGGTCCACATGCAAACCAATGTTAAAGATGGGCCTAGAATCTAACCTCTGATTCACTTCAGTGAACTGCAGTCAGAAAGGTGCCATTACCCTTGATGGTCTGTTATTATCAGGTATACAGGAAAGCATCATTACTGGCCAAACAACAGGTACAAGCCCAGACTGGAACAGACAGCAGAGGCCAGGCTTATTTATACACATAAACCAGGAAGGGCAGCTCAAAGAGACCACTCCAGTGCATACAGACCTTGGAGTCAAGGCAGGCAAGTTGACTATGCATGTCCCAAATAACAGAAGCATAGGGCACAAGTAACCTCCTCTCAGGACTCCGGGTGTGTGGGCCTCATCAGTGACCAGTGTAGTCAGTCAATCCTAAAGGAAATCAACCCTGAATATTCACTGGAAGGACTGATGCTGAAGCTGAAGCTCTAATACTTTGGCCACCTGATGCGAAGAGACAAGTCACTGGAAAAGACCTTGAGGCTGGGAAAGACTGAAGGCAGAAGACAAGAGGGTCACAGAGAATGAGGTGGTTGGATGGCATCACCAACTCAACAGGCAGCAGTCTGAACAAACTCCAGAAGACACTAATGGACAGGGAAGTCTGGTGTGCTGCAGTCCATGGGATCGCAAAGAATCAGACACGATTTAGCGACTGAACAATAACCAGTCAGTCTAGAGGTCATCTCACGTTTCCCCCTCAGCTTTCAAACCTATGCAGTGAATTAGATGAGATTTACACAACATATGATCTACATCTTCCAAGTTTCTCGAGCACATTCTAGCTAAAAAGGGAAAGTTTTCAAAAAAAAAAAAAAGATATATAATGTTCACAGTCTGGGACACAAAAAATCACAGTACTATATTCTGGGAAGTATACCGAGCATAAGCAATGATCACACAGATTAAGTAATCACTTGAAGGTCATTTGACTGCTCAGTTTACAGTATGACTGTCTAACAAGGAGAAAGTTAGCTGCAATTTGGGTGGTTACTCTGAAAAACAGAAACATTCTCTTTAGGGCAAAAAAAAATGTATTAGAATTATTTAGCCCCTCTGTGCATCGGTTTTCTCATCAGTAAAATGGAGATGATAATAGTACCTACCTCATAGCATTATACTGAAGAGTAACTGAGACACTCTCTATATAGCATTTAGAATAGTACCTGGAAAGTTGTGAAATGTCTAATGAATGTTAGATATTATTATTAGCTTAGAGAAATATCTTGAGGGTCCATTTAATGAAAGATAAAACTTCTTAGGCTAACCTATAGGATAGGACTGAGGCCAAAATAAAGTTGGTCAGCTCTGAATAATCAACTGACAAGGATTTATATTATCGTGATAGCCTAGAAAAGAGGGGATGAGGAGCCCAAGACATGGAGAAGAGCGAAATATGAGAAAGCGGCTTTTAGGAAGAACAGGAAGAAAGGGGTTTGGCCAGATGGCAGATGTACAGGGCTGACAAAGAGACTAATAAAAGATGAACCTTCAGAAATAAAGGTGTTTAACCTTCAACTTTAAATTATCTGTGCTAACTTTATCTAACGACCCCTAAAACATTCAGTAATAGATGGTAACCATGAGAAGTGAACTGGTGAACCAAAAGGGAGAATCAATCAGAGAGGAGTAGTTAGATACAAAGATTACAAGAGAAATGAACAAGAATCCTCAGTTCCAGGAATCGCTGGCCATAGAAGGGAGGACACTAGACTCCTCTCGGCACATAGGGTGGGCTCTGAGTTATTTTATTTGCATATTCATGGGAAGGGTGACTTCAGAAGTCAGATGGACTTAGAGATAGCAATAAATGATCATCTATTATTGACTTCCCCGAACAGCTGTCTATTCTCTTCCTAAGGGTCTAGGGGTTTCCTTAAGCTCTAGATTCTGCCTCATCAAGGATGTCGGGATTCTAACACTTTGCACCCGGGTTAACACAGCCATGTCTGGAGGGTTGAACCCTGGCTGGAAACAACTGGACACTGTTTACTGAGCACTTATTCTCTGTACAGAATTGTGCTGAACATACTTGTGGACCAAGAATGTACTGGTACAGAGTGGGGTGGAAACGGCCACTTTTGCTGTTGGCATCCTCTTACCGAGGATTCCCATTTTCAGTTTAAGGGTTACAAAACTCCGAATTTGACTAATCCATCGGCTGGGCCTATGGAGTGGGAACTCAACCCACCAGGAAAATTTACTATCATTTTAGCAAGATGACTAGGAAATAGGCCTAGATTTCCAGAAATAGCCTCAGAAGTTCATATATAGAAAGAGATTTCTTTGATATGATATTCTCTCTTTGTCCCTGTTATACACACGTAAACACGCACACAACCACACACACTAAAAGGGAATATTAGAAACACTTTAAGCTAAACTATTATAGCTTACAAATATAAACAAACACAGGTGCTATATAAATATACATTAGTGTGTGTGTATATATATATATATATATAAAACCATACAATAATACACATATTACATTAGTCATCCCACATTAGTATCCCACTCCATGAAAGTGAGCTGCTGAACCTCAGATTAAATCCCCATATATGTGCCATTGAAGGTGAAGTACCTGAAACACTATAATCCTGTAGCGCTCTAAGAGGGTTACTCTTCCTAAATAAGCAGGCTCTATAATACAATGCTAACCAGTTATTAGGATCTAAGTGAACTGCAATAGAAAGATCTTGAACTGCTTGCTTATAGAAGTTTCGTTTAAAATATGCTCTCCCTCGGTACATCCTAGAAAAAGAGAAAAATTCATTTTAACATGTACAGAAAAATATAAATTTTCTCTTTTTGGCAAACCTATACAACTAATTTTATATTTGAATAACAATTGGTGGTTATTTCCCTTTGCTTTTCAGGAAAGTTTAATCAAAATGTTAACAGCAAAAGAGATACAAACTTTTTATAAATAAATATATATAATAAAATGCTAATATTAATAATGTTATATATTAATTGTATGCTTATGAATTTATTATATTTCTTGTATCTATCAGAGAGGTGTGTCAATAAAAAAAAACGAAACACCAAAGGTACACCCAAATAAATGGGAGATTTCTCTATCTACACGCATTAAAGATATTGCATCAGTTTCATGAGTTGAATTCTTTCTCCATTAATTTCTGACTTCAGTACCTAAATTTTCATTGACCTCAATCAACGCTGAAAATCTCATCTTCAATCAATTAATAATGTAAAGCAAACCAGCTTTTATAAATAAAATAAAAAAGGCAATTAAGGAAAAACCGGAAGAATAAGCTACTAGGCTGCCTGCTCTGAAGACATTAAACCCAGGGGGAGGGAAAGAGATGCTCAAGAAGGTTATAATAGGAAAATAATGATAATTTGAAATAAAGAGGGCAGCCAGTAACAGAGGCCTTTCAAAAGCACCAAGACTCAGGATATTTTATACTGGAGCAAAATATTTTTTACCCCACACATAAAAAATGTCTTATGTACCTTGTAATAAACATAAAATCTTACATTTATTTTTAATAATTTCTATTTGTTAAAAAATATTAATTAACTTTTAAGTCTACATATGATTCTGAACTTAAAATCTTACAGAATAAATCTTTAGTAATATTTTTTGTAGGACGTCATCTACAATGTGTTTGAAGAATTAAGTTATATCAATTCTTCAAAAATACTGACATTCACATCTGTTGCTTCTTTCATTTCCACTGCCTCAATACTGAAGATTCTCATCAGATCACACCTAGGCTACTATTTTATCCCATTCCTGTCTCTAGAGTGCTAAGATTTGATCATCAGATAATAAAGATCAAGGGGATCTTCCCCACCCAGGGACTGAACCTGCATCTCTTGCATCTCTTGCACTGCAGGCAGATTCTTTACCAGTGAGCCAAAAGGGAAGTCCTTTCTGTAAGTAATCTCCTTCAAGTCAAGAAGCAGACAAACAATATAACAATAACTAGGGAAGAATTTTTAAAGAGCTTCAAAAAAGTTTGCCCTCCCTTCAAATGGCTGCAAGGTGGGATAGTTTTATAATTAAATTATTTCAAACTTTCAAAGAACAAAAATTATCCTATCCTAAAGGACGTATTTCTAAGAAAAGAAAAAGGTAAAAGACTTAATTCATTTTGAGAAAGTAGCCAGTTCCTGAAATCAAAATCTGACTATATGAAATCAGTAAACAATTTTACTATGAATATAGATGAAAATTTTAAAAATTTAAAAGACAAATTCAGTATAGTTTAATAACATTCAGTATAAAAATATATGACGGCCAAGAGGTTTCAAAATTAGAAGGCTTATTACCATGAAACTCGTATAAATAGATCATAGGAAAAAATTTAAACAGAAAAAAAAGATATTCCCTAAAAATAAAGAATAAATGGCTTAAAAATTAAAACTGCAATGTTTGTTGGCAAAAGCCAAAGTCACTTTCATTAATTTCAAGGAATAAAGACTATTTTATCACTAATGTTACAATAAGGTTAAAGTTGATACAATGATAAAAAGAGTTGGGAGACTAGAGTAGACCAAAACAGGTAGAATAAGAACTCTAAAACTCCACTTTTCCACAAAAGCAATGAATAAGATGGCAAAAACTGTCAGAATCAATTTTTTGGAACTCTGAAATCTATTTAAAAACAGAACCACCAGGGAAATGCTTAATAAAGGAGGACAAACTGCCGAATTTTGGTAAGGGTGCTCTGTGGTGTTCTAACTCACCCTGTATTTCCCTCCCCAATTTCCCAGGCCCATGGTGGCCTTCAAGACAACCACCTGCCTTCCTGATGCAGGTTACTAGTACCAGAGGGAACAACACAAATCTTATTCTCAAAGAACTGTAGCTGTGTATTTTGACCTGTCTCCTGGATGGATCACTGAAAGACTGGCTCAAATGTTTCCCTGTTTTGACTGCCTTAGAGCTTTCTGGGGGCTGATGTGACTTCCTGGAAGGTATTTATCAAAAGCACTTAAAGGCAAATGTATCAGCAGCTGCCACTTGAGGCAAGGGATAACAGTCCGGACAAGCAACAAACTAACCAAAAACTCTGGGATGAAAGAAGCTGGAAAAGGAGATACCAGAGGGGTGAGGCCTTTAGAAAGTTTCTACATATTGCAGAAAATCTAAAAGCCACATGAAAACCCAAGGCTGGAAGCATGCACAGAAAAGACCTAAGTTCTCACCTCTGATTAACTCAGGCTCTGTGCAAGCAGGACACAAAAGCTCAGTCATTGAAGTCATCTGGACAAGCACTGAAAGAGGGCCTCATCAGAGCCAATCTGCTAAGACTGAGAGACTTCTTTTGTTTGATTGGTTGGTTTCTTCCAGGAGATTAAGAAAGTCTCAGTCAAATCACAGCTAACAATCAAGCTAACAGAAAAGAGACCTAAGTACTCACATATAACAAAGAATACACACTTTTAAAAATCTGTTCAGAAAAGTCACTAAACAAACCACATGAATGACAAGAAGCAGCAACAACAAACCCTGAAAGTTGAGTGGATGAAAATGATATCCTGAAGTGCTATATCATAATATTCAAAGTGACTACTTTTCAACAAAAAATTACAAGCAATGCAAATAAAAATATGACCCATTCACAGTATAAAAAGAAATTAATAGAAATCATCCCTGAGGGCATCCAGACATCAGACAGACCTATATTCAACTATCTTAGTCAGTCAATCACTTTAGTCGCTCAGTCGTTTCCAACTCTTTGAGACCCCATGAACCACAGGACACCAGGCCTCCCTGTCCATCACCAACTCCCAGAGTTTACCCAAACTCATGTCCATTGAGTCGGTGATGCCATCTAACCATCTCATCCTCTGTTGTCCCTTCTCCTCCTGCCTTCAATCCTTCCCAACATCAGGGTCTTTTCAAATGAGTCAGCTCTTTGTATCAGGTGGCCAAAGTATTGGAGTTTCAACATCAGTCCTTCCAATGAACACCCAGGACTGATTTCCTTTAGGACGGACTGGTTGGGTCTCCTTGCAGTCCAAGGGACTCTCAAAGGAGTCTTCTCCAATACCTCAGTTAAAAAGCATCAATTCTTCTGCACTCAGCCCTCAGTATAGTCCAACTCTCACATTGATACATGACTACTGGAAAAACCATAGCCTTGACTAGACAGGCCTTTGTTGGCAAAGTAATGTCTCTACTTTTCAATATGCTATCTAGGTTGGTCATAACTTTCCTTCCAAGGAGTAAGCATCTTTTAATTTTATGGCTGCAATCACCATCTGCACTGATTCTGGAGCCCAAAGAAATAAAGTCAGCCACTGTTTCCACTGTTTCCTCATCTATTTGCCATGAAGTGATGGGACCAGATGCCATGATCTTAGCTTCCTCAATGTTGAGCTTTAAGCCAACTTTTTCACTCTCCTCTTTCAAGAGGCTCGTTAGTTCTTCTTCACTTTCTGCCATAAGGGTGGTGTCATCTGCATATCTGAGGTTATTGATATTTCTCCCAGCAATCTTGATTCCAGCTTGTGCATCATCCAGCCCAGCATTTCTCATGATGTTCTCTGCACATAAGTTAAATAAGCATGGTGACAATATACAGCCTTGATGTACTCCTTTTCCTATCTGGAACCAGTCTGTTGTTCCATGTCTAGTTCTAAATGTTGCTTCCTGACCTGAATCCAGGTTTCTCAAGAGGCAGGTCAGGTGGTCTGGTATTCCCATCTCTTTCAGAATTTTCCACAGTTTATTGTGATTCACACAGTCAAAGGGTTTGGCATAGTCAATAAAGCATAAATAGATGTTTTTCTGAAACCCTCTTGCTTTTTTGATGATCCAGAGGATGTTGGCAATTTGATCTCTGGTTCCTCTGCCTTTTCTAAACATCTGGAAGTTCATGGTTCACATATTGCCAAAGCCCAACTTGGAAAATTTTGAGCATTACTTTACTAGCATGCAGTGGCTGTGCTTTGCTGGAGCAGCTGTGAAGAGATACCCCACGTCCAAGGTAAGAGAAACCCAAGTAAGACAGTAGGCACTGAGAGCGGGCATCAGAGGGCAGACAGACTGAAACCACAATCACAGACAGCTAGCCAGTCTGATCACATGGACCACAGCTTGTCTAACTCAATGAAACTAAGCCATGCCATGTGGGGCCACCCAAGACAGACAGGTCATGGTGGAGAGGTCTGACAGAATGTGGGCCACTGGAGAAGGGAATGGCAAACCACTTCCATATTCTTGCTTTGAGAACCCCATGAACAGTATGAGAAGGCAGAAAGATAGCACACTGAAAGATGAACTCCCCAGGTCGGTAGGTGCCCAGTATGCTACTGGAGATCAGTGGAGACATAACTCCAGAAAGAATGAAGGGATGGAGCCAAAGCAAAAACAACACCCAGTTGTGGATATGACTGGTGATAGAAGAAAGGTCCAATGCTGTAAAGAGCAATATTGCATAGGAACCTGGAACGTTAGTTCCATGAATCAAGGGAAATTGGAAGTGGTCAAACAAGAGATGGCAAAAGTGAACATCGACATTCTCGGAATCAGCAAACTAAGATGGACTGGAATGGGTGAATTGACCTCAGATGACCATTATATCTACTACTGTGGGCAGGAATTCCTTAGCAGAATTGGAGTAGCCACCATAGTCAACAAAAAATCTGAAACGCAGTACTTGGATGCAATCTCAAAAATGATAGAATGATCTCTATTCATTTCCAAGGCAAACCATTCAATATCACAGTAATCCAAGTCTATGCCCCAACCAGTAACACTGAAGAACCTGATGTTGAATAGTTCTATGAAGATCTCCAAGACCTTTAAGAACTAACACCCAAAAAAGATGTCCTTTTCATTATAGGAGATGGGAATGCAAAAGTAGGAAGTCAAGAAATACCTGGAGTAACAGGTAAATTTGGCCTTGGAGTACAGAATGAAGTAGGTCAAAGATTAATAGAGTTTTGCCAAGAGAATGCACTCGTCATAGCAAACACCTTCTTCCAACAACACAAGAGAAGACTCTACACATGGACATAACCAGATGGTAAACACTGACATCAGACTGATTATATTCTTTGCAGCCAAAGATGGAGAAGTTCTATATAGTCAGCAAAAACAAGACTGGGAGCTGACTGTGGCTCAGATCATGAACTCCTTATTGCCAAATTCAGACTTCAATTGAAGAAAGTAGGGGAAACCACTAGATCATTCAGGTATGACCTAAATCAAATCCCTTATGATTATACAGTGGAAGTGAGAAATAGATTTAAGGGACTAGATCTGATAGACAGAATGCCTGATGAATTATGAATGGAGGTTCATGACACTGTACAGGAGACAGGGATCAAGACCATCCCCATGGAAAAGAAATGCAAAAAAGCAAAACAGCTGTCTGAGGAGGGCTTACAAATAGCTGTGAAAAGAAGAGAAGCGAAAAGCAAAGGAGAAAAGGAAAGATATACCCATTTGAATGCAGAGTTCCAAAGAATAGCAAGGAGAGAGTAGAAAGCCTTCTTCAGTGAGCAATGCAAAGAAATAGAGGAAAATAATAGAACAGGAAAGACTAGAGATCTCTTCAAGAAACTTAGAGATAGAAGGGAACATTTCATGCAAAGATGGGATCAATAAAGAACAGAAATGGTATGAACCTAACAGAAGCAGAAGATACTAAGAAGAGGTGGCAAGAATACACAGAAGAACAGTACAAAAAAGATCTTCACAACGCAGATAATCACAATGGTGTGATCACTCACCTAGAGCCAGACATCCTAGAATGTCAAGTCAAGTGGGCCTAGGAAGCATCACTACAAACAAAGCTAGCGGAGGTGATGGAATTCCAGTTGAGCTATTTCAAATACTGAAAGATGATGCTGTCAAAGTGCTACACTCAATATGTCAGCAAATTTGGGAAACTCAGCAGCAGTGGCCACAGAACTGGAAAAGGTCAGTTTTCCTTCCAATCCCAACGAAAGGTAATGCCAAAGAATGCTCAAACTACCGCACAATTGTACTCATCTCACATGCTAGTAAAGTAATGCTCAACTATCTTAAATATGTTCAAATAGCTAAAAGAAACTATAAATAAAGAACTAAAAGAAACTAGGAGGATATCTCAACACATAGAGGTATTGTTGACTTAAAAAATGTTCACAACATATAAGTTGACAGTTATGTTTTATTCAGTAGGATTTTTTAGGACTTCAAGGTTTATTCAAGCTCAAGTAACCTTAAGAGAAGTGCTCTGAGGAGGCGAGGGGTTGGGGGAAGTTTATATAGAAGTTTTGCAACAAAGAGCAGGTGGTCTTAATGTTAAAAGATTATTATAAATTAAAGGAAAACCAGATATCTTAAGATAAGGAATTTAGCACTTTTCTATGTATGGAAAGATGTAAAAAAATAGACAGCCAATGGGAATTTGCTGTACTGCATGAGGCAGGGAGCTCAAATCCAATGTGACAACCTAGAGGGGTAGGATGGGGTGGGAGGTGGGAGGGAGGTTCAAGAGAGAGAGGTTATATGTATACCTATGGTTGATTCATGTTCATGTATGGCAGAAACCAACACAACATTGTAGAGCAATTATACTCCCGTTAAATAGAAGTAAGTTTTTAAAATATATTTTTTTTAAGTTTAGCTAGATTGTTATATTGCGAGGTCAATATACATTTATCAACTACATTTCTATATACCAGCAACAAAAAGTTTATAATAAAATTATACTAAAGTAGTATCTAAAAAACTAAGCAATATTGAATATATAGGAATAAAGAAAAAGATATACATAAGGCTTCTTTACAGAAATTATGAAATATTATTGAGCAAAGGGAATGAAGACATAAAAATATTTATCATAGGCATACATGAAAAGATTTAATATTGTTAGGATGTCAAATTTTCCCCTGCTGCTCTATAAATTCATTGCAACCCCAATTGAAATACAAATGAATTACCACGGAAGTTAACATGCTGATTCTGCTAACTTAAACCATACAAAACTGTGAAACTTTACTATTCTAATCAATAACGAAGTCAATTTTCACATAGTTTGCATGCCTGCTTAGTCAGTCAGTCATGTCTGATTCTTTGCAACCTCATGGACTGTAGCCCACACCAGGCTCCTCTGTGCATGGGGATTCTCCAGGCAAGAATACTGAAGTGGGTTGCCATGCCCTCCTCCGGGGGATCTTCCCAACCCAGGGATCAAACCCAGGTCTCCTGCATTACAGGCGAATTCTGTAACATCTGAGCCACCAGGGAAGTCCAAGAATAGTCTGTCCTTCTCCAGGGGAACTTCCCAACCCAGGAATTGACCCAGGGTCTCCTGTATTGCAGGCAGATTCTTTACCAGCTGAGCTATAAGGGAAGACCTTCATATAGTTTAACCCCATTCAATGGGTTTGGAAATGCAAACTAGCCAAGGGAAGCTCTGACAATTTTAAAAGATCAAAAGAACTGTTCTACTGGATTTCATGACTTACTATGAAACCACAGTATTTAAGACAGAATAGTATTGGTACAAAGGTAGATTTTTTTTTTAAACCCCCAAAATAGGGACTTCCCTAGCAATCCCGTGGTTAAGACTTCACCTTCCAATGTAGGGGGTGGTGGTTCAATTCCTGGTCAGGGAGCTAAGATCCCTCATGCCTTGTGGCCAAAAACTCAAAATATAAAAAAACAGAAGCAACACTGTAACAAATTCAATAAACCTTTAAAAGTGGTCCATATAAAAAAAAAAAAACTCAAAATAGAAAAAAGGACTAAGAAAGAGATCCACCATACCTGGATCTTCATTTCCTACAAAGCTAACACTATAGAGCAATGGGAAAGTGACAGGCATTTTATTAAATGTTGCTGGGAAAATTGAATATGCATACAGAAAAGAATGAAATTTGTTCTCTGCTTCACAGCATATACAAAAATTGATTCTAGGTATACTGTAAATCTAACTTTAAAGGTAAAATAATAAACTTTCTAGAAGATCAGACAGGAGAATATCTACATGACATAAAAGTAGGAAAAACTTCTAATACAGATAAAGCACTAACCTTAAAGAAAAACATGTTATTCAGTCAGATCATATTGTATTACATTTAAAAACTGTTTACCAAAAGACAGTATTTAAGGAGGGCAATGACAATCCAGAGCCAGAAAAAAATAATTGCTATAAATATAACCAAAGGGCTCATATCAAGAATATGTTTTCATTCATACAAATTAATAAAGAAAAAAGACCAACAACACAAAAGCTATGGATGACAAGAAAAAGAAAATCCAAATGGTTAGTAAACATTAGTAATGAAGAAAATGAAAATTCAAACTAAATAAGATAATACTTCATACCCACTAGGATGGCTAAAATTTGAAAGTACCCAGTGCTGGCGTGGAGCCTCCACAACTACTGGGAGTACAACCAGTTTGCAAAATTAGTTTGGTGCTACAGCTGAACAATTGCATATCCTATGAATTAGGCATAGGAATGCAGGTATCCACTCCTACTTGTATACCCAATCAGTTCAGTTCAGTTCAGTCGCTCAGTCGTGTCCGACTCTTTGCGACCCCATGAATCGCAGCATGCCAGGCCTCCCTGTCTATCACCAACTCCCGGAGTTCAATCAGACTCGCATCCATCGAGTCAGTGATGCCATCCAGCCATTCGTCCCCTTTTCCTCCTGCCTCCAATCCCTCCCAGCATCAAAGTCTTTTCCAATGAGTCAACTCTTCCCATGAGGTGGCCAAATTACTGGAGTTTCAGCTTTAGCATCATTCCTCCCAAAGAAATCCCAGGGTTGATCTCCTTCAGAATGGACTGGTTGGATCCCCTTGCAGTCCAAGGGACTCTCAAGAGTCTTCTCCAACACCACAGTTCAAAAGCATCAATTCTTCAGCGCTCAGCCTTTTTCACAGTCCAACTCTCACATCCATACATGACTACTGGGAAAACCATAGCCTTGACTAGACAGACCTTAGTTGGCAAAGTAATGTCTCTGCTTTTGAATATGCTATCTAGGTTGCTCATAACTTCTTCCAAGGAGTAAGCGTCTTTTAATTTCATGGCTGCAATCACCATCTGCAGTGATTTTGGAGCCCCCCAAAATAAAGTCTGACACTGTTTCCATTGTTTCCCCATTTACCCAATAGATGTGCATATATGTATGTCATGTACAATAATGGCGAATGAAACCATATTTGAATTCATCAGTAGAATGGATAAACTGTAATATATTCATGTCACTGAATACTATACAAAAATTAAAATGAACAAACTGGAGCCACATGTACTAATACATAACATTCAATGAAATAATCTAGAGATGAAAGAACACTATCTTACAATTTTATTTATATAAAGTTCAAGGAAACAGAAAAACTAAACTAAGAATGTTTAGGGACACATGCTTGTGTGTTGAAACTATAAAGAAATGTTAAGTCAGGACACTGGTTACCTTCTCAGAGAGGCAAAGGCACAAGGAAGTGTGCTAGAAATGTTTCTTGAGCTGGTGGTGGTTATATAAGCATTTACATTGTGATGTCTTCATACTTTGCATCTTTTTGAATGCATACTTTATTTTACTATAACAATGCTGCTGCTGCTGTTAAGTCACTTCAGTCGTGTCTGACTCTGTCCGACCCCATAGACCGCAGCCCACCAGGCTCCCCCGTCCCTGGGGTTCTCCAGGCAAGAACACTGGAGTGGGTTGCCATTTCCTTCTCCAACGCATGAAAGTGAAAAGTGAAAGCGAAATCGCTCAGTCGTGTTTCACTCTTCACGACCCCACGGACTGCAGCCCACCAGGCTCCTCCATCCATGGGATTTTCCAGGCAAGAGTACTGGAGTGGGGTGCCACTGCCTTCTCTGATAACAATGCTAATAGACGACAAATAGGTATGACTATATAAACATTGTAAGCCTCCTCAAAACTAAATTTTGATTAAAAGAAAAACAACAAAATGGAAACGAATTATGCACAATAAGGTTGGATGAACAAAGTTTAATATCCAAGTTACAACCAGAAAGAATGAAAATCTATGTCAACAGTTCTCTGCACTGAATAAATACAGATATGAAAAGAAATCCAAAGAAACAAAATACAGGTCAATATTTTTAAAAATCGATAATGTAACTCGTCTTTAGAAAATGCAAATGAAACAACTCTAAATTATCACTTTTATGCCTTTCAGGTTGAAACGCTCACTACTCTTAGGGTATAGGTAAAGAGCTTCATACACTAGTAGCTCTAAAAATAGATTCACTATTTTAAAGGGCTGTCTGATGTTTTTCAAGCAATTTTCTTTCCTGAGAGCATATTTCAATTTTTTTTTTTCAAAAACTGTATCTAAAATAACTCTTACCTTGCTTGAGAATTTTGGGGATCTATTTTTAACAAGGCTGTAAAATCTTGTTCAGCTGCAATCCAGTTTTCATTTTCATAGTAGAACATCCCACGTTTAAATAATGCGTCTGTTCTTTTGGGATCATAAAAGATACACTACATGCGGCAGGGGGAGGAGGGAAGTCACAAAAACATATCATATTATGAAAAAAATAAGCAAGAAAAGTATACAATCCCACAGGAAATTAAATAACTACAACCCTGTTTTTAACTTCAGATTACATAAAAACAAACTAAGATGCCAAAAGTTTCAGATCTGCATGTAAAGACCATGCCTTTAAGGAAATCCATTTGTCATCAAATTCTAGAAAGGGGAGGTTTTATTAAAAACAAAAACCAAATCGAGCACATATAAGAAGCCAAGGTTTCTTCCCGCCAAAGTTTTTATTAATAAAACCTCATAAGTAATTATTCAACTAGAGTAGGATTGGATTATATTGTATCTATCATAGCATTTTATTCCAATTTAAGGTGACACATAGTAGACTACATTAAGGCTGATTCAATGAAATCAAATATGGGTTAAGTTAGCCCCTAAAATGGAGAAAAGAAATGAATTGGTAATGGCATCGCTCATTCATTTCACACTGACAAAGAAGACAATAAACAGACTAAATCATTGTAAACTCAGTTGTAAAGTTCCTTGCCTGTTGATAGTAGAGGGGAAATAGAAGCACAGCAATTATGAAGTATTTTTAAAAGAGGAAAAAACACACTAAAGATTTTGATGGTTGACCTCAAGCCGCTGCATTAGTCAATTTTTAAACTATTAATATCAGTGCTAGATAAAGGAAATGATCAGAAAAGATATTTTAACAACTTTAATATCTTCAAAAGAGATTTGTGTTCACTTCTATTCAAGAAGTTACCAAGTTATAACAATATTCTCTTGAAGCAAAAGAATGTCAAGTGTGTGGCTAACTATTATAAATTAAGAAACAGAGTAGTTGGGAAAATGAAAAGTTAAACTGTTCAAATAACTTCTAAATTGTACTAAGAAGCAGAATTTAGAATTAAAACTCAGAAGTGCAAGGTTACAATTCTGCTGCAATCAGTGGAATATCTGCCTGACTATAGACTCAGAACATAGGCTAGCAAAAATTCACTCCCTCAAGGGGTTCTCTGATATCTCCCAGTCAAATATAAATTGCCCCCTATCATCAATAAATATTTCATTTGCTAAAGGGAAAGGAAAAGAGGGAAGATAGACCCATTTGAATGCAGAGTTCCAAAGAATAACAAGGAGAGATAAGAAAGCCTTCCTCAGTGATCAATGCAAAGAAAGAGGAAAACAATAGAATGGGAAGGACTAGAGGTTTCTTCAAGAAAATCAGAGATACCTTGGGGACATTTCATGCAAAGATGGGCTCAATAAAGGACAGAAATGGTATGAACCTAACAGAAGTAAAAGATATTAAGACGAGGCGGCAAGAATACACAGAAGAACTGTGCAAAAAATATCTTCACGGCCCAGATAAGCACGATGGTGTGATCACTCACCTAGAGCCAGACATTCTGGAATGGGAAGTCAAGTGGGCCTTAGGAAGCATCCCTATGAACAAAGCTAGTGGAGGTGATGGAATTCCAGTAGAGCTATTTCAAATCCTAAAAGATGATGTTTTGAAAGTGCTGCACTCAATATGCCACAAACTTTGGAAAACTCAGCAGTGGCCACAGGACTGGAAAAGGTCAGTCTTCATTCCAATCCCAAAGAAAGGCAATGCCAAAGAATGCTCAAACTACCGCACAATTGCACTATTTCACATGCTAGCAAAGTAATGCTCAAAATTCTCCAAGCCAAGCTTCAACAGTATGTGAACTGTAAACTTCCAGATGTTCAACCTGGATTTAGAAAAGCCAAGAGGAACCAGAGATCAAATTGCCAACATCCACTGTATCATAGAAAAAGCAAGAGAGTTCCAGAAAAACACCTATTTCTGCTTTATTGACTATGCCAAAGCCTTTGACTGTATGGATCACAATGAACTGTGGAAAATTCTTCAAGAGATGGGAATACCAGACCACCTTACCTGCCTCCTGAGAAATCTGTATGCAAGTCAAGAAGCAACAGTTAGAACTGAACATGGAACAACAGACTGGTTCCAAATCGGGAAACAAGTACGTCAAGGCTGTATATTGCCACCCTGCTTATTTAACTTATATGCAGAGTACATCATGAGAAACACTGGGCTGGAGGAAGCACAAGCTGGAATCAAGATTGCTGGGAGAAATATCAATAACCTCAGATATGCAGATGACATCACCCTTATGGCAGAAAGTGAAGAACTAAAGAGTCTCTTGATGAAAGTGAAAGAGGAAAGTGAAAAAGTTGGCTTAAAACTCAACATCCAGAACTCAGATCATGGCATCTGGTCCCATCACTTCATGGCAAATAGATGGGGAAGCAATGGAAACAGTGACAGACTTTAATTTTGGGGGCTCCAAAATCACTGCAGATGGTGACTGTAGCCATGAAATTAAACGACACTTGCTCCTTGGAAGAAAGCTATGATCAACCTAGACAGCATGTTAAAAAGCAGAGACACTACTTTGCCAACAAAGGTCTATCTAGTCAAAGCTATGGTTTTCTCAGTAGTCATGTATGGATGTGAGAGTTAGACTATAAAGAAAGCTGAGCATCAAAGAATTGATGCTTTTGAACTGTGTTGCTGGAGAAGACTCTTGAGAGTCCCTTAGACTGCAAAGGAGATTGAACTAGCCTATCCTAAAGGAAATCAGTCCTGATATTCATTGGAAGGACTGATGCTGAAGCTGAAACTCCAATTCTTTGGCCACTTGATGCAAAGAACTGACTCATTAGAAAAGACTCTGATGCTGGGAAAGATTGAGGGCAGAAGGAGAAGGGGATGACAGAGGATGAGATGTTTGGATGGCATCACTGACTCAATGAACATGAGTCTGAGTAAGCTCTGGGAGTTACTGATGGACAGGGAAGCCTGGAGTGCTGCAGTCCATGGGGTCGCAAAGAATCAGACATGATTGAGCAACTAAACAGAACTGACCATCTTTATTTCCATCACAGCATTCATCACAATTAGTAACTATATATTACTATATATATATATTTATTTCTTTAATATTTGTTCTTTATACTATAGGCTCCATGTAAGCATGAAACATGTCTGTTTTATTCACCAAGACCTATCGATTTTATTACCCAGTGCCTTAGGCAATAAATATTTGTGAGTGAATGAATGGATGAATGAGTAAGCCAGTAAGCAGTCTTTGAAAGCAGACAGGTTTACTGCAGGAGAAAATCACCAGATCTCAGTGTCAAGAAGTGGAAAATTATTTTCTCCACTGAATAGAAGAAGCACCTATTAAAGAACCTGCAAAGGTTTCTTTATTCACTGCTTCATAATCCAAAAGAAGACAGCTGGAAAGTCAATGCTCCCTCAAAGTTTCCTGAATGCTCCCATACCCAACTCTGATGGAAATCCATTCATTCAAAAATATCATTGATGTATTGTTAATATCAATTCCACTAATGAATATTCTAGAATCTAATCTAAAATTAATTAATTTTGACTATATAACATATGAAAGAATTTCAACAATTTGTTATAAATTAGGATATCATGCTCTAAAATATATAAATATATAATTAGATAATTTGTATTTATATAATTATTATTTTATATCATATTCTAAAATATACAAATATATAAAAGGCTGCATTATACGTAATACAGCTTACTTTAGAAAAGTCATCAATGGCCAGCATTTTGTTTTCTGTTTCATACATCTCACCCCTCCGGAAGTACAAATCAGCTTCCGTGGGCCTGCACTTGATTGCCTGAGTATAATTTAGAATTGCCAAAGTAATTTCATTTTTTTCTCTGAAAATTTCTGCTCTTGAAAAATATGCATCTAAAGAAAATTAATAGGGTAAAATTTAGTGTTACAGTCTTAAATTTTAAGAGATTAATCCTTCACCCTCCAAAAATGTAATCTTAGAAAAGTGTATCTCTATTCTACTTTGTCATTTAATACTTGTTCTTTTGTTCAACAATGCAAAATTCATGTTCACAGACTGGATAAATATTTATGTTAAAAGTGTTTTCAATTTCATTAACAAAAATTACCTTTTACCTTTTTATAAAATGTCTCATAATCTCTTTGTTCGTAGTAAAAAGTTATGGACTTTTAGTAGAGATCAGCACAGAGTTAAAAAAAAACATTTATTAAGCTCATTATATTTTAGTGGTATGTTGTGAGTGTTGGAGATACAAAGATGAATATGACATTTTCTCATTTCTCAAAAGTTCCATACCTAGTCATTCAACTTGATTAGAGAATAGTACATAAACACAAAGCTATCTTTTTCATCCAATCATATTCTATCCATGGAATATTTTTCATCCATCTTAGAAGTCTTAAGAATGGTAAAGAATCTGCCTGCCAGTGCAGCAGTTTCAGGAGACACCAGTTCGATGGCTGGTTCAGGAACATCCCCTAGAGGAAGAAATGGCAACCCACTCCAGTATTCTTGCCCAGAGAACCCTATGGAGAGAGGAGCTTGGTGGGCTGTAGACTATGGGGTCACAAAGAATTGGACACAACTGAGCAATTGAGCACTCACACATGCAAAATTACTACAACTCTAATTCAGACTAAATTTGTGAATTATTTCTATAAAAATTGTAAGCTTATCTTACAAAATAAGCAGTAAGAAACCAATTTATTGTAATGTATATCAAGGACATTAACATTTCAAACTATGATAAATATTTTTTAAAACAACAGGATCACAAAAGAGTCCTATATTTACAATATCAAGAGTAAATTTAACTTAGGAAAGTTACAAACATTTGTGGAGACTTATATGTCTTAAATTATGTATCTTTATATCACTAAATAACCAAAGCTTAGGTTAAGATATAACTGCACAGACAACCCACCTGCGTTATTTTTATTGTATTTATTTATAAAATTCAAGTCATCCAAAGCTTCATTAATTTTGTCTTGGAAAAGATAAATGAAATGTCGGTGCCAATAGGCATTGAGGAACAATGGCTCCAAGAATATAGCCTAGAAAATAGATGTATAAATTCAATTTAAATTGATTTAAGGGAAGAAAGCCTATCAAATAAACTTTCAAACATTGCTGACTTCAACAGCTTTATATGTGTATAATATAATATGATGCCTCTGAATCTGACAAAATCTAGTGTTTTTAAGGCTAATTATTTGAAAATGTCAAAATTTTCTAATCCTATATACATAATACAAATGTTCATTATTCAAAATTCTAGTAAAAGTTAATATATAATCATAAGGATAAATTGTTAGTATTATTATTTCGATTACATAAAACTTACTTCCTGTAGATCATTCATGGCACTCTGTAACTTTCCCAGTTTCCTATAAAGAGCTCCACGCCTACAGTATAAAAATGCAGGATATTTCTTCTTACTATTTATTTCTTCAGTCAAGATCTCCACTTCGGACTCATAATGTTTAATGACTGCTAGAGGAAGACCACAGGTCAAAGAATCACTCAAGTCCAGCTTTGCTGATTGTTTCACTGTTTCAAACGAGTCTTTGTCAACAGATATTTTAACTCTCGAGGTTGTCTTCTTTTGCTTAAACTGAGACACCATCTCAGGAGCCCATGTTTGAGGATCATTATGTTCTAGAATTCTTTTAATTTGGGCACTTTTGTCAAAATTTAAATCCAAAGGTACACTGGGACACCGAAGTACACGTTCATATTGTGGAATTCTGAGCAAATATTTCTTCTGTCCAGGAAGGATTCCATGGGACAGTGATCTAGTATGCAAAAGGGTGATTCTTAAATTACAGAAATATAATTTTTATAACCAATAAATCAACTCAGTGACAAGTACTATTTCTCTGTTATCAAAATAAAATTACATGTAAAAGAAAAGTGAAAGTGAAGTTGCTCAGTCGTGTCCGACTCTTTGCGACCCATGGACTGTAGCCCACCAAGCTCCTCCATCCATGGGATTCTCCAGGCAAGAATACTGGAGTGGGTTGCCATTTCCTTCTCCAGGGGGTCTTCCCGACCCAGGGATCAAACCCAGGTCTCCCACATTGCAGGCAGACGCTTTAACCTCTGAGCCACCAGGGTTTTATGCAAACCAAGTCCTGCTGTTCGTTCATTTAGATCGTGTGAAGAATCTATGCTGAGGTTAGGAAAGCAGAAGACTGTTATTAAAGATACAGCCTCTGTAAAGAACTGAATAAGGGATCAGTGCTCCTTCCAGGCTTAATTTATATCCCTACCCCCAACCAGACGAAATACAATCTCCAGAGAACTGAGGAGTTAAAACTTGATGTGCAAAAGGAAATGTATCCAAATGGTTGGCAAGGACAAGAACTTGAGGAAGCAGGAAGAAGCAAAGATTTTACTCCATAGCAGACCAACAAAAAGACATCCCAGACGTCATCCCAAACTTCTTTGGCTATCAAATTAGCTGACATCTAATACGCTTTCAAATGCTATGTTTCTAGGATCATCTCCGCAAACTCTCCATTTCCCACACAGTTTTCATTCAGTAGCATTCATTGTATGCTGGTGCTGTTATAGCCACGTGAGAGAACAAACACGCTCTATTGGAAGGAAAAACAATTAAACCCCATCATTTCATAAATATTTACCAAGTGTGTACTATGAGAAAGGCCTGTGCTAAGAGAAGGAGAATAAAAGTGAGAAAAGTCAGTATCCTTCTGCTTCCTTACTCAGTGACACTTCTCACCTCTCTCCACACTCCAGTGCAAGCCTCCATCATCTCTTCTGTCTAGAGTACAATAACATCTTAAATCCCTGCTTGTACTCTTGGTCTCACCCATTCTCCACACGGCAGCCAGCATGTTTTTTTTTTTTTTTTAAACAAATGTAAATCAGATCATGTCACTCCCTCCAAGAGCTTTCCCTAGTACCTAGAATACAAATCAAGCTTTTCACCATGGCCTACAAGACAACACGATGAGACCCCAGCAAATATCTCTAGTAACACTACTCTCTCGCCTCCCACTGTTCCAGGCTTAGGGCAAGCCTCAAAGCCATTGCATTTTCCAGTCCTTCTGAGTGGCTGACTCCTTCTCAATTCCTATTTCTGGTCAAAGGTCACCCTAGAAAGACCATCTGTGCCAAACAGATCTCGTTTCCACCTCCACATTTATCTCTATTCTCTACCTTGTCATTTGCCCTGGAATACTAGTCTGTACAGACTATATACATAGGAATACTTGCTTTCTTCTAATCAAGTATGTTCAATTAGGAGCCCTGAAAAGAGAGTTCAAGCGAAGTATTTATTCCTCCGGGCCCCTCCTGAAAGGTTGCCTCAAACTGGCCATGATCTTTGACCAAAATTCACTACTTCTTTCAAGGAAATCCTTTTCATAAAATTCCTTTCTTCCAGGTTCTAGTAATCATTCTCTCTTTTTGTCCTCTCATACTGAGGGGTAGAGACTGGCTCTATTATTTCTAGCCCCAGGAAAGCACTCTATCATTTGTGATTTCCCTATGCCCACATCTTTGTAAAATACCCTTTGTTATACCTGTCTAGAATTATTCTAAATTGAGAGTGCTATCTGTTTACTTCTGGGACCCTGACTGATAAATTAACTGGCACCAGAGATGGGCCCAGGAAAAGCTATGGTTTAGTCAAAGCTATGGTTTTTCCAGTAGTCACGTATGGATGTGAGAGTTGGACCATAAAGAAGGCTGAGCACTGAAGAACTGATGTTTTTGAACTGTGGCATTGGAGAAGACTCTTTAGAAAAGACCCTGAGGCTGGGAAAGATTGAAGGCAGGAGGAGAAGGGGACAACAGAGGACAAGATGGTTGGATGGCATCACCAACTCAAGGGACATGAGTTTGAGCAAGCTCCGGGAGATGGTGAAGGACAGGGAAGCCTGGTGTGCTGCAGTCCATGGGGTCGCAAGGAGTCAGATATGACTGAGCAACTGAACAACAACAAGAGACAGACCCAGGAAATATACATACAAAAGGATCCTTCAATGAGTGAATTATAAAACTAAGGCCCAAACCATAATATATTTCTTAAGCTATAACAAATGTTGATTAAACAAGACCTTTCAAGAGTTTTTGGAGGCTTGGATAACTCATCATACACAAGTGTAAGTTTACTGAGTCTCAGTCCTTTCCTCCGTCTCATCTTCTTTTTCTTGGGATAAACAATGTAAGTAATGCCAGCTTGTCGAGATGCTTCAATAAGAGTGAAAGACAGGTCTCTTGAACCATATCTGCCGCGCATGTAGTCTAAGATAGTATCTATACTTTCTTTCTCAGAGACAGATTCCTTAGCTTCGTTTTTCTCAGTCATCCAACGCTCCAACTCCTTTGCTTTTTGAAGCTTCACCTCTTTTATATTGCTTTGCATGTCATCCTGAAACTCTGATAGAACTATGGTCTCGTCCTTATTCAACTCAACTGCAGATTTTACTCTCTTATTCATAAGAAAACAAAAAATCAAAAAACATAAAATCAATTTAGTTGCTATACATTTAAAATTAATTCAGTTATAATTACTGTTAATTTGGTCACTATTGAAAAATTTCAAATCATCTATTCTTGATGTATTTCAAGAGAGCTTATAAGTTAACAGTGGGTTAGTTAAAGCAAAGTACAATAATTTGGTCACATGACATTTCATTAGCTATATAAAAATAACACTATAAAGTAGATATGAATTGTGATTTTATATATTCTTAATTTAAAGAGAATGCTCTTTACATATCCAAATAAAGTATGTGCTCTACTTTTAGTTTAATGCAAAAAAATGGTGAGTGAAGTGAAAACTGCTAAGTCATATCCAACTCGTTGCTACCCCATGGACTGTATAGTCTATGGAATTCTCCAGGCCAGAATACTGGAGTGGGTAGCCGTTCCCTTCCCCAGGGGGTCTTTCCAACCCAGGGATTGAACCCAGGTCTCCCACATTGCAGGTGGATTCTTTACCTACTGAGCCACCAGAGAAGCCCAGGAATACTGAAATGGATAGCCTAGCCCTTCTCCAGCAGATCTTCCTGACTCAGGAATCAAACCGGGGTCTCCTGCATTGCAGGCAGAGCAAAAATTATTGAAATGCCCCACCTTATTACATCAATTTGTAAGTCTATTTTCAAAAGCACCTTAATAACACAGAATTCCTATACTTAATATTCAGTTATTTTCAATTCAATATTTATAGGTTTACATAACAGGATTTCAACCTAACATTTTATCTAATCATTAGAGAATCAATTTTCAATAATAATACTAATATTACAATACATTAATGAATAATTTATAATAATTATGCATTTGTACTTGAAACTCTAACATTCATTACAAATAAAAGAAGAGATTAGCTTCAATCCTTTGATATAGCATTTCTTACCTATTGAGCTATTGTCAATAAATAATTGCATTTAATTTTGCTAGTAAATAATTCATTATAGAAATATTTTTCTTAACAGTGAATATAGACCCAAATTCCAAACCCAAATAACAATTCCATACAAGCTAGTGGTATATTTTAAAATGTACTAAAATGTAATAGAGATACTGACCTTCTCTGTGACTTACTATATATACTTACCCCATGTCAAGAAACTGTATTTAACTCAATATGGACTTAGAACAGAGAACAGAGAAATACCAACTATAGAACACATGTATGTGTACATATGTGCTTATATATATATATATAAGCACATATGTATGTACCAAGAAAAAGTGGAACGTGCCTGAAAAAAGTAAAACAAAATTATTCTTCTAATAATTTTTCTGGTCCCTTCTCTCTTCTCCTTCTGGGACCTCTATAATGTGAATGCTATTCTGCCTAATGTTGTAACAGAGGTCCTTTAAGGTAGCCTCACTTTTTAAAATTCTTTTCTCACTTTGCTGCCTAACAGCGATCTCTGTTGCTTTTCCTTCTTGCTTGTCGATTCATGCTTCTCCTTCATCCAGTTTGCTGTTTTAACTCTTCACGTATATTTTTCAGTTCAGTTGTAACTTGTGTTCAGTATTTTCTTATATTTTCTGTCTCTTTGCTGTTCCCACTGTGTTCATCCATTCATCTCCCAAATTTGGTGACCATCTTTTGACCATTACGTTGAACTCTTTACAAACACAATCCTGTCTCTGCACTTGGCCTGATTCTCGGTGTTCTATACAAATTAGGCAAATCAGCACCTCTCCTAGGCTTGAAGGAGTCTTGAGTAGGAAATGATCCACGGGACCCAGAAGCACAGTCTCCCCTGGCACCTGAGCCAGGTTCTCCAAGGGTGCTCCTGTGGGTGTTGTGTTCACCTGTCAGTTATTGCAAAGCTGCAGCTGCTGCACAGAGAGAGCAAGGCTTGGTGCACTTGCTCATCCAGCCCAGTTGTGGCACAGCTGCTGCGGCACAGGTGGGTGGGACTTGGGGCACTTGCCCTGCATGACACAATTGCATCACGGGGTTTGCAGAGTTTGGTACACTCACCCAACCCAGTTCCAATATAGCTGCTGCACAAGGTATGTGCTGGAGCATGCCCATTGGCACTAACAGGTTACAGGGAGAACACCAAAAATGGCACCCACCAGCTCCCTCATCAGTAAACTAGAATGAGATTTAAAAATGGTGCCTACCAGCACATCTGAAGTCCCAACACGTTTCTGCCTCTCCAGCAGCTGCTTTAATTTCAGTAAGTAGGTGTCCCTCACTTATGATCTATGCTTTGAAACGGTTAGCCCACTTTGCAGTCCTGGCACACCAGGGAACCAGGTCACCAGGAAGGGAGGGCTTCATGAACTCCCACCATTTCTTCCATCTTCAGTCTCTACGCCTTCTGCAGAGCTTCCAACAGTGCTACATTGGGACAGAGCATCTGGACGTTCACAACCTGGAGCCACTGTGAGGAGGGCCCACAGAAGAATATACCATTTTCAGTGGAAAACAAGTGAAGGTTACTAATTATGATGACTTTGCTCTTTGGGTCTGGATTTGTTGCATCTTTCTCTACAGTAAGACACCAACTGCTTAAGAAGTAATCCATGAGACAGACATGAAGAGGAGCATATTAAGAGGTGCAGTCTCTGAAGAAAGGATTAAACTCTCAAACTCAGCATCCTAGATATGTTTGTAAATAAACTTACAGCATAAAACAAACTGTGAGCTCAATGCAAATGGTAGATCAATATATAAGTGACTTGACTTATATACTAAGTAAAGTCAGGGTTTCCCTTGTGGCTCAGCTGGTAAAGAATCATCTGTAATGCGGGAGACCTGGGTTCGATTCCTGGGTTGGGAAGATCCCCTGGAGAAGGGAAAGGCTACCCACTCCAGTATTCTGGCCTGGAGAACTCCAATGGGGTCGCAAAGAGTCGGACACGACTGAGCGACTTTCACTTACACTTTTCACTTTCAGGTAAAGTCAAAGTATGACTATGAGACACTTCCAAGAGATGTTGAAAACCTTAAATTGGCACTATGCACAACAATCTTACAGAGGCCACCAATTCCTCAGTTAAATCCAAACGTTCAATCAACTCTGTATGAATCAAGTGATCATGCTATTTTAGGAAAGCAAACAAAAAGCATAGGTGGTGATTATTACTAGAAATGTGAACATTTCCTTTCAGTAACAAAAACTGAAAAATTATCCTACCTTTAATTGAGTAGACTGTGTGCTGAAATGTTTTTGGATATTTTCAAATGATGCAGCTTTTCTCAGGAAAAAATGCTGTAAAATAGTCAAATGACAAATATACATTGACTCTATATACTATTTGGTAAACTAAAATATCAGATGACAATTGGCTAGTGATAACTGAGTAAATTAGAGTAAATGCAGAAATACTAATTAAAATACAGGTTCTTACTGATTTTGAAATCACTATGTTCACACATAGGGTCAGAACTTAAAATCCATCAATTTAGTAGCAGTTGAGTAGTTCAGTTGCTCAGTCGTGTCTGACTCTGTGCGACCCCATGGACTGCAGCACGCCAGGCTTCCCTGACCATCACCAACTTCCAGAGTTTACCCAAACTCATGTCCATTGAATCCAACCATCTCATCCTCTGTGATCCTGTTCTCCTCCCACCTTCTATCTTTCCCAGCAACAGGGTCTTTTCAAATGAGTCAGTTCTTCACATCAGGTGGCCAAAGTACTGGAGTTTCAGCTTCAGCATCAGTCTTTCCAATGAATATTCAGGACTGATTTCCTTTCAGATGGACTGGTTGGATCTCCTTTCTTGTCTAAGGGACTCTCAAGAGTCTTCTCCAACACCACAGTTTAAAAACATCAATTCTTCGGCACTCAACTTTCTTTATAGTCCAACTCTCACATCCATACATGACTACTGGAAAAGCCATAGCTCTGACTAGATGGATCTTTGTTGGCAAAGTAATCTCTCTACTTTTTAATACGCTGTCTACATTGGTCATAACTTTTCCTCCAAGGAGCAAGCATCTTTTAATTTCACAGCTGCTGCTGCTAAGTCACTTCAGTTGTGTCTGACTCTGTGTGACCCCATAGATGGCAGCCCACCAGGCTCCCCCGTCCCTGGGGTTCTCCAGGCAAGAACACTGGAGTGGGTTGCCATTTCCTTCTCCAATTTCATGGCTTCATTCACACAAATATTACTCACCATGAGAACTAGCACACTAAAAGAGTTAGGAAGTACTACCACACCAGATAGGGTGGAAAGGACAAAAAACTAACTTGTTTCAGGTATGATGGTGGAAAAAGACATAAAGTAGTAACTATAATTCACAGCAGCTGTAACAATGACTGTAAGGATAGCATGAATCAGATGTAAAGAGAGCACAGGAGAGGCGGAGGTCAATTCAGAATGAGAAGGAACCTGGATTGACCAGCTAGAAGAGGTACCATTAGGGCCAGGCTGTGAAAGGTAGTGACATTTTCACTGTGTGACCGAGAATGGGTTGAGACCATGCCAGGCCAATGGTATAGCCTAAACAAGCACAGAGAAGTGTCAAAGTGCTGGGATGTTAGTCCCCAAGGACTCTGGTGCAAGCAGAGAACACAGTACATGGAGGTTACATGGAAGCAGAGGCACAGTGGGAGGTAAGACAGAAAACATAGCTGAGGCCACGTTATGAGGCTTAGATAAGCACTCTAACTTTGATAGGTGATGTTATTCAGTTTGTTGAGATTGAGTGATGGAATTACACCTGTGTTCTAAGAATATTGCAAGGGGCAACAGGGAGGTTAGATTAGAAACAGCTATTAAAAACAGGAATACCTGGCAGGTTAGGTACAAGTAATGCTACTACAATAGTCCATGGATTCCAAACTAGAAAGTGTCGTTTGTTGGTTCAATTAATTTTTATGTGATGGTCACTGTTCTAGGTGCTGTCGATAAAAAACAAGAATGATATGACCTCCATATCATTCAGACTGATGAGAAATAAAAAGCTCAAACATACATAAGGACAAATATTTAATAAGAAATAGTTATCTATATTAAAATAGCAAAAGTGATCTACATTAAATAGAAACATTACCTCAAAAAAATATATCACCTGACTGTATGGGGAATATAGAAAGGGGCACAGAATCATATTAAACCTAGTGTAATTGACTAGAATAGGGATCTGATTTGTCCCAGGTTAATAAGACTCTCTACTCTGTGGCACTCAGCCTCCTAAGATATCATCAAGGGCAGTAGAGGGCTGGAGGCCTTAAGGAAAGAAAAATAAAACCATTTCCTCTTTGTCCCTCATAAAGTTCAGGATATTTATTAAGCCAGTGATATAAATTGCATACCTATCTTCCCTCAATCGCTATCTCTTTTCTCTTCAACTGTGTTTATTATTTAATTATTTTACTTAGATACACTTTAGTGACTATAAAATCATGGGAACAAATCCAGTCACCACTTAGAGAATTCACTGTTACCCTGTTTCATAGCCATAAACAATCCCCTCCCCTCATTTGGTAGAAAGATTTATAAACATGTTCCTTTGATCATTTAAGACCTGGGCAAGCAGTCACAAATGATGGAAAAAACAGACATTTAGGAATCTCAGTAAAACTCACAGCAGATATCCTACTACTGATTAGTAAATAACATAT
Source organism: Ovis canadensis (assembly GCF_042477335.2). NCBI lineage: Eukaryota > Metazoa > Chordata > Mammalia > Artiodactyla > Bovidae > Ovis > Ovis canadensis. Next base: position 61,467,732 of record NC_091262.1, on the reverse strand, counting down.
TCTGAGTATCATAAAGACAGCATATTTGAAAAAGAGGAAATATGTCCTCCACAGACGTTCTGGTGAATGCACTTAGGCATTTCCCAGAATGAGGAAGCATCAAGAAATTACTTCTAAAATCACTAAAAATAATATCTAAACTGTAGGAAGACAAAGACACCAAACCATAATTTAGACTAAAAATTATACTTACCCTGGAACTTCTCCTATGCTGATTTAAAGTAATGATACTTTCCTTGCTTTCAGATGTAAATTTCTCAATTAAAATTCTGCTTGTTTGTGCACTCTGTGATAAAAGAAAGATAACAGTTGTAAACTATATAGTAGAATACTTTTAATTCAGAGCCTATGATTACTGTTGCTACATACTAAAATGTTATTACCAAAAGAGCAATACATAGGAAAGTATAATTCTAGAAAAAAAAAAAACATAGATCAAAGTCCAGCTGGAGCCTTAGTATTTGGCTAAAACCCACAATATGGCTTTGGCACTGGACCTTAGCCAAACTGATACTTCTACATTATTTCTGACATTCTTGGACTCAGGACAATCAATGATCCTGTGACCTCACAGAGTGGTGCTGAATCTCTTCAGTATGTTAACATCAGGATTATGAACAAAACATGCCATTTAGAGTTATTATCAATATGTGACTATTCACTGACAAATACAAGCAAACATTCTAAATATTAACTGGAATGAAAATTTCCTTAAATGCTTTATAGTTTGAATTGTATCCATCAGTTAGATTATATATATATTTATTGCTGCAATGTAAACTGCTACAATAGTTATTATTATTATTAAATGTCCTACTTATCTATCTTGTAACCAGTGATTCGGATATACAGAAACAACTTGAAAACCTAAGTTCCATAGGATTCATGGTGACGTAAATCATGCTGCTGTTTTGTTTGATGAACTTTTTATATCTCAACTAGCATTTTAATAATTTAAAATATTTATTCAGTAGAAAATGAACTTTTTAAAGTATCATGTAATTATTACTGAGAATGAAACAGATACGGAGAAGGCAATGGTTAATTTTAGTTACCATCAATATTGAATTTTTGTTCATCCTCTCTGTGGTATTTTTGGAATGTAGTTATAGCACAATGCAATGTAAGAGAATTACTGGACATTGCAGAAAGATACCTGGTCACTTTCATCATTATTCTTCAAAGATAAATTATGTGACGCACAAGGATTTTGGAATTATTTGGCCATATACTTACACAAAATATTCAAATATGGAGGAATAGCAGCTATTACATTTTAAAAGAATGCTTTTAACAATAACAAAGACAAAAACCTTAACACTTTTTTTTTATATCAAAACAGCAGAACTAACAATCAATGGCTGCTTTGTAAAAAGACAATGTGGTTCATATGTTGGAACCTATACCAGCATGCCTTGAGAGGACAATTACAGTAGTGCTTACATATATATGATATAAAAATTCTTCTCTATTACAGGAATATTGCTAAAATTAGTATGTGTGCAATAAAAGCTGGGATACAGATGGAAATGGAAACAGTTTTGCTACCTTAAAAGTCAATTATGACTTCTACTTCTAGTTATGGCAGGCTAGGTAATTCTAGGAGATCAAATCAGTCGATTCTATAGGAAATCATCCCTGAATATTCATTGGAAGGGCTAATGCTGAAGTTCCAATACTTTGGCTATCTGACATGAAAAGCCAACTCACTGGAAAGACTCTGATGCCGGGAAAGATTGAGGGCAGGAGGAGACGGGTGCAACAGAGGATGGTTGGATAGCATCACTCACTCAATGGACATGAGTTTTAGCAAACTCTGGGAGATAGTGAAGGACAGGGAAGCCTGACACTACAGTCCATGGAGTCACAAAGAGTTGAACACAACTTAGCGATTGAACAATGAACAACAACAAGCAATTCTTCTGAAAACAACTAGAAAGCATGTATTATGACAAAGATAATCTTCAAAGCATCAGAGCTAATAATATGATGAAGAGATACTGGGCAAAAAATATAGGAAAAATCCAAAAACCTGAAAAGGTAAACCCAGTATTCAAAGATGCTTTTGTTCACAAAATGTTTGCCAAAACAGTTGCAAATCTGAGCTGTATATGTGCAACTTTAAGGGGCAAGGGTGACAGACAGGCAAGCCGAGAGTCTCCCTGAAGTATGTATATATATACAATATACAGGTAGCCAAGGCTTTGGGCTCCAAAATCACTGCAGATGGTGACTGCAGCCATTAAATTAAAAGATGCTTACTCTTTGGAAGGAAAGTTATGACCAACCTAGATAGCATATTGAAAAGCAGAGATATTCCTTTGCCAACAAAGGTCCGTCTAGTCAAGGCTATGGTTTTTCCAGAGGTCATGTATGGATGTGAGAGTTGGACTGTGAAGAAAGCTGAGTGCTGAAGAATTGATGCTTTTGAACTGTGGTGTTGGAGAAGACTCTTGAGAGTCCCTTGGACTGCAAGGAGATCCAACCAGTCTCTCCTAAAGGAGATCAGTTCTGGGTGTTCATTGGAAGGACTGATGCTAAAGCTGAAACTCCAGTACTTTGGCCACCTCATGCAAAGAGTTGACTCATTGGAAAAGACTCTGATGCTGGCAGGGACTAGGAGCAGGAGGAGAAAGGGATGACAGAGGATGAGATGGCTGGATGGCATCACCGACTCAATGGACATGAGTTTGAGTGAACTCCGGGAGTTGGTGATGGACAGGGAGGCCTGGCGTGCTGCGATTCATGGGGTCACAAAGAGTCAGACATGACTGAGCGACTGAACTGAACTGAACTGAAGGCTACAAATATATTACAGGGTTATACCCTAAGATTAGGAATGAAGCCTAGGCTCTGTACACAGTTGTTCAAAGAAACTCAAGCCTCAACCTCAATTTTAGGTTGAACAGTACAGATATCAGGTTCTGACAAAAAATTTTCTCTAGAGGAAGAACCGCCATTCTAGGTCTCAAATATTTACTAAAAATAATGTTCTAAATACAATGATAAACATTTAAAGACAAGTATACAAAAATACAAAACACCAGAATGTAAAAGAGAAAACAGATAAATTCTAAAAAGAATATAAAACCAAATTTAAACACGCAGAGAACAAGTTAAACGGTATTATTAGACACAACTGAAGAATTTATGAACCTGAACTATATGACAGATCAGAAGAAACTGTATAGGATCCAGTATCAAGGGGGGAAAAAAGTAGTTAATACATGTTATTAAAGGCCCAGAAAATAAAGGACAGAACAGACAGAGGCAAAATGTGAAGAAACAGTAACTAAAAAATTTCCATAGCTGATGAAAGATATCAAACCACAGATTCAAAGATCCCAATCATTCCAAAATATAATAAATAAGAAGAAATCTGCAACTAGACATACCATACTGAAACTGCATGGAAGAAAAAAGAACAGCTTAAAAGTAAAAGGGAGGAGGCAGAGAATTTATTATCAAAGGGTTCTTTGATTTTTTATCAAAGAACCTTCAAAGGGTTCATATTTAAGAATCAATTCTCAATAGCAATAATGGATACCAGAAAACTTTAAGACATCCTTAGTGTGCTAAAAATAAGTATCTGCAATAATATTATCACAAAGTAAAATATCCCTCAAGCATGAAGTAATATAAAGGCATTTAAAACAAAGAAAAAACAGAATTTTTACTAACTTGTAGACCTCCTACTTCCCTTAAAGCAAATTCTAAAAGATATATTCTAGCAGAAGGCAAAATGATTCCAGACAGAAAGGTCTGAGTTGTTTGAAAAGTAGAAAGGAAAAAAGAGAGAGATAAATTCATGGGTAAAAATCTAAGGAATATTGCATAAAATGATAAGAACAACGTCTTATGAATTTTAAAAGATAAGGACCTAAAAATGTATCAAAGTAAGAGCACATTAAATCAAGAAAGGGTAAATGGAATAACGAGTTTTCAAATAATTGCAGTTTCCTGGAAGAGTATAAAGGTATTGATTAATATTAGATATTGATAAGTTAAACATGTATGTTCTAGGGAGACCACCATAGGAATAAGAAACAATATATATAACTTCCAAAACAGGGATGATAAAATACAATTTATCCAAATAGTTAAAATAAAAATAAAATCAGAATATGTTATACTCAGACCACTGAAATTTTTTTAAAAGGAATAACAAAAAAGGACAAATTTAAGAAAAGAAATAAAAAAGAGAGTATAAAACAAACAAAAGGCAATATCTAGCTTATGAATTTTCGAGCAAAGAAGGGGACTGCAACATTTTGGCAAATTTGCTATGTAACCAGTACTAAATTTGTCATTGTACAATTAAGTTTCACTTTGATCTCTGGGATACTGCTAACTGTTAAGACTTTGTAAATTCTTCATTTTATAATGGAAGTAATCTGTTTTTTAGAACGATTGCGTACATTGCTTAGTTTGTCCAATTTTTTTTTTTTAAAAAGGCAGCATCTATAAAAAACAAAAATCAAATGCCAGGATAAAACAAAAAACACCAATAACCATAATATATGTAAATAGGTAAAATTTGTTTTTAAAAAATGAGGCACACAGATCTTTGTATCTAAATGAATTTCCCATTCAAAGGAACCAACAGTCTTTGAACAAAGGTCTGATTCCAGTTCTAGTGAATGGAAAGTGTCCTGGGCTCTCTTTCTGTACCAGAAAGTCCTGTTGGATCTTTGTCCTTCTGGTCACTGGATCTGAACAATCACCAAGAGCAATTTATTTTTGAACTAGCTTTGTAATGTGTTACTCCATTTTCAACAGTTCTAACCATACTTCTTAAAATTGCTGAAATTTTTAGTTCTGTTTGGACAATTCTGCCTACTCTCAGTTCCCTATATTCATACTTTTATATACACAAAGACAGAAAAACATGTGTCCATGCTTTATAAACACACAGTTTAGATAACACTATACTAATATCACAGATTCTCTATTGTGTCAGTTCAGTTAGAAGCAGATGCTACCAATGGAGGATAAAGAGAGAAGGAGCAGTAGGTAGGGATTGCCTTCAGACCATGATTCAACAACTGTGGAAGGGGAAGAGAGATTTTTATTCTTAAATTGAAGTGTAGATTTACAATGTTGTGTTAGTTTCAAATGTATAGCACAGTGATTCAGATATTGTTGCTTAGTCGCTGTCATGTCTGACCCCATGGACTGTAGCCCACCAGGCTCCTCAGTTCATGGGATTTTCCAGGCAAGGATACTGGAGTGGGTTGCCATTTCTTTCTCCAAGGAATCTTCCCTAGTCAGGGATCGAACACATGTCTCCTGCACTGTCAGGCAGATTCTTTCTTTACCTTTGAGCCACCAGAGAAGCCCATAATCATACATCAAAAACCTTGCTAAAAAAAAATTAAATGGATGATTTTACACTAGTGTGAGTAGAGCAATTCGATGAGTAGAAAATAGAGCATCTGTACTTGAAAATAAATGAAAAAAGATCCCTGAAAGAAATACTAAATTAACTTCTAGAAAATTTATTCTAGGGGAAAAAGAAAATTCCCCAAATATCATTAGAAATGATAAAGAAAATAATCCAACTTTAGAAATGGAGATTAAAATTAAAGAGAGACTGTATACAAACTCTGCAATAAACTTATAAATTTCAACTGAATAGATGGCTTTTTGTAAGCATATATGTTACCAATTGACTTGAGAAAAAATATTAAGCATGAGTAACCCAAGAATTAGAAAACAAAAGGTTCTAATTGCCAAAAGTTATCTTCCCAAATAGCTCAAATGTTCCTAGACAGTGGATTCTTCCACACCTTCAAGATTATTCCTATGTTCTTTCAATTCCAGAATATTAAAAAAATGAAATGCTAACCAACTAACTTTTTAAAGCAAGAATAACCTTGGTAAGACTCCAACAAAAAACTACACTACATATACATTTCACTTAGTATATATTTTAAACAAACAATAAAATATTGCCTAACAGAATTCAATATAATATTTAAAAATAATACATCATAATCAAGTAATGCAAGGAATGTAAAGATGTTTCAACACCAACACTGATGCTGATGACCCCATTTCAAGCAAAGGCATATATGGACAGAATTTCTTCATGTCTGACTTATGCTATTACCCCGGTTGTTCTTTCCCTATGATTAAGTTTTTTGTCTTATTCTTTTCTCATATATGTGTTATCAGTAATCTATCTAGGATCCTATGCAAATAAAATAATTCTAAATACCATTAAAACTTTATGCACAATGATGTTCATCACAGAATTATTTTAAGAGGAAAATATAAGTAGGAAGAAGAAAAGGGGGAAAGGAGAAAAAAAGGAAGAGGAGGAGGAAGAAAAAGAACTTTCAACAATGAAAGAAAGTGGACCAAAAAGTGGACAGTAATTGTCTTGAGGGAGAAAAATAATAGACTATTTTGGTTTTCCTCTCTTGATTTTTCTACTTTGAGACTCCATGGACTGTAGCCCACCAGGCTCCTCTGTCCATAGAATTCTCCAGGCAGGAATACTGGAGTGGGTTGCCATTTGCTTCTCCAGGGGATCTTCCCAACCCAGGGGCTGAACCCGGGTATCCTGCATTGCAGGCAGATTCTTTACCATCTGAGCTCGCAGGGAAGCCCTTTAAAATAAACAGTGTGACATAAAATGTGAAACACCTTAAGGGAAGAAGAAAATGGATTAATAATTGTATTAGGTAGTTTTAAACTTTTTTAAACAATAACTAAAAATTCACTTTTAAAAGCAAATGAGCACATCATAAAGATCTTCTAAACAGCCCAAGATGCTTTATACCTGGTCAGTCAAATAATTCTTTCAGAATGAAAAGACTAGCTAAAGTAATATGGATAAGTCCAACCATTTTCTTAGAAATATACCTATAAGTGTACACATAGTTATAAGCTTATAAGTATATGTATATACATGTACACACATATAATATATATAATAATTATTTACTATATGCATACTTTCTATAGTGCCATCCAATCATTCAGTTATTGAAGTCTTTACTGACAATTTGCATAATAACTTCCAGTAAAATTTAATATAATTAATTATACAGTTTAATTAGTAAACAACAATACAGAAAACTCATTCTGCATTTTACCTCATATTCTGGATAGACGGTTTCCTTCATGACAGATACTGGAACAGAGAATTTGGGTGAAGTTAGATTCCAAAACAACTTTGTAACTCCTGGATAAGCAGACACCTTTGAAAATAACATAAAAGGCTATTAGAAACTAATAAATAGCCCCTAGGATAAACACTCAAGCTTCTATCAAAATTAGTTCTAGTTCCTGAGAAAATGAAGTGATTGGTTCCACAGCCTCTGAAAATCTGGGAAAGACAATTGATCATACTTATAAGATTAGCAAAAATAAAAAGTCAGCAGTTTCAAGTGATGCCAAGGATGTGGGAAGAGGAAAACTGGTCATTTCTAGTAAAACAGAAAATGTACATGCCACATGACCCAACAAGTTCACTTTGGGCTTCCCTAGTGGCTCAGAGGTTAAAGCGTCTGCCTGCAATGCGGGAGACCTGGGTTTGATCCCTGGATCGGGAAGTCTAGCTATATAGTCTAAGGAAATTCTTTCACATATGCATCAGGAGATATGTACAAGGATGTTGATACAGCATATGAAATAGCAAAATCATAGCCCAATCTAAATGTCAATTAATAAGTAGATGAATAAAATATAGTACATTCATTTAACTAAACACTGTAAAGACATTCCAGCGCAAACATTATCAACCATAGATGGATCTTAGTAGCATACTGTTTAACAGTAAAATAAGCATGATTTAGAAAGATACCTACAAAGTCACATCATTTATATAAATGTTCTTAGAACACAAAGAACTACAGGATTTATTGTTTAGGGTCACAAGTACACCTAATAAAGTGAAAAATCATGGAGTGGGGAAAAAAGAAACACAGTTGTAACAGTAACCATCCTTGGGTAAAAAGGAAGAGAAATGGAATTAAGAAATACAAGAGGACTTAATCTGTTCTTTAAATGTCTTTTTAAAAAAACTGAAACAAGTATGACAAAATGTTAATTACAAATACACATGTAGTCATGTGTTCATTAGTTTGGTTTCTGTATTTAACTTTTTCCAAATAAAAGCTGAAATTTTAAAAAAAATTATTTGGGAGGTCAAGAGGAATCCCAGAATGAAATGTGGAATATAACAAAACAATCTATTTTAAATATATGAAACAATCTCAATAAAAGGGGAAAGAAAAAATTGCTGACCTTAGTAACTTTGGAAATGAGTTAAGTATATGACACTAAAGGCAAAAGAAACTGTACGTAGTACTACACTTTAGTTGATAAGGTTATTTTCCACAAGAATATGGGTAGATGATTCTGATATTTCTATACTGGAATTGAATAACTAGGTAAACAGATGGAGTGTGGGGGCAACCAGGTTTGTCACTAACTATTGGGAGTTTAAAGATTAAGCAGGGGAGGAGGTTAGAATGATCCATGTGGTTGTGAACTAGAGGTGGAGACATAAGTATGAACTCATGAATAGCTTACATTAGACAAAGATGGTTACATATAGAAATATCACATTATATGCATTCATTAAATTTATTATGTATATTAAAATATGTGTATTTATAGGAAGGAGTTAGAATACAGACATGTATTTGTGTGAGCTGAGAAGGCCTAGAAGCAACAGAGACTTGGTGGCAATAAACACATCCAAAGGCCAGATCTTAGTTTCTAATTACCTTCTCCAATTAAGGGAACTGAGACTTCCTGTAGAAATGGCTGATTTTGTGGCCTAGCACAGGAAATAAGCAAGATGAGCCTGGAACATCAGTACTGCCAGTAATTAAATGTTAAAAAAAATTCCACAGTGATAGGGTCTGTCAAAGGGACATAGGAGACAACTGAAGGAGCTCTCAATGACCAAAGCTCAGTCTTAGCAAAATAATAATAAATAGTATTAGAGTATAACTCGGGCTTCCCAGGTGGCTCAGCAGTAAAGAATTTGCCTGCAACGGAGGAGACACTGGTTCAGTCCTTGAGTGGAGAAGATCCCCTGCAGAATGGCATGGTAACCCAACTCCACCATTCTTTCCTGGTGAATCCCGTGAACAGAGGAGTCTCGTGGGCTACAATCCATAGGGTTGCAAAGGGTCAGACATGACCGAAGTGACTGACCACAACTCAAAGTGTAAACATCTATGAGTCTTACTGATATAAGCAAGTGATTGAATAAATAAAGGGAAGAAGAGACATCCTGCCTGGGTGAATTCAAATTAGTTTTTATAGATAATCTGCCCTCAAGGAGATGAAGCATGGCTCTTTGTTTCTTAAGTGTGGGCTATATATAGCAACTTCTTTCCAGACTACAGTGTGGAAAGGGAGCAAAAAAGAAAAACTTCACAGTGAAATCTGGCAGACACTGCCTCAGCCGGACAATTAAGGTCAACATCAACAATGGTAAGTCACATTGGTAATATGTACCCTGGATATGATATGATGAAAATGGCACCTTACCTCAGTGGTCTTCCTCCCCAAATCACATCACACACAACCAAATCAAAAAGAACATCATGTGAGACTTTGCTAGTGGTCCAGTGGTGAAGAATCACCTTACAATGCAGGGGATGCTGGCTGAGGAACTATGATCCTAACATGCCACAGAGCAACTAAGTCTGTACGATATCACTAAGCCCAGAGGCAGCCAAATAAAAAATAGATATTTGGGGAATAGTCTACAAAATACCTGATAGTACTCCCCCAAACTGTCAAGGTCATCAAAACAAGGAAGTCCCAGAAACTATCACCGCTGAGAGAAGCCTAAGGAGACATGGCAACTACATGTAATGTGGTATCCACTTCTATCCTGGAACAGAAAAAGGACATTACCTTGATGCTGGGAGGGATGGGGGGCAGGAGGAGAAGGGGATGACAGAGGATGAGATGGCTGGATGGTATCACTGACTCAATGGACCAAGTCTGAGTGAGCTCCGGGAGTTGGTGATGGACAGGGAGGCCTGGCGTGCTGCGATTCATGGGGTTGCAAAAGGTCGGACATGACTGAGCGACTGAACTGAACTGACTGAAGGAAATCCAAATGAAGCATGGATCTTAATTAATCATAAAGTATAAATATTGGTTCATTGGTTTGAACAAATGTATCATACAGCTGTCAGATGTACTGGTAGTTTTCTAGGGCTACTGTAGCAAATTACCATTGGATGGCTTAAAACAACAGAAATTAATTATCTGAGTTCTGGAAACAAGAAGCCCAAAATCAAAATGTTGGGAGGGCTATGCTGCCTCTGAATGCTATAGAGAATTCTGCCTTGCCCCTTCCTAGCTTCTAGTGCCAGCCACCCCTGGCATTCCTTGGCTTGCAGCGGCATTGCTCCAATTTGCTTCTATCAGCTCATGGCATTCTTCCCTGTGTGTCTATATGTTCACAGGGTTTTCACCTCTTATAAGGACAGTCATACTGAATTTAGATACGTAGAGCTTACCCCAAATCCAAGATGATATCATTCCAAGATTCTTAATTACATCTGCAAAGACTCTATTTCCAAATAAGGTCACATTCACAGATATCGTGGGTTAGGATCTGGATATATCTTTTGGGTGTGGAGAGGGAAATGGCAACCCACTCCAGTATTCTTGCCTGGAGAATTCCATGGACAGAGAAGCCTGGTGGGCTATGGTCTATGGTGTCACAGAGTGTCAGACACAACTGAGCAACTGAACACGTTTCTTTTGGGGACCACTATTTACCCATCATTATTGTATTAATATAATAATAGGGGGAACAGAGTGGGAAATCTCCATACTGTCTTTGTAATTTTTCTGGAAGTCTAAAACTATTCTAAAAAATAGAGTCTACTATCAATAAAATAATAATAATAAACAATAAAAGAAAAAATTTTTAATAGTTGGAAGTGAAAAAATTAATCAGGCATTCATGACAAATTTGAAGAATTGTGAGTTTTTTAAATTATAGCTGTTTGAGTCCATGATATTCCTGGTAATTATGTTTGCCTTAACTTTTACTAACTCTGAGTAATACTTAATTGGACCAAACATTTTCCCCAGTGAGATTTGTAGCTTCCCTGGTAGCTCAGGTGATAAAGAATTTGCCTGCAATATAGGAGACCACAGTTCAATCCCTGGGTCAGGAAAATCCCCTGGAGAAGGGAATGGTTACCCATTCCAGTATTCTTGCCTGGAGAATTCCACGGACAGAGGAGACTGGCAAGCTAGTCCGTGGAGTCACAAAGACTCCGTGGTGGAGTCTGTGGAGTCACAAAGAATTGGACACAACTGAGCGACTAAACACACACACACACCCATGAAATCTTAACAGAATTCCCCGGTGGCTAAGCAGAAGACTCTGCCTGCAATGCAGAAGACCCGGATTCGATCCCTGGGTCCGGAAGATCCCCTGGAGGAGGACGTGGCAACCCACTCTAGTACTCTTGCCTAGAGAACCCCATGGACAGAGAAGCTTGCTAGGCTGCAGTCCACAGGGTTGCACAGAGTCAGACACGTCTGAAGCGACTAAGCAGCAGCAGCATGAAAACTTCACAGCCACCATCTCCTGGAGCATGGCTGTTTTACAGACTTTTAGAGTAATATCCAAAGACCCAAACACAGTAAATAAAGATTCACAATTATAAGCTGACACTGAGTCTTCACCACTTTTATTTCTCAACTAGATCACATTTCTTCTCTACCAACAGAGTATTTATTTAGAGAAAGGTAGATTTTTTTTTCAGATGCTATGTTCATTTGTCTACCATAGAAATTCAAAATTGTTTCCATCTCACTCATCCTCTGTTTTGGTGGACACACTGCATCCCTTTATGCTGTATAGACCTAGAGCCAGGAATTCCTTGGTAAAAGATGAAAAAATTCTTCCAAAATCAGTTGAAAATTCTTCTTCCAAAGATCACCTAGAAATTAAGATTTCAGATATTCAAATGATATATCACATACAATGTGGTAAACCTTTCCTTGTAGTAGATAGACTTTCAGCAGCTTGAGCATCTAGAATAAAAGTATTCCCCTAGAAGAAAGTAACATACAAGCCTCTAAATGGGAAGGAAGAAAAATCTATCACTAAACAGCACTATTTTGTTCTCAAGGAAAAGCACCCATGCACTCTCAGGAGAGATTTGTCAAATTAAACTAGCAAAGAAACACTCATCATGGTATACTGGTTTCCCCAACAATCTAAGAACTTTCTAAGAGAAAATCAGGAAAACAGAAGCAGCTAGATTGGTGGCTGTTAGAACTTGATTGCACAGCAAATTGAATTACTAACTATAATTTAGTAATTATAGAGCTGGGCTTCCCTGGTAGCTCAGACGGTAAATAATCTGCCTACAGTTTAGGAGGCCCAGGTTCAGTCCCTGGGTTGGGAAGATCTCCTGGAGACAGGAATGGCAACCCACTTCAATATGCTAGCCTGGAGAAGTCCATGGACAAAGGAGCCCAGTGGGCTACAGTCCATGGGGTCGCAAAGAGTCAGACACGACTTAGTGACTAACATACATACACACACACAACTATAAGGCAAGCTAGGTTAATTAGTTTAACAACACCTGCACAGCCCCTAAGGTTACTATATATATTACAACCCAATGTAATAACCACATTCATACTAAAGACCCAATGGTTTCATATTTCAAATGCAACAAACATTTTTAGCTGTACAAATGATCGCTTAATACACATTCTAACTAAGTTTAATTTTTTTAGCACTGGTCCAACAACCATAATTTTTATTAAATTTTTAAGCTAATTATAAATTCACATGCAGTTTTAAGAAATAATACAGAGACTATCTTTTACCCAGTTTACCTCAAACATAATATCTTGCAAAACTGTGGTACAGAATCACAAACAAAATATTGACATTGATATAGTTAAGGTATAGAACATTTTCATCACCATAAGTGATCCCATGTTGTCTTTTATAAACACATTCCACTCATTCCCACCCCCTCATCCTGAAACCCTGGAAAACCCGAATCTGTTCTGCATTTCTGTAGTTTTGTCATTTCCTGAACATTATATAAGAATATCATCCAGTGTGTAATGTTTTAGAATTGGTTTTTTCCAGCATAATTCTCTGAAGATTTATCCTTATAGTTTATGTATTTATTCTGCAACATGCTTAATAGTATTATAGTTGCATATTTACTTTGATTTTTTAACTGTCAAACTATTCCAGGGGTCTGAGAAGGGAGTTTTGTAGGCCTTTACTTTCCTTAACGTTATAGAGCTATTCAAATTATCTATTAATATTTCATACTGAGTGAATTGTGGTAGTTTGTGTTTTTTGAGGCACTGCTCTATTTTGTCTAAGTTGTCAAAATTATGTGTATAGAGTTGTTTATACTGTTCATGGGGTTCTTGAGGCAAGAATACTGGAATTGCTTATATAAATTGCTTATATTAACAACTGGAGTTGCTTATTGTACTGCCTTACTAGTCTTTTGATGTCTGTAGGGTCTGCAATGATATCTTTCATTTCTAATATTAGTAATTTGTGTCTTTTCTGTTTCATGTCAGCTTTGTAGAGATCCATTTGTTGTAAGAACTATTCTGTCTCAGTGATTTTTCTCTATTGTTTTCATGTTTCCAACTTCAGTGGTTTCTGCTCTTCCTTATTCTTTTCCACTGCTTGCTTTTGGTATATTTGCCTCTTATTTTTCTAGGTTCTTGAAGGGGGAGCTTAAACTATTGATTTGAGACTTCTCTTTTTTAATTGTAAGCATTTTGTGTTATAATTTTCCATGTCGGCATTATCTCTGTTAAACAAATTATGATGTTACATTTTCATTTTAATTCAGTTTAATTGGTTTTCAAAGTACTTTTTAAATCCCTTGAGATGCCCTCTTTAACCCATGAATTAATTATACCTGTACTTTGGCCACCTCACTCGAACAGTTGACTCATTGGAAAGGACTCTGATGCTGGGAGGGATTGGGGGCAGTAGGAGAAAGGGACGACCGAGGATGAGATGGCTGGATGGCATCACGGACTCGATGGACGTGAGTCTGAGTGAATTCTGGGAGATGGTGATGAACAGGGAGGCCTGGCGTGCTGCGATTCATGGGGTTGCAAACAGTCGGACACAACTGAGCGACTGAACTGAACTGAACTGAATTATACCTGTACTGTTTAGAATCCAACAGCTTGGAGATTTTTCTGTTATCTATGTTATTGACATCTAGTTTGATTTCATTACGGATTTATCTTGGTGTATCTTCTGCAGGAACTCAAAAAGAATAAGTATTCTGCTCTGATTTGGTGTAGTGGTCTGTACATTTCAATTAGATCCTGTTAGTTGATAGAGTCATTGATTTTCCTGTATCCCTGCTGATCTTCTAGTGTTCCACCAACTATTTAGAGAGGAGCATTGAAGTTTCCAATTGTAACTGTGAAATTGCCTATTTCTCCTTTCAGTTCACCAGCTTTTGCTTCACGTTTTATAATTCTGCTGTTTTGTGCACACGCTTTTTAAGACTACTATGTCTTCCTGGCAGGTTGACATTTTTGTCATAACGTAATCCCCTTCTCTGTCTCTAGCAACTGTCTTTGCTGAGAGGTCTACTTTATCTGATATTAACTTAGTCACTCCTACTTCTCTTTGATTAATGTTGGTATGACTTATCTGTTTTATTCTTTTACTTACAGCCTCTCTAAATCATTATATATGAAGCCAGTTACTTGCAGATAGTAAATAGTTGGGTCATTTGGGGGGGGGGGTCATTTCTTTTAATCCACTCTGCATTCCCTGTCATTTAATTGGTATATTTAGACCAATAATGTATTTAAGTTAGGGATTTCATCTGTCATTTCATTTTTTGTTTTCTGCTTGTTCTCTCTGGTTTCTCTAGTTTCTCTATTTTCTTTCCCCTGCTTTCCTTTTACATGGACATATTTTAGAATTCCACTTTTATTTATCTGTGGTGTTTATGAATATGCCTCTTAAAGATTTTTAGACTTGCTCTAGGTGTTACGTTATATAAACATAACTTATCAAAGACTTACCATAGACTTATCAAAGTCTACTGATGTCTGCACTCTACCAGTTCAAGGGTGTGTAAACCTACCTTCTTTTATGTCTCCTTTCTCTATTTATAATACAGTTGTCTTAAACATTTCCTCTGTATACATTTAATGGTATGGTAATTTTTGCTTCAACCGACAGACATAATTTAGAAAACTCAAAACGAGGAGGAAAATTCTTTATTGCATTTACTCACATTTTTGCTTTACTTGTTTTTGTTCCTTCTAGATAGTCCAAGATTTCACCTTTCATCATTTAAGAACATGCTCCAGACTTTCTTTCAGGGTAAGTCTGTTGGGTGACAAAGTCTCTTACTTTCCTGTCATCTGGAAATGTCTGGATTCCCCTTCATTCCTGAAGGGTATCTTCTCTGGATATATAGGACTCAGGGCACACCATTCTTTCCTTTCAGCATTTGAAAAATGTTCTGCCATTTATTTCTGGCCTCCATGGTTTCTGATGAGAAATCCATTATCACTCAACTGTTTTTCTCCTGTAGGTAACATATGGTTTCTCTCTTGCTGCTTTCAAGATTCTTTTCTTTGTCATTAGTTTTCAAAAGTTTGACTATTAAGTGACTTGGTGGACTTTTCCCGCTTGCTCAGCTTCCTGAATATGCGGGTTTAAGTCTCACTAAAATGGGGAAGTTTCCAGTCATTATTTCTTCCTAAACATTTTCAGTCACCCCTCTTCTTTTTCTTCTCCTTCCAGGACTGTGATAACACAATGTCAGATCTTTTACTTTAGTCCCACAATTAACAGACTCCTGAAGATCTGTTAATTTTTTTTTTCTTTAGTCTATTTCTCTTGGTTGCTCAGACTGGATAAATTCTACTATTATTTTATCTTCAACTTCACCTCCTATCTCCTCCATTCTACTTTTGAGCCCATCTGCCAAGCATTTTACTTTGATTATTATATTTTTTCAATTCTAAAATGTCTTTGGTTTCTTTACTAAGTATCTTCAATGATTTTTACTAAGATCTTCTATTTCCTTTCTAAATCTTCCTATTTTTAAAAAAAATTTTCCAAGTGTGTTCATAATTATCACTGAAGCATATTTAGGATGATGGCTTTAAAATCATTGTCAGACAATTCTAACATTTCTGTCATCTAAATGATAGCATCTATTGATTACCTTCTTATATTCAGTTTGAGACTTTCCTAGTTCTTGGGATGGATTAGTAATTTTTGATTGAAATTCAGATACTTTGCTATGAGATTCTGGATCTTATTTAAACCTTCTGTTCCAGCTGACAGTCTGCTGGGCCTCCTCTGATACCACCACAGTGGGGAGGGAGAGAAGTGGCTCATTACTACTAGGTGGGGATGCAAGTCCAGGATCCCTGTGTGGCGTCAACTGACACCATAGAAGGGAAACCTCATGACCACTCTACCAAAACGAAAGTCCCAGCCCCACACGGCCTTCTTCAACACCACCCTGTCGGAGGTGTGACAGTGCCTTCTCGTACTCTGTGGCACAGTGGCAAAGAATCTGTCTGCCAATGCAGGAGATGCAAGAGATGCTGGTTCAGTCTTTGGGTTGGGACGATCTCCTAGAGAAGGGAATGGCAACCCACTCCAGTATTCTTGCCTGGAGAATCCCAAGGACAGAGGAGACTGGCAGGCTACAGTCCCTGGAGTCCCAAAGAGTCAGACACAACTAACTGAGCACACACATTATATACTTTGGCAAGAGCAAGTCTAGTTTTCCTACAAGGCCTTTGCTGGTAGAAGTGAGGCAAGGACCAGGGCCACCATTTTTTCTGTGATGTTTGGCTAGGGTTAGTTCAGTTCAGTCACTCAGTCGTGTCTGACTCTTTGCAACCCCATGAATCACAGCACGCCGGGCCTCCCTGTCCATCACCAACTCCCGGAGTTCACTCAGACTCATGTCTATTGAATCAGTGATGCCATCCAGCCATCTCATCCTCTGTCGTCCCCTTCTCCTCCTGCCCCCAATCCCTCCCAGCATCAGAGTCTTTTCCAATGAGTCAACTCTTCACATGAGGTGGCCAAAGTACCAGAGTTTCAGCTTTACCATCATTCCTTCCAAAGAAATCCCAGGGTTGATCTCCTTCAGAATGGACTGGTTGGATCTCCTTGCAGTCCGAGGGACTCTCAAGAGTCTTCTCCAACACCACAGTTCAAAAGCATCAATTCTTCGGCGCTCAGCTTTCTTCACAGTCTGACTCTCACATCCATACATGACCACAGGAAAAACCATAGCCTTGACAAGATGGACCTTAGTCGGCAAAGTAATGTCTCTGCTTTTGAATATGCTATCTAGGTTGGTCATAACTTTTCTTCCAAGGAGTAAGCGTCTTTTAATTTCATGGCTGCAATCACCATCTGTAGGGATTTTGGAGCCCAGAAAAATAAAGTCTGACATTGTTTCCACTGTTTCCCCATCTATTTCCCATGAAGTGATGGGACCGGATGCCATGGGTAGCTGTTGTTTAAAAATTTTGGCTAGGGTAGCTGTTGTTTAAAAGTTTTGTCATGCTAGGCTGCCCCTTTCCTGGTTCTTTGGCTAAAAAGAATAGGCTTTGTTTGGACTTCTTTGTGTCTTTACCTAATTTTCTTTCCAGGTTACCAGGTTTTTTTAACTTGAAATTATAAAAAGGATTTATCAAAGGATATACGAGGCGAAAAAGGAAACTCAAGAAACTAGCTTGCCACAGTGTCGTTTCTTGGATCCCAAAGTTCCTAGTTAGAGTCTCAGTCTCTCCGCCTTTCAGATCTATCCTGTTTGTAACACCGAGTTTTTACTTGCACTTCGCAGGAAGAATAGGAAAAAGAACTTCCACTGCATCATTCACAGAAGTGGAAGTCTCACAGCTAAGCTTCAAGAAACTACCTCTTGTGTGTGTGTTAAGTCGCTTCAGTCATGTACGACTCTTTGCGACCCCATGGACTGTAGTCTACCAGGCTCCTCCGTCCTTCGGGTTCCCCAGGCAAGAATACTGGAATGGGCTGCCATTTCCTCCTCCAGAGGATCTTCCCAACCTAGAGCTCAAACCCACGTCTCTTATGTCTCCTGCATTGGCAGGCAGGTTCTTTACCAACTGTGCCACCTAGGAAGCACGTTATCAAACAAGAATATCCATAATTACATTTAAAGGCTATTAAAATAATCTCTCCTTTTTCAACTACATATCTACATGAAGCCAGAATTTTTCTCATATAGTTCAGTCAAAACAACTTATCACAAAATTGAATGCAGAAGCAAGCATAAGAATCCAGCTGTTATCTATTAAGCCAAGCATTAGAGATTTGCAAAAAATACAACTCCAGTTTTACACTACTTCTTTGTTTTAAAAAATATAACTATTTTTCATATAGCATGTTAACATATATTATTTTAGTACTGTTATTTTGCATTTAGAAAATAAACACTTAGGCATTTTCCCAGTTTTAACTTCCAACATTGAAAATGTCAATAGAGACAAGCCACATAAATAATTATTAAAGTCCTCAATAATTTTTAAGAACATAAAAAAGGGTCCTGAAACCAAAAAGTTTGAGAGTCTATGAGATAGAGAAAACTAATATTAAAGGAAGCTCTTACTTCCTCTCCAAAGAGTTGTAACTGTGGTTTGTGAGCACTCTGGCCAGTTCCTGGTATCAGTTCAGGCAGTATCCCTGGTCTTGATGGAACGACAGCAGCATATTCTTGACTGACATCCATAACAGGAGCTCCGTGCAGTATTCTACAGTGTGAAAAAAAAAATTTTTAAGTCATTGAGAAAGCAACGGGTATTTACTCTCATTTTATATCTCTATGAAATAAACACATTGACATTTGATATCTACACTAAATGAGACTTCACTGGTGGCTCAGCTGGTAAAGAATCAACCTGCCAATGCAGAAGACACAAGAGATGCAGGTTCAATTCCTGGGTCAGGAAGCTCCCCTGGAGAAGGGAATGGCTACTCACTCCAGAATTTTTGCCTGGAGAAATCCATGGACAGAGGAGCCTGGCAGGCTACAGTCCACGGGGTCACAGTCAGTCGGACACAACTGAGAGCACATGCATGCATGCATTTTGCTAAATAGATATTATGCAGAAGTCAGATAACTCAAAATGGGGAATAACTCAAAAAATAATTTATGTTTGCTTCTGAATGTACTTTAGTAGTAACCTTTTGGTGGCTTTGTTTTATAATATAATAGTAATAAATTCACTCTACGCAAGTCTCATTACAACAGAGGTAAAAAGTTCTCTACCTTCCAATTCCTAACCTGCTCCCCACTCCAAGCTCATGGGAAATGGTTTCATTTCTTAGCCCAAGGCAAAGCATCACCCTAAGCAGAACTGCCTGCTCACATTAAGGTTTTTCTTTCTTGATTCATATCTTGCCAGGATGAACAAAAAACCGTTATGGCATTAGGTCTTTACTTCTGGGCTACCAACAATATACAGGGCTTCCTTAGTGGCTCAGAATATCTTCCCTGTAGCTCAAAAGGTAAAGAATCTGCCTGCCAATGCAGGAAATGTGGGCTTGATCCTTGGGTTGGGAAGATCCCCTGGAGAAATAAATGGCAATCCACTCCAGTAATCTTGCCTGGAGAATCCTATGGACAGAGGAGGCTGGTAGACTACAGTCCATGGGGTAGCAAAAGTCTCAGGCACAACTTAGCAACTTAACAACAACTAACTATATATACATAAGAAGAATATACATAGGAGGTTTAAAACTTATCAACAAAAGTCTGAATTAAACCAAGAGATGAGGTAAATCAAAATCTGAAGGCAAAATGTGTCATTAATGACTGACTTACAGATGGCTTGAAATAACATTAATTTTTGTATTATCAGTTCAGTTGCTCAGTCGTGTCCGACTCTCTGCAACCCCATGAATCGCAGCACGCCAGGCCTCTCTGTCCATCACCATCTCCCAGAGTTCACTCAGACTCACGTCCACCGAGTCAGTGATGCCATCCAGCCATCTCAACCTCGGTCTTCCCCTTCTCCTCCTGCCCCCAATCCCTCCCAGCATCAAAGTCTTTTCCAATGAGTCAACTCTTTGCATGAGGTGGCCAAAGTACTGGAGTTTCAGCTTTAGCATCATTCCTTCCAAAGAAATCCCAGGGCTGATCTCCTTCAGAATGGACTGGTTGGATCTCCTTGCAGTCCAAGGGACTCTCAAGAGTCTTCTCCAACACCACAGTTCAAAAGCATCAATTCTTCAGCACTCAGCTTTCTTCACAGTCCAACTCTCACATCCATACATGACCACAGGAAAAACCATAGCCTTGACTAGATGGACCTTAGTTGGCAAAGTAATGTCTCTGCTTTTGAATATGCTATCTAGGTTGGTCATAACTTTTCTTCCAAGGAGTAAGCGTCTTTTAATTTCATAACACTATACAAAATATATAAAATGAGTATAAAGTGGAACTACACTGACTATTGCCATATTTCAATTTCACTTAAAAGTAGAGCCAATGTTCCCTCGAATGCTTGGTATACCATTACCTGAACAGACAATCACTTTAGAGCCACCAAATATGAAAACCAAGCACACCCATACCAGACTGACTGCACTTAACAATATGCTGAAATCCTCAGATTCTATCATATCAAACCAGCTCTTAAAAATCAGGCCCACCCAAAGCTAGGCTGGAGAAGACAGGCCTTTGCCAAATTAGGTTCATGGGGGAAAAAAAGCCTCCTATCTCACCCAGTTAAATACCTGAATTCAAAGAGAAGGTAAAGCTCAACTCCCAGCACAGTGGCTTATAACACACTGTCATTCAATATTCAATCCAATATGCTTTCCCAAACTGCTGAGGATGGAGAGGTGATGACTCTCCTGCAGCCTGTGTCTGAGATGTGTCTTAGGATCTACTAACCAGATGCACTCACATACAGTCTAGAAGAAGGCTGGCAAGCAGTCGTGGCAACACTGAGTTCTTCTGTAGCAGCCTTCCAGTTACATCTTTAGTGGGTAGGCTTTTTTGCCAGTGAATGTTTCAAACAGACATGGCGTATCTCCAGAATCAAAAGCTGTGGCAGGAGAGGCCACACAATCTCTGAGTCTCAGCTAAAGTGGTATGTTGCCAAGGTTGGCCTCCAGCTTTCCCACCTTCCTGACTCTACCAGAAGGAGCAGCAGGCATGGAAGCCAGTTAAACGTGCTATATGAGTCATCTCTGGAAAGTCCAGACTGCCTAGAGCCCATTCTTCCAATCTTTCCATTGATTTTACAAGCATCATATTCCCATTAGCAGATTCCTTTATGCTTAAAACAGCTAAAATTGTTTCTGTTTTCTGCAACTGGCTCCTCACTGATATATCCAGCAAAAACAAAAGAGCGGGATATTGCATTGTCTAGAATAATGAGCCAAGAGAGTACATACATGACAAGCAGGGAGGAGAGGGGTGACTTAAGAAGCTACCTTGAGGCACTGCTACATTTTTATCCAGTCCTAAGCCAAAGCTTTTGACTGTCTGGACCACAACAACTCTGGAAAATTATTAAAGAGATGGGAATACCAGACCACCTGACCTGCCTCTTAAGAAATCTGTATGCTGTTAGAATTGGACATGGAACAACAGATTGGTTCCAAATTGGGAAACAAGTATGTCAAGGCTGTATATTGTCACCCTGCTTATTTAACTTATATGCAGAGTACATCATGAGAAACACTGGGCTGGAGGAAGCACAAGCTGGAATCAAGATTGCCGGGAGAAATATCAATAACCTCAGATATGCAGATGATACCACCCTTATGGCAGAAAGCAAAGAAGAATTAAAGAGCCTCTTGATGAAAGTGAAAGAGGAGAGGGAAAAAGTTGGCTTATAGCTCAACATTCAGAAAATGAAGATCATGGCATCCGGTCCCATCACTTCATGGCAAATAGATGGGGAAACAGCAGAAACAGTAACAGCCTTTATTTTGGGGGGCTCCAGAATCACTGCAGATGGTAACTGCAGCCATGAAATTAAAAGATGCTTGCTCTTTGGAAGAAAAGTTATGACCAACCAAGACAGCATATTAAAAAGCAGAGATACTAGTTTGCCAACAAAGGTCCAACTAGTCAAAGCTATGGTTTTTTGGTAGTCATGTAAGGATGTGAGAGTTGGAGTATAAAGAAAGCTGAGCGCCGAAGAATTGATGCTTTTGAACTGTGGTGTTGGAGAAGACTCTTGAGAGTCCCTTGGACAGCAAGGAGGTCCAACCAGTCCATCCTAAAGGAAATCAGTCCTGAATATTCACTGGAAGGACAGATGCTAAAGCTGAAACTCCAATACTTTAGCCACTTCATGTGAAGAACTGACTCATTTGAAAAGACCCTGATACTGAGAAAGATTGAAGGCAGGAGAAGGGGATGACAGAGGATGAGATGCT
Source organism: Ovis canadensis (assembly GCF_042477335.2). Lineage (NCBI taxonomy): Eukaryota > Metazoa > Chordata > Mammalia > Artiodactyla > Bovidae > Ovis > Ovis canadensis. The sequence continues at coordinate 61,445,300 of NC_091262.1, read as the reverse complement.
TGGATGGCATCACTGACTCAATGGATGAGTTTGAGTATACTCCGGGAGTTGGCCATGGACAGGGAGGCCTGGCGTGCTGCAGTCCATGAGGTCACAAAGAGTCGGACACAACTGAGCAATTGAACTGAACTGAACTGAAGCCAAAACCAAAGTGGTCAGGATCATTTACCTATTACTGTCTTTTCATATCCCATATGTGCATTAAAAAAAAAAAACAACACAGAAATTCTGGTTGGTTGGAAGGAAAGTGAGAGAGGTCATTGGACATTGTAAAGTGCATAGCTAGTTCTGGTATATATGAACTGGAGATCTTAGTGGAAAGGCTACCCAAGGTTAGCAACTATTCCTGCCTGACAAAAATAAATCATTTGCTTTGAAATTTTTGTCCGAATTTTCCCTGCTTCCTTCTTAATTTCCAGAGAAAAGAACCAGTCCTTTTGAGAGATCCTCCCTTTGGAGATCACCACTATCTCAGTGGTTCAGACTGAAAATCTCTTCTTCTCCAACCTCTCCCTCATCCCAGCAGTAATCACTAGTCCTGACTCTTCTCCCTCCAGTGTCTCTCCACCCTGTTGCATTCTTCTCTCAACTGAGTCCTGTGATAACATTTTTGCTGTCCCTCACTTCCAAACTTTCCCTCCTCTAATCCATGCTACAGACTGGTACCAAAGTTATTGTCAGTTACCCTCTTCCAAATACTTTAGTGACTGCACACACACACAAGCTCCTGGCCTCGCCATTGGGGTCCTCCACACCTGGGCATCACCTACTTTACCAATTCTACTTCCCTCCCCAACACCCAGCCCAATCTTTCACTGCACAAAAGATGCTCTAGATTACTCCAGCTGTTGCAAGAGAGACAGGGAAACTGAACTACAAATACCTACAATACAAGGTGACTATGAAAACACTGAAAAGACGACTCAGGTCTCAACCATTCCATGGGGCCTTTACAAATGTCCCTCTGCCCAGCAAAAATTCATCTTTGCCTCCCTAGTTTCCCGGTACATTTGATCTGCAATTTCATTACAGAATATGCTGCATTTTGTTCTTTGTGTTTTTCACAGCAGATTACAGGCTAGTTGGGGTGGGGGAAGACTGATTCTTATTCATTTCCTGTCTCCCATGAGTACAGTAGATACTGAATACATATTGTTTAACACTGTGCTTGAAAAATCCCACAGCCAAAGCCAGTCCAGACCGTGTCCTGAGAAACTGAGAATAATGGGTTGGCATGATGTACTACACTGATTCTCAAGGTGTATTCCCTAACCAGCATCATTAGCACCACATAGGAACTTGTTAGAAATTAAAATTCTTGAGTCCCATTAAAAGGTCTGGGGAGAACCCCAGCCTTCTGTGTTTTAAACAGCCCTACAGTTAATTCTGATGCACAATGAAGTCTGAGAGGCACTGATGCACTGCCCAGACGGTAAAGCGTCTGTCTGTAATGCAGGAGATCCGGGTTCGATCCCTGGGTTGGGAAGATCCCCTGGAGAAGGAAATGGCAGCCCACTCCAGTATTCTTGCCTGGAAAATCCCATGGACTGTGGAGCCTGGTAGGTTACCGTCCATGGGGTCGCAAAGAGTCGGACACGACTGAGTGACTTCACTTCACAGTTAATTCTGATGCACAGTGAAGTCTGAGAAGCACTGATGCACTGCAGCCTTTCCCAGCAGTCTGATGGTAAGAATATTCTGGGATGCTGGTCAGATCTATAGCTCCCCAGATACTTCCTCTGGAGATTCTAGTTCAGTTGGTTTGGAATAGAGGCCAAGATCACTTAAACACTCCAGGTGGTCTTTATCCTCAGGAAAAAGCCTAAAAAGCACAGTGAGAAGAGCTAGCCTTTGGAACGAAGTTAAAAACCAGCATTTTAGCTTTAGTTTGGCCACTTGATGTGCTGTGTTGGGTAAGTCATTTTTCCTTCTTAAGGCTCCATTTCCTCATCTGTGAAGAGCAACAGTGATGGGATCTTTCAGCATCTAATGCTTAAAAATAATATATGTAACAAATTTGCACAAAGTTCAGAAAAATACATTAAGTAGTTGATATTACAATCATTTTTGTTATTATGACTGAGAGGACTGAATGAAGCAAACAAGCCTATCTCAGAGCGAGTTAAACAGTCAACATTGATCTCCCAAGGGCCAGAGATATAAAATAGGGTTCTTATTACAAGTTAGAAGAAGTTTGGAGAACATTTGCTCTAGGCTGTGAGCACTCTTAAAAATCTTCACCCACATCTTTTATGACTTACATAAAAGTGACTGCGGGCTCCATCCTGTGATGCATGGAGGGTTCTCCCTCCAGCAACCCTCTTACCCTCCCTGGTGTGACTCTATAACAACGGAGAACTTACACATCGCATCCTCCCTACCCCTTCCTTAGAAAATTCATTGTGCTCCTTGGGGTACTAAGCCTGGGGAGCATTCACAGGATAAAGCTCACAGCCATTTTTATGCAACTCAGAGAAGATGTGTTCAGAGATAGTTTGAGCATTCACGCAAAAAGTTTTGTCAAAGTAATACTTACATGCAATATCTATCCCAAACACCATTTCTTTAAGGGGCTCATAGCAAGCCATTAAGTTGATCGCACAATCCACTTATTGGGTCACAATCGACAACTTAGAAAACAGTAACTTAAAAGAATGTTGTTTCAAAAGCAAACTTCTCGGTCTAGAAAAGACTTTAAGAGCTCACCTTCTTGAAGATACTAATCTACAAATAATTTTGCTTAGTAAAGTCTTTAAAATCAATAGCAGAGATAATGAATATTTTCAATACTTTAAAAAATTCAGGAAACACAGTCTTCAATAAGATAATAAATCTAAAGAAAAATAAGCCAAAGAAGAATAAGAGTATAACTATGCAGAATCTTTTATACAAATATAATTAGGGAGGGGGGAATTTTATTTTAATCATTGTAACTTCATTGCTACATGCAAACAGTGACATCTGGTGGAATGACATTGCTTTGCTTTCAGACATTTTTGTGTGAAAGTCGCTCAGTTGTGTCGACTCTGTGACCCCACAGAGTGTGACCCCATGGACTATAGAGTCCATAGAATTCTCCAGGCCAGAATACTGGAGTGGGTAGCCATTTCTTTCTCCAGGGGATCTTCCCAGCCCAGGGATCGAACCCCGGTCTCCCGCATTGCAGGCGGATTTTTTACCAGCTGAGCCACCAAGGAAGCCCAAGAACACTGGAGTGGGTAGCCTACCCCTTCTCCAGCGGATCTTCCCAACTCAGGAATTGAACCGAGGTCTCCTGCATTGCAGGCAGATTCTTTACCAGCTGAGCTACTAGATGTTGGCAGATATGAAATCAGGCAAATTTCCAAATAAATTTTTTGGTGTTTCCATATAAAAACAAAAATATACTAATCTTATCAAATATTTATAATGTGTACTAACATAAATTTGTCATCCCAATTTATTTTTTAAAGTATGCTTAAGGCTTACTTAGGTATGGGGGCTACTTGTTGAAAATGAATTAACAAAAATCTAAATGAGGTTACTGTTGATGCTAGTCCTAACTGCCACCTACTGTGATTGGGGTGCAAAATTCTGCCTCTGTTTCCCCATCTATAACATGAGATGGTTAGGCAAGGGCAAGGCCAAGGTCTCTTACAGCTCTTATATTTGTGCTTCTGTCACACACATCACCAGCAAGACCACAAATGGGGCTTAGGTCTTATATTCTTTGGTATAATACCTTGGGTCATTGTCTGGATTATGTAGCAAGGAACAAGGCCAAGTAAGTTGTGGCGGGTAGGCCAGGTCAGGATTGACCTGATCACCGAGGAATGAATGGCAGACAATGCAAGACATGGGGATGGTGTGGAAAGTCAGTCCCAGATACCCACACTGGAAGGACATGTGGAGCAGAAGACAAAACAGACGATCCCAAATGCAGAGCTGCAGACCACAGCACTGCAGGTGACACTGGAAAGGTCTAAATGGGATGTGGGCACATTCTAGTGTGGGGACAGGAGCAACCGGTGACACGGGGTACAAATACAGGCAGTATTCCATGAGAGCTTTCAACAACTGAGCAATTAGTATCAGAAAAGTCCCCTCAGGGAGCAAGGCCCCAGCTTTGGCCCAGGACTCAGAAACAGAACTTCAGTTCCTAAGAAGGAACAAACAATACAAGATAAAATCCCCACCCGAATAAGTGTAAACCCTACTTTCGAAATTGGGTCATAACAGACCAAATACAAAGCATCAAGGGTGAGTAAAATATGACCCTTCCTAGTTTATATCAGGGTTGGTTCTGAAAACAAGATAAGAATCAGTATTTGGAATTGAAACATAGAAAAAAATAAGAGGAATTTTTATAAGGTCACAAAACAGTGAACTTATATATACACATATATGTGTGTGTGTGTGTATGAATATATATATAAATAATTCCCTGGTGGTCCAGTGGTTAAGACTCTGTACTCCCAATGCAGGGAGCACGGGTTCGATCCTGGGCCAGGGGAACTAAGCAGAAACTAACGCAACATTGTAAGTCAACAATGAAAATTAATTTTAAAAAACAGTGTGATATATTGGAAACCACATTTAGGATCAGAGCGACTTGGGTCTGAGTCCCAGCTTTCACCAGCTCTATAAATATGAACTGGTCAATCTCTGAACCTCCTTTTCTCCATTTGGGAAACAATGATTTCATCTATTGCATAGAGTGGTTGTTAAAAATAAATTATGCAATAAATGTACCTCAATAGACTTTCTACTAGATAATATTCTGTTTTCCATTTCAGATATTGCTACCCTACTCAAGATGGGGGGCTAGATAAAATCTTCCTGATGGAAGTACATTTTATATAGTTGATTTGTAAGCTGTAAGTAGTAAAGATAATAAGTCAAAATAATTACTCATATGTCTGCCCTCCAGTTTTAAAATTAAAATCCTCAAAGGATTATAAATGTCAAGATAACATCTTTAATGTCTTTTCTGTAAAATGTATGTATAAGTAATATATGCACATGCACAGAAAAAAAAGCCAAGAATAATCTTTCCACATAGAAAACTCAGTAGGAAAAGGTCGGCTTCTAGTACAATAGTTTTAACAATCACAGATGAAAACCACAGATGCAAAATCTTTCAATCCTGTCCTCTCCCACCTCCAACACCTTTCAAGAATACTACCAAGTGTATCTGATATGACAATAAATGAATATGAGATGATCCAGCCTACTATAAGAAAATTAATTTCTGATTGGCTTAACTAACATTCAATACTATGAAATCTACAAGGGAAACAACTTAGAAAAAATTAAAAATTAAAGGACAAATATATTCCCTTGTAGCTCAGCTGGTAAAGGATCCGCCTACAATGAAGGAGACCTGGGTTCGATCTCTGGGTTGGGAAGATCCCCTGGAGAAGGGAAAGGCTACCCACTCCAGTATTCTGGCCTGGAGAATTCCATGGACTGTATAGTCCATGGGGTCCCAAAGAGTTGGACACAACTGAGCGACTTTCACTTTCATATATCATATAAATAAAGCAAAAATAAGACAAAGTATAATTTCACTTTTTATCAATTTGGTGTAAAATATAAAAGGAAAATAGAAGGATCACAGTTAACAGTTTCCTGAATTTTCCTCCATGCTAAAAATCTGTTTGTGCATAATCACATATCTGTTTATATATTGGGTTCTAACTCCTCTCAGTACACAGAGCTCTAACTTATTCTTTGCCACAATTCTAATACAACCCATCACTGGATGCACTATAAAAAGTCTTCCATTGTTGGACACAAGTTTTTTCCAGCTTTTAGTTATTATAAGGACAATTATAGTCTTTAATCATTTATTTTAATTAATAATAGTTATCAGCATATAGATCATATGTAAAGCTATGATCCTGAATAAGATCACTTTGAGAGTACAGGCAGAAGAGAAAATTGATAAGCTTTGGGCACTCCAATGCTTTGAAGTCAAGAGATGAGGAGATACCAGCAAGGGAGACTAAGAAGACATAGCAAAGGAGGCAGGAATCAAGAGAGACTGCAGTCCTGAAGGCCAAGGGATAAAGGTGTTGTAAGGAAGAGCAGGTGATCAACTGTGCTAGGTGCTACTGAGAAGTCATGATGAGGACTGTGCTACCTTAAAGCAAATCTGATCATGTCATTCTTCCTCAAATAATCCTATCAGTGGCTTCTCAACACACTGTGAATAACAATCTCTCCCCCAGGTCCCCACACACATGCTCTCACATACACACAGAGAACATCTACAAGTCCTGCATAATCTTGACCCTCGTGTCCTCTCCAGAATCAATGGTATCACTTCTCTACTGATGGACATCTTCCTAATTCTCAAATGGGTTACAACTGTCCACAGCACAGACTCTCAAACTTCAGCTTGCAGACATATCATCTGTATTTTTAACAAGCTTCCAGGTGATGGTGATGCTGCTAGTCTGTGAACTATACTTTGGAGTAGCAAGAAACTAAAAATATTCTTTCCCCTCTTCCTGGCTATCTTCTGTTCATTCCTAGATTTCAATTTAAGTATCATTTGCTCAATCTTCCACAGATAATTGAAAACATGCTTCTATATACTGCCCATCTGCATATTAACTGTCAAACTCACAATAATTAATTCACTACCTTTCTTCTCTGCTGATCTCCAAATTCCCTGTGGCCAGAGATTGTTTCTTGTGTTCACAGATTCTTAACTCTGTCAGTCACTCAAGTTGTGTCCAACTGTTTGTAACCCCATAGGTTGTAGCCTTCCAGGCTCCTCTGACCATGGAATTCTCCAGGAATGAATACTGGAGTAGGTAGCCATTCCCTTTTCCAGGGGATCTTCCAGACCCAGGGATCAAACCTGGGTCTCTTGCACTGCAGGCAGGTTCTTTACCATTTGAACCACCAGGAAAGCTCCTCACAGATGCTTGTTGCTGCTGCTGCTAAGTCACTTTAGTCGTGTCCAACTCTGTGCAACCCCATAGACGGCAGCCCACCAGGCTCCCCCATCCCTGGGATTCTCCAGGCAAGAACACTGGAGTGGGTTGCCATTTCCTTCTCCAGTGCATGAAAGTGAAAAGTGAAGTTGCTCAGTCGTGTCCGACCCTCAGCGACCCCATGGACTGCAGCCTACCAGGCTCCTCCGTCCATGGGATTTTCCAGGCAAGAGTACTGGAGTGGGTTGCCATTTCCTTCTCCAATGCATGAAAGTAAAAAGTGACAGTGAAGACCCTCAGTCGTGTCTGACTCTTCGTGACCCCATGGACTGCAGCCCACCAGGCTTCTCCATCCATGGGATTTTCCAGGCAAGAGCACTGGAGTGGGGCGCCACTGCCTTCTCCACTCACAGATGCTTACTTAGTGCCTAACTCAAAGCCTGCCACACACTAAGTTTAAAAAATTTTTTAAACTGATCAATTTAAATGACTATTCAGACCTGTATTTCATGACATAGAAAGATAATTATGGCATAATAAGCTTTAAAAATCAGGTTACAAAACATTATTTACATAGCATTACCCAAGTTTTGTTCCATATGATTTATTTGCTAACAACAAAGTCCAGAATCATATACTTAAGAAAAGTATTATCTCTGGATGGCAAGATCTTGAGTAATTGTTGTCCTTTTTTGTATTTTATTGCATATTTGTATTTTTATTATTTTATAGCAAAATAACAAATGAAATTAAACTTTGATTTCTACCATTTAACCTCTGCTTTTCCAATTTTTGTTGTGGTAGTCATGACTGCTATTTTAATGCACAGAACTAACCATCTACACACGTTTTTCTAAAATACGACTAGAAATTTCCCTTGTAATTTGAAGTTCAGTTGAGGGCTAAATTTGGTATCTCTAATCTAAGCACGTCTTACCACCAGAAGCTGGCTATGAGGGATACCTGACTTGAGAGGGTCAGTCAATGTTTACTGACAGCATTTTGGCCACCCATTCTCTCTTTCTTGATGGTGGGTCAACAAAATATACATGCAATTTTACACAGAAAACTCACTAAAATAGAATGTAAGTCTACAAACAAACTTGATGACACATTGCAATTTAAGGTATGAAAAGTTGGCATTTCAAATTAGTGAGAAAAAGAGGATTTATTGAAAAAATAAACTTATTGTGCAATTAATTAGTCATTTGGGAAGGAAACAATAATGCTTAATCTTATCAAATTAATTAAAGATGGATCAAAGATTAAATTTTTTTTAAAGAAAGCAATAAAATTACTTGATGAAAATATGAAAAATATATTTAAATTTAAGTGTAGCAAAGCCCTTTCTAAGAATGACACCAAGACTAGAAACAAATAAAGGAAACTATTGCCAGTTTTCACTACTTCTGTATTAGTGTAAAACTTTTGTATGGTATAAAGCAGCATAAACAAAACTGAAAGCAAACAACAAAAATGTTTAAGGTCTTCATTAATATGACAAATAATTAAAATCTTTAATATAAAAAGATCATTCATAAATCAATAAGAAAAAGATGAATGATAACAGAAGATAAATTGGTAATTCTCAAAAGGATAAAAACAAATAACCAAGAGACATCTAAAAATATGCTCAATCTTATTAGAAATGAATAAAAGAAATAAAGAGATTTTTTTCTATAATAGATTAGGGAAACAAATCATGAAAATTGACAATTAATAGTTTGGTCAGATTGAAAGGAAATGAACAATGCCATCAATTGTTGGTAGGGATATAAGATGGTATAACTTTTCCAGGGAGAATTTCAGCAATATGCATCAAAATTTTTAAACCACAAAATTTAATAAGTAATTCCATACCAAGGAATTTTCTTAAGCTACAGATTGGTTAAGTTAGCAAATATTATGGAATAATTTAAATGTTCACACATAACCTTGAGTGAAAAATATCAGTCTATAGAATGCCATCTATGGTTTAAATTCATGCATACAGAGAAATGTTCACAAGGCTTTTCACCAAAATTCCATGCTATTCACTAAAATTCCATGCTAAGAATCCTAATTCTTAGATGTCTATAAACTTCTCTTTATAATATAGAAACTTCTATACGCAAAAGTATGATCAATATGGAGTATTTTTATAGTTCTCATCAAAATTGTTATTTAACAAAATAAACAAGTTTGAACAGTAGATTGCAATTTTAACTAAACTTATGTACCCACACTATCCCATTAAAGTATCCTTGGTGTTTCCCACAAATGACAATTACTATGTGCAAAATTAAGAAAGCACTAAACTATATAACCACAAGTGTTATGCTTTGTGGTTAACTGTTCCCTGCACAGAAAAACCAAAAAGCCACCAAGTGAAAAGGTATTCATTTTGTGTTCACAATTACCTTTCCTGAGACAACTTATTAGTACAGAAAAAAATATACATTTCTCTGAACTTGTAGGCTCAGCAGACAGATATATTTTGAAAAGGTTAAGCTATGTTTAGCAAGATAATCCTCAAGAAATGGATGCCAGAGAATTAAATATTCAGTACTTAAATTAACTTCTTATTTGGTACTTAGGAACAAATTGCCAAGAATTATCATCATCAAATAGAACATTTATTGACTCTCTGGGAAAAAGAAAGTGAGATCTGCTTAAGGAAAAAAAATTTAGAATTGGAAAGAAATCAGTATTTTTAACACTTTGCATGAATAATATAAGCTGTGAGTCCTCAAAAGAGGATGCCTGGCTTGCAGAGTGCCAATGGAAATGATTCAATATAGTTGTCTCATTGCATCTACTACTCTCTAGTTGTATCTACTAGACTATGTTTATGTCTTTATGTCCACTCTCCGCTTTAGGCTTTTAAAAGACATTTCAAAGAAGTTATATGGAACTGCTATTATCTATCAGAGAAACTGGAGCAATTTTGAAATCACCAAAATCTTTATATAAAATTTTATTCATAAAATTATGAATAATACATAAATTCTTTTTAAAAAAATCTTTTTGCCTAAACAGAAAACAAACATGCGAATGACCTTCCTTGGGGGATTCATATTGAATGGCACTGTGATTACTAAACGCAGGGAAATCAGATGACTTTAAATCGTTGTGTTTTTTTTTAATTTTTATTTTTACTTTATTTTACTTTACAATACTGTATTGGTTTTGCCATACATTGACATGAATCCACCACGGGTGTACATGCGACCCCAAACATGAACCCCCCTCCCACCTCCCTCCCCGACTTTAAATCTTAAAAGAAGGCAGTAAAGTGTTACAATCTTGACTACAAGTAAAGTTTGAGGAAACTGGGTCAGAATAAAACACGTGAGAGTAAGTCACCAATAATTTTTTTAATAGTAAAATTAAAAGTGATCTTTTAAAATATGATCTTCATATCTAGACTGGTTAAAATATAACACTAAGAACATATCTATTTAAATTTAACTTAATAGTTAATATTTTAGTATTTTAAAAACATACACAGTACCCAGCCTGCCGCTCTGTGACAACCTAGAGGGATGGAGTGGGTGGCAGAGGAGGCTCAACAGGGAGGAGATATACTTGTAATTATGACTGATTCATGTTGATGTACAGCAGAGACCATCAAAAAACTGTAAAGCAATTATCCTCCAATAAAAAAATTAATGCAAAAAAATGCATTACAGATCTTTCAGGATTCCTACCAGCTGTTTTGAAAGACAAGAAACTTTAGAGTATGCATTCTCTGTATGCAGGTGATAGCACCTTCAAGGGAGTGAAAATTAGTGGCTGAGGAGGGCAGGGGATGATAAAAGTTTACTCTTTCTATGTATAAGGTACAGATATACACACAGTACCATAGACAGATATACAATATATCTAGAGCATTATAATTTAATGCGGAGGGGAAATTAGGGTGGGGAGAAGTTTCTTAAGGGGGTGACAATGGAAAAACATTTTTGAGAAAAATTAGGTTAAACAAATCTGGATTCTAATCACTATTTAGAGGTAAGTTACCTGATATTATAAAGCCTAAGTTTCTTCATGAATTAAATGGAAATTATGACTTCTTATGATTGAAGATTTAAATAGGAAAAATGCAAAGCACAGAGCATAGTACAAGGAATATAGTTCATGTTAAGTAAATGTTAGCCCCCTTCCCTTTTCTTTTCCCATTTGAGGATGCTATAAGTTATATATTCACCATAAAAGAATACTCATATTCCAAAGGAAACTGAGACATGAGGAGAAATGGAAAAGGTTCCAGTAGATATGACTTTTGTACATGATCCCTGGACCCAAGAATGCCCAATGATGAGGAAATCTAAACACCGCCTTCAGCTCTCAAATCTGTGATGTTCTTAGTTGTATAAGCCAGGCAAAGTTGCTTGGTTCTTATGAGCTTCCATTTCTACATCTGTACTCCATCGAGTTGTTACAGAGAACAAATGAGTCCATGCATGTGACACTTTTTGGGAACTATAAACCATTAAACGAGATTTGCCTTCTGGTTCATGTCAGTACCAGGAGATGAAGACACTGACTTAGACTGTGTACATATGGGGAAGGGACAGAAAGGGCCAAAACTCAACTGTTCCTTTCTAGTGCCCAAGAACAGAAGCAGGTCTTCAGAATCTAAGCCTCAAAGGCAGAAATTCTTTGGCTAAATTCTTTTAAATCTAGTTTAAGACAAAATGAACAGTGGAATTCTCACCTATCTCTTTGCTCTTCGTCTGTATAGCGATCATCTAACAAAGAGGTTCCGAATACTCCAAGCACAGTATTGTGACCTTTCTTGTCGGCTGTATGATACACTCGAGAGGCCACACACAAGTCAACGGGCAGCTCTTTGGCTGGGATGGTGGTGCACAGGTTGTGAAGGGTCCAAGTGGAGTAGTCTGGAATTCTGCCACAGAGATAAGAAAGTAGGCCTCTTTTTTTTTTTTTATCATTTTCAGCTTTTTTAGATACAAAATATATTTATACTGTCAGTTTAGTTCAGGCTCTACAAAAGACGCCTACACATGGGAAATCACATTTAAAACTATTACAGTGGTTCATAAAAAATTTATTATTACAACCTCAGGCCATTGACCAGATCTTTAGTCATATATATCCAACTGCCTGGGGAAGATCTCAACCTGTATTTTCTATAAGTATCTCAGAATCAATAGGTCTAAAAGCTAACTCATTATTATTATCCCACTCCCACCCAAATCTCTTTTCTCCTGAACTCTGCAACTCACTCAGTGACACCATAACCTTTAGCCATCATACATTACTTCACTGCTACTCTGCTCAAATGCTTACATCGCTGAAGAAGTTCAACAAAAGTATATTATCCATTAACTAGCATCGGTGGAAATCTGGGTCTCTCTAAGTTAACAAAGCATCTTCTTTCCCACTATGCAGTTAATAGAACTTGCTTCTCTCCTGCCTTTCCAAAACAGAAAAGAGGCCATGAAGATCTAATGTCTTAATACCCACTCTCACTTGCCATGCCACTCAATCAACAAATCCTTTTTGACCACCTATTACGTACCAGACTTTGTACCAGGCAATCTATACACATCATCTCTAACTTCTATAATGAAACTATGTAGGAGGTATTATTATTATTATTAGCCTTCTTTTGGAGCAGGCTTGCTTTGGATAGGTCACGAAATTAGTCAGTGGTCACTGGATCTAAAAAAAGTGTTGCTAACTATGAGTCAAATTTCTTTCCTATTAATGCCTATTAATGACCTCTGAGGAGGAAATGGTCATTAGCCAGTACTACTCCATCCCCACCTCCTACTAACGTTATACTCTTACATTACCCAAACGATGGCCTTCTCATCAAGTCAAATGAACTTTAAATCTTTAAATTACGGACCTCCAAGCCACAGCTGGCAATACTGATGGCCCTTCTTTCTCTCTGAGCTCTGTTAAGCCTGTACCATCCCAGCTCGCCATCTACCTTTCAAATTCATTACAACTTGACTTAGTCACAGGCTTTTCTTTCACCATCTTCTGAACTGGGTATGGCTTCCAAAGTTGAACTACTCTTTCTGCACTGGAAAAATCATATTCAGTGTTTCAACTCTTCCCTCTGTGTTGAGTTCCCAAGCCCCATCTCTGCTATCACTATCTCACTGAGATTCCTCATCTTCAGCATACAAAGCACTGGAGCCTTCTTTGTCTCTGCCCTTCACCTGCTCAGCCAATGAAAAACTGAGCGTCTCCCTTGGACAGAGCTCTTCCCGTGTGCTCCTTCTCCCCCTTACTTCCACCACACTCCAGCCCAAGCCCTTACCACCTCCCCTGCAGAGCAAAGTCTGCCACTTGGATTCAGCACTGCACCCTCTGTCTCCTCCCGCTTCCATGCATGCTTGCGTGTGTGCTCAGTTGCCCAGTCATATCTGATTCTCTGGGACCCCACAGACTGTGGCCCACCAAGTTCCTCTGTCCACGGAGTTTTCCAGGCAAGAATATTGGAGTGGGTTGCCATTTGCTATTCCACCTCCTTCCAAAGATCCTGCAAAATTCTAGCACATGGATCTTTAAATACTCCTCTCCCCAATACAATGGGTTTTTTGTTGCTTGCTGCATGCAACAATTTCCTCTCTCAAGTTTCAAGGCTCCTGGCATCTGGCCCTACTTTCAGCATAGTGGTTAAGAATGCCTCTGTTCAAATCCTGTTTAACGTTATCACTTGGCAATAAGCAAATCAATTAATTTCATTATACCTTCAGTAAGGTGAGAATAACAACATTCGTTAAGATGAGAATTACAACGTTAGTGCATCCTGAGTAAAGTTGCTTTAAGAAAGAAAGAAATGAAAGCATTTAGAACATATGTGCCATCTCATATGGCAGATGCTGTCTCCAGGACAATTCATAGGGCCAGAAAGACCTCTCAGTCCTTTGAGTTATAGATATATTTCCTAACTTTTTATCTGCTTTCCTGGTGTCTCAGACATGTAAAGAATCTGCCTGCAATGTGGGAGACCCAGGTTCAATCCCTAGGTCAGGAAGATCCTCTGGAGAAGGGAATTGCTACCCACTCCAATATTCTTGCCTGGAGAGTCCCATGGACAGAGGAGGCTGATGGGCTACAGTCCAAGAGGTTGCAAAGAGCTGGACATGACTGAGTGACCAACACTTTCACTTTTTCAAATATTCTTCAAATAATACTTCAAGGACAAATTTCTCTGCAAACTTTACTTTCTTTTTCCTTCTTACAAATATCTCTTTTCATACATTGCCCTATTCCTGTCCCACCCAATCTGACCCTTTATGTAATGGGTTAATGCAGATCTATCCACTGACCATTCCATGAGTCTGGATAGTAGCATAGTATAAATAGTTAGCTGGGCCTGCATCAGAAGCCTAGTTCTAACACTTGGAAACGCTACTACTGGCCTCTCTGAAGGTCTTCTGCAAAATTAAAGCAAAAATTCTTAACCCCTACCTTATAAAAAAATTGATAACAGTAACACTTCTTGGTCTCTGGAACTCTCCAGAAATGCTCACTTATGTTTACTGATGTTACTAATTTGCACTGCACAACAGCTAACCCATTGCTAGGCATCACATGTACATTATTGAATCACTGATAGAGAGTAGTTTATGTCGTTTCCAAAACAGTATACGGCCCAACAAAAACAGGATATGAAATGTGTACATGTTTAAGTGGCAGAGGAAAAGAGAGGTAAATCTAAAGCGTTTGGAAATGCCTGGGACAATAAAATATAACTCAGGGAGTGAAAATGGGTCTCCAGGAAGCCGAGGATCCCTAAGAAACTCAGGGTTCCTAAGAAAGGACTGGGAAAAAGACAAAAAGGTGGGTTCTGACGTCACGCTCACCTACATCTTCATTCTATCTGGGACAGGTCTTGGCTAGTGAAATATTCTTGAGATTACAGATTTTTTTTTTTACTTAAAAAAGCATCAGAACCAATCTGAATTCCTATGTTCCCTTCATGTTTTTAATAATATAGATCTGCAAGTGAATCTCCTTGGTTATTGAGCTAAAAAAACATGTTTTCAAGAGATGGCTGAATTCCTAAGAAAACAGTTCAATTGGGAAGCTAGTCATTGGTGAGAAAAGTTAGGTGAAAAACTGATTAAGGAAAAAAGACCAGTGAATAAAAGATTTTCCAAAATTCTCTTCTATTCATATAAACTTTTTAAATATCAGATTTTTATTCCTCTGCATCACGTTCTTAGTTCTTTATAATGGAGGTTTCTAATTTCAGTTTTAATGAATTAACAGAGTACTATATATATATATCAAAAAGATCTACAAATATTTTTGGCATGCTCAAGAAAGGCTGTGTGTTTTTACAGCACACTCTCCTTTAACAGGACTATTTGTCATTCTTTGAAACACTAAGACATAAAAAAGAAAAGACTCTGCCTCTGTGTGTGGCCACACTACTTTGCCTAATGCACTAAATGCAAGGTTTTTTAGGGAAAAAAAATCAAGAAGTTTCTGCTTCATTGATAATCTGACAGTAACTATTTATTGAAGGTAAAATACTTGTTGTCTGCTGTCACTATTTGTTTTAATACATAATCTTGCTAACTAAATGAGCTTAAAGCAATGCAGATAAGCAATGGCATGTACAGGGTCACTTAAATGCCAATTTGACTCTTTCATAAACTTTGGAATTCTTTTCCTGTGAGTCTACTCTCAGCTACTAAATTGTGAGTATTATCCATTTACAAAGTTTAGGCCGGCCATAAAAAGGTTGTCTTCCATGTCCTGCACACCTTTCAGTGCCCTAAGCAACAACAAAAGCTAATAATTAAAGCTTCTTTAAGCCCCCCATAAAGAGTTAAATGAAGAAGAACCTAAAACAAACCAACCCATAAAAACCTAGTGGAAAAATAAGGAGAAAATAAGTTTCATCAAGATGACTGGCAAAAGATAAACCATAAACCTAAATTGCATTTACACACTATTATTCAAAATTGTGCTTGCACCCCTGTGTAATAAGAAACCCTACTGAAAGTATGTGAGAGGTGGGAATGAAATATAAAATTATAGTAGAGAAAAGTAAGGCCATCTGAATTTCCAAATCGAGAAGGAAATGGCAACCCATTCCAGTATTCTTGCCTGGAAAAGTCCATGGACAGAGGAACCTGGCGGGCTGCAGTCCCTGCAGTTACATGACTGAGCATGTGTGCATGAGGTTGGTAGCAATCAACTGGTAGAACTAAAAACAAATAAATAAATAAATTTCCAAATCAACTGTCCTATAGACAGTGGGGGGTTGTCTTTTATTTTATCATAATAAAATTAACCAATATAATGAGCAGTTAATCCAAATTAGGCACTTCAGTGACCAAAAATATCAAATCTTACACGTTAACATTAAATTCTTTTTTGTCTCTCAAAGAGTTATTTTTATTCTAGCTGTTGCTTTGTCATTACTAAGTACACTGATCGAAAAAAAAAAAGTAGAAAGAAGCATGGACTACAATATATATATATCCTACTGTACCAGCTGCCACCAACTCTTCCTGTGAGAAGGTTTAAGTTGGATCTCATACGTGAATTTCTAAAACATTTAATCTTCCTTTATAAACACAGTTTCACGTATCAGTACTACTGAATAATTTCTCTTCTGACAATAAAATTTGTATAGCTAAGGAAGTTACTTTTTTTTAGGTAGTTTTTGACCACACTTGGGTTTTGAAATCTTTTTTGGTCTCTGCGGTGTAACTCCAAATTTACTTTTTCGCCTTCGCTTAACTTCTTTTCCTTTGATTTGCAACAATTCTGATGAATTCACCTTGGAAAAAACATACAGTATGCTATTAAGGAAAGTTAGATCTTTCTCTCATATCTGATGTTCCATGTTACTATGTATATTTTAGAATATAAATCCTAAAGGAGGTGTTGATATTTTCCTCTAAATTTTTTCCTAAATTTTATAACACGTAATTTTATACCTTCACAGTAATGAAAATATTAGTGCCATAATTATTTATAATAGTCTATTTGTTGCCTTAAAACTATTAAAGAAAAAATATAAGATTTTTCCCTTCATAAATCTACTCTTCTTGATTAGTATTTTTAATAAAACTTACCTTCAGCCCCAAAGTTGGTCATGACTGGTGCTTGAAAGCACAAGCCAAAATGAACTTTAATGCTTTATAGAACTATTTTGAGCAATGTTTACCAAGTTATACTTCTTATAGTTATACTATTTCCTGTTTCGACTACTTGGGAAAAGTCAAATGCATTTCTGTCTCTTAAATAATTGCCTTTTTAAAAAAATTATAATATAGTTATGTTTTATTTTTTTTACTTTTATAATGCATTTTATTTTTTTGTTTTTTTATTATTTATTTATTTATTTTTATTTTTATTTTTTTTTAGTTTTTTTTTTTTTAATTTTAAAATCTTTAATTCTTACATGCGTTCCCAAACATGAACCCCCCTCCCACCTCCCTCTCCACAACATCTCTCTGGGTCATCTCCATGCACCAGCCCCAAGCATGCTGCACCCTGCGTCAGACATAGACTGGCGATTCAATTCTTACATGATAGTATACATGTTAGAATTCCCATTCTCCCAAATCATCCCACCCTCTCCCTCTCCCTCTGAGTCCAAAAGTCCGTTATACACATCTGTGTCTTTTTTCCTGTCTTGCATACAGGGTCGTCATTGCCATCTTCCTAAATTTCATATATATGTGTTAGTATACTGTATTGGTGTTTTTCTTTCTGGCTTACTTCACTCTGTATAATCGGCTCCAGTTTCATCCATCTCATCAGAACTGATTCAAATGAATTCTTTTTAATGGCTGAGTAATAATCACTATAGATATTAGCAATGTCGTTTCCCTAGATTCCTTAGGAAATCTGCAGAATTCATGCCAGCAGCTCATTTGAAGATACTTTTCTCTGTGGGTTGCTCTGTACTTTTTGGAGACTAGATTTCAGGAAGAAAGCAGGGAAGCTTTCCTTGAGGAAAGCAGAGAATGACTGAATAAGTAGAAGGAGGCCAGGTAAAGAGAGGTCCTTATAAATTAGGTAGAGGGTCTGGGCTCGCTGCAGTCATAAGGAGAGGGCTATTGCAATGTCTTGGGTAAGAAAATGATAATGAATAAGGGAAATTCAGAGTACAGGGTATTCCATCTCACCACCAAGTTCATGTCTGAACTTCCTCTATAGTGTCTCCACTAAAGGCCATCCGTCCTGACTTGAAAATGGGGAGGGAAATGATGATGAATGGGGAAAACTCAGAGGATGGGGTATTCTATCTCACATCAAGTTCATATCTGAATTTCCTCTACAGTGTCTCCACCAAAGGCCATCCATCCTGATTCGAACATGATCGGCAACAGAGGACTCGGAGTCATCTTTGAAATTCTTCCAGGTGTTAGAATTTTTGTTTATTATTATTATTGTGCCTACAACTTTCATCTACCAGTTCAATTCAATCCTCGGGATCATACAGGCACAATCTGGCTCTCTTCCATGTGACAGACAAATATTTGAACACAGTTGACTTCCTGGGCCTGCTTTCCCACCTCCCACCCCCTCACCACCACCACCACCCCGCCGCAATAAGCATCCCCAGTCCCTCCGACTCTACCTCACATGATATTTTTTTGAAATATTCTTCTTTGTCATCCTGAGTACTTCTTCCAAATGGTCTCCAATTTGTCAGTATCTCTCCTGGGGTTGGACTCCCAGGTCCGAACACAGTATTTGAGGTGTGATGTGATCAAATCTGAGGGCTTTCCAGGTGGCACTAGTAGTAAAGAACCACCTGCCAATGCAGGAGACTTAAGAGACATGGGTTCAATTTCTGGGTTGGAAAGGTGCCCTGGAGGAGGGCATAGCAAGCCACTCCAGAGAACCCCTGGAGAATTCTATGGGCAGGGGAGCCTGGAGGGCTACAGTCCAGAGACACAGCTGAAGTGACTTAGCACAGCACACTCACGTGATCAGATCCACCAGGAGAAAGATGATCTTCTTTTAGGGTAATTGTCAATCAATGCAAATTATGATTGCACATATCTTCCTATCACAAAACTGAACCATAACTTAAAACCCTGAAACCTTTTCCACATTCGCTCTAAGTCATGCCATCCCACAGCTACACACTTAGTTTGTGGAGTCAGGGAAAGAATCATACATATATTTATCCCAACTAAATTGCATCTGAGCCAGCAAATATTATCACTCACATTTTGGACATTATCTGCAAATCTAATCAGTAAGTCTTCCATAGTCTCACCCAAATTATTAAAAAATATGCTGAATTAGACACAACCCTATGACAGTCCGCTAGGGACTTCCATGACTAATTGTGCCTCCTTCACATAACTACTTATAAGTCCACTTGGCAGTTCACCAAGTTGTTGTCCTGTCTTCAAAACTGTCATCAGGAGGCTAAATAGATTGTTGAAATCCAAAGGATAGTAACAATAACTAACGTTTATTGAGCTTTCTGATGTGCTGGGCTCTTCCCCATGGTACTCTTGTGTTGACCCCCAGGAATGACACTTTTCTTCTGTTCAGTCTAGTAATTCTCAAAAAATAATAGTAATAATAATAAGGTTGTTCTTCCATGGCTTGCCTTTAGGGAACACATACTGGCTCCTTTTTATAAGGGTTCAAACACAATTCTTTTAATGATTCATTTAATCATTTCAGATCTTTATCCAAGATCAGTGCATACACTGCAGAAACCATAACTCTTATCCTTAAAAAAAAAAAAAAAAAGCTCAGGATTTGAGTTGCCTGTTTCCAGGTTCCTAGCACCTCTCCCACAACAACAGCTCCTCAAAGCTGCTGCTGACAGAGGCACAGCAGGCTTAAACCCATCTCTCTGAGCCAACAGGATCAGATATCCAAGTTAACTCTTAAAATCTTTCTACCAATCTTGGGCTTCAAGTTTCTTTTATTAATTCTTTCTTCTTTCTAAACTAAGGATCATTCTCCTTGTCAGATTTAAGAGAAGTAAAGTACAATTTTATCAGCTTCCCTTTCTATTTGACATAGCTCTGTTTATTTAAAACCTCAACCTTTTCCCAAAAATAAATTAAGACTGCTCCGTCATCTGTTGTCATCACTCTATTCATCCGTAATGACAAGGTTATCCTTCCTTTTTTCTCTCTTTGCTCCAAAACTAACACCAAAAAAAAAAAAAATACTTTCTTATTCTTTGCATTATTCACAGGCCTCAACCCATTTTGGATCTTAGCCCTCCTGATATAATTGTTATAGCCACATGCCACTTTTATGTTTATCTATGGATATTTCTTCTTTCATTTTCTGTGTATTTTTAAAACTCTGAATGCAATAGACCACTCAAAATTGTTTCATAAAAACTGGGGAGAATTTTGGGTATGCCACATCTCTGAAGCTTCTTTTTATTTAGAATTTTGAGATACATGTTAGCTATATATATTTTTTTTAATAAATTTTTTATCTTTTCCTTCCTAAAATGTTCAACGATCCTCTCACAGGTTCTTCTGTCTGTTATTTCTTCAGAGTCATTATTATCTAATTTCTTTTTGTTGGTCATGGCTCAAATCAGAGTCCTCAATCTTTTCTATACTAATAAGCTTCTAAGGGTAGAAATGGTCAGTAAAGTAAGAACTGATTAAATTCTCTCCTTTTTTTTTTTTTTTGGCTGAATGAGACCATCTGGCCTGTAGTTGAGCAGTGCAAATCCTGCATTGTTCCTTTATCACAGCTCCAGGCTACTTCTCTGAGCAACGGAGAAGAGGTTTCCTTGTGTCCCCAGTCCGGCCTGGCTAGCTGGAATACACTGTTCCTCATTCCTGTCCCAGAGATGCTGGAGACTAACTTTATGGCCTCAGATGTCCAAACAGGGTAAAGTTCATGGAGACTAACTGACCTTGAGATGTTATCACAAATAAAAGGAATACGAGGTGAAGATTTGGTGGGATGAGTCAGAAAACTTCCAGCTCTCTTTTCTCTGGGTCTTTCTGATGTGTCCCATGACAATAAACCATCAAAGTCTTATCAGACATTCTCTTCTCCTCCTTTTGAAACACTTCTGGTTTCAGGTTAGAACCCTCCAAATGTGCTCTCTGAGTCTCTCTCATCAAACCATGCCTCCCAGTTCAGTGAGGGACACTCTGGCCATGGTCATTTTCACCACTATGAGTTCATGTTCTTGTATTTCACCAGGTGCCTGTTAACTGTTGTTATGAATGGGCAGCACCGCAAAGAGGCAAAGAGCGAAGGCTCCAGAATTAGACCACCTCAGCTCAAGTCTTACCTCTACAACTTAGCCATATGGTTGTACCTGGGAAAGCTATTTCTCTTCTCCACGACTCAGTTTTTTCAACTGAGAGTCCTATAATAGGGTTGTTGTTAGGAGAAAAAAGATAACGTGTAAAACACTTAGCAAAGTGGCCGGAACATGATAAACACTCAGTAAACTCTAGCTACCTTAGGAAATGAGTGTTTTTACCAAAAACAAATAATTTCGCACATTTTTTCATGACATTTAATAGCAGCCACAACAAATCAAAAGAATGAACATTATGGGACTTTTTTCAATGCAAGATTTAAATTCCTCACAGGTCATGGTGGTGAAATCATTGTCCAAAAAATCCATTTCATTCTTTGACACACTTACTAATTAACCATTTGCCCCTCATGCCACATTTTATTTCCAAAGTCCTAATTTTCAGTTGGGAGAATGGGTAAAACACATCACCTGTGACCACCAGCTGAACACTTTTTCAGCAAAACATCATCATTTTTAAAGATGCCTCCACACCTAGAAGGTATCAGCCTAACACAGGGTAGTTATCATTGAGAGGGCTCACTCAGCCGTGGCAGGCTTCACTTCATATACTCAGTGTGAGCTTAGGGAGACAGCATGATGTATGATAACGTCAGTCACCAATCATAGCAGTTAAGTCCCTTGCCCCTGACAGCAGTGGCAGATTTTCTCTGGTCACCTATTACTTGTGGATTTCCTTATTATCTATTATTGCAGGAAGATCCATATGCTAATATCATGCCAGATGACCCTAAGAAAATAGGACTTGAGAAATGAATAAAAGGCAAAAGGCAACGGTACTAATCCAGAGAGAAGGTCAACTGGAAAAGAGAAGAAAAAGGTTATAAGCAATTATGTTTAGGAGGAATCTAGGCCTTGGAGACTGATTATTTTGTGAAAGGCAAGAAGACAGTACGGTCACAGAAAACTATAAGGTTTCAGAGTTGGGTGTTTGGGGCAAAGGTTAAAGAACTGGCAATGGCCAGTTGATTTGCGTGATGCACAGTAGCAGGATCATGGTCGCTGGTGGGGACAGAGGAGCCCAGAAGGAGAGGGACTGACTAAAGGGAGTGTTTATCCAAGAAGGGGCATCCATCTGAATCAGAGAAGACTGCAGGAGATAATATCAAGATAACATGCTGCGGTTCATTAAAAAGTGGCTTTTCCAAAAAATCTTAATAATAATATATCTATTCTTAAATGTGCTAAGTTATTTCAGCCATGTCCAACTCTTTGAAACCCCATGGACTGTAGCCTGCCAGGCTCCTCTGTCCATGGGATTCTCCAGGCAAGAATACTGGAGCGGGTTGCCATCTCCTTCTCCAGGGAGTCTTCATGACCCAGCGATAGAACCCACGTCTTTTATGTGTCCTGCACTGGCAGGCAGGTTCTTCACCACGAGCACCACCTGGGAAGTCCAAGCCTTATTATTAATTATCTATTCTTAAATAAACTCAAATTCCTAAATAACTCATTTACTTAAACCAAAAAATGACTCAAGGAAACACACCAAGCAAATAATAATAAGGCAATATACAAATGTGGTAAAATAATGAAAATTATGCATGAATAAAATCGAATAAAATTATAAATAAAATAAAATTCTCACAGTAGAAAAAGACACAGGGAGTAGGAGAAACCTAAATGGAACACAGGTTACAAAATTCACCCAATCCTGATCCCCAGGCTACAGTCCTTGACTCTCTCAAGATGGTAACAAGACAACACTTGGTCAGTTTCTGAAAGCCCCAAGGTTCCTTTATTCCTTAAAAATCTTTCTTCTCTCTCCAGAGCTGCAATTAGGTTTGAGACTAAAAGTTTGTAAAAAACAGAAGTCCTTTTTTCCCAGACAAGCAACTTCACATGAAAAGCCATTTTTCAGGACGAACCCTCTCACAAACCTTGGCCCATGCTGGGCCATATCTTCACACTTAAACGTTCTCAACTCTCACAACTTTATTTCCAACGTAAGTAGTGCTTTACCTTTAAAGATACCCGCTTGGTTATTTTTGAATCACCTATGGGCTGCACGCCTTCCAGAGGTTTACTTGATTCACTTGCTGACTGAACTTCCGAAGTTTCCTGAGGTTTAAATAATATGCTTTCTGCTTCTGAGGTTCCCCATTCCAATACATCCTCTTGTTCAATCTGGAAAATACTTGATACAGTTTCAGGAAGCTTCTCAAGCACATTCTGTTGGGAAACATAAGTGTACAAAGCATGCTTTTTTAATTGGTCCTTCCAAAGTTTTAAGTTATGCAGTTTTCTCTCTGACAACAAACTGATTATGAAAAATGCATGATTGAAATTAAGCAGAAATAATAAACTTCCTCTGAAAGACTGAGAAAGAGAAACTCACACTGGACTAAAGAAAGATGTGAGGCTTGGCAAATTATTTTCCTTGGCCCTTGTATCAAAACATATTACTACCCGACACATATGATCCAACAACTCTAAGGAAATAGTAAGACTCTACTCTTGCCCTGATTCTTCCCCACACTCACACAGAATCAAGCCCATTGAAATATCCAACCTCTCCCCAATCTGAGGTTCTTTCATCCTAAACAATGAGATTCCTACTAGCCAAATGCTCTTGTAGAAGCGTGACTTCAGTCTGTCAGAGAAGGGCTCACCCAGAGCCCCAAGAAGACCACACAGACACCCCAGCTCCGTGCCAAGCCCTCATGAAAAATTCTTACAAAATATCATTCCTACACCTGTTTTGCGTTTCTTAAAAACGTCTCACTTACTTAATATCTATCTCACTGAGCCTCAAAGAAAGTACCTCTATAGACATATTTTGGGTATTATCCAATTCTAAACCAAGATTATTGGGGATTATGAGCACTGCCTCAGATTAACAGATGATAAAACCAGTTTGATTTACACAGAATCTGAATTTTATAGAATGACTTGAAAACACAACTGTATCCCTTTTCTCTCTGGCGTACTCATTTGATAATAAGTAAGTTCAATTCAGTTCAGTCGCTCAGTCGTGTCTGACTCTTTGTGGCCCTATGGACTGCAGCAGGCCAGGCCTCCCTGTTCACCACCGACTCCTGGAGTCTGCTCAAACTCATGCCCATTGAGTCGGTGATGCCATCCAACCATCTCATCCTCTGTCATCCAAATAAGGGGTAAAGATGGCGAATAGTACCAAATACTCTTTAAGTTTCTTTATTATGCAAGAAAGGATAGCTAAACAAAGAAACGTACTTTTGTGAAATGTAACTTTAATCTGGAGCTCACGTTTTTACAAAGCTACTCAGTGGTACTGGAGAAAGAGTAAGAGCTTTGTATCTATACAGGACTTGATTCAAATCCTGGATCTATTAACAGATGTATAATCTCAGTCAAATTATTTAACCCTCTTTAACCTCATCTTCCTCACTGGTGAAAAGGTTTTAAAAAGTTCCTCCATAAAATGGCAGGATAGATACACAAAGGTAATATGTCTTATGGGCTTATTATGTCTACCTCCAAACTCATTCATTTTATATTCCATAACTTTTGGAACTGTTCATCACTCCCTTGCTTTTTACTCTTTCTGCTCCTGGCTTTCTCAGCATACATTCCCAGGATCTGGCTGGGGAGACTGAACACATGAAGGTGCCACCCTCCAAAATAGAAAATGGAGAGGAAAAGCTTGAGAGGGCAATGGTCATCCCCCAACTGCAAGTGACCATCTCAGGACTCTGCCTCACCTACCCACAAAGCTATTACTGATCTTATCACTACCCTGTGACCTGCTCTACTGTAGCACATATCGTCCTATAGTATATTCATCTAAGTAACCATCACAACTGTCAACACATGGCAGCATTATCTCATAAAATTTTAATCTTCACCTCAACTCCATGAAGTAGGAACTGTCCGCAACCCCACTTTATGGATGAAGAAACGGGCATAATGAAGTTAAGTAACCTGCCCAAGGCCATATTGAGAGTAAGTCTAAGGGATAGGTAGAATGAATAGATAGAATTCTGTTCTCTGACCCAGAGTAGGAACCCCAAAACTGTGTTAGGAATTAAAGGTACCATAGAGGAGTGCTTTTTTTTTTTTTTTCTAACCATGGCTAGGTATCAACTTAAAAGATAAAGAAGTGATAAACATAATAAAAGCTAAACAAAACTTTAAAGATCTAAACAAGTGGTAAGCTTCCTCTTAAAAAACCCGTGGCCAGGAAAGGTCCAGAGATTGCTTATAAATATCAAAGCTGAGGGTATGGTTCCTACAGAATTACAAAACAATTGATATTTTTATTTAAACCTGTCTTTTAACAATCAAGATGATGTATAAGCTAGGTATCTGAAACTAGCCTTTTTCACAGCTTCCTTCAAAACGGAATAATATTTTCTCTTACTTTATATGAATATTCAGTGAATGGTATTATGCCAAGTTTATTCTATGAATGAATATTTTTAATTTTCTGAACCTAAGTGATCTTGCAGTTTCAGTTTACTATACCTGTTACAAGCTTACAGGTCTGATGAAGTGAAGTGAAGTGAAGTGAAGTGAATTCGCTCAGTCATGTCCAACTCTTTGTGACCCCATGGACTGTAGCCCACCAGGCACCTCCCTCCATGGGATTCTCCAGGCAAGAGTACTGGAGTGGCTTGCCATTTCCTTCTCCAGGTATCTACCTGTAAATGGTGTCACCCAGAGGCAGCTACCCTAAATGTCAGTTTTAAGCCCATAGCATATGTGGTAAGGCTTCAGAATTGATTTATCCACCTACTATTGTGCCACGCACGCTGGGTATTGAGACACATGATCAGACTACAAAGGGGAAAAGTGCATGATCTCAACCCAGAAGCATCTCAAACTCTAGGAGTCAACCTCTTACAGTAACTCTAACATTATAAGATCCATGATTTTTGTGAAAAGATTCAGTACATTTTCTAAACATGATATATTATCCTAAAAATAACTGTGATCTGAATTTGTATGTATGCAGAATCATATTTTCAGGAACTAAAGGAGCTTGTTATCTAATGATATCATTTTATGAATCCTTTGTAAAAGACTAATCATCGTGCCATTGTTTATTTCATGTAAATATGGGTTTCTACACACAGGGAGACATTTCCCATTCACAGGGAATATGTTCCAGATTCCTTTGAGTCCCATAAGTATTTTGCCAGTGATGGATGAAAAGAAAGTTCTATTTCTGAAACAAACTTCTATCACCAAGTGTCCGTATTTCTCTATAAAATGCTCCCCTTGTCGATGCTTTTCACAATTCTTCCACCTAAATAAAGAATTAGGGGATGCTTTCTTAAAAACTAAAAACTTTTAATTTCTCCAGCTACTTTCTAGATATAAATGTGTTCAGAGCAGAAGAACTGTTAAAAATCTTTTCTTTCTGAAGAGTTTTGAGCCTTAGCAGAGAACATCTATGATAGGCAAAAATGGTGAGTCAAAGTAGCCAAGACTCTCCACATGGCATTAGATTAGATGTGTTTATAGTTAAACACGCCTCCAAAATACATCAGAGATTTTTTTTAACTCTCTAGATAAAACATTAAAGCAACAGAAGCAGACTGTTACTTTAAAATAGGTGAGGATGATTTTTATTAAACACATTACCATTTGAGTTTCCTTAATACTTATCTGTGGTCCTTGCTCTGCTTGCATTTGAGGTGATTGCTGCCAGTACCTTTTTCCCATTAAAGAAATATCCTTGAAGGAGGAAAAGAAAACAATTAAAAGAATGTCAATTTTTAAAATTTATTTTTAATTGAAGGATAATTGCTTTACAGAATTTTGTTGTTTTCTGTCAAACCTCAACATGAATCAACCATAGGTATACCTATAGGTATAGCCCCTCCCTTTTGAAACTCCCTCCCATCTCCCTCCCCATCTCACCCACCCCTCTAGGTTGATACAGAGCCCTTGTTTGAGTTTCATGAGACATACAGCAAATTCCCGTTGGCTATCTATTTTACATTTGGTAATGTAAGTTAATAATGTCAGTTTTAAAGATCACTGAGGCATAGTATTCAATGCAATTAAATGTAGTCAGTAAAATGCAGTAAATGAGAAGACAAAACCAAAGACACAGTAAAAATATTTTGTCTATCATTTCACTTTAAAACTTTTTAAATTACTGACCTCTATAGATATATCATCAGGCTTAATAAAACAATTAGGTAATAATAAATCGGATAATATAAATCACTGCTCTTAAATGGCTGCACAAGAAATTTAAAATCGAAAGTAAAATTTAACCTAACCAAGAACAAGAAGGAATATAAATATACTTTAAATGTTAATGGGTAGAACTGCTAGTGTCATTTTCATCATTACTAATGCTAACTGCTATGATATACCCTCAGTTCAGCTGAAGTGGTAAGAAACAGCACACCACAATGTCTAACAATGAACAGGAATGAAGAGACCCAGCTTCTGCCCAAACTTGCCCAAGGCAAGTTATCTTGTTTCCCTTTACCTCAGTTTTATCATCCTTAAAATGGACATTCATGACTCTTTAAGGCCCCTTTCTCCTCTGGACTTTTAGTAATGTCAGTAGCAAAATATGAACATTCTTTGTACTTTAAAATGCTGCTTGTCTACCTTTCCTTTGCTTCATTAGAAAGAGGCAACTGAGGTTACTGGCTTATACGTCTGCCCTCTTGTCATAAATAACTATAAAACTGGACAAAATATAAGGACAACTCTTTTAGGGCTGGACAGTAGGAAATGCAAGACTATAATGGCTAAGAGAATGGAAACAAAAAACGTTATGAACTAAATCACCCCACATTTCTGCCTCACACAATTTTCAGACCACAACATAAGGAGAGAGAAATCACACAGAGCCCAGGAACCTCACTGAGTTGCAGAGACAGAAATTAGAGAAGGAAGACAAAGAGGGTAGAATTCGTAGAACACAATATGGGGAGGAGGGAGCTGCACAGATTAAACAGCTCCAGAAATCTGCAACAGAATCCTTGAGTCTTTGGCTGAATATCAATCTGCTCAGTAAAACAGTGAAACACATGAGGCCAAACAGAGAAAAACTACCAGGGGGAAAAAGCAATTGCCAAAAAGATGACGTCATAATTCCCAGACTTCACACAGTGCTCACTCAGTCGTGTCCAACTCTTTGCAACCCCATGGACTAGCCTGCCAGGCTCCTCTGTCCATGGGATTTTACAGGCAAGAATACTGGAGTGAGTTGCCATTTCCTTCTCCAGGGGATCTCCCCAACTCAGGGATC
Source organism: Ovis canadensis (assembly GCF_042477335.2). Taxonomy (NCBI): domain Eukaryota; kingdom Metazoa; phylum Chordata; class Mammalia; order Artiodactyla; family Bovidae; genus Ovis; species Ovis canadensis. Next base: position 61,416,898 of record NC_091262.1, on the reverse strand, counting down.
GAACCCAGATCTCCCACACTGCAGGCAGACTCTCTACTGTCTGAGTCACCAGGGAAAGATAGCGCTAAGCTGTGTCCAATTCTTGCAATCCCATGAACTGTAGCCTACCAGGCTCCTCTGTCCATGGGATTCTCCAGGCAAGAATACTGGAGTGGGTTGCCTCCAAACAATGCTAGGAATCATCAGATCTCCCATTAGACATTCTGAATATATGGTACATTCATTACAAACCTCACCCCGGTGGCTTAGAGGTTAAAGCGTCTGCCTGGAATGTGGGAGACCAGGGTTCAATCCCTGGGTCGGGAAGACCCCCTGGAGAAGAAATGGCAACCCACTCCAGTACTCTTGCCTGGAGAATCCCATGGAGGAAGGAGCCTGGTAGGCTACTAGTCCATGGGGTCGCAAAGAGTTGGACACGACTGAGCGACTTCACTCACTCATTACAAACCTCAGATGGGTCATATATTAGCCCTAGAATAAAAACTTCTTTGGACATTAAAAAAATCTTAAAATAAATACTTTAAAAAATCAAGCTGATCTTCAAGTAGCTTAACTGCCTAACAGAACAAACTCCAGATCTTTTTAAAGGAAAACAACAAAATCCAGTACTCGACAATGGAAAATTCACTGTGTTCAACACCTCATCAAAAGTTACTACTTATATGAAGAAGCATGAGTATGTAACACATAACCAGAAGAAAAATCAACAGAAAAAGACCCAGAAATGACAGAGACATTGAAATTAAGAGGTGAGAATCTTGAAACTTCTAATATAAATATTATAAATTTTCAAAGATATAAATATAGTGAGGAGCAAATGTAGGCTAAAGACAGAATCAAATGGAATGACTAGATAAAATGTCCACTACCTGAGACAAAATTTTCACTGACTGGCATGAAAACCAGAGAAAATATTGCAGAAGAAAAAACCAGCTAACCTGAAGACACAGCAAAAGAAGTCACACAAAATAAATCACTGAGAGAAATAAAAACCAAAACAAAATTAACAAAACACTCACACTAACATATATTTAATTAGAGTCACAGAAAGCAGAGTATGAAGAGAGCAGAAAATATCTGTACAAAAATAGCCAGATTTTTAAGCCCGCAGTATAAAAAGTTCCATCAACTGTAAGCAAAAATATACAACAAACACATTATCATCAAAATGAAAAAAAAGTAATAAATGAAAAAAATCTTAGAAGCATTCAGAGATACATCAATTACAAAGACACAAAGAATTATGGCAACTAATTCCCAGGAGGCTCAGTGGTAAAGAATCCACCTGCCAATGCAGGAGATGCAAGAGATACTGATTCAATCCCTGAATCAGGTAGATTCCCTGGAGGAGGGTATGGCAACCCACTCCAGTGCTCTTGCCTGGAAAATTCCATGAATAAAGGAGCCTGGTGGGCTACAGTCCAGGGGGTTGCAAAGAATCAAAGGCAACTGAGTATATAGGCAGATAGACAGAATTACCACAAAGTAACAGTGCAGGCTTCTTGTCAGAACAATATAAGACAGAAGACAAGCAAGCAACATATTTAGAGCACTGGTACTGAAAACAACCGTCCACACAGAATTCCATAGCCAGCAAAAATGTCTTTTAAAACTGAAGGTGGAATACTTTTGTAGCAATCGAAAGTTGAAAAGTTTGATTGCCATCAAAGCTGCATTACAAGAAATGTTAAAGGAAATTCTTCAAGCAGAAGGGGCAAAACTTGAATGCATATAGTGAAAATAAATGATAAAATGATTTTAAAAGTGGAAGAAGGCAATGCCACCCCATTCCAGTACTCTTGCCTGGAAAATTCTATGGACGGAGGAGCCTGGTAGGCTGCAGTCCATGGGGTCGCTAAGAGTCGGACACGACTGAGCAACTTCACTTGCAATTTTCACTTTTATGCATTGGAGAAGGAAATGGCAACCCACTCCAGTGTTCTTGCCTGGAGAATCCCGGGGATGGGGGATCCTGGTGGGCTGCCATCTATGGGGTCACACAGAGTCGGACACGACTGAAGCGACTTAGCAAATAAAAAATATACTTTCCCATTTTGAAGTTTTTAAAATATAATAGACTATTTAAAAATGATACATTTTGAGATTTATAACGTACATAGAAGTGAAGTATGCACTAATGAGATAATAATAATAGGAGAAGGGAAAAGGAAGTATACATCTCTATGTTTCTTATAGTATACACTATTTATTTAGTGGAATAAGCTAGACATACTTATTGTAAATCCCATGCTGCTGCTGCTGCTAAGTCACTTCAGTCATGCCCGACTCTGTGCAACCCCATAGATGGCAGCCAGCCAGGCTCCTCCATCCCTGGGATTCTCCAGGCAAGAATACTGGAGTGGATTGCCATTTCCTTCTCCAATGCATGCTTGCATGCTAAGTCACTTCAGTCGTGTCCGACTCTGTGCGACTCCATGGACGGCAGCCCACCAGGCTCCTCCGTCCACAGGACTCTCCAGGCAAGACACCGGAGTGGGTTGCCATTTCCTGCTCTGGCAAATCCCATAGCATCCACTAAAACAATAAAACAAAAAGGTAAGTAAGCTAACAGTATGAAATAGCATGAAAGGCTTTAAAAAAAAAAAAAGAAGGCAGGTAAAGCAGAAAAGGGGGGCAAACAACAAATGCAAAAAATAGAAACCAAATAGCAAGATATAAATATCTTTATAATTTATATATATAAAGTTTTTAAAAACATATAATTCATATATAATGTATATAAGATATAAATATCAATAATGACTATTTGGTGGCTCAATGCCAAAGAATCCACCTGCAATGCAGCAGACATGGGTTCAATCCCTGGATCAGGAAGGTCCACTGGAGAAGGAAATGGCAACCCATTCCAGTATTCTTGCCTGGAGAATCCATGGACACAGTAGCCTGGTGGGCTACAGTCCATGGGGTTGCAAAGAGGTAGACACGACTTAGCGACTAACACTTTCACTTTCATTTCAATAATTGCATGTAAATGGTGCTAAATAGTCCAATTAAAAGACAAAGACTGTCACATTGCAGAAAAAACAAGATCCTACTATATGACTGCTATGGGAAACCTACTTTAAGTATAAAGACACAGGTTAAAGGCAAAAGGATGAAGGAAAATAAACCATGAAAATACTAAGATAAAACAGAACTGATTATATTAACATCAGACAAGGCAGACTTCAAAACAAGAAGTATTAGAAAGAAAAATAGGATCACTGCATCATAAAAAAAGAGAATCAAATCCTTCATAAAACATAATAGTATGCACTGATGACAAAGCTTCAAAGGGCATAAAACGAAAACTAAAAGAACTAAACATAGAAATTTAAAAAACACACTATTACAGTTAGAAATTTCAAACAAAAACTATGTGGCTCCAGAGACTACATTTTTTTTAATTTAATAACTAAACAGTCAATTTGAAATATGAACAACTACAAAATTCTTCACAACCTTTTAGGCTTATAAAGACATCATTAAAATATAAAAACATGACGGCAACAAACATCAAATTCAGGATACCATTCACATCTGAGGTGGAAGAGAATTACTGGAAAGAGGTACAAAAGGGGGCGCTACTTTACTTGCAATTCTCTATTGAAACAATCTGAAGTAAATGTGGTAAAAATAAATAAATTTTGAAAAATCTGAGTGTTGAGTATTTATTCTACAGTTAAAATATTTCCTGATAAAAAAAAAGAAATCTTTCAACATATTTAATGTAGGTAGCATAAAACTGTCAAAGATGGATAAAAACATCTTACTAAAGAAACCTACAGCTTGCATCACTTGTAAACATAAATGCAAAAATCCCAATTAAAAGACTTGCAAATCAAACTAATCCGCATATGTAGAAACAAGGTATCTTGGCAAAGGATATTTGTACATCAATATTCATAGCAACACTATTCACAATCACCAAAATGTAGAAACCAGCTGAGTATCTATAAATAGAATGGAATATTATTCAGCCAGAAGAAGAAGCGACATATTAACATATGTCACAACATAAATGAACCTCAAAACTATTATGGTAATTGAAAGACACCAGACACAAAAGGTCATATATTTCATGATTCCATTTACATGAAACATCCAGAAGAGGTAAGTCCACTGAGACAGAAAACCAACTGGTGGCTGCCAGGGGCTGGAGGGAGGGCACTGATGGGGAGTGACTGCTTAATGCATGTGGTGTATATCCTTTGGGGATAATGAAATTATTTTGGAACCAGATGTGGGTGATGGTTACTCAACAGGGAAAATGTACTAGATGCACTGAACTGTGCACTTCAAGATGGTTTATTTTACGTTAATTTCACCTCAATGTAAAAAAAAAAAGGGATTGGGTTTGATGAGCACTTGAAAATATTCCCTGCTTCTTTGATACTTCCTAATATAGCAATAAAATTTACACCTAATAATTCTAAGATACTGTCCAATGGTAAAAGAACTGCTTTTGTCTGTATTGTAGTAAATTCATAGAAATAAAAATCGCATTTGACATTTTTTTGAAGACATGTAATATAAAAATAATGATTTATTAATATCAATTTTGTTAGTGTTAGTTCTAAATTTCAGTAACATAAACTGACGTGGAGGTAACAGATAAGAGTTACTATCATGGTAGTCTCAAGTGACAATCCCATGGGATAAGCTGGTTGAGCACACATGCTTTGAAGTCAAAAGTTGCTTCAAGTCTTAACTCAAACACCATATGGCACACTTGAATGAGTTACTTACTTTCTCCAGGCCTTGGTTTTGTAAAATGGAGATAATAATAGTGCATACTTCTTATGTTTATCCTTAGGAATAAATGAAATAATACATGAAAACAAAAAATATCATATATGTAATAATACCTATTACTGTTAACATTGAAATAAAAAAACAAAATAAATTCCAGATATGAAATAAACATAAAATTATAAGAAATAATTTAACTGAATTACTGAGCATTGAAGAGGACATGACTATATGACTAGAAACCCTGGAAGAATCTATTGCAAAAGTATTAGAAATCATATTATTTAGACATAAAATCAATTCACAAAAACAAATTTAGAAAATGAGAAAAGGAAAAAAAAACACAAAAAGCAACAAAAATATAAACTACCAAAACAATGCCTTAACAAATATGAGGAAAACTAAAAAACTGAGATATTAAAATTGCCTTGAATCAGAAATTTTGAATGTAGGACTAAAAAGAAAAGCAAAGATAATTTTTTAAAGAAATACGATTAGTGTTTTGCCCAAGTGTTTGTCTGTTGTTCAGTCGCATCCGACTCTTCGTGACCCCGTGGACTGTACCCCACCAGGCTCCACTTGGGATTTTTCAAGCAAGAATCCTGGAGTGGGTTGCCATTTCCTTCTCCAGGGAATCTCCCCCACCCAGGGATCAAACTTGGGTTTCCAGCACTGCAGGTGGATTCTTAACCAACTGAGCCATCAGGGAAGCCCCTTTCACCTAAGAGCAGTATTAATTCCATTTTGTCTCTCCAACTGAGTCAGAAACTATAACAACTAGCATTGTTCTTCATTTTACACAAGGTCTGGCACAGTGTTGAACAAATGTTTTAAAACTTGAGAACTCATAAAGCTGTGAGCCGTCCAGTTTCACAATCCTAGATACATTTTTCATGTTTCTCAGAGCAGTTTCTACCTGTGGTGTCAAACTTAGAACCCAAAACATCAGAGCTGGAAGGAACCTGAAAGATGAATAAAGTCTGAAGGAAGCCACATGTCACAGACACTGAAACCAGCGCTCTGCGCCCCAAAGTGTGCTGGGTAGTATTCAAAACAAACAGAGATGGTGGTCTTTTTCCCTAACCTGCTTCCAGCAGAGGAACCAGCAACAGAAGCAGTAGTGTTCCGCTGGCCTGTTAGGCAGGCCCAGTAGTTTTTCAGTCATCTTTAACAAGTGATGGGAAGAGCAACTTCCCCCTACCCTTCCTCACATAATCCAGCTGTCCCCAAACGACGCTGCCCGCCAAGATAGAGGCTGAGAGTGTGTTTCTCCCACATACCCATTTATGGTTTCATCAGCACTTATTCAAGGTGCACTGCCTTTAAATAACTTACTATGAAGTTCAAGTTTCAGAAAGAAGGAAAGAAAAGACATTTTTATGGCCCTAAGCAAATACCTGTCCACACAGGTTATTTTCTTGAGAAACTGCCTTGATTTGCATTGACTTTCTCTTGCTTCCCGCAGGCAAAACCCTGCTGGCATTGGCCTGCAGAATCCTGCTCACAGGCACAAGAATGTGCCAGAGCTGCTTTGCACTCGTTCTTAACCACATTTGACTTTGTTTTTTTTTTTTTTTAATTAAACAGTTTATGGGATTGTTCTGGATGGCTGACCCCTGTATTCAGTAAACTGTCACTTCTAAAAAATATGATTTAAAAAAAAAAAAGAACCTGAATGGCAGCCACGTAAGTATAAATATCAAAAACATTTGTAGTACCATATGCAAATCTTATTACAACAGACTCTGATATCCCATGTCCAAGGTGGTCCCCAGTGATTTCCATCTGCTGGTAATCATGCCCTTGAGTAGTCTTCCTCCTCAGTGAATATGGCAGACTTGTATCATTGATAAGCCACAGTGGAAATGATAGTATGTGGCTATGTCATAAAAGATACTGCAAGTCCAACCTTGTTCCCTCTTAGAATACTTGCTCTACGGGAAGCCAGATGGCATGTCATGAGGACACTCAAGCAGTGTCCTATGGTGAGGTCCACACGGTAAGGAACTGAGGTCTCCTGCCAACAGCCTGCACCAAACTGCCAGTCTTGTGTCTGAGGCAACCTGGAACCAGATCCTTTAGTCCCCAACAATCAAGTCTTCAAATGGCAGCCCCCAACAAGGTCTTGGGGCTTCCCAGGCGGCACAAGTGGTAGAGAACATGCCTGCCACCGCAGGAGACATAAGAGACGCAGGTTCAATCCCTGGGTCGGGAAGATCCCCTGCAGAAGGGCATGGCAACCCACTCCAGTATTCTTGCCTGGAGAATCCCATGGACAGAGAAGCCTGGCCGGTTACAGTCCATAGGTTCGCAAAGAATCGGACACGACTGAAGTGACTTAGCGCTCATGCACACACACACACACACACACACACACACACACACACAGTAAGATCTTGACCACAATCCCATGACCTCCAGTCAGAGTCATCTAGCTAAGCTGCTCCTGACCCACAGAAAGTATGTGAAACAATGCATATTCATTGCTTTAAACTGCTAAGTTTTGAGGTGATTTTGTTACAAAGAAATAACTTTGAAAGGCACTAAAGGTTAAATTCTAACTCTTCAGATATTTCATGGCAGTTCCTAGAGAACCCAAGACTTCAAGAGCTCAAAGCAATTACCATTCCTACTTAGGTAATAATATGTTTTCTTTCCTATTCTCTATAATTACATAATTTTTCTTAGCTCTTTTAAAAGATATATGTTGCTTAAGAAAGTCCAATAAAAAGGTAAGTATTTTGTGCTAGGTCTTTACAAAAAGTATGTGCATTAGCAATATATACTGGGTGATAACTTAATACGCCTTTCTTTGTCCCACATAATTATCCTGTACATCATGAAATATTATCATCTGACATTTCATTACCTATGTCAGCAACTTTAAAAGACACATGCTAAGCACCATTGCTATAGTATTTGAAAACTACACAGTTACAGAGAATTAGAGCGCTTACTTGAAGCAGGCTATACCAAGAACATGGTTCTTCGTCCTATTACTAGGCAAAGCCAAGGAAGGAAATTCTGTAAGTCCCCTAAGAAACATAAATCTGTAATACCCAAACTGTTTTTATTTTAGGCAATGTACACATCTTTAGTTCAGATGAAGAATGACTAATATCATCCATAAAGGAGAATCAATAATCCAACTTCTGTTATATACTCCCCATACCAAATTCAAACTCCTCCAAACTTTTCTCACATGGATCTAGGAGTGGAAATGATTCAGCAGAGTCCATAAGTATATTCTTAAAGCCTTCTAATATCACATATGATTTAATAACATAAATTCTTCAATAATAAAATTCAGGTCTCCAAGTGTAAGCATATTTTTATTTATAACATTTGACAAATATGTATTTATAGTTAACTCTTAAGTCTGAGGAACCATGTGATGTAAGGGATAAAAAGACAAAATATAAATAATCTTGCCTCCAGGTCATTTAGCATTCATTTGATCCATCCTACTAAAAACAGAAAGACAAGTAAGACTTGATTCCAATCACTTAGTTATTCACAGCCTAGACAGACAAATGTATTGGTATCTATGTAAATAACAATAATCCATGCCATAAGAGAGGTAGAAAGTAGATTTGTACCATGGAGTTAGGGCAAGGAGGGGACAGATTAAATATTTTTAGAGTAGAAGACATTGTTTCCTTAAAATAGGCATGAGAGAAAGGTAGGATCTAAATGTGTCTGGGGAATACAAAGGGCATTTAGTGTGGAAAAATACTCTTTGGGCAGATTCTTAGGTCCTTTCTCTTCCCCAAGGGGCAGGCACACACATGCCACTTACTCAAGATAAGCAGGGTGAGGATAGAGGCCATATTCACACTGGCTCCTTCACTTCCTACCCACCCCCATGTCTATTTTCAAGGGATGGGAATAAGTCTTTTGGCTGTGTGCTTACCTGATTCTCTAAAATGGCTTTCCTGATAGCCAGATTTCAATTCAAAAGCGAAATCATTCTATTCATCTGGTTTGTGTGAAGTTGTTAGAACTTGTACCACATTATCTACATTCTTACTTTCCCTCCTCCCACTTTGCGAATTTTAGGAGCAAGGAAGTTCATCTGTCATGGAACGCAAGGAGCCTACTCAAGTAATCAAATGATTCAATCAACATTCTCAGTCAGAAGCATCAAAAACAGGCTCTTGTCATATAAGAGGCACTGGAAGACGGGCAAGACTCACAGAATCAGTGGGAGAAGGACCAAAGGAGTCACAGGATCAAGAAGCAAGAAATATCATAATAGTGTTTCAGCAAGAATAGACTTGCCAGGCTTCCTCATGACACAATGGCTCAGAATGAACCTTTACCACCTGTGCCACTACTTGGCACAAGTGATGACGGGCCAATTCCAAGCCCAGAGCTCAGGAGGTCCTGCATTTCACTGTCTTGAGCTTCTGCTGTCACTGTGAGAAAGGCATGCCTGGTCAAACCAATGGGTTTAAGGTGAAAACATGCATGGATGTGCCTGCTCTACATGTTAGTCCCAAAAGGGAAACACAGGGGCAGAGCTGCTCCAGTTAAAGCCTCCCGTTGACCCACTGATACATGAACAATTGGACTTGCAGACCCATATGCAAGCTTAGTTCAGATCAAATAACTCCAGCCAAGAGATGTGAGATCTATAATAATACTGTCATAAGCCACTAGATTCGGAAAGCTGCTGTTACACAGCATTAGCTGACTGATATATCTGGTGATTGACATTAGATTGCAAGAGAAAAGTATAAGGCTAGTAAGGTTAAATCATGAAGCACCCTCTAGGTTATCTACATTTTAGAGTTGGACTCTATCCTGTGATCAGTAGGAATCCAGCCAAATTTTTGTGAGAAATAACACAATAACAAGTACCTGGTAAATAAACTTCAGTGAGGGTAAGAACTGGTAGTTGGTCCTGAAGATGTTGAAAGGATTCACGTGAAAGCTGATGAAGGCCTAACTGAAGATACAGTCAGTGGAAATAAGAAGATTTAAAAGAATATTCTCTTGAAATTCTCATTCTTGGGACTCTCCCGGTGGTCCAGTGGTTAAGAATCTGTCTTCCAATGCAGGGGATGCAGATGCAATCCCTGGTTGGGAAACTAAGATCCCACACGCTGCAAGGTAACTAAACCCAACTAGAGAGGCCACATGCTACGACGACGGAGCCCACACACTCTGTAGTCCATGCTCCGCCACAAGAGAAACCCTAGTGCTGCGACCAGAGAAGCCCCCGAGTGCCCCAGCTAGAGAGGGCCAGTGGGCCACAATGAAGACTCAACAACAAAATTCGAAAAAAAAAAATTCTCATTCTCCATTCCTTAAGGATATCTTCACAGATCAAAGGAAAATATTAATAAAAAATAAACCTCAAGTTTTTGAAATATAGGGAGGCTACCTTGAGTCTAAATGGAATTCAGATATGTTTGGACATGCCTGGCAAAGTCTTACGAACAAACTTCCCAAAATCTCATCTGCATGAATATGGAGTCACCTGTGGGAAAAAATTTAAAAAAAAACCAGCGAATGAAAAAGCTAAGGCATGATCAGCAGAATCCCACAAGAAAGCCTTTGTCTTCTGAGAGGAGTGACACGTCTGTCTCTCAAATCTGTCTCCTGGTTCAATCCAATAGAACTCATGTCTGATTCATAGTAGGTATATGATTGGGGAGAATGGGTGTTATAAGTAAAGAGTAAAAGAATTAATTAACTTAACACATCTAAGGGATGACAAAGAGTCCTTCTCCCCAGCCTAATCCCCCTGCTCTAACCAGGGCTTACATGTCTGGTGGACTCAGCAGATATAGTGCCCAGGGCCTGTGATATTTTGAAGACCTACAAAAATGTTTTCATTTTCATTTCTTTTACAATCAGATGAAAATGATACTTATAAGGATGAACATGTAATAATGAATCCAGCCTGAATTCTATTTCTTTTTTATACCAACAGAGTCAAATAATCTTCAAATATTTTTTACAATACAAGGAACTCCAAAGGCAAAAGTGTCTTGGGCCCACAAAAGTCACAAATGCAGTCCTGGGGCCAGCACAGTATAACTTGAGAGCTCTGAGAGCCCTGAGCTGCGGTGAGTGCCACCAGGATGGGAGCTGGGTAATCCCCCTCCACCTACCCCCTCAGAGGACATGAGCAGAAAATGACAAGGCTGGAGGCAGAGGGGGGCTTTAGCAGATCGAGATCAAATGAGTTTGGGGTTATCTTTCTTTATTTCCCCTCCCTCCTCTCCTAAGGGAACCTCTGCCCAGATAAGGCATCCCACAGGCCATATGACAAGACAGCAACTGCCTGAGAGGAGCAGGAAAACTGCTAGGCATGGGGACAGGCACTGGAGAATTTAGACATGTAGAAATCAACCTTAAATCAACTTTCAGCTTTTTACAAAGCAGGATCTTGGGCTTCCCTGGTAGCTCAGTGGTAAAGAATCCTTCTGCCACTGCAGAAGACATGGGTTCAATCCCTGACCCGGGAAGATCTCGCATGCCATGAACTAAGCCCACCCACCACAGCCACTGAGCCTAATGCCCCAGAGCATGGGAGCCTCACGTGCTGCAGATGCTGAAGCCCGCACGCCCTGGAGCCCGCGCTCCACAGCAAGAGAAAGCACTGCAATGCGAAGCCTGCGCCCATTAACAAAGACCCAGCAAGCCAAATATTTAAAAAAGAAAAAAAAAAAGCAGGATCTTTTTTTGTCAATTTCATGCTTGAAGGTCCAGCAAACCAGTAGATCAAAAAGGAATGCCAGGGGCTTCCCTGGTGGCTCAGTGGTAGAGAATCCACCTAGCAATACAGAGACATGAGTCTGATCCCTGGTCTGGGAAGATTCTACATGCCGTAGGGCAACTAGCCTGTGTGCCACAACTATTGAGCCTGTGCTCTGGAGCAACAGGAGAGCAGCCTCTGCTCACCTGCAACTAGAGAAAGCCTGTGCTAAGCAACAAAGACCCAGTGCAGTCAAAAATAATTTAAAAAAAGGGGGGGGGAATGTTGCACTTGGGTAAGGACTGATGGAGAGTGCTGGGAGGCCAATGCCCTCTCCACTCATCCCTCCCGCCCACCTCCATATGATCCCAGCAGTCTCTGGTATGCTAGAAATCACTGCTCTTGGTTAAGCAGAAATATAATATAGATGGGCTAATCGAGAAACATATTTAAATTTATAACTCGTTTCATTTGTAAACTGCTTTGTAATTACATATTTATTTGGCTCCAACAGATTTAACTATATATGTTGGGAGTAGAAGGAGAAAAAGAATCATCTATTTAAATCAAGGCTCTTGTATGTGCTTAAGATGACGAGCTTGACTTGGCTGCTGCCTCAGTTCCCAATGCAGCCTCAGAGTATGAACATCTCACCTAAGCAGTGTGATTTCAGTTTTAAGCAGATGTACAGCTCCAAAACATTAACCAGCCATGTCATCTTGGGCTCAGCCTAGCTCCCCTGCACTCACTTGGAGACTGTGTAGCTGTCTTGCGGTGTGTGCTGTGTGCTTAGCCGTTCAGACGTGTCTGACTCTTTTTGACTCCATGGACTCTAGCTCACCAGGAGCCTCTGTCTATGGAATTCTCCGGGCAAGAATACTGGGGTGGGTTGCCATTTCCTTCTCCAGGGGATCTTCCCAACCCAAGGATCAAACCTGCGTCTCTTTCACCTCCTGCATTTGCAGGGAGATTTTTTTACCACTGCACCACCTGGGAAGCCTGTGTAGCTGTTTTATCTGGCCTCTTGTCCTTTAAGATGCTCAGGGGTAGTTAGGAGTGTTCATCATTTTCAATTTAAGTGCTGATTTGGGAACCTGACTCCTCACAGAATAAATCTCTGCATTAAATTTCATAAGGGAAATTCTGTGACTTTTCAAACAGTCAATGGTAGAACAAATGACACTTTTCTCAAATTTTTATCTATATTAATATCATGAATATCATGTCTAACGCAACTAGCATAACTAACAAAGCAAAAAGGTTTCAACTTGATAACATGAAGGAGAGAACAGATGATTAAGAGTAACCCTTGATTAACCAACTTCTAAGTCTTGGTAATTAATCATCATATAATTTATATTTCAAAGAAAAATAAACTCTATGTCACCCAATGATTATAGCTTTGTAAGACCAAGATCCAAATTTTAGAGTGGAAGCATGGATATATTCTCAAAAATGTCATGAGTTTCCATAATCATTTACCTTCATATACATTTCTAAAGTGAAGGCAAAAGAAAGACTTTTTCAGACATCTTATTTATCCAGGGCTTTTCTAAAAACAGAAAGCCAAGACTAGTCAAACCAAGAATACCTCCAACTGCAAGCCTCACCAACTCACACTTTTAAGTAACAATGGCCAAGGTCCCCTCCATCTCTCTTTTGTTCAAAAGAGGAAAACTTGATCACATAAAATGACAGTCTTCCATAATATAATATAAATCAAGACTTGGCAAAAGATGGCCTACCAAATCTGGCCAGTCACCTGTTTTTGTTTGGTCCATGAGCTAAGCATGGTTTTTACATTTTTTAATGATTTTTAAAAAACAAAAGAAAAATAACATTTTGTGACATGTAAAAAATCATGTGAAATTCAAATTTCAATGTCCATTAAAAATTTTTAATTTCATTGATATTTTTGGAAATTCATTTTCTCTTATTATACAAGTACCTACACACTGTTCTTGATTTCACCTTTTGGCCCACAAAGCTTAAACTATTTACTATCTACTATTTACTTTACAGAGAAGTTTGGTGACCCCTGATGTAAATGACTGATAAGTAACAAGAAATCACCACTTTGTGAGGAAAAATGTATTTCTAAAGAGGACCAAAGGAATGAATTTTCCACTCTGGAATTTCTGACAAAACAAATACTTTTAAGAGTTGGTATATATCAACAAAAGAAATCAAACTTATCTCCTTATGTAGAGTTACATGGCTTGAACTGATGTTATCACCTCACTACATACCATATTGTCTGTAAAACAAGATAAATTGGTATCTCCTCTCAAAATTACTTTCACTGGGAGTTTAAGTTAAAGAATTTAAACAACCACTCTACTTTGACCTTCTGCTTTAAACTTTTTTAATCAAAATAGTATTTTATAAAATTGATACCTGTGAAAAAATCTACATAATGATAAGCAATGTATGAAGTAAATTTCAATTCGTGAAGCACACCAATACAGGTATGCCTTGTTTTATTGCACTTTGCTTTATTGTACTTTGTAGATAATGTGTTTTTTACAAACTGAAGGTTTGTGACAACCCCACATCCAGCAAGTCTATTGGTGTCATTTTTCCAACAGCATTGGCTTACTGGGTGTCTCTGCGTCATATTTTGGTAATTCTTGCAATATTTCCATCTTTTTTTATTACTATATTTGTTATGGGTGATCTGTGAAATGGGATCTCTGATGTTACTATTGCAAAAAGATTACAGCTCCCTGAAGCCTCAGATGATTTTTAGCATTAAAGTATTTTTTAATTAAGGTATGTACATTTTTCAGACATACTACCACTGCACACTTAATGGACTCCATTATAGTGTAAACATAACTTTTATACACAATGGGAAACTCAAAAATTCGTGTGACTCACTTTATTGCAATGGTCTGGAATGAACCCACAATATCACTGAGGTATGACTGTAAATGTGTTATTTTTCTTTATAGATTGTTTCAAATCATTCATACTGGTATAGTTTCCCAAATACATTGGGTCCTTTCTTGGCTTAGTACCCCTACTTACATTTGTCCCGCTGTCAGGAATTTTCTTTCTGAATACACTGTTTCAGGGATTCTCTCCAGGTGGCATAGGTAGATAAATAAGGCGTTCAGGAGTTTTTTGGTTTTGTTTTTTGTTTTCCTTCTTTTTTTAATTGGAAAGTTTCCAAGCTTTCTAAACCTTTTGAAAATGATTTTTTATTGAACTGTCTGTCCTTGAATGCTCACTCAGAATTCATTGCTCACACAACACATTACTTGAACTTCTATTTTGTATTTATGCCATTCTATCTGATTAGAATGTGACTTTAGAATCATCCATCTCTAGTTCTTTACAGATTTCAAGAACTTCATTGTGTGGGACTTCCCTGGTGGTTCAGTGGCTAAGACTCCATGCTCCCAAAGCATGGGGCCTGGATGCAATCCCTGGTCTGGAAACTAGACCCCACGTGCCACAACTAAGAGTTCTCATGCCACAGCGTAAGATCACGCATGCAGCAACAAAGATTCAAGATTCCCTGCTGCAACTAAGACCCAACAAAGCCAAATAAACAAATATTTTTTAAAAAAAGGCGAAGCAGCTAGTTGTTTTCCAGAATGGCAATGTACAAATGCCAGAAAGGAGGAAACATTTTTGACATTTCTCCTCTCCCTCATCTCCAAAATCCAGCTCAATACCAAATCCTTAAGTTGCTGCCTAAATATTTCTGGAATTTCCACACTGGCCTCTTAGCTGTTATAACCTACAACCAACTTTACCACCACCTACCAAAGCTATTTCATTCTCCCACTAGACAGGGTAATCTTCTTAAATCAAACTCATCCATGTTCACACATTAGCATCCTTGACTTCATCTACCCACAACCACAGCACCCACATCTACAGATCATAGCACCATGTGGCTTGCAAAACTGTGTGGGAATTTGAAGCCTGTCCCTTCCACGAGATCATAAGGGAATGATGTGTATATAGTACTCATTCAAAGACATTTCATGACTGAATTAATGCTGGGCAACACCTCATTCTTTGCATTCTTGATGCTGCCAACTACTTTAAAGGAGTCCATTTTGGAAGTTCCACACTTAATTCCGTAATTTTTGGAGTATCTTTTCAAACTGCATTCAGAGACACTTTGCCTTCTACAAAAGAAAAAACTGTCTTTCTTTTTCATTGCTATACCTGGATTTTTGACCCAAAAAGGCTTTACTCCAAAAGTGTTCACCCACTGTATTTGAAAGACATTGCTTTAAATGACATTTGCTTCTTTCCAAAATATCTAACCCACATCCAAAAGCCAGATATTTAACAAGAGATAGGCAAAAGAATATATCATGAAAGCTAAGAATTACTTGGCACTTATGGTGGTCCAAGCATCAGTGAACACTTCACAGACATTATTCAACAAATCGATGTGCTAATGACTATTATCATTCCAACTTTACATATTAAAAGAAAATAACAACAAACTGAAATTAAGAGCCATGGTTAAGACTTTGTGGAAGGGACTTCCCTGGTGATCCAGTTAAGAATCCTCCTGCCAATGCAGGGAACAAGGGTTCAATCTCTAGACTGGAATAACATGCCGAGGAGCCTGCCCTCTAAAGCCCTTGAGTCACAACTACTGAGCCCATGTGCCCCAACTACTGAAGCCTGTGCACGCAGAGCCTGTGCTCCACAGCAAAAGGAGCCACCACAACGAGAAGCCTTTGCACCATAACGAAGAGTAGCCCCTGCTCACCGCAACTAGAGAGAGTCTTCATGCGGCAATAAAGACCCAGAGCAACCAAAAATAAATACATTAATTTTTTAATTAAACAAAAATGAAGACTTTGCAGGAAAGTCCCTTATGAATACCCACAAATAAAATATTGAGTGATCACAGGTACTGGGTAGTTGTAGTAGCAGATTAATGTTTATCTTTACATTTTCTGGGAATCTACAGTCATTTTATTATCTTTTGTTGATACCTATTCAAAGTATTTTGGGCCCCTGCATGATGCTAAGTCATGCTGAATAATGAATAAGAGTGGGAGGAGCTGTTAGAAAAATAAAAATCTAGAAAAGGGATATGATATGCCTATATTATAGATACAGCCAAAAGTTCAAAGAAAAAGATGGTAACTTCAAATTGACACAAGGGTAGTTCTGAAAAAAAAAAAACAATAATCCTGTTTGGGGGTTCATACTCTAAAAATTCAAGATATCATAATTCGTATCAATCACATGGTAGCAAAGTAGTAGTATATTAATAGAATTAAAACACAAGGTTTTATTTTTAAACTGCAGAAAATAGCTTAAAATACAGAAAGTTAAATGGAAACTAGAGGAATTATTTGAGAAACTATGAGAAACTATCCACTTTATACATAAGAGTATTTTTTTCTTCTTTAGTCTTTGCTTTTTTGGGTACCACTCAGTTTCTCTATTTAGATGAAAATGTTGTCAACTTGTTTCATTATAAATATTCATCTTTAAGGACTTAAGCCCAGGTGGCTCAGATGGTAAAGAATCTGCCTGAAATGCAGGAGACCTGGGTTCAAACCCTGGGTCGGGATCCTCTGGAGAAGGAAATGGCAGCCCACTCCAGTATTCTTGCCCAGGAAATCCCACAAACAGAGAAGCCTGGCAGACTACAGCCCATGGGGTCACAAAGAGTCAGACATGACTGAGCAACTAACATTCATCTTTACAGTATCAAAATTCAAAGGTGGCATTGGTCATGATTCTTATTTTTCCAGTCTTTATGTCAAAATCTCCAAGCCCACTACACTAGATGTGCAAATGATTTAAACAACTGGGGGGTGAGGCCAGGGGTGAGGGTGGGGGGTGGTGAGGGGTTGTAAGTGACACATCCAAAGAGCAGCCAAAATCACTTCCTCACAGTTTACAAACCCATCCACAGCATCCTGAAATCACACACTTAATATAAATTTAGAAATTATTTACATAATCTCCAGATTAGCATTAGTAGACTATAATCAACTATAAAATCTAGTCTCGTTCTCTATAAATTAGAAAACAAAAATTTTTAATAACTCAAATACCTGACTTACTCATATTTTTGAGTGCTATTATTTAAACTAATTTAAATTTTGTCCAAGTACACACTATATATTTTTGCTTAAATTTACAAGACTAGACAAACCAAGAGAAAAATTACTTAGCCCTGAACTGCTTTATTCTCTAATGATTCTGTCAGTTCCAACTTCCAAATATTTTTTTAAAGTTATGCTTTTACTATCTTTTCAATTTAAAGCATTTCTAAAATACAATCATATAAGACTCTATAGGAGGCAGCAAAAGCAGTCCTCAGAGGGAAGTTCATAGCAATAAAGACTTCCTCAAACAAGAAAAATTTCAAATAGCAACCTAACCTTTACCATCTAACAGAACTAGAAAAAGAACAACAACAACAATCTCAAGTCAGCAGAAAGAAGAAAATAATAAGGATCAGAGAGGAAATGAATAAAAGAGAGATTGAAAAATCAATAAAACCAAAATCTCATTTTTTTGAAATGGTAAACAAACCCAACAAACCTCTGGCCAGCTCACCAAGAGGAAAAGAGAGAGGACCCGAATAAGCAAAATAAGAAATTGGAGAGAAATAACATTCAATACCACAGAAATACAAAAAAAAGAAAAAACTGTAAGAGAATACTATGAACAACTAAGTGTCAAAAAACTGGGCAACCTAGAAGTGGACAAATTTCTGAAAATAAATAGCCCACCAAAACTGAATCAAGAAGAAATATATAATTTGAACACAGCAATCATTAGAACTGAAATCAAAAATCTAATTTAAAAAACGATTCTCTAAAAACAATAATCCAGGACTGGATGACTTCACTGGAGAATTCTACCAAACATAAGGGAAGAACATGTACCAATTCTCAAACTCTTCCAAAAGACTGAAGGGGGGGCGGGGGGGATGTTCCCGAAGTTATTATAGGAAGCCACCATCACCCTGATACCAAAACCAGACAAAGACACCATCAAAACAGAAAATTACAGGCTGCTGTTTCTGATGAATATACATGCAAAAGTTCTCAACAAAATATTGGCAAATAGAATCCAACAACACATTAATAAAAGATCATACACCACAATCAAGTTGGATTCATTCCAAGCTCACAAGCATGGCTCAACATATGCAAACTAATCAATGTGATATACATCACAAAAACTACATGAGTATCTCAATAGATGCAGAAAAAGAAGCTGATGAAATTCAACATCCATTCATGAAAAAAAGGAGTCTTTTCAAAGTGGGTATAGAGGGAAGATAGCTCAACCTAATAAAAGTCATTTATGACAAACCCATGGCCAACATAATACTCAACAGTGAAAAGCTGAAAGTCTTCATGCTAAAATCTGGAAAGAGACAAGGATATTAGTTCTCACCTCTACTATTCAACATAGTACCAGAAGTCCTAGCCACAGCTATCAGACAAGAAAGAGATAAAAGGAATCCAAATTAGAAGGGACAAAGTAAAACTGTCATTATATGCCAATGACATACTATAGAGAGAAAGAATCCTAAAGACTCCACACAAAAACTAGCAGAACTGATCAATGAATTCAGTGAGGTAGCAGGATACTAACAGATATCTGTTGCATCTCTTTACGCTGACAAAATGAAATACTAGAAAGAAAGTTTAAAAAAAAAAATTTTTAAATAGCATCCAAAAAAAGTACTTTGGAGTAAACTTGACCAAGGAGGTGAACACTGATAAAGGAGACACTGAAGATGAGTCAAAGAAATAGAAGGCTATCCTGTGGTCTTGGGCTAGAAGAATTAATAGTTAAAATGGCCATGCTATCCAAAGCAATCTACAGATTTAATGCAATCTCTATCAAATTACCCATGATATTTTTTCACAGAACTAGAATAAGTAATCCTAAAATTGATATGGAATCATAAAAGATCCAAAATTGATTCTGAGGAAGAAGAACAAAGCTGGAAAAGAATCCTCCCAGACTTCAGACATCACTACCACACTACAGCAATCAAAACATCACGGCACTGGCACGAAAACAGGCGTGGGGGCCAATGGAACAGAACAGAAAGCGCAGAAATAAATCCACAGACCTACAGTCAATTAAACTGTGAGAAAGGAGGCAAGAATATACAATGGAGAAAAGATAAGCTCTTCCGGAAGTAGTGTTGGGAAACCGGACAGCCACACACAAATCAATGAAATTGGAATATACCCTCACACCATATACAAAAATAAACTTGAACTGGCTTCAAGACTTAAATGTAAGACCAAATACCATAAAACTCCTAGAATAAAACATACTCAAAACATTTTCAGACATAAATTGTAGCAATGTTCTCCTAGGTTAGCCAATCTCTGAAGGCACTAGAAATAAAAGCAAAAATAAACAAATGGGACTAAATCAAACTTATAAGCTTTTGCACAGCAAAGGAAACCACAAACAAAATGAAAGGACAACCTACAGAATGGGAAAAGATATTTGCAAACAATGCTACCAACAACAGATTAATTTCTAAAACATACAAACAGCTCATATGACTCAATAACAAAAACACAAACAACCAAAACATCGACAGAATACTTACATAGACATTTCTCAAAAGAAGATATACAGATGGCCAACAGGCATAAGAAAAGATGCTCATGTGCTAATTATTAGGGAAATACAAGTCAAAACCACAATAAGGTATCACCTCACACCAGTCAGAATGGCCATTACCAAAAAGTCTACAAATAATAAAAGCTCTTCTTGCCTGGAAAATCCCGTGGACGGAGGAGCCTGGTGGGCTGCAGTCCATGGGGTCACTAAGAGTCAGACACGACTGAGCGACTTCACTTTCACTTTTCACTTTCATGCATTGGAGAAGGAAATGGCAACCCACTCCAGTGTTCTTGCCTGGAGAATCCCAGGGATGGGGGATCCTGGTGGGCTGCCATCTATGGGATCGCACAGAGTTGGACACGACTGAAGCAACTTAGCAGCAGTAGCAGCAGCAGTGAAGGCGTGGAGAAAACAAAAGCATCCTACACTGTTGGTAAGAATGCAACTGGTACAGCCACTATGGAGAACGGTATGGAAGTTCCTTTAAAAACTAAAATTAGAGTTACCATATGATCCAGCAATCCCACTCCTGGGTGTATATCCAGATAAAGGTCTAATTCAAAAGATACATGACCTCAGTGTTCCCAGCAGCACTATTTACAGTAGCCAAGATATGGAAGCAAGCTAAATGGCCACTGACAGATGAATGGATAATGAAGATTTGATATGTGTGTCTGTGTGTGTGCCTGTGTGTGTGTGTGTCAGTCAAATGGAATATTACTCAGTCATAAAAAAATAATGAAATAATGTCATTTACAGCAACATGCATGGATCTATAGATTATCATGCTGAGTAAGCCAGACAAAGGAAGACCGTATCGCTTATATGTGGAATCTAAAAAAAAAAAAAAGATAGAAATTAACTTAAATACAAGAAAGACGTTGACCCACAGATGTAGAAAACAAATTTAGGATTACCAAAGGGGAAAGGGTGAGAGAGATAGATTAGGCATTTGGGATTAGCAGATACAAACTACTATGTATAAAGCAGATAAACAACAAGGTCCTATTGTATAGCACAGGGAATTATGTCCAATATCTTATAATAAAGTGTGATAAGTCACTTCAGTCATGTCCAATTCTTTGTGACCTTATGTACTATAGCCTGCCAGGCTTGTAATAAACTATAATGGAAAAGAATATAAAAAAAGAATATATGTGTAATAATCATTTTGCTGTGTATGAAACTAACATAACATTGTAAATTAATGATACTTCAATTTTTTAAAAAACAATTATCTTAGACAAGTTTCAAATATAAGAAGACACTGCTTTAAATAAACACTCCTCTAATTGGGAGGAAATATATTAAAGCAAGTTTACTTTGGACATGACTTAACAGCCAATGGGAAAAAAAAACAAACAGCCAATGAGAATCTCAAAATGCGTTTTGTAAGACTGTTATTTATTCTGGTGTCTTACTACTATAACACACATAGCAAGTTGCAAATAAATAAATAAAGGCATACATTAAAAACAATTCTAAACATTGATAAGCTGACATGAGAATATTTTGCAAATTTTTTTTATTTTATCAAAAATGCTCTGCGAAATGTAAACTTGCTTTACAAAAATGAAAGCCTAAAAGCAAAACAAGTCAAACTATAATCTCAGAAAGATTTAGGAATTGGAGGCAAGTGTGTGTGCTAACTCGCTTCAGTCCTGTCAGGCTCTTTGTAACCTATGAACTACAGTCCGCCAGGCTCCTCTGTCTATGGGATTGTCCAGGCAAGAATACTGGAGTGGGTTGCCATACCCTCCTCCAGGGGATCTTCCTGACCCAGGGATCGAACCCACCACTCCTGAAGCTCCTACAGCGCAGGCTGATTCTTCAACCACTGAGCCACTGGGGAAGCTCCAGGGATTAGAGGCAATAATCTCCAAAAGTGAGGGTGCAAGGGAAGGCAGCCTCCCTAGAACTCCCCTTCATACAGCCAAATAACTATCTCTCCCACACTAGGATAGAGGACAGAAAGGTTTAAGAATAAAACAAGCCAGCAGAATGAATATGTCAATACAAAAAAAACAAGAAACAAAAATTAAGAAAATTCTGCCAAAACAAAGAGGCGACAACAAGGAAGCAAATAGTAGAGAAATAAATAAAAATAAGAGAATCACTCCAGAGAACCAACATCCAACTAAGAGGAGTTCCAGAGAGGACTGAGAAAACAGAGGTGAAGACTTATAAGTAACAAAAGGAAATTTCCCAGAACTGAAGGACATCATGCCATTGTGAAACTGCAGGAAACCTGGAGTAAAAGGCTTTCAGAGACAGGAGAAAATGTCACTAGAAGGGAACAGAAAGGAGAACATCACTGAAGCTGTGACCGGCAACCACAGATGTTAGAAGATGGAACAGCACTTTCAAAATTCTGAGTAAAGTAACTTTTGACCTAGCATTCTGTGACCAAACTGTTAAGTGAAGTAAGATACAGAAACTTTCACAAGTGAGATTTTTTTTAAAGTACCTCCCAAGTATCCTTTCTTGGTAGGTAGTAAGTCAAGAAATCAGAAGATATGTGGCTCAACCACAGATGATGAAGGCAAATGCCATGGCCACAGGTAAGCATAACAGTCGCCCAGAGAGCAATTCATCTAGATCTTACCAGGAATCAACCCCAAAAAGTCTCAAAGAAAGAATATGAAAGATTCTATGATGTATCAAAAAGCACAGCAAGAAATTAGTGATGGTGCTCGCTTCGGCAGCACATATACCAAAACTGGAACAATACAAAGAAGATTAGCATGGCCCCTGCGCAAGGATGACATGTAAATTCGTGAAGAGTTCCATATTTTTATTGGAAATAAAAGCAAAAATAAACAAATGGGATCTAATTAAACTTAAAAGCTTCTGCACAACAAAGGAAACTATAAGCAAGGTGAAAAGACAGCCTTCAGAATGGGAGAAAATAATAGCAAATGAAGCAATTGACAAACAACTAATCTCAAAAATATACAAGCAACTCCTGCAGCTCAATTCCAGAAAAATAAATGACCCAATCAAACAATGGGCCAAAGAACTAAATAGACATTTCTCCAAAGAAGACATACAGATGGCTAACACATGAAAAGATGCTCAACATCACTCATTATCAGAGAAATGCACATCAAAACCACAGTGAGGTACCATTTCACACCAGTCAGAATGGCTGTGATCCAAAAGTCTACAAGCAATAAATGTTGGAGAGGGTGTGGAGAAAAGGGAACCCTCTTACACTGTTGGTGGGAATGCAAACTAGTACAGCCACTGTGGAGAACAGTGGGGAGATTCCTTAAAAAACTGGAAATAGAACTGCCTTATGACCCAGCAATCCCACTGGTGGGCATACACACGGAGGAAACCAGAATTGAAAGAGACACATGTACCCCAATGTTCATCACAGCACTGTTTATAATAGGCAGGACATGGAAGCAACCTAGATGCCCATCAGCAGATGAATGGATAAGAAAGCTGTGGTACATATACACAATGGAGTATTACTCAGCAATTAAAAAGAATACATTTAAATCAGTTCTAATGAAGTGGATGAAACTGGAGCCAATTATACAGAGTGAAGTAAGTCAGAAAGAAAAACACCAATACAGTATACTAATGCATATATATGGAATTTAGAAAGATGGTAATGATAACCCTGTATGCAAGACAGCAAAAGAGACACAGATGTATAGAACAGTCTTTCGGACTCTGTGGGAGAGGGAGAGGGTGGGATGATTTGGGAGAATGGCATTGAAACATGTATAGTATCATATATGAAATGAATTGCTGGTCCAGGTTCGATGCATGATACTGGATGCTTGGGGCTGGTGGTCCCTTGGGACGACCCAGAGGGATGGTACAGGGAGGGAGGAGGGAGGGGGGTTCAGGATGGGGAACACATGTATACCCATGGCAGATTATTCATGTTGATGTAAGGCAAAACCAATATAATATTGTAAAGTAATTAACCTCAAAAAAAAAAAAAGAAATTAGTGATGTTTACACAAAACACTAAATAACTAGGGGAAGAAAGAAAAACTCTGCTATCATCAAGTCTAGGAAAAGGTAGTTACTCAATAAAGAAAATGTTAGCTATGATATCTTCCTAAATAATACATTGCAAATACCAAAAATTATGATTATGTTGTGAAGACAGGAAAATGTATGTGCCATGGAGTGATGGCAAATGGTAGAAAAAGCACTAAATTGTTATATTTCATAAAGAAAATCAACAGATGCTGTCTAATATAAAAAAATCAGAAAGAGCAGCATTAAAATATTATTTATAAGTATAAAGATACATGTAAGATGAGCAGCTAAAAGGTTGAAGAGTAATTTTCTATGGGGAGTAGAAATGGGAGGTATGGTTGTAATTTTTTTAAAAAATCAAGTAGTACTATATAACTTTTAAAACTATATCTCCCTATTATTTTGACAAAATTTTAAATAAAACAGTGATAATACTGGACTTCCCTGGTGGTCAAGTGGTAAGCTCTGTGCTTCCACTGCAGGGGGCAAAGATTCAGTCCCTGGTTGAGGAAGTAAGATCCCATGTGTTGCAAAGTGTGGTCAAAAAATAAAACATTTGGGGACTTTTCCTCATGGTCCAGGGAGTTCCCAAGGCAGCGGGCCCAGGTTCAATTCCTGGTCAGGGAACTAGATCCCACGTGCTGCAACTAAAGATTCTGCACACTGCAACTAAGACCCGACACAGACAAATAAGTAAATATGTTTTTAAAATAAATAAAGCAACTCTCGATTTGTAATTAAACATACACATTATCATATGTAAAGTAGACAGCCAGTGGGAATTTGCTGTATGATGCAGAGAGCTCAATCCTGTGCTCTGTGACAACCTAGAGGGGTGTGAAGGGGTGGAAGGTGGGAGGGAGGTCCAAGAGAGAGGGGACATATGTATACCTGTGGTTGATCCATGTTGATGCAGGGAAAAATCAACACAACACTGTAAAGCAGCCATCTTCCAATTAAAAATAAATTTAATAAATAAATAAAGCAATACAAGAAACAACAACATTAAATCCATTTCTTCTTATAGCTTCACTCTCCCCCCAGGTTGTCTTTCCCCTCGCATATAAACATCCTTTCCAAGAAAACCCTTATATAACCTCTTCCAGCCATAGTCCAGATTCTTTTCTTTCCATCAATCTTACTGCATATTATTCTCTAACCTGCAGCAAAAATTAAATTAAATCATATGAAAAAGTACTGATCCCATCATTTTTTACCTATAAAAAGAACATTTTATATGATTCATCTAAATGGCTTACTCTCATCACCACCAAATTCTGAATTCACCACCTGAATATGCCCTGCTGTTTCATTTGTGCCCTGTGCTGCAGCAACACTGCCCTGCCTTCATTCAGACATTCTTCATTTCTTTCTGGATTAAAGCCTTAACCTCCTAACTTGTGCTTACCATCAGGCCAGGTTGGCAGTGTTGTGACACTCCCCTTCTTACAATGCATCCCCAAACCATCGGAATCAAACCTAAACTCTCCCACGGCCGTGGGCTGACCACTGCAGCCTCTCTCTGTACCCATCCTAGACAGACTACCACCCTGCACTCTATACTTGACTCAAGCTAACCATTCGGTGTTTTCTTAAACAATCCCAAAAGTAATCATGGATGAAAAAAATTTCAATTTCTTCTACGGGCCAAGTCAATGATGATAAGGCTGATTATGTTCTACTTAAATATTCAAATGAATGGTGATAGGGAACTAAGAACTAGTCGTACTGAAAGAGGGAGAGACAGAGAAAGAATGTGAGAAGGAAAAAGAAAAGAGGAATGGGATAGGGAGGCATGGAGAAGGGTCTGGAAAAAAATACAACACAGCTTCACAGGCATAGTGTCTGCTCTTACTAAAGAGAATCCACTAATATATATCATTGGAGTATTTCAATCATAATACTAGTAAATAAACAGTCTTCCCTCTTGAGGAAAAAAAAAGTTTCACCTCAAGTTTACAATGTAACAACTATGCGACGTAAACTTGCAAACATTACAACTAATCTGTTTGCAGGAAATTGCTCTCCATTTTCCAACAAAATGATAAAACTAAGACCAGCTCACAGTTAGCTTTAAAAAAATATGTGTACCAAGTATTTGTACTTCTGTTTATCTTCTGGTGAAGAGCTTCATCATTAAGTTTTAAAAGCCGTCCAACCAGTTCTCAAACTAGCACCCTATCCAACAAAAGTTTAACTGGGTTTGGAGTTTTGTTTAAACTGACAGCTGTGGTTCAGAAAGCCCCCAAGGTCAGCGGTACCGTTTGCATCAAATGGCCCAAAGGTATTCTGTGGTTCTGGGGTGGTGACTTTTTTATTTTTATTTGCAACTACCTAGTTAATGGCTCTTTTCTCAGAAAGTGGCATAATCATATGCAAAACATCCTTACAGTAACTCTGAATCAACGAAATAAGTAAAGGAAGGGGGGAGAAAAGCAGTTGATCCTCACCTGTTCACTGTGCAGACATCCTGCACCTTCACGGATCTAGCCGAGACAGGAAGCAGGATGTAAGAAAAAAGGCCTTCGAGCAGGCAAAGAGGGGTCAACAAAGGCTTGTGCAAAAGAAGCTTGCAAACTTTCCCATAGGAAAGCGGTGAAGGCTCTCCCTTAAAGGCTATTTACTCTCACTTTACAAACAATATCACCAGGCTTATTTACCTAGTTTCAAAGCCTAGGGCAGAACAGACAAAAGATATTAGGAAGAGAACTGTGGAAGATACTGAAATATTTACTGCAAAACAGAGACACTTGTTAGCATAATTGGAAGGAGGAAACAAAAATTACAAAAAGAAAACAAGAGAATTCAAAGCACAGTTGGATCCAGGGTATGGGGGACAAACACCTCATTCACTCAATAAGACCATGGGCATTACTTTATATAGTATTTAGGAACCAACTTCCAAAGTGATGTCCTTGGTCCTCAAGAAAAGAATCAACTTAGCACCTCTGCTAGGGGGTACCTGAGCAGGTAATGAGAATGCAAGGGGGAACAAGTCCCGCCCACTTTTACAAAGGGGAAGAAGTATAATAGATTTTAGAACATGTTTCTACTAAAAGAGAAAACGTTTTAAAAGGGCATATTTGGGACTGGCCTGGAGGATCGATGATTGGGACTCCAAGCTTCCAATGCAGGGGACATGGGTTCAGTCCCCGGTCAGGGAACTAAGATCCCACATGCCCTGCAGCACTCCTCTCCCCCCAAAAAAGGCATATTTGTCCTGAACCCATAATTATTAAGAAAATTGAGCATCTACAATAGTTCATTTGCTAAGGTATCCTCATGATGACAGTTACAAAGTATTTGAAACTGAGGTGAAATAAGTATTGGGTTGTAGAATCTAGACTCAATAAGTGTTTCAAATAACTATTAAGACAATATATAACATCAAAGAACAGAAAAGTAGTAGACATCTGGAGTTGGGTCTCTGTTGGACGTGACCTTGGCAAGTCCACTACTCCTCTGAGACGCTGTCCCCTCATCTGTCAAATAAGGGTCTGAAGGGCCAGTTTTGAAGAATCCACTGACATTTCCCTCCAACCCACATTCACAGTATTTTCCCTTTATTCAACTTGGCCATTCTGGACCCACGGCCTTAGGCAAAAGCTGCTACTGCAGGATAAAGTGATAAAACAAGGGTCCATTCTGGTTTTCAGGTTTTAAAAACCGGGGAGTCTTATGGAAAAGAAGAACACAGGACAGTAACAATTAATTTGGGAGCAAACAAGGTGAGTTTATCTGAGTAACATGTCCTACCTCTACAGCTAGAAAAGAATTAAATTCCTGGACCAGAAAACATTTGTGGGGAGGTGAGGAAAACACAGAATGCTGCTGGATCCCCAGGACAGAGACTCATACCAGCTCCCCAGGGCTAAGCCCAAAGGAAACAAGAGGGAGATGTGTTTGTAGGAACAGCGAGCAGGGGCAGAAGCCCACTGCGTCTGGTTATTGGTGTCACCAAGGAAAGCACAATAGTCGAGCACTGGAGGGAACAATGTTACACAGAGAGGCAGAGGAAGATCAGCTCCGCTAGCGGCCGTAGGTCCACCAAGGCCAGCAAGGCCCTCCTGAGAGACAATGCAGCGCCAGAGGCCTTCACGAAGTCCAGAACTCTGGTGTGGTAGAATCAAAGGCCCCAGCCCCGCCCTGCAATGGACGGATAAAGTAATGGGGTTCACCAGGTGCCATATGACACACACACTTAGGCAGAACAAAGACATACATTTTGAATAGGAAGCAGGAAAAGATATTCCCATACAAGGATACAAATCCAACACAAGCTATGAGGACTCTGGTAGAGAAGTATTCCAAGCCAAAGGCCCATTCCTACGTGGCCAAGTTGGAGTACCCTCCAATAGGCAAAAGACTTCATGTCTTCCTTCCTAACAAGACTTAAGGGGACCCCTAAGTGGACCACCAGATGGAAAGATGTCCCAGGCAAAGAATGAGATGCAATCTTAAGAGACTCTGTAAACACCCCAGGCAAGGTGATAGGGAAACCCCAAATTGCCTAAGACCAAATTTTTGTGGTCCTGATGGAATAGGAACCCCAAATAAAGACTAAATTGAGTTCTAAAGAAATAAATATATTTCTTGCACATCCATGTTTGGAGGCTGAGATTCATACCCACTGTATGCTGAGACAGACTCCATAGCTATAAGATCAAAAGACTATAAAACTCAGAATAAGAAAAATAATATATAAATAACTTTACACTAATAAATACAGCAAAACTTGATTTTAAAAATTATTATCTAGAAATATATGTCACAAAGTTGACCCACTAGAGAGGGAGGGAATTAAAAGTCTGAATAAATTAATAATCATTACAGAAATTGAGATAATTTTTTTAATCTCTGTTTACCCAAGACACAAGCCACATTACAAGTGAAAATTACCAAACTTTCAAGGAACAAACAACCCATCTCTTATACAATATATATAGAACAGAAAAAGATAGAAAGCATCCAGCTTATGCATCTAGAACAACATTAATACCAAAAACATACAAGGCTAGTATAAGAAAAAATATATATATACCAATCTCAGGTGAAACTATAAATGCAAAAACCCCATAGATATTCTCATTGTATAAAAACATACTATAACACAAACAAGACTTTTTCCCAGGATGCAAGGATAGTTCAGATAGACCAACATATCACAACATTAAAGAAGCAAAAAAAGAACTCAACAAAAGTCAGCACTCATTAATGACAAAAAGTTTTGACAAGCTGATAAAGGAAGAGAACATAAAGAGTACCTACCAAAAAGCTATGGCAAACCTTATACTTAGTGGTGAAACTAAGAACCAAGTCTTTGTTTTAAAGTCAGAAATAAAATAGGGATGTTTATTATCACCACTTTTATTCAACACAATTTTATTAAAGAAATTCTATAGGCAAACTGTTGGAACAAATAAGAGAGTTCAGAGATATTTGGGATATACGATCAACATGTTAAACCAACATGGTAATAAACAATTTGAAAATGTGAATGGAAAAAAATCTCACTCAACAAGAACAGTAAGATCTATAAGGTAGGTATACTTATGTGTCTGTGTATAGCAATATGATATAGTTAAAATGTTATTATTAATCCTTACAGTGCACATCTAATTTGACCCAGTAGGATTTGATATTGAAGAAGGAAATGGCAACCCACTCCAGTATTCTTGCCTGGAGAATCCCAGAGACAGAGGAGCCTGATGAGCTATCGTCTATGGGGTTGCACAGAGTCAGCGACTGAAGCAACTTAGCAGCAGCAGCAGCAGCAGCAGGATTTGACACAGTTATCGCATCCTTCTGGACATATTTCCTTCACTTGGTTTTCAAGACCCCATACACCAAGGGTCCCTGACAGGAATCAGACCACACAGCAGGAGGTGAACAGGGGGCGATGGAGCAGAGCTCTGCAGCCGCTCCCCATTGCTCGAATCACCACCTGAGCTCTGCCCCCTGTCAGATCTGCAGTACCGTTAGATTCTCACAGAGGCATGAACCCTGACCCTAAAGTCAAGGCAGAATATCTTCATATTGCCACAAAACAGAAATAAAGTGCACAATAAATAAACGTGCCTGAATCATCCCAAAACCATCTTCTAGCCCCTCAGTCTATGGAAAAACTGTCTTCCACAAAACAGGTTTCTGGTGCTAAAAAGGCAGGGGACTGCTGCCATACCCCTCCTCCCGGTTCCTTCTCCCACACCTGGCTCTTCTCTTGCTTTTGTCCATTCTACCTCTTCTCTCAGCCTGTAAACAATGGTGGCCCCGAGGCTCTTAGTCCTTAGGTTTCTTCTGAAAGAGATGGGACTACCAGACCACCTGACCTGCCTCCTGAGAAATCTGTATGCAGGTTAGGAAGCAACAGTTAGAACTGGACATGGAACAGCAGACTGGTTCCAAATAGGAAAAGGAGTACGTCAAGGCTGTATATTGTTACCCTGCTTATTTAACTTATACGCAAAGTACATCATGAGAAAGGCTGGGCTGGAAGAAGCACAAGCTGGGAACAAGACTGCCAGAAGAAATATCAGTAACCTCAGATATGCAGATGACACCATCCTTCTGGCAGAAAGTGAAGAGGAACTAGAAAGCCTCTTGATGAAAGTGAAAGTGGAGAGTGAAAAAGTTGGCTTAAAGCTCAACATTCAGAAAACGAAGACAATGTCATCTGGTCTCATCACTTCATGGCAAATAGATGGGGAAACAGTGGAAACAGTGTCAGACTTTATTTTTCTGGGCTCCAAAATCACTGCAGATGGTAACTGCAGCCATGAAATTAAAAGACACTTACCCCTTGGAAGGAAAGTTATGACCAACCTAGATAGCATGTTCAAAAGCAGAGATATTACTTTGCCAACAAAGGTCCATCTAGTCAAGGCTACAGTTTTTCCAGTGGTCATGTATGGATGTGAGAGCTGGACTGTGAAGAAAGCTGAGCACCAAAGAATTGATGCTTTTGAACTGTGATGCTGGAGAAGACTCTTGAGAGTCCCTTGGACTGCAAGGAGATCCAACCAGTCCATTCTAAAGGAGATCAGTCCTGGGTGTTCTTTGGAAGGAATGATGCTAACGCTGAAACTCCAGTACTTTGGCCACCTCATGTGAAGAGTTGGCTCATTGGAAAAGACTCTGATGCTGGGAGGGATTGGGGGCAGGAGGACAAGGGGATGACAGAGGATGAGATGGCTGGATGGCATCACCGACTCAAAGGACATGAGTTTGAGTGAACTCCAGGAGTTGGTGATGGACGTGCTGCAATTCATGGGGTCGCAAAGAGTCAGACATGACTGGGTTGACTGAACTGGAACTGGAAATGGAACTTAAATCAACCCCACATGCTAACTCATCTTTGGTCTTCACCATCTCAGAAAATGAACACTTTATTTTTCCAGTTAACTTCACCCATCAAAAGACCATGAGTCATCTTCTACTCTTCTCTCTCCACCCTTTCAACCCATAAGGGACCTTCAGAATTCATGGTAAGTCAGACCACTTCTCACCTCCTTTCCAGCACTACCATCACAGTTGGATGAAGTCACAATCATCTTTCATGTGGATTACTGCAAGAGGCACCTAACTGGTCATCTTTTCTCCACCACTGCCTAGCCTGTAAACTACCATCCACACAGTAGTCAGTTGATCATTTTACAATAAGGTCAGATCATGTCATGCCATGATATGATGTGCTAAGTCACTTCAGTTGTGTCCAACTCTTTGCTACCCTATGCTTCTGCTCAAAACCTCCCAACATCTTCCTATGTCATGCCAAGTGAAATTCAAAGTTCTTAAAAGCCTACAGTTATCTGCACATTAGTGATTCTCATTAGGGATGATACTGCTCCACAGGGAACATTTATAAATTGCCTGAGGGTAGGGGCAGCATCTTTGGTTTTTACAATGGGAAAGTGATACTGGCATTTACTGGGCAAGGAAGGACTAGGGAATGGACCAGACAGCCTACAGTTCATAGGACAGTCCTACAAAACAAAAATGTCCTGCATCCTGTATTGTTGTTCAGTAGCTCAATTATGTCCGATTCTTTGCGAGCCCACGGACTGCAGCATGCCAGGCTTCCCTATCCTTCACTACTATCTCCCAGAGTTTGCTCAACGTCATGTCCATAGAGTTGTTATTGCCATTTAACCATCTCATCCTCTGTCGTCCCCACTTTTCCTCCTGCCCTCAATCTTTCCCAGCATCAGGGTCTTCTCCAATGAGTCAGCTCTTTACATCAGGTGGCCAAAGTATTGGAGTTTCAACTTCAGTCCTTCCAGTGAATATTCAGGGTTGATTTCCTTTATGATCAACTGGTTTGATCATTTGATCACCTTGCTGTCCAAGGGACTCTCAAGAGTCTTCTCCAACACCACAGTTTGAAAGCATTAAGTCTTCAGCACTTACCCTTATTTATGGTCCAACTCTTACATCCATACATGACTACTGGAAAAACCACAGCTTTGACTAGACGGACCTTTGTCAGCAAAGTCATGTCTCTGTTTTTTAATATGCTATCTAGGTTTGTCATAGTTTTTCTTCCAAGGAGCAAGTGTCTTTTAATTTTGTGGTTACAGTTACCGTCTGCAGTGGTTTTGGAGCCCAAGAAAATAAAGTCTCTCACCATCTCCATTGTTTCCCCATCTATTTGCCATGAAGTGATGGGACCAGATGCCATGATCTTTATTTTTTGCATGTTGAATTTTAAGCCAAATTTTTCACTCTCCTCTTTCACCTTCATCAAGAGGCTCTTTAGTTCCTCTTCACTTTCTGTCATAAGGGAGGTATCATTTGCATATCTGAGGTTATTGATATTTCTCCCAGCAGTCTTGATTCTAGCTTGAGCTTCATCTAATGTGGCATTTCACATGATGTACTCTGCATAGAAGTTAAGTAAGCAGGATGACAATATACACTTTGATGTACTCCTTTCCCAATTTTGAACCAGTCCGTTTTTCCATGTCCGGTTCTAACTGTTGCTTCTTGACGTGCATACAGGTTTCTGCATAAAGGTTTCTCCATTTTATATATAAAAATACAAAATATTCCCTTTATTTATCCCATACTATATTTTCCAGGGATACAACTACTTTGTAAATCAAAGAAAGATTGTACCTCATTTTCCTGGGAACTTCAACAAGAATTCCTTACCACTTCAGAATATCAGGTCAACCAAAGACAACTCTGCTGACAATTTATTCTATCTGTGTTAACAGAACAATACACCTGTTTCATTCTGCATTGTTAGCAGTTGCATATGAAAATGTACAAAAGGATTATGAAGTTCATTTTATAAACTTAGAACCAAACATAATTAATTTAGCAAAGAAATGTAAAACATAGGAATAATAAATATTTAATAAAGGGATTAACTGTATATTAGTAAGAATTTATATAATTTTAAATACTTTAAGCAAAGGGTAATAAATTTATCATAAAAATTACATGTCAAAGAGGTTTTTTTTTTTTTTTTGAATGGCCTGGTTTGGTTTTTATTTTACTGTCAAACAGTTCACAGTGGTCTATTTCTCCATGTCTTCCTGTATTACTTTTATTTTTTTCCAGTTCATCCTGTAGTCTCATCATCTATCAAAAGACATGGCTTGCAAGTTATTTTTAGGTTTCAGACTCTGAATGTGTCCTGGTATCTGCTAAAAGTTCACGTGGGGAAATATGGCGGGGGGTGTGGACAGTGTGATACCTGGCCCTTTGCCCTATATCTCAAGGGAGATTTATTTTGACAGTATACTTATAAAGAGGCTGAGCTCATTTTCTCCATTTCAAGAGTCTTTCATTGGTCACAGCATACATCCTAACTTCACTTAAAGTTGCTTCCCATCTTCTCTTATCATAACACACGTAAGTCTAGTCTGCTATTAGTTATCTTAACATGTATTCCAGTGGCACCTGTGTTCGTTTTTTGGTCATTGTTATATATTATGGCCCATATATTCCTACCCAGAGCACATTCATTATCAGTAGATACAAGCAACAAACAACTTTATTATGTCTTCCAGTGTCATTATTTATAATTATTCATCACTCATTTTTTTCTTTACATTACAAATAGTCCATTATATTGATTTTCAAGATCACTTAGGTAGGTAGATGATAATTATCTATTAATTTTATTTCAGGCCAGTAAAAGGGGTAAATGACATGCAAAGTACATGCAAAAAGAAGGGAGTGCTGGAGCTTCCCTTAAGGTTCAGTGGTTAAGGCTCTGTGCTTTCACTGTAGGAGACACGGGTTCGATCCCTGGTTCAGGAACTAAGGTCCCGCATGCCCTGTGGCACAGCCAAGAACAACAAACAAACAAAAAAGAAGGCAATCCTAAGTCTGATCATATCCTCCTATCATAACCCCCCACACACAAAGCCCCCCACTTGTTGTTCCTCAAACACCACAGGAACATTCCTGCCTTGGAGGCTCACAGTGTTTCCTCCCTTTGCCTGGAATGATCTTCGCACATATGAAGTATATGGCCCGCTCATTACTTCCTTCAGACCTCTGCTCAAATTCCATCTTCTCTAACAGTCCTTCTCTGACCATCCAGTTTAAACATCTCTCCATCCCATCAGGCTCTCTCTTATCCTGAAGTATTCACACACTTATTGCCACATGAGACATTACTGATTTGTTTACTCTCTGCCTCATGTCTCTAGAATGCAGAGTGGCCCACAAAAGCAGGGACTTCAGCTGTTCACTGCTGTTTTCCAGTTTCTGGTGGGGTGCCTGATATAATATCATAGGTACCCAATAAAACTGAATGGAGAGGTGAATATCTAAAAGGCCAAAGAATGTGCTGGTAGGAGCCTGAATCCTGTGCAGGCAGGTTCCGGTTCCTTCATTCCCAACTGACACACTGCTGCCATGGGATTAAATATTTGAGATCCTGAACATTCATTGAGTATTTCATTTGAAGAAAGGTTTCCAGAACTGAAAAGTATTGGAAAGCCACTGACCTTTCAAATTAGCAAAGATTCAAAGCACAGTAACACACAATGCTGGTGAGGATGGAGAGAAACAGACTGATGCTCTCTATTTGTGGGAATGTATATGGTTCAATTTTACCAGGAGGTAATAAGAAAATACACACTAAAAGCCTTTAAAAACTGTAGTATATTTAACAAGTGCTATTTTATTTAAGATCATTTTACTCTCACAGTATTGTAAAGTAAGGATTATTAACTCTACTGCACAGATGAGAAAAGTGAGGCACCAAGAATTTTAAGTAACAAATAAATTACAAGTCAAGGATCTAGGTCGTCAAGCTGAAATTCCAGGCCTTTCTCCATCGGTTTCCACTGACCACTAGTTCTGTTAGTTTACCTAATTCCTTAAAGCTAACATTTGTGTCACATATAAAATCTTTCAACACTTAGGGCCTGATGTGCTGTGCTCAGTCGTGTCCTAATCTTTGTGATCCCATGGACTGTAGCCCGCCAGGCTGCTCTGTCCATGGGATTCTCCAGGCAAGAGTACTAGAGTGGGTTGCCATTCCCTGCTCTAGCAGATCTTTCCGATCTAGGGATCGAATCTGCATCTCCTGCATTGGCAGATGGATTCTTTACTTACTGAGCCACCAAATGTTGCAGGTACTCAATAAACCTTTGCTGGAAAAGGGAAAAACTTTTTCAGCCACAAAAGTCTCCATAGACACTGCATGACCCATAGGAACAATAACAGAACCCAATCCAACATCTCCTCTATTCTTCTTCAGAGTAACAGAATGTGAACCTTGCCACACAGCCTGCTCAGAATATTGACTTTATTTTCGTTGTCATTTGTAGGTAAATGTAGTCATGGAGTTAAGTTCTGGCTAGTGAAACATACGCAAAAGTGGTGGGCAATTTTATGCGCACACTTTTCTTGCTTAAAGCCTTCCTGTTGGCTGGAATATAGATATGGTCCATGGCAGCCACTGCTGACAGATGACCATGGCAATGAGGGTTAGTCAGTGAAACAGTAAGATGGCAGGATTCCTGACTCTGCAAAACACCATATCAGTCCAACATTACCTTTAATTTGACTTTTACAAGACAGAAATAAACTTCCATCTCATCTAAGTCACTATTATTTTGGCTTTTCTGATTATCTGCACCCATAAGCTGCCCCACCTAGTTCTATTAGGACTGCCACTTACTCCTGTTTCCTGTTACTTGATATTTGGCTAAACTAATTTGGCATTGTACTAGTGACAACCTATATGAATTATGCATTCCATTTAGCATTTTCAAAGATTCCATTGTAAATGGATATTTAATAAGCTTCTTCACTTAACCCTAAAGAGCGAGAGAACAGAGTCAGGCATAAAAAGCTATAATTCAGTGAACTGTTTAAAAATCACTTTCCAGAGTAATAATTGATTGTCAAAGACTACATCTAGGCAGGTCTCAATAGCATAATGAGATCAGAACAATGAAAAGTGTCTCAGCTGTCTCAGTCTTTCATTTCTTCAAAACCCTATTTCCAATGATTAAGAGATGAAGAGCTTGATACTAGAGATGTTCTTGAGGGGAAATCTGACTGAAATGATGAGGTCTGGCTTTATTATAATCTTCTTCTGTGTGCCTAATAAATTTGTAGTAAGTCATGCAAAGGACAGGAATTTTATTTACTGTATTATCTGTGAAATCTAAAAAAGATAGACTACCAGTTTAAAAGGTAGGAAAAGGTAGAGGGCGGCGAGGATTTTATTCATTATCAAGACTGGCCCAATCTGATGAACAGAATGCCAACTAACAGTGAACCACGCAGTCATGGCAACCCTGCAGCCTCATTTGGATAACATCCAAAGTGCTAACTCTTCCTCCTGGCTTTTGGGAAGTCTTGGTAAGGCGACTGATACCCTCCATTCTCTCAAGTCGAGGAGTCTCAACAAGACCCCAATCCATCACAGATAAGAAGATTTCAAGTATGTCAAAAGTTGCTCTCCTTGGGCTTCCCTGGTGGTCCAGTGGTTGACAGTCTGCCTGCCAATGCAAGGCACATGGGCTGGATCCCTGATCCAGGAAAATCCCACCTGCTCCGACGCAACTAAGCCCAGCCCCCCGTGCCACCACTACTGAAGCCCGAGCTGTAGAGCCCACGCTCCACAAGAGAAGCCACTGCAATGAAAAGCCCAAGTCCCACAATGAAGAGTAGCCCCTGCCCTCCGCAACTAGAGAAAGCCGATGCACAGCAACAAAGACCCAAGTGCAGCCAAACATGAATTAGTTAATTGCTTTTTAAGTAACCCTTCTTCCCCAAAAGGATGGGGACTCATAACCTATATGACTGGGCTAGGAAGAAAAAAAATACGTGTAGGCATCTCCTCACTTTGAGAATAGCTAACAGATTTTTATATAAAATAAAGCTAAGAAGATGAAGTAGAAGTGGGTCAGACTGTATTCTGCCATGAGAGGTGGCAGATAATGGTCATTTCATCTTTTATTCATATTAGCAGCAACCTAAGTTGGCAGGATCAGTGTTCCTTGATTGCATGTAACTGGTTAGTGATCATATAACCCACTGCTAATGTCATCACTACTTGTAATTCATCCCACTTGTATTCTTTCACTTTATGACACAATCTTAGCCCAAGTCCCAGCCCGCACACACCATCGCTACCACCACCACACCACTCTATGGGCAGCCAATCCTTGCTTCTTGCTGACCTTCCCAGGTCTAAGTGTGCTGGGCTTAGAAGTCACCAGCAAGAGGCTACAGGTGGCCATCCCAGGACAGGAGAGTGTGATGGGCCTCTCACTAATGTAGAGATCTGAGAGGGGAAAAATCGAGTTGAGAAGTAATTTTGGACACTTGTTTTGGGGTCTAGGTCTCAAGACAGTTGATGGGGGTGGGGAGAAGACAGGGCCAAAGAGGAAAAGGAAGTGCCATCAACACCATGTAGTAAGAATAAAAACAATTCTGGTTCAGCTGTCAAAAGACCTAAACTGGTTCTGATCCCAACAATGCTAATTGGCTGTATGGCCTTATAAAAGTCACTATCTCTCACTGGGTCTCAGTTTTGTTATCAGAGTTAATTAGGTTACCTTTCAGCTCCAGACACTATTGTAATGAAACACGAGGGTAAGGAAACATTATGAAAAAATGTTATCACAGAACTCTAGAAGTTCTTTTCCACACAGGAACACAGGGACTTCTCTGGTGGTCCAGCGGCTAGGACTTTGTGTCCCCAATGCAGGGGACTCAGGTTCAATGCCTAGTCAGGGAACTAGATCCCACATGCCACAACTAAGGCCCAGCATAGCCAAATAAATAAATATTTAAAAAAAATTTTTAAGACAAATATATAAAATTTATTAAATGAGAATGTGTTATTTTTAGTTTCAATGCAACAGACTATTTTTTGTTTCAGTGCAACAGATTTTAACCTTTATTCTTAGTGTGCTCATAAAAATTCATAAAGATAATAAGTATGACTGATTCTGTCAAGCCATCCCTCTCTATTACAGTAAGACTAAAATGCAGTGTACTTTACAGTGGACTAAAGAAACCAGGTACTTGTAAAATAATATGCTCCCCAAAGTGACATACATAGTCAGCACAACTGGACTGTGTGCTGCCTCGTCTACTAAATTACTTCCATTTAGGATGAAAGATGCATGACTGTGGTTCACTGGTTCTCAAGATTTTGATTTTATTATCAAAACTGTTTACCCATCCTTAAAAGCCATATGTTTACCTATTATGTGTTAAAACAGGCACTCTAAATAATACAACTGCCTAGCTTCAGGCTGTTTACAGCTACAGAATGACTGACTTAACTCACAACCCAATACTGTAGTTTTCAGT
Organism: Ovis canadensis; assembly: GCF_042477335.2. Lineage (NCBI taxonomy): Eukaryota > Metazoa > Chordata > Mammalia > Artiodactyla > Bovidae > Ovis > Ovis canadensis. The sequence continues at coordinate 61,378,026 of NC_091262.1, read as the reverse complement.
AATAAAAAATAAACCACTTACTGTGTGAAAGTGAAAGTGAAAGAGAAGTCGCTCGGTAGTGTCCGACTATTTGCGACCCCATGAACTGTAACCTATCAGGCTCCTCTGTCCATGGGATTTTCCAGGCAATAGTACTGGAGTGGATTGCCATTTCCTTCTCCAGCAGATCTTCCCGACCCAGGGATCGAACCCAGGTCTCCCGCATTGTAGACAGACGCTTTACTGTCTGAGCCACCAGAGAACCTAGGTGGGACATTCAGTTGGTTGGGTTTCTCTCGAGGTAGCCATATTATTCTAAGCCTTGATAGCAACTTTAATTTTTTTAAGCTTCTTTAAACTACATGAACTCTTTCCTCTCGTTTTACACAGCACATAAAAATCATGAACTGATATCACAAAAATTACCCTTAAGATATATTTGAATTTCACAATGTTAAGATAGTGATTAGTGATGGATTTTAAATATGCTATTTATCAGCTGTGCCTCACCACCCACTTAAGGAGATTCTAAGGGCTTAGACTAGCCATTAAAATGTAAAAGCATTAGAAAGGTCTGCTTTAGGAAATCAAAGTTAAAACTGTTATGTATTGAAATAACAATCCACAGAGGGGGAAAGTCTTTGTCCTAAATATCCAAATAATTGTAACTGAAATAGCCAGAAAAAAAGCAATTATTTCACTAACATTTAAAAATTCTTCATTTTATCACATATGTACTCAAAACTGTGGCATATGTGAAACTTAATTACTCTCAATACATTCAAATGTATTTGTTCTTTATAGTCTAAATTATGAGACTATTACACAGACAGGCAAAAGAAAAAAATCTCCACTGGGCAGCATCTGTGCTAAGAATCAGAAGAAAAGTACATCTGAATTCTATAATAAATTAACATCTCATCTTTCAAGTAACTCTGTATTTCAGTCTTAAAAAAAATGCTCATGGAAAATAAAACACATTTGTATCCAACAAAGAAGTTTATTTTAAAGGAACAACTTCTAGCTTGCTTCAAAATCATTATTACAATCAAACCAGCTAAAGGAATAAGAATTTTTTCTCAAGAACAAATAAAAATACTATTTTCCATCTTTTAAAATAAACTGAAATTAAACACATGAACATTTTGCATTTATTGAAGGCATCCAAATGATATCTGAGAGATTTTAAAACTTCACAGAAAAAAAAAAACTGTAAATCAAGAAACTTCTTAATCATTACATCATTTGTACTAGTTTAAGCTGTTACATCTGTGAGAATAAAGTAATGCACAAAGAGAATATAAAAAGTATAATAAACACGTCTGTCACTCTGAAGAGAAAAGATTTGCCCAAACTAGTCCTTCCCAATTGTACCTATGACAGTCAAATAATAGATGCTTTTCTTTGTCCAGATCCTGGTAGGTTCTTTGATTTATAACTCCAGTAGAGCAAAACTTTGTTCCTAGGATAGGGAAAGATAAAATTTGAAGAGCCAAGAGCCAAGAAATGTTTAAATACTATGGAATAATATGCAGCGATTTAAAAAAAATAAATTAAAAAGTATACATGTCCATTGATATGTGTCAAAAAAGTAAGCTGCAGAATAATGTGTACCATAGGTTCTTATTTTTACTTAAAAAAAAACCTACATATGTATGTATGTGTATACATTCATATCAAAGAATTTATTTAGCATAAATATTTATACTAAAGAATTAAGATAAATGTAGAAGGATAAACCTACTTCTGTTTCATTGACAACACTAAAGCCTTTGACTGTGGGGATCACAACACACTGTGGAAAATTCATAAAGAGATGAGACTATCAGACCACCTTATCTGCCTCCTGCGAAATCTGTAGGCAGGTCAAGAAGCAACAGTTAGAACCGGACATGGAACAATGGACTGATTCAAAATTGGGGAAGGAGTACGGCAAGGCTGTATATTGTTACCTGCTTATTTAATTTTTATGCAGAGTACATCATGTGAAATGCCAGGCTGGATGAAGCACAAGCTGGAATCAAGATTGGTGGGAGAAATATCATTAACCTCAGATATGCAGACAACACCACCCTTATGGCAGAAAGCGAAGAAGAATTAAGAGCCTCTTGATGAAGGTGAAAGAGGAGAGTGAAAAAGCTGACTCTACATTCAAAAAACGAAGATAATGGCATTCGGTCCCATCACTACATAGCAAAAAGATGGGGAAACAATGGAAATAATGACAGACTTTATTTTTGGGGGCTCCAAAATCACTGCAGATAGTGACTGTAGCCATGAAATTAAAAGACAATTGCTCCTTAGAAGAAAAGCTATGACAAACCTAAACAGCGTTATCAAAAAGCAGGGACGTGACTTTGCCAACAAAGATCTGTCTAGTCAAAGCTATGGTTTTTCCAGTTGTCATGTATGGATGTGAGACCATACATAAGGCTGAGAGCCGAAGAATTGATGTTTTTGAACTATGGTGATGGAGAAGACTCTTGAGAGTCCCCTGGACTGCAAGGAGATCCAACCGGTCCATCATAAAGGAAATCAATCCTGAATATTTATTAGGACTGATGCTGAAACAGAAGCTCTAACACTTTGGCCACCTGATTTGAAGAGCCAACTCATTAGAAAAGACCCTGATGCTGGGAAAGATTGAAGGCAGGAGGAGAAGGGGACAACAGAGGATGAGCTGATTGGCTGGCATCACTGACTCAATGGACATGAGTTTGAGCAAGCTCCTGAAGATGGTGAAGGACAGGGACGCCTGGTGTGCTGCAGTCCATGGGGGTCACAAAGGGTCAAACACAACTGAGTGATTAAACAACAGAAGGGTAAACAAGTATTGGTTACTGCTGGTGAGTTAAGCGAGGCTTAAAAGAGAAATTATTGTTTCCTTATATTCCTCCTTACAACTTGTAAAAAGAAGCATAAACTTTTATAAACAATCAGATAAAATTTTAATTAAAGTTTCTGTTTTGAAATAATTATGGTTCATATTCACTTTGGGGGCTTCCCTGGTGGCTCAGATGGTAAAGAATCTGCCTACAATGCAGGAGACATGGGTTCAATCCCTGGGTCAGGGAGATGCCCCCTGAGATAGGAAATGGCAACCCACTCCAGTACTCTTGCCTAGAGAATTTCATGGACAGAGGAGCCTGGCAGGCTATAGTGCATGGGGTCGCAAAGAGTCAGACATGACTGAGCGATTAACACACACACACACCATACACACACACACACACATATTCACTTATAATAAATAATACAGAGATATGCCCTCTACCCTTTATCAGGTTTCCCCAATGAGAACATCATGAAAAACTATTACAAAATCACAGGCAGAATACTGACACTGATAGAGTCAAGATACAGAACATCTCCATCACCAGAAAGATTTCTGAAGTTGCCTTTCTAAAGCTACACATACTTCCCTCTCACCCTCCCCTCCTTCAAGCCTGTCCTCAATCCCTGACAGCCACAAATCTCATCTCCATTCCTATAGTCATTTTAAGAATGTTGTATAAAATGTAATTATACAGTATATAACATTTAGAGACTGGATTTGCCTTGGCATAATTTTCTGGAGATTCATCCAAGTTGTTGAAGATACAAGTACTTTATTTCTTTTTATTGCTGAGTAATATGTCCTTAAAGGACATCTGGCTTATTTCTAGTTTGGGGTTATTAAGTAATAAAAGCTTCTAAGAACATTCATCTCAGTTTCCTATTTGAATGTAAGTAATTTTTCATTCTAGGATAAAGGCACTACTGCTTTACCTATGTCCCCTAAATTTTATACTTTTAATTCAGTTCAGTTTTTTTAATTTCTCTGAGATTTCCCCACTGATCCATGGATTACTTAGATATTGTTTTAAGTTTCCAAGTGTTTAGAGATTTTATTATCAATCTGTTATTAATTTCTAGTTTGATTCCATTATAATCAGAGAACACACTCTATATGATGTCAATGCTTTTAAATTCATTAAAGTTCACTTTTATGGACCAGAGATGGTCTTAGTATATGTCCCATGGGCAGTGACAAGCATGAGTGTTCTGCTACCACTGAGTGCAGTGTTTTATAAATGTAGATTAGTTTCTAATGTTTGATGGTAGTGTTGAGTTCATCTGCATTCTTGGGGAATTTCTGTCAAGGGTTTTCTATCAATTGTTGAAAGAAGGGTGCTGACATCTTCAACTATGATTGTAGTTTCATCAATTTCTCCTTTTGGTTTTTACTTCACATATTTTTTCAGCTCTGTTGTTTAACACACATTTAGGATTCCTCTGACATAATGGATTAAGCCTTTTATCATGTTAAAATGCCAACTGTATCTCTCATAATTTTCTTTGTACTGAAGTCTACTTTATCTGAAATTAATATAGCCACTCTTCTTTCTTTTGAATAATTTGTGCCTGATATTTTTTTCATGCTTTACTTTAAACCTGCCTATATCATCATACCAGAAGTACATTTCTTGTAAAAAAAAAAAAAAATACTGGGTTTTATATGGAATCCACTTGCCAATCTCTGCTTTCAATCACTACATTTAGACCATTTACATTTAGTGTAGTTATTGATACATTTGAGTTTGAAGTTGCTACTTTATCTTTTCTTTTCTTTTTGTTCTCTGTTTTTTGCTTCTGTTTACTTTTACCTGCTTTCCTATGGGTTACTTAAAATTTCTTAGTTCTATGTTGATTTATATATAGTGGTTTTTTAGTGAATCTCTGTATAGATTTTTTGATCATTGCTCCAGATATTACATTATATATCATAACTTATTTCCACCTACTGGTATTGTTGTTTTTCAATTAGAGTGATGTATAGGACCACTTTAAAATCTTTATCAGAGAATTCTAACATCTTGGTCATCTCAATGTTGGTATTGTCTTTTTTTTTCTTTCAAGTCTAAACACAAAACAAAACTCCAATAAGCAATAAAATGAGCATACTTGGAACAATGAGAAAAAGAGAGTCTTAGCAGAGAAATAGAGTCTTAGTAAAGAAACAGAACATATAAAGAGGAGCCAAAGAAAAATGTTAAAACTGAAAACTGCAGTAATTGAAATAAAACTGTACAAATGTCTCAAATACGGAATGTATGGGAGACAGTGGAAAGGATCAGTGATCATAAAGATGAAACAATATGATTTTATCAATCTGAGTAACAGACAGTAAACTGTGGGAATAATAGAGCCTTAGGCACTTGTGGGACTGCAACAGAAGATCCAACCTTCCTGTCATCAAAGTCTTGCTGCTGCTGCTAAGTCGCTTCAGTCGTGTCCAACTCTGTGCGACTCCATAGACGGCAGCCCACCAGGCTCCCCCGTCCCTGGGATTTTCCAGGCAAGAACACTGGAGTGGGTTGCCATTTCCTTCTCCAAGGCATGAAAGTGAAAAGTGAAAGTGAAGTCACTCAGTCGTGTCGACTCTTAGCAACCCCATGGAGTGCAGCCCACCAGGCTCCTCTGTCCATGGGATTTTCCAGGCAAGAGTACTGGAGTGGGGTGCCATTGCCTTCTCTGCATCAAAGTCCTGGAAACTGGGAAAAGCCCGTATGGTGTCCAGTGACACTACAGGGAGGAACGCAGGGTAGCCTCTTTACTGTTAGATAGGGTTGAAAGTCTTGACTCTCCACTGACACTATGTCATTAGGGAAGAAATTGGGGTAACCTGTTACAGTCATTCAAGAGTGGAAGTTTAGCTCCCTCCTCAGTCCTGGCTGGCAGAGGAGAGGACAGGGTCATAGGTTTCTCTGTGGTGCTTGACTAGAATTGTCTAAGAATTTTGTCTTGCTAGGCTGCTCCTTTCTTGATCCTTAGCTAGAGAGAGCAGGCTTTTGTTGGGGCTTTTTCTGTCTGTACCCACTAGCACATTCTTAGGTTGCCAGTCTCCTTAGCTCTGGTGCAGTAGATCTGAGACAAAAAGAAAACCTAAGAACTTATCACTACGTGATCCCTTGGATCCCAAAGTCCCCAGCCAGTCTGCTTCTTTCTACCTTTTGGAGTCTTCTCCTGTTTGATTTATAACCTAGTTTAACTTAGCAGGAAACAGATGGGGAAACAGTAGAAACAGTGTCAGACTTTATTTTTGGGGGGCTCCAAAATCACTGCAGATGGTGACTGCAACCATGAAATTAAAAGACACTTACTCCTTGGAAGAAAAGTTATGACCAACCTAGATAGCATATTCAAAAGCAGAGACATTACTTTGCCAACAAAGTTCCATCTAGTCAGGTCTATGGTTTTTCCAGTGGTCATGTATGGATGTGAGAGTTGGACTGTGAAGAAAGCTGAGCGCCGAAGTATTGATGCTTTCGAACTGTGGTGTTGGAGAAGACTCTTGACAGTCCTTTGGACTGCAAGGAGATCCAACCAGTCCATCCTAAAGGAAATCAGTCCTGAATATTCATTGGAAGGACTGATGCTGAAGCTGAAACTCCAATACTTCGGCTACCTGATGCGAAGAATGGACTCATCTGAAAAGACCTTGATGCTGGGAAAGATTGAGGGCAGGAGAATGGGACAACAGAGGATGAGATGGTTGGATGGCATCACCAACTCAAAGGACGCGAGTCTGAGTGAACTCTGGGAGTTGGTGATGGACAGGGAGGCCTGGTGTGCTGCAATTCATGAGGTCGCAAAGAGTCGGACTCAACTAAGCGATTGAACTTACTTACTTGCTTACTTGGCAGGAGGAAGAGGGAGAAGTATGTCTATTTCATCTTCCCTAAAGTTAAAGCAGGCATAAGTTTTATGACAAAACATTTGCTTGTGAGTTATTTGTTTATAAAGACCCAGGGACATGAATTCTCTCTTACCTGTGTCATTTTAAGCCATTTCTTCTTTTGAGCTATATGGCCAAAAACAACCCACATGACAGAAGCAAGGATTCCTTCATCCTCAATTAACATCTGGAAGGAAGTCTTGAAACTTGATTCAGTCTCATATAATTAGAATGTATTTTGTGAGTGATAATATTGAACTCCTCAGTAAAACAAACATAGGACCTTATAACATTTCTATCCCTCCTCCCATGGTGTATGCTTACTATTTAAGCCACCAGTTTTCAGCTGGTTGGGAGGATGAGGGGGGCGGGAGGGGTAATTATGCCCTTCTCCCCCTGGTCTCATTTGGCAACATGTTGGAGAAGGCAATGGCACCCCACTCCAGTACTCTTGCCTGGAAAATCCCATGGACAGAGGAGCCTGGTAGGCTGCAGTCCATGGGGTCGCTGAGTTGGACACAACTGAGCAACTTCACTTTCACTTTTCACTTTCATGCATTGGAAAAGGAAATGGCAACCCACTCCAGTGTTCTTGCCTAGAGAATCCCAGGGACGGTGGAGCCTGGTGGGCTGCCATCTATGGGGTCGCACAGAGTCAGACACGACTGAAGCGACTTAGTAGCAGCAGCAGCAGAGATATTTCAATTGTTATGACTTGGTGGCAGGGAGGATGATGAGAGGATCATACTACTGGCATCTACTGTGTAGAGGCCAAGGATAAGTCTAAACATCCTACAATTACAGGACAGCCACCCACAATGAAGAATTATTCAAACCAAAAAGTTAAGTGCCATGGTTGAGAAACCTTGGTTTAGATGTTTGACCTACATTTGACAGCTGAGTTTAATCTTCAGGTATTCTGAGTACCTTCTGGCCTATGTAATTGTTTGTGGAACTCTGAATGCTAGGTCTGGAAGGGCCCTGCCCGAGCTCTAAACAGAGATAGCACATCTTGCCAAGACTGTCTTATCCTCTGACTTTCCCTCAAGGGATTGGCTCCAAATTAAGACGTCTAAAGTGAAGAACCATATCCCTTGGAGATATCATATGGAGAGAACGTTGTTTATATAAACTCCAAACATTTAGAACAAGTGGCCTTATTATAATCTTAAGGATTTTTAGAATCATAATTTAGACACCACTTTTACTTGCATTTTCATTGCTATCCCTCACCTACCCAGTCACAACCATTTCAATAAATACCCCACTGTTCTCTTCTCACCCTAATAAAACTTCTGAGACCATAATAATGCAAAGCTCCATCTTCTGGAATTGTTGGGGGGAAGGGGAGATGGGGCACAGAGGCAAAAGTTTAAAAGCAAGAACAAAAACTAGCTATACAAAAAATCAATACAATAGAAGGCAGGGATGGGACTAACGCATTTGCAACTGGCCAAGTCTTGAGAGTCCCTTGAACTGCAAGGAGATCAAACCAGTCCATCCTAAAGGAAATCAACCCTGAATATTCATTGGAAGAACTGATGCTGAACCTGAAGCTCCAATATTTTGGCCACCTGATGCGAAGAGCCAGCTCACTGGAAAAGACTCTGATGGTGGGAAAGAGTGAGGGCAGGAGGAGAAGGGGACACAGAGAATTAGATGAGTGGATGGCATCACCAAATCAATGGATATGAGTTTGAGCAAGCTCTGGGTGATGGTGAAGACAGGGAAGCCTGGCGTATGCAATCCACAGGGTCACAAGAGTTGGACACGACTTAGCAACCGAACAACAAAGTCTTACAATATGGGGCTAGCTACTGACGCTGGCTTCTGACCCTAATCCTCCAAACCACTCTCCTACATAAGGCAATTCTGGTAACTGAAGCACCAGAAAAGGATACACAAGAGAAATGGAATATTAGAAAGAACAGAATTCACTGTCCTGGGGCCGATCATCATTGATACTCTCCCTTCTTATATTCTATTCTATTTGAACCCTTCAAAACGCATTTTCTTTATGGGCCCTTGCTCTAAAAGTGTAACTTTCCCCAACTGTATAGGACCTTTGAGCCGGCTTCCAATATAGGCCCCTCTTCATGTCACACGCCTTGATTATGTTACAGAGTTCCTTCTCACAGGGGCGGGCAATGAGGCCTTTGTTCTCTCCGTTTGGGCTCTCCAAAGTGTGTATCCCTGATTCCTTTTTCTGTTAGATCCACAGGAAACTTAATTAGAAGTACTCATTTTGAAACAGCCTGAACAGTCAGGCTGGTCTTGTTCAGTAACCATAGGGAAGTGTGGATCTTACTTGAAAACATTTGTCCCATTCTGCCTACAAACATCAGGTCAAAGACGACACAGGGGACTCTTGTCCTTACACGTTTTTGTTTCCCTAATGGGCTTTAGGATCACATTCCTTAAATCACAGCCAAGAGTATATTCTGGGCTGACACTATTTTGAAGACATAATGTGGCAGCAGTATTCTGTGTACTAACAAGAGGTTTGGCACTGCAGCCAAGAAGAGTAATAGAATCTTCTTCCCTCCTAAGTGTCATTCTAATTACCATTCTCAAAAAAAAAAAAAAACCTCTTTCCTTTCCTCCTTCCCTCTCTCCCTCTCTCTCTGTGTGTATGGGACTCAGACTCCCCTATTATTTTTTCTACTTTGAATGTCCCTGTTTAGAACTAAGTCTGTATAATGAACTAGGACCCTATCTAGCTTTGCTCCCTGCTGGGTTCACATCACAATCAACAAACAGGCAGTCCTGGCATGATTCCAGTCTCTTCTCTGGGGTATGACTGGCTGGGGTGGATGCCCAGCTCTGTTCTGCCTTAGTTGCTGAACTGGGAGGCAATCCTTTTAAACTCACTAAAGCTAGGAAGCCTCATGTAAAACCTCTTACAGGTATCCACCTGATGGGCTTGTCCTTGGGACAAAGAATCACTTATAGTCCATATAACTGAGAAGACCTAGAAAGTAAATTTTTTAAACATATTTTACGAGAATGATTTTCACTGAAAATGGACCAAAACTCTTATAAATACAACTTATTAGTAATATATTGATCTTCTTAAGGTACAGATTCACTGTTAATAAACTGTACCAAAGACCGCGCCTTTCAGATAAAACATCAACCAAATCAATACTAAATAACCACAAAGACTTTGAAAGGAAAGGTTACCAGTGATGATTACTCGGGTCAAAGAACTAGTGTTCTTTGTACCTTTGTACCAGTTTCTGAAATATCCTCTCCATTATTTTCACTTTTCTAAAAGGATATACCCCCTCGATGGAAAATTCAGAGACCCTGATTAATACCCGAGCACTTTGTCTAGCTTTTCGAGCTTGTCTAGCTTAGAACACACGATATGCACGATTTTATGACTGAATTCTGAAATGAAATTTATCCAGAAGAAATATGACCCCCGTTCTGGATCACCTACTTCCATTTTAATGTCGTAGTTCTGCCCAAGGACGCTGTGGATGAGCTCTTTGATGGTCTGGTCGGAGGCCAACTGGGCCTCGGACTGCAGCGAGGCGATGATCTCCTCGATGGACTTGGGGATCGCACGCACTGGCTGCGGGGCCTGCGGGTTGGCCTCCCGGGAGTCGCTCGGCGGGGTGCTCTCGCGGTCGGTTTTGGAAGAGGACCCGGGGGCTTCCCGCGACTCGCCATCCGAGTCCTCGAGCAGGAAGCGGGTGTTAATCCTCACTCTCTTCCGCCGGCCGGCCGCCTCCGCGTCTCCCTCGTCGCTGGAAAGGGAGTCGGGCAGCCTCTCTCTGGCCTGGCCGACCTCGGCGAGCTGAGCCGGCTCCAGGCTGGCCACGCGCCCCCGGGCCGGGTCGAGCACGGGCTTGGAGTCCGCCGGCGGGGGGGTCCTGGAGCCCCGGTGAGCCCTGGCCTTGCCCGTGGGCACGCGCGGCGGCATCAGGACCACGGGTCTGGACGTGCCGGCCCTGGGCGCGATGACTGGCGGCTTCTGGGGCCGGCGCCGGAGGAACGCGGAGCTCCGCAAGTAGAAGTCCTGGGGGCGGAAGGGCCGGCCCTTCCCGGGAGCGGCCACCTCCCTCGGGCCCGGGGGCCGCGGGGCGCCTCGGGGCGCCGGCTGCGGGAGGGTCGCAGTTTGGCCCACACGACCTTTAACCCGAGGGGAGCCTGCTGGTTTGGGGGATCCGACGCGGGAAGCGTTTCCCTTCGCCGCATACCGGGCCGGGCTGGGGAGCCGGAGGCCAAAGACGGGGATTTCATCCACCGCTGGCTTGGCGGCCAACTTCTCCTTGATTCGGAGAAATTCCTTTTTGGTCTCCTTGCGAACCTTCTCCAGCTCTTTAAAGATGTACGATTCTTCTTTGTATTTCAGTCCAAAGTGCTTTGAAATCGTGGACATCTTGACTGATTTGTCCTGTGAAATAATAAATTTGTATTATATATATATATACATACACACATACATGAAAACTTCTATTGATAAATAAAATTCCAGTTCAAGAAAGCTTCTCATGGTAGAATGCTCACTGTGCTTAACTGAGGCACCAGTGGGCAGCATTCATTCATATCACTTTAAATCTACTATTTAAAGGATTTACTACTACTAAATCATAATGATATGACTAAAATGATCTTCTATCATTTTTAATACATCATTTTAAACTACTGGCCTTTTCACAGTAACAATGAAAACCTTTAAATTAGTACAGTTTTACAGTGAAGATTTCCTGAAACTTCTATTGAGTGTATTTTAGTATTTGTCTCGACTGTACTGTAGTGTCCCATTTCCAGGCAAGAGGGACCACACTCCACATAGGCAAAGTAAACCTAAAGTAATCCTGCCAAGAAGAGAGATCAGAGGTCAGCAGTAGCCTGGATCCTACTTGCAAGCATGCTTTTCAATTTCTCTGAGCTTTTCAGAAATATTAATTCATAGCCAACAATTTTAAATTGAGAGATTTTCATATAAAAATGCAGATTTGCAGTTTCTCTGGGGGGAAATAAAATGAAGGCTCTGGCAATGCAAGGGCCAACCCTTACTCTTGTGGCAGGACAACAATTTTCCTTTCCCTTCTCCAGCTGGTTCCGGGCCTCACCCAGCCCACCTGCCTCTAAATCTGACAGGAAACAGAGCAGGTGTAGGAAGGGAAAGAGGTGATCAGCCACAGGCTAGGCTGCAGTGAGATCAGGAGGCCTTGAATGCCAGGTGTTTGTACTTTTTCTGTGGTCTACTGGAAACTATTCAAAAACATTTAACAGAACAGTGGCTTGATAGGATCTAGGGCTTGGGGTGGCAGAAAGATGAAAGGGAGAGAGGGCAAGTAAGAGTAGGTAAGGCCTAAGGCCTAGTTTTGGTAACAGAGCAGAGTGAAAAGACTCTATAAGGTAAAACTGGTAGGATCTGGCCAATGACTGGGAATAAATAAAATAGCAACTTTGAATTGCTTTGATAAAGTCTGGGTCATAACCAAGTGTGTAATAAAGCTGTTGCTATTCACTGAACTTTACACTTAGAAATGGTGTAAGATGGTAAATTTTATGTCAGGTATATTATCACAATTTTTTAAAAAAAGCATGCTATTCAGCAGAGCCAGCCATCTATGATTACAGGTGAATTTTCAGATCTTGAGAGCTCTGAGATCATTACCGAAAACCAGGATAACAAGAAATACAAATACAGATGGGCTGATGACATTCTTTGGTACTCTCACAGTTGGGAGGTGGGAAGAGTGGGAGCAATCACAGAGCTGGGAAAATGAGAAGTTTCCACAGAAGCCAAGGAGAGGAGAGTGTCAAGAAATAAGAGTAAAACAATGAAATAAAAGCAGAAAATAATAAAGAAACTAATTGATTTCTTAGAAAACCCAAGGCCAAGGTTCTTTGAAAATAAAATAATAAAGCAAAAATACCTCAGGAATACCATCATTACTTGCAAATGTGATTATTTACATAGAAAATCTAAGCACTAAAGAACTATTTAGAATTATAATTGAGGTCTGAAAAGTATTTAAATTTTTAAAATTTATACAAAAAAAAATCTTTCTTTATACCAAAAGCATGATGGCAAAATTCCATGTATAATTTATTTGAAGGAGTAAATGTCTAGGAATAAACATAAGGAATGTGCTGAAACTGCATGAATGAAATGTTTTAATTTTAACTGAAGGACATAAAGGAAAGACTCCACTAAGTAGGCAGTTAATATTCCTTGGTTCAGTTCAGTTCAGTTCAGTTCAGTCGTTCAGTCGTGTCCAACTCCTTGCGGTCCCATGAATTGCAGCACGGCAGGCCCCCCTGTCCATCACCAACTCCCAGAGTTCACTCAAACTCATGTCCATCAAGTCGCTGATGCCATCCAGCCGTCTCATCCTCTGTCGTCCCCTTCTTCTCCTGCCCCCAATCCCTCCCAGCATCAGAGTCTTTTCCAATGAGTCAACTCTTCGCATGAGGCGGCCAAAGTACTGGAGTTTCAGCTTTAGCATCATTCCTTCCAAAGAACACCCAGGACCGATCTCCTTTAGAATGACTGGTTGGATCTCCTTGCAGTCCAAGGGACTCTCAAGAGTCTTCTCCAACACCACAGTTCAAAAGCATCCATTCTTCAGCACTCAGCTTTCTTCACAGTCCAACTCTCACATCCATACATGACCACTGGAAAAACCATAGTCTTGACTAGACGGACCTTTGTTGGCAAAGTAATGTCTCTGCTTTTGAATATGCTATCTAGGTTGGTCATAACTTTCCTTCCAAGGAGTAAGCGTCTTTTAATTTCATGGCTGCAATCACCATGTGCAGTGATTTTGGTATTCCTTGGTAAGAAGACCAAATATTTTCATTTTATCAGATCTTCCCAAAATACTGTACTAGTTTAATCCCATCATAAACAAAATTGAAACATGATATTTTGAAATTTGAAAACTAATTCTGGATTTATTTGAAGTAATAAATGGATAGATTGGCCACAATTTTGGAAAGAGAAAGAGGGAGTGTTGTCCAACAAGATAATTAAAAACTCATATGGATGTAAGAATTAAAATGGAAACACTGCGGATAGAATCAATATGTAGACTGAGTGAGCAAAATAATTAAGAATAATATGGGTAATATTATAATAGCAGCATTAAATTGATAATAAAAGAAGAATCATTCAATAGATTGTGCTGAGACAGTTGGTTGACTATTGGAGGGGGAGGTCAGGGGGTTTATCTCATTTTATGCCAAAATATAATGGGCTTCCCTGATGGCTTAGACTGTGAGGAATATGCCTGCAATATAGGAGACCAGGGTTCAATCCTCAGACTAGGAAGAAACAAACCCTGGAGAAGGAAATGGTTACCCATTCCAGTAGTCTTGCCTGGAGAATTCCATGGACAAGGAGTCTGGCTGGGTATAGTCCACGTGGTCCCAAAGAGTCTGACATGACTAACACTTTCACTTTTTCATTTTTCACAATGGACTTAAGACAAATATGGAAAGAAACTTTTTTATGTTACTTTGCATTTCTTTGCTTACCAAGTATCCACATTTCTTGGTTGTTTCTTTTATATCAGCTCATAAAAGGGTTATTTTTACAATTAGATTTCTTCATTTATCATGCAGTCTAGGCTATATGAGAGTATGCCAAGGCTGTATATTGTCACCCTGCTTATTTAACTGGTATGCAGAGTACACACGTGAAATGCCGGGCTGGATGAAGCACAAGCTGGAATCAAGATTGGCAGGAGAATGAATATCAATAACCTCAGATACGCAGATGACACCACCCTTATGTCAGGAAGCAAAGAAGAACTAAAGAGTCTCTTGATGAAAGTGAAAGAGGACAGTGAAAAAGTTGGGTTAAAACTCAACATTCAGAAAACTAAGATCATGGCATCTGGTCCCATCACTTCATGGGAAATAGATGGGGAAACAATGGAAATGGTTAGAGACTTAATTTTGGGGGGCTCAAAAATCACTGCAGATGGTGACTGTAGCCATGAAATTAAAAGACACTTGACTCCTTGGAAGAAAAGCTATGACCAACCTAGACAGCATATTAGAAAGCAGAGACGTTACTTTACCAACAAAGGTCTGTCTAGTCAAAGCTATGGTTTTTCCAACAGTCATGTGTGGATGTGAGAGCTGGACTATAAAGAAAGCTGAGCACCAAGGAATTGATGCTTTTGAACTGTGGTGTTGAAGAACACTCTTAAGAGTCCCTTGGACTGCAAGGAGATCCAGCCAGTCAATCCTAAAGGAAATCAATCCTGAATATTCATTGGAAGGACTGATGCTGAAGCTGAAGCTCCAATACTTTGGCCACCTGATGCAAAGAACTGACTTATTTGAAAAGACCCTGCTGATGCTAGGAAAGACTGAAGCGGGAGAAGGGGACGACAGAGGATGAGATGGTTGGATGGGTTGGATGGCATCACCAACCTGATGGACATGAGTTTGAGCAAGCTCCGGGAGTTGGTAATGGACAGGGTTCCCTGGCATGCTGCAGTCCATGGGGTCACAAACCGTCTGACACAACTGAGCAACTGAACTGAACTGAACTGAATGGGTTATATGAAGAAAACATCCTATTTAGCCTCTAGAAATAGCCATATTGCTTCTAATCACTAAAATTGTCACTGCTGGTTCTCAAATCCAAGACCCTGCTATATGACAGAGCTCTCATTTCAGAATCAGTAGGCTTTCTTTCTCCACCCAGTTCCACCACTGACTACACCTTGGACAATTGAATCCTATCAGTAACAAGATTTCTTATTAAAAAATGAAAATAATAATCTGTTGCCTCTTTTCCAAGCCATAGAATATGAACATTAGAAATGACTTCTAAAGCCCTTAAGGAAGTTTCCTTATTTAAAAAATTCTGTATAACCTCCCTCATAGTATTGTGGCTGTTTATTGTTTGCACAGGTGGTAATATGCTCATCCTGACACCATCTGCATTTCTTCCTACAAAAGACTGAAAGGTAGTGACTGGAACAGAGCACAGACCAGAAAGACATTAGTACCTGATGGGAATCTGATTTGACTCTCTCAACTGCACTTCCCTTTTATTTCTTAGTTCCTGCTTTGTATTCCTTTCCAACTTCTCTCAAGCCCTAGGTTTGCTATTGAAGTTTAACAAGTGGTCATTGTTTAACATTTCTCAGTACCTTCCCTAGAGTTCCGCATAGGAAAGTTGTTCTTTATATGTAAAAATGAATCCGTGGGAAATGGAACTTCTATTGTGTTTTCAAGGAAGGTGGTATCCCAATGCAAATAGGCCAGGCCATCAAAGCCAGTGCTTTCATAGTCTCCATCCACCCCTTAACACTACAAAATATGTAAAATGATTTTTAAACATCCAATCTCATAGGAAAACAACAGGTTCTCTTTTTTTGCTAGCAATTTATTTAAAAAAAGAGAGAGAGAGAGAGAGAGAGCCTAGTTCTGATTTGGAGATACTCAAGGAAAAATAATGTCGCTGTCCCAAAAGAAGGAAGTATTAAAATTAACATACAGTGTTATACCTGCTGCTCACAATCCAGGTTGACTGTTTTACCGTACACTTTGAATGGGACAGAATGAGCAGTAATTTCACCCTCCTCTTCCTTCCCAAGTGTTGAAAACTGCCTTTTCCTTACTCCTCTACCAGGATGTTCAATGCCTGAGCAGTGAAGTAGTCAAGAGAGTCCAAGGGCCAGTCTCCTCTCCTTTCCCACAAAGTCGGTCAGACATAAAAAGTAAGCTCCCAGACCAAAAGAGCTGAAGGCCCAGGGAGGGCTGCCTGCATGAATTCTCTAGACTCTGAGACAGGTTGCTCTCTGGTTCTTGCAGGTTTGGTTGTTCCTCCTGTTAGAACAGAAGATACAGAACTCTGCTCTAGACTCTAAAGCAGAAATAAATAAAGCAGACTACCAGATGACTTGGTTCCAAGCCACATGAACACTTCACACAGGGCAAGGAGTCTTAGTCCAGCAGAGTATTACCTGGGGAACTGAGCCAAAGCTCCAGCTGGTTATTGGAATTACTTGTCCTTGACCACCTCCTACAAACAGTCACCTATATATCAGCACCTCAGTGGGAACAATGACCCATTAAGGATAAGATTTAAGTTGAGTTCATAGCCAAATATCTCAATTCAGTTCCTAAATTTCACACCAACATCAACTCACAATACACAGCACCAAAGTTCCAAAAGAAATGTCCAAAGACAGCCTATCTCATCTAGTAAAATCTTCACTATTGCAAGGAACATAAAAGTATTCTGAAAATCACATTGGCTTTTGAAATATCACTGGTAGAAATGAGATCTGTCTGCCCACTGATAATAATGTATTAAAAAGTCCAAAAGGAAATATTCAAACATTTTAATGATTTTGCTAAGAAATGGGATAATAGCAATTTTTTCTATTATCCCACACTTTCTATAATACATGCTTTCCTGCCTTTAATCCTAGTAATATCAGTAATAATAACTGACACATATCATGCTGGTTAAAAATGATAGAGAAAATAGAGAAACGCTGTCTTCAAGCTCCAAAAAGATGTTTTTCTAAACTATTCAGAGGCTTCTCTGGTAGCTTAGCTGATAAAGAATCTGCCTGCAATGCAGGAGACCAGGTTTGATTCCTGAGTGGGAAAGATCCCCTGGAGAAGGGAAAGGCTACCCACTCCAGTATTCTCAGGCTCACAGAAATTTCAGTAACTATAAAAGCTTAACTTAGTTAACTCTTTATAACCAGTACCTAGAGTATGTCCATACCCCCTTGTGACAACTCATACATACATACAAAATATATGTATACATAAATACATAATAGGTAATAGAACAGCTAAAAGCTCTTTCTGCCTGTTTTTCCTCTCCATGTTTTATCTTTTCTTGCTAGACTTCTGGCCAGAAGAATTAGAGAGAAGAGTCCAGACAACAACCACCACTGTGGAGTGAGAGAGAAATTCCAGGGGAAAGAGAGTCAGAGAAGTTAATCCCCCAATTCTGTGTCTAAACCCCATACAAGTCTAGACTGACCTCTGAACCATGCACATGTGGGACAAACTCAAAGCTCAATAACAGTTACTAGAACATATTGTGCTGATTTAAAATCATATAGGAAATAGAAGCAAAGGCTTAAAGAGCTGAACTGAGATTTAGCTGAACTGAACCTCCAATCACAGAGAATGAGATAGAGCTTACAGTGAGCCTAACCTGGTGAATTTCCTTTTTTTGGTTTAAACATTTAAGCTGTACTTTTCCCTCTAATCAGTGCTTTAGCTGTATCCCACACATTTTGATATATTGTATTTTCACTATTATTTAATCTAAAATGTTTTCTAAATAAAAATTAAATGAAGTGAAAAAAGTAAATGAAAATGAAAAATGAACTGAAAAAATGAAAAAATAAACCTTCAGAGAGCTACAACAGAACCCAGAGTTTACACAAACATTCACAGTGTCCAGGATATAACAAGAAAATACTTCACATAAAAAGATCCAGGAAAATTTGACCCAATGTCAAGGGCAAAGATAATTAACTAATGCCAGTCCAGAGATGACGCAGAGGTTGAAATTATTAAACAAGGACTTTATAGCAACTATTATAGCTATACTCAATGAAGTAAAGGAAAATACGTTAAAGAGGAATAAAAAGACAAAATCTTAGAAGAGAAATAAATAGAAATTTTATATCTGAAAAAACATTTGTCAATAAAAATTTGACTAGTGGAGTGGGGATGTTAGAGAAAGAGTCAGTAAACTAGAAGATAAATTAACAGAAATTATCCAATATTTAAAAGAGAGAGAAAAAAGTTTTGAGAAAAAGAAGTCCTCAGAGCCTTGTGAGAAAATATCAAAAGCTCTAACACATGGATTATTGTTAGCCCAAAAGGAGGGAGGAGAATGGGGTGGAGAAATACTTGAAGAAATGACCTCTGCAAACATCCCAAATTTGGAGAAATACATAAATTTATAGATTCAAAAAGTTTGTAACAAAGAAGCTTTCAATATGCCAAGCTAGATAAAGAAAATTACATGCTGGAAACCAAACACAAACATAAAATCCTGAAGGAAACAGAAAAACAACACACTAATTAAAGGGAAGTAATTCAAATGATCGTGAACTTCCCACCAAACACCCCTGAGACTGCAGGAAAGTGAAACAAGGTTCGTAACATGCTAAAAGACAAAAAAAGTGCCAACCCAGAATTAGATATCTAGCAAGTATAGTCTTTAAAAAAATGAAAACAAAATGAAGACTCAACTAAGATACAGGAAAACTAAGAGAATAACTCACCAGCAGTCTAAAACTGTAACAAATGCTAAAGAAAGCTTTAGACTGAAGGAAAATTTTATCGGTGGAAAATCAAATTCTTCAGGAATGAATAAAGAAGATCAGAAATGGCAAATATCTGTGTATATTTAACAAGCCATCTTTGTATACATATTACAACATTGTCTTGTGGAGTATCTGTATACACAGATGTAATGCATATGACAACACTAAAGAGACTGGAATGGGGGTGGGTAAGGGAACTGTGGGGCTTCCCTCATGGCTCAGACCATAAAGAATCTGCCTGCAATGCAAGAGATCCAGGTTCAATCCCTGTGTTGGGAAGATCCCTTGGAGAAGGGAATGGCTACCCACCCAGCATTCTTGCCTGGAGAATTCCATGAACAGAGGAGCCTGGTGGGCTTCAGTCCATGGGGTCACCAAGAATCGGACACCACTGAGCAGCTAATCAGGGAACTATGGCTGTTAATATTTCTGCACTTTATGTGAACTAGTTCAATATTAACTCTAGACCATGAAATATTAAGGGTATATATTGTAATTCCTTGCTGTTGTTGAGTCACTAAGCATGTCTGACTCTTTGCGACCCCATGAACTGCTGCATGCTAGGCTTTCCTATTCTTCACTATCTCCCGGAGTTTGCTCTAACTCATGTCCATTGAGTCAGTGATGCCATCCAACCATCTCATCCTCTGTTGCCCCCTTCTCCTCTTGCCCTCAATCTTTCCTAGCATCAGGTGGCCAAAGTATTGCAACTCCTAGAGAAACACTTTTTTTTTTTGGCCACACTGTATGACTTGCAGGATCTTAGTTCCCTGACCAGGGACTGAACCCAGGCCACCCCAGTGAAAAGGTGGAGTCCTAACCACTGGACCACCAGAGAATTCCCGCAAGACACATTTTTTTTAAGTAATGCAAAAAGGTGTAATAAAAAGTTAATAAATAATAAAACAATACAAAAAAATTATTGAATCTTAGGAAACATTTTAGACTAAGTAATAGTGAAAATACAGTATATCAATGTGTGGGACACAGCTAAAGCACTGATTAGAAGGGAAAGTACAGTTTAAATGCTTAAATCAAAAGGAAAAATAGGTCTACAATCAATAACCTAAGTTTCTACTTTAAGAATCTAGAAAAAGAGGAGTGAAGTATACACAAAGTAAACAGAAGAATATAAGTACAAAGACATATATCAATCAAATAATAGAAGCCAGAAAAATAATTGAGAAAATTAAGAAAACCAAGAGCTGGTTCTTAAAAAAAAAATCAATAAAATTTTTATAATCCCCTACCGAGACTGTCCAAAAACAAAAGAGAACAAAATCACCTATAAAAGGAATGAAGAAAGGATGTTCACAACAGATCTTAAAGATAATAAAGGATGATAAGAGAATATGATAACTTTATGCCAATAAAAACAATAATTAAGATGAAGTGGGTTAATCTCTGAAAACTACAACCTACCAAAATTAAAGAAACAGAAAATCTGAATAGTTAAGAAAATCTGAATTAATATATTTTTTATCAAAATCTTACCACAAAGAAATTTCCAGGCCCAGATGGTTCTCTCAAACTGCACTCATGAAAGAAATAACATCAGTCTTACACAAATATTTTCAGAAAAGAGAGGAAGGAACTCAATTTTTTGAGATTTACATAATCCTACTACCAAACCTGACAAAGACATTCTTTTTAAAAAGGAAAATTACATACTAATATCCCTCATAAACACAGATGCAAAAATTTTAAATAAAAAAGCAGATAAATCCAAAAATATATTTTTGAAAAGAATACTATATCCTAATCACATAGTTTACCCCAGAGTTGAAAAACTGATTTAACATTAAAAAGCAATATAATTTACAACATTAACAAAGGAGAAAAAAAATGATCATTTAAATAGATAATAGAAAATCACATGACAAAATTCAACACTTTTTGTGATAAAAATAAATAAATAACTCTAGGAAAGCTATGAAGCATAGTGAACATTCTCAATCTGATTAAGATAAAGTTTTTAAAAACTTGCAGCTAATATTTTATTTTTGCTTTCCCCCTAAAACTGAAAGCTAAGCAAAAATGCCTCAACTCTTACTATATCTATTCAACATTGTATTGGAGGTACTTGCCATTGCAACATGGCAGGGAAAAGGAATAAAAACTGAAAAGGAGGGACCTCCCAGGTGGTCCAGTGGCTAAGAGTCTGCCTGGCAATGCAGGGGATGCAGGTTTGATCACTGGTTGGGGAACTAAGATCCCTCAGTGCCAGTGGAGCGACTAAGCTGGTGTGCAACTACTGAGCCCACACCTCTGGAGCGTGCCACAACTACAGAATCCATGCAAAAGATCACAAATGAGGCAGGAAAGATTCTGCATGCCACAAGTAAGACAACACAGCCAAAATCAGTCAATAAATATTTTTTTAAAAAAACTGTAAAGGAAAAAGTAAAACTGTCCCTATTTGCAGATGACGTGATTTCAATGTTAAAAATCTCAAGGAATCCACAAAACAATTACTAGTACTAAGGAATGAATTGCCTAGGTTGTACAATACGAGGTTAATATACAAACTCAATAGCATTTTTATATCCTAACATCGAACAATTGGGAAAAAACACATAAAGTACTTAGGAGTTAATCTAACAAAATATGTCCAAAATCTCTACACTGAAAATTACAAAACACTGCTAAGAGAAATTAATTAACATAAATTTAGGGACCATGTTCATAACTGCAAGACAATATTGTTAAAATGGTAATTCTCCCCAAATAGATCTATAGATTTCATGCCTTCCCAATCAAAGTTACAGCAGACTTGTTTTTCTAGAAATTACAAGCTTATTCTAAATTGTGTTCACAAATTCAAATGTTTTAAAATAGCTAAATTGATTTTTTAAAAGAAAAAGGTAGACTTACACTACTCAGTTTCAAAACTTACTATTTACTACAGTAATGAAGACAATACCTGCATGCTAAGTCCCTTCAGTTATGTCCGCCTCTGTGCAACCCTGTGGGCTGTAGCCTGCCAGACTCCTCTGTCCATGGAATTCTCCAGGCAAGAATACTGGAGTGGGTTGCCCTTCCAGCCTCCAGGGGATCTTTCCCACCCAGGGATCACACCCTCGACTCTTGAGGTCTCCTGCATTGGCAGGTGGGTTCTTTACCACCAGCGCCACCTAGGAAGCTCAATCACGACAAGGCCATGGCAAATCATTATGCTGAGTAAAGGAACTCAGACACAATGGATGCTTCCATTTATATAAACTAGTAGAAAATGCAGCTGCTTCTACGATATTACACAGCAGATCAGTGGTTGAAGGCGGTAGGAGAGGGTGAGTGCAGGGCTAGATAGCAAAAGCAGCAGAGATATGAAAAAGGTTCTGTTATCTTGATTGCAGTAATTGCTTGAAAAGTGTTCGCATCTATCAAAACTCATCAAACTGTACACCTGAACATTATAAAAACCATACATTCCGTACATTTTAGTGAATACAAATTATACCTCTGTAAATAGGAAAAAAAAAACATGTTAAATTTACATTTGAATGCTTAAAATAAAACGAATTATTAAATTTCTTCGGACCCTTGCAGTGGTAGTCCACAGTAGACTGATTGTGGATCTGTGGCCTTCGGTACCGAATAATTCTCAAAGTAATCCTAGAGTGTCCCATTGCCTATCGAAGAATTTTAGGGTCAAACTCAGTAAGAGCTCCCTATTCTGAAATTAGACACACTGACCTAAGTGGGGAAGGTCACCAAAGGAGGTGTGTAAGGTTTGTCCCTAACTACCAGCCCCTGTGGCAAGGGCTAGCAGAAAAGGTCAAGGAATTGGACATTAAATTCCTCTATTGTGACCTTTCAGCCTCCCCCTAACCCCTCCGATTCTTCCCCCCACCCCACCCCCCACCCCCGCTTTTTGCCTTCCTAGCTCTTCCTATTTCCCTCACAGTTGGTCATCATCATCTACCTATTATTCCCTCCCACTAGATTTTCACTCCTCCCAGGTCCTCCTTGACTCGTGCTCCCAGCCCCAATCCCTTCTCCAACCTCAACTCTTTTCCGCCCTGATTTTCCTGGAGATTAGAGGGGCGGAACAGAGGTGACAACTGCTCCGCCGAAATAACGCAGCCATTTCTTCTCACAACCTCCCAGACCCAAGTTCCCCGCGCCCCGGTCCGCGTCCTCCTCTCACCCGCCTCCCGGGAGGCCTCTGCTCCTGCTCATGTGACGGAGAAGCTGGCCGGCCGGCCCCGCGGTCCAGTCTCCAACCGGCCTTTCAGGGGCTCAGCGGCAGGTGGACCCGCACCGCTGGCTGTCAGAACGCGCGTCGTCGCCTAGCAACAAGCCACGCGCTACTCCCTCTGGTACCCGTCTCCGCCCCCGCCCCCGCCCCCGCCCCATGGTCCTGGACCCGAAGGATGGGATTCATCTGCCGTGCGGGCGCCCACTCGCAGATTCTGCCTCGGGGAACCAGCTTTAGGACCGCTTTGGAGTGTGAGCACAAACTCTTGAGACCGCATCTCCCCGGAGGTCCCAAAGAGCTTCCTGGACTAGAGTCTCCTAGATCGCCAATTTTGCTCAATTTAACCCACCTGCTTTCTTGGCACTCTGGTTATTTCTACAGTTTAATGAATAATACTGGACTACAAAACTTGAAGCTTTCTTTTCTTTTTTTCAAGGGTTTTTAAGCTGTATGTCGACACTACATAGGGGCTTCCCTGGTGGCTCAGTGGTAAAGAATCCACCTGTCAATGCGGGAGACCAGGAGATTCGATCCCTGGGTTGGGAAGATCCCCTGGAGAAGGGCATGACTACCCACTCCAGTATTCTTGCCTAGTGAATCCCATGGACAGAGAAGCCTGGTGAGCTACAGTACGTGGGGTTGCAGAGTCGGACACGACTGAATGACTTCACTTTTATTCGTAAATGCAATGCTATACTTGAAAGAAATAAAGAAAGATCTGTGGGGAACATATACATAAATCTCTAACTAATGTTATGTTGAACTATGAAGCTAAACCCAAAAGAATACATACCATACCATTCCATTCATATAAAGTTTAAAACCCAAGCCAGCAAAAACTATAGTGCTATGGATGCAGGCTCAGCAGATATACTACAAATAAACACAAGAAAGTAACAACCTTAAGAGTCAAGATAGTAATCATGGCGAGTGGATGGACAGTGAAGAATCATGAGGTGCTAACATTGTTCTAGTTTTTAACATTGGTGATGGCTGTTTGAGTTTTTTTCTTTAGAAAAGCCATTCTCTGTTTTGCTCATTTTCCTGTGTTTATGTCATCATTGTTTAAAGAGGCAAAAAGAAAAACCACTAAATGAAACCATGGAGATGATAGTGCTTTGCTCAGTCTGGCACTTAGCAGGCCCTTAAAAATGTTTATTTTATATTCCTCTACTCTCGACCATGACAAACCTAAATAGCATTTTAAAAAGTAGAGATATCACTTTGCCAACAAAGCTCCATATAGTCCAAGCTGTGGTTTCTCCAATAGTCATGTACAGATGTGAGAGTTGGGCCATAAGGAAAGCTGAGCACCAAAGAATTGATGCTTTCAAACTGTGCTGCTGGAAAAGACTCTTGAGAGTCCCCTGGACTACAGTGAGATCAACCCAGTCAATCCTCAAGGAAATCAACCCTGAATATTCTTGAAAGGACTGATGCTGAAGCTGAAACTCTTAATACTTTAGCCACCTGATGCGAAGAGCCGACTCACTGGAAAAGACCCTGATGCTGGGAAAGACTGAGGGCAGGAGGAGAAGGGGTCGACAGAGGATGAGATGGTAGGATGGCATCACCAACTCAACGGACATGAGTTTGAGAAAACTCCAGGAGATAGTGAAGGACAGGGAAACCTGGTGTGCTGCAGTCCATGGGGTCGAAAGTAGTTGGACTCTACTTAATAACTGAACAGCAGCAATAACTCTCTACCAACCTGTCTTTCTCCAAATACCCAAGCAACTAATAAGTGAGATCGAGAAAGTGGCAGATAAAACCTTCTGGAAGTCCTCCATGAGACTCCATATGCTGGAAGCGGGAAGCATGCTTTCCAGTTGTTTCATGTTTTCCAAGAATGCTGCTGCTGCTGCTGCTGCTGGAGCTATACAGTTCCCTGGTGCTGGGTCTTAGAGCAGCCCAGCTGGGGAGGTGGATATGCTCAAGCATCTCAGTGAGGCCTCCCTGAGGGACACTCCTGCTCTGGAGGTGTACAAAGCCAGGAGGGGAAGCCTAGCTTTGCCACTTGGGCAAGTTGCTTCCCTCGCAGGGTTTCTGCAACCTCATCTGTAAAATGGAGACGATACTCTTACCTTGAAGGTTTGTTGCTTTACCCCCTAACATAATGAGTTCAAAAATTGAGCATTGCTGAATGCTCACAAAATGAGAAGCATTCTACAGAGAAGGCCCTGCCACCTTCCTCACATCTCACTGTCCTGGGGGTGCTTCATGAGGGCAGCTTCATTCTAAGCATGGGAGTAACCCCTTCAGACAGTAAGAAAATTACTTTTCTGTGCCAATTAAAACAATAAGCAAATAACCAAGAGCTTAGAAGATGACTAATTGTTCTTGGTACCATTCTAGAGGCTGCACACAAAAAACAAACAGGCCATGTTTCTGAGCTGGAGAAATTAAAAAATTAATGTAGCCTTGAAATATGCCTATCATATGATCAGGAAACAACTTAAGTGGTAAATAAATACTGTTTATAATACTTTTGATAATCAAAAATAGTATGTAAGTATTCAGATAATGAGATCCCTGAGCCAGATACTATTAGCTTCATTTTATAGATAAGGTACTAATGTCCAAAGAGATTAAGGATTTACCTTGAGCTAGTAGTGGAAATGGCAAGCCACTCCAGTGTTCTTGCCTAGAGAATCCCAGGGAGGGGGAGCCTAGTGGGCTGCCGTCTATGGGGTCACACAGAGTCGGACATGACTGAAGCCACTTAGCAGCAACAGCAGCAGCAGCGGTCGTCAGCCCTGTACTAGAAATTCTATTCTCGGTCTGCTTACACCAAAAAAAGAAGAAAAAAAAAGGGGGGGGGGGAGGAACAAAGTGACAAAAGAGGAAAGCAGGGGCAAGAGAGAAAGGGAGGAGGAGGAGGAGTGGCAGTTATGGCTCAGACAGTAAAGAATTTGCTTGCAATGCAGGAGACCTGGGTTCAGTCCCTGGATCAGGAAGATTTCTGGGACAAAGAAATGGCTATCCACTCCAATATTCTTGCTTTTAGCCTGGAGAATCCCATAGACAGAGGAGCCCGGAAGGCTACAGTCCATGGAGTTGTCGGACACAACTGAGTGACTAAGCTGCTGCTGCTAAGTCGCTTCAGTCGTGTCCAACTCTGCGCGACCCCATAGATGGCATAGGAGGCTCCCCTGTCCCCGGGATTCTCCAGGCAAGAACACTGGAGCAGGTTGCCATTTCCTTCTCCAATGCATGAAAGTGGAAAGTGAAAGTGAAGTCTCTCAGTCATGTCTGACTCTTCGCGACCCCATGGACTGCAGCCTACCAGGCTCCTCCGTCCACTCATGCATTAATCTAAAAATATTTCAAATTCTTCATTGATACTGAAATGCCATCATATGAAAATGTTAATAATCTTCAGTTCAGTTCAGTTCAGCTGCTCAGTCATGTCTGACTCTTTGCAACCCCATGAATCGCAGCACGCCACGCGTCCCTGTCCATCACCAACTTCCAGAGTTCACTCAAACTCATGTCCATCGAGTCGGTGATGCCATCCAGCCATCTCATCCTCTGTCGTGCCCTTCTCCTCCTGCCCCAATCCCTCCCAGCATCAGAGTCTTTTCCAGTGAGTCAACTCTTCACATGAGGTGGCCAAATTACTGGAGTTTCAGCTTCAGCATCATTCCCTCCGAAGAAATCCCAGGGCTGATCTCCTTCAGAATGGACTGGTTGGATCTCCTTGCAGTCCAAGGGACTCTCAAGAGTCTTCTCCAGCACCACAGTTCAAAAGCATCAATTCTTCGGCGCTCAGCTTTCTTCACAGTCCAACTCTCACATCCATACATGACTACTGGCAAAACCATAGCCTTGACTAGACGGACCTTTGTTGGCAAAGTAATGTCTCTGCTTTTGAATATGCTATCTAGGTTGGTCATAACTTTCCTTCCAAGGAGTAAGCGTCTTTTAATTTCATGGCTGCAGTCACCATCTGCAGTGATTTTGGAGCCCCAAAAAATAATTAGCACCATCTTAAAGAGAGAACTTAGAAGAGTGACATAAAATTACTCACCCGTCATTGAAACACTGATTTCCTCTGGTTTTTATCACTCTCAAACTGCCCTCTACCCATCCTCTTGTCATCTAGTTTTGGAGCCCCCTATTGGTTCACTGCATAGCAAGTCAAGGAAGATCCAATGGAACATTCAGCTTCTGTACTTCCCATGTTCTCTCACAGAACAAATTGCAAAGTTTTCCAAAGAGAATTCAAGGTCCCACACCATTAGAGCCTGCCCAAAGGTCTAACTATTTGGAAAATAAATGATGACTAAATTATACCACTTAATATAATAAATGAAAGATTTTGTTATACACAAAAGTAGCAGGTATAGAAAAGACCTGTAAGGATCAAACTATAAGAGGGAGAAACTACAAATGAAAATACTGACAGATGTGTTTTTCAAAACCCATGCATTTAAAAATAAACAAAATTACAGTGTAAATGAAAACTTAGTGGAAAATTCACAATATTTACAGCAGACATGGGATTAATAGTCTTTAAGTGAAAAATAGATAAGACATCAAAGCTTGAAATTGGCTAAAGAAAGTGTGAAGAGAGCTCCCAAAAGAAGAAATACTTCTGGCTAATAGAAATATTAAAATATTCAACTTCAGCAGTAATCTTGGACATGTAAAATTAAAACAATTTCACGTAATTTTTGCCAGACTACAAAGTGACGGGGTACATGCATGCAAGTGTGGCTATCTCTTGCTGTTTTCTAGATGTTTTGTAGCAAAATGTGTCATAAGTCTTAAACACTTATGTATCTTTTGATCTAGAAAGTTCATTTTTGTTGACTTTTCCTACTAATAGAGATATGCAAAATTTAACAATAATGATACTGAAGAATTGTTTTAATCAGTAGAAGGCAAAACTCTTGTCTTAAACCGAATCTCACAGAGCCTGGGACACGGAGAGTGCTCACTGAGAGACACGCCTAAATAGTGTCGCTGATTTAGCATTAGTCAAGACCAAGTTATTGCCAGGGCACAGGTGTAGGGAGAACTGAACTCTAGACTTAACATTCCACAGATTAGAAAGCGAGAGATGCTTCGGCCATGTAGAGTGTATTTCCCAGGAGCCCCATGGTCACTGGACTTACTTTGCGCTCAGTTGCTCACCTGTGTCCGACTCTTTGTGGTTCCATGGACTGTGGCCCGTCAGGCTCCTCTGCCCATGAAATTTTCCAGACATGAATAATGGAATGGGTTGCCATTTCCTACTCCAGGGGATCTTCCCAACCCAGGGATTGGACCCATGTCTCTTGCACCTCCTACACTGGCAGGTGGATTCCTTACTACTAGACCCATCAGGGAAGCTCAGACCTAGTTTAGTGTCTGGTTATATTCACACAATCCACTAGAAGCAAAAGTCTCAGTCTTAGGTTTATAGCAAAGATTGGTTCACCGGAAAAAACAACAACAACAACAACACTTGAATAATATCGGTACTTGGTTTTAACATCAACTACTTTCACAATGATATCAAATGCAAATTAGCAAATTAACATGGAATATAAAACAAATATACTCAGAGTACACTACCCTGTAGCCTTGCTTGCAGGAAGCAACCACCACCGAAACCCTGAAAGCATCGCAGCTGTACTCCACCCATGATGATGAGGAAAGGGTACAGCTTTTCAATGAGTACAGTATGAGCAGTATGAGGACCACACTGGAAAAGTTAAAGACACTGTATTTGACTTCCATTCCCCTCCTTATCAGTTAGATTCCCACCTGAGACAGATGGCATGCTCAAAAGGTGGTGTGTTGGAGGGGTAACACAGAATGGAGAGAGCTGTTTACAGGATGCAGGCAGGATTAAAGGGAACTAACATTCAAGGTGTAGCAACAGCACAGAGCTATTATCACCCTTGATCTGAAGGCAGAAAGGGATTAAAAAGGTGTGAGCAGAGCCTGGTGAGAGCTGAGACTGGAGAGAGGGGTTGCCTGATAGGAACTATGGCCACAGAGGCAGTTAAGGACAAAGCCACACTGATGCAGGGAGAAAGCAGGAGTTAAGTACTCCTATTGCTCTATTCTTCTGCTTTCCTTGCTGGCAACATTATCCCCACATTGGCCAAATCCAACTGGAAGCCCCAAGGCAAGGAAAATGGATCAATGCGACTCATAGAGATTGGTCTCTGGGGCAGAGGACCAGAGGAGGAAGCTCAGAAGAATAACAGAGAAGAACAAGCAAAGTCTACTACCCAAAGTCTACTACTACTGTACTGCTTTAATCCACACAAACTAATGAACTGAGACACTTCCCCCACCTTAGGATCCTCCTTGGCATTGCTCACCCCCAGCCTGCTCACCCATTTCCCCCCTCCCACCTTGCTGACCTAATTAACATATGCCAGGCTTCTCTCCAGACCCCAAACTCTGATTTGAGGCTAACACCTGAGCTTATTGAGTTCAGGAATGGACCCCTGGGAAGCCAGCAACCATCCTTCCAGTGGGATGTCTCAGAAGTCTGGCGCCAGGCCTGATCTCAGGATTTTTAAGGTAAGATTAAAATAGAAAGCATTGAGTAGAAAGAAAAGTCTGTGAGTAAAACTATCCACTTGAAAAGACACAAATAACACTAATAAGCCTTGTCCAAAGCAGGTGTACCTGGCTGAGAATGAAGGATTTATTTTCCTTGGAGGTGGTAGCTGGTATTTGACATTCCAGTTACACTTTACACTTCCAAAGGCTTTGCTTAGGTGTTCTCCAAGCATGGTAATGCACTAGAGATTTTGCTACGTTTGGGGTCAGAGCCATTTTTTTTCTTCTAAAGGCATATAAGACTGTTGGATGTGCTTTGTAGCCTAAACACTGAGCTTAGAGAACCAATGCTCGGTTTATGCTTAGAAAAACTAACAATTCTCCCTAAGTAAGCTGTAAAAACAGAAGCTGCATTTAGCTAGAGATTCATTGCTGCCTGAGACTTCTGTGTACCAGCCCACCTCCCCCAAAGGCAACTCCCCAATACCAACCCAAGGAAAATTAATAAGCTTTGAAGGTGTGTTGTTTGTCTGTCCTCCAGCAAATAAAATATTTTATTTTATTCCCCTGGTTCTGGTTACTAAGTGAAGCAGAATTCAAAATCTTACTAGAGTTGTCTTAGCCCATCCAAGCCCTGTCTGAAATATGTGGGTTGTTACGCAAGAGACTCAGGAATTCACCCCCAGACTCTAGCTCTTCCAAGCCTTAGTGGGAGGTGATAATCAACTTGTGAATTTTTACCCCATCAGTTGGATCTATGTGTATGGGGCAAAATCCTCTTGTGGCTTGGTCTTTACTATTTGTCTTGATTAAGCTCCTGTCCCCAACTAAGCTTTCCTACACATGCAAAGTATATGCAAAGTATCATTTAGGGTCTTCAGTATTTGAAGGGTCAAACTTAAGTCCAGCATGCTTGCTTCATTTCTGATGGACTTGGACTCTCAGATAGAAACTGTTTTTTAAAGGGAATCTTTATCGAATGATTCTAAAAGACAGGACCTAAAGTTTCCTTACATTCGTACTGTCTCAGGTTTTGAGGATTTTAGAAAACGTCTTCAGTGATACTTCTCCAAATGAGTCCTAAGTGGCTTGTTCTGACTCTGTCCATGACAGGACGGGGGAAATAGGGGGATCCCAGGGAGAAAGAAAAAAAATGTTTGGGTGAATCAAGGGTCCTGCTTTCTCACCTCCTTGCTCTGCAAGTTCTAGTGATGAGGGTGGGGAATAGCCTCCCAGAAGCCCCAACTCATTTCCTTCACCTCTCCCAGTGAATGCTTCCTGGATCCAGGCCCCACAGTCTTGCCTGAGGTCACCATAGCCAGTACTGCGATGGCACAGTTCCCCCTAGTGTGCCTGTGCCCCGTCCGAGGTGGTGGGGAGTGAAGTGGGGGAATAGAAGGGGGTAAGCATAGAGGAGCCCCTGGAGCTGGACCCACCTCCCTGGTGGCTCAGATGGTAAAGAACCTGCCTGCAATGTGGGAGACTATGGTTTGATCCCTGGGTCAGGAAGATCCCCTGGAGAAGGGAATGGCTACACACTTCAGTGTTCTTGCCTGGGAGAATCTCATGGTTAGAGGAGCCTGGCGGGTTGCAAAGGGTTGGACAAGGCTGAGGGACTTTCAGTGGGGTTTGCCGAGTCCTCCGGGGAGGGAGGCACGGGGATCTCTCACCTCTTCGCCCCTTGAGCCTCCTCTCCCTTAAAGATCCTAACGGTGTAGCTGATGCAGCCACCGGACATTTTCAGGAAGCATGTTTCTTTGCTGCACAGAGAGCTGCCCTGTGGGTGGGGAAGACTGGGAGGGGATTATAGGCAGTGTCTCAATGGATGTTTAGGCGCAGCTGGGGGCTCAGCGTCATTAAGTGCAGACTCCCTTCTCCCTGCCATTTGTATCTGGGAGACACTGTGATTTCCGGGAGCCTGGCTGGTGACCACCTCCAAAAGACTGGTAAAAAGGGAGGGCCGAGGGTGCCCAGATGGCCGGTCCACAGCAGCCAGCATTGCCCAGGTTCCCAGATTTCTGTAAAGGCTCTTGACTGTTGCTGCCTTTTATTGTACTTACACTCTGCACTCGTCTAGTGTGAGGTAGGTACTAATGTGCCCATTTTATAGTTGAAAAAATGGAGGCTCAGAGAAAGCAAGTCTCCTGCAGAGTACAGATTGGAATCTGATTCCAAATCCATGATCTTAAACATAAACCCTATAGTCCTTGTCAACTGCAAGAACAAGCCAGGTTGGAGCTCGCGTAATGAGAGGTTCCTAAGACTCAGAGACCCCCAGCCTCAGAGGTGCCACCCGTGCACAGGGGCATGTGCAGAGCACTGCTTCTGCTGCTGAGAAGGCTTTGCCCGGTCTTGGAAACTGAAACAAAAGCTCTACTTTTCCTCCCGTTGCTTGCTGTCTTTGGAGATGCTGGAAAATGGAAAAAAGAAAGAAAGAAAGGCTTTTGCCCAAAATTTGCTAAGAAACATAGATCACAAAATTAGAGCAAACCGGAGGAAAATCTTTGTGTTACCTGTTATCCCAGAGTCTTCTCAACTTGCAGAGAAGAGGCTTCCCTATAAACGGTTGCCTTCTTAAGTTCACACAGATTCTGGTTCCCGTGGGTGGGGTCATCAGGCCTGCACCAGCCACTCCAGACTCAGGGGAAACTGAGGCCCAAAGTATCCATCCAGGCTCCCCAGCAAATTGAAGGTGGGTTGGAGGGTGCCAAACTCCTGACCACGCCCTGCCACCCTGTTGGAATCCCTGCCTACATCCCCTGGTGTCTTCTCCTACTCCAGGCTTCCTCCCTCTCCCATTTCTTGGGACAGGTTTATTCCCATTCCAGCACCTGCAGAAGTTTTAGAAGTTTCTGCCCCAGTGTAAACTGACCTTCAAGGCAAGCACTGTGCTTTATTTATTGAAACCACTTCTCTTGCCGGGTGGGTTGTGAGGGAAGGGTCACAAGGAGGTCAGAGAAGACTAGCAGACTCACAGCGGAAGGTATTTTCGTAGAAGGAGGCTAGTGGGGTGAGGAGAGTGGGATGCACCCCGCGGACTGTATCATGGAAAGCATTGGAAAGAAAACAAACAGACACCAGATCTGTTAGAAGCCTAAGCCTCCAAGGTGGGTCGGGTTCCATCCAGTGCCAAGTTTCTCCCCGGAGCCGCAGGACAGGGGTCCAGGTAGGGAGCTGTCCCGGGAAGAAAAAGAGGTCTGAAAGCAGCCAATTTGCCCCTCAGCTCCTGGGCGGGGCGTGGGGGGGCGGGGTGTTGGAGAGGGGTGCTACGGAGCCTTAGAGCGGCTCTCAGCGCCGGGGCCGGTGGGATGTAGGGGACTGGGACATCACGGACACCAGATGCTGCCTAGTGGCTTTCCGAGTGACAGCAGCCCAGAGGAGAGGGAGGAGGATGTGCTTCCTCTCTCAAGGACTCCCACGCAGGCTTTCATGTTAAATAAAACTTCAGGAGGAGAAGTTGACCCGCGGGGTCTTCAGTTAATACCTTGTAACAACAACATGGCAGGTTCGGAGAAGTTTGGTGGTCCTTTAAGAAAATGATTACATCACACTGGGAAGGTGCGTGGAATAAAATGCTTTAGATCCTAAAGACAGGAAGACAATGAAGGTAAAAGCCTGAAAACTTTGAGTGCGCTGCCACCTCCGTAGTGCGCTGAGCCTCTGGTATCCGGGAGGGTCACCTCGGGGACTCTTGCTGCGCCACCTGTCCTGGTCGCGCCCCGCCCCTGCAGGCGCCCCCCGGAGTCCCGGGGCGGAAACGCCGCGCGCCTAGCGCTGGGCACAATCCGGGACTAACAGTGCTTTTCCTTCTCACTGCGTGGGATCGGCTTCATCCCTTGGCCAATTTAAACATATTATTTAAACACGGAAGTTTCCTTTACAGATTGGAGTGAAACATTTTGCTTAATAGAAAGTAGATGGGGTTCTTCAACTTTTAATCGATATCTTTGTTGAAAGGGGCGGTTGGCCGCCTTTTCACAGCGGGGGTAAGTGAACACATTTGCCTCGGGTCACACGTTGAGGGCCCTAGATGAGCAACAGCGGCCGCTGATTCTGCCAAAGGCCGGGTACAGGTGAGGTGAGGGCATTTCCCATTTGATCATGTCACCACGGTGATTTAGGTTAAAATTAAGTGAAAATCCAAGGATCCCAGGGTTCTGAGGCCCTAGCCATTATGCTAGAAATATCTGTTCATCTATTTGTTCATTGTACTGTCCATTTATTTCTCAAGCCCATTGAATTGAGACAAGTCCCTGAGATCCTCTCACTTGGACCAGCATCTTTTCCTGACACCAACCTGGCCAGTCTCTGGATTGGAGCAATTAGTTCAGTGATCGAGTCAACAAATCTTTATTGAAGTCTACTGACCCCCAGGCTCTGCTGCAGCAGTGGAGACTACTGTAGTCTGCACCCTCAGAGAGCTTCTAGTCCAGTGAGGGAGAGAAAAAGAAAATGAAAAGACACAAATGGAATTTGCTGTTGAGGAGGGATAAAACCTGGCAGGAACTTAGAGCACAATGTGGACCTAAGATCCCCCGGAGAAGGAAATGGAAACCCACTCCAGTATTCTTGCCTTCAAAACCCCATGGATGGGATGGCAAAAGAGTTGGACACGACTTAACGACGACTAAACAACAGAAACAGAAATGGACCTCAGTTAGCTGGGGAAGTCTGCAAATTCCTCAAGACCCAGGGAGGCTGCACCGGACTTGCCACCACAGATAATGCCCAGTGTTGGCAGCTGCATTTCCTTACTTTGATCCATTTACTATAGACAACCAGGATGGCAGCATTCAGAAAGTGGTAAAAGAGCCTGCAAATTTTGCTGTATCCTAGCAAAAGGGAATGCTGCCAAGGAGCCTTCCTCCTAGTGTTTCTCTTTACAAGAAAACTCACTGCATGTGAGCTAAGTACTGGTTTTACTCTGTGACCCTTAGGACAAGAAAAATCAAACAGCTTCAAACAGATGCACTATTTTAAAACAAAACTTTCCCTAGCTCTGGAATAGCTTGCTGGAAACCCCAAAAGCAACCACTCAACAGTGTCCTCCAATCAAATTTTAAATAATGAACATAACCTCCCTCTAGCCATGCCACGCCAATCCAAAAGCACAGTTTTAAAATTAGGAGAGAGATCAGGAAGCCAGTACAATGGGAAAAGCCTGGCTATAACACATTTTACCTTTTCACCCCCATGTGTAGGATATGATTTATATAATTGTTACAAAAGCATCTGTTAAATAGAACTATGTAAATTTGAGGGTAATCACATTTGAATAGCCCAAGTTAAGCCGCCAGGTCAGGCTGAAGGGCCATGAGAAAGTCCTGGGTGTACCTGTGGTGGCGTTTGGGGGAGACCAGTGGATGGGGAAGGGGGAATTCAGGGACTGAGAAGTTAAACATTCCTTAACAATTAGGGAAGGATTGAGGTCTAAGCAAGCAACCCCAACCCTTTGTTTCCATCACTGTTTCCCACTAGCCTGAGCTTCTGCCATTTGGAGCAATGGAGGTTCTGACACACCAACCCCTACACCTCCAATCTCCCAACTGCACATCTGGAGCAGCATAGGAGGAAAAGATTGGGATCTCAAAGCTTTCTCCCAGCCTCAAGCACACCCCACCCCGCTCCTTCGGTGGCACACAGTAGGGCCACAGCCACTCTAGTCCTTTTCTGCTCTCAGACTTAAACGTTTGTCACACCTATAATTTTTTCAACTCTGAAGCAGTGCATTTCCAGTTACTCCCCCCAAGACCCCCTCCCTAGTGGTTTTCAAGTAACCACAGGGGCAAAATCTGGGCACCACTACGCAGAGATAACCATTCCAGGAGTGTGCAAGGGTGAGGAAAGACTTTAGGGATTGGGCCACTTTCTCCAGCTGGAGGGAATAAAGCTGACTCGGAGAAAGGGCTGCCTGGAGACACGCGACGGCCTCGGGGACCTGGCCTGGACCGGCGGGGGTTGGGGCGGGGTGTCGCGTTTTATGCGCGACCCTCCAAGGAGAGAGGCCCTGCGAGGACCGACGGGCTTCTGACTCCTACCTCCCAAGGCTAGTGATGGCCCAGGAGGGCAGGTCGCCCTTCCCAACCTTTCTCATTTCAATTCATGAAAATGAGAGTTGATTTTGGCAAGGCGCTGCTCGCTCACGGCCAGAGAGACGGTTTTGTCGCCCGCGGGCGGAGGCCGGGTGGGGAGCAGCTCCGGCTCCGACATCCGGCTGTGGGTGAGCCCGGCCCGCGACCCGGGTCGCTCAGAAACCCGGCAGCGGCTCAAGGAGCTGTAGGGGAAGGGACACACCCAGGGATGAAGAACCGGGATTAAACTGTTACATTAAAATTTTTTTTTCAGTCAAGTGAAAGCCCTGAATGTGTATGTCTGTGGATCCACATACACAGATACCTGCCTGCAAACGTAGACTTCCCCGCAGGGAACCAACAAGGCGGGTAAAGGCGGTCCCGTGGCCCCTACCTACTGAGGGTCAAATGCCTAGTGAATTAATTTCTTAAATTGATGTAATGATAGAAGCAAGGGCTTCCCTGGTGGCTCAGTCAGTAAAGAATCCGCCTGCAATGCGGGGGACCTGGGTTGGATCCCTGGGTTGGGAAGATACCCTGGAGAAGGTAATGGCTTCAGTATTACTCCAGTATTCTTGCCTGGAGAATCCCATGGACAGAGGAGCCTGGCGGGCTACAGTCCAAGGGGTCACAAAGAGTCGGACACGACTGAGCAAGGGCAGAGGAAGAAAGGAAAGGAGAAGAGAGAGGCAGCGGAGGAACAAGGAGCTCGGTGCTGCTCTTCTGACCCTCTGCGCCCTCACCCTGGCCTGGGCGGCGGCGGGACCCGAAGGCCGCGTCTCGGCGGCCGCGGCGGTGGGCGGGAGGCCGAGGCCGGCGCTGGGGTCCGCCCTCTCGCGGCGCCGGCCCTTCCCCAGCTCCCGCACACACCTCTGTCCTCGAGGGCCAGGCATACGCAGGAGCAGACAGTTGTTTCCAGTGCCCCAAGCCTTCCTCGGTCCTAAACCGACCCGGGGCTCGGTTCCAGGAGACTGTGAACCGCGTGCAAGGCGACAGGTCTTAGTTCCTCGGCGTCTGATTCTCCCGGGACGTGGAGGATCGAAGCTTCTTATCTGGGGGGCGGGTGGGAGCCTGTGGCCGAGCTCGGATCACCCTGCAGCGAGCATGCACCCTGGGCCCGCGGCCGCGGGCGAGATCTGGCCGAGGCTCGTCGGGGAGGGGAGGGCTGGTGGGGAAAGGGGACACATTTTTAGACCCCGCCGCCCCGGGCCCTGCTGTCTGCCACGCGTCTAAACGGTCCCGCTGAACAGGTAGGACCTGGTGCCGCCACAGGCAACCAGCTGGGCCCGAGGCGCGAGCCCCCGGCCTTTGCTTCCAGTCTTCACCCTCGACTTCTCCCTGACCGAGTGGAGATCTGCGGAAGGGGCTCCTAGCCAGGTAATGCTGAGAGAGCGGAGCGAAGGTGGCTAAGTTCGGTGGGTGGGCCAGGCGCCACCGGCCCCCAGGGCCCGACTGCGAGGAGAGCGGACCCCAAGGGGGTAGAGGGCGCAGCTTCCGAGAAGGGCGGGGCCCCTTCCTCCGTCCTTGTTCACCTGGAGGTACCCGCGCACCTGCCATCGCGACTGCCCTGACTGCCTCCATCCAAGGAGCCTGCCCACTCCGCTACCCAGGCCACTCCAGGCGCGCTCTGTTCGCCCTGGCACAGGCCACTTGAGCCCGGGACGCCCCAGGAGCCGCCACGTGGCTGCCCTCGGGGGCTCCCTTACCTCGATTCCCCCCCGCGACCCCACCTCCCCGACACAGAAGGCAGGTCCAGTTGCCTGGAAAGCGCAGCAATCTTTCTGCACCGCGTAAAGGCAGGGCCTATTAGGGAGAAAAGGTTGGAAATGAGCAGGCTGCAGCAGCCGGGCTTGTTACCTGGTTGCTGGTCAGCAACCTAGAAACAGCAGTTTTGTTGGTCGTTAATTTTCCAAACCAAAGACCCAATAGGGCACTGATGATTAGCTTTTAAATCTCAGGGAAATGACCGACTGGCAGCAGGGTACACCAGAACTTCACCTTCTAAATTTGTTAGGTGTCTTGGAACACCGCGACCGAGATGGAGAGAGGCTAGAAGCTCACCGAGCTGCCGCCTTTCCTTCTTCTTGGCCTCGGGCAGTCGGCTCTAGGAACCAAAAATCTCTGGCTGAGGGAGGCGTGCGAGGTTCCAGTCTCGCCTGCTAGTGCTGGCTGGGGGCGCCTGCGGCAGGATTCCGCGTTCCCTTTTCACTACAGGAGGCGCTGTGATCGCGGGAATTCCTCGGGCTGCGGACAGGGTCCCCAAGCTGGATCAAGGTTCTAAAACTAGCAGAGCCCGCTCTTCACCACCGATCTTGAGCTTTGGAGAAGCCCTGAAGAAACTTCACTTTGGCCATCCGCTCTGAAAAATGGGTGTCCCCCCCCACCACCACCACCAAGCTGAATTTTTTGTAAGATGAGATCTAGTGGGTTTGAGATGTGGGCTGACAGGAAGATTTTTTTTTTTTTTTTTTTTTACTCCCTTGACGGTTACAGCCTTTGGTTTGGTTTATTTTCCCCTTAAAGCTCCGGCTTTTTGTGTAACATAAAAGTTATTGCTAAGTTGTTACTACCCAAGGAAAATACCCTAGTCATGCTGGATGTGGTGGAAGAGCCAAGAGGGCGTTGGCGAATCACCGCGGGAAGGAACAAGGAAGCTCATTAGCACTGAAAGTACCCCCACCTCCCCAGTCAGGCTGAGGAGCCTATGCATCCGTGTACTTTACAAATGGGACTAAGGTCCTGCTGTTGATGGGAACCTTGCACAAAAGAATTAGTTTCTGACTGTCGCCCTGAGAAATATGTGCAGACCCACAGGTTTGCAGATATATTTACACAAATTGATGGGACTGGCTTGCAGTCCCAGGGACAGGCTGCAGTTGGGGAGGGCGACTGGCTGCTGAGTTCCAGGTGATTTAATTTCACTCTCAAGCCTTTCCTTACAGTGTGACGTTACTCACTACCACCACCCTCCCTTTTTTTTTCTTAAAGGAATTGGAATCCAATGCTTTTATCTTTTTTTATTTCCTTAACTACACATCTTCACCCTCTCATGCTCTCCTGCTGATTTAAGAGATTTGTTTGGTTCAAGGATTTAATGTGATTCTCTTGCCAGATTTCAAGGAAGAAAGGTTTGTAAGAACAAAGCACAGGG
This sequence comes from Ovis canadensis, assembly GCF_042477335.2. Classification (NCBI taxonomy): domain Eukaryota; kingdom Metazoa; phylum Chordata; class Mammalia; order Artiodactyla; family Bovidae; genus Ovis; species Ovis canadensis. The sequence goes on along the minus strand of NC_091262.1, from coordinate 61,339,103 downwards.
GGGAAAGGAATCTGTTTGGAAGACAAGTTAAAACACATTTCTTAAAATGAGATTAATAACAGTTTAAAACTTTGCCAAACAAGAATATTTCGCGGATTCTTAGTCCTTTCGGAAAGATTTTTTATTGCTACTTAAACCTAGTGGTTCTCCGAAAGTACAGCACATACATGGTCACACACACACACACACTCAGAACCACACAATCACCATAGCACAACCTCTCACCAACTCACTGCCTACCACCCAGTCACTTTAGTTGGTCCTCCCCAGGGCTTGTGGGCAAGCCACTACCCAGAGTCTCATAGAAGCCAAGAGGCTCTGCTTGAAGAAGCACTTCCCACGGATGTCCAGTCCCAGCCCGGCCACTCCAGATCAGAGATGGGACCAAGCACCGCCGTCACCACCGCTGGCTTCGGCCTGGCACCTCTCTAGCCGAGTAGATGCTTTCCCGCGCCCGAGCCCAGCCTCTCCCGGCGCGTATTTAGGGAGATGTCCCCTCCCCCTGACCTTTCCCTATCAGAAACCAGACGGTCGCCTCCAGCTCAGTCCCCGAGGCTGCGGAAGGGGGGCGGGAGGAGGAGCTGGGCAGAGGGAGGACGGCCCGACTCGGGTCCGCCTGCCCTATCACATAGACATCTGTTCTCAGTTTCTTCCTCTTCGTGATCGCTGCAGATGACAGGGGGAGTAGAGCGGATCGAGGTGGAAAAAAAAAGTTATGTCATAAAGATATAAAACGGTGTTGTGACTCACCTGCTCTTAGCCGCAGGTACGGGTTTCGTGGCAGCGTCTCCACTCTGCTAGTCAGGAGCCGGGATCGGCCTAACGTCACCTGGCTCGGCTGACTCAGATGGCCGAGTTTCTAGTGACGGGGCAAAAGTGGGGCTTTTTCCTTTTTCAGTCCTGAAGTCCGGGGCGGGGGCCGGGGGAGGGAGGAGGAAGTCTGAATTTTCCAGTCTCCCGGGGTTGAACTTTTAGGTCAGGAATCAGAAGGGCGGGAGCTGGAAGCGGGCAGAATAGTAGGAGGCAGGAGGGGCGCGGGACGGGGTCGCAGCACCGAGGGCCGAAGGTCCCCCAGGGGAACCCTGGGGTCATGGAGCCGGCTCTACCCCCAGGAGCCCGGGCTCCAGCGCCACCGCCCCCAGCGCTTCATCGGCTGCGCGGTTCCCATCCAAAACCCTCGCTAGCACTCCCGGCCCCGCCTATTTTTCTTTTTTCCTCTTCCAAAGAGGGGTTACACACACACACACCCCACCCCGCCTCCACCACCACCACCCGGGTTTCCCTCTTCCCCCAGCCTCCCGGCTTAAACCAATTACGCTGCTTGGCAAACAAAGTGAGGGTCGGGTTTGGGGGAGGGGGCGCGGCGGGAGGGGGCCCAGGGGGCGCGCGCGGCGGCGGCGGCGCGGCGGGGCGGGAGGCGCGGCGGCCGGGCTGGCGGGCGGCCGCCTCGCAGGTGCACCTCGGGCTTTGTAGGTGCGAGCGTCTTTGTGCGGCGGACAAATGGGGAGAGGACGAGGAGGTGGGCACTCGAGCGACGTAAGATCCACATCAGCTCAACTGCACTCATCTCGCAGAGGCCGCCAGCTCACTTCCCGCGGAGGCGCTCCCCGGCGGCGCGCTCCGCGGCCGCCGCCTGCCCCCGCCCGCCCCACCGCCGCCGCCGCCGCCGCCGCCGCCGCCGAGCACGCCGCGCCCCGCAGCTCCTGGCTTCCTCCTCGCTAGGGTGGCGTTGGGCCGGCGCGGGCCCTCGGGTGACTGCAGCGGCTCGGCTCCCCGCCCCCCGCCCCGGGCCGCGCGGCTGCCAGTCGCTTCGCACAGGGCTGGATGGTTGCAGCGAGCAGGGTGGCTCCAGGATGTTAGGGACTGTGAAGATGGAAGGGCACGAGAGCAGCGACTGGAACAGCTACTATGCGGACACACAGGAGGTGAGAGGCGGGCGGCAGGCGGGACGTTCCTGGAGCCAGTGCTGGGACGGGGGAAACCAGGCTAGGCGGGCAGCGGGTGGACTGGGGGCTCCTCCTCCGTGCCACCGGTGCCTACCCACCCGGGTTAGCCCTGGCCGGGCCTTGGCTAAACGGGCCTGGGGGCCGGATCCTCAGCCCGGCCCGGGGATGGGATTCTGGCGATCGGCGCTCCGAGCGGGCGAGACGGTTTTAGGAAACTCTTGCTGTGAAAGCACCCGCTCTCTGGGACACACTTGCCTCTTGCTTGCGGAGAACGGGAGCCAGAGCCCAGACCCGGGTGCCGCGCGCGGGTTGGCTGGCTGGCGGAGGCATGAGTTTGAGGCAAGTCTGAAAAGGGTAGAAATTCGCCTGCGGGGCAGTTTCTTCCTGCCGTAGTTGAATTCTCAGATGTCTTCTGATGAAAGCGCGCAGCCGCTAATAATGCGAATCTTGATAATGAAATGATTCCGAAATTTTGTAAAAGTTCTTCAAAAGCCCTGTTTGGGGAGAAGTGTGTTTCTTCCTGTTTAGAACCGCTGGGTGGCGCTAGTGCGAGCTGACTTTTCCTCCAGCACTCCGGGCGGGCGGAGAACCTGTTTCTCTTCATTGTCCCCTTGGTGGCACGTTCGTGTGGTTTATTTTATCAATACAGTGTGCACAAAGGGATTGCGAGGAAAACCAGGTACAGGCAGGACCACCTCCTACTCCTAAAAGTATTTCTCTGGAAATAACTGGCGATTACCCTCCAAAAATTTACCATTATTGAAAACGTTTATTGAAACTGCCTTGGATAATCTTGGGAAGAGGAAAAGTAAAATATACTTTAAGACATGGACAGAAAAACATAAAATCAAGAAATATTTTCATGGTAATTAATTTATTTAAATTTATATGTGTATATATTCACAAACATATCCCGAGTTTATTTGCATATTATAGCAGAATGTGTGCCTAATTAAATGTTTGTTCACCTTTTATGTTTTCAAATAAAGTCATGTTTTCGGATGAAAATAAATGTAAGGATATTATTTTTAGTAAGTTAACAGATAAGTAGTTTTTACATTTCTGTACTCTATATTTTTAACATATCTAGTGCATTCTCAGATTGCCATTGATAAGAGTTTTCCCCTACTGATGATTTAAGAAGAAGCTCAGAACACTTCCTCAGATTTAATTCAGGTACAGTCATCTCCGCTCACTAGTGAGTTAAATTCTCTATGAAAAGAGCTTCTTTACAGGTTAGAATTGGGAAGTAGAATAGCATTAAGAGAAAGCAAGTGGACTGTGATTTTTGAATTTTAAAGTATTTGATACTATTCATATAGTTTCAAAAGCCAGGTTTTGAGATGATCAGTGGCAAAATATCAGACTATGTAAAAAATGTGATTATTTCTATAAATTTTGTCACCAAAATTTTCAAACATTAGGGGCCTGGAAATAGGTAATGAAATTAGTTCAAGTTTATGAATGGCTGTAAATGTAAATGTAGGTTGTGCATTGATATTATTATGTACCCTCCCCTATTCTTTCTTCTATTATATATCTATTTTTTCCAAAAGTTACTCTACTTCTGAGTTTTTTCTCTTTTAATATTACAGTTGCTACAAGTAGATGGAAAACACTACTAAATATAATGAACAACAAAAAGTCACCATTTGGTGAAAGCTGCTAAGACAGTAAAGCCAGTTGTTTGGAAATGTTTGGTCATATGGCCATGGATGATTTGCTCTATCAGGGAGAGGTTAACTGTCACCCGAGAAAGCACGGGCCACTAGGTGGTCAGCCCAGGCCTGGCAGGCTTAGGCGAGATGGGTGCAAATCTGGGGATGTTGCCCGCCTAAGGGTGGGGGCTGGGGCATGAGGGGAAGCACTGTCATACCCACCGCACGCTTAAGGTGGAGTGAATAAGCCGAGGATCCGAGATATTCTATTTTCGGAGTTTTAACTCCTTTCAAGCAAAAGGACGGCTTTGCCGAGGCCCGATCTGGGGTGGAAAGTGGGATACCGGCCTGGCGTGGATAGAGGCGATGGAGGGGCCCCAGAAGCCGGCCCCTAAGCCCGGCGTGTAAGGCGATTACACATCTTCCTGGGGACATATTTTCTGTGAGTTCTTGGCTTTCATGCCTGCCGAGCTAGGATTTCCCCCCCTGCCGTGCACGACATCTCTTTGCTGGCTCTGGGGAAGGCGCCCGCCGGTTTGCCCCTGGTTGGGGGATCTTAGACTTTGCAGAAATGGCCTCGAGTTCTCGTTTTCGGATTTGCCGGGGGGCCAGTAGCCACCAGCGCGCCCACTGCTAACTCAGCCCTTCGGGGCCTCTTCACGCTGTCTCCGCTCCAGGCCTACTCCTCCGTCCCGGTCAGCAACATGAACTCGGGTCTGGGCACCATGAATTCCATGAACACCTACATGACCATGAACACCATGAGCACGAGCGGCAACATGACCCCGGCTTCGTTCAACATGTCCTACGCAAACCCGGGCCTGGGAGCCGGGCTGAGCCCCGGGGCGGTGGCTGGCATGCCCGGCGGCTCTGCTGGCGCCATGAATAGCATGACGGCGGGCGTGACGGCCATGGGGACGACACTGAGCCCAGGCGGCATGGGGGCTATGGGCGCGCAGCCGGCGGCCTCCATGAATGGCCTGGGGCCCTACGCAGCCGCCATGAACCCGTGCATGAGCCCCATGGCGTACGCGCCGTCCAACCTGGGCCGCAGCCGCGCTGGCGGCGGCGGCGGCGGCGACGCCAAGACTTTCAAGCGCAGCTACCCTCACGCCAAGCCGCCGTACTCGTACATCTCTCTCATCACCATGGCCATCCAGCAGGCGCCCAGCAAGATGCTCACGCTGAGCGAGATCTATCAGTGGATCATGGACCTCTTCCCCTATTACCGGCAGAACCAACAGCGCTGGCAGAACTCCATCCGCCACTCGCTCTCCTTCAACGACTGCTTTGTCAAAGTGGCCCGCTCCCCGGACAAGCCAGGCAAGGGTTCCTATTGGACGCTGCACCCGGACTCCGGCAACATGTTCGAGAACGGCTGTTACTTGCGCCGCCAGAAGCGCTTCAAGTGCGAGAAGCAGCCGGGCCCCGGGGGCGGGAGCGGCAGCGGCGGCCCCAAGGGTGGTCCAGAGAGCCGCAAGGACCCCTCGAGCGCTGCCAACCCCAGCGCCGACTCGCCCCTTCATCGCGGTGTGCACGGGAAGGCCGGCCAGCTAGAGGGCGCGCCGGCCCCCGGGCCCGCCGCCAGCCCCCAGACTCTGGACCACGGCGGGGCGGCGGCGACAGGGGGCGCCTCGGAGTTGAAGACTCCAGCCACCTCGGCTGCTCCTCCGATCAGCTCTGGGCCTGGGGCGCTGGTATCTGTGCCCCCCTCCCACCCGGCGCATGGCCTGGCACCCCACGAGTCCCAGCTGCACATGAAAGGGGACCCTCACTACTCCTTCAACCATCCTTTCTCCATCAACAACCTCATGTCCTCCTCGGAGCAGCAGCACAAGTTGGACTTCAAGGCCTACGAGCAGGCACTACAGTACTCGCCCTACGGCAGCGCATTGCCCGCCAGCTTGCCCCTCGGCAGCGCCTCGGTGGCCACGAGGAGCCCCATTGAGCCCTCAGCCCTGGAGCCAGCCTACTACCAAGGTGTGTATTCCAGACCCGTTCTAAACACTTCTTAGCTCCCTGGGACCGGGGGTCTGTCTGGCATGGCCATGCTGGTAGCAGGAGAGAGAGAGAGAAATCAACAGCAAACAAAGCCACACATACCAAGCCGACAGCAGCATCATGAAATCCCAACTATTTTTATTTCCTTTTTTGTGTGTGTGCACAATCTTTCCCCTAGTGCAAAAGACTGTTACTTTGTTACTGTTGTTCAAAACGCCTTGTGTATATTATTACAAAGAAAACCAACCTCAGACCAAAAAAAGTTGTCCTGCAAAGTTTAATGATCCACAAGTGTATATATATATAAATCCTCCTGTTTCCTTGTCCTTCTCCCTTTCTTCCCTCTTCCCCCCCTGCAGACATGTTTTAGTCTGTGCAGGATTTATTTAAAAAAAAAGAAAGACGGTCAAGCTTGTAAAGTATGTTTGTGCTTTTTTTCCCCTCCTCACCTGATTCCCCTCCCCAACCCCACACACACAGACACACAGTTTACAGGTCCATGGCAATACTCTTAACCATAAGAACTGAAAGGGTGAAGAAACAAGTAGACACCAGGACTGTTAAAAGTATTGAAGGACAGTGCTGCTGTTACACAGCAAAACATAAACAGATTAGAGCCACTTTTTTTCAGCTTGCATTTCAGATACATTCAGATAGCAGATGTCTCTAAATGAAATACATATCTATCATATATATGAACTTATTTATGCACATGCTCAGATATGTAGACATCATCCATATATTTATGTAACATATAAAGGTAATAGGTCGGTGATATACCTGCCCTTGAGTTGCCGGACCAAGAAGTTACAAAGACACCCTCTTCCCCTCCTCTCCAACCACACATAGCCCTGGGAATCAATTCCTTGAGAATTGCCCTTGTCAATAACTCTACTCCTTGTTTTGCAGAGGGCCATGGTCATGTCATTCTGAGGTCATATAACATGTGTAAAATTAGCTTCTTTGTATTTATACCATTTAAAGGATATTTTTTTTCCAGAAAAAGAAAGGGGGGAATACTATTACAGTGTTGGAGGAGAGATAAGTTATAGGGAGCTGTATTTCAAAATTTGGTCCAAGATTCCAAAATCCAATTGATTGTGGCCATTTTAATTATTGCCATCGTGTGCTTGTTTCATTCAGTGTTAATGCACTTTTCACAGTTGGACATGGTGTTAGTATAGCCAGACGGGTTCCATTATTATTCCTCTTCGCTTTCTCAATGTTAATTTATTGCATGGTTTATTTTTTTCTTTACAGCTGAAATTGCTTTAAATGATGGTTAAAATTACAAAATAAAATGTTAATTTTTATCAGTGTGATTGTAATCAAAATATTTTGATTTAAATAATGAAAATGAGAAATTTTAAGCTGTGGAATATGTTCTTGATCATTTGCAGCTAAGGACTTTAAATAAATCAAATGTTAACAAAAAGAAAACTTCTGCTATTTTCCTTAATTAAATCCAAAATGGATTTTCTGAATATGATATTTTTCAAAGCCCGACACTGAATAGAAATGACAAAAACGAAAAGAATCTTAAAATTTTGTTTATTTTTATTTTTATTATATTAACGTGTAGCTAGGAAAAAGTAATTAAGGAGATTCAATAAAAGTAGATAAATAAAAAGGTAGATAAATTGATTTAATATCCTAAGAATTGAGTTTTTGAAAGATTCTTTATTCCTTGTAATGTTTACTTCAATTTTTGACAAGAGCTTAAGTCTTCTGTGCTTCCTTTGAGCCTTTCTACAATGAACTCAAATATTATTAATTTAACTACCTCCCCCCTTCTCCAGTGTATCATTTTCCTTTATCTGAAAAGTATTTGAGTGAGAATAAAATATCAGATGTAGCCGATAAAATTAAGTTGTCTACAAGAGAGGAATCTGGAACGGTCTTTTTATTAAAGGAGAGACAAAATTTAACCATCATGGCAGCTTTAGAGGAGGCCCAGGGAGGCCCGGGTCAATTCACTCCTGCAGGGGAAGCTTTGTGCCACCAGGACGTTTCAGGGTTGTGGGTATTTTGTATTTTGTGAAGGTATTTAAAAAAAATATTGTTTCAAAAATGTTTTTTTTTCCCTGAGAACTTAAAAACTGATGATTTGTTCACCTTCTAAGAAGCTTTCGAATGCAACTTCACACCTCTACAGTTGGTTGAGATCACAAAATCAGTAATCTCCTTTGATAGTAGGCTCACTTTCCAGTCCACCTATTTCTTTGTAAGCCTCGTCGGATTGACATCAACAATAACAACACTAGCCCAAGCAGAGGCTGGCCTGCCTGAGCCCTTGTGTATGAACTCCATCCTAGCCAGGGCTTGAACTTGGACAGCCTTTACTTTGATCGCCTACTCCTTACCGCGGACAAGATAAAAAGAGCTGTGTGAGTCCCTTAATTATCGAGTAATTGCCTCCCCAGATGAGAGAAGGGGTGCCATGTAGCACTTGAGAAAAATCCAGAAATCCAACCCCTCGCTCTCACTTCAGCTAATAAAAGGAGGAGATGGAAACTATTGATTTGAGTAACTTCAAAATTTAATTTAGAGGCCTCTCGGAAGAACGTTAAAGAAAGAGAGGGAAAAGCTTTCAATCCCAATAGTTATTTATATTTATACAATGCGCAACGTTGGCAAATTCGAGTTCCAAAAGTAATATAAAGGCATGAGCTTGATCCTCGGAATCTTACCCGGAACCTAAATCTTCTTACTTTGTTCCCTTCCCTTTTTCTAACATATTAGCAATAAAGTGTCTTGCATTCACCCACCAGGCTTAACTCGGCCTCAGTTCTTGGTCTCTTACTTGGCGGAGACCTTTTCAAGGTTCGCGGGGGACGGTGCGCGGCGGGTTTACGGCCGAGGCCACTCTGGAGACCCGCCTGGGGAGCTAGCCCGTGGATCGCGGGGAGCGGGGATCGCCTCATGGGCTTCTCAGACTATTTTCTAACCGCACCCTCGGCCACCTTTGGGCGATGCCATCTGCGCCCGGTGTGTTAGGACGCGCGCGGGCTGGGTGCGGGCGCGTCCGGTTGCCGGGGAAGGAGGACAGAGAGAAGGACCGCAAGCATCTCGAGGTGACAAGTGCAGTTAGTTCTTCATTGTTTGGGCATTTTCCCCTCCTAGCGAATAAATCTTCTGTTGAGCCCGAGACCTAAAAGTCAACAAAGAAGGCCAGGCGCCTCGTTACCGCTCCCGCGGCCCCAACGCCCGCGCTGCCGCGGCTGCTCCCGCTGCGTAATCCCTTCCTCGGAAACCGGGACACACAAATGCCGGAACGCCCGGGGCTGGGACGCGGAGCCCCAGGGCCAGGAGGAAAACATCTGTGGTTCCGAGGGAGTGCTGAGACCCTCCCGGAGCGCGCCGCCTTCCCGCGACCCCCTCCCACCTCCCTTTTTGTCCCGGAGCTTCCAGATTTCTACACCTCGGACGCTCCTGCAGCAGACGGCCGGAAAGGGGATGCTGACCGCTCAGCCGCGGTCCACCGGACTCGCTCTATTTAGGAATTTCGCCCGAGGTGGGGGAGGGGTCTCCCGAGGAGGAGGGAGGGAACGAGAAGGGAAAAACCTTCCTTTAGACCCATGTGCAAAGCTCGGGAGGCCCTCTGATCCACTGACTAGCCGCAGAGCAAACATTTTTAGAAAACAAGAAAAAGGTTTTGAGAGTGAGTATAGTGTTGGGGAGGGGAGCTTCAGAAGTTACCTTCACCTTGTCCCAGGCCTGAAACATTTTTTTAAATTAATAAATTTAGGGATGAAGAAAAGCTCACTGGTTGTGTTCAGAAACTCCACCACTTAAATGTGTTTCCAAGTAGAAAGCAGCTCAGCGTTTTCCACAGGATAGCTACCAGTGTTTAAACCGAAGATAAAATTTAATTTCCATTGTCCCTTCGCGATCCCCTCATAGTACAAAAAACTGGTGAGAATCATTATGGCAGGAGGGATTAAACAAAGAAAATTCTATTAAAGTTCTCAACTTCTGTTTTCAGTCTCTGAAAGCTAGATACCCGATTGATATCACTGAAAGTATCAAAAACATTATTTTACTCAGGAGTCTAACAGATTTGAATAAGCCACGGCAGTAAAGAATTCCTGGAGTGATAGAAATTGAAAACTTCGTTGTTTTGGCACTTTAAATAATTGATCTCAATTCCACGAAAATGCTTATTACATTTCTTTGCAGAAAACTTCTGTGATCGATACAAATTCCTCTCAATGCAGGCCAGTGTAGGAGACCTGTAGCCCAAATTAATTAACCTTTCCTCAAGATCAATTGGTCTTCTGTTGATTTAGCAGTAATATTGCAGAACATTTAGCTATAATGTATTTTAATGTGATACTTCAATATGTCAAGAGGAAACATGCTTTAAAAAGATATAATTGTTTAAATTATGTAATAGATTAATAATTTGTTTAAATGTTTTACTTTCAAAAATCAAATTTAAATTGCTTATTTGAATTGTAGTAAAATGTGTTTTGCAACTAAATGGAGTTAAGATAATGTCTAATTACTTCAAGATAATTATGTGCAAAAAGGTGATTATTTGTAAGCTACCTTGGACTAAATAGGAAATGAAATTATGCTGAAATCTAGAATAAGCTTTTCCTGAACTGAAAGAATCATTGGCATATGTAGAAACTCATGAGAGTAAGAATGTAATAAAATGAAATAACTTGGAAGGTTTTACAACCTTACTACTTAAAAATAGAATCCATTTGGAGAGAGAAAAGGTTTTTAAGAAGTCATTTATTCAAGTTTTTATTTTCTACAAATGATCCTAGTGTATCCAATTAACATTTAAAAACAGATTACTTTAAATATTCTCATCCCCACCCCCCTTCCAAATAGTAAAGTTTGAGGCCATAATGTTTCCACTGGTGTTTCTCTTTTTAGCTCCTGGTCTAACTCAGTTCATTGAACTTTGGACAGCTGGGACTGCAGCCTTCATCTTTTTTTTTTTTTTTCCTTCTCCAGCCATCATACTAGTAAGCAATTTGGGGCTGGAACATATCCATTCTATTCAACTTTAACTCATAAAGTGCATGCATTTTCCTTCTTATGAATACATCTTTTAATCTGACAAAGGGGAAATTCTCCCTTGCTACCTTTCTAACTTCCTCATTTCTCCAATTATATTAGCTCTTAAGTGCACAGTGTAAGAGCAAAGCTCATGGTGAGCATGAGCTCCCCTCTGCAGCCCTGGAAAGTGAGAAGCATCCCTCCTCCTAGATATCACTTCCTGATGTTTTGGGGTTCTCTATGTCCTAGTCAACTTAGAGTATAAAAGCAGAATATTCTTTCTCAAAATCCGGGAAGGAAAGGGCTTGAATGGAATAAATGCTTGAAGACCTCAGAATTCAAGTGGGATGCCAGTCAAGGCACATCCAGAGCAAGCTGAGACCGGGGCTGGTCAGTGCCACTCAGTGTGAGTGAGGTTGCCTTAGGTTGACTTTCTATTTCTGTTCTCAACTCCTCTTCAACATTACACACCAGGGACTTTTTCTTTTTCTTTCCTTTTTAATTCCCTAAACTAAGAAAAACAACCTGGAAATACCACCACCCCCCGCACCCCTAAGCATTGCCTGGAATTAGGGGGAAAATGTTTTCAACTGGAAACCTCCTTAGTTTTTTTCCCCTCTCTCCCATGAAATTTCAGTTAGTCCTTTGCTTGTCTGATCATGTCCCAGGTCCGCTTTCTCTCTCTCTCTCTCCCTGTCTCTCTCTCTCTCTCACACACACACCAAGGAGTTGTTATTTTAAAACACAAACAATTTCATGAGAAGAATGTAAGGGGCTTCTTGCGGGTGGGGGAGTGTTTCGTTTATAGATTTAATTTTAAGGACACATTATGCACGAGGGAGCATGGACACTCCCGCCTAGTGCTGCAATCCTGGAAAGCTGATTTTCTTGGCGCGATTCAGGTGACTGGGGTGTTTCTGGGACGTTCCAGTAGCCCTGGGTCCCACCTGGGAGCCTACTGCTTCAGTTCCATAGCCCAGCTACAAACGCCTAACCCCAAAGCTCCTCAACTCGGAGGGCCACTTCCTGCCGCGTTCTCCACCGCTTCTTCCTAGGTGGAGGCCGATTCACAAGCTCCAACTGCAATGAGCCGTGTTGTAGCGTAGGGCACCGGCCAGGTTTCTTCGCCTCTGCCTGGAATCACTGCCTTCTGCTGACACGCGCTTCCTTTGTGTTATGCCTGGCTAATATATTAATGGGGCGGATAACCCAGATCCTTAGAGGAGGGGTAGAGGGGGGTTGGAGACAGGGAAGGGAGAGAAAGAAAGGGAACGCATCTAGCTGCTGACCCTTGGGCCAAAGTGTTCAGAGGCGAGCGGGCGGCAGGACAGGGAGGGGGGCGCGGGTTGCGAATCCAGGTGGGGAAAGTTCACGTTGAGGGCGCTGTAAGCAAACTTAAATGCCTGCACCAAGTGATTTAGAAAGAGCGATCTGATGCTAATGTGCAGCCCCGGGTTCAGAACTGCGAGGCCCGGACGCCACGCATGCTGGAGAACCTGCCCCGCTGGCCGAGCGGGCCGTGCGCCTCCGGGTCCCCCGCCCCGCGTTCCGCCCTCACCCGCCGCCCCCCGCCCGGAGCTGGGTCGCCCTGCGCGGTGTCCTCGAGTCACAGGTGAAAAATTCTAACTGCGTGTGGCACGGATGCCCCTGCCTGCGGTGTTGTTACACCTCCGCAGACTTATCCAGCTCTAGCTGAGACAGCCACCTTAGATGTTGGGTCCCAGTGACTAAACCTAAAGACTTCCAACCTCCTTCACCCACTGCCTTCCCCAGCCTCACCTCCAAAGGGCTGTCTGGGCTCCCAGTCGGGGGTCTTAACTGATTAACCACGAAGGCATCCCCTGCGCTACGCCACGAAGTGGGCGCGAGAAACTGCGACCCCAGGCCCCAGAGGACGCTCCTGGTGGGTGCGGGTCTGTTCTCTGGTTCCAGCCTCTCAGCTGGTACGGCCGAGGCCCCTCTCGCCAGGCCTGCGGCCCCGCCCGCCAGACAGTGCTGGCGCACCCCCGAGACATATGCTGTCCGCAGGCCGCGCGGCCCGACGTGGTGCTCACTGCAGAGGCGGTTCTCAGCCCATCAAAAGCCCAGGCTTTCTTCAGCCGTATGGGCCGCGAGGTGAACAACAATGCCTGGGCCCCTTCACTTCAAAAGCGGCGATCAGGGGAAAGGCTCCCCTAGAGAATTTTTTTTTTTTTCCTCCTCTGCCTTTCATTCCAGGTTAAGAAAAAAAAAAAAAAAAGGCATCAGCAACTCCAGGGCCCGGGCGAGCCTAATGCCCTTTGATGGGGATTGAATTCATTATCTCCAATAACACAATTGTGCTTGGCCAACGAAAAGAGCAAAGCGGGGCTCTATCCCGCCCGAGGGGCCCGGCCGGGCGGGGCAGGCCAGCGAGGCGCGCTCCTGGGACCCGCTCTGAGGCGCAGTTGCAGCGGGCCCGGCCGGGATGCGACACCCCCGGCGCGCGGGGGCGCGGGCCCTCCCGGAGGCTGCAGGACCGGATGGCGCCGCCCGCGGAGGCAGCGGGGGAGGGGGCGGGGCGGCTCTCGGGCTTGATTTATTTTTCGTGTCTCCCTTTGCGGCCATTCCCCGAGGGCGGCCCAGAGGGCTGGGTGTTTACTCTCTTCCCTCCCGGCCTCCAGCTGTGAAGTAGCGGGGGCCCCCGCGCGCCCGCCAGAAAGGACGCCCTGCGCCCACGGCTGAGCGCGAAGGGCTCTCAGCATCCTGGCGGCGCAGCCCGACCCCCCGGCGTCCTGGGCTCCAAGCCAGCTATACTCGCAACGCAGCACTGATATACCCGGCTTTAAATAGCCCCTGTCCTGGAGCCCGCTGCTCTCAGGCTTTCACAGCAGCCACCTGCATTAATCGCAGAACGGCGCCAGGAGCCTGAGCCCCGACGGCCGGACACCACGTCCGGTACCCAGGCGCCAGGCCACAGCCCCGGACGTGAGGTGCTGTACCTTCGCTTCCGGGCGAGTGGACACTGCCCGGACCCCGACCTCCACGCGAGCGCCTCCTCCCGGCTTCCACTGCCATCTTTGCCTTTTCAGTCGCCTCCGGGACCTGCGGTCCTGAGTGGACGCAGGTGAAACCAGGGGCTAAAACGGATACTGTTAGGTACCTTGATTTCAGGTGTGTGTGCGTGCGTGTGCGCGTATGCAATTCCCTAAGAATCAAGATCAAAGAAGACTTCTGTGTCTAAAATTTGAGTCATCTCATTGCTAGGCGTACTTTCTATGCAACCCTATTTCCCCCGTCACTCATTATTGTGGACAATATGTGTTGCAGTTTTATTTCAATCAGATAACGAATAATAATAAAGAAAATAGAAACTTCTTTTGTGTGTGTGTGAGAATACATAAAATGCTCTATGGTAGTAACCATGGGTTAGGGTTAGTCATCCCTCGCCAATTAGTCATGGCTATTCCAATCTTGAAGCTTTGACTCTTCACTTTTCTCTTCAGGGCATTAGAGCCAGCACACATATACTATAGGTTTCTCTGGTGGCTCAGACCCATAAAGAATCCATCTACAATGCAGGAGAACCAGGTTCAATCCCTGGGTCTGGAAGATCCCCTGGAAAAGGGAATGGCTACCCACTCCAGTATTCTTGCCTGGAGAATTTCATGGACAGAGGAGCCTGGTGGGTACAGTCCCTGGGTTTGCAGAGTTGGACTAAGCAACTAGAATAATAGATATCGATAGGTAGATAGATATGCCAGATATAGGATGTGTGTGTGGAGACACACACAATTAGATATGCGGATTTAGAAGAGCATACAGAAGATCCTTCTGTTCCTATGACTGTCCCCTAAGCATGAAAGCAATAAATTAAGTGATCTGTTGATTTGGGGGCAAACCAAGAAAAGCATTTCAGGTGTAAGACTTTCAGCTAGGTATTATTCTCATCATGAGATACAGGGTATTTTTTAGCTTTTTTTTAAAAAAATTAGTTTTAATTGAAAGTTGATTGCTTTACAATATTCATTGGTTTCTGCCATACATCAACAGAGATACAGGAATTTTGTTATTTATTCCCTTCAGCATTAAGCGGTGAAAACTACACATTTATCCCAAGAAACTTGGACCACTTCCCCCAGTTTTTAGGCCTAGGAATCTAGGGGAGGTGGAGGAGAAAAATCTATTGTGATAGGTAATGTTAAGGAGAAGACCTCAGTTCTTCCTTCATTTTCTTCTGTTTTTTTCTCTCCTCTTTTTGTCTTACACAGTAACATCCTGAATACAGCTTACATTAAAACATGTACTTACTTTTATGAAGACTTTATGGTTTTCATTTACATCAAAAAGGATGTAAAACATTGACTTGCAGATATTCTGAATCTCTAATAAAGAAGTCTATGGGTAACACTAATCTTTAGATGAGTTATCAAACTCCAAATCTGTATTACAAATTGTCAAGGAATGAATGACTTCTCCCCTGCACCCTACTCCACATTTTATTAACTTATTAAAGAATGGATCTGAATCTTGGTGACCTAGACATTTACA
Organism: Ovis canadensis; assembly: GCF_042477335.2. Taxonomy (NCBI): domain Eukaryota; kingdom Metazoa; phylum Chordata; class Mammalia; order Artiodactyla; family Bovidae; genus Ovis; species Ovis canadensis. The sequence goes on along the minus strand of NC_091262.1, from coordinate 61,323,973 downwards.
GTGTGGTGTTAAGTCACCTTTTATAAAATCTCTTTTGTAACATCAAGTAGCAGTTTCATCTTCGTCCTCAATGTGACATACTATTCCACACCTGGCGGACTGCTGTGCTTCCTTTGTTCATTATCACGTGTTTAGAAATACTGGGGAGAGAAAGGCATTTATACTGGGTAAAGATGGCAGTGACTTAGATTTTACAGATTAATAATTTGAGTAAGAGTTTAACATAGCATGCATGACCAGAATAAGTTATATGTAGGTATAGCTATCTGGGAATTAATTTTTACAACATTTTGAGGACTTCAGAGTAACCACATTCTGGACTGAATGTAAGAACTATTCTGTGAGTAACAATGTATTCAAAATAACCACCAAAAAAGCTTTAATTCCAACATATAAACAATTATGTGACTTCAGGTGAGCAGGGTGCCATAGGATGGATGAATTACTAATAAAAAATATCATGATTTTCATGTAAATATCTTCGATCATGAAGCAAAATTAGGAGGGAAGGAAATGTAAAGCATTTCAGTAGAAGTGAGAATTCAATGTTACCTAAAGTGCAACCCCAGAGCATATTTTAAGCCCAGAGATTCACTGCCTAGGACTCTAGTATATGGTAATAGGAAAGATGGATTTACTATGTTTTCTATTTTACACACCTGTGAGTTTACTCCCCTCAGAGTTTTCCCAAATCAAGTCCAGAATAGATTTAAATGTCAAGAACTGAAGAACTCCCACTTCTTGAGTTTATCAGTGTACTGGAGAAGCACTATATTTCAACGCGAGACATCTTGCCAACAGAATATTTTCTCCGATATTTTCGACTTACATTTTAAACGAGCTTCTTGGAAGATCCATTTTCATTCAGCCTTAAACCTGTTTCAGATACTTGGATGTTTATGTCTCTGTTTATGTAACCAATCTATACACACTTACTTTCTCTAATTCTCGCCTAAGATTGGTCCAAATGAAGTGTCCCAGGTGGGAAAGCACCTTTAACAAGTATAAGCATTTGACTTTCTATTCTTAATACTGAAAGGGGAAAAATAAAGTGAAACCTCAGCAATTCCTTTTAATTATACTGGCATTATAAACAGGAAACTTGGTCCATTTGTGAATGCCACCCAAATCACGCAGCTTCTTCATCTTTATGTGTGACTATTGTAAGAAGTAGGCTTCCTGGTGGCTCAGTGGTAGAGAATCTGCCAATGCAGGAGGCATGGATTCAGTCCCTGGGTCAGCAGTATCGCTGGAGAAGGAAACAGCAGCCCATTCCAGTGTTCTTGCCTGGGATATCCCATGGACAGAGGAGCCTGGCGGGCTACAGTCCATGGGGTTGCAAAAGAGTTGGACACGACTTAGCAACTAAGCAACAACAAATTGTAAGAGGTAAAAGAACTTCAGTTTCTCAAAACGTGTTGAGTTCTTAATTTATAAGAACAAAATCAAGAAACCAATCTGGAGTTTGGTTCATTTAAAAGAAATACTGTTCCTCAGACTAGAGAGAGTTTAGAGTATTTGTTAATCGGTGCTACACAGATTTATATGTGACCTACCAGGGATATATTATGTCAGAGTTTTCTTTAATAAAGACACTGAGGAAGTTCATTATTAAACTTCTAAAGAGAAGTTAAACTTTTAAATTTCACTTTCAGAGAATCCGGATTTTAGGTTCCCAAGGCTCTGAAGGATTCACCACTTTCTCTACAGTGACCACTGCACCATGCTTTGCCAAGAATTAACACTCCAGACTACACCTGTCTGTCAAGTTACAACATCTCTACTGAGTCAGGCAATTAGAAAGGAGATGCTTTTTGGAATTTGACCGATAATTTACTTTGGAAGTATAATCATAGTAAGAATAGATTGAAGGTTAAGTAGGGAGGAAAAAAATGAGAAAGGAAAAATGATTTCTACTACATTCCACTCACCTCCATCATCGTATAAAATAAAATAGGTGAAAGGGAAAATTGGAATTATAATAAAAGTGAAAGGTTGTAAGGCCTGTGATGACTCAAAGAGTAACAGTAAGAAGTTGTATAATAATATTACTATCTTATAAATGTATTGAATGCACAATTCCAATGATATCAGCTTCTCCCAAGTTGTCTGTTCTGTTTTGAGATGGACAAGTTCTACCCAATTCTTGTTTCATATGGTATAACAAGTTACAGTGTTGGGTTTTATTTAAATCTCTGTATTTGGTATAATCTTAAAAATATTTAAATAGCCTTCTTAAATGAAGTGGGATCTGCCTTTTTTTCAGGATATATTTAAAATCTCACATTCACTTAGAATTGTTATCAGATGATGTGGTTTGTGAAACAACCTTAGATTTTAATAATAAGCAGAAATTAACAGAGTAACATAGACCTTTTTCTTTTAGCCTTATCTTCAGCAACAGAAAGCATGATATAGTAGCCAATGTCCAACCTGAAAAATTAAAAAAAAAAAAAAAAGTAGAACATAGTGAAATCCTTCTTGACTATACTCAAAACCCCCCAGAATGGATTCCTCATGAAGGGTAATAAACATGACTACCATGCTGGGATCAAAGAAACAAATTTTTTTTTTTCTTAATGTTTGCAGTTCAGGAGTTAAACATGTTCTCAAGAGAAACAAGAAAATAGAGTGTCAGAAATGTGTGAGGAAGAAAAGATAAGGGAAAGGGAGGAAGGGAGAGGGTCCACAGCTGAAAAAGCAAAGTATTGGGGCTGCTATAGACTCATAGACCAAGAGACCAAAGGAATAAGAGATGATATGGAGGCAAATTAATGGCTGGAGAGAGCCAGAGAGTGTGTGCTGAGGAAGGGCCAGGCCTGAAAAGATTTTGTGTCGTCATAGCAACGGGCTCAGCCCTGCTCCCCCTGAAGCCCATTCAGCTCTGAGCTGCCGGAACACGTTTTTAATTAAAGCGTATAAAAGTTGTTTTGTAAGGACTTCTTCTCATCCGATAGATTTCAAAATGGTTAATCAGGCTTCATCTCCTTTTGATGCTCACAAGAGCACAGGCTCCTTCAAGCATAGAAACTGATGCTGCTGCCACTGCCTCTGAGTAAGTCATCTCTCAGTCGCACCCAATACTGGGAGTGAGCAAAACATCTAGCTATTTAGACACACACAATCAGAGAATTCAAGAGGGAGTAGAGGGACCATTTATAAGTGCAAATGTTGATTTTCTTTGCTCTAGATACTATAGAATTCATCCTTCTGGATGATGGTCATCTCTGGTTGATGTTCTATTTAGCTTTCGAAAACAGCAAGATTATCCCCCCTTGGGAGCTACAGTCCAAAAACCAAAATTAAAAGTAACAAATTATTTGTGTCAAATAATATTTAATCTAATATGGGTCTCCTGTGAAAGAGGTTTGTTGTACCTTGTACATCTTTTATAAAAAGATGCTAACCCATTCTTTTTTTTTTTTTTTTTAGGGAATAAAAGGGCTGTTACTTCTAAATCCTCTATCACTTCACAATACACAGCAACAGTTGCATTTTCTGTAGTAAAATGGATGGCAATAGAAAACAGCATCTTTTGTTGAGTCACTAAACAACTTCTTAGCAGATGACTCAAATCTTCTCCAAATTTTTCATCTTCTTTTCTCCAAACCCCTGGCAGATGATCTTATTTCTAATTTCACTGAAAAGGAAAAAAAAAAAACCAACAAAGATAATTTTGCCTGTCATCCATTCCTTCATCTACCCTATATTCTAGCTCAGCCTTTCTGTTTCTCTACCAACACAGTCTCTGCTGGGTCCCGGAGGAGGAGTCCTGCCTCCCCTCCAGAGCAAACACTTTCCTTGAAGTTCTTAGTCCTAGACTGTCTTTTCTGTTTTTACTGGCACTGGATTTTTTTTCCCGTTTCTATGTCCAGGGAGTCTTCTTCTCAGCCTTGAACATGTATTTCTATTTTTTGGGGGGAGGGGGGACTCCAGTTGGTTTTTCAAAATCCTCTAGTGAACATTCCCTTGCTTTCTCACTGCCAAACTTTTCAAGTGAGTGGCCATCACCCACAGTCTCTACTTATCCATAGCCTTGCAATGCGATCTGTTGTCCCTTAAACTTCCTTCTTGAAGACCATCAGTGGTGGCTTGCTCAATTCTGTTTTTACTCTATTTCTTTTGCTAAGTCTCAAAAGCCTCAAGAGTTCTGAATATTCTTAGCAGCGTTGAACGCTCTCCTTCCAGAGATCCCCTGGCACCAATCTATCCTTAATGCCTATTTCTTCTCAGCTGCCTTTCTGTTTCTACAGCTGTCTTCCCTGTCTACTCAAACCTTCACCATAGTTCCCCGAGGCTGAGTATGTCAGCCTGAGACAGCAAAACAGCCCCTCATGTTTGGAAACTGGCTTGACACTTCCAAGTAGCCTAGGATGTTCTTAGGAGTTGGTCTGGCACTCACAGATAGACCTAGGTGCTCTCCTGTCAAACATCAACCACTTTACTGAACATCAACAGGAGACAAGGCCACCTTATAACTATAGAAAAAGTGAGGCAAAAAAAAGACAACTTTATAACTTTTTCTAAGCACGGATATAAACAAAGTCACTGCAAATCAAAAAAATGGCAAACATTCCTTCCACGTGAGTTAGGATTGGTAACTGCTGCCTCTTTATAAAGTACAGCTTGACTTTTAGTCTTTCCTCCTTCTAGGTAAGATTTTTTTCTTTTTTTAAGTCTTTATTGAATTTGTTACAATACTGCTTCTCTTTTATGTTTTGATTGATGGCCCCAAGGCATGTGGGACCTTAACTCCCTGAGTGGGGATCAAACCTATATACCCTGCATCGGAAAGTGAAGTCTTAACCATCGGACCACCAGGGAAGTCCCAAGATTTCTTAACTTACTTAACCGTAGAATTATCTTCAGAGCCTGACAGCATCCCACTTCACAGCCTGACGTCCCACTTTCTTGAACTCTCCCTTAAACCACCTAGCAGAAGCCCCAGTACTCTAAGTCCTTTCTAACAGCTCTCTTACTGAAATATCACACAGCCCTTAGGATGTGTGGTCTCTCTTGCTGGCAACAAGCAAGAAACTGAACTTGTTCAACTATAGGTATATCCCTGTACCAAGCTAAAACTCCATATCTGTCCCCAACAAAATCTCCCATCTTATATCAACACCAGTTACGAGGTATTTCCATGAATATTTAATACATTTAAATGAGAGCAACACAATTGTTTTAGTACCAAGGCATGCCTCTTGATATCCATATTTCTCTCATTCTCTTTGTCACAGGCTTGAAAATTCATAGTCTTTGACTCATCCCTCTTTTGGCCTATACATTACTTAATTAATATGCTCTTTCAATAACCCCCATCCTCCAATCGTTTATTTCTTAACATTCTAAAGGTCACAACTTTCATACTAGTGTCTACTACCTGTTGAAATAGCCTCTGAATCTCTTTGCCTGTATACCGTTTCTAGCCTAATATTCCTGAGCAATACCTTTCGGTGAACACCTTTCAGTGAACTCTGCCTCTTGAGGCCAGAGTTTTCAGAGGTTAAATCAGGAATTACATATGAATAAGTAGCATGATTCCCCTCCCCCCTGCCCCTTATGAAAGATAAATGCCATTGGTGTACACAGGGAATAGGGACGGCGAGAATGCTCTAGTCTCCACAGAATCATTCCAGATCTGTTCTTTGAGAAATATTTTAAAAGTGAGATGCAGTTAAAAGATTCTGGGTTAGATGGGTACTGGACCATGCCTTATGAAGGAATGTTGGATTGGGGCTGTTTGACCACAGAATAAAGCTTTTCTGTTACATTGGAGGATAATTTAGTTATTTCAAGCGTGTGTGAAAGAAATTAGAATATGTATTGCATATGATTCTAGAAGGCAAAATTAGAGACAGAAGGTGGAAATCTGGGAGAATTACAGATTATAGCTCAATATAAAAACATGTGTAGCATGGTGACAGAATAGGCTACCTCAGGAAATAGTGAGCTTCTCAAAGTTGAACATTCAGGGGTGGACTAGATGAACATTTGGGTAAACATGTCCCTCAAATTTGTGCTTTATTTACTTAGCTGTGATCATTAGACTGTCAATTACAGTAGATTTGTTTCTTTTAAACAAAATAAACTTTATATTACATGCATGCTCTTATTTCTTAAATAGCTAGCATTCATTTATCTTATCACACACGTTTACCCTTCCAGGTGCTTGCATTCTTCCCAGTGTTACTGTGATTCCATCTGTGATCACTTTTCACTTGCCTAATCAACTCCCTTAAAGATTTTTTTAAATTAGTGTTCTGCTTGTAACATTCTCTGATTTTTTGAGTAGCAATTAATTGTAGGTGTTTTTTGCTGTTTTTTTTGACTTTCAGCTCTTTAAAGATACTACTTCATTTTATTTTGGATTCTGTTTCTTGGAGAAGTTCTCTCTTATTGTTACCATTTTGAAAATAATATGTACTTTTATTCTTTTTTTCCCTCTTTTTAAAAGTTTCTGATACTTTCAACATCTGGGTCATCGCTAGGTCTGGTTCTATCACCTATTTTATATTTTCACATGGCTCTTCTTTCTTTTTAGTGTGTCTTGTATTTTTAAAAAATTAAGTGCCAGATATTGTGTGTAAAGTCTTCCCAGGTGGCTCAGTGGTAAAGAATCCACCTGTCAATGTGGGAAACAGGAGATGCAGGTTCCACCCCTGAATTGGGAAGATCCCCTGGAGGAAGAAATGGCAACCTGCTCCAGTATTTTTGCCTGGAAAATCCCAAGGACAGAGGAGCCTGGCGGGCTATAATCCATGGGATCGCAATGAGTCAGACATGACTGAGCGTGCACACGCTACCCATGGTGTATAAAATAACATAGAACTGAGGTAAATGCCCAAGACGAGAATACTTCATTCACTAAAGGACATCTGTTAACATTTGAAATGAGTTTGGTTTTGTGGTTGCTATAGTTTCCTTTAACATACCACAGATTTGAAGTTCCCCGAATAGTGAGCTGGATTTCCACTATTCTGGGTTTAGTTTAAGGCCTGGAGAACTGGAGGGTTGTTTTCTGTTTCCCTGCTCCACCCTCAGATTCCAGCAGGTTCTCTAGGCCTGCAACATTGAGACTGTCTCTTTCCACGTTTTTGTTCCCCCCACCAGTACATGGCTATTATATGAAGCAGTACAGGGCTTCCCTTGTGGCTCAGCTGGTAAAGAATCCGCCTGTAATGCAGGAGACCTGGGTTCGAGCCTTGGGTTGGGAAGATCCCCTGGAGAAGAGAAAGGCTACCCACTCCAATATTCTGGCCTGGAGAATTCCATGGGCTGTATAGTCCATGGGATTGCAAAGAGTCGGACACGACTGAGAGACTTTCATGTGGCTATTACCTGTTACTAGATGCAAGTTTCACTGGGGCAGGGAAGGTTGCTCAGCTCTCCAGCTCCCGTCTCAGGCTTAGGCAGGCTGTATGCACCTGTTCCAGTGGTGGACAGTCTCTGCCTCCTATTCAGTGCAGGGTCTAGAGCCCAGGGAAGTTCCCAAATTCTACTTCAGTGTTGGCAGGACCATCTTAGGTGTGAGTGAGTTTGGGTAGATCAACCTGATAAACAGTTGAAGCTGGTCTATTTACCCTTTACCCTTACTTCTATGGCAGAACTTTCCCAGAGTCTAAGTTAAAAGCTGAGTCTTTCCTCCTCTTTGGTGAGACTTCACCCCAATTTTTGTCTCCTTAGCATCACAGGACCAGTTCTCCTTAGTTATTTTTTTAATCTTCTTAGCAATTTTTTAAAACTTGGTTTCTCTGTGTTTTGTCCTGAATTTAAGCCTCTTAGAAATCAGAAAATGCCTTTAGGGAAAAATTGTACCCAGCACGTTGGTCTCCAGTCTGTAGCTCTCTTCTCCTAATCTTGGCTCCTCGTAGCATAGCTGTTTAATTAGTTCTAAACTCCATTTTTGTTTCTCCAGCTCAAACGGCCACAAACTGGAGAAGCTGCTTTTGTTATACTTCTATGTCCCAAACCTTGACTAGGCAAACACCCTGAGGGAAAAACACAGCTGCGAAGCCAGGGCTCACCTCGGTGTATTTTCCTTCTCTCCAGGACCCTGGCCCCTCGGGTACCGCTGCACTGGTTGCGCTTCAGTGCCTTCAGATTTTGTTTTGTTTGACTTTGCATTTTGTCCAAGTTTTGTAGTTATTCTCTGTGAGTGAATTGATCTCATTCTATCAACTCTGTTACAGCCAGAAGTGAGACACGTTTCCTAATTATATTCTAAACCTTGGTCCCTAACGATCAAGTCTTGGTGAGTCTTAGGAGACCCTCTTAATTATCTTGTGTTCAAGGCTCATATGCATCCTCTTACTCATAATTTGTGGATTGACGTATATTTGAGGTCACATTATGGTAGCATTATTGTTCTGTAAATTTTGGTTGTTTAGACAAAAAAGATCATCTATGGTAATTCTAGAAGAATTGAATATCTTGATATTATTTAATCTAGTATGTTTGTTTTACCTAAAGGGCAGAGAGCTACAGATTAACATCATCATGAAGAGCAAGCCTTCACACTTAAAATTCAGATCAGTGTACAGGATTCGTACTGGAGTTTAATTTACACTTTGAATAAGATAATGTCCTTAACAGAGGACACTCATGGAGAGGAAAGTTAGATAAATACATAACTGATTTAAAGCAATACAGTAGTTGAACAATATATAGAAAATAAGTACAGTAATACACGAATCTAGGTTAATCCAAAAAATTCCCTTGAAAATGAATTTTAAGCTTGATTGCAGATAGCTGGAGTGATAGTAAATCGTGTTGGTGGTGGAATTGAAGAGGTAGAATATTCCAGAGGTGAAGGACATTTTAAGCTAAAGATGGTTGGCAAATAGCCAGAAGATGAAACATTACGGAAGAAATGGAAGTGTATTAGTATTAAGCAGTTTTATAATGTCTACAGAAACAGGAAAGATATGAAAAGGCATATAATCTGAGTTTATATAAGCTAAGTCATGTAGGATGGACTGAAAGGAGGAAATGACTGGTGTTGAATGATCCTTTTAAGGAAGTTGTAGTATGGTCACCACCTAAATGAGGTAGTGATGTAGATAAAGTGGAAGGATTTAATTAATACTATTACTTGTGGACTCTTTCAGTGGAATGGATGGAGCTGAAGATAGGGAAGAGTTTAAGAGAATAAATACAAGGAAATCAAATACCATTTTTAAAAAATGCTATTTAACGTGGTTAAACTGAGGAAGTGACAAAGTGTTCTTGCAGATAATGGTAGGATGGAATTTCATGATAGGGAGGATAAAATATTTGGGTGCTGTCTTTGTCTAACTGAATTTCAGGGGGTGAGTCTCTGAGGTTAATAATTAATTTTTGTTGAATAACTGCTACACGTAAAACATTGTAATAGTTATAGAGCTATTTCAGATGGTTTTTGGTCTCAAAGGATGTATAGTCTGATAGGAGTGATGAGATAAAACAGTTTCTCCACCATGGGAAAAAACGGTAGAAAATGACAACTTCAGTTCCTAGCACACAGTAGATGGATGCTGAATAAAGGTTTGTTGAATGAATGAAAGGCATAGAGAGGCACATATAAATATAAGAGTTGAGAAGAAAATCTATATTTGGGAAAATTTTAAGAAAGGCTTTTACATGGAATATGACAACCCAGACCATAAGTGTCAGACAATATTTAGATAGATTTCAGGGAGAGGGTAGTTCCGGGTGGAAGTAACAGTGTCAGGAAATGGAAGACAGAAAGTTCAGAGTGCATAGAGAGCAGGGTGAAGTTGAAGCTTGAGAGAGGAAGCTACGAGAATAAAAAGTTGAGAAAGTAGGCTGGCAAAAAAAGCCTGGAGGGCCTTGAATGCTCTAAAGAATTTGGAGTTTATTCAGTAGGTAATATTTGGTGTTAGAAAGATACTGTATAGACAGTAAAATATTTGAACTGCTTGAGGATATATGGTTAGAGGTATACAGAGAAATTATATGAAAGATGGAAGAGAGGAAAGAAAGAAAAAGTTTCATCCGGGAACACTTTGCAAATAAGACTGTGAAGTTCCTGAAAAGAAAACAGGAATAGAATTAGGGATCAAAGGCATTCATAATACAAAGGTATAGATATGACCCTCCTTCAGTGCTAAGACTCTTGCCAGAAGGACTGATGCTTGAGCTTGTACATGTGGAATGGAATTTATTTACTAACACAGAAAAAATCCATTATATCATTAGCACTTAATTGTGCTATGCAATGTGAAATTCCTTATTGAATCTTTTCAGAGGTAGTAAGTAAGAAGAGTTAGGAGGTAATCCTGGCAAAAGTAGTCTATATTCACTGTCCATTTCTACATTTTTCATTCACATTTTAATTCACTGCCATTTGGATTTTTCTCTCATTACAGTAGAAACTGCTCTCATTAAAGTCATCATGGATTCTTTAATTGCCAATTCCAATGGCACTTAGCTCCAAACCATCTCCTCTGGGAAGCCTTCCCTAATCTCACAGACAGGGCAAGGTACCCTTTCACCTGTTCTGCCAAAGCATTCTGAGCCTACCTCTCTTATGGTACCTATGATACTATGTTGTAATTATTTACAGTTTCGTCATTCTTTCTGGATGTGATTTCCATGATAGAAACTGTATCTTATTCTGTATCCTCAGTACCTAGGATGGTGTTGTTTGAATTAATGATAAAAATAAATAATAATACCCTCTCTATTACCCATTTCAATTCTTTCATGAAGATATACTTTTAGAGAAATACTGAAACCTTCCAATATAATCAGCATAAATATCCTCTGAGAATACTACTGATACCTTCACTTGTACTATAAATTATGTGTATGATATTAAATAACTAATTTATTAACAGGGCTTAGATGTTTACATTTTACAGTTGAGTCCCTTGTCATCTATCCCTTACCCATTGCCACAGTACATTATCCATAATTCTTATGACTCTATCATGATTTCATTTGGTAAGGACATTTTAATTTTAGCTAAATATTTTAAAGTGTTTCCTATGGTCAGTATGTTCTAATTGGTGCTGGATATAAGAAGATATAATAAGAATTAATAAAAATTGTACACTGCATGAACAAACTCATTATTATTTCTAATTTCATCAGACACGGCTTTTTTTCTAAAAATGGAGTTCATGGTCAGTAAAGATGCTCAGTATTTTATTATTTTGTTTTACCACACCCTCAAACCATTAAAACATATTGGGAACGCATGTAAGAATTAAAGATATTAAAATTAAAAAAAAAATAAAAAAGAAAAAAAACATAATATGTGAAGACCATTCTTGTCTACATTTTTATAAATACAGACATGCACACAACCTTTTAAAATCCAATTTTGCAAATACTTTGGGATTCATCAGAATCGACACATGTGGCAGTTTGGATTTATCTTTGGTTCTTTCTCTTCCTTTTGCTCCTTTATTTTTGCCAAAGTGTTTCTCCTCATCAGTTACAAAGTCCACACTTTTCATTGTTTTTTGTTTGTTTCTGGTTAACACCTGCCTTTTCAGTCTTATACTTAACTATTATCACTTCTCCCATTATCTTGTTTGTCTATCATTTTGACCATTTTACTCCTGTAGAAGATCTTCTTTTGGCTGTCTTATGGTAGTAGTTTTTTGTTGTTTCATCACTAAGTCATGTCTGACTATATGAGACCCCATGGACTATTGGGTTGGCACTTCCTTCTCCAGGGGATCTTCCCAACACAGGGACTGAACCCATGTCTCCTGCTTAGCAGGTGGATTCTTTACCACCAGGGAAGCCTGCATCTTATGGTACGACCATGAATAAATAATATACTATACAGGTATCTATATATGCCATGAAGAGGTGTAGCACTATTATCTTTTAAGAAAATTTGTATCAAACTAGTATCTAATATTGGAGAAGGCAATGGCAACCCACTCCAGTACTCTTGCCTGGAAAATCCCATGGACGGAGAAGCCTGGTGGGCTGCAGTCCATGGGGTCGCTAAGAGTCGGACACGACTGAGCGACTTCACTTTCACTTTTCACTTTCATGCATTGGAGAAGGAAATGGCAACCCACTCCAGTGTACTTGCCTGGAGAATCCCAGGGACGGGGGAGCCTGGTGGGCTGCCATCTATGGGGTCGCACAGAGTCAAACACGACTGAAGTGACTTAGCAGCAGCAGCAGCAGCAGTATCTAATATAGTGTAAAGTCCAAGATAAACAAGGATTTGAGTCTAAGAGGTAAATTAAAGTATTCCAGTTGTCCATTCACTATTATTCTGAGTTTATAATTTCCATGAAAAAGCAATAAAAATTACGAATTCAAATAGCAGTCATAGTATATAATCAAGTGCTAACAAGTGGTAGAAACTAAGCTTCAATAAATGTCATATGAGGGTTGGTTGGAACCAGTAAATGTAGGCAGGGCTGAGGAGGAGAACAATGATGCCTTGATTTGATGTTACTTGTGATAAATGTCCCAACGCCCTAAATGTATCATTCATATATCCCATTAAAAAAACATATTTGGCAAACTAATTTTAATGTTATTGTTTACATGAAACATACTATATGATAAGGAATATGTGACTGCAGGAATCTGTAAATGTTTTGTTATTTTTTATTTTGATAAGAAATTTTCAATTTAATAATGCTGAAGATAGTTATTTTGAGTAGAATTGAGCACATGTTAATTTAAAAATCTTATATGTGTATATTTTAAATGAGTAGCTAAGTTTATATTCAAATTTAGCTTGTTATTCTTTTTCTTAACTTAATGAAAGATAATGAAAGGGGACTTCCCTGGCGGTCCAGTGGTTAAGACTCCGTGCTGCTAATGCAGGGGGCACAGGTTTGATTTCTGGTCCGGGAATTCTGCTCCCATATGCAGTGTGGCATGGCCAAAGGATAAATAAAAAAAGAAGAAAAGTCATTTGAATAATTACAACTTTGTTGGTAGATACTATCAAAGAAAGTTTATATATTCATATAAGCAGAATTTTTAAAAATGTAAACTTAATATTTAAAAGATACTCCCTTTGCTGCTTATAAACTCATCTGTATGAGGGTGGATAGCAGCTATAGAAGCTTTGCTTTTACTTTTAAAAAGCATTGGTGCATCTATGGATTTAAATACATTGAAAGCAATACAAGACTAGGCAAACAGACTGAAGGAAAAGCTAGGTCGAAATTAGCCTTTCAAATACATCTTCTCATCATTCCTAATGTAAACTTTTCTTCTAATTATTCTTTACTTCGGATAAAGTAAGAACAATGCATACATGACAAAGTTTCCTAACAAGTGAACCTCAGAGAAGATTTTCAGGAACTCAAATATCCTTTACGATGTACCACTTGTTAAAACAACATAATGAACAATAAGACATGTAAGCATAACTGGCTATATATTTAATGTACTTAATTTTAAAGATATCAGAATTAATATATTACATAAAGCCACTCATACTTAAAAAGGCATAATTGTTTGCCACAATCATTTGGATATACTTCTAAGATTATTTTAAGTTCAGGAAAGCAAGGTTTGGAATGTGAAGAGTTAAAAAACGCAGAGCAACAGTAACCCCATTTAGATAAGGGAATAGGGGGTGGAGCAAAGGAACAATACACTAAAGTGCTTTTCTTTCACAGATCTTGGTTCAAATTAAGGTTAAATTCCACAGGAGGATGTGTTTTCCCCATACGGAGTCTTAAAGGACGTGCCTTTGTTTCCAACTTCCCAGAGAAGATATATGTTAACACAAACAAAGCGTTTCATAATAAATTTAACTTTTATAGAGTGACTAATGCCCTGTGGAGATAAGGTAGACTCTCAGTCACCTGTGTTTAATCCAGGCTGAAGAAATTACGCCAAGGGCACACTGAGAAAACTCTATTCCTTTGGAGAGAATGGCAGTAACTTGGTAGGGAGCAGAAAGGGTCTTGATTTTAAAAGTCTCATTGGAATGACTCTTCCTTCCTCACTGTGAACACAGTTCAGCATTTATGTACTTTGGAAGGACAAAGAGGTGAGGTAAGCCTGCCAAAATTTGAACCTGGATTTCTGGGAACCTGTTAGTAGGTCAGCTGTTATAAATGTAAGAGAAGCTGCAAAGGAGCGGTGGGTCCTAGATATTTGGAAGTTGGACTACAACTTGCAGTTAGGTGACATAATGTTTAAAATGCCACAGAGGACCACTATCATTCAATCGAACCAGCCTTTGGTGAAGACCTGGGGAAGAGGTGGAACAACAAAGAAAGAAACAACTCTTTCTGTTAGAAATATTTATACTTAGCAGATAGAGGTTTTTCAAACATTAACTGGGGTCTTATTGACAATAATTTAGTAATCTACTTCTTCCTTCTAAGAAAGACAAACTATTTTTGTAAATAGTGCTTTTCTTTCATCTCCCACTTTCTTTCATCTGCACATTATTCTTTACTGACTAGATGCCTAATTCTTACATCCTTATTCTTGAAAACATCTCTGAATTTGTGTCTAGATAATTCCCTCATTGATATATCATCCCTTTCCCATGTGATTTCAATATTGACTTCAACTGAGGATGTAAAAATTAGTTCTATGGCATATAAAAAAATTCCATTTTTCAGAGAGACGTGTCAAATATCATATTGTATACATTTGTTTTTTTATATTTATGAATTCATCCTTGATGAGAGGTTTAGGAAATCTATATAAAATTTAAATAAAATGGAGTAACATTTTCCTCTAACACTAATCAAAAAAGGAGACATTCACATAGAAAAAATTTCATTTTAAGTTGCTTTATGAGAATCTTAGAAACATCTCTTTAGTTTATCAATCTGCAGGTCACTAATATAGATTCCAGACAAAGTTCTTATCATCATCTCTTATCATAGTTTCTTTACAGTGCTCAATTTCTTTCTTGTGCTCTAAATTAAATTTAAAAAATAAACTCTTTTAATCTTTGTATGTTAGCCAGTGACTAACAGAAGAAAAGATGTCTCGTTTTAGACTGTTGGACACGAGTAAAGAGATTTATCTTCTCAGGCTAAGTAACCAAATCCAAATTTCAGAAATCAATTAACTATTCAGAGAGGAATACCACAAGGGGGCAGGTGAATCCAAGCTAGGTCCTAGGTGAGAGGGTCTCAGTTTTAGGAATTCTGGTCAAAGGAGGGGGAAGGATGAAATGAAAACCAGAAACAACTCTAAAGAGAATATTTCTCCAGGAACTTCAGCATTGTGTCTGTGTCACCCAAGTAAAATTTTATTTAAAATACATCCAGATACATTTTCTTATTATATACCAAAAAATGAAAAAAGAAACCAAACCAATGTAGTCACACATTGCAAGTGCCTGCTGTATATACAAAGGCCAATAGCATGCTTTTATCAAGAAGAGAAAAGTTATACACAAACTGAGAAGAAATCCAAAATTTACTATAGAGCAATTAGGGTATTCTTTGAAAATAAATTACAACCAGAGAAAATCTATCAAATTATTAAAAAGATATGAAAAGAAACTTTTGCCTCAAGGTGATCTGAATGATCAACAATTTCATAAAAGAGGCATAAACTTTGAATAATAGAGTTTCTTTTCCCCACAGAAAAATTGAGATATTAATTTCAGACATTTTAGGAAAAATAAAAGCTGCTGCTTAAAAGAATTTGCTTTTTCATGAGAAACTAAACTTAGTCTACCAATAGGAAGCAAAATTAACAGAAAACTAGTTCTCCTAAACAAATATTTTTAAATTGACACTAGACATCTCCCATGAGAATGTCAATGACAATATCATCAGTCACCAACATATATACATATATATATGTACCTTATATGCATAGCCAGGATTAATTCTACTTGATAAAACTGGAACCTTTTACTAATAGTCTCCCTTTTATACATCACATTTAGTTATTTGCTGGGGGTAGATAGTGGATTATTTTTTTACAGATTAGTAAAATGAAATGCATAGATCACTGTAGCATAAAATATAATATATAGCATAAAAGAGTGTAATATATAACACAGTATAAAGCATATAAGATTTGTTTCATAACTGGTAGATTTATTTAGTTTCCGATAGCAATTACAATCTTTGAAGTGAGCTTTTAAGTAGCTTCTCTTATTTATGATAAAATTAACTTTATATTTAGGCCTTTACAGTAATTTTTTATAGTAACATGGTAGAAGTCACTTCTTCTATTACAAATCTATTGACTGATGAAGTCATCTCCTAATAGACTTTAGGGTAATCTAGGTGTTAGAACCTGGGGGGCCAAGTTGAGTAATCTTTCTGTTATGATTTATTTGGTTTTGTCCTACCATAGAACTTAACACTGGCCAAAATATTATTAAGCTTATTTTTAAAGCAAAGCTCTGAACTCAAATATAAATTTTTATGTCACCTTAACAGTCTATTTTTTTCTCAAATTCAGTCATTCTTCTCTTTGTGTGTATATGTGTATATACACATATACATAATACATGCTCATACACATAAACGCATAAACACACGTACATACATGATGCAATCTGTTGGTGATATTTTAGGTTATCCTTTCTTCTCTTTTCAGTCTGTCAATTAGCTTCCTCTTCCTTGCCTGTCTTCATCCTAAGTAATTGCAGGGTCCTCAGAGGTTTTGTCACCTGAAGGACATGGAAGCAGCTTCTGCAATACTTAAAAATAATAATGCTTTGATGTGTCAATGTAAGAAGTTGGGTGGCTTTTAAAAGCTGACCAGTCAGGGCTATTTGCACATAGTAGACATTCAATAAATATTTGTTGATTTGATTTATTCTAGGGTAAAGACTGGGTTACAACTCTTTTTTTTCTTCGCTGATATGCTATGATTTACCATGTGTACAAATGAGTTTATGAGTAAACATTAATGGTCATGGTCATTGAAGATGTTTTAGAGGGAAAAAATTCTAGATCTGCAGGAGTTAGGAATAGCAATGATGGGAGTATGTTTAATAAAATACTCCAAGTAGTTATAGAAGAGATGATAGACACCATAACATAGGTTCTAACTGAACTGCATTCTGACAAATTATTTGCAAACAAAGTAGCTACTTCATCATTTTTGAATCAATCACATGTTGAGGGTTTAAATTTTTGACTCCACACAATAAAGCAAAGGACCTTTCCATTAAAAAAAATTAGGGATAGTATTTTGGTGATGAAAATTCAAGCATATTAAAGCTATGTAATATTTTCTTTGGTATATTCTCCTTTGTGAGACTCACAAAAGTGTATATGCATGTTTTATTGACAACTGAGAGGTTGTAGAATAAAAAATGAGAATATTTCTCAAATTTCAAGTAACTTTTAAAGAGTTAAACTCTCTACTCCTATCCTTCAAAAGAGCATAATTGATTTCTTTCTCTTGTCACTAACAGCAAAAACTGTTTCTGAGCTTACAACGTGTTAATTTTGGCTCAAGGCAAACGTACAACAGCAAGGTTTATGATAAAATCTGTCAAAACATTAACCATGATGGCACAAGCTTCAGCTCTTGCCAGAAACAGGGAAGCAGAAGTTTAGGAATGGACACACGGTTGTACATCTAGCTCTGAAAATGCCTGCTTGTGTCACATTATGAAACTTATTCAATTCCTTTTTTCTCATTTCTAATGTGAAAGTTCTATAAGGTGATTATCTGTTTTAATTAACTGGTTTCAAAGAGATGGGAGATCCTAGGATTAAAGATATAAATCTAAGTAAAAAATTACTAGCTAACAGGACTTCAGATGTTCAAGACAAAAGCCAAGATTCTATAGCATTTTCACTTCTTGTCTGATGAGTTTCATGAAAATTAAGTCTTAACATAAGTAGTGTCTTACCCTTTTTGCTATTTTAAGACAAAGATGATTCATTTGGCTATGTACCAGCATTTGAGCACTATAAATTCTTAGTTTTCAACATGGTAGACAATGTTGGTAGTTTGGGTTTACTATTCCTTGGTGAGGAAAGAAGCTGTATTTCCTAGAAAATGATGAACAAAATACTGTTATCAAAAGTGAGCCTCTCTGCTGACAGCCAATTATAACCAAGACAGTTAACTTTTCGTGTGAGGTATATACAAGAAACAATTTTAGAGAAGGGCATACTGTCTTGAAAAATGTAACTTGATTAGACACAGCTAGCAAAGATTTATGAAAGTCTTCTTTAGGGAACTCAAAGGTTTTCCTAGTGTTAACGTCATGGTCATACACGTAGTATGCAGTGAATATTCTATGCTTAAGCATTTCCAAAAGCCTTTGATATAATTAACTTATTTATTGAAGAAAGGTAGGTATTTTTTAGCTTTAGGATCTTCACTCAACAAGGTTCATGATCAAAATTGGTGGAGACTAGAGATAAAATTAGTAACTAAATATAAATTTCTGAAGCTCTAGCTTGGTGGGTAATGTTCATACACAATTTAGTTTTGCTCTCAAAACTGTATCTTAGAATAGGGCTTAGATATTGAATGGATAATAAAGAGCCAGAAAATAAAATCTCAGGAAAACTTAACAAAATACTTGGAATTCAGAAGACTTCAGTTACTTTTAGGAAATAAGGAATTATTGAATTTGAAATCATGATTTAAGTAGCTTGAAGCAGTATCAGGAAGCATCTAAGAATGCCCTGGTTTATATACTGTTTGCCTTCTCCTTCTTTTTGCATTCTAACATACTTGGTTCCAGAAAACAACTTAGTTATTACTGTTCAAAAAAGATTTAAATGACCTCGCTTGTGGTCTGGAAATTTTGTGTAAATATCGCAAGACAACAAAACCCCATCTTCAATTTCTCATGGAGTGAAGTTTCAAATTTTGGATTGTATGGGACCAAAATTGAAGGATAATGCAAGAAATTCTGAATAAAAAACAAATCTAACCAAATAAACAAACAAATACCCCTTCCACCCTGAAAACTCTTCACTTTAAATCGATTATGATTAAAAGTTAAAATCTTCAGGTAAACCCGATGCTCACCTGGTAATGGGCTAGGTGCTAATTTGACATAACAGTATATTTTATCAGCACTATTTTTTAAAAAGGTGCTCAAATCTTAATCTTCCATTGCATGTATTTTTTGAAAGACAGATTACATAGATGTTTATAAAAAAACATAGTTTGAAAATTTAGCCTTCATTATCAACAAAAATGATTAAGTATTTACCTCTGCAAAGAAATATAAGACTGAATTTTTGACCTCCAGAAGCTATATGTTAATGGTAGATAGTATAGGGATAATGAAACAAGAGGAAACTTATTAACTGCCCTAATAGAGACGAAGGAAGACCTATAAATCATACAGAAAAGAGATTGACTTCTACTTGGTGGTGGGGTAGAAGCGGGGAATTAGGGAAAGCTTCATGTTAGGGGTTGGTAAAAAAGTGTTCTTGAAAGATAAATTAGGTTAAACTTGTGAAGGTGATTTTGACTGGCTAGAGGACTAAAAATGGCAAATGAATTAAATAATAAAAATAGAGAGTAGGAACTAGAATGGAGAGGAGCACAGGGTCTAAGGTATTAGTATGAATGAGTCACTTTCATTAGTTTTCTTGCTATCCAAAGAAAAACAAAATAACATATCAAAACTTCAAAGTATGATTTGGGCAATTACTTCTTTTAGAAAATCCAAAAATGGGTCCAGAAAACTTTCCTAAAACCTAAAAAAATAAAAAATAAAAAGCACACACATGCACACTTCATTCTTTGATTCTAGAAATGATAAAACCACTGTTTGTCTTATTGCAACTTAAAGACAATAATATCTGTAATATTTAGACTTACAGTACACAGGGTAGCTATAATTCTTGAAAAAGTTGTTACAATTTTTATAAAAGAAGAAATAAGTAATTATATGATATGCTTGAGGTCTTCATCGAAAGGAAACTTCTGATTTCAAAAGATTGTCTTCACTTCTATTTCACAAACAAGGTAACATATTCATGTTCATCTGTCATTAAATAAAAGCATGTAATTACTCTTTGTAGTGTGACCACAACTTAAGAAAATAAGATGCAAAAAGCAAATCTAATTTTGTAGAGTGGGAAGACTATGATGTAAGACATTACTAATTAGTGTGCATACACATTCAAGTAGGGTAATTCTTCAAAGCAATAACACTGAGACATTTTTGTAAAATTATTATATTGCTGTTCAAACTCTATTTGAATTTTCTTCTCCAGAATTATCTTCAGAACTTGTTTTTAAGTTGCAAAAAAAATTCAGTCACCTGGCTTTTGTTTCAAAAAAGTATGTTTAGAAGCAAAATGAAGCCTAGAGATTTAAGATCAAACCTGTCTTTAAGAAGCCAATGTGTACATAATCTATATAGTTTGAGAAACATTCTTTGTGACATTACAGGAGGATATCCCTAAGCAACAAAAACTGTTGGCATGGAAGAAAAGTCCACATGAGACAAAGTCTATTTGACTGCTGCTTTTGGCAGCTCTTACCTTTGCAAATATTATGTAATTTTGGTTTCTCAATTTTATGTAAAGTTTCTAAGTTTTAAAATAAACATGTTTGGGAATGCATGTACACCCGTGGTGGATTCATGTCAATGTATGGCAAAACCAATACAGTATTGTTAAGTAAAATAAAGTAAAAATAAAAATAAAAAAAAAAATAAGCATACATTTTGAAACTTCCATTTTTTTTCTTTTAAATAAAAAGCCACTTCTTAATTTAAGCTTTCTTAGGTGTTACCTTGGTTTATTTTTATTTTTTCATATATATCATAAAGGCTACTTTTGGGTGGGGTTCAGTTGGAATAGACAGGCAGCAGCATCTTACTTTCCTAAAGACATAGCCTATGGTTTTATTTATAATGCCAGAAATGTTGACTGCTGCTGTTTTCTAAGTCTTACCTTACATGGAACCAGTGTTAAAAGTTCGTTAGCTAGAGCTTAACAACACAATGGCTGAAGGAATGGAGTTACCACACAAGTGTTTAAATTCCATGCTGGATCCCTAGCTACAACAGAGAAGAAAGTTCAAACAACAAAAACAGAGCTGCAAGGTCTGAACTTGTGTGTCACGGATACCTCTTACTCATCACCAGGCAGCTCTTATTCAGGGCAACCAAGCCCTCCCAAGCAACATGGTTAATTGAATAAGGATTCTGAACCTTTTGGCTGCAGATAAACCAAAGTGGCACATGGCTCATAACTCAAACATTTCATTTTTAGGCAGCTGTTAGTTTTCTTGCCCAGGCTAATTTGGATTATTCAATCATTTTCTTTTCTTTAATGAAAAACTGCTTGTAGTTACTGGTGGGGACAAAGAGATGCAATTATGGATCTTGGAAGGTAAATTTATTACCTACTCATTTTAATCATGTATACAAGTGATACTAAATTCAGAACATTTTATTAGTAGTATAATTATACCTCTGTGTGTGTGTGTGTGTTTGTGTGTGTGTGTGTATAAATTTAATAACATTCAGCCCTGGCTACTGTTTCCTACTACAAAGGACCTGGAACCTCCCATAGTGAACAAGTAAAAATATTGTACAGAAAATGAGAAACATCTTAAATGCATCGTTACATTGGCAAGTAGGTGAGGAATACAGAGAGTAAATCTAAGTACAACCGGGAACCCTTAATGGTATGTGAAGCATGAAGGGCAAGGTTTTTACCTTGAGAGCATTTGACTTATGATCGAGGTGAGGTTGAGCTCTGGTTTTCCATGGCCTCCTAATGGAGCAGGGGACAAAGTCCAGGGCCCACACACGAAGAGAAATCTTAAGCTCAGACTATGAATGGAAGATAGAAAAAAATATCCCTTATAAATTTTATAAACACAAGCTAGCCTTCTTATCAATTATCATCCCAAATTGTTATTTAAGCAGCCCAATAAAATTCAAATTAAGGTCTTAAAGTATGCTAAGGCCTATACTTATTCCCAGGCAGAAGCAAATGCAAAGCCTCTATGAAGGAATCTAGCTTCAATTAAGGCCTGAAAACTCCCATAGGAACTAATTTTAAGACATATAAGCTCATATTCACGAATCAGTAAACATCAAAAGAAAAGAGGCAAGTTAAATGTAGCTAGCAGAAATATCAAAATTGGAGCAATAAATATTTGAGACTGTAAAATAGTCAGAAGTATAGAATTGTTGTTCTTGTTTAGTTGCTAAGTTGTGTCTGAGCCTTTTGTGATCACGTGGACTGCAGTTGTCCAGGCTCCT
This sequence comes from Ovis canadensis, assembly GCF_042477335.2. Taxonomy (NCBI): domain Eukaryota; kingdom Metazoa; phylum Chordata; class Mammalia; order Artiodactyla; family Bovidae; genus Ovis; species Ovis canadensis. Next base: position 61,301,832 of record NC_091262.1, on the reverse strand, counting down.
TTGTCCATGCAGTTCTCCAGGCAAGAATCCTGGAGTGGGTTGCCATTTCCTTCTTCAGAGGATTCTCCCAACCCAGGGACTGAACCCATGTCTCTTCCATTGGCAGGTGGATTCTTTACCACTGACCCACCAGGGAAGCCCTAAGTATAGAATAAGCATGTTTAAAATGTACAAGAAAATTAAAAAGGGGTTGAAAATATGAGACAGAAACAAGAGACCACAAGAATGGTCAAACAGACTTGGGGATGAACAAAATATAACTTCCTGAAATGAAAAATAACAAAAATTAAAAATACACTGGAATTCTGCTTCCAGACAGAACAGTCATTTGTGGCAGATCAGTGCTTTGCAGGAACAACTAGTAAAGCTGGATGAAATGGAAAACATATTTGTTTAAAAGTATCAGAAGGGCTGAAACAAAGATAGCTAGAGGAACCAAGACTCCAGAGGTGAGAGCTGAGAGGCAAACTAACAGCCTGCAGCTGCTCTTCCCCTGGAAGCATTTGCTGGCGCTGGGTTTGTCCTGGCAGGAGGCTGCTGTTAGAGACAAGAAACTAGCAGAACTTTGGGCAACCTTTCAGGGTTGGAGCAAGAGACCTAGAAAACCAAAGGGGCCTGAGACACATGCCTTGTTGTTAAGTTGCGAAGTTGGGCCTGATTCTCTGCAGCCCCATGGACAACAGCACGCCAGGCTTCCCTGTCCTTCCCTGTCTGCGGGAGCTTGCTCAAACTATGTCCCTTGAGTTGGTGATGCTATCCAACTGTCTCATTTTCTGTTGCACCATTCTCCTCCTGCCCTCAATCCTTCCCAGCATCAGGGACTTTTCTAATAAGTTTGCTCTTTGCATTAGGTGGCCAAAGTATTGGAGTGTTATGCCTAGTTTCCCCTTCAAAGTATTTGGTAAATTCTGGGCTCTCCTAGGTGGAAGATTAAGAAAGCTCATATAAGAATATCTAAAAGACTCAAGTGAAGATATTACTTTCACCACTGAAAGCCTAGTAAGCTACCCCATAGGAAAAGAGGCAAACCAGAGAAAACTGAGCCTTATTCAAACTGCAACTCAGCTTCAACTCAGCATACCTGACTGGATTAAGGTGGACGTCCACTCAATCTTTCCAAAAGAGGAAAGATGAAGCTCTCTCTAGTGGAAAGCAAAAGTACCCGGCAGGCTCAGGATGTCTTCTATTAAGTCAACAATTAATAGGCATGCCAAGAGAGGACCATGCATCTAGACACCCAGAAACAAAACAGATATTAAGGACCCACGGGTGTTTCAGATATTGGAGTTAATAGGTATGGACTTTTAATTACTAACTTATAGAAACTAAGTTACTATAGTTTCTTATAGTTATAAGCAAAGGGGAGACAATATATTTAGAAAGATGAGTATTTCACCAGAGAATTGAAATGCACCAAAAACACCAAGAGGAAGACTGTAAATTAAAAAACACAAAATCTGAAATTAAGAATTGAATAGATGGCTTTAACAGCAGGAAACAGGATTAGTGAAATAAAAGAGGTAATTTTGAAAATTTAAAACTAATGCACATAAAAAAAAAGGAAAACACAGAAGAGATATGTGGGAACTGAAAATATGTATCTAGTTGGAGTCACAAAAGGAAGGAGAAAAAGATACTAAGCAAAGATTTCCTAAAATTGACAACAGATATGAAGTCAGAGATTTAATAGGTCTACAAACTCAAGCAAAGAACATAAAAACAAAAAAACAAAAAAACCCTGCCAAACAAAATAAAACACCCTCCCCGCAAAACCCAACAACGAGAAAGATCTAAAAAACAATCAGAGAAAATAGACATTTTACTTTCAGAAGAACATTAAGACTGGATGGTTGATTTCTCAACAGGGGTGAGGGAAGCTAGACATTAAGAGGATGACATTTTAGAAAGAGTTATAGGAGGACTTATACTTCTGGTCATGATGGAATAACAGGGATCATGTTTACCTTCTCCACCTTAAAAAAAAAGCAAATGACCAAACAACCAACTAACCAACCAACCACCCAACCAAACAAAAAACAAAAGAAAAATCCCCCAAACAAACCAAAACCTCCAAACAAAACAAAAAGACCCACCAAAAGGAAAACAACAACAAAAACAGGTGGAAATACATGAATCAATGTCTTTGTACTTGGGACAACAGGCAAACAGGACAGTGATCCCAGAGAAAAGGGGAAGAAATGGAGCGCTAAGATGATTCCAGCGCATCACATGGTGAGTTTACAGAGCAGAGTGCAGGAGGAGGGCCAAAACAGAGTCTGGGAGCTTCCCTGAATTGAGAGCACAGAGTTGAGAACTGGGGGAGGTCAAGGTGGTTAGGATTTGCAGTCAGGGTACTAGAGAGCGTAGATTCTGGAACAAAAATTGCTGTACAGAAAGAGAGTGAGAGCAAGTGGGCTCAGAAGAGCTACAGAACATTCCTTGAGTCTTACTCTGAGTATGGACCAGCAGACCTGTGTAAGTAAACTACCAAGGCTAAGGTTAGAGCTTTAGAGAGGTGCAGGAAGAACAATGACCAAAACTCACACATAGGTGTGACTAGTCAGAGCAGAGCCAACTCATACTGCACAGGGTATCAGGTATTCAGAAGGGGATTGCCTAAGCTGAGGGGGAGAATGAGCCCTAGACTTAAGGTTCTCTGGTCCTACCTACTGAAGCTTAAAACCTACTAGCAAGGATCAAAACTGTTTCCAAACAATGTAACTGCATCCCTGAACACGCTTCAAAATTTTTAATGAAAAACAAAAATATCTAACACCCAACAAGATAAAATTTACAATGACTTGCGTCCAAAACAAGTTATCAAGCATACAAAGCAGAAAAATACAACTCATGATTGTACAGCACAGGGAAATAGCTATTATTTTGTGTTAACTTTAAATGGAATATAACCTATAAAATATTGAACCACGATGATGTGCACCTGAAACTAATATAATATTGTAACTCAACTATCAGTTCAGTTTAGTTGCTCAGTCGTGTCCGACTCTTTGCGACCCCAGGGACTGCAGCACACCAGGCTTCCCTGTCTATCACCAACTTCCAGAATTTGCTCAAACTCCATGTCCATTGCGTCAGTGATGCCATCCAACCATTTCATCCTCTGTCGTCCCCTTCTCCTCCTGCCTTCAATCTTTCCCAGCATTAGGGTCTTTTCTAATGAGTCAGTTCTTCATATCAGGTGGCCCAAGTATTGGAGTTTCAGCTCTAGCATCAGTCCTTCCAATGACTATTCAGGACTGATTTCCTTTAGGATGGACTGGTTGGATCTCCTTGCAGTCCAAGGGACTCTTAAGAGTCTTCTCCAACCCCACAGTTCAAAAACATTAATTCTTTGGCTCTCAGTCTTATTTATGGTTCAACTCTCACATCCATACATGACTACTAGAAAAACCATAGCTTTGACTAGTCCGTCCTTTTTTGGCAAAGTAATGTCTCTGCTTTTTAATATGCTGTTTAGGTTTGTCATATATTTTCTTCCAAGGAGCAAGCATCCTTTAATTTCATGGCTACAGTTACCATCTGCAGTGATATTGGAACCCAAGAAAATAAAGTCTCTCACTGTTTCCATTGTTTCCCTGTCTATTTGCCATGAAGTGATGGGACCAGATGCCATGATCTTAGTTTTCTGAATGTTAAGTTTTAAGTCAACTTTTTCACTTTCCTCTTTCACTTTCATCAAGAGGCTCTTTGTTTTTCTTCACTTTCTGCCATGAGGGTGGTGTCATCTGCATATCTGAAGGTATTGATATTTCTTCTGCCAATCTTGATTGTAGCTTGTGCTTCATCCAGCCCGGCATTTCGCATAATGTACTCTGCATGTAAGTTAAGTAAGCATGGTGACAATATATAGCCTTGATGTACACCTTTCCTGATTTGGAACCAATCCGTTGTTCCATGTCCAGTTCTAACTGTTGCTTCTTGACCTGCATACAGACTTCTCAGGAGGTAGGTAAGCTGGTCTGGTATTCCCATCTCTTTCAGAATTTTCCACAGTGTGCTGTGATCCACATGGTCAAAGGCTTTGGTGTAGTCAAGAAAACAGAAATGTATGTTTTATTGGAACTCTCTTGCTTTTTTGATGATCCAATGGATGTTGGCAATTTGATCTCTGGTTCCTCGCCTTTTCTAAATCCAGCTTGAACATCTGGAAGTTCATGGTTCACATACTGTTGAAGCCTGGCTTGTATCAGGCTTCAACTATAAAGTATCAAATATACTTCAACTATACTTCAATTAAAAAAAAACAACTTATGATAAGGAAATCAATAGAAACAGACTTGGAAATAGGATAATAGAATTAACAGACAAGCACAGTATTCCAGAAAATAGTGTGAAGCATGAAAAAATTAAGGAGATTGGAAAGACATTAAAAAGACCCCAATTTAAAATTTTAGAGATGAGAAGTATATTTGTGAAGTAAAAGGCTCTAGGTGGAATTAAGAAGAGTATATTAGATACTGCAAAAGAAAATGTCGGTAACTTTAAAGACAAAATAATAGAAAGTATTCAAAATAAAACACCCAGAGGAAAAAGAAACACTCCTCTGCCACTGGCAAAATGAACAAAGAATGAATAAGCCGTACCTAGGACAACCTCAAGTGGCCTAATATATTAAGTAGCAGTTCTAGAGAGGGAGGAAAGAGTTTGAGGACAAATGGTATTGGGGAAAAAAGCCAAAATTTAAAAAAATTGATGAAGATTATAAACTTATAGTCCAAGAAGTTCAACAAATAAGCACAGGAACATGCAAAAATCTGTAACACATCACAATCAAATTGGCTAGAACAAGTAATGAAGGTAAAATCCTTAAAGCAGCCAGAGGCCATATGTACAGAGAACAAAAATTAAAATGACAGTAGCCAGACAGTAGAATAACATCTTGAAAATATTTTTCCAAAAGGTTAATCTAGAATTCTATAGCCAGAAAAAAACCTTTCTTCCCCCAACGAAATGAAGGCAAAAAAAGGACACAGGCATTTTCAAACATACAAAAGCTGAAAGAACTCATTATTTACAGCCCAGCATTGTATAAAAGATACATATGTCAGGAAGGAAGAAAATGGTAGCAGGTGGAAACTTGGATCTACATAAAGAAGAGTACTAGAAATGTAAATATGTGGGTAAATATAAAATAATGTTGTTCTTACTTTTTGAATCACTTTAAAAGCAGTTAATTATTCAAAGCAAAAACAATAATTAAATTATTATTGTATACCTATGTAAAAGTAAAGTGCATGACAACAATATCACAAAGGTCATACATGGTGAGACAATTTTTTTAAACAGCAACCTGAGTATTTAGATATTATCAGTCTATAGAAACTTTACCCCAACAATTCCTACTGCCTAACCCACCCTAGTCCTCTTGTAGCCATGTACCTTAAACTTTAAATTCTAAAGTTTAGAATGTAACACACTACAGGTGATAGTGTGTTACATAATCTGTTTATGTTTACCTTATCTTGATTGAATAACCAAACACAACAGAAGCAATGTTCTTAGATTTTAGCTCTTGGTTACAGCAAAATTCCGCATACAAATTTCAAAATTAATAGAGGTGCTTTGTAATAGATTCGAATCATTTTTTTATTAAGAGAATTTGATTGCCTGTCTTAGGTTCTTTCTAACCAAAATACAATTTCTCTTTAATATTTTACTAGTGCTAGTAGTAAAGTACCTAATAAATTTGTCCTTAATGACTTTTATCTTTATTAAACTTGTAAGACAGTCAGATACAGTTTGACAGTGAACTTAATCTGTTTCCTTACTGTAGTGTATTTTATAGGCATATTCAGTACAGTGCCTTCAGGACTGAACACTTATAAAAGCTTGATTAAATGTATAAATAACTGTATTGAAATGTATAAAATTTGCAGTAGAGAGCTTAAATGACTGAAAAGTAAATATATATTTCAGATTTTGGAGTTTGTGCATTAAAACACACCTTTCTTAATAATGTGACCGTCAGGAAACTGGTCACATCCAAAGTACCAGCATTCTCCAAAACTATGTTGAGAAAACAGTAACATTAAAAATAAGTATATTAAGATTTCTCCAAAAAAGTTATCAATAGTACACAATATTTTAATGAGTCTTAAAAATACACATTTATCACTGTCCAATTCTATTTATGAAATCATACATTAAAAATAACTTCAACCTTTATCAATTTAACTTAAAGTATATAATAAAAAAGAAAAGAAAACCTTTTCAAAGAAGGTTATTCTAGTAAAAGGATCACAAAAAATCTAGTAACCTGAGATGCTATTCTGGAACGTATGCTACTAGTTCAAATGTGCAAGCTCCAACTTAACGAATGTTTAAAATATTTGAGTTTTTAAAACAGTGCCAAAATAAACCACATCTTTTCTAGAGATGACATATTTAGCTGAGCTCAAGCAATATAAATCTTTCAGCCATTTCATGTATTTGTTTAAAAGCCTCAGAAACCACGTGCATTTGAAATAAAACGAACAAAATGCTGAAGTCACTGGAGCCTAACAATTGACTTATAAATCAATTTTTTAGAAAGGCAAATGCATTTATGTGTGTATGTGTCTCTGTATTTATATATCTACATATCTCTCTCGATATCACTAGATAGATGGCATGGCTGTAAAGAGTAGTTATCAACACAATAACTGTCTTGCGAAAAATTTGGGTTCCATACAAACCATATGTGAGAAGACAAATGTATAGGACATAGCTAGTTTATCATTATAATGCCTCACTTGTCAAGAGTATTTAAAGACAGAAACTTCACTAATTATATTTAAAAATATACTATCTATAAAATGGCTTTCTATGCAATGCTAATCAATATTAAAACTACATTTTTGTCCAATAAACTAATTCTATTGGTAAGTGATCTGATGAGAAGATTTATCCGTTTATTTGAATAAGGACATCTACAAAGAATCAAGTTTCTCACTGAAAAAGAAAGATATTTTAAATAATTTTAACACAATGGTTAAACATAATATAGAAGTAGAATGAAAGTTTCTCCCATATTATTAACTAATAACTTTGCTTTATACTTTGCTTATAACTTGCCTATAACTGGTTGTATCTTTAACAGATGCTCCAGGAGGTACAGTGAGCCTTTAAGTTTAGACTGTCATTTGCTAGAAATATATTGTCAGGTTCTAACATCAAGCCAAATTAAAGAGTACAGAAGAACTCTGCTTATTTTTAATCAATAACGAATTGTCACAACATTCCTAATTAGTGAAAGTAAGGCTAAGGTTGCTACTGAAACACTATAGAGAGGTAGTAATAACGTGATGCTGTTCACATATGTAGCTCACATTACCGTACTTAATTGAAAGATATGTGCAGAAAATTCATACATATATGCATAAAAGAAATGGCACAATAATAAAAGAAATTGTAACAGTTAGAATCTTTGATCTTTAATTTTTGTAAATGAAAGTTTTGGAGACCTGTGGTTGCATGGAGTTGAGTCATAAGACCTCAGCTGTAAGTCCCAGCCAGTTCTTGCCAAATTCCTAGCTCCATCGAGTGTGTTTCCTCATTCACAAAATGTATTACTAATACTACTACTAATGGTAATACTAAAACTACTAGCATCATTATCATTATTACATGGTTGACATACATATTGGTAATATATTACTGTCTATAGAATCACATAAAAATGCAGATGAGAAAGGGCTTTGCAAATCAAGTGTTACACGTTTGTGTCATCTTTTCTGCTTTTCCTCTGAACTACTCATTTTTAACAAGGAAAAGTAAATTATCATTTCACTGTAGGAATTAGACTTGATGTTTAAAGTAAACTCAAAGCAACCCCTTTTCTGAAGTGTGGAACACTTCAGAAGTTGCATTATTATTGAATATATAGAGAACTGATCTTCAGCAGGCAAGATTATTCCTTCATATCCCCTTGCCCTGTCCAAAAAAAAAAGTACTACTTGACGTATCTGTAATTTTGTAGACAATTCATTTTCAAGAGGATGTGGTAATCTGGGGTAGATTACCTACACTAAGCAATAGAAGATGCTAGAACTATTTTGTAAATTTAATGTCAAGGTATCAAATTCTTTAAAGGTTCTGTATATTGATTGTAGGAATTAGTTGTGCTAATCTGATTGGTTAGTGATAGAAAGAGATGCTTGGAAATTGTAAAACGCCTTTTTTCTACACTTTGTGTTTTACAAAACCTCAAGGAAAATAACTCAATAAAGTTTTGTCTGTTATTCAGGAATACATTGAAAATTCAAGTTGGACTATTTTGTGATGAGAATTGTTTTTCTTCACTTACCTGCATGACTTGAAAGGGGCTGTTCCTTCACATAGGGAGCTGTTACATGTTTCAGTTAGAGCTAGTAGAGAAAACTACATGCATGACGAAACTATTCTAAATTTCTATAGTTAGATCAACGCGGTTTAGAGAGGCTATAATTCTCTTTAGGACTGTAGAATAAATCCAGTTAATTTTGAACCCCTATTCTTCCTTATTTTTCACATAGTTTAAGCAAAATTAAAAGCAGGCAACATGAGTAAATTCTAAATTTGAATCAATGGGATGATTCTGTCAGTTAATTCAACGGGTTTACTAAGAGACAAATAGAGCTTGTTTGCATCACAATTCTTTTGTCACCCTGTGATAAAGCACCTTATATTTTTCTGCAGAGTAAAAAAAATTCAAAAGCATAATTTCCAGTGGTGTATGCAATAAATGATTCTTGCTTGTCCTGAAAATAGGCAATGGTAGATAATTTAGCTCAGTCTTAAATTAAAAGATTATATGGACTTAGAAAATTTTTCACTTGCCTACTTAATTTTCACTAATTCTATCTCTACTTATCTATTTCATCCTATTCTGGTCATATTTATTTTCTATTTGCTTCCCATCTATTCAATCTTAAAAAAAAAAGATTTTTTCCTGTAGCTAAATACATGAATTTTAGTTTTATCCATAAAATTTAAAAAAGTAGGTTTCCTGAACCAAATCAGATTTACTTTCTCCCTCAAGTCTTTATATTTTTACATTATAATTTTATTGCATATTATAATTAGATTCCCATCTTCCATAACAAAAATTCAAGTGACAGTCTAAATAAAGGCATTAAAAAAAAGAATACTTCATATGTTTCACGGGCACTTGCCTTTTCGTGTCATGGTGACACATGCTAATTTTCAAGCCAAAAGTATCCCACCTGTGTAGACAGACTTGGCAATTACTATGGCTTAAAAAGAGTTTAGATCATTATTCAGACCCAACATTAAAGAATTTATAAGTACACATTAACAATACTTTCTTTTTATTGAAAACAGCGTGCGTTATTTGTAGTGAAAAAAATCATGCTTTGATTAACATAATTTTAATATGCCAAGCTCTTAATAAAGCAAATTATACATTTGATTCTTGGTATCTATACTTAATATTCTTTAATACTAAAAAAGATTACATGCATGCATCGAATGAAGACTATACATGCTTCTTATGTATGTGTTTCTCTCATTGGTTAAGAAATAAACTCTATATTGAAAAAAGCATGCATTTGAAGTTTTGACCTAACACAGTGGATTAAGGTTTAGACAATATTTACTTTTCTGCATTTGACTCAGAAAGGGCCATATGTGAAGATATGATCCTGACCAACTTTACTATGTTTCTATAATGGTCTTCCAGCAAAAATATTTATATTAAATACAGTGAGATATAAAATAATTACAAATAAGCTGCAACTTTACAGCTATTCATTGGTAAAAGTCTGTAGTTAATACATTTGGATAAATAACTCAAGTCAGCAGCAAAGTGGTTAAACATTTGTGATTTGATTTTATCTCAGCTTGGAATGTGGTTGGAGTGTCCCACTTCTAACAACTGTTTGCTAAGTTAAGGCTTTAGTGTTTACACAGTGTTGAATGAAGCAGCCTGGTCACCAGATGTGATTGCTTCCCCAGACTGTCGGGTTTTTTTTCAGTTCAGATCACTGTCCTCATGGTCCCTGTTCCAACCTTCTTCCTCAGGACGTCCACCAGCCTTTCCAACCTAAGTTGAGGGCAGTGGGGTGGGAGGGGAAAAAATAAAGAACATAGAAAGTGCAATTATTGTCAGGGATGTTTTGACTGAAAAAGGACAGTATTTACCTGTGACCGAGCACTTCTGGTCGTCATGAGAAGAAACAAGGCATGACTGTAAGTGAGAGACACGGGTGCAGAGTGCCAAGTATTTGAGGTTAAAAAAACAGCAAAAACACACACTTAAACCCAGTCTTCAGATTACGTCAGTTTTAGAGGCTACATGAAAAACACAAGCTACTAGTTTTAATACATCTACCTACTTGCATCAAAGTCATGAATTATTATGTCATGACAAGATGGCATATTAAATGTTGAGCAGTTTCAAACCGATTTTTTACCCAAGAAGTACATTTCTCAATACAGAAATACTATCACTCTTAGACCTGTCACTGAGCTTAATAAGTGATATGCTGGTATAGTGTATAATTGTTATGCATTACATTTCTTCTCTTTAAAGCCAGGTATTAGGTGGCTAGGTTGGAAAAATGATGTCTCAGTGGCATCAAAACAATTTAAATATATAAAAATGGTGTGATGCTAATAAAACCAGATTTTCTGTCCTACATTTTAAAAGTTTCTATTCCTGAGTAATATAAATAGGCTAGCACTGACTCTATATACTTCTGAGTCAAATATAAGTGATTTTTCAGTTGATTAAAAATTCACCAACTAAACTGAAAATGGGAGTCAAAAGTTCAGAAGTCATTCTGTAGGGTTCTTAGACTACTCTATGGGAGAGAGATGACATTCATTGAATCAGCAAGGGTTTTGCTTCTCAAAAGATGATGGAATTAGATCATCAATTGCCTTTTTCTTACTATTTCCTTTATGGTAAGCATAAAACCTCAACCAAAAATCTTGCTTGATGTCACACACACAGAAATCTTCTCTGTAAGGGAAGCTCATACCCAGCAGCTTTCATATACACAATTCTCCCTCCTCAAAGACTGGTGAGCGACACAGTCTAGTCTGCTCCAGCTTGCCTCATTTATATGGATCCATGCATGAGGGTCCTTTGCAAATAAACACAGCACCGAGCCAGACACTAAAGGAATGAGGGTATCCTTAGAGTCATACACACTGGTTTAGATGGACTCATCAGCTGCATGCCACATTGAAAACAGCTCAAGTTAAATGGATGACTCTGCATATATCAAGAGTTTTGTTAATAGAAAGTAGGGACATGAAACAACCCGGGGCATAAAAAAATCTTGGCTTTGAGAAATGTAGTTATGATCTCATAGTGAAAAAGGAAAATCTTGCTTAAATTTATTACCACAAATTTCTCTAATGTAAATTTTACACAAGTATTATACATCCATTAAAACAGCTTTAAGCTAGTGATGCAAATACTTGAACTAGAAGATTTACTAGACAATTCTCTGTATTTACAGATGATTCTGTATTAGTTGGACTTTCCCTAGTGATAAGAACCAGTGCTCTGTCATAACTCTCTGAAGAGTATGATTCCTAGGATCGCATAGATTCTTTAAGACAAAGTTTTACTAAGGTTAACTGTGGAGGAAAGGGAAGAAAAATGTCACTGTGAAATTTTAACTGCATTGTAAAATATGCTAATAACCTGAATTAACGGTTAACAACTAAAGACCTTGTAGAAGCCAGCAGAAACCTTGATATGCCATTAATAGAATTTCTCAGCATAGACTGTAAAAAGTTAGCACAATGCACATATTTTTGGCTGCACTGGGTCTTTATTGCTGCGTGCAGGTTCCTCCAGTTGCCATGCAGGGGCTTCTCCTGCTGTGAAGCATGGGCTCTAGAGAGTATGGTCTCAGCGGCTGCAGCGTGCAAGCTCTTTAGTTGTGGCATGCAGGGTTAGTTTCTCTGTGGCACGTGGGATCTTGGTTCCCTGACTAGGGATTGAACCCACATCCCCTGCATTGGAAGGCAGATTCTCAACCAGTGGACCACCAAGGAAGTCCCAAAAGTTAGAAAATAGTACTTTCAGGTTAGTTAACTATATCTCTCTCCCACAATATCATTTGCTCTATTATTAAAAAAACTTCCTCATAATGTAAAAGTAAGCTCTACTTTGCACAGTTATTGTCAGTATGAATTCTGAATCAATGGAATGCTAAATTACTGAGATGAGTCTGTGTTGTGCTTCGTTTTTTTCTTTACAGATGGACTCATCTTACTTTAGTTTCTTCATACATTAGGATATCTTTCCACTTAGAACTCTTACATCTTGTGATGGTAAGAGGTTAGGAGGAAATACTTAAATATCATGTTTTGCAATGTCTTTACTATATTTCAACAACTACTAGATCAACCACATTCTCAGTTTATCCAGGTTGAATGATTTATGAAAATTTGATCTCAGAAACGAGAAATATGTCAATTACATCGTTTTGTAAAAGCTTACTGACTTTTGAAACACAATGAAGCATCTATTCCTTCCTGTAAGGAATGGACTATACCTTGTCAAACACGGACTGTGCTGACAGGAAGGTAGGTGTGTTTGTCTGTTGAACCACCTTGCAGGATCTGCCTGCAGGTTATTCTTTACTGTCCTAATCAATAAAATCCTTAAAAAATTACATAGTTTAATAAAATAGGCTCCAATTGCTTTACATGTTGCTCAATGATCGCTTCTCACAAAATTCATGAAATAGGAAAAGAGTTAGATTAGAATTCTAGGATTAGAATTTCTCTCTTCTAAATGAAGAAACAGAAGCCCAGACAAGGAAACCCTTGTACAAGGTCCTAAGATAAGACAGTAACAAATGTGGGCCTGGTTTCCTTGTTCTTATTTCAAAGTTACTTCCACTAGAGCTTGGGCTAATAGAAAGCTACAGATTTTAGATTATAGGTTAATGTATTATTTGTCTTAATAAGTACATTAAACTGTTTCCTCAAGTTGTTACTTAAGTCAAATTGGTAAGCATTTACTGGTATATTTTATCTGCTAGTTTAGTAACAATTATAGGAAAGTAAACTGATAACGCTGTATATAATTAGGAAATAAGACAGTTTATTTGCTATAACACAAATGTTTTGTGAACTTGAAAAATACATTTACAGCTATATTTTAGATAGAAATTCTAGCTTTTTCAAATAACACCACTTTTATATTTTCTTTATGTCTATATAATATGTACATACTACAATGAAATACATAGCTTTCCATCAAGTAGATGATCATAAGTTATTTACCAATTTTCTGAGTTGGTTTACTCTCATTTTTCACTCTTAACGAATATCTTGATACATTTTAAAAGGCAAGTAATACTTAATGAATACTGACTATGTGTCAGTATTCTGAGAAGTACTTTATGCACATATTTAATTTTCATTACAACTCCATGGAGTAGATACTATCATTAGATGACAAACCAGAGCATATAGAAGGTAATCTGACCAGAGTTGCACTGCTATTGAGTTCTGAAGCTGGCGTACGCTGCAAGGTGTAATTACCACATCCCTAATCTCTCTGATGATGTGCTCCACTGCTTCCAAAAATACTGTAACTTTTAAGGTTTAGTTTTGATTTTTTATGGCCTTGGACTACTCTTACTGACTAGATAATTTTTTTGCAAAGTGAGAGAAAGGACTGAAAATAGAACAAATTCCTCATCTTCACTTGAATTGTAGTGAAGCAAAAATCTCACTATAGATAAACAAGCTATAGATTCTATAAAAAATTTTTTTTAGATTTCATTTTTGAGAGAAATTTTTGTTTTATCTATCAAGGTGAGAATAGAGTTCTTATTAGCAGGAGAATTTTCTTTTTAGAAAAAAATTCCATTTCTACTATTTAGGCAACGAAATTATCTCATCCAACATATCTGGCTTCTTAATTATTATCTCTTTATCCCAAGGAGAAAGAACCAGGGAAATTCAAGAGAGATGGATAAAAATCATCTTTCCAGCAGAGAAGACAGCAAAGCCACTAAAAATGCTTTGGGTTGTCCATTAGTATCAAAGGTCTTGCCCTCTGTAAACCATGGCAGCGGGACAAGAAAGAGATTTAAATGTAGTTTTTTCTTTTACTATTATGGCTGTTCTTTCTATGCTAGTTCTTAAATGTTGTTTTATCACCTTTAAACACTTTTTATGTTTTCCTAAAAGATGTTATTTGTTCCCCTGATTTCACTTAAATGCTTATGGTACAGATTATCGTCCCAAAACTCTTTGAGTTTCACCCTCATATGTCCAACTGCCTTCAAGATAGCTCCTCCTGCTTATTTCACGGGTATATGACAGTGAGCATATCTAAAATAAAGCTTATTTTACCTCCCATGCATATTTCAGTATTTCTTATTCTGATTACTGTTGCCATTCATTAACCCAATCAACTTTTAAGTTCAAAAAATTTAGAAAACCTTGGTTCATTGATTTTTTTTTTCTCACTGCAGCTTGGATCTATGAAAAGATTGTGATAAAACCATTAATGTAGACAGTGGGAAGCAATAAAAGGGTTTACCTCATCTAGTAACATCATTTACATTTTAGGAAGATTCCCCCTGGCAAGAATATAGAGATGAGATGCAGGTAAGTTGGCCTACAGGTAGGGAGCCCAGATAACTTCTTAGGAGCACAGCAATGTGAATGTACTTATGGTCACAAAACTGCATACCTAAAAAGCTTATGACACAGATTTAAGTTCAATCAACCAACATTTATTTAGTAATTCCTATGAACTAGTTACTATTCGAGGCATTGATTATTCAAAGACTAGGACATGGCTTGATCATAGGAGCAGTAAGGTGGAGAAACATCTTTACATGGTAACTTCAATCAGTTATTGGTAAATACTGTAATAAAAGGGTAAGCATGGGTATTACATAGAACCTAGCTTGAGCAGGGAAAAAGAAGGGCCTGTAAAGGCTTTCTGATGATGCCTGAGTTAAGTTTTGAAAGATAAGAAGGGTGGGCATGGAGAGGGGGTAGGATGGGAATTTCAGACAAAGGAAATAATGTGTGCACAGGCACTGAGGTATGAAAAGCATGATGTGTGTCAAGCCAAGCAGTAGGATGGTTTCACAGGTTTCTCAGGATCATGGAGGATGTTGGGAAATGAGACTGGAGTGGTTGGTCATGACTAGGTCTTGCCCTAGGTGGTAACTAAAGGCAGAGGAGTGGATGGAAATGCTAAGAGAAACATAAGAAAGGAGGAGGAGGTGGGGGGTGGTGGGAAGAAGATAGAACCAAAGTGAAAACAAACACTTAAAGGAAAAGGACTGACAAAAGAATTTGAGAAAACAGTCAGGGAAGCAAAAGACAAACCAAGAGTAGGTGCTGTCACAGAAAGCAAAGAAGAGAATTTCAAGAAGAGAGTGATGAACAGGGTTAAATACTTAAATAAGATGAAAGTGACAAATGAACATTAGGAAATTACAACCTTCTCTGTGCAACTTTAATAGCGTGATAGAAGTAGGATAATGTGAAAAGTGAAGATGAAGTATAGGCTTGGTTAGAAAATATAAGATCTTGGGTAGAAACTAAAGAAGATTATAGTTGCAGGAAAATGTATGGCTGAGGAAGTCCTTAAAGAAATGGATGGCATGTGAATATGTTTATGGACGATAGAAGAGAAGACTACGGGAAGAAGAAAAGTAAAAGGGAGGAAGACAATATATTTTAAGGAGGGTCTCAGAGAATGGAATCATTTAAGCACAACTTGCAGCATTATCACTAAAAATATGACTGGAAAACTTTTCCTTGGAGATTAGAGGGTATAGAGGTTGGGGGAATAGAGCTGTAGATAACTCTGTACAGGTGGAGGCATTTAACTGACATAACTCATCATTGCTAGACTCAATTTTCCCCACTCAGTAAGAGGCAGAGTTCTCTACTGAGAGCACAGGGTAAAGAAAAAGGCTGGGAAGGGGGCAGGGAATAGTAAAGGTTTAATAGGACAAGAAAGGGAGGTGATATTGGACATGTAAAAGCAATGCTAGTGGGATTGATGGGCCACTGATATTGAAGTTTCTTAGCATGAATGCAGAGGTTAGGGTGGAGAGGAAGACACTGAACCAGGTACTTGAAATGCACATTAAAGGAATCTCACTGATCTCACATTTATGGAGATCAGTAGATATCACTGGAGAGGAGAGAGACATAGTGATAATAAAGTTGGATGATATAAATCTCAAAGAAGGGAGGGTTTTCATGTGGATGCAGAAGGTATGCACATAGCAACAGGGAACCAGAGAACTCTTCTTTCTAGTCTACAGGGTATGGGGAAAAGACTGGTGTCTAGTGGGCTACAACGAAAGAAGTGTCTTTGGTAAATTTAAGTTTCAGGTAGAACGTATGTGTGAAACATTCAGTACAGAAGTTATGGAAAGACGCAATGTAGTAGGGCTTCTGAGGTAGTGTAGTGATAAAGAATCCTCCTGCCAATGACAGGAGGCACAAGACATGTGGGTTTGATCCCTGGGTCAGGAAAATCCCTGGAGTAGGAAATGGCAACCCACTCCAGTATTCTAGCCTGGGAAATCCTGAGGACAGAGGAGCCTGGTGGGCTACAGTCTGTGGGGTTGCAACGAGCTGGACATGACTCGATGACTGAACAACAAAACCCACCCTCCCAGGCATAAACTGTAAGCAATGAAACAAAAAGTTCTTTCTCAGTCTCAGACACACTATGTAACTGAAAGATACAGATTAAAATGCACACAGATGCATAAAAAATACATGTATATATGTATTTATATATATATACATTTATAAATCTGTAAAGATACAACATATAAATATGAACACACATATGTGCATAAAAGTATGTGTAAGAAATAAAGGAAGATCAATAAAAGAGAGAATAAAATGGAGAATAATATGAAACAGAATGGAAAAAGAAATTCTAAGTGAAAAGGTGAATGCAGAAGTAGATGGGAGAGTAGGGTGAAAAGTCATGGTGAGCACATTAATAAACTGAAAGATAAAAACCATATGATTATTTCAACAGATGCAGAGAAAGCCTTTGACAAAATTCAACATCCATTTAAAAACCTATCCATGATAAAAAACCCTCCAGAAAGCACGCATAGAAGGAACATAACTCAACATAATAAAAGCCATATATGATAAACCTACAGCAAACATTAACCTCAGTGGTGAAAAACTGAAAGCACTTCCCCCAAAGTCAGGAACAAGACAAGGGTGCCCACTCTTACCACTACTATTCAACATAGTTTTGGAATTTTTAGCCACAGCAATCAGAGAAGAAAAAGAAATAAAAGGAATCCAGACTGGAAAAGAAGTAAAACTCTCACTGTTTGCAGATGACATGATCCTCTATGTAAAAAACCTTAAAGACTCCACCAGAAAATTACTAGAGCTAATCAATGAATATAGTAAAGTTGCAGGATATAAAATTAACACACAGAAATCCCTTGTATTCCTATACACTAACAATGAGAAAACAGAAAGAGAAATTAAGGAAACAATTCCATTCACTTTTGCAACAAAAATAATAAAATACTTAGGAATAAATCTACCTAAAGAAACAAAAGACCTGTATATAGAAAACTATTAAACACTGATGAAAGAAATCAAAGATGACACAAATAGATGGAGAAATATATCATGTTCATGGATTGGAAGAATCAATATAGTGAAAATGCGTATACTACCCAAAGCAATCTATAGATTCAATGCAATCCCTATCAAGCTACCAAAGGTATTTTTCAGAGAACTAGAACCAATAATTTCACAATTTGTATGGAAATACAAAAAACCTCGAATAGCCAAAGCAATCTTGAGAAAGAAGAATGGAACTGGAGGAATCAACCTGCCTGACTTCTGGCTCCACTACAAAGCTACAGTCATCAAGACAGTACAGTACTAGAACAAAAACAGAAAAATAGATCAATGGAACAAAATAGAAAGCCCAGAGATAAATTCATGCACCTATGGATACCTTATCTTTGACAAAGGAGGCAAGAATATACAATAGAGAAAAGACAATCTCTTTAACAAGTGGTGCTGGGAAAACTGGACAACCACTTGTAAAAGAATGAAACTAGAACACTTTCTAACATCATACACAAAAATAAACTCAAAATGTATTAAAGATCTAAATGTAAGACCAGAAACTATAAAACTCCTAGAGGAAAACATAGACAAAACACTCTTTGACATAAAAATCACAGCAGGATCCTCTATGACCCACCTCCCAGAGTAATGAAAATAAAAGCAAAAATAAACAAATGGGACCTAATTAAGCTTAAAAGCTTTTGCACAATGAAGGAAACTATAAGTAAGGTGAAAAGACAACCTTCAGAATGGGAGAAAATAACAGCAAACAAAGCAACTGACAAATAATTAATCTCAGAAATATACAAGCAGCTCATGCTGCTCAATTCAAAAAAATAAACGACCCAATCAAAAAAATGGGCCAAATAACTAAACAGACATTTCTCCAAAGAAGACATACAGATGACCAACAAACACATGAAAAGATGCTCAACATCACTCATTATCACAGAAATGCAAATCAAAACCACAATGAGGTACCATCTCACACCAGTCAGAATGGCTGCAATCCAAAAGTCTACAAACAATAAATGCTAGAGAGGGTGTGGAGAAAAGGGAACACTCTTATACTGTTGGTGGGAATGCAAGCTAGTACAGCCACTATGGAGAACAGTGTGGAGATTCCTTAAAAAACTGGAACTAGAACTGCCATATGTCCCAGCAATCCCACTGCTGGACATACACACCGAGGAAACCAGAATTGAAAGACACGTGTACCCCAGTGTTCATCGCAGCACTGTTTATGATAGCTAGGACATGGATGCAACCTGGATGTCCATCAGCAGACGAATGGATAAGAAAGCTGTGGTACAAAAACACAATGGAATATTACTCAGCTATTAAAAAGAATGCATTTGAATCAGTTCTAATGAGGTGGAAAAAGAATGCATTTGAATCAGTTCTAATAAGGTGGATGAAACTGGAGCCTATTATACAGAGGCAAGTAAATCAGAAAGAAAAACACCAATATAGTATATTAACACACATATATGGAATTTAGAAAGACGGTAACGATGACCCTATATGCGAGACAGCAAAAGAGACACAGATGTAAAGAACAGACTTTTGGATTCTTTGGGAGAAGGTGAGGGTGGGATGATTTGAGAGAATAGCATTGAAACATGTATATTATCATATGTGAAATAGATTGCCAGTCCAGGTTTGATGCATGAGACAGGGTGCTCAGGGCTGGTGCCCTGGGATGACCCTGAGGGATGGGATGGGGAGGGAGGTGGGAGGGAGGTTCAGGATGGGGAACACATGTACACCCATGACTGATTCATGTCAGTGTATGGCAAAAACAAATGCAATACTGTAAATTAATTAGCCTCCAATTAAAATAAATAAATTAAAGAATAAAAATAAAAAATAAATACAGGAAGAAAGGGGAAAAAAGTCATGGTGAAGAAAGTGGAAACAACTAGTAGAAAATGGTGAGAATGGGAAACTGAATAATAGTAACATGGTTAAAATTATTTCTTATATTACTAGGAAATAAGTCTCCTTGGATCTTCCACACATCTGCCTAGCTCTATCCTTCACATCATTACCCTATCTGATTTCCTATATGAAGTGGTGTCAAAATGTTAAAAGAACCGCCATGTCCTTACTAGGTTATTTTTTTCAAGGTTAATATTTTCAGCTGTAAATGGTTTTGCATATTAGAATTAATAGACTATCACCATATTGATTATTCTTTGTGCAGGTTCTTCAGCATGTCTAGGTTTTTAAAAATACTGAGTCTGATCTAATAATTCAGGTTAATCAATTAGAAAGGAAAGTGGGATTGATATTTCTCTCGATCTGGAATTTACTTCTATTTGAATGCTGCCATATTTCACTACTGGCTTACACAGAGTTTTAGTGCAAATGACTCTACACTGACCTGTTTTGCCCACCAATCCAAGCCAAGTCAAGTCTATTCTATTCTGGACATGGACAACTAATATTTTTGTATCAGTTATTTATTGCTATGTAATAAACCACCCAGGGCTTTCCTATAGCTTAGATGATAAATAATCTGCCCGCAGGGGAGGAGACCTGGGTTCGATCCCTGGGTTGGGAAGATCCCCTGGAGAAGGGAAAGGCTACCCACCCCAGTATTCTTGCCTGGAGAATGCCATGGACAGAGGAGCCTGGCGTGCTACAGTCCACGGGGTTGCAAAGAGTCAGACACGACTAAGTGACTAACACTACTACTTCTACTAAACCACCCAAAACTTGGTGGCTTAAAACAACAGCTATTTTACTTAATCATGCTAACGTGGGCTTGCTGCAGCTGGATGTTCACTTGCCTGACAATTGGTGTTGACTTCTGGCTAGGACTTGCCTCTTAAGGATCTCACTCCCAAGTAGACCAACCCAGGCTTATTTACATGGTGAGCACGAGTTACCAAGAGCTGGGAACAAGGGTGACTGAGGCCTTGTTCAGAACTTGTACAACATCATTTGGTTTATTTTATTGGGTCAAAGGGAGTCACAGGCCACCCTAGATTCAAAGGGTAGGGAAATAGATTTTACCTTCGACCAGAGCAACTGCAAAAAAATTGTGGCCGTGTTGACCCTAAATGTTATGTGATTGAAAACAAAAAAAAAAAGGCTACCAAGTGTAACTACATTTTACAATAAAACAAAGCTTTAACCTCAATCTGAATCGCCAATGGAGGAATTTCAGGTATCACTTGACAGGTGTTACAAAAGATACATTTTGGAACTTGCAGTATCTCTTAAACAACACCAAGGGTGTGACTATCATCTCTGTCAGATAAGGTTGTTTCTATCTGTTGTCAACTGGGTATATTTTGCTGGATCTACATTTATTTAAAAAAGAAAAGCAAAATAAAAAAGTTTGGTACATGCAATCAATATTTAGTTTCAAAAGATGTTACTAACCATTTATTAATTTGCTGATTTCTACCATAACTTTCAATTTAATCAAATCTAATTCAATTCTTTCCTCCAAATCTATTTGCTGTGTAAAAATATTATGCTTTTAGAATAAATAATACAAGGAAATAATATGGGTAGATTAATTTAGCTCTTCAGATATGTCATTATATCAAGTACTATCATTCATTTTTATTTATTCATTTATTTTTTGGGCTCCAAAATCACTGCAGATGGTGACTGCAGCCATGAAATTAAAAGACGCTTACTCCTTGGAAGAAAAGTTATGACCAACCTAGATAGCATATTCAAAAGCAGAGACATTACTTTGCCGACTAAGGTCCGTCTAGTCAAGGCTATGGTTTTCCCAGTGGTCATGTATGGATGTGAGAGTTGGACTGTGAAGAAGGCTGAGCACAGAAGAATTGATGCTTTTGAACTGTGGTGTTGGAGAAGACTCTTGAGAGTCCCTTGGAGTGCAAGGAGATCCAACCAGTCCATTCTGAAGGAGATCAGCCCTGGGATTTCTTTGGAAGGAATGATGCTAAAGCTGAAACTCCAGTACTTTGGCCACCTCATGTGAAGAGTTGACTCATTGGAAAAGACTTTGATGCTGGGAGGGATTGGGGGCAGGAGGAGAAGGGGACAACAGAGGATGAGATGGCTGGATGGCATCACTGACTCGATGAACGTGAGTCTGAGTGAACTCCAGGAGTTGGTGATGGACAGGGAGGCCTGGCGTGCTACGATTCATGGGGTCGCAAAGAGTTGGACATGACTGAGCGACTGAACTGATCATTCATTTATTCATAAATACTTGAGTATTTATTTTGTGAATGGCACCTTCTAAACAGTTGTGTTCTAAAGAGTTTTTAATGTGTCTACCATAGGTGTGTGTTGTATCAAGTTTTTTTTTTTAAATACAAAATCCTCTGTAAAGATGTTCCATATAAGGAATTTTCAGCTATGTCACGATACAATGAGTTCGGGCTATACCTTTTGTAAATAGTTCTAAGATTATAAGCATTGTGAACAAGACGTGTATTAATAAGAAGATAATGAGAAAGTAGGAATAAGATGTTCTTAAGACACCACAATTTTAGGTCATTTAATTTTCAGTACTTCGTTTAGCTCTACTTTTAGATGTACATTAACAGTAAGAAACTGTTTTTTACCTTGAAATTAAATAATAAACTTGGATTTATCTTTGAGATAAAACAGAGCATAGAAAAAACTTAGTACATGTGTATTCAATAGTGCTTAGATTAGATATATGACATTTCTTATTCAATGTCATTAATATATAAGGTGAAGTGAAAAGTAAAGTGAAAGTGAAAGCCGCTCAGTTGTGTCTGACTCTGCGACCCCATAGACTATACAGTCCAAGGAATTCTCCAGGCCAGAAAACTGGAGTGGGTAGCCTTTCCCTTCTCAAGGGGATCTTCCCAACCCAGGGATTGAACCCAGGTCTCTCGCATTGCAGGCAGATTCTTAACCAGCTGAGCCACAAGGGAAGCCCAAGAATATTGGAGTGGGTAGCCTATCCCTTCTCCAGCAGATCTTCCCGACCCAGAAATCAAACTGGGGTCTCCTGCAATGCAGATTTTTTACCAACCGAGCTATCATGGTAGACAGGGCAATGAAAAGTTACCTACATTTTAAACACAGACTAACATTTGCTCTTTTCTATGTAACCCTGAAAAATTAGTTTCACTAAACAATCATTATATCAATTAGCATCAATTTAGATGACTAAAAAAGTTGGAAAAACAACAACCAAAATACATAAAGCTTGGCCTTATTTTTATTTCATCCCACTTAAAAATTAAAACGGAGAAGAATTAAAGCTATATTTCCTTCTTTACAGGATCTCTAAGGTAATTCTGCTTCAAGTTTTAGATTTTAAATGGGTAATTTTGGTATAATTTTATCCAGGGCTTAATTAAGTCTTTGTTGGTAAGTTAGATGTCTAGATAGTCTGCTGGATTCGAACTGTCCAAGGCAGTGCTAGTGCAGTGGATGATACTATTAGGAAAGTACTTACTGAAGATAATGGAGTTATTTTGCTTAAGCCTCTAACTTAACATAATAAAGTGATTGAGATAATAGAATGAATTAAGATCAAGTGACAATTTTATTGGGCTCTTTAACTGTCTATCAAAGGATATTTAAACCATATGTAAGATTCCCTAGAAATCTCAATGCCAGTAACAACCTCATGAAGCTCCATGAAGGCTGGGACATTATGTGTTTTGTTCATAAATGCATTCTTGTAACTAGCAGAATAGGCTCTCAAAAATCAATAGGACATTATTTATTTGTGAATAAATATTATACACACATGTTAAGGGTCTCTGCAGAAGCATACTGAATGGTAAAATAGTTATTTGAAAAGAATGTAGGGAATTTGGGGACTTGGTGGGAAAGATGTTAAATGAAATTTCACTCTTAGAACCAAGATTATGCTTTTTGTATCAGGAGGAATTTTGTCAATGTGATAAGAATAAATTATTAATTCCAAAACCCAGCAATTTCAGCTCTTCTTTTTGACTTCATAACTTATAAGGAGAAAAAAAATGAAGCATACAAAGGGATAAAATTGCTATAGATGCACCTTCTATGCACCTTCTATGGGAGAAGCATCAGAGTCAAAAACAAGCAGGTACATGACAATGTAGGGAAAACAAACTGAAAATAAGGTAAAACATTTAAAACTATTCCATTAAAAACTCTTGATTTAGAAGAATTGAAAAGGGATACGTTAGTGATATTTTTAAAAAGAAAACAAACTTCGGCCACTTCCTTTCCCGTTTCTTGTGTTTTGTCCCTGCTCGGCAGCTTCTAGGATAATCCTAGTGATGGAACCAGATGCCATGATCTTAGTTTTTTGCATGTTGAATTTTAAGCCAGCTTTTTCACTCTCTTCTTTCACCTTCATCAAGAGGTACTTTAGTTCCTCTTCACTTTCTGCCATTAGGGTGGTGTCATCTACATATATGAGGTTACTGATATTTCTCCCAGCAGTCTTGACTCCAGCTTGAGCGTCAACCAGCCCAGCATTTCACATGAAGCACATGTTTTTTTCTGGAACTCCTCTGCTTTCTCCAAGATGCAGCAAAAGTTGGCAATTTGGATCTCTGGTCCCTTTGCCTTTTCGAAACTCAGCAAGTGTTTGGTTTACATACTTCTGAAGACCAGCTTGAAGAATTTTGAGCATAATCTTGCTAGCATGTGAAATGAGCGCAACTGTATGGTAGTTTGGACATTCTTTGGCACTGCCTTTCTTTGGGACTGGAATGAAAACTGACCTTTCCCAGTCCTGTGGCTATTGCTGCATTTTCCAAATTTTCTGACACATTGAGTGCAGAGCTTTAACAGCATCATCTTTTAGGATTTGAAATAGTTTAGTTGGATTTTGATCACCTCTATTAGCTTTGTTCATAGTAATGCTTTCTAAGCCCCACTTGACTTCACACTCCAGGATGTCCAGCTATAGGTGAGTGATTACACTATTGTGATTATCCGGGTCATTAGGACCTTTTTTGTATAGCTCTTCTGTGAATTCTTGCCACCTCTTCCTAGTCTCTTCTGTTACGTCCTTATCATTTCTGTCCTTTATCATGCCCATCTCGCATGAAATGCTCCGTTGATATCTCTAATTCTCCTGAAGAGATCTCTAGTCTTCTCCATTCTATTGTTTTCCTCTATTTCTTTGCATTGTTCATTTAAGATAGCCTTCTTATATCTGTGCTATTCTCTGGAACTCTGCATTCGGTTGGGTATGTCTTTCCCTTTTTTCCCTGCTTTTTGCTTTTCTTCTTTCCTCAGGTATGTGTAAAGCCTCCTCACACAACCACTTTACCTTTGTGTATTTCTTTTTCTTTGGGATGATTTTGGTTACTGCCTCCTGTACAATATTACAAACCTTCGTTCACAGTTCTTCAGGCACTTTGTCTACCAGATCTAATCCCTTGACGCCACTTGTCACTTCCACTGTATAGGGGTGTGATTTAGGTCATACCTGAATAGTGGTTTTCCCTACTTTCTTCAATTTAAGCTTGAATTTTGCATTAAGGAGCTCCTGATCTTGGCCACAGTCAACTCCTGGTATTGTTTGACTATGTAGAGTTTCTCCATTTCAGCTGCAAAGTACATATCAATCTGGTTTCTGTACTCACCATCTGGTGATGTCCATGTGTACAGTCATCTCTTGTGTTGTTGGAAGAGGGTGTTTGCTATGACAAGTGTGTTCTATTAAATGTGTTCTGTTAGCCTTTGCTCTACTTTATTTGGTACTCCAAGGCCAAATTGGCTGTTATTCCGGGTATCTCTTGACTTCCTACTTTTGCATTCCAATTCCCTATGATGCAAAGGACGTCTTTTTTTGGTGTTAGGTCTAGGTGTTGTAGGGCTTCCTAGAATTGGTGAACTTAAGCTTCTTTGGCATCAGTGGTTGGGACACAGACTTGGATTACTATGATGTTGAGTGGTTTGTCTTGGAAACGAAACCAAGATCATGCTGTTGTTTTTGAGACTGCATGCAGGTACTGTATTTTGGACAGTTTTGGTTGACTATGAGGGTGTCTCCATTTCTTCTAAGGGATTCTTGCCTGAAATTATAGGTATTGTGGTCATCTGAATTAAATTCACCCATGCCTATCCACTTTAGTTCACTGATCCCTAAAATGAAACTATTGCCATCTCCTGCTTGACTGTGTCCAATTTACCTTGATTCATGGACTGAACATTCCAGGTTCCTATGCAATATTTTTTTTACAGCATCGGACTTTACTTTCACCACCAGACACATTCACATCTGAGCGTCGTTCCTGCTTTGGTCCAAATGCTACATTCTTCCTGGAGTTATTAGTAACTACCCTCCCCACTCTTCCCCAGAAGCGTATTGGACACCTTCCATCCTGGGGGGCTCATCTTCTGATATAATATCTTTTTGCCTTTATATACTGTTCATGGGGTTTTCCAGGCAAGAATATTGAAGTGGGTTGCCATTTTCTTCTCCAGCGGACCACATTTAGTCAGAGCTCTTTACTATGATCCATCTGTCTTGGGTGTCCTTGCACAGCATGGCTCACAGATTCATTGTTACATAAGGGCCTTCACCATGACAAGGCCATGATCCATGAAGGGGAAGGACACAGAAGACCTTTATTTCTTTTAGATGAAAGACTACTGATTACATCACTCTTCTATTTAAAATATAATAGTTTCACTATTTTTAGAGTGTCTTTTGTTAAAAATTAAGGATAAGTCATTTTCTTTTCAGTACTGTTTTAAAAACTTCAATTATATTCCCCTAAAAGTTTTTTTCCCCCCATGAAGAAATTGATCCTTGGTTTCAAGATAAGGATACAGTAAATTAAAGTTTGAAGTAAATCTAATTCATGATATCATTAGATAGCTAGACAGTCACTGCTTCTGTCAGTTTAAAATCATATGTTACAATACTTAGATATTTTATATAGTCTAATTTTAATATGAATGAGAAAAATCAATCTTTCTAAAATATCAAAATTGAGCTAAGCAATATAATCATGAAAAAGAAGATTTCTCTGAAAAGTTTATGATGCATACTGGTCATAAAACATACACTATTTACTTACAGTTGCCATGAGAACATATTAAAGGAAAATGTTTATAAGATTTATACTAATACATATATAAAAGAATAAAAGAGGTTTATATTTTCATCTATCTCAAAAGAGTGTCTATCCCAACCATATACACATTTTTTGGGTAATTTATGGATAAGGAATTCTGAATGCCTTCAAAGAGAGCATTTATAAGTTTCATTTCTTCCTGATTTTTGATTTTTATATGCCATTTGTAAATATAATTACTATTCTTTAATATCTATTCACTTCACAGCTAATACTTTCAAGCACCAGAGAAGACAAAATTAAATTGCATGTATCTTTCTTTTATGTGTTAAAGTGTTAACATTAAGGATGAATGAACTTTATTCTCAGTATCTAGATTAGTCACTAGTGGCAAGTTAGTGACTTATATGCAGAGTACACCATGTGAAACGCCAGACTGGATGAATCACAAGTTAGAATCAAGATTGCTGGAAGAAATATCAACAACCTCAGATATGCAGATGATACCACTCTAATGGTAAAAAGTGTAAAGGAACTAAAGAGCCTTTTGATGAGGGTGAAAGAGGAGAATGAAAAAGCTGGCTTGAAATTCAACATTCAAAACATGAAGACCATGTCATCTGGTCCCATCACATCAAGGCAAACAGAAGGGGAAAAAGTAGAAGTATTTTTTGGGCTGCAGACCGTGGCCATGAAATTAAAAGACACTTGCTCCTTGGAATGAAAGCTACGGCAAACCTAAACAGCATACTAAAAAGCAGAGACATCACTTTGCTGACAAAGGTCTGTATAGTTGAAACTATGGTTTTTCCAGTAGTCATGTATGGATGTGAGAGTTGAACCATAAAGAAAGCTGAAGGCTAAAGAATTGATGCTTTTGAACTGTGGTGCTGGAGAAGACTCTTGAGAGTCCGTTGGACTGCAAGGAGATCCAACCAGTCAATCCTAAAGGAAATCAACCCTGAATATTCACTGGAAGACCTGTTGCTGAAGCTGATGCTTCAATACTTCAGTCACCTGATAGGGAGAGCTGACTCACTGGAAAAGACTCTGATGCTGGAAAAGACTGAAGGAAGAGGAAGAGGGAGGCAGGGAATGAGATGGTTAGATAGCATCACTGACTCAATGGACGTTAATTTGAGCAAACTCTGGAAGGTAGTGGAGAACAGAGGAGCCTGGTATGCTACATAATCTAGGGGGTCTCAAAAAGTTGGACACCACTTATTGACTGAACAACATCAATAAGTTAGTTACACAGACACACATCCACTCTTTCGAGCTGTGTCTGTGTGTCTGTTTGTCTGTGACTGTGTGTGCTTAGTTGCTCAGTCATGTCTAACTCTTTGGTATCCCATGGACTGTAGCCCGCAAGGCTCCTCTGCCCATATAATTCTCCAGGTAAGAATACTGGAGTGGGTTGCCAGTTGCCACTCCAGGGGATCTTCCCCACCCATAGATCTAACCTACGTCTCTTGTATCTGCTGCATTGGCAGGTGGATTCCAGGTGGTGCTAGTGGTTAAAGCATCTGGCTGCCAGTGCAGGAGACCATAAGAGAAGTGGGTTTGATCCCTGGGTTGGGAAGATCCCTGGTGGAGGAAGCAAGCTGACAGAATACTATTAAACTGTAACAGGGACTGAGTTACAAAGATCTGAAATGTGAATTACTATGTGAATTACTCTCAAATTTGCTTACAGTGAGTAATTCATTCACTGAGGTGGACTTTTTTTTTTACATAATTTTCTTTAGACTTACCATATTTGTAGTGTTAACAATACATACAGGTTTTTATATTCTAGAAACTACCTTGAATTTGTCACAAATAACAACAAATAAGGCTTCATATATTTATAATGATTATGATTTACAGAGTATTAGAGAGAAATGTGGGCTTCCCAGGTGGTGCTAGTGGTAAAGAACCTACCTACCAATGCAGGGGACATAAAGAGACGTGGGTTTGATCCCTGGATCAGGAAGATCCCCTGGAAGAAGGCATGGCAACCCACTCCAGTATTCTTGCCTGGAGAATCCCGCTGACAGAGGAGTCTGACAGGTTACATTCCATAGGATCGCAAAGAGTCAGAAGGACTGACTTGACTTAGCATACATGCATGCAGAGGGAAATTTGTATGGTCAGTAAAAACTATTCTCTTAATTGGTAGAGCAATTCCCATCTAGTTGTGAAGAGCTGAGCCTTAAACCTGCCTTCTGATAAAATCCTAAAGGTTTTTCTAACAGTCTATAAGGTATCATACATGAAAAGTATCATTTGTTATTTTTCCTTAAACTAGGTTTGGGTAATACAGTAATGTTTATAGCTTCTCGTGTGTGTTTTGTTACTTAAATTTAGTGGAATTACTTCTTTGAGTAAATAATCCGGCTGGTATTAATGAATAATTGCTGTAAATCTTTGCTAGTAGCCTGGCATCATCATGTGCCTTGTAAAACAAAATAATTATAAAAATTTCTTCTACATCTGCTCTCTGCCCCATATATCTGGACTTTTAAATATTCACCCACCAGCTTGGTTCAGACAGTTCTTCCCAATACTATCAGCTCAGGAACTGATCTGCTGTTTGCCCAGTAGAGGAGTTACATATTGCCTTTTGAAGAATGACACCTCAGACCACAGCCTTGACATCTGGCCTATTTTTGAATGGCTTCAGATTTAGCTCTTAAGAATAATCTATATCATCCGGAATGACTTTGGGCATTCTGACTTTTAGCACTAAACTCCACAGAAAGAGTTTAATTAGGTGGGAAAGTTATATAATTTAAACTGCTATCATTCTAAAGACATTCTCAAGGGTATTTCTGCTCTTCCCAGAGAAGATTCCTTAGAAGCCTTTTCCTTCTTTTGCTCTTCAGTTACTGGAAGCCAGTTTTGATGAGTTTTATATCTGCCATCTGACAGCACTGTTCTCAAACACTAGTTTTTCTCCTAAGTTTATAAGTTAGGGTTACACAAAAAGAAAATGAAATTCATTTTTAGTGCTGAACTAAAGACATTCTATTAATGGCACTGTGTTGTTCCTATCTCTTGGGAAGAAAATCTTAAAATATCGACTACTTCTTTACCCTGCACTTCTTTACCCTCGTCAGTCACCAAATTACATTGTTTTCCTCTATGGTGTTCCTGGTATGAATTCCTTCCTCCTGGTCTCACTGCTACCAGCCCACATCAGCATATCAGTTCTCTATACTATTAAATTATAGTGCTTCTTGGCTGGTACTCCTATCTCTAAAACCAACCTGCTGCAATTAATCTTCCACAATACTAAGCGGGACTGATGTTCTAAAATGCTATTTCCATCACGTAACCTTTGCTACTTTCAAAACTCTTCAGTGGTTTCTTATTCCCTATCACCTGAAATCTAAATGCCTTTGCATACTTTTGAAGGCTCTCAGTAGTTCAGCCCTGCCTCGCCCATGTGACGTCATCCCACTGGAACCTCCGCTCCTGCGGGGCTGACCTTTGGACTGGCTCCTCTCCAGTACTCAACTCACACTTGTACTTTTGCTTCATTTACGCTCTTTCTCTCCTCTTTTATCCTTTCTTCCTTCCTCTCTGCTTCTGTGTCTCCCACTCATTCTACAGGTCTTCCTTTTCTCTGTATTATCTGCACTGAACAATTAACAAGCTCTTCCAAGCTCTTCAATACCAGTCAATGAAATAATAAAAAAGGGAAATAAATATATAAATATGTTATTAGCTTTATATACAGATGAAAGATGGCAGATACCCTCACAATTTCACTTTGGAATCTGTGCCCTCTCTAAGGCATTTAGCTGTAAGGGCTTCTGTCATGGCTCAGTGGCAAAGAATCCAGCTGCCAAGCTGGTTCAATCCCTGGGTCGGGAAGATCCACTGGAGAAGGAAATGGCAACCCACTCTAGTATTCCTGCCTGTGAAATCCCAAGGACAGAGGAGCCTGGTGGGCTATAGTCTGTGGGGTGACAAAAGAGTCAGACGCAACTTAGCAACTAAACAACAACAACATATTCATTGCAGCAGCATCTGGAAACAACTTAAAACCAATGCTCTAAATGTCTTGTGGGCAAGAGCTGTATAGCATACTGTTCGTTTATTCCACCAAATCTGAGTGCTAAATACAGAAAACAAATTCTTTGTGAGGTGTCTTTCTCTATATCTTATAATAACGTGTGCTCAGTTGCTCAGCTGTGTTCATGGAATTTTCCAGGCAAGAATACTGGTGTGGGTTGCCATTTCCTACTCCAGGGGCTCTTCCCCACCCAGGGACTGAACCATGTCTTTTGTATCTTCTCCCCTGGCAGGCTGATTCTTTACCACTGTGCCGCATGGGAAGCCCATATCATGCCAGTAGCAGAGATGAAAATAAAATTCAAACTCATTGATTCCTCCCTATTACTGGTCTGTATTTCTCACTCAAATCCCATATCTTTACTTTACAAGAAAAGATAAAATAATTTAAATTTCCTACGGTAGTCTGACTAACAAGAAACACAGGAAACTATTTGCATTAATGCCTACAAGGAAATGGCTAGAAGAAAAAGCATTACCAGATATAAAGAAACAAGTTGGAAGAATTAATCTTACTCATAATTGTTATCTTCTCTGAAAGTCCCCATAGGCAGTGTGCTTCTAATGTTATGTGCCTGAGTGCATGCTCAGCTCAGGAGCTAAGTCGTGTCCGACTCTTTGTGACCCCATGGATGCTAGGCTGCCAGGCTCCTCTGTCCATGGGATTTCCCAGGCAAGAACACTAGAGTGGGCTGCCATTTCCTTCTCCAGGGGAATGTTCCCAACCCAGGGACTGAACCCATGTCTCCTGCATTAGCAGGCAGATTTTTTACCACTGAGTCACTAGGGAAGCCTCTACTGATATGTTACATACACTCAAAGACTTAAATCCTTCATATGTACCTGTCAAAAGTGCACTATTTTGACATGCTTACTGAGAACAGAGGATAACTTACTATCCTCAAAGCAAGCTAACGCCTGTCTAAACTTTCTCTCTCAATCTGAACTACTGTAGGATGGCTCCTTGATGGAAAGCATTCTCTGCCTTATCCAACATCATTCTGCTCTATTACATGCCAGTGTCTCTGAAGGCTATAAAAAGAGCCATATTCACAAAGTATAGATATTTTGAATAAAAAGATTCTCAGTCCTTTATCTGAAAATCTAGCTATCACTACATATGCTGGGCTTCCCTCATAGCTCGGTCAGTAAAGAATCCGCCTGCAATGCAGGAGACCTGGGTTTGATTCTTAGGTTGGGGAAGATCCCCTGGAGAAGGAAATGGCAACCCACCCCAGTATTCTTGCGTGGAGAATCCCATGGACAGAGGAGCCTGGCAGGCTGCAGTCTATGGGTCGCATGAGTTAGACACGACTTAGTGACTAAACCTCCACCACCACATATACTTACGCTTGTGCCTGGTTACTCAGTTCTGTCTAACTGCAGCCTGCCAGGTCTGCAGGCACCTGGTCTGCAGCCTGCCAGGGTCCTCTGTCCATGGAAGTTTCCAGGCAATGATACAAGAGGGGGTGCCATTTTCTACTCCAGGGAATCTTCCCAACCCAGGGATCGAACCTGCATCTCGTGTCTCTAGCATTTGCAGGTGGATTCTTTACCACAGTGTCACCTGGAAAGCCTTGTATACTCTTATATGTAGCTTTTAAACAATTTA
This sequence comes from Ovis canadensis, assembly GCF_042477335.2. NCBI lineage: Eukaryota > Metazoa > Chordata > Mammalia > Artiodactyla > Bovidae > Ovis > Ovis canadensis. The sequence goes on along the minus strand of NC_091262.1, from coordinate 61,269,576 downwards.
GGTTATTATTATAATAGAAGGTATTAACATGTGTTTCATAATTAGAGGGCAAGATGAAGTATTACCTGTATACTATAAAAAAAACCCTACTACCATATTTCTCTTTTTGATACAACTGAAGAAATTTAAAATCTGCTGCTATTCCTCAATGGCATCTCTACAAATGACCTAACTATATTCTTAATTAACAGAAACCTTTTCTAACAATTCTAAATACTTTTAAATTCAACAGTTTGACTTCTAGGAATTTGTGTCTCCAACAATAACTACAGATATGTGCAAACATTTAGATGCAAGTAGGTTCACTGCAGCAGTACTTTAAAACTAGTAACAATAGATTTAAAGTCATTTGAATTACTTAGTAAAACATTATGTATAATGATATAGAAAGTTAATCATGACATATCAAGTGAATCAGGAAATCTGTATGTACTATATAAAAACATTTTTTAAAAATTTGAAGTTGTTTAGTAATATTTTAAGTGAAGTGAAGTGAATCGAAGTCGCTCAGTCGTGTCCGACTCTTTGCGACCGCATGGACTGTAGACAACCAGGCTTCTCTGTCCATGGAATTTTCCAGGCAAGAATACTGGAGTGGGTTGCCATTAGTGTATATTAGTTTAGTAACTTCCATATATATATATATATCTCATGGTTATAAAGCATTTAAAAATATTTGACCTAAAACAATATCATGTAACATTTCTCTTGATAAAAATGACACATGTACTTAACTACTAGTGAATAAGGGCTCATTAAAAAGAAAAAAAAATGCAACCTGTCTCTATTTCCAGTCTTATTTTTTGTTGAGCTGTCCACAGGTTTGAGGCTCCAATAAGGCTGACAGACAGCTTATGAGGCTTAAAAGTTACCTGTGGCTATAAACTAGTTTTACTCAGTATGTGTATTTTGCAGGTTTAAAAGTTTTACTTCTTATTAGCTAGACACTTCCCAGAAAAATAAATGAAGGGGACATAAGGTACACAAAGATGGAATAACTATTATTTCACTGTTTTTTAATGTCATAAATCAAGGTCATCCAATTTTGCCAATTAAGTTTTTACAATATTTAAAAATATTATTTGAACTGAAGGAGACTTTTTTACATAGTCAAGGCTTCCTCAGGTACTTTCCTTTAATCTCTCACACCCAAATGAGGCCAATCCAGCAACTAAGAGCTCAAACCTCTCATTGTGTTTTGATCCTGTTTGTTCTATCCTTGCAGGATATTTGCTTTGGAAGAGGAGATTTATAGCTGAAGAACTATGACTTAAACAGCTTATTTGCTAAGATAAACCAACCTGCATTAGTATTAAGGTTAAAAAAAACCTATTACCTACTGGACTGCTAATTAATAAAAACAACCCTTTCTTTAAAAGGAAAAAAGAAGTACACAGAGATCAAGTTTATAAATAATTCTAATGCTTTTTCTAGACAGATAATCACAAGTAATAATTTTAAAAAATCCTCCAATAAACAACATAATAAACCTGAATCATAAAAGAAAAAAAGAGTCTTTGTTAAAAAAAAATAAAAACAAAGTTTTAAACAGAAAAATGTTCATGGTACATATAATAAAAAGCTTATTTACTACCCAAAGGGTTCTTAGAAATCAATAAAAAGTGATTAACAGTTCAGTACAAAAATAGGAAAAGGTCATGAACAACAGTTAACATAAAAAGAAAATTAAACTGCAATAAATATTAAAAATTGTTTAACTTTATTCATAATTAATAGAAGACATATTAAAATGAGATATTTTTCATCTTTCAGAGTGGAAGGCTAAAAACTTTGATAATACTAAATAGTGTATTAAATACACTATTTCAATACTAAATAGCTTAGGGAATAAGCATTCTCACAGATTATTAGTTGCTGACGTAATTTTTTAACAGAACAATTTGGCAATATTTAGAATTAAAAGGGGACAAAGGGGCGAAAGAGGATGAGATGGTTGGATGGCATCACCAACTTGATGGACATGAGTTTGAGCAAGCTCTGGGAGCTGGTGATGAACAGGGAAGCCTGGCGTGCTGCAGTCCATGCGGTCGTAAAGAGCTGGACATGACTGAGCGACTGAACTGACTGACTGAGTTAAAAAGACACATTTTTTTAACCTTAAAATTTGGATTTCTAGAAATTTATCCTATAAATCTAGCTAAAGGACTACACAGAAATATGCTTGAGGAAGGCTGTTCACTTGTAGCATAGTTTGTAACAGCATATTTTAAAAACTCAAGTAAGCAAATTCAAATTATTTTCTTACAGAAATTGCACCCTAGTCTACAAAAGACATATGTATACAGTAATTTTTTTTTAAGCCTCAAAGTATTATTTCACAATGTTCTGTATTGGCTGGGAATTAGCAGTTAATGTTTCTAATTTTGGAAAATCTGTAAGGAAGCTGATAATACTTTGGAGACTGAAAATCCAAAGTTAATTTTTTTTTAGTACTATTAAGATACACACATTTGCCTTTTTCTTGGACACATCAGTATACATCTTTCTTCATGGGTAGGCAAAATGCTTTGCTTAAAACAGGGATCATGTTCACAGAATTGCAGTGGAGAAGATCAAAACAACTTAAATATGGGCTCCAGTGAGGACTTGATGCTCTAAAATAATCTGAATTGTTTCTAGCTTCTCTTTTAGTAGCTCAACCCTCAAAAACTAGCTGGAGCCTGTAATAAAATGACATCGTTTCCAGGGAAAACCACAGAACCCTGTTTCAAAAAAATCCCTTAGGTGTGGCATTTGACTTTTTCTTTTTACTTAACTCAACTAATAGGTGGTTATGCATCTCAATAAACAAAAACTTCACTGACTTGTAAGACTGCAGAAAAAAAATGAACAACAATGGAATAAAGTTTCAGGAAAATGTTGAAACAAGGAAAGCTCCCACTTGTGACAAATCCTTCTTTATAAACCCAGCCTAGTCCACTAGGTTACCACATCATCTGATATTATAAAGTAGTATATATACAACTATCCTGACCAGAGGCCTGACATAAATTTAGCTTGGAGAAGCTAACATTTAATGAAGTTATAAAACTTCTATTTAAAAATATTTATCACATTTTTGTGATTCTTTTATCCCTAAAATTTAAACACCTTTGTCTATGATGCCATAATCTCTTAGAAATACTACTATTAAAGAAGTCAGTAACAACAGTCACTTTTTCCCACTGATCCTTCCAATCACCGAGGGATAGTCAATACACCATCATAGAGGAAGGAGTGTAATCTTTCCTTTAAATTTCAATAACTGATATTATGGGCACAAACATAATGCAAAGTCTTCACTGGGTAACCTTTTGTTAATTTATCAATTTCAATTTTTTTCTTATACAAAAGGATGCTTTATTTATAATTCTTTAATGTGCAATTTGAAAACTGAGAAAGCTCCGAAAAACCGAAGTATTTTTATGTTTGTTGTAACTCTTGTAACAGCAAAACCTGAACGAGGGTGATAATTCATATATTTCACTGCAGAAATATTCATGCTCGATTACAGTATGTTCCTCTACAACAATTGAAGATATTAACTAATAAAGAGAATATACATCATATTACCTTTATGAAATTTGAAAAATTCTAAATTCTGAAACACTAATAGCCCCCAAGTGGGGTTAAATGAAGGGTGCGGATCTGATTAGATTCTGTTTTGTTATTTCTTTAGTAGGTGAATATAGTACATATGCTATAGCATATTCAATATTTAAAAATAAAAATTCGAGAAAGTAAATTTTAGACCTTTTTTTGTGTGGCACTCTGTAACAGGTGACCAAGACCACTAGCAACATAACCCACAAAATTAATGAAACATATATGCTTTCACAACCATGAAACCTCCCCTAATTGATCCAAGTCTGATAGAGTAGTCTCCTTAAGTTTCCCTGAGTACCTCAAACTACCTCTTTAGAGCTGTTTACCTGTCAATATCCTTTGCTAGATTGTAAGCTCAGTGATGGCTAGTATTGCTGTCTTTAATTTTATCTACCAGTGATGCTCAGTGTCTACCTCAGTGCTTGGTGAATCATACATACTTGATTAAAATAATAATTGAATTGAAAAGAGGAGAAAAGTTTCAGAGAATTTTCTAAAGACCTCCACATGGTTTACTGGAAGTCTCTCAGTCGCGTCCAACTCTTTGTGACCCCATGGACTATATACAGTCCATGGAATTCTCTAGGCCAGAATACCAGAGTGGGTAGCCTTTCCCTTTTCCAGGAGATCTTTCCAACCCAGGGATTGAACCCAGGTCTCCTGCACTGCAGGAGGATTCTTTACCAACTGAGCTATCAGGGAAGCCCCCACATAGTTCAAGGTACTTAGAAACGGGCAGGCACTCCTCTCATTCAACTTCTAGCTTGTGTGTGTGTTTAGTCGCTCGGTCATGTCCAACTCTTTGTGACCCCATGAACTGTAGCCAGCCACGCTTCTCTGTCCAAGGAATTCTCCAGGCAACAACACTGGAGTGGGTTGCCAGTTCCTGCTCTAGGAGATCTTCCTGACCCAGAGAATGAACTTGAGTCTCCTGCATTGGCAGGCAGATTCTTTGCCATTGCGCCACCTGGGAAGCCCAACTTTTATCTTATCATTATTTAATAGCTCTTTTTTTTAATCTTATTTTACCAAAATATTTTAACAGCTATCCATTCACTGACATTTCTATTGTAGGACAATCATGTTTATTATTATTTCAATTCATTTTTCGGTAATCTTTCATGTTAATGATTACAACTATTTGTCTTTTTAAGTTAAATATTTTAAATACTTATATTTGGTAACTTAAATTTTTGCTGAATCTTCACTGCTATTGACATTTGTTTTTAAACTGTGTACAATTATTAATAGCATCAATATCAACAATGAACAGATCTGAAGTCCTAATAATACTGCTACACTTCAGTATATCGTCAAATAACAATAACTGGTTTTCTATATTCACCACAGCAGAGCATTCCCCTTTCCCATTATTTTATTTTTCTCATTTTTATCGGTAGGACTGGCTTAAATCTTGACTCAGATTCTCTGTATTCACTTATATTTCAAAGAGATAAAAATCTAACTCTTCCTCCCTTGTTTCTTATACTACCTAGTGGCACTCTGAAGTTTAAAATTCCGATTTCTAAAATAAGTAGGAACCGGGAGCACCACAGACAGATCGAGCTAACTGCCCAGTTCGTGATCTTTTATGTTTCTGAATATGCATGATTCCTGGTACTTAATTTTGGCTCAGGCTTTGATTTCTTTAGAAGTTTTGACCTTGCCATGACCTTTGGTTTCTTTAAATAGGATTCTGTACATTTTCAGAGGATTGAGATGATTTCCTAAGGTCAGAGTGTGGTTGGGCATTTTACCACTGCTCATGAAGCAATATGAGCAACTGAATGTCATGGACACCACCAATTCTTAGCACCCTCAGTTCAGTTCAGTCGCTCAGTTGTTTCCGACTCTTTGCGACCCCATGAATTGCAGCACACCAGGCCTCCCGGTCCATCACCAGCTCCTGGAGTTCATTCAAACTCATGTCCATCAAGTTGGTGATGCCATCCAGCCATTTCATCCACTGTCATCCCCTACTTCTCCCGCCCCCAATCCCTCCCAGCATCAGTTTTCCAATGATTCAACTCTTTGCATGAGGTGGCCAAAGTATTGAAGCTTCAACATTAGTCCTTCCAATAAACACCCAGGACCGATCTCCTCTAGGATGGACTGGCTGGATCTCCTTGCAGTCCAGGGGACTCTCAAACATCTTCTCCAACATCACAGTTCAAAAGCATCAATTCTTTGGTGCTCAGCTTTCTTCATAGCCCAACTCTCACATCCATACATGACCACTGGAAAAACCATAGCCTTGACTACATGGACCTTTGATGGCAAAGTAATGTCTCTGGTTTTCAATATACTATCTAGGCTAGTCATAACTTTCCTTCCAAGGAGTAAGCATCTTCTAATTTCATGGCTGCAATCACCATCTGCAGTGATTTTGGAGCCCCCAAAAATAAAGTCTGATACTGTTTCCACTGTTTCCCCGTCTATTTGCCATGAAGTGATGGGACCGGATGCCATGATCTTCGTTTTCTGAATATTGAGCTTTAAGCCAACTTTTTCACTCTCCTCTTTCACTTTCATCAAGAGGCTTTTTAGTTCCTCTTCACTTTCTGCCATAAGGGTGGTGTCATCTGCATATCTGAAGTTATTGATATTTCTCCCGGTAATCTTGATTCCAGCTTGTGCTTCTTCCAGCCCAGCATTTCTCATGATGTACTCTGCGTATAAGTTAAATAAGCAGGGTGACAACATACAGCCTTGACGTACTCCTTTTCCTATTTGGAACCAGTCTGTTGTTTCATGTCCAGTTCTAACTGTTGCTTCCTGACCTGCATATAGGTTTCTCAAGAGGCAGGTCAGGTGGTCTGGTATTCCCATCTCTTTCAGAATTTTCCACAGTTTATTGTGATCCACACAGTCAAAGGCTTTGGCATAGTCAATAAAGCAGAAATAGATGTTTTTCTGGAACTCTCTTGCTTTTTTGATGATCCAGAGGATGTTGGCAATTTGATCTCTGGTTCCTCTGCCGTTTCAAAACCAGCTTGAACATCTGGAAGTTCACGGTTCACGTATTGCTGCAGCCTGGCTTGGAGAATTTTGAGCATTACTTTACTAGCGTGTGAGATGAGTACAACTGTGCGGTAGTTTGAGCATTCTTTGGCATTGCCTTTCTTTGGGATTGGAATGAAAACTGACCTTTTCCAGTCCTGTGGCCACTGCTGAGTTTTCCAAATTTGCTGGCATATTGAGTACAGCATTTTCATAGCATCATCTTTCAGGATTTGAAATAGCTCCACTGGAATTCCATCACCTCCACTAGCTTTGTTCGTAGTGATGCTTTCTAAGGTCCACTTGACTTCACATTCCAGGATGTCTGGCTCTAGGTGAGTGATCACACCATCATGATTATCTTAGCTCACTAAGGCCCAATAAAAATAACTTAACCTTCTGAAAACTTTGAGGAAGGTGGCTTCTGACATGGCTTCCAATGAGGCTTGCCTTCTGGTATTTACACCATTGTGTAATGCCCTCCCCATTGGTGGGGACTGGACCCAAGGATTTGGTACTAATGAACAGAACATGGCAAAAGTGATGGAATGCCACCTCTAAGACTGCTAGAAAAGGCTGTGACTTCCATTCTGCTAGGGTACTCTCTGTCTTCCTTGGCCATTCCAGTGAAGCCAGCTGCCAAGTTCTGAGATGCTACATGGAGAGACCCACATAGCAAGGAACTAAAGAAAGCCTGAGGCCTTGAGCGTGAGAAGAACTGAATAGCTTTAGTTTAACAGCTTGTGAGATCTGAATGCTGACAACAACCATGTGGGTCACCTAGAAAGCAGATCCTTCCCAGTCAGGCTGTGAGATTACTGCAGCTTGCGACACGCCTGGAACCACAGGACTCAGCTAAGCTTTACTGAGATCCTTTATTCAAAGAAATGAAAATAATAATGAAAGTGAAAAGAAAGGGTTAGTTGCTCAATCATGTCTGACTCTTTGAGACCCTATGGACTGTATGTAGCCTGCCAGGCTTCTCTGTCCATGGAATTTTCCAGGTAAGAATACTGGAATGGATTGCCATTCCCTTCTCCAGGGGATCTTCCCAATCCAAGGATCAAACCAGGCCTCCCACATTTCAGTTAGATTCTTTACCATCTGAGCCACAGGGAAGCCCAGGGAAATAATAATAATTTTAAGCTATTAAGTTTTGGAGTAATTTGTTAGAAGAAGATAACTAGGCTAATATAAAACCTCACAAGCAAAATATTTTTGTCTTATAAAATATAACAAAATTATGGTTTCAAATAATGTACCTAGCTGGTTAATATGTATCTTTTTTAAAAAGGCACAGAGTGTGTAAGATCTTTTATTTATTTATTTTTATTTTTTGGCCCCACCACATGGCTTGCAGGATCCTAGTTCCTCATCCATGGATGGAACCTGTGCAGTGGAATTGTGTAGTCCTAACCACTGGACACCCAAGATATTCCTCGGTTAACGTGTATTTATTATATCTTTTAATATGATGCAAGTACATTATTAGCAGGAAATAAATATATATAGCAAGGAAGAGTTCTGGAACAAAATAGTGACACATATGTATAAACGATATAATTTTAAGACCTAAAGTGATTCTTGGCAAGATGGTTCAATGAAAATTTTTGGATAAAAATGATATATTCTATGGGAAGGAAAAATATACCAACTAAATAATGTTCTTAGGTTATATCTGTTATTGTAGACATCAATCATGTCACAGAATGTTATCTGGTCTCCTCATATAGCCTAATGGTAAGATTATCATGCAAGAAAACTGCAGGTTATCCTCTTTTCATTAGAATTTTAAACTCTAAATATAAGTGACCACTTAATATTTAAGGGACATAAATGTCATATATTTTCTTAAATGGAGTGTGCACGCATGCTCAGTTGTGTCCAATTCCTTGCAACCCACGGACTGTAGTCCACCAGGCTCCTCTGTCCCTGGAATTTTCCAGGCAAGAATACTGGGGCAGGTTGCCATTTCCTACTCCAGGGGATCTTCCCAACCCAGGGCTTGAACCTGCATCTCTGTGTCTCCTGCACTGACAGGCAGATTCTTTACCAACTGGACCACCTGGGAAGCCCTTCTTAAATGGACTAACAATTCTGAAGGATTATCTATTAATAAATGAAAGCCCCTTCCTTGAGAAATTAAGATCCCAAGAAGGACAGCTATTAGGATATCCTGCATACTACTCAAACTCTTAGAAACGTCCTTCTCTTTCATCTCTGTTCTTCCTCTGGTTTTCTCAATCTCAACGAAAGGTATTTCTGTCTATCAGGTTGCTCAAGACAAAAGTTTGGGCATTCTCCAAAACACTCCACATCATTATACGGGAAGTTTATTGCTCGGATTTCATGTACATCTCAAGTTCCCACCGTCTCCATCTCCAATGAGACTCCCCTGGTCCAAGTCATCACAGTGTCTCATGACTGCTGTTTCTTTCTAGTGAGTCTCTCTACGTCTTTTCTTGTTCAAATTCATCCTCCACAGAGCATTCAGGGTTAATCTTTTAAATATGCAAATAAGAACATGTACTCTTATTAAAATTGATCAACAAATTCTACCGTTTAAGCTAAAAAACGGAAACTAACAGACAAAAACCTTGATGAGGGCTACAAGGTTCCTCAAGATCTGACTGTACAAGACTACTCCATCCTTCTTTTTTGTTTCAAGCTGCCCTCTGGCCACAAAGATCTTTCTTCAGTTTCTCCCATGCACCAATTTTTTTGCTTTGGCTTACACACAGAAGGGTTTCCCCCGGCTAATTCTTATTTATACTTTCGGCCTCAGCTTAGTAAAACCACCCTCCCTTTAACACAAATCTGAATTAGATCTGTTTTATTCTCTTACAGTTTGTAGAGAATTTTCCCTCATCATATTAAGTACAAATTATAGTAATACACTTATTTGTATGCATATTTACTATTTATCTCTTCTGAAAGAAGGTTTGCTTTATGAACTCAATGTACAGTTTGTCTTCATTCACCCATGCCTGACACTATGTGTTTTTAAAATATTTGTAGAATAAAAACATGAATAAAATTGTTCAAGATTGTGCTTATTATTATTGGTGAAATATTTAATTATGGCCTTTCATCCATTAAGGAACTTTCTCTTTTATCTTTTTATTTATAATAAAATACATTGATTTCTGAGAAGCGAAAAAATTCTAATATTTATATTGACATGACTATTCACTTCCTCAATCAGTTCAACTGTAATGATTTATACTTACTTTTTCACTTTACAGTAATTAGGACATCTATATCAACTAATTATGAATACAAATAATCACTGTCTAGTAGTCAAAAGGGCTACTTCTGAAAGTGACAAAATTGGTCAGGAAAAGAGTATCAAAACTATGTTTTATCATGAAAGTACAGTTTCTTTAAAGAATTGGACAACTGAATAGGTTAGTTATTTAAGACAACAAAATTTCAACAAGTAATGAAGCATTACAGGAACTATTATTACTATTATTTTTTAATTTGGCTGCACTGGCTCTCAGTTGCAGCATGCAGGATCTAGTTCCCTGACCAGGAATTGAACTTATACCCCCTGTTTTTGGAGTGTGAAGTCTTAGCCACTGGGCCACAAGGGAAGTCCCAGGAGCAAGACAACATGATTATAAAGGAACTTTTTTGATGCATTCATTTTATTCCCAGTTTTATAACACAGTTATTTAATCAATGTAGAATTTACTGTGTTAAATTATATTTAAATGTATTTAAAATTTTTAATGCGTTAAAAAAATGCATTTATGGATCTTCCCTGTGGCCAAGAATTCACCTGCAATGCATGAGACCTGGGTTTGATCCCTGGGTTGGGAAGATCCCCTGGAGGAGGAAATGGAAACCCACTCCAGTCCATTCTTGGAAATCCCATGGACAGAGGAGCCTAGTGGGCTAAGACTGTGGGGTCGCAAAGAATCAGACACAACTGAGTGACTAACACACTTTCAATGCATTGTTGCCATCTATTATAACATGATAATAGAATATGTATGAAACCAATATAAAATTCAATGACTAAAGATAAAAATTTTATTAACAGGTGCCAGTTTCATTCCCTAAATAAGAAATATGATTCATTAACCTGGTTAAAGATCACTAACATGTAGCTTTTCAGAATAATTACTTAAAATGTATTCCCATGATATAAACATTTTGTTTTACTATTAACTGGATTTATTATTCAAAAACTTATAATCAGTGCTACAACCAATTTATACCATACAATAAATGATGTATATTGTTAAAATCAAATGTTCTCAGAGTCAGTCTCATCAAAACATACCTTTCTGATTCATGCATTCACTGACAGTTTGCTTACAATTGCTTCATAGAGATAGGAATATGTACATTACAAGATTTTATTGATTTATTATAGAATATACTTAGCATACTCAGTAGACTGAAAAAGCTAGCTATGGGGCTAGTATCATGTAACAGCAAATTGCAGAATATTTTAGAGGAAAATTAGTATTGGCATAAAAGCTAAATGCATAAACTGGACTAGTAAAGATAATATTTAGTAAGTTCACTAAGAAATCAGGTCTAGGAGTTGTACACTTTGCTCATGATAAAAGGAATATTATATAAAATAATGAAAAAAAGAAAGTGAAAGTTGCTCATTTGAGTCCCACTCTCTGTGACCCCGTGGATTACAGTCCATGGAATTCTCCAGGCCAGAATACTGGAGTAGGTAGCCATTCCATTCTTCAGGGGATCTTGGGGATCTTCCCAACTCAGGGATCGAACCCAGGTCTCCTGCACTGCAGGCGGATTCTCTACCACTGAGCCACCAGGCAAGCTCATAATATATAATAATAATATTTAATTTAGCTTTACATTACATTGGAGTACAGACCCAAAACAATCATAATGTGCTACCTGTGGAAATATTTTAGCAAACAAAGGTTGAAAAACCACTGTTATTTCATTTTAAAAGTAAAATGCTAAGAATTTCAAATATTATCTCACAAGCAGTTATTTAATGCCATAAGACATTATGAAATTTTAATCTATTAATACTTACTTATATGTATATCAAATACCATGTGATGTTACACATGAATACTAAAGAGTGTACTTAACATAAAACTTAAAAAAACAATCGTGCATATTAACTTCTTTATCTTATACTAATGCAAGAAGGATACTTAAACTCTGCCTAGTGAATATGCATTACTACTAAAGGGAATTAAGAGTCAAGAAAGGTTAGGAAACATTGCTATAACATTGCTGAGGTTTTTGATCATTTTAAACCCAGAAAAGTTTCAATTAATGATGGAGGAAGTAAAGTCATTGATTTTTATACTGCCAAGTGAAATGCAGCAAGCTAGAAAACTGGTTAGTTTTATTAAGGTATCTTATTAAGATGGCTTATTAAGCTACTCACTATTGTTTTCACAGGGCTTTATGCTGATACTAAACTTTAAAATGTAGGATTCTTTCCTTCCTAACTTTCATAAAAGTCATATATAATTAGCACTGAATGAAATTTTCTAATGTCAACATTTCAAATTTTGATTAAGAGGGAATACAAATCAACCTTATTCAAGTTTAATTCAAAAGACTGGCAACATCCTTTGGGAGACTAGAAGAGATAATATATCAATGTACCTTCAAACTTCAGACTAAGCCAGGAGCCTACAAAGTAAAAGTAATATTCAACTTATTAAGCAGAATCAGCACAGTCATTTTCTCTATCCGACTTATCTTTGATTCATAAAAACCAAATATTCTCAAATTGAAATAAACACTTAGGGTCTAGAATACAACCACAGCCTTACTGTTGATAGATATAATAACCCATCTACCCAGGTGATTGAAATAAAGACAAAGCAACAGTCGAAAAAAGTGGTGCAGGTAATGGCCATAAAGTAAGAAACAGAAATTCAGAGAGTGCTAGGCTTTTAGAACCATAGTTTCTCAGCTCCACTGTATGACTATTATTTCTGAACATGAAACACCATTCAATAGAAATCATACAAACTAGGAAAACTAAGTAAGCGGTTCTTATTTTTGAATGAGGGTAAACGAGAAGTGCACTCTGAGAGTGTCTATTTCATCTACAGAGTACTCAGGGCTAAATCTAGGGAGAGGTGAATGGGATACTCAATTCAGGTGAACAATTTAAAGAGGTATAAAAACGCTCATTATCAAGATAAATAATATTTTAATGCAACATTTCAAAAAATAAAAATTAACACAAAAACCCCATGATTAAAAAAACCCCAAAATTTAAATAAAGGATCAGTACCTAGTCTAAGATTGATAAAATCTCTAAGGCAAAACTTCTTTATAGTGAGTTTCTTTAAAAAGATCAATTTTGATAAAAGGTTGAATGGTTTAGGTCCATCTTCTATGATTTACATAAGCACAGAATATTTGAGTAAGAAAAATTTCTAGAGTAAATTTTAATAATAAATCCCTAAATATTGTTTGAAGGCACTTGACATCTTAAATCCCCATGTCTAAGCCCTCTCTGATTTTTAAGCTCTAAACTCTTTGGTATATGCTAAGTAAGTTTCCCCAAACTAGACTGACTGACTCTAGTGCCAAAGTAGCTTCTTTTAACTCATTACATGGCTGATGGAATGGTCTTCGCTTGAATTAATTACAGTAGGGGTTACAAGATGATAGTTTTCTGATTCTATTACTCTATGTTAGCTGCCATTCTCCTTCCATGGGGCTTCCCAGGTGGTACCTGCCAAAACAGGAGACACAAGAGACGCAGGTTCAAGCCATGGGTTGGGAAGATCCCCTGGAGTAGGAAATGGCAACCCACTCCAGTATTCTTGCCTGGAAAATTCCATGGACGGAGGAGCCTGGCAGGCCACAGTCCATGCAGTCACAGAGTTGGACGCGACTGAGCACAACAGGACAGCACGTTCTTCTTTACAAAAGGCTTTCTTCCTTTCCAACTTCCGTATTTTTTTAAAAAAGTATCTTTATAGATCTTAAGTGAAACAATTAAGGATTCCATAATCAAACACACTTCTTCTTTTGATGCATCCATTATATCAATTTTGGTCTATGGGAACATTGTCAAGCTGTTCCCACGCTCTTTCTACATGACTCTATTAGTCTCTGAGCAAAACCCAGAAAGTTCTTGCTTTCTGGTACTAAATGATAATCTAGACTCATGGTACTTTCCATGATCCAGACCCAGAAGCTTTGATACCCTTTAATAAGAAATGTAGTCAGAAACCAAAATTTGGGTGTTTAGGTGTGTCCCTTGCTTCTAAGGCCTTTTCAATAAATAAAGCTAAGGAAAAATATACATTTTTTAAAAATCAAAATTCATACTGATAGTTTCAACTCAAATTGAGTATTATAGTTTCTTTTTCTTAATGGCATTTATTTTACAGTGTAAATTTTGGCTCCTAATAATATTTACATAGCTCCTTAGTCCAACAATATAGAGAAAAGTTTTAAGATTTTAATAACCAGAAGTACAACTAAATATGAATATACTGAGCAAAGTTTAAGATTATTTTGCATTTCTTCTTGTCCTTAAAACATATGCCTTTAATGATGCATAGTCAGTCTAATAGTTAAAAGACACTGGAGTTAATTATTTTCTCTCTATAAGAATCTAACCAATCTGATATATAGTCAGGTACATTTACTTCTATTTGTATTCATTTTCATGGGTGCTTTTTAATTTTTTCATTTGATTTTAATTTCTAAATATTTAAAACATATATGTGGTTCAAAAGTCAAACTATACAAAAAGACATAGTTCAAAAAGTTGCATTACCATCTTATGCCTGTATCTCTTTCCTACCTACCTCCAAAGGATAAACATCCTTCCTGTTCTTTTTATCCTTATTTCTTACTTACATTATAAATTATTTTTTTTTTCCAATTAGCAACATGCCAATCACTGTTCGTTTATAGACATCTTCCTTACTATTTTCCCTGGTGGCTCAGACAGTAAAGCGTCTGCCTATGATGTGGGAGATCCCTGTTCTATCCCTGGGTCAGGAAGATCCTCTGGAGAAGGAAATGGCAACCCACTCCAGTATTCTTGCCTGGAAAATCCCGTGGATGGAGCCTGGTAGGCTACAGTCCATGGGGTCACGAAGAGTTGGACATGACTGAGCGACTAAACTTTCACTTTCACTTACTATTTTATTTTTTAAAGTTGCACTGTATCACACTAAGCACTACCACGGAGGTGCGGTGGTAAAGAATCTGCCTGCAATGCAGGAGACTCAGGAGATGCAGGTTTGATTCTTGGATCAGGAAGATCCCCTGGAGTAGGAAATGGCAACCCACTCCAGTGTGCTCGCCTGTAAAATTCCATGGACAGAGCTGCCTGGCAGGCCACAGTCATGGGGTTGCAAAGAGTCAGACTTGACTGAGTTAAGTACATGTATTACACTATGAAAATATATGCATGATTTATTCATCTGCTCTCCTATTGGGGTTGTTTCTGTTTGCTATTAAAAATAATACTGTAGGGGGTTCTCTGATGGTCCAGTGGTTAAGACTCTGTGCTTCCACTGCAGGGGGCACAGGTTTGATCCCTGATCAGTGAACTAGGATCCTACATGCCACATAGTGCATTCACTAAATAATAGTAATGATGATAATAATACTACAATTCTTAGGAGGAATTCCTAAAAGTGGTTTTTCTTAGTCAAAGGGTAAATGTAATTTTGTTGTGTGTGCGTGCTAAGTTGCTTAGTAGTGTCCAACTCTTTGTGACCCTATAGACTGCAGCCCGCCAGGTTTCCCTGTCCATGGGACTCTCCAGGCAAGAATATTGGAGTGGGTTGCCATGCCCCCATCCAGGGGCTCTTCCTGACCTTGGAATAAAACTGGCATCTCCTATTTCTCCTGCATTGGTAGGCTATTTCTTTGCTATTTCTTTACCACTAGCGCCACCTGGGAATCCCATGACTTTGTTAGATACCATCAAATTCTCCACCATAGGGCTTTTTTTTTTTTTCTCCCACTGTTTTTCAATCTCACCAGTAATGTATGAGAAAGCACAGAATCCTCTTTATTTTTGGTTTCCAAGATCTACGTGTAGAATCATTTTTCCCAGTTACATGACATCTATATCATCTCTGAGGCTAAAATATTATTTTTCTAACTCACTCCTTTCCGGTTTAGATTAATACTTTTTAATCTAAAATGTATATTACAAGCAGAAGATATTCTTCAGTCTATGGCTTGCATTTATAAAGTGTATATTTTTCAAAGTACTTTTATGTACATGTATATTATTTGATTCTCACAATCATGTTTGGAAGTAGTTACAGCAAGTCTATCAGCTCCATCTTCCAGATGAGGAAACCGAGAAGAAACACAATCTAATTAACTTGTATGCACCCAGTTAATGACAGTCAAGGGCCTTTAGTTTACTGGTATTTCTACTAAATACTTGGTTGCCTTCCTCTTAACTTTCAATTCTATTATTTTATTATATGTTAGTCTCACTTATTAGATAAAAGTATTAAGAACACAGACTTATTCATTATATTTACTTCACATATAATAGAAATATGAAGGCTATTAATTAGTCATGTTCATCTTTTAAGCATATTTTAGAAAATAAAGCTTACTTGTTTGGGTTTAGCTCAGGACTTTTATAAACTGTAAAGTGCTAGACGAGTCTAATAATTAAATTTGTTCTGGAAAAATACACCATATTTTAATTTAAAGTAAGATTCAGTTGTAAGCATTAGTAACAGGTGAGTATAGTGGACTACATCTTGACTATATATACAATTATGAACTTCTAAAATCTTACAAAATCAAATGCAAAGTACCTTTCAAGAATGCATTAAAGTTCAAAGGCTCCTTTGTACTAAACAATGCCTCTTTGCATTTTCTAAAAAGGTAATCAAAAAGTTCTATTCCGACTGTAAAATATTTTGGCCTAAATTAATTAGACTGATTAATCCTTGAGAATGGCAACACAGATTTGCCCTATCAAGTGAGTTTCAAGAAAATATGAAAGGATGTCATTAACAAATGTTATGAATTGAGAGCCCTCAAACGAAAGCAGTAAAATCAATGTGCAAATATAAACTCGGATTTTGGTCTGTTTCATAATGTAAACTGTTTTCCATAAAGCACAATCTGTACATTTGTCATTTAGTTTTGAAGATAAATGTCATTTATTTTTGAAGTTGAAAAATAACAAAAAGACTTTAGACCCACATATAAAAGGTATTCTTTTTATCCTTTTCTGAGATGCTGACCTGTATATTCATTTAAAAATGAACACCACATCTTTACGTTATTAAATCTTTGTTTTGATCTATTAGTATTCACCAAAGTGCCATTTTATAAAACCTCACACTGAATAGACAAGGCTGGAGGTGACCATCTGCAGCTTTAGAGTCTGTGTTTGAATTGATGAAAAGAGCTTTGTGTTTTCATTGCCAAGTTTGATTCTTCCAGTCATTAGGCATTCCCCTCAGATCACATCAATGAAGCCGTACTCTCTTACACCCATGTGTTAAATTCTCTTCTCCTCATGGTTTCCTTTGCCAGCTCTACTCAAGAATGACTACTGGGCCTTAGCCACATTCTTCTCACAGCTGTGTCAAAAAGAGCATCAGAAAGTCTTCTTAAAACCCATATGTGTATCTGGGCAGTTCTCAGTCTTAGGGTCACCTCACATTGTGGCGTGATTATACAGAGATTCATTCTTGTTCTTGAACTGAGCTACTCCCATCATTCTGAGAAAGATTAGGCCCTCCAGTCAGTAGTGGAGAACTTCTTGGAACACTGATGTGAAATACACATAGCTCAGAAGGCAGATTAGTTTAAACTAAAGAAGGTGACATTTCAAGATTTTGAGCATGTTTATGTTATTTTTACCATTATGTGGCTTGTCAAATGGTATAACACGAAAGAAGACACACTTTCATTATGCTTTTGGATACTATTGTATGTGAAGGAAAAAGTCAAATGATGATGCTGTTGCAAGAACTATTAGTTTGAATGCTATACATGTCAAAGTAATTTAAAAAATTAAAATAGTTAAGTTCACTAATAGGTTCCAAAATACTATTTACTATATAAAATTTTCACTTCCAGTTAGTCTTTCCATAGGAACACCTAATGAAGTAATCTATGGTAGCAAAATTATTCTTTTCTTTATACTTAGGTTAAGAGCTGAAGAAAAAAATGATATTTGTTGAGTTGCTCAGGAATATATTAACAAAACAATATAAGAAAGAAAGACGGAGGATTTCAGCTGCTATTATATACTATATTGCTACAGAATGCATTCTTTTCTCTGTAAATGTAAATGATGAAGAATGAAGTTTATGTGAGGACTGTGTTTATGATTTCACTATCAGACAGAGTTACCCTGAAAGAAACAATATTCTTTCATTTATAGAGGGCCAAATGTGCACTTGGGAAAAATCCTTTAGTGGGGGATATAGACAAACATGGAATAATGAGAAGAAAGAATCAAACATGGAATCTTACAATCCAAGTAAAATTTGTATTTCTAGTTGTTCTTGGGTTCAATTTAGAATTTTTCAATTATATTTTGGGAATAAAACCTATACCTAGTAAAGAAGTATACATCAGACTTTAGATGAATAAACTGACAATATATTAAAAAAAAATCAGACCTTGATTTATGCAAGCATGTTAACATTCTCGGCATCAATAGACAGATACATTATATCCATTCATCTGTGCTTTTAAGAATAGAGAAAGCAAAAGAGGAATTTCCGAATGAGTTATCAAGTATAATGAGGTTGAGCAACATCCAGGCAGGAACGATGAAAACTTTAAAAAATCTAATTTCTACAACAGCTTCCTTTTTCTCCTTGACTACATAAGAAGTATGCTAAAATATTCAGTGGTTGGTGATATTAAGTACCTTTCCTAGGAAGTTCAAATCACTTTATGTATCTATTTTTATCAATTCTAAAACTATTCTCAGGTAAGATAGATGAGTTCTCCTATCTTTATGAAGTACCCTGGGGTCAAGGGTTAAACAATTAAGAAGGCTTTTAACTGGAGCTAAGAATAGAATCTAGGAAAATGGTACTGATTAGAGCGTAAGACCACTCTTAAGGCATTTACATTTCATGTATATGCATGAAAATCACAATAGGACATCACAGCAGTGTAAGAACTCTTGTACTTTTTTCAGCTTGTCAAGTTTCAGTTAAAGTGTACTTGATCATCATTAAGTGCTTCCTATAATTTCCCTAATAAAGGTCCATATAGTCAAAGCTATGGTTTTTCCAGTAGTCATGTAAAGACATGAGTTGGACCAAAAAGAAGGCTGAGCACCAAAGAATTGATGCTTTCGAATTGTGGCGCTGGAGAAGACTTTTGGGAGGCCCTTGGACAGCAAGGAGATTTAACCAGTCAATCCTAAAGGAAATCAACCCTGAATATTCACTGGAAGGACTAATGCTGGAGCTGAAGCTCCAATACTTTGGCCATCTGATGCAGAGCCAACTGACTGGAAAAGACCCTGATGCTGAAGAAAAGACCTGAAGAAAAGACCCTGAAGGCAAAAGAAGAGGGCAGCAGAGGATGAGATGGTTAGATGCATCACTGACTCAGTGGACATGAATTTGAGCAAACTCTGGGGGATAGCGGAAGAGAGAGGAGCCTGGCGTACTGCAGTGCATGGGGTCGTAAAGAGTCAGACACTACTTAGTGACTGAACACCAATAAATAATTTCCCTAAAATAATAGGAACTCTTATCTTTGATTTCAATTACTATAACACTGGGATTAATAAAAAACAATAAAAATTGCTCCATTTTATTTAGTTTTAAACAGAAACTATATGAGTCTCTTATTCAACACTTCTATTCTTTTTCTCTCATTCCTCTCATGATCATCTGAAGCGTGTTTTATCTACCTTAGTAGGCTGAGATGAATACTAGTCCAACTCTAGATCACCTAGAGAAGACAGACTCTGAAATGAAGAAGCCAATCACATGTAAGAATTCATGTTGTGATTTAACTTTTTAGGCCCTACTTTCAGGCTGTTTATGATTCATGCCATAAAATTAACCATAAAAGGGAACTCAACAGGCACAGGGCAGATACTTAGGTTTAGACAATCCCTCTTCCTCTTTAGCCTGGATCTTTTACTTTACACTTCATTGGAATTTCTCAATTTTAATAATCACAGATTAATCCTTCCCTGGTAGAAAGAAATGAGCTAGACAATTAAAACTATGTTTCTTTTTCATGTCAAAGTGAGACAGTCCTTGAAGATCAAGGTATAAACCTCAATTCTCTAGTTTTTATAAAGAAATGAATATAATTATATCACCTATCAAACATGGTAGGTATTTCTGTATATAATAAAAGTAGCTCTAAGGAAAGCTACTTTATGTACTCAGTGTGTAAGAGAGGTGATCCACTATAAAAATATATAATGGAATTAAAGTTTTTATAAAATACATACTTGTTTGATAGAATACAAGATGTATTTCATAAGTTAAATAGGTATTTAATTTAAAAACATGTGTTATGATTAAAAAACCCAGAACATTAAATTCTTAAAAAGCATATCATATGTTCAAGAATAAAAATTAAGCATGTTAGATTGTGTATATTTTGAGATGATTGTTTAGGAGGCATCTGAATCCATTTTTCATATATAAATGACATATAAAAGCTATATCTAATTACTTCTAGATTCAGAAGGTGCTGTCCAAAGCTGACGGGGGTGTTCAGTTGTACATAAACTATCACAAATAAATTAACTATTTGACTGATTATTTGCTGAGGTATATATCATACTTCACAGAGCTTTTAAAATCTCAAATACAAAAAAGATTGTGAAGACATTTCCAGAAAAGTTTAAAATCCTCATTTACTAATAATACTAATAAATCCAAGTAAACTCTCAACATTTTATTAAATCTTGATTTAAACCTTATGCTGAGTTGAGAATTTATGAAATGTACTCTTTGATTCAATTAACAAGTATCATATTTACAAAGCATTCACAGTACATCTAGTATTGCTTTGCAACTTGTAGTCCAACCAAGAATTTACAGGGAAAATAGCAAGATAAAGTGGGCAAGAAGTAGAATAATTTTAATGAAAACACAATATTAATGCAACTATGTAAAAAAATTCATTGATGCTTTTCACATTAAACTATGTAAGACTATTTGAGCAGAATCATTTATCATTATAGTTAATATCAGATTCTGGAACTAGCAACAAAACTACAAAGTTTAGTGAAGTCTTTTGATGAAAACTGCAGTTTTTTTTTTTTTTAATAATAGAAAAAAAAAAAGTCAAGAAACTGGAAATGCTCTGTTCCCCTTCCCAGCGCCCAGAGTCATCTACCCTGTTTTATAATTCAACCTGCAAACAGATTAAGCAGCTAAGTTTGTGAAAAGTATGTTTGCTCTCCGCTAAGAACCGTTGTGTGACACTGTGGAGACTCCCCCGATACCTCGACGTGAACTACAGACTGCTCTCACTCATCAGCAGGGAAACCAGGCTGAGAATTCACAACTCCTTTGTAACCTCAACTTCTTCATAGAAATCAGTATTTGGCCAACGGCAGGAAAGACTTTTATTAGCTTTACATGCTCTTTTCTTTTTTTTTTTAAATAGCACTCAAAAGCCACAGGATGCCTTATATTTCAGAAGGAAATGTTTTATGCTGATCTTTGAAATTTTAATTATGCAATTAAAAATCAGAATGCCTACAAATAAGTAATTGATTTTTTTCAAAGTACAGAAAGAAAATTCTAAATATTTTTCTTCTTGAAGATATATTAAAAGTTCACAATTTTAGTCCAACCTATTCATTATATAGTTATAGTTTATGAGGAAATAAATAACATCAGTGAAAATTTGGCCCACAGTAAAGATGGTATGTGATGAAAGTTATTTCATTTTAAAACCTAGATCTTTGAGAGGTCTTCTAACCACATCAGTCTGGCTGTAAATACTTTTAGGTAACTGTGTAGTTTAAATACGTTAATTACAGTAAAATATATTTAAAAATCCCTTTGGGAACTTTTGCTCTAGGCCAGAAGAAGCATATCTGTACATGGAAAGACAGATAGAAAAATACAGCACAAAGAATCAGATTTTATAATCTCATGTGATAAAAACATCATTTAGTGGACTAGTGCATCAGTTTTCTTTTTAATAAATGAGGACTATGGATGGTCTAGGCAAAACTATCAAGAGAAGTTTGTTATAACAAAGTTCTCATGTTCTTAACCTGTTTTTTAGCTTCCACGTAAATCTCTCCATCCAGGATTGGCAAAAACAAAACAAAACAAAACAAAACAAAACACTAAAAGGCAAATCACTATGTGCTCTTCTTCCACAAACACATACATTTTTAAAAGAGACCTACCTAAAGAGAGTAATGCTGAAGGCAAAGGAATGGATTTCCATTGGTGAAATTTTAGGTATCACCCAGATACCTAGGCCAAGAAGTCATTTTTGGTTTGTGAAGTCTGGCATTCATCACATTTTACCCTGTAAGTGACTATCTGCCTATAAATATTGGCTACTTTACGGATAGTAATCCTGTACAACTTTCCTTTCCAAATATACTCCTATAGGTTAAAAAATTTAAGAAAAATATTTACTCAAAGAAATAAAATATAAATTTAAAATACAGTTATCAGAAATAGTTTATGGTCTCTCTGTCCTATTTACTGAAGATTTCAGGTCTTTTAAATGTAATTAAACTTGATGGAAGTTTGTGGTTAGAACAAGCTGATCACTAGCAAGTGTGTGTGCTCACTTACTCAGTTGTGTCTGACTCTTTTGCAGCCCATGGACTGTAGCCTGCCAGGTGCTTCTGTCCATGGGATTCTCCAGATAAGAATACTAGAGTGGTTTCCATTTCTTCCTGCAGGAGATCCAGGGATCAAATCCCTGTCTCTGTGTCTCCTGCATTGGCAGGTGGATTCTTTACCACTTTGCCACCAGGGAAACCCCTTTCTGTCATTATATCAAACTATTAAATTGTTCTAGTCTATATGTTCATAAGCATTTATAGAGTACGCACTTAACAGCGGGCATCTGTGCCAAGTATTTGGAGGCAATGGGGATACAAAGATGAACAGAACACCATCTATGGCTTGGAAAAGCTCCACGATGACTAATTTTGCAGGGATCAGAGTAGATAGGATACAGATATACAAAGCAATTTTAACACCTATTTGATTAAGACTTCTAATAAGGGTATGGACTGAGTATTACGAAAGCATTAAAGAATGGAAATATAAAGAACCATCATAGGGGTAACATTTAGATAAGAATTTAAGGAATAACAAAAATCTGGCAAGGCACTAAAAGGGAGGAATATTTTCTAAGAAGGTGAAATGGCATGAGCAGAGATACTGTGGTAGGGCATCATGGGGGAAGATGATACTAAAACAATGGGAGAAGCCCATTAATAGGCCTCCAGCACCCCACTCCAGTGCTCTTGCCTGGAAAATCCCATGGATGGAGGAACCTGGTGGGCTGCAGTCCATGGGGTTGCGGAGAGTTGGACACAACTGAGTAACTTCACTTTCACTTTTCACTGTCATGCATTGGAGAGGGAAATGGCAACACGCTCCAGTGTTCTTGTCTGGAGAATCCCAGCGTTGGCAGAGCCTGGTGGGCTGCTGTCTATGTCACACAGAGTCAGACACGACTGGAGCAACTTAGCAGCAGCAGCAGCAGCTAAGCTAAGCTAAGCTAAACAACACGCTAAGTTGTTTAAACTTTAACTCGCAGGGGTTGAAGAGTCCCTGAAAGATTTAAAATTGGGAAATAATATAACCTGATCTGTGTTTTAGAAAAATTAACTCTGGTGGCGGTAAGGAAGACAAATTTTGAGAGAGCTACAGGCAGGTAAACTAGTTCTAAGATTATTTCAATAGTCTAGAGGAATAAATTATTTCAACAGCCATGAGGGATGATGAAGGCATGCATTAATGAAATTAACAAGGGAAGAGTGGTGGGAATCAGGAGATACTTAGCCAGCAGACAACAGAGACTGATGGCAAAGTGAACGTGAATGACAAGAGTGAGGGAAAAAGGAAAGGGCTGAAACTTTTGAGGACTATGATAGAGATAGGAAATACAGAACGGGAAGGGTTTATTTTCAGAGGAGTAATTTTTCACCAAAAAAATCTATGACACAGAAGACTGTGATTTAACTTTCTAGAATGTTGGAGAAGACTTGGTAGAGAAAAGACAGTTGAACTACTCCTATGGGTTTGATAAATGTGATACTAATGATATAATTTGCAGAATGCTATAGTAACTATTACAAACTAGGCATCTTTACATACCATCCGGTTTATTCTTCACATAAAGTCTCCCTGTGAAGTCAGTGTAACTGTCCAAATTCTTTCACTGAAAAAATTTTGCTTCAAGGGTTAAGCAATCTGCCCCAAATCTGACAGGAAATAGGTAGGAAAGCAGGGACTCAAACACAGGTCTGTCTGATTTGACTACACATCTTGACTGTCTTCTACACTGCAGTGAATCTCATAGGATGAATACAATTCTCATGAAGGAAAAGGGCCAAAGGCTCCAAGGAGAGAGGCCAACATATATAAAGGCATTTAGCCTTGAAAAGGTAGTGCCCTTCTGAAGAATGAGACAGTGCAGTGTGAGTGAAATGGCAAAAGGAGGAACTATGCGATGCACATTCTTCTAAAAGCATCACATGTATTATCTCATCTAATTCTTACATGATGAGGCAGGAATATTACTGTCCACATTTTATTGCACACATCAGCACAATGTTTTAAGATGAAATGTCCTAGTTCATATACCATACATTCTGAATCCAGAGCCTGAGATTTTAAATTAACATGTTGAAGACGTATGAGCATTTTTACTTATTTTGCCATGATCATATACTAGTTTTATAATAAAGTATAGTTAGGAATGGGCCACTGAATTTAATATTTAGGAAATTACTGGTGATCTTAAGAAGAACCATTTTAGTATAAGAGCTAACCATAGTGCATTGAGTAGTAGACGAGCTAATGGGAACTGAAAAATTAGAGTGAATACAGACCAGCCATTTAAGAAATTTAGTTATGAAGGGAAAGGGAAACTGTGAACATTTTTAGTTTAAATTTTAATTATTGCCTGGAATACTGATATACTTACAAAGGACCTTCAAAAATAATTGCTAGTAATAGTAACTCGGATTATATAGAGGATACTAATACCATCTAATAAAATCTTACAAGTTGGCTTCCTGGAAGGTTATCATCTTATATCCAATAAAACAGGCTGATGCCCACCATAACTGTAATGAAGATACATTGCACACTTGAGAGCAACTAGAGATGAAAGATAGTGTATAAAATATGAAAAGGAAAGCCTGATAATACTTCCTCTAGGTCTGATTGCTAGAAATCAGAATAAAAGATTTAACATTTAAATTAAAATTTAACATTTAACTCTGGTAACTGACATAATTATTGCACTTAAATCCTGTCCATGGTTGGTGCCATTTCCAAGTCTTGATTTGACTGTTGTAAAATGTGAAAAATTAAGGGCAGTATCACTAGTTTTTCAAAAGGTTAAGCATTACAAGAGAAAATGTTGTTTCTACTTCTTGGGGTACAAAGTTATTTCTTTTACAAAATAATAAGATAGCTGATGAGATTTAAAAATGAAAGCTGACAACATTTCCAAATATTTTAGAAATCTAACGCTCTTTGGGAAACACAATTTTAGGGAATTTTAGTTATATAAAGAAATTAAAGGATTACATGTAAAGAAAACTGAAATTTTAAATTACTTGTAGCTTTTAAGCAAGTTGATCCAAAATAGATCTTGACTGTCAAAAGTTACTGATTTGTAATTGACAATGAAATGAGATAGACCTAAATATCTATCTTGGTGCTCTTAGAACGTTAATATTTCATTGTGAATAATTATAGACAATTGCTGGTCAAATATAAACTTAATCTTTAAACCTATAAAAACATAATATCATAAATCATAAGTTTCAAGGTAGAAGACATTGATTTAAAGATTAATATGCAAAATTCCTAATCTGTTTTAAAAAAGTCTTGACTACATATGTACTTGACCTTAGGCTATGAATCAAGATATAAGATATAATTTCAGGAGTGTGAGGGAAATGTTTGAGAGCTATTTTCAAATAAGAAGTAGTAAGAAGTAAGAAATCTTGAAATTAGCACTTACACTTCATACTGTAAAAATGAAAAAAACTGCTAAGGAAAAGGGTATGTTTTAGAACTCTTTGTCTTACAATTTAGTGTCTTAGAATTGAATGCGATTAGGTATGTAAATGATGCAATGCTGTTAGCAATACATAAAAAAAGGCTCTGTTAAAATGACAAAGTTCTATTACCTTAAAGCTGCCTTAGAAAATTCTGCTACAGTGTTCAAGTCTCATCAATTAACAAGTGACTTCATTATCTGATAAGTTGTTATCATTTTGCTAGCTATCATTAAAGACTGACTGATTATGCAGCTTTATTTTAATCTGAATAAAAATGCAAAGATTATTTAAAATAAATATCATGCACTGTGAAAGCTGTATTGAATTCTTCAGAGGAACAACACAAGAAAATGAATTTCACTGTACTGGATTCTATGTACCTAGAGGTCTCAAACTGCAAGATCATAGATTTCAGCTCAGGCAGGATTACTTTGATGCTAAATGAATAAAGTTGGTAACTTGCCCATCTCTTCCCTTTGCTAATAACTTCATGTATTACCTATGAAATGATTTTTATCGTATGGCCTCCATGAACTCATGAAGATCAATTACTAAGTTAAAGAAAGTTAAAAACAAACAAAAATAAAAGTTGTTTGCCCTAAACAGTAACCACAATTTCCAAGTAAATGACTTTTTGACCCCAAATTTAAATATGACAGGTAGTCTAAAAAAGTTCATTTGGCTCAATCCACTTTTGTCTGAAACTAATAATAACATGAATAACATATTCCTTAGTTGCCAAAACAAAGTGCTTTTGCCTTGTTTTGTTTCATACTTTTGAAATAATACAAGATCATTTTACTTACTTCTGAATTTTATCATTGGCCGTTCGGGAGGCCTCTACAGCACGCTGAAGCTCTAATTCCATGTTTGCTCGATCTGTCAGAGCTTGCTGCAGTTGGGTAGCCAGTTCCTCATTTTGTTGTTGAGTGATGGAAACAATGTTCTCTCTATTTTTTAAAGCTTCTTCATAGGTACTAAGTGTAAGATTAAACTGATCCTTCAAATTTTCTTCTTGGGATAAAGATTTGTGTAAACTGAGAAAATATAAAAATAAAAAAATTTAAACATAAATATGTAGGCTTACAAACCAATAATCTATTAAACAAAAATCTCCAGTTAGAAAGATCCATTTCTAAAAATCAATAAAGGCATACTTAAATGGATAAATGAAAGTAATTTTTATATCACAATATTATACTTGATAATTATCCATTTCTCTGCTTCTAAGCTGAAAGCTACCCAGACAAATGATTATCTTTGCTACCAAAGCATACAAAAAGATGCTGTAAGATGTTAATTTAATTATATCAGTGTAAATATTACATTCAATTTTCTTTAAAAGGAATAGCAAAGAATTGGAAAATAAAGTATCTCTAGGTAAATAAAAGAATGTAATAAGCTGACTGCAAAGAAGTGAGAAGTAAGAGAATGGGCATCAGTTTAGTAGATCCAGGGTCTAATTCAGCTGAACACTTAATGAGAATGAATGAGGTTTGTACAAATACTGAGAAGCCTTATACACAGCATTTTCTACTTGTCACAGTTGAGATATGAATGAGGTTAAAATTACTAGTCAGACCGCACAGAAATAATATGTATTCAGATATATTTTCTTTTTGTTAATGAATCTTACTCCAAATACACCCACTCATTAAGTCATACAGAGAAACAGCATATAAATTAAGACCAAATGAATGCAGAAGAAAATGCAGACAAATAGAATCCTAAAATGCTAAAGGTCAAATCTTTGATATGTCATTACACCTACCACCTGAGGTTATTTTGAAATGGCACCAAGCACCTCACTCAATTAAATAAAGACATTTTGAAAATATAAATATTTAATAAGGGGAAATTTAAAATCCACACAGGAGATGTTCTTTTTTTATTAAATAAAATCATTTCAGTATATGCATACAAAAGAAATGTCGATGGGAGACTCGAAGTAAAACAACCCAACTATATAATACAGATTGATAATGTTGAAAGAAAGTAATCTAATCCTTAAAGCTGCAGAAAGCTTGTCAGGGAACTTTAACTCTGGCCGAATATCTAGCCTAGTACTTTATCTAAAACTTTTCAAACTAAAGTAATTATAAATTTCTTCTTGCTTTAGCAACCTATACACCTCTCCAAGGTGTTCACTTTGGAGAAGGTGTCACAAGGAAATAAGATGGACCTGAAGCAGGGACCGTTAGCACACCAAAAGAAATCATTCCAGAATTCAACTTAATCTGGAAGAGAGAATGCTGCTACACTGTGGTCAAGTGACTGATTATTATGTATGAAATAAAAATGGTGTATGGTGCCAGATTGGCGGAGTGCAAAGAAAGTATCTTCCTTTGTGCTTTTTCACCTCCTTATTTATGTATCTAACTCTTATTTCATTCTTCTTTCTACCAATCTATATACTTAAAGACTTCTGTCTCTTGCTCATTTTCCTATTCTTTCTCTGTCCTCTCATACCATCTACATTCTTCCAACTTCCAATTTCTTTCAATCCACTCTTTTTGTTTACTTGAAAGACCCAAGAAAGAAACTAAAAACAAAACAAAACCTCTAAAAAGTCTATGTTCTTTACTTTTAAATGTCATTCAGAAAACGAACATCATGGCATCCGGTCCCATCACTTCATAGGAAATAGACAGGGAAAGTGTCAGACTTTATTTTTGGGGTCTTCAAAATCACTGCAGATGGTGACTGCAGCCATGAAATTAAAAGACACTTACTCCTTGGAAGGAAAGTTATGAGCAACCTAGACAGTATATTCCAAAGCAGAGACATTACTTCGCCGACTAAGGTCCGTCTAGTCAAGGCTATGGTTTTTCCAGTGGTCATGGATGGATGTGAGAGTTGGACTGTGAAGAAGGCTGAGCGCCGAAGGATTAATGCTTTTGAACTGTGGTGTTGGAGAAGACTCTTGAGAGTCCCTTGGACTGCAAGGAGATCCAACCAGTCTATTCTGAAGGAGATCAACCCTAGGATTTCTCTGGAAGGAATGATGCTAAAGCTGAAACTCCAGTACTTTGGCCACCTCATGCGAAGAGTTGACTCACTGGAAAAGACTCTGATGCTGGGAGGGATTGGAGGCAGGAGGAGAAGGGGACGACAGAGGATGAGATGGCTGGATGGCATCACGGACTCCGATGTACGCGAGTCTGAGTGAACTCCGGGAGTTGGTGATGGACAGGGAGGCCTGGCGTGCTGCCTTTCATGGGGTCACAAAGAGTCGGACACGACTGAGAGACTGAACTGAACTGAAAGAACAAAATACAGAACAAATACAGAAGACTCCAGTCCTTACAGTTGATCCCCTTCCCAAAGGTAATCACTAATTCAACCTCTATCAAGATTAATATTGCTTGTTTTTGAACTTTTTGTTTGACGTATTTTACCTAACATAAAGCTTATGAGATTCATCCTGCTGTTGCATGTAGTTCTCCCCCCCCTTTTTTTCTATTAAGTATTCTGTTACATAAATATACAGTAACTTATTTCACCATTCCAAGGTTGCTGCCATGAATAAATTCTCATATGTATCTTTCGATGGACCTACACACTTGCTTCTTTTTTGTTTGGTTTTTGTTTCCAGGTTTACTGAGATATAAGTGACGTAAGCACTCATACCTGAAACAGAATTTCTCCTTAGGATATATGTATGTCCAGATTTAGCAGATACGGCAAAGTTTCCCAAAGTGGTCACACCAATGTACACTCCCATCACAAGGGAGTTCGAGTTGCTCTACGTGCAGCCTTAGAGTGGGATTGCCAGTTCTTTAAACGGTGGCCATTTTAATAGGGGTACAGTGATATTTCATTCTCTTAATGTTGTCTTTTGATGAATACAAGTTCTTAATGCTAATGAAATCCAGTTTATTATTATTCCATTTATGGCAGTGCTTTCTTGTGTCCTATTTAAAAAAAATCTTAGCCTATCCTGTTCCTTTGTATTTAATCTTACATATATGCTCATCATTTAATATTTAAAGTCGGTCAGCTTTTTTTTTGGGAATTCTGCACTTGTTTATGATACCTAAAACACTATCTAGTATATTATAAACAATTAACTATTAAGAATCAATGACTCAGTTTTAAAAATTATACCATTATTAAAATAAATGTTATCCTAATTTAACTCCCTAATCATTCATCATTTATTAGTCTTCTATCATTTAGTATTTTCCTTTTGGGGAGTAAGTTTATACTACCTGATTTTAATTTTCCTCTCAGATGGACCTGTGACTGGGACCCTTTATTCTCAAGCTCAAAAAGCTACTCATCATTCCGTGTGTTTTGGAAACCTTTAAATCCCCATCAAGTCTTTCTCAGACTGAAGTGATCTCATAAAAAGATGAATTAGATAATGTCACTCAAAATCCTGTAATAGTTCCTCACTGAATTCAGAATAAATCTCTGACGATAATAACGAACTACATATTTTAAATAACCTCACAACAACTTCGAAAGTCCTATTAATATTACTTTTTTACTAATAAAAAACTGAAGCAAAGACATAAGTAATTTAATTAATCTCACCCCTAGCAGAGCCAGGATCTGAACACCCACCACAGCCTTTTACTTGGGCTGGAATCCTCCCCTACTTGCCATGGGCTACAAAGCCTGTCATCTGGTCTCTCTACGTGCCACCTTTTAGCAGACATTCCATTTCTCAGGTACAGCAAGCTTTTCCTGCTTGAAGCATTTGTTTGGAATGCCTTTCTCTCCACGCTTCTATGTGACGAAACTCCTAGGTCTCAGCCTAAGTACTGCTTTCTCAGATAAAACTTTATGTCTCTTAATTTAAATTTATATGCTCCCTCATAGAACCTCTTTTCCTTAGAACTTATAATACTTTGCAGTTTTTTTCAGTATCATCATGTGATTTACTTTCTAATTCCCACATATTAACTTACATAGGGAAGTTTTATTTTATGGGAAGAATATATTCATAAACTTCAATAAATCAGAATGCTTATAATTTAGGGAAATTTTCTTAGAGGAATAAAGGTGAAGTAGAGTGGATATATTCCTAGTGTGTATAAATCTATAACCACTGAAGTAAATTTTTGTTTTGGTGATTTTTTCCGTGGCCCCATGGACTGTCTCCCGCCAGGGTCCTCTGTCCATGGAGTTTTCCAGGCAGGAATACTGGATTGGATAGCCATTTGCTTCTCCAGGGGATCTTCCAGACCCAGGGATGGAACCCGGGTCTCCTGCGTTGCAGGTAGATTCTTTACCATCTGAGTCACGAGGAAAGCCTGCACTAACACTTTTCTTCAGAAAGTTCTTCCCTAAATTGACAAGAGGGTCACACTGTTTAGTTTTCTTCAGAGTCATATCACATTTAACCTCTGTTCCAAGTTGATTGAGATGCATTGCTTTTCAGATGCATCTTTTCCCATGCAGCAGCACTGCAATTTAATGGCACTTAAATGACATTGTACAGGAAAAAATTTTAAGTTGCAGTAAGAATAAATGATAAAACAACAACAGAAAAGCTGTTAGTCACCCCCGGAAAGAGTGTGGCTTACAGGGCATTAACACAGGATGGTAACCAACCCTATTTATTATGAAGATAACGAAGTAACATAAAAAATTAAATTAACTCTTCCAGTTTTGAAATTATGTAATTCTTAGTGAATGTTTCCTTAGGAAGTCAGCCTTTAAAAACACTTTTACCAGCATTTAGTGAGCAGAGGCCAGAGATGTTGCTAAACATCTTACATTGCAGAGGACAGATCCCCACGACAAAGAATTATCCAATCTAATACGTCAAGAATGTCAAATCTGGTAAACAGAGATTGGATTTGGATTTTGAAGAAGAAGATTCAAATTTCAGTCTTGCTGTTCACTCTGTCTGAAAAATACAGTACCCCTTTGACTGTTATCCTCAACTCTAAAATAATGAGAAAAACCTCATTAAGTTTAAATGAGAAAAAAGTGAGGTGATCTATCTATATGAAAATATCTACCACAACACCTGGCAGAAACCAGCTATTTATACACTACATAATTTTTTTATATTATGTAATTTAAAAGAAATAATTTATATCTAATTATTTTGTATAAGATATCATATAATACTTAGATATTTTATAAATACTATGATTAAAAAAACCTGCCTGTTGCTACAGATTTTTCATGAACTGGGAGAAGTAACCTGGTTTTCCTAACCTTATCACTCACTGATAACATTATTAAATCATTAAAAAAAAAAAACAGGCAGGTTTGGCTTGTTTTACTGAATAAAAATAAATAAAGACAAAGCCAATATGGAAAGCAGAAGTATGAGCTATGCTGTCCTAACTACATTTTCTGAGAAGACAGAGCCTCTTTTTTACTTCCCAGTTTATTGCATCAATTAATTAACTGACTTACTCACAGTAAGTCAGTTGCTGACTGAGTTGCTGACTTACTGTGAGTATCTTTTCTCTGAAGAAATTCTTTTAACATTTCCTGCAAGGCAGGTGTTTTGGTGACAAGCTCCCTCAGTTTTTGTCTATCTAAGAAAGTCTTTATTTCTCCTTCACTTTTGGAGGGTAAGTTCCCTGGATGTAGAATTCTAGGCTGATGTCCCAAGGCTTAGTCTGACAATTCAAGGTGCTCCAGAACTCTGTTCTGCTTTTCTTTTCAGGCTTCATCCTACCTATGCTATCAAAAATTTTTATTCTAATCAAATGGTAACATAAACTATTCTTTAAAAACACCCTCACACTTTTCACTATGGATTACTGCTCACACTGTTGCCTCTACTATGAATGCCTGATCACTACACTTTAAGACCCAGATGAATTGTCACAACCAGCATGAAGTCATTCTCCCATATCCTGCCAAGGAGACACAACTTCATCATTTTCCACTATCCTTCATACCTACTTCATGCCTGTCTTATCTTTTCTACTTTAATACTTTTACTCTTCTTTATTTCCTTCTATGGCCAAGCACAGTGTGTTTTCTATAAGAGGCTTGCAAAAATTATCTATTGAACATTGTTGCTTAAATGCTCCATTTGAACAAGTGGACTCTAGTGTTCTAGAAGAGTCGTATCAGTTTTACTTTCCTTCTTTTTGTCCTTATGTTTGTGCGAAGCCTCATTCTCTACTGTGTTCCCTCATCCCGACTCCATTCCATTCCATTTTTGAGGAATATTTCATGATTTACCTTTTTGTTTTGAGATAATTGTAAATTCATATGGAGTTGCATGAAATAATACAGAAGATGCCTGGTATTCTTAACCACCTTCCCCTCAACAGTAACATTTTGTAAAATTATAGCATAATAGCACCACCAAGATATTGACATGGATACAGACAAAATACAAAACAGTATTTCACCACAAAAACCTCCTTTTTCCCTACTTCCTTACCACTCCACCCTCTCCTTAAATCTAATAACTACTAACCTGTTTCCCATTTGTATAATGTCATTTCAAGAGTGTTATACAAATAGAAAGGTTTGGGGATTTTCTCTTTTCACACAGCATAGTTCCCCAGGAATTCATCCAGGTTGTTGCATGTATCAAAAATGAAATAGTAGTTTTTTCTGAGGAAATGGTCTGTCCCTTGAAGTTTCCGTTTCTAAGCATGTAGAGCTGTTCATAGTAATCTCTTATTCTTTTTATCTCTGGAAAGTCCATTGTGATATCCTATCATTCCTGATATTCGTCATGTGTCCTCTCTGCTCTTATGTGCTTCTTTCTGTTCTTATTTTTAATATTTTCCTCCTTCTGCTTGGTTTGTATTTATTTTAATGTTCTTTTTCCATATTCTTGAGGTAGGACCTTAGATTGCTAATTTGATACATTTCAAATTTCCCTAAGGTATGAATTTAGTGCTAAAAATTTCCCTCTCAGCATTGCCTTAGCTGTGTCTCAGAAATTTTGCTATGTGGCAGTTTGATTTTCATTCACTTCCACATGTATGTGTATACATATATATATATATATATATATATATATACACATATATACATACATATATATATATTCTAATTTCCCTTGACAATTCTCCTTTGACTTATTGATTATTTAGAAATCTGTTGTTTAGTTCCCAAGTGTTTGGAACTTTCTTGTATCTCCTTGCCACAACAGGTAACACTTAAAGGTTCCAGTGATTTAATGTGGATATCTGGGAGGTGGGAGGGGGGTTCAGGATGGGGAACACGTGTATACCCATGGTGGATTCATGTTGATGTATGGCAAAACCAATAAATATTGTAAAGTGAAAAAAAAAAAAAAAAGAAAGCAGAAACTTTAATTCAAAAAGAAAAAAAAATAATGTGGATATCTTTGAGAAGAGGCATTTTTAGCCTATCACAATTAATAAAATCAATAAACCTCTAGCCAGGCTAACCAAGAAAGAGAAGATAAAATTTACTAATAGCAAAATGAAAGAGAGGTCCTCACTGATCCCAGGGACATTAAAAGTAACATTATGAACAACTCTATGTCCACAAATTTAATAACTTAGATAAAATGGACCAAATTCCTTGTAAGATACAAACTAACAAAACTCATACAAGGAGAAATAGACAGTATGAATAAGTTTTTATCTATTAAATTAATCAACAGGCAATGATATCCCATAAAAGAAAGCACAAGGCCCAGATGAATTAATTAAACATTTAAGGAAGAAATGATACCAATTCTTTTTCTTTTGATAACAATTAACTCTTCATAATCTCTTCCAGAAAGTAGAAACAGAAGAAATATTTCCAAACTCAGTCTATGAGTCCTGCCATTATCTCAAAACCAAAATCAGATTAAGACATTATGAGAAAAAAAAACCTACAGAATATTATCTCCCATGTATATAGATGCAAAAATCCTCAGCAAAATATTAGTAAATCAACCCCAACATAGTACACAAAGAATTATGCACTCCAACACATAAGATTTATTCTAGGTATAAAACATCAAAAAGTTGATTATTGTCATCTATCATAAAACAATCTAAGAAAAAAATCATTTGATTATACCAATAAATTCAGAAGAAGCAATGGCAAAATCTAAGATCCATTCATAATATAAAGTTTCAGCTAACTAGAGGGAGAAGAAATTTCTTAACTTGATACAGAACATTTGCCAAAAAAACTCTAAAGCTAACATCATACTTAATGGTAAGAAATTAGATACTTTCTCCCAAAGATCACAGCAAAAGCAAACACATTTCCTCTTACCTCTTCTGTTCAACACAGTACTGGAAGTTGTAGCTAATGCAATAAGATAAGAAAATAAAATGTATACAGATTAAGAAGGAAGAAATAAAACTCTCTTTGTTCACAGATGACATGATTGTCTATGTAGAAAATCTCAAAGACTCAACAGAAACAAAACAACAAAACTCCTGGAACTAATAAGTGACTATAATAAGGCTGCAGGATCGAAGGTTAATATAAAGTTGATTGCTTGCCTATCTTGCAGCAGTGAACAGTTCCAGTTTAAAATGAAAACATAATACCACTTATATTACCACTCCCTCAAATGAAATATTTAGATATAAATCCAACAGGAAGAAAACTGGAATAAAAGAAATCAAAGACCTAAATAAATGGAGAGATATTCCATGTACATGATTAAAAAGACTCAATACCATTACATGTCAATTCTTTCTAACTTGTTCTATAGATTCAATGAAATTCCAATCAAAGGACCAGAACATTATTTTATATATTGACAAACTGATTCTAAAGTTTATATGGCGAGGCAAAAGGTTTAGGACCGCCAACTCAATATTGAAGGAGAATAGTCAGAAGAATGACATCACCCAGCTTTAGGACTTAAAGCTACAGCAATCAAGACAGCATTTTGCTGGCAAAAGAAGAGGCAAACAGATCAGTGGAAGAGAACAGAAAGTCTTGAAACAGACATACAAATGTGGCCAACTGATCTTGACAAAAGAGGAAAGGCACTTCCATGGACAAGGAATGGCCTTTTCTCAAAGTGCTGGAACAAATGAACATTCACACAAGAAAAGAATCTAGACAGAGAATTGACACCTTTCACAAAAAGTAATTAAAAATGTTTTATAGGCCTGAAGAGTAAAATGCAAAACAATATACATCTAGAAGATAACATAAGAGAAAACATATGAGATCTTGGGTTTAACAATGAGCTTTTAGATACAACACTAAAGACATAATCCATGAAAACAAAATAGATATAAAACCTTATTAAAACTAAAAACTTGTATGCTGCCAGAAACACCGTTAAGAGAATGAAAACACAATCCACAGACTAAGAGAAAATCTTCACAGCAACATAGATAGACTAGAGATTATCATATTAACCATATTTTAGTAGGAATCCAAAGTGACACGAGAAAGGAATAAACAAAAGGCAAGCATGGCCAGCCATGGCATAATATCCAAATCAGACCTAATCACACCTGAATTCAGCCATGTCTAAGTTATAAATCGAAGCACCTTATCAGGTAAGATAAGCCCTACCTGTGATCAGATACCATATTTATGTAGACACTAGATAACTAAGCTGTTAGAAATGGTGTAGAAGAAATCCCTGCACAATGTAGGAGAGTGGTGTCAGTCAGCTCCAGACGTAAGTGATCTCACAGTGCGGAGGCCTAGTTAAATGTCAACTATCATAATTTGTCATCCTCTTTCTACTGAGATGGGGCACTCCATCTACAAACAGTCACAAAGGAAGAGTATCACCCACATAAGGGTCAGTTCTAGACAAAAGGTTTTGAGGAGCCTGGCCACGCTCTTACTAGCCTATTTCTTAGCAAATGGCTGAGAAGTATGTTCAACTATTGAAAAGCTATGCTCCATACCATCTGCATGAATAAATCATTCTACTAAAAATGTAAAAACAGCAGACCAACTGTTCTTACATAGGGTAAATATTTTTCAATTTTATTAATGATCCTAAATGACTCCCTTAGGAAAAGTAAATTAAGTCCTATATATATAGTTTTATTTCACATTATAGAAAGCCTAGGATAAGCACTGATGCTGCTCTCAGCTATGAAGTTTAAATAAATTCATTTTATGAGACCATTACAAAGGCACAGTGCTTGATACACAGCTGTTGCTGTACCGTTGTTTGTTTAATTGAGTTGTTGAGTAGGGTTCAGTCAGTACACACAGACTGGAAGCATGTGCTTTGCTTTACTTGGAATTGGGCGGCTGCATGGTGACATGTCAGGCCCTGCTTCCCCTCCTCATGTAAATGAATGACTAGTGTGTGCTGGGGCACTTTGCTAGAGCTATAGTAGTGACTAAACACACATTTCAAATGACTGCAAGTGCTATCAAGGAAGGGATGTGATATTTGAGTTGAAATTTAAAGGTAAGAGTAGCACTAACTAGAAGAGAGGTGATGGAAACATTTCAGGCACAGGAAAGAGCATATACCAAGGCTTCATAACAACATGATGATCTTATTACATAGTAAGTTAGTAAGTATTAGTCACTCAGTCATGTCTGACTCTTTGCAATCTCATGGACTGTAGCCCACCAGGTTCCTCTGACCATGAAATTCTCCAGGCAAGAATACTGGAGTGGGTTGCCATTTCCTTCTCTTATTACATAAGGATATATTATATATTTATCTATTTATCTGTACTTTATGTATATAATAAGGATGGCTGATGAGCTCAATGAAGCCCAGCTACAACCAGTGTTTGTATCACTGAACAAGTGGCTGGGACTAGATCAGAGGGCCTTTTCAGAACATAAGGAGGATTTTGCTTCTTTTCCTAAGGCAAATGAGAAACTCCTGAAGGATTTTAAGGAGAGGGGAACAAGATTTACCTTTTAAAACAATGGCTCTAGTCTGGGTAGGGTGTGTTTTGTGTCTCTTCATTACCTTATATGACAAACAGCCTCTAACTGCTAAGATGCACCTTGCTTCTTCTCTGAGTGGAATTTCAAGGGCATGGAATTATATTGAGGCTTCCCTGGTGGCTCAGACAGTAAAGCGTCTGCCTGCAATGTGGGAAACGCGGGTTCAATCTCTGAGTTGGGAAGATCCTCTGGAGAAAGAATGGCAATCCACTCCTGTGTTCTTGCCTGGAAAATCCCATGGATGGAGGAGCCTCGTAGGCTACAGTCCATGTGGTAGCAAAGAGTCGGACACGACTGAGTGATTTCATTTCTTTTCAAATCTGGGAAATAAAGTTCTAGAACTCACATTTTCTTTATTTTCCTTGGCTCAGATATTCCATTTATGGAGTTTTTTGCTTTGTTCTGTTTTCTACCAGAGATTCTGACTAAGTTCAAAGGTATGCTAGTCTGGTCTAAAAGATGAGATTTTTCTTGGACTTACTTTGGGATCATCTCATTTAGAATCAAACTGTCTGTGCTTGCTATCTTCACCTCAAATTCTATTCAAAGCTCTGCTATCTGCTCTATCCACAGCTGCTCCAACGATGATGTTGCTCATTTTTCAATCTCTATGTTTTACTATCTATTAGAAGCCAATTCTTTCTGAAAATGCTTTCTATAAAAATACACTTTGGCTTTTCTGCTTCATCAAAAGTATTTCTTGACACTTCTTAATCTCCTCTGGGAGCTTCTTTTTCTTTACCCAACTTTTAACTGTTGTTGTCTTCTCACTTCTAGACCCTCTCCCTTGATTTTAACTCAGTCCCATGGTTTCACTCAATCATTTATTTCGCTAATGACTCTCAACTCAGAAGTCTTTCTCTCCAACTCAGATTTCTATCCTCAGCAGCAGATCTACACAACCACCTAGTAGACATCTTCACTTGGCCATCCTACAAATATCTACAACTCAGTATATCTAAAAACTAAACTCATGATCTCATTTTATATTCCTCTACAAATCAGCCCTTTCTTTCCCTGTCTTCTCACTGGGTACTGCTAGTGTTGATGCTCAAAACCTATGCATCATCCTTGACATCTATTTCTCACACACAATCTAATCAATCCTTTTGATTTAAACTTAAATCTCCCTTGTATCTTTCCAGTATTTCTTTCTAGCCCCATTACCATTATCATAAATTTAGAGTGTCTGCCATTATTTTCTTAAGTGGATTACTGCAGTAGTCTTCACTTGTTCTTTGCCTTGAGTGAGTTTTCTAAAGCACAAATGTGAATGTGTGACTACATGGATTAAAACTCTTCAATGACTCCTCACTGCTCCGAGGGTAAAGTCCAAATTCCTTAAGCATCATTTACAAAGCTCCTCATGCCTCTCTTTCTAGCTCATTTCTCATTATTCACCTATTTAATCTCTATACTCCAGGCCAGAATGAACAGCTTTCATATCTCCCAGAACACTGACCTTATTCTCTGTTACTTATCTAGCCCCTACTCATCCTTTAGATCTCAGCATGGATATGAGTTTCTCTAAGAAATCTGACCTGTTGTCCAGATTAGCTGATCCTCTCACGTGTTCCTATAGTACTCTGACCTTTCAACTGGATAGCTGTGAAGCAATTTTTCCCCCCCCCACCATTTGATCTCTGCTGCTGCTGCTGCTAAGTCACTTCAGTCGTGTCCGACTCTGTGTGACCCCATAGATAGCAGCCCACCAGGCTCCCCCGTCCCTGGGATTCTCCAGGCAAGAACAGCAGAGTGGGTTGCCATTTCCTTCTCCAATGCATGAAAGTGAAAAGTGAAAGTGAAGTCACTCAGTCGTGTCCGATTCTTGGCGACCCCATGGACTGCAGCCTACCATTTGATCTCTAGTGCCCAGAAAAGGATTTAATAAATATTTGTGGAACTGACGGTCTGCTTCATGTGGTTCTTAATTTTTTTTTTTAATGTTTTAATGGCTGACTCGAATCTCTGTGATTGGTGTGTGCCCTGCAGAATCTAAGTTATGGATACGTACTGGTCTATAGTTAAGCAATGCGGCTTCCAGGTTGATTGCTTTGTGAACACTAACAATAAGAAAAAGCCTAAGATTTAAAAAGAAAATGAAAGAAAGAAAAGCAAGCAAAAATAGCTCCCATGAATTATTCTCCTCTGGAGGGGGATTTCACCTTGACTCTCATCTACCATGGTACTGCTGTGGATTTCAGCAGTTTTCCTGGAATACTAGATACAAGTGCTACTGGACTCCCCTCTGGTGGATGAGTGAATATTTGCTCGTAATGAAATAATGTCTGAAAGGAGTCATTCATTTAATAAATACTTATTGAGCAACTAAACATATAGAGTACTGAGTATACATTAAAAGCTTGGGGATATAATAGTAACCAAAGCAGATAAAAATGTCTGATCATACAGAGATTTTGCTCACTACCTTTATCTTTAGTGCCTGGAAGAACTGCTTAATATTTGCAAACTGACTAATGAATGTTGCTTAAGGCCTGCTTCTAATCTGAATCATTCTGCGT
The DNA here is from genome assembly GCF_042477335.2 of Ovis canadensis. Lineage (NCBI taxonomy): Eukaryota > Metazoa > Chordata > Mammalia > Artiodactyla > Bovidae > Ovis > Ovis canadensis. The sequence goes on along the minus strand of NC_091262.1, from coordinate 61,229,430 downwards.
TTCCTTACATCTTGACGGCCTTGCATTCTAGATGAGGGATTATAAGGCAGATGCATAGAAAAAGAAGGAGGGCTGTAACACAGTTCTTCCAGTGGGTAATCGTTCTGTCTCCCTTACTTTCTTTTATATCTTTAATTTTGAAATCAATTTTTACCATAATATAGCATAATCAACAAATGTTAGCTTGTGAAATTTAAAAGAGTTCCCTTTATAATGAATAGAGTTATAAGAAAATATCTTTTTTCATAATTTTGCTGATAATTTTGGCTATGTGTTATTCACATACAGGGCTTCCCAGGTGGTGCAGTGGTAAAGAATATGCCCAGTAATGCAGGAGACACAAAAGATGTGGGTTCTATCCCTGGGTTGGGAAGATTCCCTGGAGTAGGAAGTGGCAACCCACTCCCGTATTTTTGCCTAGGAAATTCCATGGGCAGAGGAGCCTGGTGGGCATGGTCATAAAGAGTCGGACATTTCTAGGTGTGTACATACTACATACACTCACATATACCAGAATGATTCCCTTAATTTTAGCAAATTACACATGTGCTCTATATAACTTATTTAAAAGGAAATCAATTTGATAATTATTGTTATATTTTTAGCAGTTTCTCTGTATAATATGTGAAAATTGAAGACATGAATAAAATCAGTGCAAGCTTCTATCCGACCGCCTTATCTATATGTCTTAGGGATTATAAAGATAAAAGTAAGGTTATTGTTCTTTGAGAGCTAAAGAACTCAGTAAAGCACTCATTCAGGTTTCTTCAGAAGGGAATATGTGATTTATCAGCAGGCTGAAAAACACTAAACGTGCCTTATATCACATTTATAGGCATCAGAATTCTTTAAAAAAAATGTAGCTAATAATCAGGTTGAATGTCATTTACTTTTGTTTTGGTCTCCAGGAAATATTGTTTACTTTGCTTTAAAATTTATGTGAGTCATTTTGGTTATATGCCTTTTTTAATTAGCTTGAAGGAAGCAATCACTGGGGAGAAAGCGGAAATCAATTCTGATCCGATATTGATAGCTACTGTGCTGTAAACTGTGTGTCCTTTCTAATTAAATGTAAACATGTTCAGTTCTAAAGTCCAGCGGCAATGACAACAGTCACTAGGAAAGATTGCCTAAGTACTTACTGCTCAACTGATTTGCCTGGCCTTTCTTTCTTTCATAGTTGTGCTTGTGCAATCATCGCTGGGGTGAATGCTGGTTGTAACTGACTTTTTTTTAGGTCATCTTCAGAGAAAATATTTGACAAGAATGTAGAGTGCTCTGTAATACCTAAAGTTATTTATTAACTATGTCCTTCTGATAGCTAATCAATGGCATTGCACAGAGTCAAATTTGTTGCACCAAACTGCCTCCCTGCCCAAAGCTGAGTCTTGGTAAATATTTAATGGCAGTAGAGGTGTTTTGCTAGTTATCAAACTGATATGCTAAAGGACTCTTAAAAGCAACTTTATCTTGCCTTCTCTTCCATAAATGATTTGCTCAGCAATACAGTATGTAGGTGTAAAAGCATCTGGATTTCATTTTACTGGGTATCCTGCTCAGAAAAAGACCAAATGAGAATATGAAAAAATGCTCATTTTAATCAGTACTCTGTTACTTAAACATAAGAGGGGAAAACAAATCACCAACTTCTCTTCTCTTCTTGGCAAAATGCTAACTCAAAGCATAAAACAACCTAGCCTCTGCATTTTACTAAACACTGCACCAGACTTTTTCAAAACTCATTGTAGGCTTCTGTCATCAGGAAATGTTATAAAGTTTCTGTTGCTACAGAGTTGCTACATGCCCTGTAAAAATCAGAAGGCATTTGGATTTTTGCTTTCTATTCAACACAATAAAGGTTGAGTTTTACACCTTTACCTTTTTAATTTCTGAATTCTTAGGCCCTCCTGTTTCACTTACTCTAACTTGTGGTTGGGCAAAAACAAACAAACAAACCTGACAACTTTTTTAAATTTGGAAGAAATCTTTTCAGGTTTAAATTTCATTGGAATATTGATAACTGTTTAGACTCTTTCTAGAAATGAGGCTCATTTTATCTAAAAATTTAACACTAAATTTACTACCAAATACTGTTTTACAAAGTATGAATTTTAATAGTCTAACTACAGAAAGCCACAAATTATTCTCCTAAGTATCAAATAAGAACCTGTGACTCAAAGCATTGTATTAAATTAATGGCCTTTTAAGAGGCATCCTACATCAAAAGGATTAAAATTGAAAATTAAAAACAAGTGTGAAAGCAAAAAAGTTTAAAGTTAAGCTTTCAGAATGAAAAAATTTTACGAATGTGCCAGATTTGAGGTGGAAACACTGGGTTTAACAATACCTGGATGACCTGTTTACTTTACTTTGTGGTGGTCTGAAAGGAATGTTCATACATTTTTTTTGGCCTGACATGGCTAGTGCATAGAACAGAAATAGCCACCTACTATCAGTGACATATGAAGTTAATTTTTTAAGATATTATTAGATGAACCAATTATATGAAAGAAAGGTTTCTGAATCTTTCCTAAAACCCTTTCTAGGAGGTCTTTAATAACATGGTGCTTTGAGAGAGTAAGGCACTATTCAGTTCAGTTCAGTCGCTCAGTTGTGTCCGACTCTTTGCAACCCCAGGAGGTGCAGCACGCCAGGCCTCCCTGTCCATCACCACCTTCTGGAGTCTACCCAAATCCATGCCCATTGAGTCGGTGATGCCATCCAACCATCTTATCCTCTGTTGTCCCGTTCTCCTTCTGCCCTCAATCTTTCCCAGCATCACGGTCTTCAAATGAGTCAGCTCTTCACATCAGGTGGCCAAAGTATTGGAGTTTCAGCTTCAACATCAGTCCTTCCAATGAACACCCAGGACTGATCTCCTTTAGGATGGACTGGTTGGACCTCCTTGCAGTCCAAGGGACTCTTAAGAGTCTTCTCCAACACCACAGTTCAAAAGCATCAATTCTTCGGTGCTCAGCTTTCTTTATAGTCCAACTCTCACATCCATACATGTCCACTGGAAAAACCACAGCCTTGACTAGATGGACTTATACTCCAACTGTAAGGCACTATTTCCAACTTTAAAAGGAGTTCATTTTTACATTGCTAAGCTCTACATACTAAAGTTTGGAAAGATGGCATAGAATATGTATGCTTTAAAATTAGTATTTCTGTTTATGTCTCTTGAAAATATGTCTATATTCATTTTGATATATATTATGTGATATAATGGTATTGCCCTACTTCTCAGAATTTGGCCAGGGATGCAGATCAGACAAGAATTAGGGGCAGGCCAGCAGGCGCATGTCATGGGCCTCACTTTTAAATGGTCACAAAAAACTCACTGGAATAAATTTAAAATTTGCACAGGTGACCAATGACTCATGTAAATGCAAAAATTAAATTGGGTTACTTCCCTAAATAGATGAGTACCTTACCTAGAAATTTAGAATATTTTTTTTTGCCAGCTCTGATACATAATTGCATATTATAACGTATGATAAATAGCATCAATTACACTTTACGAGACAACTAACTTCTGAAACCAAAACATATGATGTGATGCCATTAAGGGATTCAATTCTAATATGTTTCTTCAAAAGTGTCTGGTTGGGAAATTAAAAAAGACAAGTAAAAGAAGCTGTGGCAGTACCTAGCAGGGGCACCCAGCTCAGACAGACTGAAGGGTAGGGAGTATAGGAGCTTCTTAGAAGACATTATGTCTAATTTGAGTCTTGAAAAGGAACAGGATTTGATCTATAGTGGATGTTGTAGCTAATGATGGTGTGTATCAGCACACACTATGTGTGTATCAAGGTGGTATGAGAAAAACCTTGTGGAAAATATTTAACTCATTACAGGCTTGCATAGTCGGCTAGTGCTAAAAAGAAACCGTCAGATCTTTGTAAAGTAGGTGAGGGAGAGACTATTTAGTGTTCTCTTACTGACAAGTGTTTTCTGAATCTAAGAGAGGGAATAACTGATGATCTGATTGCTGAAAGGCCAATGTGTGGAAACTCTGGTCTGGTTGAGGATAGGCTCATTTTCACTGTCATCACTCATTCATTCAACAAATATTTATACAATATCTACTTTGTGCTAGACACAGTTCTAGGCACTATGGGGAGAGCAAGGAATAAAACAGACTAAGATTCCTACTCCTCTGGAAAGTTTGAGAATGAAGTTTACTCAGCTTTATTTAGCAAAGACATACCTGACAGCTGAGGTCCCTTTCTGGAGAACTAACCTACAGCCTTGGTCTGAGAGGCTCTTATGTCTCACCTATTTTTCACTCTATCCTCTATGTTAAAGACTCCCCAGATAACAATTCATCAGTTTTTATTTTTTATTTTTTTCTTTTTTCTTTTTATTTTATTTTATTTTATTTTTTTCCATTCATTAGGTTTTCCTTTTTTTTTTTAATTTTAAAATCTTTAATTCTTACATGCATTCCCAAACATGAACCCCCCTCCCACCTCCCTCCCCATAACATCTTTCTGGGTCATCCCCATGCACCAGCCCCAAGCATGCTGCATCCTGCGTCAGACATAGACTGGCGATTCAATTCACATGATAGTATACATGTTAGAATGGCATTCTCCCAAATCATCCCACCCTCTCCCTCTCCCTCTGAGTCCAAAAGTCCGTTATACACATCTGTGTCTCTTTCCCTGTCTTGCATACAGGGTCGTCATTGCCATCTTCCTAAATTCCATATATATGTGTTAGTATACTGTATTGGTGTTTTTCTTTCTGGCTTACTTCACTCTGTATAATCGGCTCCAGTTTCATCCATCTCAACAGAACTGATTCAAATGAATTCTTTTTAACGGCTGAGTAATACTCCATTGTGTATATGTACCACTGCTTGCTTATCCATTCATCTGCTGATGGACATCTAGGTTGTTTCCATGTCCTGGCTATTATAAACAGTGCTGCGATGAACATTGGGGTACATGTGTCTCTTTCAATTCTGGTTTCCTCGGTGTGTATGCCCAGAAGTGGGATTGCTGGGTCATAAGGTAGTTCTATTTGCAATTTTTTAAGGAATCTCCACACTGTTCTCCATAGTGGCTGTACTAGTTTGCATTCCCACCAACAGTGTAGGAGGGTTCCCTTTTCTCCACACCCTCTCCAGCATTTATTGCTTGCAGATTTTTGGATCGCAGCCATTCTGACTGGTGTGAAGTGGTACCTCATTGTGGTTTTGATTTGCATTTCTCTAATAATGAGTGAAGTTGAGCATCTTTTCATGTGTTTGTTAGCCATCCGTATGTCTTCTTTGGAGAAATGTCTATTTAGTTCTTTGGCCCATTTTTTGATTGGGTCGTTTATTTTTCTGGAGTTGAGCTGCATAAGTTGCTTGTATATTTTTGAGATTAGTTGTTTGTCAGTTGCTTCATTTGCTATTATTTTCTCCCATTCAGAAGGCTGTCTTTTCACCTTGCTTATATTTTCCTTTGTTGTGCAGAAGCTTTTAATTTTAATTAGATCCCATTTGTTTATTTTTGCTTTTATTTCCAGAATTCTGGGAGGTGGATCATAGAGGATCCTGCTGTGATTTATGTCGGAGAGTGTTTTGCCTATGTTCTCCTCCAATTCATCAGTTTTTAAAACTAATGTTTTATTTCAAATTTTATATTTTCATGATGAGTCCACTTTTTGTATTATATGTATCTCCAGAATAAATTTTCAGTCAACAAAGTACACCTTATTGTAGTATTTCTTTTTAATGGTAAAGGTATATGTAAATATTATGCAAATACACAAAAGAACATTAGTTATAATTTTATTTTTTTAAAATATTTTTATTTATTTATTTGGCTGTGTCAAGTTGCAGATGTGGGATCTAGTGAGCTGACCAGGGATCGAACCCAGGCCCCCTGCATTGGGAGCGCAAGATCTTAGTCACTGGACCACCAGGGAAGCCCCATTAGTCACAATTTTGAAGAATGATTCGACTGTAAAGACAATTCCTTGAAGGTAGCCTATGAAGTGAGTTTTCATATACTCACACTTATTTTCAAAAAGATTTTATATTCTTATAAGACATTAGGATAAACTGAAATATTTTCAGATAATAAGAAAAGGTTTGAAATCATAAGTACTAGGTTTTATAGTACTTCAACATCCATCTATATTCTGATAATCACTGCCTATAAGAGGTTTACTTTGGAGAGTGACAAATATAACTTCTAGATCTCTTTGAAGCAAGTAAATCATCAAAACAAACAAACCAACCAATCCAACAAACTGACAGTTAAATGATATAGCAGGGAAATTTTTATTGTCCTTACAATCCAATATTTAGCTAGCTTTGGATTGAAATAGTGGATTAGGATAAGATGTACTGCTGCTGAGTATACTATAACAAAGAATGTTAGGCTCCTTTCAATAAGCAAGATTGTATTTCCTTTATCTGAAAAATTCATAGCTGCAACATGCTTGTTTTTCATTTAATAAGTTTTCATTGTAGGTATGTATAGAACTTACCTGTAATACAAATATAAACATGGGCCTAACTATAATTTGTTCTTTACTTGGGGAATAACTATCTGATCTTGTTCACTACTCAAGAAAATATCTGCTAACTGGAAGGCAGATTCAACTAGAAAAAAAAATATAAAAGAGACTGATGTGGATGGGCAAAGGACTGAAAGCTGGTCTTCAGCTTATTTATTTTATTTAGTTTGTTTCCTGCTATGGGTATGATAAATTCATAAATGAAAAGCTACCAATATTAACATAATAGAGAAGAAACCTATATTTTCGTCTACATGAGACAGGGCTTCTGCAATATTATCAGCATATGTTACTTTTTTATAACTTATTGAAACATGTTACAAAAGAGAATAACAAATTATTATTTTAATGAAAAAATGACATGCATATGGATTAAATCTAACTTGGCAACATGACTTTACCAAATTTGACCTACTAAAGAGATCATTCACAACAAAATGAAATAAATTTAAAAACTTAAAAACATGTAGTTTTCAAGAACACAACATTTTTAAAAGCACACCCATTTCAAAACTATCTGAGTGTCTGAAAATAAAAAGTGAAAGTCACTCAGTCATGTCCGACTCTTTGCTACCCTGCGGACTGTACAGTCCATGGAATTCTCTAGGCCAGAACACTGGAGTGGGTAGCCTTTCCCTTCTCCAGGGGATCTTCCCAACCCAGGGATCGAACCCAGGTTTCCCACATTGTAGGCGATTCTTTACCAAGTGGGCTATCAGGGAAGCCCAAATCTGAGTGTCTATAATATACCAAATATACTATTAGCCCAAGTGTTACAAACTGCAGAGTGCAGCTGATGAGACAGATGATTACAATACAAACAGAGTGGAAGCACACCTATTTGGGCTGGTGAATGGGAGGTGAGAACGGTAACAGATTTTTAAGAAGAGAACAGTTCCTTAAAAAAAGAAAAAGCATAAGTAAAAGCTTTTTTGGGGGAAAAAAGGGTGTGTAGGTGGCCTCAGCTAAACAGCAGGGAAAGGGCAAAGGTGAAGGGGAAGAGGCAGTCATGGGGGAGATCATGACAGAAGCCTTAAGAACTATGATGTTATCCTGTGGGAAGGGAGGACTGTTATTTAAAGGCTTTACGAAGGGAAATGGCAGTCAGGAGTGGGGAATGAATCTGAAGATAACAAAACTGGCTACAGAGAAATTATTTAGGAGGCTATCCTAGTAGTTCAGGGCTTCCCTGGTGGCTTAGACGGTAAAGAATTTACCTGCAACGTGGGAGACCCGGATTCAATCCCTGGGCCCGGAAGATCCTCTGGAGGAGGGAATAGCAACCTACTCCAGCATTCTTGCCTGGAGAATCCCACGGACAGAGGAACCTGACAGGCTACAGTCTGTGGGGTTGCAAAGAGTTGGACACGACTGAGTGACCAACACTTTCCCAGTAGTTCAAGTGAGATATAATGAGAGACAGAATAGGGTACTGGGAATCAAGATAAAGGGAGAAGGCCATGGCACCCCACTCCAGTACTCTTGCCTGGAAAATCCCATGGACAGAGGAGCCTGGAAGGCTGCAGTCCATGGGATCGCTGCGGGTCGGACACGACTGAGCGACTTCACTTTCACTTTTCACTTTCATGCATTGGAGAAAGCAATGGCACCTCACTCCAGTGTTCTTGCCTGGAGAATCCCAGGGACGGGGGAGCCTGGTGGGCTCCTGTCTCTGGGGTCGCACAGAGTCGGATACGACTGAAGTGACTTAGCAGCAATCAAGATAGAAGAGAGGAAACAGATTCCAGAAGTATTTGAAGGGAAAGAGATGACTATGTTGACTCAGGCACTTAGAAGGAAGAGCAGTTTTTATTTTAAAGAAAGTTGTCTTCAGTTTCAGAAGTTGGGATACCCATTCTGAATTGGAGTGCCCCAGAAATATCATCTGGAAATGTCCAGCAGATAGTTTGCATACAGTGACTGAAGCTGAGAAGTCTGGGCTGTGTATCTGCATTTAGGAGTCATCAGCATATACGTAGGTGTTAAAATCAGAGGAATAAGTGGACACAGTCCAGGAAAATGATTTATAGAATTGCTATCACAAACAATGAAAAGATTGCTGAGAGATAGTTGTAATAAAAATCATAGAAAGACTTTTTTCCCCTAGAAGAGACAGTGTCTTTTTAAATGATATTCTAAGTGAAATAATAATTAAAAAAATTTAGCGGCTACCTCCCAAGAGAGTTTTGAGAGAAATAAAAGAAATGTAAGACTTACTTCCTAGTTAACACTGACAATACTTTATTTCTCATATAGATTTGTATGTAAGATGCTTCTTCCAGTAGCCTTCATATCCCAACATAATACTTTAACTGTACATTTTCATTCTGTTATTATATTGGGGCACTTTTAGTTATCTCAGGGCACCTGGGGTACCATTTGCCAGCAAAGGATCATAAGCAGTGATTGAGAGGTGAAAAGAGAATGGGGTTTGTGGTCAAAGGCCCTAGGCCCTTCTGTTCATGATTTACATGACTTTGGGCAAATTACTTAACTGAATTTCAGATTCCTCAATTGTAAGACAGACAATTTACGTACTTCACACAGTTGTTATGAGGATCAACTTAGATTATGGCTGTGAAAGAAACTCTGCCAAAAGTAAAGCTCTATGTAAGTATTAGCCAACACCATCACTACACCTCTGTGGTAGACCAGTTAGACAGCATGGGAAGTGAGGAGTGGAAGGTTCACATCACAGATGGCAAAGAAAACTGGCTCAGGAGAAGGTCAAACTTGGGGAGCACCCTGAAACCTATAATCCAGGAGGAGTAAGAGATCTAGAGCTCTGAACACCGTTCTGGTCCGAGAGCATGAAGTACATGAAAAGCCAGCAGACAGAATACAAGGTGCCACGTATCAGCAGGTATATTGGCAATTGTATGACCTAGAGTAGAAATTGTATGACTTAGAGTAGAAATGTCTTATGTTATTTATTCTAGGTCATGGCTAACTAGACTCATTTTCGAGATTCTAAAAATTGGCCGTTGAAAAAACTCTCGTTTCTAACAGAATTTGAAAGTATTTGTTTAAAAATAATAGGATTCTTTAAATCACACATACATGAAAAAAAAAATCTGGGTTTCAGGCCTTAATGACAGATATTCAAATCTTGAATTGTAGGGAAAGGAAAGAAAGTGATGACACTATTGAGTAACATGCTGCTGCTGTTACTATTGTGTCAGTCATGACCGACTCTTTGCGACTCCATGGACTGTAGCCCCACTAGGCTCCTCTGCCCATGGGATTTCCCAGGCAAGAATACTGGAGTAGGCTGCCATTTCCTTCTTCAGAGGATCTGCCCAACCCAGGAATTGAACGTGTGTCTCCCGCACGTCTCCTGCATTGCAGGTGGCTTCTTTATCATTGAGCCACTGGGGAAGATTCATTCAGTAACAGGGGTATCCACCAGTGAATAATCCTGACTAAAAAGACTAGACAATTTCAATAATTAAGAGATAACATTGCATATGCAAAGAACACTGGATTTGGTTAGAACATCTTATTTCTAAACTCCATCCTTGCCACTAACAGGCCATGATACCTTGGTAAATTCTATTTTAACTTTTCTAGGACTGAGTTCAAATCTTCAGATAGAAATGAACATGATGCCTATTGTTTTGAGTGCTTTCAATACTTATTTGGGCATTTTACATACACTATATCTAATTTGCACAAAAAAGCTGAAAGGTGATCATTTCCATTTAAAATGAGAAAATGGAGGGTAAAGAGGCTGAGTAATCTACCCAGGCTAGTAAATGGCTGAGTAAGGGTTCCAGTCACAATATATGTTCCTCCAAAAATTATGTCATATTTGTTTTCTAAAATGTGATTTTCTCAGGACTCCTTCTGGAGAAGGCAATGGCACCCCACTCCAGTACTCTTGCCTGGAAAATCCCATGGACGGAGGAGCCTAGTAGGCTGCAGTTCATGTGGTTGTGACGAGTCAGACACGGCTGAGCGACTTCACTTTCACTTTTCACTTTCTTGCATTGGAGAAGGAAATGGCAACCCACTCCAGTGTTCTTGCCTGGAGAATCCCAGGGATGGGGGAGCCTGGTGGGCTGCCATCTATGGGGCTGCACAGAGTCGGACACGACTGAAGCGACTTAGCAGCAGCAGCAGGAGCAGCAGCAGGACTCTTCCAGGCTTACTATTTTATGAGACCAATGTTTAATCAAATAAAATGAGTGTAAGTATACATTCTAAGTCCTAGAATAGTTTATCAAAGGTCGTATATCAAAGATTAGTTCTGGGATCCAAAGAAAACTACCAAGCCTCTCCTTGTTTCACTTTTGAAACCATTTTTATAGAGATAATAATTTATGATATCAATTATCTCACAAGAGGTGGGAAATAAAAAGTGCTTATGACCTTGGAAGATACAAAGACTATGGATAATAACATTATAATTGCCTATCATGTATCTAAGAAGCCTTCCAAAATTTTTTTAAAATAAAGTCAGTTTTAATACTCTGTGTATGACTTAAAAGTTATCAGTTGAAGATTGAAGGAAATTTCTTCTATTGGTAAGCAAAAATGTACATGCTAACAACATTCATTTTCCAACCCATTACTGCAACTTCTTAATACCACTGCCTGGTTTCTGAAATGGAATTCATTAGAAGGCCATTTCACCAAAAATACCTAAGGAATAAAGCTTAAGGAATAAAGAATGAACATCCTGCTACTTGACATTAATCACATTAACTCAGAGAACCTAACAGACAGCTATAGCATTACTCCTAACTGGAAGACACTGAAATTAAAGCACAGGGCTTTACAGTTAATGGGAGTTGCACAACTGAAAACACTGAATGTCAACTTCAAAATATGCCCCTAAGTTATTGTTCATGGATAGTGCCATTCCTCTGTTTAATCAAGAGTTAAAGCATGTGCAGTAATTCCCTATTTTCACAATATTCTTTCTGACAATAAAGATAACAACTACGAGAACAGTTTTCAGCTGGCTAAACCTGATGTACTGGTTTTGTTAATAAAAAATTCATGACAATTAATGAAATGGATCTATTAAGACAGTCCCCCAAAGTAGCACAGCTGCCCCACCTACAAATGAACTTCTTGTGACCTATATTATTCAGAAAGAACTGTAGTAACTTGCTCTAAAAATTGTTACATACAAAAGGTTCAAATCAAATCAAAGCATTACTCAGAAGCTGGCAAGATAATTCAAGAGAAGAATGTTTGATATGGCCACCTTTAATCAAGTTTTCATTTGCTGTTCATATTCATGAGACTATTTCTCTAATTAATGCTTTTCTACTATATTAAATTATAATAAATGCAAACCTACATTTAAAAATCATCTAAAGATATTAATAACTAACACTTGGCTGAATTCCAGATTTCATACTTTGCTATTCCAACTGCACTGACAGACTATCGAGTAGCCGTATCTCTTTCTTTTCATCTCAAGCCCTTAGTGGTCAAGTGCTAGGCAAAGAGAACAGACAAAAAAGTTTAAGATTCATAATGATTTGCTTGATATGCTTTCACAAATACAACTCAGCAGGACATTTATTTCTTAGTTTTCCCCCTAAAAATAATCCTTTGTTTTAACTAAGTCATGCTTTGCGCTTAAAATCTGTTAAATGTTAATGCTTTTTTCTAACACACTCACACACATATGTATATGTGTACATGTATACATCTTTCATTAGAAAAATTTATGACTATCAGGGAGATAATTCAGGAAGATCCCCTGGAGGAGGGTATGGCAACCCATTCCAGTATTCTTGCCTGGAAAATCCCATGGACAGAGGTGCCTGGTGGGCTACGGTCCCTAGGGTTGCACAGAGTTGGAAAAGACCGAAGGGACTTAGCTTGCAGCACGCAGGGAGATAATTAACTCCATTTCCATATACAAAAGTCAGAGTCTACACAATGAAGTTCAATGTACAAGAATGACAGATTTGTACCAAAAGGCAGGTGATGTCCCTGATGAAGATAAGGAAAGCTTATGACACACAATCTTTTCTAAACCAAAGAAGCCTCATCATATTTAATCTATCTTTAATTTAGGAATTGAAATTATTTAAAAATTTCTACTTGTACAATAGTTAATGAAGTCCACATCTGATACTAAGCCTTTTGTTTTTTAACTATGAAAAGACATATGACAAGAGCCACAGTATGAAAAAGAATAAAACAAGGTAAATAAACAGAAAATCTGATCCCTAAAAAAAAAAAAAAAAAGTTTAATGCGAAAACACAGAGAGACATGAGAAGACAAGACAATATGTTATCTTACAATATAAGATTGGGATGCTATGGAAAAGGAATAAAATCTAAGAAGGCAATTTTAGAGAATAAAGAATTCACTGACTAAATTAAAAGTAAGTAGAAAGATATAACAGTATAATGTGACTATATGATGCCACTGAATCGCCCAGTTAAAAAATGGTTAAAATGGTAAGTTTTGTTATATATGTTTTATGACCAAAAAAAAAAAAAAAAGAATGTGTGAACTTTTATGTAGTTTGGTAAATGGGAGAATATTTTACAGAAAAACTCCTCATAGCCAATAGCTGTGGTGGAAATTTTGTACTATAAACAACTTATTTTTATTCTTGGAAATGGAAAGTTACTTAAAGCAACAATGAGGAAGTAGACTGCATTATTTATACAAATAAATGTTTTAAATCCACTGACAAAAAGGATAACCTGAAGTAAAGTTGGGGAAATTTCTACAACTATGTATCCGAAAAAATATATAAAGGAAAACATGAATCAGTCTAGAAAGTACAACATCTGGGAATTAGGAAAATGGAAAGAGACATCATAAAGAAACAAAAAAGAGGAAACTCTCAGATAATCTTAAGGAGCATTTCTCAGAGATGAAAGATAAGAATCTTCAAATTAAAAGCATCTATAAGAACAGAACACAATAAAAGAAAGAAGATCCACTCTCAGAACCTCCTTATGAGATTTCAGAACACTAAGGTGAAAAAAAATTAATATTTTTCATGAGAAAAAAGTCTGCAAAGGAAGACTGATTTGAATCATCCTGGAATCAGTTACTAGAAACAGAAAGAGAGAAGAGAAATATCTTAAAAGTTTCAAAGGCAGATAAACTTCAAACTTCAGTTCCACATTCAAAGAACCTCTCTATCATCTACCCTTTGGAAGTGACTTGAACAGGCAAGACAGCAAGAAAGAAGACATGGAATCCTAGAAACAGTGAAACCAACCCAGAGATGAAGAGAAATCTTAGGAAGACAGCTGCGAGGAAGCCTAGAGAGCAACCAACAGGTCTAATTATAGCAGGAGGATGGGGGGGGGGGGGGGCTCTGGTGAAAAAGGAAACTACAGAAAACAGAAAGAGTGTCAAGACGGACAAAGCTGAAATAATAAAGCACAAGATCCAAGAAAAAGAAAGGTAATTAGAAATTTCAGACAAGATGAAACAACTGTACAAGAAAGTCAGGGCTTAAGTAAGAAAAAGACACAAAATATGGTATGATTTGAAGTACTTGATGGAGTTTTTTTTTTTTTTTTTTAAATCCTTTTGTCTTGATCCAAAGAACATTCTCCTTTGGCACAGGGACTGAAAAATTCAACCCAACAAAAGGGACTATAGTTCTTGAACATACATGGCCAATACAGTCAATTACATTGCTTTCTGTTTTTCAAACAGGAAAAATTTTAAATTTTAACATCAATCTGTGCATAAAGCAATAAAGAATTTCATTACTAATTCCACTGAAGGACAGGTGGAAAAAAGAGGAGAAAGTCAAATTCAGATTCTTCACCTTCATTCAATTTGTTGAACAATTTTTAGGGCAAGTGACAATAAGAGTTCTTTACAAATCTATATATTTGCTATTTCAATGCCTTCTAGAAGTCTGCTGCTGCTGCTAAGTCAGTTTAGTCGTGTCCGACTCTGTGTGACTCCATAGACAGCAGCCCACCAGGCTCCCCTGTCCCTCGGATTCTCCAGGCAAGAACACTGGAGTGGGTTGCCATTTCCTTCTCCAATGCATGAAAGTGAAAAGTGAAGTCGCTCAGTCATGTCCAACCCTTAGCGACCCCATGGACTGCAGCCTACCAGGCTCCTCCGTCCATGGGATTTTCCAGGCAAGAGTACTGGAGTGGGGTGCCATTGCCTTCTCTGGTTAAACACCTTATTTAGACCCAAATAAGAGCACATTCCAAGGCACTAGGGGTTAAGACGTCAATATATTTTTGTGAGGGACACAATTCAACCTATAACAATAACCAATTAGTATTTACATCAAATAACACTGTTTTAAAGCGTGGATTCTTAACATGAGGATGGGAAAAATTTTTTATCTTTAATTTTCACTCTTCATGTAAATACAGTATTTCTTACGATTATGAACACAGGCAACATCTTCAGTAGTATTATTAGTGGTTCTTGAGACTTTGAGCCCATAGAAACCACTGGTATTTTTAGGTCACATTTCAGTGTTTTCAGTCATCTTCAAAATATTATTTATAGTTATCACTACTTCAAAATTACAGTTTTTAATAGACTTGCTGTTAGATAGTTATTTAATGTATTAGTGCATTAATATATCACAATGTAATACATTCATAATTTTATTTAAGTAAAACTGATTTTGATTTAATTGAATTTTATGCACTGAACATTATTTTGAGAGGGGATCAAAAATTTTAAAAAACCTTTCAATAACCTACAGCTCTAGTTAGTGAGTTCTTCCATTTCATACTTGAGTTTTTTTAATCTTCATAAATATTTAAAAATATGCAGTACCTTGTACATCATTTTCAAACCTTTTATAAAAACTATGATCCACCATGAAAAAATGTATTTTACATGTAGCTCAAGACACAATCTTCTGTCTCACACACAACACAAAACTGAAACAAAAATGTCACAAAACCATATTTATCCTTCCTGCACTCCTGACACTTTCTATTCTATCTCTATTCATTAAAAAGTGCCAGTGTGACCTAATGAATTAATTTTACAACTAATCTTGGAGCATAAATTAAATTAGTCTTAAAAATCCTTTAGTGGAATTTCTACATTTTGTCAATTTTTATACTGATAAACAGGCTTCCCAGGTGGCGCTAGTGGTAAAGAACCTGCCTGCCAATGCAGGAGACATAAGAGACACAGGCTCTATCCCTGTGTCGGGAAGATCCTCTGGAGGAGGGCATGGTAACCCACTCCAGTATTACTGCCTGGAGAATCCCATGGACAGAGGAGCCTGGCAAGGCTAAGGTCCATATGGTAGCAAAGAGTCAGATACAACTGAAGTGGCTGAGCATGCATACTGATAAACATAATTATTCAAAACATAATCTGAGTGTATGTTTGTTTTAATATTTTAACAATTGTAGATTACCTCTGCCAAAGATTCCTTTCATTTTTAAAACTGATAACATTAATAGAAGAGCCTATTAACAGGGAGATTAAAAGAAAATGAAGTAGAGCTCTTAATTATCAGAGATGACTTTGACATGGCAAAAATTTCAGCAACCTGTCTGATCAAGTATCGATGTATGAAATAAGACAAATACTCCTCAGGTGACAAAAAGAAGAACGTGATCTTGCTGCTTTTCCCTTCTTTGCTGGCATAAACCGATTTCTTTTAAGGTGGTCTTTGAGAATGTCTCTGGTCTTTGAGAAAATAAATATGTAAGAATAAATACTTTGAGGAATAACTAAAGGAACACGTCTGTCATGAAATTTGAATGTAGCATATATTGATAAATATGGATAAATGTAAAAACTACAAGTGATTTTCACATAACAAGAAAGAGTCAGCAGGATATCGATTCTGACATCTGAGATCCTTTGGCTCTTTTAGTATAATAAACAGTGTAAAGTAAGACTATCAGTTCTCTAAGATCCCTTTAGGAAGCTTTCTGCCCCTTGCACTCCTGATTAACCCCATCCCACTGATTTTAAAAGGCCACAGCATAGCAAACAATATTAACTTCCTTGGAAAGATTTTAAGACTATTCAACATGTAAGGGATAAAATGAACTAAGACGACTCTGGAAACTGTGAATGATTTTGCTGGCTGTTAATAACAAGTATTTATTGGCAAATCAAACAATCTTTTAGGGAAAAATGATCAATATAGTTTAGTCAAAAAGAATTTTGTGATGTATCAGAACTTAATTCATAATGTCATCAACATCAATAACATAAAAATAACTTCCTGCCAATGATACTATGGGCAGTTTAGTTTAAACAAACTACTATAATACTACATCTTAGACCAGTTTTAGAAAAGCAGCATGTATAGGACACCATGAATCAACTTCCTGTTTCAGAATATAAGCTGCCTTTTTCGATGATACCTCTGTCATGCATCAGCCCACACTGCTTATTGCAGCTATTGCTGTAGAACGGAGTCTGTCCCCTTTAAAAGGAAGATTTGGCAGTCTGGAAGTTATGAGGGACTGTTAGGGCTTCCCCTGTGGCTCAGCTGGTAAGGAATCTGCTTGCAGTGTGGGAGACCTGGGTTTGAATCCTGGGTTGGGAAGATCCCCTGGAGGGAAAGGCTACACACTCCAGTATTCTGGCCTAGAGAATTCCATGCACTGTATAGTCCGTGAGGTCACAAAGCGCTGGACATGACTGAACAATTTTCACTTTCATTAGAACCTAATGGGTTTTCTCTCTGGTGAGTAATCGAAGTAGTATCCTGAAACATAGCTTTGAAGAGAAGTATTTATTTTTCTGTGGCTCAGACTATTTTTTGGTTTTGCTTTTAATTTAAGAGCATTCCCAGTTTGCAACCAAGTGATGAGGTAGTCTATAATACAGCCTACTCCTTTAAGAATCATTTTATAAAATCAGCCATCAGGAGTCCTGAACTTTACCTGAGATCTTTCTCTTTCATGTCAATGGTCAAGTTATCTTACTTCTCTAGTTCATCCACCAACATTAGTCACTGATTATCTACCCATATATTGAAAGTATGGCTACCAAAATCCTTTAATTTCTTTGAGCAAAAAATTAAGTCATACTGGATCTATATTAATTTTTTTAAAGCTCACTGGAATTAAATGTTAGCATAAATGAATATATCATGTTGACTCTAGCTGCCAGTGGGAGTAAAATTCACATCAGTAGCATCAACAAACAGTACTGAATTATCCATAGGCACGTATCATTGCTCTGTTTCTTGTTACTCTAAGTTTAACATGTTCTTATGCTTGCCACTTCCAATAAATACAAATGCAATGACACAAAGAAATATCTATAAAACTATTAAACATTTCAGAGTCAGGTGAGTGTACCTGGAAGTTATGAAGGAAAGTTACCCAGACTGACTCAGTGAAATAAGGGAACTAGAATCTGGGTTATATCTTATTGAAACTGAGTTATAGCTTATTGAAGCTAAAACAAAGTTTGTATAGCCTTCCAAAAGTGTGGTAATCATCTCTCAATTAGGGTCAGAAACCAAGACAACTATTCTAATCATTTATTCATTACACAGGTAATTATTTAGCACCTACTACCAGACAGATGGGCTTTCCTGGTAGCTTAGCTGGTAAAAGAGTCTGCCTGCAATGCAGGAGGCCCCGGTTCGATTCCTGGGTCGGGAAGATCCCCTGGAGAAGGGATAGGCTACCCATTTCAGTATTCTTGGGCTTCCCTGGTGGCTCAGATGGTAAAGAATCCGCCTGCAATGCGGGAGATCTGGGTTTGATCCCTGGGCTGGGAAGATCCCCTGGAGAAGGGCATGGCAAACCATTCCAGTATTCGTGCCTGGAGAACCCCCACGGACAGAGGAGCCTGGTAGGCTACAGTCCATGGGATCACAAAGAGTCAGAGACGACTGAGTGACTGAGTACATGAGACAAACAGTACATAAGATGCTGGAATAAAACTTTTTACATTGTTAACCTGGTGAATTACATTGATTTTTAAATGTTAAATCAAACTTGCATTGCCACCTGGTCACAATGTGGTGTCATTTTTATATACTGTTGGGTTTGAGTTCCTGATTTTTGCTAAAGATTTGGCCTGTGGTTTGGTTTTTTGTAATGCCTTCATCTGGTTTTTACAATAATGTAAAACTGGCATCATCAACTAAATTAGAATGTATTCCCATCTCTTCCACTTTCTGAGAGTTTAAGATTGCTTACTGTTTCCCTTAAATGGCTGACAAAATTAACCATTAAAACACTTGGGCCTAGCACTGTTTAAGCTATGAATGTTTTAAACTGCAAATTCAATGTCTTTAAAAGACATTGGGCCATTCCGTTTTCATTTCTTACTGTCAAGTATGGGTTTCCTTCTAGAGTTTCAATTCTGTTGAATATCTAGATATCTATGCTAATGCTAGTACCACAGTGTTTTAACTAATGTAGCTTTATAGTAAGTTTTAAAATCAGGAAGTGTGAGTTTGCCTATTTTTTTTCAAGACTGTTTTTACTATTCTTGTCCCTTGCCATTTGACATGCAATTTCCATACAAAAGTCAAAATTCTGACAGGAATTATGTTGAGTCTGTATCCAGTCTGGGGAGTGTTACCAACTGCATGGTAACATGGTAACAGATTACCAACTTCTTATCCCAGCAAATGGATGTTTTCCATTTATCTTCTTTAATTTCTTTTAAGAATGTTTTATAGTTTTCAAAGCATATGAAATACATTCCTAAGTATGTTGCTCTGTTTGATGTTATTACAAATGTTATTTACTTGATTTCATTCTTGGATTGCTCATTGCAAATGAGAAATACAATTAATTTTTACATATTGAGTTTGTGTTCTGTAACCTCACTAAACTTAGTTCTAACATCTTTTTAATGAATTTCATATAATTTCCAAAATTATGACCATGTAATGTGTAAACAGAGATGCTTTTACCACTTCTTTTCCAATCCGGAAGCCTTTTTATTATATTTTCTTGTCTAAATGCCCTTGCTACAACACACAGTACAATTTTAAGCAGAAGTGGTGAGAATGGACATCTTTGTCTCGTTTGTGATCTGAGGGAGAAGGCAGCTAGTCTTTCATTATTAAGTGTGATGTTATCTGTGGGTTTTTTCATAGATGCCATTTTTCAGATTGAGAATATTCCTTTCTATACCTATTCTGTTGGAGTCTTTTTTTTTTAAATCATGAAAGATTGTTGGATATTGTCAAATGCTTTTTTTGCATCTACTGAGGTAATCACATGGGTTTGATTTTTATTCATTTTACATTATTTTGTTTATATTTACTTTTATATTAATGCATAAGTATGTGGATATGGTGGTTAACTTTACATGTCAACAGTGCTCAAATAGTTGATCAGACCTCCTAGACTTTATGTAACAGTGGTTTCTGAATGAGACTAACATTTAAATTAGTTAGCTTTGAGTTTTTATTCAAAGCAGACCACCTTCAATAATGTGGATGGGACTCACCCAGTCAGGTGAAGGTCTTACTAGGACAAAGCAAAAAGGAATTCTAGCCGTAGATTGCCTTTGGAACTAAACTGCAACCTCGAGCTTTCCCTCATTCTTTAGCCTAATGGCCTTTGTACTTGAACTGCAATATCAGCTCTCCCCTAGATCTCCAAACTACTGGGTCACCTGAAGATTCTGGATTTGTCTGTCTCCATAATCACATAATCCAATGAGCTGTTTCCTTAAATTAAATCTTTCAGTATCGTACATATCGTATTGGTTCTGTACATATCGTATTGGTTCTGTTTCTTTATAACGAATATAGATTTTGGTACCAGAATCTATAACTAATACAGATTTTGGTACCTAAAAATGTAGATGTCACTTTGGAACTGGAAAAAAGGTAGAGGCTAAAAGAGTTCTGAGATGCATATTAGAAAAACCTACATTGCTCTGAAGAGATAGCTGGAAAAAAACATGGATGTTTTTTCTGATATTGCAATTCAAGATGAGTTTGGTGAGGTCTCAGATGGATTCGAAGAATGTGTCTTTAGAAACTGGAAGAGAGTTGATCCTTGTTTTAAACTGGCAAGCAACTTGGCTGAATTGTGTTCTAATAACGTGGAAAGTAAACGTTTTAAGTGGTGAACTTGGCTATTTAATTCAAGAGATTTCTGATACTGATGGTGTGGCCTGGTTTCTCCTTGCTACTTGGAGTAAAATATAAGCAGAATCAGTTGAAGAAATTGTTAAGTAAAAGGCACCAGAACTTGAAGATTTAGAAAATTCACAGCCTATCCATACTGCTAAAACTGAGGCAGTGTCTTCTGGAGAGAACAATGAGATGGGACAGAAATGCCATAAAGTGATTACAGGTGTGACTCATGGTCTAATCAGCCACCTCTACAGAAGCTAGGAATAAACATGGGGTTACATCAGGAGAAACACTGTCCGTCTGGACTAAAGGGAACAGAGATAGGACAAAATGAAGTGACGTGGTCGGACTTCTGGAACTCTGTAGGATGGGATAATAGATAAATCCATCTTGCTGCACATGTGCCATACTTCATGAAAGAGAAGAGGGACCCTGGAGGTGGTTCAGGTTATCAGAACGGCTGCCACTTGCATCACAGGTCCAGGGCGCACCACTGTCTCCTCTTTAGCTTAGGGGGACCAGGTTCCCACCCAGGGGGAAGTGGTGACCATGCCATCCTAGAGGGCCTGCAGGTTGGGCTGTTACCACACTAGGCCTGAAGGATAGAGCACTGAGTCAAAGAAGATTACTCTGGAGACTTAAAGCCTGTTTTGGACTTAACTGGGACCTGTGATCCCCTTTCTTCTTTCTGGAATGGAAATGTCTACCCTATGCTTGTCCCACCACTATATTTTGGAAGCAGATAACCTGTGTGGTTTCAGTTTCATAGCTGGAGAGGAAGTTTGCCTTGGGCTGAATCATACCTCAAGTTTTGTTCACCATTGATTTATAAGAGATTTGGAACTTAGAATGATGATGTAATGAGTTAAGACTTTGGGGCTGTTGGGATGGGGATGAATGAGTTTTGAATGGGAGAAGAACACATTTTGGAGTGTGATGACTGAAATCTATACCCGCCAAATTCACATGTTGAAGTCCTAACTCCCACCAAACTTCCAATGCCTCAGAATGTGACTGTATGGGCGACAGAATTTTTAATAAGATAATTAAGATGAGGATGTTATGGCAGCCTCTAATATGACCTGACTGGTGACCTTATAAAAAGAGATCAGGACAAAGGAGATATAGACATCAGGGATGTGAGCACAAAGAGAAAGCCTACGTGAGAACTCAGCACGGTGGATATCTGCAAGTCAAGGAGATAGAGCTCAGAAGAAATCAGATCTCTGACACCTTTATCCTAAACTTCTGGTCTCCAAAACTGACATAAAATAAATTTTCATTGTTTAAGCTACCTAACCTAAGGTATAGGAGAAGGAAATGGCAACCCACTCCAGTATTCTTGCCTAGAGAATCCTGTGGACAGAGGAGCCTGGTGGGCTGCTGTCCATAGGGTAGCACAGAGTCAGACACGACTAACGTGACTTAGCATGCATGCATGGATTGGGGAAGGAAATGGCAACATACTCCAGTATTCTTGCCTGGAGAATCCCAAGGACAGAGAAGCCTAGTGGGCTGCTGTCTATGGGGTTGCACAGAGTTGGACATGACTGAAGTGACTTAGCAGCAGCAGCAGCAACCTAAGGTATTTTGTTACAGCAGTCCTAGCAAAATAATAAAGCATATTCCATGTATCAATTTTCAGGTGTTAAACCAAGTTTGCTTGTGTGTGTGTGTAAGTTGCTTTAGTTGTGTCCAACTCTTTATGACCCTATGGCCCACCATGTTCCTCTGTCTATGGGATTCTCCCGATAAGGATACTAGAGTGCCTTGCACCAGGGATCTTCCCGACCCAGGGAGAGAACCTGTTTCTTATGTCTCCTGCATTGGCAGGTGAATTCTTTACCACTAGCACCACCTGGGAATTCATGATAAAGAATTCTTTTTATAGGTTGCTGGTTTCAGGCTGTGAGTGTTTGGGTTTTTCTTAGAACAAACATAACATGAAATACACTATTAGTGATATTTAGTATAGTCACAACGTTGTATAACCCTCTCACTATTTAGTTCCGGAACACCTTTATCATCCCCAAGGAAATCTTGTACTCATTAAGCAGTTACTTTCCATTCCTCACTATTTCCAGTCCCACTAATCTGTGTCTGGTTCCATAAATTTGGATAATTTTTGTCCAAAAATTTATTCAAGGTGTACCTTTGTATGTGGCATTCTTCATGTAGCATGTTCCCTCATATTGCAGCATGTACCTGCATCCCATTCCTTTTTATGGCCGAAGAATATTATATGGATATGCCACATACTGTCTGTCTATTAAGTGATGGACATTTCAGATGTTTCTACTCTTTGGCTATTGTGAACAATTCTGCTATGAATATTCACGTACTAGCTTTTGTTTGACTATCTGTTTTCAATTATTTTGGGTATACAGTCAGGAATACTGGGCAATATGCTAATTCTATAATCAACTTATTAAGCAACCACCCAACTATTTTCCAGTTGTTGCACCATTTTATATTCCTACTAAGAAAGCATAAAAGGTATTTTTTTCTGCATCCTTGTTAATATTTGTTATTCTCCATTAAAAAAAGTATAGCCATCCTGGTGGCTATAAATGTTAGCTTTAAGGATAATTAAAACTTTGCTGTATTTTGAGTTAGTTTATTATGATTAATAGCCCTGTGACTCTATAAACTTGGAGGATCTATGTTCTATCTGTATATTCCCATGCCTGAAATGAATTCATTATATTTATCTTTACAGTGCATCTCAGAGATGATTATATGAAACCATTCTATGATTCCATATTATAAGGAAATTTGTATGACAGTCTTGTGAATGGGAGCTAAGATATCTCTCTTATGTGATTCTAAACTCTAGTTTCAGTTCATAGTGGATCAAATTTTAAATAGGCATAGTATATTTAATTTTTACTTTTTATCAACTGCGAGGAATATGAAAGAAGCTAAGAATTAGTTATTATATACAGATCAAGATGTATGACAGAAGTAACAGATAATGTAAGAATTATAGTATAATATATACTGTAAGAAATTGGCATAGAAACATTAACTAAAACATTTTGAAAAAAAGTACTGTGTAGCTAGTGACAGGAGAAATGTTTAGAATTATACATTCCAAAATATGAAAAGAGTAGTGGAACTGAGGCTCACTTCTATTTTTATAGTTTTGGATTTTCTACTATAAATATTTATAACCAATAAAAAGGAGCATGTGAAAACTGAAGTGAATGATTCATGTTCTAAAAAAACAGACATTATACATACATACATATTAGAAGTATAACAAATGGTAGCTTCAAGAAAATTGGAGATACCAAGAGAACATTTCATGCACATATGAGCACAATAAAGGACAGAAATGGCAAGGACCTAACAGAGCAGACGAGGTTAAGAAGAGATGGCAAAAAACACAGAAGAACTATACAAAAATGTCTTAATGACCTGGATAACCACGATGGTGTGGTCACTCACCTAAAGCCAGACAGCCTGGAATGCAAAGACAAGTGGGCCTTAGGAAGCATCACTACGAACAAAGCTAGCAGAGGTGATGAAATTCCAGCTGAGCTATTTCAAATCCTAAGAGATGATGCTGTTAATGTGTTGCACTCAATACATCAGCAAGTTTGGAAAACTCAGCAGTGGCCACAGGACTGGAAAAGGTCAGTTTTCATTCCAATTCCAAAGAAAAGCAATGCCAAATAATGTTAAAACTTCTATACATTGCACTCATTTCATGTGCTAGCAAGATTAATGCCCCAAATCCTTCAAACCTGGCTTCAACAGCATATGAACCCAGAACTTCCAGATGTAGAAGCAGGATTTAGAAAAGGCAGATGAACCAGAGATCAAATTGCCAACATCCATTGGATCATATAAAAAGCAAGGGCATTCCAAAAAACCATCTACTTACTTCTGCTTTATTGACCACGTTAAAGCCTTTGACTATGTGGATCACAACAAACTGTGGAAAATTCTGAAAGAGGTGGAAACACCTTACCTGTACGCAGGACAAGAAGCAACAGTTAGAACCAGACATGGAACAACAGATTGGTTCAAAATTGGTAAAGGACTATGTCAAGGCTATATAGTGTCACCCTGCTTATTTTTCTTATAAGCAGAGTACATCATGCAAAATGCCAGGCTGGATGAAGCACAGCTGAAATCAAGATTGAGGGAGAAGTATCAATAACCTCAGATCTGCAGATAACACCACCCTTATGGTAAAAGTGAAGAGGAACTAAAGAGCCTCTTAATGAAAGTGAAAGAGGAGAGTGAAAAAGTTGGCTGAAAACTCAACATTCAAAACACTAAAATGCATGGTATCTGGTCCCATCATTTCATGGCAAATAGATGGGAAAACAATGGAAAAAGTGAGAGACTTTATTTTCTTGGGCTCCAAAGTCACTGCAGATGCTGACTGCAGCCATGAAATTAAAAGACTCTTGCTCCTTGGAAGAAAAGCTATGACACAACTACACAGCATATTAAAAAGCAGAGGCATTATTTTACTGAAAAAGGTCCATCTAGTCAAAGCTATGGTTTTTCCAATAGTCATGTATGGATGTGAGAGTTGGGCTATAAAGAAAGCTGAGTGCCAAAGAACTGATACTTTTGAACTGTGGTGTTGCAGAAGATTCTTGAGAGTCCCTTGAACTGCAAGGAATCTAATCAGTCAATCCTAAAGGAAATTAGTCCTGAATATTTATTGGAAGGATTGATGCTGAAGCTCCAATACTTTGGCCACCTGATGTGAAGAACTGACTCATTGGAAAAGACCCTGATGCTGGGAAAAATCGAAGGCAGGAGAAGAAGGGGACGACAGAGGATGAGATGGTTGGATGGCATCACCGACTTTATGGACCTGAGTTTGAGTGAATTCCGGAAGGTGATGGACAGGGAGGCCCATGTGCTGGAGTCCATGGGGTTGCAAAGTCGGACACGACAGAGTGATGGAACTGAACTGAATGCTCATTACACCTTGTTCAGTTTTGCTTATACTGTTCTATACTATAATGCCCTTTTTCTTTCTCCTCTCTTTCTTTCAGAATCTCATTTGTTCATATCTCAATTTCCAGGCATTTTATAAGACTTCATTTTAGTCTGTAAAAATTTCTCACTTTGCTTTCTATGGCAATGTCCAATCACTTTATTTAAAAGTTTGTAATCTTATATGCTCATTTTCTTTTTTCCATCTAATTATATTTATTTGTGGATGATAACTGTATCTTACTCTTTGTTACTCTATTTATTATGGGAGACTACATAATATAGTAGGAGACTTTGCATATAGTAGGTTCCTGAAACTGAAAATGACTATTTGGTTAATGTCAGTGATTGTGCTAGGGCACTGATAAAATAACAATACCACAACATATAAATAAAAATAAATGTTTGGATAAAATTACTTTCAGGCACAGTATTACCTTTGTTGTCTGACATATGATATAATGCTAGAGCTTAAAGGTTCTCAAAAAAAAAAATACAGAGGTAGTCTATTTATAAATCCAGACACTGACTGCGGTTGTAATTTGCAGAGTTTGGCTGAACACAGACAAAGACTGTTGAACTCCACAGCAGGTCAGGTTCTTTTACCATTTTAACATGTCTTTAACGTGGGCTTGGAGGCATGGTTTATGTGATAAACATACCAAGCATATCCAAATCAGAAAAATAATGCTGAAGTACCAGTTCTACCTTAGCATTATTTCTGAGAGGCAAGGGTGGCGGAAGCTGTCTGGCAGATAGTGCAGGATGGGTTATGTAATATTTATACTTCTGTTACTGGCCCTGATGTGACCTAGGGCATGTTAGTTTATAGCTCTGTATTTTAGTTTCCTCATCTGTAAAAAGCAATAATACCTCACAAGGATGTTGAAGGGATTCAAGGGATTCAAGAATATGTTTGTATTGAACTCTATGATACAAGATAGAATTAGGAATATAGCTTTAATCGCCAGTCTGTGTCTGACGCGGGATGCAGCATGCTTGGGGCTGGTGCATGGGGATGACCCAGAAAGATGTTATGGGGAGGGAGGTGGGAGGGGGGTTCATGTTTGGGAATGCATGTAAGAATTAAAGATTTTAAAATTAAAAAAATAAAAAACTAAAATTAAAAAAAAACAAAAAACAAAAAACAAAAAGTACATCCTGATTATTTTCTGGAGTAGATTCTAAAACAGAAAACATGGTATATTTTCAATGGGTATTACATGAAACATATATTTCTAATAGAGTAGCAAAAATGAAAAAATTATTAAATTCTCAATAGATTTGTGAGCTTTAAAATTCTCCTGTGTGAAGAACAACACCTGAAAATAAACTGTTAATCAAAAAGGGCCAAACCTAAATTGAACCTAAACTGAAACATAACACTTTGACTAAATATTTTTTAAATGTCGTGTAACGAGAAAAAACCTTTTAATTCCAGTGAAAACTTGTTCCCAAAGAAAAAACAAATGATTCCATATTGTAGTCACAGTATTACATTTTGAGCCAAAACACTAAAAATATTTAATATCCATTAATAGATTCTCAAAGAAAAGTGAACACTGGATCACTATAAACCCAGCATAGGCATCATAACAACAATCAATTCAGTTCAGTAGCTTAGTCGTGTCTGACTCTTTTGGACCCCATGAACCGCAGCACGCCGGGCCTCCCTGTCCATCACCAACCCCCAGAGTCCACCCAAACCCATGTCCATTGAGTCGGTGATGCCATCCAACCATCTCATCCTCTGTCATCCCCTTCTCCTCCTGCCCTCAACCTTTCCCAGCATCAGGGTCTTTTCAAATGAGTCAGCTCTTCGTATTAGGTGGCCAATATTGGAATTTCAGCTTCAACATCAGTCCTTCCAATGAACACCCAGGACTGATCTCCTTTAGGATGGACTGGTTGGGTCTCCTTGCAGTCCAAGGGACTCTCAAGAGTCTTCTCCAACACCACAGTTCAAAAGCATCAGTTCTTTGGCACTCAGTTTTCTTTATACTCCAACTCTCACATTCATACATGACCACTGGAAAAACCAAAGCTTCGACTAGATGGACCTTTGCTGACAAAGTGATTCACACTTATTACTTAAAATCTGTACTCAGGTATGATACAAAGCATTTGACAACTATTATTTCATTTTGATTTTTCTCAAAAACAATATAAGCAGCTATTACTATAATTTCAATTTAACAGGTCAGGAAATTGAGGCTTACAGAGGTTATTACCTATCAAAGGTCATCTTGGCTAGAAGTCAGAATCTACACCATCTGTCTTATTACAGTGTTCAGTTCAGTTCAGTTCAGTCACTCAGTCTTGTCCGACTCTTTGCGACCCCATGAATTGCAGCATGCCAGGCCTCCCTGTCCATCACCAACTCCTGGAGTTCACTCAGACTCACGTCCATCGAGTCCGTGATGCCATCCAGCCATCTAATCCTCTGTCGTCCCCTTCTCCTCCTGCTCCCAATCCCTCCCAGCATCAGAGTCTTTTCCAATGAGCCAACTCTTCGCATGAGGTGGCCAAAGTACTGGAGTTTCAGCTTTAGCATCATTCCTTCCAAAGAAATCCCAGGGCTGATCTCCTTCAGAATGGACTGGTTGGATCTCCTTGCAGTCCAAGGGACTCTCAAGAGTCTTCTCTAACACCATAGTTCAAAAGCATCAATTCTTCGGTGCTCAGCTTTCTTCACAGTCCAACTCTCACATCCATACATGACCACTATAAAAACCATAGCCTTGGCTAGACGGACCTTTGTTGGCAAAGTAATGTCTCTGCTTTTGAGTATACTATCTAGGTTGGTCACAACTTTCCTTCCAGGGAGTAAGCATCTTTTAATTTCATGGCTGCAGTCACCAACTGCAGTGATTTTGGAGCCCCCCAAAATAAAGTCTGACACTGTTTCTCCTGTTTCCCCATCTATTTCCCATGAAGTGATATAAACTGTGGAAAATTCTGAAAGAGATGGGAATACCAGACCACCTGACCTGCCTCTTGAGAAACCTGTATGCAGGTCAGGAAGCAACAGTTAGAACTGGACATGGAACAACAGACTGGTTCCAAATAGGAAAAGGAGTACGTCAAGGCTGTATATTGTCACCCTGCTTATTTAACTTCTGTGCAGAGTACATCATGAGAAACGCTGGGCTGGAGGAAGCACGAGCTGGAATCAAGATTGCTGGAAGAAATATCAATAACCTCAGATATTACAGTGTTAGCTAGGAACTAAAACACTGTGTTGTACTAAAAGAATAACTGCAAAACACAAACTTTACAAATAAAAAAGGGAAACACAGGTCCAATTAACTCAGATTTAGAAATAAATGGTTTTCTTTATATAAATTATAATTGAAGTCTATTTATATCACCTTTTAATCATGTTACTAATTATTAATAAAAACCAAAAAACAAATAACTATTAAAGTCAGAAGTTAATACTTGACTCCCTGGTTTCACTTAGTTTTCAAGTAGCAGAGTAGAATAAGTGACTGAGGGATTATTTCAATTTCGAATCATATACAACAAAACAAAACAAAGAACAAATGAAACCAATCAGAAATGTATACTCCTCAATTATCAGCCAACAGTGTGACTTTCCAGATTAAAATCTCAGTTCTCACATTTTTCCATATAATTGATGTTTTAAAAAAATTTTATGTTTTACAGTTCAGATTAGTTAACCAAGACTGTTTATAGCTGTTTAGCTGCTAAGTCCTGTCCGACTCTTTTGTGACCCCATAGACTGTAGCATGCCAAGCTCCTCTCTCCATGGGATTTCCCAGGCAAGAATCCTGGAGTGGGTTTTACCATTTCCTTCTCTAGGGGATCTTCCCGACCCAGGGAAGAACTCTTGTCTCCTGCATGAGCAGGCAGATTCTTTACCACTGAGTCACCAGAGAAGCCCTAACCAAGCCTGACAGGACAGCTAAACTTTCTATGGATTAAACAAATTTAAATACTTATCAGATCAATGATGTCTAATATACTAAATTTAAAAATATTAATACCTATGATTCTGATTTCTTCCTTGTTTCATGAAATAACAGAATATTGTTTATTTCTGATCTAATCTGAACCAGTTATTTGGGGAAAAAATTGGAACCATGATAGAATACTGACAATCACAAAACTATTAAAAGCCCAAAGGGAACAAGATACAGAGTATAACAACATTGAAAACTTAGCAAGTAGTAAATTAGATCTTAATAAATTTGGAAGTTTCATAAATATCTGAAGTCTAAAATAGTAAGGGGAACAAAATATTTTAATATTGACCTGAGTTCATAAAACACATTTTGGCTTGGAATTACAGAGAAAACATTCAATTAGGCCTTTTTTGACCTTTGCAAACTTTTGGAACATCACCTTAAACTTCAGAGAACAACTACTTCATGCTATAGAGAGTGAAGACTCTAACTACTTCATATATATTTAAGACTGGAATATTTACACATTTAAATGCTTAACTGCAAGTAAACATTTGTCCTTTTGGGAGAGGCCCAGGTGGAAGGGCCCCATGGCAAAATGACAATGTAAGTCCCGGATATCTGACTGTACTGCCAGTGCCACCCAGTCTTAAAAGTATTGCCATATCATCATTATCATCCTCAGTCAATATTTACTAAGCTCTTTATGACAGCAGTGGCATTAGAAAGTTTATAAAAATCAAGAGTAGCTCAAAGATCTCAGTTTATTGTAACTAGTTATGTAAGTTAACCTTGATATTTGGGGGGGTTTTTTTTTGCAATTAATGAATCAAATTGTTTCTGAACAAACGCCTTTATTATTAGCTATTATTTCCATTTATTTTCAATATTTCAAACTAGATTCAGTAAAACTTTAATACATTCAATAATATATATGTCACATGTAGTGAGAGAAAATGTTTATAATACAACTATGCTAAATTAATCTAATTGCACTGAGCAAAGTCTCTGGAAATATGAAGGAATTCTTTTCTTCCATTGTCATTTCTGGCCAGAACCCAATGTTCACAGTACTGAATTCTTTGAAAAGGTATCCTTTCCCTCACTAACTGTCCTGGACCCCCACCTCTACCAAATGGCAGAAGAATGTTATAACAGGCTAATGCTTCTTTTTAAATTGCTAATAATTTTCTTTTTTCTTTTTTTTTTTTTATAAAAGTGATTGAATTTCTGCAGTGTAAAGTACCTTAAAAATAGTTTAAAATATTTGGAAAACTTAAAACATAAGTGAGGTTATCATGTATATACATATCTATTTCATAAGGTAAGTGAATCCACTTTGGGGTGTCATTCCCTTATATATCTCATTGTTTTCTAAAGCACAACACTAATAAACTAAATTAAAGAGATGAACTTCATTGATATAATAAATAAATTATACACACACATATGTATATATTATAGACGTATTTTTCATAGAAGCTTATTTACTTTCAGGCATCAAATTTAATTTGTGCAAGTTACTATGAATAAAGTTGCAAAACTTTATCAAAATTTGCAAACTCACTTTTATATAAAAGTAACATATATACATAAAAAATTCAAACACTTAATTAGGTTATGAATGCAAGTTAAAATTTCCTTTCCTCTCATTCATCACATACATATAATAAACCTAACTGTTAAACATAGTCCCACTTTCCAGAAAACATGCTGTTGAGTTTCTGGGGGTATCAGAAAAATTTTTATCGACCCTTACAGATGCTCCAAGCGCTGATTCAGGTACAAGGTGCAGTGGTAAATAAACGGAATCCTTGTCCTTGCTGATCTTAATTTCTAGAGGACAATGCACAAATACATTATAGTATCATGCAGGCTTGTCCATAATTAAGAAAAATATAGGAGAGTAACAAATAGTGTGATCCAGTGAGGAGGTAGACTATTTTAGATAATGTGGCCAGAAACATTTAAGCAGAAAGTTGAGCAAAGTGAAAAGTTGACTCGTGACACTATAGTCGTGGTGGTGGGCTTGTAGATTAGGCAGAGAAAAAAGAAAGCTGAGGTTTTGTGATGGGAGCATTCTTAGAATGTTGGAGATAATAAGAAACCTGGTGTGGCTGGACCAAAGCAAGAGTAGACACTTGTTAAGAAATGAAGTTAGAAAGGTAGCAGGGACCAGTGCATATGTGTACAAACACTCCTTTTATAATTAAATAAGAAAGGACAAATATCTGAGTCACTATATGATTTAGGCAGCTGTTGTTAAATGCATGAAGTAAGCAGGATACTGTTGACTCTTGAGTGTCCCTTGGGCAGCAAGGAGATCAAACCAGTCAATCTTAAAGGAAATCAACCCTGAATATTCATTGGAAAGAAAATGCCAAAGGTGAAGCTCAAGACTTTAGTCACCTGATGGGAAGGGACAACTCATTAAAAAAAACACAAAAACCTGATGTTGGGAAAGACTGAGGGCAGGAAGAGAAGGGGGCAACAGAGGATGAGATGGTTGGCTGGCATCACCGACTCAATGGACATGAGTTTGAGCAAACTCCGGGAGATACTGAAGGACAAGGAAGCCTGGCGTGCTGTAGTCCATGGGGTCACAAAGAGTTGGA
This sequence comes from Ovis canadensis, assembly GCF_042477335.2. Taxonomy (NCBI): domain Eukaryota; kingdom Metazoa; phylum Chordata; class Mammalia; order Artiodactyla; family Bovidae; genus Ovis; species Ovis canadensis. The sequence goes on along the minus strand of NC_091262.1, from coordinate 61,197,381 downwards.
CATGACTGAGCAACTGAAAACAACAAAAGCAGGATGGAAAATGTGGAAAAATGGTAAATACTGGCCCCTTTTAGGGAAGGTAGCCTCTACTTAGCCTCAGCTAATTGTTGAAAAGCACAGGTATAATGGTTAATTTTATGTGTCAATGCAGCTAGACTATGGTGCTCAGCTGTTTGTTCATCCACTGGTCTAGATATTGCTATAAAGGTATATTTTAAATATGATTAATATTTAGATCAGTAGGCTTTAAGGAAAGCAGATTAGTCTCCATAATATGGATGGGCCTCAGCCAATCAGTTGAAGGCTTTAAGAGAAAGACTGAGATCTCCCAAGGAAGAAGGAATTCTGCATCTTGGGACTTACAACCACAACTCATTCCTGGTTCTCTAACCAGCTGACTTGCCCTGCAGATTTTAGACTTACCAGTACCCACAACTGCATAAGCTACCAGTTGGCATTAGTGGTAAAGAATTTGCCTGCCAATGCAGGAAACGTAAGAGATGGGGTTTAATCCTTGGGTTGGGAAAATCCCCCAGAGGAGGGCATGGCAACCCACTCCAGTAGTCTTGCCTGGAGAATCCCATGGACAGAGGAGCCTGGTGGGCTACAGTCCATAGGGTTGTAAAGAGTTGGACATAACTGAAGTGACTGAGTACAGCACACAATTCTTTAAAATAAATCTCCCTCCCTGTATATAAACAGTCTATTGGTTCTGTTTCTTTGGAGAACCCTAACACACTTGCCATGCTAAGGATCCCACATGGGCAGATCTTCCAGCTTTTCTTTTTCACCTTGGGAAACAATGTTGCAAATGAATATGGAATAATGCTACTGTTTCCTACACATTTTTTTTAATTGGACCTGTGAGAATTTATTCAAGGAATATACACAGGTGCCAAATTCCTAGGTAATGGATAATGCTCTCTAGAATGGCTTTAGAAGTTTACACTCTTATTTCAATGCATGCAGGGTCTTCTCTATTTAGTCTGCCTTAGCCCCCCCACCCAACACTTTTTAATTCTAAATTTTAAGAAAGGTAAAATCCAAACAAATGTTACTGATAATGGTTTTCAAATATGAACACTGTTGGTCTAAAAGAAAAGAAACTTTGTTGCCAGATAAGATACTTTATCATATAAAGACCTTGTTTAGCCCCACAGGCCTACAAACGACTAACTGAAAAGCTGAACTAGGTCCATGTTATTTTCAATCAATTTACTCATCACTGAGTTCTTATTATGTGCATTGCACACACTATCACTCTACAGAAGAAAGTTTTAATCTGAAGAGACTTTCAATCTACTGTTAAATTTGACTGTCTATTCATTTGCTTGGCAAATATTAGTGAAGGCTTGTAATATACAAAAAATACAATCCTTAGAAGGGAAATTAAGAGAAATATTCATAAAGGTGTTATACAGGTGAGCAAGAGGTATGTATGATGAGACAGCACTATATATAATTATAGTTAATGTTAGATAGAATGAGATCACTTCCGGTTGAGAAGATCAGAAAAAGATTACCAGAATAGTTCTTAAATTGTGTTTTGAAGGCTCAGTAAGAATCTGATAGGCAGAGATTGGGAGAATTCCAGGAGTAAGATGAAGTAAAAAGAAAGCAGTGAAGTGGGAAATTTGGGGTATGGCCAGGAAACAGTGAATAATTCATTTTGAGAGTACAAATAATAGTCAATTTAGTATAACAAATATTTGTTGGGTGCTTATTGTGTGTGAGGTAGTGTACTAGCACCACTGACACAAATATGAATGAAACCAGAAGATAAAAAGATGATTGGTGGAACACTAAACCAGAGATAGAGGTGGCAGCAATATCAAAGGTTCGCAAGTGTTAGGTTAAAGGGTCTGGAATTTATTGTACAGGTAATGTGGTATTTCCCAGGTGGTGCAGTGGTAAAGAATCTGCCTGCTCATGCAGGAGGCATAAGAGACAAGGGTTCGATCCCGGGATTGGGAAGATCTCCTGGAGGAGGGCATGGGAACCCACTCCAGTATTCTTATCTGGAAAATTCCATTCCAGAAGAGCCTGGTGGGCTACAGTCCATGGGGTTGCAAAGAGTTGGACATGACTGAGTGCGCGCGCATGCATGCACACACACACAATGTGATATTACTAAATACTGTTGATATCTGATTGAGAGGTTGAAAATAATGTTTCAGTAGTCTTAAGAGAAGTAAGAAATGGAGACAAGTGGATGAAAAGGCTGGGCATGAAATTATACAAGACTAGTCTAAGGTAGGAATTTTGCAGAGGAAGGAGACATTGCAAGGAAAAATCTAGCAGAATTTGGTTACTAATTAAATTTTATAAAGGGACAAATCAAAGATTACCTATGCAGAAGGGAACAAGCAACTGTAGAACTCTAATAATAGTGCCAAGACCAAGGGAAACACTTTACTTTTTTATTTACCAAAATAAAAAATTAATTTTTTCTCAAGCTGATGAAAATGATGTTAATAGATGGCAAACTCCAGGATCTATAATTAGCAGGCCCCATTCTAAGTCTGGACCTTTTGCTAACCATGATAATTAAATGGCAAAATATTTTGTTAAATGTTCTTCAAAGAGGAAGCTGAACCATTTTACAGAATAAAAAGGAGCAGTTGAGAGCTATTCATGTTGAACTTTTATGTTAAAATAAGGCACAGAAAACAGTGAAAGTCAGTGCAAAAAAAAAATGTCCTTCTAAATTCAAAGTCATAGAAGACATAAAATATTTTGGTAGCCTCTGTAGTTATTTAATTGTTGTCTTATATGTCAATAAAGCAAAAACATTTAAAGTATTTTGATCAATGATACTATTAATACATTTCCTTGGCACAGTACTTTATAGTTTTAAAAAACATTAAAAAAAATCATCTCCCTAATTGTCATAGTAAGCATCTTAGATCATTCACAAACAGGTGCAACTCACTGGTATAAGAAACTAGTTCTTAATTCCAAATATCACTAAACAAAAAAATCTAATCTACTTCATACAAAATGGTTAGAGATGTCACAGAATATTAGAACTAGAGAAATCCTCAAGTCCAAGTTAAAGATCTTGAAGCCTAGAAAGCCTGGAGCTTGTCTACATCAGAAAAAAAGTTTGGTTAATAGCAAAGATGCTCTTTCGATTTTTTATTACTGTTTTGGCAGTATGGTTCCATAATACAGTTCCATGATAATTAATTCCAACAAAAATACAGATCTAACAAAATGTTTGTGTCACTGGGTAGTCCAATTAGAACACAGAACTAAGAGTTCAGGATTGAGTGTTCAACCCCTCTTGAGGAGGGATTTACATTGAGAAAAATGTTGCTTCATGGCTAGAGTTTGCATGCCATTGACTCTTATTGACGCATAGTTCTGACTACTGAATGAGAAACTATCACCATCACCATTACACACACACACCCCAAGCCCACCCAGAGCCTAGCGACAGTCAGTAATATTTCTGATTATGAAGAATAGGATATAGAAAAGAAGTAAAATTTTAGGACCCATACTAAATAAAATTTATAAAAAGAATGTAGGAAAAAAAAGATCATCCCACCCTCTTTTTGAGCATATTTGACATGGTTTCTGCCTTTGTGGCTTTTATGACTTAGAAATGTCCTATATCACGAACCCAGTAAGTAGGATTTATTTTTAATCCAGTATTCACTATGCCAAAACTTCAAGCATTCTATTTAATTTTTAAAAATAATATTATTACAATCAGAGGAAACATACCACCTTCAAATATGAAACAGACTATTCAATATTTGTGATGTTCTAGAATGTCAAATCTGCCATGTTCTGAAAGGCATCACAACTTCTCAGTTGGAATTGAACAAAACAACAAAAATTTAAAATATAATCTGCTGCTATTATGAGTATATTAAATCCTAGTCTACTGGCACTGAACAACAGGATCTAATTCCTATCTACACACTTGAATTTACACTTTTTTTAAGCAGAAGTAAATACAGAACTACTATAAAATCAGCAAACATTGAAACTTAGGCTTTCTCTCGATTAGAAAAGAGTTTGTTATTATTATGCCTCCTGAGCTTAGGAATGCAGCACTACAGGTTTAAAGAACAGGAAAAAATCATTACTAAATACAAATCTAACTCCTACAAGTTTAAGATTCTTCCCTGATGAAACAGTTTAGATTTACACTAATGAAGCTGTTGTAGATGAACTCAGTATTTGGCAGAAAGGAAGGCACTAATACTTTACTAATAGCACTTTTGTAATAATAAAATTTATTTTAAAACCTCACATTGATTCCTCTCCTGCTATCCTCTGCTTTAATGTGAAGGAGTCATCACTTATACTGGTAAGTTTACCATCGCTACCCATTCACCTCACCTGCCCCGTCCTTAACTGTGCCAAAGGACACAATGGCCAACATTTCCTTTCCTCAGTATTCAAAGTCTTCTAGGACTCAAAGGAAACAAACAGAATAGAAAAATCTCGTAATACATACGTCCATACTCCTATTCCCATTCGGGGAAATGAAACGCTTAGAATAAACAGTAGCTCTTGGTATAACCCAGCTTAAAAAAACAACTTTTTAGAAAAAAAATTAGAAAGAAGAAGATCAATATCAAGAAGAATAAAAGTCATTAGCATATTTTAATATGCCCCTAACACTAATGACTGATCACATATCCTCTTTTGCTTTGGCTGTTGGAAAGTTTAAGACAGAATTATTCTTGACGTTTATTCTTTTGCTGTTTCATGGTAAATATGCAAGCTGACTTACTCCTGGCTCTAGCTTCTTGTCCTATTCCTATATTTTTCTTAGTGTATTTTTTCTTAGTTATTGATAAGCAACTTTCTTTGACATGACCATATACATGTATGTGTATATATATATATGCATATATATTTATGTGTAAAATTGATCTGAATAACAAAGTGCATTTTTTCTTAAACTTTTTTAAAAAATAGATTACCTATTATGACATACACATACACATGCAAACACACATGAAAATTACAGAGTCAGTCTTGGCTTTCTTCACAATAAATATGAAACTCTTCCCCCTGTCTTCTATAGCAGAGGAAACTTTGAAGAAAAAAAAAAAAAGAGTACTATCTCTATGAGTTAGTTGTGTTTCATGTATGGATCTGTAACTACCATCTATGTGGGTGTGTAAGAAATATTGTTTACTTTCACTTAAATTAGAATCTGGGATTCCAGGAAATTTAAATTTTATTGTTTCTGGAAATTGCCTCTTTCTTCCTAGAGTTTTATATCCCAGAGATCTTATTCCTATTCTATTTAAAATAAATTCCTGACTATCCTCACAGAATGTTTTCTATACCTTAAAAAGGAAACTTAACTGTGAGCTTAAATTTATTTATATTCATAGCTATTCTTATCTCCTTTACTCCTGTCTATAAGCACAAGGTGACCATCTTCCTGCTCAAGGCAAACTCTTCTACAGATTCTTAATTCCATCTCTTTTTATATTTGGGGGGATTCTGTTCTAGAACAATTCTCTCTTGGCTCTTTCCAACGACTCATAAACATGCTCAAATGTCTGCCATTTTTCAAAAACAAGAGACATAATCCTTAACCCACTTTGCTTTCTTCTTAGCTATAACATCTTTCTTATTCAGGTTTCTTCAAGGACCACTCAAACTGATAGTTCAAACTGCTATTCTTCTCTCCCTCAAATCACTCTTGAACTTCCAAAAAAATTGGCTTCTATACCTAATACTCTATTAAAACTACTCTTATAGATGTCCATAATGGCCACCTCATTTCAAACAAAGGGGATACTTTTTGCTCATATCTTAACCATTTAGAAACATTTGACTTCAAAAAATTTTTTAAATTAAAATCTCCTTCCTTGGCTTCAGTGATATTGTTTTTAATTCTACTCTTACCTCACTGACTTGTTGTAAAAAGAAATTTAACATTCAGTTCAGTTCAGTTTAGTCGCTCAATCATGTCCGACTCTTTGTGACCCCATGAACTGCAGCATGCCAGGCCTCCCTGTCCATCACCAACTCCCAGAGTTTACTTAAACTCACATCCATCGAGTCGGTGATGCCATCCAGCCATCTCATCCTCGGTCATCCCCTTCTCCTCCTGCCCCCAATCCCTCCCAGCATCAGAGTCTTTTCCAATGAGTCAACTCTTCACATGAGGTGGCCAAAGTACTGGAGTTTCAGCTTTAGCATCATTCCTTCCAAAGAACACCCAGGACTGATCTCCTTTAGAATGGATTGGTTGGATCTCCTTGCACTCCAAAGGACTCTCAAGAGTCTTCTCCAGCACCACAGTTCAAAAGCATCAATTCTTCAACGCTCAGCTTTCTTCACAGTCCAACTCTCACATCCATACGTGACTACTGGAAAAACCATAACCTTGACTAGACAGACCTTTGTTGGCAAAGTAATGTCTCTGCTTTTCAATATGCTATCTAGGTTGGTCATAACTTTCCTTCCAAGGAGTAAGCGTCTTTTAATTTCATGGCTGTAATCACCATCTACAATGATTTTGGAGCCCCCCAAAATAAAGTCTGACACTGTTTCTACTGTTTCCCCATCTATTTCCCATGAAGTGATGGGACCAGATGCCATGATGTTAGTTTTCTGAATTTAACATTGGTTGAACACTAATAATCAGCCAAACACTGTGTGAAGGGTTGCAAGTACTTATAACAATTCCAGAAAATTCCCTGGTGGTCCAGTGGTTAGAACTCTGTGCTTTCACTGATGAGGGCATGGGTTTGATCCCTGGTCAGGGAACTAAGATCCTACAAGCTGTGTGGCCTGGCCATAAAAAACAAAACAACACAAAACCTCTATGTGGTAGGTACTATAATTCTCATTTTATAAAATGAAAATGGTCTTGGAGAGGTTCATTTATATAAGGTTATAAAAGGCAGGGCTGTCTAACTGCAAATCTCTGTAGCTTTACTACATTATCAGCAATTTTAAAAAAAGTAGCAGTGAGAGGGGTCTTTGTGAAGCTTATCTTTGAGCCAATAATTGTTAACTATTTAAAAGAGGTGATGTAGCTGTTAGATTCATGTAGATTTTAAAAAGTCTTTGAAAGATAAATGTTTAATCCACATAATTTTAAAAAATCTTTCAGTAATCCTCTGCAATTCAACAAAGAGAAGGAGTATCAAGGTTTGTTTTTCAGTAAGTAAGGTCAACTTATGCAAGATTAGCACATCACCCTCAGCATTCTCGGACACTGTCACTTTAATGACCGAACACCTGCTGACCTATCTCATGGCAGAAGAAGGTGCCATAAAAACTCTCCCTATCAATGGGGTGAAAAGACTTAATACCATACCGCAACAGCCAAGGTCTAAGCACAAACCACACAGTATTCATAAGTCTTAATAAAGGCTTCTGTTATTCTCCCAAGAAGTAACCCTAACTTAATGCAGCCAACTGAAGTGTGCATCTAAACTGGCAGCCTTCAAACTTGGCTGCACATGGGAATTTCTAAGGAGCTTTAAACACACCAAAGCAGAGTCTTACTCCAAGAGACTCTGAAGTAATCAGTTTTGGATGGGATGGGGATCAGGATTTTTAGAGGCTCTTCAAGTGATGCTATTGCATAATTACAGCTGAGAATCCACTACTGTAAAATATACAAGTGTGTACTAAGTTGCTTCAGTTGTGCCCAACTCTTTGCAACCCTATGGACTGCAGCCTGCCAGGCTCCTCTGTCCATGGGTACTCTCCAGGGGATCTTCCCAACCAGGGATCAAACCGGCATCTCTTATGTCTCTTGCCTTGGCAGGCAGGTTCTTTACCAGAAGCGCCACCTGGGAGGAAAGACTGTTATATTCATGCTCTTAAAAAAAAAAAAGGATTTGCCATCTTCAACTACTACCAGGGTTGTGGTTGCCCACATACCTACTGATTCTAATTGTAAGCAAATGATTCCCCATGGTCAGTCATCAACCAAACATACTTGGAATTTGGTAACTGTATTAGTTTCCTGAGCTGCTGTAAAAAAGTACCCAAACTAGGGGGCTTAAAACAACAGAAATTTATTGTCTCACAGTTCTGGAGGCTACAAGTCCAGAATCATGGTTTCAGCTGGATTGTGTCTTCCATGAAGGCTGTAAGGGAGAATGCTCCTGGTGCCTATTCTGGCTTTGGGCATTTGCTTCCAATCCTTGGTATTCATTTGCTTGTAATATTTCATGTCTTCCCAGGCACAAGGCCGTGTTTGCCCCGGGTCTTCACATAGTCTTCCCTCTATGCCCGTGTCTCTGTGGCTAATTTTCTACTTTTTATAAAAACTTCAGTCATATTGGGTTAGAGCCCATGCTAATGATCTCATTTTAACTTGATTAGCTCTGTTAAACACCTTGCTGCTGCTAAGTCACTTCAGTCGTGTCCGACTCTGTGCAACCCCATAGACGGCAGCCCACCAGGCTCCCCCGTCCCTGGGATTCTCCAGGCAAGAACACTGGAGTGGGTTGCCATTTCCTTCTCCAATGCATGAAAGTGAAAAGTGAAGTCGCTCAGTCATGTCCAACCCTTAGCGACCCCATGGACTGCAGCCTACCAGGCTCCTCCGTCCATGGGATTTTCCAGGCAAGAGTACTGGAGTGGGGTGCCATTGCCTTCTCTGGTTAAACACCTTATTTAGACCCAAATAAGAGCACATTCCAAGGCACTAGGGGTTAAGACGTCAATATATTTTTGTGAGGGACACAATTCAACCTATAACAATAACCAATTAGCATTTACATAAAATAACAGTTTCAGAGCATGGATTCTTAACATGAGGATGGGAAAAATTTTTTAATCTTTGTTTTTCACTCTTCATGTAAATACAGTATTTCTTACGATTATGAACATAGGCAACATCTTCAGTAGTATTATTAGTGGTTCTTGAGACTTTGAGCCCATAGAAACCACTGGTATTTTCAGGTCACATTTCAGTCATCTTCAAAATATTATTTATAGTTATCACTACTTCAAAATTACAGTTTTTAATAGACTTGCTGTTAGATAGTTATTTAATGTATTAGTGCATTAATATATCACAATGTAATACCTTCATAATTTTATTTCAATAAAACTGATTTTGATTTAATTGAATTTTATGCACTGAACATTATTTTGAGGAGATCAAAATGTTTAAAAAACCTTTTAATAACCTACAGCTCTAGTTAGTGAATTCTTCCATTTCATACTTGAGTATTTTTAAACTTCATAAGTATTTAAAAATATGCAGTGCCTTGTACATCATTTTCAAACCTTTTATTAAAAAAACCTATGATTCACCGTGAAAAAATATATTTTACATGTAGCTCAGACACAATCTTCTGTCTCACACACAACACAAAACTGAAACAAAAATGTCACAAAACAATATTTACCCTTACCTCACTCTTGACATTTTCTATTCTATCTCTATTCATTAAAAAATGCCAGTGTGACCTACTGAATTAATTTTACAACTAATCTTGGAGCATAAATTAAATTAGTCATAAAAATCTTTTAGTGGAATTTCTTTAGAAACTTCTCATACTGTGATAGTTGAAAGGCTGTTATTACTGGTATTCATGTACTATTTTTAAAATATATGCCTTCATTTCAGAGGTGCCATTTAGATGAGCAAATAATTCAAGACGTAAGCAGGTTCCATTTAGACAACTGGTTAAGAGTTACGTAAACTTTATAATTCCCATTTTATAATGGGAGTCTCAATTTAAACTTTACCCAATACCAAAAGGAAACAAGGTAGAATAATAAATATTTTATGCCTGAATCATTTTAAAATTACAAAAATGTCTTAAGTGTATAATGTTAAATTTCACTGAGGTATTTCCTCATTCACCACTATAAAACTGGGTAGAAACATTTTCTAAACTAACATTTTTTTATGCCCAGGATAGAAAGAATTTTACCTGTAGTAAACTCGAAGTGTCTGGATTTCTTCTTCCAGTTTTTTGTACTGCTGAACTGCGGTTTCTCTGGCTTGTTGCATAGCTAACAACTTTGCCTGCAAGTAAATAACATTTTAAGGAATTTACTAGCAGTTGGGTACCTTAAAATACACTACTATAGTATGAATAGAAGTCTTTAATTTCTGGGAGTTTAAAAACCCATCAATATTTTTAGTAGTGGTTCATAATTTCCCACAAAATAATTCGATTATATTAATAACAGAAATATTAAAGACATGAACATATTTAATTTACCAACTTTGCTCATTACTAAACTTCAATCTTATTCATCTGTATCATCAGATATATGCCTTTCTGCAATGTTTAACTTTACACACAGAATTCAGAATGTGGAACACGGGTTCAGAGCATTATCTAGAATAGAGATAAGCACAATGGCTGTTTCACATATAAATTTTATGTGGCTCCACTGCCTGATCGCTAGATTTTCTTTTAACTTTATTAATAGAAACTCAGAAAATTCTAAATATGTTAAGCCATCTTTGATATTTAACATGAAAATATTGCACAAGACTACAACCTGATTTTTACAGATATGACTTAACCTCTTCAATTCCTTTTCTGCAGGAAAAAAAAATCTCTAAAGGGAGAATGGCAGTAATTTTGAATGTTGGAGATATTTTACTCAAGGGTTGCTATTGTTCATCTTGGCTTAAAATAGTCAAATTTTAAAGAGTCTTAACCAGTTTTTCAATAGAGTTCAATAGTAATTTTAAAAGAATTGTACCTTCCAAACATCATTCCCAAAATTTCCAGCATAGTCAAAAAAAGTTATCAACCTGCCTTTTAAAGTATGGTACTGGTAAGTCAGACTTTAATTTTGCTTATTTAAAGTTTAATTTGCATGAAAAAGGCTGTCTTTTACTTTAAATGTGTTTGATAGATAACATGAAGCAAATTGTTATCATACATGTCACAAACTGCACTAAAGGTAATAATTAAAAAGTAATCAAAAGTTGGAGGTTGAACAAAATTCATTAATTTTGCTTAACTCATATGATTTTACTGAAATTATTTTCTTGCATAAGAATGAAGTCATAAGATAAATTGTGAAATCTGATCATAGGAAAATTAATGAGTGTAATATAAATAAACATTAAATAGTGCCACTTTTCTATTTTAATAATGCAGAATTATAAAAAATAGCAGTTTAAACTTTTACATAAAAAATTAAGCACCAAATTAATTAGCTATCTGCACTAGCAAATCCTAACAGAGTTACTTTTAATTAGATTTAAGATGTTCAAGTGCTTGCTTTAACATGTCACATTCTAGAATTATGAATGAAATAGTCTCAAAAATTATTTTTAAAAGAGCATTTAAAGCTGGTTCTTGATGCCAATAATTAACAGCTTTGCTAATTTTCAGTATACTATAAAATGTAACTGAAAGGGTAACTTGCATGACCGAATACCCACTGTGATTAATAAGAAACCAAAAAGAATCGCCCCCCAAATATTTCACATTAAACTTACAAAACATCAGACATCCTGTTGCATGTAATTTAAGAAATATCAACTATTTGACAGGTAATTGAGAATTTGATAAATAACAATGGGACAGTGTTAAGAACCTGAGATGATTATTTTTAAGCTTTTGTACCCAGTACTTCTGCAGAAAACCAAAAAACAAACCCAAACACAAAGCAAAAAGCAAACCCAGCAATGTTGTAGCAGGAAAAAGGCATAACAAAGATTATGCCTAAGAAATTTCTGCAGTGAAAATGGGTTGTGAGAACTGTACATAAATTTCCTTGCTTTGGGTAAAAATGAACATTTTATTCCTCTTCCTACACCCAGTTCACCATGAAGATTTGGTGTTGCTTCATAGCAACCCATTTGATTTATTACTTCAAATGCCTGATCTTATATCTAGGCACTGGAGACTATGTTCAAAGCTATTATAAACCTCTGGCCTTACAAGCTCCTTCCGCTACTTTATCAGATACACATTTATCTGGTCAACTTTTTTAGGGGTGAGTAAATACCATTACCTTATGGCACAGTAATCCTGTTTGGTGGCTAGGATGAACTTCCTTCCCCACTACCTCAGGTACTCAAGTATATATGATCTAGAATTTTTTAAAAAATATTTATTTATTTATTTAGTTGTGCCGGTCTTAGTTGCAGCACACGCGATCTTTGACCTTCATTGCGACATGTGGGATCTTTTTTTTTAAGCTTTGGCACACAGGATGTTTTAGCTGTGGCATGCAAGCTCCTAGTTGCAGCATGTGGGATCCAGTTCCTGACCAGGGATTGAACCCAGGTCCCCTGCATTGGGCATGTGGAGTCCCAGCCACTGGACCACTGGGGGCATCCCTATAGGGTCTAGATTGTTCAAACAGAGTAGTCCATCCTGATAGCCCTAGAAGAACATTGAACCTTGATGACATCATTTGTGTCGTGGATCCCTGTACACCAGACAGATCCAGATTCATTTCTTGGACACATGAGTTTTTTCTTTTTTTGCATAGGCTACTTTCAGTTGGATTTATGATATATGCAGTGTAATGTCCCTGGTGGCTCAGAAGGTAAAGAATTTGCCTGCAAGCAGGAGACCTGGGTTCGATCCCTGGGTTGGAAAGATCCCCTGGAGAAGGGGATACTGGACTATCCACTCCAGTATTCTTGTCTGGAGAATTCCACGGACAGAGAAGCTTGGTGGGCTACTGTCCATGGGGTCACAAAGAGTATAAACAATGTAAGAAAATTTAATTAATTTACATGCACTGTTTATACCTATTGCATTTCCTAGTTTCATTATTGAAAGAAAAGTGAAAGTGTTAGTTACTCAGTTGTGTTGATTCTTTCCATCACATTGCAGGTCAAAAATATATGTAATCCCCAAAACAATAAAAATTAGCAAACAAGATATTTTTGCCTATTTCTTTGGCATCATATTTCCCATATTTTTGGTAATTACGTGTCAATCTCCCACCCCTAATCTTCAAACTACAAATATTCTGAGATTTCAAGTTACCTGTTTGTTGTATATCCTTCTAGAAATATATATACAAGCATATATATATATCTACAACCAAATAAATCTATTTACAATATTGATGGTATCTTTACATACTATTAAAAACTTTGTTTTAGATTTAAAAGAAGTTTTGCTATTTTGCTTTTTATTAAAAAGGAAATCTTTTATCCCAACCCATGTGTTGCACTCACTAATCACATTTCCTTCCTTCCCTCCAACCTCAAAGTGAAACATTTCCATGAATTTGGGTTCATCATTTTCAAGAGTATTTTATACTTTTACAATATAGTTATGTATTTACAGATAATATATCTGATTGTTTATACATTTCTAAACTTGAACATACACTTTAAATATATTTTTGAGCAAAGCCTACAGTGAGTCAAAATTTCTAAGTATTGCTGGCCTTCCCTATCCACAGGTTCCATATATGCAGATACTGGAGGGCCAATTAAGGAACTTGAACACTGCAGATTTTGGTATCTGTGGGGCTCCTAGAACCAATCTCCTCTGGATAACAAGGGACGATTATATGGTCATAGATTTAGGCAAACATTGTACAAAAGTATAACTTTTTTTTAAACTTACATTTTCAGGTAAAAATTTTATCAAAGTAAAACATTCATAACATATATAAATATATACATACATGAATTTTTTAGGTAGGCCATTTGAGCTATAACTGAGGCAAAGTAAAAATTCACCCATTTTTTGGTGTACAGTTGTATAAATTTTCACAAGTTTATCAAGTTCTGTTATAACAATGACAATCAAGACACAGAATATTTTCATTATCCCAAAATGTTCCCTTGTGCAATACTGCAATCAATGTCCTTTCTTTACATGTAATTCCTGACAACCAGTGATGTGATTTTTTATTTTTACTGCTATAGTCTTCCCATTTCTAGAACATCATATAAATATTATATAGTCGACAGCCTTTTGAATTTGGCTTCTTTTACTTAATGCTTTTAAAGATTCATTCATATTATTACACGGATTAGTAGTTCATTCCTCTGTATCACTGAGCAGTACTCCACTGCATGGATGTACTATAATCTGTATATTCATTCACCAGTTGATGGACAGTTGGATTGTTTCCAGTTTTTGGTAGTTTTAATAAAGCTGCTATAAACATTTGTTTATAGATAATTTTGTGGAAATATGCTTTCATTTCTCTTACTTAGGTAAACACCATGGAGTGGAATTGCTGGGTCCCATGATAAGTGTGTGTATTTATATACTTTAAAACTTATGTACTCTATTAAGTTATATACATTATAAAGAAACTGCCAAACATGCTGCTTAAATTGATAAAACTTAAAAACATCTGTGCTTCAGCAAAGGAAACCATATGCAAAATGAAAATACAACCGATAGAATGGGAAAAAATATTTGCAAACAATGTAGCTGACAAAGGATTCATTTTCAAAATACACAAACAACTTATACAACTCAACAACAAAAAAATACCAAACAGTTCAATCAAAAAATGGGCAGAAATAAATAGGCATTTCTCCAAAGAAGACATACAGATGACCAACAGGCATATGAAAAGATGCTCAACACTGCTAATTATCAGGGAAATGCAAATCAAAACCACAATGAGGTATCACCTCACATTGGTCAGATGGACCACCATTAAAGAGTCTACAAATAACAAATACTGAAGAGGGTGTGGACAAAAGGGAATCCTCTTACACTGTTGGTGGGAATGTAAACTGGTCTAACCATTATGGACAACAATATGGAGATTCCTCTAAAAACTAAAAACAGAGTTGACATATGACCCAGCAATCCTACTCCTGGGCATATACCCAGATAAAACTATAATTCAAAAAGACACATGTTCAAAGCAGCACTATTCACCATAGCCAAAACATGGAAACCTAAATGTCCTTCAACAGATGAATAAAAGACAATGGTGGGGCACACATGTATAATACAATGTAATACTACTCAGTCATAAAACAGAACAAAATAACGCCATTTGTAGCAACATGGATGGAACTAGAGATTATCACACTAAGTAAAGTAAATCAGAAAGAGAAAGACAAATACCATAATACTTGTGGTTGCCAAGAGGGGGGCGTGTAGGGGAGGGACCGAGTGGGAGTTTGGGGTTAGCAGATGCAAACTGTTAAATATAGAGCATCAATAAACAACAAGGTCCTATTGTATAGCACAGAGAATTATATTCAATGTACTGAATATAAAAAAGAATGTGTTTGTGAGCATGTGTGTGTGTGTGTATATGAATCATTTTGCTACACAGCAGAATTTACCAGAACATTGTTAATCAACTAGATTTCAATAAAAAACAAAAACAAAACCCATCTGTGGTTAACCACAATAGCAATGCCATTTGTTGAATGCCTTCTATGGGTTGGACATTGTACTGAGTATTTGAAATGCCAGGCTGGATGAAGCACAAGCTGGAATCAAGATTACCAGGAGAAATATCAACAACCTCAGATATGCAGATGATACCACTCTAATGGAAGAAAGCAAAGAGGAACTAAAGAGCCTCTTGATGAAAGTGAAAGAGAGTGAAAAAGCTGGCTTAAAATTCAACATTCAAAAAATTAAGACCATGATATCTGGTCCCATTACTTCATGGCAAATAGATAGGGAAAAAGTAGAAACAGTGACAGATTTCATTTTCTTGGGCTCGAAAATCACTGTGGACAGTGACTATGGCCATTAAATTAAAAGATGCTTGCTCCTTGGAAGAAAAACTATTACAAACCTAGACAGCATATTAAAAAGCAGAGACATCACTTTGCTGACAAAGGCCAGTATATTCAAAGCTATGGTTTTTCCAGTAGTCAGGTACAGATGTGAGAGGCGGACCATAAAGAAGACTGAGTGCCAAACTGAGGCTTCTGAATTGTGGTTCTTGAGAAGATTCTCTTGAGAGTCCCTGGACTGCAAGGAGATCAAACCAGTCAATTCTAAAGGACATCGACCCTGAATATTCATTGTAAGGACTGATGCTGAAGCTGAAGCTGCAATACTTTGGTCACCTGACATGAAGAGCCAACTCATTGGAAAAGACCCTGATGGTGGGAAAGATTGAAGGCAAGAGGAGAAGGGGGTAAAAGAAGATGAGATGTTTGGATGGCATCACTGACTCAATGGACATGAGTTTGAGCAAGCTCCAGGAGTGAGTGAAGGACAGGGAAACCTGGTGTGCTACAGTTCATGGGGTCACAAAGAGTCACACATGACTTAGCGACTGAACAACAACTATATTCACAAATCAGTGAGATAATTCCCAGTACCCCTATTTTACAGATGATTAAACTGAGGTCCATGAACATTAATCAACTTGTAAGTATAACAGAGCTAGTGACTGATAGAACTCAAGCACATATTCAAGCCTATTTGGAACAAAATACATATTTCTCCCTTAAACCTCAACATACTAGCATTCTGGGCTGTGTGTGGGATAGCTTTTCTTTTTGTTTTAAAGCTATAACTGACATATAACATTATATTAATTTTAGGTGTACAACATCATGATTTTATACACACACACACACATACACACACACATATACACACACGGTGGTGGTTTAGTCGCTAAGTTGTGTCCAACTCTTGCAACCCCGTGAACTATAGCCTGCCAGGCTCCTCTGCCCATGGGATTCTCCAGGCAAGAATATTGGAATGGGTTGCTATTTCCTTTTCCAGGGAATCTTTCCAACCCAGGAATCAAACCCTGGACTCCTGTACTGCAGGCAGATTTTTTTTTTTTTTACCAGCTGAGCTGAGGGAAGTCCTATATATACATACTGCAAAATAAATACCACAGTAAGTTAACATCCATCACCTCACATGATCACATTTTTTTTTTCCCTGTGATGAGAAGTTTTAAGATTTACTCTCCTAGCAACTTTCAAATATATAATATTGTATTGTTACCATTCTGTACATTAGCATTTCTCCAGAACTTATTCACCTTGTTCTTAACTTATTTAAGTGACTGAAAACATGTTGGTTAATTAATGTTAGGTTAACCTTATAATTATCTCATTATTCTTAAACTGTATCTATCTTGAACAATACCATCTAAACAGGACAACCATTTGTATGTACTATTACTGCTACTCTTCAGAAACTAACTACATTATTTCCTTAGTTTTATCTAGTAATGTAGAATCACAAAGAAAAGACTACACTACTCACATCAGTGAACAATATTTGTATGGATATTGTGGAGAAACCACTTTTATCTTACTTTAAAATCTTGTTATGTTTGGTTTTGAATGTGTTTTTAATAGTAATAGTCTGATACAGTTAAACCTTTCTTTGGTAGCTCCAAGATCATAAAATGGAAATCTCCATAAATGGAGAACAGAAGCATCTGACCTTATATATGATATCTACTAAAGAAAGAAACATATAGTACAAATCAAATCATAGAACCAAATCCTGAGAAGGATTTCAGAGGTAATATAGTCCTCTACTTTTAAAGGTGAGGAAATTGTTGCTAACATTATACAATATGTTTAGAGAAACATTTGGGAACTGTTTAAGGTTTCATGGCTGGTTAGAAGTTTGAATTAGCATAAAACTATCCAGAAAATATTGCTTATTTTTAACAAGCAATTAATATATATGTTAACTGTTTTAATATAAGTATTTTACAGAGTAAGCACAAATATATGAACTGTGCTATGTTATTAAACACATCTGTAAGGTACCTAATTAGAGGTTTTCAAACAATATGTCTGATTGCACAATTGCTCAAACATTATGAGTATGACCATTCCAGTATTTGACTCTTTAATCTCAGAAGCTTATTAAGAAGCTCGTAAAGAGACACTGCAAAAGGATATCTAAAAAATTAGAAGCTACTATATTAGGAAGATACAAATGACCAATTTTAATTATATCTCTCCTTGATAAGAAGACTGCGATTACAGCAGTATATTACTGGAGTGCATTGCTCTTTCAAAGGTTATTCCTCACAGGTTATCTTTTGTCCTCATGACAAATTTCTTAGACCAAGCATTATCAGCATCTAGACTCAAAAGCAGCTGTAATGCACTGTCTAGTGATCTATGGTTTGAAATGGAAGCAAAAATAAAAATATACACAGGCAGAGAGTGATCTATGAGCAGTGAGAAGAAACCATGAAGCCGAGAAACGAAGGGTAGAGAGAAGTACACCAGAAAGTAAGCACAGAACATTGAGTAAGAATAAACTTGGGATTCACTTCCAGCAATTAGTTCTATGAATGAGTAAGTTACAGCCTGTGAACCTCTATTTTCTTTTTGGTAAAATAAGCATAATATCACATCTCACAGGATTACGATACAATGATAAAATAAATTCCCATACAATATACCCATATCAAAGTGAATAAATATATAAACTGCACAATAACAACTGGTGAACTCTGATGTGAAGTTACTGTGGAAAGAACTATGTCAGTAAAGGAATAGCATTGTATAAAGTAACAGGTCAATAAGGTGAGAAGGAATTGGGCTTAAAGTACAAGTTCAAACCATGTGGCCATCAAGAGAATGGTTGTTAAGAACTACAGTTCTTAAACATTTTAAAAATGTGAACTGTAAAGATTGTGTTACAGCTACTTAATTATTGTTGGAGAGTGAAAGCCACCATAGACAATATATAAATAAACAAGCATGGCTGTATTTTTTTTTTTTTTTACTTTACAGTATTGTATTGGTTTTGCCATACATTAACATGAATCCGCCACGGGTGTACACGTGTTCCCCATCCTGAACCCCCCTCGCACCTCCCTCCCCATCCCATCCCTCTGGGTCATCCCAGTGCACCAGCCCCGAGCACCTTGTATCATGCATCGAACCTGGACTGGCGATTCGTTTCACATATCATAATTTACATATTTCAATGAGCATGGCTGTATTAAAAACATCTTTCTTTACAAAAATAAGGAGCCTGTCCAAAGGCCATTGTTTGCCAACTACGCATCTGGAGAGCCAGATACATAGAACCTAAAATATTTCTTGGTCTTTATAAGCTTTTGGCTAATGCTGTCAGATACCTGGGGAAATGAAGAAAGAAAATGTTGCCTTGTCTAGATGAACATGTTTCTGGGTGCAATGAAACAAATACCTGAAATTCACACTGTTCTAGAACAGATTTGCCAGGACACATAATGATGGAAAGGAAGAAAGGAGTTAATGGTTGTATGGTAACCTTGTGTTGGCATAGGAACACTGCGCTGTGACAGGAACCACCTTGTCAGTGAGCTATGATGTCACCTATTGTATACAAAGCAAAACAAATGGAAAACCTTGCAGCTTCAAATTCTCAATAGAGTTTTCATAGCATTCTTTTTATTAGTGTTTGCATGGCGTATCTTTTTTATATCCTGTTAATGTCAACTTTTTTACATGCCTAGGTTTAGATGTGACTACTGTAAACAGCATAAAGGCAGAACTCAGATATTGCAAGTTCAGTTCCAGAGCACTGGAATAAAATGGAGACTGCAATGAACTGAGTGACATGACTTTTCTAGCTTCCCAGAATGTACGTGTCACGTTTATACTATAGTGTAGTCTATTAAGTGTACAAGAGCATTATGTCTATAAAAATCAATGTGCTTATCTTAATCAAAAATGCTTTATTGCTAAAAAATTGTTAATCATCATATGAACCTTTGGTGAGTCATAATCCTTTTGTAATAGTAATATCAGAGATCCCTGATCACAGATAACCATAATAAATAAAATGAAAAAGTTTGAAATAGTGAGAATTATTAAAATGTGACAGAGACACACAGTGAACAAATGTTGTTGGAAAAATTGTACTGAAGACTTGCTTGACAAAGGGTTGCCACAAACCTCTTGTAAAAAACTCACTGAGAAGTACAATAAAGTAACATATGATAAAATGGGGTTTGCCTGTATTTTTTTCAGTCTAAAAATCTTTGCCTTTTAACTAGGACATTTGATCTCTTTACAGTTAATGTAATTACCACTAGATTTGGGCTTAAGTATATATTCTTATTTCCTGGTGGCTCAGATGGTAAAGAATCTGTCTGCAAACAAGGAGACCAAGGTTTGATCCCTGGGTTGGGAAGAGCTCCTGGAAAAGGGAATGGCATCTTATTTCAGTATTCTTATCTGGAGAATCCCATGGACAGAGGAGCTTGGTGGGCTACAGTTCATGGGATTGCAAAGATTCGGACACAACTGAGTGATTAACACTTCCATATATTATCTTGTGATTTCTATTTGGCCTGTTAGCTCTGCTACATTTTTCTTTTAAAATCATCTTTTCTTGTTATATTTTGGGTTCTTTTATTATCCCATTTCCCCTTCTTCATTTAATGCAATAATTCCTTCACATTCTTTTAATGATTATCCCAGAAATTACAAGATTCAATTTGATTTAGCATAAATATAACATTAATCCTCGGACAATGAGAGGACCTACAACCCTTTAACCCTTTTTACTTTCATTCCAATTTATTTATTACTGTTTTTAAAATGTATTATAATTCACCTTAGTTAGGTTTAATTCCCCCAAAACATTATTAATATTATTTTCTTGATTAAGTGTATATGTCACTTTTTTGTGTTTCATTCCTTCCTCCTTGGGAAGTTCCTTATAGAATCACATTCCTTCTACTTAAACACAGCTCTTGGAAGTTTCTTTAATACAAGGCTGAAAATAACTAAATCAAGTTAGTTGTGAATTCATATTTTCCAGATAGTAATTTATGGGAATTATGTTGAACTAAATTGGCAATATCTTTCTCTGAGGAGAACTTGTGTCTGTTTCATTAGGGAGTCAGGAGACAATTCCTAGATAAAGTTCAAGAAGTCTAGATTAATATCGTTTCTGGCTCAGATGGGGACCCCAAGTGAAGATCAAAGTGCTTCTATAGATGTCTGCCCCTGGTACTTCTGGGGACCATTGATTTGCCTACTTTTGGAGACGGGAATGTTTCTGGTTCAACTCTCAGTTTTTTGGTAAAGTAAAATCTTTGGAAAATTTCCTCTATTTTTTTGTGATTCTAACAATGCATGAATTAGATTTTGTCCAGGACCTAGCAGGTTAGAAGCAGAAGGGTCCCCACAGTATGTTTTTGTTACACGTCGAGAAGAAAAAGCCTATACTGAAATTTAACATGTATTATGCCATAAAAAATAGACCAAACTATTTTTATAATTTAATATTTGGAATTCTAAGATTTGGTACATTAACTAGATTTAATTATTTTAATAATTTAATAATTTTTTTGAATTGTTTTTGATTAGAAAAGATACAAGAGAAGGTTTCAGATCACCATGTGCAAGCCCTTCTCTGTGAATAGCCCACTGTGCAGAGGTCTAGTCTAAAATCCAAATACCTGAAACATAAAGTAAAATTTTGAACATAGTCATCCTAACAGTATTTCTAATATCATCACTTTTAAGCTGTGTATTAACTACTGTATCATCATTAGTATCTTTTTTTTTTGCTTTCTGTTTAAAAACAACAGCTTCTCTGTTCTTCAATAAACACTATAAGAATGGAAGCTATTTAAAACAGATTAATGGTCAGAATCACTATAGCAGCTAGCATGGTTCAGTTGAGTGATAAATTGTGTCATAAGCTTGTCATGTCTGATCTCTAGTAACTGCCACATATTCTAATTAAACAAATAGAAGTTATCACAGTCTCACTTATTTTAGAGGGAAAAGTATATATAAATAATTATTTAATTGATAAAATGTTGAAAAGCAGAAATTGAAACATTCCCCCTAACTACACTTAACAATGTGAATCCTTCTGGAAAAAAAATTCCTTGGGGTGGAAGAACTGCTTGTTGGGAAATTATTCACTTAAATTTTCTCAGTTTTTAAGGTTAATAAATAAAGGTTAGTGTCAGAACCAGAATTTGAGTACAGAATTCTTAACTACCTATTCAATAAACAATTCTGAGTTTATGCATTAACTACTTTGCCAACTTCTTCTCCAACTTTAAAGAAGCCATTATATCCTATTGGGATGATAATAAAGAACACAGTTTACTCCAATTTCTCTCTTTTTCTGTTCACTGTCATTTAAAGTTGGGTTTTTTTTTTGTATTTTTAATTTTAGTGTATGACATTATTCAATTTTAAAGCCATAAGTAATTCAACATATTTATTTTGAAGCATTTGTCCATTAATTCAGACTGTGGAGGCTCTCTTTTCCACTGAATGAACTCTTATCTCGGAAGATACTACCTTGACCTTAAATTTATTGCTAGTTAGATGCCATTAGATATCTAGCTCCCAGGACTTCCTGACCATACCTCTGAAAGTCACTTATACTGATGCATACAAAACCACTGACCACCTCACTGGCTTCACTAAGAAATCTATTCATCATTAAATGAGATTTGCTGTTTTAGAAAACAGGTTAATCAAGTAGTAGTCACAGTCTTCAGAGAATATCCATTAAATTATTGATTTCCTGTCTATCACACCACTTGTTCTTGAAGTTATTTTCTCTGGAAAAAAACCTATATGCAAGAAAACACTTAAAGCATCAGCTGGAATGTGAGTTCCCTCCAAAACGTCCATTCTCCTTTTTTATGGCGTGATACATTCCTTTCACTAAGCTTGCGCTCTCTGGTACTACCTAAGAACATGAGCACACAGAGAAAATTAAATTCTTATTTAAACTCAAGAAGCAAACATTTCCCAAAATGACAGTGTTCTCCTCCTTTACAGATGAGTCGTAAACACTTTTCTACATGCCGCTGTTCTACTTAGTTAGAATTTTAGTCAGCAGTATTTTGTTTATTTGTTCAGGATCATGTATGTTATTTCACTATGTCTATAATACACTTCACCACCTGAACACCTGTTGAACTAAACTCAAACTTATCTTGCCAGCAAAAAATTTTGAAATTATGCAATCTGCAATTCAGTCCATGGCAAGCACTTAGATAGAATTTCTTCTATACCAACATACCTAATGACAATTAAAGAACTGCCTGAATAGAAATACTGCCAACTGAAAAGTTAGTGAAGTGAGTTTAACCAAGGGAACTTGAGTAACATTTTAGCTAAGGAATTTTCTGATATTCAAATAAATACCATGATCACTGTCTATCAGATTAACGTTAACATTAAGTTAAAAGGAAAATCAGTATGATTATGTAATCTCTAATTATTAAAAATAAAAACTTTACTCATTACAAAGTTTACACATATATAGACTATAAAGAATATATAAGACTATGGAAAAGCCTATTGAAAAAATCAGCCATAATAACTGAAAAATATATTCTTACAAAGGAAAACAAGTTAATAAGCTACATTTTACATGGAAAATTTTAAGATATGAGAAAAGCAAATTTTAAAATATGTAAGCATTAATCTATAACTAGCAAAAATTATAATAATACAAATATAAAGCTTTGTAACAGGTTATATGAAATATATTTTTACTGAAACAGTTCATAATTAAATTAGAGTACTAAAATTTTTCAAATAAAAGAAATGCTAAATTTATAAGTCTTTCATTTGTGAAACCATTTTACTCAGATCTCTATCACTAAGCCAGTAAATTTCCAGTTCATCTTAAAAATCAACGAGAAATAACTGAAGTTATCTGAATTAAAGGCAAAGTTTTTAAAAGACCAAACACATTTTAAAGAAAAACAGATGAAGTAAGATTTCATATATAAATTAAACATTTATACTTTAAGTTAACATACAGGCATTAAACACAGCAACTAAAGTTGTTAAGAAATGACAAAACAAAGGAAATCACTAAACTGGACTTCACTTGTGTTACTCAATAAAAACATGAATTTAAACAAAAATTTTGTAAATGAATGTGGAATTATTTGGGAGTTGTGTTTAAGCATGTGAAAAGCATAAGAAAAGAGAATTCCCTGTTTCCTTTTGGATGCTGCAGACAACAGCAACACAGCCTAGGGCACGCTGCTGCGGATTTTAACTGTTGTATGGAACTACTCAAAATGCTTTTGATCCATTTTATCTTGCAAGTTAGCAAAGAAATGTTGCAATAAGAAACACCAACAAAGATCTGAAAAAGTTAAGCTCTGGATTACCATATTGTGTTCTCCTGCCATTCAATGCTTCATACAAAGGCAGTGGTGTTCAAAGTAAGGGAAAAAAAGTGGAGGGAGAGAGAAAAGAGAAACTGGTCTCAGAGAGCGCAAAGCACAAAGTAAATAATATTCTTCTACATCCCTTCTTTTTCACAGATTGGATGTTAAAAGAGTTGCAGCAATTAGGCTTTTGTTAATTACCAGCTGTTGAAACAGATGTGTTGACTATCCTTATTAGCCAACAGCTGGGTGAGAAGAACAATTGAAGCTCCCTAAAACCAACAGCCAGCTGCTCTGCAGTAATTATCTCCAATTAATAATACAGGTGATAAAGGCAAAAAGCTCCTACCCCTCTGTTTCAATAACTTTGGTAGTTTCAATAACTATGGCTTTATCATTACACACTGATAGAGAATATGTTTATTACAACAAATAAGGCTGTATATTTGACTCCCATTAATTCTTTGGTAGTTTCCATGATGCAATTCCTGGAGAAGGAATCAGACAAGTGCTAAAAGTAGAAGCAGACATTCGACAGGCTTTTATTTATCATATTTCAAATGACACTGCCAACTTACTTCTCCAGTACTAACAATAACAGCTAAGTACTTAAGTTCCTTGAAAAGGAGAAGCATAACTAAAATCTGTTCTTTCTGATTTCCAGGTGTTTTCACTGATCGTGTTTTATATTCAGTTCACTGAAGAAATCTATTTCCTCTTGGTATGCCTAAATATCAGTGTCTTGTTCCCTCGCTTACATTTCCTAGGTGACGAGTAGAAGCAATTTTACCAAACCCAAAAAGAATTTACTTCATAGCAGTAAACATTATTTTATGTACACAAAGAGATCAGCAAAGCAAACAACCGAGCAGGAAGACAAAACAGAAAACCCTACTTTTATTTTGCCGTGATCATCTCATATGATATTCAAGTTTCTAATTGTGACGATGTTAAAAAAGAAAGATCACAATGGAGCATACTAATAAAAGAGGAATAATTATATGTATAAAGTTACTTTTCCTATTCTCCATTGTCAAATGTTCAATATCAAAATTTCACTTAAAAGAAATGTAAAACAAAGATTTAAACAAGCCAGGCATCCATCTCTGTCCTACAAAAGAGGTGTCTACAAGAATTTACAACCATATCTATTCACTAATTAGAGAACACTTAAAGACACTGTCTTTCTGAAAACAAGGATTAGAGCGGGATGAATACATCCCTTTCACAAACCTTCCTCATGTCTCTGTTGGGTCATCATAAGCAGCTTGTTCCTCCAGCGTTAAATAGAAAAGCCTACTGATTATCAGTTCTGAATGCCCTCAGTTAGGCATCAAGACAGTTAATAGGACAGAAACTTAAAAAAAAAAACATGTAAATAAATCACTTCACCAAAAAAGGCTGTAATAAAAAAATTATGAATAAAGGCAAACTTCCTACAGAAATATTTAGGTTTCCACTTGGGCACCCTGGCTTTCCGATATGAAAGATTGGAAGCTTACCACATTACATAATCACAGTAACTTCAGTATTTATATAATAACAAACATGAGAGATAAATACATTACACAAAAAAAAGAAAGATGGTCCATTTCTAGGAAACCAAATTCCCAGGAGTGTCAGGACCCTTTTCCTCTGCACTAAGCTGGAAAACTGGAAAAGTACACAAGTGATATCATGATGCTCTTTCCTTTGCAAACCATCACTTCTATACTGGAAAGGTGTTAACATTTTCTCTTCCCCGACTGAGTACAGATATTTTAGCCAGATATATCTATACATTCAACATATATATATATATATAAATTTATATAAGTAATAAAACATTTATTCTACCCCATCCTTGTAATGTACTTTCATTTTGATAACTTGAGTTTTTCTTTGGTTCAAGTATTCAGTTCAGTTGCTCAGTCATGTCTACCTCTGCGACGCCATGGACTACAGCACTCCAGGCCTCCCTGTCCATCACCAACTCCCAGAGTTTACTCAAACTCATGTCCATTGAGTCGGTGATGCCATCCAACCATCTCATCCTCTGTTGACCCTTGGTTCAGGTGAGTTTTTGCCTGTTATCCTTTTGAATATGGTTTCCCTTACATCTACTCCTTTCATTTCTAAAAGCTACTCCTGTTTTCACACACTAGGTTTTGTCTAGCATTTCACTCCAATTCTTTATTTTCTCCTTTTGTTCTTCCAGATCACTAGAATTTTGTCCTTGATCATTCTGCTCAAATCTCCTATGATATCTTTCTAAAAATGAAGGTCTATTTTGATCACTCCCTCAAAATATGCCTGACTTTGAGTTGGACTGTGAAGAAAGCTGAGCACCAAAGAATTGATGCTTTTGAATTGTGGTGTTGGAGAAGACTCTTGAGAGTCCCTTGGACTGCAAGGAGATCCAACCAGTCCATTCTGAAGGAGATCAGCCCTGGGATTTCTTTGGAAGGAATGACGCCAAAGCTGAAACTCCAGTACTTTAGCCATCTTATGTGAAGAGTTGACTCATTGGAAAAGACTCTGATGCTGGGAGGGATTGGGGGCAGGAAGAGAAGTGGGCGACCGAGGATGAGATGGCTGGATGGCATCACTGACTCGATGGACGTGAATTTGAGTGAACTCCAGGAGTTGGTGATGGACAAGGAGGCCTGGTGTGCTGTGACTCATGGGGTTGCAAAGAGTTGGACACGACTGAGCGACTGAACTGAACTGAACTGAGCCATAAGAAGTCTTATTTTAATTTTAAAATTTTCTTCTTGTACTAAAACAGTTTCAGTTGGAGCCAATAGGGTAAATGGAATATGGCCTTTCTCCATGAAGCAATCAAATTCTCTAAATGACATGTGGACTCTCAAGCCTGTTCATATTAGCTCATGTGGGTTCCCTTTAGTACATTTGAAAACTAATGTATTTGGAAGAGTAGTGATGAGCAAGATTGAGTAGTAAGTAGTTTCATCATTAGGTAGATTGGTAACTTTCTCATAGTGCATGATCATGAACTGGACAGAGACAGCTTCTTTCCAAGATAAGAGGACATACTGGAGCTCTGTTATTCAGGGCAGAAACAACTTTTTTTTCTACAACTTCTTTTCCTATCATCCATTCAAACTTTTAAAAGTTATATGTTTTCCTTTTGTACAAATGGCAAATACTCTTTTTAAATCATAATATTTACTCCATAGGGAGTCAGTACTGATCCTGCAGTGTTCACTAAACTTTGTCCTGTCCTTATCAATGACCTCCAGTTTCAGTAATTTGAACTTATGCACTTCATTCACTGATGTGATCAGCCAACTCACTGGAAAAGACCCTGATACTGGGAGATTGAAGGCAGGAGAAGGGGACGACAGAGGATGAGATGGTTGGATGGTATCACCAGTTCAGTGGACATGAACTTGGGCAGACTTCAGAAGATGGTGAGGGACAGAGAGGCCTGGCATGCCACAGTCCATGGGATCACAGAGTTGGACATGACATGGCAACTGAACAACGTCATTCATGAAATACTCCAATAGCCTCCAAGTCAGTCTTTCCTACCTTCCCATACCTGCCCTGCTGCTGCTGCTGCTAAGTCGCTTCGGTCGTGTCCGACTCTGTGCGACCCCATAGACGGCAGCCCATCAGGCTCCCCCGTCCCTGGGATTCTCTAGGCAAGAATACTGGAGTATGTTGCCATTTCCTTCTCCAATGCATGAAAGTGAAAAGTCAAAGTGAAGTCGCTCAGTCGTGTCCAACTCTTAACGACCCCACGGACGGCAGCCTACCAGGCTCCTCCATCCATGGGATTTGCCAGGCAAGAGTACTGGAGTGGGGTGCCATTGCCTTCTCTGATACCTGTCCTAGTTAACTCAATTAAAACCAGTGAGACTACTTTCCTCCAACTCTGATATTATCAAGTCATACATTTTATCACTCCTCCAGAAAATGGACTTCAGAGTTTGCCAAATTTTTAACAGACCAAGTACAATCTCCTTTGTGTCACTTTCAAGAGCTCACTCTCTGACATCAGAGTTGTCCACAGAGTGACCAACCATTTTGGGAAACCCTTCCCTGTACTGTAAAATGTTCTGGTCTTTGGCAATGGGTGTAGAAGTTTGGCAGGGGGAGTACAAACTCATATGGTAGCCCAAAAAATAGGGCTAAAAGCAATACTGGTTTTAGTATCTGATGGATACAGCAAAATTATCTGCCTGCTGCAATTGCTCTTTTTTCCTCTGGCAACTTATAAGTGGTTCACAATCATGGATCATTCATCACTATACCCCTCCAAGTGATACAACTTAAGTTCAACAAATATACACTGTCAATGCTAAGAGTTAACAGTTCACCTCTGACTTTCTCTGTACACTAACTGTTGTGTTTTGTATCAAGACAGTGCTAGTTTAATGTTTAAAGCTGTGGATATTATGAACACGTTTTCTAAGAGTTTCAGATAATGAAAATGGGAATGCTGATAAGACCAATGTCGGCATGACCCAGGTATTACAAAAAATGAAGGCTAAATGACAGGACACATATACAGGTGGATTATGCAGATAATTAATCAAAACAATATACAGCAAAATACACAGAGAATGTGTGGTTGGGCATGCTGCAGAGGGAGATGTGAAAGTACATATGGAAAGTGAATCTCCCAAGTCTGGGGTGAAATAGGCATGTGTTTCTAAACCAATCTAATGGGGTGTTTTTGTTTCTTCATATCACACCAATGATAATAAATTACAGTAGGCTGCATTAGCCTGGGCATACTACACAGAACAGACAAAAATTAGTTTTGTTTCCGTGACTGTTCTATGAAACTGAGTAAAATTACCTATTTTGGCTCAGAGGTTATAACTATGGATAAACAAAAAAGGAGTTTGATAAGAGATATGCTGGCCCCTTATAGTATACAGCTGACTCTGTCAGAACTTAAGAGTAATAACGTTTTAAAAAACATATCAAGCAATGTGCCAAATCAGAGCAACAAAAATCATTACCCTCTACCTATTAGGTATTTTCCTTTGCAAAATGAGGTTTCAAATTGTTTTCTTGATTTCTATAAGGGTTTTAAACTGTAAAACACATAAAACAAAAGAATGTTGATACTGTGTCCAAATATACATTAGATTTTTCTCATTTATCTGGATATTAGGCTGACAACGCAAATAAAACTTAGGCAGTTTCTTTTCTATAAATTTCTTACCAACAGAATGAAATGTCTTGCACAGCTTGTATGCAAGACTTCTAAGAAAGGGGTATGATCTGTTTACCTGTGATACTGACGCTTTAATAATGAAAGTTTTTGTTCTACTTTTGATCCTCTCAAAACATGCAAAATTATTTAATGAGATTTTTTTTTTACTTTAAAAAATGGAGGTAGACAGCCTCCTCAGATATGAGCCTATGATGGCTATCATTGTTGCTGGTCATAGAAAAGATATTAAAAGGCTGGCCTACAATAAAATCATATTTTCAAAGTACAGAACAAAAAGAATATCCTTCTGTGATTTGGAAACATAATGAGCATATTATATGCTTTTCTCTAAAACTATTTGAAGATCACTGAGTAAACTATTAAGAAACCTAAGAAGGACGAGTAGCTTACCTGAGTTGTTTGATGATATGTGTAGGTTGTGAAAAATATGTATACAACCCCAAAACAAACAAAGACTTATTTTTTGGAATAAAACCGTTTTGAAACTCAAAAAAAGTCACCAGAAAGTGGCAGTGTGTTATTGAGCTGGCCAAAAAATTCATTTGGGTTTTTCTGTAAGATGCTATGGAAAAACCTGAATGAATTTTTTGATAGTAGTTTCCTAGGACTACTAGAATGAATTACCAGAGATTGGGTGAGTTAAAACCACAGGAATTTATTCTCTCACAGTTCTGAGGCCAGAAGTTCAAAATCGAGGTGTGGATAGGGTTGTTTCCTTCCAGAAACTCTGTTTCCTGCATCTCTCCAGACTTCTGGTGGTTGCTAGCAATCCTTACCATCCCTTAGCTTGTGTACATGTCACTCCAATCTCTGCCTCTGTGATCACATGGTCTTCTTGGAAGTGTCTCCTGGGTTTGTGTCCAAATTTTCCTCTTATAAGGACACCAGGCATTAGATTAGCGTCCACCTTTATGGGCTTCCCAGGTGGCTCAGAGGTTAAAGCATCTACCTGCAATGCGGGAGACCTGGGTTCGATCCCTGGGTCGGGAAGATCCCCTGAAGAAGGAAATGGCAACCCATTCCAGTATTCTTGCCTGGAGAATCCCATGGACAGAGGAGCCTGGTGGGCTACAGTCCACGGGGTCCCAAAGAGTCGGACACGACTGAGCAACTTCACTTTCACTTTATGCAGTATAATCTCATTTTAACTTGATCACATTTGTGAAGATTTCCAAATAAGGTCACATTTGGTACCAAATAAGGTACCAGGGATTAAAACTTAAAGATCTTATTAGGAAGATGCAGTTCTACCCACATTAGACAGATAAGTTACACAGAGCTTCTGTAGTTACTGAAAATTATTTGGATCTAATTTTGAATCCATAAGTTCCAACTACCTCTGTGTCCAACTGATGCTGAAAAAGCCTTTGAGAAAATTCAACATCCATTCATAATAAAAACTCCATGGAAGGTCTTTGTTGTGATAAAGAGTATCCACAAAAAGTCATAGCTAACAACATACTTAAAGATGAAAGACCGAATGCTTTTCCCCAAGATTGGGAATAAGGCAATGACGCCCTTCCTCACTACTCTTACTCAGCACAGTGCTCGGAGTTCCAATCAGCACAATAAAGAAGGAAGAGGAAAGAAAAAGCATACATGGTGAAAGGAAGACCTAGTAATGTCCCTACTTAGAGACAAATGATTGTCTATGTTGAAAATCCCAAGGAACTTTAAAACAACAATAACACTTGGACTAATAAGTGAATTCATGAAGGCTGCAGGAAACAAGCCGAACAAATAGAAATAAATTGTATTTCTGTACACTGGTAACATACAACTGGAAAAACAAAATTTAAAACAATATTACTTACAATATTGATCATTAATACTTAAGTGTAAATCTAATAAAGCTTGTACAGGATCTATATGCTCAAAACTCCAACTGCTATTAAAGAAATCAAAGAAACATAAATAAATGGAGACACATATCCTATTCATGGATTGTAAGATTCACCATAGTAAAGAAGTCAATTATCCTTGAATTGATCTATAAATCGATTCTTATCAAAATCTCAGCAGGATCGCTTGTAGAAGTAGATAAGCTGATTTAAACATTTATACAAGGGAATGAAAGTAGAATAAAATAATAATGAAAATAAATAAAGTTGGAGTCATCAAACTATTTAACTATAAGACTTCCTATAAAGCCACAGAAATCAAGATAGCCTGGTATTGGTGAAGGAATAGATAGATCAACAGAACAGACTGGTTTAGTCCATAAGTGGAGTCACATTAACATGGTTAATTTTTTTCTTGATAAAGGTGCAAAGCAATTCAACAGAGATAGCAGAGTCCTTTAACAAGTGGTTTTGGAACAACTGAACATCCACATGCAAAAAAAAAAGACTTCCACCTGAGTATCCTTGTTGCACAAATAAATCAAAATGAACATCTAAATGTAAAACTACATAACTTTTAGAAGAATGCAGAATATCTTCATGACCTAGGGTCACAGAGTTCTTAGGACGATGCCAAAAATACAATACATTGATAAAACAATTAACTCAATAATTAATTCACTAATAATTGAATTCAAAAAAATTAAAAATATTTGCCCCCAAAACGCTAAAAAATATTTAATAGATCAAAATTCCATCCATCAAATGGTTCCCACAACTGATTACATATGAGAATCACCTGGAGAAGTTTTTAAAAACATAAATTTTCAGGTCCTATCACACACCCACTGAATCAGATCTTCTGACGAAGGGCTTTAGAATCTGTACTTTTTTTTTTTTAAAACTTTATTTTACTTTACAATACTCTATTGGTTTTGCCATACATTGACATGAATCCGCCACGGGTGTACATGAGTTCCCAATCCTGAACCCCACTCCCACCTCCCACCCCATATCATCTCTCTGGATCATCCCCGTGCACCAGCTCCAAGTATCCTGTATCCTGTATCGAACATAGACTGGCAATTAAAAAACTCTATAGGTAATTTTGGTACACAGCTGATCCAAAGACTATCATTTAGAAACAGCTGTTATAACAAGACAATATAGGAAATAAAGGCATGTGAGCATAGCAGACGGAATAGTTTTGAATACAGAAGGAGGGAGGTCACTTCCTCTGAGACACTGGGAAACCAAATAAGGATTAAGTAGACAGATCATACTTACTAGATCCACTGTGAAGCTTATCTCTCTGCAAGCTTATCTTCTTAGAGAGACAGGGGAAGAGCATCAGAATAAGATCTCCAAAAGAACAGTAGAAGTTAAAAATGGTTGCTGTAAGAGATCATGCTGAAAGAATTGCTAGGAGGCACTGAAAAGGAAGGCTGAAGATAAATAAAGCTACAGTCACAGCAATTGACTCAACTGGGTAATTACTTTTTCTTCCTAAGGTAAAATCTTAAGAATATTTGCTTCTGGCCTTTTAGCTCTTCTAATAAACATTTTAAGTGTATCACTTTCCCTTCTATGGACTGAGTTGCAGTGGTCTCTATCATGCCCTTCTGACCTCCCACTGTGTGTATATTATATTGTTAACTATATGGTTCAAATCTTCTATATCATTTCTCATTCGTTTGTTCTATTAATTACAGAGAAAGATGTGCTAAAACCTACCATGTGGTATAAGTTTACGTAGTTCTTTCTGTTTCATCAATTTTTGCTGTATATATTCTTAAACTGGTACTACAGCATATAGGTTTAGAATTGCCATATCTTCTTTATCAGTGTTCAGTTCAGTTCAGTTCAGTCACTCAGTCGTGTTAGACTCTTTGCTACCCCATGGACTGCAGCACGCCAGGCCTCCCTGTCCATTGGCAACTCCCAGAGTTTACTCAAATTCATGTCCATTGAGTTGGTGATGCCATCCAACCATCTTATCCTCTGTTGTTCACTTTTCTTCCTGCCTTCAATCCTTCCCAGCATCAGGCTCTTTTCAAATGAGTCAGTTCTTCACATCACGTGGTCAAAGTATTGGAGTTTCAGCTTCAGCATCAGTCCTTCCACTGAATATTCAGGACTGATGTCCTTTAGGATGGACAAGTTGGGCCTCCTTGCCATCTAATGGACTCTCAAGAGTCTTCTCCAACACCACAGTTCAAAAGCATCAGTTCTTTGGCACTCAGCTTTCTTTATAGTCCAACTCTCACATCCGTACATGACTACTGTAAAAACGATAGCTTTTGTTGGCAAAGTCATGTCTCTACTTTTTAATATTCTGTCTAGGTTGGTAATAACTTTTCTTTCAAGGAGTAAGCATCTTTAAATTTCACGGCTACAGTCACCATCTGCAGTGATTATGGAGCACAGAAAAATAAATCTCTTACTGTTTCCACTGTTCACCCATCTATTTGCTATGAAGTGATGGGACCTAATGGCATGATCTTAGTTTTCTGAATATTGAGTTTTAAGCCAACTTTTTCATTCTCTTTCATTTTCATCAAGAGGATCTTTAGTTCTTCACTTTCTGCCATAACGGTGGAGTCATCTGCATATCTGAGGTTATTGATATTTCTCCGGGCAATCTTGCTTCCAGCTTGTGCTTCATCCAGCCCAGAGTTTCTCATGATGTACTCTGCATATAAGTTAAATAAGCATGGTGACAATATACAGCCTTGACGTACTTCTTTCCCGGAAACGGTCTGTTGTTTCATGTCCAGTTCTAACTGTTGCTTCCTGACCTGCATACAGATTTCTTAGGAGGCAGGTTAGGGGGTCTGGTATTCCCATCTCTTTCAAAACTTTCCACAGTCTGTTGTGAGCCACACAGTCAAAGGTTTTGGCATAGTCCATAAAGCAGAAATAGATGTTTTTCTGGAACTCTCTTGTTTTGTCCACGATCCAGCGGATGCTGGCAATTTGATCTCTGGTTCCTCTGCCTTTTCTAAATCCAACTTGAACATCTGGAAATTCACAGTTCACATACTGTTGAAGCCTGGATTGGAGAATTTTGAGCATCACTTTGCTAGCATGTGAGATGAGTACAATTGTGTGGTAGTTTGAGCATTCTTTGGCATTGCTTTTCTTTGGGATCTGAGTGTAAACTGACCATTTCCAGTCCTGTGGCCACTGCTGAGTTTTCTAGATTTGCTGGTATATTGAGTGCAGCACTTTCACAGCATCATCTCTTAGGATTTGAAACAGCTCAACTGGAATTCCATCACCTCCACTAGCTTTGTTTGTAGTGATGCTTTCTAAGGCCCACTTGACTTCGCATTCTAGGATGTCTGGCTCTAGGTGAATGATCACACCATCATGATTATCTGAGTCATGGAGGTCTTTTTTGTATAGTTTTTCTGTATATTCTTGCCACCTCTTCTTAATATCTTCTGCTTCAGTTAGATCCATACCATTTTTGTCCTTCATTGTGCCCACCTTTGCATGAAATGTTCCCTTAGTATCTCCAATTTTCTTGAAGAGATCTCTAGTCTTTCGCATTTTATTGTTTGCCTCTATTTCCTTGCATTGATCACTGAGGAAGGCTTTCTTTTCTCTCCTTGCTATTCCTTGAAACTCTGCATGCAAATGGGTATATCTTTCCTTCTCTCCTTTTCCTTTCACTTCTCTTCTTTTCCACAGCTATTTGTAAGGCCTCCTCAGAAAACCATTTTGCCTTTCTGCATTTCTTTTTCTTGGGGATGGTCTTGATCAGTGCTTCCTGTATAATGTCATGAACCTCCGTCCATAGTTCTTCAGGCACTCTATCAGATCTAATCCCTTGAATCTATTTGTCACTTCCACTGTATAACTGAAAGGGATTTGATTAGAGCAGAACTGTATGGTCTAGTGGTTTTCCCTACTTTTTTCAATTTAAGTCTGAATTTGGTGATAAGGAGTTCATGATCTGAGCCACAGTCAGCTCCTGGTCTTGTTTTTGCTGACTGTATAGAGCTTCTCCATCTTAGGCTGCAAAGAATATAATCAGTCTGACTTCGTTATTGACTATCTGGTAACGTCCATGTGTAGAGTCTTCTCTTGTGTTGTTGGAAGAGGGTGTTTGCTATGACCAGTGTGTTCTCTTGGCAAAACTTTACTAGTCTTTGCCCTGGTTCATTCTGTACTCAAGGCCAAATTTGCCTGTTATTCCAGGTGTCTCTTGACTTCCTACATTTGTATTCCAGTCCCCTGTAATGAAAAGGACATCTTTTTTGGGTGTTAGTTCTAGAAGGTCTTGTAGGTCTTCATAGAACCGTTCAACTTCAGCTTCTTCAAGCCGATGCCCCAACCAATACTGCTGAAGAAGCTGAGTTGAATGGTTCTATGAAGACCTACAAGATCTTCTAGAACTAAAACCCCAAAAAGTGATTGTTGTGATACGGAATGTTTTGCCTTGGAAGCAAATGGAGATCATTCTTTTGTTTTTGAGCCGGCATCCTAGTACTGCATTTCAGACTCTTTTGTTGACTATGATGGCTACTCCATTTCGTCTAAGGGATTCTTGCCCATAGTAGTAGATATAATGGTCATCTGAGTTAAAGTCACCCATTTCAATCCATTTCAGTTAGCTGATTCCTAACATGTTGATGTTTACTCTTGCATCTCCTATTTGACTACTTCCACTTTGCCTTGATTCATGGACCTAACATTCCAGGTTCCTATGTAATATTGCTCTTTATCACATTGGACTTTACTTCCATCACCAGTCACATCCACAACTGGGTATTGTTTTTGTTTTGGCTCTGTCTCTTCATTCTTTCTCGAGTTATTTCACCACTGATCTCCAGCAGCATACTGGGCACCTACTGACTTGGGGAGTTCATCTTCCAGTGTCCCATCTTTTTGCCTTTTCATACTGTTCATGGGGTTCTCAAGGCAAGAATAGTGAAGTGGTTTGCCATTCCATTCTCCAGGAGACCATGTTTTATCAGTGTTAGGTATTATTTATTTCTAATATAATGCAGAATAATCTGTTTATCTAAATTCTCCTTCATTTTTTTTGAATACTTTAATCATGGCTATTATAATTTTTCCAACTTATCTCTCTCCTTCCCCCTTAACCCCTTGTAATCTTAAGTTTGTTTTCTACATCTGGAACTCCATTTGGATCTTCTGCTCATTTTTTGATTGGGTTGTTTGTTTTTTTAATATTGAGCTGCATGGGCTCTGTATATATATCTTGGAGATTAATCCCTTGTCAGTTGCTTTGTTTGCAAATATTTTCTCCCATTCTGAGGTTTGCCTTTTTGTTTATGGTTTCCTTTGCTGTGCAAAAGCTTTTAAGTTAAATTAGATCCAATTTGTTTATTTTTATTTTATTTTTATTTGTTTTTATTTTCACTACTCTAGGAGATGGGTTGAAAAAGATCTTGCTTTGATTTATATCAAAGAGTGTTCTGCCTGTTTTCCTTTAAGAGTATCCAGCATTACACTCAGGTCTTTAATCTATTTGGAGTTTATTTCTTCTAATTTCATTCTTTTAAATGGAGCTGTTCAGTTTTTCTAGCATCATTTATTGAAGAGATTGTCTTTTCTCCACTGTATATTCTTGACTCCTTTGTCACAGATTAGGTGACCACAGGTGTGTAGGTTTATCTCTGGATTTTTCTATCCTGTTCCACTGACCCATATTTTTTTTTTTTTTTTTTAGTACTGGTATAATACTGTTTTGATTACTGTAGATTTGTAGTATAGTCTGAAATCAGGGAGCCTGAGTCTTCCAGCTCCATTTTTCTTTTTCAAGATTGCTTTAGCTATTTGGGGTCTTGTGTTTCCATCCAAATTGTAAAATGTTTTGCTCTAATTCTGTGAAAGATGTCACTGGATTTTATAGCGGTTGCATTGCTATTATTATAAAGCCCTTGTACATCTACCTCCAATATCTAGATCAATCTGAATGGCTATCTTTGATCTGATCCAACTGATCAGATCAATTTTGAGTTGGTTTATATAATACACATCTCTTTTGATTTTGGTCATGTAGTCTCATCTTTTTGTGTGCCTAGTAACTATCACAGAAGTGCCTGCCATCATGTATAATATGATGGTAGAGATTCCAGACATTTTTCTGGAGATTCGCAGATGGAGTAGGAGGTGATCACATTAATTCAAACAAGAACTGTTCTGGGTAAATGCCAGTTTGTAGCCTCTGGTCTTATAAAACAACTGTAAAGCCCATTTTGATTTTCAGAGACTTTTTATTTATGTTTTTAATCTCTTAGTGTGTAGAGTCTCAGATGTCTTGGGTTCAGTTCAGTCACTCAGTTGGGTCCAATTCTTTGCGACCCCATGAATCGCAGCATGCCAGGCCTCCCTGTCCCTCACCAACTCCCAGAGTTCACCTAAACTCATGTGCATCGAGTTGGCGATGCCATCCAGCCATCTCATCCTCTGTCGTCCCCTTCTCCTCCTGCTCCCCCAGTCCCTCCCAGCATCAGGGTCTTTTCCAGTTAGTCAGCCCTTCACATCAGGTGGCCAAAGTATTGGAGCTTCAGCCTCAGCATCAGTCCTTCCAATGAACACCCAGGACTGGTCTCCTTTAGGATGGACTGGTTGGATCTCCTTGCAGTCCAAGGGACTCTCAAGAGTCTTCTCCAGCACCACAGTTCAAAAGCATCAATTCTTCGGTGCTTACTTTTCTTCACAGTCCAACTCTCATATCCATACATGACCACTGGAAAAACCATAGCCTTGACTACACAGGCTTTTGTTGGCAAAGTAATGTCTCTGCTTTTGAATATGCTATCTAGGTCGGTCATAACTTTCCTTCCAAGGAGTAAGTGTCTTTTAATTTCATGGCTGCAATCACCATCTGCAGTGATTCTGGAGCCCCCAAAAATAAAGTCTGACAGTTTCCACTGTTTCCCCATCTATTTGCCATGAAGTGATGGGACTAGATGCCATGATCTTAGTTTTCTGAATGTTGAGCTTTAAGCAAACTTCTTCACTCTCCTCTTTCACTTTCATCAAGAGGCTTTTTAGTTCCTCTTCACTTTCTGCCATAAGGGTGGTGTCATCTGCATATCTGAGGTTATTGATATTTCTCCAGGCAATCTTGACTCCAACTTGTGCTTCTTCCAGCCCAGTATTTCTCATGATGTATTCTGCATATAAGTTAAATAAGCAGGGTGACAATATAGAGCTTTGACGGACTCCTTTTCCTATTTGGAACCAGTCTGTTGTTCCATGTCCAGTTCTAACTGTTGCTTCCTGACCTGCATATAGGTTTCTCAAGAGGCAGGTCAGGTGGTCTGGTATTCCCATCTCTTTCAGAATTTTCCACAGTTTATTGTGATCCCACAGTCAAAGGCTTTGGCTTGGTCAATAAAGCTGTAATAGATGTTTTTCTGGAACTCTCTTGCTTTTTTGATGATCCAGCGGATTTTGGTAATTTGATATCTGGTTCCTCTGCCTTTTCTAACAGCAGCTTGAACATCAGGAAGTTCACGGTTCATGTATTGCCTGGCTTGGAGAATTTTCAGCATTACTTTACTAGCATGTGAGATGAGTGCATAGTCGTTACTTAGTGATTTTTCTGATCATTGATTCAGTATATTTTCTCTTCAAGTTTACTTCAAAATTGAACATAAGATAATACGTAATTCTCCAAGTTATATTATATATTTGCATAGTTCTAAGCCATATCTCTGGCTTTCTCTCATTCCAGTTGTCTTAATTTCTATATTAAGTCTCATTTAATTTTTAGAAATCTTTTGGATCTTAAAGTTTTCCCATTTCCCCTTTAAAATTATATTGGAAAATATTAGTTTTAGAGAAATATGAATTTTAAAATACCCAATACTTTATAATAAAAACATTCCAAACACAGGACTGATAACTTAAGATTCAGGAAAAATGCTGTGTGTGTGTGCATATATATATATATATATATATATATATATATAGAGAGAGAGAGAGAGAGAGAGAGAGAGAGAATTGTGGTCTTAACAACTAGGAACATTGGAAGTGTGCTTGAGACAGATACACACATAAAGTTTTTATTAAAGAATTATGAAGCTTATATAACACAGAGTGGCTACACATGAATTACGCTGAAACTTACGTCAGAGACAGGTAACTACTATCTAACAAGAACTGCCACCAAGACAAAACTGACACACCCCATGGAAATCCTGTATCAAGTTTCAGGAGTTAAGTTAAGCAATTTGAGAGTTTCTGGAAACAAATGTACTTACAGCACTAAGAGAATCTTTTTTCCCTTTTACTTCCTTATCAGTAGTCACAGAAAAGAATAAAAATAAAAGATTTTAAATAAAATTATCCTTTCTCTCAGCAGTTTTATCTGACCAAAACAGTTTTCCTGATCTAGGTAAAACCATACACAATATAGTATTATTATAAATCATTATTAAAATATTTTAGTTATTTGTCATATAACTCACCAACTGAATGAACATGAATTAGAGCAAACTCTGGGAGATAGTGTAGGACAGAGGAGCCTGGCATGCTGCAATCAACCCTGCCTGTGCTGGGTCACAAAGAGTCAGACACAAGTTAGCGACTGAATACATAACTTAACGCCACTTAAAATAACTTTGCTGCTTTTCCTGTTTCAAACATTTTAAATTACCTTTTCTGAATTCTTTCATATTTAACAACTCAATTATTAGTTATTTCCCTCAAGTTTTCATTATCTTTCAGGTGATACACACTATTACATGTAATTCGTTTAGTATACTGTCCATAGCTAAGCATTAGCCACCTAGAGGGATGCCTACACTTTTGAAGTACAATATCATTTTTTTTTTTTGCAGCTTTTATGTGATGATATTAGTTGACTTATCTTTCAATAAAGTAATAGGTATATTGTCAACTGCTTATTTCTAGAAAAATGAGGCAATTATTATTTTTATTTTATCATTTTCCTGAGGTACTGGGATTAGGACATTAACATAATGTGTAGCCATCATAGGATTTGGAGTATATCATTAAAATACTATTTATATTTAAAGCTGGTAAAATCAAAGTCCCCTTTATGTTTTTCAATTCCTAACATAGTGATTTGTACTAAGTACTTAACACTTTATTTGACTCTGATTCTCCGATATTCTAGGTTAACAACTGTCTATACCACTATCTAGAGAAAATAAGACCTAGAATAAGGTTCTTATCCTGGGGCACATGGATGGGGTTGGGTTAGAAATAAACTTGAACCTATATGCAAATTTCTGTGCATGTGTATTTTTCAAGGGAAAAGATTCAAAACTGGCATTGGCTTCTCAAAAGGGTTTAAGTACATTAAATGTTAAAAACCAGTTATATGGAGAAACAAAGAACACCTATCTCTTACCAAAAGACAAAATTATTTCCTTTATACACTACTGAGGCTTGATATTAACTGTAATATCATGGAAATGTCTTGATACTACAGTTAAGAAGTTGAATATTATAGGAATGCATCACAGAGTATATGATATCTGATAATTAAGTTTGAAAACAAAAAAATACTGAAACAAACAATTCAGTAAAAACTAAACTCTGTTAAATTCTCATAGTTAAGAATATCTCAATTGGAGAATAATAAAGATTATACAATATGCAGATGTCATTTGAAATACCACAAAATTATAAGAAATGTACAAAATCATTTAAAAAGCACATGTTCCTAAACTGGAAA
The DNA here is from genome assembly GCF_042477335.2 of Ovis canadensis. Lineage (NCBI taxonomy): Eukaryota > Metazoa > Chordata > Mammalia > Artiodactyla > Bovidae > Ovis > Ovis canadensis. The sequence continues at coordinate 61,156,658 of NC_091262.1, read as the reverse complement.
CAGTGACCAGCTAGGAAATGATGGGCAAACTGAAACATCAACCTATATTCAAACCACTAAAGAGAATAACAAAATAATGTAACATACATTAGGCCACATTCATTTCTCTCTAAAAAAGTATTTTCATGAACTTCTTTAAATTGTGAATGAAAATACAACTGTATAATACACTGAAGACTTTTTCGCCAACCCTTATCAATCAGTGAACAAAAAGCAAAACATATCTATAAAAACAAATGGCTTTCATATAGTATAATCTATAAATCATGCATTATCTGATGCACATCTGTAAGTATATGAAGAGATAAAATATATAAAATAAGAGAAGTAAATGCCGGCAACAGAACATCAACGTATAACGTTTAGTTCTCTCTCTGCATTATAAAAAACCCTAGCCATCATGAAGGCCTGTGCCATTCTTAGGCCACTTTCAGGCAGACTCTGAAAAGCTCTAAAGTAAACACAGGTGTTTTAAAACTAGAGCTGCTGTCACGGACAACCACAAACACCCTTAACTCTGATGTGGCAACGCCTCTTTCCCGCCCTCTGTTTTTTAAAGCAATGCCCGAAAAGAAAATTTCAAATGTTTCACCTTTCAACACCTCAAAATAAGTTAGAGCTTAAAGTATTGTTTTGCAAATCTCTAGCAAATAGAGCATTTTTTCACTGCTTTTAAATGTAGCCAATTAAACATTACTTGCATAAAATAAAAATAAAATTTCATAAAGAATGATCACCCTTCCTCACTTTAAACCGCTTCGCTACCATCATATTTCACAGTACTTTAGTTTCTGAGAGCAAGATCTTTTGTTTGACCACATTAGAGAGTTTGTTCTGTTGTATAATTTTACAGAAAGTATGTGACCTTCTGTAAGGTTTAACAGACAAATCAGAAATAAATAAGAATCTTTAAAAAAAATAGTCAAATATCTTTGGTACAAGGAAAGATTGTTCTTAAGAAATATTCAAAGCTTGAAAATCTGTAATTCTCTTTTAGAAAATTATCTTAACGGATATCTAAAAAGGGTAGATATCGTTTACAGAGAAAAACAGAAAGGAAAATAATTTCCAAATTGCTGTAGATTGGAACTCATATTCATAAAAGAAATAAATTTTCTAACACTGAAATATTTAGTGTTAAAAGTCCCTCCATAATTGTATAAAAGAGATCCCAAAGCAAAGATAACGCATTAAAAATTGATTAGCAACTAACTACTGAATATAAAAATTAAGTGAATTCATTTTTACGTTTTACCATAATCATCAAGAAATAGGTGCTCTTAAAAGAGGGGCCAAGTTTCTAACAGTTTCCAAATAAATCCTGGAGGTTGCTTTGAGAGGTTTAGTTCTACTCTAGAAGTAGATATTCCACATATAATTCTTTTCTGCAACTCATATTAGAACTCTGTGAAATCATACTTGTATACTTGAGTATTTATAATAAAACACTAGTAGTTTCTCATTGCCCCAACAGAGAGACAGTTGCCTTTCAAGATGACAAGAAAATGATAAAATAAAAAGTAATCAATGGGAAAAAAAATTAAGAATAAATAACACTTTTAAAATCAGTAACTACATTTTTCAAAAATTTCCTGATATTTTATAATTTTTTATTGCCTTTTTTCACAATTTAAAGAACTATATTAGAGCAGCATGATAATGGTTAATCAGAGGCAATCAACTGTAAATGAGAGAAAAGCAAACAAACTTTTCCATTTTGTTCAGATGCACCCATGCATTGCTTCATCTCACATGTGAAGGACATTATATAGTATTAAGGGACAAAATAATATTAAGTTGTGACATAAACCAACAAAGTAAAGAAATTTAGAATTATGTTTGACAGTTCTGAACTGAGTCCACGGTACTTTGGTATTACAACACATTCATGATACCTACAGGCACAAAGGAGCAAGGAAAGGGCACTGTGTCAGCCTTAGAAGTTAATTTCCTTGCTTTTGTTGGTTTATATTACCATCTAATATTACGTAAACAATCTGTTTCTAGGCAATTTATTTTTTCCATGATGAGCTGAGCTCATTTGGACGCTACCTTCCAGCATATAAAAATCCAGTTTAATAGCAACAGCACAAAAGCCCACAATGGACTACTATTTAAAAATCAATTTACAAAAATATAAGATAAACAATATCCACTAACTGGAAAGAATACAATTATTTATATTTTACAAACTTTCAAAAGGTAAAGGTAATCGACACAACAGAATTTATTAAAAAATGATATACCTTAGAATACTTTGGGTTTATTAATAATTATCTCTTGGTCTTTATAAAGTAAATTGACTACTTGAAAACTTATAGATCTAGATAAATTCAACATAAGTGACAACTATCACAAGATAGGTTCCAGAATCTTTTAAGAATAATAAGTAAATTTTTTTAGAGGGAACACAGAGTTAAAAGCTGATCACCACATAATGAAACAAAAAATATAGGGGACAAATGTACTTTTTGATCACTGTAATCATGATTCCATTTCATTATCCTCTTATTCTAATAAAAATGACTTGATGTTCTATCTGTAAATGAATAATTATATATCAAAAAGAACTAGCACTTTCACAAAGAAGGACAGGAAAGCTCATATATCTTCAGAGTAAAATGCACAAAAATGATTCTGGACTTAATATAGCGAGTATCAAAAGAAGTAAAGATTTAACAAAATAGTTATAAACTACAAATACTGGAAATAGGACACTGGATTACATTGGAAAGACTTCTATGGAATATATAAAATCACACTGCATGATTTTGTGAAATTATTAAGGAAACAGAAATAAAAGAAAATATACATCATTCAGATATAGTTATGGTTGTACAATATTCAAAGTTAATATTTTCTAAAGAAAGGGTTACAAGTTATCAAAACTTCTGAAGCTGCTATTTATCTAAAAATACTCAAGAGTTTTTTCAAGACTATGAAATATATATTAAAACACATATTTAATATGAATATAAGAGAAAAAAATGTTGGTGGTATATTTTGTATTGTATTCAACTTTAAACACTAAGCAATAAATTATGGATCTTTTAAATGTGTCTACGAGGCACTAGGCAAGAGTGATTTTTCAAGATGCTTTTTTTTGTTTCAGTTAAAATTAAAATCCATGCTGTCTAATCCTTGGAGTCAATTTGTAATTAAGGGGATTTGATGAGAGACCAGGCGCTGAATTAATGATAAAATTTAATATCTGTTTTAATGCATCAACATAACAGAAAAACTAGCCAACACTGAACAACACAATAAAGTTATTTTGATATAGAAGACATACTGTAGCTATGTCAATTTATATAAAATGTTAGTTTTTAAAATATTAGTAATAAGTTAAATATGCCAACATTCTATAGATGCATTATACTAAAAACTATGTGTCTAAAAACCACTCAAGCCAAAAATGCTACTACAATATAATGATTTGCTTGGTACAGAAAACTACACTGTTAAAAATATTTTTATTGAGAATTGTATGTAATCTCTCATGAAGGACTTAACTGCTTTCCAGCATCACATCTGAAATCAGAAACAACTTCCTCAGTAGCCAGAGTGCATTAATTGTATTTGATAATCTAATGTTTTAATATATGTATATGTTCTAGTTTAGAAAGAACATGTAATACTAAAAATCCATCAAATTAAATTTCACAGTATTTAAAAAACCATCTGGATTTTTCACTACACTTTTCACAGTATTACTACACTGCAATTGACAAGAGAATCTAATATGTAATTCATTTCAAATCACTATTAGATATAATCTTGTATAGAATTTGATTGCTGGAAATGCAAAAACTGAAACAGAAAAATTTTACTTGGCCAGCAGTCTCTCTGTAGTCTCATCTAGCTTATCCCTAAAATACCAAAAAACACATTTATAAAAGATATAAAACTGATAATGCCACAAAAACACTGATACCAGCCCAATCCTGCAATCAATTAGAAAATCAAACAGAACTAACATTAAACAAGAGGAGAAGGGGGTAAAGGAGTATGAGATGGTTGGATGGCATCACTGACTCAATGGACATGAGTTTGAGCAAATTCAGGGAGAAGATGAAGGAATGGAAGCCTGGCGTGCCGCAGTTTATGGGGTTGCAAAGAGTCAGACATGACTTAGCGACTGACCAACAATGAACAACATTAAAAAACACAACTGGTAGAAAATAAACATTATCTTCAGAAATAAAGAAATCCACAGGCATAAGAGAAGGTTGGGGACATTATTTTGTCCCTATTTTATGTCCAAACACCAAGTCTATGACAGTAAGTTCTCAAACACCATGTAAGATATTCCAATTCAGCATGATTTATGTCAGGTCCAGATTTAAATAGCAACCATTCTTCTTATGATTCTGATATATGTCTCTGTTATGAACCTATACTCAGTACCTAACAGTCAATCAATTGGACCTTCATTGCCTTTAAAGGTACCCAGGGTACTGTTTCCAAGAAAGTATGGTGGACATCCGCTCTTTTACACCTTCTTGGTCACCGTAATACCAAAGGCCAATAGGTCAGGAGAAAAAGAGAGGAGATGATGAGGGAGAGCCTGGGACAAGGGGAAAGGAGGACTGCAGATGTGGGCAGCCTTAGGAAAGACTGGGAAGAAGTCCTGAGAGCACTGAAGAGTTTCTCACATATTACGTTTCTTTTCAGGTCAGTACTTATTTTGTTATTAAAACAATTTCATTCTACTACCCATCCAGTCCCATCACTTGATGGCAAATAGATGGGGAAACAATGGAAACAGTGACAGACTTAATTTTCTTGGGCACCAAAATCACTGTAGATGGTGACTGCAGCCAGGAAATTAAAGACACTTGCTCCTTGGAAGAAAGGCTATGACTTTGCCAACAAAGGTCCATCTAGTCAAAGCTATGGTTTCTCCAGTAGTCATATATGGATGTGAGAGTTGGACTAGAAAGAAAGCTGAGCACTGAAGAATTAGTGCTTTTGAACTGTGGTGTTGGAGAAGATTCTTGAGAGTCCCTTAGACAGCAAGGAGATCCAACCAGTCCATCCTAAAGGAAATCAGTCCTAAATATTCATTGGAAGGACTGATGCTGAAGTTGAAACTCCAATACTTTGGCCACCTGATGTGAAGAATTGACTCAATGGAAAAGACCCTGATGCTGGGAAAGATTGAAGGTGGGAGAAGGGGACAACAGAGGATGAGATGGTTGGATGGCATCACCAACTCGATGGACATCACCAACTCCAGGAGGTTGTGAAAGACTGGGAAGCCTGGCAGGCTGCAGTCCATGGGGTCGCAAAGAGTCAGACATGACTGAGAGACTGAACTGAACTGATTCTATTACCCAAATCCTTCTCCAGTTTGGCTGGAGACAAGAGGACTGTGGCCAAACTGAAGTTGGTATGAGTAGGTATTATCTGGGCAAAGGAAATAGGGCAACAGGTGATGCAGAGCATTTTTCAGTTAGGGAAATACTAGGTCCAAAGGCTGGAGAAAGACTCCAGGATCTATCTAAAGCCAGCTCCCATAATGATGAGTTTGCCTGTGTGCCTAAAGTTCAGTCTCCTACTGAAAGGGTATGTCTTCATTCAAATGCTCATTTTGATTAATTTTTTATATTATAAAATATATAAAACAATAGGGAAGCATGCAAGGTAATTTTATATTTCTATCATTTTTTGTCAAAATAATATCTTCAAATTGTTAAAATAGTACGACAAACATCAAAATTACAAAAACATTAGTAACCAATACTAGGAGCAATTAAATGTAAATATTTACAAGTATTATATTTGGGGTTTGCCTCTGACAATCTCCATAGAAGTTTCCCACAGTAATTCAGTATTCCTTTTATGGAAGAGCGAACAGTTCACAGTTGTTTCATCTGAATTGCATCAGTTTTATTGTGTCTTGGTGTACCTGATGAACTTACATAGGCTTTGATGATTTGGCTATACCTGGTGCAGTAATCCACAGAGTCACCCTTTAATGCAATCATTCCTTTCAGAGAGCCTATAAGGAATGTGTCATAGCAATTCTCCATTTGGTGTGCAGACTTCAAACCCAGTCTAGCTGAGAGTCTTGCCCATTATAAAGAAAGAAAACATTTATTGTGTGGAAAAGCAAGCCTACAGGGTAACAGAATACTATTAGGAACCACCTCTCTTCTTCAGAATTTCATACTTTTTAATAAATTGATATACTGGCTCCAACTTTTCCAACTGGCTATTTCATAACTTCAGAGTACCCATGGCCTACAGCAGTTTGCTGCTGTTGCTGCTTAGTCACTTCAGTAGTATCTGGCTCTGTGCAACCCTATGGACCTCAGCCTGCCAGGCTCCTCTGTCCATGGGATTCTCTAGGCAAGGATACTAGAGTGAGTAGCCATGCCCACCTCCAAGGGATCTTCCCTACCCGGGTCTCCTGCATTGCAGGTAGATTCTTTACTGCTGAGCCACCAGGGAAGTGCACAGCAGTCTGCCTGGCCCTAAACCTACCTTGGGATCTTTTGGCTCAGATTTCAAAGCTCACTGTTGTGTCCTCTCTGTTTCCTGATTCCAAATGATTAAATTATCATCTAACCGCTAGCAAAGTAACACTCAAAATTCTCCAAGCCAGGCTTCAACAGAACGTGAACCATGCACTTCCAGATGTTCAAGCTAGATTTAGAAAAGGCAGAGGAACCAGAGATCAAATTGCCAACATCCACTGGATCATCAAAAAAGCAAGAGAGTTCCAGAAAAACATCTACTTCCGCTTTATTGACTATGCCAACACCTTTCACTGTGTGGACCACAACAAACTGTGGAAAATTCTTCAAGAGACGGGAATTCCAGACCACCTGACCTGTATCCTGAGAAATCTGTATGCAGGTCAAGAAGCAACAGTTAGAACTGGGCATGGAACAACAGACTGGTTCCAAATCAGGAAGGAGTATGTCAAGGCTGTATATTGTCACCATGCTTATTTAACTTATATGCAGAGTACATCATGAGAAATGCTGGGCTGGATGAAGCACAAGCTGGAATCAAGATTGCTGGGAGAAATATCCATAACCTCAGATATGCAGATGACATCAAACTTATGGCAAAAAGTGAAGAAGAATTAAAGAGTCTCTTGATGAAAGTGAAAGAGGAGAGTGAAAAAGTTGGCTTAAAGCTCAACAATCAGAAAATTAAGATCATGGCATCTGGTCACATCACTTCATGGCAAATAGATGGGGAAACAAAGGAAACAGTGACAGACTTTATATTTTGGGGCTCCAAAATCACTGCAGATGGTGACTGCAGCCATGAAATTAAAGACACTTGCTCCTTGGAAGAAAAGTTATGACCAACCTAGAAAGCATATTAAAAAGTAGAGACCTTGTCGACAAAGGTCCGTCTAGTCAAAGCTATGGTTTTCCCAGTAGTCACGTATGGATGTGAGAGTTGGACTAAAAAGAAAGCTGAGCGCTGAAGATGATGTTATTAAACTGTGGTGTTGGAGAAGACCCTTGAGAGTCCCTTAGACAGCAAGGAGATCCAACCAGTTCATCATAAAGGAAATCAGTCCTGAATATTCATTGGAAGGACTGATGCTGAAGCTGAAACGCCAATACTTTGGCCACCTGATGGGAAGAGCTGACTCATTTGAAAAGACTCTGATGCTGGGAAAGATTGAAAACAGAAGGGGACAACAGAGGATGAGATGGTTGGATGGCATCACCAACTCAATGGACATGAGTTTGAGTAAGCTCCAGGAGTTGGTGAAAGGCAGGGAAGCCTGGTGGGCTGCAGTGCATGGGGTCACGAAGAGTCAGACACAACTGAGTGACTGAACTAAACTGAACCTAACAATCTTTTTGAACTGGATGAGATGGTCAGATAGCATGAGTAACTCAATCAACAGCAAATTCTGGGAGATAGCTGAGAACAGAGGAGCCTGAGGTCTTAGAGTAGGACACAACTTAGCAACTGAACAACAACAAATACAGATCATTACTAGCTAGCCTTGGGCTAGACAGGCATACATCAGAGATCTTATAAAAGGGTAGAATGCTTGAGGATATGTTAACTGTTCTTCTCTCCATTCTTTAACTCTTCCTCCAGGTTATATTCATATAACCCTTACACTTACACTTCACAGAAAAGCTCCTCAAAAAATAATCTACCTTTTCCCCACGTTTAAATGTATTAACTCTGCAATTTACTAGATCGAAGGCTACCATCAGAACCATTGAACTGCAACTGCAACAACAAAGGTACCATTGCCTTCCTAGTTGCCAGATCAAACAGACACTTGTGATTATATTTGACTTTGTAGAATTTGACCCTGTGAACTACTCCATGCACAGAACTTTATTCTATTCTGAATCTATGATAACACAACCTCTTGGTAATCTTTCTGACTCGCTTCTCAGTCTCTTTTGTGAACCATTTATTTCTGTGCATCAGTAGTGAGATTCTGGAATACACTCTTGTTTCATATATCTTTTCTTCTAAATCTGACCTCTGAATACTCTCATATACTTCAGAGATTTGAACTGCAACCTGTACAAAATCTGGTATCATTCTCCCCCTTCTCCAGTAATTTCCTGCCACTATACTTCCCACTGTATGGTCACATGCTCTAAGAGAAAGATGTACATGTAAGAGTATTTTTCAAAGTTTTGCTTATGATATTGAGTAGCTGGAATGAACATGTTCTAAACAGAAGACAGAGAATTACAAGGTATGTATCAAGCACAGGGATTTACAGAGTCAACAAACTGGTGATGCAGATCTGTACTTACAGATGCAGAAAGATCTTTATAGTTGGTGAGTTACTTCATTTTTGTTTATATTAAATCCATAACAACACAGAGAAAAAAGGTCTGGAATCATTGGCTTCACGTGGTACACGTGCCTGATTCTGAAGCAACTGCTGTGGCCAGGAGAATCTGACATTCTGATCTGTCAGACCTGAGGCCACAGAGGTATTATCACCAGCCAAACCACATGCGAGGAATAAGGGAAGTCTGTTTCTTACAAGAGAACAAAGGTTATAAAAATCAGGTGAAGGGTGAAAAAATTCTGAGTAGCAAAATTACTGTTGAACAGTACCTTTATACTAGGCAAATGTAAAAACAAAAGAAAGAAAAACTAGTTCCTATGGTCTGAATTTTTGTCACTCCAAAATTTCAATGCTGAAATCTTAGCCCTGAGATGATGGTATTAGAAAGGTGACCTTTGAAATGGGAGGTGATTAGGTCACGAGTATAGAGAGTTCTTGGTATTGATGTAGACCCCACAATAATCCCTTGCCCCTTCCGCCACCAGAAGAAACAGTGAGAGGTGCTAGCTATGAAAAAAAGAGAAGGCCCTTACCAGATCCTTACCATACTGGTATCCTGATCTTGGACTTTCCAGCCTCCAAAATTGTGAGAAATAAATATCTGCTATTTATAAGGTACTCGGTCTGTGATATTTTGGTTATAGCAGTCAGAATGAACCAAGATAATGGCACTAATACATATATCAGAAACGTATACTTTAAGATATGAAGCTGTAAGCAGTATGAAAAGGAACAGTATATAATGATGTATATGCATAGCCTAAGAGAGTTATAAATATCTATATAACAAAGAATAGAGCAGACAAATGTATAAAGCAAGAAATTCCTAGCAATATGAGAAAATTGTAAGAATGCAATTATAGTGGAAGCATAAATTGAGTTCAACTGAATATATACTGACCTCATACACTGAACAGAGACTGTAATTTATTTATTTAATCGATGATATCTTTCAAAGTGGATTATTTACACAGTAAGAAATAAAACATTACTACATTTAAAAAATAAGTGTTTAAATTATATTCTCTAAATTATCCTGGGTCAAACAAAAAAAATCAGAACCAACTCGTGAAAAAAATGAACATTTGATCCCTCCCAAAACTGTAGACATAGCTGGACTTATAGTCAAGAATAAAGTGTATAGCCTTACAATTTTATTTTTTAAAAAAAGACTGAGATAAGCTAATTAACTTATAAAAATCAGAATGAAATGGAATAAAGAGTGAAAAGGGAAACAGAAATGGAAACTTTATCAAGTTGAAAGGAGAAGTAAAACCAAGAATTTATTAAAAGAAAATAAAATGCATAAAGCCCAGGAAAGACTTTATGAGAAAAAAGAGAAAGGGAGAGAGAAAGCAGATATATGCCACAATACAGATGAAAGAGTAAACACAGAGAAACAGAAGAAATTCAAAACCTGAGAAAATTATCTACAATTCTATAATATCAAATCTGAGACGTGTAAAGGGTATTTCCTAGAAAAAAATACAGACCAACAAAACTGACTTAAGAAAAATAAAAGCTAGATAAATATAGTGAAACTATTGAAAAAGCAATTTACAAATTTACTGTAATAAAAAGTTACCAAGAGTACATGGTTTTTAAATTTGATTCTATTTAATACTTAAGATCATTCTCATGCAATTTTAAACTTGCCAAGATGACAGCTGAAGGCAGAAATTTTGGTCATTCACTAAGCTAGTAACATTAACATCAAAACAGGTGCAGCCAAATAAGCCAAAACAAACTGAAGAACTCAGGTCTAGATGACATGCCTACTACAAAGCTAGTGATCAACAGAGTGGTACCATCATAGAGACAGATACGTTAGATCAATAGAACAGAACTAAGAGTCCTGAGCTAAACTCTCGTATTTATGATCACTGACTTTTGAGAAGGTGTCAAGATAATTCTGTAGGGAGGAAAACAGTCTTTCAAATAGTGCAGAGAAAACTGGATACACACATGTTAAGAAAGTATTTGGACTCCTACCTTATACAATACCTAAAAATTCATTAAAAATTGGTCAAAGGTCTAAATGTTTAACCTAAATGTCCATCAGCTAATAATCTGATCATCAGATTATAGTATATCTGTACAACTATTATGCATCAAAGAAAAAGGAAGGATGATACATGCTATAATATGAATAAACTTTGAAAATATTATGTTAAGTGAAAGAAGCCAGTCACAAAGAATCACATTTCCTATAATTTCACTTATAAAAAATCTCCAGAATGGCAAATCTATAGAAATAGAAAGTAGCATAGTGGTTGCTTGGGACTGAGGAGAGGATGTTAGCAGGAATGAGGAATGATAGTTAAAAATGTACAGTATGTTTTAGGTGAATGTTGAAAATGTTCTAAAATTACTATTGTGGTTATGTTATAGCTGCTCAAATATACAAATACACCAAAAAACACTGAATTGTAAACTGTAAACAAGTGAATTTTATTGTATATGAAATACTTATCAAAGCTGTAAGATGCAAAACAAAACAAAACGGCGCAAAACAAAACCACAAGACTGATGGACAAAGGACCAAAAGAAAGCAAAGAAAAACCAACAGAAAAAAATGACAAAAAACATGAACAAATACACCTGACTATTTATATTCTCACATATAATCCCTGAATATATGGAAAAAAATCCACACTCACTGACAAACAAAACAGGTAATTTTCATTTATATTCGAGAACATGAACTTCGGAGATCAATAGCCTTGGTTCAGACCTAAGGTACAACTCTAACTACTACTCCTAACATGGGTCACATTAATTAACATGTGTTGCTTAGTTTATTACCCTATAAAATTAGAAACAGCTGTACCTGCTATCTCAAAGGTCTAAATACTTTACCACTCTAAGTAAATTCCTTACTACTATATGGAGTAAGAGTACTTGACACTCAGTTACGTACTATATGAGGGCTGCTGCTGCTACTGCTAAGTCACTTCAGCCGTGTCCGACTCTGTGCGACCCCATAGACGGCAGCCCACCGGGCTCCCCCGTCCCTGGGTTTCTCCAGGCAAGAACACTGGAATGGGTTGCCATTTCCTTCCCCAATGCATGAAAGTGAAAAGTGAAAGTGAAGTCGCTCAGTCGTGTCCGACCCGCAGCGACCCCATGGACTGCAGCCTACCAGGCTCCTCCGTCCATGGGATTTTCCAGGCAAGAGTACTGGAGTGGGGTGCCACTGCCTTCTCCACTATATGACGGCAGACAATTATAATTTTTAAAATTCCCAGGAAAACAATGACAAAACAAATCCAACAGTTTATTCAAGGAGTTGTTCAACATCCAAGAACTCAATAAAATACATCTACTAATAAGAACTTTTAAAAAATTCTAGAAAGAAGCTACTTAAATATGACAAAACAATATCAAAGTCCAACAGTAGATGTAATGCTTATGCCTAGGTTGCAGAAAGCTGGAACAAGCTGTCACTCCACTTTTACAGTAAGAAAAGCTGAATAAGGCACAAAGCCATAACTTTTCTTGAGCTCATCAGACAACTAAGCTCAGCAGAAAACCAGTTTTAACTTCAAGGAGGGAAAAGCATGCAAAGCAAATGGGATACAACAGTCTAGTTGACTGAGAGTAGAGCACGGGAAGAAGGGTTAGCTATCACAAAGAATCTTCGGAAATTCCTGACAAAAGGGGACTTGCACCTACAGGTAGATATTTCCCCATAGATCTCCACCAGGTGCTCATGAGAAATATTAAGGACAGGGTAGAAAACCAGAGAGAGCTTCCCTCAGTGATGCAGGCATGCAGGGGATGATGGGGAGGGAACTGCTGTTATGGAAAGGAACAAACCACCCCACCCCTCTATCCCAACACCAGCCCTTTCTGTAAACAGATCAAAAGCCATACACAGCTAAAAGGACAGTAAACTTCAGGACACAGGAAAGAAACACACACACATACACACACACTCTGCTTGGGAGTGGTAGAAGAAAGAATTCTTTCTACTCCTGGGTGAGCAGCAAGAAATAGATCCAGGCCCAGGACCCTACATCAATGTCATTAGATAAGTAGATTCTACATTGAGGGAGGGGCATGAATGTCTCTCTTTTACAATACCTGTCACAGATACAAGTCAGATTCTGGCTCCCATGGAGAGGAATCCTGAGAAAGCCTGACCCCAAAGTCCAATCACAAAGGGACTGTGTAAGATAGAAGCAGAAAAACTTTTCAGTTCTTCAGCACCAGATGGTAAAAATCAGCATACAAATGCTAGATAAGCGCAGGAGTGTACAGTGAGATACCCTCGAGGTATAAGTACACAGGATCAGATGAAAATGAAGGGTGGAAGATGAACACTGAGAAAGTCCTCCAGTGCACTTCTATCCTTAGAAAAAGGCCAACAGCAGTCCATTCTGAGAACAACCTGAAACTGAGGATGCACTAACAGTGATCATAACAACAAAACCCAAATCCAGATCAACTCCTGAGTAGATCAACTCAGTACCCACACTACTGGCCTGACAGAAGCAGCACCATTCTACCCGCAATGTCTAGCATTTAAAAAAGAAAAAATTATGAGATACACGAAAAGTAAAAGCAAAACAACAAACATGTCAAAAGACAAAGCAACCACAAAACCAGACTCAGAGATGATCCATATACTGGAACTATTCAGGTGAGACTCTAAATTATGAAAGGAAATATAAAATCCCATGGTAAGTGTGACAACTAGTTGGTGTAATGTAGAATCCATTCTCATTAAAATTAGGTAAAAGTCAAGCAGGGTATCTATTGCAATTCCTAGTCAAGATTAATTTGGCAGGTCTAGAAACTGTGAGAGAGGAGAGGAAATATTATTAACATTTCCTTTACGTATCTTAGCACTTTTTCACTGGCTGCAATGAACATATAAAAATTTTTAACAATGTATTATTTTGAAATAATTCAAGACCACAAATTCTTGCAGAGTAGGGAGGAAGGGGACAGTAGGATAAATGGAGAGAATAGCATGGAAACATACACATGACCATATGTAAAATAGAGAGCCAATGGGAATTTGCTATATGACTCAGGGAATTCAAACCAGGGCTCTCTAACAACCTAGAGGGGTGGGAGGTGGGAGGGAAGTTATAGAGAGAGGAGATATAGGTATATCAATGGCTGATTCATGTTGTTGTATGGCAGAAACCAAACAATGAAAAGCAACTGCAGTTCTTTTATTTATCCAATCGTTAATAGCTGCTTTCTCTCTGTATATTTAAGGAATTAGTCCCCCTTTTGCTTTTAGTATATTTAAGACATTATACCATTATTACTGTCAGGAAGTCAGATAGCAAGAATTCAGGCAACAGGTGTGATTCTAAACCAGCCGTGAAGCTAGCTGTAGAAGACGAATTCTTGAGACTTTTTGTGAGCTTCTCCACAGTAAGCTTCTCCAAAGTAAGAAAATCAAGTTTTCTTACTTTCATATTTTGCATGAAGGGCTTGACTCTTGTTCACCTAAACAGTGATGGTGTGACCATCTAAGATACCAGCTTCAGGAAAAGATCTTCATTACATTCTGGTTTAAATAGGCCCTGGGCTCTGTTTTGTTTGTCTTGTCCTTGTAGTCCTTAAACTTCAAAGTTCAAATTCACCACCATTTGACAAAAGCACTGAGGGTCAAGATGACTTCAGGCAATCACTTGATGTTTGTTCATTTGTTTTTCTATTTCCATGTTGCTTTAAGCCTTTTCAGATTCCTTGTCTTTTCAGTAATTTTGTAAAATATTCTTAAAGTAATAGGCATCCTTTTTATTGTTTTTATCAAGAAGGTTATTCAGAATATATGTCTTCTTTCATTGCTGAAAATGTTAGACTTACTAAAGGTTTTGGGGTAGAAAAGTGTCACATGTTTTAGAATGACAGCTAATGGAAGTGTGACAATGATTACAAAGGTGAGAAACTGAGGGGAAAAAAGTTAGATTGGAAGGTACTATTACCTTCTGGATCATGAACTTGAAATAAAGTCAAGGCATGATAATACAAAGGAGAGTAAAATAGAAAAGAAATCACTGTTGCAGAATTGACAGGACTGGATGTTCTGTCACTGTGTAGTAGGTGAGAGCTCGAAAGATATGAAGAGTATGTCAATTACATATTAGGCTAGGAGTATGGGAATACCATTAATTAATAGATGTTAACTGATCAATAAAGTTAAGAGGAACTAAAGAACTTCTTGATGAAGGTGAAAGAGAAGAGTGAAAAAGCTAGCTTAAAACTCAACATTCAAAAAACTAAGATACTGGCATCAGGTCCCATCACTTTATGGCAAATAGGAAAAATTGGAAACAGTGACAGACTTTATTTTCGTGGGCTCCAAAAATCACTGCAGATGGTGACTACACTCAGGAAGTTAAAAGACGCTTGCTCCTTGGAAGAAACACTGTGATAAACTTAGACAGCATATGAAAAAGCAGAGACATCACTTTGCTGAAAAAGTCTGTATAGTCAAAGCTATGGTTTTTCCAGTAGTCATATATGGATGTGACAGTTGGACCATAAAGAAGGCTGAGCACCACAGAATTGATGTTTTTGAACTGTCGTACTGGAGAAGACGCTTGAGAGTCCCTTGAACAGCAAGGAGATCAAACCAGTCAATCCTAAAGGAAATCAACCCTGGTATTCATTGAAAGGACTGATGCTGACACTGAAGCTCGAATACTTTGGCCACCTGAAGTAAACAGCCAACTCATCGGAAAAGACCCTGATGCTGGGAAAGATTGAGGGCAAAAGGAGGAAAAGAAGGTGACAGAGGATGAGATGGTTGCATAGCATCATCAACTCAATGGACATGAGTTTGAGCAAACTCAGAGATGGTGAAAGACAGGGAAGCCTGGTGTGCTGCAGTCCTTGGGGTTGCAAAGAGTCACACATGACTGAACAACTAAGCAAAAACAAACTAATCAGTCTGTAAGTAAATAGAAAATTGTTAAGAATGATTTAAAATATATAGCATTATGTCACTAGAAAAATAAGTCAGGGTATAGATGACCACATAGGGACTTAAAAGTTCTCCATGTGGCTCACTTGCTAAAAGGCTCAATGATGTTAAAGGCCAGCTTCCGTGGTCAGGCAGATAGTAAAGAATCTGCCTGCAAGGCAGGAGACCCAGATTCACTCCCAGGATTGGAAAGTTCCCCTGGAGAAGTATTTCCAAGAATAATCCAGTGTTCTTGTCTGGAGAATTCCACAGACAGAGGAGCCTGGTGGGCTGTCATTCATGGGGGCGCAAAAGGTCAGACATGAGTAACTGATAAAAACATACTTTTCTCTTGGCATTTGTGTGTTTCTGTGTGAGAGTGCTTAGTTGCACATGTCCGACTCCTTGCGACTCCATGGACAGTAGCCCGCCACGCTCCTCTGTCCATGGAATTTTTCAGGCAAGAATACTGGAGCGGGTTGCCATTCTGTACTCCAGGGCTCTTCCTGACCCAAGGATTGAACCCACATCTCTGTCTCCTGCATCAGCAGGCAGATTCTTTACCACTGCACCACCTAGGAGGCCCCAACTTCACACCTATAAAATTGAGATTCTTCCTTCTTCTCTCATCCCTGCTGTAGAATTCCTTTTATGTCTCACTGGCAGAAAGAAAAGCTTACAAAGTGTTTAACTTTTCCAGCTTCTATAAAGCTGTAAAGGCAAACAAAGGAGAATATAACTGAGAATAAATGTTAAGTTATAGAGTCAATAGTGTTTGGCTCAGGTCCTGACTTCCTCCCAGGTTGAAGAGAGGACTTAGGAAGTCAAATTCAGGATTTCATTTCAAGTGTACTGAAGTAAAGGAGATACTAAGATATTCAAGTGGAAGGGCTGACAAAGCAGTCGTTAGGACACAAATGACAGATGATGTTGCAGGAACGGATGAAATTAGAAAAGACAAGCCTACAATAAACAAAACAGCAATTGCTGGCAAGAATATGGAGTAACAAATCCAAAATGGTATAGCCATTTGGGAAAACAGTTTGGCATCTCCTCAAAAACTAAATACTTTTATCATACAATTCAGCAATCGTAGTTCTTTGCATTTACCAAAATGAGTTGAAAACTTACATCCACAGAAAAACGTGCATGTGGATGCTTACAGCAGATTTATTTATAAATAAATGCCCAAATTTGGAAGCAACCAAAAGGTGCCTCAATAGGTGGGTGAATAAATAAATTGTGGTATATTCAAATAATGGAAATTTATTCAATTCTAAAAAGGAATGAAGTATAAAGCCATCAAAAGATATGGATAAACTTTAAATGATTATTATTAAGTGAAAGCAACCAATGTGCACAGAACTACTACATGACATTCTAGAAAAAACAAAATTATGGACACAGTAAAATGATTAATGGCTGGTAGGTGCTGAGGTGAAGGAGGGATAAATAGGTGGAACGCAGAGGACTTTTAGAGTGAAACTCTTCTGTATACTTTTTCACAGTGAAACTCTTCTGTAATACTACAATGATATTAGTAAATATTTATTTACATTTCTCAAAATCAACAGAATGTACAACTCTCAGTTCAGTTCAGTTCAGTCACTCAGTCGTGTCCGACTCTTTGCGACGCCATGAATCGCAGCACGCCAGGCCTCCCTGTCCATCACCAGCTCCCGGAGTTCACTCAGAGTTGCGTCCATCAAGTCAGTGATGCCATCCAGCCATCTCATCCTCGGTCGTCCCCTTCTCCTCCTGCCCCCAATCCCTCCCAGCATCAAAGTCTAAGTGAACCCTAATGTAAACTACAGACTGTGGATTACACTGATGTAGGTTCATGGACTGCAACAAATGTACCTTTCCTATACTGGATGCTGAGGGCATCTGAACGTATGGAACACTGAGTGTGAAGGAGTTCTAGTTTGTTTGATTTTGCTGTGCAGCTAAAACTTCTCTAAAATAAAAAATCTGGTTTTTTTTGTTTTTTGTTTTTTTAAGAAACAAAAAGTAGGAGACTGATCACATAACTTAGGGGAATATTTATACTTTAGGAACTGGTAGAAAAAAGGCACAAGCTAAAGAATAACAATCAAAGAAAAGAAAAATGATGAGGATATGAAAGTAAAGAACTATAGGAAGGTAATTCATGAGGGCAGGGGCCAGTGAGATGAAAATGTGTTCCAGTTAGGCTTCCTGGGATATTAAGCAAGATATGAAATGATAAGTTTCATGGGTTTAACCATCAGAGGTTACATATAATTTAAGAAAGAGTGTGTTTCAATGGAACTACAGTGGTGAAGTCCAACTGTAGGAGGTTAAAGATATGTGATAAGGGAAGTGAATGAAATCAAACAGGAAAGAAAGGCAGTTTATATGACATTTCTTATTAAATCTAATGCCTGAATATTTATGGCTAATCTAAATTTACTTTAAAATCATTAGATGTTCAAAACTGTGTTCATCGAGAAATAAATTTAATAGTGGATAAAATTTATTTTAAATGAAGGAATAAGCTACCTTTTAATTTATGTAACTTTCAGGGTATAGATTAGTGTCAGTATAAAATTAGCCTTTCATCCTATATGTATCACTGTGTTCTACTTCTTATTAGGGAAAATTTTAAATATTGTAAAAGTAGGGAAACAGTGTCAAGCTACCAAATTTAGCTAGTATGTATTCCATGCTTGGACTTCCCTTGTAGCTTAGTCAGTAAGCAATCGGCCTGCAATGCAGGAGACCAGGGTTTGATCCCTGGGTCGAGAAGATTCCCCGGAGAAGGAAATGCCAACCCACTCTAGTATTCTTGCCTGGAGAATCCCATGGACAGAGGAGTCTGGCAGGCTATAGTCCTTGGGTCGCAAGAATCAGACACGATTTAGTGACTAAACCACCACCATTCTATACTACTTCAAAAACAATGCATTTAAGGATCAACAAAATTCTTATTTTATCCTTTATCACAAAAAATAATTTACTATTTCCTGGTTATTAGGATAAACAAAGGTATCATTCAAATGGTACTAGATCACTAAAAAGTATCCACATATAATATGTCCATGTATAATAATCATGTTATTTCCCACAGTCATCACTTTGGAAAGTTCTATGTAATGTAGAACCATTAACTTTGATTTTTTTCCAACATATCTGGAGGACTGTTTCCTTTAAGAATTACAGCATAATGCAATGTAATAAAGCACAAAAAATTCAGCTATCATCCAATTCAAATTTATATTACCTTTATCAGTGATATTGATAATAGTACCACTAATGTTAAAATACTAGAAATATTATTGGCAGACTAAAATCTACTACAGACAGAGATTCTGTTTAAAAATTCTTCCTCAACTTCATTACATACTAGCCAAATATTGCCAGTTAACATTTTTTAAAAATGACACCTGTAAATGTATTTTAAGAGATAAGCATATTGCTTAGAAAGGAGAAAGTCTGTTCACCAAACAGCTTGGTAATAAACTTATTATTACCTATATCTTATACAGCAATTTAAAGATATGAAGTGTAATAATACAAGAACCAAATGAAGAATAAAGACCCGGAAAGGTAAGAAAAATTTTTTTAAAATGATTCAGAATAAAGCAGATATATTATTTGCTAAGTTGCTTCAGTCGTGTTCGACTGTGCGACCCCATAGATGGCAGCCTACCAGGCTCCCCCATCCCTGGGATTCTCCAGGCAAGAACACTGGAGTGGGTTGCCATTTCCTTCTCAAGTGTATGAAAGTGAAAAGTGAAAGGGAAGTCGCTCAGTCGTGTCTGACTCTTGGTGACCCCATGGACTGCAGCCTACCAGGCTCCTCCATCCATGGGATTTTCCAGGCAAGAGTACTGGAGTGGGGTGCCATTGCCTTCTCCAAGATATATTATAAATGACCTAATTTTTGTAATAAACTTAAAGGTTTTCTATGAGGAATTATGGCACAAGATAACTAAAGAATGATTTTATGGGAGTTTATTTTTATTTTGTGTTGAATTTATGGGTTTCTTTTGATATACAATTTGCCTTCTAATTTTAATAACCTCTTGGAACTATGCATCTTTTTCTCTCCACACATAGTAGCTATCATTTAATTCAATTTAACATAAATACACAAACAAAAATGCCAGAATAAAGATCATGCAATTATTATTAACTTAACAAACTAGAATTCTTATTTTAGGTCCTATTTTACATACTGATAGCCATATCAAACAGAGCACATAATACCTGTCCCTTAAGGCTGATAAACTAACACTCATGATGGAGGCTCTCTCTAAAAGAACGTTACCTTTGATTTGCAAATATACATCTAAGTAATTATATGCTTAATTTTACAATAGAATAGAAAACTCTATACAATAGAAAATTCCTTGGGGTAATTGAAAAATAATCATAGCAATCTACAATTCTTTTCTTTCCCATTTATTGTTCTGGTCTATCTATAAATTTGAGAGAAAAAAGAAAAGTGCATTAAATAGTAATAGCAAAGTTATTACACACACACACACACTGCTGAGAATGAAGCTAAATTTACTTTGTAGAAAAATCCGTCTTCAACCAAACCTCATACTTCATAAACAGATTAAAAATATTTCCACATCAAATGTCACCATTTTCCTCAATGCTGGTTGGTGATTCTGGTTTACTGACTTACCCTTCTAATGACATGATGTTCTTTTGTAATCTGCAGCAAGAAATGAATATAAGACAACAAAGTACAATACAATCTTCTTGACAGCACGTCTTTCTTTAACTGTGCCATTAACAACAACGATGAACGTTTTGTTTCCTGTGGCTATGCTGTGTTTTTATTTTTAACCCATTAATGAGAACATAAGCACCCTGAGGGAAGGGGCCTCTATTATGTCACAGGCATTATGCTAGGAACCAGGGCAAAGACAAAAGAGAGAATGAAAAATATCTTAAGAAAACAAGAAAAAAAAAACAAAAAGAAAACAAGATAATTAGTTAAATTGAAATAATGTCCTTTTTCATAACTGTAGGATCTATACTAAAATCAAACAGAACTTTTGACATGATATATACTCTACTTGTCTCAAGTTCTAATAGAATATATTTTCATTCTTTCACTTTTTGCTGTAGGTAACATTTTAAGCATTCTTTCAATTCCCAAACATATTCATGTACCTTTCAAGGAGTGTCAATTCTGTGGGCCACTAATATTATAAGTCATTTAGAAAATTACTGTAATAATTATTGATGCAAAGAAAAAGCCCATTATATATTTTTTTCTTTCAGAGTGGCCACTTTTTCTTAACTACTAAAGGTAACAACGTACTTTGAAATCACAAACACAATGAGCATGAGCCTAAAGTTATTAATATACCACCACTTGAAATTCAGAAAATATGTTGTTTTCATGTACACATACACGAAATAAAATAATACCGTGACAGAAGGGTGCTGTATCTGTGTTTAAAGAAGGGGCTGTTGGCAAACACCACAGCTCACTGCTGCTGAAATGTACACAACTGATATATGCAGCACAGAAAGCTGGCACCAAGGGCTTACAACCTTAATTTGCCTGCAAGAAGGAATGGAGATTTACCTTCAATGCACGTTCCTGATTGTTTTCAGCAGTCAGATGTCTCATGTTGTTTGCTGAAGTCTGCTTCTGCTCTTTCAGATGATGAAGCTCCTGCTCTAGCCGTTTGCACTGCCACAGGGAAAGAATCCCATTAAGTAAAGGAGTCATGGCATTTTTTTCACAAACCCACATGAATTGATGTAAATAATACCATCTTACTCTCTAAAAGACAAAGTATCCTTTGCAATAAGAATAGTAAGTTAAAAGCACTGTTGATAATGAACAAAATAATACTGCATACAGTGCTCTGGCACATCCAACTGCAATTTTCAGTTTCTTCTTTTATTAATCTAAATGCTATCATATAAATTAGAAAAATACCTATTTCGTGTAAAATTAAGATTAAAGTACATTTAATATTATTTTCTTCATTGACCAAATGATTTTCACTGTGTATCTGCTGGCTGAATTAAAAGTATACTTCTAAAAATGATAGTAGGTTCTAAATAAACTACAATATAATATTCTGTGAGGAACTTTTATTAATTTTTAAGATAAAAATTATCATAAAAATATATATGAGATTTTCATATTTTTAGAACTATCTAAAGAAACAGTTGAGAAAAAACAATAGCCACAGAATGCTACGTGACTTGGAAACAACTGTTTCTAATACTATTTTGACTAAACCTTACTTGTATGTAAAACAAGTGATAAAATAGATGTGAAACGACACAGACCTGCTGGGAATACATAAAAATGTAAGTAAAAAGGAAATGATAAACAAAAGCATAAGTGAACTAACAGGAGCATCTACATTCAAAAAAATCATTAAAATGTTATGTCATTTGAAAATGAGATCTTAATATGAATATGTCAAACATTTTCACAATGACTGTATGGGATATAAAACTGATATACTGTATATTAAAACCATATGATGATACAAGGGTGATTTGTAAAGAAATAAATTACTAAATCTATTGTTCAAAAAATATTTTAAAAAATCACTCCTTAGTTTATCTATTTTTAAAGGAGGATATTTAATAACCAATAAGTAAGTACACCTATTAGTTCGAGAATTAGACAGTTACTTCTGCATTAACCAGCAAGTGTTAGCTGTCATAATGAATTAAAAATCATTATTATGATATAAAATCTAGATGCAGTCATAATCCAAATGAGCATTTCTTACTACTCTAATATTTTCTGCCCCTGATCTCAATATTATTCAGCAATCTATATCGGTATCTCCCAACTTTGAGTAACATACAAACTCTTTTAAAAGAAAAAGTCTTACCAAACTCTTGATATTCACTTATTTATTGATATTTATTAAGCACTTATCCTGTGCTAGATTTAATTATAAATGGTGGGGGAATGGCATTTAACAGATAAAAATCCCTGCCCGCATGGAACTCATATTCCATATGGGAAAAGAGACAATAAAATAAATGAAATACATAGTATGATAGAAGGTGAAAATGTTATGGAGAAAAACAGATAAGAAATATAGGGAATACCAAAAGAGTAGGAAGGAAATCTTTTATGACTTTAAATAGGAGAAAATTTAAATTGAGAAAAAGATACTTGACTAAAGACACCAAGAAGACAAAGAAGTATGTCTTCAGAACTTTGGAAGCAGTGGTTCAAGCAAAAGGACAATTGAGTGCAAAGGCTCCGAAGTAGAAGCTTGTCTAGCATTTTCGAGTGTTAACAAGGGGAAGAATACAGCAGAAATGAAACAAGCAAGGGACAGAACACTGGGAGACGAGATCAGAAGAGCCTTCAGATATTATAGACCATGGTTTTTACTCTGAGTGTGTGGGAAAGTTGCTGGAGGGTTTAGAACAAAGAAGTACCACGATTTGCCTCATATTAATAAAGGCTCACTCCTCCTGCAATGTAAAGAATAGATTCTAAGAAAGGCAAGGACAAGAGGCAGGAAGTCTAGCTGAGAGTTTACTGAGCAGTGCAGGAGAGAGATGATGTGTCTCAGACCAGGGTGGTAGGGAGCAGTGGAGGTAGTGCGCAGCAGTTGGACTCTGGATGTATTTTAGATGTAGCCAAAAAAAAAAAAAAAAAGTGGTGGTTATTCTTCCGCTCTTGCTCGTGACCTTAAAAGGAATTCTTCTATCATATAACCACTTAGATGCATTTTGTTACATATCCATTTATATCCATTTGAATGTGTATATGCATATGAAAAATATACATGTTAATCGGGTTTCCAAGTATTTTATATTAATGTATCAGATTGTGGGGTACATATTCTGAAATGAAACTGACCTGTATCTTTCCTTTTCTGAGCTATCCTTTCCAGTTTTGTTATCAAGGTTGGATCACCCTCACAAAGTTTACTTATTTTATTTTTGGAAATAGCTTATTCAAAATTATCTATTCATACAAGAATAGGTGTAAGTCCCCTATCAAACCCTTTGAGCTTTCCTTCTGGGTTCAAGTCCCTCTTTCCAGAGGCATAGCTTTTAAAAATCTCTTAGTGAGACATTCTGCCTGAAAAGGTGATTATTTTGTTTTCATGACACTCTTTACTGGATAGAACTGTTACGACAGAAGTTCTATCTTCAGTACTGTGAAGATGCTGTTCTGTCTCAGTCTGGCGTCTATTGTTGCTAATGTGAGGTCAATATTAGTCTAATAATCATTCTTGTATAGGTTTGTCTTTACTCAATGGTTGCTTTAAAATTTGTAGTTTAACTTTGGAGTTCTTCCATTTTATATTCAAAGAGATAGATTTATTTAAATCTTTTAGATATTCTGTATGCTTCTCAAACCTGAAAAACTCACAGCTGTTATATCTTGAATTGTTACCCAGTTCCCATTTTGAAACTCTTATAGGTCATATATTGGATTTATTAATTTTCCTTTCATATCTTAATAATATCCATTTCTCTCTGTATGTGTGTGAATTCTGAGCATCTATCATTCATTAGTGAATTGAGACTCCTGATTCTATCTTCAATTCTGTCTATACCTTTGTCTGTTCACTTATCTTTTAATGTCAATGACTAGTTTTCAGTTCTAAATATTTCCTTGTATTCTTTTTCAGTTCTGTCCATCTACTTTTCATAGTGCTCTTCTTTTATATGTATTACTTAATGATGTCTCTGTTTAAACACGCAAGTTTCATAACTCTTTCATTTTTTCCTACTATCTCAAATTCTAAATGGTTTAACTCTTTTAATTGTGTTTCATAGTAGACTGTTTCCTTACATGGAGAATTCTTTTTTGTAGAAGTTTTGTCCACCTGTGTGTGGAAGAATTGTCCAGACTGGTTTTGCATTTGTTTCTTGCAAGGTGACCCAAAGTTTTTACTCATCTAGCACAGATGTTTATGCAAATATCTTAGTCTGTGAATTCTCATCATGATGGTTAGTACACTGACTGTCCAACCCTTTAATTGCTCAGGATGCTTGAGCCCTTTGCTCAGTCAAGACCAAAGACAAACCTCCTTGTCCTTTCCTAAACCAGGGAGTGGTTTCTTTCCCCTAGATTCTCTTATACTAAAAAGGGGGTCTTTCTATGATTCTGGAAATACATGCAAGGGTCTGGTCCCATCACAAGTAGTCCAATCATTAACCCTTGTAAGGGCAATAAAATTCAAGTTTTTAGCCTTGGAGTGCTATACCTGGTCTTAGATCCCTAGTTAACTGGTATGTTTGTAACTATTTAGGTTTCCTTTCTTTCTTTTTTGGTTTCCTCTAAATTTTTATTCTTCATAGATTTCCTCACTTTCTGAAAAGACTGGGAGGGGAGAGGAAGGGTACTTGTAGACCAAAGTTTATATGAAAAACTGTAACCAAAGAGATAAATATAGCTTAATAAAGCTATTTTTGTGCTGAGGACATTTATTCACATTTTGTACTTGGGCTCAGTATTCACTGCCACGCAGTGTAAGAGGGACAGAAGATAAGGCCCAGGGACCACTCAATGTGGCAAGTGTCCCAAAGTGCTATACTTTCAAGCGTTTAATAATTTTCCCTAATTTAATGAATGAAAAGAAACAAAACAAGTGCTAGGGAAGAAGAATGTCCCTAAATTAAGTAATATGTAATTTCTTCTACGGTTTTAGACAGTTTCATTTTGAACTGACACAATTAATAATAAATAACACAATATCTTCTCTGTTCATATTGTGCCAAACATTAATGTTCTTAAAAGTTCTAATGCATAAAATAAGACCTAGGAGGATTTTTAAACATTTTTTTACACTTAAAATTTTTAAATATTTAAATGGAACATAATGAAATGCTATCTGTATATTGTCACAGTTTCATTGTAGCACTATATATAATAGCCAGAACATGGAAACAACCTAAATGTCCATCAACAGAGGAATGGATAAGGAAGTGGTGTGTATACACAAAAGAATATTACTCAGCCATAAAGAGGAATGAAATTACGCCATTTGCAAAGACATGGATGGACCTAGAGATTATCATAAAGAGTGAAGTCAGTCAGAAAGAGAAAAACAACTATTATATATTAACACATATATGTGGAATCTAGAAAAATGGTGCAGATGGATTGATCTGTCAAACAGAAGTAGACACAGAAGTAGAGAACAAACATGGACACCTGGGGGGAAGCGGGGGCTGCTGAACTGGGAGATTGGGACTGACATATATACACTACTGTATATAAAACAGATAACTAATGGGAACCTATTGTATAGCACAGGGAACTCTACTTAATGCTCTGTGATGGCCTAACTGGGAAGGAAATCCAAAAAAGAAGGGATATAAGTATACATATAGCTGATTTACTTTGCTATATGGCAGAAACTAACACAACATTGTAAAACAACTGTATTTCAAAAGAAAATTTTTTTAAGTCTTAAGAGTCAATTCAATCATTTGTAAGATGTGATTCTTATTTTAGATACAGATTCAAAACAAAGAGGAAAAGGATATTTATGAGACTACTGGAATTTGAACACTAACTGAATGTTTCACAATATTAAAGAACTGTTAATATTTTTGGTATGATAATTGTGCTGTAATTATGTTTTACACAAAAGTCCACATCTTTAGGGCTTTCCAGGTGGGGCACTGATAAAGAAACCGCCTGCCAAAGCACAAGATGCAGGTTCAATCGCTAGGTCAGGAAGATTCCCTGGAGTAGGAAATGGCAACCCACTCCAGTATTCTTGCCACAGAAAATTCCATGGACAGTGGAGTCTGGGGGACTACAGTCCACTGGGTCGCAGAGTTGGACACACTTGAGTGACTGAGCATGCACTCATGTGCTTGGGTATATACATGCCACAACTTTAAGAGATACACAATAAAAGTTATAGATAAAAAGGACATTGTGTCTGGGATTCCCTGCAAGATAAAACGAGGAGTAGTAAATAAGTGGGGGATATAGATAAAAAAAGATGGACAGCTGTTTTAATAGGGTGAAATGATCTCAGAGGCTCATGATTCTACGCACTATAGTATTACTAATAAAAAGAAAAGAATTAAATCTGCCCCCGCAAACAAAACTAATTCTGTAACATGAGTGAACTAAACACATAAAATATATAAAAAATTAATGAAAAATTTTGATTAAAGGATTTGACCCATATTTACTGTAAGATATTATATTCACCAGTAATTTCCTTTTACTCATTACCCCGAATTGTGAAGAACTGTATCAAACAGAAAATATATTGCTATGATTCTGTCTCACCTTATGTTTATTTCCTGAAAGAGTTTTTTTTTTTTTTTTAAAGAATTCTCTAATACTGTCTAGGATTTTAACAGCTGCTGTTTCTCTTCCTGTAAAATCTGCTTTCACTCACAAATCATGTTGATTGCATTACAATCAAACATCTTCCCACTTGGATGTTATACAACTCTTTCCCTTGCAGACAAAAAAATAATACCAGACTCTTCCAGTCAAAACAGAAACTACACTTTGGTGTCAATGTGAATTATGAACTTTGAGCTGTAGATGTTTGGAAGCACTTAGGATTATATAAATAACTTTATTCCTTTTCATTTAGGAGAATTTTAAAACAACACTTCATTTTAGATTTAAAAATAATAACTAGAATGCTTTTCTCACAGCAAAATAACTTGGAATAGAGTTTTCCAATTCAAAAAGGTAAACTGTTTCTTCTTCAAAGCCCTGGCAAAATATCAGCAGTTTGGTTAAATGAATAATTTATACAATACTCAGAGTTTAAAAAAAAAACAAAGATAAAAAAAGAAAAACAATAATTATGTGAGTCTCTGAAAACACTTATGTTACAGCTCATACACACCCGTGTGCGTGCACACGCACATACACATACAGACGAATCATAAATTACTCAGTAAACACTCATCAAGCAATATACCAGCAATTACCAGGCAACATGCCAGACAATGACATGTTTGTACATATTTATACACATATATCTTAATTATATTTACATATAACATTTCAAAAACATCATGTGAAAGTAAATAAGGATTTAATAGCAAATACAGTAATTTATACTCATTTTAAACAACTAAATTGCTCAAAAAGATTAAAATCACAATGTAAAAAGATTATTAGTAAACATAATAATTACTTAAAAAGATGTCAACATGTATATAGGTATTTAGTAAGCTATGCTATCAAAATATCATTTTTGTAATACTGTTTAAGATTATTTTGTTAGCCATATTCATAAAATATATTCATTTGAAAAATCATGATTTGCATCTCTATTTCAAGATAAAGGTTAACACATGTTATTAATGATAGTTAACCAACCCTCAGTGAGAAATCAGTATGTGCCAGCCTCTAAGAACTTTACATGTATTAAATCAGTCAATCTTCATGTGGACACTATAGATTATATATTTTACCATGTGGCAGAGAAGGAAACAGAACAGAGAGTAAAAAATACCTCCTTTAAACTCATGCAACTAATACGGAGGATTCAATTGCAGGCAGAATAACCATTTATCAACAAAATTTATAATATATACACATAGGAAAATAGTAAAAGCAATGTAATAGCTAGAATTACAGAAAAAGTTAATGATAATGATGTTTTAGAATATGAACTTTAAGGAAATACATAACATAGATCAGAATGGAAGGTGAACTAGCTACCATTCAGGATTACTACATTTAACTCAGTTCATTCAACCTAAGCAAAATTGATAAAAACCTAGGCAATTATTTCTCAACTTTTAATAGCATATTCTAAGACTAACATTACATCTAAAATCATAATGTTCTCTTTAGGAATATGAAACAGAAAAATTGCTATTCTTTTATTAACACTGGAAGTGTTTTAAATGAAGGCCCTATAAAAGCTATATACACATATATATGGATACACATATATACACATATATATATATACACACACATACATACACATATTTTTATACCTGTTATATAACAAATATATTTATGTATGAATATATAAAAATCTGAAATCATCAGGCCTTCACATGAAAATATCTACTACTTTGTATAAAGTGCAAACTCCAAGAAAGTAGAGCCCAAAGTCTCTGTTCATTGCTACATAGCAGAGTACCTAAAAAACAGGTGATATTAAATGTGTATTTCCTATTTTACTATATTCCCTGCTTATAAATGGCATTTAACCAATCATCCTTACTAAACCTGAAAGTCATCTTAAGCTTCCTCCTATCTTCATTCTAAAGTTGGAGGAAGTCTTATTCCTTCAACATGCTTTATTTTTTATCCCCATGTCATACCTTTCATTCAGCCTCTGACTTTTTCATTAACTGTAAGAGCAAGTGTCATGTCTTCAGTCTCAAGTCCTTTCAAATTATCCTCTAATCTGGTAGTTCTCAAAGCAGACTACAAATCAATTATCATCAAGAGAGTTTAAAAAAGAATGTGCTAGTCACACTGCTTTGATGACTATATCTTTGCAGTATAGTCTGAAGTCCCAAGAACAGAAACATAGATCAGTGGAACAGGATACAAAGCCCAGAAATAAACCCATAACCTACAGTCAATTAATCTATGACAAAGGAGGCAAGACCACATAATAGAAGAGTCTCTTCAATAAATGGTGCTGGGAAAACTGGACAGTCACATGAAAAAAATGAAGTTAGAACACTCTTTAACACCATACACAAAAATAAATTCAAAATGGATTAATGACCTAAATGTGACTGCATACTATAAAACTCTTAGAGGAAAACACGGAGAATATTCTCTGACATAAATTGTAGCAGTATATTTTTCAATCCATCTCCTAGAGTAATAAAAACAAAAAATAAACAAATAGGACCTAATTAAATTCAAAAGTTTTTGGAAAGCAAAAGAAACCATAAATAAAACAAAAGGACAATCCAAAGAATGGGAGAAAATATTTGCAAACAATGAGGTCAACAATGAATTAGTCTCTAAAATTTACAAATAGCACATGTGGCTCAATACGATAAATACAAACAACCCAATAAAAAAATGGGCAGAAGGTATAAATAGACATTTCTCCAAAGAAGTCATATAGATGGCTGAGGCATATCAAAAGATGCTCAACACTGCTAATTATTCAAGAAATGCAAATCAAAACTACAATGAGATCCCACCTCACATCAGTCAGAACGGCCACTACAGAAATATCTACAAACAATAAATAGCAATGAGGGTGTGGAAAAAAGGGAATTCTTCTACATCATTGGTGGGAATATAAATTGGTAGAGCCACTACGAATAACAGTGTGGACGGCCCTTAAGAAACTAAAAACAGACCTACCATATGATCGAACAATCCCACTCCTGGGAATATAGCTGGAGAAAACCATGGTTTGAAAGCATACATGCAACCTAAATGGAGGCAACCTATATGCCCATCAACAGATGAATGGATAAAGAAGACACGGTACATAAATACAATGGAATATTACTTAGCCATCAAAAAGAATAAAATAATGCCATTTGCAGCAACATGGATAAATCTGGAGACTATCATCCTAAGTGAAGTAAGTCAGACAAAGACAAATATCATATGATACTACTTATATGTGGTATGTAAAAAAGTAAATACATATGAATTTCTTTACAAAACAGAAAAAGACTCAGACTTACAGAACAAACTTATAGTTACCAGTGGGGAAGGTTGCAGGGAAGAACAGATTAGGAGTTTGGGATTAACATGTACGCACTGGTATATTTAAAATAGATAACCCATAAGAACCTACTCTACGGCAGAGGGGACTCTGCATCAATATTCTGCAATATCCTAAATAGGAGAAGAATTTGAAAAAGAATAGACACATGTGTATACACATACTAACTGAATCATTTTGCTATACACTTGAAACACAACATGGTTAATCAACTGTACTCCAATAATAATAATAAAAAAAGAATGGATATGTGTGCATGCATGTGTTTTCACGCTGCATCTCAGAGCTAACAAATACTCCAGAAAGGTCTTTCTAAAATACAGCTATAATCACACTAACTCCTACTTGCCCTATCTTGATATTGCATATTGGTTTTCCCATTGCTTAAACAATTGAAATTAAGTGTCGTATCTCATTCCTCCTCAATTGTACACCTGCTCTAGTTTAGACATGATAAATTATCCACAGTCCCCAAGATATGAATATTCATTTCAACTTTCATGCCTTTGCACAAGTTTTTGTACATATATGATTTATCCACACAACACCAGACCCACTGGGAAGCCCTCCTGAGGAATACCATCCCCACCTTCCCTCTCTGAATTCACTGCCCTTTCTGGTCTCATCTACAACCATCTGCTTGTCATTCTCCCTCACATCCACCTACAATCCCAGGGACAAATCCAGCACCTGCTTCACTGAAGCTATATAATACATGCTTAAGAATAAATGATGTGAATTTTTTAAAAGAATTCTTATTTTTCTATATAAATTTCGATCTAAAATTAAAAGTATATACCAGTAATCAATATTTAGGCTATTGTATACATATAAGCATACAAGCATGAATGCAGCATAATATAAAAATTGAAAAAAAATTATACTTAAAATACAGGAATATGCAAAATCTTTGGATGATGATATATATAATATTTACATCACACCAGAGAGGTCTTGGTGCTTCCAATCTGTTGTTCCCTTCTCCAGGGGATCTTCCCAACCCAGGAATTGAACCCAGGTCTCTTGCATTGCAGGTGGGTTCTTTACCATTTGAGCCACCAGGGAAGTCCATTCATAGCCACAGGCTACCACCGTTCTGATTTATAGTGTCATGAGGAGGTTGACAAGATGATGGAGGAGTAGGTGGACGTGGAGTAAAACTCTCTCCATACATCAAGAATACATCTACAAATGTAGCAGTTCTCACAGAACACCAGTTAGATACTGGCAGAAGTCCTTGAGCACTGGAAAAGAATATTTGGAATTTTCTCTAATACCATGAATAATTTCACTTGTTTTTTAACTTTGTAAAAATACAATAAAATCTTTAGTTGTAATCCTTTGACTTCTTTCAATCAACTTATGTATTTGAGTCACCTAAGCTTTTGTGTGCATCAGTATGTCATTCTTTGTGTGTAAAATATTAATAATATTCCATTGTATGGAATTGTATGTATTTGTCCATATTCTTACTAAGGAAACGACAGTTGAGTGGTCTTTAGTATTTGAATATTACAAATGAGCTCCTATAAATGTTTCTCTAAAATTCTTACAGCATTATATACATATATTTTTCATTTTCCTTGGATAAATACATAGAAATGGACTTGCTAGGTCACAAAGTATATCTTGTTCAAGTGTCTAAGAAACTGTCAAGTAGTTTTCAAAACTGGTTGTTCCATTTTACATTCCCATTAGCAATGGGTCCTTGTTTCAGTTGCTATACATTCTCAGCAACATTTACTGTTGTTGGTCTTTTCAATCTCAGATGACACTGTGTATGTGAGGTGGTATCACATTTAACTTTGTGTTTCCCTGTTCACAAATTATAATAATCTTTTCGTGTGTTCACTGAACATCTGTGAAGCTTCTCTTCCAGTATTTGACCGATTCTTTTCTTGGGTTTTTATTCACAAATTGTGGGAATTATTTAAATATACTTATTGGAAGTCCTGTGTCAGACACACGAATTGCAAATATTTTCTCCTAGGCTATGGCTTACCTTTTGTTGTTTGTTTACTTGGCTTTGGCAGGTGAACTCTTAGTTGCAGCATGTGGGATCTAGTCCCCTGACCAGGGACAGAACCAGGTCCCTGCACTGGAAGCATAGAAATCTCAGCCACTGGACCACCAGGGAAGTCCCACCTTTCATATTCTTAAAGTTGGCTTTTGATAAGCATTAGCTTTTAATTTTGTCAAAGTTAAATTTATCACTTTTTTTTGTTTTTGCTATGGCTGGAGCTCTTTCTGTCCTTTCTGACAACTTCACCTCCCTTGAGGTAATAAAGATATTTACTCCTGGTGTCTTACAACATCTTTAAGGTTTAAGTTTTCTTGTGCAAGTTTATAATCCACCTTGACTTTATTTTTGAGTATGGTGTGAGGAGAAAGTTAAGGTACCTTTTAATTCTATACTGATCCTGAGCTGTTGTTCCATCATTATTTGCTGTAAATATATCCTTCCACAGTGGACTGACCTGATGCCTTGGTCAGATGTCAAGTGTGTCACAAGCAAAAGAATAAAGTTAGACAACTTTCTTAGTACATACAGAAAAATTAAATTTGATCACAGATCTAAATGTAAGAAATAAAAGTATAAAAATCTTAGGGAAGAACAGGAGTAAATTTAGTGATATTGGGTTCAGCATAACCTTCTAAGCCTTCAAACAACAAAAGAAAAAAAATAAATGGGACTTGACTACACTGAACAACTTGTGTGCTACACATGGTTGCTCATATAACTGAGAGGTGAAAAGACAACCCACAGAAAGGGAAAAATATTTTATAAATGATGTATCTGATTTAAAAGAAAAACCTTATATCTACAATACAAAAAGAATTCTTACTACTCAATAACAAAAGGAAGAATAAAAATATAACTAAACAATGGGCAAAGGACCAAAATAGATATTTCTCAAAAAACATATATAAATGGCCAATAAGCACAAGAAAAGATAGTCCGTATCAGTAGCCATTAGGAAATGTAAATCAAAATGACAATGAGCAGAATGACACCTGCAAGATGGTGGAAAATAAGCTCCTCAATGGAAACAAAAAGTAAACAACATATGGACTAAAGCTTTGTGGAAATTCTAGAAAACAATTAAGGATCTACAGCAACCAAATGAACCCCCAACCAATCTGACACTCTCAATTGGCAGGAAAATTAGTGGCATATTTAGTTGACCTTCCTGGACTATCTCCATGACTCATTACAATGATGTCAGTTGGGAAGAGATGACCCAATTTTCAGTTATAGTTGCCATATGACACAGAAATTCCACTTTCAGGTATATTCTCAAGAAAGTGAAAAAAAGTAAGTTCACACAAAAAGTTGTAAATGAGCAGTCAGAGAAGAATTATTTGCAAAAACCACAAAGTAGAAATAAATTATCTATCAACTGACAAACAAAATGTAGTATATCCATATTATTATTTGGCAATTTAAAAAGGATTAATTTAGCTATAAAAGTACTGATACATGCTAACACATGGGTTAACTGTAAATGCATTATATAAAGTCAAAGAAATTAGTCACTAAAGATCACATTTTGTGTGATTCCACTACATAAAATGTCCAGAACAGGTAACTCTATGGAGATAGACAGTACATTAGAGGTTGCCTAGGGCTGGTGGAGGGGTGCTTTGCAGGACCGAATGGGAATGACTAATAATGGGTATAAAGTTTCTTCTGGGCTGATAAAAATGTTCCAAACTTTTGAGAATGTACAACTCTATGAAAACAATAAAAATGCTGAATTATAACTTTAAATGTATTTAGGGCTTCCCTGGTGGCTCAGATGGAAAAGAATCTGCCTGCAGTGCAGGAGACCCAGGTTCAATTCTTGGGTTGGGAAGATCCTCTGGAGAAGGAAATGGCAACCTACTCCAGTATTCTTGCCTGGAAAATTTCACAGACACAGGAGCCTGGCAGGCTAAAGTCCATGGGGTTGCAAAGAGTCAGACACGACTGAGCGTGTCTACTGAGACTACTACTACTATGGCATGTAAATCTCAATAAATCTATTAAAAATGTAAAAAAAAAATTAAGGAACTATACACAAGATCTGGGGCTTCCCTGGTAAAGAATCTGCCTGCAATGCAGGGAGACCCAGGTTCTATCCCTGGGCCGAGAAGATCCCCAAGAGAAGGAAATGGCTACCAACTCCAGTATTCTTGCCTGGAGAATTCCATGGACAGAGGAGCCTGGTGGGTTATACAGTCCATGGGGCTGCAAAGAGTTGGACATGACTGAGCAACTAACACTTCACACAATAGATACCTGTTTCTGGACTTGCTATACTCTTCTACTGATTTGTGCATGTGCAAAGCATGGTCTTGATTATTGCAGTTTTAGAGCAAGTCTTGAACTCAGATAGCATGAGTGGTCAAATTTCATTCTTTTACACTATTTAACATTGTAGAAGGCTTGACTTTTACTTTTCATTCAGTTTGACCTAGTACACATTCTTCTCAATGGAAAGAAAAAACTATATGCTCGACCTTAAAATATATCACAATAAATGTGAAAAGACTGAAATCATAGAGCATATTTCTGCTCACAAGGGAACTAAATGAGAAATTCATAAGAATAAGATATCTAGAATAACCCTAAATATCTGGAAATTAAACATTGTTAGAATGCTTGATACTGTTCCACTGAGATTATATTCTTTTCTAATCATTTTCTTCTTTTCTCCAGGTTAGATAAATTCTACTGATCTGTCTTCAAGCTCACCAATCTTTTACTGTACAGTCTCTAAACTACTATTAAGTATGTCCACTGAAGTTTTCATATCAGATGTTACAATTTTAGTTTTACAATTAAGTTCTTTCTAGAGTTTCATTTCCTTGCTGATATTGCCCAGCAGTTCACACACTGGGAACACTTTTCCTTTAAGTCTTGGAAAAAACTTAGAATAACTTCTTCAAAGCACTGTTCTGAATTTGCAATATTTTGAGTATGTCAAGATTTGTTTCTGCTAACTATATGTTCTCTGGACTGTGGCTCATATTTATCTACTTCTAGTATTTTTAATTATATGGTGGTCAATGTGGGTGGTTCACTGTAAGGTATCTATATTATGCTGTCTTTCTTTGAAGAGTGTGGATTTTTCCTCCAGGAAAGAGTGAAGTTATTGCTTAATTCCTTTGCACCTATCAAACTTATTTTTATAATTTATTTGAACAGGTCTATTCCAGTTCTGAACTTAATCTGAGGTCCTGAATCTTTACCTAGAGCTGTTCTGACTGATATATACACAGAAGGCATATGTGGCTATTCAGATTTAACTGTACATTAATTAAAATTACATAAAATTTAAAATATTCTTTTGTACTAGCCACATTTAAAGTGCTCAGGGACCAGATGTAGTTTATGGCTACCAAACTGAACAATGTAGAAATATTTCCATTATTATAGAACATTCCATTAAATAGCACTGCATTCAGGCTTGGTCCTTAATCTAAGGAAGAATCAAGTGAATGTCCAAGGTTCTCACCAAGCTTTCTCTACTTCAGACAGACCAGATCTCCAACTTCTCCATCTAACTCACAGTACTCTGGCAGTGCTTTTAAGCCACTTGCATGCAAGCCCTGTGCATGAATTACAAAACTCTTGGATGAGGACTGAAGAGTCTAACTAACTGGAGAGTTTTGAAATCACCTTTTCTGGATTCTAATAGAACACATCTAGAAATGATTGCTAACATTGAGCTGTCAATAAAATAAGAAACTAAAAAAGATAAAAAATGCAAGTAATACTTCCCTGAATAGAAAAGTAAGCCAAAACTAACTTATCATACATCCATTCCATCCACCCCTCTTTGCTCTCTCTTCCCTACCATCCTAATTCTCAGTGTATTCTAACTGGCTGTGTATGGATATGACACGCACTGTTCCAGGAGTAAAAGACGAGAAGGGCAGGATGATAAATCAAAAGGAGTAATCTGAACAGGCTGCCCAAAAACAGAAGAGAGAAAAACAAAAGCCACAGAACCCCTTGATTTCAGTAGTATCTGTTGTATCCTGGGAAGAGGCACCACTTCCACTATGCCATAGCTTCTAAGGATCTCAATCTGTCAGTCCAGCCTTCAGGTCTAAGAAGAAGAAAATGACAGTTTAACACTGAGGCTATTATATTTCTCATCTAATGTATGAATCATTTATTATGTCAATGCTTATAATTATACTTATTATACTGATGTTGAATTATAAATATGTTTATATAAAGTTTAAGAAAACTTAGTTTGCAATTTCCAGATTTTAGGATGATCACCTAAAATATTAAATAGATTTGAAATTATAATTCTAGCAGTTAAATTAAAAGGTATAATTCAAACTTAATAACACTTCCTCTTCAATTTCATTAACAAAAACTATAGAACTGCTTTGAGTTTTTGTTTTGTTATGAATTATATCAGAAAAGTATTGCATTTCAATAGTTTAATATGAATAATCAGAACTAATTAACAGTATAACAATATTTTACAACTGAAATAATTAAAATAAACTATAAAATTACTACATAAAACAGGTCTAATCTAGCTTATTCACTTTCTGTAATCGCTTCAGTGCTGCAAAACCATTTATTTCTAAGATGATGACTTTACTTCTCTGGTTAATTCAACTACTAGGCTGTGGTACTCTGATCCTTTCTGTATAGTCATAACCTTGTAATGCTGAACCTTGTACTTAGCTAATGGCCAGGAAAACAAAATTCAGTAAATAATACCATTGTAATGAATTGGTGCTTAAGTAAACTTCAGTGGATTTTCTCAAAATCCATAAACAAACAATAGTATAACCTAAATGTTAGGTTGACAGTTATTGCACAAAAGGATAGAGATGCTTCTTATACTATTGTAAGACACAAAGCAGAGTTCAGGAAATAGTATTAGTACTGACTGGATGACAGCCATAGTTTAATAGTTTACTAAGCTCTTTTTCAGTTATTGTATTCCTGGAATCACAGATGCCTCCTCCTCTTGGTTTGCAAACTTTGTTTGTTTGCTGTTATAAATGTAATCTCAATACAGCTGTCAATTACTTAAGTACTCATTCTTAATTTTCTTATTGTATAATGTCTGTTGCCCAAACATTGTGATATCCTAACAGAAGCCACTTCAACTTCTAAGATTACAAGAGAAAAACTAAAAAATTGTGTGATAAATCAAAGTATCAACAAGTTGAAAATTTAAAGAGTCATTCTCTTGGAGAGATAAGACTCTAATATTTTTGAATATGTAACTATAACCAGCATTCTCCAAAGGAAAGCAGTAAATTACTTGTGGTCTGATTTAGTGACTGCTACTTAGCAAACACTGGTGGCTCAGATGGTAAAGCATCTGTCTACAATGCGGGAGACCTGGGTTCCATCCCTGGGTCGGGAAGATCCGCTGGAGAAGGAAATGGCAATCCACTCCAGTACTATTGCCTGGAAAATCCCATGGACAGAGGAGCCTAGTAGGCTACAGTCCATGCGGTCGCAAAGAGTCGGACACGACTGAGCGACTTCACTTTCCTTGTAAGTTTAGGCACTTCCTAGTTTTTCAATGGAGTCAATAATTTCACCTATTTTTATTTATTTATTTGGCTGTACCACATGGCTTGCCAGATCTTAGTTCCCTGGCCAGGGATCAAACTCATGCCCCATGCATAGAAGCACAATGTCTCAAACACTGGACCCGGGAATTCTCTATTTCACCTATTTTTAAAAAAATATTTGTACATTTTTGAAACTGTTTTCATTTTACACATATTCAGAACTTTCCTGGTGGCACAGTGGTAAGAATCCACCTGCCAATGCAGTAGACATGGGTTAGACCCCTGGCCCGGAAAGATTTCACATGCCGTGGGACAACTAAGTCCATAGACCACAACCTCTTAGTCTGCACTCTAGAGCCCATGAGCTGACTACTGAAGCCTGTATGCCCTAGAGCCCATTCTTCACAAGAGAAGACACTGCAATGAGAAGCCCACGCACCACATTAAAGAGTAGTCCCTGCTCACCACAACTAGAGGAAGCCCATGCAAAGCAAGGAAAACCCAGTGCAGCCAAAAATCAATTAATTAAAAATAATATATATATATGCAAACCCACAAACATCATCCAAACCATTCGACAGGAATCAAGAGCAATCTCACTAGAAAAGTAAGTCAACACTGTATTTAGCTCCCTCAAGTTAACTAAAACTTGCATTCTCTCCTGCCTTAATTCTTCCTCTTACCTACCCTTCCTGTACTTTTGGTGCTGGGGACTTTGGAAGTACTTTTTCATTGCCAAAATACTTCCATACATTCTTAAGCTTAATCCCTTTATTTCCTCAGCTTGATTTAAAAAAAAAAAAGTCACTTCCAGTGACATTTGCATCTGCACCCTCTCTAGCAGAGCCTCCTCTACGTTCAAATACTGTAATGTCAGAGACAGGAAAAAAGACCATGTAACTTTCCTAGTTCCCAACTGTCATTTCCAGTCCACTAATCCTTCATTAGACAGCCCTTTCACTTTTGAAGTTTCTGTTACCCATTCAAAGTGTGCGGTCCATGGGCTAGTAGTGGTCCGAAACTGATATTGCCTTGAAGCTGGTACTAAAATTCAGAAGCAGCAATCAAACATCTTACAGGAATTTCACAGAGCAAATTTCATGGCTTTGAACTCATTAAAAGAATGTTTGCTTGAATTCTGCATGTCTATATATTTTTTCATTTCATCTTTTGATAAGTCATTTTTATTGTATGTTAAAAATTAGTGGTCCATAACACATTGGAAAATATTTTTTTAAAAACTAGTTTTCACCACAGACAGTTTGAGAAGCAATGATTTGGATGACTTGCTTCATATCTATAACACTGAGATGTGACAACCAAGGTTATTTTCCCACATTAAAAAAATTTTGCTTGCTTGCCAATATTCTAGACAGAAGCAAGAATCACCCACACAACACCCCAGCTTTACAATTTCTTGAGTCATTTATTCCAATAAAATTTACCTCCAAACAATATCCTCAGCCAGCATCTTGTTTTTAGTCCTCCTTAATCTTTAACTCTGAAATTCTACTCTTGGATCACAACCTTTCATTTCCCTACCTTCTTACTAAAACTGCTCTTTACTCTTCTTACCAGAATACACACTTTGTCTGGATGTGGATTTGCCTTCTCTGAATGCAACACTTCTGCAAAAACAGCAACCCATGAGCTTACAGAAGGCCTCACATGAGATTCCACACAGCACTGTTCTTATGAAAGGAATTCACTTCATAGCACATGAAGAGTGGTACTGGGCTCATGCTCCTGAAAACTGATCTTACCAAGTCCCACAGAATCGTGAGGCAGCTGACTTGATACGAGAGTGAAAACAGAATTTTGAAGACTTAAATATAGTGCCAGGTACATGGCAATAGCTTTTGCACTAGGGTAAGGTTCTCTGTGACAATGTTTATGTTCCACATCATAGTCACAACACATGGTACTTTTTCATTCACAGTCAATATTCATGGGTCTAGGAATCAAGGGGTTGATATGGGAATGGCTTTATTATTACCCAGAGTGATCCAATAGCAAGATTTTTGCTTCCCATTTCTGCAAACTGAGATTCTGCTAATCCACAGGTGGTAGTTCTAAAGGGAGAGAAAAATTCTACTTAGTGACCTAACAAAAATCCCATTATGCTTGTAGTGGGAACTGTTACCTGGCCACATAGAGCTCTTTATGCCTCTCAATCAATATGTAAGGAAGGAGGTAAATGTACAGGCTACGGAAACTAATTCTGACTACCTAGGGGGAGCAGAGTTGCTATTATTATACATTGAGGCTAAGGAGGAATATATCTAGAATACAGGAGAACACTCACAACATCTCTCATAGAAATCTTATTTATCACATCCACCAATACCCTTAAAAATGAGGGTGAAATAAAAATATATGGAGATAAATAAGAATGGAACTAAATGGGAGGAAAGAAAGAAGGGCTAAAATATGTCATTTGGGGAAAGAAAAATAACCAATAAGGAAAATTCATTCCAACATGAACAAATAGGGAATACTGAAAATCAATAATGGATAAACATAGAGTTTATTCTTAATTCTTATAATTTCTTTAAAAAACTATTTCAATCAAAATAAATAAAAATGTCAATACATTAAGAAGGGTGATAGCAAATGAAATTTTACTGTTTTAAGGTTCTTCAATTTAAACCATGTAATATACTATTAATATCAAGAAGATTGTGAGAAATACCATGGATCAAAAAAAAAAAACCTAACTAAAAATTAAGATGTCAATCTCCCTCCATTTCAATGATCTACTAATTCAACACAATCTAGTCATAATCCCACCAGGCTTTTTATAGAAGCTGAAAACCTGGTTTTAATATTTATAGAAAAATACAAAGAATCTATAACAACAAAAACAATCTTAAAAAAGAACAAAGTTGGAGGACAAGCAATGCCTGACATCACTGATTTACAGCAATCAGTGTAGTGTGCCACTGACATAAGCATTTGAAAACATCATTATAACAGAACAGTATGTTCATAAATAGGTACAAGGCAAAGAATTTGCCTGCCAATGCAGGAGATGCAAGAGACACAGGCTCAATTCCTGGTCGGGAAGATCTGATAGAGGTGGAAATGACAACCCACTCCAGTATTCTTGCCTGGG
Organism: Ovis canadensis; assembly: GCF_042477335.2. NCBI lineage: Eukaryota > Metazoa > Chordata > Mammalia > Artiodactyla > Bovidae > Ovis > Ovis canadensis. The sequence continues at coordinate 61,115,610 of NC_091262.1, read as the reverse complement.
AAATCCCACAAAGGGAGGAGTCTGGCGGGCTACAGTTCATGGGGTCACAAAGAGCTGGACACGTCTTAGTAATGGAGCATGCATGGATGGCCAATTAATGTTCAAAACATGTCACCAAAGCCATTCAACGGGGTAAAAAACACCTTTTCAACAAACAGTGCTGGAACAACTGAATATTAACCTGTTTAGAAAACGATCCTGAATCTAATATCATACACAATAGTTAAATCACAGATAAGAAGTAAAAACTAAAATAATAAAGCTTGTAGAGGAAAACAGGACAATATCTTTGTAATCTTGGGGTGAGGACACATTTTTTAGACAAGGTACATTAAAATATTGCTATACCATCATATATGAATGCATATATATGGCATATAGCCCATGGGGTTACAAAGAGACATGACTAAGCAACAGAACGACAATATATATGGAATCTAGAAAAACTGTAGAGATGAACCTATTTGCAGGGTAGGAAGGAGAGGGTGGGATGGACGGAGGAAGTAGCACTGACATATATACACTACTCTGTGTCAAACAGCTAGTGGCAAGCTGCTGTATAACACAGGGGACTCAGCTAGGTGCTCTGCGATGACCTAAAGGGGGTAGTAAGGAGGGTGGGTTGAGAGGGAGCATCGAGAGGGAGGTGACAGATGTATACATATGGCTGATGCACGATGTGGTATAGCAGAGACTAACATAACAATGTAACGCAATTCTATTCTAATCAAAAAGTATGATATCTCAGCTTTCATCAAAATTTAAAACTTGGTCCATCAAAATACAGAATTAAGAAAATGAGCAATCAAGAGAAGGCTAGGAATAAATATTTTTACTACATATATCAAATAACTGACTTTATATAGAATATACAAATCAATAAAAGTCAAATCACTCTATCAAAAGACAGGTAAAAGACTTGAACAGATGTTCAAAAAGGTAAGTATATAAATGAGCAATAAGCACATGAAAAACTGCTATTAGTCACTAAGAGATACGAAATAGAACCACAATGATATATATATATATTATTGCACAACTAATAAAACAGTTATAATTAAAATACTGACAATTGTGGGTGAGTATATGGAGCAATCAGAACATCCATAAATTGCTGCTGAGACTGTAAAATGATAGAGCAACTTCAGTGAGCAATTTGTGATCCCACAATTTCATTTTTAGATTTGTAACCAAGAGAATGAAAACTTACGTCCACAAAAAGGCTTGTACAAGAATTCTCATAGTAGCCTTAATGATAATGAACAAAAATGGGACAAATCCAACTTTCCTGTTCCATCAACAAGAAAATGATAGAAAGAGCAATATGGATGAATACAAATATTGTGCTGCCAATTGTGTAATTGTTTAACCTACTTGCACAAAGTTCTAGAATATGCAAAATAAATCTGTGGTTAAAAACAGAAAAGTCTGCAGGGTGATACTTCGGGATCTTATGTTCCCCAAAGTGATTTCCGTCAATGGCTTTGGGGTCCATGGATGGTCTGTACCTGAATCAACTATTACATTTTCCAATTCTACCTTTGCTTAGACACATCAGCTGGCATTATTCAGAAAGAACCGGCCCTCAGTCATCTTTCTAAAAAATAATTAATTAATTTTGAAAAAACAAAACCAAAACAGAAAAGTCATTTGGGTGGGGCAGATGTGATTGGTAGGGAAGGGAAATAAGTGAGGGGACTTTCCTGGGATATGGAAATGTTCTCTATCTTCAAAGGGATGTGGTCATGTGGGTGAAGATATTTGTCACAACTTGTCAAATTGCTGATTTAATACTTAACGTATTTCATTTGTGTGTAAATTGCATTTGAAATAAAAATTGTAAATAAAAAGTAAATATATTAATAGCAAAAAACATTCCATTTTCAAGGATCACTAAACCAAAATAACACTCATGAAGATCTAGTAATGTATTTATGACTTACAGACATATTTATTGAAAAAGTTTCCAGATAAATTATAACTTAGAAATATATTTCATTATATATTCTAACCTACTAATAAAGACCATGATAATTTTTTACTGCAACAGGTTAAATAATGTTAACAAGGAGTTAATATATAAATTCAGAATTTTTTCCAAGGGTTTATAATACTGAAATAGGCTACTAGTAACAGTAAAAACCATTATCCCCTGAATCATTGCAAGTATCAACATTAGATATTTAAATTAATTCTAGGAGGTGATTTGAGAATCTGATCTTTTGTGATCCCAGAGCTTAGTATTATGATAGATGAGTCAAGTAGCAATTAATCAAACAAACCTGTAGGTAAATGTACAGGCACAGCCACAGAGTCATTTTCAACAGTGAGGGCCTTGATGTTGAGAAATAAAGTTTTATTTTAAAAAGTGTCCTAATACTTTGGACCAAAGACATACATTTTATAGTGAATGATACATTCAGATATCTTTATGTTACTCCTGAACTACTTGTGTAAACAAGTCAAATAATTTTACTACATATTTGGTTGCATGTTACTGTGTTTTTGAAAAGAAAATTTAGCAGAAATATAATTAACCAAAATGCTAACTGAAAATTTTCCTTATGAAATCAGAGATGTAATGAAGAAACAAAATCACAGCAATTTGAATATTTGTGCCCAAATGGCAGTTTATGAAACTATAAAGTAGTTTTCCAAGATTACTACAAAATATGGGATTTTTTAAAAATCATAAATTTATAATTTACACAAAAAATGTCACAAAGTCTTTAGAAAAAAGATGCTTTCATGCCAAAACTTTATAACACAGGCTCCTCAAAACTTAAGAGACTTCTGCTAATTATCAAATGTGTTCATGGTTTAAACTCACACTCCCTTCAATCATGCCTAACATTGCTTTTTCTGGAAAATAAGTGTAGGTTTACTATTACACTGAAGAACAATGTTATCAGAGAAAATGGTATTGCATACTTAACATGGTCTATTATATTTTAAAAAGTATTAGTTGCAAAGCTGGTGAAGACTAATTTTTAAGGAAATAACTTCAGTTTTTGATATTTTAAGATAGCAAAATTACATACAGATCTTTAGGAATGATATGCTGAAATGCAGTTTTAACAGAATGACCCACAGGAATTAGCACAGAAAAAGAACAATAGAAATTCTAGATCAACTTCAAAAAAAGATGAAGAAAATCTTAAGAAAAAAAAAATCAGTCCTCAACAGCAAGAGGCAAGCTTAGAAAAATATGTATTTTCTACCCAACAAGCATATGAAACTCAAACAAATGTGATCATCTAAGATATATTGTGATCTCGAGTATATAACTTTCTAGACAAAGTATAACTAATTTATGATGTAAAAATACCAGATTGGTGATTGCTACTGGGGAACAGAAAGGGCATGGGTTAACTGAAAAGATAATGGGGAAAATTTCTGGAGTGATAACTAACGATATGCTGTGCTGAAGAATTCAGAGGACAAAGTACCGATTCCTGCCTTCACCTGAAATTCATAAAGTGAGTGAGGTGAACTGATGGATAGAGGAAAGGATGGATAACGCAGAGATAATATAACAAATCAGGCTTAGCAAAATACTACCGATTTTTGGATTAAGGATTTCAGGTGATGAGTGCCATACGTTGAAAATATGTCATAAGAAAATGTTAGGGAAAAAAGGTTGCTATAGTAATCCTAAAGACTTGAGAACATAACTACATGGTTTCAAAATAAATAAGACAAAAGTTAACCAAATTAAAAGAAGAAAAATTCATCATGATCATTTGATACTTTAAACACCTCCCTCAGGAATATATACAACAAGCAAGAATAAATCTATGAATACAGAACTGAAAGACATGATTAATCTACTAGACCTAAATGACACATAGAGAAAAAGACTACATTTGGCAACTGCAGAATACACAATGTTTTAGAATACACAGCGCATGTAACAAATACAACTTATTTTGGGGTCAGAGCAAAGTATCAACAAATTTCTAAGAACGGAAATAACCTAGCTTGTTTTCTTGTCACCATGGAATTAAATTCTAATTTAATGACAAAGGAAATATCAAATCTAATGTTTAAGTGTTAAGCAACATACTTCTAAATGACTCATGGATTCTAGGAAAAAAAACCACATATAGAAAATAACAAACATTTTAAGGTATATAATAATGAAATAACAAACATATCAAAAACTTGTGGGATGCGACCGAAGTGGTATACAAAGAAAAATCAGTAATTTTTATAAAAAGATCAATGGTTTCGAAGATTCAACATCTCTAAGAGGCCAATCTTTCTCTAATTGATCTTTATAGTCCGTGTAATTCTCATCAGAATACTAGACGATTTTTTTTTTTCCTGAAAAATGACAATCTGAAGAAAGGACCAAGAATCCAGAAACAAACCCACATACATACAGCCACCCGATACATTAGAATTCACTGGAGGCAAGAGGAAAGGAGTTGATCTTTTAAATACATGATACTGGGTCCAGACAAGTAGACATTCATTTGAAGAAAATGATGTACATGGAATACATAAAAATTAATTGGAAACCAATGAAGACCAATTGTGAAAGTTAAAATAATCGAGCTTCTAGAAGAAAGCACAGCAGAACGTGTTCATCACTCTGAGAAAGCAAGGGGTTCTTAAAGAGGTGACAAAATACATTAACTACTAGGAAAAAAAAATGAGAAAATCTACTTCATTAAAATTAAGAATGACAAAAGATAGTATTAAGAGAATAAAAATGCAAGTCCCAAAGTGTGCAAGCATTTATATCCAAATTACATAACTCAATAAGAAAAAACAAACAAGTTTAATATTGGGCAAAAGCCTAATAGACACTTCACAAAAGAGTATATCAAAATGGCCAATAAATACATGAAGAGAAGATCAAGGTCATTAGTGATTAAGGAAACACAAATTAAAGCCTAATGAAATGCAACTACATCTCGATCAAAATGATGGAAATTAAAATAAAGGTACCCAAAAAACAAAATAAAATAAAATAAAACAAAATAAAATAAAATAAAGGTGCCCAATATGCTACTGGAGATCAGTGGAGAAACGACTCCAGAAAGAATGAAGGGATGGAGCCAAATCAAAAACAATATCCAGTTGTGGATGTGACTGGTGATAGAAGCAAGGTCCGATGCTGTAAAGAGCAATATTGCATGGGAACATGGAATGTTAGGTCCATGAATCAAGGCAAATTGGAAGTAGTCAAACAGGAGATGGCAAGAGTGAATGTCGACATTCTAGGAATCAGCGAACTAAAATGGACTGGAATGGGTGAATTTAAGTCAGATGAACATTATATTTATTACTGTGGGCAGGAATCCCTTAGAAGAAATGGAGTAGCCAACATGGTCAACAAGAGTCTAAAAGGCAGTACTTGGATGTAATCTCAAAAACAACAGAATGATCTCTGTTTGTTTCCAAGGCAATATCACAGTAATCCAAGTCTATGTACCAACCAGTAACACTGAAGAAGCTGAAGTTGAACAGTTCTACAAAGACCTCCAAGACCTTTTAGAACTAACACCCAAAAAAGATGTCCTTTTCATTATAGGGGACTGGAATGCAAAAGTAGGAAGTCAAGAAACACCTGGACTATCAAGAAAATTTGGCCTTGGAATACGGAATGAAGCATGGCAAAGGCTAATAGAGTTTTGCCAAGAGAACGCACTGGTCATAGCAAACACCCTCTTCCAACAACACAAGAGAAGACTCTACACAAGGACATCACCAGATGGTCAACACCGAAATCAGACCGATTATACTCTTTGCAGCCAAAGATGGAGAAGCTGTATACAGTCAGCAAAAACAAGACGGGAAGCTGACTGTGGCTCAGATCATGAACTCCCTATTGCCAAATTCAGACTTAAATTGAATAAAGTAGGGAAAACCAATAGACCATTCAGGTATGACCTAAATCAAATCCCTTATGAGTATACAGTGGAAGTGAGAAGTAGATTTAAGGGACTAGATCTGATAGACAGAGTGCCTGATGAACTAAGGACAGAGGTTCGTGACATTGTACAGGAGACAGGGATCAAGACCATCCCCATGGAAAAGAAATGCAAAAAATGGCTCTCTGGGAAGGACCTACAAATAGCTGTGAAAAGAAGAGAAGTGAAAAGCAAAGGAGAAAAGGAAAGATATAAGCGTCTGAATGCAGAGTTCCAAAGTATAGCAAAGAGAGATAAGAAAGCCTTCCTCAGAAATCAATGCAACAAAATAGAGGAAAACAAGAGAATGGGAAAGACTAGAGATCTCTTCAAGAAAATTAGAGATACCAAGGGAACATTTTATGCAAAGATGGGCTCGAAAAAGGACAGAAATGGTATGGACCTAACACAAGCAGCAGATATTAAGAACAGGAGGCAAGAATACACAGAAGAACTGTACAAAAAAGAGCTTCACGACCAAGATAATCATGATGGCGTGATCACTCACCTAGAGCCAGACTTCGTAGAATGTGAAGTTAAGTGGGCCTTAGAAAGCATCACTATGAACAAAGCTAGTAGAGGTGATGAAATTCCAGTTGTTCTATTTCAAATCTGGAAGATGATGCTGTGAAAGTGCTGCACTCAATATGCCAGCAAATTTGGAAAAGTCAGCAGTGGCCACAGGACTGGAAAAGGTCAGTTTTCATTCCAATCCCAAAGAAAGGCAATGCCAAAGAATGCTCAAACTACTGCACAATTGCACTCATTTCATATGCTAGTAAAGTAATGCTCAAAATTCTCCAAGCCAGGTATCAACAACACATGAACCATGAACTTCCGGATGTTCAAGCTGGTTTTAGAAAAGGCAGAGGAACCAGAGATCAAATTGCCAACATCCACTGGCTCATCGAAAAAGCAAGAGAGTTCCAGAAAAACATCTATTTTGGCTTTATTGACTATGCCAAAGCCTTTGTGTGGATCATAATCAACTGTGGAAAATTCTGAATGAGATGGGAATACCAGACCACTTGACCTGCCTCTTGAGAAACATATATGAAGGTCAGGAAGCAACAGTTAGAACTAGACATGGAACAACAGACTGGTTCCAAATAGGAAAAAAAGAGTACGTCAAGGCTATATATTGTCACCATGCTTATTTAACTTCTATGCAGAGTACATCATGAGAAATGCTGGGCTGGAAGAAGCACAAGCTGGAATCAAGACTGCCGGGAGAAATGTCAATAACCTCAGATATGCAGATGACACCACCCTTATGGCAGAAAGTGAAGAACTAAAAAGCCTCTTGATGAAAGTGAAAGAGGAGAGTGAAAAAGTTGGCTTAAAGCTCAACATTCAGAAAACTAAGATCATAGCATCTGGTCCTATCACTTCATGGGAAAATAGACGGGGAAACAGTGGAAACAGTGTCAGACTTTATTTTTGGGGGGCTCCAGAATCACTGCAGATGGTGATTGCAGCCATGAAATTAAAAGATGCTTACTCCTTGGAAGGAAAGTTATGACCAACCTAGATAGCATATTCAAAAGCAGGGACATTACTTTGCCGACTAAGGTCCGTCTAGTCAAGGCTATGGTTTTTCCAGTGGTCATGTATGGATGTGAGAGTTGGACTGTGAAGAAAGCTGAGCACCAAAGAATTGATGCTTCTGAACTGTGGTGCTGGAGAAGACTCTTGAGAGTCCCTTGGACTGCAAGGAGATCCAACCAGTTCATTCTAAAGGAGATCAGTCCTGGGTGTTCTTTGGAAGGAATGATGCTAAAGCTGAAACTGCAATTCTTTGAAGAGTTGACTCATTGGAAAAGACTCTGATGCTGGGAGGGAATGGTGGCAGATGGAGAAGGGGACAACAGAGGATGAGATGGCTGGATGGCATCACTGACTCAATGGGCATGAGTTTGGGTGAACTCCGGGAGTTAGTGATGGACAGGGAGGCCTGGCGTGCTGCAGTTCATGGGGTTGCAAAGAGTCGGACACGACTGAGCAACTGAACTGAGTGATAGCAAGTGTTAACCCTGGCAGCTAGAGAAGCTCTTACATTGCTGGTATAAACTGGTAAAACAACTTCAGGAAAACGTTTAGCATTACCTATGAAAGCTAAATCTGTGACAGCTATTCTCCTGTGTATATCCCTGAATATGTTCCAAAAGTAGTGAATATAAAGAACCACCACAGGACTTCATTCATAATAAATCAAAAAGAGTAACAACATCATTTCTAACACCTCTTATTTTCATACAATAGAACATAACACTATAATGAAAAAAATAAACCACTGATAACTGTAACAACATACATCAACATACTGGCATAAATAACACTGGATGAAGGAAGTCAGACACAGAAGAGTATGTAGCATGATTCCTTTTATATCAAGTTTAAAACATGCAAAATGACCTAGGTGTTAGAAGTTAGAAGGTGTTAGAAGTGAGAGTAGTGACTACTCTTAGAAAGGAATTCTGACTAGGAAGATGCATGGAGGAACCCTCTGGAGTGCTGCTTCTGTACTATAAAATGGGGTCAATATCTAGCAAATTTTTACTTAAGATTTGTGTTCCTTCCTATAAGTCATACATGATTTAAAGTGTTATTTTTCTTTAAATGCAAGTTTAGTTTTCATATCTATTCCTCTATCATTTTTCTTGTTTAGACCCTCATTATCTCTTGCCTGAATTATTACAATAGGATCCCAACTATTTCCTCAGCCTTGGACTTATACTATACAATTCACTTTATGCAGTGCTGTCCAGAAATCTTGTTCAAGAACATACTTTCCATATTACCAGAAAACTAAAAAACATTTCAGGAGACCCAACTGCCTAGAAAATAAAGTCTAAATTCCTGAGCATTTTATTCATTGAAATTCCCCTTGGATGAAATCTCAACATTTCTGTGTATAATTTTTCTATGAAGGCAATACAAAAATCTATATTTATTTAAAATGTTTATACTCTTTGATTTAGTATTTCTACTTCTAAGAATTTTCCCTAAGGAAATAAACATGGATGTACATAAAAATTTACCTACAAAAATGCTCCTGCTATGAAAAGAAGAGAAAAAACATAACTACCTCCCCAAACATTGTAAGAGTTCAATAAATCTTAATATAAACATTTAGAAAAATATACGAATATCTCACAAAATATAAAATCAAAGTGAAAAGTCAGGTTATCAAGTAGTATATATGATGTGCATTGAAAAAAAGGCAAAGGATCTGTGTATGACTGTTTCCGTTCTTGCTTCTCTGTACTTGTCCAACGTTATCTATAGTTTCAAAAAGTTGTAAAAATGTCGTAATAAGAAGAAAGAAAGTTATTAGACTAGATCAAATATCAACAATACATTTCAGCAAGATGGACTGGAAAAAATGCACAGGCAAATAACTGCATGACAGACAGGGAAGCAAATTAACAACCTGACGGGAGAAAAAATTAATAAAAATTTTTAGTCACAATAATAATGTTAAACATGTCTCCTACTTTCCTTGAAAAAATCAAACTCTAAACGTTATGATTTATTTTCAAGTATGAGTTTTTTGTCAAACTTCTAATAATTTAACAGATTATTATTTTGCATTTATTAGGAGCTAGTTATTACGTGAATTACAAGGGCTACAGAGTGAAAGCAACACTTAACAGTGGAGAGATCTGGAAACTTGGTTATGCTTTCCTCTGCTAACGTGGAACATTACCACTGATGGTTACATCACTGGCCAGGAATCTGGGTTTGCTCTTCAAGGAGATTTGTTAAAGTTTATTTACACACAAACTGGGACAACTCCAGTCATCCTGAGGGTATTTACGGGGGACTGGTTCCAGGAGTTCCTGCATATATATCAAGACCCACTGAAGCTCAAGGCCCTTATATAAAGTGCTATAGTACAATAAATACCGTTGACCCTTGAAAAACACCAGTATGAACTACACAGGCCTATGTGGATTTTTTTCAATAAATATACAGTTGGCCCTCCTTATTCAGGGTTTCCACATCCGTGGATTCAACAAACCACAGATAGAAATTTCCATCAGTGGTTGGTTGAATCCACTATATCTGCCAAACCTATAGACAGAGAAGGCTGACTGTATTCAAAATTATCACCTCTTTATAAATCTCCACCACCATCCACTGACCTATAACACTGAGAAACTCAAAAAACCTAACATTTTCAAAAAGAAAAGGATGGTCACCTAATCTCCTAAATTCATCAACTTGCCAGCTCATGTATCTATCCAAGTTCTTGACAGTCATCTGCTACGATGAAAGTAGTTTTACTGTTCCTATCAAAAGACAACTCTTCTACTTAAGTTCTAGATCTGCTCTCAATCTACTTATCTACTTCAAGACTTTGCTAAAGTAACACTCTAGTCTCTCCCTTAAATTCACCTTTCCTTCTTTTCTGGTTCATTTCCATCAACAGACCAACAACATGCCTTAGAATCTCCCATTAAAAAAGAAAGAAAAGCCCACCAACCATTCACCCTTACCCTAAACATAAGCCCATTCTCCATCTATTGGCAATTTCTCTATTGCCATTATAGGGAGGTAAAAAAAAAGTCGTATACATTCACTCCGTTTAGTTCCTCACCTTTCATTCTCCCTCAAACCACTTCAATGTGGCCTCTGTCCTGGACAAAACTCTTGTCAAGGCTCTTAACACCTCCCATCTGCTCAAATTTAAAAGTAATAATCCCACCTTCAACATGCATGACCCCTTAACACCATTCAAGGGAACTGATCATTCAAATCTTTTGCAAACACTTCTTCAGTTTCCTTCTTCATTTTCCATCATTTCTAGTCTCTTCATGGGCCCCTTCCGCTTTGGCCAACTGCTAAATTGTTGATAGACCACAGGGTTTGATCCTAGGCCCACTCTTTCGCAATTATCTTTCTCTGGTTTCATCTAGAGTCACATCTTTAATTATCTGTACGCTGATGACTGCAATAGCTAAGTGAATACTCAATACTTACATCTGGATTTCTAAGAATCATCTCAAATATACCATATCCATCAAAAATATAAATTCTCTCTGGAAATACACTGATCACCTCCCCCCACCCACCACCTGAACTTGCTCATCACAAGAATGAAAGCAAATAATCTACACAGCATTCAAGTCCAAAACAGACTTAGCCTAATTCTTCCAGCTCCCTTATGCCCCAAACCAATCTGTCTTAAAGATCTACTCGCTATACTCTTGAAATATTTTTCAAATGTATCTACTTCTCCAAATCTACACTTGCCCCTATGAACTAGCTCAGTTTCATCTCTGGCTTGGACAATTGCAACAGCCTTCTCCTTCAATATAAGACACAAATTTTAGTGCTTACCATGCCACATAAAACCTTACAAATTTGTCTGCTGCCTATCTCTTCTACCTCATCAGTTGCTGTGATCTTCCTTGCTCAGTGCTCTTCAACCGTATTTAAGCTTGGAACATTTACATCAATACCTTAAACACACAAAGCTTGTTCACTTACACAGCACATTATTGATGTATTCTTTCCTGATGGAATGTTCTCTTTATAGATTAGCATGGCTGGACTCTTCTTTCAAGTCTCAATTCAACTATTCACCAGACTTCAATAATTCAACAAAAGGACTGCCTTGATCACCCAATTTAAAGTGACAATCCTATGACCAATTGTGGTCACTCTCCATTACCTTTTTATTTTAATAATATCACTAACTGAAAATACTTCATTCGTTTGTTCACAATCTTTATTACCATAATAAAACATAGGTTCCATAAGAGTAAGAACCTTCTATCCCTGGATTGGGACGATCCTCTGGAGGAGGGAAAGGCTACCCACTCCAGTATTCTGGCCTGGAGAATTCCATGGACTATATAGTCCATGGGGACACAAAGAGTTGGACATGACTGAGTGACTCTCACTTTCACTGAGTCCCCCAACACAAAGATATAACAGGTCCTCAGTAAAATGTGGATGCATAAATATTTCAATAACTCCTTTTAGTTCAGTTTATCTTGAAATACATGAGGAAACAGTGGAGACAGTGTCAGACTTTATTTTTGGGGGCTCCAAAATCACTGCAGATGGTGACTGCAGCCATGAAATTAACAGACGCTCACTCCTTGTAAGGAAAATTATGATCAACCTAGACAGCATGTTAAAACGCAGAGACATTACTTTGCCAACAAAGGTCCATCTAGTCAAGGCTATGATTTTTCCAGTAGTCATGTATGGATGTGAGAGTTGGACTATAAAGAAAGCTAAGCGCAGAAGAATTGATGCTTTTAAACTGTGGTGTTGGAGAGAAGACTCTTGAGAGTCCCTTGGACTGCAAGGAGATCCAACCAGACCATCCTAAAGAAAATCAATCCTGAATATTCATTGGAAGGACTAATGCTGAAGCTGAAACTCCAATACTTTGGCCACCTCATGCGAAGAGTTGACTCATTGGAAAAGGCTCTGATGCTGGGAAAGAACGAAGGCAGGAGGAGAAGGGGACGACAAAGGATGAGATGGTTGGATGGCATCACCGACTCAATGAACATGAGTTTGAGTAAACTCCGAGAGTTGGTGATGAACAGGGAAGCCTGGCATGCTGCAGTCCATGGGGTCACAAACAGTCAGACATGACTAAGCAACTGAACTGAACTGAACATGTAATAAAATGAAATTGGATCCCTATCTTACACCATTCACAAAAATTAACTTGAGACAAATTAAACACTTAGTTGTAAGACCTGAAGCCATAACTCCTTTAAGAACTGAACCGATCTTGAAATAGATCTAAAATATAAAATAGCTAAGCTCATTCAATTCATTAATTCATCTGTTTTGTGCCTACACTGTCCTAAAGACTAATAGACACAGATAAAGGACAGTTCCTACCTTCAAGTTAGGTGGGAAGATAGGCATAAAGTCAATTAACTGTACTGCAGTGTGACAAGTAGTATAATAGGATATAAAGTAAAATGTGGGCACAAAGCAGATATTTATCAATACTGTGCCATGAAAGAGACCTTTATGGAAGAGAGAATATTTAAGTTGGCTATAAAGCAGTAGGAGATGAGACAGTAGCAAGTGAATAGAAGCATGTGTCAGTGAGAAGGGGAAATACACTTAAAGGTACAAAGAGTTACAAAGCAAGAGATCACCTGTACTTGTGGTAAACTGTTCAGCAGCCTTCTTAGAATTTATTCATTGTAATCCTGTACTGGATTCACATCTTCCACTTAACTAGTTTATTTTTCATTTTGCTAGAGCTTAGTGCATGGTATATCAACAGCTTGCAAGCTATAGAGAAGGAGGAACCTGAAATGTTTAGCTGAATTTCTTTAATTACCCTGATACTTACTCCATGGTCCTCCCTGCTTTTTACATTTGTCAACTGTGGACCTAAAAGATCTCAGGATCTATAGTTTTCATTATAGCATTTGACAGAAGTAAGTAACTATCAAAAAAATGTGTTAAATTATATTTTGGTTAAAAAGAGGCACATAAATGTTTTAAAAATATTTTCAACAACAAACACAATAAAGGAAAGTACACAGATGAAAAAGAGTTACTACTGAATTTAGGGATTTGGAATGACTCTTTTCCAGAAAATAGTGATGAGTTAAGATTCTCTGCATGGTGTTCAGGTAATAGAAATTTATGATCACTCATTCAGCCTTGATAGGCCAAGATGGAAAATTAACAAGTGGAAGACAACAAAGGAAAAGGAAACTCAGGGAAAGGACACTGAGACACTTGACCTGGGGAAAGGGAAAATAGTGCTAATTAAGATGATATTTCTGTGGTATTCTTTCCAAAGACTCAAAGTCTCATTCTAACCATAAGAAAAAGGTATAGTTTTCAGCTTTAGTCCGAAGGCATTAAAACCAGGAAAGTCAATGATGTAAGATTCAGATGTTAATGTCATCCAGAAACACCCTCACAGACACAATCAGAAATAACGTCTAACCAAAAAGCTGGACACCCCATGGTCCAGTCAAGTTTTCACATAATTAGCATACTATTCCTGGAGTTCTGGCTAAATTAGACTGGTTCTAGGCTAGTCTTGATTTCCCAGGATATGCATAGATGGTTAGAGCCTGGCAGGAGAAGGCTTCAGGCCTCACTGATAGTTGTAGTCCATAGAATAATATTATATTTTCATTGACTGGAACTCAGCTGGTACCCAGTGTAGTAGGTGAACGGCCTAGCTTCTGAGCACTAAATAAGTAAGGCACAGGAATGAAGGTTGGGGTATGGACTTTTGCCAAAAGGGTTAGGGGGTTGGTATATAAAATATATCCAAAACACAAAAGCAAAAACTTTGTAATAAAGATTTGGAATATAGCAGGAATAAAGGAAGAAAGCGGTCAGTTCTCTACGTACATGGATGTTTTAGTTAACAAAATAAATGATTTCTAAAACATCCTAAGCTGGAGTTTATACCTATAATTGTTGTAAGCTCAAAAAAAATAGTTTTGACTCTCTCTTTTACAATATACGGCTTCCCTGGTGGTTCAGACAGTAAAGAATCTGCCTGCAACGAAGAAGACCTGAGTTTGATCCCTGCACTAGGAAGATCCCCTGGAGAAGGGAATGGCTACCCAGTATTCTTGCCTGCAGAATTCCAGGGACAGAGGAGCCTGGCAGGCTACAATCCATGGGGTCACAAAGAGTCAGACACAACTGAGCAACTAACACTTCACTTTTTTTTTTAAACAATATACTGAATGATCCAAGATTGAATACACTTGGTAGGGTACAAAATGCTAAAAAAAAAAAAAAAAAAAAAGTTGCTCATTTAAAAAGTTTAAATTGAAATTTTCCCAATTTTAATCTGAAGATAAATGATAAATGTCAGATTTCCACATTGAGATAGAATTATTTGTGGCAGAACAGTGCTCCAGCCAAGAAAAAAGAAAGCTAGATTAAAATTTTAAAATCATGTTTAAGACAGCAGAAGACTGCTGCTGCAACAATGACTTGAGCAGCTAGAATTCTGAAGAGGGTTTAGCTGGAGACAGGTGATTGGAAGATCGGAAGTTGTTTTTTCCCTCCTAAGTTTTAAAGGCTCAAGGAATGGGCAAGAGGCTGAGAAATCAGGCTGTGACTACATAGAGGACTCTGGTTGGAGAACAGAGAAGTCATCTAAGCCTCTGGCATTTATGCAGGGCTGAAGTGACAAAATTAGAGATTTGAGACTTGTTTCCATCTCAGATCATTTGCTAAATCCCAAACTTGTACAGGGCTCGAAGTTAAAGAGCTAAGCCCTAAGCCCTATGAAAAGAATATTGGCATTTCCAGCAGTCTTATAATGCTGAGGAGACAAACAACAGACTAGAGGATTCTCCAGGAGTAGGTCCCTAGTGAATACTCAGCTCTCAGTTTAGGAAGCCTCACCAAAAGCACAGGGGTAAACCACAGGTAGACCAAGATGTGCCAAAACTCACCCAGCCTTCAAGGATATACTAAAGAATGTCAGATACTGATAGAAATGAGCTAATAGGAAACATTTCATGAAGTATAAAAGGGACAGCTGGTTATGTGATAACCTTAAACAAGCAAGAAAAGAGGTGTGTGAAATAGAGAAGCTGTCCGCTAACAGAAATATTAAGAAAGATATAAAGTAGAAAAGGCGGAGTATATGGGTGCCACATGCAGGTAGGCCAGTCAATGATATGATGGAGACAAGCAGAAATTTCTCTTTCTATTGGCGAGAAGAGGTTGGATAGTTGAGGAGAAAGGAAGAAGATAAAGAAGTCCTCCAGAGGGGGAGAGTGAGTGGACTAGCAAAAGGCAAGAAGGTTATCAGGCAACACCAGGGGTCTACTTGAAGACAACTGTCATGAACAGTTGAGTCATTAAATGTGTGTGATAGACTCTTGCCATATAAAGCTTTGAAGGTATAGAACAGGCAGAAAGTTAAATTTATAAAACTTAGGTTTTGTTAGGTGAGCAGAACAAAGGAGGAGGGTCAGGACAACTGAGGTTATCTTACATGCAAGTAGGAGATAATTATGGTGATCCAAGGAATCTAAGCTAGATAAAGAGAGAAGAGAGGACATGAAGGGGTTAAAGGAAAGGAAAAGAGGTGATAAGATCAATATCATCAGGCACCAGTAGAGTTGGAAATTTGTTAGTTTTAGAGTAGGCCGGAAAGATAGTAAGTGGATGCTTGAAACTGAGACTGATAGTGACCAAGAATAAGGTATGATCATAGGGTCAACAGCAGAACGGGTAAAAAGCATCTGGAAGACTGGAGGAGAGCAATTCAGAGAGATGAGATGGCTACTGAAAGAATCATCCACAGAGAGATTTAAATCACCAAGAATTGTGACAAGAGTAAGCTAAAGAAAGAGACAGTAAAATAGATCCTAAAATCTTAAAGAGATGAAGGAAGCTATATGGGAGTGTATACATGACTGCAACAGGGGTGTGTAATGGGTGGTACAATCTGATGCATGGGTCTCAAAGCTGGAGGTGTTTAGACAGAAAAAAGGAACAATGATCTAAAAGCACTAATCAAACAAGCCTCCAAGGCCAGTGGCCCAACTGCTGGGGGAGGGAATATATTCACACTTGAGAGGACTGCAGGGGAAGCTGCATCCTCAGGGTGGTGATCAGGTTTTAGCTGGAGCAGGAAGGTGCAAGTAATGTTCAGAAAAGAATACCCTAATAATTTGATTCATTTATCCATGTTTACTAAAAGGCACTGAATTAGGCACTGGGAATAAAACAGTAATAAAGACATAATCTC
Source organism: Ovis canadensis (assembly GCF_042477335.2). Taxonomy (NCBI): domain Eukaryota; kingdom Metazoa; phylum Chordata; class Mammalia; order Artiodactyla; family Bovidae; genus Ovis; species Ovis canadensis. Next base: position 61,098,951 of record NC_091262.1, on the reverse strand, counting down.
AGCCCTCCCAAAACTGTGACTCAAGTAAGAAGTCTCATATAAAAGCGATTACTTTAAAGAATTGAACTAAATTTTTATAAAAAGCTAGCAGTTTTATTAAGAAATGAGGATACATATATTTGAAGAATGATATAACAAAATATGTGATTATCTTAATATAGCTAATCATTGTGGTATTAATTATAAGCTAAAAACTAATTTGAATTAAGAGTAAGCGGGGGGAAGTCATTTTTTAATGTAAAGAAAGAGGGAAAAATGGTAGACAGCTTTTTACAGATACATGCAGGTACCTGAGACAAAGCAGCATCTCGTTCTTCAATCACTGCGTTCATTTCTTCTGCAGTTATTCTCTTTTTACACTCCTTGGTCTTGTAGATTCTATCCACAATTATAGCTCCATTCTTCTGAATAGCTACCCCTGTGTCTGCATTGTTTATTCTGTTCAGTAATTCCTGTAATGTCTACCAACACCATTATACGTTAGTCAGACATGAAGTTTTAATATATTTTATTTAATATAGGGTTTTAATTAATAGGCACATGTGAATTGTAAATTGACTGAGTGAAGTTATTGAATTTTCATATTGCAGCAAAGATGTACATTATTAGTGTGTCAATTCTTCTTTTTCCCACATCTTAGTTCTTGAAACCCACTCAATTGAACTTAAGCCTCTAAGATATAAGACTGACATCAAGAAATCTCCTCGGAGAATGGCTTACCATGTCATTTTCTTCAGGGTTAATATTTTCTAGCCTAGAAAAAAGGGACACAGAAAGCCTGATCAGTAGCATTTCCTTAGTGCAGCAAAATGAGTTCGCTTTTTAAATCTTTAGAACCTCAAGTAATTTCATTCGACTAGTCTTTAGAGTCAACCATGACACTGAACATATTAAAGTGCCACCTGCTCGACTCCATCTTTCAATAATGCTCCATCTCTTCTGCACTGACTTCAGACTGTTAAGTTATTAATGTTTACTGCTATATATGACTACAAGGATCAATTGTTCATATGTGCTTAGATGAAGAAAGTTCCCCAGTGATAGAAGCACTCATTCTCATCATTATATTTATTTCTGGACTTTCAATTCTTACCAGAAACTGTATTTCCTCTCTTTTTTGGACATCACCACAAATAAAACAAGGCAAGTATTTTTACTACAAGTTTAACAATGTTCCCTCAAAAAGCAACAACAAATAATTACCACTAAATTTGACCTGACAATCTCCGGCTGCTATCTATTTGGTAAAACAAATACACTGTATAGAAATGCTGACCAAAACTGCGCCACATTTTTAGATATCTAATATTATTTTCTGCATAACATAGATAGAATTATTCAAATTAAGGGCAAAAAAGGTAAACTGGTTCCCGTCATAAATGCATTTTTGTCTTACAAGAGTCATAGTGCTAGGGGAGGATGGGATGGGAGGTAGGAGGGAAGCTCAAGAGGGAGGGGACATATGTACACCTATATATACTATGTTGATGTGTGGCAGAAAGTAACACAGTATTGTAAAAGCAATTATCCTCCAATTAAAAATAAATTTTAAAAAATGAAAAAAGAAAACAGTCTTAGTGCTCACTGAGAAGTTTGCTGATGTTGGTAAACTGAAGAAATGCAGTAAAAGTAAAGAAAGAAGTCCTAAATCACATATTTAGAAAATTATCAGTAATATAACTTAGGCAATATTAAATTTGGTAGATTAAATGAAACTTTATCATGGATACCAGCGAGATTACCTAGATTTTAGAAACGATTTCAATTATTTAAAAACTGTACTAGGGAATTCCCTGGTGGTCTAGTGGTTAGGCCTTGTGCTTCCACTGAAGGGGGAGTGGGTTCAATCCTTGGTTGGGGAACTAAGATCAGACATGATGTGCAATGCAACCAAAAACAAAAGGGTAAAATAAAAATTGGACTAAAAATTTTAGATATCCAAATTTCTGTTTTGATTTTTCCCCCTCTATTTCTTTGCTACTATGATTTAACATTTACTGCAAAAAAAAAAGATACTATGAAAAAATAAAAAATACTTAATAAATTTATTACAAAATTGTTTCAAACTCCACAGCTGAAACTACTACATTCATTGAGAGGAAGTAAAGATGAACATATATAAAAAAACCTATTTCTACCCATATTTAAATAGTATTTAACAAGCAGGTGAAGCAATTTTGAATTATATATATTTAATGTATTATATCTCAAACTGCTAATGTCCCCTTGGATTCACATTCCAAAAAGGGTAAATATATACTCTTTTATCTTTTTCTCCCAAAATCAATCCAAAGTTTTCAAATATTCTGCTTCATAGAAGCTTAGTTTATAAGAACTATGAAGATAATCATTTCTTTTACTCAAAAAATACAGTGGAAAAGTATAAGATAAACTTCTTACACTTGTTTAAGATCATGTAAAAACATTTGAAAAACATGAGCAGCTTTAACCATCAGTTACTGGTTGGCTAAATATGATTTTTAGAAAGCCATAGGTGGTGAGAAATATTTACCTAAATGTTGTTCTTTATAGATGAAATCAAACTAAAAGCTGATTAACGACAGTTTCCGAAGAAGCTTAAATTTTTATAAATTTAACAATTTTTAAACTTGATCATTTAAAATGAGAAAAGACGTGGAAATTAAGCGTTTAGATTTACAGATTACTGGAAACAAAAAGTTTTATTTCTCAGTATTACGCATCTCCCTTTTTTTTTTGTTTCAAAGAATTACATATGGACGAAAAGAAAATGGCAGTAGAGACAGGTTAATGAATTCCTATGTTCCAAATAATCAACACAATAAAAAGTGCATGGAATTCCTGCATAATATCTGTACATTTTTTTCAAGCACTGCAAAGTGAACAATTATTACTTTAAGGAAAGTCAAATTAAGACTTTAAATGATTTAAATTAACAGTCTTCAACAGGAAAAGATTAAGATAACTGTATTCAATCTAATATTAAATTCCCTGCTAACAACTAAAATTTAAGAAAAAATATTAAAATCAAATTTTCTTAGCAGACGTTATATACTACTAGATCCTCAGTATATGAACTCAGCATTCTGTTTATAAATAAATTGTGTGGTTGTCTTTAAAAGAACATGATATACAATGATTTATCACTTTCTGATAAATGAATCTGAATCATGTTTTAGTGAGTGAGTATGTCAGGTCTGAAATGCAGGGCATAAGTGAGTGAGCCAAGTCAGCCACTTAGCATGTGAACCTCAATTTTTAAAATTTGAGGTTTAAATTTAAAATTGATATAAGTATAAAGATAAATGGTCACTAAGAGAAAAATAAAACGTGAGAAGAAAAACTTAAAAACTCTCGTACAAAACAACAATGAGGTATAACCTAATACCTGTCAGAATGGCTGTTATCAAAAGGACAAAACAGTATATTTGACACATTTTTCTGAGGTGGATCATTCAATATCTACTTAAAGATTAAAAATCAACAAAAGTGGCTTCCAGAAGATTAAATATAGTTTTATGGTAAGTACATAATATACTGTATCAAAAATTAAAACAAAAATTAGACAAACAACTTACCTTTAAAAATTGAACCAATTTGAAATAGTTACATAAGACATTCAACTTTCTATGTAAAATGACTTTTTAGGCTTAAGGTTTACTAGCAGCGTGTACAACATAAAAGTTTTATTTGCTTAATAAAGACAAAATAATAGTTGTCATATGAATTATAGCTGACAAATTATACACTATATTTTAATAGGAAGTTTACAATTAAACAAAAGAACCTTAACCTTTCATAAACTCTAAATTATTCCTATAACAATCTAATTAGACAGTCATGATAATCAGTAAGAATATTGCTGAAGTAAATGTCCATGGGCTCAAGTTTCAATTGATTTCCTATACCATGCAAATTCTGACTGACAACCTTGCACTCTAAGTGAAAAGACTCATGCACGAAATGTCACATTTCTTGATTTATTCCTAAATCAGTCAATATAACATCTTTTCCTTCTGAACCTAGAGTCATTTACCTTGTTCAATGGGAAGAAGCAAAACTTTGACCCCAAATGATAAAACTAATTAATGATCAGCTTATCAGAAAATCCTGAAGTATTTGCTTTTTTCTCTAAGTCTCATTTTTTACACAGTGCCACCTTTAATATGGTATAAAAAAATACACCAATAATAAAAGATTGAAAAAAGATATCATGATCTCAAAAGCTGGAATGTTCATATGTATGGATGTCTATACTGGCATGCTACAAAAGTCATTTTACCTTGAAGCTTTTTTATTTTTTCCTAGTTTTGAACAGAAGCAAAAGAGACAAAAAAGCATTAAAAATTCAGGGAGTAAGGGAAAGCAGAGACGTGACAGAATAAGACGACAAGACAAACATTATACAGAAAGATGCAAAGTAGATCAGAAGTGAAAAAATGATAAGAGAAAAGAGAAGGAAGGAATTTCCAGATTACAGGAGGCAAGAAATGAGGAATTAAAAAAAAAATGTTGGAGAAGGAAATGGCAACCCACTCCAGTATTCTTGCCTAGGAAATTCCATGGACAGAGGAGCCTGCCATGCTACAGTTTATGGGGTCACAAAGAGTCAGACACAACTGAGCAATCGAGCACATATGCTATTATGAGACAAAGGAAAGAGAAAGTTCAATTTGAGAATAACTATCATATCCCATTGATATGGGATAAATGATATGGGATACTTTGCTACACAAAGTAGGGCACTCTCTCTCAAACCAAGGAAAAAGGTCGTTGTTTAGAGAAATAAAAGATGCAAAACCCTTTTTAAAAAAGAGATGTAAAATAATTCATATATTTTCTTCTTATACACAATGCTTCTAAATATGCCTTTCAGTCAAGCAAAGCTCAGTTACAAATTGGTTCTATCTTAACAAAGATTTAGTCTAAAATGCACTATTGATGTTCAGAGTTCACAGACCTCAGCTAACTAGAAAGGAACCTCCACAGCACCATATAAAACTGTACTGACATGCTATTTGTTGCTGCTGTTGTTCTTGCTTCTTATGTGTTTGTCCTGATCCCCTTACCTGAAACCCTTGACTGTAATAAAGTAGGAGCTGTCTATAAACTTTTCCTAGGAACTAAAAATTCTTCATTATCACTTGAAATTATTTTAAATATTTATGTAATTATTTACTTGATGCTGATCTTAACTGAGACCATAATGCTGTGTTCCCAGCAACTAGCAATGTACCTGACACTTAGCACATATTCAGTAAGTATTTATTGAATGGACTAAGTAACTAAAAGAGAAGGCTTAGGATAGGACTGTTTTTCTTAACTCCCTTCCCCATTCTTCCCTCAATATGAACTCTACCTAGAACAAAATGAAAACCTCAAAGAAGCCTAATTTTCATGTACTGTAATAAAAACTATAACAAAACATATATACCAATGAAAGTAGACAATGGAGGCTAAAAAATTTAAAGAAGGTTCAACTTAGATCCATCTTTTAAAGAGACAGAATGAACTGACCATCTCCTAGTCCACAAAGCAAGTCATATTTCCAAGGGGAAAAAAGAGATAGAATGAACAAAACTAAGAGACCAATCTAAGAGGAATTCTGAGGAAGAAGTTTTGGTTTGGATATGTGAGAGAGTGGTTATGCCACTGATTGGTACAGGGAATTAAGGAGAATCACGCTTTAAAAATAAACTAATAATTCATTTTTGGATATGATAAGTTTGAGCTGCCTGAATAGATCTGAGGTAGCTATAGCGTGTGACTTACTATGACTCCTTAGGCAGGTAGTCGATCACTCTTAAGTCTGCTCACCTATAAAGCTTGATTATCACCTAACTCAAGGAGTTGTGACACTACATAAAAAATTGATTTGCAATCTTTTTCAAGCAAATTTCATTTCAAAAACCACTCAAATCTATTTATAAGCAAAATTCATGATTAAAATTGGTGATCTCCTGGAGGAGGAAATGGCAACCCACTCCAGTATTCTTGCCTGGAAAATTCCATGAACAAAGGAGTCTGGTGAGCTACAGTCTCTGGGGTCGCACAGCTGGACACGATCAAGCACACACAGCAGAACACATATGTGTATGCATAACATTCATTCTGCTGTACACCTGAAACTAACACAACATTGTAAATCAACAAGGCACAAATAAAACTGATATATAAAAACTGATGATCAAGCTACATAAAAGATTTATGGTCATAAATTATATGTGAAGTGTAGTACTGTGAATGGTTGATAAGTTGAAGCTACTAATACTTACAAATCCCTAAAGAAGAGTTCTAAAGGTATTAATAGCTGCATTATTGAAATAAGAAAAAAAGTATCTATTTGAAGAGTATGTTTAAACACATTCGGCCCCAACAACTGTTTTTGTAGATAAAATCAAACTGATTTTGCAAGGTATGTGGAAAGGCAAATGTACCAGAATAGTCAAAATAATTCTATAATAAAAGAGCAACATTTAGAAGGATGACATCTGATTTCAAGATTTAGCAATCAAGAGTGTGTGGTACTGGCAATGCCAGTGACAGACTCAATGATCAATGGAACAGAAAAGAAAGTCCTGAAATTAACCCACATGAATACAGTCAATTGATTTTTGGCAAAGGTGCAAAGGAAATTAGTGGAGAAATGATACCCTTTTCACAAATGGTGCTGGAATAAATAAATGTCCAGATGTAAAAGTAAAACTATATGTATCATGTACTATACCACCTTACACAAAAATCAATTAAAACTGAATTATAGACCTACATGTAAAACATGAAATTTATAAATTCTAGAAGAAAACACAGGAGAAAATTTGGTGTGACCTAACATGTGGCACTGAGTTTTAGATTCAATACCAAAAGTACAAAACATACAAGAAAAACCAGTAAGCTGGATTTTATCAAAATTTAAACTTATATTCTGCTAAACACATTGTTGAGAGACCAAAAATATGGACTGCAAGAAAATATTTGAAAACCACCTATCTGAAAAAGGACTCACATACGGAACGCATAAAGAACACTTAAAATTAACAGAAGAAAACAATACAACTTCAAAAACAGGTCAGATATCTAAACAGACACTTTACCAAAGAAGATACACAGCTGGAGAATGGCTGTTACTGGGGAATGGCTAAATGTCCAATGGAAACCTAACCAAACAAAAAGGATAATTACAAATGCTGGCAAGGATGGTAAGCAATGAGAATTCTGATTCATTGCTGGGTGGGCACATCCCTTTCATAGAACATTTTATATGTTTCATAGTGCCAGAAAGAAAGAAAATGTTCAAAAACCAAAAGGATGAGAACAAGCCAAAGGCATACAGGAATCACCTGAAAGAGTTTCCAATGGTCAAAACTGGAACACCCCAAGAAACAAATTAACACAGAATTTAATTATAACTCAAAGTACTAAATGAATATCAATGAGTCCATACTGACCTAACTAAACACATAAATTAGGGATAAAATCTCCTATATTGAAGAATCACAAATAATTTATATAGATATTGTCCACTAAGAAAGGTAGAGCTCAATTAACCAGGACTTCCCTGGTGGTTCAGCGGTTAAGAATCTGCCTTCCAATGCAGGACTGGATCCCTGGTCAAGGAGCTAAGACCCCACATGCTGCAGGGCAACTCAGCCCATGCACCACAACCAGAGACGCCTGCATGCCACAACGAAGACCCAGCACAACCAAAAAAATACAACCTCCTAGCCCACACTCTCCAGCCCCACCATTGAGTATAGGCTGCACTTTTGTGATCTGCTTCAAAGAGTAGAGTATAAAAGAGGAATGTGGGTAACTTAACAGTGAAGAAACACGGCAAGCACTACCTTGACTGGGAGACCAAAATTAACATCCCCAGCTGAAAGTCACGTTGACAGAATATAATCTTGAAATGATGTGATAAAAACGGCTTTTCACTTCTGTACTATTTGTCCCATAAAACCAATACGTCAGTCTAATCAGGAGAAAAACTTCAGAGAAACTGAAATTGAGGAACATTCTATAAAATACCTGACCAGTACTCCAAAGAACTGTCACATCATCAAAAACAAGGAAAGTCTGAGAAAATGTCACAGACCAGAGTGGGCAATGGAGACACAGTAACTACATGCCTATGGAATCCTGGCAAGGATCATGGAAAATAAAAAGGACATTAGAGAAAAGTAGCAAAATCTGAATAAAGTATGAAGTGGAGTGAAGTCGCTCAGTCGTGTCCGACTCTTTGTGACCCCATGGACTGTAGCCTACCAGGCTTCTCCGTCTATGGGATTTTCCAGGCAAGGGTACTGGAGAGGGTTGCCATTTCCTTCTCCAGGGGCTCTTCCTGACCCAGGAATCGAACCTGCATTGCAGGCAAACGCTTTACCCTCTGAGCCACCAGAGAAGCCCGTACGGCCTAGAGTAAATAGTTGTATAACAATGTTGATTTCTCTCCTGTGACATATATATCATAGTAATACAAAATGGTAGCAATAAAAGAAACTGGGTGAGCGTTATATAAACTTTGTATTATCCTCACAACTTTTCTGTAAATCTGAAAGTATTCTAAAATGTAAAGTTTATCTAAAAAAAGTCCAAGTAAAGACAGTGGAGTGAAATCTGAACACAAATCCATCCAGTCCATCACATACCACTTGAACAGAAGATAAAAATTAATCAAACTGTAGAGGAAGCAGGACATCATGCAGTAAGTTTTTAAAGTAAGGACAAGGTGGAGGGTGGAAAAACGATTTTGAACTAGTTCAACTAACTTATCTTTTTACACATGAAAATAGGTATTGAGAAAAGACAGTGACCTCACCAAATCTTAGGAATTTTTCACTAATACCACACAGCTTATAAATAACCTTAAGAGACCAATGAGTTGAGTAGACAGCCTAAAGAAAAGTTAAGGAAATCTTTCTGTATTACTAAGAATCTTTACAGATGGAGCAAAAATCATCAGGGCTGGCCATTGTGTTTGCCTGTTTCTTTTTACTACACTGGTGTAACGAATAAAAGCCCCAAAGTACTACTCCATGGAATCAGGATATTCACAAGAAGGGACAGAGTGGCCCCTCAGTGCAGTGCAAGACACCAAACAAAACTCCACAAGCAGAGGACAGGATCTCAAGCAAAATGGGCACCCAACCCCAAAGAGGTCTTCCCAACCTCTGCTCCTACACTACTGCCCTAGGGCAATGTAGAAAGGTGGCCCAGAAGCAATACCTAGCCAAGAGTCAGAGGAGAAGGCAAACAGGTGTCAAATAATGTGAAATATTTATCAAGGAAAATTCATTTGCACCATATCAGAACAGATAAAATTTCTTGACGATTCTAAGTATGAGCAAGATAAAAGAGAAATGACAAGTCAACTATGAATTCACCACAAACACATGACAAAGTATCATGCAGATGGAATAAAGATCACAATATAAAAGATAACACCGACCAAGAGAAAGAAGAAGTTGACCTATTAATGGCTGGCATTCTAGAAAAGCATAAGAACATGAAGTCAATAAAACAAATTTCAAAGAGAAGATGCCAAAACAAAAGAGCAGATGAAGAGGAAAACTGAAAACTAAAGGACAGACCTGAAACTGACATAATTTTAAAAAGAAAGAAAAGAAAGCCTGAGGAAACATTGAGAATAAATAAACAGACATATATTTAATAAATGAAGTAGAAAGAACAGGAGATGGGATTGTAAAACTGGAAGTATTAACGTACAGGAAAGGCTTGAGACTGTCACAATGAATGCACAGAAAAAAAACAGGAATTAAAATAATTATTGAATTGATAACAGATGAGGACCAAAGTGCCTATAATAATAACCAAAGTCTCTAAAATAGAAAACCACAAAACCAATACAATATTGTAAAGTAATTAGCCTCCAATTAAAATAAATAAATTTAAATTAAAAAAATTTTTTAAATAAAATAGAAAACCAAAAATAAAATAAAATTTAAAAATCTAAAATTTCCCTGAAATAAAGGAAGAATCAAATAGTCTTTAGAAAGACATGCTGTGATTCTAAAAATATTATTACATAATAATCAACACAAGCATCCTGATTAAGCTGTTCTACTTCAAGAATAAAGGAAAATCCTTCTGGTATCCAGGCAGGAAAAAATAAACTACCTTTAAGTGAGGGAAAAAGGAATCTGATGGACGCTAGACTTTTCAGACAAACTTGATGTCAGAAAAGTCAGTAACATTTTTTACAATGTTTAGAATGAAAAATACGTGAGCCAAGAATTTTATTCATAACCACTTTGAATATAAGGATAATAAACAGCCAGTCTGGAGCATATTGAAGTTTAGAATAAAGTATTTATAAACCTTTCCTTAAAAGACTATTTGAAGATGAAATCTGGTCACCCAGGAATTTCCCACAATAAAGAACTCAGGTGTAAAAATGCCATGTATGATAAAAGTTTCAGCAATGATTCTTAATTCTTTAAACTATAAATTTAAGGTTAAACCCAGAGAAGTACTTTGGCTATTGTATCCAACGTAACTTTATAAAATTTTGGAAAGTAGAATTCATAAAGAAAAAGAAAAGAAGGAGTTCAAAATTATTGTTTCATAGCTGAGTCAAATAATATTGTTTAACTAAAAAACTAAAACTGTGTGGATCACAATAAACTGTGGAAAACTCTGAAAGAGATGGGAATACCAGACCACCTGACCTGCCTCTTGAGAAACCTATATGCAGGTCAGGAAGCAACAGTTAGAACTGGACATGGAACAGACTGGTTCCAAATAGGAAAAGGAGTACGTCAAGGCTGTATATTGTCACCCTGCTTATTTAACTTCTATGCAGAGAAACGCTGGGCTGGAAGAAGCACTTGGAATCAAAATTGCCGGGAGAAATATCAATAACCTCAGATATGCAGATGACACCACCTATAGAGCAGAAAGTGAAGAGGAACTAAAAAGCCTCTTGATGAAAGTGAAAGAGGAGAGCAAAAAAGTTGGCTTAAAGCTCAACATTCAGAAAACGAAGATCATGGCATCTGGTCCCATCACTTCATGGCAAATAGATGGGGAAACAGTGGAAACAGTGTCAGATTTTGGTGTTTTTTTGGCTCCAAAATCACTGCAGATGGTGACTGCAGCCATGAAATTAAAAGACGCTTACTCCTTGGAAGAAAAGTTATGACCAACCTAGACAGCATATTCAAAAGCAGAGACGTTACTTTGCCGACTAAGGTCCATCTAGTCAAGGCTGTGGTTTTTCCAGTGGTCATGTACGGATGTGAGAGTTGGACTGTGAAGAAGGCTGAGCGCTGAAGAATTGATGCTTTTGAACTGTGGTGTTGGAGAAGACTCTTGAGAGTCCCTTGGACTGCAAGGAGATCCAACCAGTCCATTCTAAAGGAGATCAGCCCTGGGATTTCTTTGGAGGGAATGATGCTAAAGCTGAAACTCCAGTACTTTGGCCACCTCATGCGAAGAGGTGACTCATTGGAAAAGACTCTGATGCTGGGAGGGATTGGGGGCAGGAGGAGAAGGGGATGACAGAGGATGAGATGGCTGGATGGCATCACTGACTCGATGGACATGAGTCTTAGTGAACTCCGGGAGTTGGTGATGGACAGGGAGGCCTGGCGTGCTGCGATTCATGGGGTCATAAAGAGTTGGACATACTGAGCGACTGAACTGAACTGAACTGAACAACACTACATAAAAAATATTGATGAGATTCTAACACCTTAATGTTTTTCAGTCTCTTTTCTTAAATTTAAAAGGATCCTTAGGGAATTAATGTATCTTACTGAGAGAAAATGGGGCTTCCGTGGTGTCTCAGATGGTTAAGAATCTGCCTGCAATGCAGGAGACTTGGGTTCAATCTCTGGGAGAAAATAGTGCCTCACGTTCAAAATTTTCTTCAGTTTCACAACTGATTATTACTCTTAAATTCAAGTAATATTTATACAGAACTGCTACAAGTACTTTCAATACTTATTAAATCCTTTAGTCCTCATAACAACCAATATAAAAATAGCCACTACTTCCACCTTTTGTAGTTTCAGAAACTGAATAGTTTGTCCATGGTTGTACAGCTAGGAAGCAAAGAGTCAACATTCAAAGACAGGTCACTGGGTGTGGAATCTATGCTCTTCACCTCGATAATATAATGCCTCTCATATAAAACAGAATGTAGAAAATGAACTAATTTTTATCAAATCAATTCTATTGGGCTTCCCTGGTGGCTCAGTGGTAAAGAATCTGCCTGTGATGCAGGAGACACAGGAGACTCAGGTTCAATCCCTGGGTCAGGAAGATCCTCTGAAGAAGGAAATGGTAATCTACTCCAGTATTCTTGCCTGGAGAATTACACGGACAGCAAGCCAGACGGGCTAAAGTCCATAGGGCTGCAACGAGTTGGATACAACTCTAGCAACTTAGCATGTTGCAAGCATCTATTCAATCATCAACCATCTATCCTTCCAGACAGTAGTTTATATATGCAAAGAAAAATGTTTGGAATAATGTTTCCCTATTGATAAAATGATAGTTTTTTGGGAGTAGGCAGTGTAGAATTTAGCTGATAGTTTTTCCTTTATTTTTATTTGTCAATGAATTTAATGTTTATAATGAGTCTATCTACTTGAATAAGCCTTCAAAAAAAGCCTTTAACATAAACAAAAAGCAAATCATGCTATCTAGCCACAACCTGAGCACTGCAATATTAACTATTTAATGCTTGCTGTCAAATAAACCACCACTTTTTTTGTACCTTTTTGGCTTTTTTGTTCACACAATGTGGCTTGTGGGATCTCAGATCCCCAACCAGGGATCAAACATGTGCCTCCTGCAGTGGAAGCATACAGTTCTAACCACCGGACTGCTAGGGAACTTCCCACCATGTTTTAATTAGTATTTGACTGTGATCCCTCAGAGAGTCTAGAACAACGCTGGGCAAAAGAAACATTCAATAAATGCACAGAGGAATCAACATAAAATACTAGATTATTATAGTCTATAGATGCTCTAGGGCCTTTCTACCCAAAGTGGACTTCTTAGATTCGCATCATTTGCATGATCTGGGAGCTTGGCAAAAGGCAGAATCTCTGGCCCTGCTCCAGACCTACCTATCAAGAATCTGCATTTTAACAATATTCCCCCATGTTTGGAGTGCACATTAACATTGAAGTACTTCTTTCCAGTGCATTGTTTCTTTAAAAAAGTGAAAGTTTAGTTGCTAGGTTGTGTCTGACTCTTTGTGACCCTATGGACTATGGCCTGATAGGCTCCTCTGTCCATAGGATTCTCCAGGCAAGGATACTGGAGTGGGTAGCCATTCCCTTCTCCAGGGGATCTTCCTGACCCAAGTTTCTCTAAGTGTGGTCCAGTATTTATCTATATCAGAATCACCTGGATTGCCTGCTAAAAATGTAGATTCTCAGGCTCTACCCTATTTCAGGTGTCGTTAAGTTTTAAGTCTCACAACTAAAAGAAGAAAAAAGTACTGGAGACGATAAATGAGCACAGCAAGCAGAAAGCAGTAAAAGAAGCCAGAGAGCTGAAATAAATCAAGAAGGAGAGGAAGAAAAGAGGAGTCACAAAAGAAAGCAGAGTAAGGACATCAACAACAGCACTGTGAAGAAAGAAAGTCACTTTCCTGAATGTTTCCCTTCCTTCCTCCCTCTCTGCCTCTCTTCCTCCCTCTCTGCCTCTCTGTTTAGTGACTGAAAACTACTAGCATGACAAAAGTTCTAGAGAAAGACTGGGGATACGGAATTTACCACTGAAATTATAACATTTTTGAACATGTAACCATCACATAATTCATGCACTTTATAAATGCTCCTGATGTCATATGTGGTTTTACAAGCATACGTACAATTTTAGAGACATTTCCATATGCTTGGCTCGTGCAATTGCTTCATCTCTCTCCTCATTGGCTAACTGCAGTCGAGACAGAATAGCTTCATCACGTTCTTTCTGTGCAAGATACACCTCTTCAACCAGAGCTACCAAAATACATAATTCAAAATTAATTAGAGAATACAGAAGAAAATGCATACTTTTAGCAAAAATAAAAGAATTCTTTTATTCAACTGAATTAGCATCAATTAACCACTTGAGAAGGCAATGGCAACCCACTCCAGTATTCTTGCCTGGAAAATCCCATGGACAGAGGAGCCTGGTAGGCTGCAGTCCATGGGGTCGCAAAGAGTCGACACGATTGAGCGACTTCACTTTCACTTTTCACTTTCATCCATTGGAGAAGGAAATGGCAACCCACTCCAGTGTCCTTGCCTGGAGAATCCCAGGGACGGGGGAGCCTGGTGGGCTGCCATCTATGGGGTCACACAGAGTCGGACACGACTGAAGTGACTTAGCAGCAGCAGCAGCAACCACTTGAGAAAACATTCTTTTAAAGCTACTGCAAAAGTGAGATACCGCTTCATACCCATAAAATAAAAAATTAAAACATTAAATAATAAAATATATTGAGCTTGTGAATAACAGAAACACTCAAATATATTGCAGATAGGCATATATATTTCTACAACCATCTGAAGAGCAATTTGGCAATGCTTAAGCTGTGCCTCATTTATAACCTGGCTAATCTCCTCATGGGGTCGCAAAGAGTCGGACATGACTGAGCAACTGAACTGAACTGAACTGAACTGAACTGAATCTCCTCTTTGGTATGAAGCACATGAGAAATTCTTGCACATGAGCACAAGGAAAGAAGTATAAAAATGTTTAGGAAGCATGTATAAAAATGTTTATCTCAACATTACATAATAACAAACACTCACAAATAACCTAATGTAGAATAATTGGAGCAGCAATAAATTTCTATACATTAAAAGTGGAATACAAGGCAGCATTTAAAATGAATTGTCTATAGACAAATGGACAAATCTCAAAAATGAAAATCTGAAAAATACAGAAATTGCAAAATAAAGCAAATCTATCTATTGTGGATAGACAGAATTAGTAAAAATATTAAAATGAACATGAAAATGGTAAACACCAACTTCAGGACAGTAGTTAACTCAGTAAGATGATGAAAGAAGAGGAAAGAGGCGAGGACATGGGTGCACACTAGTTCAGCATGGCACATCTCCAGAGGCACCATTTATATTGATTACAATGCAAATGACTTCATTTAAATTTCTGCAGCACTATCGAAGGAGCTTATACGTTATCTGAAATCGTCATTTCTCAAACTGAATTTCTACCTGAAATCTTACATAACTTAAAATATCACTGAAATTTTAGAAAGGGGCTCAAATACTTACATCACTGAAGCACATTTATTTTTACTGTCAAACCACAAAATAAACTTAGGAAAGACATTTGAAACATTCTTTTAGGTCACAGAATACTGAGTTTTGTACCAAGATTCATCATAGATTAATATACTTTTAATCAAGATAGTTACTTTTATATTACTTAAAATACAAGCAGTAAAAAAGAAACCCTGAGAAAAAAATCAACTATATCTTTTCCATAATAGAGTGTAAAATGGAACATGCAATGGTAAAACAAAAGGCACAATCATTTCTAAGAAGCTGAGCCTGAGGCAAGATAAATATTCAATAAATTAATTAATTCATCAAATATTTATATAGTTCCTGTGGCAGTCATCAATCCAGTTTTAAGGAATATGCATATAGTGGTCCCAGAAGTCCGTATCACCCGGCAGTATACATTCCATTACAGGAAAATAGACAATAGTGAGAAAAACAGACCAAAAATTAGGGAGGTATGGAGACATATTGCTTTAAAGGAAAATACATAGAAAATAGAGTGATTTGGTACATGTGGATTAGAGCAGACTATTTTATAAAGAGTGGTCAGAAAAGATCTTTTTAAGTAAGTGACATTTCAGTACATCCAAATAAAGGAAGAAAACCATATTTATATTTGAAAGTAGATGAAGTTGAAGAAAAACTGCGACTAAGGCCCTAGAATATTGCTAAAACAACATTAACATGACTGGAGCACAGCGAGAGAGGGTGAGAGTTCTTGGGGATCACACTATAGGTCATAGCAGGGAATTCAGATCTGTTACAAAGCATCGGACATGACTTAGAGACTAAACAACAAAATATGACGGTAGCAATGGAGCTTTATGAGCAAGCAAATGACAGACTCACATATATGTTTAAAAAGGAATTCTGGCTTCTGCATGAGAAATTGTTCACAGGTGGGGCAAACATGGAAGCAGATTCCAGTAGAGAGACATAGGAGTGATCTATGCAAGAATTCACATCAATAACCCACAAGAATAACCCTTTCCCTGAAACTTAAAGCTACCCAGAAATAAATATGCGACCCTAGATAAATGACTTCTAGAAAAATAGGCACAAATTGATCAGATCTGTGTTTTAGAGGAAACACCCAGAGATTAGCATTCAGAGTGTCTGAAACAGCGATCAGAGAAAAGCTGTTAGATTGTACATGCCCCTTAATCCAACACTAGATTTTATAAGTCCAGGTGAGAAATAATGAAATCCTGAATTAAGGCAAGGGCAACATTAAAGAGAAAGAAAACTGATTCAATTAATAACAAACAGTTAAGCACATATCAAATTTTCAAGGAGAGAAAAATAGGACAGGTGACTTCACTAAGGTACCACCCCATCTATCAAAAGATAATCTTCATAAAACTCTGAGGAAAACAAGTTACTCTTCTCTTTCCTGCTGCCACATCGATTCCAAGGGGGAAGGGGAGTCTTAGTCCAACATTTAAGGAAAACTGGAGTCTAGTTCTAGCCTACCTTCCTGCATCCTCTACCATTATATTCCTTCTACGTCAGTAGTTCACAAAATATAGTTATGTGTCATTTTAATGTATAAAAATATAACTAGCACATTAAACCTATACCTTATCCTTTATATGTGAAATCTAAAAAGAAATGATGCAATTTAATTCAATTAAGAATTTCTAATCTTCAAAGATGCTGATAAGGGGGAAAAAAGAGAAGCCACCGACTGAAAGAAAATAACTGCAAAGTATGTATCTGATAAAAGACTTGCATCTAGAATGTAATTTTAAAAACTGTCAAAGTTCAATAACAAGAAAAAGAAACAATTAAAATTGGGACAAAAAAAACTCAAAGACTTTTTATCAGATATACTGATGGTAATAGGCACAAGAAAAGGTGTTCAACATGTTCAGTCATTAGAGAAATGTAAATTAAAACTATTTAAATCGGTTTTGTTCTAGGGTCAACTTACAAACTTATTACGATGACTTATAGGAAAGACTGATAAAAGATGTTGGCAAGTGGCAAGGATGTAAAAAACAAAAAAGCACCTGGACCACTTAAACACTTCTGGTAGAATGTAAGATAGTATAACCACATTTTGTAGTTTCTTAAAAAAGTAAACATATACCCACCGTAAGATTCAGCTACTCCATTCAAAAGTATTTATCCAAAAAAAATTAAAGATTATGTGCATGTGAAGACTTAAACACAAATATTCACAGCATTTTTATTTATAATAGTAAAAACTCAGAAACACCCCAGACTTCTAGTAACAGATGAATGGATAAGCAAACTACATAACAAATTGTGCTAGAACAATTGGATATCCACATGCATAAAATCAAATGCTTTTAAACAACAGTTTAGATAAAGTTAAGAAATTCTTGCTATAAACATAGCTTTTGGAAGATCTACTACTTCCGAGTACAATCTTCATATATTTTTTGTCTGTATCATTACTGTTAAGTGCTTGCTTGTGGCCATACTATTCTGTGTGTATGCATCAATTCATCACGCTATTTTGAAAGAAACTTTTGCCTATAATGTAGTATACAATAGTGAGTTTTATTTTCCCCTGTTAGTTGTATACAATCTCTGGTTAGTTGTATACAACCCTAGAAAAGGATTAGAGAAAACTATGAGATATTATGAAGAATATGGGCTTTGATTCAGATCCAAGGTGTTATCACCATAAAGTTGGGCAATTTGGTTTTTTTTATATTTCTTAAATTATTTTAGTCACAGTTCAGGTGTATAAAACGAATACCATCATTTATGGTTATAAGGGAAAATTAAATGAGATGACATATAAAAGCTCTTGGTCATATAAAGTGGATTCTCAACAAACATTATTTCCATGCCACCATTACCATCATCACCTTCAACCCACAGTCTCACAATTTAGCTTCATTTCTAGACACATTAAAAATGTGATTTTGATTAACTTGGATCATTGCTATCTATAATCATTTCCAAATTTCTTATTTTTCAGGCTTTTTCATTAATATTGAAAAAGTACAAATGGGAATTGAGTAAGATTTTATTCAGAACACATTCTATATTATACAGTATACTATAAAGACACATTTGTACAAAATACAGTACTCTTAAGATATTTTTAAATTTTTACATTATAAAATACTTCTAATTTGTGGGTCAGATAAGATGAATAAAATGATGCTAAACAGTGACCTAGGTACCAATTAACATGTATGTTTTATTGCCCTGTAATATTCTGGCATATCAAAAGGTCAAAACAATTTATGTGTGTGTGAAGTCACTTCAGTTGTGTCCAACTCTTTGCCAAGCTATGGACTGTAGCCCTCCAGGCTCCTCAGTCCATGGGATTCTCCAGCAAGAATATTGGAGCAGGCTGCCATGCCCTCCTCCAGGGATCTTCCTGATGCAAGGATTGAACCTCTTATGTCTCCTGCAGTGGCAAGTGGGTTCTTTACTACTTAGCTCCACCTGGAAAGTCCCAAAGCACTATTTACTAAATTTTTAATGCCACAGGCTTCTATCATTTCTGTATAGTGTGATGAGATCTTTATAAAGTGACATTTAGTGTAAGCTGTGTTCTACTTTATATACAATAACACTTGATTGAAAAGGTAAGGTTGTGACTGTTAAGGGCTTTTAATGTCTAGTTTGGAGAAGGAAATGGCAACCTACTCCAGTAGGTTTGCTTGGGAAATCCCATGGACAGAGGAGAATTCCTTCATGCCCACCTGTCTTTAGTTTACTTCCTGATGTTTATGGCTTGCCTCAGCAATTGCCAACTTACTGTGACATTAGAACATTATTTCAGTGGCTTAATTCTACTTTATGTAAATAGCACACTTACTTAATATATTATTGGGCTTCCCTTGTGGCTCAGCTGGCAGAGAATCTGCCTGCAATGCAGGAGACCTGGGTTCGATCCCTGGGTTGGGAAGATCCCCTAGAGAAGGGAAAGGCTACCCACTCCAGTATTCTGGCCTGGAGAATTCCATGGACTGTATAGTCCATGAGGTTGCAAAGAGTCGGACATGACTGAGTGACTTTCACTATCTCTATGCTTAAGGATAAATGCTTTACATCAAGAGTTTATTTGGTCCTATATGATAAAGAGAAAATGTTTTTTTTTCCTCTATAATGCTGTATCAATTCTAAATATATGAATAATGTGTGCATTTAAAGGAATATTCTAAGGTTAAAATTTAAAATACCATAAAACACACACATACAATCTGATTATGCATTTTATAAATGTTATGAAAAGTTTTCCAAAAGTAAAGTATTACAAAATAATAATTTCAACAACTATACTAGATTATATGTGAAATTTGTTGATTATGAAAAACCTGATTCTTTTTCTAGAATTCATACTTTTAAAGAATCAATATGCAACTCTCAAACATTTTTAGTAAAGAAAACTTAATTGTAAACACAGAGCTTTTCCAAGGTAGATGACTATTACAAAGTTCACTAGAAAATCAATATAGCATTTTAGTTGGAATTTGCTCATTAAACACCCACAGCTCTAATGCAAATTATGATGGAATGAATAAAGCAAATACGTATGCTTCTTTCTTTTTATTAAATGTAAAATCTACTGTTAATTGCATCTCGTATGTCATACAAACTTTTCTCCTTAACTATTAAATAGAAGCTTTAACAAAAGTCATTAGAGATTCTCTTTCTTTGACTTGAATAAATTTCAATATTTGTTCAGTAAAGGTTCACAGCAGTTAAATTACATTAACAAATATTATTAGCTACTATGTAAGCCAACCAAGTAAAATACTTGTATTGTAGGTAAAACAAATCATTGGGTGTTTACAATAATATTTGGATATCTCCATTTTTAAACATGGTTATCAAATATCCTATAATTCTTAGTCAAATGAGAAAGATTCAGAGAGGATCACCCCACTCCCCACCCCCAAATACTCAAATTTGTTTAGTAAGCTAATTGTTTTCTAATATGAGCAAAAGTAAATATGAAGAAGCTGAACCATACTAAGTATGAGTTTATTGAGTCAAGACAGAGTACATATTTTCTTAGTAGAACCCAAGTCTATTGACAAACCCATATTCTACACTTCCCAAACTACTTTTAAAATACAGTAGAAGTAAGACGGTTTATTGGAAAACATTCTAGTTTAAACATGGAATCATAATTCTCTAAATAACATAATTTGGAAGACAGACATTTCCCAAGAAAAAGAATCCATTTAACATCCTCAAGGTAGTTATTTAAATAGAAAAGGCTGAACTGCCAAGAGGGAAGAAGAAATCATTAGGATTTGAATCTGAAACATATAAAATAATCAGATTATAATTCAAATTCCAAAATTCTAAGCAATAAATATAGGTAATAGTTTGGTTAAAGATTACCAAATTTCATATTATATGAATATTTTTTATTATTGCTTTACATGTGGTTAAATGAATTCCTCACAAATAATATTTAATGTTTTTATGAAATCACAATGTGTATACATTCCAGAACCACAAATAATACACTATGTCTTAATTTCCTTAAAATCTATAATTTCTCTTTCTTGGCATAAGTTGTTTATTGTAAATTAAACACAGGTGGTAAATATCACACACCAGCAGGGAACTAACCAACATACTTTAAGTAGTTTGGTGGTTTTGTTCTTGGCATTACATTGCTGAATTCAACTTATTTCTTCAGAACTTCTTTAGTAAACCAGAATATTATTTTTCTAAAACTGAAATAAATGTTCAACATTTTACATGATTATTCTGTAAATAACTTTTTTTGATTGAAAAATAATACACACTCACTGTAAAAATGTGGAGACAGAAATATTTTGCATAGTTTTGTAACTTTCTGTGTATATTTAAGATAAATAGAACATGTTTTCAAATTATTTAGTATTCATCAAAGGTATAAAATAGAATAGAATAGACTTTTATCATAGGGACATGACATATTTGACTGAACCAGGATGCTCCTAAAATAAGATTTTACACCATTTCCAATTATTCACTATATGAACAACACTGTAATGAACATCTTTCTACACAAATCTTTATGTATGTACATAGACAATGAGTTAGGAAAATTCCTAGAAGTATGATTACTACATTAAAAATCAGCTTTTTAAGCTTTTTACTATGTTTTAAAATTTTCCTCTGTAAACTTGCTATAAATTTATACTTTCCAAGAGTATAGAAACTGCCAAAGATTAATCAGAAAATTATACAAAATACTAAGGAGCAAAACTATAAAACAGCAACTTTCTGGCAAAACCTGCCATCACTTCATACATGTATTTAGTAAAAATAATGCAAAGACTATATAAAACACTTTCTAAAAATGTGATCTTTACATTCAAACCTTCAATATATCTGATATTAGCTACAATTTTTACTGTGAAAGAGATAAGCTTATCTCTGAAGTATTAAAATCAATTATTTTATGCACTTTTGAAATATAATTTTAAGGGGTATTTAACCTATTTTCTGCACAGAATATACACTTTAAATTTTAACAGACATCAATGGGAAAATTCTGTGAAATATAATTATTACCTAAACATTTTCCTCTTTAGAATTAATTAAACATATGGAAAAAGTCAGGAATCATTTTTTGAGAAGTCTTTTGTTATTTTTATTTTAAATACCCAAACTGCATAAGTTCTCAAATGCTTGATATCATGCTAAAGTCCATAGCATGCCACACCTAGTAAAATATTCCCAATTGTTGGTTATTGTTATGTATAATGGTTTTTGTTTTCTCATGTTCATTTTGTTGTTTCCAGAAAAATACAAACTTTTCTAGGGAGGGAGGTTATAAAATTGGCCATAGTCTACCTGAAAGCATTATTTGACCTAGCACTCATTACAATTTCAATACTCAAAGGATTCTACAGCCAAAGATAGTAATATAATTTGCATTCTATCAATATTTCTACTTGCTGCATTTCACAGATGTGGACTTTTTTGTTTTAATCTGAAATAACTAGCCATATTCTTGAAATCCTTTTTTCTTCCAAATTAATAAATATGCAACAGAGATATATGTGGTGTATCATTATATTAATACTGTTACAGCATTTAGGTTTTAAATTAAAGGCTAGCATATTTTATTAATGCCCATTATGCACATGTGCATGCTAAGTCACTTTAGTCGTGTCCAACTCTTTGTGAACCTATGGCGTGGAGACTGCCAGGCTCCTCTGTTCATGAGAGTCTCCGGCAAAAATACTGGAGTGGGTTGTCATGCCTTCCTCCAGGGATCTTCCTGACCCAGGGATTGAACCTGCACCTCTTTCGTCTCCTGCATTGGCAAGCAGGTTCTATACCGCTAGTGCCACCTGGGAAGTCCAACGCCCATTATATAGAGAGAGAGAAATGGAATTCCAATGTGTATTATTTCTTAAAATGAATAGTTTGCTATTTTCTGTTCTTCTGATATACCAAACTAAATGACTCTTGTTCTTCTTAATCATTATATGAATCAGCATCATCAGAGATACAGTATATAGTAACAAATAATTTTTTTACAAGAGAACAATATACATATTTTCTTACAACAACTTTTACTTTTATGTGTTAATTAGTTGGGTATCTTAATATATTTGCTACAACAGTAGATGATATTCTATACTTTTAACATTTACCTATTAATCTGACTAGAAAAACATAAGTTACATATTTTAGGGATTCAATGTTCTGATGCTTTGGACAATAAGCTTATTTTGTCTCTACCAAAAATAATTGAAAATTCTCTGTAATAAGAAAGACTTAATTGTTTTTACTAGCAGTGTAAATTTGGATGCACAGAGAAGAATTTGTTTACCGAGAAAAGGTGGATTAAATGCTTGCAGAATCAGTATGGTATGCTAACTAAGCAAACTTCGTAACCACCGAATTATATATAAAATGTAACTAAAAAATAGATAGATTTATGTAAGGAACTAAGGAGTTCTTTTGGCTAAAACCCAATATTGGCCTTATTTCAGTTTAATTGGAAGAGGATCTCAAATTCATCTTCTCCATGAGATATCAGGAACCTGGATTTCTCTTTGTACCAAAGGTTAATAAGAAATGTGTCTGCAAAAGTCAAACAGCATTAAATACCAAAAACTGATTATTATTCTACAGCAGTTGTTCTGTCATTCATAATCTCTCCATGCTCCAACCTTCCACAGCTAATCTTTAATGGATGACATGCAAGAAAGAAAAATAACATATAGAGGAGAGACTCTAATGACAGGGTTTAAGAAATAGAAAAATAAGGCTTTTAAAGAAATATAAATGTTCTAAATATCACAAAAAGAACTTAAAAAAACTAAATCAATATTCTTTGTGCAAAAATTCACACATCATTGTATACTATAAATACAATAGATTAGTAAAAATTAAGACATTAAACACTAAAAAATGTCCACTGAGATTGTTTCAGAAAAATGAAAGGTTTATTAACAAATTTTTTTTTAAAGTTATAACATCACTCACCTAAGAGAAATTAAATTAAGTGGATGCAAATAAGGTAATACAGTACTCTCTGTCAAACTCAATTTAAGTAAATGAAATTTTGAAGTGTTTGTGATTTAATCACTTTTATTTAGATAAGAAAAGATACTTACTTAAAGGACAATGTTTCAGTTGTGCTTCTCTGAAATATCTCCTAGTATCTGAAGGTCATACATGCCAATAATTTACATCATATTATTCACATGTATAATTTAATGAATTAAAACACACTAAGACCTACGTAGCATATATTTTCCTTTATTTTCTTTTTGGTAGAGATTTTTAAAATTTTCATATTTTCAAACTTTCCAGACAAAGTTAATTCTGAAAAGTCAGGGCAAACAAAAATCTTTGTGGATAAGATGAAGTAAATAAAATATATATTTTAAACAAGGAATATAAAAAACAAAACTATATATAAGTAACTATGAAATACTTATATTAGCTACACTTGATATGCCCCCTATTAGATCAAGAAGTCTTAAGGAAACAAGATGCTAATATCATCTCCTTATCATCATAATTACCACTTATTGAGTGCTTTCTAATGGGTTAACTACTTCATAAACATTATTTCACTTAAATGTCACAGCAACCTATTAAGTAGGTTTTAACCAAATCTTAGTGAGGCTGTCACTTACACATGATAAGTAGTAAAAAGATTAGAACAAAGGTCTGAATCCAAAGTCTAAGTAAGCATTTACCACCATCGACTACAATGACGTATTATGAATAAGAAGTGACTGCAAACAAAAAGACATGTCTGAAATACCAAACCTGTCTTATTTGCTGATGCATATTTAGTGCCTAGCACAGTGTCTAGTATATACAAACCCTTCAATAAATATTTCTTGTTTAACTTTTAAAGAAGTCAGCATAGTTCCAATTAAATGCCTACGAAAAGTTTCAATGGTGGTGATGCTGCTGCTGCCGATGTCAAAAAAGAAGGGGAAGGTAAAAAGTCAACCATTTGAGATTTTATCAAGATACAGGATACAACTGCATTTCAAACTCATGAAATCACTTTACAATGATAATACATTATTCACATTAAAAACTAACAGAGAAGCAAAGGAAACAGTAACAGTCTACATGAAGGTTTACTATAAGTATATATCAGATTAAAACCCAAACCTTGTGCATCCTATTTCATCAGATCCATATTTAAGCAAAATGTATTAGTGATAATATATTTTTCGGGAATTTTTCTCATCATCCAATCCTGGTTTCCAAACCTTGTTCTTTCACTTTTCTCTTTATTTACCTCTTAAAATCTATTAACAGTAAACTATAAATTCTAACTGAAAGCTAAACAGAATAAAAATATTATCATGACTTGACATTATCAAAGGTTTAAGAATTTCATAAAGATAATAGTAACCAAATATTAATATTAGCTACAATTTACTGAGTACCAGTTATACCCTAGGTGCTTCTATACATTATCTCTAATCCTTAAAATAATCTGGTAAATTAGTTAATATTTACATCTGACATGGGAGAAAGTAAACCGGGAGAGGCTAATAAGTAACTTGCCCAAAGGCACATGGTTGGTATTAAGGGTCAAAGCTGTGATTTGAACCTTAGTCCATCTGATTTCAAAGCTTATAGTCTTCCCATTGATTCAATCTGTCTCACAGAGTACTGGGAACATTTGTTTTTATATGGTTTTGATTATACAAGATTCTTATTCTTATGAATCATACAATCAACTGGGGGGAGATAAGATGAACTAATACATATAAGTTACATAATAGAAACAAAAAAATAAATAAGGGGAAATTCAGAAAGACAAGAAAAACAACATAGGTAAAATGGCAAGATTTGATCAAAGCCATTACATGGACTTCACAGAATTTTGGTTTATATAATCTTTATGTGTCAAACCTATCGCAGGAATGATTTTAAGATTAGAGAGCAAGTAACAACAAAAAAATCACATCTTTTAAAAGTAACATTTACTATTTCTAATACTAAATCTAATCCACACTCACTGCAAAAAACCCAAAAAGGCAGAAAACTGGTAACTGAAGCACTTACACATCCATTCACCAAACCAAAATTTGACTCTAATGTTATACTACATATATGTACATACAGGTTTTTAACAAAAATTATATCAAGAATATAGCTTCCCCCTAATTTTCATTTAACTTTGAGTCACAAAGTTTTTCTCATATCATTAAATATTCTTCATAAATGGTTTTAAATTATTGCATGATGTCTCATACCATAAATGTACCTGAATTTATTGCTATCATAACTAATACTGATACAAATATTCTTATTTATACAAATATTTACAAATCATATACTTAAAGAAAATGGCTATTTCCTGAGAATATCACATATTTTAATTATAATTTTATTTGAAAAAAACTATAGATGTACATTTTTGTATCCTATTTTCAATTTTCAATGTCCAGATGTTTTAGCATTCTTTTAATATAGAATATTTTGATTTAAAACAGTATTAGTTAGCTCCAGAGAAACTATATAGCACTTTCATTTTCATCAACTTAGGATGTTATAGAAATATACTAAACATCTTTCAAACATTCAACATTAAAGTATTTTGTCATTAATGAGAAAATTTGATTAACAAGAATGATAAAGCAATCAAATTCTTTCCATCTTATGCAGGCATGATTCATACTGTTTAGTCATAGGGAACCCTTAAATATATACCAATAAATAAATATTTAAAGTATACGATTAGCTATACTATACAAAAGTTTAAAGAGTGAATATTAATGCTTAATCAGTTTTCCCCTCCAAGAGATAAATGAGCTATGTAGACATATTAATTCATGATTTTCAATAAATCATAATGGCCTAAACCTTAATAAATTATATCTGAAAGACATATACAAACTTAAATTATAATGCAAACACTAAAAACAGATGTACTTCTTATAATACCATTCCAGCAATTAGTACACATATTTGATTATAAAAAGCCAAAAACTTAAGTGTTCTAAATTTATATTTGAACTACCCATTTTAACATACTGTTAATTTTCCTTAAAATACATTACTTTCATATTTTCCCACTAAAAAAGAAACAGAAAATTCATAGTAGTTTAACATTAATCGAAAAACAAATATCTGGTATTTGGCTGGAATACTTATTTCTCAACATCTTTGTTATATTTTCTTAGTGATGTTCTACTTTGCACAGTAATGTTTTAAAGACATATTATACCTATTAATTTGTATCTGACCTAAAACACCAGAATTCTTTCATATAAGGCAACCAGGTTAAGTGATTTATACAGTGATTTAGGGAAGGAGAGAAAGCAAGAGAAAGAATCCATCAGAGATATTTGACCATATCTGTAACACATCACAGATACATTTTTAAAATTTTCTCCTTACAAAGACTTGTGAATGAACATAGACTCCAAAACATATTTTAGGCAGTCATTTATAATTTTAAACTCAGGCAATCCTTTACTTTAATCTTTTCAGGGAAGACATTATCTTCATCATCATCCATGTCATCAGATGAAAATTAACTTCACAAAACAGATTTTTGAATCAAATGTAGGTTTCCACTGGCAATGAATATATGACTATCTTCATACAAAGAAGTATTTCCTCTCAACAAGCTAAAACAATAAGTGGTATCTGAACTGCTGGGATGAAAGGTAGAGGCACTGGTAATCATTATTTCCCCTTGTTTGTTCAGGCCCTTCCAACAAAACAAACAACCTTTTTGTGATTGGATTGACATGGTGTTAACAATGCATTTAATGCCCAAATCAGTATGAATACAGGTAAAGCTCTCACTAATACCAGTACCAGGATGTTAAAGCCACCTATTTTCTAAGCAGCCAAAAAAAAAAAAAAAAAAAAAAAAGAGCCAGAGCTTTCCCTCCTTTGGCAAATAAGTTAGCATGCTAGTATTCACCAAGTCACATCAGATAACAGCTTTGCGTATGATTTTTAATGCCATATGTTAATACTCATATGTGATACCTGCTGTCTTTTCAGCAATTTGAGCTTCTGTTGCTTTTTCTTGGAGTTCCAGTTTAAGCTTCAGTTTTCTGTGTTCTTTATCTTCTTTACTCAGTTTTTCTTGAAGCTAAAAAACATTGAATAAAACATGGATTCTTACGAATATATCTCTTGCACAAATATAATTAATCCCAGTGTTAATTTTTACTTTCTCTAAACCCTTATGGAATAACATATTAACTTGATGAATGTGTAACTCTTGGGAAAAAACAATCTTTATTGTGTTAAGATAATTTACAAAATAATAATTACCTGAAATGACATAAAATTATAAAAACATTTTAATATATATACTTAATAGGCAAATGAAATTAAAGAAGGAATATTATTATTATTAAATATACTGCAACAAAAAGCAATCTGATAAATTCTTTGTCTTAAAGCAAAAAGCTTGGAAGGGACCATTGTAATAAAATAAAGGATAGCACAAATTACAGCTTCTCTTAGTAAGGCTAAGATTTTGAAACAAAATTAATTAAGATAATAATCTTAACATTTGATACAAGTCTCCCTTTGAGAATGCTATGCCATCAACTTCCATTTAAACTGGCACTGGCACCTGATTCATAATCGGTATGTAATAAATAACTGCTAGATGAAAGTACAGAAAATAGCTCATGCTTTCATATGGAGTCCTTCCAAATGTTTTATTTTTAATTTCTCCCTCAGCTTTTGTCGTTTGTGTTGTTTTCCATCAGACATGATCGACACTCCTAACATCATGTTTCAGTTTGATTAGGTCAAACAAATAGAATATTAGAATCAGAAGAGTATATAGAGGTTAAAAAAAAACAGCAAGCAGAGAAAATGAACATTATTTAATAACATTACTTAAAGCTCAAAGGAATGTAACTAGAAAAAGAGTCAGAAGTGACATGACAAATTAGATTGGACAAAATACAGCAATATAAGATAACACAAGGTACATGACAATATTTCCAAGCCTTGCTACTTTAAAGTTTACATATAGTACTGAGGTGAAATACAGGGCACAGATACTACAAAGAAAAAAAGTTAAGAAAGTAACATGAAACCAATGAAGTAAAACTTGAATTTTATAGGCACCTATGCAAAGTACTACAGATTATGAAAAAGCGAGTGATACTGCAAGCCACCAAGGCAGGAAACAAAAGAAATTGCTTTTCATAGCCCATGTCTCAATTCAATCATACCCTGAATGGCATGGTATGGCAACGGCATAAAGCTACTGTTACAGGATTAAAGTATACAATAAAACTGAATTATGATGAGTGACAAAGCAAACTTAGAAGGTCAATAACTAAAAATATGCTCTACAATTATCAGACCTTCTATACTGTACCTTTTTATTGCTTGCTTTGAGAATGTTCAATTCTTTTAGAAGCAATGCTATTGTCTCCTCTTTACTTAAATCTGAAGTAACCTGACAAGGATTCGTACATTCGCAATGCAAATCATTTCTGTGGTCCATGATGCTGTAATGAAGAAAACTATTAAAACAATAGTAATGAAGAAAACTATTAAAACAATATACACATAATTTCCACTCTACAGGATCTATACATTTTATACTTCAAACAGGGGAAACAAGTTTAATAATAAACATGTAAAATTACTTAATTTAAAATTTATCTTAAGAAAATACTATGGATGAAAAAGCAAGTTCACAGAGGTACTAATATACCAATTTCACAAGGAAGAGTTAAATCTATGAAAAACATTTGGTAATAACTATAGAGATTCATGCAGGAGACCCAGGTTTGATCCCTGGGTCAGGAAGATCCCGGGGAGAAGGAAATGCCAAACCACTGCAGTACTCTTGCCTGGGAAATCCCACAGCCTGGAGGACTAGTGTGTGGGGTTGCAAGAGTTGGACAAAACTTAGCGACTAAACCACCACCACCATAGAGACACATGGTTCAGTACAATTAAAGAATTCAGTTCTTAAGGGGTTATGAAAATTAATTCAATTTGTACTTTTGGTTAGGACTGCAGATACATTCTTACTTTTCTGAAACTGGGAACAACAAATAATTTTTCATTATAAATGACAGAATAACATATTTTCATTATTAAAATCACAGCATATTAAAAATGAAAACCTATTCCTGTAATACTTAGGGATAAGCAAAATAAATTTTTGACAATGTGTATACTATTTGAGAACAATAATTAACTTGTTAGCAAGAACTATAAAGGATGGGAAGGAAAAAGTAGATGACTTTAGCCCAGTCTCTACTATTTATTTTTCCTATGTGGTTATAAAGTTTATCACCTCTTCATTCATCCCTACTCCCCCAAAATATACTCCAATCTGCACTTTCATCAGACTGTAACTGACTGCCAAGAGGGTGGAACATATTAACATATCTACTTCATTATATATCAATATTCATTAGCATACCTATTTTATAATTTTTAAGTAAGTACAAACAGGTATTCCTACATAAAACTCTGTTGCAAATTATTCTATAGATATGATTTTGTCTAGACTGAAAATACAATATTTATATTTCAATATAATTATAGTCATTGAGAATCTTTAAATGTAGCAATATTTTCATAGTACATGACTAATTATCAAAGTATTTTACTCTTATAGGCAAAAGTCACAGGTGTCACAAATTCAAATCTCTTCATAAAATAGGTAGGTAAAGTGAATGGGTAGAAACTACAAAATGTAAAATATCAAGGAATGTAAATGGAAGAGCAGATGACCCTTCTAAAAGAAGTCAAACTCATTTAAATGAAGAACAGTGTTGACCAAAAGCAAAACATATCTTTGGGCTTGTCTTTTCGTGGAGCTGCCAGGTCATGGTTCTGATGAAAAATATACCATTTTCATCAATGTAATAGTTATTTCCAGATCCTTAATGAAAGGTCACTTAAAACAATACTCAACAAAATATAAAACCTCAGGACCAAACAAACAAAAACAAAACAATGAAAAAAAATCCTCGTGACCTTCATTCAGGCTCATCCTGTGCTTTTTCACTCAGTGATTTAGACACATTATATTAACATAATGAAAATAGCAGAAAACTCCCCAAATTCTAATAAGTTAACCATACATCAAATTTAGGCCACATCAAAAAGAAAGGGAGGGACAGAGGGAAGAAGACAGGAAGGAAAAGTGCTCCCAATTCTTACTTTCTAAATCTAAGGCTGCTAGCACTCACTTGGATTTTCCTGCAGTGCAGTAAGCTGTCTCGTCATCTGGATGAGGGCTGACGAGTTGAAAATTCCTTGATCTCTGCTCTGGCAGTTCCGTGCTCTCATATGTAGCTTCATTAACTAATTCATTGGATTTTTGATGCATGCTTCCCTTAGAATTCACAGGCAGTTGCTCATCTGGCTGGGTATTTTTATTTCTGCCTATAGTCTCTTGTTCAAGGTAACTATGGGTTATGTCTGCATTTAAAACAATAAAAACATGATATTTAAAACATCACTACATATTAAATAGATCAAAAGAGTATTTTTCTGTAAATAAGCAGTCTTGTAGCTTTAAACATGCACTTACTAACCTTACTCCTATTATAATCAGACAAACATGTACAGGGTGATCTTGCTATTAATGCTTCCATTTCCAGTCAGATAGCAGAGTAGGACGGTGGTTTACAACTTTAAGTGCACATCAGCTGTGTGTGTGTTTAGCCACTCAGTCGTGTCCAGCTCTTCGCAGCCCTATGAACTGTAGCCTCTGTCCATGGGATTTCCCAGGCAAGAAACACTGGAGTGGGCTGCCATTCCCTTCTCCAGGGGATCTTCCTGACGCAAGGATTGAACCTGTGTCTCCTGCATTGCAGGCAAGTTCTTTACCCGCTTAGCCAGCAGGGAAGTCTACATCAGCTGAGGAGTTTCTAAAACTCCTAAAGCTCAGGTTCACCTTATACTAATTAAATCAAGATCCCTGGGTGTGATCACAGGATTCTAGTATAAAATCAAGGCTGGGGACCACTGATTTAGGTTATTATTTTATACATTACTTTTTTTTCTAGAATTTGAAAAACAGGATATGGTAAGCTAACTGATTACAGTGAAGTGATAATGTGTGTGGGATTCTGGCATCAGACCGAGTTAGAATCCTGTCTTTATCAAACACATAACTTTGGGCAAGTTACTTTACCCATCCATGCCGCAGACTTTGTTAAGTGGAAACATAATACTGCTTACTTGAGTTGCTCCAAGGATTAACTGAATTAATGAAGACAAAGTACTTGGCCTACTGTCTGGCACATCAATATTAAAAGGGAAATAATACAAGAATTATTTTTAACTTACCTTCTATCAGATATGTATAATACATTAGAGAATATTTTGAAAAGCTTGGCTATCTCATAAAAATTAGTTACCTCAAGCGGTAACTATTAAATAGCTATTCAAAGGAACAGTGTATATCTGATTTATAGTGAAATTTCAGGGAGAAAATGACACACACACAAGTGAACAAAACAAACTCTCTTAACCAATAAATCAGATCAATGACCACAAATACCGATTGAAACTAGTACTTTATTATTTCCAATAGAAACAATTCTTTAATTTTAAAAAGCAGGTGAATCACACCTGCTTGTTTATGATACCTTCTTTAACTTGTCACACTTAAAATCCTTTTGAGGCAGAAGAGTAGTTTTACAATAAAAACAAAATAGAGAAACATAAATAAGGTACCCCTCACAAAGCACTCATTCTTTCAGAAGAAATTCTTTGCTTATATATATATATATATATATAGGCATATATATGCTGAAATTAGGTATAGCCAGTCATACACTCCAAGTCCTGGACATTCAGTCACTCAGTTGAGTCCAACTCTTTGCGACCCCATGGATTGCAGCACACGAGGTTTCTGCATGCCCCATGGCAATGCCTTATCAATTGCTTCAGAATCTTAAGTCTTGACTCTCTGACCTTATTTTTGAGAACAAACATCCCGTTATCTGCAACTTGTCTCATGTTTTCACCTCTGTGTTTCTGGATGTAATGCAACATCTCTCTTCATTTAGTTTTTTATTTCTGACTCTGAGTGCTGACTTCACCTCATCCCTGGTATCTATACTGCTTCTCATCACCACATTTATAGCTCCCTTTCTTACTTCAGCTTCTCTCTCCTGGGCTCAGTCATGCACTGAGTACACAGGCACTCACTCTTTGCAACCCCATTCACTATAGCCCACCAGCATCCTCTGTCCATAGAATTTTCCAGGCAAGAATACTGGAGCAGGTTGCCATTTCCTACTCCAGGGATTGAACCCACGTCTCCTGCACTGGCAGGTGGATTCTTTACCACTGTGCCACCTGGGAAGCCCCCACTTCAGCTTACCTAATATCAAATTTTGTGATCCCTGAACTCTTGGTAAATCATGGTCTTTTCACCTGTGAATGTGTTATCTTCTTCAAACTGAGAGCAGACATGGAATCTTGCCAGTAAGAGGGTTCTTTACTGATCGCTCCCGGATCCGAGTAATCATTAACTCTTGAAGTATTATCAAAATAAACTCATAAAGTTCTAACGCACTTCTGGATTTTAATTCTAAATGTTTAATACTTTTGAAGAATTCCTACTATGTGATTTGGCTCTATTTCTGGATGTTTCTAATCTTGTTCTGTAATAAAAGGTTTTAGATTCCTAACTGAAACTGTTCATCAGATATCTGGAGACTGATCTGAAACTATCCATATTATCCTACTGAGAGTTTAATTTTACTTTAAAGTAAATAAGCTGACTTAGAAAATTTCCCTTCCTGTCTGCCTTTTACTTTTTTTTTTTGGGACCAACTATTTTAGCAAATCTTCCTTAAATCCTCGGAATGCTCACAACAGTCCTCTACTCTGCCATACTGCGTTACCTTATATCAAAATTTGATCATTTGTATAGAAAGTTTGACCCCATAATTTATTTATTCATTAATTTAATGACTTGCCTGGTGGCTCAGATGGTAAAGCATCTGCCTATAATGTGGGAGACCTGGGTTCAATCCCTGGGTTGGGAAGATCTTCTGGAGAAGGAAATGGCAACCCACTCCAGTATTCTTGCCTGGAAAATCCCATGGATGGAGGAGCCTGGTAGGCTACAGTCCATGGGGTTGCAAAGAGTCGGACGTGACTGAGCAACTTCACTTTCACTTTTCACTTTCACTTAATAATAATCCATGGAAATGCCACAGTGTGATATGTCCTGTGATAAGTACTGGGAAAACAAAGATGGGTGAGAAACAGATTCTCCCCTCAAAGACTCTACAGTACAGTGAAAAAGATGTAATCGAACTGATCTAATAATTTGAAGACAATGTACTAAGCAGCATGCTAGGGCTACAAAGACCACAAACAAAACATACTAGACATCCTGATGCTCAACTGGAAGACTGTGGGATGATTTCACAAAGGCATTTATTCTAA
This sequence comes from Ovis canadensis, assembly GCF_042477335.2. Classification (NCBI taxonomy): domain Eukaryota; kingdom Metazoa; phylum Chordata; class Mammalia; order Artiodactyla; family Bovidae; genus Ovis; species Ovis canadensis. Next base: position 61,064,839 of record NC_091262.1, on the reverse strand, counting down.
AACATGACAAATAGAAATATGCAAAGTAATGGACTGTCAAAGGGTTTGAGTTCAGTAAAGAAAAAGCTGACAGACTGTAAGAATAAGAAAACAGGAAGAAGGAGTACAAAAGAGAAGGAATAGCCTTAGGAAAAACAAAGACATCTGGTGTTTTGAAAGGACAAGATGCTATACTTGAGGAGTAAAAACTTGTAAAATGCTTAACACTGTAAAGACAAGATGTGGTAGGTCTGGGAATGTGTTGATTAAATAGACTGATGATGAAGTACTTGGAGAGGAATAAATGAAGGTATCAGGGAACAGGGAATGCTACCTTTCAAGACACTGAAGTCATTCAGAGAAAAAGGCAAGCAGTGGAGACCAGAGATGAAAGACAAATGCAGAAGACCTCACTGGCTGCATAAACATGCTAAAGAAGACAGAACCTGATGAGAAAGCTGACTGATGGTAGATAACAGTCATCTCTTTCTACCGTTTTACTTTGAAATAATTCCAGTCTTATAAAAATGTTGCAAATATAGTACAAAGGGTTCCTATATAACCTTCAGGCAGATTCCTCAAATGTTAACATTTTACACTTGCTTTATTATTTATTCTATGTCAGTCTACCTGCACATATATATTTTTTTTCTGAAACATTTCAAAGTAAGTTGTAGGCATGATTCACTGACTTTTCAGGTCAAATATTAAGATGGGGCTGTACCACACTTCATTTTACCAAGTTTTCTTTACCTTATTCAAAGCTCAACTTAAATTCAATTTCTGAGTTAATATCTTTACCAACCAAGAGAAAATTGCATTTAGTTACTCTAATTCAGTCTTCAGTTACTTTTCCTAAACTCTGCAGGCCCAACAGAAAAATTTTTACCAAGTAATAACAGGTTGATGTTACCAAAAACTCTAGTTGAGATGCTGTCTTACCTCCATCACTTGAAAAAAATATTGAATTAGCAATATATCAATAAAGTGTAGCAACAGTGAAGTTATGGGTCTGTTTCATACACTATTCAAGTACAAATATGAGACAAATGTTTAAAAGAACAACTCACTTCTGATTCAAATTTACCTCTAGGCAGATGAAAACACTCTATTCTGTTGATGCCTCTCTCTCTCTCTCATGGTTTGAAATGGAAACTCTGTAACTTTCTTTAATAATTTGCTTCAGTGTTGAATCAACGTCATTGTCAATCGTTCCATCATTAGGACTAACAGAATTAAAACTATTTAAATTCATTTCTTCATATGAACTTAAGAATGTTACCAATCTTTTCTTCATAATTCGTGTCTATGAAATCTAACTTTCCTCAAATAACATGAGATTTTTTGTGATGACTAATAAATCCCTTTATTTATTTGCTCTTCTGTGGGCATGCTGTATTAATTGGACATATGAATTTTAACTACTTAAAACAAATGTATTCTCCAAAATTTTTATAATACAATATTTTTACATGCTATCTAATGTAATCACTGCCATGTAAACCTATCCTGTCACCAATGAAAATAATGTTATAGAAGATTATGACTCAGTATGCTTCAAATGCCACCTACTGCTATTATTAGAGCCAGTTTATTCATCTGGGCAAACTGGGTGAATTTAGTAACAACTTTTTAAAACTCTTAATGCATGTGCCTTGGCTGGCTGTTATTATATGGTGTGAAGACCCTGTGTCTTCCTAGTGGCTTTCATATTGTTTCAGTGGATCCTTTTCATGATCTAACAAATTCTCCCCTTACCGCTGGAGGTATCGGTATTGTCAACCATTTCAATGTCAGTGTTGCTATCACATTCTCAACTCCTTAGTCTAGAAAATTAACAGCATCATACTATTTCCTAACCTAGAAAAGAATGCTTTGGGATCCCCTTTGACATCAGTTCTCCAGACAATTATACATTAATGTATAATATACTCAGCTACACTGATGCCATCCAAGAAATCATAACTCAGGGCCAAAAATAACTGTTACTTCACAACTACTATACAGAAGTGAGGAGGCAGTTAGAAATCAAATAGGGATTCTTAGAGGCTGGGAAATTCTGTCCTGTCTGGCTTTGTAAATAGTTTGTGACAACTGGTATCTGTGTAAATGGATTTGATGGTCCCCTGGGGGGTCAATACTGTTTACAGAGCTGTTTCTTCAGAGTGGTTGAGCTAGAATTGTCTCTAGGGATCTTACAGGGGTTACTCAGAATAGCAACATCACAGGTACCTGAGAGTTCAGTGGCAGAAAAGAGAAAGAAGGATGGAGGTGTAACAGGCAAGTGCATTCAAATAAACATATGTCTTGCTCCTTCACATGCAGGCGCTACTCAGGGGCACTGCCTATCTAAAATGAACCATAAAAGAAGCAATTTGTAATTGTGTTGTCTGACACCTGCTAACACAATTGGTCATCACTTCTTTATAATCCATCTTTCTTTTTTTGAAAAGGTTGTTACATTGATAGTAGCATTAGATTTTATAAATATAAAAAGAATGAAAATCTCATGTTTATCGCTTCTTTCTTTTGTATACTGTCACTACATTATGTAAAAACATCAAAATGATGTTTCTTTTTTTTACTGTTGAATAAGTATAAATGTGATTTCATGATGGATTTACTATAGTCCCACATTTTAAACAGAATATGTCTTTTTCCCAAAGGTTAAGAATTTTTCTAAACAAACATTAGTTTCAACATAGCCCCTAATAACTTCTACCAATTCCTTAACTAAGTTACATGTAGATCATCTATCTCTATATGTATACAAATACTCTTTACTCCCTTTACTAAATACTTCGGACTATTTGCTTCCTTTAATTTGTGTGGGGTGATTAGTTTTCCACATAGATGCATATATGAGCTTTTCTCTCCCTGAACATAAAAGACATCAGAAACTTCTGCCATATTATAGTAGCTCTACTTAACATGAGTGAGCACAAGAGCAAAGTTCAGACCTTCCAAGTAGAATATTGGTGTATTTAGAGTTTCCAAGCAAAACCAAAGTGCATGGGCTCTGAAGACAGACCGCAGAGTTTGAATTCCAGCTCTACAACATAGCTGTATGACCTTTACCAAGTTAATAAACCTCTCATCAATTTCCAAATCAGTAAAAAGCACACACAAAAAAGCACCTACCTCAAAAGGTTATTATGAGAATTAAATTAGTTAAATTATATAATCTCTTGGAAAAGTATCAGCATAGAAAACACACTCAATAAATTTTAGCTATTATTATTTGCAAGTATCTACTTGGCTAAAAGCAAAATATTTTATTAAACTGCAATAAGAATACATAAAAATATAATTGAGAAAAAATTTTCTATTTAAATCAAAAGACATGAACGTGGAAAATAAATAAAATGCTACTTTGTTCAATGAGATACATACAAAAAAAAAGAAAATACTTAAGCTTAATTACAACTTGTAGTTAATACATAATGGTTTAATAAAGTTTGTATAAGATTATAAAGCTGAAAAATTACAAAAATAACAGAACTTCAAAACTCAGAAATCCTGACATTAGGAAAAAGATCCTGAAAGAAAAATCCATCTCATAGCAAGAAAATTAAGGGGATATTTCTGTAAATTCACTCCCACAGCAGGAAAATAAGGAATTTAAATAGCATGTTTCTGTAACATAATTCGAACACTACTATACTGGCACAAGTAATTAGATATGATCAGGACCATAGGTAATATATCACAGGTACTTATTCTTCAGAGATTCTAATTTAAGAGTCACAAGAAATTAGGTAACTTCTGGATCTTTGGCTAAAAAACTACAAACTTGTTACCTACGTATTGTTTACTCTCTCGGGGTGTTTTCAATTTATTGTTTGGCTTAACCAGCCTTATGAAGAAGAAGAAGATACTATAACTTTAATTTTCATTGTTCTGTATTCTAATTGCTCATATTTCAAGTATTTAAAGCACATGGAGCCATTGGCTATTATGTTGAAAAGCACAGATACACAGTTTTGTGTAATTCTAATAAGGTGTATCATATATACTGATGGGAGGTCAAAAACATGTGATGGGGGAGAGGCTGGACATAGGTCTAAGATTTTAAAATAAGGCTTCATAAAAGTTTATTAACCTGAAAAATCATGAAACCTAGGAATGTCATATAATTTATTCATTTGGACATGAATTCAAAATAAACTATGTCCTTTCATTCCATTACAAGGTTGTATCTCTAAATAAACATGTCAAAAAGAACTAGTGAGGTTATTTCTTCTTTGATTAAGACAATTCAATGGCTTAGTATACCACATTTCAAATTATCCAATGACTAGACATATAAATCACCTTACTGGAATTTTGCTTTTTATTATTTAAAAAGCTATTGAAGTGGTGGTACTAAACAAATTTTTTAAAGTTTTTGTTTCAAGCCTGAAACAGTCATGAACACATCGATATTCATTCAACATATTTCTGCAAAAACTGTTCTATTATAGTATTTCAGCTTTCAAATTTTAACATTTTTCACCATATGAAGACCATGAACACAGTACAGTATAATTACCTAAAGCTTATACTACCTAACTTATGAAACTATCACATAAATTAAAGCTTTGTAAAAATTATATCATCCTACTTAAACCATTGCAAATATTATTTAAGCTAAAATGATTGTGAAAACTATCATAAAATTAGATTAACTAGCAGAATAGTACTCTATATTCTCTTTCTTCCCCAGTGACATGAACTATTTGGCTACTTACTTTATTTCTAATCTTTTCAACCTTTTCAATTTTTCCTAAGAATAATTTATATAAAGTAATTAAATATATGAATCAACTAGGTAAGTCTTACATTTCTACCACTGCAAGTAAAATGGGTTTATTTATATATTTTTTGTTTGCTAAGTATGAACACATACTAATTGTCTATGAATTCAACAATTCCATAAAGCATTTATGGAAGGTAACCTTTTTAATAGCAATTGTAAAAAGGAGAAAAAATGATTTCATTACATATGCCTTTCATTTTATTTAAGATCATCTTTAGATTTGGAAAATAAAACAGGAGAATCACCAGTCAGATACTAAGTGGAAATCACTGAAACACAATGTTAGTTCTAATGGATGGATGATTGTATTTGGTCTTTTGAAACTTTGAAGTATAGGTAAGTCTTGATCACACAAATTAATAAATCCTAAAGCTGGAGTTAACAATAACCATTACACCCAAATTCTGCAGCTTAGCCCAGCCAATTTTTCAAAAGGTCAGGTTGTGAACTGGAGAAGATCAGGGAGGTCCACCGCATAGCTTTGTTGCCAGGCATCTCTCGTCTGGATTGTTGCAGGCATTTATTAGTATTCGTCAGCAGACTCAACAGAGCAAACAAGAAATTCAAGCACGAATAATAAAATGAAATGCTGCTATATAACCCTTTGTCATTCAGCAAATATGGGACTTTTTAGCTACATTGTTCCTAAACCTGGGTTACTACTTTAATTTTTCTCCCCAGTGCTGACTGAATGAGTATGCATGTGTGTTAAATGCAGAGCTCCCCTAACAACTGCAGGACTGCCATTTAATCTGTTGGTAGATGGACCATTTCCTGTGGGAACCCTAGCTATGATTTCCAGATCCACCAAATAAATCTCAGATTAAGATTCCAAATGAAACCTGCCTTTGGCAGATAAAAAATGTCAAGATGGATATAAACAGTAAAATTATAAATTATCTAGGTGTTGCATGACAAACCAATGTTCATTTTTTTTGTTGACATGTGCCTAGATATCAAAACTATATGAGACATTCATCAAATGTCACACTTTCATAATATTGGAGGCATCATTAAAACTGTTTGACTAAGGACCTCAAAGTGTTTAAGCAGTAGCTCAAAAGTATATTTGTGCAAAGTAGAAGAATAAATTTACATATCAGCAGCAGCTCATAAGGGATGGGTAAATATTCTGTTTATCTCTCATTGTAATTCAGGTTACTTTAAATACAAGGTTTTAGGAAATCATTACACTCTATATGGCATCATTACATAACTTTCTATGCAAATGATATATGTTTTATTCAAATTCCCCATTTATTTGGTAGGGGAGGGAACAAAAGGAAAAGGTAAGGACTCTCATTTTATTAATCAGCTGTGACTACTATACTAATGTACATCATCATCACCATCTTGTTAGTATTTTTTAACTTTTTAAAAAAGCATTAAACACATGAGACAAAAAAAGCCTGAGAAAAGTAAAAATTATCTATGTATATAATCTATTCATTTCAAATGACTGTGGTGAGAAGCAGAGACTTTTAAAAAAGAAAAAGGTAAAGAAGGACCAATATAGAACCTATTAGAGACCAATGGTCTATTAAAAATGCAGAGGAAGTCTCTGATGCTAGTCTTCACTGCATTCTCAGGAGATCAAGGACTTCTTTTTTAATGAAAATTTTGTTTTGTCTTTGCTCTTCTTACCTGGACTAATGCAGCATTGTCCTGATGCTGAAATATATCGACTGATTAAAAAATATAGGCAATGAAGGTTTCTGAAGGAAAAAAATCAGATTTGCTGAACCGAAATCTTTTAAATTTTAAACTCTTAAAAGCAACTGAATAAAAGCCTTCAGTGACTCCAAATTCTGCAACATTTGGTTTCCTGATGAAGATTCAAAAATCATTTAATCTACTTAAAATAAGAATTCCTTGAAATTTGTAAATTATTTACACTTAATTTAATCCATGGAAAGGATACAAAATAGTCTGTATTCCATACTCAAAATGCTAGAATTTATACACAATCCTGATTCTTTCAGAACTACTTCTCCAGTTCTTCCTATCAGATTTCCTCCAATACGTGTGGTGGATTCAAGGAAACTAAGGCTAGATAAACCTTACCTATCCTAATCTGTTAGGGATCAACATTAATCTAAAAATTAATCTGAAACAGAGAGGATAAAACTTAAACAGGTAGTAATTAAGGAAGGAAATAAGAGTATTTTTTGCTTAATTTTGAATATATTTCTAAACTCAAAACCAAAGAATGTCTACCATGTTTTAGAGTACATCACATTATTTTAAGTACAGCCAGTGAAACTATTAAAAAAGAGTATTTGGTTTTTAACTTCAAACATATTTAATTCTCAAAAACTAACATATTCAGTATCTATACCAGTATAATTTTACCAATGTGAACTGATTACTTTTAGCTTTTCATTCACTAGCATCCTGATTTTAAAGCACAGAAAAGTTTCAATATGTGAAGACAAAATAAATTAAAAATGATGTCAAAATATAATTTTCTGAAATAATTACTTTTACCTTACATCTTGTCAGCACAATTTTACCATTTGGCAAAAATTACCAATTTTACCACAAAGCTTCTAGACTATGAAATAATCTATGCAACCAATTTCAAAATTTTATAGCTTGATTTTCTAAATTTGTTTTTCATTCCCCAAGAAAAAACAAAATCACAAAAGACAAAACATGAAGAAAATCTGTATCTGAAACTTCCTCCCAGAAGATAATGATGTTTTACATGACAGGTAGTTTAGATTAAAACACAAATATCTACACATACTAAACCCCAAATTTTATATTCAACTTCCACATGTATTTACAACCAAAAACAGTGAGTAAATGTAGTCACATCAGTCCTACTCTACAAACAGTCAGTCAACCTGAACCAACTGTGTAAATGGTCATAAATTCAGTCTATACACCACAGTATATTGATTCAGATCAACAAAATCAACAAAATGCCAACACACACTCAGGACAATCATGCTAAGCTGACAAATGCAGCCACTGTGGAGACCATAATAACCACCTTAAGTATGATCCACTGAAATTCCAATTTCTAAAAAATTCAAGATTCAATAATATTATACTGAGATTTGTGTCATAAATATGTGTTCCAGGAAGTGGTCTGGCATGAAAGGGCCCTAATCAGAAATGAATGAGGACTTTTATCAAAGAGCTCATATTCTTAAGAATGGAGAACTTGAAAAACAAAGCCAAAAGCTTTTGAAAAATTTGAGTAGTTTTTTTCTATTTCAAAAAAATATATTTTCATGGTCACAAATATATTTAAGACACCTCTTTAAAAGCAGAATTGCATTTCCTTAAATCAAAGAAATAGTCCCAAGTTGTAAAAAGAGAGGATCATACTAATAGCATAAAAATGGAGAAGTAGTCCTATTTAAAAAAAAATTTACCATTTTTCATGCTTAGTCTTAGTAATTATCATTTTTACAAAATGAAGGACTGAAAGGGTAGTAAGAATTCCATGTGAAGAGTATACACTGAACTGACATAAAAGACTCTAAATTTAGTTTCAAAAAAAAGAAAGAAAGAAAGAAAAGAAATAAAGAGTCCTATTATCTCCCCAAATTTTCCCTCATTAAGAATTTATGGGCAGGTTTATCAACTGTAGCAAATGCGCCACTATACTCAGCTGTTCTTGTGTGGGGTTAGGTAGTAGATGTGCAATGGGAACTCTGTACTTTTTGCTCAGTTTTGCTGAGAACTTAAAGCTGTTCTACAAAATAAAGTCTTTTTAAAAAACTATATAAAAAATATAAAAAAATATATATGACATAAATTCATAAATATGAATTACTAACAGCAGAAATTATAAATCCCAAAACACAGTTTATAATAAACTTTATAACCAGCTAGAAGACTAAGTTGTCCTTATAAAAATTTTTTGGTTTTCCATTACATTTTTCTAATGAGGCCAGGAATCGTGACAGAATCATTCATATCAACTCTAAAAAATAAAGACACTCAGAATCTCATTTATTTTTATAAACTTATCTTTTTTAAAAAGAAATTTTTTTTTTTTTCTAAAAGAGCAAACCTCAATCATGCTTTTAAGGGTATCTTAGCATTTCCTCTGGAAATGAATCAATCCTTGTTGGCTCGCTGCCAGCAGTCCTAAAACCACTCTCAAATATTCTCAATGGTCATGTGTAAGAAACCACCAGAACTCTATTAAGTTAGAACCTATGGAGATAAATAGTAAATTTAGGCAGACCTTGACATGCTCTTTTTTTAACCCTTCTATGGCAAAACAAAAATTAGAAATGCATTCTTATATTCACCCTTGCCAAAAGGAAAAGGCAAATTGTATGATGTCACTAGTGTGAAGATTATTACTGCAATTGGGATTTCAATACAGACACAATTAGAATTTACCCTAAATGATTATTATTGATTGTATATTCTATTCTAAAAAATATAAATATACTAAATATAAACTATACTACTTTGAAAAATATCAAGTTTTTGATATTGTGAACATTATATCTAAAGAGAATAACTTCCTATAAAACTAATAATAACCATTTCAAATACTATTATTTGTGTTCTTAATACTTCTGAAACTTTTCTATAGGCTATCTTTCACAGCTGGGTGGAAGAACAATGATGCAATCACCACCACTTATCTAGGCCCTATAAAATATGTCAACAATCTTATTTTTTTAAGCATCTATAAAGACCATTACTACCACTACATTATTGAAAATAATTATTCTGGTATACGAAATTCATATTAAACTTGTTTCCTATTTCAGGTATTGTAGTAGGGCTTTTACATACACAATCTCTCATCTTCCAAACTCTCCAAAAGGAAGTATCTCCCTGTTCCATAAACAAGAAAACTCTGGTTTGAAAATAATTATGAAACTTGCACCTAAGTCCAGGTAGGTAGTTAGTAGAAGGTTGAAAAATTAAAACACAGGTCTATCTAGTTCCAAAAGCTACATTCTTTCTACTATAACATGTTATTGAAATTAATAAATGCATTGGTTCTCCAGTGTTAATTTTCCTTTAAATTTAAACAAAAAGAAAATTAATGAAAACAAATTGTCTTACTCATTCCAGGAAAATAACCATTACTAACTAGAATGGCAATTATTAAGTACAATTCAAATCCCGTAATTCAACACAGAATAAATAATTATGTGGACAGTTCCAACACCTTGAATTTCAAGGAGTGTCTAATCATAATGTCTAAGGGATTCATTTTTTCCTACCAGCTATCTTGCTGCTAGAAATGGATGTCCATTTTACATAAGTTGCTGTTTCCTTCCTCTCTGCTTTAAAACAGTTTATGAAGATGACATGAAATTCTACTATTATCATAATGATCAAAGACATTTAAAAGCATCCAGGTTGTTTTTCTATAGATGTCTACTCTTATAAAATGTCTGCAAATCATACAATAGTTTTAGATGTAATTCAGTTACAGAACACTATATGGGCAAAAAGTAAAAGAACACGTAATTTGTGAAAAGAGAGAAAGATAAAACAACCAATAATAAAAGAGGTTGAAGGTGGCACACAGGTTCCAAATGCCAAGCAAAATTAAACAGTATTCTGACTCAAGAAGAAACTAACAAACTACTTATAAGTTACCTTTTGCTAGGTTTTAGTCCTTGTTATTTGAGAGAAAAACCACAAAAATCATGGTAACAAAATCATGTCCTCTTTACATATAAAGAAGTTGCTTTTTACTCAGAGCAGCAAGATAAGATTTTTTAAAATATTTGCTAACCTCCAAAAAACTGCAACATGTAAGAAATCTATTGACATAAGCAGTTCTAGAAGGCTTTCAACTCAAGTTTCAATTGAGACAATGATTTAGAATTATGCTCATTTTTTTAAAACTATGCTTAAAATAGTTTTTAAAATGTGTTTCACATTTAAATTGAGATAATACATAAGTGAAAACTACTCTGTGTATAAAACAAATATTAAATATTAACTCCTAAAATATTAAACCTAAAAATATTAAAGAAACTCATAAAATTGAAAGGTTTTTGTTTAAAGATTCTTCAAGCTGTATAATTCCTACCATTTCTTACCCTCAATTGGTAAGAAATATTTAAAACACAGCAGACAGTGTTTAATTTGGGTAGGCACAAAAACCTTCTTTAACCTTTCTTAGGGAACACTGACCCCTAAAGGTTCTAAATTTAAACAAGTTTAACAATATTATAAATTTAACTGGTATCCAGACCTCATTTTTACCATTATCATAGGTGTATATTCTTATGGCACACGTTTATTCATAAACCACACTTAAAATTATTTCCAACAGACTGTTGTGTACTACAAAACAACCATGTTTCTGCTAATTTAATAAAAATTACCAAAATTTAAGAACTACCCAGTAATTTATCATACTATTTCCAATAATTACTCATAAGAGATTTCTGATCCCCAAGACTTTTTTCTAACATTGTTAAGTAAATAATAAGTATATGCTTAAGACAAGCTAACAATCAATCATATAGTAACTGGTTCTTTCTGAGGGTTAACTTTACATATGCCCTTTGACTGCGCCATTTCACTTTTTTTCTTCAAAAGCAGGGAGGAAAAAGGAATATTGAAAAAGAGAAGGCTTTCATGAAAGGACAAAACATCATTTACTTCTTAAGTAAGCCAGAAGATGCTATCAATGTTGACTAGACAACACACAAATGTTGTCACCTATTGCTTCCACAACCTAAAATTTTGTTCATTCAGGGCTGGGTTTTTTTTTTTAACTACCCAAAGAAACTTGTACAGTTTATACATGTCTTCACTTATCCTATCAATCTCAGCTTTACATTTTCTAAACTGAGAATAATGATAAAAACCAAGAAAAATGTAAATCATTTCACCAGTTAACGTTGTTTACCTCATCAAATCTTTGATGTCAAATATTTCAGCAACGTTTCTAAAATAAAGCTGGGAAAAGAATGACCACTTCAGCATTCCTTATAATGAAACTTGTAAGATGATGCAAAGTATAATAAAAGTTATTAATTAGCTCCGTTTCCTTAAAAATTAAGATAACTTTAAATAAAATAAGAATAGCCTATGAACATTTGTGTTAGCAGAGCTTTGAAGCAATCTGTGCTTTATGAAAAATCCCATGAACCTTGATAACAAAAAAGTAAATGTATCGGTTATCACAAAACTCAAAAGATACTCCATTTACCTGTTTAACTTTATTTGTTAATAATGTTTCATTAATAGGTCCTTAAGGAATGTCTTAGTGCTATTTCCAATGTCCAAAAAATGTCTGTAAAAATGCAAATTTTCTTAATGATGTTTCAGTCACGTCTCCTGCAGTCTGCCTCCTGCAAACTATTTATGCATCTGTCTTCAGTCCTAAAACCTTCCTCTCCACAAGTGTCCTAGAGCTTCAGCAGTTCCCTTCCTTAACATTTCTCATGGTTGTTTCACATTTATGAGAAGTATTTCCTCTACAGTCCCTACACTTTAGAGATATTAAAAATAATTCCTTTGGCTTCTTAAAGATCCTTTGGTCTATAATGTGAACCACATGGCTTTCATAGCAACGTGACCTCTGAACAGGGAACAAAAGCAAGAAGGGCATTGTTATGTACTTCCTCTTTTCTTATTTTGCACATATATTGAGTAAGAACTGCTTTGAGTTTTTCAAGAGTGTTTGCCTGCTTATCTGCATAAATGAATAAAAACAGCTACAACAAATAGTTTCCTGCTTCACCCCAATACATCATTATCACAAGTTGAATATAAAGAGAGTAGACTAAAATCAAGTGCCACAAAATCCTTCCACTAAAGCTATTAACTTTTCATTAAAATCTTTAACTATGTACATTACTCAGGTACTACTTGCTATTCCTTTATACACAATGCAATCAGTTACGTGGATACTAAACTCAGAATGTAGCCTAGAATCATAAGAGAAAGGTTGCTAACGGTACGCATAAATGACAAGAAAATCTATAATAGTATAGAAATCAAAAACAAATGGAGAAATCAAAAAAGATATACTCAGTGTAGCATCTTTCTGTATCTCGCAAGAATGTAGCTATTAACTGATTTAGTTCAAGGATGACAGAAGAGTTCCCTCAAATGGCCTTTAACCTTCCAAAAAAGGTAACAGTGTGGTTGATAAATGGTAAAGAAAGCCCTGTTGAAGGAGAGGGGAAAGAGAGATGTGTGCAATGTTTCGATAATAATTCTATTTGGAAAAATTTAGAGGACATAAAAATGACAAACATAAAATTTCAAGTCTTCAACTATACGTCATACTATATTCAGAATGATTTGTTATCCAAGGATTTCAGATTTGCAACTGTATCCACATTTAGTAAAAGACCTCAAATAAAAACCAAACATTTTTAAAACCTGTCTGTGTAGCACTTATTCTACCTTGCTCTACACACAGATGGGTGTCCTCTACTTATCTACCTACGTTTGTACCTATCCATCCATCCATCCATCCATCCATCCATCCATCCCTCCATCCCATCCATCCTTCCACTATTTCTCCCTTTGGCAGGACATCTCTTTGTCTGTCTGTCTTTCAGACTGTGTTTCTCTCTGACTGCTCTCTCCTCTGCCTGTGCACATCCGCTTTCCTCTGCACATCTCTGCGAGTGTCTGTGGCTCTGACTCTTTAGGGAGAATCCCCCTTTGACTGTTTTTCTGTGGTTGTCTCTGAGTGTGCCTTTTAGTGTACAAGTGTCTCTGTATGTGTCTCTGTTTTTCTGTGTATGTGTGTCTCCTCTCCTTACATGTCTGTCTCTGCATGTATGTGTATCTTCCATGTCTCTTTGTGCTCATCTCTGTCTCTTTCTGAGAGTGTCTGCGTGTACACAGGTGCCCCCCTCTCTCAGTGTGTCCCTTTCCCGTCTCCGCCCAACTCCTCTCTCTGTGTCACAGGATGTCTGTTTCTCTTACTCCGGTACTTCTCCATGAGTCTCGGGATATGTGTCTTCTTGTGTGTATCTATGCATGCGTCTCTCTCTGTGTACCTCTATATGTGTATCTGTGTCTTTTTCATTGAGTTTACCATCTCCCCCCTGTGTCTGTGTCTCCTTTCTCTGTTTGGGTTTCTTTCTCTGAGTTTGCCTCTCTGCATGCATTTCTCTACTAGTCATTCTCTCAATCTCCTCTATCACTTTGTGGGTGTGTGTCTTTCTCTTTGTGTGTCTGCTTTCCTTTTTCTCTTTCAGTGTCTCTTGCTCTGTGCCTTTTCTCTTTCTCCTTGTGTCTCTTTTGCAGAATGTGGATCTTTCTGTGTATACTTCCTTCCTTGCGTGTGTGCGTGCGTGTGTGCTTGTGCTTATCTGCTCCTGTCTAATACACTGGTTAGAACAAACACACTTCATTCAGTGCCTTAAAGTAGCACATCACCTGGGGTTTGGTATTAATACCTTAAAAGTCCTTACCTTTTGACCAGTCCTCCATTTGCACTTCTGTTCTTGTTTGCTCTGGCAATGTCTCTGGTTTCTACGCCAAGATTTGAGGCTAAAATAAAGCCAACTCTAGATAAATAAACTTAAAACAATATATCAGAACACACCTAAATCTTACCTTTGTTTAAGAGAGAATTTACAGGATAACTGGTTTTCTAAAACACTTATAATAGGACAATTAACTGTATATTTCAACACGTGAAATTAAATCTTTTTTCTCAGAAAAATAGTTCTTTCATTCACACTTACATTTTAGTAAATACAGTTCAAGGGTAAGTGTCTAGACATTCTTGCTCCTTTGGTTAGGGAACTATTCAATTTATTTAACTTAAGTCTTCTGCAACTATTAATACAACTTCAACAATTTAAGAAAAATAAAAATTTTACTCTATTTGTCATAAGTTTATAGCAAAAATTTCAAACTTATTTATTTGAATGTATATTTGCACATAAATATTTCATAGTGTGTAATTTTAAAATGTTACTCTAATTTTTTTAAAGGTTATTTTCAGCTTGTGGAATTATTGGTATTTCTCTCTTGCATTTGTTTTCATAATAAATATGATCAAAGCTATGCAAGTTCACTTTTTTGCATGCTTTTAAAGAGAATAATAAAATTAGATTCACCTCACAGCTAGAACTCTGCGTTCTTTAAAAAGTCCTCAAATAAAGCTGTAGCAAGCTTCTCCTATTCCAATTTTCTCTAAATATGTTGATCTGGAGTTGGCAATCTTTTTCTAAGTTCCTCATTTACTTTTGGATTAACTGAAAATATAGGAAGTTATTAATATCAAAGAAATATGTTCCAGTCAATGAAGCCATTTCCTTCCATATTGCCCAAAAAGGTTAATAATAATTGCAGTCTTTTAATAAGAGATTCATATAGCAAGACATGTAGAAAATACAGTCTTTAATAACCTCTGGAGTATTTTAAAACATGCCTTACAGGCCTTAATGTGCTTAGTAATATACTATTTAAAACCATAATTTTATCCCTTTGCGATATACAGTCACTCTTCCTCATCATTTACCCAGCTAATGAATGCCAGCAATTAGTAAAATGTAATCCCATTGCACAATCATTTTAATGCTTTTAGCACTCAGAAAAGTAAACACCAAATTAATACTGCTCAAGCCATATCAGATCCTAGTTGGAAGCAAGCAATTATAGTTCAGCTCCTCAGGTGTAATTAAATGATTGGAATGATTTAGTTCCATAAATGCAAGTTAATTCATAAGCAAGCAACAAATATACTGGGAGTAATTACAAGAAACATTGACAGTCTAAGTAGGGCTAATTCTTTTATGAGACTGATATAGTAAAATGCTGCCCTCTCCTGGGCATATAAGTGAATACTTCAGAGCCAAAAACAAAACATTTCCCCTTACCCAAAATCTAAGTTTTAAAAGGACACTAAAAAGGAAAAAAAAAAAGAAATATATATATATATATACACACATATATATATTTATATATAAATTTGATTTCATTCCTTAAGCAAAAGATTTTCATTTATGGCTTATTGTGATAATTTTTTCACACTCTAGTAATTAGTGATTTTTCCATTCAAGTTCTGAATATGAGTCCCAAAACATACCAGGCAATTCCTATAATCTGATGAAACTAAATCATTCATATAGGACACTGGCTGCAAGTGAAACTTCTAGTTCCCTCTCGGACTGTCAGACCAACACCTATATTCTCTCACTGGTAAACCCTAACTAGACTGCTAGAGATTTAAGCTATGATTTTATAAGTACTAAAAATGGATAAAAAAAATAATCTCTGATGGATATAAAACAAAACACTCAGTATTACTGTGACTATACAAAATGGTCTAAACTAATTGTTTTTAATGAACTCCAATAACAACAATAACAAAAAAGACCTACAGCACCTGTATAATATCATTACAAGCTCATTTTAAAACATAAATAGCAGGCAGTACACAAAATAAAACACCCCAGTTTTACTTAAGCCATTCCCAACTTTTTACTTTTTTAGGCTAACATTCAGAACAAATTTACTTGAATACTACCTGATGTGTATCAACTAAATTTCTTACACTATACTTTTAGAAATGTATTTTTTACACATTTAAGTTATGATATAATCAGTAAGACTATGTTAACACATATGTATTTGTATCACTAAGCCTATTCAGAATCATCCCTTAAACTTTGTACAAAATTGAACATATGCTCAAACATAAACAATGGTATAACAAGTGTTTAGGGGAGCTGGTTTCCTGGTGAACTTGTTTCTAAAAGGAAAAATAATTTTAAAGAAAAAAAAAAGAAAAAAAAAACAAAAAACAAGTGTTTAATTCTCCAATAAATGCAATAGATACTTGCAGGGGATAATGCTTATCAGTATCAATTTTTTTAGTCCGGGAGGGAACAATATTCCTTTCTACTATGCTTTCAAATGCAGTAAAATAACTATATTCTAAGTCACAGCCTACGCAAACTATAGAAATAAACCAAAATATTAAAAAGTCCTGCCACTAAGTTTAAAATGTACAGCACATTTGCTTTGCCCTTGATGTCACAGTCTTATTTTTCAATTCATATCTTGTACACTGTAAGTTAATTGCTTTTGGAAAGTACTTATTATTCATGTAAAAATTAATGTGCCAATGTGTTTAAATCCTCTTAAATGACCATTCATGCATCTTTCTTCTTTAAGTACCAATGAAATCTGTCAAAAGACATCAATGCAAAATGGTCTTAAAGAAAGTTCTAATAGAGATTTTTTTTCTGCTAACACAAGATTTTCATATTCACCAACTTTACTTCAATTTCATTAATTTTTTAAGCTACTTTTAATAAATTCACCAAGTAAAATTTTTAGGCCCCATAGTCTGTCATTTGTGTTCCAGCTGACATTATGAATATTAATAACCGTGTTATCCTGATTAAATAGGCTTCATATGAAATCCCTGTGAATCCTATAGCTCAGACATCTCATTTTTCCAACTCTTTATGAATTTGGATTCAGACATTAAACTGGAAAAATCTTAAAAAACAGATTTAATGGCACATTTGCATATTGTCAAGCAAAAATTAGATGTTCTAATGATTCAAACAATTACAACTTACAGATCTACATATTGTAATAGAATAGAAGATTTTTGTAAACATGCAACATATTTTACACATCTATTCATTTTAGGACAAAGGATAAGACTAATAAGATTCTGATTCTTTTCCTCACACTCACCTTAAAGATTGATACCAAGAACTTGTTTAAATCAGAAATTACATCTTCATGTTAAAATTAGTGGGATGACTTCAGAGTAGATACATAAACTAGGCTACTTAATCAAAGTGCTAAATCATTATATCACAGACAAAATATGTTAAATGCTTTAACATTACTAACGTTACCAGGTTCAAGCAGCAAAATAAAATCTAACAAGTTCATCTTTAAGTAATGTGGGAAAAAATTACCCATATAAAAAAGAAAAATAAAATCTTTACTATAACAGAACATATCATATCAGCACGTGTTAAAATGAAATCTTCTCCATCAGAGGCCTAACCTCATTCCTCCAAGTTATTTTTAAGTCTTGGAATAAGTGAAATAAGAAAAAACAAATTACAGTTAAGGAAACCACATACCACCTATAACTACACTGGAATTTGAATGTATCTGCCTATATTTCCTACTTTCATGCTATCAAAAAATGGAGACTGAAAAAAATTAAACAAACATCTCCATGCTCTGAAATGGGACTTGACTCTCCTTGTTTACTCAGCAGTAAAACACTTGATGAAACAAAATTTGTTCTTTGACCAGTCTAAAATTTCTAATCTGCCTAAAAAAGAATGAGTAATTCTGACATTTATCCTTCAAAATGAAACAATGCTTTTTGGATAGAAAGGCATTTAAAGATGGGACTTCACACCCCAAAGTAACAATACCCAGGATTTTTTAAAACGTATTTTAAATAGGAGATTCACGTCTACTTTCCTCCACAAAAACCACACATGGCAAAGGTGTTCAGCTGACTCTGTTTAACGGCTTTCCTTTTTCATAATGTCTCGGTAGTTTAATCACAAATTTGTGTAATTTGAATCCAGAGTATAAAGCTAAGAATCATTTCTAACTATAACTTAAATCATATGCAACTATAACAATGACAAATTTTGGATTTTCTGGATTGAGAAATGTTGATAATTTCTGCACTGGGATGGTTTTATTAAATGGCTAAAGAAGAGCAGTGTATTTCTGAGAGCCAAATATATCAGGTAAATCAACATACACAATATACGCATATGTTCTACTGATGGATTTCCATCTTACTAGACAAAAGTCTCTCAAATATTCACATTCTCTCACAAAAAAGAATTCCTTTCACTGACTATCTCACATCACAGCCCACTCCCTACCAGCTCCAGATAATCCAAATTTCCCAGAGCCTGGGTAATCAAGGAAAGGTTTAGGGAAAGGGAGAAAGGATAAACGTAGCCAGATGCCATCGCTATCAAGATTGTAAAGGCATATACTATTTGATCCCTCAGGTCTACTACAAGTCTTTTAAAAATATGTAGAACATATTTTTACATATAAAGATACACATTGAAGCAGTATTTATTTGGTATGAGACGATACTTATGCTCTAGTCATTCTGAACTTCTTTCTATTCCTTGAACTCACCAAGCTTATTCTTGCCTCAGAACTTTTATACTTCTCTAGATTGCTAAACCATTTTCTCCCATCATATATGCCTTGCTCAAAATTCATCTCTTCAAAAGGTTTCGCCTGGCCATCCTATCTAAAGTTGACACTCCTCTCTCACCACATTACCTGTGCTACTACTTTCATGAAGCCACCAGTTTGGGTTTTACTTCAGTGTTTATGATATATATCCGCCAAGGGTGTATATGGAAGTTACATTCAGGCATAGCCCTTATTTTTGTCTTTCATCTGTATCCTTAGAAGGGTGTTTGGCATACAGTAAGTAAGTATTTCAGTATGTACTTGATGATCAGGCAGGTGGGCAGAAGATGTGAAGATTTTCTCAACAAGCATCTGTTATGCACCTATATATTATTTGTCAGCCAACCATTCTAGGGATTAAATATAAAATAAATAGATAAGGCAAATAAATTTCCTACCCAAAATAAATCTTTAGCTGAAACAATATAGGTACAGAACATGGATAGTTTAAAGACAGAAAAAACTGTAAAATTATACTCATATTTGCATACATGCTTGAATAGGATACACACAGCAATCTATTATCAGCGGTTACTCTGAAGAAAGGGCCTAAGAGTTGAGGTAGAAAGACTGAGAAAATGAGGGAGAGAAGTATTTCTGTTTCATATCTATCTACCTGTATAATCTGATTTTTTTTAACTACGTGCCTATATTTTTTTTAACTTAATAATGAAATATTTATTAATAACCTTAGCATTTTATAAGAAACTCTGAAAGAAGCCACATTACATCAGAGATTCAAAATGAACTCAAAGAAAGCTTTATGACTCCCTTGAAACTCTGAACAAATAATTAAGACATTAACTTTTATAATTATACTTTGTCATGGCTGTTTGCTTGCTTGGTTTATGTAGAGTGAAAAATTCTAATTTAACTAATATATGGTAGAAATATTTTAGTATAGAAAAATTTTAAATGGATGAATTTCCTGAGAATTAAGCTTTTTTTTAAAATAATCACATTTCTTTGTTCAATTAGGGACTATTTATAACAGTTGTAGTGTTCAGGATTCTAATATTTAAGAGTTTATAACAGAAATTAGTATCAAAAAAAGACTAATTACTTATATCATTTAATATCATGGAGGGTGTCAAATTAAAAGGAGATAAATATTTAATGTTTCAAATATATGGTTTTCATGCAACTAAGACCCAACATAGCCAAACAAATAAATATACCTGAACACTGCATATACCAGATGGAACAATGCATATACCAGATGGAACACTGCAACAGCTTTCACTGTCAGTTACAAACAACATTTTGAGAATGAATCCTGTATTGCACAGCCTACTGATAACATTTTAAAAAGAAAAACTTTAAAACTGGTTATTATTTTCAGAAGGTTAATCAGATACAGGATTTTCTAAAATAATCTGAAATGTTTTGCCCTAGGCCAAACCAAACTAAATCATTTAATCTAGCACAGAATATAAAAACAAAGTCATCTTATAGAATAGCTTCTCCAGGGAACAAACAGAATGTTTTCTTAAGATTCATGTGATTGCCAAGTTCTGATGCAATGACACACTCCTTCACACAAAGGCTTACATTTCCATACAACCAACTGAAGTTCTTGGCAAATCAAAGGTAAAAAAGTATTAGAGCAAGTTAAATCGATCTGTAATGACAACTGGTATGACAAATAAAAGAACAGCTGTTAGAAAACGTCCTTCTAAAATAAAGTAAAAACTGTAAGTTCTTAATTCATCACATATCATAATACTTTACTAACAGATTTTATCCCCCCAAAATTGCTTAATAATTCTCTATCATTTATAAATTAAATAATAAGCAGTAATAGGGACATTAACAAATAACATCAATATACTCTGATGATAGCAGTTATGCTTTTGAACACTTTTAGTATTAAATTTTTTCCTTTTTTTGTTGACATATAGCTGATTTACAATGTTGGTTAGTTTATATTTTAAATACTAAATAACAATTCATGCATATAATTAGGATAAAACTTATCTATGCAATTTGCTAAAATTATAGCACTTACTCATTCCCAGTGGACAGTATGCACCATGCAAACTATGTATTTCACTTTTTAAACAGTAATGTTAAAGGTAACTAGGGTGTTAAATACAATTACTAGAAACAAAAACTTTGAAGAAAGTAAAGCAAATGTTAGGCTTACAGTTCTAACTCCTTATCCAATATCAAGAAAGTCACAGCCATCAGTTTCATTAATCTGAGGACCTACCAAAACTCATTTAACTTCTTAAGAGTCATTCTTAATAAATGTATCTGTTAATAAAAAATATGTAATAAGACTATGATCTTAAAGTAGATAATCCATAACTGATGTAGAATAAAATACAATATGAAATGGGAAAATATAAGAAGCCAATTATATAGAGAAATTTCCTTCAATGATTTTTTCTTCCTGCATCTAAAGTAAGATGTCAACTACAAATTACATGTAAGGATGGTACTAGCTCTTTTGTTCACAATACCATGAAGAGTTTCTTAAGATTCAGAAGTATATGTTCACTAAAAACCTGTTTCAGGAAAGTTATTTTTTAAAACATATCAAGATGGCAAAATGACTGAGTTTAAAATATTATTAATACTTGGAAAATTAATATTTAGTGAAACAAATGTACAGTGTTTTACAGTACTAAATTAAACAATATGTGCTATAAATTTTAAGACATTTTCTACAAGAAAATGCTCTTTCATTTTAAAAGAATTATCTTTCTTTTAAGAAACGTCATCTCTAGGATGTGTTGATTTATACTATAATCATGTTGAAGCTGGGTTATGAGTACATAGGGGCTCATTATTCCATTTCTGTACTCTTGTATGTTTATAGTTTTCCATAATAGCTTAAAATACATATTATAATATAAAACAGTATATACACTATCATTTACTTTCACAGAACTAGCAATGAGTACTTCATCTTATAATGGAACACTATCAAACTTTTATCAGTTTCATGCCTGATATACGTATCCACAAACATATGTAACAAATATTGCACACGGTTCACGAATATATCATACATACACACCTCACATGGATTCTATATTGCACGTCATTTAGAGAAAAGCCTAAAAGTTTCATCTTATCATATAGGAACTGAACAGAAAATATAATCTGCTGAGAAATATGTACTTTATTAAAATGCTTTGGAATTTTTCCCTGACCTTATACTTAATAACTTCCTGAAGCTAAGACCTTACATTACCAATGACCTAGTGCATATGCTGGAAAGGTACACTCTGTCACCTTTAGCAAACATTCTCCTCACCAGAGGCCATCTGCTGCACCCTGAAGCAATATCCTAGTTAGTTACTGCTACAGACATGTGATGTAAGTAACCAAATTTATCATTTGTTGGAGTCAAAGCTACATGAATCTGAAATATTTCCTAATTTTATCTGAAAAGATATGTATTTTCACTGCTGGAGATATTTCTCATTTGTAGAACAGTGATAGATCTTTGTATATGCACAGTAACCATCCCTTAATTAACAAAGATGGTGATTTAGAAGAATCATAAGCAGAAATAGTGACAATGACTATTGTTTAGTTGCTAAGTTGTATCTGACTCTTTTGCAACCCCATGTACTTTAGCCCACCAGGCTCCTCTGTCCGTGGGATTTCCCAGAAAAGAATACCGGAGGGGGGTTTCCATTTCCTTCTCCAGGGGATCTTCCCAACCCAGGTCTCCCGCATTGCCAGGCAGCTTCTTTACAAGCTGAGCCACAAGGGAAGCCAAAGTAGATTCTTTTTTGGAATTCCCTTGCTTTTTCTATGATCCAGCAGATGCTGGCAATCTGATCTCTGGCTCCTTCACTTTTTCTAAATTCAGCTTGCATATCTGGAATTTCTTGGCTCATATACTGCTGAAGCCTAGCTTGAAGGATTTTGAGCCTAACCTTGCTAGCATGTGAAATGAGTGCAATTGTACAGTACTATGAACATTCTTTGGCATTGCCTTTCTTTGAGATTGGAATGAAAACTGACCTTTTCCAATCCTGCGGACACTGCTAAGTTTTCCAAATTTGCTGGTATATTGAGTGCAGCACTTTAACAGCATCATCTTTTTAGGATTTTAAATAGCTCAACTGGAATTCCATCACCTCCATTATCTTTGTTCATAGCAAAGCTTCCTAAGGCCCATTTGACTGCACTCCAAGATGTCTGCTCCAGGTAAGTAACACACCCTTTCCTCTTTTTCCAACCACCTGCTCAATATCTGAGCCAGACACAAGGCACCCACCAAATTAGGTAGAAAAGTGAACTACCTAAGATCAAACCCAAAGTCTTTGCCATGGTGGGGCAAGGAATACAAACTTGTACTTAAACGAATCAATTAATGTAAACTGGTTAGCAATCTGAGACTATACAGTCCAGCCAGAAATTTTAAAGAAAAAAAAAAAATTAGGTCACGAACTACATTTCTTTACAAGACAATTTCTTTTGAAAATAAGCTCACAGCCACAAGAAAAAACTATAAAATATATGAAAGAATTTAACATAAGGAAAAGCAGTACAGGCATATGAAAGAGAGGTGGAGATTCAGACTTGAACTAGAGAAAACTAGGCAACCTGAAATCAATCTTCACAACAGGTATAATTTTCAAATTGTTCAGTTCAGTTCAGTTGCTCAGTCGTGTCCGACTCTTTGCGATCCCATGAATCACAGCACGCCAGGCCTCCCTGTCTATTACCAACTCCCGGAGTTCACTCAAACTCACGTCATCGACTCGGTGATGCCATCCAGCCATCTCATCCTCGGTCGTCCCCTTTTCCTCCTGCCTCCAATCCCTCCCAGCATCAGAGTCTTTTCCAATGAGTCAACTCTTTGCATGAGGTGGCCAAAGTACTGGAGTTTCAGCTTTACCATTAGTCCTTCCAATGAACACCCAGGACTGATTTCCTTTAGGATGGACTGGTTGGATCTCCTTGCAGTCCAAGGGACTCTCAAGAGTCTTCTCCAACACCACAGTTCAAAAGCATCAATTCTTCAGTGCTCAGCTTTCTTCACAATCCAACTCTCACATCCGTACATGACCACTGGAAAAACCACAGCCTTGACTAGACGGACCTTTGTTGGCAAAGTAATGTCTCTGCTTTTCAATATGATATCTAGGTTGGTCATAACTTTCCTTCCAAGGAGTAAGCGTCTTTTAATTTCATGGCTGCAATCACCACCTGCAATGATTTCGGAGCCCCCCAAAATAAAGTCTGACACTGTTTCCACATCTATTTCCCATGAAGTGATGGGACCAGATGCCATGATCTTCGTTTTCTGAATGTTTAGCTTTAAGCCAACTTTTTCATACTCCTCTTTCACTTTCACTTCACTTTCTGCCATAAGGGTGGTGTCATCTGCATATCTGAGGTTACTGATATTTCTCGCGGCAATCTTGATTCCAGCTTGTGCTTCTTCCAGCCCAGCGTTTCTCATGATGTACTCTGCATAGAAGTTAAATAAGCAGGGTGACAATATACAGCCTTGACGTACTCCTTTTCCTATTTGGAACCAGCTTGTTGTTCCATGTCCAGTTCTAACTGTTGCTTCCTGACCTGCATATAGGTTTCTCAAGAGGCAGGTTAGGTGGTCTGGTATTCCCATCTCTTTCAGAATTTTCCACAGTTTATTGTGATCCACACAGTCAAAGGCTTTGGCATAGTCAAGAAAGCAGAAATATATGTTTTTCTGGAATTCTCTTGCTTTTTTGATGATCCAGTGGATGTTGGCAATTTGATCTCTGGTTCCTCTGCCTTTTCTAAAACCAGCTTGAACATCTGGAAGTTCATGGTTCATGTATTGCTGAAGCCTGGCTTGGAGAATTGACTTCCCTGGTGGCTCAGATGGTAAAACTCTCCCTAACAGGGACCTAAAAACTAGATGGACAGAGTCTCCACAACAAAAGGTAAAAAAGGACAACAAGGCATGTAGGAGACATAGAGATGGTCTCTGCAAGTGAAAAAAAAAAAACACACCCCAACTTCAGCAATCCACAGACAGGAGAGATTGCAAAGGTATACATATTTCCCCTAGGAGCAGAGGATTCAAGCTCCACATCAGGCACCCAAAGCCCTAGATCCTACATGAGAGCGATAAGCCCCCAACAGCTGGCTTTGAAAACCAATGAGGAATATGCCCAGGAAACCTACAGAACCGCAGAAAATGGAAAACCTGCTCTTAAAAGGCTTGAGCACAGTCTCATTCCACACAAAAACACCAGGTTGAAAAGTGAATGAAATGACGTGTGAAGGGAATCCACCCACTAATCTTGAAGAGTCTGCTGGAGAGACAGGAACACTTGGGATACTCTCTGGGGTCTGAGAAACTGGTGAGAACAACTTTTGCAATCTCAGGCTACCTTGCAGATGCCATTGTGAAATTCTCCCTCTAGTCTGTTAGCTCCAGAGGGTACACCTTGTTGGCAGTCTTGCCTATCTCGGTCTCCACTGGGGTTCACAGCCAGAAGTATGACTACTGCACCTGCCAGCTGACTGCAGCAGCCACCATCAGGCCCTGAAGCCAGTCAGAGGCCCAGCTCCACCCACCAACACTCCATAGCAACAGCCACAGCCCCACCCAACATGAAAGAAAGCAAAAATACAAAGAACTGTAAGAGACTACTATGAACAATTATATACCAACAAATTGGACAACTTAGAAGAAATGGGTAAATTCCTAGAAGCATGTAATCTTCCAGGACTGAATCACGAAGAAATAGAAAATCTGAATAGATCAATTACTAGCAAGTAGATGGAAACCATAATCAACAATCTCCCAAACAAGCAAAAGCCCAGAACCAGACATTTCACAAGAAAATTCTATAAAACATTCAAAGAGGATTTAATACCTATCCTTTTCAAGCTCTTCCATCTGAAGAGGAAAATATTCCAAAGACATTTTATAAAACCAGCAATCCAAACCAGACACCACAAAAAGAAAATATAAGAGGCTAACATTCTTGATGATCATAGGTCCAAAAATCGTCAACAAAATACTGAATCCAACTGAATCCAATGATATATTAAAATGATCAAACACTAAAATCAAGTGGCATTTATTTCAGGGAATCAATGATGATTCAACATCTGCAAATCAATCTACATGATACATCACATTCTAAAAAATAAAAAACAAAAACCATGATTATCTCAATGGATGTAGAAAATGCCTCTGACAAAACCCAACATCCAGTTATGATACAAACTCTCAACAAAGTAGGCACAGAGGGAACAAACCTTAACAAAACGAAGGTCATATATGACAAATCCACAGCTGACATCATATTCAGTAGTTAAAAAATAAAAACTTTTCCTCCAAGACCAGAACAAGACAAGTATGCTCATTCTCACCACTTTTATTCAGTAGAGTACTGGACTATCCACAGCAATTACACAAGAAAAAGAAATAAAAGGCATCCAAATCAGAAAGAAAGAAGTGTAAAACTGTCACTACTTGCCGATGACATGATACTATATATAGAAATTTATAAAGATTTCACCAAAAAATTGGTTAGAATAAATGAATAAAGTGTAGGATACAAATCAATATACAGAATCTGTGGCATTTCTATACACTAATAACACACTATTAGAGAAGGCAAATTAAAAAAATCTCATTTACAGCTATATCAAAAAGTTTAAAACACCTAGAAATAAATTTAACTAATGAGGTGAAAACCTGTACATTAAAAATTATAAGACATCAATAAAAGAAATTGAAGAAGACACCAAAAAAATTTGAAAGATATTCTGTACTGGGTGGACTGGAAGAATTAAAACTGTTCAAATGTCCATACTTCCCAAAGCAATCTACAGATTCAGTGCAATCCGTATCAAAATCCCAATGGCATATTTAACAGAACTTGGACATATAATTCTAAAATTTGTATGGAAGCACAAAAGATCCTGAGTCACAAAAGCAATCTTGAGAAAGAAAAACAAAGCTGGAGGTATCACACCCTCTGACTTCAAACTACAGTTAACCTTTTAAACAACTCAGGGTTTAGGAGTACTGACCTCTCACGTAGTTGAAAACACACATATAAGTTTATAGTCAGTCCTCCATATACAAGGGTTTGAATCTTTAGATTCAACCAACGGTGGATACTGTAGTACTGTAGTGTATTTTTACTGAAAAAAACTCTGCTGTAATGGACATACTTAGATCACATCCATGTTGTTCAAGGATCATTTGTATACTACAAAGTAATCAAAACAGTATAGTTTGGGTAAAGAACCAGATATACAGATGAATGGAACAGAACTGAGAGCCCAAAATTAAGCCATACATACATGGAAAATAATAAAGAACATACAGTGGAGAAAGGACAGTCTTCTAAATCAGGAGCATGGGAAAACTAGACAGCCACATACAAAAGAATGACATTAGAGCACTACATCACACCATATACAAACATTAACTCAAAAGGAATTAGAATTGAATGTAAGACCTGAAATCATAAAATTCCTAACAGAAAACAAAGGAAATAAACTTAGTGACATTGGCCTTAGGCAATGTTTTGTGGATGAAACCAAAAGGCAAGGGAAACAAAAGCAAAAATAAATAAACAGGACTATATCAAACTAAAAAGCACTTATACAGCAAAGGAAACCATAATCAAAATGAAAAGGCAACCTACTGAATGGAAGAATCTATTTGCAAACTATATATCTAATAAAGGGTTAATATCCAAAATATATAAAAACAACAACAACAAAATACAAACAACCTGATTTAAAAAGTGGATAGAGGATCTGAGTCAATATTTTTCCAAAGAAGACACACAGATGGTAAAATACACAGAAAGAAATGTTAGAGATCACTATTAATTGGCGAAATGCAAATCAAAACCAAAATGAGATACTATCTTACACCTGTTGGAATGGTTATTATTGAAAAGACAAGACATAATAACATGTTGGAGAAGATATGAAGAAAAAGGGAAAAAGTGGAAGCAATGCAGATTTTATTTTCTTGGGTTCCAAAATCACTGTGGACAGTGACTACAGCCCTGAAATTAAAAGACGCTTGCTCCTTGGCAGGAAAGCTATGACAAACCTAGACAGTGTATTAAAAAGCAGAGACATCA
Source organism: Ovis canadensis (assembly GCF_042477335.2). NCBI lineage: Eukaryota > Metazoa > Chordata > Mammalia > Artiodactyla > Bovidae > Ovis > Ovis canadensis. The sequence continues at coordinate 61,036,837 of NC_091262.1, read as the reverse complement.
CTTTGCCCACAAAGGTCTGTATAGTCAAAGCTAAGGTCTTTTCAGTAGTCATGTACCAATGTGAAATTTGGATCATAAAAAAGGCTGAGGGCCAAAGAACTGATGCCTTTAAATTGTGGTGCTGGAGAAGACTCTTGAAAGTCCCTTGGACAGCAAAGAGATCCAACCAGTCAATCCTAAAGGAAATCACCCCTGAATATTCATTGGAAGGACTGATGCTGAAGCTGAGGTTCAAAATGGCCACCTGATACGAACAGTCAATTCTTTGCAAAGACCCTGATGCTGGGTAAGATTCAAGGCAAAAGGAGAAAGAGGAAGAGGATGAGATGGTTGGATAGAATCACTGACTCAACGGACATAAATTGGAGCAAACTCTGGGAGACAGAGAAGGACAGGGGAACCTGGTGTGCTGCAGTCCATGGGGTCATCAAAGAACTGGACATGATTTAGTGACTAAACAACAATATAGACTGCTGGCAGGCTTGGTACAGCCACTATGGAAAAAATTACAAACAGAACTACCTTATAACCCAGCTATTCTGTTCAATAGTAATTTAAATAGTAATCATGATTCTACAATCACTTTCTTTTCAGTTGCTTGGATAAAGCCATACACAAAATTCACCTGACTTTACCAGTCCAAATAGGTTCACATTTTATCTTTACACTACAGTCTTATTCATAATATATAGTTGAAAATTCTGAGTTGCAGTAAGCACACTAGTATTTTTACCACTACACTTAGAATTCAACTAAAACTTTATTTTCTTCACTTTAAAAATCCATTTTGAGGCATCCATTTCAACTGTACACTTGGTAAGTTAAGTTTTAACGATTGTCTACAATGGTATAATTTTAAAAAATGCATTAAGGGATTTCCCTGGTGGTCCAGTGGTTAAGACTTCACCTTCCAATGTAAGGGGTGAGGGTTCAATCCCTGGTTGGGGAGCTAAGGTCCCACATGCCTTGCAGCCAAGAAAACAATACATAAAACAAGCAACATTGTAACAAATTCAATAAAGACTTTTAAAAAAATGGTCCACATCTCCCCCCCCCAAAAAATCTAAAAAAAAAAACACACACATTAAAAAGTTGTTCCTTTGCAATAAATCTAACAAATCTTGCTCAATCCTAGGCAAATACTAATATATGTTCCTTTACTACACAAATTCAATGGTACTTCTAGAATCTGTATGAATGGGATCAAACAATGTATACTTGAGGAACCCAGGTCCTGTGTATGATTTTTCACATAAGCAATTACAATCATATTATGCTGTCAACCATAAGCAATTACAAAAGCTTTATCTGGCCAATGTCACAGGACAACACTGGCTTCCCCATACCAGACTTTGCACAACCGATGTACTGCAGTTTCTAAAGTGAGTTGCAGTCAAAGACTCAAGTCCCCCTGTCTAGCCAAGCTCTTATGTGTATCTTCATTCCAAGCCATTAAGAGGTCCCTTTATCTAGAGCCTCCCTCAGAAGCAGACCTCCTTGGAGGTGGTGGGAGGAGAACAGTTTTCTAAACTTTGAGTCAGTAAACAGTACTTTTCCATTCCTAGCCCTTTACTCTCTCTGTCCTCCCTGCACTACCCTCTAACCCCCAAACTAGGCCCAAAATAATGCAGTGACTTTTTGTTAGGGTTTCCCCAAATAGTGAGATGACCCCTACATTTGTGCTGATTCACCTCACCCTCAGACTTCCCTGATAGTCCAGTGGTTAAGACTATGCTCCCAACATGAGTGGTGCAGGTTTGATCCCAGGTCAGAGAACTAGGATCCGCATGACTCACCACACAGCCAAAAACAAACAAAAAGAAACACTCAATAGGAGGAATGTCAGCAAAATGGCAGGCTAGAAAGTGACAAGCTCTCATTACTGCAGAACAATTTTAAAAAGAAAAAGAAACAGGAACAGCCTAAGCCAACTTTGCTGAAGCTCTGGAAAACCGTCAAAACTTAACAGCAGACAAGCAAACATCAAATCAATAAAAAGTCATCTTTTAAATGGCAGAAGAAAAATAAAATAAAATAAAATGGCAGAAGAGTTCTGCGGTATTTCCCCTCACTGTTCCCACCCCTTCTCCAATGTCAGCTCCTGAAGTGTTAACAGCAGCCTGGTTCCCAGTTTCCAAGGAACAGGGAAGACTTGATATGGAAATTACTATACAATTCTATTCTAATCTATCTGGAGGGTATCTGAAGGATTGACATAAGGCACTTGCCTTTTTATTACCTAGTTTGGAACTTCAGTACTTGGAAAAGCTACAAGAAAACTACAGAGCCACACCCAGGCAAACTACACCCGGGGCAAAAAAGATGGAGACATACACTAAACCATCTAAGGCCTGGAAGAGAAGCCAGGGAGACTCTGGGAAATTAACACAAGTAAAAGCAGTCAAAAATATGGGGGAATTTAGAGTGACCTAGGCTTTCCTGGTGACTCAGGTAAAGAATCTACCTGCTCTGCAAGAGGCATGGGTTTGATCCCTGGGTCAAGAAGATCCCCTGGAGGAAATGGCAACCCACTCCAATACTCTTGCCTGGGAAATCCCATGGACAGAGGAACCTGGCGGGCTATACCCCATGAGGTAGCCAAGAGTCCACACAACTTGGCAAGTAAACCACCACCTCCACAGAAAGTTACCTGTATGCTCAGAAAGGAAGACCTTAAGCTTTTACCTTAGGCTGAACACTATACTTGAAGCTTAGCTAAGGGTTGAAGGAGTACCAAAGCACAGAGGTAATCTGCAAAGACTGGAAGAGCTAGCAGTCAAGGAAGTCTCTGTAAACATATTAGCTGAGTGTGAATTAAAGGAACAGAGACTTCAGGGACCACACACAAAGAGAAACATTCTGCAAAAACAATCTGGAAAAGTCTCAAACTACTACAGCCTTCAAAAGTATATATATAAAAAAAGGACAAAGAATTTGAATAGACATTTTATCAAAGAAGATACACAAAGAGCCAAAAAATACATGAAAAGATGCTTGGCATCACTAACCATTAGGAAAATCCAAATCAAAACTACTTTGCATATAACAGAATGGCTGGTATCAAAAAACTGAAAATACCAAGAGCAAAGACGAAGAGGAATTGGAACGCTTTCATATTGTAGGTAGAAATGTAAAATGATGCAACTGCTATAGAAAACAGTGGCAGCTTCTCAGAGTTAAACAGAATTACTCAAGGCTCAGCAACCCCGCTACTAGGTATATATCCCAAAGAATTGCCATCAGACTCAAACAAATACTTTTAAGCCACATTCACAGCAGCATAATTTACAAAGCTAAAAGGTGGAAACAACCCAAGTGCCCACTGACAGATGAATGAATAAACAAAATGCAGCATACATATACAGTGGGATAACTTTCCATCTTAACAAGAAGAAAGTGCTAACACATGCTACAATGTGGATGAACCTGGAAGGCATGCTAAGTAAAAAGCCAAACACAAAGGACAATAACTGCATGATTCCACTTACATTAAGTTACCCCAAGTAGGCGAATTCAGAGACAGAAAGCAGAATAGAGGTTACCAGGAGTTGGAGGAGGAGAGATTCAGGAATTACTATTTAATACGTACAGAGTTTGTTTCTATTTGGGATGATGAAAGTTCTGGAAATGGGTAATGGTGATGATTACACAATACTGTGAATGTACTTAATGACACTGAAAGGTCTACTTAAAAATGGTTAATGAGCCACCTGGCAGGGTTGTCTTCCTGGGTTTCTTTACCATTCTCCTCTCTGCCTGCATGCCCTTCCCAATAAAGGCTCTTGCTTTGTCAGCATGTGTGTCTCCCTGGACAACGCATTTCTGAGTGTTAGACAAGAGCCTACTCAGGGGCCCTGGAAGGGGTCCCCCGCCCTGTAACAAAAATGTCACTGTAACGGCATAAAAGGAAAGGCTGGGGAACTTCCACTTTAAGAATGCAGTTATAAGTGGACCATACTAGAGCTCTACCAGTATTGCAGAGACCTACAAACGAGTCGTGACTGGAATTGACACATATTTTTTTCTAGAATTTACTTTGTTATTGCTGTTCAGTCACCAAGTTGTGCCTGACTCTTCCCAACCCCATGGACTGCAGCACACTTTAACAAAAAGTATTTAACAGTCAAAGATTTAAATAAAAGTTTGGAACAGAGAATCACTTATTATTTTGAACTGCCTCAATATGTTTCCACTGATTATTCAGTTCAGTTCAGTTCAGTCGCTCAGTCATATCCGATTCTTTGCGACCCCATGAATCACAGCATGCCAGGCCTCCCTGTCCATCACCATCTCCCGGAGTTCACTCAAACTCACGTCCATTGAGTTGGTGATGCCATCCAGCCATCTTATCCTCTGCCATCCTTTTCCTCCTGCCCCCAATCCCTCCCAGCATCAGAGTCTTTTCCAATGAGTCAACTCTTCACATGAAGAGGCCAAAGTACTAGAGTTTCAGCTTTAATATCATTCCTTCCAAAGAACACCCAGGAGTTGATATCCTTTAGAATGGATTGGTTGGATCTCCCTGCAGTCCAAGGACTCTCAAGAGTCTTCTCCAACACTACAGTTCAAAAGCATCAATTCTTCGGCGCTCAGCTTTCTTCACAGTCAACTCTCACATCCATACATGACTACTGGAAAAACCATAGCCTTGACTAGACGGACCTTTGTTGGCAAAGCAATGTCTCTGCTTTTGAATATGCTATCTAGGTTGGTCATAACTTTCCTTCCAAGGAGTAAGCATCTTTTAATTTCATGGCTGCAGTCACCATCTACAGTGATTTTGGAGCCCCCCAAAATAAAGTCTGACACTGTTTCCCCATCACTGTTTCCCCATCTATTTCCCATGAAGTGATGGGACCAGATGCTATGATCTTCGTTTTCTGAATGTTGAGTGCTTTAAGCCAACTTTTTCACTCTCCTCTTTCACTTTCATCAAGAGGCTTTTTAGCTCCTCTTCACTTTCTGCCATAAGGGTGGTGTCATCTGCATATCTGAGGTTATTGATATTTCTCCCGGCAATCTTGATTCCAGCTTGTGCTTCTTCCAGCCCAGCGTTTCTCATGATGTACTCTGCATAGAAGTTAAATAAGCAGGGTGACAATATACAGCCTTGATGTACTCCTTTCCCGGTTTGGAACCAGTCTGTTGTTCCATGTCCAGTTCTAATTGTTGCTTCCTGACCTGCATATAGGTTTCTCAAGAGGCAGGTCAGGTGGTCTGGAATTCCCATCTCTTTCAGAATTTTCCACAGTTTATTGTGATCCACACAGTCAAAGGCTTTGGCATAGTCAATAAAACAGAAATAGATGTTTTTCTGGAACTCTCTTGCTTTTTCGATGATTCAGTGGATGTTGGCAATTTGATCTCTGGTTCCTCTGCCTTTTCTAAAACCAGCTTGAACATCTGGAAGTTCACGGTTCACGTATTGCTGAAGCCTGGCTTGGAGAATTTTGAGCATTACTTTACTAGTTACCTACGTACAAAAATAGGCAAAGAAATAAAATATTACATGGACAGAATACATTCCTTACCACTCTCAAAGTAATGATCTCATTAAAAATTGGAGTGAGCAATTAAAACATATGTTATTTAAAATGATGGGAGATAAGGCATTGAGGGCTGGCTAACTCAAGTTGGCCACTGAGTTAAAAGGTTAAATATGAGAGGAAGTAAGAGGGGACCCCACCAGAAACACTTCTAGTGTCGACTTAAAAGATATTCACAACCTAAAAGTTGAGTTGTTGTTGTTGTTCCGTTGTTGTGTCCAACTCTTTGTTACCCTATGGACTGCAGCATGTCAGGCTTCTGTGTCCTTCACTGTCTCCTGGAGTTTGCGCAAACTCATGTCCATTCAGTCAGTGATACCATTCAACCATCTCTTCCTCTGTTGCCCCCTTCTCCTCCTGCCCTCAACCATTCCCAGCATCAGGGTCTTTTCCAAAGTGCTGGCTCTTTCCATCAGGTGGCCAAAATTTTGGAGCTTCAGCATCAGTCCTTCCAATGAATATTCAGAGTTGATTTCCTTTAAAATTGGAAACGCAAGTGTCTGGGCTCACTGAAATCATTCCTTTCAAATGCACCTCGCCTATCTGGAGCCAGTGACCTATTTTCACATCCTGAACTTCCTTTCCTCAGGGCTCACTACAGGGAGTGGCTGTAGTCTGATGGCTGCTGGATTAGCAGGCATGCTTCTCTTTCCCGAGTTCCCCTAGGGCTCATTGGCTCACACTGAAGGCTGCAATCCATGATGACTGCAACATCTTTGTTTACCAACATGACAAGGACACTGGAGAAGGCAATGGCACCCCACTCCAGTACTCTTGCCTGGAAAATCCCACGGACAGAGGAGCCTGGTAGGCTGCAGTCCATGGGGTCATGAAGAGTCGGACACGACTGAATGACTTCACTTTCACCTTTCACTTGGTGCATTGGAGAAGGAAATGGCAACCCACTCCAGTGTTCTTGCCTGGAGAATCCCAGGGACGGGGGAGCCTGGTGGGCTGCCATCTATGGGGTCGCACAGAGTCGGACATGACTGAAGCGACTTAGCAGTAGCAGCAGCAAGGAAATATTCCACTTCTCACTAGCAACTGGAGTGGCAGATAAAGGGATGGTGGTGATGCAATTCACAATTTTCTATCTTTCTCACCTCACAAATTTTTCTTTCATCCTGAGAGACCCAGCTGTGCCAAGACCAGAAGAGCAGTGTCAACAGAGATATTGCTGCACAGGACACATTGTCCATAACATACAATCTGATCGGACATATTCCTAAGGAATGGAGGAGGAAATGGCAACCCACTCCAGTATTTTAGCCTGGAGAATCCCCATAGAAAGAGGAGGCTGGCGGGCTACAGTGCATGGGGTCGCAAAGAGTCAGACAAGGCTGAGGGACTAAGAACATTCCTAAGGAAATATATATATTTTATTTATTAATTTTTGGTTGTGCTGAGTCTTTGTTTTTGTGCACAGACTTTCTCTAGTTGTGGTGAGCTGAGGCTACTCCTCCTTGTGATGCACAGGCTTCTCACTGCAGAAGCTTCTCTTCTTGTGGAGTACAGATTCTAGGCACAGATTCTTCAGTAGTTGCAGCACTCGGCCTAGGAGTTGGGGCACAGGGGCTTTAGTTGCCCATGGCATGTGGAATCTTCCCAGACTAGGGATCAGACCCACATTCCCTGCTTGGCAGGCAGATTCTTGTCCACTGTACCACCAGCAAAGTCCCCAAAGGGAACTTTTGACTTCACCCCACGCAGTTAAATTAAGATTAACTCTAAGTGCTGCTTCATTACTAAGAAGAAGACAGTCCTTTACTTCTTTGTCAAACTGTACAAAATTTTCTCAGGAATAAATAAACGCAGAGGTTCTGGCAAGGCTGCTGTAATTGCCTGCTACATGGACAGGCATGGGGCCAAATCAGAGCACTGCACTAGAGGGGTAAAAGTGAGGTTAAAATGAATAATAAATGGAAGCCTAAATAAATATTGGCCAATAGTAAAGGAACAGAGAAATGGGATATGACACAAGGAAAAATGCTATTATTCTTTTTCCACAAGAATTTTTCAGAGCAGAGTAATAAGAATGACTGGGGCTGGGAAAAAGCAGTTAACTTATTATCTCTAGAGTATGAAAACTCAACTAATACTGACTGATAACAACTACCTCAAGTGATTTAGAGAAAGGATACCAAAGATAATCCTTTTAACGACTCACCTAAATGGGAGGACATTAGAATCATAATTGAAGTCACATTCTTGTTGGTAGTATTTTTAACACATTGGTTCCTTTGCCGTGCTTAACAAAAATTCTACCTTTCAATCAAGTGGGATGAATCATAAGAGGTAGCAGATGACTGGTGTATTGTATTGTCCCCATCAAAATCACTCTGAGAAAATGACTGGGGTATGAGGGCAAAGTACTGCTGCTCCTTCGGTTATAAAAGGCATGAAAACAAATGAAACAGCATTCACAGGATTAAAGTGGTCTCTAAAAGAGTGGGTCTGAAACATGATGGCTACTTATTACTCACAGATTCACCTCTGGAATTCAGACAAGGGCTACTGCATTAAAACTTGTGGCTGACAAAGACTAAATTTAACCTGAAAGTGAAATGAATACGCTTTATTGACTATTTCTTGGGACACAAAAAATATATTTGGGTGTGCACATTATATTTAAGGTTTTATGGTGGCTCTATCAACACTGGCCCCAACAACCAAGAGGCAAGTGGGGAGCCTCAAGGACAAACTTGGATTACTGAACCAAGCCCAAAAGGGGCTCTGAGAAGCACTTCATCAGGTAAAACAGCACTTGTTATCTAAAAAAGGGACACTAGAGGGTGCTTTATTTCAGAAGTTTGGTCAAGACTACCATCCCAGGGATGGGGGAGCCAGGTGGGTGCCATCCATGGGGTCACACAGAGTCGGGCACGACTGAAGCGACTCAGCAGCAGCAGCAGTCAGATTAGAAAGACAAAGCTATATGTGAGTGAATCAGACACCTCACTAAACCAGTACAACAGTATACATCTCAGTTACACTAGAGAAGGCTTATACACTTACCTAGGAAGGACTATTGAATATTTTAATCATTATGGAATCTGGCAGTCCTAAACTGGTCATGAGATTTTCATCTTTCTGCCATAGTAGTATGATGCAACAGTGAGATTATAGGTTCATTAACAGAATTAAATAAAATCAGACATTTGAATTTCCAGGATTAAAAAAAAATGAGATAAGATTTAAGGTCCTCATTTGATATGTTATTTACAGAAAATGGACCCCCAAAATAAGAGAATCTGGCTTTGGAAGAATTACACATGGGCTTCCCAGGTGGCTCTAGTGGTAAAGAACCTGCCTGACAATGCAGAAGATGTAAGAGATACGGGTTTGATCCTTGGGTTCAGAAGATCCCCTGGAGAAGGGCATGACAACCCACTCCAATATTCTTGCCTGGACAATCCCATGGACAGGGGAACCTGACTAGCTACAATCCATAGGGTTGCAAAGAGTTGGACATGACTGAAGCAAGCATACACACACACGCAAGTAAATGCTTCCATCAACACATATAAAAAGGTACAAGTATCTGTTGATGGAAGAGGAAAAAGAACAATCAAAAAGACAAGAGTATATTTTTTAAAACCTGTGAAGGGATATAGCTGCAATTACTATATCTTGCAGAGCAAATTCCATTTCCCACCGGATGGCTCCTCCTGGTGATATCAGGATATTAGTGTGCTTCCCCTTTTATAAAGAGTGAACTTATGGTCAATGGCAGGTGGATGAGAGGAAGGGATAGTTAGGGAGTTTGGGATGGACATGTACACACCGCTGTATTTAAAATGGATAACCGACAAGGACCTACTGTATAACATACGGAACTCTGCTCAATGCTATGTGCAAGTCTGGATGGGAGGGGAGTGTGGATATTTGTATACGTATGGCTGAGTCCTTTCCACAGGACTCCGCCCTCCTAAGAAATGCCTGAGGCAGTTATGACTTAAACCAAAACTCCTATAAAATTATGGTGGACAGAATTTATTAGCTAAAAGAAATCTCTAGTCAGTAAGTGACTTTTTCTTTTATTTTTTTTCTATTTATTTTCTAAGAATTCAGTTCAGTCACTCAGTCCTGTACGACTCTTTGCGACCCTATGAACTGCAGCAAGCCAGGCTTCCCTGTCTCTGACAAACTCCTGGAGTTTACTCAAACTCATGTCCATTGAGTCAGGGATGCCATCCAACCACCTCATCCTCTGTCATCCCCTTCTCCTCCCATCTTCAATCTTTCCAAGCATCAGGGTCTTTTCAAATGAGTCAGTTCTTCGCATCAGGTGGCCAAAGTGTTGGAGTTTCAGCTTCAGCATCAGTCCTTCCAATGAATATTCAGGGTTGATTTCCTTTTGGATTGACTGGTTGGATTTCCTTGCAGTCCAAGGGACTCTCAAGAGTCTTCTCCAACACCACAGTTTAAAAGTTTCTAAGTACTACCTGTATTCATAGTGTATTACAAAGCAGTACATATTAGGTACACTGTACAAGGTAGAATATATATTACATATGTATATGTACATAAATACATATTACATACCAAACTAATACATATACACTAATGAGTTCATTAAGAATTACATAATTAGGCATCAGTATTTTGGGCTTCCCTGGTGACTCAGATGGTAAAGAACCTGCTTGTAATGTAGGAGTTCGATCCCAAGTTCAATCTCTGAGTCAAGAAGATTTCCCTGGAGAACGGAATGGCTACTCACTTCAGTATTCTTGACTGGAGAATTCTATGGACAGAGGAGTCTGGTGGGTCACAGCCCACAAGGTGGCAAAAAGTCGGACATGACTGAGCAACTTTCATTTCACTTCACATCAGTATTTTAAATGTCATACTATGATAACAACTATATATGATTATATAGATGTGGAAGAGTATTTCAGTGATACTTAGAAGACAACTGGTTAGGGTTTGGGGATAAGCTCATAACACTTCATTACTCTTCTATTTAACACAATGGAATATAGGTCTTCACAGTATCAAAAAAAAAATCCCTATTTAATACATTTTCACGATGGATTACACTGGCACAATAAAGACTCCTTATTTATTAAACCATAGGGAAAAAACCTCAGTATCACCTTCATTTTCTGGTCCATATTATATATTCATTTTATTGTTGTTATTGTTTAGTCACTAAGTTGTGTCTGATTCTTTATGACCCCATGCACTATAGCCCACCAGGCTCTTCTGTCCATGGGATTTCCCAGGCAAGAATACTGGAGTGGGTTTCCCATTTCTTTCTCCAGGGGATCTTCCTGACCCAAGGATAGAACTCACGTCTAACGCTTGGCAAGTGGATTCTTTACCACTGAGCCACCTGGTAAGCCCACTTATTTTATACCTATTTTATATCTATATTATATAGAGACAGACTGATTATGTCTGTATATATCTGGTATTGTTCAGTCATTCAGTCATGTCCAACTCTTTGGTACCCTATGGACTGAAGCACACCAAGCTTCCCTGTCCCTCGCCATCCCCCAGAGCTTGCTCAAACTCATGTCCATTGAGTCAGTGATGCCATCCAACCATCTCATCCTCTGTCACCCCTTCTACTCCTGTCTTCAATTCTTCCCAGGATCAGGGTCTTTTTCAGTGAGTTGGCTCTTCACATCAGGTGGTCAAAGTAATGGAGTTTCAGCTTCAGTATCAGTCCTTCCAGTGAATATTCAGGACTGATTGCCTTTAGAATGGACTGGCTGGATCTCCTTGCAGTCCAGGGGACTCTCAAGAGTCTTCTCCAACACCACAATTCAAAAACATCAATTCTTCGGCACTCAGCTTTCTTTATGGTCCAACTCTCACATCCATACATGACTATTGGAAAAATCATAGCTTTGACTAGACGGACCTTTGTTAGCAAAGCAATGTCTCTGCTTTTTAATATGCTGTCTAAGTTGGTCATAGCTTTTCTTCCAAGGAGCAAGCATCTTTTAATTTCATGGCTGCAGTCACCATCTGCAGGGATTTTGGAGCCCAAGAAAAGAACGTCTGTCACTGTTTCCATTGTTTCCCCATCTATTTGCCAAGAAGTGATGGGATTGGATGCCATGATCTTAGTTTTTTGAATGTTGAATTTTAAACTAGTTTTTTCACTCTCCTCTTTCACTTTCATCAAGAGGCTCTTCGGTTCCTCTTTATATTCTGCCATAAAGGTGGTATTACCTGCATATCTGAGGTTGCTGATATTTCTCCTGGCAATCTTGATTCCAGCTTGCGCTTCATCCAGCCTGGCATTTCGCATGATGTACTCTGCATATAAGTTAAATAAGCAGGGTGACAATATACAGCCTTGACATACTCCCCAATTTTGAACCAGTCCATTGTTCCATGTCCAGTTCTGTTGCTTCTTGAGCTGCATTTATATCTGTATTTATTCCAAATATATATCTATATATATCTGTATTTATTATATACAAATATATACCTGTATTTATTCCAAATTCCGTTCAAAATCTTTGTGTTACACAGTTTCTCAGAACCTCAGAGTTAAAAAGTGAAAGTGAAGTCGCTCAGTTGTGTCCGACTCTTCGCGACCCCATGGACTGTAGCCCACCAGGCTCCTCTGTCCATGGGATTCTCCAGACAAGAATACTGGAGTGGGTTGCCATTTCCTTCTCCAGGGGATCTTCCCAAGTCAGGGATCAAACTCGGGTGTCCTGCATTGCAGGCAGACACTTTATCCTCTGAGCCACCAGGGAAGCTCAGAGTTAGAAAGGACCTCAAAAATCATTCAGTTATGTTCCCTCTTACAGAGAAAGAAACTTAGGGTTTAAGAAGAGAAAGCAATTTCCTCCAAAGTCAAAGAAACAAAGTCAAAGGTACATTAGAATTTCTGACTAGTTTCAGTATGTGAGTACTCTATCAACTACTGGCCAATATCTAATACTCATCTAAAGCAGCAGTCAGCAAACGTTTTCTGTAATGAATGAGAGAATGAACATTTTAGGCCTTATTACATGCCACTGGTCTCTGTTGCAACTATACAACTCTGCCACGATAGCAATAAAGTAGTCACAAACAACACATAAATGCACATTCTATGTTTCAGTAAAATTTTATTTACAAAAACAGACAGCAGGCCAGTTTCTTCCCATCAGCCATAATTTACCAACTCCTGTTTAAAGACCTGACTCAGATACAAAGAAAAATATGCCTCACCGTAAATATGGAAATAAGGAAGGCTATCCCTACTGCAATCCTTCTAGAAAAGTTTAAAGATCTCAGAAAGAATAAATCTGTTGACTCTAGAGTAGTAATTAAATGATTATATTTACCAAATTATTATTATGATTTCAAAAGGTCCTTCATTTGCTAATAATTTATCTAAAAACCAAGAGACTCATGAGAGAAAAAAGTTAGCCCATAAGAAATATCTTAAGAGAAAAGACAACGATTAGATCAGAATGCTAGAAGGTATCTGAAAGCCACTCTGTAAGTAAGTGGCTAAATAAAGTTTGGTATATCCAGAGCATATCATCAGAATAATAACAGCAAATCATGGCCAGTATTTTCTGAGTACCTGTTATATAAAAGGCAACATACTCACGTAAAACAGATTTTAAAAGCTATTCATTAAATTATATAGATCAATATGTAGTGACACAAAAATATATCTATGATATAGTGAAAAATGAAACATCAGAAAAGGTTTATAACATGACTGCATTTATTTTTTAAACGAAAAACTAAAGACACATACTGATATTTTATGTGCGTCTGAATAAGTGAATACATAGCAGTCAGTATGATAAAATACCCAGCTACTTTTAACAGGGATTAACATAAAAAAGAGAAATGAGATTGTTAATAAGGTAAAATGCAAAACACTTTTAAAAGGTGATAAATTTGGGTAGCTCGATACACCACCTATTATTTTCTATGCTCTTCTGGATACATGATACATTTTGTAACAAAAACAGGAAATTAAAGAAATAATACCATATATAATAGCTAGAAAGAAATTAGGTAATACAGGATCTATGTGTTGAAAACAAACACTGGTGAAAGAAAGCAAGGTCTACATAAATGGAAAGGCATATTCAACTCATGAAAGATGACTCAACATAGTAAAGATGTCAATTCTCCCCTAAAGTAACGAATATATTTAATGCAATACCAATCAAAATCACAGCAAGATATTTTACAGATAAAACATGATTCTAAAAATTAAAGGAAAACTCAAAGGAATGAGAATTGCTAAAACAATTTTGAAAAGAAAGAACAAAACTTGAAAACACACACTACCGAACATTAAGATTTACTATGAAGCTAAAGTAACCACGATAGCATGGTATTAAACTCTAAATCAAAAGAAATAACTAGGGAGCCCAGAGATAAACCCAAACAAATATGACCACTTGATCTCTACCTACCAAAGGTGTACAAGCAATTCAAGAAAAACTAATTTTTCAACAAAAACTGTTGGAATGCCCAGACATTAAAAAAAACATTTTTGTTATCATAAAAACTAAATCTTACATCATATGCAAAAATTGGGTCATAAACGTAAATGAAAGCAGCAGGGATTTCTTTGGTGGTTCAGTGCTTAAGACTCCATGCTTCCAATGCAGGGGCACGGGTACTCCTGGTTGGGGAACTAAGATCCTATGTGCCACATGACACAACCCCTCCTCCAAAAAAAGGGCAGTAATAAATAAATAAGTAATAAATAAATAAGTAATAAATAAAACGTTTAGAAGCAACATAAAAATATACCAGCAATGAACAATTATATTTGAAATTAGGCATACATCAAATAAAATATAGACAAGATACACAAGAGGAAAACTACAGAAGTGTGGTTAAAAAAAAAATCAAAGAACTAAATAAATGGAGAGATATTACATGCACATGGGAAAGAAGACTCAATATTTTCAAGATATCGGCTCCTTTAAACTTGATCTATAGATTCAGTGTGATTTCAATCAAAACCCAAGAAAGTTTTGTTGCTGATACTAATAAACTAATTCTAAAATTGAAAGAGACAAAAGATACAGAAGAGCAACCCAATATTGAAGAAGAACAAAGTCAGAATATTAACACTATACAATTTCAAGGCTCAATATAAAGCTGTTGCAATCAAGACAGTGTGGTATTAGTGAAAGAATAGACAAACAGGTCAATAGAAATAGACTTGGACCCACACAAGCAGAGTCAACTGACCTTTGACAAAGGAGTAAAGGCAATTCATTGGAGAAAGAATTATCTTTTCAACAACTGGAACCTGACCAATTGGATATCCACATGTAAAAAATGAATCAAGACTGCATATCTTTCACTAAAGTTAACTCTAAACAGATAATAGATTTAAGTGTAATACACAATGTGATTAAAAAAAAAAAACTCCTATACTATAACACAGATACAAGAGAATATTATTGTCTTAAAAAGGAATGAAATACTGATACATGCCACAGATGCTTGAATCTTGAAAATGTTATACTACTAAAACAAGCCAAATACAAAAGGATAAATACCACATGGTCTACTTATACAAGATACCTAGAATATTCAGCTTCGTAGAGAAAGTACAGTAATAACCAGTGGCTGGGAGAGGGAAGAGTAAGAGTTATTGCTTAATGAGTATAAAGGTTCCGTTTGGAACAGCGAAAAGTTACAGAGACAGATAGTGGTAACGGTTGCTGTTGCAGTTTAGTCGCTAAGTCGTGTCTGCTGCAACCCCGTGGACGGCAACACCTCAGGCTTCCCTGTCCTTCGCTATCTTCTAGAGTTTGCTCAAACTCATATCCACTGAATCGATGATGCCATCCAACCATCTCATCCTCTGTTGACCCATTCTCCTCCTGCCCTCTATCTTTCCCAGCATCAGGGTCATGGTCCATTGGAGAAGGGACTGGCAAACCACTTCAGTATTCTTGCCTTGACTAGTAATGGTGCATACTGTGAATGCAGCTTATGCTACTATGCTGGCCACATAAAAGGGGTTAAAATTTTACGTTAAACACACTTTTACATTAAGCACACTTTTTTTTAGGTCCCAACATTTTTCTTTTGGTCCCCCTTAGTTACCTTAGTAGGGATTAAACCTGGGCCCTTGGCTGTGAAAGAGCTGAGTCTTAACCACTAAACTGCCAGGGAATTCCCTACACGTAACCACATAAAAGTAATTCATAGGAACATACACCAAATGAAAAAGAAGTCTTTTATATAATACTTTTAAATATAAAGTTAAAAAGAAATTGTCAAACTTGACTTTTTGTAATCTGTCTATATGCTGACTCACCCAAAATGAAAAGGATCAGAACAACAAAATGATGTAAATGTAAATATTAAGCAAATGATCTTAAGTTACTATAATATGAGGCAAAACAGATTTTAAGCAGAAAGAATGTCCCTTCATATTAAGTTTCAATTTGTAAGGAAAATATAAAAATTCTAAGTGCATACAACCCTAACAACATCCTCTACACATATGCGATGTAGAAACCAACAGAACTTTGAAAAGAAAAAGATAAATCCACAATGATGGAACAACACCAAAAACTCAGTAAGAATACAGACTTACACAATGAAATTAACAAACCTGACCCAACAAATCTGAATAAATTAATAAATTAATGTTCTACAACATCCAGAATATATACTCTTGCTAAGTACATACAATATCAACCATATTCTGGGAGCAAGTAGAATCAGATTTCAAAGAATTCAAACTCAATAGAGCATCTTCACTAATCACAAAATAAGGTTAGAAACAGGTAACAAAAAGAAAATTTTCATATGTTTAAAATTTTAAATTCTTATATATTCAGAAATTAATATAGTTCCTATGTTTAGAAAGTAAGAAATAAGTCGGTGAAAATATCATGATTACATTTAGAAAATATTTTGAACTCTACAGTAACAAATTTCACAAAGCGAAACTGTGAGATACTACTTAAGTACCACTTGGAGGCAACTTCATATCATAAAATCCACATATTAGGAAAGGAGACTGAAAGTTCATGTGTTTGAGTTAAGAATCTAGAAAAAACAATTAGAACTAAAGCAAAATAAGCTCAAAGATATTAGAAAGAAAAAAACTGAGAAGAAATTAAATAGGAAATAAAACCGACTAAGAATTAACAAAGCCAAAAGTTGGCTCTTTGAAGAGAATTAAAAACTGACAAATCTGGTAAAACTGATCAAGAAGAAAAGACAAAATCTACAAATAAACAATTCAGAAATAATTTAAATTGTATATGTGTATAATACAACACTATAAATCAACTATACTTCAAAAAAAGAATAGAATATTATTGACATTTCTACAGCAACACATTTGAAAATTGAGACGCAGCAAATTCCCAGAAAAACATAAATTCCAAAGCTGACTTAGTAGAATAAAAACCTTGACTAATTCTATAATTTCAAAGAAATTAATCAGGAGTGGAAAATATGCTTGGGAAGTAACATATTTCAGAAATTATTATTCCAATCTTATTTGGAATTATTCCAATCTTACTTTAAAATTTTCAGTGAGGAAAACGATAGCAAAATCTTACAAGGGCAGCAGAATCTTGATAACCAACCCACATAGGAAAGTATAAGAAGACTCTTGGGACCCCACGGACTGTAGCCAGCCAGGCTTCTCCGTCCATAGGATTCTGAAGGCAGAATACCGGAGTGGATTGCCATTTCCTTCTCCAGGGGATCTTCCCAACTCAGGGATACAACCAGGGTCTCCTGCACTGCAGGCAGATTCTTTACCAATTGAGCTACCAGGGAAGCCCTAAAAAAGGCAAATCTCATTAATGAACACAGATGTAAAAATTATAAACAAAATATTAACAAGTAGAAACCAACAACATAGGAAAAGCAATAATGTACTGTGACTAAGTTGTGTTTATCTCAATATAGATTTATTCAATATTTGAAAAGAAATTAATGCATTCATTACTAACATCAAAGGACAGACAAACATCTATAGATAGAGATGAAGCATCTGGTAATATTCAACAAGCATTTCTTAAAATAACTCTTTGAATTCTAAAAATACAATAACCTGATAACAGGTATCTTAAAACAAACAACAAACAAGAAAAAATCCTCTAAGAATGGTGAAACATTAAAAATTGTCCCCTTGCTACTGGAACAAATCAAGAATCTTGGCTATTCATGCTTCTTTCAACATCTATACTTAAGGTTCTTGCCATTACAACAATGCAAAACCCCGAAAGAGAAAATAATACGAGTTTATTGAGAGATACAGATCTGTGGTCACGGATTGGAAAACTTAAAATTATAAAATGTCAATCTGTTCAAACTAAATGCAAGAAAGCCAGTCAGGATACAAGGGCAGAGTGAATGGCTATGAGGGTCACTAAAACCTCACTGGAATGAATTAGAAGTATGATGTCAGTAAACTGGGGTTTCTGTATGTTACTCTTAACTGGAAGTTTTATAACATCCCTCAACAATACCTCCTACACATGTAGTTAAACTGAGTTAAAAATTCAAACAGCACTTTTCTGGTGACTTACGTTACCCAATTTTGAAACTTAAATATGCTTCCCAAGAAGCAAACTGTTGATTCAGAAGTGAAAAGAGCTACAGAAAACTAAAAAATATTTTACAAAATCTTTTTCAGAAATGTTTTCAACGAGTAAAAGTTACTGCTTTCATTGTTTCCATATAATAGCTTCAAGAAAAAAAAAATCAGTTTTCCCTACACCCACAAAGTAAATGTTCAAACAGTACCTATGGGTTTAAAAGGGCTATTTCCTTGTCTCTTCCCAGTTTTATCCATACATAACTTCACCAGAGCACTTGTCAACTTGTCAAAGTACATATTATTTACTTATGTGATCCTACCAATTAAGCAATTTGATCAAAAGGAGGCTTATATTTCTTATTTTTGCCTGATTCGTAACACTGAAGAAATGTGTGTTGAATTAATAAAATTACATTTGATAGATAAGGTTCTAAGAAAGGCTAACTGACTAGGTTATAATTTCACAATTCATATGGAACACCAGAGAAGGTGATGGCACCCCACTCCAGTACTCTTGCCTGGAGAACCCCATGGACGGAGGAGCCTGGTAGACTACAGTCCATGGGGTCGCGAAGAGTCGGACACGACTGAGCGACTTCACTTTCACTTTTCACTTTCATGCATTGGAGAAGGAAATGGCAACCCATTCCAGTGCTCTTGCCTGGAGAATCCCAGGGACGGGGGAGCCTGGTGGGCTGCCGTCTATGGGGTCGCACAGAGTCGGACACGACTAAAGCGACTTAGCAGCATCAGCATATGGAACACGCTACTCATTTATTTTATGTATTGAGCAAATATTTATTGTTCTAGGTCCTAAATTCTAGGACTAAAACCTAGATCTTCTGACTCCTATAACAGTGTTCTTTTCAAAAAAAGTAGAAAAAAAAACTACCATTTCTCAGTAATGAAACTGCTCTCAGAGGATTATAGTGAGGAAGAAAAACCATTTTATAGGCAAACTGACTCACCGCTGAACTAAAACTGCCTCTCTTATATACCTGGAAGAAAACAATCCCTTCCTAGTTAAACATGAAGAGGCCAGAGAACTAAGGGACCAAAATTCAAACTTTTGGCTGAAAAACAATTCAGCAACAAATCATAAAATCTAGAATTATAAAAAGACAAGGATCTATACATTCACTCAACAGCAAGACTGCAAAGACTATGTTATTTGCAAAACTATCTTTCTGAAGCCTTTGATAAGTATTAATTTTCTCCTATCTAAACACATTTTGTTTTCTAATACCTTCTATATAGATGTACCTAAATAACAATCACTTAAATCAACCATATAAACTATAGAAAGAGAGTAATATTAAGAAATAAACAAACTTTAAAATTACTAAGCATGTAAGTAAAGGCTTTAAATAATTTTCATCCAGGACATTCAAAATCTTCAAGTAAAAACTTTGTGAAGAGTTATCTCTCAGTTGTAGGATCAAAATGTGAAACTTCTACATTTGAAATCATTCTGTTAAATAAAAGCACCTTTAGTACAGAATTGACAGAATTCTAAGCGTTCTTCTCTCATAAATAAGTGCATAATCTAAGTTTCTCCCATAGCTTCCTCACACCTATTTTGATAGTACTTTTTTTTTTAGCAACTCACCTAACTTGAATGGTGCTAAATATTAACTTGGTTTTCTCAGGAAGAACACCTTTTATAAAGATATTTCCATTAGCTTACCTAGATTTCATTTAAATAATATGACAGAGATACAACTGGTATAAACAGGTTTGGGGACAAATACAGGTCATTCTCGGTATGTAAATAAATCAACTAAACTAGTAGGAGCAAAAACATCAACAAGAGATCAATACTAGTTCGTGTATTAAGCATACCACAGGCATCAGTTGGTATGTTTATACCAAAGGAACTGAAGAACTTTATTTATTTTGGAAAATCATCAAGTGGAAAACATTTAAGATCATTTCAACTGTATACTGAATTTTTAAAACATTTTTGGCCATTAAGATGCTGATAAAACATAAGGATAGACTAACAAAAAATTAGCAATCCTATCCAAAAAAATCAAAATTGCCCATTCCCCTCAGATGACTGGTAAATAACATTTTATATATAACAAATAAAGTTATATTTTCCCTTAGTTATACAACAAATAGATCAATTATTTATTTATATTAATATACAGGCTACTGAAGTTTAACCTTAGTATTTACCTGACGGGATAACTGGCCTTGTTTGCTATAGAAAAATAAGAAGTAAACAGCACCATCTAGTGGGAAAATAGACAAATGTTTCCAAAGCCTATATTTCAGTCCTGATTTCACAAGTCTACCAAAATTAGCTTTTAAAAAGGCCAACTTTTCACTCATAGGCTTCCCCAGTGGCTCAGACAGTAAAGCGTAGGCCTGCAATGCAAGAGACCAGGGTTCGATCCCTGGGTCGGGAAGATCCCATGGAGAAGGAAATGGCAACCCACTCCAGTACTCTTGCCTGGAGAATCTCATGGACGGAGGAGCCTGGTGGGTGACAGTCCATGGGGTCGCAAAGAGTCGGACACGACTGAGTGACCACTTCTTCACTCATAACAAGTAATTACAAACTTTTTCCTAATCAATATTCTAACCAACATTTTTGCATTTGATCAGTGATATTTATGAATATTTGAGATTTCCTCAATATCTTCTAATGAAGTTTTCTATAGGAAAAAAGCAGTGACAACTGATTTTGCAAAGGAAAAACTTAGAAATCCCTGTTCCTTTAAAAAGAATAAAACACACAAAAGTCACAACCAAAACATACAATTATGGAGTAATATTCTGCAAGCAAATACTAATGTAAAATGCTCTTCCAAATTCCTATGGTGATAATAACAGCTAGAGAGATATGGACAAAACACCAGTAAGGTTTCTAAATACTTTTTTCACCTTTCCCCACTATTAAAAGGCCCTCCCTTGTGGCTCAGCTAGTAAAGAATCCACCTGCAATGCAGGAGACCTGGGTTCGATCCCTGGGTTGGGAAGATCCCCTGGAGAAGGGAAAGGCTACCCACTTCAGTAGGCTACCCACTTCAGTATCCTGGTCTGGAGAACTCCATGGACTGTATAGACCATGGCGTCTCAAAGAGTTGGACACAACTGAACAAGTTTCACTTCACACTATTAAATAACATAATAAAAAAAATTTCAAATGTTTTAAAAGTTTGATGCAAAAGTTTAATGTTATAGCAATTTTAAAGAACTATGAAAATTCCTCCTTATTAAAGTTATTAAACTACTTTAAATACATATATTTTCAAACTATAAAAACATTCTAATCATTAATGCAACTAAACTCAAATCAAACTCAGTTATTTCTGAATCATGATGCAATGTATTTAACTTAATATAAAAGCCAACTAAAATCAGGTACCAAACATGAAGAGGTACACAAATGCAGTACTAACAGGTCTAATACTAATTTCCACACCTCCGCATAAACTCAATACAGAATTTAACTGTATTTCTCCTTATGTTGTTGATTTAATTAGAACTGTTTAGTCGACTAATCTGTGATGTTAATTCATAAGAATAATATGGCTAGCAAACATTAATCTTTTAATAATGTCTAACAGAACTGGACATGGAACAACAGACTGGTTCCAAATAGGAAAAGGAGTACGTCAAGGCTGTATATTGCCACCCTGCTTATTTAACTTCTATGCAGAGTACATCATGAGAAATGCTGCGCTGGAAGAAACACAAGCTGGAATCAAGATTGAGAAATACCAATAACCTCAGATATGCAGATGACACCACCCTTATGGCAGAAAGTGAAGAGGACCTAAAAAGCCTCTTGATGAAAGTGAAAGAGGAGAGCGAAAAAGTTGGCTTAAAGCTCGACATTCAGAAAACGAAGATCATGGCATCCGGTCCCATCACTTCATGGGAAATAGATGGGGAAACAGTGGAAACAGTGTCAGACTTTATATTGGGGGGCTCCAAAATCACTGCAGATGGTGACTGCAGCCATGAAATTAAAAGATGCTTACTCCTTGGAAGAAAAGTGATGACCAACCTAGATAGTATATTCAAAAGCAGAGACATTACTTTGCCGACTAAGGTCCGTCTAGTCAAGGCTATGGTTTTTCCTGTGGTCATGTATGGATGTGAGAGTTGGACTGTGAAGAAGGCTGAGTGCCGAAGAATTGACGCTTTTGAACTGTGGTGTTGGAGAAGACTCTTGAGAGTCCCTTGGACTGCAAGGAGATCCAACCAGTCCATTCTGAAGGAGATCAACCCTGGGATTTCTTTGGAAGGAATGATGCTGAAGCTGAAGCTCCAGTACTTTGGCCACCTCATGAGAAGAATTGACTCACTGGAAAAGACTCTGATGCTGGGAGGGATTGGGGGCAGGAGGAGAAGGGGACGACCAAGGATGAGATGGCTGGATGGCATCATGGACTCGATGAATGTTGAGTCTGAGTTAACTCCGGGAGATGGTGATGAACCGGGAGACCTGGTGTGCTGCGATTCATGGGGTCGCAACGAGTCGGACACGACTGAGTGACTGAACTGA
Source organism: Ovis canadensis (assembly GCF_042477335.2). Taxonomy (NCBI): domain Eukaryota; kingdom Metazoa; phylum Chordata; class Mammalia; order Artiodactyla; family Bovidae; genus Ovis; species Ovis canadensis. The sequence continues at coordinate 61,014,255 of NC_091262.1, read as the reverse complement.
ACTGAAGGATTTAACACTGTCCTAATTCATATCTCCAGTGCCTGTTGAGCACAGAACCTAGCAGAAGAGTAAAATTATTCATATTTTAAATGAACAATCCAATATAAAGACTTTTTATGAGAATGTTGACTTATTTTGGGGAACCTTAACAACACTATCAACCTTATAACTTTTCTTTATTGGTCAGGGTGATATCTTATCAAATCAAATTGCTTTAATTTTTTCTTCCTTTAGGATGCCATGAGAGGCTAAAAATTTGAAGCAATGTAATTGCTTTGATAAACTGGCTTTAAAATTACTAATTTGGACCTCCAACCTGACCTTAGCGGGTGGGTAAGGACAGTATCAACAGTTGAAAGAAAGAAACCACTGCAAAAACAGGAATAATATCCACAAATAACCTAAAACAAAGTTTCCTGCTATCCTTGGTCAGGTCATTATCATATGATAAACTTTTCCATAGGAAAAGTTCAGTTCAGTCACTCAGTTGTGTCTGACTCTCTGCGACCCCATGAATCACAGCATGCCAGGCCTCCCTGTCCATCACCAACTCCCAGAGTTCACTCAAACTCAGGTCCATTGAGTCGGTGATGCCATCCAGGCCCGTCTAGTCTAGGCTATGGTTTTTCCTGTGGTCATGCATGGATGCGAGAGTTGGACTGTGAAGAAAGCTGAGCGCCGAGGAATTGATGCTTTTGAACTGTGGTGTTGGAGAAGACTCTTGAGAGTCCCTTGGACTGCAAGGAGATCTAACCAGTCCATTCTGAAGGAGATCAGCCCTGGGATTTCTTTGGAGGGAATGATGCTGAAGCTGACACTCCAGTACTTTGGCCACCTCATGCAAAGAGTTGATGCATTGGAAAAGACTCTGATGCTGGGAGGGCAGGAGGAGAAGGGGATGACAGAGGATGAGATGGCTGGATGGCATCATTGACTTGATGGATGCAAGTCTGAGTGAACTCCAGAGTTCGTGATGGACAGGGAGGCCTGGCGTGCTATGATTCATGGGGTCGCAAAGAGTCAGACACGACTGAGTGACTGAACTGAACCTTCCCATGGCCTTTCCTGGTGGCTGAGCAGTAAACAATCTGCCTGCAATGCAGGAGAAGCAGATTCAATCCCTTGGTCAGGAAGATCCCCTGGAGAAGGAAATGGAAACCCACTCCAGAATTCTTGCCTGGGAAATCCATGGACAGAGGAGTCTGGCAGGTTATAGTCCATGGGGTTACAAAAGAGTCGGATATGACTTGGAAACTGAAGAAAGACAACCACCCCATGCTGCATTAGAACAATTCTTGTCTGTTTCACCAACACAGAAACCAGCAGCAATAACCCAAGTTGCAAGTGCCATGGGATAATAAGGCAGCACAGAAATTCCACTGGGTCAGGAAAAGAGATTTATCTTAGTCCATTTGGGCTGTTCCACCAAAAGTACTACAGACTGTATGGCTCACCAACAACAGAAATTTATTTCCCACAGTTCCAGAGGCTAGAAGTCTGAGATAAGGGTGTCAGCCAGCGTGGTTGAGTTCTGGTGAAAGTCCTCTTCTGGGCTGCAGATTACCAACTTCTCACTGGACTCACAAGGTAGAGAGCAGAGTGGGGAAGCAATTGTCAAGTGATTCTTATAAGAAAACTAATCCCATTCACGAGGACACTGCCCCTGTGACCTTATGAAATCCTAATTACCTCCCAAAGTACTCACCTGGCACACCATCACATTTCAGAATAAAGTTTCAACATATGAATTTGGGGGACACATATACATTCAGTTCATAACAAGATCTAAACATTACTTACTTTTCTATCTTCTCTTCTAAACGCCAGACTGGGTGGTTTATAAACCACAGCACTTCCTACTCCTGAATATATAAGATAACTGCATTTCCTAAACTTCTTTACATTTGGGTCATATAACTGAGTTGTAGCCAAAGCAGTGTAGGCAGAAGAGATACTCTAGCCTTCTCTGACCCTCCTGCAAAAACCTTAAAAACCACATTTGAGATGGTAGCATCACAACAGAGAAGGAACCTCAATCTCTAAGCCAAACTCTGTATGGGCAAGAAATAAACTGGTGTTGTATTAAGTCACAATTTGATGATTGTTAGTCCCTTCGACTGCAAGGAGATCAAACCAACCAATCCTAAAGGAAATCAACCCTGATTATTCACTGGAGGGACTGATGCTAAAGCTGACGCTCCAATACTTTGGTCACCTGATGCGAAGAGCCAATTCACTGGAAAAGACCCTGATGCTAGGAAAGACTGAAAGCAAATGGAGCAGGGGGAGGCCGAGGATGAGGTGACTAGATAGCATCATTGACTCAATGGATACAAATTTGAGCAAACTCTGGGAGACAGTGCAGGACAACTGAGCCTGGCATGCTGAAGTTCATGGAGTCAAAGAGTCAGACATAACTAAACAACAACAAAATGCAACAGAGCTCTCTTATCCTAATAAACAACTTAAAGATTGCCACCCTCCCTCCTTCAGTTCTCACCAAGGAATTTATTGGTGCAACAAATGTCAACAGTGAATATACCCAAAACTCTTTCACTGCAAGCTCATCCAGTACCCTCTTCTGAAAATACACGCACATATACACTCACTCTCTCCCTCTCACACACATTTCATATTTTTAGATCATGGATATACTTGTTCAGCTCTATCACCATTTTCAACCCCCAGATATGAGGAGAGATAAAATGAAATAAATTGCACTAAATAAGTTCATGAATAGACTATAAAATGTTAACCCTGATCACCTCCTTGGGGAAATGTACTATTTCAGTTGTTAAAAAGCAGGACTCCCTCTAAAGTAGGAAAAGAGGAAAAGAGAACCTCCCTTGGAGAGTCTACAAAGGAATGCAGTCCTAGTAACATCTTTTTAGGGCAGTGGGGGTCATGTCAGATTTCTAACCTCCAGAACTGTGAGATAACAAAATGTGTGTTGTTTTAAGCCACTAGATTTGTGCTGATTTGTTACAGCTGTTGCAGCAGCAATAGAAACTAAATACACGTCTTGTTAGTCTTCTAGGGCTCATACCACCTATGTTTAGAGACATTTTCAGCTTCTCTTACAGAACAAATTTAAAATAAAAGAGGAATCACAGTCATGAGTCAACTAGAAACTTAGTTCTTAATTATCAGGAGCCTGCCAAAAAGCATATCTCCACTCTTCCTAGATAGGTTGTTTCTCATACCATTCAGAAGAGAGTCCTAACTCAGTACAACCACATATTAGCTAAAGGATAGAACACTTTCTAAACAGTGTTCACTTTCATGCAGTCACTTCCTGCAACTAATTTAGGGCTGATTATTATGGAATCATAAAATGAATGTTTAGACTCTGATGCTGTCACTCATTAATGCTGCAGCCTTTGACAAGTCACTTATTTTTTCCGTTCCAGGGAATCGAGAAATTAAGTGGTCACTAAAACATTCGATTTCACAAGCCAGCCAAGTTTCCAAAACAAAAACTGTTTCTAGACATGTATTTTATAAAATAAAGAACATCTTAACGGAATATATCTTCAAAACAGACAATCTTTTAAACTGAATAAATTTAACTTTGTGAGAAAACCAAGAACATTCTGGGAAGGCCATGGTAGAAGCTGCATAATTTTTGAATCTCTTCAAATATTTCCATAAAAACAGAGATACTAGGAGAGCAAAAACAAACCCAGAAAAGAAAAAAAAAAAAAAAAAAGATCGAGAGACAAAATATCAACCTCAAAACTAGGTAAACACAAAAATACAACACGAATGACTATAAGACCTGCATGATACTCAACATCTGTGCAGGAAGAGAGGGGAACGGCATGAAGCAAAGTGGTACCTGAGAGCCACGAGCATCTCTCTGCACAGCAGTTACATTCTCAGCAAGCAAAGGGCCTCAACAAGGTCTCAAGTGGGGGTCTAGAGCAGTCAAAGCCTTGTCAACTCTCAAAACATCTCACAGTTTCTTGCACATGGAGAACCTGAAAACAGTCTAAATCAACAGGGAACATGGACAAAATAAAAACACAAGTCCAGGAAATTCCCTGGCGGCACAGTGGTTAGACTCTGCACTCTCACTGTCCAGGGCCTGGGTTCAATTCCCAGTAGGGGAACTAAAATCCCACAGGTCATGTGGCAGGGCCAAAAACACTAAAAAGTAAAGCAACATGGACAACATACAAAAATTAGTTTTTTTAAAAAAGTATAGACGAAAGCTAGAGAAGGGAAGGTGATATACACAGATGATCTTAGAAAATTATTTCTCAAAAACAGGAAACTGTTTTCCAAATAATCACTTACTTTAAAAAAATTTGACAGCTCATTTGGAAGATTTCAAAGGGCTTAAAAATCATTATATTCTTAAAACAAATACACTGGTTACAATCAACAATAATCTTTAGAAGTCAGGGTGAATCCAATACTAATGTTAAAAGATGCTGGATTCTTGATTTGGTAGAAATCACTGATAGAAAAAAAAAATAGAGATTGAAATTCTAGCACTGCCCAAATGATCACATTCTATAAAAAAAAAAAAATCCAGAATACACAAAAATAGGAAGAAGGAAAAAAGAGATAATCCCTTACATTCAACAACAAAATATAAAATTAAAACTGTGTTTTGTCACTTTTGTTTTACATATTTATATATGTGCAACCAAAGTCTACAAATACTTGTTTTTCACAAATTATCTCATAAGTATTTTTCTTTAAACTACTTCAATGGTTGTTTAATTCCATTGGATGGCAGTATCATAATCTCCTGTTAGGGATATTTCTAGAAGGAACATGTTTTGGCAACTTAAAAAGTCTCATGAAAAATGAAATGTGGCAATGTTAAAGAGCAGTCTAAATTTCTCTCCACTAACAGGCAAATAATACAGTCTTTTGTTTCTCATAAAGTAATCTCTAATATTTTAAAGCACGTTTTAGAAGAAAAATGATTCCAAAAACTTCAATGGAGAAAATAATTAATTTCTCTAATTTAAAGATATACTTAACATGCAGGTCAAAAGCTTCCAAAGCTACCAAAACCAACCAGTTAATAATCATGTAACAAAATATTTTAAAAGCGATTTTAATTCTAAGATGGCTAACAAACAAAAATACAGGCATTTTAAAGATATGGATGAAGATTTTAAACTAAAATGAAAATTAATCATCTGCCAGAAATAAAGGCAATATAAATTAAGCCACTGAAATCCTAAGCAGAGTTTCTGAACCAGTAAAGAATCACAAAGAAACTCAGACAATGAGTTTTTGTATACGAACTTCCTAGGTTCAGTTCACCTACCCAAATGAATTAGAATAATCTTGCCCACTGCGCCAGCTCATGCCACTGAATAAAATGTTCTACTTTGGGTTATCTTAAGCTACATCACACAATATCTGCAGCTCCCATGCTGGTAACAAGCTGTTTGACATAAATTAAGGAAATAGCTTCAATTTACATTAAATTTCAAAGATAATAAAGTATTAAACTACTAATTAGTTTCAAGACATGCTGCTTAAAGAAGTATGCCATACTTCAGAAAATATATCATTAAAAAAATGAGTTATTTTTTTAAAATTTTCGGTTGTATGTTTATGATTGAGACAATGCAAAACAGCATTTCAACACCCAAAAACAAATAGTATCTGTAAGAAATTACCATTCAAATTCCATCCGAGAATTAGAATAATAATGCAAAATTTTTTTCTAATTGTGTTATGAACACTTATATCCTTATACCTTAACATAAATTATCAATACATGATCTTAGGTCATACTTAGTAAAACATTTACTTGCTAAAACCAAAACATAAAATAAATACATAAATAACCAAATGCACTGTTGGGGTGAAAAACTTTCTTGATCCTCTTAGGATGCTTGGCAGGAGTCTGAATATTAAACTGACAAAGACAGATTAACAAAGAAAAGCAGACAAATTTAATTAATCTAAGTTTTACATGACGGGGAGCCTTTACAAAGAAATGAAGATGTGAAGAAACAGGTCTAAGCATTTTTATACGAGGTATGATGAACAATTGAGAGTAATGGAAAAAATGTCATAGGACAAGAGTATGAGCCAACGGGTAGTAAACTGGGAAAAACTTAGCCTGTTCATTCAGATTCCTCTTGGTATCCTCCAGCTCTGAAGATAAGGATGTCCCTTTCCTCCAGATTAAGGGAGGAGGGACCCTCTCACATGAGGGTCTTATGATCTGCTTTAGTGAAGAAAGGGGAGGTCTGAGAGTCCTTCCTGCACCTGCCATTTCTCAAAATCCTTCAGCTTTAAAATATTCAATATGTCAAGGTATCATATTTGGGGGGTAGTGCGTTCTGAACCCTGCCAATGCAAAATGAAATATCCTGCAAATCACCCTTTCATAAACAATATATTTAGGCTTCCCTGGTAGTTCCGCTGGTAAAGAATCTGCCTACAATGCAGGAGACCCCGGTTCAATTCCTGGGTCGGGAAGATCCCCTGGAGAAGGGATAGGTTACCCACTCCAGTATTCTTGGGTTTCCCTGGTGGCTCAGATGGTAAAGAATCTGCCTGCAATGTGGGAGACCTGGGTTCAATTCCTGGGTTAGGAAGATCCCCTGGAGGAGGGCATGGCAACCCACTGCAGTATTCTTGCCTGGAGAATCCTCATGACAGAGGAGCCCAGCACGCTACAGTCCATGGGGTCGCAAAAAGCAGGACATGACTGAGCAACTAAGCACAGCACACAGCAAACCATGTTATTTAGGATAAAGGCCACAGTGGGAAAAAACAAGCAAATACTAATCAAAGGAAAGCAGAGTGAAACAAGAAACATTACCAAGACTAAGGACATTGCAGGGTTTAGATCACTAGTAAGACACAAATAATTTTAAATATGTAAGCACTTCACAACAAAATGTTAAAATAGAGGAGGTGAGAACTGATGAAAGGAATAACAGACAAATCCATGATTATACCTGAAAACTGAGTAATCAGGACAATCAATACTCAGAAAATCAGCAAAGATACAGAGGATCAGTGTTATCAACCAACTTGACCTATTTGACATTCATAGACAACTCTACCCAGCAGAGGAAAATACACAATCTTCTCAAGTGCACACCGCACATTTACCATAAAAGACCCTATTCTGATCCATAAAAAAAAAAAACACCTCAACACATTGATGAGAACTGAAATCATACAATGCTATCACAACAAAATAAACCAGAAATCATTAACAGAAAGGTATCTCGAAAATGCCTAAACACTTCTAAATAGTACATGATATAAAAAACAAGAGTAAAGGGAAAATTTTAAATATTTCAAGCTATATGCTTTTGAACTGTGGTATTGGAGAAGACTCTTGAGGGTCCTTTGGACTGCAAGGAGATCCAACCAGTCCATCCTAAAGGAAATCAGTCCTGGGTGTTCATCGGAAGGACTGACCTTGAAGCTGAAACTCCAACATTTTGGCCACCTGATACGAAGAGCTGATTCATTTGAAAAGACCCTGATGTTGAGAAAGATTTAAGGCAGGAGGACAAGGGGACAATAGAGGATGAGATGGTTGGATGGCATCACCGACTCAATGGACACGAGTTTGGGTAAACTCCGGTAGTTGGTGATGGACAGGGCGGCCTGGCATACTAAGGTTCATGGGGTCACAGAGAGTCGGACACGACTGAGCGACTAAGCTGAACTGAACTGATATAAAAATGGAAACACAACATACCAAAGTTGGTGGGATGTGGCTAGATCAGCGTGGCTGTTGTTTAGTTGCTCAGTCATGTCCAACTCTTTTGCGACCCCATGAACTGTAGCCCACCAGGGTCCTCTGTCCATGGGATATCCCAGGCAAGGATACCAGAGTGGGTTGCCATTTTCTTCTCCAAGGGATCTTCCTGACTCAGGGGTCGAACCTATGTCTCCTGCATTGGCAGGCAGATTTTTCACTTCTGAGCCACAAGGGGAAGACCAAGATCAGTGTTTAGAGGGAATTTATAGTATTAAACACATATATTAAAAAAGAGAGGTGGATTCCCTTCTCACCACACCCTCTCCAGCATTTATAGATTTTTTGATGTTGGCCATTCTGACTAGTGTGATGTAGTACTTCATTGTATTCTTGATGTGCATTTCTCAAATACTTAGTGATGCTGACCATCTTTTCATGTGCCTTTTGGCCATCTGTATGTCTTCTTTGGAGAAAAGTCTACTTTGATCCTCTGCCCATTTTTTGATTGGGGTTTTTTTTTTTGTGGATACTGAGCTACACAAATTGTTTGTATATTTTGGAGGTTAAATCCTTGTTGGTTGCTTCACTTGCAAATACTGGTGGAAATGTAAATTGGTGCAGCCACTATGGAGAACAATATAGATGTTCTTTAGGGATAAAAGAACTTTATTCCTATAATTCTTAAAAACAAAAAAAAACTTAGGAGCTTTTTTAGGGATTAAAAAAAACTAACAACAGAACTACCATATGACCCAGCAATCCTATTCCTAGGCATACAGCTGAAGAAAACCATAACTTGAAAAGACACATGTACTTCAATGTCCACTGCAGCACTACTTATAATACCCAGGACATGGAAGCAACCTAAATGTCCATCAACAGAGGAATGGATAAGGAAGATGCGGCACATATACACAATAGAATAATGTTGTTTGTTGTTGTTGTTAAGTTGCTAAATTGTGTCTGACTCTTTTGTGACCCTATGGACTGCAACCTGCAAGTTCCTCTGTCCATAGGATTTCCCAGGAAGGATACTGGAGTGGGTTGCCATTTGCTTCTCCAGGGAAATTTTCCCAACCCAGAGATCAAACCCACATCTCCTGCATTGGCAGGCAAATTCTTTACCACTGAGCCACCAGGAAAGCCCCAATGTAATATTACTCAGCTATCAAAAAAGAAAAAAAAATAATGCCATTTACAGCAAAATGGATGGACCTAGAGATCATCATTGGAGAAGGAAATGGCAACCCACTCCAGTGTTCTTGTCTTGAGAATCCCAGGGACGGAGGAGCCTGGTGGGCTGCTGTCTATGGGGCCGCACAGAGTCGGATACGACTGAAGCGACTTAGCAGCAGCAGCAGAGATCATCAAAGTGAGTGAAGCAAGTCAGACACAGAAAGACAAATATCATATAATATTGCTTATATGCAGACTCTAAGAAAACAAGGGTACAAATGAATTTATTTACAAAACAGAAGAATTACAGGTGTAGAAAACAAACTTATAGTTACCAGGGGATAAGGAGAGGGAGGGATAAACTGGGATAAATTGACATATACAAACTATTAGCATAAGAAAGTCGAGTCACTACTCTGTAATGGCCTACATGGGAAAAGAATCTAAAAAAAAAAGGAGTGGATATATGTATATGTATGATAGCCTCTCATTAATACTTGATCTTACACCCTTAAAAAAGATGCAAAATTAAGAGAAAATTAAACAGAAAGATGAAAATGGTAAAGAGCAAAAATTAACAAAACTGAAAATGTACAATCAACATAGAAAAATCAATGAAACCAAAGGCTGGTTCTGAGAGCAATGAAATTGATAACCCTTTTGGCCAGATTGATCAAGATAAAAATAAAGACACCATACATTGCCAGTATCAGAAAGAAGAGAAGGCTATTAAAACAATTCCATATACATTAAAAAGACTAAAGGAATATTACAATTTAATACCTATAAATTCAACAAATTCCTTGAAAGATAAAATCTACCAAAGCTAACTCAGTAAGAATAGCTAATCAAAATAGGCCCATATCTATTCAAGAAATTGAATTCATAGATTAAAAAACCTTCCAACAGAGAAAACTCCAGCCCAGAGGATATAGATCTCTTAAATCCCCATTTCTTTCCTGGAAACTTCCTATCTGAGGATTCTCTCAAATTGGACCATCTGCTCTCTAGGCCTGCTATATAGCCCTCCCACCTGGGATATCATTTCACTGTTCTCCTGGGTTGAATTACTATTTCCTACATCCCAGGTCTTTTTTTCCACTTCTTCCATACCTGACACATTGTTAATTAACTAGCCATTCTGCTGATCAAGAAGACTGATGCTGATATATTCAATTCTTTTTCTCATTAGGTTTTCTCTGGAAATCTTCAGAAATTTTTTTTAAATTCCTGGTGCTGTGAAATTTCACAAACACATGCCTATGGCTAGGCGTTTTAAATCTTTTTTTAATTGAGCACTCCTAAGCCTCTTGATGAAAGCAAAAGAGGAGAGTGAAAAAGTTGGCTTCAAGCTCAACATTCAGAAAACTAACATCATGGCATCCGGTCCCATCACTTCATTGGAAATAGATGGGGAAACAGTGGAAACAGTGTCAGACTTTATTTTGGGGGGCTCCAAATTCACTGCAGATGGTGACTGCAGCCATGAAATTAAAAGACGCTTACTCCTTGGAAGGAAAGTTATGACCAACCTAGATAGCATATTAAAAAGCAGAGACATTACTTTGCCAACAAAGGTCCGTCTAGTCAAGGCTATAGTTTTTCCAGCGGTCATGTATGGATGTGAGAGTTGGACTGTGAAGAAAGCTGAGTGCCGAAGAATCGATGCTTTTGAACTGTGGTGCTGGAGAAGACTCTTGAGAGTCCCTTGGACTGCAAAGAGATTCAACCAGTCCATTCTAAAGGAGATCAGTCCTGGGTGTTCTTTGGAAGGAATGACGCTTACACTGAAACTCCAATACTTTGGCTACCTTATGTGAAGAGCTGACTCACTGGAAAAGACTCTGATGCTGGGAGGGATTGGGGGCAGGAGGAGAAGGGGACGATAGAGGATGAGATGGCTGGATGGCATCACCAACTCAATGGACGTGAGTCTGAGTAAACTCCGGGAGTTGGTGATGGACAGGGAGGCCTGGCGTGCTGCAATTCATGGGGCTGCAAAGAGTCGGACACGACTGAACTGAACCAAAGGAACAGGCACATAAAATGCTGTACACCTGGTTTTTAATAAAGGTTATTTTTGCTGGGATAGAATCTGGGATAATATTAATGTTTTGCTGTGAACCTTTTATAGATTTATGTTGCTTGAAAGAGTTTATAACAATTATGCATTTATTTTTTTAATAAATGAAAAGAAGTAGTCATAAAATAATACAGTAGGACCATTGTTACATTAAAGAAAAAAAGAAAACAAAGCAAAACTATGTGGTTGGATACATACATAGACATAAGGAAATGCATTAAAGTCTGAAAGGATGCATTCCAGGATTCTACAGCTTTTACAAGAGCCACTAAAAGAATTATAAGGTATGTATAATTTCCAAAATAACTGGGTAAAAAAAACCCCACAAATTATGAATGGATTAAATGATCCAACCACCAAATGCTCCAATTTTAAGACAAAGATGTCCCACTGGATTTTTTAAAACCAATTCTAAGTACACATTAACCAAAAAAAGGGCTGATATAGTTAAACCGAAATCATAAAGAGGTCACAGATTGGATAAGACACAGGAAACATGACAACTAAATACAGTGTGGGATCTGGATTGAGTCCTGGAACAAAAAAGAATACTCCTGTTATGAGAAAACTAGTGATAAAGTATATAATTTAGTGACTAGCAGTGTAACAATATTAATTTCTTGGCTTTGAGAATTATACTGATTATGCATTGTGTTAACATTAGAAGCAGGTTGAAGAGTTCACAGAAACTCTCTGTGCTATTTTTGCAACTTTTAAGGAAATCTAAAATTATTTCATAAAGTTTTTAAAAAGTCAGATTAGACATTAACACGAAGCGCATTACTAGGGATAAATAGGGACATTTTTTCAAGGAACAAAAGTTCAGTTCATAGGGAGACAGAAGAATTAGAAACCTGAGTATGCTTCTAATAACATGACTTCAAAATAAATACACCAAAAATTGGCAGAAAACTACAAGGAGAAAATAAAATCCAACATTACACAGGGAGATTTAACACACAGTAAATTATCAGTAACAGGCAAGCACATGTGAGTGCACACACATACACACACAAATCAATAAGGAAAGAGAAGATTTTTAACAAAAGCATTAACAAATTTCATGTAATAGACACAAAGTACCATACCTGTTAACTGCAGAAGTTACTAAGACATCACTAACACAGTCCTCAGAGAAGGCCATGGCACCCCACTCCAGTACTCTTGCCTGGAAAATCCCATGGACAGAGGAGCCTGGTGGGCTGCAGTCCATGGGGTCGCTAAGGGTCGAACACGACTGAGAGACTTCACTTTCACTTTTCACTTCATGCATTGGAGAAGGAAATGGCAATCCACTCCAGTGTTCTTGCCTGGAGAATCCCAGGAACGGGGGAGCCTGGTGGGCTGCCGTCCATGGGGTTACAGAGTTGGACACGACTTAGCAGCAGCAGCAGCAGCAACATAGTCATATAACACTTTAAAAAGGACATTTCAATGATTCTTCAATTCAGATATCTGAGGGTAGTTTCCTTCCAAGGAGTAATCGTCTTTTAATTTCATGGCTGCAGTCACCATCTGCAGTGATTTTGGAGCCCCCCAAAATAAAGTCTGACATTGTTTCCTCTGTTTCCCCATCTATTTTCCATGAAGTGATGGGACCGGATGCCATGATCTTCGTTTTCTGAATGTTGAGTTTTAAGCCAACTTTTTCACTCTTTCACTTTTATCAAGAGGCTTTTTCGCCCCTCTTCACTTTCTGCCATAAGGGTGGTGTCATCTGCATATCTGAGGTTATTGATATTTCTCCCAGCAATTTTGATTCCAGCTTCTGTATCTTCCTGTCCAGAATTTCTCATGATGTACTCTGCATAGAAGTTAAATAAGCAGGGTGACAATATACAGCCGTGATGTACTCCTTTTCCCAGTTTGGAACCAGTCTGTTGTTCCCTGTCCAGTTCTAACTGTTGCTTTCTGACCTGCATACAGATTTCTTAGGAGGCAGGTCAGGTGGTCTGGAATTCCCATCTCTTTCAGGATTTTCCACAGTTTATTGTGATCCACATAGTCAAAGGCTTTGGCATAGTCAATAAAGCAGAAATAGGTGTTTTTCTGGAACTCTCTTGCTTTTTCGATGATCCAGTGGATGTTGGCAATTTGATCTCTGGTTCCTCTGCCTTTTCTAAATCCAGCTTAAACATCTGGAAGTTCACGGCTCACGTACTGTTGGAACCTGGCTTGGAGAATTTTGAGCACTACTTTGCTAGCGTGTGAGATGGGTGCAATTGTGCGGCAGTTTGAGCATTCTTTGGCATTGTCTTTCTTTGGGATTGGAATGACAACTGACCTTTTCCGGTCCTGTGGCCACTGCTGAGTTTTCCAAATTTGCTGGCATATTGAGTGCAGCACTTTCACGGCATCATCTTTTAGGACATGAAACAGCTCAACTGGAATTGCATCACCTCCACTAGCTTTCTTTGTAGTGATGCTTCCTAAGGCCCACTTGACTTCACATTCTAGGATGTCTGGCTATAGGTAAGTGATCACACCATCGTGATTATCTGGGATGTGATGATCTTTTTTGTTTGGTTCTTCCATGTATTCTTGCCACCTCATCTTAATATCTTCTGCTTCTGTTACATCCATACCATTTCTGTCTTTATTGTGCCCATCTTTGCATGAAATGTTCCCTTATTGTCTCTAATGTTCTTGAAGAGATCTCTAGTGTTTCCCATTCTACTGTTTTCCTCTATTTGTTTCCATTGATCACTGAGGAAGGCTTTCTTATCTCTCCTTGCTATTCTTTGGAACTCTGTATTCAGATGTAAATATCGATCCCTTTCTCCTTTGCCTTTAGCTTCTCTTCTTTTCACAGCTATTTGTAAGGCCTTCTCAGACAACCATTTTCCTTTTTTGCATTTCTTTTTCTTGGGATGGTCTTGTTCTCTGTATCCTGCACAATGTCCCGATCCTCCGTCCATAGTTTTTCAGGCATTCTGTGTATCAGATCTAATCCCTTGAATCTATTTGTCTCTTCCACTGTATAATCATAAGGGATTTTATTTAAGTCGTACCTGAATGGTCTAGTGGTTTTCCCTACACTCTTCAATTTAAGTCTGAATTTGGGAATAAGGAGTTCATGATCTGAGCCACAGTCAGCTCCTGGTCTTGTTTTTGCTGACTGTATAGAGCTTCTCCATCTTTGGATGCAAAGAATATAATCAGTCTAATTTCAGTATTGACCATCTGGTGATATCCATGTGTAGAGTCTTCTCATGTGTTGTTGGAAAAGGGTGTTTGTTATGACCAGTGCATTCTCTTGGCAAAACTCTATTAGCCTTTGGCCTGCTTCATTCTGTATTCCAAGGCCAAATTTTCCTGATAGTCCAGGTGTTTCTTGACTTCCTACTTTTGCATTCCAGTCCCCTATAATGAAAAGGACATCTTTTTTGCAGGTTAGTTTTAGAAGGTCTTGTAGGTCTTCATAGAACCATTCAACTTCAGCTTCTTCAGTGTTACTATTTGGGGCATAGACTTGGGTTACTGTGATATTGAATTGTTCGCCTTGGAACGAGTAGAGATCATTCTGTTATTTTTGAGATTGCATCCAAGTACCGCATTTTGGACTCTTTTGTTGCCTTTGATGGCTACTGCATTTCTTCCAAGGGGTTCTTGCCCACAGTGGTAGATATAATAGTCATCTGAGTTAAACTCATCCATTCCAGTCCATTTTAGTTCACTGATGCCTAAAATGTCAATGTTCATTCTTGCTATCTCCTGTTTGACCACCTCCAATTTGCCTTGATTGATAGTCCTAACATTCCAGGTTCCTATGAAATATTACTCTTTATAGCATTGGACTTTGCTTATATCACCAGCCCCATCCATAACTGGGTGTTGTTTTTGCTTTGGCTCCATCTCTTCATTCTTTCTGGAGTTATTTCTCCAATGATCTCCAGTAGCATATTGGGCACCTACCGACCTGGGGAGTTCATCTTTCAGTGTCCTATCTTTTTGCCTTTTCATACTGTTCATGGCATTCTCAAGGCAAGAATACTGAAGTGGTTTGCCATTCCATTCTCCAGTGGACCACATTTTGTTAGACCTCTCCACCATGACCTGTCCGTCTTGGGTGGCCCTACATGGCATGGCTCATAGGTTCATTGAGTTAGACATCATTCGATGGGCCTATTTGTAAAAGTATACTTACTGATGCTGAAGAGAAGCTCTGATACTTTGGCAATCTGGTGCAAAGAACAGACTCACTGGAAAAGACCTTGATGATGGGAAAGATTGAGGGCAGAAGGAAAAGGGGGCAGCAGAGAATGAGATGGTTAGATGGCATCGTTGATTCAATGGACATGAGTTTGAGGAAATTCTGGGAGATAATGAAGGACAGGGAAGCCTGGCATGCTGCAGTCCATGTGGTCACAAAGAGTTGGACACAACTGAGCAACTGAACAATAGCAATGTGTGACTGTAATGTTTTGGTGTTAAATATCTCTTATTCCCTTTAAACCTGAGGAATAAAAGAGAGGTAAGAAGTGAGAAAAGGAAATACAACCTTTGTTGATTGACATAAAAGGCTACGAAAGAGATGGATATCTAGGCAGTTGTCGACATTGAATAAAAAAAGTATCAAAAAGCAAAAACTTTTTGCCACACTTTGAGATGGTTATTGTCTTTTGAGCTGTTCCATCTTGGGATGGCTTGGTTGAAATTTAGATCTACATGACTGAGTACACTCATAATATAGGAGGTAATTAACAATTACTTCCACAAGGGCTTCCCTTGTGGCTCTGCTGGTAATGAATCTGCCTGCTATGCCGGAGATACAGGTTCGATTCCTGGGTTGGGAAGATCTCCTGGAGAAGGGAAAGGCTACCTACTTCAGTATTCTGGCCTGGAGAATTCCATGGACTGTAGAATCCCATAGGGTTGCAAAGACTCGGACACAACTGAGCGACTTTCACTTTCAATTACCGATGACTTGGCCCATGAAACTCAACTGTGGCACCCATCCCTGAGTTCAAGGTCCTGTCTTCCTTAAATGCTTCATTGGGCTGTCCAGTTCATCTCTTATTTTTGGCCCCTTGCTTTTCACTTAGTGCTAAAAGTATAAAAAAACCAACTTTTGAAAGTATGTTAACATATTTAGCTAACAACTCTTTTTTTAGGTGGTATATAGAAATTATTTAGGTATATACTTGAATATATGATAATACTAACTCAGCAGTGGCCACAGGGCCGGAAAAGATCAGTTTTCATTCCAATCCCAAAGAAAGGCAATGCCAAAGAATGCTCAAACTGCCGCACAATTGCACCCACCTCACACGCTAGCAAAGTAATGCTCAAAATTCTCCAAGCCAGGCTCCAACAGTACGTGATAACTTCCAGGTGTTCAAGCTGGATTTAGAAAAGGCAGAGGAACCAGAGATCAAATTGCCAACATCCACTGGATCATCAAAAAAGCAAGAGAGTTCCAGAAAAACATCTATTTCTGCTTTATTGACGATGCCAAAGCCTTTGACTACGTGGATCACAATAAACTGTGGAAAATCCTGAAAGAGATGGGAATTCCAGACCACCTGACCTACCTCCTAAGAAATCTGTATGCAGGTCAGAAAGCAACAGTTAGAACTGGACATGGAACAACAGACTGGTTCCAAACCGGGAAAGGAGTACATCACGGCTGTATATTGTCACCCTGCTTATTTAACTTCTATGCAGAGTACATCATGAGAAATGCTGGACTGGAAGAAACACAAGCTGGAATCAAAATTGCTGGGAGAAATATCAATAACCTCAGAAATGCAGATGACACCACCCTTATGGCAAAAAGCAAAGAAGAACTAAAGAACCTCGTGATGAAAGTGAGAGAGGAGAGTGAAAAAGTTGGCTTAAAACTCAACATTCAGAAAACGAAGATCATGGCATCTGGTCCCATCACTTCGTGGGAAATAGATGGGGAAACAGTGGAAACAATGTCCAACTTTATTTTTGGGGGCTCCAAAATCACTGCAGATGATGATTGCAGCCATGAAATTAAAAGACGCTTACTCCTTTGGAGAAAAGTTATAACCAACTTGCTGCTGCTGCTGCTAAGTCGCTTCAGTGGTGTCTGACTCTGTGCGACCCCATAGACAGCAGCCCACAAGGCTCCCTTGTCCCTGGGATTCTCCAGGCAAGAACATTGGAGTGGGTTGCCATTGCCTTCTCCAATGCATGAAAGTGAAAAGTGAAAGTGAAGTCGCTCAGTCGTGTCTGACTCTTCGCGACCCCATGGACTGCAGCCCACCAGGCTTCTCCGTCCATGGGATTTTCCAGGCAAGAGTACTGGAGTGGGGTGCCATTGCCTTCTCCACGAATGGAAGCTTATTTGCCTCTAAAAAGAAACTTAGACAGCAAATATTAAAAAGTAGAGACATTACTTTGCCAACAAAGGTCCATCTAGTCAAGGCTATGGTTTTTCCAGTAGTCATGTATGGATGTGAGAGTTGGACTATGAAGAAAGCTGAGCTCCCAAGAATTGATGCTTTTGAACTGTGGTGTTGGAGAAGACTCTTGAGAGTCCCTTGGACTGCAAGGAGATCCAACCAGTCAATCCTAAAGGAAATCAGTCTTGAATAGTCATTGGTAGGACTGATGCTAAAGCTGAAACTCCAATACTACTACGGTCACCTGATGCGAAGAACTGACTCATTGGAAAATACCCTGATGCTGGGAAAGATTGAAGTCGGGAGGAGAAGGGGACGACACAGGATAAGATGGTTTGATGGCATCACCAACTCAATGGACATGAGCTTGAGCAAGCTCCAGGAGCTGGTGATGGACAGGGAGGCCTGGCATGCTGCAGTCCATGGGGTCGTAAAGAGTTGGACAGGACTGAGTGACTGAATTGAACTGAATAATGTCACTGCCAACAATGAGCAGAAGATCAAATGGTTATTTAAAAATAGTCATTTTCAACACAGTAATGGTTATCGAAGTACAAAATGAAGGAAGGAAGGAAGAAGAAAAGAAAATTAAAGAGAAAAATGAGAGGGAGGGATGAAGGAAGAAAAGGAGGGGAGAAAGGAGGTAAGGTAGACAGGGAAGTAAGCAAACAGGCAGGCAAAAAAAAAAGGAAAGAAAATACAAACTATCTGTAATAGACACTATGTGGCCTGCAAAACCTAAAATACAAGCAGTCCTGGCTTCACACAGCATTGCTTTAACTGAAACTCTACAAAGCAAGATGCCTATATTAACTATCCAGCTCTTTACAGAAAATTTGATGATCCCTGCCACTGGAGATACCTAAATGGCCAATAGACATACAGAGAGGTGTAAATATTCATAAGTAGAGAAATTAGAGAAAAACCACAATGTGATATCACTACCCAACAGAATGGGTAAAATGAAACGAATGATGCTAAATGTTTCAAGCATGTGGAAACTGCTTTGAACAATTTTTTAGTAATGTATACCAGAAATGGCAGAAAGCAAAGAACTAAAGAGCCTCCTGATGAAGGAGAAAGAGGAGAGTGAAAAACGTGGCTTAAAACTCAACATTCAAAACTCTAAGATCATGGTATCCCTGTATCATCACTTCAGGCCAAATAGATTGGGAAAAGTGGAAACAGTAACAGATTTTATTTTCTTGGGCTCCAAAGCCACTGCAGACAGTGACTGAAGGCATGAAATTAAAAGATGCTTGCTCTTTGGAAGAAAAGTAATGACCAACCTAGACAGCATATTAAAAAGTAGAGCTATCACTTTGCCAACAAAGGTCGGTCTAGTCAAAGCTATGGGTTTTCCAGTTGTCATGTATGGATGTGGGAGTTGAACAATAATTGATCCAACTGAGCACTGAAAAATTGATGCTTTTGAACTGTGGTGTTAGAGAAGACTCTTGAGAGTCCCTTGGACTGCAAGAAGATCCAACCAGGCAAAAGGAAATCAGTCCTGAACATTCATTGGAAGGAATGATGCTGATGCTGAAGCTTCAACACTTTGGCCACCTGATGCGAAGAACTGCCTCATTAGAAAAGACCCTGATGGATAGGAAAGATTGAAGGCAGGAGGTGAAGGGGATGACAGAGGACAAAATGGTTGGATGGCATCACTGACTCAATGGACATGAGTTTGAGCAAGCTCCGGGAGTTGGTGATAGACGACAGGGAAGCAAGGCATGCTGCACATCGTAGGGTCACAAAGAGTCGGACATGACTGAGCAACTGAACAACATACCAGAAATGGGCTTCCCTGGTGGCTTAGTGGTAAAGAACCAGCCTGCCAACGCAAGGGGTGTAGGTTTAATCCTTGTGTTGGGAAGATCCCATGGAGAATGGAATGGCAACCCACTCTAGTATTCTTGCCTGGGAAATCCCACGGACAGAGGAACCTGGCAGGCTACAGTCCATGGGGTGGCAAAAGAGTTGGATGCTGCTTAGCTATTGAACCACAACAATAACATTAGAAATACATATATGCATAGCCTATAATATAGTCATTTCACCAGTGGGTATATATCCAACAGAATGTATACATACGTTCACCAAAATACTTAAAAAAAAAGTTCATGCCAGACCTATTAGTAATAGCCAAAAGCTGGATAAAACACTGCACAGCATTAAGAACAAACAACTGCTACATAACTTGTATAAATCCCGCAATATTAAGCAAAAGTGAGACACAAAAGACTATACAGTGTATGTTTCCATTTATATAAAGTCAATAATCAGTAAATTTATTGATGATATCAGAAACTGAAAAGTGGGGCTTCTAGGATGTGAGTAACGCTCTCTCTTGGATATACACACTTGGTGAAAATCCAGTGAACTGTACACTTATGATTCATGCACTTTTCTGTGTGTCTATTAACCTTTAATAATTAACACAGTAAAAACAATTCATATTTACAAACTCTATGTCTTTGAAGGAAAATTGCGTACATCTTCTGTTCACTTTTCTGATTTACCATCCTTACCACCAATGAGATATCTTAATTCCTGTTCCCTTACATAGAGGGTAGTTTTGTTTTAATTAATTCTCTTGGTATACTACTGCACAGGATACCCACATGTTTATGTAACTGTCATTTTAGGTTAGTTCCACAAGAGATCCCAAGGAGAAGCTTCGAAAAGCCAATAACTTGACATTGCGACAGTTATCTGGGAAAGAAGGGGAGGGGGACAACCTCCTTAAAACGTACTTTTGTTTGGCCCTTTGTTTTGGCTCACCTTTATCTACTACCACTGTGATTTAAATCTGCATAAAATGTTCAAAGGAGCCTTTCAAAAAGCCTCTTCCGGTGGAAAAGTTTTTTCTTCCCACGACATCCTAATAATGCTGTTATCTTGTTTCATCCAGTACCTTCCACCCACGGTGCTTAAAGTAAATACTTCACAAATACTATCGGGTGGTGTCACCTTCCAGCCAGGACGAGAAATGTGGGCCCAGAGACACTATGAACTCAAAAAATTCTATCTTTCTTTCTACAGCATGACTCCGCCTACCTGAGGAATCACTGTATTCTTCGCCGAAACTTAAAGTGTGAGAACTGAAATACAAACCAGTGAGTGACTCTCAAGGGCACGGAGTCAATCCTAGGTTGAGCCAAGACCTCCAACTCACTGCCTCTTAAGGGAAAAGCAAACCACCACCACCAACAACAACAAAAAACCTCGAATAAAAACTCAGCTGCAGCACTCTTGTAATAAGAAACAGGGGAAGATGCCGAAATCCTGCCGAGAAAGTAGACCGGAGGACCACACAACGCTGACCTTCGAGGGAGCCCCATCATTCCCGGCCGCACGGGGCCAGCATTCACCCGGTGCAGCCCCTGCGCGGCCCCTTCCCCTTCTCCAAGGAGGCTGCGGCCGGAAATTCCAGGGCTGGTCTCAACCCACCCCTCCTTTTCTCGGATAGCCCAAATCTCCCACCCTACCCGTTTACCTGAGATGCGCCCAGCACAGCCCCGGGAGCAGACTGCGCTCTCGCCCAGAGTTTCTCAGGCCAGACGCGCAGCCTCCACGTCAGCCAATCGCAGCTCGCTCGGAGCCTCCCTGCCCCGGGTTTCTCTGCGCGAGGAGGTGCGCGCGCTCGTGAATGCCCCCGCGGGGCGCGACGGAGGAGGGGGGCCAGACGCGCGCGGCGCGCGAGGATCCACGGCGAGCAGGGGCGGGGCAGACGCCGGGCGGGGGCAGGCGGCGCGCACCGGGCATGCGCATTTCGCGCCACTAGGGCCGTGGGGCGGGGCCCCTGGGCAACAGAGCAAGCTTAGGAAGTCTTCGCTGGAGTGTGGCCTCAACTTGAGCGTTGTGGAGTTTCCACAGAAACTGGCGGAAATGGGGTTTCCGGTTCTGTTTTTGTCTTGAGGTGAGAGGGAGAGTGGGGATGGGACCCCAGGGAGAGAAGAGGGACGTGTTGGGAAAGAATGGTTGAATGAAAAAGGCCGCAGTCGGACTCCAGTTGGTCTAGCAAAAAGCAGTACCCACCTCTCAGACAAAGAACGCTTCAGACTAAAACTAGGAGGTTCTTAAGAAAAAGATACGGATGCTTAACGTTCAATATATGGATTCTTTAAGACAAAAGGTTGAACTTTCCAGAATTAAAAAATTAAGTCCTCAATTCGCGTACCTCTGTGTTGAAACAAGAGAGAATTATAGCTGATAGTAATTCAAATGTGGTTTTCTTGTACCACAGAAAAGTGTTGCTTTTATAAATGTCACGTTAATTTCTTCAGACGCCACATAGTTATTGAGGACATACCATGGGCCAGGTACTCTTCTGGGTTTGGATAATAAGCAATAGTGATGGTTTCTTAAATATCCCCGAAGAATATGTATAATGTAAAGTCTTGACGGTCTCTCAAGTTAGGCGTTAAAGTTAATGAAAGGAACTTACACTTTAGTAAAAAAGAGGAGGAGGGGGGAAGTGAAAAAACCAATGTAAATTAGTTGGATCACAGTTGTAACACAAGCTCTTGGTTATTATATTGTAGTGAATGTACAGGGCTCGGAAGAAATTTTCTTTTTTTATAGATTCAGCTTTGAAATCCATTTTTCTTTACTTCAGTCAAGGTCTGAATCAGATATTTACTGACAAAAGTACCATAAAGATATAGGAGGCAAAAAGGAGAACGGGTCAGAGCAGATGGGAAGAGCACCCTAATCAGGAAAAACGGTTTGACTTGTGAACAGCTTTAAGGGCAAGTCAAATTTATGTTATTAAAAAAAAAAGGGAGGGAGAGTTGCTTTTCCTAGCTAGAGTAACAAGAAATAAGAGAGGATAGTTATCACAACACTGAGAAAAGTCAAACCAAATAATGAATTTATAAGTTAAATTGAAACAATGTGATTATACTATTTTTCTTTGGCTAAGGGTACATTCAGTTAAGTTCAGTTCAGTCGCTCAGTCGTGTCCAACTTTTTGCAGCCCCATGAATTGCAGCACGCCAGGCCTCCCTGTCCATCACCAACCCCTGGAGTTCACTCAAACTCACGTCCATCGAGTTGGTGATGCCATCCAGCAATCTCATCCTCTGTCGTCCCCTTCTCCTGCCCCCAATCCCTCCGAGCATCAGAGTCTTTTCCAATGAGTCAACTCTTCACATGACGTGGCCAAAGTACTGGAGTTTCAACTTTAGCATCATTCCTTCCAAAGAACACCCAGGACTGATCTCCTTTAGAATGGACTGGTTGAATCTTCTTGCAGTCCAAGGGACTCTCAAGAGTCTTCTCCAACGCCACAGTTCAAAAGCATCAATTCTTCGGTACTCAGCCTTTTTCACAGTCCTACTCTCACATCCATACATGACCGCTGGAAAAACCTTAGCCTTGACTAGACGGACCTTTGTTGGCAAAGTAATGTCTCTGCTTTTGAATATGCTATCTAGGTTGGTCATAACTTTCCTTCCAAGAAGTAAGCGTCTTTTAATTTCATGGCTGCAGTCACCATCTGCAGTGATTTTGGAGCCCCCCAAAATAAAGTCTGACACTGTTTCCACTGTTTCCCCATCTATTTCCCATTAAGTGATGGGACCAGATGCCATAATCTTCGTTTTCTGAATGTTGAGCTTTAAGCCAACTTTTTCACTCTCCTCTTTCACTTTCATCAAGAGGCTTTTGGTTCCTCTTCACTTTCTGCCATAAGGGTGGTGTCACCTGCATATCTGTGGTAGATATTTTTCCCGGCAATCTTGATTCCAGCTTGTGCTTCTTCCAGCCCAGCGTTTCTCATGATGTACTCTGCATATAAGTTAAATAAGCAGGGTGACAATATACAGCCTTGACGTACTCCTTTTCCTATTTGGAACCAGTCTGTTGTTCCATCTCCAGTTCTAACTGTTGCTTCCTGACCTGCATATAGGTTTCTCAAGAGGCAGGTCAGGTGGTCTGGAATTATCTCTTTCAGAATTTTCCACAGTTTATTGTGATCCACATGCACACAGTCAAAGACTTTGGCATAGTCAATAAAGCAGAAATATATGTTTTTCTGGAACTCTTTTGCTTTTTCGATGATTCAGTGGATGTTGGCAATTTGATCTCTGGTTCCTCTGCCTTTTCTAAAACCAGCTTGAACATCTGGAAGTTCACGGTTCACATATTGCTGAAGCCTGGCTTGGAGAATTTCGAGCATTATTTTACTTGATGTGAGATGAGTGCAATTGTGTGGTAGTTTGAGCATTCTTTGGCATTGCCTTTCTTTGGGATTGGAATGACAACTGACCTTTTCCAGTCCTGTGGCCACTGCTGAGTTTTCCAAATTTGCTGGCATTAACGCTGGTTTTTTAAAGTTCATTAACTTCATGTGAAAAACCTCTTCGGTAAGAAGAAAATCCATGTTTTCTTTCCTTTTAGTAACTTGTTTTTTCTTCCGTTGTTTTTATTCAGTGAGTTCAAACATTATGCCTTTTCTCCTTTGTCCTTTTTCCCACTTACCAGGAGTAAGTAATGTTCTTTTCTTGAACTTTACATGCCACAATAACTAATTTTCTCCTAACCCCTTTCACCACCATCATCACTTACATGTACATTTCTTCATTCTCAATCCTGCTAACGGTTGCTAGTCTACAAGAAATGAAAGGCCCCAATTAGAGCTTTTTTTCTCAAGCTAATTATCAAAGCCAATATGTCCTTATCCCTCTTATAAGTTGTATAAGTATGAGAGAAGTAAAGAAAATGAACCTCATTTTCATTACAGAGAGCAGAAGAATGTCAGATCATGAATACTTTTAAGTTCACAAATATATTTCCCACAATGTGCTAGCCACACCAATCAGTTCTAGAAATAAAATAGTGAATAAAATCCATACACACATGTAACTTAGAATATCTTTTTTTATTAGTGTTCTCCAGAGATATAGAAACTACAAGGTTAGATAGATAGATAGGTTTTTATTGTACAGGGTATCTTGTTTTAATTTGCATTTTGAGCTTAATCCTCTCCTGATCTCAGTGTCTTTATCTTCTACCAAGCCCTTTCTTAGGGTTTTGTTGGTGGCTCAGGGGTTAAGAGTCTGCCTGCCAATACAGGAGACTTGGGTTCAATCCTTGGGTGGGGAAGATCCCCCGGAGAAGGAAATGGCAACCCATTCCAGTATCCTTGCCTGGAAAATCCCATGGACAGAGGAGCTTGGTGGGTTACAGTCCATGGGGTTGCAAAGATTCAGACACAACTTAGTGATTAAACAACATTCACTTTCTTATGTACCTAATAAAAGAACTTCAGAATACATAAAACGTGTTAGCACTTCAGAGAGAAATCCATAATTAATATAAAATTATAATCAGATTTCACACTCATCTCAAAAATTGATAGAGCAAGCAGAAAGTAAATCAGGAAGGGTATATAAGGCTTGAACAACACAATCAACCACAACAGTATTAACCAACTTACCTAACTGACTTTTACAGAATAGCTGTTAACAACAGGATACACATTGTTTTCAGGTATGCATAAGATATTCCAAGACAGGTCATAATTTATATCATAACTACAAATTCATTGAAAAAGATTCAAATCAGGAGTGACATTAAGAAGATGGCAGAATAGGCAATCCCAGACTCTCCTTCTCCCACGGAGACACAAATTTAACAATAATACATGGGCCAATTGCCTTTGTGAGAAATCCAGAAATCAGTTAAGTGGGTCCTGCCCCCCAGGTTAATGTGAAACCAACTGCATCAGTACCCAGTAAGAAATCTTAAGGCACTCACTTGCAAGTGATTCACCCCCAATAAAACATGATTGGGAGGAAACTCTCAACTCCCATCTTCTCACTGAGAAGAAAAAGGAGAACATATATTCAGTGATTTGAATTTTCAAGAAGGTGCCTGGGGGACTGGTTTCTATCTTCCTTGAATCTAAAAGCTGACAGGAACGGGCAGCCAGTTTGGGGCTGCTACGAACAAAGGCAATCAGTGTGCCCCAGAGTCCACTATACTACAGGCAGAAGTTAGATGGGAGACAAGCACCACAGCTTACTACTGCATCACAGAGGCCACAGTAAGGCAGAAGGATCCAAAAGGAGAGTCTCAATAGAAATTGGCAAACCCCTTCAATTATTAGATTGCACACACAAGCCCAAAGTGCGTGTAAGGCTTAAGATGTCTCTAGGATCTGTAGCTGGATTGATTATAGAAAGTTCTCCCTGTATGAAGCCAGTCCACAAAAACTGGGAGAGGTGGCTGGTTTTTCAAATGCTAAAGTCCCAACAGAAGATGACAGGACATACAAAGAATAGGGAAACATTACCCACTGAAAGGAGCAAATTAAATTTGATACCTACCCTAATGAAATAGAAATATACGAATTACCAAAAAATTCAAAATAACCATCATATGGATGCTCAGTGAATTAAGACAGCACAGATAGATAACTAATGTAGTCAGGAAAACATAATGTTAACAAACAACACTAACAAAGATAAACCATGAAGAAGATCTAAACAGATATTCTGAAATTGAATTCTTGACCAGAAAGAAGAAAGAATCAATGAAATTGAACACAGAACTTTCAAAATCACTCAGGCAGAGGAGCAAGAAGAAAAAAGAATGAGGAAAAATTACGAGAGGCTAAGGGACTTATGGAACACCATCATGTGAAACAACATAAGCATAATGAGAGTCCCAGAAAGAAAAGAAAAAGAAGGCAGAGAGCCTATTTGAAGAAATAATGGCTGTAAACTCACCGAATCTGAGGAGAGAAACTGACATAAAATTCAGGAGGCTCAAAAACTCTGATGAGATAAAAACTGATGACCTGTACTGAGACACACAAACTATCAAAAATCTGAGACAAAAAGTGAATCTTGAAAATGAGAAAAAACAATTTGTCATGTACAAAGGAGCTTTTTATGAGCTTATAAGCACATGTCTCAGCTGAAACTTTTCAGGTTAGAAGGGAGTGGGATGATGTATTCACAGTGCCAAAAGAAAAAAATAGCCAATCAAGAATACTATACTCTGCAAAAATCTGTTTCAATAACAAAGAAGAAAAAAAGTTTTTCCAGATAAAGTAAATCTATAGGCTTTCATCACCATTACTCCTGCCCTACAAAAAATGCTGAAGGGAACTCTTTAAGTTTAAATGAAAGAATGGTAAACAGCAATACAAAGCCATAAAAAAAAAATAAAGCTCCTGGTAAAGGTAATAAACTGTGGAAAATTCTGAAAGAGATGGGAATACCAGACCACCTAACTTGCCTCTTGAGAAATCTGTATGCAGGTCAGGAAGCAACAGTTAGAACTGGACATGGAACAACAGACTGGTTCCAAATAGGAAGGAGTACGTCAAGGCTGTATATTGTCACCCTGCTTATTCAACTTCTGTGCAGAGTACATCATGAGAAACGCTGCGCTGGAAGAAGCACAAGCTGGAATCAAGATTGCCGGGAGAAATATCAATAACCTCAGATATGCAGATGACACCACCCTTATGGCAGAAAGTGAAGAGGGGCGAAAAAGCCTCTTGATGAAAGTGAAAGAGGAGAATGAAACAGTTGGCTTAAAGCTCAACATTCAGAAAATGAAGATCATGGCATCCGGTCCCATCACTTCATGGGAAATAGATGGGGAAACAGTGT
This sequence comes from Ovis canadensis, assembly GCF_042477335.2. Classification (NCBI taxonomy): domain Eukaryota; kingdom Metazoa; phylum Chordata; class Mammalia; order Artiodactyla; family Bovidae; genus Ovis; species Ovis canadensis. Next base: position 60,987,282 of record NC_091262.1, on the reverse strand, counting down.
CAGACTTTATTTTTGGGGGCTCCAAAATCACTGCAGATGGTGACTGCAGCCATGAAATTAAAAGACGCTTACTCCTTGGAAGAAAATTTATGACCAACCTAGATAGTATATTCAAAAGCAGAGACATTACTTTGCCAACAAAGGTCCATCTAGTCAAGGCTATGGTTTTTCCTGTGGTCATGTATGGATGTGAGAGTTGGACTGTGAAGAAGGCTGAGTGCCGAAGAATTGATGCTTTTGAACTGTAGTGTTGGAGAAGACTCTTGAGAGTCCCTTGGACTGCAAGGACATCCAACCAGTCCATTCTAAAGGAGATCAGCCCTGGGTGTTCTTTGGAAGGAATGATGCTAAAGCTGAAACTCCAGTACTTTGGCCACCTCATGGGAAGAGTTGACTCACTGGAAAAGACTCTGATGCTGGGAGGGATTGGGGGCAGGAGGAGAAGGGGACGACCGAGGATGAGATGGCTGGATGGCATCATGGACTCGATGGACGTGAGTCTGAGTGAACTCTGGGAGATGGTGATGGACAGGGAGGCCTGGCGTGCTGCGATTCATGGGGTCGCAAAGAGTCGGACACGACTGAGCGACTGAACTGAACTGGTAAAGGTAAACTTATAGACAAATACAGAATTCTACAGTATTTGTAATCATATGCATGAATCGCTTTTAAATGTATAAAATTTAAAACACAAAAGCGTGAAAACTACAAATCTGGATCAACATAAAGGGTAGGACAGATGTAACCAAAGGAAAATATATTCTGTATATGCATATGCATAATGGGAAAGGAGAAAGGAATCAAAACAGTTTACTATAAAATATCCATTGATTTAAAATTTTAAAATGACAACAATAAAGAAAAGAATAGGAAGAAAAACTACACAGCATACAAAAAGCAGCTAAGGAAATGGCAATAGTAAATCTTATCCTGTCAGTAATTATTTTTTTTAACAATTACTTTAAATGTGAATGTATATTCAAATACGTAGATTGGCTAAATAGATGAGGAAATAAGGTCAACTATATGTTGCCTACAAGAGACTCCCTTTAGAGCTAAGGAAACATTAAAAGTGAAAGGAAGAGAAAAGATACTGCATACAATCAGAACTTGCAGAGAGCAGCAATGGCCAACTTCTGTCCAATAAAATAGCTTTAAGACAGAAACTGTCACAAGAGACAAAGATGGACATTACATAATAATAAATAATAATAAAAGTGTCAATTCACCAACAAGATCATCGAAAAAGCAAGAGAGTTCCTGCGGATGTTGGCAATTTGATCTCCGGTTCCTCTGCCCTTTCTAAATCCAGCTTGAACAACTGGAATTTCACAGTTCACATACTGCAGAAGCCTGGCTTGAAGAATTTTGAGCATTACTTTGCTAGTGTGTGAGATGAGTGCAACTGTGCAGTAGTTTTAACATTCTTTGGCATTACCTAACATTAGAATGCCTTAATATAAGCAGCAAACATTGACAGAACTGAAGGGAGAAATAGATTGCAATATAGTAATAGGAGACTTTAATGCCCAACTTTCAACTACAGGTAGGACAGCAAAACAGCAAATCAAATAAGGAAACAGAAAACTTGAACAACACTATAGACCAACCTAGCAGACATATGACAGAGAAGGCAATGGCACCCCACTCCAGTACTCTTGCCTGGAAAATCCCATGGAAGGAGGAGCCTGGTGGGCTGCAGTCCATGGAGTCGCTAAGAGTCAGACACGACTGAGCGACTTCACTTTCACTTTTCACCTTCATGCATTGGAGAAGGAAATGGCAACCCACTCCAATGTTCTTGCCTGGAGAATCCCAGAAACAGGGGAGCCTGGTGGGCTGCCATTTATGGGGTCGCACAGAGGTGGACACGACTGAAGCAACTTAGCAGCAGCAGACATGTGAACAACATTATATCCAACAATGGGGCTTCCCTGGTGGCTCAGTGGTAAAGAATTTTCCTGTTAATGCAGATGATTTGATCCCTGGTCCAGTAAGATCTCTTGGAGAAGGAAATGGCAACCTACTCCATCTTCCTGCCTGGAAAATATCATGGACAAGGGAACCTGGCAGGCTATAGTCCATGGAGTCACAAAGAGTCAGAAATGTTCCATTTTCAAGATATGTTAGGCCAGAAAACAAGTCTTAATAAATTTAAGAAGTTTGAAATAAAGTACCTTCTCCAATCACAAATGAAGCTAGAAATCAACAACAAAGAAAATAGGAAAATCTGCGAATTATTAACCACTATTAAGTAAAAAAATCCCATGGACAGAGTAGCCTGGCAGGCTACAGTTCTGGAGTCAGACTTGACTGAAAGGATTGAGTTCAGTTCGGTTGCTCAGTTGTGTTTGACTCTTTGCGACCCCATGAATCGCAGCACGCCAGGCCTCCCTGTCCATCACCATCTCCCGGAGTTCACTCAGACTCACATACATCGAGTCCGTGATGCCATCCAGCCATCTCATCCTCGGTCGTCCCCCTTCTCCTCCTGCCCCCAATCCCTCCCAGCATCAGAGTCTTTTCCAATGAGTCAATTCTTCTCATGAGGTGGCCAAAGTACTAGAGTTTCAGCTTTAGCATCATTCCTTCCAAAGAACACCCTGGGCTGATCTCCTTCAGAATGGACTGGTTGGATCTCCTTGTAGTCCAAGGGACTCTCAAGAGTCTTCTCCAACACTACAGTTCAAAAGCATCAATTCTTCGGCGCTCAGCCTTCTTCACAGTCCAACTCTCACATCCATACATGACCACAGGAAAAACCATAGCCTTGACTAGACGGACCTTAGTCGGCAAAGTAATGTCTCTGCTTTTGAATATACTATCTAGGTTGGTCATCACTTTCCTTCCAAGAAGTAAGCGTCTTTTAATTTCATGGCTGCAGTCACCATCTGCAGTGATTTTGGAGCCCCCCAAAATAAAGTCTGACACTGTTTCCGCTGTTTCCCCATCTATTTCCCATGAAGTGATGGGACCGGATGCCATGATCTTCATTTTCTGAATGTTGAGCTTTAAGCCAACTGTTTCATTCTCCTCTTTCACTTTCATCAAGAGGCTTTTTCGCCCCTCTTCACTTTCTGCCATAAGGGTGGTGTCATCTGCATATCTGAGGTTATTGATATTTCTCCCAGCAATCTTGAGTCCAGCTTGTGCTTCTTCCAGTCCAGCGTTTCTCATGATGTACTCTGCATAGAAGTTGAATAAGCAGGGTGACAATATACAGCCTTGACGTACTCCTTTTCCTATTTGGAACCAGTCTGTTGTTCCATGTCCAGTTCTAACTGTTGCTTCCTGACCTGCATACAGATTTCTCAAGAGGCAGGTTAGGTGGTCTGGTATTCCCATCTCTTTCAGAATTTTCCACAGTTTATTGTGATCCACACAGTCAAAGGCTTTGGCATAGTCAATAAAGCAGAAATAGATGTTTTTCTGGAACTCTCTTGCTTTTTCCATATGGAATGCTGCAAATGGAGTACTAACTGGGAAGTTTATAGTAGTGAAAGTTAAGTCACTCAGTTGTGTCCGACTCTTTGCCACTTTCATGGACTGGAGCCTACAGGGCTTCTCCATCCATGGGATTCTCCAGGCAAGAATACTGGAGTGGGTTACCATTTCCTTCTCCAGGGGATTTCCCTGACCCAGGGATCGAATGCTTGCATTAAAAGAAAAAAACAAAAAACCTCAAGTTGACAACCTAACTTTAGACCTCAGGGAACTAGGAAAATGGAGCCAAACTAAGTCCAAAGTTCAAAAAAGAAAAGAAATAATAAAGATTAGAACAAAGATAAATGAAATAAACTAGAAAGACAGCTTTTAAAAAATCAATGAATCCAAAGTTGATATTCTTAAAAAGATCAACAAAATTGATAAGCCTTTGCCTAAACTCAGAAAGAAAAAAAAGAGGACTCATAACTAAAATTAGAAATGAAATAGAAGACATTGCCACTGATGTGACAGAATTAAAAATGACCACAAGAGCTCATGGTTCCAGTGGGGAGAAAAGGAGGAAGCAGGGAGAGGGGTGGTTGAGGGAGGACCTGCTGCAGCTTCTGCAACCGCTGCCACTACCATCTCTATGCTTGTGATGTGGGAAAGTGAAAGTGAAGTCTCTCAGTCGTGCCTGACTCTTTGCGACCCTATGGATAGTAGCCTGCCCCAAGCTCCTCTGTCCATGGGATTTTCAAGGCAAGAGTACTGGAGCGAGTTGCCATTTCCTTCTCCAGGGAATCTCCCAACCCAGGTATTGAACCCAGGTCTCTCACATTGTAGACAGACGCTTTACCATCTGAGCCACCAGGGAAGTCCTGTGATGTGGGAAAGGAGGTGTAAATCCTGACCTGTGGCTGCGGTGGAGCCTCTGCAAGAAGGTTAATGGAAGGAAGGTGAAGGTGGATATAAATAAACTCAATATTGGCGGTAGCATCTAATTGCTGCTGTAAGTGAGAGAGTCGAAGCCTAGTAAGAATGTCTAGCTACAGGAGAATGAAATCAGAGGACTGTGCTTAAAGTCCCAAGAGAGCTTTCTCAATCAGTCTTATCCTGCTAGAACTTGAAGCACCACTCAAGATACGTGGTGATATCCATGGGCAATACTATGATTTGCTTCGACTTTTTGAGTAGAGTGGTGCAATCCTGCCAGAAAACAAATTACCTGTTTACTGAGGACTATGTGCATAGGCGAAAGCAGTCATTGGAGACCATCAGCCTCTTGTTGGCTTACAAAATCAAATATCCTGAGGAATTTTTTCTTCTCAGAGGAAACCATGAATGTGCATCAATAGGATTTATGGATTTTATTCTGAGTGTAAAAGAAGATATAACATTAAACTATGGAAAACTTTCACAGCCTGCTTTAACTGTTTATTGATAGCAGCCATCGTGGATGAGAAAATATTCTGCTGTCATGGAGGTTTATCACCAAATCTTCAATCCATGGAACAGATTTGGCAAATTATGTGACCAACTGATGTACCAGATCAAGGTCTTCTTTGTGATCTTTTGTAGTCTGACCCTGATGAAGATGTCTTAAGCTGAGGTGAAAATGACAGAGAAGTGTCCACATTTGATGCAGAAGTGGTTGTAAAATTTCTCCATAGGCATAATTTGGATCTTATATGTAAAGCCCATTAAGTGGTTGAAGATGGATATGAAGTTTTTGCAAAGAGGCAGTTGGTCAGTCTGTTTTCCATGTCCAGTTATGGTAGAGAGTTTGACAATGCAGGTACCATGATGAGTGTGGACGAAACACATCTAATGTGTTCTTTTCAGATTTTAAAGCCTGCAGAGATGGCAACCCACTCCAGTACTCTTGCCTGGACAATCCCATGGATGGAGGAGCTTGGTAGGCTGCGGTCTATGGGGTCGCGAAGAGTTGGACAGGACTGAGCGTCTTCACTTTCACTTTTCACTTTCATGCAGTGGGGAAGGAAATGGCAACCCACTCCAGTGTTCTTGCCTGGTGGGCTGCCATCTATGGGGTTACACAGAGTCAGACACAACTGAAGCGACTTAGCAGTAGCAGCAGCAGAGAAAAAGAAGCCAAATGCCACGAGACCCATAACACCTCCAAGGGGTATGATCACAAAGCAAACAAAGAAATTGATGTCATGTTGACACTGCTTAGTTGGGACTTTTAACATACACTATATAAGCTTCATTTTTTAAAACTGTAATGTGTATTGTTCAGCTTGCTCAAACAGTGTTTTGAGGCCCCCCCTTTTCCATTTTTTACTTAAGGAATGGTATTTGCTGGTTATAACAGCAAATGAAAGACTCTCCACTCCCAAGGAAAAATGTTTCGTTTTGTTTCTGTTCCTTTTGTAAACAACTTTAATGAGGGTGTAAAAGCTGTACACTTAGAACAGTGTACCCTAAGGGGTGAGTGTACAACTGATTTGTTTTTTAATTCAGTACAGCCCCTGAATAATGTAAATGCTCATTTTCTTTAAGATATAAAGAGCTCTAGGGTGCTCAGTCTGTACATGTTATTGTCATAAAATGCATACTGTTGGATACAAACCACTGTGAACTTTTTTGTTTCAAAGGGACTGTTTTTTTTTTTTTCCCTTCTCATTGTCTTATCATGTAAAACTACTTTTTATAGCTATCAACATTAGGAGTAACTTTCAACCTTGCCAGCATCACTGGTATGTATATTTAATTAAAGCACACTTTCCCCTGTGGTATACTTAAAATGGCAGTTAAAGCCATTATTTTCTAAAAAATGACTGTAAGAGACAAATATGAACAGTTATATGCCAACAAAATGGATAACCTAAAAGAAGTTGATAAATTCCTAGAAAAACACAACCTACCAAGATTGAATTATGCAGATAAAAAAATCTGAACAGATCTAAAGTAAGGAGATTGAAGCAGTAATCAAACCTCGACAAAGAAAAGTTCTGGACCAGAAGGCTTCACTGGAGAATTCTACTAAACATTTAAGAATTAGCACCAATCCTCCTTAAAAATTCCAAAGAATAAAAGAGGAAGAAACACTTGGAAACTCATCCTATGAGGCCAGCAGTACTTTGATACTAAAACTAGATAAAAAGAGGAAAAAACAGACTAACATCCCTGATGAACAATGATGAAAAACTCCTCAGCAGAATACTCCTAAATTGAATCCAACAGCACATTAAAATGATTATTTACCATGACCACGTGGGATTTTTATCTGGAACAAAGGCTCTATTCAACATATCAAAATCAATCAACATTAACAAAAGACAAAAATCACATGAGTATCTCAACTGAAATCAGAGAAAGCATTTGACAAAACTTGACACTCTTTCATTATTTAAAAAAGACAACAAACTAAGAATAGAAAAAGTAATTTCAACATAATGGGCTTCCCAAATGACTCAGGGGTAAAGAATCAGTCTGCCAATGCAGGAGGCTCAGGAGACATAGGTTCAATCCTGGCCGGGAGATCCCCTGGAGAAGGAAATGGCAACCATTCCAGTATTCTTGCCTTGAAAATGTCATGAACAGAAAATTCTGCCTGTAGAACTATATAGTCCATGGGGTCGCAAGGAGTCATATGTGACTGAACTTGCATGCACACATCTCAACATAATAAAAACCTACAGCAAACATCATCTTCCATGGTGAATACCTAAAAGCTTTTCTCTTAAGATCAGGAACACAGCAAGGAAGCCCACTGTCACCATTACTATTCAACATAATATGGGATTCCTAGTCAGTTCAATTAGGCAGAAAAAATTAATATAGGCATTCAAATTGGAAATAAAGAGGTAAAATTAACTCTTTCTGCAGATGATATTATTTTAGATGAAAATCCTAAGGTTCCACAATGAAATTACTACAGGTAATAATTTCAGCAAAGTTTCAGGATATAAAAATCAATGCACAGACATCAGTTATATTTCTGTACACTAACAATGACCAATGTGAGAAGGAAATTAAGAAAATGACTGCACTTAGTATAGCATGAAAAAGGATAAAATAATTAGCAATAAACTTAGCTGAAGAGGTGAAAAACTTGTATACTGAAAACTGTAAGACATTTCTAAAGAAATTAAGAAGATGCAAATAAATGGAAAGACATTCATGCTTGTGAACTAGAAGACAGTATTGTTTAAATGTCCATACTACCCAAAGTGATATACAGATTCAGTTCAATCCCTATTAAAATCCTATGGCATTTTTTACAGAAATAAGAAAAATCTAAAATTCATATGAAACCACAGAAACCTCTGAAGCAATCTTGAGAAAGAAGAACAAGGTAGAAGCCTCACACTTCCTGAACTCAAAGCATACTATAGACAACTGTAATTAAGTGGCATTGTCTGTCTCTTCACACAGTCTTCCTTCTATGCATGTCTTCCTGTGTCTAAATTTCCCCTTTTTATAAGAATACACATTGTACTAGGGTCATCCTAAAGAGCTTATTTTAATTCGATTATTCTATAAATACCCTATTTCCAAATGAGGTCATATTCTGAGGTACTTGGAGTTAGGGCTTCAATTCATCTTTTCTGGAGGAGACAGTTCAGCCCATGATAATAACTTGAGAAACATAAAAATGAAAACACAACATGCTATGGTTATGGGATGCAACAAAAGCAGTGCTCAGGACATTCACAGCTGTAGATGACCATATTAAAAAAGAAAACACTGCAAATCAATAGCTTAATTTTACACCTTAGGAAATTAGAAAAAGGAGAGAAAACAAAACCAGCAGAAGGAAAGAAATATTATAGCAGAGGTGAATGAAATAGGGAATAGGGAAAATAATAGAACTGCCTAAACCAAAAGTTTGGTTCTTCAAAAATGTTTTAAAATTTTCAAAACTTTAGCTATATTGACTAAGAAAAAGATAGATGTTATTAAAATCAGAAATGAAAGTGAAAACATCAAAACTTAGCTACATTGACTAAGAAAAAACAGATGTAATAAAATCAGAAATGAAAGTGGGGACGTTACTATTGGCCTTACAGAAACTGAAAGAATTTTAAGAGAATATAATTGCCGTACAATTGTATGCCAACAAATTAAATAATTTAGATGAAGTGAACACATTCCTTAAAATATACACAATACCAAAACTTACTCTAGAGTAGAAGATATAAACAGACCTATAATAAGTAAACAAATTGAATCAGTAATTAAAATCAATCCAATAAAACAAGTTCAAGACCAGATGGCTTTACAGGTGAATTCTACCAAATATTTAAAGAATTAACAATGATTCTACTCAAACTTTTTCCAAAAATAGAGAGGAGAAAATACTTCCTAATACATTCTATGAGACCAACATTTCCTTGATACTAAAGCCAGAAAAAGATATCACAAGAAAAGTACAGACCAATATCCTTTATGATGCAAATATACTAGCAAACTAAATTCAAAAGCATATTTAAAGGAGTAAGCACCATGAACAAACAGAATTTATCCCAGGAATAAAAAGGTATTAAGACATGATAGAATCAATCCATATAGTACATTTCATATTAATATGACAAAGGAAAAATACCTACATGATTATCTTAATAGATGTAGAAAAAGCACCTGACAAAATTCCACCTCATTTCAGGTTAAAACACTCAGCAAAATAGGAATAAAAGGAACACTTCCTTAACATGATAAAAAGCACTTATGAAAATTTCACAGGTAACATATTCATGTCAGGAACAAGACAAGGACACCTAATTTCATCACTGCTACTCAACATTGTACTGGAATTCCTAGAGAGAACAATTATGTAAGAAAGAAATAAAAGTTCTCCAAATTAGGAGAGAAATAAAACTATATCTGTTTGCAAATGACATGATTCTATGTAGAAAAAAAATCCACCAGAAAATTAATATATGAATTCAGCAGAGTTGCAGGGTACAGGATCAAAACACAAAAATCAGTGGTGCTTCCATATACCAGCAGTGAATTATCCAAATAGGAAATTTTGAAAGATCCTCTTACTACAGCATCCAAAATAATAAAATACCTAGTAATAAATTTAACCAAGGAAGTGAAAAGTGTGCATACTAAAGACTACAATGCAATGTTGAAAGAAACTAAAGACATAGTTAAATGGAAAGGCATCCCATATTCATAGATCATAAGATTTTAATATTGTTAAAATAGCACTTCTGTCCAAAGTCATCTGCAGATTCAAAGCAATCCCTATCAAAATTCCAGTGGCCTTTCTTGCATAAGTCAGTAAGCTGATCCTCAGGTTCATATGGAATTGCAAGGGGCCTCAAATAGTCAAGGCAATTTAGGAAAAGAAAAAGAAAGTGGGAGAACTTATGTGTTCTGATTTCAAAGCTTTCAAAATATTAATTAAATAGTGAGGTTGGGGCATAAGGAGAGACATACTGACCAGTAGAAAGAATAGAGAATCCAGAAAGAAACCCAAGTATCTATGGCCAATTGATTTTCAACAAGCATTCCAGACCATTTAATGATTATCTTCAACTCTTGGACTTCGTCAAGATTAAAAACGTGTGCATCAAAGGATACTATCAAGAAAGTAAAAAATGGAAGAAACATTTGCAAATCATATATCTAATAGGGCTTAATATTCAGAATGTACAAAGAACTCTTACAATTTAATAACAAAAATATACAGTCCAACCAAAAAATGAGCAATGGGCTTTAATAGACTTTTTTTTTTAAAGACATAGAAATGGCCAATAATCACATGAAAAGATGGTCAACTTCATCAGTCATTGAAGAAAAGCGAATCAAAGCCACTATGTGATACCACTTCACATCCTCTGGGACTAGGATGGCTGTAATTTTTTTTCAAATGGAAAATAATAAGTTTGGGGAGGAATATAGAGGCATATATATATGTATACTTAGGTTCCAATAATATCTAAGGTATTCAGAATGAATTCAGGCAAAAGTTACTTAAATTCTGTGCCAGAATTTCCTCATTTGTGAAAGTGAAAGTGTTAGTCGCTCAGTCATGTCTGACTCCTTGCAACCCTGCCAGGCTCCTCTGTCCATGGGATTTCCCAGGCAAGAATACTGAAATGGGTTGCCATTTTCTTCTCCAGAGTATCTTCCAGACCCAGGGATCGAACCCAGTTCTCTTTCATTGCAGGCAGATTCTTTACCATCTGAGTTACCAGGGAAGCCCAAAATGTATCTGAGAGTAAGCAACAGCTTTTCTAGGAATTATTTTAAAATTTATATTCATTATAAACAGCCCTGTGTGTGTGCTGTGCTCAGTCATATCTGACACTTGGTGATCCTCCTCATTTGTAAGATGAGAATATTTCAGGACTTCCCTCATGGTCAAATGCTTAAGAACCTGCCTGCCAATGCAGGGGACTCATTTCATCCTTAGTCCCATAAGACCCCACATGCTGCAGAACAACCAAGCCCATGTGCCTAGAGCTTGTGTTCCACCACAAGATAAGTCACTGCCATGAGAAGCCCAAGCACAGGGATAGTGTAAATGAGATAGTGGTTTGTAAAAATCTTAGCCTAGTGCCTTGCATAAGTAAGTATTACATGAATATTGTAGTTATTACAATTTGCTAGGCAGGCTGACTATGGCCTGAAGGTTGCAGATTGCTCTTCACTTTTCTAGAATCTTGATTTCCCTCTGGTCTGTTCTCTTATTTTTTTCCTAATTTGCTGCGAACCAAAATATTAGATGTCCATCCTATCAATGTTTCTAGAATTGGGTCTAAAATTAGTTCTAAGTGAAGGCCTGGGAAGCTTCCAGGAGCAAGTAAAAGGATTTCTGCATGTTGATGGCTCATAGGTCTTAACTATACATTCACAGTTACCTCTTAAGTAACAGAACTCTGTAAATAAATGGCCTCTAAGTGTTGTTCTTATCATATCACAACAATATATTGAAAAAAAGCTTCCCAAGTAATTATTTTGTTCATACAGCCCAGTTAAAGTCCCTTGGAACTTAGAGCTGCTCTGTTAGGCGATAGAATAATCTAATGCATCAGAACCTAGGATCTGTCCTAAATAACATGTTGCTTTGATATCTGTAAACTGTAAATCACTGAGGACTTAGAGCAGTGATACTCAGACCTGATTTGCACACGGCATTTCTTTAATATTTCTGCAAAAGAATACTTGAGAATAATATAGGTCTTTTGAATCAGTCAAGAGTTGAAATCTCTCCTACTAGTCAAGATTTCTTAATCTGGTATCCACAGAACATTCTTCCCAACTTCCCACCCTATTCCATGGATGGGCTCTATGCATGCCAAATTCTGCATTTGTATGTCTATGTGTATATACAGTGTGTTTTGGCATCTAAAGAAGAGTCTCTAGCCTACAATGTCTATGTGTCTTTAGGGAACGGTATTTGTAAATGTGGCTCCAGTCACAGTACATTGAATACCATGGGATTATATTGCATTTTCTAGTCAGAAACTGATGAAGATAAACTTTAGACTTGAGGAAAACAGAATTTTTCAAACTGAGAAACACTGTAATTTTACAGTATAGCTCTTGGTTCCTAAACTTTTTCCCATACTGTGGTTGACACTGCCAGTTGTTTAATATGTTTTTCCCTTTCTCTCATAATGGTGTATATATATATATATATATATATATATATATATATATATATATATATAACTTTTTTTTTTCCCCTAGACACATTGTCACCCAGCAAAATACTACCTTTCCTGACCTCCCTCATACTTAGGCATAGCCCTTGTGGCCAAGTTCTAACCAACGAGATTTATGTAATTTGGAGGGTTTTCTTTACCCTTTTTACTTTTCTTCCTCTCTGCAGGCCTGAGCTTTATTTTGGCTTACAATTGTGTCATTATCTGAGGGCGAAATAAATTTCTGTCTCATTTAAATCACTATTATTTTGGCCTTGAACAGTAGCTGATCCTATGGCGCAATACAAAAACTTTATTCCAAAAAGACATTGAAGAAATTGTCAGATACTTAAGTTCAGTATCTATTTTTTTAATCTTTATTCAATTTGTCACAATATTGTTTATGTTTTGGCCCCAAGGCGTACGGGATCCTGGCTCCCCGATCAGGGATGGAACCCTTACCCCCTCCACTGAAAGTCTTAATCACTGGACCATCAGGGAAGTCCCTTCAGTAAGTATTTTAAGGTTCCTAAAAGTTTAGTTTCTAGTCACTTGGCAAACTGATAAATTCATAATTTATCAACCAAGATCAAGTAAATAAATCAATAATTAAAAAATAGAAGCTTGATACTTTAGCAGTTTTGCTCTAATATCAGGACATTACACCATTATTTAAAATATTAATAGAAAAAGTAATGTGATGGATTGTGTCTAGGGAATCTGAAATAGTAGGTCAAGTAAACTTTGCTTTTCCCAGTGGTAACCTCCCAGGGTTCCAATATTGGCCATGGGTAAATTTGGCTGCAGGTAAGAGCTATGCCCCATAATCAGAGCTCTGAGCATAGTGGGTACTTGTTGACTGTGGATTACCACTGGCTGACTCCTAAACTCCAGAATGTTCTTATACCCAGGTCCTATCTTCTCAGCTCATCTAGAGGTATAGGATTAGACCACCTGTGATATCAGGTCTTTTTTTACTCAAAGAAATCTATTCTAATACAGAGAGGTTAAAAAGAGATAGCAATTTTCTAAAAGGGTATTTGGAAAGAGACAATCTGGGAGTCTTATGACTGAATCCTTGGGATCCTGAAAGATTGAGATCTGAGTGAGACCTCAAACTTGCATCTACCTCCTCAAGGTAAAATATTCATAGATTAAGATATTTATGAAAAGAAAAAAGATATTCATGGAAATGATGAATGATGTCAAAAGGCTGTCTTTAAATTTTGACCTGGGAATACTGCTGTATTTCCTGAAATAATCTAGGGAAGGGAAAAATTTACTTACATTACAACATGGTGTGATCTCTTTCATTAGATTATATACTCTAGGGGGGATTTTAACTGTAATATTGCCAGAGCATAATGCTGACACATAGAAAATTCTCAATGAATGAAGGTAGGATTTGCTTCCCTGTGTGCTTTGGGGTTTAATAGTATGTAATAATAAAAAAATTTTCTTTAATTGAAAAAAATTATCTACTTATATACAAAATTAATTTTGGTAACATTTAATTATTTTAGGTTTCAGTATGACCAAAGGTAATTTGGCCTGTGATTAACATTTAAATCTATAATCCCATGGCTCTTAGAAGAAGGAATCCTGGAACTGAATCCAGCTATTCCAATAACTTCTGGTGTGATCTTGGGAAACTTAGTTTCCTCAGTGGAAAATGAGGTAAATATTTTCTCTGAGCTCTGAAATTCTGATTTTAGTGCTTAGTATATAATAGGTTCTAAAGTATTTACTGAATGAGTAAGTGATTCTATGTTATACTTAAGGCCTCATATTTAATTAGTAAGAAATTGAAACATTGCTTAAAAGCTTTAACCATATCTAAATAGCAAATATTTCTGAAAACTATTTCTTGGTGAGCATATTCAAACTTGATAATTTTAATCAAATATGAGAAAATTTGTTTTTGCACATCTGACCACAGAAGTAATAAGTCTCTTCAATTGCTCAGTCATTATTATCAGCTTTTAATAGCTCAACCTAAGAATTAAACACAAAATATAAAACCAATTACTGTATTTTGTACATTTAATTGGAAATCATATATATTAAGTTGAACTTTGTTACATATACTGATATTCAATGGCCTTCAAAAATAGTAATTTTATATGGTTCAAACTGAATATATTTAGTACTGAATACCATGTGTAATAAATAATATGACAATAAGGGTTCCAAAGTTTCTCCTCCCTTTTAGGCCTATCATTTCCTGCCTGTTAAGGGTGTGGCAGGTATTTTACTAAAATTTGAGAATCCGGTCTCTCCTACATAGCATCAACTTGTGGTGTAAAAATAGTATATATATCCTAGTATTTTTGTTTTGCTAACTGTCCTAAAAGGCTAGTATGAATAATTAATCACTTTATAGAGAGAATATACTGGGAGTTCCTTAATGTTCCTTGATTATTTAGGTCAGTGGTTCACCAACTTTAGCATATATAATAATCATTGGAGAACTTATTCAAACAGTTTTCTGAGCCCAATACCACAGATTGTGATTCAGTAGGTCAGGACTGGAACACGAATCTGCTTTTCTTACACACACATTACATGGATGCGCACGGATCTTAGGTATAGAAGCGACTTATTTGTAATAAGGCCTCCACCCCGCCCCCCCCCCCCCCCCCCCCCCGCTTTGGTCTTCCAGTAAATAAAACTCAAGCTGATGAGGTACGAGATAAATTCCCTTAAGCCGAAACCGCTTCTTAGAAAAGTACTACATTAACTCAATTGTAAGATAACCATAAATTGGATTTATTTTGACTTAGTTGCTGTCAATTTCAGTCTACAGTTTCAGGACAACTAACTCCGAGGAATTCAGTCACCTGTTCCTTCTTTAGAACTGCACTGTGCTCTGGCTTTCCAGAGGGCAAGGGTCGCCGGGGCCCTGCCGATGAAGTTCTAGGCCAGAGTCACTTTTTTTTACTTGCCTTATCAGAGGTAGAGCGTCCAGCTTGACAAACTCTGCAGAAGGCTCCCGATAGGGAAACCCGTGAGCGCCAATCTAGGAGACCAAACCGACCCGCTGAGGTCGACCAACCCAACCCCGGGGTCCTTGGGTCCTCCTCGGAGCCCAGGGAGACAAGAGTGGGGAGAGGGAGCCCCTGAAGGAGAGCCACAGGCAGGTCTCAACACGCCGGAGATCACGCTGCTAATCTGTGGTCCAAACAGCCCGCCGCCTCCGAGCAGTAGTCGGACTGCCGCCCCCCAGGGAGCCACTCAGCCCAAGAAGCAACACAGCCCCGGCTCTCTTGCTCCAGAGAGGCTCTGCAGGCCGGCATCGAGGCAGGCGAGCTCGTCCCGGCATCTCAGCCCACGCCGTGGTCCACTGTCTTGCGAAGATGTCGGCCAAGCCCTCTGTCGGCTTCGTGAACGAGGCTTCTCGGCAGATCCTGGCCGGTGGCTCTGCTGGTAAGGCCGCCCCGCCCGGCCGGGGGCTAGTCGCCTTTCCTTTCGCGTGTTCCGAAAACCTTTCTCCGACAAGTCTCCCCCACCATAGGTTTTGCCTTCTTCCTCTGCCTTCCGCCCTCCGGGTTCAGAGCCTGAGTAGCCCGAGCCCGCGGAGCGCGGGAGTAAAGAAAGCCGGGATCAGGCGGCGGACCCCGGGTGTCCCAGGTCAAGTAGCCGCGGCGCCCGCGCCGGCCGCTCTCGAGTTCCCCGCTTTCTGTGTTCCTAGCCTGGAAAGCAAGGTAGGCAGCAGTCCCGAGGCCTGCCACTTTGAAGAGGTCTTTTAGCCTGGCTGGCTATTGTATTTGAAATGCTCCAGTTTGCGTTAGACTTAGTTGTGCTATCCATTATAGCCTCTTTTTAACCCCAGCTAACTCAGATCTTAAATATTTCTACCTCCCTCATTAAAGTATGCCTCGGGACTTCACAGGTTTTCTTATTGCATCCTGTTTCTTGCTTGCAGCTATTCCTGCCTTAATAAGCATATTAAAATTAAATGAAAATGTTGACGCATATAAACACCTTTGATATAATAGGCTCACAGTAATTTATGGAGAGTTATGCTGTAGGGAAGAATCTTTTAGGACGAAATCTCTTATAGCTAATCATGGAAGTAATTACTAAGTGTGGCTAAGATCAAGTTACACACGAGTTACATTATGTGAATGTATTTTAAAGATATTTTAAAATATAAATTATGAATTGATTGAAAATTTAATCTTACAAATTGTGATACATATTATTATGAATGTATAAAATAATTACTGTAATTCACTCATCACCATAAAACATTTTTTTAAATGTACTTATTTATTTATTTAGCTGCTCTGGGTCTTAGGTGCTGCATGCGAATCTTTCATCTTTCTTGTAGCAAGGGAGTTCATTAGTTGCAGCAAGAGAAACCTAATTCCCTAACCAGGCACGGGACCACCAGGCACGGGACTTGCACCCCTTGCGTTGGGAGCACCAATTCTTAGCCACTGGACCACCAGGGCAGTCCCAAAACATTTTTATAAATGTAAATATCCCTTAATAAATTATGGTAATGCTAGTAAATCATATTAAGATGACTGAATGTCTAATGTCTACCTTTGACAAGCAAATTTTATTTTCAAACAAATTTGAACTTTGCATAAAGGACTGTTACAAATTATGACTATTTATCATCCTGTCACAAGTTCCTTGCATCTAGGAGGACCACCAGCAGATGTATCACTTACAATCTACACTTTTCTAACGATGACATTTCATTAATATGGCAATCAAGGCATTCATTTCTTATATGTGATTATGCTATGTCTATTCATTATATTGTTAGTGCTCCCACTTTCTACTTTTTAGTTGTTCCCGGTAGTGGTAATGAATTTGCACCAATTTACTCACCATTTTGGTCAAATTCCACAATGCCCATGACTGTCAGCTGTCCTTGATTTCCTTGATTCGGAGTCCATAACCCTTATTAAATAAAACTCAGCTGGCCCAGGAGGGAAATATAGTTAATTGGTGAACATCCTAACCTGTGACTAGTGATTCATACGTGCATTTGTGCATGCTCAGTCGCTTCAGTTGTGTCCAACTCTTTGCAACCCCATGGACTGTAGCCCGCCAGGCTCCTCTGTCCATGGGATTCTCCAGGCAAGGATACAGGAGTGGGTTGCCATGCTCTCCTCCAGGGGATCTTCCCTACCCAGGGATTGAATCTGGGTCTCCTGGGTCTTCTGCATTGCAGGCGGTTTCTTTACTACTCAGCCACCAGGGAAACAGGAGACTGACTTTGCTTTTTTTCAATTCCAGTGTATGATGCTGGGGTGAGACACAAAATAATCCAGTATTGGTCAAGGGCCCACTTCTGTACCAATCAGTTGTAGCCAGTCCCCACTGGGAGGAGTGAGAATCTCAGGGCAAATTATTTTCCAAAGAAGTTGAAACACATCTTGAGATGGGCAATTGGTGTCTTTTGTAATGATATATGTGTGTCTTTTGTTAAAAGATATTTATAATATTTGCATTTTAAAAGACCAAATGATGCACTGGTAATTGCTTGGATAATACATGTCTACAGACTTGTCTTGAGTTTGTAGCTATAGCTATTATATTGTTACCAATGATAACTTTGTTTTACACAATGAAAGCTGTGCTCAAGACAGTATACACAGAGTAGGCTTCTAGCTTGCCTTCTCAGCTTCAAGTAATAGCCTAAAATTGAGGTGAGTGGATATAAGCCAGTGATGATAGCTTCAGGAAGATCAGCAAGGCTAACACTTAAGAGAGGTTAAGGATGAGATGGAGAAGAGGCCATTGGATTAGTATTCAAAGTGTAATCCATGGATGAGCAGGACGGAGGCGCCTGGTAGTACTTGGAAGCATGTTAAAAATGTAGGACCTCGGGCTAAGCTTATTACAGACATACCATATCAGAAGCTGAGTTTTAGGAAAGTCCTCAAGTCACTAGTTTATTCTTTCAGGTTTTAGAAGCACTGCTTTAGAAGACTTGAGAAAAGAGATTCCATAGAGTTGGAGCCAGTTTGAAGTAGGTTGCAAGTTAAATCTTTCTTGGCTTTCATTGCTGACCATAGAGAGAAGAACAAGTTCTGTACTCCTTACTTGTGTGCTGCCAGTTTAGCTTTCAGTCTTATTTTCCTGTCCTGTGCCATACGTTCCATTCGGTTTCTGCTCAGTAGATCTGCTCACCATACTTGAATGCTGCCTATACATTTGCACCTTTATTCCCAATGCCTGGAATGTCTTTCCCTAATTTTATCTACCTATTGAAACTCTGTGAAACTCTCTGACATAATGTGGTCCACTGGAGAAGGGAATGGCAAACCACTTCAATGTTCTTGCCTTGAGAACCCCATGAACGGTATGAAAAGGCAAAATGATAGGATACTGAAAGAGGAACTCCCCAGGTTGGTAGGTGCCCAATATGCTACTGGAGATCAGTGAAGAAGTAACTCCAGAAAGAATGAAGGGATGGAGCCAAAGCAAAAACAATACCCAGTTGTGGATGTGACTGGTGATAGAACCAAGGTCCGATGCTGTAAAGAGCAATATTGCATAGGAACCTGGAAAGTCAGGTCCATGAATCAAGGCAAATTGGAAGTGGTCAGACAGGAGATGGCAAGAGTGAACATCAACATTCTAGGAATCAGTGAACTAAAATGGACTGGAATGGGTGAATTTAACTCAGATGACCATTATATCTACTACTGTGGGCAGGAATCCTAAAAATCCTAGGAATCCTAAAGCTGAAACTCCAATACTTTGGCCACCTCATGTGAAGAGTTGACTCATTGGAAAAACTCTGATGCTGGGAGGGATTGGGGGCAGGAGGAGAAGGGGACGACAGAAGATGAGATGGCTGGATGGCATCACCAACTCGATGGATGAGAGTTTGGGTGAACTCCGGGAGTTGGTGAAGGACAGGGAAGCCTGGCGTGCTGCAATTCATGGGGTCGCAAAGAGTCGGACACGACTGAGCAACTGAATTGAACTGAACTGACTGAAACTGCCCATTTTCAAGGCCTGACTTGAGAATCATTTTCTGCATAAATGCTCCCAGATGGCCTTGAAGCCACATCCAGTTTTAACATTCTCATTAGCACTGAATGATGCAAGTAATAAAAATAGCTAACATTTTTGGAATAAATACAAGGGCCATGCCCAATGCAAAGCTATACATGTATCAACATTTTAAATCCTCACCACACCTTCAGAATGAAGAAACTGATACCCAGAGGGCATAATTCACTTGCCTGTGGTTGCACAAGCATGCAATCATTTCTAAAGGAATAGGATAAGAGAGGAACTGGGAAAATACTATTCTCACTGGCAGATATTTTTAGAAGTTGGAGAGATCAAGTCTGCTATCCTTTATTATCTATCTTTTATTAGTTTACATCCCTTGAAACAACTTTTATCTACAAATACAATTCTTATAGTCTTTCTGCTGCTTCATAATATCTTGCTCTCTCCAAATAATTCCATGTGTACAGGCACAAGATTATCATTTAGTGAAAAGAAAATTCTCATTATATTTAGGGCCTCTATGGGCAGTAGGGCAGATTGTGGGCTGAAAAAGGGCTCTGTCCACTTGAGCAAGTGGGAGCTGAAATCTAGCCTGTGGTCTGAGTCATAATCTGTGTATCCTAGAGCAGAGATGAGCCCAGTCCCCTAGAGCCCACATCATTCCATGGTTTGCTCCCAGTGTGGCTCTGGGAGGTTTCCCTTTTATCTCTTCTTTGAAGCCAGGAGCATGGTTCCATCTCAGACCTTCCCATTTTCCCTAGTAACCCATGTGGGCACTTCCATGTGTTTCCAAAGCTTATGGGGTTTTTATTTCCCATGTCATGTGGGTACCTTTTAGGCCCCCTCAAATGGGTATTTTACCCAAGTTCTGATAGGGCTCTGGCATTCAACTTTACAATTCTCTCAGGTCTCTAATGAAGTCCCTTGGCCCCTGAGAAACCCTGCTCTTGCCCAGACCTGTCAGGCTCCCCGCAAAGGGCACACTTAGATCCTGTCCACATTGAATTTTCTTCATGGTGGCATCACTAGGACCCTTCTCCTCCTGCCTCCCCAAATCTGACACTCATATTCCTTGACCTCTGCAGGTCTCACTCAGAATTCTTAAGAATTCTTAAGTCTCCTCCATCTGTCTTTTACATGATCACCATGCCAGCAGAACCCTGATTTATTTCCCCAAATTTCCAGGCTGTTGTTTCTTCCTCTCCAGCATCATCCTAGTCCCCTGTATCTTGTAAGCAAACATCCTACCACAGCTTCAATCACTGTTTTTATTCTGTTCATCGTGCTGGAGATGTTTGAGTCAAATTGTTTAGTCAAAGTATCTTAGAAATAAGTTTTCCAGTTTTGCACTAAACACAGTTCAACTACTTTGTATAGTTTATCTCATTAATCATTTTCAAGGGATCAAATGAGAAAATAAAATGAGAGATTTTTCTGGAGGAGAGAAACCTGGCATTCATATTTAGGCTCCTGGGAGATAAACTATTGAGAGTATATGTAAAATGTACTTTATATTGGTGGGAGAGAGTTCAAGGCTTTCAACCCAAAAAGGTCACTAAAAAGGTACAATAATTTCAAATCTTATTTTCAAAACTCCTAATCTCATATACCTTACATATCTCCATTTTCACAAGATTTCTACTTTTTCTTACCCTAACCCCAAACAGTTAAAATACAGTTAAAAGAAATGCCTTAATAGGCAGTGTGTATACTAGTAGTTCTCCGGATTTTAATTTGGACTTGGTAATAAAAGGGCTGATGCACTGGGGGGGTAATCAAGGTTAAAATTTTGATCAAGGAGAATTCTTTTTCAGCATGGGTGCAAAGGGGATACACATGTGATTTGGATAAATGGCACCTTTGGAAATTCAGGATTTGGCAAACTGCATTTGCTTGATAATAAATAGCAGGTTGTAGAGAAACAGGTGAACCTTCATGACACATCAAAGGGAGGCTGGAACCCATTATCTGGGTAATTAGGGAGAAAAATTCCCCTTATTTCAACCACATAGGAGGAAGCAACTCTATTGCTCAAATTAATTATGAAATACCTTTAAAGGATATGTTTTAATTGAAATATAGTCTGTCTCAAAGAAAATCTAGTTCTCAAAAATATGAATTTAAGAGCTAATAAAATATGAATTACATGGGACATTTCAGAAGGTTTATTTTACTGTCCTTCATTGAAACATGTTTTAAAACTATAAGTATTGTATGTGGGCACAAGTGATATAAGAACATAAAACAACTTTACACATTTTAGATACACCTTGTTAAACCAGGCCTTCCTCACCTCCCTACCCCCTGGGCCTGTGCCCCACCACTCTCTTGACTACAGCGTCTCAGACCATTGAGAAGCTGGGTTTTAGGTATAGTACAGTAGGTGCTCAGAAATGTTTGTTGACTGTATTAATGAATAGATATCAGAAGCCCAAGCCATAGAATATTATTCTTAGGGTCCTACTCTGAAGAAAGATAAGTATTCTGGGATTCTAATAGACAACTGATATTGTGACAATATTTTCTTTCAACAATGTTTTATTTTGTAGTAGTCGTTTGATAAATGACGTGAAAACATTCAGGTCTGCACTCTCTGTCACCTTTTTTTTGGCTGAGAGGCCCATGATCACTTTTAATTTTTATTTATTTTATTTTTGTCTGTGTTGGGTCTTCACTGCTTTGGATGGGCTTTATCTAATTATGGCAAATGGGGGCTACTCTCTAGTTTGCAACTCTATAGTTGGCTGCTCTCTAGGGGCACTCTCTGGGGCTTCTTACTGTGATAGCTTCTCTTGTTGTTGAGCACAGGCTCTAGATGGGAGGGCTTCTAGTTGTGGCTCGAGGGCTCAATGGTCGTGGCTCGAGGGCTCTGGAGCACAGGCTCAGTAGTTGCAGCATAGGGTCTTAGTTGCTCCACAGCTTGTGGAATCTTCCCAGACCAGTCATGGAACCCGTGTGCCAGATTCTTATCCTCTGCACCACCAGGGAAGTCCCCGTGATCACTTTTAAAAATTTATGCATCATCTTTCGTTTCAGGACCCCAAACTGAAAAGAGATGCACCAATCATTTTCAAACACCTTTATGACTTAAGTGTGCAGTATCTTAAAATGGCAATGAGTGAAACCAGGTTAAGGGACTTCTACCGGATGCTTTATAATCGTTCCAGATTGTAACTATTTTTTTTTCTTACCAGTTTTCTTTTGCTTTTAAACTATCATGTTTGTGTCAGTTATTTCCCTATTT
The DNA here is from genome assembly GCF_042477335.2 of Ovis canadensis. Lineage (NCBI taxonomy): Eukaryota > Metazoa > Chordata > Mammalia > Artiodactyla > Bovidae > Ovis > Ovis canadensis. The sequence goes on along the minus strand of NC_091262.1, from coordinate 60,964,995 downwards.
TGATGTGATCATGATTTATACACCTTATAAATATTCTTGCCTGGGAGATTCCTTGGACAGAGGAGCCTGGTGGGCTACAGTCCATGGGGTTGCCAAGAGTTAGACAGAACTTAGAGACTAAACAACAGCAACAGCAGATACTCTAGTAGGTCTGTATCTTTTTATTGTTATCAATAGTTTTTGTTTATTCGTTTGCTAGTGGTTTGAACAATGTACCACAAACTGGGTGGCACAAAACACCAGCAATTCATGATCTCATGGTTCTGGAGGTTAGAAGTCTGAAATTAAAGTGTGGGCAGGGAATCTGAGAGAGACTCTGTTATCTGCCTCTCACCTAGCTTCTGGCAGTTGCCCACAATCCTTGTGCTCTTTGTTGTCACATCGCTTTCTCCCTATTTGCCTCAGTGTCTGTATCCAAATTTCTCTCTTGTTATAAGAACATCACTCATTGGATTGTGGCCCACTACATTCCATTATGACCTCATTTTAACTTGATTATGTTTGCAAAGATGCTATTTCCAAATAAGGTCACATTCTCAGGTACTAGGGGTTAGGATTTGAACGTATCTTTCTGCAGGGGGCAGGGAAGGTGGGGGACACAGTTCAAGTCACAACAAACAATCGATTGTATTTTTCTCTTCATATTGAGTTTCTCAAATTCAAGCTATGGTCCTGTATTTTTCTTCCTTTCATTGTCAACTTTTGTGAAAAGTTCCTCACTCAGGTTTGACTACCCACTGTAACTGGCATATCTGCATTTATCTTTTTGCTGAAACTGTTAACTACTGGCTTTCATTCCTAATTTTACCCAATCTTAGTGGAATTTCACATCTGTAACCAATTTTTCTCTTTAAAGTTGTCTCTGCTATTGATTTTCACCCTCTTCTCCATACATGATCACTCGTGTACTGTGATGACTTGTGTACCAGCAACAAAGAATTGCTGGTTCCTCTGGAAAATCCCATGGATGGAGGAGCCTGGTGGGCTACAGTCCATGGGGTTGCTAAGAGTCAGACAGGACTGAGCGACTTCACTTTCACTTTTCACTTTCATGCACTGGAGAAGGAAATGGCAACCCACTCCGGTGTTCTTGCCTGGAGAATCCTGGGGACGGAGGAGTCTGGTGGGCTGCCGTCTATGGGGTCACACAGAGTCGGACACGACTGAAGTGACTTAGCAGCAGCAGCAGCTGTCTTTTTTCTATTTCCTCAAAAATTTATATTCTGCAGAGTTCTGAGTTCTCTACCCATTCCCACTCTGCTATGTCTTTGCTCTCTGTCTTCTGTACTATCCAGGTGCAGGTAACTCTCTGATCTGTATTTCTAACTTCTCTGTGCCCTGAAGACTTAAATTTCTAAATTATACAGTAAAAATAATGTGGAAATCAAGAGTCATGTGGATTCTAATGATTTAAAAAATATTTTAGGGCTAAAATTTGAAATTGATATTAGATCCTCAAATACCATTTTTCCTTTGTTATATAGTTGTGTCCATCCTTATTTTGAGTCTAGTTTTTCTCATTAGTTCTGTTTGTTAAGAAGTTGCAAATGAACGTCTCTGGGTACTTGCTGGGTTGGGTGGATCCTATATAATTATCTAGTCAATAATTATAATAAGACAAACAAGAAATGCTAAGATACATCTTCAATGCTCTTGAATGCCTACTATGTGTATAGTATTCAATATATCAGTGCTTTAATTAAAATCCTTACTTTGCTTAAATTATCAGTATTAATCTGTAACTTCTTGAGGATGAGGAAAATAAAGCTTAGAGAATTAAGTAACTTGCTCAAGACCAGTGACAGAGTATAGGCTCAAGTTCTGTTCTCTTTGCTTTCAGAGCTTATACTCCTACCCACTATCCCACCCTGCCTTGTAATATACAGAATGAGATATCAGGTTATTTGCCCCATATAGAGTACTATCTTCATCAGGCCTCTTTTTTTCCAGTTGGGTTAAAAACTGTAGGTTGAGTATTGATGAACAAACAGTCTACCTTTGGTGCAACCGGCCATTTCTTGTTTTTGCTAGATCTTTAAGTGCCAGCCCCAGCACTTATTTGAAATTTTCCATATTACCCACAGGGGGCTCAGTATCTTTGGGGCTACATCATTTCTGCCAGTCCCTACCAGCAATGATTAGGAATGATCTGAGCCTCGGTGCTCAGGTTATCATTTATTCAACCCTTATACGATCACCTTAGGCTCTAGAATGACTCACTGGAGTGAGAGCGATCCCAGAGCTGACTGGACAAGCTTATCTGTGAAGGAGGATATTTAAGTTGCATAAAACATTGATTTGTCTTGAGCCTTTTCCTTTGTATGAGTCTGGTAGCTTTAGGTTAGACACACTGGTAAATTTAGTTGAATGTCTGTAGAAACTAGAATGGACTGTTGTAAGAAGATGTAACTTTGGAGAAAGAATAATGAAATATGTGTTTCAATAGAATTCAGTGACACCTAAAATAGAATTGTTACCACTAAGTTTTACATTTTGTGTGTGTGTGAGTGTGTGTGTATTTGTGTGTGTATGTGTATTTGCGTGTGTGTGAGAGAGAGAGAAAGAATGAGAGGGAGAGGAAAGTGCCAGTGCCCTAATATTTCTTGAAAACTTACCTATTTATGAATCATCAAATTATCAAAATCAAAATAATGCAATTATGGGAACTTTGGTTTTAGTTCTTATTAATAATAAGAACTGTTGTGACTGTTGTTGCAATTGTTACAATTATTATCCTGGAGGATGGTTGTAGAGATAGAGTAAAATGCTTTGGAGAATGCCAAGAATAAACAGGGTTATTTTGGAACTTCCTTCTGGGGTAGTACATTTGGTTGGCTACTGTATCACAGTGGGCAGTAACGTCTGACTTCATTCTGTACCTGGGCAGACCTATAGATGGTGCTGTCTTCCTATAATTTTGGTGATTTGCTCAAAAAAAAAAAAAAAAAAAAGGAAAACTTTCTGATGACAAGAGTTAGATGTAGAAGTGTCCTGACTTTTAATTAGATTCCACCATTGTAAAACACTTGCAACAGGTGTCTTGCATAGATTACAGAAGGCTACATACTTGAAAAATGTAGAGGACTGTACTTTTAGAATTAATTTTTCCATTTAAGTATAATTCTTAGCTATATATGGAAAAATATGTTGCTATACATCTAAGTAGATTCCTATATCCTTGCCTGGGGGACCCCATAGACCGAAGAGCCTGGTGGGCTACAGTCCATGAGACTGCAAGAGTTGGATACAATTTAGCAACTAAATCACCACTACCATATATTAAGAGGGATGGAAGAAAGTATTTTTATTGCTATGCTGTTTATTTTATCTGTGCTACTGCTGCTAAGTCGCTTCAGTCGTGTCCAACTCTGTGTGACCCCATAGACGGCAGCCCACCAGGCTCCCCCGTCCCTGGGATTCTCCAGGCAAGAACACTGTGGAGTGGGTTGCCATTTCCTTCTCCAATGCATGAAAGTGAAAAGTGAAAGTGAATTTGCTCAGTCGTGTCCAACCCTTAGCGACCCCATGGACTGCAGCCTACCAGGCTCCTCCGTCCATGGGAGTTTCCAGGCAAGAGTACTGCAGTGGGTTGCCATTTCCTTCTCCGAGTTTATCTGTAGTGGTTTTGAATTTAGGGTCCTAGGTCAAATAAAAAAAAATTATTTATAAGCTTAGCATAAATGTCATATTAGTTGCTTGTATGTCTTGGAGATTACTTTGTGAAAACAGTGCTCCTAGATTCCGTGTTTTTGTCTCTCTAAATTCTCAGGGTTAGAATGTGTGTTACACTGAAAGTAAGTGATCAGCTACTGTGAGTAGGATCTAGAGGGCCAAATGCACAGTTCTTTTTATTTATCTGAGGCTGCCACTCAAAATGCCATTTCATGCTTTAACCTAGTGGGATTTAACATAAGAAAGTGAGAGAGATGTATGGAAAGTATATTTTTCTTAAAGATAACTTCCAAACAGTAAATTATTTTTCTTTAGATTAATACATAATGTGTTGTGGAGTTAATGGGAAATACCAGTTAAGTCCTTGTTGCTGTAAATGAATCTTTAACCACAAGATGGCAGTATCACTTTCCCATGTCCTATAAACTATTTTAAAATGATGACTCAGATTATTTTTTAATGAGAAATGTATACAGCTATGAAATTTTAGGAAAATAATGAAGAAGGTGAATATTTAAAGTAAATTAATATAAGAAGTACTAAAGACTAGTTTTGGTTTTTTTTGTTTTTTTTTGATTGAGCAAGTTTTCATTACATTTATTTTATATTCTTTTAAGTTGAAAGTAGGAATGTGATGATATAAAAATTGTAGGGTCAGATCAGCAACTTTCTTTTACAGGGAAACATAGTCTCATGTTTGCCTGATGCTGCATCAAGAAATAAGACTTTTGTTTCCTTCATGGTGTTCTGAAGATCTGCATTGGCCTATACCTTCTAGTCTTTCAAGCACACGTATACTGGAGATTAGAAGGCCAAGAGAGAAGCAAAGGGAAAGAAAGGAAAGAACAGTAGAGATACTGGCACCTAAGTGTAAAAAGGGTGGGGGAAGGGGCAGTGATAATGCTATTTAGGGACCCTTGCTGGATTTATATATTCTGTAGTCTAAAATGTATCATCTTTCCCTTTAACATTGGGTTTTTAAATAGTCATTATCCAGTAGTATCTGTATTTTCAATGTTTTCATTGGTATAAACGTTTACATATTATACAGTATTGTGTTTCACCCTACTGGCTCAGACGGTAAAGCGTCTGTCTACAATGCAGGAGACCTGGGTTCGATCCCTGGGTCAGGAAGATCCCCTGGAGAAGGAAATGGCAATCCACTCCAGTACTATTGCCTGGAAAAATCCCATGGACAGAGAAGCTTGGTAGGCTACAGTCCATGGGGTCGCAAAGAGTCAGACACGACTGAGCGACTTCACTACTACTAGGTGCTTTTCACAATTACTTTAGGTTTTTTATGTGATTAATTTAAAAGATTACACTGGATCTGTGTCTTGTTTTTGAAGTCTTACAAAGCGCCTTTAAGGTAGAGACCAAGTCTCACTTGCATATAAACAATCTGTCTGCAATTCAGGAGACGCTAGAGATGCAAGTTCGATCCCTGTGTAGGGAAGATCCCCTGGAGGTGGAAATGGCAACATACTCCATGATTCTTGCCTGAAAAATCTCATGGACAGAGGAGCCTGATGGGCTACAGTCCAAAGGGTCGCACAGAGACACTGGGGTCTATATATGGGTCCCTGTATATGTCGCACAGGGACACACACACTCAAGTCTTACTGATTTTATATCTCTGGCCCCAGCACAGTGGTTAGAATGTCGTAGCCACTCAGTAAATCTGTTTTTCTTTAAATTGCATTTGCCACAAAGCAGTACAATTCTGCTGAGATCTATTTTGGTTTTGTGCCTCTTGTGGCCTAAGTAGCCCTCAGTGTGGCAGAGGTAAAGAAAAGACCTTTTAGGGACTTCCTTGGTGGTCCAGTGGTTAAGACACTGCCTTTCCACCGCAGGGGGTGTGGGTTTGACCCCTAGTCAGGGAATTAAGATCCCGGCATGGCATGTTCGGCACAGCCAAAAAAAAAACAAAGACCTTTTAGTTTAGAAGTCAAGTGATTTGAATTTTTTCGTGGTATCTTTCGTTTTCCCAGTGGTGGAGGGAATGTTCCTTGTAGGAGTGATAGTTTGTCAGGACAGCACTGAAAATAAGCTTTTATGTTTTTTCTCAAAAGTGTCTAAATGATAATAGTTCTATGTGAACAGTATGATTTGCTTTCTATAATGGCATATTTGACGTTTAATCATTATAAGTTGCATACTTGCTGCTTGTGTGTAGCTATATACAGAAATATTTTATATTGTAAACTCAAAATGAGGTCTGTTATTTTCCATTATTTACATAAGTTATAAATGGATGGCAAGTTTTTTTTCTTTTTTTTGAATGGCAAGTTTTTTTGTGGGCAAGTTAAAATAAAAAAAGATAGTTATCATGTATGGGAAGAATATATAAATAGGGAAGAAAAGAAATGTAGTTACCATGTTTGAGAAAATATAGAATTTCATGTAATACCCTAAATGTGTAGGTCATATTCCAAAAACTTATAGTTTTAAGTTAATTTTTTGCAATAAGGTACATTTCCTTCTAGAACAATGGTATGAAATTTGTAGGTGAGCCACAAAAGTCCTTCTTTTAAACCTGTAATAGGTGTGAGATATCACTGTCAGGAGCCCTGAACCCTAGGATAGTTAGGACTTCTAAGCCCAAATACAGGATCCTGTGCCCTTCTGAGGTCCAAGGGCTATACGCAGTAGGGAGTGAGAATGAGACAGTCATAAGTGGAGACAGCCAGGTGGCCTCTTCTTAACGAGACAGAAATGTGCCAGCAAGAGAAGGCAGTTTCAAGTTCACAGAGGACCTTGTAAATGTAAACCTTTGGCATTCCTTTCAAATAAAGCTAGACATGAAGTCATTGCTTTTGTCATTGCGATTGTGTTTTTTAAAAGCTTTACTCTGTGAAATTTAAGCATTTAAGATCAGCTATATTTTAATAACTCTGTTAGTTGCCATTTCTTTACTTTTTAATAAAGTAAACTGAGAGTCTCAAAAAAAAAAAAAAAAAGAAGACCTTAGGTCTTTTTCATCTTTTGAGAAACTCTGGTCTTAAAGGACAAGGGCAAGTGGATTCTAGAGGTTCTCACTTCAATTGTTTCTGAACATATTTGTGCAATAAATAGATAAATGGATTTTGAGTAGTTGGATAGCAGGGGAGGACCAAAGGGAAAGTGCAAACCAAAGAACTGTAGTACAGGAAGCTTCAAGGTTGGAGTAAAATAAGTGTTGTTGTGGTCATTAGTATGTATAGGTTGTTAGGAAATTAGCTTTTTCTGCATTGGAAAATGTCTACATTTTTTCTTATGATTTGTGCAGTCTATATGAATTTATGTATGCTTGCATTTGAATAAACATGAGGAAATCACACTTTTAATATATATTTTATTAACATTACATAGCTAGGAAGATAGCCGTATATTAAATTAAAAGAAAATATCCTTTATATTTTATTGATCTCTAAGTAACATAGACATATTTATTTTTTATTTAAGTGTAAGAATTTATAATATTAATCATTAGATAAACTTGATGTAGAACAATGACGTATTAAAACATGCTCTTATTTCTCTCAGGAAACAATAAGCTCCCTGAAGATAAGAATCTTGACTGTTTGGTATCCTGCTGTATCCCCAGGGCCTAAAATAAAATCTGGTGAGGGATAGATACTCAGTGAACATTTGTTGAATGAATAGATGACTGAATGAATGAATGTCACATTTATTTTGGTTTTCAATTTTGAATGTTAATTTGAAAAATTCTAAACGTGTCATCAAGATGCTAGAGTTTATATTGCTACTTAACTACCTGAAGGAGTTGGTTGAGTTCCTGCCAGGCCCAATACACGTCACGGATGGTGAGAAAAATCACTGCTGCTCTGCTGCCGCCACAGTGAGACATTACCCCAGGAGGCATGCACTACCTAAGACGCACTGTTCCATTTTATCCCTAACAGCTGCAAAGGAAGAAAAAGGCAGTCCAAGGAGGCTTAGTTTTCCTGCCCTGATTGCTCTAAGTAGGAGTCAATCTTGGAGGGACTTTAATCCTAGAAACTGTGAATCCCATTGATTGTGGGATATGTGTCTTCCTGGATCTTGACTGTGCATAGATGTAGACCAGTTTCATCTCAATACCTGGTTCCCCAGGAGTGACTATAACAAGTGTAGATTGTCTGACTGTCGAGTTATTTACTTTTTGGAAGTTAGTTTATTTTCTAAGCTCAAGGGCCGCTGTGTTGGTTGTGCTTTTTCCAGTCAGTCGTCTGCCTACTTGTCCCACACTCCCTCAGGAACTGGTGAGTTACTCCCACATGATTTGTAGACACAGGGAGGTGCATGGAGTCACATGACAGGGGATTTGTTCAGTGGGGTCAGAGCAAACTAATCTTAGTTTTCTCTTCTGGTCTATTAAGTTTATACTCTGGTGTCCCAAAGAGTTATTTAACACATTTGTGTGTGTGTGTGTGTTTATGAAATATATATATTTGGAAAAAAATATATATGGAAACATTAATCTGCTTCACTTTTGTTGGGTCTTTGTTTTGAATTTACATCATTTTCCAAAATTGATTACATAGATGGCAAACTTTTGGGTACACTATGGAAGGTACAAATGGAGGTCAACAAAAAGAGGAAAATAGGACACCCCATCAAAAGGCATCTGTTGTAAGGTATAGTGGACTTTACCTTATGAAGAGAATAGAGGTGGTACTGGAACGTGGTGTCCTGTGGGGATTCTGATGCTTTACACCTGGCATTAGATCCCAATTCGCATACTCACTGGATGTGTTACTTTGGGCAGGCAGTTTAACATGTCTGTGCCTCTTCCATTAAATACGGAGCCACTGCATTACTTCATAAGGCTGATGGAAGGGTCAGATGAGCTGATCCCTGTCAAGTACTTATAAATGTACCTAGCACTAAGTAAGCACTCTGTAAGTGTACTTATTATTAATGGAGAGGGAATACATGGAAGTATTTAGGTGTATTCTAAACATTTTAGAAAATCTTCATAGGTGAGTGACACATTATATGAATATATGCTAACTATAATTCTGTTCTACAATTTATAATGTAAACTCTATTTTTCTGTATACCTTTTAGAAACCTAATCTTATTTTGCTTAACTCTACTGATTTGGGGGGGATAGAATTTTGTTCTCAAACCTGGATATCATTAACATAATCCTATTTTTCATCAAATGAAGTGGTCTTTTTATTCCCCAGATGGAGTCATTAGGTTGCTTCTGGAAGTCTTTTTTCTAGTATGCCATAGTGGGCCTTCAGTTCAGTTCAGTTCAGTTGCTCAGTCATATCTGACTCTTTGCAACCCCATGGGCGTAGAGTAGTGATTATTCTCAATTCATAATCCAGTGGTCTCTTTATCAAATAGCTTGGGTTATTCCCTTATCCCAAGACTTACTTTTTTGTAAGAGAAGGGCATTTATATTTTTGTAGTTATTATATTTATCACTCATAAAAACTTTGGCATCTTAAAATTGTATAGTAATGTTTGGAATAAATTTTGTCAAGCATTACTAATCAAGACAAGTAATAAAGACCTTGTCTTTAATGTAGTTATTTCCATATCCCACCAGTGATAAAGAGACCACCAGATCGACAACTTCCAACTTCTGAGTTATGGGTTAATTAGGTTCTGTTAGTCATTTTCCCAGGAAACATTATTGTCCAAGTTTGTAATTAATGGTTCTTTTCTCATTAGTTTCTGTGTTTTTTTTTCCAGTCCCTCAACTTCAACGTTCAGTGTACTCACTCAGGGCCTGTCCAGGGCTTCCCATCAAATCCCCCTGTATTTTCTAACTCTCATCAATAGTGGCCTTATCTGACTTTTAGAACCCTGGTTTTATTCTAGGAAAATTTTATTCTACTGGCTAAGTTTGATTAACCGTGCTTTGTACCTTAGGATAGTCTCCATACTGTGCCTTTGCCCCAGAAAACATTTAACTTATGATAAGCCAAGCAGGGAAAGTGTTTTGAGCCACCTGTAAAATAAACCCACCCCATTTGCTTCTACACATGATGGAGAAAGCAAAGATGGTGCCTTTCATAAAACCCCTAGTTTCTGATCCTTAATACTAATGGTTATGGAATTATTTAGTCAAATACCTTCTCTTTTCAACTTTGTCTCTCCCAAAAAACAACACATAAACACACACACACACACACACACACACACACACACAGAGGCAAATAAACATACACATCAGAATATTTTCTAGCCGGACTTTAAGCAGCTGTTCATTTATTTGCACACTAATATTATTATTATTCACTGTGTATATAATCTGCTGTTTAAGAATATTTTTTGAATTAGTTCTCCCCAGTGTCCATGAATTCATTCAGAAAACATCTCTTAAGTGTCTTATATATACCAGGCCCTGTGATGACAGGTACATGTGTCTGATCTGACTTTAACCATGAGGAGTGTGTGGCATAGAAAGGGTGGTAACAGTTAATTAACTGAGGACTTCTCTGGTGGCTCAGATGGTAAAGAATCTGCCTGCGATACAGGAGACCCAGGTTCAATTCCTGGGTTAGGAAGATCCCCTGGAGAAGGGAATGGCAACCCACTCCTGTATTTGGCCTGATGAATTCCGTGGACTGCAGAGCCTGGTGGGCCACAGTCCATGGAGTTGCAGAGTCAGACATGACTGAGCGACTAACACCATAACACTAACCGTTAACTGAATCCATTTACCAGAAGGCCATGGCTTAGTTCACCAAGCTTCACTAAAATTTGATATTCTGCCTTTGCAAGCTGGTTAGAAGCTTTGCATTAAAATACTGCCAAATTTTGTCCCTTTATATCCAAACTTTTTTAACTTGAAAAAGGAATTTCAGTTTGTAAAACTTTCCATTATAAGGCCACCTGTAAACTTAAAACAGTCAAACTGTTTTTTCAGCTGCCTGCAGCTCTGTTTCTCAACTGACTAATACTGACAGATAAAGATGGCTTTCCCCTGAGAAGGATTGTTTTGTTTGTGGTTATTCTGTCACTATAAGGAGGGACAGCTCCCCTGATCCGTAGGGAGTACAGAGATGCAGTTTACAGATGGAATCATATGCTGACTAGCAACTGAAAAATAATAGTCAAATAATGATTTCATTGTTCCTTTTTGTGTCCATGACAACTGAGAGGTATGCAGCTAGATCAAGACACTGCCTGGGAGTGGTCCCCCCCCCCTCATTTTTCCCTTCAATACAACAATTTTGAGAACATTTGCAGTTTATTATGACAATCAGGCTAAGGAGAAAAATGGACATTTCCAGTATCTTGGTAATTTTACTATTTTTATATTCTCAAAAGTAATTCTTCTGTCACTTCTTTTCACTAGTACTCTGACTTGCTCCTTTAAAAGATCGGGTTTATGACTTAGTTTCTACCATGATAGTACTTCCCTCTCTGGATTTGGAGTTGAGGAGAGATGTCTTTGAGTTCTCTCTCAGTCAATTAACAGTGGTGGAACCTTGGGAGAGCTTCTTAATCTTTTTCATCTACATGTCCTTATTCATAAAGTAGGAATTAGTAACAGAATCTTTCTTATTAGTTTGTTGTGAGTTAAATGAGATATTGCATATAAGAGCTTAGCCTGTTGCTTGTCACAAGGAAGCACCCCATACATGTGTTTGTTGCTGTTATTAGTAATCTCCCCTACAAGACTGTAAACGTCCAAAGCAGTGATTCTCAGCCCTTGATTACACATTAGAATCACCTGGGTAACCTTAAAAGCTCCTGATGCCAGGGCCACACACCCAGATAGACTAAATCAGCATCTTTGGGGGTTGGGACTAGGACTTATTAGCATTTTAAAAATTGCTTTCAGCTGATTTCAGTGTGCAGTTAAAATTGAGAAATATGGTCCCTGAAATTCGGGACTGTGTCATATTAAAGAACTTAGATGAATGTTTGAAAAACTTGCTAATATGGATATTTTGAAAAATAAAAGTCAGTATGATTTAGAAAAAAATGACACATAGTACATTGCATGAATTGAGTAACTGAATGCAGAAAAGCCAAATAAAGTGATTTTTCAAGGAGCCACTTACTAGCAACATCATTCTAGAGCAAATCTACTAAGAAAGAAATGGAAACTTATATGTAGGGACCTAAAGTTCAAATGTTAGAAAATTATACAAATAGAAACTATAGTGAGGCAAAATTATTTTTATACTTTAGTGTTTTTTAATGTAATTAACAGTAATGATTGTAAAGATAAGTCTGTGCTATTTTAAAACAAAGATAAATATAAATTCAAATACTTCCCAGTTAGGCCACATCTGTATTTGTTTAAATTTTGAAGAAACCCACTGGCAACAGAAGAATTATAACTTTATATTGCTTATGCTGAATCAACATCTTTAGGCATCTATTATAGTATTAAACCTTTTGAATGAGAAGGCTAATATGCAGGATAAACTCATTTGTATTAACTATATAAGAAAACCTGAATTTCTGGGTAATCCAGAAGACATTAATTATAAAGTTTTCAACATCCTATAAAGTTAAACAAAATGATACAAGACAAATTTTCCCAAGGGATTTCTTAGCTCCCAGTTTTTAAACTGCATTTCTAAAGTGAATTTGTTTATATTTTGACGTATCACATTATTTTGGTAAACAAATTATTTTAATTTTAGCCTTCAAAAAATCTTTGTTTTTAATAAATACTCTATATCACATTCAGTATCTGTTTCTCTGTGTGTACAGTTTTAACCTACATAGATTGCTGAGAATCATCATAATAATTATACTTGTTTACTACTGTTAGTTCTGGGAATAGTTTTGTATATATGTTCTCATTCAGTTCTCATAATACCTCAGTGAGGGTCCAGGTCAAAAATTAGCGTTGTTTTATAGGTAGGAAAGCTAAGGCAGTTTATTGCTAATAGTAGGCGGTTCCAGCTGACCCAGGGCAAAATTCCTGGTTTTTAGTCAGGTGTTCCTTTCATTAGCTAATTCATGCATTTACAAAGCATTGTCAAGCTGTAAGTATGTGTCTGATGCAGCTGTAGGCAATGGGCATCCAAGATGAGTAAGACACAGTTCTTGCCTTTAAGGAGTTCCACACACAGTGTCACAAATGCATTTTAAAGTTTTTAGCCCATGTCCACCAAAGTAGAATACACTACCTGAAATTACCATGATGAAAGCTGTCAACTTTTCTGAGACACAGGCGGGAAGAAGAAAAGAACTGTGGGAGTTCCAAAATCCATACCTACCACCTTCTACAGTTATATTTTGTCACAGCCTATTAGATGCATGATCAGCCCGGACATTAATATCCTTTACATCCCTTGTGGCTGAATTTTTTCTAGTGATTTCTGCTACATTAAGGAAATGCTATAGTGCTTTTCTAAGAATGTATTATTCAGTGATGCTACAATTTGCCTTTCTCCAGCTTTTCAAGTACTAACATTCATTTTAGTTTTGGCAGAAACAGTTTTGAAGATTAAACATTTGGTTTATTTATAATGCTAATTCATCTGAAGTATTTATTGAATAGCTGGTTTTTAAAGTAATCCTGTTGCTGAATTAAAGTACATAATCATGCTTACTAGACACAAAATAAGGTATAGACTTTGTTTTAATTAAACTCTTTAAAATAATCCTTTTTTTCCTGCTAGTTGTAAAGTTTTGAAGGGAACTTTTTGCCTTGTCTTTTGTAATTAGACATATTCATTTTATTTTAATGGATAAAGCATGAGTCAGTTAAATGGATAGACCTATTTTAGTCCTTTTTGAGGATTCATAGTTGCCCTAAAGGAAGAAAAGTTAAGAAAGAATATTATTAGCTTTTCAGTTACTGAGTGGAAACATTTTATGTCTTGAAAATTTTCCTTGAATATTTTGCAGTTAAAAATACATGAAGAGATAAAGGAACAGTGTATAATGTTGAAAAGTTAAAATATAAGTATTGTTAAACAGAAAATAAATGAAATATACCTCTTTTGTATGAAACTATTTTAATGTAATGTCAATAAAGTTTAAATTAGTTCAGACTTTTCTTATTAGAATAAATGTTTCCTTTTAAAATGCATGATAATCATAATCAAGACAAAATTTGTCCTGTTATTTATTTTCAAAATGATTGTACATGTTTAGCAGACTTTTGATTTAAATCCCCAGTGATATATTGGAGACAGATGTTTAGATGACCTCATGTTTAAAGTAATGTTATATTTGGACACAAGATTAAATTTTCCTTAAAATCTTTCCTTATAAGTTAAACTGTGTGGTAGTATACAAAAACTAATCAATGATTTGCAGTGGATTAATGCAATTCCTGTATTTTAAATAAAATTTTCTATCTTTTATGGAATTCCACATAGTACAAAAGAGCTGATTATGAAACAGCTGTTTACAAATGAAAATATTGTTTTTGGCTGGTCAGCTAAATGGGAAACAGATTTGAAAAGTTCCATGAATTTGAATGCAAATTTACCATATCATTTATACTGAACCAAACAATGTACCATAGTTTACCAAAAAAATTCGTTGAAGACTGTTTTATAGAGTATTATATAAACATTTGAAATAGTTTTTCCTTTTACAAAATCAAAATTATATTGAATAATTATGAAAATCAATGTGACTATAATATATAGCTAGTTTTGGGGAAGATTTTTAGACAGCTTATAATGTTTAACATTTCAATGAAGAGAAATTAGCAGAAGGAGCTACTAGAAATGTATAGGCAATTGAGTAGAATAAAACAGATAAAAGATAAGATATATTGTCTGAAAATAATAAATTAATGTATGTGACAAATATTTTTAAGGCAGAGCTATGTAGGAATAAACATATTCTCATTTTTATCATCAGCTAGAATGTTATCCTGGAAACCACATTGCTGTGGACATTATAATTTAAAAAACATGGTCTGCAATGAAAACCTTTACATTTCCCCTCAAATTTTAAACAGTTATTAAGGATTATTTATTTTAGAAATTATTTTACAAATAAGTTAGATTTAAAGGCCTTATCATGTGAATTTTGAATATGACTCTTTTAAATGCCAAATACATAGTTTACTTGAGGTAGTTCATGAGTTAAAAATTCTAGAAGAACTATTATTTGTTTATTTTATCTTTTCTATTGTCTTTCTGCTTGTCTCAGTTTTCTGAAATTGAGACCATGTTTCTTCTATTGCTTTTTAAAAATCACATGGGCAATAAATGCCATTTTTGGGATGGGATCTTATCTCTGCTTTTGTTGTCAGTGTAACAGTGTGGCTCTTATTTCCCTAAGTGGTTTATATTCACTTGAGAGAAAAGCAAGTGGAATATGTGCAAACTATTTTAAGAAAAAAGTTTTGGGACAAAATGAAGACAAGAAGAATCTAGGAATGCAAGCATCATAAGTAAAAGCACTTAAAAATAAAGACTATTGCCATTGATGAATAATGTCAATGAAAAAATAGCGGAGGATCCATCTTTATCATCCTTGAATTGTTTTCTACATATTGTGTTGAGTGTCAGTAGTTAATGAATATCTGTAAAATGAGTTCATTGACATAGAGACATGTTAAACTATAGTAGCCTATAAGTTTAAAGAAGGGTCAATGCCTGTGGACCCTTTAATGATGTAGCCTTTGTTTTAGCTTTTGAGAATAGCACTTGTAATTGCCACTTCCTAGATAAGGCAGACTACATGGTAGTGATAGCTTATACTACATCATACCATTCCTTTTGGCTTTACTTGTGATTCTGTAACGTAGTAATGTATAAAAACCAGGCAGCTGACATCTTGAATGAAGATGCATTTGAGAGCCACTCATATTCAAAAGCAGAGACATTACTTTGGCACAAAGTTCCGTCTAGTCAAGGCTATGGTTTTTCCAGTAGTCATGTATGGATGTGAGAGTTGGACTATGAAGAAAGCTGAGCGCTGAAGAATTGATGCTTTTGGACTGTGGTGTTGGAGAAGACTCTTGAGAGTCCCTTGGACTGCAAGGAGATCCAACCAGTCCAATCTGAAGGAGATCAGTCCTGGGTGTTCTTTGGAAGGAATGATGCTTACACTGAAACTCCAATACTTTGGCTACCTTATGTGAAGAGTTGACTCATTGGAAAAGACTCTGATGCTGGGAGGGATTGGGGGCAGGAGGAGAAGAGGACGGCAGAGGATGAGATGGCTGGATGGCATCACTGACTCGATGGACATGAGTTTGAGTGAACTCCAGGAGTTGGTGATGGACAGGGAGGCCTGGCATGCTGCAATTCATGGGGTCACAAAGAGTCGGACATGACTGAGCGACTGAACTGAACTGAACTGAAAGGAAATTTTCTTATTTACTTATATTTCAGCTTATATATATCCACACAGTTGACATTTTAAAGAAAATCAGCTGGTGTCTATTCTTGTAACAGGGAACTAAAATTGGGATTTTTGCCTATAGGCAAAATTATATTTTGGAAAGAAATGTAAATGATACAGGCAAGTAAACAGTAATACTTAAACATAAATGTAACCTTTTAAAACTGGTGTTTAAAAATTCATGCCATATTGATTTTGCCAATAATGTCATATATATCTACATACTGAACTGTGCAGATAATTTCACTGCCCTAAAAATCCCTTATGTTGCACCTATTTATCCCTCCTTCTACAACCCCAGACAACCATGACCTTTTTATTATCTCTATAGTTTTCCCTTTTCAAGAATGTCATGTAGTTGGAATCATACAGTATATAGCCTTTGCAGACTGGCTTCTTTCAATAAACTATATACAATTAAGTTTCCCCGTGTCTTTTCATGGCTGGATACCCTTCATTGTATGGAGTGCACCACAGTTTCCTATTGAACGGCATCTTTGTTGCTTTCAAGTTTGACAATTATGAATAAAGCTACTGTAAATTTTTACATGCAGATTTTTGTGTGAATAAACATTTTCAACTCATTTGTGTAGGAGTGTGATTTCTGAATAATTGAAATATTTTTCAATGAATTTACCTGTAGCAATATCTCGATATATAAGAATATCCATATCTTTTTATTTTAAAAATTAATTAATTAAAAATATTTTAAATTGAAATAGAATTGATTTACAATATTTCAGGTGTACAGCAAAATAATCCAGTTATATATATATACTTAAAAAATTTTTTTCTTTTATAGGTTATTGCAAGATACTGAATATAGTCTCTTGTGCTATACAGTGGGCCTTTGTTGTTTCTTTATTTTATGTATAGGAGTATATATCTGTTAATCCCAAATTCCCAATTTATCCCCATCTTGGTAATCATAAATTTGTTTTCTATGTCTATGAGTATATTTCTGTTTTGTAAATAAGTTCATTTGTATCATTTTTTTAGACTCCACATATAAGTGATATCATATGATATTTGTCTTTCTCTGACTTACTTCACTTAGTATGATAATCTGTAGGTCCATCCATGTTGCCACAAATGAAACACTTTTCTTCCTTTTTATGGCTGAGTAATATTCCACTGTATATATAAACTGTGTCTTTATCCTTTTGTTTGATGATGGGCACTTGAGTTGCTTCCATGTCTTGGTTATTGTAAATAGTGCTGGTATGAACATTGAGGAAGAATATATATATTTTAAGCTAATATATTAGGAAAGATAAAAATGATTCTTACTGTTGAATTCAGGATAAATAAATCTTCACTTTCTTCCTGCATAGTATGCAATAGGCATGAAAAGCTATTCAAATCCATGTTTGTTGATTTTTTATAAGATTTCAAGGTGAGATAAACTCGTAATTTGATAAGACCATTACAGTTAATCCTTGAGGGTGGGTCATCTCAAAGACAGTGGAAAACATAGCCCATAAAAAATGACAACTAGAATATAGTCAGGAGATTGGAGTGTCCCCCTCGGTTACTGACGGTCTGCTTCTAAGTTAGTTATAGAATTTGATTCCATGCTAGGTATCATTCAAAGCCTTGTATGTACATCCTTCTACTTCGACCAACCAAGGACTTTTTAAGCTACGGTAGGTAATATAAATACAAATATTCAAGGAGTATCACAACTATATAAATGATATAACAATAGTTATTATCATAGTGCCTAGCACCAGCTGGCGCTAGTGGTGAAGAGTCAGCCTACCAGTGAAGGAGAACAAAAGAGATGTGGGTTCGATCCCTAGGTCAGGAAGATTCCCCTGGAGTAGGAAATGGCAACCCACTCCAGTATTCTTGCCTGGGAAATCCTATGGATAGAGGAGCGTGGTGGGCTACAGTCCATGGGGCTGCAAAGAGTCAGACACGACTGAGCGCACACTGCAGTACTATGTGCCAGGTACTATTCTGAGATGAGAGCTGAACAGATTTTGCCGGGACCTGTCAACAAACTTCAACAACT
This sequence comes from Ovis canadensis, assembly GCF_042477335.2. Lineage (NCBI taxonomy): Eukaryota > Metazoa > Chordata > Mammalia > Artiodactyla > Bovidae > Ovis > Ovis canadensis. Next base: position 60,947,021 of record NC_091262.1, on the reverse strand, counting down.
TCATTTTACAAATAAGGAAACTGAGGAAGAGAGAAAGTTAAGTAACTCTTGCTCATGTTGTCAGTGGCAGCACTGGAAAGCAAACTCAGATGCTTTGGTTCCAGAGCTCTCACTCAAAAGCACAGAACATTACTATTTTGCCTGTGAAACTAAATTATTAAATTGTGTGCAGAAAGAGTTAAGTATATATATTTTTTGAATCAGTGAAGAGGGCGCTATAAGATTCAAGCTTGGAGAAGGCTTTCAATTGGGAGGGAGGAGATCCAAAAAAATGATGTTGAGTAAATTTGCGAAGGGACAAAAGGGTAGGAATTATTAAATTTGATTATGAATCTCCCTTTCAAGGGAACTGTCTGATAACTCCTTGTGCTTAGATATCTTTTTTCTGGACTATTCAGTTTTCAAGCCCAGAACATTAAGCTGATCTAAAGAGTCAGTGTACTACAGCTGGAAGAAATTTTCCATGTCAGGATGCTTGGTTTTTAGTAACATTCTGCCATTGAGGACCTCAGGAAAATTATTTCACCTAAGGATTCTCTTAACTCTGGGATTGAAATTTGAAAAATTTAAAACTTGAGCATTAAAAATCTTTAGTTATTCATTTTGGTTGGCCTGGGTCTTCGTTGCTACGTGGGTTTTTCTCTAGTTGCAACAAGCAAGGGCTACTCTCCAGTTGTGGTGCACTGGGTTCTCATTGCCATGGGGTCTCTAGTTTCAGAGCACAGGCTCTTGGGTGCATGGGCTTCAGTAGTTGTGGCCCCGGGGTTCTAGAGCACAGGCTCAGTAGTTGCCAGCGCATGGACTTCGTTGCTCTGCTATCATGTGGGACTTACCCAGATTAGGGAACGGACCTGTGACTCCTGCATTGGCAGGTGGATTCTTTACTACTGAGCCATCAAGGAAGCTCAAAACCTTTAACATTTTTTCATATATTTTTCACATAAATTAAAATTGGATTTGGTGTGAAACCCATCATAGGGAACAAAGTGTATTTCATCCTTTAATTTTTCTACTATTGCTGCTCTGTGCCCCCCTCATCAAAACTGTTGCTAATCTCTCTGGCTTACCTCCTCTCTATTTTGACCACTATTGTTTTGGTTTCTTATAGTTTCTTGGCTAGATGACCTCAATAATTATTTAGCTTCCTGGGTCAAATTTCTCAGGTCATAGTTTAATAAACATTGAGTGTACTGAGTGTCTGCCTGGTGCCAGGTGCTATGCTTGGACATGAGTCCTGGGCCTGGAGGAGTACAACCAGTTCTGTGAGACCTCAAAGAAGGAGCCAGGAACAATTTTACTGGGGAAGTAAATGATTATGTTGGGTATTGAAAGATGAGTAGGAGTTTTCTGTGAGAGCAAGGACATTCTAGGCAGAGGAAGTAGTAGTTGCAGTGGCGTGGAAGCTTGAAGAATCAGTTGGATTTAGTAGGGGATTGAAATGGGAAGACGAATGAGAAAAGGCCTCATGGTTATAGAAAGGGGAAAGGTGATGTCTGATGCCATTAAGGATGATAGGCAATATCAGAAGAACTCAGCAATAGTGAGCTATGTTTTATATATGTGAGGTTTGAATTATTCATGCGGTTGTTGGAAAATAGATGGGCTGTCTATGAAGTTTTGAGAGTTATCAGCATATTTGTTAGTTATTCTTACATTGTGTGTATGTTGGGGTGAAGAAAAGTCACTCAGTCATGTCCAACTCTTTGCGACCCCATAGACTGTACAGTCCATGGAATTCTCCAGGCCAGAATACTGGAGTGGGTAGCATTTCCCTTCTCCAGGGCATCTTCCCAACCCAGGGATTAAACCCAGGTCTCCTGCATTGCAGGATGGATTCTTTACCAGCTGAGCCACAAGAGAAGTCCAAGAATACTGGAGTGGGTAGCCTATTCCTTCTCCAGGGGATCTTCCTGACCCACAAATCAAACTGGGGTCTCCTGCATTGCAGGTGGATTCTTTACTAACTGAGCTCTCAGGGAAGCTGTGTTGTATGTTGGGTTAGGGTATGTGTATCAGGATCACTTGAGGGGATTAAAAACTACATCTCCATTTGAGATACTTAAAAATTCCAAACCTCTGCGGCCACAACTATTAGAGAAGCCAGAAGATCAGAAGAGCAGTACATTCAGAAATCAGAGTAAGTGAACAAAGAGAGGAAGAGGAAAGGGCAGCAGCTGTATTAAACGAGTCTAAAGAAATGAATCATCAGAGAGATGGAAAGAGAACCAGAAGAGTGCCGTGAAAGCTGAAGAACTTTTCAGGGAAGTCAGTAGTGTCAAATGCTCTTCCAATCCATCCAAAAATAATTGCCTGAACATTTTTTTTTACATTTCACTCCATGTGCATATGTCACCAGTAAGTTAAAATTCTGTGTCCTGTTTAAAATTTTCGCCTTTAAATTTGTACCTCCTACAACCCATACTCTACCAGCTCACCTGTGGGTACAGTGGAATGAAAGACAATCAGTGTCTGGCTTTGAATCCCAGCTTCTCCAATTATTGACGGGTGACCTTGCCAAGTTCTACTTCACCAGGGTTCAGTTTTTGCATTTTGGGATTAGGATAGCTATCAGTCTCATAGGGTTGCTGTGAAGGTTACATGAGTTAATGCAATTAATGTGCCTGAGTCAATTATTTCTATGTGTCAAAACTAAAAACATTGGTAGAATGATATTGTCCTAAATACCCTCAGTTCAGTTCAGTTCAATCGCTCAGTCATGTCCGACTCTTTGCGACCCCATGAATCACAGCACGCCAAGCCTCCCTGTCCATCACCATCTCCCAGAATTCATTCAAACTCATGTCCATCGAGTCAGTGATGCCATTCAGCCATCTCATCCTCTGTCGTCCCCTTTTCCTTCTGCCCCCAGTCCCTCCCAGCATCAGAGTCTTTTCCAATGAGTCAACTCTTCGCATGAGGTGGCCAAAGTATTGGAATTTCAGCTTTAACATCATTCCTTCCAAAGAAATCCCAAGGTTGATCTCCTTCAGATTGGACTGGTTGGATCTCCTTGCAGTCCAAGGGACTCTCAAGAGTCTTCTCCAACACTACACTTCAAAAGCATCAATTCTTCAGTGCTCAGCTTTCTTCACAGTCCAACTCTCACATCCATACATGACCACTGGAAAAACCATAGCCTTGACTAGATGGACCTTTGTTGGCAAAGTAACATCTCTGCTTTTCAATATGCCATCTAGGTTGGTCATAACTTTTATTCCAAGGAGCAAACATCTTTTAATTTTATGGCTACAGTCACCGTCTGCAGTGATTTTGGAGGCCCCCAAAATAAAGTCTGATACTGTTTCCACTGTTTCCCCATCTATTTCCCATGAAGTGATGGGACCGGATGCCATGATCTTCGTTTTCTGAATGTTGAGAGCTTTAAGCCAACTTTTTCACTCTCCTCTTTCACTTTCATCAAGAGGCTTTTTAGTTCCTCTTCACTTTCTGCCATAAGGGTGGTGTCATCTGCATATCTGAGGTTATTAATATTTCTCCCGGCAATCTTGATTCCAGCTTGTGCTTCCTCCAGCCCAGTGTTTCTCATGATGTATTCTGCATAGAAGTTAAATAAGCAGGGTGACAATATACAGCCTTGATGGACTCCTTTTTCTGTTTGGAACCAGTCTGTTGTTCCATGTCCAGTTCTAACTGTTGCTTCCTCACCAGCATATAGGTTTCTCAAGAGGCAGGTCATGTGGTCTGGTAGTCCCATCTCTTTCAGAATTTTCCAGAGTTTGTTGTGATCCACACAGTCAAAGGCTTTGGCATAGTCAATAAAGCAGAAATATATGTTTTTCTGGAACTTTCTTGCTTTTTCGATGATTCAGCGGATGTTGGCAATTTGATCTCTGATTCCTCTGCCTTTTCTAAAACCAGCTTGAACATCTGGAAGTTCAAGGTTCACGTATTGCTGAAGCCTGGCTTGGAGAATTTTGAGCATTACTTTACTAGCATGTGAGATGAGTGCAATTGTGCGGTAGTTTGAGCATTCTTTGGCATTGCCTTTCTTTGGGATTGGAATGACAACTGACCTTTTCCAGTCCTGTGGCCACTGCTGAGTTTTCCAAATTTTTTAGCATGTACCAAAACACTTCACTAGCAACATAGTATCCGTAATATCTCCATCATTTAAGGTGGGAAAGAAAATAAAAGCACTATTCTGGACTAAAATTGTGATTTTTCCCTCTCAGAAATCACAGATCATAGATGCAGATAGCTACAACCAAGATGAATGATGCTGGTCTTCCTAAGCCTAAATGGCGACTCCGAAAGAAACAAAAAGGAGTTCTTGTTTTTTTGTTACTGAGGGCAGAAACTGCCTGAGACTTTGTGAACCACTGACTTAACCTGATCTTTCAATATGAACCTTTGTCTCTGGTCAAGTATGCTGGCTCTTCTGAATCACAGGACCTTTCTACTCATTCTCATGTTTCTCTACATGATGTTACTCTTACATGAAATGGCTTTGCAGTAGGCTATCAACCTACATCCCAGCCTGAGCTGTAGTTATCATCCTTGGCTTCGCATTAGAATTGTCTGGAGAGTTCAAACCAAACCTGTGGCTGAATCACATCCAAGACTAATTAAACCAGAATCTCTGGAGGTGGAACTGAAGCGTCAGTGTTTTTAAAAATTCCCCAGGTGATTCCACTGAGCAGCCAAGCTTAAGATCATTGCCCTAAACTAGTTAACCATTCTTAGAGATCTTCTTTGATTTAAGTAGTCTAAATGATTAATCATTCTCCCATTAGCACTTAAAATCTGTGTGAATCAGCAGCTTGCTGATGTATTACTTATGGGGAAAAAAGATGAGTCATTTTTATTTCACTGTGGGCATAATATATCTTACCAGTATAGGTGGTGCTATGCACCTCTGAGGTCTTCTACATATGTCTGCTGGCTGACAACCGCATCGGTTAGTACCAAACAGTCAAACATAAAATTCTTGTTGAGTATGCACCAATGAACTTGGACTGATGCCACACCAAAAGGTTCACAAAGGGACCTCATAAGATGAAATGTCACCACAACGTGTGTCTAACTCAATGACATGCCCTAGTGTTACATTAAACAAATTCCTTTTGTTGCTTCTTTCATAGAAACCCACGAAGATTCTGAGGTTAGTTTGACTCTCTGTTGAGGAGTAGGAGATGTTTCAACTTCTTTATATTTAAAAATTTTTTGTGTAACAGACACCCATAAAAATATATAAATTTTAAGTATAGAGCTTGGCAGATCATTCAAAGTAAACAAACTTGTGTAGACAACACCCTAGTCGATAAATAGAATATCACCAGCAACCTAGAAGCCCCCCTTACTCTTCCCTCCAATTATTACCTTCTTCCTCCCCTACAATAGTAGGGCATTTAACTTTGGCTTTTCCTTTATAGTGGCCAGATCCCCTCAAACTTCTTTTTCAATGAGGTGTGTTTTGCTTGCCCATTAGGAGAACCCTTTTACAATCTGACCAAAGCCAGCAGCTTTTTTCCCTATGATTATTTTCCCCATCTGTTTAGAATTCACATCCACTTTGTATTGTTGCCTCATCTAATCAAGCGAGAGAATGTCTCAAGAGTATGTGCTCCATAAACTACTTAATTTTCTGAAATACTCACTGCCAGGGGCTTAATGAGAAACCACCAAATCTTCTTTGGCTGTAAGTTTCTCTTAGGACCCTTGTTTTTCAAAAGAACCGTGCCATGCACATGAACTGCTGTGAGTTAACTTTTTTTTTTTTCCCTTTAATTTTTGCTTAGGTCAGAGTTCCCATCATATTTCTAGTTTTAGTGATATACTTTATTATTTTTCTTCCAATTTATGCATTAAGCAACATAACATCTTATAGTGCATATGCTTGTTATAAGTAGAAAAGTTAAAAAATAATTGGAGGATAGATCCAGTTTACATGTTAATGCAGATGTCTTGTTGCTGTTTCAGGATTTATATCATGAATCTCTGTGGACTCTTACTGGGGACAACCTGTTATAAAAATGGACTTCTTGTTGTTGAGTTGCTAAGTTGTGTCCAACTGTCCCCTGGACTGTAGCCTGCCAGGCTTCTCTGTCCATGGGGTTTCCTGGGCAAGAATACTGGAGTGGGTTGCTATATCCTTCTTTAGGGGATCTTCCCTAACCTGAGATTAGGAGCATGGGAGGTGGATTCTATACCACTGCACCACATCAGAAGCCCATAAAATGGGTATAGACTGCCTTAATAGTAGGACTCAGCTTTGTTTTTATTCTTTGTCATTCTAGTAGGATACTATGGATGCTTAGTCTTTGTTTTTTTTTTTTTTAAAGACTTTTAAAAGTTTTTGATACTGTCAAAGCAACCGGTCTTGGGAAAATTATTGGAATAATTCTCAAGTATATTTGGAAACTTTAATTTAGGCAAGAAATAAATATAGATTCCTTAATTATATTTATGAGAACTTTGAAACTGTATAATGTAATTTAAAAAGACTCTATACTTAATTTCAAGAGCTACACGCAGGCACATTATGGAATATTGATTGTCTACTTTCTGGGTGGACTGTTCTGAGCACTCTTACTATGTATAATGTATTTAACACAGTGTTTCTATCTCAGTGATAGAATATGGGACCTGGGGAAATGCACAGCTTTCCTGTATTCAAGATCAGTCTTTTGTTGTCTTGAGAGCTTACTGTGGTTTTTGAAAAGTGCAGGACTGTTGCTTGTGTAAATGTACTTCATAGTCACTTAGGAACAGTCCTGCAAAGAACACTGGGTGAGTCTGGGTTATTGCTGAAGGGCGAGCGTCATGTTTTCCATTTTCTCACCCAGCTGTATTCTAATCCAGACAAGTGGAACTGCACAGATAACTCTTGCCAACAGAAAGGTCAGGACAATAGCATCTCCAAACTAGGTATTGACCTGCCACTGTGTATAACAAAGTGCCAGTTGTTGGGTTTCTCTAGGATGTAAATCCAGGAAAGTGATGTTTATGGGATTGTGGAGTATAGCTGTTGTTTGTGTGAGTGTTATGAAGTCAGTGTTGGATGCGAAGCCAGAAATTTCTTGAAACAGAAGCAGTGGCTGTCACAATGGTTCTCTATTCTCTGTCGCACTCTTCTCTACCAGCGCCTCCTGGTGGATCTTTCTGCATTGATGGAAATGTTCTATAATGTGCCATCCATTACAGTAGCTGCTAGCCACAGGTGACTGTTGAATATTTGAAATGTGGCCATGGGATTGAAGAAATTAATTTTTAATTTTATTTAACTATTATTAGTTTATATTTAAATGATTATATGTGGTTTGCAGCTACTGTACTGGACAGCACCATTTAGGTTATGGGTTTGTGTAAACCAAAAAATAACGTTTAAAATGTAAAAGAATGGACCGTATTGATCTGTGTATTTACTTTGGAGTGGGAAGATTCTTTTGTGTTAGCACGTCAAAATATTAATAGTTCAGTCTAACTTATGGTTCACTTTAAGAGATAAAATTCTTCCTAAACAATATAATGTTATTGGGCTTAAAATAACAGATATGTATTGTCTCTTAGTTCTGGAGGCTAGAAGTTCAAAATCAAGGTGTCAGCAGGGTTAGTTTTTTTGTGGGGGTTCTGAGGGAGAATCTAGCCTCTCTCACCTAGCTTCTGGTAGTTGCTGAGAGTGCTAGGCTTTCCTTGGCTTAAACAACACAATATTTTAAAATCGTTGTAGTGTGGGCATTTCTTAAAGATGAATGCTTGTTGACATGAGAATATGGAGATGATGAATGGGCATTTCTGTTTTTATAGGAATGGCTGTGTTTAGCACACAACAGACAAGAAAACTAGCACCTGACTGTTAAATATAGATTGTAACATCACTTTTTTCTTGGAAAGTTTGTGTTTTGAATTCATAGGTCTCTTTGAGTCCCATTCTCATAGCATTTTGATTAATAGCAAAATATTTGGCTTTTCTTAGTTCTTAAAATTTTTAGTAACCTCTTCTTCTTTGACAATTGGACATGGCCTTTACCGAGTGTCAATCTATCCCATCTTTACCAAAATAATTCCACCATCATTTGAAGTAAGAAATTATGTTGGTTGTAGGCTACTTCCAGCTTCCTCACCAGGTTTTTAGTTTTCCATATGTGTGTATTATTTGAGAAGAACAATTGAATGTAGCAGCTAGAGAACTGGTCTTTTTGCTTTTGAAGCTTTACTTTGCATTTGCTCAGTGAAGATACTGGATTTTAGGTTTGTACAAGTCAAAAAGAACAATTCGAGACCCACTCTGATTCCGTGCCAACAGTTGGTAATTGCCACACCCTCTTTCAGGCTTTCTTCATTGAGAGAAAAAAGGTAGAAAAGCACTAGAAGTCAAAGACAAGATCTGGCTACAGAGGAGGGAAAAACTGAGAGGGTGCCGGAAATGCACTGGGCAGCACTTAGGTCAAGTTCAAGTCAAAGCAATTTGTTTTGGCCAAATGGTAGATATCCAGTAGGTATTAATTGAAGCATCTCTCTGGAGGCAGCTGATGAAATTCCTGGTGTTTGAAGTTAGACATTCCTGGCTTAGAATCCTGGTTATGCCACTCTTCATTGTGTGACCTCACACAGAATCCCTAAGGCCTTTGAGCCTTAGTTTCTCCATCTGCAAAACAAGGGTAAAAATGCTCACTTTGCAAGGTTAGTAGGATAATGTTTGCAATGTGCTTGGGACTTGATTGGCACTTTTTAAATGATATTTATTATTAGTCCTGCCTAACCTAGGGCTGCAGTCCATGGAGTCACTAAGAGTCAGACATGACTGAGCAACTTCACTTTCACTTTTCACTTTCATGCATTAGAGAAGGAAAAGGCAACCCACTCCAGTGTTCTTGCTTGGAGAATCCCAGGGACCGGGGAGCCTGGTGGGCTGCCGTCTATGGGGTCACACAGAATCGGACACGACTGAAGCAACTTAGCAGCAGCAGCAGCAGCAGCAGCAGTCTTCATCTTGGAGAAGGAAGTGGCATCCCACTCCAGTATTCTTGCCTGGAGAATCCTGTGGACAGAGGAGCCTGGTGGGTGGGAGCCTGGTGGCTCGTGCACAGAGTTGGACACGACTGAAACGACTTAGCAGCAGCAGCAGAAGCAACCTAGGGCTGTCTTTTTATAAAAGTGCTACACTTATTATTCTCTTGTTTTTCTTTTTAGTTTTACCTTAATGGAATTTGGTGTTTTCAGAACAAGGGTGGGCAAACAATATCCCTTTAATATTTAGTGTTGTGGAAACATGTGTTTCAGGAATTTCCAGTAGATCTTGCTATTTTCTTTCAGGTCATCAGTTGCATCTTCTGAAGAACAGGCCTGTAGCAAAACTATATAATTCATTAACTTCCAGCAAAACCTCTTCCTGGGAACTATGTTAAAGAATAAAAAGAAACATTACTTTTCTAGGACTGTCTTTATAAGGGAGACTAAAATGTCCTTATAAGCTCCTTGAAGGTAGGGAGGTGATGAACACATCTTGAATGTCACTTTGTGCCCTGAATCTAGCAGCCATGAAGATGGTTGTTAAAGCCATGTAACAACCTTTGAAAATGCTTGTTAAATCGGGCCAGACTGACATGTTTGTGTGAAATTTTTGCTGTAATTGAACTATCATGTTGAGATTATGCAAATCAACATGGTGACAAATAGCCTCTTATTTTTTACATTTCATTGCATGTGTCATATAATTTTGCCCAAAACATAAAATTATACACACGCACAATCTTCCTTGGTGAACATTCTTTTTTTTAGTCTCAATAACTTGTATGTGAAATGTAATCTGGTATTACAAATATGAAATGATGAATACTAATACATATTTGGGTTGGCCAGAAAGTTTTTTTCTAGATTTTCCATTATATAGAAAAACCCAATGAACTTCCTGGCCAACTCAATAGTATTAAATAAATTCTACAAATGAGTTTCCTTTTCCTCCTCTAATTTAGGTGTATAATGATAAGGGCATTGATACTAGTAATTCCCTTTCAGTGGTTCTAGTAAAGTACTCATGCTTCCAAACTGTGGCTGATGATTTTGTAATGATGTCTTGTTGAGCCAGTGTTAGTAAACTGCCCCTTCTGTGGCAGTCAGAACAAGCAATGCTCACTTCAGTACTTATTACTACAAAGTTGTTCAGCTCCTGATTGTGGTAGCACATAGCACATGTGTAGGGAAGAAAGCCATTGGCCAGGCCGTGGTGGAAAAATGCCCTGACTTATGATTAAAATAAAAATATAGACAGTATATTTAACCTAAGTGGTGTGTAGGTTAATAAGAGATTGGTGAAAGACTATAGGACCACATCTTTATATATTATCCTTTTTTTTTTAAAAGTCATTTGTCAGACTCTAGGTTGAGAAATATAACTGCTCCTAATTTATATGAGCAAAGAATATTTCTTTTGAATTGTTAGGTACCCTGAGTTCCTTTTGACCCTCACTCAATACAATGAGATCTTGCCACAGGATTTGGATAGCCTTCAAAGTAACAGAAATACTGTATGTCCCAGCTGACTCCTCACTGTGATAGACCATGTACACATAATGGATGTTTAATGGGTCCAAAGACTTGGAGTCTTTTGAAACAGAAAGGAAAGGGATTTCTAAACACTAGAATCCTCCACTTAAGGCTGCCTATTTCTAGTCTGTCTTCACTCAAGTAGAACAATAGTAATTGTGACTTACATAGTAAATATGAAGTACTTTCTGGTTGCCAAAAAGTGTAAGATGGTTCTGCCTCCTGAAGCAAATTATTAGTATATATCAATATATTCACATATTGTTATATGTGAATATAGAACTTATTTTCTGCCTCTTAATCTAATCATAATTGTTATGTTTTATTTTTTTTAAAATTGCTATCTTACCATCAACTAGAATGTATGTTACTCTCACTGATCCCTCCACCAAATAACAGAATTAAAGAAAATCTAACCGGGTTTAGAAACAAGAAAGTTAGAGAATTTCAGTCCTTTTTTTTTTAACCTGTTTGTCTTCTCTAGACGCATATTTGAATTTCAAATGATAGGTTTTAGAGGTCGAATGGAACTTAAAGATCATCTAGTCCCCTCACCTGTGTTTTGTAATGGCCTAAAGAGATTCCCTGGTGGTTCAGATGATAAAGAATCTGCTTGCAGTGCGGGAGACTCAGGTTTGATCCTTGGGTCAGCAAGATCCCCTGAGAAGGGAATGGCTACCCACTCCAGTATTCTTGCCTGGAGAACTCTATAGACTAAGGAGCCTGGTGGGATACAGTCCATGGGGTCGCAAGGAATCAGATGTGACTAACACTTTCACTTTCAAAAAGATCATATGAATTTCAGAAAATCATACAGCTAGCTAATGGCAGACCAGGAGTGACAGATTCTGGACCCCTAGAGAATCTTTTCATACCTGTTTGTATTGACCTAAGTGTCACCCTGTTCTGTATGTGACTGTCTAGTGTTTATGCATTTGCAGCCCTCTTTTCAGCAGAGTCCTTCCTTGAACAAGTAAATTGTGTAATTCCCCAATTTTACACATGTGGAAACTGACACTTTAAGAAGTTGTGATTTGTCCAAGGGTCATATAACTTTTTAGTAGCATAACCAGGATAGGAATCTTCATGTCCTCACTTAGTGCACAGCTCTTTCTGTTGGGTGGCCATCCATCCAGATCCCATTCAGAGTTTACCCTATATTTGCATATGAAAGTGAAAGTGAAACCTCAGTTGCATCTGACTCTTTGAGACCTCATGGACTATGCAGTCCGTGGAATTCTCCAGGCCAGAATACTAGAGTGGGTAGCCATTCCCTTTTCCAGGGGATCTTTCCAACCCAGGGATCAAATCCAGGTCTCCCACATTGCAGGTGGATTCTTTACCAGCTGAGCCACCAGGCAAGCCCATATATACATATAAGTAACATCTATCTATAACCAAGAGGGGTCTTCCTGATAATTTCAGCCTTCTAAATCAAACCCTTCAGCTTAAGAAAAGAATCAGTATAACATGGTCATATGTTCAGGAATTGATTTTTATCTTTGCTGCAGGTAACAATAATATACTGGGAAAGCCTGCATATATGCCCTGTTATATAACCCTAGGTGTTCTTCTCAGATCTGCAGTCTTTAAGCTGAATACTCTATTTATAGGATTGTTGACAGATGTTCTTGGGCAAAGGTTATAAATGGAAAATTCTGTTAATATTCAAAGTCCTAAGTCAGTGCCCCAGTAGAGAAATAAAATTAGAAGGAAGTATCTTTAAGAGAATATCATTATTTTCCTCTCCTTTAAATCCAATCAAACTTAATTTGGAGAATTTAAAAAATTTGAAAAATATAATGAAGAAAATGAAAATCACTAGTAACTTTCCAACCCGCTGATAATCGTAGTTATCTTGATTTATTTCTTAATGGTCTTTTCTTTAGTTTCTGTGTTTATTATGATATATATAATATCCTCATGATACATTTTGTAAAGTTTTATATTTTAATTATAAGGACATTTCTGTCATTTTCTGAATCTAAATACTACTTTTTAATGTGGGCATTTCACAATTTATTTAATCAGTCTCCCATTGTTGGCTATATGTTCTTTCTAGCCTTTTTACTGTTTACAAAGCGCATCATTGTATTAAACAGGAAAATTTCAGAGCCTAGTCAGAGAGAGTGTCTCATGGGGCAATAGAATTAAGTGGCATGTTGATATGCAGAGTTTGGTGTTTTTTTGTTTTTTTTTTTTCTTTTAGTTTTAAAAAATTGCTTAATAACAAGGAAAATCACATTCTTTACTTTGTATACACCTGAACATTCTTATTTTTTATATGTGCTTGTTTTCATTTAGTTGTTGATGATTAAAAGTGAGAAATTGGAAGGATGGTCCAAAGCTGGCTCACCAAGCCTGGCTCTGTTTATCTACTTTAAAGGATTCTTGTGGGGATTAAATGACCTAAAACATAAAAAGTACATGGACGATGCCTGGTACAGGCTATATGCTCAATTAACGTAAGTTGTTATTTGTTTACTATTTGCTGTACACCCTGGAAAACAGTGATTCACAGATAGGTGTTTGAGGGAGTGCTATAGGATTCTCTGACCTTGGTCTAGTCTTACTGAATTGTTTTACTGATAATTTTTATTGGTGTCTTCTCAGATGATTGTTTCTTCCACTGTACCTTTATAGTATTGTGTTATTTTATATACTTGTCCTTTTATTTTCTCTTATATGTCTTCTTTTCTTATTTCTTATGGAAAGATTTTTAAGGGTATCAATGAAATGGAAAACAAATTCAAATGAATGACAAAGATGACGAAGGATCTAGAAGCCATTTCTTTTGGGACAGTGTGTTTCGTTGAGAAATAATACATACTGAAGGATTATACCATGAAAGTTAGATTAGGCTTTTGTATAACTCTAGAATGTATAATTTGGATTTATAGGTAAGAGTTACAAAGTGATTTAACATAAGGAAGGACTTGTAAACAATTAAAGGAATTCAATAAGAAATAAAAAATTCTTATCACAAGAGACATTCTCAGAAATGTTAGGAAGGAGTTTGAAGACCTAGGGTAAGACATCATCCTAGTTGTCCTGGGGATAGCCAACATGGTTAAGTTCCTCAAGAAAGAAAACTGTTCTCATCATAAGAAAAAAAAATGCTTGCTATGAGATGGTGGGTATTAACTAAACTTACTGTGGTAATCATTCCATGATATATACATATATCAAATCATTATGTTGTGTACATTAAACTAATGCAATGTTACCTGTCAACTGTATCTCAATGGGAGAGAAAAAGAAAGAAAAATGCAATATATAGAACATGATAAGGGGAATAGAAAGACTATTTTCAGTAGAGATCAGAAGAGTTTACCTTTGTTTCTGGGCTTTCGGGGACATGATGAGGGCATGACTTTTGAGCTAATTTTTGAAAAAGAAAAAATTGGAGCATGAGAGGAGATGGGGCATATGGAAGGGTGTCAGCTTCTCTAGCATGAATTCTCTTCTCATGGTGTTTAATGAAGTCAGTACTTTTTTAGTTAAAACAGATTGCATGCTGGTATCCGTGTATTGCTTAATCATTATGTGCCTCTCTTACTCTTTTGTTTTTTAAAGTGTGATTCGTTTATTTATATTTGGCAGTTCTGGCTCTTTGTTGCTGTGTGGGCTTTCCTCCAATTGTGGCAAGTGGGGGCTACTCTCTCGTTGTGGTACATGGGCTTCTCATTGCAGTGGGTCTCTCTTGTTGTGGAGCACAGGCTCAATAGTTGTGACTCTGAGGCTTAGCTGCGCCATGGCATGTGGGATCCTCCTGGATTAGGGGGAAAATGTCAGTAAGATTAAGAACAATGAATTAATTGAGCTCACATTCACACAACTTACCCCAAGGTAAAAATCATACCCCATTATGTAATCAGCCAAAAGAAAGGACCAAATAACTGAAGACATGATCAATCTCTCCAATAAGGATATCATGAACATCAAATCTAATCTTCAATAATTTTGTTGAGCTGTATCTGAGAACAAGTGAGGTTATTAAACTTTTTTGCCCAGCAGAAGGAGTCTGGGGTACTGAAAAAGTTTGAAAATCACTCTTAAAGGGTATGTGGCCACCTGTTATGCCCTTTGGGTATTTACTGAAGTCACTAAGGTTAAAAGACCTTGGCCAGGATACTTTTTGCAGAGAAATGTTTATTTGGCCCTTTTATAAGCTTCAGACTGTCCTGTCCTCATGTAACAAGGGACTTCAGTTCTGTAACACCACAACAGCTCTCTCAATTTTCCCTTTATGAGAGGAACTAATAAAAGGATGAGGCTGTTAGTGCTTATACTAATGAGAACGTTTTCTCTCTCCGAGGTGTGGAACATATTTTTTCTACTAATTTATATCTGGAAAGCTTCCGTGTAGTGTTGGTGGGCCTGATGCTGCCATGTAGTAACACCAAGAAGGCCTTAGAAAAAAACATCACAGTTCTGAATGTTTTTCCTTGACAATTTTTTTTTAATCCCCCAAATTGTGCCAACATACCCGGTAATGAAACTTAAGGGATGGCAGATCTACCTTAGTGAGCAGCATCTTTTTGTTCAAGAGGTCAGGGAAGGTGGTCAGTGATGGTGCTCCTTGCACTGCATATGGAGATGGCGGTTATGCTTGCTGTCCTTTGTTTCTAACTCTGGATGAAAAGAGAGGACTTAAAACTGGCATTGCTTTCTCAGAGAACTAAAGGCAGTATTGGTGAAGTCCTTTTTGATCATTTAAAAACATTTATCGTTAGGCTTCCCTGGTGGCTCAGTGGTAAAGAATGCAGGAGACACGGGTTTGACCCCGGGTCCGGGAAGATCCCACATGATGAGAAGCAGCTAAGCCTGTGTGCCACAACTAATAAGCCTGTCTTCTAGAGCTGCTGCTGCTGCTGCTGCTAAGTCGCGTCAGTCGTGTCCAACTCTGTGCGACCCTATAGACAGAAGCCCACCAGGCTCATCTATCCCTGGGATTCTCCAAGCAAGAGTACTGGAGTGGGGTGCCATTGCCTTCTCCTTCTAGAGCTCCAGAACTGCAACTAATGAGCCCTCATGACACAACTACTGAAGCTCGCGCGCCCTAGAGCCTGCGTTCTGCAACAAGAAGCCACTGCAATGAGAAGCCTGTGTGCTGGAACAAAGAGTAGCCCCAGCTCACTGAAAGTAAAGCAAACCTCACACACCAGTGAAGACCCAACACATCCAAAAATAAATAAATAAATAATATACATATATAATTTTATTTATTTATATAAATAAATTTATATTTATTATGTACACACACACACACACTTTCTGTAACACAAAGGCTTCCTAGGTGGCTTATGGGTAAAGAATCTTCCTGCAATGCAGGTGTCGCAGGAGACGATGGTCCAATCTCTGGCTTGGGAAGATTCCCCTGGAGGAGGGCCTGGCAACCCACTCCAGTATTCTTGCCTGGAGAACTCCATGGACAGAGTAGCTTGGCGGGCTACAGTCCATAGAATTGTAGAGTCTGGCATGACTGAAGTGACTGAGCATGCATATAACACATTTTATAATAACTTTTCAAGACATTTTCTTTCCAAAGACATTATGCTAAGTCGTGTCAGTTGTGTCTGACTCTGTGTGACCCCATAGACGGCACCCAACAGGCTCCTCTGTCCCTGGGATTCTCCAGGCAAGAGTATTGGAGTGGGTTGCCCAAGGACGTTAAATGCATGTAAAATATATGTTGTTGTTGTTGTTGTTGTTTAGTTGCTAAGTCATGTCTGATTCTTTTGTGACTCTATGGACTATAGCCCGCCAGGCTCCTTTCTCCTTGGGATTTCCCAGGCAAGAATACTGAAGTGTTGCCATTTCCTTCTCCAGGGGATCTTCCCGACCCAGGGATTCAACCCATATCTCCTGCATTGGTAGGCAGCTTCTTTACCACTGAGCCACCTGGGAAGTCCATGCTTCTTATCCAAAGGTCTAAAGCCCAGACGTTTAAAACACAGATTGATTGAACTTGGAGGTAGTAGATGAGGTAATAATTTGCTCCACTTACTTTTATGTAAAAATTCTAAGTTATTAGAAGAAGGGAAAACGTCTCTTTATTCTGATTCATTTCATAGCCAGTTTGTTTATAGAAAAACTTTCTTGAAATTTTGAGTAATTAAATTTACAAGGTGTAAAAACATCTATTACAATATTTTTGTGGTTAAATTTTAATATTCTTATAGCTTATAAAAGTGTGTTCTTCATTGGATAGAGTCATGGAGATGTTTCTATCTTGTTTTCTACTTTCTTAATTTTGTATTTTTACTTTTAGCTGCACCAAGAGTCTAGGTGGATCTTAGTTCCTCAACCAGGGATTGAACCCACACCCTCAGCAGTGAGAGTGCAAGGTCCTTTTAATGACTGGACCACCAGGGAATTCCACTCATTTTGTACTTTCTACTTCTAAAGTCTCAACACTAAATCTCCTTCTATTAGTTATGTATTAGAAGTAATGCATTCTTCAGTAATAGTAATACTCCTTCTGTGACTTAGAGTATTAGCGTGTTATGAATACTTCAGTAAGAGTAAGCTCATCCTCTTTTTCCCCCTTGGGTCAATGGCCCTATTTGAGCTTGAACCCCATCTTTGAGGATGTGGGCCTTTGGTGTGTCAGCCATGGCAACAGATGTTCTGTCAGTGAGTAGCCTGTCTAATAGCTAACAAGATGGTAACTTACCTTGTCCTTGCTAGATGTCTCCTGCAGATCTCAATATTCCAGAGGGAGAAAAGATGTTTTTCTAGACAGGATAAGAGTACATATGGTGGAGCAGTGCCTTCTCCAAGCCTCTGAATCTCTCAGGCTGGTTCTGAATATATTCAGTAATCTATTCAGTTTGGAAGGGAGAGATTCTAAATTATGATTTTTATTCTTTTGAAAAAGATAAATTGCTCAAGAAGTTAGTGATAAAACCAGCATGGTGCTTTAACATTTATTTTAGCTAAATATATTTTTTACCATTGTTAATTAAGGCTGTGTTGCATTTCATACTACATGGATTTTGCCTCTTATGTCCCGTAAATGTAATACCTAAATAACTCCCTGAGAAGCACTCTTACCCTCAACCCCTCATTCTACTTACTCTTCACCCACTTGCTTTGATAGTGGCCCTCCACTTGCCACAGAGGCCTCCTCTCTTCTGCCTAACCCTACCCTCAAGAAGGACCTAAGACTAGGATAACCATATACTTTATCAAGATTGATAAGGCAGAGTTTTAAATCATTACTGTAGGACAAGAGGTGTCAATTGGCACTGTCTAGGAACTCAACTCTTACCCTGTGTGAGAACAATGCACAATAATTTCTACATGCTTGATAATACCTTACAAATATACCTCTCAGTGAGCTCTTTGCATGTTAGTAGAGCTCAAATCTTTAAGTTAAAAGAGCATCCTAATGGT
Source organism: Ovis canadensis (assembly GCF_042477335.2). NCBI lineage: Eukaryota > Metazoa > Chordata > Mammalia > Artiodactyla > Bovidae > Ovis > Ovis canadensis. The sequence goes on along the minus strand of NC_091262.1, from coordinate 60,929,114 downwards.
GGATTTTCAGATATCTATTTCTAGGTAAGGAGACTATTAGAGTCAAAGAATAAGTAGTTAAAGAAAAAGTAGGAAATTGTTTATGTGTTAGTCGTTCAGTCATGTCCGACTCTTTGTGACCCCATGGATTGTAGCCCACCAGACTCCTCTGTCCATGGAATTCTCCAGGCAAGAATACTGGAGTGGGTTTGCCATTTCTTTCTCTGGGGGATCTTCCCGACTCAGGGATCAAACCCAGGTCTTCTGCATTGCAGGCGGATGCTTTACTCTCTGAGCTACGAGGAAGCTACTAGGGCAGTAGGAAATTACTCTGCCTACATTCAAGGCTGGCTTTATTAACTCCTTGGTAGTTGTCTCAGTCCTTATCCTCAAAATAAGAAAAATAAGTTGGACTGTCATCAATAATAGGATGGATAAATTAATTGTATATATGGCCTTTTGGGGAGGGGGAAATCCACAAAACATTAGTCATTTTGTGGTTAAAAATGTTTGTTAATTTAGTAAAACATATATACTGTCTTTAGTGACTGAATCTTCCTCCAAGATGCCAAGCATAAAAAGTATGTATTTGGTGTGTTTTATGTGTTCATCGCTATTTCCTTTTGCTTTGTTATCCTGTATTTTTATCTTGAGATTGCTCCTTGTATTTCAACATTTAAGAAGGAGATGGCAGTATTGAGCCTTAGCTCTCTCTTAACACTATTTGAAAGAGTTTAAAATTCTTCCTAAGAAGTATCACTTTAGCTAAATTCAGTTTCATCTCTTGGGATTTCATTTTCTACCCACACTCCCCTTTGTAATTCCATATGGAGAATGAAAGAGTGCTCTAATATATGTTATATTAAGTCTGCCATACAAAGATACTATTAAATTACTTATTCTCATTTCTGCACATCTAAGAACACAGATTTATGGGACACATAGAAACAACCCTCTTCCGAAATAAAATGAGGGCCAGCTCTTAAGTGCAAATATGTTTACAATGTGCCTATTTTCCTAAGGTTTTGACAGGAAGAATTAACTTTACATTTCTAGAACACAAAATCTTTGCTGAGACACATCTCATGGTAAATAAACTGCTCTCTGTGAACAAATTTTTCACCATTTCTTTCTTTAGGGCAGTAGGCTACTGCTAAGAAAATGACTTTTTTTTTCAGGGCTGATGGCCTGAAAAAAAAAGGTTTAGATGATGAGAGGAATTATTTGCTTAGTCTCCATTCACATCCACTGTTTTGCCTGCATTCCAGGTTTCAAAAGGATGATTCATATACCTTTTAGCTCTATGTTGAAAAATAAAATGAGTAACAGTGCCTTTTGTCAATATCAAAAGCAATTTAACAGTATATTTTCAGGTTATAAACTATGAGAAAGATAGAATGCTACCACATAAAACTGGAATAGGTTGTTTTTAAAAGTATAAGCCAAGATTAGCAAACTAAGCTGCCATGTCAACGGATCTGAAACAGCAGTTGGAAATGGCACCCAATACTACCAGTTATGTTTTGAAAAGCTGTCCTGCCATGCTTAAAATATGTAAAAGCAATGTTTTAACACATGAGATTATGTGGTTTTCTTTGAAATCTGGGCAATTAAGCCACATGCAAAAAGATGTGTAATTGTTGTTTGATTATCATTGATAGTGGGATTTTCTTTTGTGCCTTAATTTTTATGTGCTTAAAATTATTGTTGAAATGTTACATGATGAATAATTTATGGATATAACTAAGCCAACAAGCCTATTTGGTTTCCATTATAAGTGAAGGACCCAACAACAACATCTTCATTTCATATTGTTCCGATAAATTTAATGACATTATTATTTTTTTGAACCAAAAGGAAATTTCTTCTCAGCTGGATTCTTTCACTGTAGGTTTTAATCGCAAACTTTGAAAATGAGAACATAGCTATTATTTTTTATTAAAAGGATATGTTCTGGTTAGTTTGGAAAGGTCTGCTGAGTAAAGGCTTCCAATAACATGTCTAAGGACTTAAAATGTAATGCTAAAGTTAGAGGATGTAATATATATCTTTAGTACCAATGTGTCTTGTGTTTTGTAAGATGTACAACCCAGTGAATGCATAAGCCTAGTAAGGGAGTTTATATTAATACTACCCTCAGAAGTCCAATTAAGAGTAGCGTGCTTAAAGATTTGCTACTTGGATGGGCTAAGGTCTATACATTCAGTACCAAGCCCATCCTGTGAGGTGGGTAGAAGTGAGATATTGTATCTTGTGTGCCATGATACTCAAAACACAGTGTCTTAAGCATAACATGTGGTCACTTGATGTTTCCTGGCTGCTTTAAATTTTATGACTATTCTCGCTCAAAAGTTTCAACTTTTTTTTTTTTTAAAGCAGCTCATCCTTTAAAAAAATCTTTTTGAACTTTCTTATCTTTTGTGTTAGGGTAGGATCATTTTTCTAGACAAGTTCTATTTTAGATAAATAAATCTATGATATGAGTTTCATTAAAATGTATTTCTACTACATGTATTTTTATGTTTTAATTTTTTTTTTTTTTGTCTGTACTACATGGTTTACAGGATCTTAGTTTTCCCACCAGGGATTGAACCCATAACCTCTGTAATGAGAGTGAGGAGTCCTCACTACTGGACCATGAGGGAATTCCTTTATATTTTAATTCCTCACGTACTTATTAAGTAGAAGAAACACCTGAAATCTTTAAATATTTTAGTTGAAGTGCTGAATAGCTACAATTACAATATCTGAAGCGTTCATTGGTTTTTAGGTCAATTAGAATGTGCTTTGTACTTGCTAGATATGATATGGTATCAGTGCAGTTCAGTTCAGTTGCTCAGTCGTGTCCGACTCTTTGTGACCCCATGAATCGCAGCACGCCAGGCCTCCCTGCCCATCACCAACTCCCGGAGTTCACTCAGATTTACGTCCATCGAGTCAGTGATGCCATCCAGCCATCTCATCCTCTGTCGTCCCCTTCTCCTCCTGCCCCCAATCCCTCCCAGCATCAGAGTCTTTTCCAATGAGTCAACTCTTCACATGAGGTGGCCAAAGTACTGGAGTTTCAGCTTTAGCATCATTCCTTCCAAAGAAATCCCAGGGCTGATGAAGCAGTTCACTGGAATTGATGTCCATGGGGTCGCAAAGAGTTGGACATGACCGAGCGACTTCACCTTCACTTTCTTTCACTTTAGTTGTCTCACCAGTATTATAATCTTTTAAATCTTTTAAATATCTTTGAGACTAAATGCTGTTATCAGCAGAATCTCCTTAACTTTTCCTAGCAAACTGAATAGGTACAATGTTGTTATTGTTGTTGTTTAGTCATTAAGTTGTGTCCAATTCTTTTGAAACCCAATGGACTGTAGTCAACCAGGCTCCTCTGTCCATGGGATTTCCCAGGCAAGAATACTGGTGTGGGTTGCCATTTCCTTCTTTGGGGAATCTTCCCAGCCCAGGAATCGAACCTGCATCTCCTGCATTGCAGGCGGATTCCTTACTGAGCTATCAGGGAAGCCCTAAATGTCTTTTACATCCATGAAATTCTCCAGGCCAGAATACTGGAGTGGGTAGTCTTTCCCTTCTCCAGGGAATCGTCCCAACCCAGGGGTTGAACCCAGGTCTCCCGCATTGCAGGAGAATTCTTTACCAACTGAGCCACCAGAGACCCAAGAATACTGGAGTGGGTAGCCTATTCCTTCTCCAGCAGATCTTCCCGACCCAGGAATCAAACCAGGGTCTCTGGCATGGCAGGTGGATTCTTTACCAGCTGAGCTGTCAGGAAAGCCCAAATAGGTATAATATCACAGTCAAATACACTCTCCTAATACTAGATGGTGGAGAAGGCAATGACACCCCACTCCAGTACTCTTCCCTGGAAAATCCCATGCACGGAGGAGCCTGGTAGGCTGCAGTCCATGAAGCCACTAAGAGTCGGACAAGACTGAGCGACTTCACTTTCACGCATTGGAGAAGGAAATGGCAACCCACTCCAGTGTTCTTGCCTAGAGAATCCCAGGGACGGGGGAGCCTGGTGGGCTGCCGTCCATGGGGTCGCACAGAGTCGGACACAACTAAAGCAACTTAGCAGCAGCAGCAGCAACAACTCTAGATGGATCTCTACAAGAAACGCATAGCGTTAGGAAAGTGCTGTGCACTGAATTGTTAGTGTTTCTACATAAGATGAAGAAGCCCTGAGGAGAGCCTTTCAGTACTTTGAAGTTATGTAGTCATGCAATTAAGAAATTGATGCATGTTCTACTTTTCCCACCAGTCCTTCCGGTATCTTCCACGCTAGGGCAGGCCTTATATCCTTTGTTTGTGATGTGTGATCCTTATTTAAAATAATCCTCTTGATCTTTATTTATTCAAATGTTCATCAGACTCATCTATATACTAGTGATGCAGAGAGGAGAACTAAAAGTGGTCCTGTCCTGTTTTCAATGCTCTGTACAATTCCTGGCAGACTTCAGTGGGGCCTTGGCAGTGCTGCCCTCCCGGACATGTACTTCATTATGGTGTGTGAAGAGCCACCTCTCTTAGCCAGGCTTGTCAGGATATAGCCCAAGGGAGAAGACGCCAGAGAGTCTAGGACACTTGGTCTTAAAGAAACTCTCCTTGATTGAGTGGTCAGGGTCCATATATTAGCCAAAGACTTGATGATATGCTGGTATCTGGCCATCCCGCATTTGGAGCAGAATATTATTCTGGATAGAAACATCATTATTTCAATCTTTTTGGAGCCAAAACAATTGTTATCGTCAGATGAAGTGCGTATTGTGTTTAGATATGTACCCAAAAGAACTCACTTGACGTAATTTTACCAGGATACTGTAGAAACTTGATTTGGATACAAAGGAGAAAGCATCAAAATTCAGTTTTTCTAAAAACAAAAGAGAAAATCAACAATACCCCCCACAATAAAAAGACATTCTGTTTAAGTTGTCCCACACTTCATTACAGCCACTTCCTTTCCTATGCGGCTAATTAGAATGAAATTCTGTGATATATTGATAATGTAAAATTAAACAGATTGTTTACTCACTCTTAAAAATAGCATGTTTTATTAGAACAACCTCAGAGGGCCATTAAAGAAAATGATTTAAGTATTATGCAGCAACAAATAATAGTGTCTAGTAAAATTGTTTTTTTTTTTAAACCTTCTAATATACTTGGTCTATTTAGAAAACAAATGTATTTAATTGTTTCCATCTCTTAAATATGTCTGGTGAGTTCACTTTTTAGTTGCTGTACAAATAAATTGGTCCTAGTTGCATTGCTTTCTTTCAAACATCATTTCAAATTAGTGCTTAATGTGGTTTGAACATTTTGCCAGAATAGTCATCCTGCTTTTGTCTGAGGGTGGTTGATTACATCTATCTTTTCCCACTTATAAATGCCAATATATTTGGAAGAATGCAAACTCAACCGGGAGACCATTTGTCATCACACACGAATTATAACTCTGTTTTATTATCATACATAGGAGGAAATAGTAAAGAGTCTGAGGAAAAATGTAATGTCAAGACATGCTAAATATTTTTATTACATCACCATGTTCAACCTATTTTTCTCTACCACTTTTAATGCATAAGTCCCTGGATTATTAAAATATATATAAATACCTTTTCATGTTGGATTCAAAAATAGTTTTCATGTATCTTAGTAACAGATATTCAAGCAGGTATAAAATATACTGAATGGAAGAGCAAAATTTAGCATTATTATTTCAAAACAAAAGTTTCAATAATTATATATGGTGTTCTCCAAGTAACTAGAGAAAAGGCTCTGAGGAAAGAAGGCAATGACAATGATAAAATAACATGTAATTGATTAGTGCCTACATATATTCTGGGTGCTGTGTCTGTATTTGCCCAGTTTGTATACACTCTCTATCACTCTCTGTTTTATTGTCACAAGGAATGGAATTAAAGAGTAAAAAGAGACTAGAAATATTTAGTCAGTTCCACCCCAAATCCATCCCTCCAAAAGGTAGAGATGTTTGTATGATAGGGAAAATAAGGTGTGTTTTTAAGCACCATGTAATAGGAAGCTAGTAGACAGCCCTAGTGAACATAGGAGCATGGTGAATGCTTTCAGCCTCCTGCTGAAATAGCTTTTGGTCTGTTGAAATTTGACCTAGCTGAAGTGTCCATGGAAACCCTCAGAGTCACTTTATGAAGCTTTCTTAGGGTGACTTGACACTCTAGAAACTAAGACTCCTTGGTGATTTTAGCCCTCATAACATCAAGGCAGAGCTACTTGTTGGGTGTTATCTCTTTGCATCTATCCCTGTATTTTTGTTTCTGTTTTTTAATCATAACAAAGGAGAAGGAACTTACATTAATTAGAGTATAATCTAAGATGCTGTAACAAAGAGATTTTAAAATACAGAGACTCAAAAAGGACGGCATACAGGAGTTTCTGTTCCATAAGGTAAGGAATATAGGTTACTTCATTTTTCCCTGGTTTCCTTAGAATATGATCCCTATCTGCATAGTAAAAGCATGATTACCAGCACTGTCTTCATCCCAGCCTGAACTGGTGATGGGGTGGTCATAAGTAAGGGGAAGAAGCAACTGCCTTAATAAAGATATGACTTGAATTCCTTACATTACTTTCTTTCACATCCCATTGACTGGAACTTAGTCATATGGCCATTCTTAGCTCCAAAGGACTCTGGAAAGTATAGCTGGAAATAGGCAATTATGTGTCCAGCTAAAAGTAAGTGGTAATGGTGGGGTTTTCTATTACCAAAAGGAAAGAAGAATATATAGAATGAGTATTGGAGTGGTCTCTGTTAGAATGGTCTCTGACAGTTTTGATCTTCTCTAATTCAGATTTCTGATTTTCTTTATTTCTTCTCCTCTCTTCTCTCTCCCTCTTTATTCTTTTTCTTCTTTGCTTATTGCTTCCTTTCCCTTATTTTAATCTACAGTAATGACAATGCTAATATTCCGTGTAAATAGCTAGTGTTCATGAGTAGCCTGTGCTCTGTAGGAAGTTGGTAGAAAAGAAAAGAATTGAAAGAGAAAGAGAGCAAAAGGGCAGGAGAGAGAGGAAGAAAGGTGGAAATAAGAAAGAAGGAAGGAAGGAAAGAGAGAGAAAAAGAGAAAAAGAAATGAAAAGAAAATGAAGGAAATGAAATGAGAATGTAAGCCTTAGGAAAGCTGGAATTTTTGTCTGTTTTGTTCACAGCTATATCTCTACAATATGGAATATTGCTCAGCTCATTGTTAGTGCTCAAAAAAGTTTGTTAAATGAACAAATGAATGGGTTTATTTTTCCATCTCAGGATTTGTCTTCAGACTTCCAGCTTATCCAACACATGCACTAGTTTTCCATTTGAAAAATCTTTCCTGAGGGCAATGTAGTAGGAATTTGCTGTCTGCAAATTTAACTTAGTATTGTCTTAAACTGCCACATAATAGTCAGACTTAACTTTGTTTTCGTTTGGATTTCATCTTTGAATAAGATTATAATTAGTTGTTTCTCTAAGGGATAGTTGACATAGAATTATTTTGTAAAAGAGAAAATGTACAGGAGGCAACCTATACCTTAAACATAATTTGACTTTTCTTTGACGGGAAGGTGGTTGGTAAAACTTGGGTTTCCTGCCCTCTTTTCAAGCAGAGCAGATTCAACTCTTATCATTTTAGCAGATTAGGTTCATTAATAAATTTTCTTGAAAAAAGTGGTCTTATTCTAATAAAAGTTTGGAGTCCTTCCATTGAACCCTACTTCCTTAATTTATAGCTGAAAACATAGAGGCCTAGAGAGAATTAATTTTTCAGAGATTTCTAAAGCAGAGCCTGGTCCAGAATTCAAGTCTCCTTACTCCTTGGCTGGATATCTTCCCACTGTGCATGTACTGGTTCCAAAGTATCTTTATATCAGTGATTTAGCGACTTTGTTCAAAAAGTGAGTAGTTATCTTTTTTGGAATTATATGATGAAGTTTGGCATAAAATAGGAAACCAAGTTCTTCCAATAGTTATTGTCTCGTAAAAACCAGATAACATGTATGATAAATACTGGTTCAAACATGTTATTCCTCCATTGTATTATATTATCAATTATTATTATTGATGAATGGTTGTTTGAGAATGAACTATTTTCATTGTCATGGCTTTAACTGACAATTAAAAAAAAATTTCTTTGTTTATTTCATTTGGCTGTACCAGGTCTTAGCTGTGGCAAGCAGAATCTCCCATCTTCATTGCAGCATGAGGGGTCATTTGGTTGTGTCATTGCCTGGCAGTTATTGACTGCGGTATGGTATGGTCCCTTATATCACTGAATCATGGTTCTGTAGAGGTTGTATGGGTGGAGATGACCCAGGCCCAGCATAAGGACTGACCTCCAGAGAAATGAGTGACCCCATTGCTTTCTGTTCTGAACTCTTCAACCCAAGCAGCAGGTACCTTCCTTGTGTCTTTATCATAGAAAATGATCTCCATATCCTGTGATTTGGGTTCTGAGAAATAAAAGATGAAGACTCCTTCATACTTTGAAGGCCCTGTTGTTTACTTGCTAAGTCATGTCTGACTCCTCTGTGACCCAATGGACTGTGACCTAGCAGGGTCCTTTGTCCATGGGATTTTCCAGGCAAAAATACTGGAGTGGGTTGCCATTTCCTTCTCCAGTGAATCTTCCTGACCCAGGGATCAAACTCGTCTGCTGCATTACAGGTGGATTCTTTACCACTGATCCACCTGGGAAGCCCCTTGAAGGCCCTGCAAGTGCTGTATTTTGAATGGATGAATGTAATACTTCAGAATTGAATGATACTCACCTGTTCTCTATGAGCTTATTAGGTAATTTGGGCATTAAATAAATGTGAAAGTTACCTCCATCCTACTATTTACTATTTTATTTTGCATTTAATAATAAAGCAAATTCTCTAGGGACTAGTTTTCTGGCTAACTAATGCCTTTGCAAACCAATATAACCTCTTAACATAAAACATAAGTAATAGAACTTCAGAGGAAATGAGCTCTTGGATTCCCTGGAGCATGATTAGAAAGTCTGAAGTAGTGTTCACAAACTATTGTTTTACAGCAATTTTATATTTTTTTCACAAGTGTGAAAATGTTCTTCATGGAAAGCACAGGTCAACTTAAAGTCAGAAGTGCTGGTTCTTGTAATATGATGTTATAAAGAAACCTCATAAGATATTTAATAAAATTGTAATAGTTTACTTTCATTATATACATTTAAGCTGTTTTGGTTTTAGACATGCAGTGTTAATTTTCGCATATCTGTGAGAAATCGAACTAGAAAAATCTTATTTATCAAATTTCTGTTTTTATTTTCTTTTATAAAGACCTCAGATTATAAAAAGTCAATTCTTTTGCAATGTGAAAAAAAAATTGTGATGCACCGAAGGTATAATCCTTATCGTCATTTCCCACTCTGAGAGATGCCTCAGGAACCATGACAAAATCCAGGCTGAAAAGAACCAAGTGACTTGGAAAGTTGGTTAGAAATAGAGCTAAGGCTAGCATATGAGTTTCCTAACTACAGGACATTGTTTACTCTCACAACCACTCTTTATGACAGGTAAAGATAAAACGATTTTTCAAAAAGCCAAAGTTGCATTTATGTATCTTGGCTTCATATTCCACATTCTGATGACTAACAGATCATATTTCACTGGAGCAAAAAATTAAGGGAATGCCACAAATCTGACCCATGTTTTTATGTACTGAGAGGTTTTTTCCTCCCCTCCTTCTTTCCTGTTCTCCTTTCCTTCTTTTCCTTAGTCCTTTCTTTTTTCTGTTTAACCAGAGATTTATTGCTTAATTGAAGCAGAGTTAGTTGTTATGGCAATTTTTCTGCCCAAAGAAAGATAGAATAATTCACACCATTGTAATTTCTATCCTTGTCTCAGTTTGAAGCATTTATTAAACTCCCCCCACTCATGCAATATATTGTGAACTGCAAAGCTGTAAATTTCATGGGGATCAACTAAATGAAACATTTCAATTTATAGTTAAGGAAACTATAACCCAAACTCTGCTTTTACAAAGTGGGACAAAATGTAAGAAAAAAATACAATGAATATACTTATTTTCTTCCCTTATTTACAAAGAACTGAGTACACTTAGTGAGATAATAAATTAAAGAGGAGCAAAGGAAACTGATAGACTGATAAAATGACCAATAAGTCAGAAAGTAGCATGTGGCAAAAAAATGGATAGAAATCAGGGAACGAAAACTTGAAAACCGGGGAGAAATACAAAAAGATAAAAAGGATTTAATACCTTTATCCATTTTAGATGATCTTTCTCTTGTTTTTGTGAATTTCCATACCAAAACCCAGAACACAAAGGAATATGCTGTCTCTCTCCCCTTTCACACACACGGTAGAACTCATACCTTTAATTCCTACTATGTGCGTTATTTTCCTGAATTTCAACTTATTTCTATAGCAGCAAGGTCACAGTATACTTTTTCTGATTTTTAAAAAAACCATAGCTTTTCTTTCTGATGAATTACTGAGCAGTACTAGCTTTTTAAACTGAATTTTAAATAACAAAACAGTTTATTCTTTTCTTCTGCTCATTTTTCTTGCTTATATGGAAATAATGAGTCAGCCATAAAGTGGATATTATATAATGAAATTAGCAAAGCTTCCTTTTCAAGTTTCTTGTCACAGTTTCTAGTTCAGTAATGATGGTTAAGAGTGACAATGGTTTGTTTGTACTCTATCCTGACACCAAGGTTTCTATCACAAATGTTTGTTTTATAAGAATAAAAAAGGCATTATGTACTCAAGGACAATGAGTCCTCTAACACATCTAAAGCATCTACCTTCATGCTCTGTTCATGATGGGAGTTCCACAGTTATAGAAGCTCCCTAGGCAGCTCTCTGATGTCTGTAACACTGCAAAATATCTTACATTTATACTCTTCTTTATAATGCCTTAATAATGTCATCTTGGGAGGCAAAAAGAGAGCATTCCCATTTTACAGATGGAATTATGGATAACAAAGCTTAAGAGCCTTGCTTATGGAAGCAGAATAGGGCTTTTCTAAAAGTTTGACCCTATAGTTTATTGCCCAAACTTGGATACTGTTGATAATGAAAGGATTACTGTTAATAATTACTGAGACAATAGTTTTGAGCTTGGACTGTCCTGAGGGAAACTGAGACCTATTGTAACTTGTACTAGGATCCAACACTGATTCTCACGTATGTGCATTTCTCAGTGTTTCTCAGACTTCCCCTCTGTTCTAAGTATGTGCAAATAAATATAATAGTTACATTATGAGAGGATATGGCAGAGTTTGAACTTCATTTAATAACTTGGGCTCTGGGTGTACCTCGAGCATCTTAACTTTTCTCTGCTTTAGTTTCTTCCTCAGTGAAATGGGGATGATAATAATAATACTCACATTTTAGGGACATTATATGGATTGAATGAGTAAAATTCTTGGAATAGTATCTAGTACTTAGTAAGTACCATGTTGTTGTTCAGTTGCTAAATTGTTTCTGACTCTGTGACCCGATGGACTGTACCAGGCTCCCCTATTCTCTACTATCTCCTAGTGAAGTGAAGTGAAGTTGCTCAGTCATGTCCGACTCTTTGCGACACCATGGACTATAGCCTATCAGGCTCCTCCATCCATGGGATTTTCCAGGCAAGAGTACTGGAGTGGGGTGCCATTGCCTTCTCCAGGGGATCTTCCCTACCCAGGGATCAAACCTGGGTTTCCTGCATTATGGGCAGACGCTTTATCCTCTGAGCCACAGAGTTTGCTCAAATTCATGTCCATCGAGTTGGTGGTGTTATATAACCAACTTATCCTCTTTCATTCTTTTCTCCTTTTGCCTTTAATCTTTCCCAGCATCAGGGTCTTTTCAAATGAGTCAGCTGTTTGCATCAGGTGGCCAAAGTATTGGAGCTTCAGCTTCAGTATCAGTCCTTTCAATGAATATTCAGAGTTGATTTCCTTTAGTATTGACTGGTTTGATCTCCTTGCAGTCCAGTGGACTCTCAAATGTCTTCTCCAACACCACAGTTTAAAAGCATCAATTCTTTGGCACTCAGCCTTTTTATAGTCCAGTTCTCACATCTGTACATAACTACTAGAAAAACCATAGATTTGACTGTACAGACCTTTGTTGGCAAGTGATGTCTCTGTTTTTTAATACCCTGTCTAGATTGATCATAGCTTTCCTTCCAAATAGATGGAAAGCATCTCATAATAATGTTGTGGCTGTAGTCACTGTCTGCAGTGATTTTGGAGCCCAAGAAAATAAAATCTGCCACTACTTCCACTTTTTCATCAAAATTACAATATATACAATACTTACACTATTTTGATCAAGAATATAAATAAATAATTGTAATGATTAAAAAAGAAGATATACAGTGCAATATTTGGAGTTGGTCACACTTAGGTTCTTATCAACTATATGGTTTTTGCAAATTAATCTCTCAGAGCTTTGAATTCTGAATCTGGAAAAATAGGAAAAAAAATATGCTTACTTCAACGTGAAGGTTAAAGAAGATACAGAGAAGTTCCTAGTATAGAGCCTGTCATTATTGATGCCCAGCAAATAGTAATTATTAACACCCTGATTATATAAATAAAAGAATGTAAAAAGCATCTTAGAACAAAACTTTCTTACCTAAGGGGAGGAAAAGATGCCTGCAAGGTCTACCAAAATAAGTGGAATAATAAGGATAAAGCACTGTCCTTGGAGTTCAGATTCCATTTATGACTGCTGAACCGAGACTGCTAAGAATAAAAGGCCTTAAAAAGACTCGAGAGAATTCTTGGGACAACAAATGACTGTTACAACGGAATATTGTGATGTGTTAAGTGTAAATTACTGAGAAGCATATGGATTAAATTTCCTTTCAGCAATGCACTGGTTTCAACATTAACGGGAAAGAGAAATGAGAACAGGGCCCTCCCCAGTTAAGCAGTCTCTGATGTTTGCCCCAGCAGGGTTTTAGGTGGACTCACAAAACAAAGACTGAGAAGTGTGCCCTGGGGAAGGTCAGGAATAGAAGAATCAGGGATGGACGTTGTACCTTCAGCCCCAACTTTGGTGAAGTCCAAAGATTACATGTCAGTGTGGCTTCAACTCCAGCATATGAAAAAAATTTTAAGTTCCATTAGGAGGAGTTTGGGAGAAGGAAATGGCAACCCACTCCAGTATTCTTGCCTGGAGAATCCCAGGGACAGAGGAGCCTGGTGGGCTGCCGTCTATGGGGTTGCACAGAGTCGGACACGACTGAAGCGACTTAGCAGCAGCAGCAGCAGGAGGAGTTTAGGTAATAGCCATTGACCCAGAAGATGGTTGATCATCTTTTCTTCATGTGAGTGGTAAAATTAAAAACACTTCCTGTTAAAGAAGCTCGAGGATTCCCCAGATATCCAAAAGCAAAGAGTTCCTATGAAACCTTTTCTAAGTGTTGTAAAGTGAAAGAAGCAATTACCTTAGGACACACCTTGCTAAAGGTTGCACACAAATAATTGAGATAAGGCTCAGATACTCACAGACACAACAGTTCAAGGCTGAGTCTAGTTCCCTGGGAAGGAGCTTGGCAGTGACATTCTCCTCACTTGGGGTGCTGTTACACTTCCTGCAAAACAAGCGATGAACGCTATTTTTGCTTTTCATCTTTTTGAATAAAAGCAAAAGTCTTTGGATTTCTTTCAGTTAGCGAAAACAGGTACTGACGTAGGTCTTTGATAATAGCGAAGACTAGTATCGAGGAAGTTTGAAAATCAGTGGTTAATGGCAATGTCCTAAAAACCCGAACCTCTTCGCAGCAAAAATGAACTTGAAAAGAAATATGGTTGTGTTCTATCCTTTTATAGACAAGAGATTTGAGACTCAAGTAGGTGAGATGGCATGCTTAATATTCCCCAGTTGGTTCGTGACAGAGCTGTGACAAGAAACCAGGTCATCTAAGGAATTTCACACTCAAGAAAATTACTCGACTTCATCAAGGCCACACCCAAGATAAAGTGGGCACTGAGGGGATTTCAACCAACATCTGTCTGGCTCCAGAGACTACACACTTTCTACAACTCCACACTGCTGCTTTAGATTAATTAGATGCTAAAGCTGAAACTCCAATACTTTGGCCACCTCATGCGAAGAGTTGACTTATTGGAAAAGACTCTGATGCTGGGAGGAATTGGGGGCAGGAGGAGAAAGGGATGACAGAGGATGAGATGGCTGGATGGCATCACCGACTCGATGGACATGAGTTTGGGTGAACTCCGGGAGTTGGTGATGGACAGGGAGGCCTGGCATGCTGCGATTCACGGGGTCACAAAGAATCAGACACGACTGAGCGACTAAACTGAGTTGATGACAAAGGTACCATATGTTCATGTTAAATTATGACAGTAGAGATACATACTAAATGAGAGCAGAGTCCTCCGCCTTTTCAATGACCTTATGCTGTCTGTTCCCACAAAGCCCTCTATTTACATTTCCTAGAGGTAAATGCTATAAACATTTTTTAGTATTTACTTTCAGAAACTATAAGTATGGGTTTTTTAAATGTTTTTATTTGAAAAAAAGCTCAAACTTGCAGAAAAAGTTACAAGAATGATAGAAATTTTATCCAGATTCAATGTGATTGACATTTTGGCTAAGTTTCTTTATCATTTATTCTCTATGTCTACCTCTCTGTCTATCTGTCTACCTATTTATCTGTCTATCTGTCCATCCATCCATCAACTGATACTATTTTTGTCTGAACCAATTGACAGTAAATAGTTAACACCCTGGCCCTTTACTTTCTGTCTTAGTCTGATGGGTTTTTGTAACAGAATACCTTAGACTGGGCGGCTTATAAATAACAGAAATTTATTTCTCACAATTCTGGAGCTGAAAAGTCCAAAATCAAGTGGTCTGCTGATTCAGCGTCTTGTGAGGGCCTGCTTCCTGGTTCATAGATGAGATTTTCTGTCTTCTTACTCTGTCCTCACAAAGCAGAAAGGGATGAGGGAGTCCTCTGGATCTCTTTTGTAAGAGAACTGATCCCACTCATGAGAGCTCTGTCCTCATGATTTCCATCCTCATGACCTCTTCCCAAAGGCCACCAATGCAGAGATGCAAGTTCGATCTCTGGGTTGGGAAGATCCCTTGGAGGAGGGCATGGCAACCCACTTCTGTATTCTTGCCTGGAGAATACCGTGGACAGAGAAGTCTAGTGGGCTACAGCTCATGGGGTTGCAAAATTGAACATGACTTAGCACACATGCATGCACCATGCTGCTATAGCACCCTGAAATGTAGTATACTTATCTAGTTGCATGTGTGTGTATGTATGTACATCTGTGCATATATATGAATATATATATAACCATATATCTTATATATATATTTATATATATAAATATCTATTTATGGTTATGTGTGAATGTTTCAACAAGCATGTATATCTGTGTATAAACTTGTTTATCTGTGGAATAATTCCTTAAAAGAGAATTTATGAGTCAAATTTGTTTTATATGTTCTTACAGATGTTACGATTTCCCTCTAGTTTTTGTTTTCAGTGCAGTGTATTTTGTCTTCAGTATAGTGCTTACTTCTCCCAGTCCTCACCAACTGGACACAGTCATAGGCTTTCATCTTTTCCATACTAGTAGGGATCATCTTGGGTCTTCCCTGATGGTCAGTGGTAAAGAATCTGCCTGCTGATGCAGGAAATGCAAGAGATGCAGGTTCCATGTCTGCACTGGGAAGATCCCCTGGAGTAGGAAATGGCAACCCACTCCAGTGTTTCTGCCTGGAAAATTTCATGGACAGAGGAACCTGGTGGGCTATAGTCCATGGGTTCGCAGAGTCTGATGCAGCTGAGCATGCAGCATGTAGGGATCATCTCAGCTGGATGGCAATGAGGTGTATCCAGCTTTTTCCAAGTCTGGCATGTAAAGTGTCTGTTTTGTTTTGATTGTTGCAGTGCTACAAGTATTGTCCTTCATGAGACCTGCCTCTGGTGAATGGAGAGACTGATCACAAGGTGGTTACTTACATCTTTAGGGAAAAAAATACCTAATCATTTTCTCCTACCTTTATTGAGATATAATTGACAAATAGAAATTGTACATATTTAAGATGTGTGATGTAATGTTCTGATATATGTGAATGGTTACCACAATCATGCTAATGAACACATCTGCCACCTCACAGAGTTAACTTTTTTTGTGTGTGAGAGTAACTGAGATCTACTCTTTTAGCAAATATCAAGTATTCAATACAATATTGTTAACTGTGTTCATCATGTTGTACATTAAACTCCAAAACTTTTTTATGTTGCATATCTGAAGCTTTGTACCCTTTGGACATTTTCCCATTTCCCCCACCCTGTAGTCTCTGGAAACCACCTCTCTACTCTGCTTCCAAGTGCTATACTTTTTTAGATTCCACTTATAAGTGAGAACATGCAGTATTTGTCTTTCTGTATCTGGCTTATTTCACTTAGTATAATGTCCTTCATGTTCATCCATGTTGTCACAAGTGACAAGATTTTCTCTTCTTAAAGGCTGGATATTATTCCATTCCATTTCACAATGGAATAATACATAATAGGTCACATTTTATTTATCCATTCATCTACTGATGGATGCTTAGGTTGTTTCCTTTTCTTAGCTATATGAATAATACTGCAGTGAACATGGGTGTTCAGATATCTCTTCAAGACACTGATTTCATTTCCTTTGGATATATACCCAGTAGTGGGATGGCTGGATCATGTGGTAGTTCTATTTTCAAGTTTTTAAGGAACTACCCTACTGTTTTCATAGCAGCATCATTTTGCATTCCCACCAACAGTGTACAGGGGTTCTAGTTTCTCTGCAACCTCACCAACACTTGTTATCTTTTAATTTTTTTAATAATAGCCATTCTGATAGATGTAAGGTGATATCTCCTTGTGGTTTTGATTTGCACTTCTCTAATGAGTACTAATGTTGAGCATCTTTTCATATACTTATATATCTTACTTTGAGAAATATCTATTCAGATCATTTGCCCATATTTTAATTGGATTATTTGTTTTCTTGTTATTGAGTTCTTTGAGTTCCTTATGTATTGGGTTGGTCAAAAAGTTCATTTGGGTTTTTCCAAAAGATTTTATAGGAGAAACTGCAAATGAACTTTATGGCCAACTCAATATTTTAGAGATTGTTCTCCTATCAGATGGTTTGCAAATATTTTCTCTCATTCTGTAGACTGTCTTTTTACTTTGTTGTTTCCTTTGCTGTGCAAAGCTTTTTAGTTAGATTCCGTTCCATTTTTTATTTTTGCTTTTGTTGCCTGTGCTCAGGGGTTCATATTCAAAAAATAATTTCCCAGACCAATGTCAAGAAACTTATTCTCTACATTTTCTAGTGGTTTTACAGTTTCAGTGCTTGCATTTAAGTCTTTAATCCATTTTGAATTGATTTTTGTGCATGGTATGAAATGAGTCCTGTTTCATTCTTTTGCATATGAATATCCAGTTTTCTCAAAATCATTTATTGAAGAGACTGTCCTTAACTTTTTGTGTGTTCTTGGCACCTTTGTCAAAGATCAAGTGACTGTAGATGTGTAGATTTGTTTTTAAGCTCTCTATTCTGTTCCATTGATGTACATAATCTATGTTTAGGCTTGTACCATACTGTTTTGATTACTATGACTTTGTAGTATACATTGAAATCAGGCAGAAGAATAACGTCTCTAGACTTTACTTTCACTTTTCACTTTCATGCATTGGAGAAGGAAATGGCAACACATTCCAGTATTCTTGCCTGGAGAATCCCAGGGACAGAGGAGCCTAGTGGGTTGCCGTCTATGAGTCGCACAGAGTTGGACACAACTGAAGCGACGCAGCAGCAGCAGCAGCAGCAGCAGCAGCAGCAGCAGCAGCAGCAGCAGCAGCTTTGTTCTTGCTCAAGATTGCTTTGTCTAGTCTGGGTCCTTTCTGATACCATGTGAATTTTAGGATTGATTTTTCTAGTTTTGTAAAAGAATGCTTTTAGAATTTTGTTAGGAATTGCATTGAATATGTAGATTGCTTTGGGTAGTATGAATATTTTAAACATGTAGTTCTTGATTGAAGTCCGTTAGGAGAGAAATCTTTAAAGTCTAAATTCCAGGACTTCTCTGATGGCTCAGTGATAAAGAATCTGCCTGCCAATGCAGGAGACATGAGATCGATCTCCAATCCTGGAGGATTCCACATGCCACGAAGCAATTAAGCCTACGCACCACAACTATTGACCCTGTGCTATAGAGCCTGTGATCCACAACTACTGAGTCCATGTGCTGCAGCTACTGAAGCCGAAATATTCAAGAGCCTGTGCTCTGCAACAGGAGAAACTACTGCAGTGAGAAGCCTCCACACTGTCACTGGAGAAAAGCCTGTGTACCAACAAAGACCCAGCACAGCCAAAAGTAAAAACAAGTAAATAAATTTTTAAAAAGCTAAATTCCCCTCTTGACTATGTTGTTGTGGTATGGGAATGTTATCTAGGATCTTGAAACGTTTTAGTAGAAAGCTAATGATATAGTATAAACATAGATTAATAAAAAATGTACATTTAGATATAAATCTTTTGTGCTATTGCTATATATTTGCTATATTCTGTGAAGAATGGGCTATAACAGAGTCTCCAAAACTGCTACAGTATCACTGAAACATTTCTGAGACATATGATAAACTCAAGAGGAAATGTTTGTTCATGGCAGATGGCCTTATAATTATTTTAAGTATTTAGCTAGATGGCTTGATTTCTCTTTAAAATTATTACTGAAGTTATTTTGGAAGAAGGTGGTTAGGTAGAATTCCACCATCTTGGGAGAGAACTTCAGATTAAGTTTGGTTTTTTTTTTGTCATTGTTGAAGAAACCATTAATTTTTCCACTTATCCCTTATCCCTGCTTCCTCATACTGCACCCCCACCCCTCACGCATAAGTCCTCTTCCCTCCTTTCCTCCTCCAGAAAAGAGGTGTGGATATTTTGAAAAGGAAGCCGCTTTTTTTCCATGCCATGAATTTTGCCCACAATGGGCTAATTGCCAAAGCAGTTGGCCACCTGTGGGAGTAATTAGTCACTTGTCAGTCCTTCTGAGGTTAGTCAATTGCAGTTGCAATTTATTATATGCAGTTTTGCATCCACAAATAACCATGGCTGTTAAAACCACCCATAGAGAAAAAAAAGGGTGGACAGAAATTTTTTTTAAAGTTGGCATTTTGCTTAGCATTTATGAATGAAGCTTGGGTAACATTCAGTCCTATTCATTTTATCCCAATCCTCAGAAACTGGAGTTAGGGATACTGAAGAAAATGTATTCCAAAGTTGTCCTATTGGGAGGGGTGGACAGGAAATATGCTTGTGTTTTTTTTGTAATTTTCCTTGATAAAGTTAAAAGATGATCCTTGTTGGTTGTTTTAAGATTTTAGCCTTCTCTGGTACAGATATGTATAATGTAAAATGAATAACTTTATATTTAAGGTGATCATAGCAAGAGCTTTGTTCTCATGGATGAGCAGCAATGTGATGGCAGCCATCTTGGTTAGCCATCTTGGTTGTGCAGATAACGTGGTTTACTGGTGGGAGAAGAAGGAGATGACAGAGGATGAGATGGTTGGATGGCATCACCAACTCAATGGACATGAGTTTGAGTAAACTCTGGGAGTTGGTGATGGACAGGGAGGCCTGGCGTGCTGCAGTCCATGGGGTCGCAGAGAGTCAGACTGAGCGACTGAACCGAACTGTTATGATTATATCCATGGGAGGAATTCTCCATTCTAATAATTGAATTATATATATTGGATTATCATAAAAAGTACCTTATGTGTTCCATAACACCTTATGGAAAAATCCCAATGAATTTTTTGGCCAACCCAATATTTATCAATGGCTACTATTATCAGTTATGGTGCCAGGAAGTAAAGAGTATATAAAAAGATGAGCAAAAAATAATTCAGGTAACTAATGTTTCTCTCTCTCTCTCTCTCTTTCTCTCTCTCTCTTTCTGTGTGTGTGTGTGTGTGTGTGTGTGTATTAGAAGCAGGGGAAATTAAAAAATAGCATGTAAAAATATCAGGATTCTCTTGGGTACAAGGAAAACAGAATCTCACCCAAGTTGTCTTAACAAGAAAGGATATTTTTAGTATTTATTAGTTATTGAATTGAAATGTTTATAATAGAGTGGGATAAATGTGAGACTTTTTTTCCAGGAGCACAACACTGTCACCAAGTACCCAGATTCTCTGCATTTCTCTGCTCTGCTTTTCACAGTGCCTGCTTCATCCTGAGGCTGGTTCCCACCATGGCTATAACAGGAACTGTTTTTCCCAGATGAACTCAGCAAATATCTCCTTGTGTGTCATTAGCCCAGACTGAGTCATGTACTTATTCCTAAAGAAATTACTGTGACCAAGGGGATGGATGCACTAACTGGCTTAAAGGCCAGTATTCTAGTCCAAGGGACAACTCCACTCAAATATCGGTTCAGTTCAGTTCATTTCAGTCACTCAGTTGTGTCTGACTCTTTGCGACCCCATGAACCGCAGCACGCCAGGCCTCCCTGTCCATCACCAACTCCCAGAGTCCACCCAAACCCATGTCCATTGAGTTGGTGATGTCATCCAGCCATCTCATCCTTTGTCATCCCCTTCTCCTCCTGCCCTCAATCTTTCCCAGCAAATATAGTGAGTGAGTAGTCTGAACCTAGGTAGATAGGGGGAGGAGAGAGAGGGATGCTGGTAACAACAGCTATCCACTGCAGACAACAATAATTCAATTGCTGCAGTAAGGTAGAGATATAGTACACTGTACTGTGTAGGGCAGGCTGGGTGTGCGTTAACACTGTACTGTAGGAGTATTCAGTTCAGTTGCTCAGTCATGTATGACTCTTTGTGACCCCATGGACTGCAGCATGCAGGCTTCCCTGTCCATTACCAGCTACTGGAGCTTGCTCAAACTCACGTCCATTGAGTCGGTGATGCCATCCAATCATCTCATCCTTTGTTGTCCCCTTCTCCTCCCGCCTTCAATCTTTGCTAACATCAGGATCTTTTCCAGTAAGTCAGTTCTTCACATCAGGTGGCCAAAGCATTGCAGTTTCACCTTCAGCATCAGGCCTTCCAATGTATATTCAGGACTGATTTCCTTTAGGATGGACTGGTTTGATCTCCTTGCAGTCCAAGGGACTCTCAAGAGTCTTCTCCAACACCACAGTTCAAAAGCATCAATTCTTCGGCGCTCAGCTTTCTTTATGGTCCAACTCTCACATCTATATATGACTACTGGAAAAACCATACCTTTGACTAGACAAACCTTTGTTGGCAAAGTCATGTCTCTGCTTTTTAATATGCTATCTAGGTTGGTCATAGCTTTTCTTCCAAGGAGCAAGCGTCTTTTAATTTCATGACTGCAGTCATCATCTGCAGTGATTTTGGAGTCCAAGGAAAGAAAATCTGTCATTGTTTCTCTATCTATTTGCCATGAAGTGATGGGACCGGATGCCATGATCTTCATTTTTTGAATGTTGAGTTTTAAGCCAGCTTTTTCACTCTCCTCTTTCACTTTCATCAAGAGGCTCTTTAATTTCTGTTTGCTTTCTGCCATAAGGGTGGTATCATCTGCATATCTGAGGTTATTGATATTTCCCCTGCAGTCTTAATTTCAGTTTATGCTTCATCCAGCCTGGTATTTCACATGATGTACTCTGCATGTAAATTAAATAAGCAAGGTAGCAATATACAGTCTTGTTGTACTCCTTTCCCAGTTTGGAACCAGTCCATTGTTCCACATTGGGTTCTATACTTCTATACTGTAGAAGTATAGGCGCCATCAATATTCATGTTCCTAGGATGCTAAAGAACAGAAACATATTTGAAAGCCTTTGTTGCTTATCATGTTATTAGGAATGTGGCCACCTGCTTTATCAATTAGCTCATGAAATCCTTTGCTTGACTTTAGGCTATGACTCTTGCTTACTAAGAGTAAAAAAACTCAGAGACCTTCCATAAGAAATCTGAAGAAAAAAAAAAGTGTATGAATGTGTACACATTTGATCCTCATTATTTGCAGATTTAGTATTTGTGAATTTGTCTACTTGCTAAAATTTGTTTGGAACCTCAGAATCAGTGCTTGTGCTTTCACGGTCGTTTGCAGACATGTGCAGCATGGTGAACAATCTGAGCCATCTGAAGCCCACGTTCCCAGCTGAGGTCAAGTGAGAAGATGCTCTGCCTTCCTGTTTCAGCTCTCATGCTGTAAACACATGTCCCTTTCACAGTCTGTTTAGTGCCACGTTCCTCGCATTTTTTGTGCCTTTTGTTGGTGATTTCACCGTTTAAAGTGGCCTCCAAGCATAGTGCTGAAGTGCGGTCTAGTGTTTCTAAATGCAAGAAGGCTGTGATGTGCCTTATGAGAAAATACATCTGTTAGGTAAGCTGTGTTCAGGCATGATTTATAATGCTGTTGGTTGTGACATCAATATTAATAAATCAACTGTATATTAAGTAAAGTGTGTTTAAACTGAGGCACACATAAAGTAATGTACTGATTGTTTGATGAAAAAGTTGTGATCCAGAGGGTCTCAGGAACTTAGCCTTAATATTTCCCGTAGGAGTAATGGGTTCAGTATTCACTAATTCAGTGCTCACAGTGACTTTGTAGAATATAACTACCGCAAGCAATGGGAATTGACTGTATATATGTGATTTCATTTAAACAAATGAAGAATATCCAATATCCAGGCAAGGATTCAGTCACAGAATTCTAGAATGTAAACACTTTATTGTTAATTCCTGTTAGTTAAAAAAGGAGAGTTCAGAGTTTCTAAGTAGTCCACTTGAGGAGACATATGCAATCTATCTGCAATTTATGTTTCTCTCCACCTGGACTCTTCTATCTGTGTCCTCTCTACCTGAAATGAAAGGTCATGATTTACAGGCTTCCACTGACCATAGCTTCAGCCTCATTCACTGGATGTAATGAACAGTAACACATGATGAAATCCACTGTCTTGTCGAAGACCACCTTTGTTACCTTCCTTTCCCTAATGCTTCCAAACCAAACTTTGCAAAACTTTGAGCTGCCACTGGAGATCATGAGTTGAGGCCCATTAAGTCAGTTATGATGGGTCGGATGAGGAGGTGTCCTCTGTATCTAGGATTCTGTGTACATCATTCCAGTTGACTTTTGTTTCACTCAAGCTTGGGCTGTGTTGCCAGCAGCAAGTATGCTGACTGAAAACTGTCACAACAGCGATCATTACAATCCGGGAGTTAAGTTTGACTGGAACATATGTCTTCAATTTTAATAGCTCAGCTTCCCAGATGCCCTAAAGGAGAATATTGCCTGAGAAGGAGCTTTTCATGTAAGAATAATTTGTGTTAAGTAGCTCAGTGATCTGTTTGTTAGGTTAGAGCTGACAGTTTGTTTATATTTCTAAAGGGGTATGATGAATGGGGGAGAAGTTGATGCTAATTAGCCTAAATTGTTCCTAAGAATGTAGAGGGCTTTGCCAGTTTCATTGTTTCTGTTTCTTTGCACATTTTAAATAATTGAATGGAGCTCAGACCATTCATCATAATTTCAGGCAAGATGGAAATAAATGAATTTAGCACGGGTCTGCGTGTGTAATGGAAGATATCACTTTAAACGGCAATTAGATAAGACATCAACTTGGGGCTAATGCAGACTATTCTAATCCATTTGCATAAAAATATCAAACATGAACGTTTTCATTTATTCCATTAATTATCTCTGTCATCATAGGCAGATACAGACTTTCTTTTTGAAAAATCCATCCATCTCCACTGAAGAAATTGTGCTGTAGTATACAATTGGGGCTCATGGCTTCTGAACAAAAGATCTGTGGCCATCTTGCTAAGAAAGTTCCCTCTCCTCCCCTGATGTCATCATACGCCTCTCAGAAACCTGTTTGAGGATGGACTTCATGCCTGGCCAGGTAGATAATGAAAAAGGCAGGAGAGAAATATTTTTGAAACTTAGGATTTATATAATGGTTTGAGTTCCACAGTAAGAGTTAATATACTTGTGGGGAAATATTTTCATTATTTCTCAGGAGTCCTCAAACATGTATTTCTCATGTATGCTGAGTTATATAGTGATATGATGCTAAGCCTAAGCCTACAATGTAACTTCCTATCTGAGTCAATTCAGCATTTCCTCTAGGTAATAAGGTTAACATAAATGGATTATTTTGTAAGAGTATAGGAAAATATATATATTTTGTTAACACACATTTTGAGAGTTAAAAAATGAAACTAAATTTGGAAAGTCTATGATTTTTTTCAACCTTTTAATCCTCATTGGAGGCCATTCTTTTTTAATTTATGCACATAAAATACCACAGGAAGAGATGGTATAAATTTGTGGACTGTGGAGAATGAGTGAACATTTTTGAATCAGGATCTTTAAAAGGGGTGAAATTTGAGTATGATTAAGTTAGGAAAAAGCCTCGCTTACGGCGGAAGTCGGAGACTCTGTATACATTATGGGCATGTCATGGCTTTTAAAAAGTTATGTTAGACTTCTATACAAATTGTGAAGGAATTTGTATAACCCCAAACAAAATTCTGTGTGGTTCTGAACTTTTCCAAAGTTGAAAAACAGAGGGAGAAATAATGCTGGTTATTATTCCTATCAGGAGCAAACCTTACTTTCGGTGGGCTGGTTGCTTATACTGCCTGGGTGTTTTCCTGGTCACTAGTTTTCTCGGAAGGAAACGATCCTCAAGCTTAGGCTAGCCACGTTTGTGCATATGTGCCCTATAATTGGCATTTATTAAGGAGACCTTCAGTTTGATGGATGACTGTCAGAGCCGAGCCTGCCGCTTTGAAGAGAGTTGACTCTGCCGAGTTTTGTTACATTAACTCATTAGAACTCTGCACTGCTTCAACCGGCTCTTTGTTTACTTTCTTATAATTAAGATTTTTGAGCAATCGATTTTCAGAGACTTGGCAGGGGCCCACTCCCAACTTGGAGACTTTGCCTGACAGAAAAGTATTCAACAGAACAAATATTCACAATAAGAACCTGTGAGTATTAAAAGTGAGGTTTTTATATTCTCTTTAGTTAGCTGCCCAGTTAATGAATTGCTTTTAAACATAAAAATGGTTTATTAAGTATCTATATTTCATTAATGGCATTATTCCTCAACTTTAAAAAAAGAGATTCCTACAAAAGCAACAGCTGTAGAAATATTTTCAAACCAGGGTATTAAAAATTGCAGCTTGTATGTATTGTGATATTTTAGCAACAGTGTAAGCAAGTAATTAAGAAATAATTAGGAAAACAAAAGGTCATCAGAATTTAAAGATATATTTTCAAGAGAAAAAATGCATCATAGATGCATTTAAACATTTTATTGTGAATAATTAGTACATCCCAGTAGTGTTTTTTTACTTTTATAATTGTGAAAAATCCCCAAAGTTGTGATGACATGTTTAAACTTAAAACTGATATTTCACTTTCTCTTTTGAAACTCCAAAGAAAGTACACGTGAAAATGCTGAAAATGAGGATCTTTTCCAATGTGTGTTAGTGAGATGAACCGTATTTCCTGTATGCTTGATGTCCTACACATACACTATCTGGAGAGGCACAAAATGGTGATGTGGTGTTTGTGTGTGTGTAGTTTGAAATCCTTTCAGTTGACATCTATAAAAACTAAACACTTGAGGAGAAAGGATGTGCTTTTACAAAAAGCAAACATGGTTGGAGAATGTTTGCGCTAAGATTTCAGACTCATTCATGGTTGTCTGTCTTCTGACTTGTTATAACTAGTTGATGAGGTGATTATCTTTGAGGTCTCTTTACCAAAGATAGTGACTTGAGGAGTATGCATTCATCATGCCGTCCTGATATCTAGATGAGTCAAAAAGGAAAATAAAGAATGAATGAGGAAGGAAAAATAAACAGCATCTATTTATGAAAATGAAGACTGTGCTGGATCATAATTTATAGGCAGCTCTCTAAGTAATGAGTTCTTAGAGTAATTTTATGTGCAGCGCTACTGTGAAACACTACTAGGTCACTTGACTGATGTTCACAGAAGGCAAGGGAAAATGAAACTTGGTTGTTTTTAGGTCACAGATAATTCAACTTTCTTTATTCTCTTAAAAGAACTTGAGTTAGCAGAAAATAGTTAGACTTCTTTGCCAATGAAGACAACCTTTTATGTTTCGTGATGAAGTTGGTTCATTTGTATTTTATTTAGAGGATGGAAAATACAAGTAATTGACTCCTTATTTGGTCCACAATGTTCAGTTAATGTATTCAAAGTTATTACTAGATTAAAAAAATGAATTCACAGGTCAAAACTTCCTTTATTGTGGAGGAAACTGGCAGTCATCAAAAAGGCCATTAAAAACAGTTTAATGAAGAAATATGTGACTGTTTAAGAAAACCGTCTAGTCTAAACTTAGCAGGAGGGCCATGGGTCCTTTTCCTACTAGGCTGCAACAGTATAAGAAAATAATCTTGCATCTTTTAGACTTCTGTATAAGTGTTCACTTCAGAAAGTTATTACTTTAGCTGAAGAAATAAAATACAGTTTTACATGGAAAGATAAAGTTCCTGCTAATTTTATATTAAAATGTGGTGAAATTATATTTTAAACTTTAAATTGATACTTTAGTGGTAACTAAGATTTTAAATGCTTTTCCCTTTCAACCTAAAAATGATGGTGTCCTGTGTCATAAGCACAGTTCTAAGTACTATACATGATTAACATTTAATCATCATAGCCCTTGAGGTGGGTGCTATTATTACCTTCACTCTAAAGTTTATAAAACTGAGGTATTGAGAGGATAAGTAACTTGAGCAATGTCACACAGCTAAGAAATAGTAGGTTAGGGATTTGAATATAGGCATTCTGACTCCAGAGTCAAGGCTTTTAACCATTCTGCAGTGCAGCCATTAGTTTAAGTTGTTGAAGATCTATACACAAATATCTAAATCCACCAAATTTATTATTCAAAAGACTTCAGGAATGGTATTCCAAAGATTATTTCACTATGTTTGGAGAAACTTTTCCAGAAAGAATATTATGTTAATATACCTATATACATAGTAATATCCTTTTTTCTTAGCTTTCATATCCCAGAACATGACTAACAAAAGGTTATAGGCTTAACAGTGTGGTTAGGTTTTTACCATGTGTGGTTGTTGCATTTTGGGAGGGACAGAATCTGACTTATGGCCTACCCAAGCAGTTATAATATTGAGCCATATTATAACAGGGTTCTGCTTTGTTTTAAAAACACAACTATTATTTTGAGAAGGAGATAGAAACAATAGTAAAAAAAAAATCTAGGCTCTAAGAAGTAGTTGCTATAAAAATTTGCCAAGTTTTCAGAAGTGAGTGTTTTGAAGTCTGTTTAACAAAGTCCAGCAACATTTAGGTTCAATAAAGGAGACTGGTTTTTATCACTAAAGTGGAGTAATGAATTCTGGGATAATCTAAGCTGATTAAACTTAAAAAATTATACTTTTTTGATAACTTTAAGAAAGAATGTTGGAAATTTGGGTGAACTACAGCTCATAAACCTTGTTGAAGATAATTCGGAGGTATAAAATGTTATGTGTAATTTTGGGGAGATTTCAAATTCCTAGACAAAGAGATTTTGATTGCCAGACATCTCTGAATTATCTAGCAGAATGCAATGTCCATATAGGAAATACTCTGATGAGGAGACTGGTGAGAACCAATGCTTTCATCTCAAAGTAAAAAACAGAAAGTGTGTACAAGGATAAAATGTATGTGAAGAAATTTAAGCAGTAGATAAAATTTTGTGTGTTTTTTTATTCACCAAAACTGAATGTGTTCTGTGGTTTGAGTATGCAAGAGTGAGCAAGACAGAGGGGAAGTAACATTCTAGTGAAGGAGACAGGAATAAACAAATAATATGATGTAAGATAATTTTAAGTTATAAAAAATGTAAACTTGAGTAAGGGGAGAGATAGTGATGTCTTTGGGGACATGCAGTGGACTCTTTTAAACAAACTGGTTATGAGAAGGCTTCCCTGAAATACAATTTGAGCAAAACTCTTTAGTGATCTAAATAAATAGTACATTAGTGGCGTTTGTCACCTAGGATAAGTAATTTTTAACATTTCTATCCTCTTTAGATAAAACTTTTTAGTAATATTAATGTAACGAAAAGAATGATGATAATGGCTAGAGAAAACAGCAGACAATGAAAAAATGTTATCAAGCTTTATGGTAGTATCATGCCAGTAACAAATTAATTTAAAAAATAAAATAAACATACTGTACAAAAGAGGGAGGGAATAATGGATTAGTACTTTTAAATTACATCATTGTATTTTTCTGTAAAATGATAAAAATAACATATATGCAGTTTGCACAGTTTCACATTATAAATCCTTTTTTGAACAGCTTTAGTGAGATGCACGTGCCATAAAATTCACCTATTTAAAATGTATAATTCAGTGGGTTTTAGTATACACATAGAGTTGTACAGTTATCTTCACAGTCAATGTTAGCATATTTTCATCACCCCGAAAGAAAAATCCCATTCTCTTTAAAATCACCTCTTGTTTCCCTATATCACCACTTCTCCTGCCCAGTGCTAGGAAGCCACTAATACACTTTTGGGGTCTATAGATTTGCTTGTTTTGGACTTTTCATATAAATGAAATCATAAGTATGTTCTTTTGTGACAAGCTTCTTTTGTTTTGCATCTTGTTTTTAATGTTCATCTATGTTATAGCATTTATTAATACTTCATTTTTAAATTGCTGAATAATATATCATTGTATAGATATACCACATTTCATTTATCTATTTAACAGTTGATGGACATTTGGTTTGTTTCTACTGTTTTTATATTACAAATAATGTTGATATGAATATTCATGTACAAGATTTTATTTGAACGTATGTTTATATTTTGTGGAGTATATTCCTAGGGCTTCCCTGATAACTCAACTGGTAAAAAAATCTGCCTGCAATGCAGGAGACCCTGGTTCAATTCCTGGTTTGGGAAGATCCACTGGAGAAGAGATAGGCTACCCACTCTAGTATTCTTGGGCTTCCCTGGTGGCTCAGATGGTAAAGAATCCACCTGCAATGCGGGAGACCTTGGTTTGATCCCTGGGTTGGGAAGATCCCCTGGAGAAGGGAAAGGCTACCCACTCCAGTATTCTTGCCTGGAGAATTCCGTGGACAGAGGAGCGTGGCAGGCTACAGTCCAGTGAATCACAAAGAGTTGGACATGACTGAGCGACTTTCATACTCACACATATTCCTAGGAGTGCAGTAGTGTCTGGTGGCTTACTGGTAAAGAATCCACCTGCAATGCAGGAGACACAGATTCAACCCATGGGTCAGGAAGTTCCCTGAAGAAGGACATGGCAACTCACTCCAGTATTCTTGCCTGGAAAATCCCGTGGACAGAGGAGCCTGGTGGGCTACAGTCCATGGGATTTCAAAAGAGTCAGACTCGACTTAGTGACTCGACAACAAAAACAACAGCATGGCAACTCTTGTGTTAAGTCTTTTGAGGAGCTATCATACTGTTTTCCAAAGTGGCTGCATCAGTTTACATACCCATTAGCAACGAATGAGGGACCTAACTTCTCCAGCACTCCTTGCCAACACGTTATTATCTAAAATTTTTATTCTGTCCATCTTTGTGAGTGTGAGGTGGTAGTTATTTTGTGATTTTGATTTGTATTTCTGACTCATTGGAAAAGACTCTGATGCTGGGAGGGATTGGGGGCAGGAGGAGAAGGGGATGACAGAGGATGAGATGGCTGGATGGCATCACGGACTCGATGGACATGAGTCTGAGTGAACTCCTGGAGTTGGTGATGGACAGGGAGGCCTGGCGTGCTGCGATTCATGGGGTCCCAAAGAGTCAGACACGACTGAGCGACTGAACTGAACTAAACTGAATGGCTAATGATGCTGAACATCTTTTCATTTTTTTATTGGCTATTTGTATGTTTTCTTTGCCCATTATATTCTTTAAATTTAATTTTTATGTGGAGTATAATTGCTATACAGTGTTGTATTAGTTTCTGCTGTGCAACAACATGAATCAGCTATGACATATACAGATGTATACCCAGACATATACATATGTCCCTCCCTTTTGAGCCTCTCTCTCACACATCCCCCATCCCACTCACCATCCCACGCATCTCAGTCACCACAGAGCGCTCAGCTGAGCTCCCCAGGCTATATATCAGCTACTCACTAGCTATCTATTTTCCACATGGTAGTGTATATATGTCAATTCTAATCTCTCAATTCGTCCCTCTCTCCTTCCCCCACTATGCCCACAAGTCCTTTCTCTACATCTGTGTCTCTATTCCTGCCCTTCAAATAGATTCGTCAGTACCATTTTTATAAATTCCACATATGTGTGTTAATATACAGTATTTGCTTTTCCTTTCTGACTTACATTCACTCTGTATGACAGGCTTTTGGTTCATCCCTGTCACTACAAATGACCCAATTTCGTTTCTTTATATGGCTGAGTAATATTCCATTGTATATATGTACCACGTCTTCCTTATCCATTCCTCTGTTGAAGGACATTTAGTTGTTTCCATGTCTTGGCTATTGTAAATAGTGCTGCAGTGAACACTGGGTATATGTATCTTTTTGAATTGTGGTTCAAATGCCCAGGAGTAGGATTGCTGGGTCATATGGCAGCTCTATTTTTAGGTGTTTTTTTCAGGACCTCCACATTGTCCTCCATAGTGGCTGTACCAGTTTACATTCCCAC
Organism: Ovis canadensis; assembly: GCF_042477335.2. Lineage (NCBI taxonomy): Eukaryota > Metazoa > Chordata > Mammalia > Artiodactyla > Bovidae > Ovis > Ovis canadensis. The sequence goes on along the minus strand of NC_091262.1, from coordinate 60,898,367 downwards.
CAACAGCATAAGAGGGTTCTTTTTCCCCCACACTCTCTGCAGCATTTATTGTTTGTAGATTTTTTGATGTTGGCCATTCTGACCAGTGTGAGCTGATTCATCCTTGTAGTTTTGATTTGCATTGCTCTAATAATTAGTGATGTTGTGCATCATTTCGTATGTTTGGTGGCCATCTGCTTCTTTTTTTTTTAAATTATATTCAGTAGTTTGTTGTATTTTTTAGATTATATAGATAGGTAATATAATATCATGTTTGTATTTTTCTCTCTGATATAGTTCACTTGGCATAATGCCCTCCAAGTCCATCTATGTTGCTACAAATGGCAAAATTTTGTTCTTTTCTTTAAATGGCTAAATAGTATTTTATTATATATATATACCACATCTTCTTTATCCATTCATCTACTGATGGACACCTTAGATTGTTTCCATACCTTGGAAATTATAAATAATACCGCTGTGAACATTGGGGCACATGTATTGTTTTGTCTAGGTGTTTTGTTTGGATATATACGCAGGAGTGGAATTGCCAGGTCTGTTTTTAGTTTTCAATTGTTTGAGAAACCTCCATATGGTAGTTCTGTTTTTGGTTGTTTGAAAAGCCTTCATACTGTTTTCACAGTTCTTTGCCCATTTTAATTGCTTTGTCTTTTTTCCACAAACTTTAAACTTTTTATTTTGCACTAGAGTATAGCTGAATAACAATGTTGTGGTAGTTTCAGGTGAACAGCAAAAGGACTCAGCCATACATATACATGTATCCAGTCTCCGCCAAACGCCCGTCCCATCTGGAATTGCTTTGTCTTTTTATTATTGAGTTGTAAGAATTCTTTATATATTCTAGATATGTCCTTTATCAGACTTATGATTTGCAAATATCTTTTCACATGCTATGGATTATCTTTTCATTTTCTTGATGGTTTCCTTTGAAGCACAAAAGGTTTTAATTTTGATGAAGTCCAATTCCTAGTTTTCTTTTGTTGTTTGCGCTGTTGGCATTATCTAAAAAACTATGGCCTGGTGTGGGCTTCCCTCATAGCTCAGTCGGTAAAGAATCCACCTGCAATCCAGAAGACTCTGGTTCGATTCCTGGGTCAGAAAGATCCACTGGAGAAGGAATAGGCTACCCACTCCAGTAGTTTTGGGCTTCCCTTGTGGCTCAGCTGGTAAAGAATCTGCCTGCAATGGGAAAGGCTACCCACTCCAGTATTCTGGCCTGGAGAATTCCATGGACTGTATGGTCCATGGGGTCGCAAAGAGTCAGACATGACTGAATGACTTTTTAAAAAAAAAAATGACACGATGCAAGTTTACAAAGACTTACACTTATATTTTTCCTATAAGTCTTACTCGCTTCAACTCTTGAACTTAGGTCTTTGGTACATTTTGAGTTAATATCAGATGAGGACTTAACTTTATTCTTTTGCATATGGATATCTAGTTATCCTAACACCATGTATTAAAAAGGCTTTTTCCCCTACTGACTTGTTTTGGCACTTTTGTTGAAAGCTAATTGATTTAGAGGTGAACATTTATTTCTGGACTCTAGAGTGTATTTCACTGATATATGTGATTGTCCTTATGCCGGTACCAGACTGTCTTGATTACCGTTATCTTTGCAGTGAGTATTTAAGCTGAGGTGTGTGAATCCTTCATCTTTATTCTTTTTGAAGACTGCTTTGGCTACGCTGGCCCACTGAATTTCCCTGTGCTTAAAATCTTAAATACAAATCAAAATTCCAGGAAACCAAATAAGATGACAGTTGAAATGAGTCAAGTTCTATTTCTTCATCTTTATAATCATTACCACAATTTACTTCAAGTCTACTGTTTAAATTAAGAAATATGTAATAACACAGAAGTTGGAGACACAAATTACCCCCAATAAACTATGACTGTCCTGAAACTATTAGGAATTTATTGTTGAAATGAATGCAAGATAAATATTTGTGTTTGTGTCTGTTGGGGGCCACCTATATACCTGAGAGTTCTCTTTATTAACTTCGTTGTAGGATACAATGTTTATTAAAAGACAAATCAAAGTATTTTGGGGGGAGAGCAGTGTTTTATCATTAACATTGTTTACAATTGCTGGTACATGATGATAAATAAAAAGTAGGCTGACTTTTAGTTGGCTTTACTATTGTTTTAAAATTCTCAAAATTGCCTGTATGCTGTGCAGACTACTTTACCAGCCCACCCTCGGGATGCTACTGAGGAGGAACAAATGATTCTGAAATCTAGAGGAAGAAACTTCCAGAAAGGGGAAACAGAAATGTTAAGGCCTTGCATGAGTTTGAGATCTCTAAGGAACTGAAAGAAGGCCATTACTGTAGCTGAAGAATAGCAGTTGGGGGTGAGGTTAGAGACACTGGCAGCCAGGGTAAATAGTGTTTTATAGCTGGGACTGCCTTGTGACTTGTGGTCTGAACCATGGCACTTCTGAGAGTGAAAGAGGCTACTGTTAATTATATCATGAAGGTGAAGGTGAAGGTGAAGTCGCTCAGTCATGTCTGACTCTTTGCGACCCCGTGGACTGTAGCCCACCAGGCTCCTCCATCCAGGGGATTCTCCAGGCAAGAATACTGGAGTGGGTTGCCATTTCCTTCTCCAGGGGATCTTCCCGACCCAGGGATCAAACCCAGGTCTCCCACGTTGGAGGCAGATGCTTTAACCTCTGAGCCACCAAGAAACACAATTATATCATGACCACTGTTAATTAGTGGGATTTCCTAGGAGAATTAGGATGAATCACCACTTTGCTTAAAGGATATGGCACAGAGTTGTTTTTCAATTACCCAAAAGGACACCTATGATGAGGGTTAAAAATTCTTAAATACAAGTGAGTAGTAATCTGACCTGATACCATTAGTGTACTGTGAATTAGGAAGACTGATAGTGTATTATGTAGTGGTTTAGAGTAAATGTTTACCAAACTTTAGCATCAACAGCTTATGCCCCGCTCCACCAAATTATGATTGAGTAGTTTCTGTATATCTAAGAAGCTCCCTGGTGCTGCTGATACTGCCAGTCCATGGAGGACCATACTTTGAGTAGCATTGGTTTAGACTTTAGGGAATGGATTCTAGAATCAGACAGACTTGGTTTGAATTTCAGATTTTTTGGTTACCAACTGGGTGGGCTTGGTAAGTTAAACATTATTTCCATAGCTCTTTTCTTCACCTGGTAAAATAAGGATTATAATAATCCTTGTTTTATATGAGTGTTGTGAAGAGTAAATGGGATAAAGCACTTGTACTGTGTCTAACATTATCACAAGCACTTAGCATATGGCTTCCCTAGTGGCTCAGACGGTAAAGCGTCTGTCTACAATGTGGGAGACCAGGGTTCGAGCCCTGGGTTGGGAAGATCCCCTGGAGAAAGAAATGGCGATTCACTCCAGGACTATTGCCCGGAGAATCCCATGGACAGAGGAGCCTGGTAGGCTACAGTCCATGGGGTCACAAAGACTCAGACACGACTGAGTGACTTCATTCACTCTCTCACTCATATGTTATTACTGTACTTAGAAAGAAAACAATACTCATGAGATAAAACTAAGAATGTGAATTAGTGCCACATTGTGAATCAGCACTAGTAGTATATACCTGCAAATGTATGTATACCCTAGAACAGTGGCATATTACAGGCTCTTCGTAGTAGAACAGTGGCATATTACAGGCTCTTCGTAGTAGTTGGCTGAATAAACAAACTGTGAATCCATTTAATAGTACTGTGTGGACTGAAATAATTATTTCCATCCTGTCACCCCTCTCTTAGAGTCTTTACCTGCTGCTAAGTGTAAGAATAAGAAATATAAGCATAAGAAAATAAGAAAACATAAGAAAATTCTGCCTCGTAGCTGCAAACAGTTTGATGTATTAATCTAGTTAGGGTAGATTTAAACTTGAAATTGATGAAATATGTTGGGAGTTTCTTGGTATTTCAGTATACAATAAATTTTAGACTTATTATACTATCTTCAAATTAGAGGTAGTTGTAGAATTATATACTTTAAAATTAGTTTTATTTAGATTTTTGTGCTAAATTATAGCTGAGTTAAACACAAAAGTAAAAAATGCACCTCCACGATCCTATTTCTAGAGGACAAATGATAGATCAAATTACTGTGAAAAGATACCTAGATAATAGGACCTGCTAATATCAGGTTGGAATGGTTTCTGTTTTGCTCAGTGACTGTGTGATTCCCACAGCACAAAGTAGGTACTTGAGTGTGGGTGGAGAAAGGAAGAAGGAAGGGAGCTAAATTTTTTGAATACTTGTTATGAGCCAAGTACTTCACCATGTGCTAGGAAATTTACATGTACTAATTAATTGCTTAGAGCTATTGTGTGAAATAGGTATCATCACTCCTTTTTCATTTCTGAGACCTGAAGCTTTTAAAGAGACAAAAGGAGAAATAGGTGGAGCCAAATTTCTTCTCCAGGTGTGTCTATAGACACCAATCTCTGTTTTTACTACTGTCTTTGGAAAGGGCACTTCTATAGAAAGTCACCATATGGTTTCCAGCAAAGTTGCTGCATTGTCATAGTTTCCTGGCTTGTTTCTAACAACAACTGAAGTACCTCAGAGATTCTAGTACAGTAATTGAATAGCATTATTCTTGCTAAACCTTTATGGTTTATCCAGAGTCATTCCATTTCATTAGTTTTCTCTTCTATGCAGCATCTTACTTTATGCAATACCCAGTGATGGGATTTGAAGCATGAGCTGAGGGGCTTCCCTGGTGGCTCAGATAGTTAAGAATCCACATGCAATGCAGGAGACCCCAGGTTGATTCCTGGGTTGGGAAGTTCCCCTGGAGAAGAAACAGGCTATCCACTCCAGTATTCTTACCTAGAGAATCCCCATGGACAGAGAAGCCTGACATGCTGCAGTCCATGGGGTTGCAAAGAGTCAGGCACGACTGAGCGGCTAAGAAAGGCACAGCACAGCATTTTTGCTAAGCCTTTATGTTTATCTAGAGTTGATCTAATTCATTCTATTCCATAGTTTTCTAAATGGCATCTTCAGTTCAGTTCAGTTCAGTTCAGTCGCTCAGTCATGTTCGGCTCTTTGCGACCCCATGAATCGCAGCATGCCAGGCCTCCCTGTCCATTACCATCTCTCGGAGTTCACTCAGACTCACGTCCATCAAGTCCGTGATGCCATCCAGCCATCTCATCCTTGGTCGTCCCCTTCTCCTCCTGCCCCCAATGCCTCCCAGCATCAGTCTTTGCCAACGAGTCAACTCTTTGCATGAGGTGGCCAAAGTACTGGAGTTTCAGCTTTAGCATCATTCCTTCCAAAGAAATCCCAGGGTTGATCTCCTTCAGAATGGACTGGTTGGATCTCCTTGCAGTCCAAGGGACTCTCAAGAGTCTTCTCCAACACCACAGTTCAAAAGCATCAATTCTTCAGCGCTCAGCCTTCTTTACAGTCCAACTCTCACATCCATACATGATCACAGGAAAAACTATATCCTTGACTAGACAGACCTTTGTTGGCAAAGTAATGTCTCTGCTTTTGAATATACTATCTAGGTTGGTCATAAATTTTCTTCCAAGGAGTAAGCGTCTTTTAATTTCATGGCTGCAGTCACCATCTGCAGTGATTTTGGAGCCCCAACAAATAAAGTCTGACACTGTTTCCACTGTTTCCCCATCTATTTCCCATGAAGTGATGTTTACTTTATGCAATATCCAGTGCTGGGGTTTGAAGCATGTCTTGCTGACTTGCAGAATTATAGAGACCACTGAAGATATTTTAATTTCTAATTATGATTGTATTTCATCATCCTAAGCAATTATAGAGCAATAAAACTGTCAAGCCAATAATGATTTTGGCATAATAATGTAGCATTCCATCAGTAAACCTTGAGGATAAATAAGACAGTAAGAAATTCCTGTTTGGTGTAACACTTGAGAGACAGGGATCATTTCTTTGGAGAAGACAGCAGCAAGGAGCAGAACATCAGTGAACTGAGCCCTTGTCGTGAGGTGAGACACTGCAGGTGGCATACCTCTTCTTGAACCATGTCTTCTGTACCAGCTTTGGCACAATTGTGTCATTTTACACAATATATCACTAACATTGCATCTTCTGTCAGTTAAACTATCTCAAGAGGTTGTACCTGATATTTTATCTGATATCAGGGGGAAACATACCCAAGGGTTAGGAAGAGTTAAAATGGTCCTTAAAAAACCTTCTTCTGATTGAGGTATCACTGTAATACCTGTATAAACTCATGATTTTTCTCATATTCTCAAAGTTGAAGAAGTTCACAAGAGCGCCTTACTGGCAACATGCTCAGGGTCTAAGTGGTACTTGGAACTAAGTGGTCATTGGTAGTAACTATCAGCTGTACTCAGGGGATAGATAAAATATTCCTCCAGCTTAATAACATCTTGGGTTGCCATTTCCTTCTCTGTGGATAACTGCCTACTTTTGTCTAAACTAGGATCAAGGAGAATAAATAAAGGTAGTAAATAACCATTTAACAACCTTAGTTATTTATTTCACTCGACTTTTGAATTAGCCAAAGGTAATTTAACTTATATGCAGAGTACATCATGAGAAATGCTGGACTGGATAAAGCACAAGCGGGAATCAAGATTGCCGGGAGAAATATCAATAACCTCAGATATGCAGATGACACCACCCTTATGGCAGAGAGTGAAGAGGAACTAAAAAGCCTCTTGATGAAAGTGAAAGAGGAGAGTGAAAAAGTTGGCTTAAAGTTCAACATTCAGAAAACAAAGATCCTGGCATCTGGTCCCATCACTTCGTGGGAAATAGATGGGGAAACAGTAGAAACAGTGTCAGACTTTATTTTTTGGGGCTCCAAAATCACTGCAGATGGTGACTGAAGCCATGAAATTAAGACTCTTACTCCTTGGAAGGAAAGTTATGACCAACCTAGATAGCATATTCAAAAGCAGAGACATTACTTTGCCAACAAAGGTCTGTCTAGTCAAGGCTATTGGTTTTCCAGTAGTCATGTATGGATGTGAGAGTAGGACTGTGAAGAAGGCTGAGCACCAAAGAATTGATGCTTTTGAACTGTGGTGTTAGAGAAGACTCTTGAGAGTCCCTTGGACTGCAAGGAGATCCAACCAGTCCATTCTAAAGGAGATCAGCCTTGGGTGTTCTTTGGAAGGAATGATGCTGAAGCTGAAACTCTGGTACTTTGGCCACTTCATGAAAAGAGTTGACTCACTGGAGAAGACTCTGATACTGGGAGGGATTGGGGGTAGGAGGAGAAGGGGACGACAGAGGATGAGATGGCTGGATGGCATCACGGACTTGATGGACGTGAGTTTGAGTGAACTCTGGGAGTCGGTGATGGACAGGGAGGCCTGGCATGCTGCAATTCACGGGGTCGCAAAGAGTTGGACAGGACTGAGCAACTGAACTGAACTGATGCAAGTATTTGGTTCTGGCTAAGCTTAGATGACACTGCTACTGTTCTAGTAACTAGGCAAAATTTGTGGCAAGTGATACCTATAAATTCTATGTGATGTCTTGATTATGGAGCATCCTGGATATACGATGGTTCATACTTTCTTTGTGATGAATGAGCCAGTCACTGGTAAGTTTATAGCAGGTAATGTGGCCTGATGTACCAATGAAGAAAGAAATGTACATACATTCAATGAGTATTTATTAAATAGCTTCCAAGTACCTGTTGCTTAGTAGTAATTAAGACAAATGTGGTCTCTGCCCTCAGAGAGCAAATAGTAACATGGAGGAGACATTGCTTAATATTAAATAGTATATGATGAGTGTTGCACTAGAAGTTAGGGTGTTTTACAAACATAAGTGGGTCCTTGATCTATTTTATGTTAAGGATATGTCCCTAGGAAACTGACATTTGGATTAGAAATGGGCAGTGCAAACTACGTGTTCCAACTGAAAGCATGGTATGTTCTAGGGACGAAAAGATGCTCAGTGTGACTGGAAGGAGACATGAAACTGTTGCAGGAAGGTGGACCCCTTCCAGGGCCCGAAACTGGGCTCTTGTCTAACACTCGGAAATGAATTGTCCGAGGAGACACGTGTGCTGACAAAGCAAGAGATTTTATTGGGAAAGGACACCCGGGTGGATAGGGTAAGGGAACCCAGGAGAACTGCTCTGTGGGGTGGCTCTCAGTCTCGGGTTTTATGGTGATGGGATTAGTTTCCGGGTGGTCTTTGGCCAATCATTCTAATTCAGAGTCTTTCCTGGCGGTGCAAGCATCGCTCAGCCAAGATGGATGCTAGCGAGAGGGATTCCGGGAAGTGCACGGACACGCAATGTCTCCTTTAGACCTTTCCTGAACTCTTCCTGTTGGTGGTGGCTTATTAGTTTCATATTCCTTATCAGGATCTCCTGTCATAAAACAACTCATGCAAATAGTTACTATGGTACCTGGCCAGGGTGGGCGGTTTCAATCAGTGTGCTTCCCCTAACAACTCCCCCTGAGAGACTTCATACTCAAGATACTTCTTGGGAGTTCGGGTGGAGGTCTCTTTCTTCTGTAACTTCTTCCTGTTGTGGATGGGTGTAGGCCTGCCTAGCAGAGCAGAAGTCTCTTTCTACCTGATCTAAGTTGGGGTGTTCCATGTCAGAAACCAGCTTCTACCCTTGTAGTAACAGCAATTTAGTTTGAAACTGTTGGCCCCTCTCAGAGATGAAATAGACAAGGGCCAAACAGGAGACCTAACAGGATAGTCATCTCTGGTCCCCGGAAACAGAAGGGAACATTTGGGGTGAGGGTTGGAGGGTTTGTGACCGTTTTTGATTGGTTGGTGGTGAGGCAACAGAGCTGTGCTCCAGGAATCTTGTGTTCAGTCTGAAGTTACCATCCTCCACCTGGGTGGGGGCACAAAGACATTGTTATGCATATTTCCTTGAGTAGGAACCCGGACTCTGTCTGGAGGCTGTACCAACCTTTGATTGTTTCTCCTGTTTCTGTATCCCCGCCCCTCCTTCCCTGATTAGCATTGTTTGAATCCACCCTTTGGAACTCAGGGAAGGTCAAGGAAGCTGAATGAAGCCTATATCCTACAGATAAGAAATGGAGAACACAGAATTGATTTCTACTCCAGAGCCCTACAGAGTTCTGCTCAGTTTTAATTTAGGGAACTAGGCAACTATGACTGTGATAACTTCCTGTCAAAATGGAGCATAGGACTGCCTCAGCTTGGAGTATAGACACTGAATTGGAAGTATTTCTGAGTTCCCAGTTCTAGATCTGAGTCTTGTATGATTAAAATCTCAATCCCTTGGTCTGCCATTTTGGTGTAACAGACCCAATTAGAAGTAGTTGGAGGAGTGATAACTGGAATTTAGTAGACAAAATAAATCTCATTTCTTTTTAGAAGAATAGGCCTGAAACCCAGTCTGGACCTGGCACTTCAGGGAGACTTGTAGCCAGGTAGCCAGTTGCCTAGTTTTATAAAAAGTAAGGTTACTAGTAAGGTTACAATGTCCAGCAGACATTGGTTTGAAATGGTGGCATCCGAGCCTGACACAACTCAGAAAACTCAAGTGTTTAGCGATACAAGGTCTAATCTGAAAGTACACCCATAGCATCACCTAGTTATTTCCCAGGATATCTGAACCATAGCTACTCTATGGTTTTACTCTTTAACTTATAATTGTAAACTTTTCCTTAATAGCCAAAGCAGATTTCACCATTAATGATGTCAGTGTTTCTCTAGGTATGAGAAGATGCAAGAATTGGGACTCATAAAATCTTCTCCTGAAAAGATCTAACTATCTGCAGGCCTGTTCTGCCAGTTTTTCCCAGAACACAGAATGCCTCATTCCTGGTTTTCACCCTGGACTCCTTTCAGGGGCATTAAAAGTCAGCAGTTGCAGTGGTCATGATTTAATCTTTGTAGATGTAGATGGCAAGTGTCAGTCTTCAGTTGGCAGTGCCCATTTTTGCTCATAAACTTGACCATGATGTTGAGGGTGGCATTTCATGACTATTTTATCCCATGGTGCTGAGAATGTCCATTCTCAGTTGGCAAAGATTTTGTTGACAGGCCACTCAATGTGCTGTTACTGGACTAGGCCATAAAACAGTATCCAAAATCCTCTGGACCACCTGTCTTACTGGCCTCTTGGTCTAGGAAAATATTCCCTCTTGCTTCTTCCCATATCTAGAGTTATACTGTTACCAACATCGATCTCATATGGGACTGTATATTCTATTAGAGGCCTCAGACACACAGTGTAAGAAACAGCAATTTTGTAAAACAAGTGAAATACAAATAACATAGCCAGCAGTATTAGTAAAGTCACAAGTAAGACTTAAGTTAAGAGCTTCCATTAGATGTAGCACAGTATATCTCACGTCATCTGACTTAGTCTGCTCTGTAGAATCTTTATCTTCCAGGGAAATTATATATTGGCACCACTGTCTATAAGGCACATAGCCCAGTTTTCTAGTGTTACTAGACTGATTATCCTTCAGTTCAGTTCAGTCGCTCAGTCATGTCTGACTCTTTGCGACCCCATGAATCACAGCACGCCAGGCCTCCCCATCCATCACCATCTCCCGGAGTTCACTCAGACTCATGTCCATCGAGTCCGTGATGCCATCCAGCCATCTCATCCTCGGTCGTCCCCTTCTCCTCCTGCCCCCAATGCCTCCCAGCATCAGAGTCTTTTCCATTGAGTCAACTCTTCGCATGAGGTGGCCAAAGTACTGGAGCTTCAGCTTTAGCATCATTCCTTCCAAAGAAATCCCAGGGTTGATCTCCTTTAGAATGGACTGGTTGGATCTCCTTGCAGTCCAAGGGACTCTCAAGAGTCTTCTCCAACACCACAGTTCAAAAGCATCAATTCTTCGGCGCTCAGCCTTCTTCACAGTCCAACTCTCACATCCATACATTCCTACTGGAAAAACCATAGCCTTGACTAGACAGACCTTAGTCGGCAAAGTAATGTCTCTGCTTTTGAATATACTATCTAGGTTGGTCATAACTTTCCTTCCAAGGAGTAAGCGTCTTTTAATTTCATGGCTTCAGTCACCATCTGCAGTGATTTTGGAGCCCAGAAAAATAAAGTCTGACATTGTTTCTACTGTTTCCCCATCTATTTCCCATGAAGTGATGGGACCAGATGCCATGATCTGAGTTTTCTGAATGTTGAGCTTTAAGCCAACTTTTTTGCTTTCACTTTCATCAAGAGGCTTTTTTAGCTCCTCTTCACTTTCTGCCATAAGGGTGGTGTCATCTGCATATCTGAGGTTATTGATATTTCTCCCAGCAATCTTGATTCCAGCTTGTGTTTCTTCCAGTCCAGCGTTTCTCATGATGTACTCTGCATATAAGTTAAATAAGCAGAGTGACAATATACCGCCTTGATGTACTCCTTTTCCTATTTGGAACCAGTCTGTTGTTCCATGTGCAGTTCTAACTGTTGCTTCCTGACCTGCATACGGATTTCTCAAGAGGCAGGTTGGGTGGTCTGGTATTCCCATCTCTTTCAGAATTTTCCACTGTTTATTGTGATCCACACAGTCAAAGGCTTTGGCATAGTCAATAAAGCAGAAATAGATGTTTTTTCTGGAACTTTCTTGCTTTTTCCATGATCCAGCGGATGTTGGCAATTTGATCTCTGGTTCCTCTGCCTTTTCTAAAACCAGCTTGAACATCTGGAATTTCACGGTTCACATATTGCTGAAGCCTGGCTTGGAGAATTTTGAGCATTACTTTACTAGCATGTGAGATGAGTGCAGTTGTGCGGTAGTTCGAGCATTCTTTGGCATTGCCTTTCTTTGGGATTGGAATGACAACTGACCTTTTCCAGTCCTGTGGCCACTGCTGAGTTTTCCAAATTTGCTGGTATATTGAGTGCAGCACTTTTGCAGCATCATCTTTCAGGATTTGAAACAGCTCAACTGGAATTCCATCACCTCCACTAGCTTTGTTCATAGTGATGCTTTCTAAGGCCCACTTGACTTCACATTCCAAGATGTCTGGCTCTATGATTTGATTGTTTCCAGCACAGAGGAGGTTTTAAACCTAAATTACTATAGCCTGGTGTTATCTATATAAATCCATCCCATAATTGTTGGAGATTTTTTTTCCTCCTCTGCTGAAACTTTTCTTGTTACTCTAATTGAGCTTGAGTAATAGAAAAAAGCTCAAATTTGTGACCAGAGTCAGAACAGGCATTATTATTTGGCCCGGTGTGGGGATCCCATCTAGTAGTATCACAGTGACCTGAATATGACTATAATTTTTTTTTTAAGTAAATTTTCTCAGGGCCAACCAGTAAGAGTCTCATAGTAGAGAAATTTACCAAGGTAACCCAGAACTAGACACAGGTAATTGGCCACAAACCCAACAATTGAATTGATTTCTAAAACTAGCATAGAATCAGGCCTATGATAGAAAAGCACTTGATTTATATGCAAAGGTCTAAGAAGTCAAGAAAACATAAATGATCATATGAATCAGGTCCAGCATCTTGGGGAAGCTGTTTACCTCTGATGTCGTCGTCTTCTCATCCTGGTGTAGTGTAGTTTCTCCTGATAAAAAAGTCCTTCTATCCAGGTTGGAGACAGTCTCTTAAATTATGTCTTTTTCTAGTCCTGGTTGCAGGTCATGAGGCATCTGATCTTCATCCAAAGACAGATTACTGAGATCAGCTTCAGAAACAAACTTAGGGTGTTCTTTAAGAATTCAATTAAATTTTACATTAATATCACATAACAGCAAAGAACTATTTAAGAGATGAGTCTTATTAGATGCAGACCTCCATTAACAAACTGGGATTTAACATTTTTTGAAATATCTTTTTCTCCCTAAAGTTACCCACATTTTTATCAAATATAACCAAATTAAGGCTACTTTGTTTGCAAAATAGGTCTGTTCTCACTAATTTTGGTCTGATGATTTTTATAACCATAATTGATTATAGACTTTTTATTTTGCTGAAACATTTATAGAGTCTCAGACTGAACTTTGAAAATAAAACAAGGCTGGGAAACTCACACCAAAGCCTTATCACAGATTTTTGCCTAACAAATCTAAGTGAATTCTTCCCTTTTTAAGGTCTCAAAAATTTCTTGAGATTTTTGAACCCGTGAGATAACCTTCCTAACTCATTTGATAAACTTACTGGAAACCTAAGAATTTCCAATTTTTGGAGGAGTCAGATAGAAAATATTATTGTTTTTTGTTTGTAACATTTAATTTTACCAAAGTATTGTTATAATTAGTTTGATAGGAAGGTTTTCCCTACTCCCTGAAAACATAAGATTAAAACCCATAATTTTTCAGATACAAACCATAAAATTTGTAAGCATATTTGCTGGTTCATTCAGTCCTTTTGTTAACTTTTGTGAAGTCATCAGCTTTTCCATTAGAATACCAGGACATATCAGAATGTTAAGAACTCTGTATAATTTCTAGAATATCTGTATTAGTAATTTTATCATATATTATAACATGAGCAGATTTATTACTCATTTGATAATCTTTTTCATGTAATTTAACCAACCAAATAAACACAGTTTAATATATCTCTTTGGGATGTTTCAGGGGCCCTCTGAAGTACCCCCAAAGTTAACTAGAGGTCAAAAGAACTTGAAAAGAATTTGATTTAGGAAGTTTTATTGAAAAGATCAATCAAAAGGGTTTAGAACTTTGGTCAGATTTAGTTGATGGGTGTATCATTTAGCTTGTTGATATGTCACAATGGGCGTAAATACCAAGGCTCAAGGTCTAGTGAAAGTCAGCTCTGTCATCTTGGACCCAACTATTCAATAGACTTCCAACACTTAGCACACTTGGCACAACCCTTAGAAATTTAAGTTATGCCAATTTGGAGAGACTATTTTCGACAGATATTTTTAAAGAATAATTATTCTTAATAGAGTTTATATAAAAGCTCATATCTCATTTACATTTTTTAGAGTTTCTTCACTCGAGGTAATTTCCTTGTTGACAAACTTGTAACAGATATAATATTTCTATTAAACCTAGGTACAATGAAAATATTCTACTTAATATTAATTACTCTAAGACATGTCTATATTAGATAGGTCAACAAACAAACATTAATATCAGGTATTTAATACTGAATATTTCTCAGTTCACATGAACCTGAAATTTATGGTTTAATTTAGAATTATTTGATTTGTAAGCACTTACCTTTTTTTAAGCCAAACAAACAGAGCTCATTTACAAATTAACCTCAAAAATATTACCCAGAGACAAAGACATACCAAGACATGTTTAGACAGACACAGTGCAAGATCTAGCTTCAAGTCTTTTTTCCCTTTTTCCTCAGTGTCAGGAGTTAGAGATGGTCTAGATAAGTGTTCCTGAGAGCCCTGGTCTCAAGGCACAGGGAAAGAAAATCAAGTTCTAATAAAATGGCGGCAGGTCTAACCAATTGGTTGCCAGACAAAGCAAAATGGCCATCAAAAATCACAGCACAGAACACAGAGTTAAAACACACACATATAAACCTGGCAGTCCTCATCAGACACTCCCTTAAATACAAGAATACTGTCTCTCAGAAAACCTCCTATAGAGACACAGAACTTCAGATAAAGGAAAATATCTCAGGTCTTCAAAGATTTCAAAGGCAGGAAAGGAAGCCAGGTTGAAAGAAGAAGGGAAGGAGGCGGGAAAGGGGGGCACAAGGGCTGGCCTTACAGAAGTCTCCTGCCACCTACAGATACCCAGGCGTTATGGGACTTTACCCTGGGCCTCCAGAGAAAGGAGGACTGGAACTCAACCCTACCAGAAATCAGACCAGACCAGAAGCAGAATTCGAGTTCTTTGCTAAGAGGAGGTGATCAGTCTCCAATCCTCAACTCAGGCTGAGGGCCCTTCGACCAGATTCCTGTGTCCAGGACCGGGGGACTAGAAAAACGGGGAAGGATAGGAAGGGTTAAAGAGAGGAAAGAGAGAGGGAAGGGGAGAGAGGTCAATAAAGTCTCTTGTTCCTTACCCGGCCAGGGCACTCTGCCCAGTTGTCTACGTCAGGAGGAGACCAGGGACAAAAGGGTCCCAGTTGTGGCTGCTGGGTCTGGTCCATTGGCAGGCAAGCTGGCCCCTGAGTACCCTGAGTGGTCAGGATGTCAGTCTCAGCGAAGAAGAGTCCCCGACAGAGTCGCCATTTGTTGCAGGAAGGCAGATTCTTCCAGGGCCCAAAACTGGGCTCTTGTCTAACTCTTCAGTGGAGAAGTAGAAATAGATTAGATAGTAAGAGTCTTTTAAGTTAAGGTGTTTAGACTTGATTATAGGAATGATGAGAATTATTTGTGGATTTTAATCTGGTATGTATGATCATACTTGTGTTTTATGGGGATCACTTCAAGAAGGATTACTCTGAAGGCTGTGTGGAGGGAAAATGAATGGCATAGGAGTAAATAGTGGTAAGGAGACTGGTTAGGATACTGTTTAAGCAAAATTTGTCAGAGATAACAATGACTTAGGGTGGTGGTAAAGATGGAGATAAAGGAAATTAACGTGATTCTGGGGAGGCATTTTGACAGGACTATGTCTTTAGTTGGATGAGACAGAAGAGTTGAGATCCTTGGATTAATTATATGGGCTCCCTGGGTAGACTCTGAAGCCACAGAGGAAAAGCTTAGATAGTGAGCAAAGAAGAGCAATGACTTCACTTCTGAAAGTGATGCACTGGAGGGTTTATGAGATACCAAGTAGGCCGTTGTTCATCAGGCAGTTAGGTAGGTGAGTCCAAAGAGCAGCAGATATGAACTGAGATGAAATATAGGGGTGAGCAGTACATGGATGCCAACTGAGGCTCTGTAAGTTAATGCTATCAGTTATGCAGACCCAGAATGGGAACAACAGAGGACCTATGATGGAGCCTCAGAGAAACACTGACATTGATTTTTTCAAAATGTGATGGTTTAAAGATAACATTGGATGAAAACATCTTAAAAACGTTTTTAAAGAAAAAAGGAAAGCTTGCAAGCCTGAGAGTTTTCTTTTTCAGAACTGATTTCCCTCAGAGTCTCTTCTGTTGTGGTTAAATTGATTCTTGAACACAAACCATTTTAAAACATGCAATGAAAAAAAAAAAGAATAAAGTAAAATCAAAGCATCAAATTATCCATGGCTAAAACTTTTGAATTTAGCGCATAATGAAAGCAACCATAAAATGCAGTGTTGCCAACATTCAGTGACGGCTAAAGAAGAACCTTGCTTCCTTTCCCTCTTTTCACCACTGACTTACAGTATCTTGCCATTTTTAAAATCCTTTAGAGATATGGATCTTTTTGTATTCTCTCTCCCATCTTGATCTCACAGGTGTGTGGCAAAAACCAAGAATAATGGCTCCCAACTTGCTCTTTAACTGCTTGTAAAGGACCTTTGAGTAATTGGCAGAGCCACTCTGCTGTTTTATGTGGACAAACCCATGTCCACAAAACTTTGATTTTTGGTAAGATTGTAGTAGAACTCTTCCTCCTTCTTAAACACATGGTGGACCTATTCCTTATCCTGACATATCATCCAACTTTGTTTCTGTTTTCCCCTCTGGGGAAGATAATGTGGTTTACATTCTTTTAGAAGTCTTGGACACCAAGAATGTTGAGGTCAGCCTAACTGGGGAAGTGAAGGAAAAAAATGTCAGTTAACCCAGCCCTGAAACCTCAGGAGTGTGCTCCATAAAGGCCATTTCTCCTTGTTTTTCTTTTTTCCTTTTGTGTATTAACCACAAATAACCCATAGCCTTTAAATCAGATTCACAAAAAGCCACCAACAAATGTTTAAGGCATCTCAACAAGGTTTCCAAGAAAGTCTTAAATTGTGTTTGTATGATAAGCAACATACCAACTTTCTTTTTTTACCCACTGTCTCCTATTGATGCAAAAATTACTGAAATCTCACATTTTAAGAAATCAGGAATGTAACAGAAGAAATCGTTATATTTCTCTAAGGTAACTACTTTTAAATGAAATAAATGAATGTGTAGTTAGACAGGGAAAGTCCAAGGAGTGAGAGACCTACATGCCCTCCAAAATAGTTGGATGCTAGTGTTTTTTATGGGCAATTCTCAGTCAATATAGAGAAATACCTTTCTTTAAAAATAAATTACAAGACATTTCTAAAATGTCTTTGGATTTAAGTTCTTTTAATTTGGGAAGAAGGAAAGCAAAAACCCAATGGAGTAGATTAACATTGAGGTTATTTTCCTGGCAAATTATAGTGGCTTTTTTTTGTTCTCCAAAAAACCTGTGGATTTACTAAATATTATATTAATACTTTCATTTGGATTTGGGGAAAACACACACGCATACTCAAGTATACACATATATGTAAAAGTCCTTTCTTTTCCTTTAGGAAACATTTTTAATATTATCCAGCAGAGAAGGCAATGGCAACCCACTCCAGTACTCTTGCCTGGAAAATCCCATAGACAAAGGAGCCTGGTAGGCTGGAGTCCATGGGGTCGCTAGGAGTCAGACACGACTGAGGGACTTCACTTTCACTTTTCACTTTCATGCATTGGAGGAGGAAATGGCCCCACTCCTGTGTTCTTGCCTGGAGAATCCCAGGGACGGGGGAACCTGGTGGGCTGCCGTCTCTGGGATCGCACAGAGTCGGACACGACTGAAGCGACTTAGCAGCAGCAGCAGCAGCAGCAAAAATTATGAATGACATGTAAATAACCAGTGTTGGATGGTATGAGAAAGAATAATACAGAGTTTTGAATATTTTGATAGAGGGATCTGCTCCTGCACACCTGGTCTTTCTTCTGAGGCATACTTCCATGTAGTGTATTACATATTCTAAAATTCCTTTGTTATTCATGCCACAGAAATTTCCATGGGTTCATATACTGTGCCTGGATGTATAACGTAGTGTGGAGATAGTCAAGTAAAGGAATAGACAAAGGGAAAGCAAAATAATTCACTTGAAATCCACAGACCTTTACAATGCTGAAAAGTAAGTAAAAGCAGATGTTGTAAAGTTTAGAAAATCAAGACATTATTTTCCTGTTTCCATTGAATTTTTTCTAAACACATTATAAGTAAGCTTTGAAGTAATACAAAGTCCTCTGTTTGTTTTGCTGATAGCATCTTTTGTAAAAAACTTTATCAATGCTTGTTTAAGTTGTAGACTAAATGATATCTCAGTTGGTGAAAGAACTGACTGTATCTCCTGGCAAATACAATACTGCAATGCTGAAATTACTTACAATGTCTGAGTCACTCAGATATATAGATGATTAGATCTTTGGAGTTTAATGTTAAACAGTTCAGTTATTTTGCTATGAAAGCACAAACATGGATCCCCAATATTTCATTATTCATACACTTTGCATTTAATTTTATATTTTATGGAGACTTTGTTTTACTGCGTAATAGAGAGAACCTGCTTTGTGAATCTTTGGAATTATTCTGAAGAAGGTGGCCTCGGAATTTGAAAATAAGGCTATTTGTGTTGCTCTCCTCTTCCCTTCTACTCTTCTCTAATGCAGACACTTATTAAACTTAAAAAAGTCTTACAGTGTGGTCTCTAGATATGAAGGTTATTTCAAATGAACTATCATCCTTCGATTTGGTTCTGAAACTTAATACCTAAAAGAGCCCGAGGGAGAGTTCATTGCCAGAGCAAGGTGTTTGCCAGCTCAGGGAAGCTCCAGGACAGGTGCTCATCCTCACATGCTCCCACTGGCCCTCATCATTCGGAGTCACTGAATGTCTTCCAGCTGTTAGAGAATGTCCTGGGCTCAAAACAGCATCCCTGCTGAGGTTATTTTCAGGGTCTAAGCCAATTCTGGAAATGACTGGCTGCTAAAATATGGAACGAGGGAAATCAGTTTCTATCAACAACATAAACCATCATCTGTCTGTTATTACATCCATTCAGCTGGGTCACATATGACTCAATAATCAAATTACCACCCTATATATCTTAAATCTGTATGTTCATTTGACCACCATATGGACATGGAAAAGCAAAAATAATTTAGGCTGTCTTCTCTATATTTTTTTTCTTTTAAATGTGTTTTTCTGCATACAAGTAAAATGCCTGTAAAATTTTGAAAATTATATAATATAAATAGCTAAAATCTCCAGTGGGGGCCTCCCCTCCTCCCTGTCACTTGACATGTTAACAGTTTGGTGTGTTTCAACTACTTCTTAATCATTCATGGAATTTTCTATTGTTGATATTTTACTAATGCAATTTTGGCCTTTTAAAATTAATTTAAGTGAAAAATTAGCTGGGTCAATCAATAAACAACTTCAAAAGTAGGTAAAATTTAAGTGGGAAAAAATAAAGCAGTTTGTTTTGTTTTGTTATTCATGCTTCAAATTTTTTCAAGAAGCATTTGAAACAGCTTACAATAAAAACCAGGGCAAAGGAAAATACAAGCAAGAGCTACTCATAAAGTGTAAATAAGAGAAAGAAAGGGGAAACAGAGAAGAGGGAAATGGTAAGTCAAGAAGTTGGAGTGGTAGAAAGCTGTGCTGCTTGATAAAAACAAAACAAAACAAAACAAAAAAACATTGCCCAACGTTTCAAAGTGATCTTCCTAGTTCTTACTGGGTTGCAATAGGAAACCAGTTCTTTCAAGATGAATTTGCATAGGAATCCATCTATGATCAAAATATGACCCTCACAGGGTCTTTGTAATTAACAATGTCACTTTCAGGTAGGGACGATGCTTCATATAAATTTGTGTTTCTAGGACCTAGCACCCGAAGAAGGCAATGGCACCCCACTCCAGTACTCTTGCCTGGAAAATCCCATTGACGGAGGAGCCTGGTGGGCTGCAGTCCATGGGGTTGCTAAGAGTCGGACACGGCTGAACGACTTCACTTTCACTTTTCACTTTCATGCATTGGAGAAGAAAATGGCAACCCACTCCAGTGTTCTTGCCTGGAGGATCCCAGAGACGGGGGAGCCTGGTGGGCTGCCGTCTATAGGGTCGCACAGAGTTGGACATGACTGAAGTGACTTAGCAGCAGCAGCAGCAGCAGCAGGGCCTAGCACCATGCTATCCAACTGTTTTTTAGTGGCAAGTAGTGTCCAACTCTTGTGACCTCATGAACTTCGGCACTGCCAGATTCCTCTTGCTCATGGACTTTCTAGGCAACCCCTGGAGTGGGTTGCCATTTCCTTCTCCAGGGAATCTTCCCAACCCAGGGACTGAACCCAAGTCTTATGCATTGGTAGGTGGATTCTTTACCACTGAGCCACCAGGGAAGTCCCTATACTGTCTAATAGCAGACCCTAAACACATTTAACTGGAGAAGGAAATGGCAACCCAGTCCAGTGTTCTTGCCTGGAGAATCCCAGGGATGGGGGAGCCTGGTGGGCTGCCGTCTAAGGGGTCACACAGAATCGGACACGACTGAAGCAACTTAGCAGCAGCAGCAGCAGCAAACACATTTAATAGAACAGCAAATGAATGAAACAGTGAATCAAGCAATGAGAGAGTGACCACAGTACTTGTTAGCAGTTTATTTATAATGCATTTGTGTTCCACCTATGATTGTTTTGTGTTATTACGTCATCACCCATTAAATTCAAAAGCATAATGTTCAGTTCATTCTTTTTTCTTAAAAACAAGTATTAGCAAGTGCCTAGTGGCATAGTTTGAGAAGCTGTAAATATTAAAGTAAGTAAGACAGTTTGTGCTTTCATAGAGCTTATAATCAAATGGGGCAGATAGAGAAATAAAATTTAGAAGAAAAAAAAAAACAGTTGCAATACAGAGAATCAGATAGATAAGTTCAGGATGCTGTGAGAGCCCACAGAAGAATAGCTATTGCAGACCAAAGAAATGGGAAAGATGAAATCCTTTGAGACCAGAACAGGGCTGTAGGGTGTGTACAGAGAAACATGGTTGAGGTATGTAGCTGCCTTTTGATCTGGCCTAAAACAGGGGTAACACTTGGGCTCTTGAAGAGAGAGTGGTTAATATAGGCTATCCTCTTGACTGTCAGATGTTTCAGGCAAGATTTGACTCATGTCAATGTATGGCAAAACCAATACAGTATTGAAAGTAAAATAAAGTAAAAAAAAAAAAGCCATCATATATTGAAAAAAAAAGAATAGTTAAAGTTCTTTTAATTTTTTAAAATTGAGATTATTAGCAAGTGTCTGAGGAAGAGATATCCTTAGCTTTAGACTGAAGGACAGAGGTACGCTAAATGTTAGGTAGCATGGATTATTGTAAACTCTGATGGCTCATGGAAAAGGCATAATTGAAGAGAGATGAATGGAAGAACTATTGAAAAGATTGTGTACATTTAAGGAAGGGAGAGTGAAGCACCAGGGTTTGGCAACCGTGGGAAACCACTACCAACCATGGCCATAGCTGAAGCAGAAGGCTGCCTTATAGGCTTTCTGGCCTTAACCAGCAGAAACAGCTCTAAGCTAGACTTGGAGAGGAGGAAGCTGGGAAAGAAATATTCAACTCTCTCTCCTCTCCTGCCTTTGAATTCTTATCAGTATCTCCCTTTGGTTGAACCTAACTGGATGTCAGTAGGCAAAAAGGGAGTACAGTTGATGTAGTTCTTAGAAATTAGCCTCTTGGGAAAAAGGTGGAAAAGAGAGGAAGCAAAGGAGCAAATGAAGAATATGTAGCATAATTAAGGATCTTTATTTCTAATTCAACAATGGAGTGCTGTCCAATTTCATTCAATAATGGATATAAGTTATGTGTTATAAAATATAGAAAACGTTGGTTTCAACCTTAGAAAAGAATACCAAGTCAGTAGAAACAATGTTCTTTGTTGTAGAAAACACAGTTTTTCTTTTTCTTTTTTTTTGCAGCATGTGAGATGTTTTGTTGTTGGCAATGCTACAGAAAAAAATTAAAGATTTATTAAATGAATAAAGTATTAAGTTGTCTTTGGAATAATTGCTCTTTCTTCTTTCCATTTTCTAAAGGAAGATGCTACTTGATTGATTTAGACAGAGGTCAACTGGGGAGATAAGGAGACTGGTTCTAGAGAGGGTTGAAGAGCCAGATTTCTGAGCCTCTTTCTAGAACTTTCTAGGAATTTTATATCTCAGCTGCACAAATAGGGTTTGTTTTTTTTTTTTAATGTAGAAGAAAGCCAGGAGTTGATTTGAACACTATAGGTATGCTTCCAAGACTATATTGTTGTTTAGTTGCTAAGTTGTGTCCAACTCTTGTGACTACATGAACTATAGCCTATCAGGCTCCTCTGTCCATGGGATTTTCAGGTAAGAATACTGGAGTGAGTTGCCGTTCCCTTCTCCAGGGGATCTTCCCTACCCAGGGATTGAACCCACATCTGCTGTATTGGCAGGTGGATTCTTTACCACTGAGCCACCGGAAAGCCCTAAAGTCAAGAGAAATGATTAAGTTCCTTGGTCAACCAACAAGTAATGTGTTCCCAGGAGGCCACCCTAGGTTTTGCTCAACTAAGACAGGTTTGCAGTTTATTCTGAACCCATGCCAGAGCGCACAGTAGCAGAGTATTTAACCTGGACACTAAGAAAGCCTATTGGCTTCAGGAACGATGCCAGGAGAGAGCTTGGGAAACAGGGACGGGCTGTACTGAATGAACCTGGGAACCAAGCTCAAGAGTGATGCCTTGTCCCAGGACTAAGTTGTCACCTAAGTGTGTATGGTTTGTATTATTATTGTTGGTATTTAAAGGTTATATATCTGATGGTAACTGTGTTTTCTACATAAGCATGTGTGACTGGAAGGTCTACTTCATAAGCAGTGGTTCTTTTAAGGCTGCTAGACCATTTCCTGACTTCTCATTTTAAACAATATTTCCAGAAACTGTTCTCCTTATGACTCTTGCTCTTTGGTTTGCAGTCAACCAGAATCCTTACCTCAAATAAAACCCTTGCTTGTCCCCTACTTATGACTGAGTGTGGGAGGCTACTGACAGTGCTGCAATTTCCCAGAATTCACTAATTTGAAGCGGCCTTTAGGACAGCTTTGGAAATCAGAGCATGGGGCCTGGATGAAGAGTGCTCTCAAAATTTGGGACTGGTTTACGAAAAATATGAAGATGAAAATACTGTATTAAATAGATTTCAAGATACATTTCCCCCACACGGTAACAGCTCTGAAACTAGGGTATATTGTATAATTGCTGTAGCCTTACAAAGGGCTTCCCTGGTGCCTCAGCTGTAAAGAATCTGCCTGCCAGTGCAGGAGACATAAGAGAGGCAGGTTTGATCCCTAGGTCGGGGAGATCTCTGGAGAAGGAAATGGCAGCCCACTCCAGTATTCTTGCCTGGAAAATCACATGGACAGAGGAGCCTGGTGGGCTATAGTCCATGCGGTCTCAAAAGAGTCAGACTCAACTTAGCAGCTAACCACCACCACCAACAACAAGCCTTACAAATAATTAGCAGCATTTTCCTTTTGCTACACAAAAACAATGGTGCATTTGATGATGGATGGCCTCTTAGAGTCCTTGAAAAACTGAACCTTGGAAGGATGTTTGTAAATATAATTTGGGTATTTTTCTATCTTCAATAACTGGAATGTATCTCTGGCACCTAAATGTAACCCCCCAAAACAGTAACCTAGTAATAATTTTGTAATGATTACCAGAAATACTGAATTGAGACATTCTGAGACTGCATTCTGACTCAGAGCCTATGCCATTTATAAGGGTGGGGGTTAGAAAGATGGCTGCATATGAGCCAGGCATTTTTCTTCTTTCCTATAAAGTAATTGGAAAGGAATTGTCTACCTGGGGCTTGTATTTAAAAGGAAATTGGAAATTGCTAGCTTATAACTGTTTACCTGGCATTGTCCAGGTCTCTGAAAAATAGTATCTGATGGGCACAAGTTGTCTGTATCACTGTCATGATAGTGATGTATTCTGCGGTAGGATCAATGTAACATGCTTTTCCATTTTCATCAATACCATGTAAACATCTCTGCTTTTATTCTCTACTTGCCAAGAAACCTGAATTAGCTTTCCGGGGGATTTATGCCCTTGAAGATCTGTTGGACGTTTTATAAATGGGTAATCACTTTGGAATGTGGCTTAATATGAGCACAAACGGACAAATATCCTAGTATCTTTCTGCATGTATGGTCACAGCACTTCATCTTGTCTTATAAAATTATTTGAAAATTGTGCTTTCAAGGAAACTCTTGATGTTTCAGAGCCTTGTGTGAAGAGGCCTTATCCTGGAGACATTGGTATGATGCTTGTCCAGTGAGGAAGGCAGCCCAGGATTAAGAGGCTGTGAGCCTGACAAGGGCAGCTTGCTTCCCCCTCTGTGCCCTATCTTCATTGACAAGCACCATTTCACCCAAAGCCCTTCTTGATTCCAGTGTGGTGGTATGTGGTGATTCCACAAGTGTCTTAATCATTTCCAGGCTTGCTTATAAATTGTTTTAGAATAAACAGTCTCTCTTTGTGCCTCATTATGCACTGTACCAGGAACATGGTGTGCAGTTCTGGTGAGCTCAACGAAGATGTGATTAAAGCAAGCAGGTCCAGAGAAAGTTAACTAACACTGGCAGAAGAATAGGCCTCTATATTGATTAATTAGCTTAAATTGGTGAATTCATTCACTAAATATTTTTCCACATGTAGCGTAAAAAGAGGAGGACTCTATTTACAAAAGAAGAAGGTTGAGATAGAGGATGTGATTAAAATCTATAAAATTATGAAAGCTCTGCTTTCTTATTTATAGAATTCTGCTATACTAGGACTCAGAGCACTCTCAGAAACTTAAAAGAGGTCTACAATGAATAGAGACTTGTGGAATGCATTATCCCAGGATGTGGTGCAGATTGAAAATATAAATAGATTTATTAAAAGTTAGATAAGCTCATGAATAACAGATTGGGGAAACAATGACACTTTGGGGGTATGTCCACAACTCTTAAAGGGGATCAGACATACTCTTCTATGTCCCTTGGTGTGCCCATCAGAGAAGGAATATCGTGATGAAATGGACCACAGGGAATGTATATATAACAGTTGGTTTAGGAAGGTAAGACAACTACAAAAATGTGGATGAAATTGGGCTCATTAAATTATCCAGGTTCCAAAGACATGTAAATAAAAGAGCTGCCTGTGACTTCTAGAGCATTTGGTGGTGGAAAACCTCTGTGAAAGAGTGTACTTTGTATGCTAGGAGCATCTGATCTTTGTTATCAGAGGAGTGAACAATAATGTGCATATGTTGGACACAGGCAGAATTAGGGATCATGTAACCTTCTGTTTCATAGACCACCACGTTGCTTGTGTCAAGCCTCGTTTTGCAGAGAACTAAGATTTTGCCTGCAATTAATGCATAATAAATGAGACCCAGCCAAATATATATAAAAAAAAGAAATGAAAGTTTCCTTTAAGCTGTATCCTTTTAAAATGTTCCTGGAAGGGGGCCTCTATTCTTTTATTTAAAACAAAACGGGAAATGCGGTAGAAATATTTTTGTAGTATTTTTTTTTTGCAAATAAATTTTATTGGCATTCTTTGTTGTCTCTCCCAGTATGAATTAGTTCCTTACATGATTTACTTCTGTTTTCAACAAAGAAGGCTGAAACTAATTTAAATTAAAACAGCCTGCAGTTCTATTAGGATGCATGTGGTACTGTTTCTCACCTTCTATCTTCACTGATGATAATAATGTATTTTTTCTTTCACCAATTTGCTGTCATGTTTTAAAAAAACATCTCCACATGCGTTCATAAGCACATATTTGTACATGCATGAAGGACAGAGGCATTTAAAAATTAGGAGGGTATAATCTATTATTGCCACAGATAATGCTCTCAGCACTTTGTGTTATGAGATGGTGGATGCAGATAGATGCTATTGAAAACCATATCCTTGAGTCTGAAAAATGGTCAACTAATATGATCATAGAGTTAAGTATTAATAAGAGAAGCACTTAAGTTTTTTTTTTTTTTAAAGACTTGAAATGCTTGATTTAGCTCCTAATGTTTTGGTAGTCTCAAAAATTATAAGAAAATTATGTTTACAGATCTTTTTCTGCTGTATGATTTCTTTATGGCCTTTGTATGTCTTTCACACAGAATATGCACGCTAGGTGTTAATAAGAAGTCAATGCCTATACAATATATTTTTCAACCGAGGAGCATCATTTGTAACTGAACAGGCAAATAAATTACACTGGATATTAGCATCTGGAAGTATTTTTCCAGGCAAGTAACTAGTGAGTTTAAGTCAATTAATACAATTAAATTGCATCTAAAATTAGATGGTACTAAATGATTTCAATATAGCTATGTGATACCAATACAATATGTAGTAGTATCAAAGAATGCAGCCCAAACTGAGAGAACAAAACATATATAACTCTTTGTGAAGCTTTCATTTAATGAAAATCTACTGCAAGTAAAAACATCATATCTTAATTTGTTATAGTGCTTTTACATTTAAGACACACTTTATTACATGTTATTTTATTTGCCCCACAAAATAACTCTGTGTAAATTGTCACTGCCACTTTATTGACAGGGAAACTGGTCCCAGAGAAAGTACTTTAATCAACATCATAGAAAAAAAAATCTCCTAATGTCTCCCTTTTCTGATCTTTGTTCTTTTTACTTCGTGTTGCTAGAATGACCTTTCTCCTGCTGAAATTCCTTTGAATACTTAGCATTGCCTGTGTGTTTCTGTCCATATTGTAGTGACTTACTAGCCTAGGCCTCCCTTGTGCCTGTCTGTATTCAAGCCCAGGGTTTGGAAACTTTTTCTGTAAGGCACCAGATAGCAAATATTTTTGACTTCATGGTCTATACCACAGTTGTTGCAGCATGAAAATGCTCATGGATTATATGCAAACAAATGAGTATTACTGTGTTCTGATGCAACTTTATTTACCAAAAAAGGTGATATCCCAGAGTTTGGCCTGCAGGCTAGTTTGCCAACCCTGATTTTAGAATAAAAATGCCTCAGACTATAGGAAGAAATCATCAGAAAGTCTATTTATATTTTGTTTTTAATTCTATCCTTTAAATTTTTTGTGTGTATAATTTATATTATACACAGTATATATATGTATATTTAAATTATGTATTGCTTTTTAATTTTTATTTATTATTATTAATTTATTTTTTGGCTGTGCTGTGTGGCATACAAGATCCTAGTTCCCCAACTGTAATATACTGACTTTTAAAATTTAGGCTATCCATAGCACATGGTTGTTGTTGTTTAGTCAGGAAGTCATGTCGGACTTTTGTGACCCCATGGACTGCAGCTTGCCAGGCTCCTCCATCCACGGGATTCTCCCGGCAAAAATACTGGAGTGGGTTGCCATTTCCTTCTCCATTCACGTGGTTAATATTATTTTTTACTGTAGGATTTGTACTTGGTAAATGTGAGAGGTTAACTGTCTGCTCTACCAACCTACTCCAAGGCTTCTGGCAATTTTCAGGACATAGTAGACTGTTCTCTGCCTCTGTGCTTTTGTTCATGGTATCCTCTCATGTATTTAGCATTCTTTTTACTTGTTATTCCTTCTCAGACCTTCCCCTCCAGGATCACATTCACTGACGTATATTCTTTTTTTAGTTGTTTTTTACTCGGAGGAAAATTGCTTTACAGTGTTATGTTAATTTCTGCCATACAACATAATTATACATAATCAGCCATTATTATACATATCCCCACTCTCTTGAGCCTCCCTCCTCTCTCCCCTGAAGTATATTCTTTAAAAATTCCTTTATCTGTGGTTTACCAGAAGGAAAATTTCTTCATGTGCCTGAAAACATCTTTATAATAAAGATAATTTTGCTGTGTGTAGAACTCTAGGTTGGCAATTTTCTCTTAGCACATTAAAGTTGTATTGTAATTCCATTGACTTTTGGACTTCAGTTTTGTCTTTGTGAAGTCACCTGCCAAACTGCTGCTATTTGGAAGTAATCTATTATTTTTTCCTCTGGCTGCTTTCATTTTTTTGGTGTAATGAAGTTCTACTCTGATATTCCTTTAGGTGCATTTTATTTACCTGCTCAAGATTCATTATGATTCATGAATTAGGGTTGGTGGCTTTTATCACTTTACAAATATTAGTTATTACTTCTTCAATTTTGTCCCTGTTCCTGCCTCAGTATTTTTATCTTCTCTTTCAATTAAACTCCAGTTAAACATATATTTGCCCTCTCTCCTTAGCCTGTGTATCCTAACCTTTCTTTTATATTTCTGTTTTTTCCCACTGTGGTGTGATTCTGAATAATTTCTTCTTCCCTGCTTTCTAGTGTACTAAGTTTCCTCTTATTTAGATTGCAGTTGAATCTATTCATTGAGATTCATTTTTTACCTTTTTATTGGAAATAACTTCAAACATTTAAAACACATGGATAACTTGAAGAAAAAATATAAACAGTACAAAGAACATCTGTAAACTCTTTGCCCAGATAGGCCTATTATGATTGTACTCCATTTGCTTAATTATTTGTGCTCTGTTGCTCTTTCTATGTTTAATTGTATATATTATATAAATTAAAGGTATATATAAGTAATCATTTTCATATAGATATACATATGTGCATATATGTATATATATGTAAATATTTTTATGAAGCATTTTTTTATTCCCTCCCCCCACCAACAACCATAAGTTTGTTCTCTAAGTCTACAAGTCTCTCTGTCTGTAAATAAGTTCATTTGTAATTGTCTTTTTAGATTTCGCATATAAGGGGTGTCATACAATGTTTCTGCTTTTCTGACTTATTTTACTCAGAATGACAAATTCTAGGTTGCTAGATATTGCTTCATCTTTACTTTCTTTTGTTGGGTTTTTACATACTATATGCATTTTTGTAAGCCTCTTTAATTTTCTTTGACAAGATGGAGTCCAAGTAAATAAAAAAATGTGCACAATCATTTGGGTAGTGCGTGTTGTTAGATGCTTTCCTTTCATATGTGACATCTGTATCAATCTCCTGCTACAGCTTTTCTTTCCTGAGATGCTGCAGGAATAGAAGCACTTGTAGCACTTGTATACATCATGGTCCTTTACCCCTGATTACTTCACTATTTGTTTCTGAAGAATAAGGGTATTTTCAAGTAACTATAGTAAAGTTATCAACTTCAGTAAATTTTGACATGGTAAATTTAAGTTCAACAATTAGAGTATTGGTACGGTGATTCCCTGTTGACTCAGATGGTAGAGAATCTGCCCGCAATGCAGGAGACCTGGGTTTGATTCCTGGATCAAGAAGATCCCCTGGTGAAGGGAATGGCAACCCACTCCAGTATTCTTGCCTGGTGAATTCCATGGACAGAGTAGCCTGGCGGGCCACAGTCCATGGGGTTGCGAAGAGTCAGACATGACTAAGTGACTAACACACACAGTGCTTTTTATCTAATCTACTGCTGTATTCCATTTCTCAGTTGACTCAAGTATGTCTTTGATAGCCTTTTTTCTCCTCCATTCCAGTGTTCAGTCTGGAGTCAGGTATCATATTCACTTGTCATGTCTGTGAAACCTTCTTTCATCTGAAACATTTCCTTAGTCTTTCTTTTTCTTTTATGATAGTTACTTTTTGAAAGACTATAGCCCCTATACCCACCTTTAAGGAAAAGGGGTTTGTCTATGTTCCTTCATGGTTAGAGTCAGAGGTTATGCATGCTTGGCAAGAATACTACATCAGTGATGCCATTTCTTTCTCAGGGTATTGTATCTGTAGGTAGTGATAGTAATTTTGATCGCTCAGTCAATTTATCTGATTTCTCCACTGTATAATTCTTTTTCCCCTTCTCTTGCAACTAATAAACAGTTTACAGGGTAACACTTTAAGATGATACGAATATTCTGACTCTGTGAAGGGGAAATGGGGAAGAGTTTCTGTTCAGTGAGTATAAGATTTAAGTTATGCAGGGCTACTGTTCAAGAGATCTACTTTACAACATTGTCCTATAGTTAACAATATTCTCTTGTAGACTTGAAAATTAAGAGGGTAAGTCTCATGTTAAGAGTTCTTACATCAATTAAAAAATGAACCCTTTGTCTGTAGAAGGTAATAAAATCAAGTAAATAAGTTAGCTGTGCATGTAAAAACAAACAACAAAAACAACAAAACTAAATAGACTTCACCTTATAAAAATTTCCCCCTAGATTTGGCCTTCACTGATGATTCTTGCCTGATCTAATCTTTACTACAACTGTTGCAAAAACCTTTAAATTAGTTTTATGTATAAAATCTATTCTTTTCAGATAAAATCTATTCTTTTTGCTTAGGGCACATATTGATATTTTCCTTTTAAATTTTATTCCACTTTTCTCTAATTTCTTTTAATATGGTAAGATTAACTGTTTTATAATATATATACAATGATTCACTATCTGAAGTCTGTTGAAGATCTGTTTCTGCATTTTACTCTTTCTCATGGTACGTTTTTAAAGTGATGTGAGTTAGATCTTCACATTTACTCAAGGCTCATTTTATGGTTGCAGCTTCTTAAGGACTTCCCTTCTAATCTGCTCAGTAAAGACATGTTTCTTTACAGTCCCCTGGAGTTGGGTATGGGATAGGGTGAGTTTACTTCTAGTTCACCCTTTCCTTGAGAATATAGTCCTTTGGGGAAAGTGCTGAATGTAGGGAATCTCTTTGATTTGTCTCCCTACCTTAAAGGACCTGAGCTTTGATTTCTTCTCATCCCAAGAGGTCTACAAATAAAAACTCAAAGTTACCTAGCTGACAAATGTCCTGGAGCAAAATGAATTCCAGAGCTCTGCTCACCTCTCTGAGTTTCTGTTTCCCTTAGATTTTAGCCTGGTTATTCTATACTTGTTAGCTTTTTAATGGGTTTAAGATGTTTTCTACATTGACTAACATTGTTTTCAGTGGGAAGACAGGTTTGAATAACCCAAGTTGTGGTATTCCCTCTTACTATATTCTCTGTACTGAGTGTTCTTCTTCATCTGTTCTGTCCCTCAAACACCTCTTTAGTTTTCACGTATCAGTTGAAGTGTCACCTCCTCCATAATGATACCTCTGAACAAATCCCTCTCCCGAGGTACAATAGATTATTCTCTTGATCCAGTTTGCCTTCTTGTCTGTCCTTCCCAAAGAGACTATGATTTCTTTGAGAGCAGGTATCATATCTTGTTCATTTTTGTATCCCTAGGACCTAGTATTGTGGCTGGAAGATTTTTTTGTTCCCAGTGATTAGTAGGTATCTAATGTTCCCAGATACATAATAGGTATCTAATAAAATTATTTGTTGACAGAACTTTTTTGTCACGTTGGAATTGAGAAAGACTATGGGACAGAACTGGAGAAGGCAATGGCACCCCACTCCAGTACTCTTGCCTGGAAAATCCCATGGATGGAGGAGCCTGGTAGGCTACAGTCCATGGGATCGCAAAGAGTCGGACACAACTGAGTGACTTCACTTTCACTTTTCACTTTCATGCATTGGAGAAGGAAATGGCAACCCACTCCAGTGTTCTTGCCTGGAGAATCCCAGGGACGGGGGAGCCGGGTGGGCTGCCGTCTATGGGGTCGCACAGTCAGACACGACTGAAGCGACTTAGCAGCAGCAGCAGCATGGGACAGAATGACTAGGACAGAATACAGGACAGGTGACCTAAACAGGTTAATTCATAGGATGAGGTGTTCGTGATGGTAGTAGCAGTGGTGGTAGAATTACTGTGAGTCTGGAAGGGATACATTCTGGTTTATCTAACTGAACAGAAGCGAATTTGGAATGTTTAGGGGTTTATAATTCACAGTTGTTCAGAGATACAGGCTAGGGAAGAGGATCAGTAGAAATCATAGTTCAAACAATTCCTGAACCTGAAAGTTAGATGAGGACTCTCAGTGGCACAAGTGGAGGTGGTTTCAGCAAAGGCCTTTGGCTTGCATTCTGGCGTCGAGACTTGACGGTTGTGTGGGACTGTGGTGTGTATTGAGCAACACATGAGCTGCTCCTTAGGGTAAGGCAAACTTCTTTTGGGTTAGCTATTGCACTGAGGGCTAAATTCTCTGGAGAGAGATTTTACTTCCACCAGGCCTGCTTTTAAAACTTCAAAGTTTGGCTCCTTCTAGCGTGATTTACCTGGCACCTTTCCAATAAGTACCAGTCAAGCTGAAGTATCCCCAAATCCATGATAATTGCTGCTCCTGGCCCTCCCTCCACAACAAATTCCCCAATTTTTGCCTTTGCTGTATTATTTTCCCATTCTAGAATACCTTTCTTTGTATCTGCTCATGGTTCAAGGCCCAACTAAAATTCTACCTCTCATAAGATATCCTCTCTATTATCTAGCCCATCGACCAAACTCCTATAAACTTATCTAAACTCTCAATATTCTGCATTTAATTATATTCAATTTTGTCATGCTTCTTAATTATTTAACTAGGGTTAATCCTCTTTCCCAGTCTTGATTGTTGACTCCTTAGAGACTATTGTATTCACCTGGTGGACCATTCATTGCTCTAATTATAGTACTGGTTATACACTCAAGAAACGCTTTTTGACTTGTTGAGTATAGACAGAGAGCATCCCCATACCTCTCAAATCATCCTGTCCTGTGTGTGATAGCATCCTAGAAAATTCTAGGAGTTGGATTGAATAGAGGGTCCTTTTTGTTTTGTTTTATACTCTTTGTTTTACAGATGTATAAGAGGGGATTATGTGATTTTCCCAGCTTCAGGCATTTAGAGATTTAAGTCTGGGAGTGGCATAGCCAGAATCACAGTCT
Source organism: Ovis canadensis (assembly GCF_042477335.2). Classification (NCBI taxonomy): domain Eukaryota; kingdom Metazoa; phylum Chordata; class Mammalia; order Artiodactyla; family Bovidae; genus Ovis; species Ovis canadensis. Next base: position 60,865,724 of record NC_091262.1, on the reverse strand, counting down.
AAGCATTGATTACTGCAGTTTAGGACTTACTCTTCTCCTGACTTTTCTGTGAGAGCACAGGCGTAGCATCTTTTACCCTATAATGGGTAGTGTACCATGGAGATGTGGTGTTGTTTTCCTTTCCTGACTTCCAGTGTCTATAGAATTTGATTTAAATCAACACATTGGTGAAAGTTATACCAATTGGATTTGTTTAATCCATATGTAGTTAAAATTAAAGAATCACCAAAACAAAGTATTTCATTACTTCTGTTCTGTTTACAGGTTCTTTTTAGTGTTTTATTTAGACTGTCACAGCTACTCTGTACATAGCAAAGCTATCAGTGAATTATTGTACATGGAGTTTCTCCAGGGGGGCCATGCTGTTCCGACCATTTTCCCATGGAAAGCTCTGCCAGCCCGTACAGTGCCCTGGTGCTTTAAGTCTTCTTGTGGAGGTGGCTTCCCCTTAGGCGGTCATTCTGAAGAGTCTTTCAAGAACCTGAAATGTTGCCATTGGAGCGTTTCCCAGAAGGAAATTGAACCACAGTTTTTTTGAAGTTCAGGGAACTCTCTACCAGGAGTATGTCATGTGTCTAGACGTATTCTGATGTGTTTTTCATTACAATAATGCAATAACATGAGCTGCACCAAATGATAGGGTAAATTCATTAAGACTGTTTTCTTGTCCATTTCTTCCAAAACACTCAGCAAGAAACACTGTGAACTACCTACATGTAGCATCTGCTTTCTTTGTTTCTTTTCCCTTCTAATTGCTTTGTACTTAATTTTCCTCTCCTACATCCTCCCCCCTTTTTGTTTTTGCTTCTCATTTTTCTCTGAGTAGGAAAGTAAAAGTAAAAGCTTATCAATTCTGCTATATTTTTCAGCTGATTAGAGAGAAAAAAATCATCCTGAACTGACTAATAGAGAGTCAGGGAATTACAAATAAATCAGCAGTTGCATAAGGGAGGTAATGAAATTTAACTAAGGAAATTGGGATCTCTACTGCCATGAAGAAAATAAATGAGACAATGTAGAATCATTATAGGAAGACTGGGTGGTCTACAAGAAAGAGGGCAGATTGTGCAAACTGACATTTGAGGAATCGACCTGAATGTTGTTGCTTGGGACCAGTGCTGTTCATTGATGTCATAGCAAAATGTGCTTAATTTGTAGAACACGTGAGGAACCCTGGCAGACAAGGCAGGCTCTGAAATATAGGAGGGCTTAACCTTCTTGTCTCTGAGGTGTGCTTCCTATTTAGAATAGAAAGTTCAGGGGCCCTAACCTAAGAATCTCCCTGGAATCCCAGCTGGACTGTCTCCATTCCAGCAGGATCAGAGCACACCTGTAGGAAGAGGGCTTTTCCTTGTAACCACCCACATTGACTTCCTTGTGCATACCCTGGTTTCAGAGATGACCACCACCCTCTCCCAGCTTCAGCTTACAGGGAGAAGAGAGGCTCTATTGGGCAAAACATGCCCTGGCTCAGGTTGTTCTCTGTGGTTTGGATTTCTGGTACTATTGTCTTAACCCACTGATCTTCTTAATTTCTGGGCTCTCTCCTCCTTTACATTCAGATATCTCTGCTTCTACTCACCTGGTCTAACTTGCTGAATTCTATTCTCTGTTTTATTTCTGACTACAAGTAGCCATATTTGTCCATGTAGTTGTTTCTTCTTTTCTAAATGCCGGGAAACTCAGAGCCTCTAATTCCAAGGTTGCAGCTGTGTGCCATGGGCCAAATCTGACCAACAGTTTTGATTGCCATATCTAGAGTTTATTTGCATCGTGTGTGTGTTTTAATTGGATTGGTTGCTAATAATGTTTTCAGAACTGAAAACTTTCACCTTAAAATCTGGTGTCCCATGAAAAATTGAAAGATTTGGCAGCTGATGCCTGGAACGGTGTATGTTTCTCTCTTTAGTTCTCTGTAGTTCCCACCATTCCTGCTTTTCTTATGGGTATTATTATTTTTTAATATAGTAAAGAGAGAAATGGTATATTTTCTTTTATCTCAGTGTTTGTAAATGTTTTTCTAGCAAGATATCCTTCAATCTTGTTCGCTTCCTGATCCCTTAAAAGCATTGACTTGTGACCACTCCTTAGGCCTTGCTGGAGTGGAACTTATGAGGTATCAGGCCCAAGTTTGGATCCAGACAGTGTTGCTCGATGCTACTCTAGTTTTGGCTGGCCCTCTTCCAGTGCCCTCCCTTGGAAATCCCAGACTAGTTACCTTGGGGCGGCAGTATTTGACGATGCCGGGTTCCATCCACACAGGACCCTGTTTATGTTTGTCAGCTCTGTGAAGACTTCTGTTACAGAAGCTGATGCTTGCAGGTTTGCCTTTGTGGTCATTCTCTCCTGCTGTGTACTCAGTCACTCAGTCTGACTCTCTCTGCGACCCCTGTAGCCTGCCAGGCTCCTCTGCCAGGCTCCTCTGCCAGGCTCCTCTGGATTATCCAGGCAAGAATACTGAAGTAGGTTGTCGTTTCCTCCTCCAGTTTCTCCCAGTGGCAAATACCAAAAATCTATTTCTTAAGCTTTTTTGTTTGTTTCAATAAACCTATCCCAAATGGAGTTAGGGCTGTTTTTAAAAGTGTGATTCTGGGAATTCCCTGGTGGCCCAGTGCTTTGGACTCTGTGCTCTCATTGCCAGTGACCCAGGTTTAATCCCTGGTCAGGGAACTAAGATCCCACAAGCTGGGTGGCATGGTCAAAAACTTAAAATATTCTACTTCATATAATTCTATATAAACTTCTATATATCATATAGAGGTCCAGCTTAGAGACAATAAGCTTTGTCTCAGAAGAAGGGGAAGAATAAGTTGCTAAATAATATATATCACGATAACATACTGAAAGATACTATCGTGCAATAATTAATCACTGCATAGTAGTTAGTAGCACTGACTTTGGAGCCAGACTCTCTGGATTCATATTCGTACTTTGTCACTGTCTAGCTGTGTGTAGCTGTGGACAAGTTATTAACCTTCTGACTTAGTGATGATGATAACAATATATACTTCATAAGTTGTTGTAATGGTTAAAAGCTGATGTTTATACAGTGTTTGCCACTTAATAAGTACTCTATAAATGTAAGCTGTTACTGTTATTTGAATATCTCTTATGTGGTAGGCTCTTGTGTCAGATACAAAGATAAATAAGACATGATCCTTACCCTGAAGAGGCTGATGGCTTAATAAATGAGAAGATACTTAAATAATGGTAATTCATTATTTACCATTATGTAAATGTAATACCACAAATACATGCAGGTTAGAATAGTGACCAGGGAGGAAGGGACCCCTATCTGGAGAGATCATGGAAGGTTTCATGGAGATATTTAACCTTTCTTAAGAGAAGTATTTGAGGGAGAGGGAAGGAGTCACCATTAGTTGAGACACCATGTACATTCATGTGATCCAAGAGTGCAAGGCCAAGTAAGGCTCTTAGGGGCAGACTGACGACTGGTGCTAGTCTGTACACTCCTGCATGGAAAAGGATCTGTCAATTTTAGCAAAACTTGACCACAAATGTGACAGGCCCTCAACAGATCTTGCTATGGTCTTCAAACTCTAATGTCCCCAAAATTCAGTCAGTATTTCAGCTGTTGTTACAGTGCATAACAGAGTAGCATCTATCTAGTCCAAGTCATGCTCCTTCTAACCAGATAGACCAAAATCCAAGTACCCTAAAACTGGGCAAGGTCTCAGACATCATCTGGTCTAATCCCTTCACGTTACAGCCAAGAATATCAAAACCCACAGAAGAAAAGTAACTTTTATAAAATGATTGATTACCATACCTGGCAGCCCCGAACCCAAAATAAATATTGAGATGCCTTGATTATTTCACAGAAGTGATATAAAACAAAGATAGCCACTGAAGGTCTGCTTTAACAGTTGCGTACACAAGTTGGTCAAATGAGTTGCATCTCTACCAATTTAAAGTCTACCAGAAAAGCAAGGGTCACATTAATGGTAGTAGAGATATAAGGGCTTTGTTATGTAGTAAAGATTGTTTTTTTCATTATTAAATTTCTTACTGTGCTGTGCACTGTTGCTTCAGTCTTGTCTGACTCTGTGTGACCCTATGGACTGTAGCCCACCAGGCTCCTCTGTCTGTGGGATTCTCCAGGCAAGATACTGCAGTGGGTAGCCATGCCCTCCTCCAGGGGATCTTCCCGACCCAGGGATCAAACCCATGGCTCTTATGTTGCCTGCACTGGCAGGTAGGTTCTTTACCACTAGCACCACCTGGGAGGCCCCAAATTTCTGGCATTTAATAAATATTTGCTGACTTGATTTCAACAAATTTCATTGAATTGAGTGGCTCAGATGATTCACTCCCTGGGTTGGGAAGATTCCCTGGAGAAGGGCATGGCAACCCATTCCAGTATTCTTGCCTGAAGAATCCCATGGACAGAGGAGCCTGGTGGGCTACAGTCCATGGGGTCGCAAAGAGTCGGATATGACTGAAGAGACTTAGCACACACAAATAGTACATATGGAGAATAATTTGCCATTTGTATGCTTTAATCATTTTTAAAATTATTTATAGAATTTTGAAAGTTTTGGATGAATATACTATAGTTCTGCTGTTATTTGAATGTGGGAAAGTTCTGGCTATAGGATCCCATGAACATATTCCAAATTCAAAATTGCATTGGTATGATCATTGCTGTGTGGGTAGAAAACTGTTCATATGGAAAACATAAAAAAGCAAACCATTCCAGGCACTATGAGATTTAGGCTGAAGGTTCATCTGTGCAATCTGTGGGTATCTCGGTCTTTGATGTTAATTTGTTAAGATATCAATGTTCTAGATCTTAATATGAATATGCTGTTAAAATGGAAAATGCACTCAAAATTCTGAAGGAAGCATCCACTGACAAGATAGAATTAAAACTCTTGGAATAAGATGTTTACCAAAGGAAAGCTTGTACTTGTATGAAAACTCAAGTTAACATAAAAAGTGACAACAATGTAGTTCATCATTATAAAGAAAAAAGGAGAATAAGATTGGGTCTACTTCCAATTGTACATGGGTATTCACTGGACTCAGTCAATGATATAAGCTTTTTATTGTTTAAGGATTATTATATTTTATTTTATTGTTACTAATGTCTATTGAGTTAGCTGGGAGGATTTCACAAGATTTTAAAATCCAGTAACTTTTTGGCTGAGGATATGAAAAGGGAGCTAGAAAAATCAAAGGAAATTGCACAGTTTATATGAATATCCTCCATTTATAACAATTTGTCCTTTTTCTAGCTGAACTTGCTAAAACTTTCCTAACTTGAATTTATCATAAAATTGATTGGCCAGAAAAAAAAATACTTTGCAAAGGGCAAGTAACTCAAGACCCACCTGGAATACAGCTTTAGGTTCCAACTGTCATTGTATCACAGATGAAAGCAAAACAAAATTGCTTCAAAAAAAGAGCTGGCGTGAGGAATGTCAAGACTGCAAAAGTTAAATATAGTTAGGGAGCCTGTGACTAAAGGGAGGTTATTGTAGGCTTGTATACATATTTGAAAGTTCTAAATCGAAAGGGAAGAAAATGGTACTGTGTTACTTTAGATATAGTGGTAACAGTTTAGAGGAGGATCTAGATTAAATCTCAAATAAAAAGTCCATTTGTGAAATATATCTTACATGGTCTTTTACTTTCTCTTGAGATATGGTTTAAAAACCCAGCTCTCAGTGTGTGGAAATTTATTTAAGTGCTTCCAGGGAGGGGAATGAGAAATTTGAAGTGTTTCTAGTCTTTCTGGATTGAGGGTTAAAAATCAATACCATGTCTAGATAAAGATTTTCAGAAGTTTGTACGGGAGAAAGAAAAGCCTGATAGTTTGCAAAGGTGTGATGGATATGGATGAACGCTTGCCCCTTGTATGTAAAAATAAATTATCTTTCAGTGTTGACTTGGCTACAGACTCTGAGTCTGTAGTTGGAGGTCAGTGCACAGCAGGGTGGCCAGAATGGAAGGAGGAAAACTGTGCAGGTCCATTGTGCGTGGACATGGTGGGAAAGAGTGTAAGTCATGTCATAGATTTGGAGAATTCATAAATCACAGAGGTGAATGTGTGTCACTTTATGAATGTACAGATTGGGTATTCTGTTTTATGGAATTTATGTAGTACTTGCTGAAGTTTCATAGTGTCTTCACTTAGGCTGTTACCTAATCTTTTAAAGAACAGAGTGAGATAGGAATCTTTGTGTCTAGTCTGTAGCTCTGGACAGTCATTCATGTATTTGGTGCATTGATGAGGATGGTTGAAAGGCTAGGCTTAGCTAGGACTGTCATTTGGATAGCTTACTCCTTGCCCCTCTAGCAGAAAGATCTTGGAGTAGTTGGATTTTTATGTATGACAGGTTAGGTCTACCAACAAGTGTTTCAAAAGGGCCAGGTGGAAGCCTTGAGGCTTCTAAGTCATAGAAATTCTAAGGTGTCACTTTTACTGCATTCTTTGACCAAGCAAGCCACTAAAGTGAGTCCAGATTCAAGGAGGAAGACGTGAGATGCCACCTTTCAATGAGAGAGGCATTGAAGAATTTGTGGCTACTTCCCAGGTGGGGCTGGGGCTTCCCAGGTGGTGCAGCGGTAAAGAATCCACCTGCCAATGCAGGAGGTGCAAGAGATGAGGGGTTCAATCCCTTGGTTGGGAAGATCCCCTGGACTAGGAAATGGCAACCCACTCTAGTATTATGGCCTGGAAAATCCCATGGGCAGAGGAGCCTGGTGGGCTACAGTCCATGGGGGTCACAAAGAGCTGGACAAGACTGGGTGACTGAGCGCATGCACACACACAGAGTCTACTCCAGGCTGCACTCCTACATGGAGAAGGCGATGGCACCCCATGCAGTGCTCTTGCCCGGAAAATCCCATGGACGGAGGAGCCTGGTAGGCTGCAGTCCATGGGGTCGCTAAGAGTCGGACGAGACTGAGGGACTTCACTTTCACTCTTCACTTTCATGCATTGGAGAAGGAAATGGCAACCCACTCCAGTGTTCTTGCCTGGAGAATCCCAGGGACGGGGGAGCCTGGTGGGCTGCCGTCTATGGGGTCGCAGAGAGTCGGACACGACTGAAGCGATTTAGCAGCAGCAGCAGCAGCACACTTCTACATTCCTACCAAGTGCAAAAGAGAGTTATCTTCTTCCCAGTTCCTCCAGATTCTCATCTCATTGTGGCGTCCTCTTTGAAGCCTAATACTCATTATCTGTTATAGACTGAATATGTCCATTCCAAAATTCTTATGTTGAAATCCTGACTCCCAGTGTGATGATATCAGGTTATAGGGCCTTTGGGGGTTAATTGGGTCATGAAGGTAGAGCCCTCATGAATGGTATTTGTGCCCTTATGAGAAGAGACACTAGAAAGCTTGCTTTTTCCCTCTCTGCTTTTCTGTGTGACAAAACAGCTAGAAGATGGCCATCTACAAACCAGAAAGTGAGTTTTTATCAGCACCAAATCTGCAAGCATGTTGACCTTAGACTTTCTAACCTCTAAAACTGTGGGAAACAAATGTTTGTTGTTTAAGCTACCCGGTCTATGGTAATTTGTTGTAACAGTCTGAACTAAGACATTGTCTAAATCAGATCCAGATGCTAATGAAGTTACTTGTATGTGATTTTCTCAGGTATAATGTCATTCCCTTTGATCTGAACATCTGTGAATTAGAGACAAATTTATCAAATCTTCCCGAACCCTCACCCCTTCCCATATAGCTAACATACAGTATTGGCACAGGCGCAAGATGTCTACAGTATACATTTCCATTCACAGAGGGATAAAACAGGAGGTGCATAGCCAAGAAGGTCTATGGCAATTCTGAATTCCAGCTAGGCAGATGTCACCAGTTCATTGATCAGAACTCAGTCCTTTTCCCTGGAAATGATTCTCTGTAGCTCTTGGCATGAACTTTTGGGACTTTGTTTTCACACTGAGTCATTTTTTCTTTTCCTTTCTCTTTGCAAAAGAACAACCTTTCCCAGTCTTGATTCCTGCCAGTAGAAGTTGGGAATCAAATTCCTTTTTTTTTTTTCTCTCTTGGATTGTCTTCGTGCCTTTTGGTTGAAGCTGACACACTTTGTTAGAGCAATTTGTGGGCTTCCTGTGTATCAAATTACAATTTGCTTAATTAGTCAAAAGAAACATCTACATTTTATTCCAGAAACTTGCCCTTCTCAGTGTTGAGCTGAATGTCTGGGTGCTGTGGAACAACGGCTTTAAAATAGAAGCTTGTCATCTAGTTGGAAAGGGCTGTGAGGCACACCTTTCAGATTCCTGGACACCAGATAGTCTAGCAGAGAAGGTCTAAGAAGCGTACCTATGTGATTCCTAGACACTCTACTAGGCATACCCTTAAATGTTTTGGAGAGAGTTTTGGAGTCATACTTGACAGCTTTAATCTGAGACCAAGTTTTATTTATTGGACTCTGGATTTGATTTTTGCCCTGAAGTCATTTCTAACTTAAGAATATTTTGCTCAGAGAAAATAGAGATGAGAAACAGTTTTATTTAACCATAGAAAGTTCTAGATCTTCTTTTCCCCCTCAAAACACTTCTTAAAAACCAAACAATTCTTCTTTTAATCTTTTTTGTATTCCACATTACTAAAGGCTGTAATATTGTCAAACTTCCACTGTATCAGGGTGCCCTCCTTTTGCAAACTCCTTAGCATTTTTTCTCACTCTCCTTTAAATCCACACGAAAGTCTCTCTGAACCTTTAGCTGTCATTGCTAGTCTCCCTGAAGCTCTTCCAGTTTCTCTGGTCCCCAAATCAATTTTTGTAAAACACATTTTAGGTTTTTGTTACTGCAGATATAAAAATATGTTACATTTACCTATTAATGCATAACAAGCTACTCCAAAATTTAGTGGCTTAAAATAAAAACTATTATAGCATTTCGTAGGACAGGAGTTTTTGGCAGCTCTTGGCCATGTGATTCTTTTTTTCCATGTGGCATAAACTAAAATCATTTGGTGATATTTAGCTGTAGATGAGCTGGTTTGAGAGATCTAAGGTGCTGTGTATGTGAGTTCATGTCTGATGATGGTCAGGATGGCTGGGAGGCTAGCCTCACCTGGGACTGTCAACTAGAATTGTCTAACTAATGACAACTCAGGGTTCCCAAAGAATGTTAGGACAAGATGGAAGTTGCAAATCTTATGTTGATCTAGGCTTTGAAATCTCAGAATGTAACTTCTATTGTATTTTATTGCATAGGCAAATTGCTAACACCAGCCCATATCAAGGGAAGAGTTACTCATAGGTTCCTTGTTACTCTTCTCAATGGAAAGAATAACAAAGATTTTGTAGTCATCGTAATCTACCATACTTATTATTCTAAGATGAACTTTAAAAAAATGGATCATTATCAATTCAGGTGTAAATATATTCAATGTACTTCAATCCATCAAAGCTATTATTTTTAATTGATGTTGAAATTGTCTTATTTTTGACTAATATGAGCCTCCTCAAGTTGACTTCTGGATTCTTTTGACCTGATGCTTAATACCACGTGATAACTTCCGTGTTATCTGTTAGATGACAAAATGTTTCAGGCTTTAGATTTCTTCCCTAAACCTAGAGTCAGCCATTTATCTAAGACATTTTGGTATGTTATAGTAGGAAATAATATTGTAAGACCACAAATTGGATGGTCCCACCAAAAGGATTATGAAAACAGTTAATAAAATGATTTTTACACTTGCTTTCCCCATTTCCTTAATTTGCAAAAAATACTGTATATACATTGTCAGATCATGTAGCCATTACATGTTTTTTAACCTTCCCTTTTCATCCTTCTTTGGTCTTAGTTCTGAAAATCACTTTATATTTAATGCCATGGGAGGAGGTGAATTCAGGAGTCTCCCATGTCACCATCTTGGATTGGAACCCCCAAAAGTCTTTTATTAAATGTTTATGTTTATTAATGATTTTACTGATTGAGTTCAGAAATTTGAATAACAAATTATCTTTGATGAATACTTAATTTAAAACAGCACAAAAACAAGCATGGAAAAATAAAAACACTTTAAAAGAACCAAGATATTTAACATTTGAAAGGGACATTTAAAACATTAGTTCTAAAATCTGTGTGTCATAATCCCTCTCCTCTTCTGAAGAGTTAGAGTTCTGGGGAGTCAAGTGGGTAGATCCCAGAATCTTTAGTTTTAAAACACTCTTCAGGTTATTATTGTTATTATTTTTTAACTATACCATATGCCTTGTTGAACCTGTTCCCCAATGAAGGATTAGAACCGGTTCTTGGCAGTGAGAGCAGAGTGTAATCTAATGGGAGGTCCCAATGGGAAACCAGGGAGGAGAAAGCAAGGATGAAGTTAGAGTGTTTATTGACTATCTCCCTCGCTACCTCATCACAGTGGCTGGGCTCTGACCCCGGGAAAAGGACCACAGCTACTATCAGCTGTCGATAGCCCTTCCCATGCAGCTGTCCTCTCAGGATCTGGCCCTCCTTGTCCTTTTAGGTTCTTGGGTGGAAATGACTTCACTTATCCCAGATGTGCTACTGGAGGTCTCTGATAGTAAAGAGGTAAACAATTAGATGAACAAAGTAACTAAGATAGTACTAAAGTCAGTGAAAAAGATGGAATAGCCTAAATTGGTAAGTAGAACTGTTATTTTAGATGAAGAAGCCTGAAGAGTAGATACCTCTGTGTTGTCTGAAATAAGGTCAAAATACTTGAAAACTAGGCATATAGGTGGCTAACCAGCTTTTTTGGTTAAGAATCTAAAATTCTGATTTGCCTTATGCCCAGAGAGTGAACCATTCAAACTTTCTGCTGGTAGAGGCTTTGGGTTAATATTTACATAGGAAGTTACCTTGGATCTTAAAACTACTTGGTTGCCGCTTCAGCTCTGTAGTACTGACTTTAGCAAGGAGGAGATGATTTTGGCTTGGAAGGTGTAGAAGTTGGGCCAGATTTGTCATCTACTTCTACCCTAAATGAATTAATTCTAATAAAACTGCTTATTTCTTGGGCTTCTCTGGTGGCTCAGTCAGTAAAGAATCTACCTGCAATGTGGGAGACCTGAGTTCAATCTCTGGATTGGGAAACTCCTCTGGAGGAGGGCATGGCAATCCACCCCAGTCTTCTTGCCTTGAGAATCTAATGGACAGAGGAGCCTGGCAGGCTACAGTCTGTAGAGCTGCACAGAGTTGCACACGACTGAAGCAACTTAGCATGCACACACACATTGTACTAAATAAGACATGATATTAGCATTAATTGCATCTGGTTTTCTTTTTTTTTCTTTTCAATGTGGCTACTAGAAAATTACAATTTACACATATGATGCACAATTATGTCTCACTGCATATCCTTTCCACAGCATTGATCTAAATGTTAGAGTCTAAAGTATGTACCTTTTAATTGTTATTTTAGTAATTCTTGGATCCTTTGACATCTGTGATGGAGCTCAATCTTTTTCCATTCATGAATTTTTTTTTTTTGGCAAGACTTTCTGACTGATTTATTGTTACTATAGCTGAAATATCGGAAATTCAACAATGGCAGTTGTTAGTGATTTTTAACTCCACTTGCTTTATAACCTGTATGGAGATTAAAAACAAATAAAGATTACCTTAACCCTACCCCTGCAGTTTCAGAAGGTTTTGGGGGAAGAGGAAGAAGAGTGGTCCAGCATATATTTTAAAAAACAAAAATTAAAGCAACCCCCCTAGAGGTGAGTAACAGTTGGGAATAGCTAATTAATGAGGCCGGACACAGTATATTGAAGTCAAGGCTGCCAGGGTAAAACTAGAAGGTGTAGCTGCTGTAGTTATGGATCTAAGTGGCTGAACTCTCAGTTCTCACTGGGATTCAAGCCTATAAAAGTTTGGGTGCTCACTATATATTAGATCCCATGGTCCTCTGAAGAACTCTGAGCATGAGGCACCCATGCCAAACCTGTTTTTCACAAATGTGAGCTGAGAATCAGGTCACGTACTTTCTCAATTAAATACCATAGCAAAGTTTTGGACCTTTCTATGGAGATTTTTTAGTGCATCTCACCTGTCAGAAGTCAGAAGCAAGTAGCCAGTGACATCTCCGTGGTTACAGCATTTTGAGTCTACTGAATAGTGTAGATTGGCACCTTCTCTTTTAAAGGCAGAGGTACACTTTTTACTGCAAGACCAGGAAGCTATAGAAATTTAGTTCTGCCTCTTCCCCTCCCCGAGTCATGTAACTTTCCTTTGGTAATAGTTGGTTGAGACACACGACTCAGGTTATGTTGACAGTTGTTTTCCTACCTGTATGTTATTAGAAAGTGGTAGTTTAGCATATTAAAATTGACACAGCCTCTGGGAGAATTTGTATGGCCTACCTTAATCCTGCAAAATCAAAAGATGTTACTGTTCTCATGAGTTCTTTGTTGTTGTTCACTCAGTCCTGTCCAACTCTTTGTGACCCCATGGACTGCAGCCTGCCAGCCTTCTCTGTCCTTCATTATCTCCCGGAGTTTGCTCAAACTCATGTCCGTTGAGTCAGTGATGCCATCTAATTATCTCATCCTCTGTCACCTTCTTCTCTTCCTGCCCCTGCTCTTTCCCAGCATCAGGGCCTTTTGCAATGAGTCAGCTCTTTGAATCAGGTGGCTAAAGTATTGGAGCTTCAGCTTCAGCAATAGTCCTTCCAATGAATATTTAGGGTTGATTTCCTTTAGGATTGACTGGCTTGATCTCTTTGCTGTCCAGCGGATTCTCAAGAGTCTTCTTCAGCACCACAGTTTGAACACATCAATTCTTTGGCGCTCAGCCTTCTTTGTGGTCCAAATCTCACAGTAGTCAACATGACTACTGGAAAAACCATAGCTTTGACTATTGGACGTTTGTCAACAAAATGATATGTCTGCTTTTTAATACACTGTCTAGGTTTGTCATAGCTTTTCTTCCAAGGAGCTAGTGTCATTTAATTTTGTGGCTGCAGTTACCAACTGCAGTGATTGTGGAGCCCAAGAAAATTAAGTCTGTCACGGTTTTCATTTTTTGCCCATCTATTTGCCATGAAGTAATGGGACCAGATACCATGATCTTAGATTTTTGAATGTTGAGTTTTAAGCTAGCTTTTTCACTCTCCCCTTTCACCTTCATCAATAGTTTCTTTAGTTCCTTTTCACTTTCTGCCATAAGGGTGGTGTCATCTGTATATCTGAGGTTATTTGTATTTCTCCCAGCAATCTTGATTCCAGCTTGTGCTTCATCCAGCCCATCATTTTGCATGAGTACTCTACATTTAAGTTAAATAAGCAAGGTGACAATATATAGCTTTGACGTACTCCTTTCCCAATTTTGAACCAGTCTGTTGTTCCGTGTCCAATTCTAACTGATGTTTCTTGACCTGCATACAGGTTTTTCAAGAGGCAAGTAAGGTGGCCAGTATTCTCATCTCTTTAAGAATTTTCCACAGTTTCTTGTGATCCAGATAGTCAAAGGCTTTAGAAGACAGCATTTTTTTTCTGGAGGTTTTCCTTGTCTTCCTTTCAGACATTATGTTGAGAAAGGAATGAAAGTAGTGGTTGTTTTTCAAAACAGCCTAAATAGGCTCACAAACATTGTAAACAATGAAAGAACTTTGTGAGTGAACCTGAAAAGAAGTTTTTAAAGAATAATTTTCTTTCTAAAAAGGTATTCATTCTTTGGGTGATTGTGGTAAGCTAATTTTAAAGTTTGTTTATTTTTTCATTGAAAACGGGACAAGCCCATATATATTTATATTTCTTTTAGGAGTGGCATGAAATCTAGCACCTACAAGTCTGTGCTATTAATATATTCTTATTGTTTTTCCTGATAAGCCTGATAAAGTTAATTGGAAGCCTGACATGGAATGGGTGAAACATTGAAAACCACATTTACTTTGCGTGAAATTCAAGAAAGGTTTTGCTTTCTGTCTCCACATATGGATATCAATAAAACACTTTTATTTTGTAAGAGCAAAGCAAATCAAAAGCACAAGATTGCATTTTGGTTTTTAATCAATGTGAACTTCTTTACTGCCCCATTTCAAAACTCTGCTGGGACTGATTTAATACTTCTTGTTATGTTACATATTTTCTTTGTTTCTGGAATGATCGTGCTGCTTGATAAATAATTACTCAGCATTCATTCATTTATTTTTACATTGCCATCTGGGTTTGGTGAGACCCAGAGCCTCCTACTTTTGCCTCTTAGCAAAGTTCCAGCAATGGATCATGGTCTGCTCTTTGCTACATTGCCACTTAAGGTCATGTTTTTCTTTTTGCTCCCATACTTCTGACTTTGCTCTGGTTTCATGGCAGTTGATTCGTATGGTTATCCTTGTGTTAGTGAACAAAATGTACACTTCAAAATATGTCTCAATTGCCTGGACCAAGTGTCTTATTTACATGTTCCAAGGGTCTGAACTTGACACCCAGACTTCATTTCCTCTAGCCTGCAGTGTGCTCTTCTTAATCTCACATGAATCGATTTCCAGATTGGTTTAGGGTTAATACAACCCCATCAGTATGCATTTCCTTAGCCTCAATGCCTTTCCAAGTCCTTTGACTCACTGTGACTTTTAGAATTATTGAAGTCTTGGAAGGAAGACTCTAGTTAAATTACTTCATAGTTCCTGTAGGAGAGATCTCTTTGTGATTAGTGCAGCACAGTAGTTGCTTAGAGGCTTTTGAACTGTAATGTCTTAAAACAAACTGCAGTAAGGCCAAATGTTCCGGATACCATTGTCTGGTTTCGCTCCTATTGAAGACAGACCCAGGGAATCTTGAGTGAGTAGGAACCAGGGGTGTCGTGTGGGGCAGGAGTAGTTCAGTGTTGCAGCTAGCTGTGATCAACAGGCAATACACTATCAGTTGTTTTTTTCACTGTCAGGTTTTTTTACACTGTCAGTTGTTTTCTCATTTGTGCTGGGACCTAAAAATTCCCTATCCTGTACAATCTGATGATAGAACTTTTAATTGGGGGGTGGGGTGGGGCAGAGAACAGTAAAGGCAGAACAGTATCATGAATGCACACAGACTTTACAAAATCAATTCAACATCTGCTTCATGGAAACTTGATCTGCAAGTTTCACTTTATCTTGTTGGTATTTTGATATTAATTGCAAAGTATCTCTAACAGAAAGTTCAGGATTTGCCATTATTATTAAAATGACTTTAACAAAATTTTCCAAGCCTTTTTTGTTCTAAATACAAACATATTGAAAGATAGTCCAGTTCAGTTACAATGCCATTTTGAAGTTATTTAACCCTCCTGCAACTACCTGCATCCATAGTGGGAAAAAATGTAAGGCCAATATAAGTCATAGTCTCTGACTGTGTGAGAGAAAACCTAGCTAATCTGATTTGACAGGCAATTAAAAGAAGAGATATGCTCTAGCCTTCCTGTTCATTGCAGCAAATCTGGGGAAACCAGACAGCTTCTTCAGGGACGAGGTAGTGCAGCGGGAAGAGCAATGCCTGCTCTAGAGCTCTGGCACCACCACTTACTAACTGTGTGACTTTAAGCAAGTTACTCAACTTCTTTATAATTTTGCTGCCTCATTTGCAAAATGAAGATTGTACTTTGTTTGTTTTTATTCCTTTAGTCACTAAGTTATGTCCTACTCTTGTGACCCTGTGGATTGTAGCCATCCAGGCTCCTCGGTTCTTGGGATTTCCCAGGCAAGAATACTGGAGTGGGTTGCCATTTCCTTCTCCAGGGGAATCTTCCTGACCCAGGGATTGAACCTGTGTCCCCTGCATTGGCAGGAAGATTCTTTACCATTGAGCCACCAGGAAGCCAAGGATTATAGTACACCTAAGTAATAGGGCTGTTGTGAGAATTGAGTTAATTCATGTAAGAAATTTAGGAAAGGTCCTGGCACAGAATAATCCCTCACTGATGTTGTTTTAGGTACTGAAGTGAAAAACATTGGTAATAAAGTGTCAGCCTAACCTTGTTAAGCATATTTCCAAGTATTACTAGGAGACAGCATAATCTCTGTAATTCTTCCATCATCCAGAGGGAAAAGATCATTTCACAGATACTCTAGAGGGAAGAAACTATCACTCTTCAAAAACCCTAGGGGCGAGTCAATCACAGAATCAGATAGAGGACCCAGGTTTCCTAATTCCTGGTCAGGTGCTGGACCATGATCAGGATGAATGATGTTGAACAATGGCTCTGCTGTTCAGAGCCTGACCTTCCAGGTCCGAATGGAGACTCCAAAACAAACAAACATGAGGTCTTGTTTTTGTTACCCTGGGGTGGAAACTGCTTTCGACTTTGGGGAATTAAACTCATTACTTTGAGTTTCTGGATGTTTGGGGGTTTCTTCAAACTGAGTTCCTGTCATTATTTTGTGGTTCTCATTGAAACTCACTCTTTTCACTTTCCAGTTCTGAAATATTAATGACTTTTTTTCCTCCAGCAGTTTGCCTTTCTCATTCAACTATACGTGCCGTCATGGACTCCTTTAAATGATGGAAAGTATTAGATTAAAAAAGTAATTACAGAAACATTATAGAATCCATTAATTCTATGATGATGGTTTCCAGAGAGCTTTCCTTCATAATTGTAGTACTTTACATCACACCTATATTATACCAAACACTTTCATAGTCCCTAGAAAGTCCCAGCATAGAGATTTGATTGTTTAGTCCTCCTTCTTTAGATAACTGCACACATAGAAATGTTTGTAAACTTTAGAATTGTGTAGCTTCAGATTTGAAAGGAGTCTTTGCAGCTGTCACAGACAAATGGTTTTAAAACTGTATTCCATCTAACTCTTGGCACTTCAGAAGCAACGTGCTGTGGAGCAAAGGGGCTAGGGAACAAGAGTATCTTCCTTTTTCATTTCCCCAACTGAATTTTGTAAATGTTTTTATATATTGGTCATCTCTGTAATATTTATTTTAAAGAAAGAAAAGACTTCTCAGTTGGAATCATGTTTGGGGAACATTGATCCAGCCCAGTTTCCCCATTTGCCCAGGAGGAAACAAATGGCAAGTAAATACCTTAATTTTCAGATTTGGGGATTTTGCCACAAATTTAAAAACAATATCAACCAAAAATTGCAGGTCAGTTATTAATTTAAGTCAAGACAAATTTGGGAGAACTTTATTCAGTATGTAATTTCAAGATTTACTTTTCCTTTTTTCACAAGCTTGATGTCTTCCTTGGATTTTAGTGTGTTGTGACTGTACCTTACCTTATTTTAAAGCAATTTTTAAAAATTTATTTTTGGCTGTGTTGGGTCTCCGTTGCTGCTCAAGTGTTTTCCCCTAGTTCTGGAGAGGGGACTATGCTCCTGTGGTGGTGCACAGGCTTCTCACTGCAGGAGCTTCTTTTGTTTTGGAGCATGGGCTCTATAGTGCACAGGTTCTATAGCGCATGGGCTTCAGCAACTGTGGCACACAGGCTTATATGCTCTCCACAGCGTGTGGGCTTATCCCAGACTAGGGATCAAGCCCATATCTCCTGCATTGGCGGGTGGATTCTTGACCACTGAGCCACCAGGAAAGCCCTGGACCTTACCTTAAGAAAACCCAATATTGTATATAGAAATTCAAGTTTCTAAAACTTAAGAGAAAGATTCATTGCATTAGACAAAGCCTGTGTTCCTATAAATAATAAAGTCAACATTTTAGTGCTACATTGAAAGCTGGTAGTATTTCTAAAACTTGCTTAATCTCTCAGGATCTCTTTTATGTAATATATCAAAATATATTTGCAGTGAAACTTCTGTTGAATACGTGAGCGTTCAGTTCAGTTCAGTCTCTCAGTCATGTCCGACTCTGTGTGACTCCATGGACTGCAACATGCCAAGCTTCCCTGTCCATCACCAACTCCTGGAGCTTGCTCAAACTCATGTCCATCAAGTCGGTGATGCCATCTAACTATCTTATCCTCTGTCGTCCCCTTTTCCTCCTGCCTTTACTCTTTCTCAGCATCAGAGTCTTTTCCAATGAGTGAGTTTTTTGCATCAGGTGGCCGAAATATGAGAGCTTTGGCTTCAGCGTCAGTCCTTCCAATGAATATTCAGGACTGATTTCCTTTAGGATGGACTGTTTTAATCTCCTTGCTGTCCAAGGGACTCTCAAGTCTTCTCCAACACACAGTTCAAAAGTATCAATTCTTCAGCACTCAGCTTTCTTTATGGTCCATTGTTGAGACAACTCTCTCATTGTCTAGGGTGGTCATAGCTTTTCTTCCAAGGAGCAAGTGTCTTTTAATTTCATGGCTGCAGTCACCATCTGCAGTGATTTTGGAGCCCCCCAAAGTAAAATCTGACACTGTTTCCATTGTGTCCCCATCATTTTGCCATGAAGTAATGGGACCGGATGCCATTATCTTAGTTTTTTGAATGTTGAGTTTTAAGCCAGCTTTTTCACTCTCCTCTTTCACTTTCATCAAGAGGCTACTTAGTTCCTCTTCAATTTCTGCTGTAAGGATGGTGTCATCTGCATATTGGAGGTTATAGATATTTTTTCCTGGCAATCTTAATTCCAGCTTGTGCTTTATCCAGCCCAGCATTTCTCATGATGTACTCTGCATATAAGTTAAATAAGCAAGGTGACAGTATACAGCCTTGACATACTCCTTTCCCAATTTGGAATCAGACTGTTGTTCCATGTCCAGTTCTAACTGTTGCATACTGTTTTCTCATACATATGTACCTGCATACAGATTTCTCAGGAGGCAGGTAAGGTGGTCTGGTTTCCCCATCTCTTGAAGAATTTTCCACAGTTTGTTGTGATCCACACAGTCAAAGGCTTTAGCATAGTCAATAAAGCAGAGGTAGATGTTTTTCTGGAAGTCTCTTGTTCTGGCACATTAGGAAGAAATTGAATATATAAAGAGAAATAGAAGAGAATGATAGATTGAGTATCGTAGGCCCACTGTTATAAAAAAAATTCACACATGCCGTGGATTACACAATAAATGTGTTTTCCCAAAGACTGAGTGAACAAACAAAACTTTATAAATTAAGTTCTCCAGGGAGATTAGTATATTAATGGATCTTATAATGTGAAAAAGCTTCTTAATACAATTAATTTCTTCCTAATTTATCTTCTTTAGAAAGATTTTGCATAGAAATTTTCTTAAATCAAGTTGTATCCAAGGAATATTTCTTTAAGAGTTAGGAAATGTACTTACAACTCAAACTACATTGTTGTTTTCTACTTACAAAAAAGAAACTTTGGAAAAATGAGGGTCTGAGAAATTCCTTTGAGAATTGTTAGACATCTTTTGGAGATGGTCAAATTAAGTTTGTTGTTTTTATTTCACTTGTGAGGTTCTCCACCTAGAAGAAATTGGAGGGTATTTCAGAAACAAGTTTGATGATATCAAGAATAAGAATTTTTCTCCCTAAACATAACTTAATATTTTTGCTGTTCTTGGAAATCAGAATAGACACTTTGCTATGTTCTGAACACAGCTTCCAGCTAGCCATGTGGCAGCTGAAGCAAAAAAATTTCACATTCTGCACTCTATTTGTTTGCCAGCTTTAAAAACATATCAACAAACTCAGAGTATCAAATTCACAACTCTGTTTTTCTATGGCAAGTAAAGGTTCCCCTTAATGTATTATGGGGGAGAGATCATGGAGGAAAAATGCTACAGGGGAAGCACTTTCCCTAGCAGAAATTGCCTAAATCATAGCTTCTCTACTTGATGTGGTAGGAAAAATGAGGACTGATTCACTGAGGTTTTCCTGACCACCTTACACTCATTTACCTTGATTTAATCCAGTTTAAAGATACAATAATATTTGTAGTCTTTAGATTTAATTTGTATTAGGAAGACTTTCCCAGTTTTGGTGGGGGTGCTGTTGAGAAAATTGGGATTCTTAGTCATTTATGCAAAAATGTATCCCAGGTTGTCACCTGCTAAATTCTGCATGATGTGCAAAAAATGGCAAAAGGAATGTTCAATGTGTCGTCTGATTTTTTATTTAGCTGTATATGTAAGCCCACTGCTAGACCTAACCATCATGGTTTGGCTTAAGTCACATTACTATATTTGAAACTGGCAGCACTTTTTTCCTTTTACATATGTGGTTAAATATCAGAAAATTCTGTAACTAGCAATTTTTGTTTCTGCTCAACAGAAATAGACCACATCTAGGTGGTGGTGATAGCTCATGCCCGGGCATCATTAAATAATTATTTTAGCGTTTAGTATGCCAAATGGATTGATTTCTCAGAGACAGCTGGTTATAGAGTCAGACTGACTATGTTTCCAGTTTGTAAGTATGCAAATAATGAGTTCTGAACTGCTTTGTCACAGGCGCCTGAGTTACTAAAAAGTTTAAGGCAAAGCCTGTTCCTTCAGGAATTTCTAAACTAATTAAGGAGCAGAAATAAATGTATGAGATACATGAGCTAATTTTCCATTGAACACTGCTAATAAAGGCAGTGTTTCCAAGAACTTCATTTTAAGCCTGTTGGCTCTTTTTCATTCTTTAACTTTTTCATCCTTCAAGTCTGTAAATATGAGGAAGTGTATCTCCATCTCCAAACTCCTGCACAGTCTAAACCCATGTTTATATCCATCTAAATTCTGTACTCCTTTTGAACTTTATCATCCTCCCAAACCCTACTGTCACTTCTTAATCCATTGTCTATTTATGTAGGTGCTCAAGCCTTAAATATGGGAATCTACTTAACTTTTCCCTATGCAGTTAATGAATCAACAGGTACTTACAGTACTATCAGAACATTGTTAATTGGCTATACCCCAACACAAAATGTTTTTGGTATTAAAAAAATTACAAAAATAAAGTAAAAATAAAACAATTACTTAGAATTCTATTTCCTTTGTCTTTTTTACTTTCTTTGTGGTCTGTCCACTTCCCCCAGTCTCTGCATCCACCACCTTAGTCTATACCTCCATCCCCTCTAATCTGGAGCTACTTTGATACCCCTCTTAATTAGTCTTCCTATCTTTGGTCTTGTTTTTTTCTAGCTCATTCTACACAGTAAAAAGTAAATTTACTTATGAATTCAATTGCTATTTAAATGACTTTAATACATATCGATATAATTTAAGCTTCTTACCCAGCACATAAAAGTCCTTCTAAGTAGCCTCCTCTGACCCAGCCATGCCAGGGTTATAGAACTACTTGTAACTCTTTGCCCTCACTCTGTAACAAATTTCTGCATATCCACCAAAATCCACCTCAAGCACTAGTTCCTCCAACAGTCTTTGCTGAACCTCTCTTCCTGAAGTCTAATTTTCATGGTCTTTGCTGAGGCCTCAGAAGCCCTATGCTTATCTCCCATACACCAAAAATCACACATTACTATAACTATCAACTTTTTTCTCAGTCTCCATCTTAGACACCATGGGCTTCCCAGATGATGAGGTGGTAAAGAACCTGTCTGCCAGTGCGGGAAACGTAAAGGTGGGGGTTCAATCCTTGGGTCAGAAAAATACCCTGGAGTAGGAAATGGCAACCCAATCTAGCATTCTTACTTGGGAAATCCCATGGACAGAGGAGCCTGGTGGCCTACAATCCATGGGGTCTCAAAGAGTTGAACATGCCTGAGCAACTGAGCACACACACAGATACTAGACACCACATTAGATCCTTAAGAACTGATACCTAGACTTGAGTGACTCTATCTTCCAGTGTCTACCACAAAGAAGAGGCCCAGTTAACACCTTTCAGATAGGTGTATCCTTGCAATGAAAGACTACTCAGCAATACAAATAAATATACTAATGATACATATAACATGGATGAATCTCCATACAATCATGCCAAGTGAAAGAAGCCAGAGGAAAAGGAGTACATACCATATGGTTCCATTTATTTAAATCTAAAAAATACAAATTAATCTGTAGTGGCTGAAGAGATAGGAATGTGAGGAAAGTACAAGTAAAAGTCGCTCAGTCGTGTCCAACTCTTTGCGACCCCATGGACTATACAGTCCATGGAATTCTCCAGGCCAGAATACTGAAGTGGGTAGCTGTTCCTATCTCCAGGGGATCTTCCCAACCCAGGAATCAAACTCAGGTCTCCCACACTGCAGGTGGATTCTTTATAAGCTGAGCCACTAGGGAAGCCCAAGAATATTGGAGTGGGTAGCCTATCCCTTCTCCAGTGGATCTTCCCAACCCAGGAATCAAACCAGTGTCTCCTGCATTGCAGGCAGATTCTTTTACCAGCTGAACTCCCAGAGAATCTCATGGATTTACCAAGGGAATCCCTTGGGAATGGAAGGGAGGGATAACAAAGGAGGATGAGGACACTTCTGAGGGTGATGAATATATTCATTAATATCTTGAATTGTGGTAATGGTTTCACAGGTATATACAAATGTCAAAAATGATCAAGTTGTACTTTTAAAATATATACAGTTGATTGCATGTCAATTATACCTTAGTTTAAAACACTACAAATAAGACAGAGTCAATAAATACTTTTAAACTTTATTGGGGTATGCAGTCAGGGACTTGACAGAGAGGCAGGATCGTGTCTGCTAATATCCTACTCTGTACCTTATTGTCATTCTGCCTCATCTGATGACTACTTAGCAACTGTTCTCTGCTTCTAAGGCAGTGTCAGACTCCGTTTTTTGGGGGATATTGGAAGTAACTAGAACTTCGGATCTTGGGATTATAGATAATATTCTAGAAGAAGCAAAGAGGGGGCTGGGGAAAGGCATGTCCCATGTCCCTGTCATGGTGGGGGAGAGGAGTTGTGTCAATGGCACTGATACTGGAAGACCCAGGCAGGTTGAGGTCTCAAGCCCCCTGGCATTTATGAGTCTTCTGGCACAGGAATCTTTGTCTTAAGGAAAGTGGAAAGGTAGAGACTATGCTAGTCTCTTACTAAGACTGGAATTAAATGCAGCACTGATTTTAGGGTCAAGAAGACTCTGTTCTACATCCTCCTCCCCCTATAACATTCTTCTCACTTTCTGAGTGAGTGAGTGAGTGAAAGTCACTCAGTCATGTCTGACTCTGAGATCCCATGGACTATACAATCCATGGAATACTCTAGGCCAGAATACTGAAGTAGGTAGCGTTTCCCTTCTCCAGGGGATCTTCCAAACCCAGAGATTGAACCCAGATCTCCTGCATTGCATGAGGATTCTTTATCAGCTGGGCCACAAGGGAAGCCCTCTCACTTCCTAAATATTCTCTAAACTCCTCTCTCAGGAGATACTTTTGTAACAGGAAATGAGGCTTAAAATGGAAAATTCTTAAAAGAGTGAATATATTAAGATTGTGATAATTAATTTTATGTAAAGTTAAAAAATACTACATCTTGCTGCTTTTATTTGGAGAAGTTAGAATTTAAGGAGGCACTTAATATCTGAAATTGAGAAAGGAGAGAGGACTCTCACAAATGTTGAAAGGAAGGTTGGAAGCAAAAGAAACATTTTTAAAATGTTATTATTTTGCCAGCTCTATTTATTCTTCATTTTTGTACCAACAAATAGAAGGTGAGTATATCCCATGTCACTTCAGAAATCTTGAGTCCAGTGGATGTTACTAATAAGCCTACCTGATAACAAAGGACCATGAGTGAATATTATTTAAGAGATGCTTTGCTATCACAAGCCAAATAGCATGATAGCCAGAAAAGTAATTTCAGACTTCAGTCAGGTAACCACAGTTCTTGATTTTCCTCCATTATAAATACAGTGAGCACTGAACTAAGAATTCTAGAAACACACAAAAAGTACTTGGTTATAACATCATTCCATGCTTACAAGGAGCCTTGAGTTTCAGTAAGGACGAGAAGTTATATGCAAATGAAAGAAGAGTCATATAAAAAATATAAACATCTGCAGAATATAGAAACTTCTTTCTAGGCAACTTCTCCTGATATTGTGCAAACAGGATTGTTGAAGGGATTTAGTTGAGCAGAGCCCTGTGGGGTTAGTTTAAGAGATGATTCCTGGCAGCATTCTGAAGAAGGAGGGACGTGAATTGACAGAGATGATCTGTGAAGACTGCTGGGCTGAGGGAATGAAGAGTTAGGAGCAGGAGACTAAAATTCTCTTGAAACATGAAAAATGACAAGAATCAGATACTGGTAAAATGTAGGCTAGAAATGTGTCAGGGGGACAAGGTCAAGAATAAGCAAGAAAGAAGGGAAGAAGTCACCAAAATCACCTCTGAAGTTTGCTGGAAAAAAATTGCTAAGTAATAAGACAAAAGAAAAGAAAAGATGGAATATCATGAAAAGGGAGGAAAAAAGAGATGGAATTCTAGCCTTAGTTGATAAATTGTCAAGTAATGACTTCTTTCATATGGAAGCAATGCTGGCGATTCTAATCTTCCCTTTTGAGAAGATTCAGTAATACTCAAAATCAAGTTAACTGCTTTTTAAAAAAAATAATAAAATAATGATTATTATTTAGCAAAAGTAAGATCATGGTAAGACTGTTCTGGGGAACTCAGTGCTGCATACTAAAGAAGATCTCTCAAAAAATCTGTCTGTTACTTTGCTGGAGGAAACAGAACTTAGAAGTCTTGCCAAAGAAGGAGACTGGGAAGGGAAGGTGTGCCAGATTAAAGGGCAAAATGATTTATCTGTTAGCAAAACATTTGAAAAGCTTTAAATAATTTTGTTTCACCAAGAACTGAGCCAAGTTTCTCACCATCCCCCCTCATCCCACAGCATTCAACTGCCTGCCTCACTTCTCCACATCTTTCTCCCCTTTTGAGATTGTCTCTGCCTTCTAACCTGTCATGATGCATGTACCAGGGCACATTGTAAAATAATTTGATGTTCATTTATGGAAAGAGAAAACATTTCCTAAATCTTCTTTCCAGGCCACCTGTAAACCAGAGACAGGGCTAGCTAAGTAAACAGGAAGGCCACCATCCTCTCCTTCAGAAACCAAACATTCACACAAGGTCTGATTCTCTGGATAGGTGGGTCAGTCAGGTCTGAACATCTGCTTTTCTTAGCCTTCCTCTGCTTTTCCCTCCCTTGATGTAGAATGTCTTTAACTTTATTCATGTGAAAAAAATTCCCTTTATAGAATGGAAGCAGGTTTAGGTGACTTGAGCTTTAAATGGGGGAGGGGGTGGGAAGGAGCCTGAAGAGGAAAGGTATATATGTATACATATAGCCAATTCACTGTGTTGTATAGCAGAAACTAACACAATATTGTAAAGCGATTACATTCCAATAAAATATTTTTTTGGAAAGCATGGGGAAGGGGTAGAAAAAGAAACCAGTCAGATTCACTGATTAACGAGCATGCAGAAGGATACATCATAGAGAGATAGGTACGTTGGATTTTTTTTTTTTTTTGATTAACGAAGAAGAGATTTCATTTTGTTGCTAAGTGTTGGGTATGTATGATAACAGAGCAGGTGTATTTTAAAACTGCTGGCAGCAATGCGAAAGGCAGGTAGAAACCCACATAGTACATGGGAAGAGTCTGCCTAAACCTCTGGATTTCACTCTGTGTTCCTGATGTGCAGTTGCTTTTGGATTGCAGCACAGCCTTGGCGTAAAATTTCTACTTGCTCAAAGTGTTCCAGAAAAAAAAATCTCTGGCATTTCCTGTTGGTTGGAAGCTGTTTGGCTTTCTGCATTACTATTTAGTGTTATCATTGGCCAAGCACCTTTGCTGGGTAGAAAAATACTGGTGCAAATTTTACTGGCGAGGTGGGAATAGAAGCCATAAAAATTCTCAATTTCCCTTTTAAAAACTTAACTCATTTGTCCAGGAGGAATGAATACAGAAGGACAGGAGATTTTAAACTTCCCGTACATCTGGGTACAGCAGTGTATTTTGACTCCAAGCACAATAAAACAACCTTACTTGCTGGTGGTATATGACATAATGACCCAAATATGTTTTTAAAAAATCATTTATTGCTGTACATAAACAGCGAAGTTAGCGCAAGGGATGATAAAATAACACGGGTAATTCTTCCTTTAGCTGGGAACCATTGGCGGCCCATTAGGATTCCAGATGTAGCTGTGTGTGCTTTTCCATTTGTTTTCCAATGTCTAGTGCTTATGCCCTTGGTACCTTGACGGTGCTTGTCAGGCATGTTGGCTTTTCAGCTTGAGGTCTTCCTTGGAGAAACACACTGATCAGGCTCCGGGCTATAAAGCACACTATTGTCTTGGGTCCAGTTTGTTGAGAATATAAGACCCAGGGCAGCCTCCTGCCAAAGGTCAAATACCAGCTTGACCAAAGTTCCTCAAGTCAACACTGGACCTCCCCAGACAAGAGACACTTCAACTCTTCCTGAAGAAAAAGTGTTTTTGTATTTTTATCACTCTAAATAGCAGAGATTGTTTGAGTTCAATTAAGCTGAAATGCATTTCAATAAATATTTATTATTGTTACTCCCATAAAAAAAAAAAACAGCTTCCTGGGTCAGATGCTTATAGATAAAATAAAAAATAAATTTTATTCCCATGTTTGGGGCATTAAAAAAAAGAAGCAATCTCCCAGTCCAGGAGACAGTCTAATAAGTAGTGGAGGAGGACACAGATGTAAAACTGTACAGATAGAATCATTGTGTTTTAGGCAGAGAAAGAAAGCAGCTAAAAATAGAACTGTAGCTAATTTAGCTAGCACCCTCACTGCCAAAAATGCATGTCTGAAATCAGGTGGGTGTTTCTGTATGAGTCACTTAGCCAAATGTAAGATTTATAGTTCAGTCTTGTATATACTCTAGCAAAGATTCAGAGCATCAGTTTATTACAAGGCTACTATTAAGGATGCTTAAAATTCCCCAGCTTTACACTGCTCACCCCAGGGGTCTAGCTTTAGCTAGTTATGATTGGGCCTGGCCCAAATGCTCCTATTAGACAGGGATTTAAGTATTCAACAATACAGTTAGGCCTTTTCTGTGGAGCTGAATGCTCTTCCTCCAGGGGAGCTCAACTCACCCCTCCTGTGTCCAACAACAGCAACTTCCCTTTGCTTCTTACCACTTTTCACCTGTGCCCTGGCTTAGCCAATCGAAGGAAATAATGCTTAAAGAAAACAAAATAAATAGCAGATGGTCAAGTGTACTCTGGGATGAATAAATTACAGTTGCAAAGGGGCAAAGTGACTTAGTGGATGCACACTGCTGTATTTGTCGCTGACATACAGGATGCTCAGCATGCTGACCTCAACATGTATCAGGCCCACCACCATTAATCATTCCACATAATCCAAGCCAGAAATTTAATGAACCCAGGGGATCCATGACCCCTTGGAGTAGGAGCTGAGAAAGTGAACTAGAGGCAAAATACAAAATACAGAAATGGCTCCAGATAAGATGGCAGTGACTTTACAGGGCCCAAGAAACTCAAGTGATTTTGGACGGACTTTACCTATGTAGAATCAGATGGCATACAATCGTCTGAAGAACTATGTCCTCTATGGTAGGTTCATTATCTCTAATAAATAATAAAATAATTAGCACCCCCCCCACCAATATTACGTTGTCATTCAGAAAAGTTTTCTAAGTGGTTAAATGGAACCTTTTAGACATCAAATGGTGTAGCACATTCATCATCAAAATAAACCCTGGAGTACCTATACTACAAATTTTCTTTAAAAATTTGTGATTTACATGTAATTTTTATTAATCAGAAAAGTTTTAATCTGAAATATTTGGCACTCTCCCAGTCTTCATCTATCCATTTGTGATAATTTTTTTTCTCAGTTTAGCTACATCTCTTACAGCTTTATCCCTTATTAAGGGACTAAAAACATATTTCTGCACATCAACATCCTCTGAATAGTTCCATCAAGAAATGGTACCAAAATAAAGAAGGGGGTAGAAAACAGAAGTCAATAAATAATAAATTTAGTTTCTTTTAGACCCACTGAATACTGTCCATTAGATGTGCCCCGTTTCTTATAGTCCCTGGAGCGATGAAAATCAAGCAGCTAGACTTTGTTCCAGTAGTTGAATATGTATTCTTTCTTCTTGCTGCTTACTTGAGTTTTTCTAACAACCAATTTTATTTCAGTTTCCTCAGAAAATATATTAACATGAAGACTTTGAGGTGGAAGTAACTCAAATGTCCACTGACAGGTGAATGGACAAAAGATAAAATATAGCACATATCTAAAGTGGAATATTATTCAGCTTTAAAGAGGAAGAAAAGCTTGTCACATGGATGACATGGATGAGTCTTGAGGACATTATGATAACTGAAATAAGCCTGTCACAAAGAGACAAATTCTGTATGATTCCATTGCTTGAGATTTCTAAGACAGTCAAATTCACAGAAACAGGAAGTAGTGGTTTCAAAGGGCTGAGGGAAGGGGAAATGGGGAGCTGTTGTTCAGGGGTATAGAGTTCCAGTTCTGTGAGATGAAAAAGTTCTGGAGTTCTGGAGATCCATTGTACAACAATGTTCAGGGGTATAGAGTTCCAGTTCTGTGAGATGAAAAAGTTCTGGAGATCCATTGTACAACAGTGTCAATATACCTAACACTATTAAAGGTCTCTTAAAATGGGTAAGCTATTTAACTTCAGGTAATGTGTGTGTGTTTTTAAACACAATTAAAAGAAAAGATGAAGACATTGGCTGCATTCTCCTTTACCTTTTTTATTGTTGATTACAACAGTCCACTGGTCCACTGGTATACAGTCCAACAGTCCACTGGTATACATTGTGACTTGGTACTTTGTTAAGTTCTCTAAAAAGGAAGTATGTGGATTAATTTTTTAAATAAACACTTTATATTATCAAAAATTGTAATCATTCACTGAATAGAATAGTTCAGGTCAGTTCAGTTCAGTCACTCAGTCGTGTACGACTCTTTGCGACCCCATGGACTGCAGCATGCCAGGCTTCCCTATCCATTACAAACTCCCAGAGGCTACTCAAACTCATGTCTACTGAGTCGTTGATGCCATCCAACCATCTCATCCTCTGTTGTCCCCTTCTCCTCCTGCCTTAAATCTTTCTCACATCAGGGTCCTTTCAAATAAGTCAGTTTTTCCCATCAAGTGGCCAAAGTATTGGAGTTCAGCTTCAGCATCAGTCCTTCCAATGAATATTCAGGATTGATTTCCTTTAGGATGGACTGGTTGGATCTCCTTGCAGTCCAAGGGACTCTTAAGAGTCTTCTCCAACACCACAGTTTAAAAGCATCACTTCTTCAGCACTCAGCTTTCTTTATAGTCCAACTCTCACATCCATAAATGACTACTGGAAAAACCAAAGCTTTGACTAGATGGACCTTTGTTGGCAAAGTAATGTCACTGCTTTTTAATATGCCGTCTAGGTTGGTCATAATTTTTCTTTCAAGGAGCAAGTGGCTTTTAATTTCATGGCTGCAGTCAACATCTGCAATGATTTTGGTTGTGGTGGTGGTTTAGCCACTAAGTCGTGTCCGACTCTTGCGATCCCGTGGACTGTAGCCTGTCAGGCCTCTCTGTCCATGGGATTCTCCAGGCAAGAATACTAGAGTGGGTTGCCATTTCCTTCTCCAGGGGATCTTCCCAACACAGGAATTGAACCTGGGTCTCCTGCATTGCAGGCAGATGATTTACCAACTGAGCCATGAGGGGAGTAGTGATTTTGGAGGCCCCCAAAATAAAGTCTGTCACTGTTTCCATTGTTTCCCCATCTATGGAAGTGATGGGACCAGACGCCATGATCTTAGTTTTCTGAATGTTGAGTTTTAAGCCAACTTTCTCACTCTCCCCTTTCACTTTTATCAAGAGGCTCTTTAGTTCTTCTTTGCTTTCTGCTGTAAGTGTGGTATCATCTGCGTATCTGAGGTTATTGATATTTCTCCCGGCAATCTTGATTCCAGATTGTGCTTCATCCAGCCTGGCATTTCGCATGATGTAGTCTGCATATAAGTTAAATAACCAGGGTGACAATATACAGACTTGACGTACTCCTTTCCCGATTTGGAACCAGTCTGTTTTTCCATGTCCAGTTGTAACTATAACTATTGCTTCTTGACCTGCATACAGATTTCTCAGGAGGCAGTTCAGGTGGTCTGGTATTCCCATCTCTTTCAGAATTTTCCACAGTTTGTTGTGATCCACACAGTCAAAGGTATTAGTGTAGTCAATAAAGCAGAAGTAGATATTTTTCTGGAACTCTCTTGCTTTTTTGATGATGCAGCGGATGTTGGCAATTTGATCTCTGCTTCCTCTGCCTTTTCTTACTCCAGCTTGAACATCTGGAATTTCACATTTCACATACTATTGAAGCCTGGTATGGAGAATTTTGAGCATTACTTTACTAGTGTGTGAAATGAGTGCAATTGTGCAGTTGTTTGAACATTCTTTGGCATTGCCTTTCTTTGGAATTGGAATGAAAACTGATCTTTTCCAGTCCTGTGGCTACTGCTGAGTTTTCCAAATTTGCTGGTATATTGAGTGTGGCACTTTCACAGCATCACGTTTTAGGATTTGAAATAGCTCAACTGGAATTCCATCACCTCCTCTAGCTTTATTCATAGTGATGCTTCCTAAGGCCCACTTGACTTCGCATTCCAGGATGTCTGGCTCTAGGGGAGTGATCACACTATCGTGATTATCTGGGTCATGAAGGTATTTTTTGTATAGTTTCTTCTGTGTATTCTTGCCACCTCTTCTTAATGTCTTCTACTTCTGTTAGGGATAATATAATCAACCATATATATTCCACTTAAAAATTTTTTTTGTTTAATCACTAAGTCATGCCTGACTCTTTTGTGACCCCATGGACTGTAGCCTCCCAGGCTTCTCTGTCCGTGGAATTTACCAGGCAACAATACTGGAGTGGGTTGCCATTTTATTCTCCAGGGGATCTTGCTAACCCAGGGATCAAACCTGTGTCCCCTGCATTGGCAGGCAGATTCTTTACCACTGAGCCGTCTATTACCAGTGATAATTTATGTTATAATTATAATTAAATTATAATTACAGTTGTAGTTTTTCCAATCTAGTTTCATCTATTTTTCCACCCTTTTTTCCTCCTGGAATATTTTGAATATTTTGAAACAATGAATAGATTAGGTTTTGCTTATAGGCTTGGCACTTATTTCAGAAACTCAGAGGGTGTTGTTTAAAGATCATGACATATAAAAATATTTGTTATTTAAATGTAATATTTTCTATTGTACCTTCAGTTCAGTTCAGTTCAGTCACTCAGTCATGTCCAACTCTGCGACCCCATGAATTGCAGCACCCCAGGCCTCCCTGTCCATCAGCAACTCCCGCCAAGTTCACTCAAACCCATGTCCATCGAGGCGGTGATGCCATCCAACCATCTCATCCTCCGTTGTCCCCTTCTCCTCCTGCCCCCAATCCCTCCCAGCCTCAGGGTCTTTTCCAATAAGTCAACTCTCTGCATGATATAGCCAAAGTATTGGAGTTTCATCTTCAGCATCAATCCTTCCAATGAACCCCCAGAATGGACTGGTTGGATCTCCTTGCAATCCAAGGGACTCTCAAGAGTCTTCTCCAACACCACAGTTCAAAACCATCAATTCTTTGGCACTCAGTTTTCTTTACAGTCCAACTCTCACATCCATATATGACCACTGGAAAAACCATAGCCTTGACTAGACGGACCTTTGTTGGCAAAGTAATATCTCTGCTTTTCAATATGTTATCTTGGTTGGTCATAAGTTTCCTTCCAAGGAGTAAGTATCTTTTAATTTCATGGCTGCAATCACCATCTGCAGTGATTTTGGAGCCCAAAAAAATTAAAGTCTGACACTATTTCCACTGTTTCCCCATCTATCTGCTATGAAGTGATGGGACCAGATGCCATGATCTTCATTTTCTGAATGTTGAGCTTTAAGCCAACTTTTTCGCTCTCCTCTTTCACTTTCAAGAGGCTTTTTAGTTCCTCTTCACTTTCTGCCATAAGGGTGGTGTCATCTGCATATCTGAGGTTATTGATATTTCTCCCAACAATCTTGATTCCAGCTCGTGCTTCCTCCAGCCCAGCGTTTCTCATGATGTACTCTGCACAGAAGTTAAATAAGCAGGGTGACAATATACAGCCTTGACGTACTCCTTTTCTTATTTGGAACCAGCTTGTTGTTCCATGTCCAGTTCTAACTGTTGCTTCCTGACCTGCATACAGATTTCTCAAGAGGCAGGTCAGGTGGTCTGGTATTCCCATCTCTTTTAGAATTTTCCGGTTTATTGTCAAAGGCCTTGGCATAGTCAGTATAGCAGAAATAGATGTTTTTCTGGAACTCTCTTGTTTTTCGATGATCTAGTGGATGTTGGCAATTTGATCTCTGGTTCCTCTGCCTTTTCTAAAACCAGCTTGAATATTTGGAAATTCATGGTTCAGATACTGCTGAAGCCTGGCTTGCAGAATTTTGAGCATTACTTTACTAGCATGTGAGATGAGTACAATTGTGTGGTAGTTTGAGCATTCTTTGGCATTGCCTTTCTTTGGGATTGGAATGAAAACTGACCTTTTCCAGTCCTGTGGCCATTACTGAGTTTTCCAAATTTGTACCTTAATTTCTTCAAATATAAAACTCAGATAGCTGTGCAGGAAAGACTGTGGGGGAAGGTCTGATTGCAGGAATAGGAATGTTGAATGGGAATGATCAAACCTTCATGACTTTAATTTGGCCCTGCTTTGGAAGTATGAAAGAGGTCTAAAATATTAATTCTTAATGGGAATTCTTTAAGAAGAATATCTATATATTTTTTTAATATAATGTGAGGTAAAATCTTTTTAAAACATATGTGTTTGTTTTACCGCTCGTACCCAGAGCGGAAGAAGGAGCTAGTCTGGGTCATCCACCCATCAGTCCTGTGACCTTGGGTGATTTGCTTCATCTTTCTGGGGCCTTAATCCCTTCGTATGTAAAATGATGGCTTCCTTGGTGGTTAAGACAGTAAGGAATCCATCTGCAATGCAGGAGACCCAGGTTCCATCTCTAGGTCAGGAAGATTCCCTTGGAGAAGGGAATGGCTACCCTGTCCAGTATTCTTGCCTGGAGAATCAATGGATGGAGGAGCCTGGCTACAACCCAAGGGGACACAAAGAGCTGGATCTGACTAACACTTTCATTTTCATGTAAAAAGATGGCTTTGGAAAGAATAGTTGCTAAGGGCTTTTCTAATTTAAGAATCCTATGATATGAGAGTAGTAGTGAATATTTGCTACGGAGTGTTTCAGTAGATTAAATTCATGCCTGAATTTACTCCAGTAAAGGCCCTACCTTTTGATGTGGTTGCTACTATTCACAGGTTATGTAAGTTGAGATATAGTCTCATACCTTAGCCAAAATCAAGTGAAAAAATACCTATGATTCAAGGTAATCTGTAAATTAGTGTAGAATAGTTGCCAAAACATTTTTTGTAAGATCTATGAAAGTTTTATTGAAGTTGATGTGATAAACATTATTTTATATTCTATATTCATTTTGTTTCTAAATTATTAAAACTTCAAATGAAAATAATCTATAATGAAATAATTTGAAGCCTAACTACGTAAGGGCTTACGTAGTTACTTTGAACCAAAGAATTTTTTAAAGAGGAATCTTTTCATTAGAGAATTTAAGAGGAAAAGGAAAAATGTGTGGGAAAGCTGCTTTGAAATGGTTGGCTGTAAGCGTGTAAGCCCTGTGACTGTAAAAAGTAATGTTCACTATTCAAGTGCAAATGTGCAGAAAGTCTTGCTGCCTAGGAAGGCTGTGGATTGTGGTAAACAGCTTTTGCTGGAGTCCTGAGGGAAAGGAGGAAGAAGGCAAAGGGAGGGGCTTAGAGAATGTCAGTCTTTGGTAAATCCATTTCTCTTGAACAGTGGTGTCCTGCTCACCCTCAGAGTAAATGTGAATCATCAAAGAAGCAAAGGAAGTAGAAAAGAGTATCTGGAGTAACTGAGAGCTAGAGGAAGATTAGGACTTCTCTCAAATATGTACAGATTTGAGAGTAAATTTTTCACAGAGGAAGATTCTCTTTCCAGCATAAAGATTCTATTTGGAGGTACTGCTCTGACACTGCTTATGGAAACATGTCTGGGAACTAAACAGAGTTTGACCCTATACGTAGCAGTTAAAGATGTACTGTTTAAGTAGCTCCATTTTCTTTATAAATTTGAGTTAATGACATTTGCCTATCACTTCAGGTTTACACAGTAACAACATCAGGCTTTGTGCTTCTTGAAAAGGAAACACCAACTATGCAAAATTTGTGGGACCGTGTGTCCATCCATATTACCCTCCTTGGATTGCAGACAGCTAAGAATGTAGACTGGCTTCTTGTGCCTTATCATTTCTGAAGATCTCAGTGGAATTTATGTTAACTGTCTGAAAAGGAAAAATTAAACCTTCCTGGTAAATACTGCTTTTCCCTGAGTTCCTCTCTAATCCTTCAGTAAACTGTACCCTGTTGCTCTAGTTCTACAGCACATTTTCTGAATGGAAACCTCAAACATGATATATTCTCTTATTTAAGCAATATTGACCCTGAAGAAGGATTATAATGTGGAAACATTTTAGAGAAGTAACATATGTAACCCTGTTGTTTCTGTTATTCTGATGTGCTGGCAAGCGCTAGTTAGAATAATTGGCAAGGGCTAGGAAGAAATACTATTTAGACTTAGGAAAGCTACAAAACTATCCCACTGGAAAGGTAAATATGTCATGTTTTGTGTCCAGCAATAATAATTGCAACAAGAACATCTGAGACATTTCCCTGGGCTTTACACCACCTAATTAATTTTCTTCAAAATATTTTCTCTCTCCCTCTCTGTGTTTTTTGTTGGGAATCAGGTTGAATGTATCTAAATGAATTACAGTGCTCTAAAGATATCACGTTATTGAAGAAATGTTATCCTATAATTTAAATAGTTGCTAGTATCAGAAAATATTTTAATATTATGGTTTATTTTTCATACATTTAAGATTCCATTTAGTGATATAATGGAGATTGACTTAAAAATTAATAGTGGCCAAGACTTACGTCTTTGTTTTCTTCAAGAACTTAACATCTGCATTAGACACCATTTAAAGCTTCTCTAAGTCATTAAAAAAAAATTACTGGAGCATCATTTTTAAAAAACTACCAACAAACAACCATTGATTTGTCCTTTGTTATCATAGACAAGCTGAAGTAGAAATAAAGTGTTTAAGAGAAGTGAAGTGAAGTGAAGTCGCTCAGTTGTGTCCGACTCTTTGCGACCCCATAGACTGGGGCCTACCACGCTCCTCTGTCCATGGGATTTTCTAGGCAATAGTACTGGAGTGGATTGCCATTTCCTTCTCCAGGGAATCTTCCCAACCCGGGGCTCGAACCCAGGTCTCCGCATTGTAGACAGACGCTTTACCGTCTGAGCCATCAGGGAAGTCCTTAAGAGAGGAATAGCATTGATGATGATGATGATGATAGATGAATGAAAAGCAAAAGTCCACAAACAGGAAATGGTATTTGAAGTGACTGGAGTAATCTATCTTACTCTGAGTAGTACTAAACACAAAAGCCTCTTCCTCAAGAATCTTCCTTTGTTGTGGTTCTTTATTGTAATTGTTTTTCTTTTCAACCACTATTGGTATGCAAAGGTTGAATTAAAAAAATTTTTTAAATTTACACTATTAAAATAGACTTGTTTGGGGGCTTAAGAAGTAGTTGTTCATTAGTTACTTTTTGTAAAATATCTATTCAGAAATGATCTTTACAGTTTTTTTGAGAATGGGGATATAATATATCACTTCAGTAAAACTTGAAAAACAGCATTTTTAATTTAAAATATTAAAATATTTTCTCAGCATAGATACTGAAAGTTATTACTATAATGTAATTATGTATTGTGTAATTATGTCTTGGAAGATTTAATCAATTGGTATTTGAAAAGGTTTATAGGTAAAGTTTTTAGAAGATTACGTTTCTGAAATTTTTTATACAGTGGAATTTCTGATGCTACAGTAAATTAAAAAGTTGGATGATTTTCATGTGATATCCTATTTCACTAATACAGAACAACCTTGAACCACACTAGAGCAATAATTACTTAACCTAAATCAGAGACCAAGCCAGGCCAAACAGCTGTTTTCATTTTGTTAGGAGATCCATTTGATTTACTTTTTTAGTCAGCTTTCATTACTGTAGAAGACAAAACTTCACTTGAGTTTTTAACCCTGAATTCTCTGCCTTGTTTGCTGCCTGCTGTAAAATTGCATGGTTGAGCTGCCACAGCCGCTGAACACGCTCCGGAGCTACTGTAGTGTTGTAGGGAGGCTGCACTTCAGCTGGGAAAAGAGGAGCTTCACGAAAACAGATAAAATCTAGGTCCTCCTCGCTGCCCTGTAAACAAACAAAACAAAACTCATTATCATTAGGCTGACTATAAAAGAAGCCTTTAGGAATGAATTGATATGAGTTCAAATCAATGAACTGATTTGAGTTCCTATAGTAACTGTCTTAGAAACTAGAGAAAGGAATGTTCTAGAGACACAGAGATAAGACATTTGAATTCAAATGAGTTACTTATAGCTAGATTCAGATGTATTAGATATTAAGTCATTACCCCTAAAATTGATCTATTATTTGCTGTAGTATGTCCTGTTTTAAATTGTGAAACCAGTTTTCCTATAATTTCTAAAAATGTGGATGCAGTATTTTGTGGTTTATATCATGCCATTTGTAATTCCATAACTATTCTGTTCCCACAATCCCCAGTGAAAATGTGAAAAATACAGTAAGTCCCCTACATACAAAGAGATTCATTCCAAGAGCCTGTTCATAAGTCTAGTTTGTTCTTAAGTCTACCAAAGTTAGCCTAGGTACCCAACTAACACAATCAGCTATTAGTACTATACTGTAATATGTTTATAATGTTTTTCACACAAATAATACACAAAAACAAACACAAAAGATAAAACATTTTAAATCTTATAGTACAGTACCTTGAAAGGTACATTAAGTGCAATACCAGTTACATCACTGCTGCTTTTAGCCTTGCTTCCAGACATCCTGGACTTGAAATAAAGATACTGTACTACTATATACAGAACTGTACATTAAAATACACAAAAGCACAACCATTTGTAGAGGATGCACATGAAAGTGTACACCAGACACATAAACTAACGTATGATTGGACATATGAACACACATTTACATCTTTGAAAGTTTGCAGCTTGAAGGTTCCTATTGTGGGGGATTACTGTATTGGGACCTTGTGACACCTTGGAAAAAGTAGCTTAAGCCATTTCTTGAGATTATTGTCACTTGGGAAAGAAAAAAGAT
Organism: Ovis canadensis; assembly: GCF_042477335.2. NCBI lineage: Eukaryota > Metazoa > Chordata > Mammalia > Artiodactyla > Bovidae > Ovis > Ovis canadensis. The sequence continues at coordinate 60,828,576 of NC_091262.1, read as the reverse complement.
TACTTCGAACTGTTGGTGCTGATTAAATCTGTTTTTCTCTTCCCTCAAAGCAGTCTGTATCTATTCCTTAAATAAACAGAACCTGTCAAAACAGTGGGTTCCCTGTGGCTACACAGATTGGTATAAATAGAATCAGCTACACAGAGACAACTCTTAGATGGTCATGATGAATTCTTTGACATATTTATGCCATATTACAGACCTTCATTTCTTAACCACTTTTATCCTAGATTCTTCAGTTCAGTTCAGTTCAATCGCTCAGTTGTGTCCGACTCTATGCGACCCCATGGACTGCAGTACTTCAAGCTTCCCTGTTCATCACCAACTCCCAGAGCTTGCTCAAACTCATGTCCATCAAATTGATGATAGTATCCAACCATCTCATTCTCTGTCATCCCCTTTTCCTCCTGCCTTCAATAATTCCCAGCATCAGGGTCATTTCAAATGAGTCAGCTCTTCGCATCAGGTGGCCAAAGTATTGGAATTTCAGTTTCAGCATCAGTCCTTCCAATGAATATTCAGGATTGACTTCCTTTAGGATGGACTGGTTGGATTTCCTTGCAGTCCCAGGGACTCTCAAGAGTCTTCTCCAGCACCACAGTTCAAAAGCATCAATTCTTGGGCGCTCAGCTTTCTTTATAGTCCAGTTCTCACGTCCATACATAACTACTGGAAAAACCAAAGCTTTGACTAGATGGACCTTTGTTGGCAAAGTAATGTCTCTGCTTTTTAATATGCTGTCTAGGTTGGTCACAGCTTTTCTTCCAAGGAGCAAGCAGCTTTTAATTTCATGGCTGCAGTCACCATCTGCAGTGATTTTGGAGCCCCAAAAAATAAAGTCTGTCCCTATTTCCATTGTTTCCCAATCTATTTGCCATGAAGTGATGGGACCAGATGCCATGATCTTAGTTTTCTGAATGTTGAGTTTTAAGCCAACTTTCTCACTCTCTCCTTTCACTTTTATCAAGAGGCTCTTTAGTTCTTTGCTTTCTGCTTAAGTGTGGTGTCATCTGCATATCTGAAGTTATTGACATTTCTCCCAGCAATCTGATTCCAGCTTGTGCTTTATCCAGTCCTGCATTTCTCCTGATGTACTCTGCATATAAGTTAAACAAACAAGGTGACAATATACAGCCTTGACGTACTCCTTTCCCAATTTGGAACCAGTCTGTTTTTCCATGTCCAGTTGTAACTATTGCTTCTTGACCTGCATACAGATTTCTCAGGAGGCAGGTCAGGTGGTCTGGTATTCCCATCTCTTGAAGAATCTTCCACAGTTCATTGTGATCCACACAGTCAAAGGTATTGGTGTAGTCAATAAAGCAGAAGTAGATATTTTTCTGGAACTCTGTTTCTTTTTCAGTGATCCAGTGGATGTTGGCAATTTGATCTCTGCTTCCTCTGCCTTTTCTAAATCCAGCTTGAATATCTGGAATTTCATGGTTCATGTACTGTTGAAGCCTGGAATGGAGACTTTTGAGCATTACTTTGCTAGTGTGTGAGATGAGTACAATTGTGCAGTAGTTTGAACATTCTTTGGCATTGCCTTTCTTTGGGATTGGAATGAAAACTGACCTTTTCCAATCCTGTGGCCACTGCTGAGTTTTCCCAGTTTGCTGTTATATTGAGTGTAGCACTTTCACAGCATCATCCTTTAGGATTTGAAAGAGCACTTGAGTCTTAGAGTTCCCTGAAAGAGACTTTCATGGTCAAATAAATTTTGTGAACACTTCCATGCATATGTGTTAGTAGCTCAGTCATGTCCAACTCTTTGGGACCCCATGGACTGTAGCCTGCAAAGCTCCTCTGTCCATGAAATTCTCCAGGCAAGAATACTGGAGTGGTAGCCATTCCCTTCTCCAGGGAATCTTCCTGACCCAGGGATCGAACCTGGGTCTCCTGCATTGCTGGCAGTCTTTACCATTTGAGCCACCAGGGAAGCTCAAACACTGCCTTAGAATATCACAATACATGATAGTATATTATAGTTCTGAGAAATCCAGCAGAGAAAACAATCTTTTAAACCTAGTTTAATTCAGTGTTTCCCAAAGTTATTTGAGTGTGAAACACTTTTTATTTTTTTAATGTGACACCACAATATTCCATAAAACAGTTTTGCTTTGGACACTAGTTTACATTGGAGCATATGTCCTTTCAGTTCAGTTCAGTTCAGTTGCTCAGTCATGTCCGACTCTTTGTGACCCCATGAATTGCAGCAGGCCAGGCCTCCCTGTCCATCACCAACTCCCGGAGTTCACTCAAACTCACATCCATCGAGTTGGTGATATCATCCAGCTATCTCATCCTCTGTTGTCCCCTTCTCCTCCTGACCCCAATCCCTCCCAGCATCAGAGTCTTTTCCAATGAGTCAACTCTTCACATGAGGTGGCCAAATAGATATTATCTAATTATTTATTAAAATGCATAATATGTGGAATTTAAAGTTGGTGGAAACAAGGAGCTCTTTTTTGGTGTGTATTTTTTTAATAACAAAATAATTTGGAGGTCTTGCTGCTGCTAGCTAAGAAAGACACTTGGAAGATTACTAGCTTGGTCAAGGCTCTTCATAAGAACCTTTATTAAAGGGTAATCATCTTGACAAAACCCAGAGAACTACAGTGATGCCTCTACCTTCTAGCCAACTCATAATAGTTAGTGTTGGAGAAGAGTCTTATTGAAACTAATTGAGAACTGCTGATGTGTTGAAAAACAAAGATTATTTCCTGTGGTGCAACAGAGTCTTTACAAAGAACCATAGATTGTATCGCAGATGTTAGTACCTCACAAAGAAGAAAAGTTAGTTGAAGATTGTGTCTTTGTTTAAGAAGTCTAGTCCTTTTCCAAGTCTGTATTTATTGATTTATGGCTGCTCTGGGTCTTTGTTGCTGTTCACAGGCTTTCTCTAGTTGTGGCGAGCGGGGGCTCCTCTCCAGTGGTGGTGCACAGCTTTCTCATTGTGGTGGCTTCTCTTGTTGCGTGGGGTTTCGGTAGTTGCAGCAAGTGTGCTCAGTAGCTGTGGCACGAGAGCTTAGTTGCCCTGCAGCACATGGTGTCTTCCCACACCAGGGATCAAACCCGTGTCCCCTGAATTGGCAGGCGGATTCTTAACCACTGGACCACCAGGGGAATCCAGGAAGTCTAGTCTTTAGGAAGATGGCTGGTGTCCTGTGGTGCTTTTCTGTTATCTAAGACATAGAAGATTGTGTCTGAGATAGTTCCTGACTCCCTCGGTGAAGTGTAAATGACTGCATGTTCCATCTAGGGCTTCTTCCTTCACTGTAAGTTCTGATATCTACCACCTAGTTTTGTCCACTGCAGTTTGAATTTATGCACTAGTCCCTTTATCTCATTCCTTTTTGTCCCCCACCCCCTGTTTTTCTTTCTTTCTCCTTTTTTTTGGTTTCTTTTTGATTTTTAAGGAAACTTGAGCAGGAGTTGCTAAAACTGCATCTGCAACAAGCAAATCAAGGAAGCAGAAGACTGCAAGTCTCTATCTGAAGTTTACTCTTTTCACAGTCAATTTAATAAAATATGATTGACATTTACTAACAAGTATATTCTACAAGAGTGAAGAGGAAGCCAGGTGAGAAAAGGACTCTTCAATTGGAAGAAATATGAACTATAGTCTTTGTTTATTATTCTCAGCTTAGACTCTTATAAGTTGTTTTCACTTGATGTTGAAACAAATACTTTGGCCTTGCAGCTGGTAGAATCTGAACAAAATTAATTTGCTATTATGACAATTGGATTAATTAACAGCAGAGCATTAGTGATACATCTGATGGCAAATGTCAGGCCATTACTACCATCACCACCATCAATAGCCATATGCCAAAATAATAAAAATAATGTCTTTATATTGTATAGCTTTCCATAGTTTTAAAATTACTTCCATTTATGTTATCTTATGTTCTTCAAGTAGCCTCAAGAATTAGATAATAGTGGAACTATTATTTCTGTTTTAGAAATGAGCAAAGTCAGGTTCAGAAAGTTTTAGTGACTTGCCCTCTGTTATGAAGTTAGAACAGGAAAATTGAGGTTCAAACTAAGGTTTTTCTGACATCAGTTCTTTCCACTTCTCTATACTGCCTGAAGTATTGCCTTATTGTGAGTGCTTACACGCTAAGTTGCTCCAGTTGTGTCCGACTCTTTGTGACCCTATGGACTGTAGCCCACTAGGATCTTCTGTACATCAGATTCTCCAGGCAAGAACACTGGAGTGGGTTGCCATGCCCTCCTCCAGGGGATCTTACCAACCGAAGGATCAAACCTGTGACTCTTGCGTCTCTTGCATTGGCAGGTGGGTTCTTTACCAGTAGTGCCACGTGGGAAGCCCTGTCTTACCGTAATTTTCATTAAATATTTTGTCTGCCACTAAGTTAAAAGAGTACTCATCCTGCTTTTAAACCTTAAGGGTATATAAAAAAGCACAGTCCTGTAAGTTTGACAGTGCTGATGTCAAATATAGATATATTTTCAGTGTTGTTTTTTTGCCCCAGCTATTTGCAAAGTAAATAACTGCTTGCAAATTGAAAGATTTAAATTTACAAGTGCAAAGTATTTTCTAAAAATTATGCTTCCTCATGAAACACACAAAAACTTTTCCACCATTTCTGAAGCTAGGCACATGTACATAAGGAAATTAATTACAGGCACAGAATGACAAATTAAAAGTATTTGAATTTTAATCTGTTGCTTAGTTGTTTGAGTAACTTTGCTTTTCCTGCTTAGATCAAATACAAATTATCTGGGAAAGGAAAGATGCCAACAAATACATATAGTATAAATAACAAAGCTGTTGGTCTGTTTAAAAAGCCACATTATTTTCTTCCTCTAATAATCCTTCAAATCCAGTGATGTTTATCTTCATCCCAAAGTTAAATGTATTGAGAGACCCACCTAACTTTTTGTCTAGAGGATTATGCAGAATTTGTTTGGAGAATCCATGTGCTAAAAGTTGAATCAGTTATGTAACTTGCTAACTTTAATGTATAGATACCAGTGACTCACTGTATATCAGTGGGATGTGGTCTTTGAAGTGTGGGTTCAGTTGTGGGTTTCTCAGAACTAGCTATACTCTGACCTCAACTGGTCCTCTTTGGAACCAATGATGCTCCCATGAGACACTGGCTGGGATTAGGGTGTGATTTTTGTTGTGTGCCCAAGAAGTGTAGGATATATTCAGCATCGATATAAAACAGGTGGCTGAATTATAACACAAAGCACAGGAGAGAATAGGACTGCCCCCACAGAGGTCAGATTTCCATTAGCAAAGCTAAGCATTGGAATGAAATGATGGATTAGTTCAGTTAGGCAAAATCTTGCTTACTCACTTTGCCCAAATTAGCACAGTTTTTTTTTTTTTGTCCTCAGTGATCTGGATAATTACTTCATTTCACTGCTATCCTCTGTTTGTGGAAGCCTGGCCTTAACCAGTAATTAACATGGCCTGAATTACAATTTGTCAGTCCAGTTCAATTCAGCAAATAAATTTATGGAGCACCTAGTACATGTTAATTACTATGCTGTGTTTTGAAATTCAGAGGTGACTAAAATGTGGTCTTGTCTCTCAGGAGTTCACAGACTATGCTGGTAGGGAGGAAGCAAATTGTAGTATCGCCACTGTAATACAGTGTGTTAAGTGCTGTGTTAGTGATGATGGTCAGGGAGCCTGTTCTCTGAAAGTATGCATAGGAGAAATGTTAATCAGAAGTCAAGGAAGTACTGTTTGAAGTAAGTGTAAGAAGGAGAAGAGGGTGGAAGAACATTCTCATTATTTACATTTGAGATTGTAAATGCCAAATAAGTAGAGAATTAAAGTTCTTGCACACAAAGGCAAAGATAGTTTTAGAAGTTAATTTATTACATTTACAAGCAACTCCTGCAGCTCAATTCCAGAAAAATAAATGACCCAATCAAAAAATGGGCCAAAGAACTAAACAGACATTTCTCCAAAGAAGACATACAGATGGCTAACAAACACATGAAAAGATGCTCAACATCACTCATTATCAGAGAAATGCAAATCAAAACCACAATGAGGTACCATTTCACACCAGTCAGAATGGCTGCGATCCAAAAGTCTACAAGCAATAAATGCTGGAGAGGGTGTGGAGAAAAGGGAACCCTCTTACACTGTTGGTAGGAATGCAAACTAGTACAGCCACTATGGAGAACAGTCTGGAGATTCCTTAAAAAACTGGAAATAGAACTGCCTTATGACCCAGCAATCCCACTGCTGGGCATACACACCGAGGAAACCAGAATTGAAAGAGACACGTGTACCCCAATGTTCATCGCAGCACTGTTTATAATAGCCAGGACATGGAAGCAACCTAGATGTCCATCAGCAGATGAATGGATAAGAAAGCTGTGGTACATATACACGATGGAGTATTACTCAACCATTAAAAAGAATACATTTGAATCAGTTCTAATGAGGTGGATGAAACTGGAGCCGATTATACAGAGTGAAGTAAGCCAGAAGGAAAAACACCAATACAGTAAACTAACACATATATATGGAATTTAGAAAGATGATAATGATAACCCTGTATGCGAGACAGCAAAGGAGACACAGATGTATCAAACAGTCTTTTGGACTCTGTGGGAGAGGGAGAAGGTGGGATGATTTGGGAGAATGGCATTGAAACATGTATAATATCATATAAGAAATGAATCGCCAGTCTAGGTTCGATGCAGGATACAGGATGCTTGGGGCTGGTACACTGGGATGACCCAGAGAGATGGTATGGGGAGGGAGATGGGTGAGGGGTTCAGGATTAGGAACACGTGTACACCCATGGCAGACTCATGTTGATGTATGGCAAAACCAATACAGTATTGTAAAGTAAAATAAAACTTTTTAAAAAAGGAAAAAAAAAGAAGTTAATTTATTGATCAATCAATAGATGGAGAACAGGGACTTCATTGGTTTTTACTTTCTTTGCTCTTGCTAAGATAAGTTAGTTCTCCTAACAGGGGAAGTAACTATGAACTCTTGATCAAAGGTGCAGAGAAATTGGGTTGTTTTAAACACTGATATTTTTTTAAAAGATTCCTCTTGAACTTTAGTGATGGAGCACCAATTTAAAACAAACATGATTTTTAAAGCAGTACATGGGTGCCCAATTGTATCTCGGCTTTTTCTTCCATTTAAAAATTCAGTCTGAAGTTTCCTGGCAGCACAGACAAGTCTCTACATACTAATCCATGTTAAGGGAAATGTTGACTTTTGGGACACTGTTGGAGTAAATATTGACTGTGAGATGCCTTCCAGAAAACCAGCAGAATCAAAGATTGTTACAAACTATCATTTGGGTTTTCACCAGAGGAGCAAAACAGTGCTGGAGGTATTCTCAGTCCGTTGGTAATCATAGCAATCAGAGGCAGTGTTTGAGAGTTGGGATGGTGACCTGGAGAAGTGATACTGGAAAACAGAAAGGATCCTTTAGGAAGTTAAATTGATAATCAGGGTTCCATTATACCTCTTCTTAATAATTACATGCTATTTTTTTTAATATACAAAGTGGGGAAATGTTGACTAACAGAAGCATGTGCTTGGAGTAGTTTGTCTAGAAGAGACTTGTCCCAATCCATTTATTTTCTTATCCCTTTACCTATGACATTAGATTTCAGCATAATTGGGCATAGTCAAAGTTATTGTCTGCCACCACAGAACTAAGTAAAGGAAAATATTTCAGATTCCAGGTTTTATTAACTCATAATTGGAGTAATGTTTTAGGAAGATTAATTGGAGATGTGTGCAGAAGCTGAAGATCTGGTAAAATGTCAAACCAAAGGAGTTTGCACAGAATGAAATAGTAGTAATCCAGGATAGAGGTGTTGAGACCTGGTGCTAGTATAATGGTGGTAGAAAAACAGTGAAAAACAAAATAAGAGAAATACAAACGGAAGGATGGACAAGTTTAAGTAACAATGGCATGTGGATAGAATAAATGATAGAGGGGTTGGAATGCTGGTCACAGAAATGGCCAAATGGAAAAGGTAAAAAGTGAAAATAGGGACTTTGCTGGTGGCCCAGAGGTTAAGAATCTACCTTGCAATGCAGGGGATGTGGATTTGACCCCTGTTCAGGAAACTAAGATTCCACATTCTGAGGAGCAACTAAGTTCACATGCCACAAGCCTCATCTAGAGAGTCTGTGCACTGCAACTAAGACCCTGCCTGTGGCAACTAAGACCCAGTGCAGCCAAATAAATAAATGTTTTTGTTTTAAAAAGTGAAAATAATTTGAGGAATATTGAAATGGCTTCCCTGTCCCTATTCTTCTTCTTCTTCTATTTCAATAAACACTTGGTTCATCTTTAACATAGTATTATTTTCTTAACAGAAGCATTTAAAACCCAGCATGTTGGATTTTTAATGAAAATATCCAAGAGTCTGTTTCCTAATGTGATCAGTGTTGGTATGCTACGTGCTCAGTCCCTCAGTCATGTCCGACTCTTTGCAACCCCACGGACTGTAGCCCACTAGGCTCCTCTCCATGGGATTCTCTAGGCAAGAATTCTGGAGTGGGTTGCCATTTCCTATTTCAGGGGCTCTTCCTGACATAGATATCAAACGCACATCTCTGGAGTTTCCTGCATTGGCAGGTGGCTTCTTTACCCTTGTGTCACCTGGGAAGCCCCAATGTTGGTATAATATATCTAAGATTCTCTTATTATAAAATATGTTTTTATATAATTACCTATGCTTTACATCCTTGTTACAGTTATTAACCATTATTTTAAGTTAGACTTACACTATACAAAAAATAATGGCAGTCTCTCAAATGTCTTCCACCACATCAGTGGATTTCTAGAGAATTTTTTACTTTCTGAGTAATAAAGGCATCAAAAGCCCTATAGGAAAATAAATTCCCTATGAGCCATCTAATTCTCAGAGATTTATTTTAAAAATAATCCTCACTACCATCTTTGTCATACAACTTCACTCTATCTTTTAGGTGCTCTATTCCATTCAGAAATCTTTATCTCTAAGGAGGCATTAGTCCAGCTTACTTTATGCTTCTGATACTTTCTTTTGGGCTTGTTAGACTCCCCTGAGAATGCTCTGGGGAGAGACTCTCCTTTGCATGTTCTTTTTCAACTCCTAGTATTTCTGGACCTCCTGTGTTCTGTATCAAGGCACAATAGTTACTGGAGAAAGTTAACAAAAGTACAAGTTGTGTTATAAGTGCTTTTTCTGGGACTTATTCTGGTACCAAACTTTCCTTCCTCCCCCTACTTCTGGCCCTACCAATTTGCAAGTTGTCCCAGCCTAACTGAAGCAGGGATTTAAAATCTGTTAGAGAGCTCGGCTGTTGATTTACAAAGCTGAAGTCTGCACAGAGGAATCATCTGTAATGGGATTCTTTGCTCCCAGGAGAGACATTACATAGCAGAGCTGTAAATCACTGAAGAAATAGAGAAGGAGGAAGGGGTGGGAGACGGAGTATGCTCAGTAAAAATAGGATGTACTATTGATTAAAGTAGTTGTCTTTAACTTTTTATTTTTGTCCCAAGGAAAGGAAGAGTGGATATTTAAGAAATTGAGTGTACTGTATTTGTTGTCCTAGATGTTTTGATTTGTTTGGTTTACCAGTTGTCTCTTTTTTGCCTCCCGGGATTTATTTTTGGGAATTCACTTTTTTTAAAATCTGTGTGACTGTGTATTTGAATCTGATTTACAGCCAGAAGATTTTACAATCAACCCTTTGCCCTCACTGCATTGTCCCTGAATCAAACTATAATACAGGTTTGATCAGGGTAATGTACAAGGTGTAGTGATATAAAGTTCTAAGTGGAAATGTCCTAAACGCATTGCCAATGCAGTGAGACTAGCCAACAGAGAAATAGATGACCTCAGGAAATGTCTGGCTTAACAAATGTATATCTTTAAATTGGAAATCTAATTATTTGCCTTAGATTTGCACTGCTGGGAACCTAATGCAAGACCATGTTAAATAAACTTATTATTTCCGTTTTTCATTTAACCTGTGGGTTGTAGTATGACCAATCTGTTTTATATCCTCAATCAACAGATGATTGTATTTGGTAATAATTTATCAAGAATAAAAATCTGTTTTTGAAACTAATCACCTCATGTTAGGTCTGCCCTTTTTCAAACCCACCATCTGATATTCATTTTGTCTGCAAGACAAACATACTGATGAAAATGCATATACCACAGGATACAGCCAGTGGAATGAAGCATTTCCACTCTTTGTATATATTTAGAACATTTTCTGTTTTCCCAACAGATGGACCAAATTTTAGTATTAAAGAAAAAAATCAATTTTACATAGTACAAACAAATTGAACAAGTACATTGTGTATTTCTAATTACTTTGTAGCAGAATGTCCAGTGGAATTTGGGGTCAAATCAGGTCATATCTAAACTCTGTGTTTTGACTTTTTTCATATTTACTAAATTTCCCCCCCTAGATTACTGGATGAATCTCTAAATGGAAAACACTGAGTTTCATGTATTTTCCAATTAATTTATATTTAATTTAATAACTTTTGCTTATGTACAAATATTTGATGTCGTTTTTCTATAAGTCCAGCAACCTTACCATATAAGGTTTACAGAAATGATACATGGATTGGATTATAATCCTCAAAAAAAATTTTTTTCTTTTTAAATTAGGGCAAATTACTCTGCTCCTGTTCTTATAAACTAGCTATATTGACTGACTTTTATCCAGCACAGTTTTGCCACTGGCTCCTCTGGAAAATTAGCTGACATTCCCAAAACTGCATTACTTTAAAAAGAGTTAACTTTTAACAATATACTTGAATTTATACCAAAAATATACATGCATTTTTTTCTTACTCAACTCTAATTAAAAACTATACTTATTTCACCTTTCATATATTAGACATATTACATATCTTAATTTTGTTAATAAGAAGATCTGGGGCTACAGATTTGTTTTTTAGAAGACACTCTGTAGTCTGTTCTCCATCTAAATCATAAATCTGATGTTTTACTCTTCTTTTAAGCTTCCTGTGGCTCCCCAGCATTTATACAACAAGAAAGGCTTCCTTAGTTCTTTAGCATATGGTTGTACCTATCTTTTCAGCCTCATTGCCTTATTCTTCACTTTTCTCTTTAGGTCCCAAATATAGTTTTCTGGAATTTAAGTGCTTTTGCCCAGCTTCATCAGTTGTCCTCTTGACCTAGAATGACCTTCTTCATTTCCTTTCTTACCACATTCCCTTAAGTTCAGGACTTAATGTCATATTCTAAGAAGTCTTCCGTGATTCACAGCTCCCGCTACCAATGCCTCTATTATGGACTGTGTTGCACAGAATGTCCAGAGTATTGGAAAGACAGATGACAGACAAGTAAACAATTTCAACTGTGTCAAGTGATGTAAAAGAAATTAGTATGGTGCTGTGAGAAAGAAAAGTAGGATTAGGCTACTTAATGGTCAAGAAAGAGTCTTAAAAAGTGACATTTAAACTGAGACTGAAAATACAATGTTTTAGGCAGAGAGTCACATACAAAGCTCCAAAGTGAAAAGATTGGTGTATCTGAGCAACCAGAGAAGAGGCCACTTGCCTCAAGTGATCAAGGGTATGATGGCATGAGATAAGGTTGGAGAGCTAAATGGAGGCCAGACCAGGTCAGTCTATACCACTGGAGGCTTTCTTTCTTTTTTTTTTTTTTTTAATGTCAGTAGACACACATTTTATTGTCCATTGCCAATAACAAATTACCCCAAAGTGAATGACCACTTATTACCTTTCATAGTTTCTTTGAGTCTGGAATTTAGGAATGTCTGGTTCTGGCTTGAGATATCTCATGAGAATACAGTCATCTGAAGGTTTGACTGGGATGGGAGGATACACTTTCAGGGTGTTTTCCTTGTATAATTCTCAAGTTCTTGCTAAGGGAGACCTCACTTTCTTTTCATGTGGGCATCTCCAAAGGGCTGCTTGAGTTGATTTTTAAAAAAATTTTTAATAATTTTAATTGGAGGCTAATTACTTTACAGTATTGTAGTGATTTTTGCCATACATTGACATGAATCAGCCATGGGTGTACATGTGTCCCCCATCCTGAATCCCCCTCTTACCTCCCTCCTCATCCCATCTCTCAGGGTTGTTCCAGTACACCGACTTTGAGCGCCCTGTTTCATGCATCGAACTTGGACTGGAGATATATTTCACATATGATGATATACATATTTCAATGCTATTCTTTCAAATCATCCCACCCTCGCCTTCTCCCACGGAGTCCAAAAGTCTGTTCTTTATATATCTGTGTCTCTTTTGCTGTTTCGCATATTACTAAGCTAATGAAAAGAATGCATTTGAATCCGTTCTAATGAGGTGGATGAAACTGGAGCCTATTATACAGAGTGAAGTAAGTCAGAAAGAAAAACACCAATACAGTATATTAATGCATATATATGGAATTTAGAAAGTTGCTAACAATGACCCTATATGTGAGACACCACTGGACGCTTTTAAGCAAAGGGATATCATGGATATATTACCTTTCTTAATGCTGTTATATAATAGATTGTAGGTGAGCAAGCATTCAGGGGAACCAGCAAGGAGGCTATTGCACACGTTTGGACTAGGGATAACTTTCAAACAGTTGATCTTAAGATCCCACTATCTTCAGAATAGTTACTAATAGTTACTGTTGACCCTTGATCAACTTGGGTTTCTGCTATGTGGGTCCCCTTACATTTGGATTATTTTCAGCTATTATGTATTAATACTACAGTACTATATCATCTGCCATCAGTTGAATTCAGGGTTGCAAAACCACAAATAAGGGGGGATGAGTGTAAACATAGGTGGATTTTTCATTTTTCACCTATTCAGGGGCCAACTATATGTCTCTTAAAAATTCTTTTGAAACCCAAGTGAAGAATTATTTGGCAATATTATTATTCCTCTTGCAGTAATAATGCCAGTGACTGGAGAAGTAGTCAGTGTTGAGGTGATGCAGGTGGCACAGGCCCAGGGAAAGAAAGTAGATTTTCTCCAAGTGCACAGTGACACCATGGAGGGTTTTAGGCATGGAGTTACATGCTTCAGAATTTCTAAAAGTGTGTAAAAAGTAAATTATAAAATTGCAAAAGCAGAAGATAACAAATATGATAGGAGGCTGTTGTAAAAATCAGAGGAAATATGATGGAGGTATAGAGTAATGGCAATGTGAGATAGCAGAGGGTAGAGACTCTCAGTGTTTAGGACTAGACTGGATGTGGGGAATATGAAACAGGAAGATGTCCCTGGTTTCTTGAATGAACAAGTAGATAGAGGTGTCAAGTAAATAGGAGACAGTGTTGGGGGCAAGATCAGTAGTTCAGTTTTAGAGATATTAAATTTTAGACATCTGTGCTGAAATAAGATTTTTTTAAGTAGACAGCTAAATATATGGATTTGAAAGTAATGTACATGTAAGTATTTATAAATTAAAGAAATATCATATTATGAATATAATTCTGTTTTTTTTCATTAAAACCAAATTACAAGAATTCTTCCATATCTATAATATAGAATTACTTCATTATTTTTTTAAAGTTGCATGATAGTATAGCTGTATTATAATTTAATCAAAATTTACATATGTGGTAATTATTATATATATTATTACATAATTTTTCAAGTATTTCTATAGGATTTCAAGAAGTAGAATTTATCGATCAAAATGTATACACATTTTGAGTTCAGATAGAAACTGCTGCCCTTAAAAAGAACTGTACCATTTAACCAGGTATTAGAGTGCCAATTTCCCTAACATTGGACTCTTACCAGTTTATGTTATGCTCTACAGTCTGAAAGGGGAAATTGTACTCTCAGTGTTATTTTACTTTACTTTCTTGTTATCCATGATGTTGAGCACTTTTTCATGTTTATTAGCCATTCTATTTTTTGGTTTTCTGTAAAAAAAAGATATGAAATCATTCTAGAAATGAAAAAGCAAAATAAAATTCAGATATTTAAGAGAAATAAAATGAGAATTTAAAAAATGAAGGAAGAAAAGAGGGAAGAAAGGTAACAGAAAAGCATAAAGTAAAGAAGTAGAAGCCTAATTACTATTTGCTTTTTTGTTATAGTCTCATAAGGTGACTTATGAGAATTTTGAAGAGTGACTGGTTGGGGGAGGGTTAAATATTTTATGAAAATCGCATTATGCTTTTGTGTATAAAAATATGTTAGTAAAATACTAAAGGTAGGTTTTGGAAGGCATTTTAGAAATCAGTGTTGTTATTGATTTTTAATATTTATTTATCTAGCTATAGCAGGTCTTAGTTGAAGTATGTGGGATCTAGTTTCCTGACCAGGGAACAAACCTTGGCCCCCTGCATTGGGAGCGTGGAGTCTTAGCCGCTAAACCATCAGGGAAGTCCCTGGAAATCAATGTTTTAATGTCTCTTTTAGTTACCTATGTTATATATATATACATATATATACACATATACATATCATAAAATATATATTATTATCTATATGTTAAGAGACTTGAAAACAAATCTGTAAATGCTCAAGAAGCTTTGATGGCTAAAATAGAGAATGATAACGAGGAGCCCCATGAGGTACTTTTTTCCCTTGGAGTAGCCCAGTGTACTTCATAGAGCATCTGTTCTTTGCAGGCTACTACCATAGTCAGAGCAAACCCAGTAAGAGGTCACCCACAGCCATGTGTATCCTGTCCTATTAATAAAGGAAATGTTGACTAGGACACTGGGGATTAGACACAACTACTTTTCTAAAATGTCATTGAATTGATCTTTATCTGCAAAGCCAACACAGACATACGAATATTTAAAATGAGCTCCTTGCCTCTCACATTTCAGTAGGATAAAGCCTGGTGTTTCATTTCACACCCATGGAATAGTGGTTCCGAATGGCAAGAAGTCTTTTAAAATCCTATTTGTTAAAGCTTTTATTTTCAAATACTACTCCAATTATTAGGGTTCTTGGAGTATACACTTTTAATTACAAAGCAATTTAACTTTTGTTTAACTAGACTCTGAGCACTATATTCTACACCTATTCCCCCCAAGGAGTCTGACTGTGCTGTCAGAGTTCCAGGTTCATGGTGGTTGGCCCAAGTTGGCATGTCCCCAGAGTACGCTGGCCTTCTTTGGAGACTGCTGCTAAGTCACTTCAGTCGTGTTCGACTCTGTGCGACCCCATAGACGGCAGCTCACCAGGCTCCCCCGTCCCTGGGATTCTCCAGGTAAGAACACTGGAGTGGGTTGCCATTTCTTTCTCCAATGCATAAAAGTGAAAGTGAAGTCGCTCAGTCGTGTCCAACTCTTCGCGACCCCATGGACTGCAGCCTACCAGGCTCCTCCGTCCATGGGATTTTCCAGGCAAGAGTACTGGAGTGGGTTGCCATTGCCTTCTCTGTCTTTGGAGACTATTTATGATCAAATCAGTTTTGTCATTTCAACAGTAGGAATGATGAGTTAAACATAGCCCAGCAC
The DNA here is from genome assembly GCF_042477335.2 of Ovis canadensis. NCBI lineage: Eukaryota > Metazoa > Chordata > Mammalia > Artiodactyla > Bovidae > Ovis > Ovis canadensis. Next base: position 60,813,110 of record NC_091262.1, on the reverse strand, counting down.
TGTGGATTATTTGTGGTGATCCCTAACTTCAAGAGCAGTTGTTTTACACTAAATGTCCTAAGTGGTGGGCCTACTAGAAAAATTGAATCCTTTAAGTCAAATAACTGTTTTTATTTTTTTTTTTTTCAGATTTTATTTTGTTTTATTTACTCCTTTGGCTGTGTTGGGTCTTTGTTGCCATGCATAGGCTTTCTCTAGGGGCTACTCTTTGTTGTGGTGTGCAGGCTTCTCTTTGTACTGGTTTCTCTTCTCTGCCTGGCTTGTGGAACGCAGGCTCTAGGGTGCATGGGCTTCAATAGCTGCCATACATAGGCTCAGTAGTTGTGGCACGGGCTTAGTTGTTCCGCAGCATATGGAATCTTCCTGGACCAGGGATCAAGCCTGTCCCCTCTATTGGCAGGTGGATTCTTATCCACTGTACTACCAGGGAAGTCCCAAATAACTATTGTTAAAATTGGGAAATTTGGCTACCACACACGTGCAGACTGTTCTAAAAATGTTTTATGTACTAAATGATGGAATCACGAACTAAATAGGAGTCAGAAGTGGACTAATATTTACCAGTACTAAAGACAATATGAAATGTCTGTTAATGCCTTGAAACTGAGGTTAACTTTTCAGTGATAATTTAAAGTTATTTATTACTTTCTTCATGTACAGCTTATATTACTTGTGGGCATGATATTACTCAACCATATAATTTAGCTTCTAATTTCCTAGTCATCTTATTTTAAGGGTGGAAGAGGAAGAAGTTATAGTACTGAAGTTTTCTTATACTAGGTTAATTGCAAGTGTGATGAAATATGTGAATTACATGTAAAAAGTATACAGCAAGATAACATAAAAAGACATTTGATAGCAGCAGCTTTTAAACTTTATTCCTAAATATTACAGCTGTGCTCTCATTATGCAGTCTGTATATCATGCTATCTCCTAACTTCAGTGGTCATATACAATAATAGACCTTTGGATTTAATATCCTTGACTTCACTCTTCATGCATAGTCCCAAAGTCGTGATGGGTACTAATTTGTCACTTGGCGGAAGCATGGCTTTGCATTTCTTAAGGTGGGTAGGAGCAAATCACTGTGGTTAGAGAGTAAGCCCAGCCAATTACAGTGCAAGAACTTCTCAGGGCAATTTGATCATCGCTATATGGTAATTCTTGCGAAGAGTAAAGATTTGCTGTATTTGTGAAAAGTAGTCCAGAGGGAAAAAACCCAAGAGCCAAGTGGTGAGTATGATAAAAGTGAGAATGTAAAAGCCTCTGAAAAGTGATGTTTATTTATTTCACCATGATTTAGGTGTATGAAGTGAGCTTATTATATATTCCACCAAGAAAGAGAAATGATTTATAAATCTATTCTGGGAATGCTGTAGCCAATATAAGAATTGCTCATCAAATAAGCATTTTTAGCAAAGTCGGAAAGGCCATTGACTTTTGGCATGATAAATATTCACCATTTGGGGGAATAATTGGGTTCTCATCTATCAAGTACTTGAGACAGTATTTAGCACATAAAAACCATGCAAATATTATCTGCTGTGATCATGGTGATTTTAATGATGGTGTAATTCTGGATGAGACTGTGAGAGAAAACCAAAGACCTCTATAGGTATTTGCATACATAAGTTATCAAGGGTCTGCTGTGGTGTCTCCCAGTTAATAATAAGTATTCAAAAGTAAAATGCTGTAAGAATTAAAGATTTTAAAATTTAAATAATAAAAAACTAAAATAAATAAATAAATAAATAAAATCAGTGGGAAAAAAAACAAAAGTAAAATGCTTGATATGGCTTGATCAATTTATTCTCATCACTGCTTATTTCTTTAGAAGTTCTCATGAATCTCAAAAGCATAAATATCTCCATTACTTTTAAAATTATCTCAATTAGAGTTTCTGGGGGAAAATGTATACATCTGTGAGTGGTTTAATATGAACACATAATAATTGAGAATTTGTTGTTTTCAGTTGCTAAGTTGTGTCCAACTATTTGAGACACCATGGAGTGCAGGACACTAGGCTCCCCTGTCCTTCACCATCTCCTGGAATTTGCTCAGATTCATGTCCATTGCGTCAGTGGTGCTATCTAACCATCTCATCCTCTGTTGTCCCTTCAGTCTTTCCTAGCAGCAGGGTCTTTTCCAATGAACTGGCTTGTTGCATCAAGTGGCCAAAGAATTGGAGCTTCAGCATTAGTCCTTCCAATGAATATTCAGGACTGATTTCTTTTAGGATTGACTGGTTTGATCTCCTTGCAGTCCAAATGACTCTCAAGAGTCTTCTCTGGCACCATAATTCAAAAGCATCAATTCTTCAGTGCTTGGCCTTCTTTATGATCCAACTCTCACATCCATGATCTCACATGTCACATACATGACTACTGGAAAAACCATAGCTTTGACTATAGAGACCTTTGTAGGCAAAGTGATCTCTATGCTTTTTAATACCTTTTTTTTTTTTTACTTTCAATTTAGAATTTAAAAACCTTTAAAAGGAGCATTTTAAACATTTTAAAAATCGAGTTTAGATATTTCTCTAGGTTCTGTCTGAAAGACTTCCCCTTGCTCTTGGATGCCTGGCAGATCCCTTTTCTGATCCTTGAGCCTGAGTCCAAGTCCTGCTTCCTGCTGAAGCCTCCCAGGCTCCCCCAGGCTCATGGACTTCATGCTGCCAGTGTACCACTCTCTGCCTTGCTGTGTTACATCCTGAATTGTCATAAATTTGCATTTCTCACGCTAGACAGCAAGCCTGTTGACAAAGAAAGTGGGTCCTTACTAAATGCATGAATGAACCTCAGATCATTTCACATGTGACAAAAGGAGATAAGAGAGACCTAATATTTCAAGCAAAGGACCTGGTGGGCTACAGTCCATGGGGTCGTAAAAGAGTTGGGCATGACTTAGCAACCACACAACAACAGCAATATTTCAAGCAATGCAGATGCCAGGCAGTGACCATATTAGAAAAATTGTAAGTTTCTCCCTGTCCCCTGGAAAAAGATTTTAAATTATGAGTTGATAGCACACAACAATAGAGGAAACAACTTTTATAAGAGAAATCTTCATTCAGAGAAATCTAGAGAAGAAATATAAAGAGGCTTTCATCAGTCCTTAAATGTTATCTTAGCTTCATTGGTGACATCGTTGAATTAATGTGGTCAGTTTTTGTAAAAACAATTGAGTATCTACTGCATTTCAAGTACTATGCTATTGTTTCTCAATGTTTCATCTTACTCAACCCTCACAGCAATCCTATTCTGAATGTCATTGTATTTTCCCAGTTTTCAGATAGGGAAATTAAGGCTAAGAGAAGCAGTACATCCAAAGTCACAGTGGCAGACTAATAAGTGGCAGACTAAAATTTGAACCAGATATTCTGACTCAGTTGAAGTTTTCTACCCACCATTCTATTCAAATTTTAATTCTTACTCACCTAGACGATTATCTGAGCACTGGAGATATTTTTCACATTATGTCAAGATGTCTTAAGTTGTTAAGACGTACAAAGGTGTGATATATTTCTCAAGCCCTGCCTCTCCCGCTATCTGCGCCATGGGTTTATGGTTGATTTTGCCTGTCCAATCCTGTGTTCTCAGCATTAACATCTGGACTAGTAGGACCACTGAGAGGACCATGTTAAGACGTCAGTGTGTCTGTAACTTTCACTGAGCATTCTCTGGCTAGGTTGTTGCTTTTACTAGGGGGGGAATTTGCTTAGAGGGCCACAAATGAGTCAGGGTTTTCATTATGTTTAGACACCAACACTAATTCAGAGATGTCACCAATGATGCTAAAATAACATTAAGGGACAAGTGGAAACCTTTTTTTTTTTTTTTTCCTTCTCTTATCCAGATTTTTCTAAACTAAATCCTTTATTCCTTACTTCCAAGGAAAAGCACCAAGCCTATCACTGAGGTAAATGAATACATATGGGCGCTGATGGAGGGAGATTAAGAAAAAGGAAAGAGAGAAATGAGAACAGGTGTTGGAGAGACAAACAGAAAAGGCTTATATTTGCCTTGCTGTGCACTTGCCTACACCTGGGCCCTGGGTTCCTCTGGCAGGTTTTATCTCCATGCACTTCTGTTTGTAAAGAATTATTCTCCTGGACTAAGATTGTCTTCCATTTTCACTTGTTGTTTGCTGGATTCCTTTGGTTACACAGATGTTGTACTAGAAATAGGAAAATATATGTGCTGCCTCTTGATATAAAATTGTTTTTGTAAACAGTCCTTTAACTTGCCCATAAAATAACTGGGACATAAATCTTTGAGGAAAAAACTTTGAAGAAGGAACAGAACATTAGCACTTAATCAAAGCAGCTCTTCTTTCTCCAGTATCATCTCCTGTACCTCTTTGTAAGGCTCTCTCTGCATTACACCAGGTGGTTAAAATCACAGGATGCTGCTTTAGCAGGTGAGCTGGGTAGATATGGTGAGTAATCATAAGATATAGTTTAAAACTCAATGGTAGAACAGAAAAATCAGATTTATATGTAAAAGTTTCAAGCTTGATTTCCACCACTTTGCTTTCAATGTTTCTATTTTTAATTTATGTAAACTAGAAACACCAATTTGGGTAAAACTGTATCAGATTTTTCCTTTTCAAATGTTACCTTTCTGTACAAATGTCTCTTTAGAGTAAAATTGGGATTATATAAAATGGAAAAAAAAATAATGGCAGAGGTGGTGCCTTTATATTGACATGGTTCCAGTTGCTGCAGAAGACTATATGAGCTTTAGGTACCACATCTATTACAATAGCTGAAACTCGATCCCCTCTACCCCCACCCCCATCCAGATCCCAGCCTCCTTTGTTGGGTTCTATAGGGACAGGGCAGCATTAAGATTATATATTTAATCTATAGCACTTTCCCGCAAATGTGGATAAAGTGAGTTAATGCAAGTGTCTAAAATTCTGTTCAGTAATTCGGCAGAATAAACTCTTGTTTTGGAGCAAAGAATACATGCAATGATTTCTGGAGCATTGACTAGCCTGGCAACTGGTTTGATTGTCTCTTCCAGCGATCAGCTTTGAGCAGTCTGAAAATTGTACAGTCCTTTCAGCTTGATGGTTTACTTGAGTGTGGTGAGTGAGAAGTGATGTTGGGAGTTTGAGTAGCAATCATATAGATACATTCTTTAAAATAATTAGAAATAAATGCAGAAACTTTGAGATGGCAGAGGTTTTAAATGGATTGGTATCTTTTTTTAATGTAATTGTCATACTTTGGTTGAAAAGATGAATGAATATTAAATGAATTAACTCTTCCCTTAAAGTGTGCCAGTAAAATCAAGGTAGATGAATGAGCACTGTGTTTTCACTAAGAGAAATAGATTTCTTAGGCAAGTTATGGTGAGTGGTCTGAAAATTCTGGCTTTTTAATGCCAAAAAATAAGTTCCAGGCTATTAGAGGTAATTTTTAGCCAAGGTTTTTGCATGAGTAGTTCTTGGAAGTGCTGCATGTAATCTGGCCAAGCTAGTGTAATGGCCAGTTCTTGGAATAAATAACAATGTGTCATCTCATAAGAGAGTCCTGCTACAACAGATAATTCATACTGGTGATTTGACAACTAACCTCATTACTTTTCAGTAAGTTTTGGTCTGTATCATCTATCTTTCTAATCTGTAAATCACTCTCTGGTGTCTTTACTTTGGTAAGTGATAAAATGACTTGGCATTAGTTGCCGCTATAGAAAAAATATGTTTGAAAAAGTTGATTGGTTGCAGGATTATGCCGTTTCTTTATTTTGGGAGATTGTGAGAGCTCCATTTTGGGTAGGGTGAGTTGTAAATTTAGCACATATTACTGGAAGAAATAGCAAATTTAAAAATACTTACCTTAGAGTTACCCTTGGTAAGTAATACTATATTTATTATATTTCTGTGATTCCAAACCTCTATCTCTTGTTGCATCTGACATCAAGTTAGTATAGCTATTTCCTTTTTAAAAGGAGAACTAACATAAAATATGTATGTTCGTTGTAAGATAATTCCAATTGTAGAAGCATTAAAGTATGGGGAAAATAGGAATTAAGGAAATTAAGGAAATAATGTTGGGTAAGGCTTGTCTGAGATTCTGGCACAGTGTTTTAGGAAACTAAAATTGTTGATAATCTTGGACAGTATATAATTTTGCAGGCTGTCTGCTCTTGCCACTCAGTAAAACAAATTGTTGAAAGATTTTGCTAGAGGTTTCCTTCTTGATTTTGTACTGTGTTGGTAAATGTTTTCACAGGGACCTTCTTTTAGCAAGTTGTTTAATAAATACATGAATATGTATTTTACATACATATAATATTTTAAGAATGGGGTATGATTTGAGCTAAGGGGAGAAAATTGAGATATTATATTGGGTTGGCCAAAAAGTTTGTTCGAGTTTTCTGGTGGCATCTTCAAATGAACTTTTTGGTTGTCCCATACTTCAAAACAAAATACTAAAACTAATATAGGAAATTTTTCATGAACATTTGAAAATACTGCAAAAAGCTTAGAAAAGTAGGCCAATGACTGTTCTCTATCATTAGTGAGACAAGTGGGAAAGCTACACTTTGAAAATGTGATCCTCTGTATATTATTCAGTTATTTAAATGTTAACATGTTTATCCGAACAGTTTACATTGTTTTTCATATACTGGTTTTTTTTTTTTAATACTTAAATATCTTTGGAATAATTGGTGGGCTAAAGCCCAGAACACAATACGATTTCCATTACCTATCAGTTTTTGTTTTTGTTTTTTAAGAAAATTACATTGTTGTTTACTCAATAAGTGGATAACGGGCTTTATTTTTTAAGGAGAAAAAAGACAAAATATTCTAGGGATACAATGACTGTATATTTTATTTAGGCAAGGAACACACTGTGTTTTATGCTATAGTTCTTTTCATTTTGTGTGTAATGTGCTTTAATTTCACATGCACTGGTATGTGTAGCTTTGAAAAATTTTAACTTTGAATCACATCATATATATATGCATGAAAGGTATACAGTATATTGATTTATAGGGGAAAGTAAATTTCAAAATATACATAAAGCAAATCTAATCCATAAGTGCAGTATTTAAAAATGAAAATGTATGATAACGAGGTAAATGAATTCAATTCTTAACAGATGCTGCATTATGTTTCATAGTTTGTAACAAACCTTTTTTAAAAAAACTTTTGTGTATCATTCTATGGCTATTTAATAAAATATAATGGATGGATATCGACATAATTCTTAGGGTATAAATAAAAGAAACTAAACAAGATACCATGTTGGCTATAGACGGAAAATAAGAACCAAAAACAAGAGGTTAATTTTGAAGAGCTGTCTCTGAGCTTCTTGTGGAAGTCAGTTAAAGTGGGATTGAACCTGAAGACTTGCTTCTCTGACCTTTGCTGTCTCCAGAATTCTTTTTATTGTGGTGTGTGTGTGCGTCTGTGTGTGCGTGCATGTGTGTGTGTGCATGCAGTGAGGTGCAGATAGGTGTATGAGCGATGGCTACTTACATGAAATAACTGGGGAGGTAATATTCCGGAGGGCAGTATCCTTAGGGGATTTGGAAGTTGCACATACATGTGTCTCATGGAGTGCCGCCTCTGATCATACGGCTGGGTGAACCTAAAGCAGGGATTGGGAAGGATGGGTATAGATCATAATTAATTCCTTGGTCTGGCCTCTGTCCTTATTCCTCTTTGTGAAATGAGGGCATGAAAAGGTGTTTTAAAATCAGGAAGCACTATAGTGTAATAGTTGTGAGACTCAGCCACAGAATCAGCAGATTTGGGTTGAGCCCTGGCTCTGCCCATGCCAGGTTTCCACAGCAGGTGCCTCTGACTAATGAGCTATTTACTGGGCTCAGAAGGGAGGGAGGGAGCATGTGGCCTCCCAGGGGCTCAGCAGCTGGTCCGTCTTCTGGAGGAACCCTCAGCAGGCTAATGGCTGCTCACGCCAGAGGCAAGAGGTGGTCAGAGAACGGGTGGAACAATTCTGGATCTTGTTTTTCCCAGAGGTGTTTACCTGATCATTAGCCATTTGGTGGCACAGAAAATGTTCAATCCATCCATCTTCCTGTCTAGTGGCTTTTTCAGTTACCCCATGAATTATACATTTTCACTGACTTAACACGTAACTTTGGCCCAGGTGCCCTTAAATGCATCACTAACATGAAATGCATGTGTTGGCTCTGTGGTCAGGTTTCAGGTTAGTAGATAAAACACTCTTGACATCTTTAATACCCTTTATAGGGTCTTGTATAAATAATAGTTGTCAGTTGATAGTTTTTTCTTCCAAGCATCGATGACATTTCAAAATAGAATTTGGTGGGTGGCTGCAGGTTGTTTTTGGAAAATAAAGACAAGCTATTTACTTGTTTTACCATCAAATGACTCTTTCATTATTTTGCCATTTAAAAAATGTCTTAATGCCCCATGGAACATGTGGCACTAATGAGCTAATCATAGTCAAAGAAAACATTGATTCTAAGAGTGGTTTGCAGCAATACTCTCTACTTGCATTATGCTTACAGAGGGAAAGATTATTAACACTTATGTTGGGTGGGTTCTCAGAATGCCTGGCCTTGGGTAGAGTGACACACAAAGCTAAAGAACATGTGTCCTGGGTGTTGGGACAGTGAAGAGAAGATAATGTTTTGTGGGGGTGTTTTCTTAGAAAATAACATACATTAAGAAAAGTACATTTCTTAACTGTACAGTTTGATGAATATTTACCAATTGCCTATGACCAGCTGACTAGGAGCAAGAAACAGATGTTACTAGACCATTAAAATCTCCCCTTGTAACTCCTCCCAATTAGTATTAACATATCCCGAAGAAACCATTGTCCTAACTTTTAACTTCCTAGTATTGCTGCTTTTGAACTTGATTTTGATGCAAAGAGAATGCTTACTTTTGTATCTGGCTTGTTTGTTCAACATTGTATCTGTTAAAGTCATTCATGTTACATTCAGTTGTGATCTGTTCATTATAACTGTCTAGTGTTGAATGAATAAACTACAGTTTACATTGATGAATATATGGGTAGTGTCCAGTTTCTACTGATTATAAATAGCGGTGTTATGAATATTATTATAAATGTCTTTTGGTGAATATGTGAACATTTCTGTAGGGTATATAATGATGAGAGGGAGTTAACTAAGAATCATAGAAATGTTCAGCTTTAGTAGGTACTACCAATTTTTCATCATATGTATTACCATTTAAAAATGCAAATAATCACTGCAGCTCTCTTGCTGCACTGTGGTTTCTGAATTATAGACTTAAATGGAAAGACTGTACCAAAAGATTATGGACTAGTCTTTAACTCTAATGCAGACTCGTTTGTACATAGACATATACTATATTCACTGCTGCTGCTGCTGCTAAGTTGCTTCAGTTGTATCTGACTCTGTGTGACCCCATAGATGGCAGCCCACCAGGCTCCCCCGTCCCTGGGATTCTCCAGGCAAGAACACTGGAGTGTGTTGCCATTTCCTTCTCCGATGCATGAAAGTGAAAAGTGAAAGGGAAGTCACTCAGTCATGTCCAACTCTTAGCAACCCCATGGACTGCAGCCTACCAGGCTCCTCCGTGCATGGGATTTTCCAGGCGAGAGTACTGGAGTAGGGTGCCATTGCCTTCTCCAACTATATTCACTATATGCACTATATTTACTAGTATTGTTATATATAGTTTATAATAGTTTTACCTGAATATTGCTTTTTATCTAGCTGCCTTCAGTTTTCTTCTTACTTTTTACCATGTTTGTACTCTCAGCACCATCACTATATTGTAGATACTCCTATTAAGCTCATTTTTACAGACAAGGTACAGAGAAACAACTTTTCCAAAATTCTATAGTAGGAAGCAGGAAAGAATATGCACTCTTTCTTTACATGTAACATCTTTAAAACAAGATCTTAAAAGTCTGACCAGATATAATCCTGAAGACCAGACCTATATGCAGAGAAAGCTTATAAGCTCAGCAGAGCCATTAATAATTCTGTAGAAGACAAAGCATTTGGATAATTTACATTAAAACATCTGAGATGAAACACTGTAAAGCAGTTATATTCCAGTAAAAAAGAATAACCTATTGAATGCTGAAAAAAGATGAATGTTAGATGAACATATTGTGGTAATCATTTTACAGCCTGTAAACCATACTGTCATGCTGTATGCCTTAAATTTATACAATGATATATGCCAGTTATTTCTCAGTAAAACTGGAAAAACATTTTAAAATATCAGATGAAAAATTTCTACCATATAATATTTACCAGTGCTAAATCTATACCAACCTCAGTGAGCATAGTTGAGAGCCATGGTTAAGAATACAGGCCCTGGAACTGGACTGTCTGCATTTAAATCCCAATAGCCCATCCAGAGAAACTAGTTCTCTGCAGAAAATGCATGAGACCTTGCACTTCCCTTGTGATGCTTTCTGCTGAGGTCTTGTACTGCAGTATTTTTTTTTTTTCCTGTGTCTCTCTACCTGACCACAAACTCACTAAGGAACAGGTGCTACATCATAGTTATTTTAAATCCCTCAGAGTGCCTAGTGCATATCTTAATGATAAACATCAATAAGTAATTGTTGCAGGAGCAGTGAGATACTTAGCATTTTATGACATTTACTATTTAAACTGCATCTACTTTCTGAAGAACCAGAAACAACTTGCGAGGAAAAAAATGCAAAATATGGTATTTACATGTTTCATGGCAATTGAGATAAGCCGAATACACCATTTAGGCAATGACTGACTTAAATTTCTTGTCGTTTAATGCAAAGTGGAACATATGTTGAGTAAAATGGTTCCTATTTTCTAGGAGAAAATAAATACGTATCTTGGAATTATTTATTTATATGTCTTCCTTCTTTCTAGATAGGGCAGCTTGTTGTGAATGGGGAATGTGTCTTATTTAAATTTGTATCCCCAGAGCCAGTCAGTCACAGTGTTTAACATGTGGGCAGATGAATGAATGAATGAAAAAAAAAACAAAAGAAAAGAGGGAAAAAAAGGAAGAGAGAAAAGACATTTCTGGGAATTATCATAAGAATATTGGAATGACTGATACATGTTCGCCATAGCAATGTAAGACAATGTAGAGCACAGAGGTTCAGAGCCAGAGCTGGTCTGCTTGGGAAAATCTTGACTTTTTCTTGGAGCAAATTACTTAACTTCTCTGGACATCAATTGCTTCATCTATAAAGGTTAATAATATTAATAACTGACTCTTCAGAAAACAAAGATCATGGCATCTGGTCCCATCACTTCATGGGAAATAGATGGGGAAACAGTGGAAACAGTGTCAGACTTTATTTTGGGGGGCTCCAAAATCACTGCAGATGGTGACTGCAGCCATGAAATTAAAAGACGCTTACTCCTTGGAAGAAAAGTTATGACCAACCTAGATAGCATACTGTAAAGCAGAGATATTACTTTGCCAACAAAGGTCCATCTAGTCAAGGCTATGGTTTTTTTCAGTGGTCACATATGGATGTGAGAGTTGGACTGTGAAGAAAGCTGAGTGCCAAAGAATTGATGCTTTTGAACTGTGGTGTTGGAGAAGACTTGAGAGTCCCTTTGACTGCAAGGAGATCCAACCAGTCCATTCTGAAGGAGATCAGCCCTGGGATTTCTTTGGAAGGAATGATGCTAAAGCTGAAACTCTAGTACTTTGGCCACCTCATGTGAAGAGTTGACTCATTGGAAAAGACTCTGATGCTGGGAGGGATTGGGAGCAGGAGGAAAAGGGGATGACAGAGGATGAGATGGCTGGATGTCATCACGCACTTGATGGTTGTAAGTTTGAGTGAACTCTGGGAGTTGGTGATGGACAGGGAGGCCTGGCGTGCTGCGGTTCATGGGGTCGCAAAGAATTGGACACAACTGAGTGACTGAACTGAAGAATCATGAAATAGTGCTTTTAAAGGTCTTGGTGTATAAGCGCTTGACAAACATCAGCAATTAATTCGTTTGGCATATTTTTATCAGGGCTATACTGTTCCAGGCACTATTCTGTGTGCAAATGCTATAGAATTTAGCAAAACAGGTTTTATGGAGCTTATATTCAAGTAGGGTATGGAGACAGAGAACAAATAGTCATACAAAATCAGAGCCTGGTGAGAGCAATGAAATAAAAAAGGATAAAGACACAGAAGGAATCATGGTGGTGAGGTGGCCTCTAGGAGAAAAGAAGTGTGGATGTCCGAGGGAAGAAACCTAGGTGGAGAAGCGGTGAGTGTAGGCCTTGTAGTGTGGAGTGTGCTGGATGTAACCAGGAACAACAAGGGGTCCAGTGAGCCTGGAATAGCAATGAGCAATAAGTGAGATGGAAGGGGTAGGAGGCTTGTAAAGACTTGTATGGTTTGGGGCATGGGAGCAATGGAAGCTGATTTATAATTGTAAAGGATAATCCTGGCTGCTATGTGAGATGAGATAGTAGCAAGATGTCAGAGGAAACAAGGATAACAATTAGGAGGCTATTAAAATAGGCCAGACAAGAGTTGATGATGGCTTAGACTAGGGTGGTAGCAGTGGAGATGGGAAGAAGAGATTAGAATTGCGATACAGATAAATTTAGACTTGACTTGATTTGCTATTTGATTGGAAGAGGGTGAGCGAGAAAGAGAAGTGAAGGTAAACCGCAGAATTTGGGGGTCCAAGGAACAAGGGCAACTGGAGATGTCATTAACTAAGATGGAAAAGATGAGGACGATTTCTTCTGGGTGCTGGGAGTGATCATAGAGTCTGATTTGAGTATAAGCTTTTATTCATTTATTCATTCACTGTTTTATCAATCTCTGACTGGGTACCAGTGCTAGACACTGTACTAGACTCCTGGGGATAGATCACTGGGAAAAAAATGAAACAGAAAAGAAAAGATCAAAACTCTCTCTTTAGAAGTTTTCATTCAACTATGGGAAGATAATAATAAAATAATAAGTATTATAAATAATAAGTGAATTTGCCATTACCAATTCACTGCCCTGGTCAGCTCTGTCTGCTTCTAAAGGTGTTGACTTGAGTATAAGTGGAAAAGACACAACCTTTTCCATTGTGTCTGATGATACTTTCTTCCAGTTTGCATTTTTCTCCTCATCCCTGTTCAGATGCAATAAATAGGCTTTTTTTGGTCACACAATTCATACCAATTATTATCGCTAGTGTTAATTTATATCTGAATTCTCCATAATGAAATACACACATGCACGCTTATCTAAACTGAGCATTGCATAGATATTTATGGGTGTGTGGTGGTCTAGTTTAGGGGCGCCAGCTCCTTTCTGCTTAATCGTAAGTTGTTCCAAGTAAGTAATTTATTCCAGAATCATCTTGTCATAGTTATTCTACATCAAATTTATATTTCTCTGCTCACACTAAAAACCTGTCTAGCTTCTTGCTCACAGTCAGTCCACTCTGGTGCAGCATTTTCCAGTGTGTTCCATATTACTCTAAGTCCAAGAGATAGACCAAAAGAAACGTGTTCCATGATAAAACAAGTTTAAGAAAAGCCACATTCCGCATCACGACCACTTGGAAATTCACATTGTACATGATCATTTTTAAGGCTCTGAGAAGTCTCACAGTATGAAATTGTTTAACTCTGTCCACTCAGCATATCCAACACTTCCTTTACTATGAAACAGAAACTTGCTAACATTCTGTAGAACTTGTGTGTCAGGCCTCGAACCTTGGGAAAATGCCGAGTGGGTTGACAGCATCATAGGCAAGAAATCCAGAGGAATGTGTTCCAGTGTTGAGGCTGGCTTTGTTTGTGTAACCTTAGACAGGGCAGTTAACCTCTCTGTTCCCTAGGTTTCCCATTTGTAAAATGGTGATAACAACAGGCCCTCCTAGGCTTGCTTCAGGTTTTACTCATTACCTCTAAGTGTATAAAACATGAATGAAAGCACTTTGCACAAGTTTAAATGAAAGAACAAGTTCAAATAATGTAGTCAAATCTTATTTTTGTATCTCTTCAAATGTTTAATTTCCATTTCATGCATAGTCTGAAGTAATACTTATTTTTAACTTATATAGTAATTTTATTTCCAAGTTTCTCTTACCAACAGTCTAATTTGTATGTGCTTTGATCCAAGCTAAGTGTAAATTGTCTCCTCCTATAGGAAGTCATCCTCAATTTGGCCTTCTCTCATTTGTCCCCCTTTACTCCTTTGGTCATTCATTGAGAAAGTCTGCCTCTCCTCTGGTTTGTAGCTCTGCAAGGGCACAGACTACATCTTCAGTACCTGGCCCATAGTAGGGGTTCCATTTATTGAGCTGAATCCTAGATTGTTCCATTTTTAAGAATTACATCATCCTGTTTTCAATTATGGTACCCACAAAGTTGGGGGAGGGGTGCACTCTTCCCTTCATCTTGAGTGTGTTTATCATCAGGATTCCCACAACATAATCCTTCACTGACTTTGCTTTGGTTCTAGTTCTGAGAACAAATTGTCCTGTGGTTCAGAGCATTGCCTGCTTCCCCGCCGTGATTTGGGATGTTCTTTCTCTCTCATCCCTAGCTTCTGCCTAGTGAAGTCAGTCGCTCATCAGTAGAAGTAGGAACGACTCCAAAGCGTCCTCTTTCTTCTTTCATTTGAATGAACAGCTCTTCATTTTGAACCTCTTTATCTGCTTTTCGTGTACTTTGTATTTGTCACCACATTTCTGTTTGAAGACACTTAGGAGACAGAGCCCGTGGCTTTGTCATTTCACCTGAGTCTTAAGAAAATGCTGACTTCTTGGCTAATTTCTGACCTTGGTCTCTCTCTTTAATCCCACTGTTTTCCCCTTTATTTCTTCACATGATTGTTTTGGTTTCATTGCTTGTAAGTTCTCCACAATGCCATTTCCTCATACAGGCAGCAGTCTGTGAGAACTTGAGGAGAAGAGAGCAAACTTCCTAACAGTATAAAGGAGGAGTAGGATGTACACAGCCAGTGTGATTAGTCAACTTCTATTCATTGCTCACAACAATGTATTATTATCCACATTTAGCAGATGAGGAAATGGAGTCACAAAATAGTTAAGTAACTTGCCCAAGCCAGAATATAAAGAATCCAGGCTTTGAAACCTGGGCATCTGGCTCCAGAGGCCTGTCTTTTAAGCACTGTGTTATTCACTGTTATCATACACAGTATGTCATTAATATCTGATGCTGAGCATCTGTGAGGACCTAATTGAGGCTGGGTAGCACAGCAGAGCCTGGTGGGCTGCCATCTATGGG
The DNA here is from genome assembly GCF_042477335.2 of Ovis canadensis. NCBI lineage: Eukaryota > Metazoa > Chordata > Mammalia > Artiodactyla > Bovidae > Ovis > Ovis canadensis. The sequence continues at coordinate 60,797,891 of NC_091262.1, read as the reverse complement.
TTCGCACAGAGTTGGACACGACTGAAGCGACTTAGCAGCAGCAGCAGCATGGCTTCAATACTATGATCAAGTGAAGCAGATAACTAAGACAATGAAATATAGTAGACCAGGAGATGCAGGTTAGCTGAACAAGAATACTAAGTACAGAGATTTCTGATATTAATGAAGATATTAACCAAGAGACGACACAAGGGATGTGATCGACTGTGAGGGCAGGGAGAGTGAAAGCAGCTATAGCAATAACAGAAACAGAGAGTGGTTGGCAAGGTAGTTCCATAGAATGGTAAAGAACTTTTGGAGGCATAGGTTGGAAACCAGGCTTTGCCAGTTTTAGTTGACTTTGTAGGTGGCCTACCTACAGTAATGCTCAAAATGCAGTGGTTGAACAACATATTGAACCTATATGTTGAACAAGATCTGAACAACATGTTGCCTCTATATCATATATTGCTTTTTTAGAGATTTTTCCAAGTGTTTAGAGTCTCTGTGCAATTTTCTGATATACTTGGCAAGTATATCAGTGTATTTAGGACAGGATCATAAGCTAATAAAGCATCTCAGTTCCTGATGAGGAGGAAAGAGGTTTGGCATGGTTTGTAGTAGCTGGCATGGAACCTACATAAAAGTAAGTATCCTGTGTTCCTGTTCATAGTCCTACTCCAGGCAAATAGTCTCAAAATCTGACATTTAAGACATATTCTTTCTGTAGGTTTCAGCTCAGTAAATACAAGTCTTTTAATGCTGTGTATGGCTCTAGTTTGCCTTTGGCTTGAGGTTTTTTTTTTTCTTACTCAAAGAGATATATAAATTCTCTGCATATCTAAATCTCTGAGATAACAGATTACATGAATGAAGAGAGAAATCTGAAACAGGTTTTCAGATTTCACAAGGGGCACATGATGTAGGAACCATTTCACTCCCACTCGTCTCAAATTATAAAAGTGAAGTGGACTTGAAGGAAAAATCATTTAAAATATCAAAAGCTGGACTGAGAGCAGGAGCAGTCAGATAGCTATTCAGGGCACTAACACATGACTCTCTGTAGTAGTGTGGTCACTTCTATGAATGAGTTGCTTAGGGGGTGACCACAAAAGGTATGCAACAGTAGCAGCAGATGGTTGCCATACAGCTTCCAGGGCCAGTGGTCCTGTTCTCTGCAGGCCTTTGGTGTACAAATGGGGATCTGGTGGTCCTCTTCCCCACCCTGCCCCACTGTCTCCCTGTCTTCCTCTTCTTGCATCCCTCACATTTAGTTTACAACAGTGTTAGGTGAATAAATAGCATCAGCTTGAAGGGGCCAAATTATTAGCCTGCCTTGGGAATCTAGTATCTTGGTCAGAGCTGTGCACTATTTAAGGGAATATATTAAATGAAAATGTTCATGTATTAACTTGGTGTTGCAAAAATGTAAAAACAGCTTGGCTCTTTATTATGACAAATTATGAAAAGGTAGCATCACACAGACAAGAAAATATGATGAATAGTCAAGAGATTCAGGTTCCACTCTAGAGTCTGTCTCTAACCAACACTGAGCATTGGGCTCATGATCTGAACATTTCATCACCTGCATTTTTTCATTTTGGTTTCTTTATCTCACTTATAATAATGCCTTCCTTAACAAGTCTTAATGTCAGGAGTATTAAGCAAATCAGTTTCTTTGGAACACCCTGAAAAGACACATACTTCCAGGTAGAATATATACTGAAGAAGAATATAATGCAACAAAAACTCACAGACTTAACTAAAGCAGTTTTTTTTTTTTTGAAAATTTGAAGAATTGTATTGCCCAAAAGAATCTCTCAGTCCAATGTGCTTACTACACTGAGGCCTAGAGAAGTTGCTAAAGGCCACAGAGCTTTGCCTTGATATTTAAAATTGCTGAATGTTTGGAAACCACCTCTCAGAAAAGAAAATTGCTTGTGAAATAGCAAATGGGAGCAGAAGGAGAAAGTTTTATTCCTTTCGCCTAAAGTAGCCCTTTAGTTGTTTCCAGCTCCTTTTCTTTAAATATGAACTGAAGGCATGTGTTTCTGAGTTTTACTGCCCGAATTTTGCCTTGGTGTTTATTTCAAGTGAAATGTTGCAATCACAACTGTAATTCTCGCTACATTTTTTCCCCAATGAGCTTGGCTCAAAAACCTATACTACTTCTTACACATTATATGTTATTTATTGGAGAAAAGGGAAACCTCAACACTGAACAAAAATAACTAGCTTGAACCAATAAAATTAATTTAAAAATTGTATCAGAGGCTTGGAAAGGCAGGGTGAAACTATATGACTTCCACTTACTTGATCACAGCCAGATTTGATGCCCAAAGCAACTATAGGGGAATTGTGCTAGAATGTCCTCTTAGTAAGCATTCTCTGAATAGACACCAAACTGGGATTATATTATATATGCAAGGATGTTACCAGAAGATACTAGGGCCAGCCTCAGGGGGGAGCTACCTAGCAGCTGCACAAGACCTTCCGTTTTAGAACAATTAATTCAATGCTCTGCTCTGCCAGTCTTAAAATTTCATGATTTTTTAACAGAGCGCTCCACATTTTGATTTTGTACTCAAAATGATGTGATTGGTCCTGGAGGAAACTGGTGTGAAATTAAATGGGAAGAAAGCCGGGAGAGACAGAGCAGCTCTTTCTGACTTCTCTGCAGAGCTGGCCTTTGAGGCGGGTGGAAGGAAGGGAAGGTGGTTGGAAGCGTTCAGCTTGCAGTGCAGTCTAAAAGGAATGGTCGATAAAACCGTCACAAAATGGAGCCTCGCAATAGGCAGTCAGAGGAGCTCAGGGTCTTCCGGAAGCAGCCTTCCTCAGCATGGCTGCCGGCCCTGGCGTGCATCTCACAGACCTCCAACTCCTTGAAGCCTGAACGGCCTCTGCTGCTGCTCTGGACTCCGGTGTGGTATTGTGCAGAGGCCATGCTCCCCACTACCCTACAGCTGCGCCTGGCTCACCACAGGGCCAGCAGCCATGCTGGGGAAGGCGGGTTCCAGAAGGCTCCAATGATTAATTTGCATTTTTAGAAAACTGGAAGGTGAATAATGCCTTTGTCCATATTCTCTCTTCCAAAGTCTTTACTATTACAGAATACTAAAGGCCTTAGGAACAAAATAACTAACAGACCGATTAGATATTAAAGTTGCACAAAGTAGGAAAATAATTCACAAATGGAAAATTTAGAATAAGCATATATATAATCCGTAATTACAATTAAGAAACTGTGAGATGTTTACTCTTTAGTAAAAGTTAGTGTTAAATTTCTATGATCTTAGGATTTGCCGACCACTATTACTTTAAGTTGAATTAAATAGCGCACTTCAACACACTTTGGGAAGTATAATGAGACATCAAGAAGATCGGAACAGAAGACCCAGGACAGACCTTCGAGAGTATCATTTCAGACAAACTTGAGAAGCCATTTACCCAGCATTAGGGAAAACGGAAGGAGAACTTCAGTCATTTGCTTATGTAACTATTTTTAAAGACCTAATTAGTTCTATTGAATTATTGTGGTGGAGGAAGGATAGAAATATGAGAACTGGTACAAAGTAGGAGGGAGAATAAAGGCAATAGTGACTAAATTTGAAAATTTCAAGAGCTACATAATCCTCAACACAAGGACCACTTGGTTTAATGGCTTGTTTCCTTTTATTTATTGCTGAACACTAAGCAGGAGGTCCATGGGCCCATGTATGTAAGAGGTACTGGTAGGTTCAGTGTACCTGCCTTCACGGACCTGGTGCTGCTCAGGGTCAGCTGCAATCAGATCCAGACAGGTAGGAGAGTGCTGGTCTCTGTGTCTGTTCTCAGACTATTCACCTTATGCCCCAGGCTCACATTCTGCCTCTTGTAAGGTGGATTTACACCTTATTTCCAGTGTGTAAAGCTGCTTGGTCAGAGAACAGTGGGGATGAGTCAACTGAAGACAGAGTATGGATATGTATCTTGTCCTCTTCAATGAACATGCACATGAAGAAACGAAATTCATTCTCCAACCATTTTATTGAATTCTTCACAAATTTCCAAGTTCCTTAGTAAGGACCAGTGAAAGGGAAATGTCTGGTTAAGGAGATGTCTCACAAAGAAATTGATTCCTCCCTTTCTCTGTGCCTTTTGTGCTTCCTTTCTCTCTTGAAGGAAGAAATAAACAGAACAAGATGTGGAATCTTTGGGACCACCTTTAAGATATAATGCATTTTCTTTTTCTGAACTTCTTTCCAACCTGAGAAGCAGGTAACCTAACTGGGTTTGGAGAACAACATCTCCCCCACCCGGAAATATCTGACCACTCAGGTTTAATTTATTAGTCAGTCATCACTCAGGGTATAACTAAGAGAAATCAGTTGTTAGAAACAAATGTCCTCTTTGAACAAAGCTCGTTATCTCTGAGGTTACTAATATTGTGTATGTCTCATTCATCATTATGTGTAAGTGAAAAGCTCTTCTGTTTACCAATTCAGTGCAAAAACTCACCTCCTTCCAGTAAATGAAATGTTTTCCTTGTAGACTTATTTTGTTGTTGTAATGCTCATGGAGTATAGTCATTTTCTGGGCTTATGGTAAACTTAGGTGAAAGATTGTCTAGTGGTCACATTTGGGGGATTGATGAAGTGTTCCTGTTCTTCCTGACAAATTCACCCAGAGGGACACAAGTTTTCCAGGGAATGTTTTTTTCATATAGAAAGTTGTATTAGTCCCACATTAATTAGTATTTTTGATGAAAATGATAAAATTTATTGTCTGGAAATGAAAATATCAATCTTTCATACCCAATTTGTCCGTTGTGCTTTGGTACAACCTCAATCAAAATGGAGTTAATCAGGAGTGACCTCATAGGGTCACTAACTCTAAAATTAATTCTGGTTTTAATGATATATGTCTCTAATTTATACCTAAAAAGTGTGGACCACCTGTGTTGTTGACTGGTTGTGATCATCTTGAGACCTAAGGGATTTGTATCAGGAGAAAATCCAGACATGCAGGATACATGTTTCTTTAAAGTGATGCTATAAAAATTATTTTCTCAATTAAATCTGTGATTCACTTTTTATTTTGTAAAGCCATAAAACTCATGGCTTTGAAATGATTGAATGTATGTTTGTGATTTGTTTTCACTACCCTCTTTCCTTATTACCCTTCTCCAATGACACCATTCATGTAGCATAACCACAAGCCTTTTAAAGTATATTTCGTAGCCAGGGCCACATTTGGCACTGGGCTGTAGCTTGCAGTGACACAATTTTATAGAAAATAGCAGTATTAATTAGATATATTCTGGTGAGCTAGAAGTAAATGTTTCTGATTGTTGTCTGAAGCCAAACAGGAAAATGTAAGAGCAATAATAAGTATGTTCTCCCTCATTCTGATATACCAGCATAGGCAAATTTTTGGCTGGAAAAGCATAAGTGAGTAATTAGATAATTGCTGCCTTGATTGAGCTTAATAGGAAACATTTCAATTAGGCTAAAACTACATAGAAAGGAAGTGGGTTTTTTACAAAGGGAAACATTCCTTGTCATGCAACTGTCAGCTTGTGCCCACACTAAGAGATGGGATTAAGTGGATCTCTGCAAAGGAAACAAAAAAGAAATGATTGCAGTAATTAGACCTATACTTAAACATTGTGTCTTCTGATAGAATTTCTTGATGATTCTAGCTTCGATAACGCAGCCCCTAGAAATGTCTTGCCTGTAACAAATTACTGCCTTAAATCTGTGGCAAAATAAGTTCCTGGAAAAAAAAAGTTATGATTTTCTCATACTACAAAAACTAACATTCTAGAATTGCAGTCCTCTTCTCCAAGCCACCTGCATGCTAGCAAGTAATCAGAAAAGCCATTTGGGGCTAGTTTGCATGGTTAATGGTTTCTCCTTAGCATACCTTGAGCTTATATATATAGCCAGTTGCTGACTCAGGGCTTGAACCAGATGTAAAAAAAAAAAAAGGGTTCCTTTCTCAGAGTAAGTGACCAAGGAACAGAGCTATTCTTAACACCCTGGGAATAGAGGATATGACTTCTCTGGCCCATCAACATAAGGGTTTTATCCATGGGGAGGTAGATGGTTCCACCCACAGGTGGTTAGGTTTGTGAGGATCGTGTAATTATTGATGCCATTTCATTCCCCCAGCCTAAGGCCTCACACATATATATGGTTAATAAATTGTCAATGTTTTCATATTGCTTTATATGAAAAAGAATCACTTGATCTCTTGCTACATGAGAAATGGAGAAACCACTGACAGAACACCCAACTACTATACCACTTCTGTAGAAATGGGATATGTTACCCAGATCTTATAAGGATCTTGTCAAGTCAAACATAGGCCCCACTGAGTCCTGGGCACTGATGTTACTGAAACAACCCCCCCCGCCAAAGCAGTTGATTCTTTCTGTCTTTCCTGAGTGGCATCCTTCTGCCTCAGTGTTTCTGCTGTATGAGGCAAGAGCCCAGGGTAGGAGATAGCACCTTGAAGAGACCATTAACTTCCTTGTACTGTGGGGTGGCTAAGAGCCTGGACTCTGAAATAAGGTATGCCCAGTTTTAAATTTGAGCCCTCTGGCTGTGTGATCTTGGGGTATGCTACTTAACTTTTTCAAACCTTAGTTTCTTCCTCTGTAATAGTATTACTATTAGGGAATTACTATTAGGGAATAATAGTATTACTTCCCTTCCAGGGTGCTGTGATGAGGAATTAATGAAGTAATGCTGGTAAGGCCTTAGCACAATGAAGCACTCAGAAATTCTTGGTTCTTTTTGTTACTAGAGGGTGAAGGTTGTCATAATAGAGCAAAGTGCTTAAGAAATGCTTTCTGAAGTCAGTGGTGGCATGGCATTGCTTCCATGTACCCTTCTCCAAACCAGCAGCCAAGGTCATAATGCCTTGGGTCAAGGCCACCTCTTGCCTGCTTCAGTCTCATACACTACAAAGCTGGTTATGAAGATGAGGAGCCCAAACTGAGATGAGCTGCAGCGTTGCATCAAGCAGTCCCCATTAACAGTCTTCCCACTTCTGGTCAGTGTTGTTCAGCCATCTGATAGATGGCCCAACTCCAATTGTGGTCAACCTCTCTGTATAGAAAGTAACCCTCCCTGCTCATTCCCAGGTAAAGCTGGTGGGTGTGTGATATTTTTTCAGTGCTAATGTCTAAAAATGCTCATTGACATTATTAGGACTTTTACATAAAACAGGCTTCAGATGGAGTTAGCTTTTTAAAAGAGTCCATTTGAAGGGAAAACTGCATGCTGTTGGATAGAGTGATTTGCACTGATTTGTTTTCCAGCACATGGGGATGAGAACTCCCATCCTACTGACCATAAAGTTAAAAAGCCTGGGACATGGCTGACTTTAGAGTCTTACAAATCAGTACTTTGCAGTTTGTAGAGTGGCCATGGTAGGGAAGACTTCTTGGGGGATGAGTCTGTAAGCATGTGGTGTGCCAAATACAGAATTCTTTCTGTTTCATTTTTCTCTTTCCCCCAAACCAACCATGATCTGTTAAACAGAAAAGAATTTCACGCTCTCATTTAGTGTGTAAAGCCTTAATTAGTTTTTCTTTCTTTACGAAAGTGGCCTGCTAAATGAGTAAATAGAAAAGGATCCACCAATCATTTCCATGGAGAGAACTGGGGACAGCTCCATAGACTGATGAAGACAGTGCAGTTGGGGCTGGGAGGGCTTGTGTAGTTGGACAGGCCTTTGCTTTTCTTAAAGAATTGATAGTGATTTTCAGTGTCCCCATTGTTCTTAGACTGTTTATGAACAGTTTTCCTATGGGGAAGTGCCAGCCTGGAATCTCAGGTAACAAATCCCAGTTTTGTGACAAGACTCAGGTGCTGTGTGCCCTGCCAGACAGAAACGGCTTGTCTTTTCTATTATACTTTCTCCTGTGTGGTTCTGCATGCAGTACTATGCCCTTTCTCTAAGAACCCCTTTCACTGAGAGTTCTATTTTATGACAGCAGTTTGACTTGCTGCCAAAGAAGCTGGAAATGAAGGAAGTTTAAGATAAATATCAACGGTGATTTTTTTTTTTTCTTGGTCACTCTCTCTTGCTCTTTTTTTTTTTTTTTTTAAAGGAGAGTCATATGCTCATATCCTAACTTGTCCCAGTAGAGGGTCAATTACAACCAGTTGGCTGTAAATCCAATCCAAGAAAAACACTGCAAGAAGGAACTGTAGCACTAGATACCAGGGGTCTCTAGAATCACTCTAAACGTTAAGAACATGTCAGCTGTGAACTCAGGGCCTTTAAGCAATATTTTAGGACCCAGCTCTTCCCCACATGGCCCCAGAGGAATAAAAATTAGCAAGGCATTTTTGTATTTGTTTAGATGTTTTTTTCTGGAAACTGTTAAAAGTTAAAACAAAGCCATAGTTAAGACTTCGTTAATGACGTGATTAAAAGTTCATTAGTAGGCTGTCCATAGTTAAAATTAAACTGTAAAAACTGGTTTGTTTAAGGCCTTTTACCACCCAAGTTCTTTAAGATCATCATACCTTAACTATTGCTGACCTAAGCAACAGTAAGCATTCATCCTTTTCCCAATATCTAAAGAAGAAACAGTGTATGTTAAGGGAGAAAGTCTTTACAATGATCATGGCAATAATAGCAATTACATTTTAGAAATTAAAATGAGTTTTGGAAATGGCAGCTCAAGGAGAACCTTTCTGACAACAGTTACACCTCAACCATTACAGTTTCAGCTTTAAAAATGAACAGTTAAGAGAACTTAGTGTACTGAGGGGAACTAACAAAGATTCTGCATTGCAGCAACCGTTGCTCACTTCCTGGGGGAGAGCAAATGGCAAGGCAAGTGTTTTTTGGCCCTCCATCCAGGTGAGAACTGAGATCCAATTTCTTCATCCTGCACATACGTACAGTATGAAATATGATAATTTAAAAATGAGAGCAGTAACGACCCCTTGCCAAATGGCAGTAATTGCTTTCAAAAATTGATTTTTGCATTTTATGAGATGTTTGTCTTCTATCTAATAAGCTTCTTTAAGACATTCTGGCAATGTGCTAGAATTCTACATTTTCGTCCTGTTATTACCAAACTGTGTGATGTTTAGCAAGTAATTGAACCTCTGTAGGCCTTAGTTCCTAATCTATAAATCAAGGGTGTTTAATTAAAGGTTTAGATGACTATTTCCAGTTCTTTCATTCCAGAATCTATGAACCACGTTATCCATTAAACCTCAAACTTGGCAATGAATCAGAATCAGCTTAGGAGCTTTAAAAAAATGCAGATACCTGGGCTCCATCCCACAAAGTTCCACTTTAGTAGGTCTGGGTGAAGCTGTTAAAGCTTAAAAATAGTAGATGTACAACCATGGGTGAGATTGCAAAAAATAGTTAACTGCTTGCCAGGTACTTCTGTATTCCTGGGTAGAGCAACCTGATCTGATCATTTAAAACATGATCAAGTATCTTGTGAAACCTTTCTATTTTGGCTTCTGTATCCTGGCTGCCTTCTCTCCTAGGCCAGTCCTTTCAAAGTTCCATGCTTTCATGCTGTTACATTACAAAATGTAAGCATCCCATATATAAACTCACCTGTCATATATGTGGTAGAACGCTGTGTATACTAACTGATGTGTGGAGACTGTGACCTGTATAAGAAGCTTGTTCTATTTTATCTAGCTCATGAAATCGTCTTAAGGGTAGATATTCAAATTTGATGGGAAGGCATAATTAGGGGATAAAGAAGTATCAGACAAATTTACCTTTAATCCTTGTAATCAGAAAGGCATCAATAGTCCATTCTACAGATAAGGAAAATAAGTCTCATTCAGGTTTTATCTCTCTTAAGATTACACAGGTAGTAGAAATGGGACAGGTATGTCTACCTCCAGAGCCTGTGGTCTCTCCATAAGATCTTGTGCTGCTAAGAAGGGAAGAAGGCCATTCTGCATAAGCAGGGCTTTTCAGGTGCTCCAAGGTCATTCTTGCAAGGAATATCTAGTTGGAGGGCTATCCATGCTATCCCCAGGCTCCACTCCATAATTCAAGAACCCTTTAACTTGGAACTTTAGGAGAGTAATGGAAAAGAATGCTTGAGAATGGTCAAACCTATATGGAAGAACCATGGTAAGGACATGATGAGACCAGCTTTCTTAAACCTATAATTTGTAGCACAAATTGTTATTGTCTTTTTAGAAAGTAATTTGGCAGTATATATCAGGAATCTTAGTTACATTCACATCCTTTGACCTAGAACATCTGCTTCTAGGAATCTGTTTTTAGGGAATAATTATTGGTGTGAACTAATATTGAATAAAAATAATGTTCTTTAGAACATTATATATAATAGGGAAAAGGGGGACAATCTAAATATTTAGTGAAGGTGAATAGTTCACTATACTTAAGTACATCCATATGATGAAATATTATGTAGCATCAAAAATAATGCTTATGAAGAGATTTTAATGAGGTGAGGAAATTTTAATGATATGTGAAAAAAAGATGCAAAACTATATGGTATGATCTCAGCTATGAAAATAAAGGATGTAAGCATTAAAAACCCCTAAATGTTAACAGTATTTATCTCCAGGCAGTAGGATTATAAATAAGGTTTGAAATACTTTTTACGCATTTAATTTTTTTCTAAAATGATCATATATTATTTTAGTAAGTGGGAAGCACATTAAAATATACTTTCAAAAATAATCATAGAGTTTCGTTAAAAAAAGATTGGGTAGAAATAGATTAAGCATAGTAGACCAGAGTCCTGAGTTCCAAATAAGTCTAAGCAAACTCACCAAAATGCCATTTCAGTTCAGTTGCTCAGTCGTGTCTGACTCTTTGCGACCCCATGGACTGCAGCATGCCAGGCTTCCCTGTCCATCACCAGCTCCTGGAGCTTACTCAAACTCATGTCCATCAAGTCTCTGATGCCATCCAACCATCTCATTCTCTGTTGTTCCCTTCTCCTGTTTTCAATTTTTCCCAGCATCAGGGTCTTTTCCAGTGAGTAAGTTCTTTGCATCAGGTGGCCAAGTATTGGAGTTTCAGCTTCAGCATCAGTCCTTCCAATGAATATCAGGACTTATTTCCTTTAGGATGGACTGGTTTTGTCTCCTTGCAGCCCAAGGGACTCTCAAGAGTCTTCTCCAACACTGCAGTTCCAAAGCATTAATTCTTTGGTGCCCAGCTTTCTTTATGTCCAACTCTCACATCCATACATGACTACTGGAAAAACCATAGCCTTGACTAGATGGACCTTTGTTGGCAAAGTAATGTCTCTGCTTTTTAATATGCTGTCTAGGTTGGTCATAATCCAAGGAGCAAGCGTCTTTTAATTTCATGGCTGCAGTCACCATCTGCCATGATTTTGGAGCCCCCCAAAATAAAGTTTCTCACTGTTTCCATGGTTTCTCCATCTAGTTGCCATGAAGTAACAGGACCAGATGCTATGATCTTAGTTTTTTGAATGTTGAGTGTTAAGCCAACTCTTTCACTTTCCTCTTTTACTTTCATCAAGAGGCTCTTTAGTTTTTTCACTTTCTGCCATAACGGTGGTGTTATTTGCATGTCTGAGGTTATTGATATTTCTCTTGGCAGTCTTGATTCCAGCTTGTGCTTCATCCAGACTGGCATTTTGCATGATGTACTCTACATATAAGTTAAATAAGCAGGGCGACAATATACTTTGGTAGAAATTCTTCCTGTCTATTTGGGCTACATTTTCCTTTTGTGTCAAATTAGAGGAATAGATCAAAGTAATGTTAATAACCTTTTTATCTTTAAGATTTAATAAAAGACATTCTTATCACAATCTTGCTGTAAAGAATCTCTGTTTTCTAATATGAACAAAAATAGAAGTGTTACCCAATAATTTCTCTTGTCTCACTTTTTTTTCTGCACTGAAATAATAATTAGGCTATAGCAGAGATTCCCAAAGTGTTTTGAGGACATTAATAGTTTTGAAACACAAGAAACGATCAATCCAGATAAGCATACGGACACATAAAGACAAATTATAGCTAAATGTAAACTCTGAACAGCTCCACTACTTAGTACACCTGAATCTGGATAAAATAGAAGGCTAACTTTGAAAGCATTCCTGAGATTTCAAGAAGCCAATGGAAGTCTTTAAGGGCAAAAACAAAAGATAAGAAACAAAGATCACCTGAACAAACAAAAAGACAAATAACACAAAAACAGAACCCAAAATAAAATCAAAACAGCAAAGATTCCCATACCTTCCAAAAAAGTCTTCCACCAAATACTCAGAGAACTGAAGTTGGAAAGGAGAGCAGTAAATGGTGGGATAAGGAGACTTAGCCTGAGGCTTGCTGCAGTATGAGACTGCTAACCTATAGTTTCTGAATTAGCCAAGATTCTCAGTGGGGGAGTTTACATGATCTCACACTGGTTGTGCCCTACGCTCCTGGGAGAAATAAGTGCAAATCTTCCGTTTAGGAAAGCAACCTCACTGTTGCCTTTAGGATTCCCACAGATTAAGTCCAATTAGATGTGAGATTATAAGGATCAACCAAGCAGATAAATGGGGGTAGAGGCCCAGGAGGGTCAGGACATTGGCTACATACAGGGGGGAATGAGCACATAAGTGGATGGATTGAGGATAATGGGAATAAAATGTCTTACTTTCGGAGATGGTTGTTATTAATATAGAAAAGGAGAATACAAAGTAAACCTCATAGTGTTGAGTTGGAACTGCAAATATTGATGTGAACTCATGACTTTCCATATTTATATAGATATAGGAATAAACATAAATCTAAAAATGTATGTATATAGATAAGAGTGTGTATATACACATGCATATATGTTGCTCTGTCCACTTGAGAGTGCCTGAGAGATCTCAGTAGTAAAGAGCATTGTGCTGTGTGCTTAGTTGCTGTCGTGTCCAACTCTTTGTGACCCCATGGACTGTAGCCCACCAGGCTCCTCTGTCCATGGGGATGCTCTAGGTAAGAATGCTGGAGTGGGTTCCCACGCCCTTCCCCAGGGGATCTTCCCAACACAGGGATCGAACCCAGGCCTCCCACATTGCAGGCAGATTCTTTACCATCTGAGCCACCAAGTAAAGAGCACACCTAATACCTAAATCTTGGTTTCTAAGTACTGCTCTCCACTAAAAGGAACTATGGTTCTTTGGAGAAATGGTGCATTTTCATGGCATGCGGCAGGCATAGTATAAGAAAAGATTAGAATGTCTTATATCAGAAAGAAAGGACACACTCAAAGAATGATGGGGACATGTGAAAAGGACATATATAAAACAGTTTGACGGGGCTCTCACTGGCCAAATCTGGGACAATTTGAGTGTTAATAATGCTAATGAATTTTATCACATTGAATAGAATAGGAAGCCCGAGTCCTCACTGATATAAATAAATGAATGAATAAATACATAGAGACAAGAGAAAGTTCTTTTTCATAGTAGAATGCTATTAAGTGTAGAAGAAGTAATACAATTAGAAAATTATAGCAGCCATTATAGTAATAATTAATTCAGTCAAGAAATATCAATATATGTTAAAATTTGACATCATGTGCCTCTTGATCTGTTTCCTTGAAATAATGATATATTTAGAATCTGAGTCTTACCATGAGTAAGCATCATAAAAATCACAATTGAAATACAGTCTACAAACTCACCTTTAACCTTAAAAAAATGATATATCATAAAGGTCAAGGAAGGACTGAAGAACTGTTTGAGATTGAAGGAGCCTGGAGAGAGATAGGAATTAAGTGCATTGTGATCCTTGATTTTCTTCTTTGCTGTAGAGTGCGTAACTGGGGCACTTGGAGAAACTACTGGTATCTCTGGGTGAAGTGTGTAAGGAAATTCTTTGTATTATTCTTGCTATCCCTTCCTAAGTTTGAACTTATTTCAAAATAAAACACTAAAAAAAAATCACATTAAAAAAATAATCAAATGAGGACTAAGAGTCAGTAGTAACAAAAAAAAGAGACAAATCTACAAAGTATTTAGGCATTTCAATTATAAAGATAAAAATCTAAAGTACTGTTATAAAATACTTAAAGAACTAAAAAGTGAAATTTAATAAGCACATAAGGAAAAAAAAGTCTTTCAAAGAACCATTAGGCAGAAGAAGTTTTAGAGGAGAACTAAATTTAACTTGTAAAAATGAAAGAAAAAAAAGTGTTCAATGTACAGGCCAAACAGAAGATGAAAGTGTTTAAAAGGATATTAGTTAGCTGGAAGAAAGAGCTGAAGAAATGATCCGGATGTAACTCAAAGAGGATTGAGAGTAGAACTGAGAAGTTAAGAGATTTGGAGAATGCAATGCCAAGGTCCACTATGCATTTAATAGAATCTCCAGATGAAAGAATAAGGAAGACAGAGGAGCAGCAATACTGTTTTTAAAAAAGTAATGTTTAAAATAATGTTTAGATAGGATCACTGACTGACCCAATGGATATGAATTTGAGCAAACCCTAGGAGGTAGTGGAGGACAGAGGAGCCTGGAGTGCTACAGTCCATGAAGTTGCAAAGAATTGGACACAGCTTAGTGACTGAACAACAATATTTAAAACATGAAATACATTACAAATACAAGTTGGCACTACTGTATACCAAGCAGAAAAAATTTAAAGTCTATGCGTGGACATATCATAATAAAACTACTAAACCCCAAAGACAAAGAGAAGAACTTACAACCATAGAGAGAAGACAAATCATCTGAAACGAAATGAAAGTTAGATAACAGTAGATTTCTCAGTAGCAACAATGGAAGCCAAGAAATAGTAGAATAACATTTTTATAGTGTTGTTGTGTTTGGAGATAAGGCCTTTAAAGAGGTAATTAAATTAAAATTACGTCTTTAGAATGGACCCTAATCCAAACTGTATGGTGTCCTCATATGAAGAGGGCTCTGAAGCATACAAAAAGACACCAGGGGTGCATATATATACACACATAGGGACAACGATGTGAGAGCAAAACAGCCAGAAAGTAGCCATCTATCAGACAAGGAGAGAAACTTCAGGAGATGGAGACATTGCCAGTACCTTGACTTTGGACTGCAAGCCTCTAGAACTGTGAGATAATATTGATACATTTGTGTTGCTTAAGCAACCTGTTCTTGGGCATTTTGTTATGGTAACTCTAGAAAATTAATAGAGTTAGTCTTCCCATTTATCAAAAGCAATGTTAGGCTTTACTCTTTCTCTCACCTCTCTTTGAGCTTGAACTATAGGTAAATGGGATCATTTCCACAGGACAAGTTGCAACTGAGCATAGGCAAGCATAGTTTCTTGGAATATATAAGAATAGTCATCCTCATGCATGTTTTAACTCCATATTCATCACTTGTTTGTGTAGGAGTTAAATTGCCTGGGCAGCATTTTAATTCTTACCCAGTTAAAATGCCTGGGTAAGACCCAGAGATAAAAGGAAAATTTAAAATGTGACAATACCTGCCTTTGGGGGGCACATTATGTCGTACTTTTTAGTTGACGTACTGTTTAGTTTCTATCTTTCAAACAATATTGTAAGCAATTTCACATAATACCAGTCACTGTAGTTCCTTGTTTACACCATGGTCCCTTAAATAGCCTTCATGAGGCAAATAAAAAAAGAGATAATATTACAGAATCCAATTAATTTTGCCACTATTCTGAGATTACTTGGAATGTATTACCCTTAAGTATATGGGATTAGAAAGGCAGAGGTAATATAAACCTATGAGGATAGGGTTTTTTGTTTGTTTTGTTTACTGCTTTATATTAGCACCTATGCTAATGCCTGTAATATAGTAGGCACCCCAAAATATTTGTGAAATAAATAAATCAGAGCCATACCAAGCAGACTATGTTTTTTTCCTCCAATGTCTAATTTTAGATTAAAAATAAGGGAAAGATGCAAAATTATGAAAGTGAAACCGGCAATACAGACTATTCACTGATAATCACTCAAAAAGTATAAGCCATCTAGAAGACTTTTATACCATGTTTCAGAGTCTTATACTCAAGACTTTTAAATATCAACTGAAGAGCAAAATATCTTTCTTTTTAAAACTTTATAGATATTAAAGTCTAAGGATATTTAATATTAGATATTTATTTTGTAGCCTATTCAGCCATACTTTATGATGGTTATTAGCCTTTCCTTTGGCCTATTTTGAAGAAAATTCAAAAGGAATTAATGTCTTTAATGTAAGCTTGGAAAAGTAAACAAAATATGTTTCCTTAAACATGTGTGTGTGTGCTCAGTTTTGTCTGACTCTTTGGGACCCATGGACTGTACCCTGCCAGGCTCCTCTCTCTGTCCATGGAATTTTCCAGGCAAGAATACTTGCTGCTGGTGCTGCTAAGTTGCTTCAGTCATGTCCGACTCTCTGCGACCCCATATACGGCACATCGCCAGCCTCCCCCATCCCTGGGATTCTCCAGGCAAGAACACTGGTGTGGGTTGCCATTTCCTTCTCCAGGGCATGAAAGTGAAAAGTGAAAGTGAAGTCACTCAGTCGTGTCTGACTCTTTGCGACCCCATGGACTGCAGCCTACCAGGCTCCTCCATCCATGGGATTTTCCAGGCAAGAGTACTGGAGTGGGGTGCCATTTAGTTTTCCAGGGGATCTTCTTGACCTAGGGATTGAACCTGTGTCACTTGTGTCTCCTACATTGGCAGGCGGATTATTTACCACTGCACCACCTGGGACGTTCTTAAATAAGCGGAATGTTATTTAGTAAACTATATCTATATTAGTCAATTTAAAATATCAATCTACTTTAAAATGTGCTAGACTCTAATGCCATTATTCATGGATTTCTGTGCTTCTTTGTGTGTGTGTTAGCTCCCCCCCCTCCCCATGCTTCTTTTTAAAATTTTACTTTTCGTTTCATGTGTGCAAGCCCAACAAGATGAAAATAGAGTTACTGTGTTGTGATATTTGAGTAACATTTTCCTATTTGGGGACACTGGAAGTTTATTCACTCAGGAGTATTCACACTAAGAATGATGCTATGAATAATACACAAGGAATAATTTAAATTCTTAAAGAGTCACGCTTTCTGTGATGTGTAACTATAATATTGTGTGATGTGTGATGTATATTTTCTTTTTTTGTTTTTCCTTTTGGCCCTATCTCAGAGCATGTGGGATCTTAGTTCCATGATCAGGGATGGAACACATGCCTCCTGTAGTCGAAGCAGGGCTCTTAACCACTGGACTCCCGAGGAAGTCCCTGTGATGGTGTATTTTAAGAGATCTTCCTATATGACATGCAGTCTTTAAAAATTAGTTTAAAAGATTCCAAAATCAGTTCTAGGTTCAATTGGTGTTGAACTTTTACCATTTTCTATAAGCACTAAGATTACGTAATGTTCACAGTAAGACATTCTCCATGTTTTACAAGCACTTTTCAGAAGGTTTGACTGTACTCTAAAAAGCACAAAATCATAAAGATGGTCAGTAGAACACACAGAGTGTTGTTTTGTTGATTTTGTTATTTAGTCACTAAGTTGTGTCTGACTCTTGGGACCCCATGGACTGTAGCCTGCCAGGCTCCTCTGTTCATGGGATTTCCCAGACAAGAATACTTGGGCGGGGGTTGGTGGGGGGGGGGGGTTGCCATTTCCTTCTCCGGGGTATCTTCCCGACCCAGGGATGGAACTTGCATCTCCTGCCTTAGCAGGCGGATTCTTTATCTCTGAGCCACTACCAGGGAAGCCCCAGGGTGTTTAGCTGACACCAAAACAATCATTCAGTTCATGAAAAATGCAAAGAGTAAATTCAATTATAAAGAAGCCTGTTGGGTATTAAGTGAAGTAAATACTTAGCTCAGTATTATTTTCTTTATAAGTAGTTGTTTTTCACTCTATATACCCAGCATGCTGCTGCTGCTGCTGCTAAGTCGCTTCAGTCGTGTCTGACTCTGTGCGGCCCCATAGACGGCAGCCCACCAGGCTCCCCTGTCCCTGGGATTCTCCAGGCAAGAACACTGGAGTGGGTTGCCATTTCCTTCTCCAGTGCATGAAAGTGAAAAGTGAAAGTGAAGTTGGTCAGCTGTGTCCAACTCTTAGCAACCCCATGGACTGCAGCCTACCAGGCTCCTCCGTCCATGGGATTTTCCAGGCAAGAGTACTGGAGTGGGGTGCCATTGCCATTTCCAATATGCCCAGCATACACTTTAGTAAATAAATAAGAAGTAAAGAATAACCCCTTCTTCTGTGACGGTCTCATCCTTCAAGCCAGAAAACAATTGCTCCATAGATAACTACTGTGGGGTTAAGCACTTGACTAGATCGCCATACAGGCTCCTCCTGTCCATGGGATTATCCCAGCAAAAATACTGGAGTGGATTGCCGTTTCCTTCCTGGCCCGGGGATCCAATCTGTGTCTCCTGCGGCTCCTGCATTGGCAGGTGGATTCTTAACCACTGAACCACCTGGGAAGCCCATAGGATAGGCCTGGAAGGAATATAATCAGAGCATACACTGTCTCTGCTGACGAGGATAGAGGCTATTTTTCAAAAGGAAATCTCATTGTTTAATGGAGAAATAGTTTCCAGGCCACAGGTTAGGAATTTTTGCCTTCTTTATTGAATTTCTGTAGCCTTCAGTTCGGTCAGTTCAGTCACTTAGTTGTGTCAGACTCTCTGCAACCCCATGAACTGCAGCATGCCAGGCCTCCCTGTCTATCACCAACTCCCAGAGTTTACTCAAACTTATGTTTGTGGCCTTAGAGCTTGCTGGATTATAGGTTTGCATAAGCAAGTTTTTAAAAATACTACCTCAGCAGGTTTTCAGATTATCTCACAATCTCATATATTAATTTTTACTGAAATTTTTAGTTGATTGTTTTCCAAAATAGTAATACAAGCTCTAAGGTAAAAGACTCTATATTCTACTTAGTTTGAATACCTCAGAGGACCAGGTGCTTGGCAAATTCTTGGGTTTTGAGAGTACCAGAATCATGATGTCTAACCTGGTAATGGCATAGTGCCGTCTTATGAGAAATTGTCTTTTAAAGACTAAGAATAGCTGCTTAATAGCAGTGACCAGTAAGTTAGCTAAAAAAGTGAGGATCCTAGCAATGCTGATGAATGGCTTAGGCACTGACATCATCTAACTCTCTGGGGAAGGGACATTCACTTCCAATCTAGTGGAGAATAATTAAGGAAATGATGTACAATACACAAAACTCAATTTTTCAAGCCAAATAATTGTAATATTCTAGAGCATACTGCAAAGAAATAGAGGAACAATAGAATGGGGAAGACTAGAGATCTGTTCAAGAAAATTAGATATTCCAAGGGAACTTTTCATGCAAAGATGGGCTCAATAAAGGACAGAAATGGTATGGACCTAACAGAAGCAGAAGATATTAAGAAGAGGTGGCAAGAATGCATAGAAGAACTATGCAAAAAGATCTTCATGACCCAGATAATCATGATGGTGTGATCACTCATCTAGACCCAGACATCCTGGAATGGAAAGTCAAGTGGGCCTCAGGAAGCATCACTACAAACAAAGCTAGTAGAAGTGATGAAATTCCAGATGAGCTATTTCAAATCCTAAAAGATGATGCTGTGAAAATGCTGCACTCAATATGCCAGCAAATTTGGAAAACTCAGCAATGGCCACAGGACCAGAAAAGATCAGTTTTCATTCCAATCCCAAAGAAAGGCAATGCCAAAGAATGCTCAAACTACCACACAATTGCACTAATCTCACACGCTAGCAAAGTAATGCTCAAAATTCTCCAAGCCAGGCTTCAACAGTACGTGAACCATGAACTTCCAGATGTTCAAGCTTGATTTAGAAAAGACAGAGGCTCCAGAGATCAAATTGCCAACATTTGTTGGATCATTGAAAAAGCAACAGAGTTCCAGAAAAATATCTACTTCTGCTTTATTGACTACCCCAAAGCCTTTTACTGTGTGGATCACAATAAACTGTGGAAAATTCTGAAAGAGATGGGAATACCAGACCACCTAACCTGCCTCTTGAGAAATCTGTATGTAGGGCAGGAAGCAACAGTTAGAACTGGACATGGAACAATAGACTGGTTCCAAATATGAAAAGGAGTACGTCAAGGCTGTATATTGTCACCCTGCTTATTTAACTTATATGCAGAGTACATCATGAGGAATGCCGGGCTGGAAGAAACACAAACTGGAATCAAGATTGCCGGGAGAAATATAAATAATCTCAGATATGCAGATGATACCACCCTTATGGCAGAAAGTGAAGAGGAACTAAAGAGCCTCTTCATGAAAGTGAAAGAGGAGAGTAAAAACTTTGGCTTAAAACTCAACAGTGAGAAAACTAAAATCATGTCATACGGTCCCATCACTTCATGGCAAATAGATGAGGAAACAGTGGAAGCAGTGACAGACTTTATTTTGTGGGGCTCCAAAACCACTGCAGATGGTGACTGCAGCCATGAAATTAAAAGACCTTTGCTCTTTGGAAGAAAAGTTATGACCAACCTAGATAGCATATTAAAAAGCAGAGACATTACTTTGCCAACAGAGATCCATCTAGTCAAAGCTATGGTTTTTCCAGTAGTCATGTATGGATGTGAGAGTTGGACTATACAGAAAGCTGAGCACCAAAGAATTGATACTTTTGAACTGTGGTGTTGGAGAGGACTCTTGAGAGTCCCTTGGACTGCCACGAGATCCAACCAGTCCGTCCTAAAGGAAATCAGTCCTGATATTCTTTGGAAGGACTGATGTTAAAGCTGAAACTCCAATACTTTGGCTACCTGATGTGAAGAACTGACTCATATGAAAAGACCCAGATGCTGGGAAAGATTGAAGGTGGGAAGAGAAGGGGAAAACAGAGGATTAGATGGTTGGATGGCATCACTGACTCAATGGACATGAATTTGGGTGATCTCCAGGAGTTGGTGACAGACAGGGAGGCCTGGTATGTTGCCATTCCATGGGGTCGCAAAGAGTCAGACACAACTGGTGACTGAACTGAACTGAACTGAGAGCGTACTGTAAGAGGGGGTATTATATTTTATAATTTTACATTACATTAGATTTTACACTCTTTGGGGGCATGAGCATCATCATGAAATATAATTTATCCATTTATGTATATGGATGAAAAATGCTGCCTGCTCGACCAGTAAAGAATCAGACACAACTGAGCAACTGACACACGTATCAGTAAACACAGGATGTTGTAGCCTTCAGGCCGCCAGCCATTGCTGCCACCCACAGCTGTGCACCCGTAGGGGGTTCAAGATAAGACACAGGGCGGCACATAGTTACGGTGCACGTCAAAGGAAGGGTTTCAATCAGCTCAGACTCTTTCATCCTCCCAAACTTACAAAAGCGCCAAATTCAGGAGCTTGAGATGTCTCATTTTCTTTAATTAATAGTAATCTTTTGATATTCTGACTACCTGGTTTTTTATTGCAAAACTCTTCTGTATCCTAGGCTCCTCCCTTATTTCTTCAGAGCAATCCCTCAGAGCTATCTGAGAAGCTGTCTTCCAGATTTAAGTTCTTAGTTTTGTCTGTCAAATAAAACATAATTCTCAGCTTTTAGGTTGTGCATTTTTTTTTCAGTTGACATATACAGGTATTTTTTCACATACAGGTATTTTACATGTATGTACATTGATTATTTACATACAGATTAAATATCCATCTAAATTGTCATATTAGAATTGTTACTGCAGTTCTGCCACTGCTCAAAAAGCTTTGTTATACTCTTGGATTTGTGTTGAGTCACAGAAGAAGACAACTAATCACTCATATAATACTTTACAAGCACACCTTGATTTTAACCAAATGGTACCCAGCTTGACCATGTTATTGCCCATCATTGCCTCCAAATTTGAATATTTACAAAATTCAAATTAATTCCCAGAAGAAAAACTTGATGACCACTGAGGTGAATAGGAAAATTTAAAAAGGAGAAGGAAAGAAAAAGCTTTGAGGACATTTCCAAGAGAATTCTTAAAGTGCCCTGTGCAAAGGGAATGTTCATGATACATCTTTGAAGGAGACGAAACCTATTTTAAGTTTTGAAAATTAAATATTATCTTTATCTTTTAAGTAATGTCTTCTTTCCCTCTTTGGGAATGATGTGTAATATAAGTAATACTGTCGTATGCTGCTGCTGCTGTATAGTACACTGTATAATTGATGGTATCTAAGAAAACAAACTTTATTAAAAGATCCCACTTGCATTAGAACATACAGAAAATCATTTTGTTTTAACATTTTCCTCCAAAAGCTGTCTTGCTCTAAGAGAGGAGAGGTATCAATAAATATTCTCTTTTCTCAAGAATTTGGGAGGACGTGGAGAAGGCAGTGGCACCCCACTCCAGTACTCTTGCCTGGAAAATCCCATGGGCAGAGGAGCCTGGTGGGCTGCAGTCCATGGGGTCGCGAAGAGTCGGACGAGACTGAGTGACTTCACTTTCACTTTTCACTTTCATGCCCTGGAGAAGGAAATGGCAACCCACACCAGTGTTCTTGCCTGGAGAATCCCAGGGACGAGGGGGCCTGGTGGGTAGCCATCTATGGGGTTGCACAGAGTTGGACATGACTAAAGCGACTTAGCAGCAGCAGCAGCAGTGATAGCTATTCTAGACTTTAAGGTCCCCACTGGGGTCTAGACTTTAAGGTGTTTATCTTTCATTTTTAGGGAGAATATATTATTTCCAGTGGTTTTATTATATAGCAGACATTTTCAGTAAGCCCTGTCCTGAAAATCTTTTTAGTTTTAATTTACTGAAGCACTTAGCATTTACCGTGTGCCAGTAGGTCTGCAGAAGAAAGAAAGTAAGACTGAATCTTCCTACTCTGATCAGTCAAAATGCCTTATTTATATCAAGAAAAAGAAGAGAAAGTGTTCATTTAAAAATGAGCCAAATCTTCCCCAGATGACAAAACCCAAACCTAAACTGTTGAGGAGATTAGGCAATCAATCACTAGGTCAGAAAAATAAACTAAGGAAAGAGGATGGAACAAATACTTAAATGAAAGTAGAAAAAATTGGTGCCTTGAAAGCAAAGTCCTAAATACAAAAGTGTTACATGTTTAAGATGAAATACAAGTCATGTAAACATTTTGTCCTCCATGTGCACAAAGAGAAAATTTACGATTTTGAAAAATTGTGAATAACATTGAGTCCCGAGTACATGTGATCTGGTAAACAATTTGAGCGGCTGCATGATGATTAGCTGCTGGGGAAATGGTGCACAGGGCCTTGCATCCAGAAGGGAGGCAGGAAGAGATGACTAGTGCTTTTCACGCAAGGCTTTCAAAGCAAGAGGATGAACTCGGCTAGGTAGCAGGTGTGGCCACAAAGCAAGAGGAGCACACCTGAGGTGCAAATCCTCAATAAAACTTGCTTCCTCCTGAAGCTGAGCCTCCTCTGTCCCACCTGGTGCCTGGCAAGTGACTCAGCAATTTCCAAGAGTCCTGGTTTGAATCAGCCTCACCCTGAGGGTGGGGTCCCTCTGGAGCTTGGGCTAGCAGGAGAGGTAAGATGCAAATCCTCTCACCATATCCTGACCCCACTTTTCACGGGCACTTTGCATTTGATTTTTTTTTTTTTTCATCCACAGGCCATGGCTTGTTCTTAAGGAGCCGCTAGTCATTTAATTTCAGTGATGCCTAAAATGTGGGCTAAACAAAATCAAATGATATTGTAGGCAACAGCAGAGAGAAGTTTGGGGGGTAGCTGTGTAGCTATGAGCCTTGTGAAGATACTCTAAATAGGTTAGGGTTTGCCACTGAAGTTCCTCAGGGACCTGGGGGACATTGCAGCCACTCCTTGCCCAATACTGATCTCACTTTTAGATGTTCTCATATGACATTTATGCAAGGGGGCCCCCACCACTTGTTGGGGACCTGCCTACTATTGTTCCATGGGCTCCATGCATGTTCCTTCTCTCCTGTGCTGCACGACTGGTGGTCTGCTGTAACTGCGCAGATGTTCTCCTGGGCTATTTCATGATTATTTTTCAAGTGGCCTCTTAGTCAAAGGATGGCAGGTCAGCACATGAAAACATCTGCTCTTACCATTTTTCTAAGCAAACAGCAGATGGCATTGCTGCTGTCCTTTTGATCTGGAGCGAAAATTCCCAAGGCTAAGGTGCTGGTTTACACTGACACTGCCTGGTAAGGGACTCCCCAAGGGTCTGCCTCCCCCAACAGTACCACTGCCTTCAGCTGTCTTCTCTGCAACACTTCGATTTAGTTTATTTCTTCCTGAGACTCTACTTCAGCAGGGTGTCTTAAACTTTGATTCTTCCTCCTGTGATTGTTGCCT
The DNA here is from genome assembly GCF_042477335.2 of Ovis canadensis. Taxonomy (NCBI): domain Eukaryota; kingdom Metazoa; phylum Chordata; class Mammalia; order Artiodactyla; family Bovidae; genus Ovis; species Ovis canadensis. Next base: position 60,773,643 of record NC_091262.1, on the reverse strand, counting down.
GATCACCTCACTGGTATCAGCCACGGTCCCCAGGTTTCTTCTGGTTTGTCGCCTGTTGGGGTTCTGCTCCTGTTGCCAGTGAGGAGACAGAACTGTCAGTCTGGATCCCCTCAGGATTTGGACACTGGATATGTGTGTGCCATGGACCAAACAAGGTTATCTGGGAAATCAGTCCAGTCGCTTAGTCGTGTCTGATTCTTTGCAACCCCGTGAACTGCAGCACACCAGGCTTCCCTGTTTACCACCAACTCCCGGAGCTTGCTCAAAATCGTCGATCAAGTCTCTGATGCCATCCAACCGTCTCATCCTCTGTCATTCCCTTCTCCTCCTGCCTTCAGTCTTTCCCAGCATCAGGGTCTTTTCTAGCGAGTCATTTCTTCGCATCAGGTGGCCAAAGTATTGGCCAAAGTATCTGGGAAATAGCTGAACCTGAAACACCTAAGCTTTTTCTAGGTGTTTGTTAAGCCAAAGAGACCATCTTAAAATTACATTTTTAACAATTGGACTTGTAAAACTTTAATGTATATGTTCCTTTAAGTTTGTAATCCATTAAAAACCTGTTATCTTTACGGTGCAAAGATACAAAAGAAATTTCTTCTTCAACTTTATTTTCTAGATTGAATGCTAATGTGTTGGAAGGAAAAAACCTTACACTTTTTCCTTATTAAATTGGATTTTCAGTATATATTTCATTGTAATATAACCTTAAGTCATCTGCTTCCTCATTCTCTAGCATCTTTCTTTGGTAGGGGTGTTTCTTTTTTGATGTCATCAGTCAAGTTCTTTATGTATGTCTTTACTTCTTCTTCCTAATCTTTTATATCCTGCCAAGAGTTTCAGGAAGCTTCGATTTCCTCATCTGTAAAATGGGGATAATTAAAGTATTTTCCTTATAGAATTATGAGGATTAAATGAGATAATGTATGCCTAGAGAGTGCTTTCAAAGTGGCACTTGTCATCATCTTCATCATCATTACATCATTAGTAGGTCAGGGTGTCAAAAGACTCAGCTTGATTGTTTTCCTTGCTGAAACGTTGGGCACTATTATTATCTCTTTTTTCTCAATGTAGGAGCCCATTTGATTGCCTTTTACTACTTGATATCTTATGTATTCCAGCTCTGCATTAATTGTTTTATATCTCTAGAGAACTATATTCAGATACAGTTCTTGAACTGTTTTTGGTCTTACTTGATATAAATATTTATAGCTTTTTGAGTTAAGCATCCCCAGGTTTATTTTATAATTTTAACATGGTATAGTAATTATCACATTTAAAGATTTATTTTGATCTTTGCCTTTGGTTGTTCACTAAATAAAAAACTACAGTCACAAGGTTAAACCCTCACAGAAAGAGTGAAATATATTGAAACATGCTGAGGAGAGATCCCATGCCTTTCCATCTATTTCCAGTTTGCTACTTTCTCCTCAGAGTTCCACCCTCTCTGATCTGCACAGCCTGTGATGATTCAAAATGGCAGGCGTGCACGCATGCTTGCTTGCTTCTCGCGTAGCAGATGGCCAGGTTGTAGTAGCTCCATTCAGTTTAAATTTTATGCAGCTATGCAGCTACCAATGTCTGTTATGGGCTTCCATGGTGGCTCTGTGGTAAAGAATCTGCCTGCAATGCAGGAGACCCAGGTTTGATCCCTGAGTCGGGAAGATCCCCTGGAGGAGGGCATGGCAACCCGCTCCAGTATTCCTGCCAGGAGAATCCCATGGACAGAGGAGCCTGGCGGGCTGCAGTCCATAGAGTTGCACAGAGTCAGTCAAACAACTAAACAGCAGCAGCAATGTCTATTGTATTCTTGCAGATCAGACTTTAGAATGGCCCAGGCTTTTAGGATATGTACTTTTTCACAGCAAAGTATTTGGAGGCTCAGGAAGTAAAAACTTTTAGAATACTTGGCAGGCACCTGAAGTGATTAGAAAAAAGAAATAATACATACGCCTACTGTTTTTCTAAGACAAGTTCTCAAAAGTAGAAGAGTGTCAAAAATGAAGGTCTTGGTACATGCTACTCTTTCAGAATTATATTAGCAAATAAAAAGGGAGGAGTAGAGGGGATATTTAAGAGAAAGTATGAGTCATGTTCCTAACAAGAAAAGGCAGTCACCAACTTTGTGTGGAGACAGTCCAAAAGCACGTCTGTTAACGTCTAAGTCATTCTAGAAGTTGGGATTACCAAGAGTCAGTAAAGTTTAAATACCAGTGATTAGTTTACGTAACACTGGAAAAACAAATCTCTTTCTATCTTTCAAACAAATATTTCTGGTGAGCCCATCCCAGGGTCCTTTTATTTCACTTCCACTCAACTCTTTTGAAATTTGTTAAATCTTCTTATTCAAATGTTGCTCTTTTTTCCCCTCATGTGTAGCCTTAGGAATCAGGCTGTCCCCCAAAGAGGTTTACCTATCCTCAGGTAACTTCTTTCTTAATTTAGTGCCACATTCAACTTTGTCCTTGCTAATTCTGATTTGAAAATTCAATTTGCCACACTTCCTTCTCTTGCCCGAGTTGGGCCTGATCTTATTCCTTTAAAGGAATTCTCTTGTGCTGTTTCCTTTGCCCTTTCCCCTGAGCTCTTTCAGTTCATTTCTTTGTTTACTTTGTTTCCTTCCAGCTTTACAACTTATTGTACAGTCCAATTGGATCAATTTAACTACCTGTTACAATTTATTGTACTTTTAGTTTAATTTTCATGGTAAAAAAACTTTTCCTCTTATTAGTTATGTAACATTTCCTGGGAATACCAGACCACCTGATCTGCCTCTTGAGAAATCTGTGTGCAGGTCAGGAAGCAACAGTTAGAACTGGACATGGAACAACAGACTGGTTCCAAATAGGAAAAGGAGTACGTCAAGGCTGTAAATCGTCACCCTGCTTATTTAACTTATATGCAGAGTACATCATGAGAAACGCTGGACTGGAGGAAACACAAGCTGGAATCAAGATTGCCAGGAGAAAAATCAATAACCTCAGATATGCAGATGATACCACCCTTATGGCAGAAAGTGAAGAGGACCTAAAAAAAAAAGTCTCTTGATGAAAGTGAACAAGGAGAGTGAAAAAGTTGGCTTAAAGCTCAACATTCAGAAAACAAAAATCATGTCATACGGTCCCATCACTTCATGGGAAATAGATGGGGAAACAGTGGAAACAGTGACAGACTTTATTTTTTGGGCTCCAAAATCACTACAGATGGTGACTGCAGCCATGAAATTAAAAGACGCTTACTCCTTGGAAGAAAAGTTATGACCAACCTAGATAGCATATTCAAAAGCAGAGATATTGCTTTGCCGACTAAGGTCCCTCTAGTCAAAGCTATGGTTTTTCCAGTAGTCATGTATGGATGTGAGAGTTGGACTGTGAAGAAAGCTGAGCGCCGAAGAATTGATGCTTTTGAACTGTGGTGTTGGAGAAGACTCTTGAGAGTCCCTTGGACTGCAAGGAGATCCAACCAATCCATTCTGAAGGAGATCAGCCCTGGGATTTCTTTGGAAGGAATGATTCTAAAGCTGAAACTCCAGTACTTTGGCCACCTCATGTGAAGAGTTGACTCATTGGAAAAGACTCTGATGCTGGGAGGTATTGAGGGCAGGAGGAGAAGGGGACAACAGAGGATGAGATGGCTGGATGGCATCATGGACTCAATGGACGTGAATTTGAGTGAACTCCGGGAGTTGGTGATGGACAGGGAGGCCTGGCGTGCTGTGATTCATGGGGTTGCAAAGAGTCGGACATGACTGAGCGACTGAACTGAACTGAACGTTTCCTGAATCTATAAATTGTCAGTTTTCCACTCAAGGAGGTTGACTCCCAAACTGACCCTGGCCTCTCCCCCTGAACTTGAATCTGTCTTCCTCCTCGGCTACCTAACCTCAGTTGTATTGGTGTCCCTCCAGTGCTGTAAGCTCGTGATGTTCCTGTGTTTGGTAATGGAGCCACTCAGTTAGCCTAACCCACAGATTTGGTGTTTTCTTTATCTTAGGCTTCCTTTTCTTGTTTCGCATTCACCTGGGTACCACATCCTATAAGTCAGCTTCCGGTGTGTTTCTCCCGTCGATGAGCTCAGTTCCATGCTTACATCACTGAGTTCCCTCGACCTTCACTGCTTTTCTCCTCCCGCGTTGCTCCCAACTTATAACTCATGCCCCTGCCATTGCCACCACCCCAACCATGTGTCTCACCCTCAGCTTTCCTGCTTCCTGCCACTTCCAATCCATCAAACACACAGCTACCAGGCTTCCTAATATGTGGCTCTAGTAGTTTATTTCTGCCTCAGACCTTTCCATGCCTCTCCGCTGCCTACTACCTCCCTTCCCAATCCCTACTGCAAGGACACTGGTCATTTCTTTAAGACTTGCTCCAGGAAGCCATGCTTGGTTCTGCTATATTGCTTCCCAAGCCTGCTGGTCAGTCTCACTTTACTTATTCCTCTTTCCTCATCTGTCATCTTCTGTTTCCTGTTATGGCCTACTGTATTCATTTCTTTTTGACTAGAATTTAATACCCACAAAAGTGACAACCATTGCCTTAATTAGTTTTGTATTCTTCATGGCGCCCAGCATAATACATGCTTGGTACTTGATAAATATATGTTGAAAAAATATATATGTATGCGTGTGTGTGTATAATTAAATATAATCTCCAATATCTTCATTTACTTGTTTCCTTTTTTTTTTTTAACATAATCTTCACAACTAGTGTGTCTTTACTGTTGTGATACTCCAAGATTCAAGACTTCCCCTTCCCAACCAGGACCTGTACTTTACAGAAGAAAGTGGGAGAGAATAAAAAACGAGTTATTATCACATTTGGATTAATGCTGAAGGAACTCAGAAAGTTCATTTCGGTTTGCCTTGCCTGGCGAGCTTACATATTTACCTGAACTTTAAAAATCTTGAAGAACTTTATTTGCTTATAAATTTATCTCCTCTGCTAAGAAGCCATTGAATCCCTGCAGACAGGGACTGATTGGATATATTCAATGTGTAAATGTTGAATATACAGATGAATGTATAAATATAAAAGAAGCTGGATGTTCTCACATTACTTCTTTTAAGAGTGCTTCAAAGAGTAAAAGATTAGTAATGACTAATCTGTAGTTATTAGTTACCTTTATTTTTAGTCCAGCACAGGATAGCTGCATGAAAATATTAGTTTGAACTGTATGAAACTAGAGATGTTCGAGCATTTTAACAAAAACAGCAATTTCACATGGCTCAACCTATGTAGGTGTGGATTGGGACAAGTCTTGGAATCTATAGAACTTAATGTTAGTACCTTGGGTCTGTATATATCTGGTTCTTTCTTCACCCTAAATTGGTTTGTTACTTTACTTTTGACTCAGCCTATGGAGATAAAGTGCTAATTAGTAATGCTAGTTGTTAGTCATTACTGGTAATTATTGGCTTAATTCTCTAGTTACATGTTCATATTCATAATTAGTTGGTTTTATTATACTAGTAATTAAAATATAAAATTAATTGAGTATTTTCATTTTTTCATGTTGGCCTAAAGGTATATACATGCCATGTCATGACTCTGACTCAGTAACTTTCATGCATGCTGGTGAATTATGCTCTCAGGCTCATCCTCCATTCACTGACTATTCCATCAGCAAGTGTTTCTTGAGCATCTACTCTGGGCATACCACTTCAAATAACATAGGGTTCCTGGCCTCAAGGAGAGATGGTATGAACAGTGCCCGACCTATAATCTTTGCTCACTGAACAGTTGCTGTGATAATCATTATTATGACGATGGTCATAATCCCAAGTGATAGCAAGCTATACTTTAAGAATTGTTCTTCATAATAATAAAAAATTACTGTCATACGTTTTTTTTCCTTCTGACATTTTTGTGACTAAGGAGAGTGAGAAGAATCTAGAGGTGTCATCATTAAGTAAATGTTCTATTGTGACAATCTTATAGAAGTTCATTTGAATCTTTGCTCAACATCGGCAGAGACAATGGGGTCTGAAGCCTCACTCCTCTTTCTGCTTTTCCCCTGTTGGGAGCTAAAGCACTGAGAAGCATTTCCCCTGTGAGAGCATGGCTCAAAACCTGTACCACCAAAACAGTCCTGCTTGCATATGTCTCTATCGCCTTCCTAGGATAGGCAGTCGGAAGTACAAAAGTGAGTGTGTAGGGCTTCTTTGGACTCTACTACTCAGCTTGGTTGGTGGTAATAAAAACTAGAGTGTGATTTCAGGCCCTCAAGTGTAAAGTAGTTTCAGTGTGATTCAGCCGTTCTTTGCACAACGGTCTTCCATAGCCCACAGAGGAAACCAGACTTCGAGACAGGAAAGCAGGATCTAAACAAACCTATTCCCACTCCTGGAAAAGCAGCTCAGCCCACAAGCCCTAGAACAGGACCCTGGAACTTCAACCTTGGGGCTCAGAGGCCACATATTTTTTATTTCATTAATTAGTTTCTGCTTTGTACATAAGTCAGGCTTCCCAAAATTTAATTGTAATTGTTCTGAGGTTATTCAGAAGAAAAATGAAAGTGTTAGTCACTCAGTCATGTCCGACTTTTTGCGACCCATGGACTGTAGCCCGCTAGGTTCCTCTGCCCATGGGGATTCTCCAGGCAAGAATACTGGAGTGGCCATTTCCTTCTCCAGGGGATCTTCCCTACCCAGGGATTGAACCCAGGTCTCCCACATTGTAGGCAGATTCTTTACCACTGAGCCACCAGGGAAGCCCTCTTCAGAAGAGGAAAAAGCTAAATTTTTTTCTGATATGCTTTCTTATTTTTCATGTTTTTTTTCTGATGCTGTCCTTTGATTTTTATGTCTCTGCCACTTCATAATTAAAAAAAATCAAGGCCAAATGAACTCTAAAAGCATGTGTTCTTATTAGACTTATTATTTCTGCTTTATTGAGAAGACTTGACCCCTTGGCTGCTTTATCTTGGGATCAGGCTGTATTTCACTGTATTTTCTTTTGATATATGTACAGTAAAATACCAGATCCTAAAATAAAATCCCTTGCTGGGCTTCTTCTCCCTGGGAAAGAATACACTTTATGGCCAGATGGAATGGCATCATGTCTCACTGCTGGGGTAGCATAGAAAAGACAACATCACTGAACGCTATCCATTCTCATTCAGCAGAGGCTCCTTAGTTTTGTCAGGTGCTGTAACTTGGACCCAACACTGAGCTGCAGCTCAGGAGACAAAACAGTTGGAAAACTTGGGGAAAGGCTCTAAGGGTCAGTGAAATTTACTGTGGGCAGCTGCTGCTTCAAAGCCACTCTCTGTGCAGAAGCCTATTAAGAAGTAGTAGGTTACGTTCCTGCCGTTTCCCCCAGCATGATGGATGATGCTCTGAAAAGAGAAAAGACTTCCTGTTCCATGGAGGCGGCTTTCCTCGAGGCTGCCTCACCACGTTTCTCAGGCTCTCTCCGTTCCATTTCTAACCACTGAATTCACTGCTCCACTACGTTTAATAATAACCTGGGTTTGTCAGGAATGACTGACTGTGACTCACCAGCGACTGCTTGTCCATCAGCAGGACCTCCCACTCTCAGACAAGGGACTTAGCTGTGCTGTCGGTGCAGGGGAGAAGCTCTGTGAGGGAAAAGAATCAGGTTGCCAATGGTCGAATAACAGAAGTGACTTCAGAGTTTGCTTGACCTTTTTTGCCTTCAGAAGCATTTTCACTTTACCTTATGTTAAGACTATGGAGAAGGAAATGGCAACCCACTCCAGTGTTCTTGCCTGGAGAATCCCAGGGACGGGGGAGCTTGGTGGGCTGCCTTCTATGGGGTCGCACAGAGTCGGACACGACTGAAGCGACTTAGCAGCAGTTAGCAGCATGTTAAGACATTATTCCTCCCTGACTTTCTCTCAGGCCCTGGGACTTGCCTAGCTCACTCCTACCTCAGAGCTTCTATATGTGCTGTTCCCTTGACTTTGCAGGCTTTTCCCTCCTTGCTTTACCTCTTTCTTAACTGCTGCTCATCTTTCTATTCTCAGATTATGAGAGAAACATCCTCCTTACTTCCGGAACCCCTGCCCTTCTTGCTTAAATTAGAGCTTCCTGCTTGCTATGTCCATTAGGACAGTGTCCCTTCTTTGGCAGCACAGTTTCAGTGAGCATTCAATGGATGTCTTTCTCACATTCTACATTATTAAGTACCCTGTCTATCTGTGTATTTCTCTCTCTCTCTCTCTCTCTCTCTCTCTCTCTCTCTCTCTCACACACACACACACACACACACACGCACCCACGATTGCACAATGAATGCCTGTTCTCCTTGCTCCAGCTTCAGGTTTCTCAAGGACAGGAATGGTGGCTGTCAGTCTCCATCATTGTACTTCCATTGCTCACTACTGAATGCATATTTGTTACTGCTGGATATAGTGATGTTTAATTTCTCTATCATTAGGAAAGCAGAAACTTGTCATTATATCCTTTTTATAGGCATAAACAGATACACAACATTCATGGTATGAGGTACCTTTTAAGGGCAAAGCTGAGTTGTTTGCTTAGTAACAAGTGTAGCAATCTCTCTTTTTTGTGAATGAAGAGTCCAGTATTTTCAAATCAAATGAATATATATATTTTCAAATAAAGTTCTCTCTTATTGACCCTATCAAACAATCATCATCAAGTTCTGGTTATTATTTAGGACAGTCCTTTGCTCTTTTGACTGATATAGACAAAATGCCTGCTCTTCTGAGGCTTATCATCTAAATAAGAAACAGCAGATAAATACCAGGGGAGAAAAAGTTCACTTGGGGAAATGTGAAAGTGAAAGTGAAGTTGCTCAGTTGTGTCCAGCTCTTTGTGACCCCATGGACTGTAGCCCTCCAGGGATTCTCAAGGCAAGAATACTAGAGTGGGTTCCCATTTCCTTCTCCAGGGGATCTTCCCAACCCAGGGATCGAACCCAGGTCTCCTGCATTGCTGACAGATGCTTTATCCTCTGAGCCACCAGGGAAGCCCTGGTGGAAATGTGAGAGGATCACAAATATGAAGAAAGTTGAATTCTGTCTCCTACATGGTCAGATCTGTGGACTCAAGAAAGATAAAAATGTAACTGACCCTAGGTTAGTGGTGATTTGTTCAGACGTACAACCCATAAATCTTGTGATTTCATTCTAAAACTAACCTGATATTCTAAAGGAAAATAAAATCAAGATTCCTTACAAGATTTTCGGGGTGGCAGCAGGTGTATTTTGTTGACAGTTGTGTTTCCACAGAGCAAAGGCATTAAGTATTTAGGGAAATAAAAATCACTTGGAGGTTTCCTTTTGCTGTCTAATTTAGAGACTTTTCATTCCCTGAGAAGTCCTTGCAGAGACTTCTGAAGGAGAGGTCAGAAAGGGAGGAACTCAAGGCATAAAAGTCTGGTCCCCCTGCCTCCTCCCACCAACAGTCCTTCAACCAGAAGGGCTCTGTGTTGAAACGTTCTTTTTAGAATTTTAAAATCTCATTAGAAGAAAGAGTTCTGCCATGATTTGCAGACTTTTGTTTAAACTGCAGAATTCAAGAATTCTTGCTCAGGGTACATGACAAAAGTCAGTGAATTTGAATGATGGAGGAGAACAATGTTAGTAAGCAGGGAAGTGTGAGTATAATGTGTCAACAAAGAGAGCCATAGTCACATATCCTGTAAGAAAAGCAAGGAATTGATAAGATCGTAACACTGATCCACTGATCAGTGAGGACATTAGGTCAGGCTCTGCTGAATCTGCTCCAGGACACACAAGGGCTCTTCTTTGAGGTATCTGAGTTGACTAGAAAGAGACTCTTGAGCAATTCCTTTGATCAACTCAGGAATTTCCTCTAGCATGCCTTCATGTTGCTTAGAGGTTCATTCTCTGTGGTGGAAATAGTGGGAAGTTGTTGGAATGTCTGTAAAGTCATAGATCGCTGTGCTGATGGGAAACTCCCCTCTTCCCTTTTTTGGACACTTTCTTGAAATGTTTCTTTAGAGATAGCAAATGAGGCAGAGAGCAGAGGAAAGAGAGAGGTCACTTTGAAAATGGAGACTCAGCTCTTTCTCATGACTGTGACACCTCCATGCCATCCACTTTCTTGTTCTACGTGGTTCCTATCCCAAACCAAAAGCATATTTACAAATTGTTCTCAGATGATTAGGGCTGTCTTAGATAGTCTGATTTATTTATGTTTAAATATTATATTAACTAAAAATTAAATTAAATTAAAATATATTTTAATAAAGTGTTAATATAATATTTTCATAAGAATATGAAATTTGTCATAATTCATGAGAATCTGTTAGAGTGAGAAATAAATTCAGAAGGAAAATATTTCTGGTCTAGTGTACTCCAAAAAATATTGGACTTGCTCCAGAATATTTTGCTTTTATTTTTGATAGGAATAAATAGGAATGCTATAGTTCTTACTTGGAAAGTATGTCTATATATAGTTCATGTGTATTTATATACCAAAACCAAGTGAGATTATTCAAACATTGGAATGTTAGAGATTATAAAATTCTCTGTAAATTTCTGTATCTCATGGGGGTCTTTGTTCTTTGTTAAAAATTGAGAAATTTAATGTTCTATTGACAGTCTTTAAAAATAACAAATGTTTGAGTCTTAAACATATCAAAAATCATAACCAAGATTCAGCAATCTGGTTGAGGAGAGATTATTTTAAAAAGAATGAAGCCTAAGCTTTTAAATTTAGTGGAGTGGAAAAGATGGATAACTGTGGAATTATGAATTTATTATGTTTATATGGAAAGTCATGGTGATTATGATATGAGATAATGATGTCCTTTGATTAAAGCATAGCTCTATTCCATAGGTCAGGATCAAAAGGGAGCATTTTCACCTTCAAATTAATAAATTCTGAGGACTCCAAAGGACCTTCCCTGGTGGCTCAGATGGTAAAAAATCTGCCTGCAATGTGAGAGACCCACGTTCGACCCCTGGGTTGGGAAGATCCTCTGGAGAAGGGAATGGCTACCCCCTCCAGTATTCTTACCTGGAGAATTCCATGAACAGAGGAGACTTGAAGGCCTGTAGTCTATGGGGTCACAAAAATTCGGATTCCAAAAGAGAAGTAAGGCTAACAAATATTTGCAAAAATAAAAAAAGTCAAATGAGCACATCTACTAGCCAGTTGATCCCTATCCTTTGAAAGCAACCACGAACATTTAAAACTGACTGAACATGGAGTAGGTAATTGGAAGACAAAGTCAGAGCCAACCGGAACCATTCCTTTAGGTAACTTAGAAAAGCCTTTTCTCAATCTATAGAACTATCCACATGGATAGAAAAAACTCACCTAATCATACAAATCAGAACTAAACTGATGAAACAGATATAAGCAAATTGTTACCCTCCCCATCACAAGCAAGTCTGTAATTCTGATATTAGAATAGGTATGTCCATATAAATAGTTTATCTTCTTGAAATGCACTGCTAAATTATAGTTCTGGGTAACCATACTGGGTGGGATTATGTGATTATACTGTAGGCGCTGATTCTACTTATATTTATATTCACATTTACTTAATACCTGAGTGTATTGTTTGAGTGTTGACAAGGTACCAATAATGTTACTTTGTCCTTTTACTGCACCTCTCAAGAGAGGATCTTTAAGAGCTTTACTCACATTAGTGTGTTATTCCCAGGATTATTCTTCCTGGTTTATAACTGAGGAAACTGCTTCCCATGGATATAAGTAACTTGTTCAAAGTCTGCAAAAGAAGTCTCTAATGTAGCTACAAAGCCGCTCCTGATTCCAGGGCTTGACTGTTCCACCCTCGAGATTAACACTTGAAGGAGGTGTTCTGTGATGGCTCTCACCCAGAGAATGGTCATGTGGACTCCATTAAATTAATCAGCATTTGTGAACATGCACGAGTGATCCATTTTGTAGAGTCCATACAGAAGGGGTTTGCTGAGCAAACAAAGTAATAGAAATGTAGAGAAAAAATGGTTAACTTGCTGCACTGAGAGATTGCCAAGCACTTCATCTGCACTGGCTTATACTCAATATGCTGATTATAAACAAGCTATTGATTCATAAATTAAGATGCATATTCTTAGAAACATTTTATTGGCATTTGGTTTGAGTCTATCATAATTAGTATTTATGAGAAGGTGGAAAGCTATATTAATTTAAAAATATATTTACTCATGTTGGTTTTTCATGGATTTATTTAGACTAGGAAATTATATATTTACATAAGAAGTCTTAGAAAACAAAGGGACTAAATAGTGTTTACAAATACAGCAAAAGTACAATTTCTAAAAGTGGTTTCAAGGAAGAGATGTGGAAGAGTATTGTGGAATTGTGAATGCAAGCAATCCTGATAGACAAGAAAAGCCATTTTTCACCGAGTGTTTAGAGTGTCCCTCCACGTTAGCTAGCAGCTTTCTTCCCAAACAAAAAAATGGTGATGTTCTATCTATGATTCTTTAGGGTTGTGCCGTATAATGAGAGGTCACCAGGTGCTCCTGGCACTTAGAGCAGGCTTGCAGAGTTGGAGCAATATTGGCCTGGCTTGAATGGGCGTAGATGCGCTTCTGTGCATATACCTTTGGCAGCTCATTTTGCAGGCAGGGTTAAAGTTTGTAGCAGCTCAGTTTTCCACTGATGAAGAGTCAAAACATGCCTTCTAACCAAGAGGGTGCAGAATACCAGGGAGAATGGCCTGCTTGATCATTCACATTAATTCAACTCTTTATTTTGATCACAGACCCATACGTGGTCTTATTATATCTTTGTGCCAAAGGCAGATAGAGTTATTATGGGCCCTGCATGAATAATCTATTATTTTCAAATATAAGTTTTCCCATTACTCTGTCAGCCATAAATACCTTCTTCGCTAACATGCTATACAGAATCACTGTAATCTGGGGAGGGCCATTTTATAACCTCTGTTCACATGATCTAAGCAGCATATTTGCGTGACTTAGGGGAATAAAACAGGAAAAGGGGGAAATTTTAAAAATAGAATAAGCTTAATGGCTTTTTCACTTATCATTTCTTTAACCAGTTTAATATACTGTGGGGGGATATGCACTAACCTTTGGTTGAGAGGGGGCCTATTTTGTAACCAAAAGAAAGTGGAAAATATTTCTGGAACATTTGGACTTTCTTTCAACCTCTTAAATGACTCAAAAGAAATATGGAATAATAAAATAAAAACTTGAAGGCTGCCAACTCAGGTCTCACAATAACTTTTTTGCCAAAAACTAAAATTACTGCTATTCATATTAATAGTTGTACCCCAATACAGAAAGAAAATTTCTGGCTCAGTCAAAACTGCATATCTACTACCTCCAACTCAAATCCTAGAATCAAGGGAAGCAATAAAATTATAAATTTTTAGAAATGAGTTTCGTTGTGTTTATGTCTGACCCCTAAATGAGACTCACCCTTAGAGGCACAAGTGTACCTATGGCCAATTCATGTTGATGTGTGGCAAAACCATCACAATATTGTAAAGTAATTCAGTTCAGTTCAGTTCAGTTCAGTCGCTCAGTCATGTCCGACTCTTTGCGACCCCATGAACTGCAGCACGCCAGGCCTGCCTGTCCATCACCAACTCCTGGAGTTTACCCAGACTCATGTCCATTGAGTCGGTGATGCCATCTAACCATCTCGTCCTCCATCATCCCCTTCTTCTCCTGCCTCCAATCTTTCCCAACATCAGGGTCTTTTCAAATGAGTCAGCTCTGCATCAGGTGGCCAAAGTATTGGAGCTTCAGCTTCAGCATCAGTCCTTCCAATAAATATTCAGGATTGATTTCCTTTAGGATGGACTGCTTGGATCTCCTTGCAGTCCAAGGGACTCTCAAGAGTCTTGTCCAACACCACAGTTCAAAAGCATCAATTCTTTGGTACTCAGTTTTCTTTATAGTCCAACTCTCACATCCATCCAAGACCACTGGAGAAACCATAGCTTTGACTAGATGGACCTTTGTTGACAAAGTAATATCGCTGCTTTTGAATATGCTATCTAGGTTGGTCATAAGTTTCCTTCCAAGGAGTAAACATCTTTTACTTTCATGGCTGCAGTCACCATCTGCAGTGATTTGGGAGCCCCCCAAAATAAAGTCAGCTACTGTTTCTACTGTTTCCCCATCTATTTGCCATCAAGTGATGGAACTGGATGCCATGATCTTCGTTTTCTGAATGTTGAGCTTTAAGCCAACTTTTTCACTCTCCTCTTTCACTTTCATCAAGAGGCTCTTTAGTTCTTCTTCACTTTCTGCCATAAGGGTGGTGTCACCTGCATATCTGAGGTTATTGATATTTCTCCCGGTAATCTTGATTCCAGCTTATGCTTCATCCAGCCTGGCGTTTCTCATGATGTACTCTGCATATAAGTTAAATAAGCAGGGTGACGATATACAGCCTTGACGTACTCCTTTTCCTATTTGGAACCAGTCTGTTGTTCCATGTCCAGTTCTAACTGTTGCTTCCTGACCTGCATACAGATTTCTCAAGAGGCAGGTCAGGTGGTCTGGTATTCCCATCTCCTAAAGAATTTTCCACAGTTTATTGTGATCCACACAGTCAAAGACTTTTGCATAGTCAATAAAGCAGAAATAGATGTTTTTCTGGAACTCTCTTGCTTTTTCCATGATCCAGCGGATGTTGGCAATTTGATCTCTGGTTCCTCTGCCTTTTCTAAAACCAGCTTGACCATCTGGAATTTCATGGTTCACGTATTGCTGAAGTCTGGCTTGGAGAATTTTGAGCATTACTTTACTAGTGTGTGAGATGAGTTCAATTGTGCAGTAGTTTGAGCATTCTTTGGCATTGCCTTTCTTTGGGATTGGAATGAAAACTGACCTTTTCCAGTCCTGTGGCCACTGCTGTTTTCCAAATTTGCTGGCATATTGAGTGCAGCACTTTCACAGGATCATCTTTTAGGATTTGAAATAGGTCAACTGGAATTCCATCACTTCCTTCAATTAAAATAAATAAATTAATTTTAAAAAGTTTGGATAGTTACATGGTATTCTATGATCTTTAATTCAACTTTCAAATAATTTCTTAATTCCTTTCTGCATAAAACATATGCTATCACTACCTTTTGTGGTTATTTTCTATTTCTGCTACTTATTTAAATTTGACACCATTTGATTGTGTTTTAAAAACATTACACCAAGGAATAGCATGTAGCCTAATAGCCAGAAGCAAAATAGTAACACTAGTAACGATTTTTATGTGACACCAATAACTTGGATAGAAAAATAGAGAAAGGACGAGTGGTAGAGACAGGGGAGGCAGTGAGCCACCTTGAAAGTGGCTGCAATTGTCCAAAGATGAGGAGATCTCACATCCGGACTGCGGAACTGGAGTTGAAATACTTCCAAGATGTGGCGTCGTTTATAGGCTGACTGGGGGCTCTAATTCTCCTTCTTTCATTGTTTGTATGGGAAATTATGTTTTAAGACATACAGGAAGGAAGGAACGTGTCTGTCCTGGAGGGAGCTCTCACAGTTGGGTCAGCATTTAGAGTAGAGATTTAGGGAATATCTCTTACCTGCCCAGCTCCAGAGAGAGGATGCGCCTCTTAACTTCTTATGCAGCATTTGTATGCTAAGGCATTTGTAAATTTTTTTTCCATCATTTGGTAGGACCTGCATTTCCTTTGCTCTTCCCCTGCACAGCTATAGCTTGGGAGTCCACTGGAGAGGCCACCTGCCTCTCTGTTCCTCATCAGCATTGGAGTGGGGATGGCAGGAAGAGGAATGGCCCTGAGCTTGTGGGTCCAGACTGAGACGAAGGACAGTAAGGGATCAGCACCAGGCCTGGAGCCAAAGTGACCCTCTTAAAAAATTTCCGGGCCTCATATAATAGTGGCCACTTTCTCAGCAAAGCCTTAGAGCAATGTTTTTCAAAGTGTGGCCTAGTTGTTCTGCCTTTATCAGAACAACTAGGAAAGGCATGCTAAAGCTGTAATTTCCAGGTCTTATCTCAAACCTTCAGCATCAGACTTTCTGGGGGTGGATTTTTTCAAGCTCACTTGGATAGTTCTTACCTGAAAGTTTGAGAACCATTGTCTAAAATTTGCTCACCTTAACAGATTGTGATTAGTACAGGGAGGAGAGCAGCACTGTTGCTGTCAGAATTCCATTTGAGCAATTAAGCCATCGTGTTCTATACTGTGTGACCCTTCCTTTTTCTGATTATTGGCAAAAAGCAAGAGTTACATATAATGAGAGTGGCTCCATGCTTGCGGTGGCTTGGAGAGTGGAATCACCGCTGCTGTTTAGATAGGTGTTCCCACGGACTTTCTTGCTTGTTTTGGCTGTGACTGTGTTTGGTGCTGCTGAGCAGGGCTGTGCATAGAACTGCAGCCCATCGCTCTACATTTCTCACTCAAGAGAGATTTGTTGGAAAGGTACAGGCCAGCAAAGAAACCAAATAATGGTAAGGCCATATTCAGGGAGAGTGGGTCAGAGAGCGAGGGAAGGAAAGGACTGAGGTGGCAGGTTGGGGCAAGGAGGAGAAAGGACAAAAGGAAAGAGACGGCGAGAGCATGACATCACAGAATCTGCATTTTAAGAGAGGAAATTTATATGAAAAAGGCATTCTCACTCTTGCCTGGAGAATTCCATGGAGCTGGGCAGGCTACAGTCCATAGGATTACAGAGTCAGACATGACTGTGCAACTAACTTTCACTTTTTTTTTTCATTCTCAATAAAAGAAATATTGATACTTTATGCTTTAAAAAAACATAGTAGTTTATCTAATATTATCTCTATCCTCTTCTCTCTCTACTCTTTATCACATGAAGCCCTGAACATGAAAATATAGTTCTGTTTTATTAAAACAGATTTTCTCAATCCTGATTTATTCACCATTACTAGAAATTCCACATAACTTTATTTTATTTTTGCTTTGCCTATTTTTTTTTTAATATCTATTTAGCTGTGCTGGGTCTTAGTTGCTGCACATGGGATCTTTGATCTTTGTTGAGGCATGCAGGATCTTTTTTAGTTTCAGTATATGGGATCTAGTTCCCTAACCAGGATTGAATCCTGGCCCCCTGCATCAGGAGCTCAGAGTCTTTGCCATTGGACCACCAGGGAAGTCCTCCATATGGCTTTCTCAGTCACATGTCTATGTGTGGATAAGTGGTCAAACTACTGAAACGAAAAAGGTGGAATTAGATAGAAATAAGATTCACAAGAGTAGAAATAGGGATGACATTAAATGGCCAGTGAAAATGGATCTTGGTTGTGTAAACAGCTGTGTGTATTTTGGATTAAATGATTAGATTCCCATTTTCCCATTTAAATTAAGGGAAAAAAAAAAAAAAGACTACCCATGAATCTCTTCACATTAGGCTTTTGTGGGTTTCATACCATCTCATCTCATTAATGCTCTGAACAGTCTGCAGAGAAACAGGAAGTGAATTCTTGCCCAAACTGGAGAGAGGGAGAACCTAACAGCTAGAGAGCTTACGTGACCTGCTGGACATTTTATGATCAGTGCATGGCCAAGGAGGACTCAAATCCATTTCTTCTGGCTCTGAGTTCAATGATCTTTCCAATGTGCTGCCTTCTCTTTTAATATTCTAAGGGAAGATAGATGTTAAGACTGCTTCTTGATCACTGATTAAATTATTACTAAATAGGTACTGGAACATCCATCATGAGTTGATCTGTTTATTAGGATCAGACTGAGGAATTGGGATCTAAATTGTGCAATCCAGATTTAGGAAATTCAAACAAAGAGGTGAAGGTGGAAATGAGCCAAAAATTGGGTTGCCCTTCTTTCATTTCATTGTTTTCTATATGTGTTTCAGGTCAGCTGGTGGCCTGTGCCCTTTCTTCTCCATCTCTTTGGCTTTGTGGAGAGCTTTCCTTTCTAAAGGCCCTTAGAAACAGGCAAAACTGGCCATGCTTGTGTTCAGATACCTTTTTCTCAGGTTGTAAAAGCAGGTGAAACACCACCTCCTGCAGTCAGTGGGGAATTACAGGGAATTAGAACACTTAAAGACATTTCTTGGGATTTGTTTTTAGAAACAGTAAAGAGAAGAATGTCCTGGTTTCAGTGAGTAGGACCAGATACAAAGGGCTTGGGATCTAGCAATTAAATCAGTTGACTCCACTTGCCCTAACTTCATCATAGGATTCTTGATGGAGGAAGGAAGGGAGGGGTACAAGCTCCTATACTGCTTCCTCCTACAAGTCTGCTGCCCTCATGCTGTGTGCCCCGGCAGCGGGGGGCACATCTGTTGCAGCAGCAATACTGACTAATAGCAAAACTAAGCCTTGAGCTCATGCCACATACTCTGAACACCCTCGTAAGACATTTTCAACTTATAGTCAAAGCAACCACAAGTACATGACAGTGTTTACCCCACTCCATGTTTGTGTATGGCAGATTCATTTATTTATTGGTAACCTAAGAATTTGTGGGGTCAATATGCACTGTCTAGCAAGAAAGTTTAAATAAAGAAGCCTGAAGCAGCGTGTTGTCAAATCTACCAAGAAGCTGGTTGCAGTTTTGGAGTGTGGTCTTGTCTTTGGCAGCGTCCTTCAGGTGGGCTTGGCTCTTTCCACTCCATTCTGATTCGCTTGTGTGGCAGCCCTGTGTAAACTCTTGAAAACCAAGTGGCAACTCTGTGTCCTCCCTCTGGCTCCTTTGTACACGCACTCGTGCGTACGTGCCTATGCACATGCGTGCGTGAGTCTGACAGTGTTATGTGGGTGGAGATTGTCAGTCTCCCATATCTGGGTAAGGCCTCAACACCTAGTAACAAGGCTAGTTTCCACAGGGCATACTTAATGACTCTTAATATCTCCAATGTCAGGAAGATTGTCTCTGAACTAGTGCTGGGTGTTCATTGCATAAAGGATCATAATGAAACATACCTGCAGGAAGACTTCAAAGGAGTTGAATCTTGGAAATTCCTAAGAGGAAAATTTCTTGAATGGTTTCCTAATTATGAAACTTTGTTCAGACTTATTTTAAATTTCATTGTGTGAAATAAATGTGTGTGGTGATTACATAAGACAGAATGTAAAACTGAATGTTGCCGGAGCTGTAGTTGTCTGTGCTTCTGAATGTTTTCTGTCTTAGGCAGGAGAGCTGAGGAAGGAGGGCATAGTTACTCACTTGTGCCTGAGGCACGCAGGCAGTTAGGCAGAGTGGGACAGTGGGCGAGTTTTGGCAGTTGGCTGTTCTGAGCACATGCACCTGGAAATAGCCTAGTTGCATTATCCTCAGGAGTTATGTATGTGTATGACAGTAGCCTAATGGCTGGCTGAAATGAGCCCTAAAGAGTAATTTCTGAAGACCTTCTTTATTCTCTGATAGTCATGGCCTATGCTATTATGTATGTTCAAGTTAGTCAATACTGTATTTTATCACTTCCAATGGAAAGAAGAGACTCTTACCTAGAGTTACCCAGAAAAAAAAAATATATATATATATATACACACAAACAATGAGAATAGAAATGAATATCGTTAAAGAACAAGTTCTGTATATTAAATCCATTTTTCCTGACCTGGTCAGAAGTCTCTAATGCTAATTGTTAGAGTGAAATTAATGCATTGATGTTGAAAGAGAAATCAATTAGCAGGCACATTTTTCTCAACGGAAATATGCTGTTTCAGTGGGTATTTATACTGGCAGCTGCGTTTGAAATCCCAATCAAAGTTAAATTTTGTTCAGGCAATGTGATTGGTTTATAAGATTTGGAAGTTTTATGTCATTTTAGTTGGGGCTGATGCAGGATGCTTTCTGACTGCTGGTGGTTGTCTGGGAGTGGGGCCTAGAACTGTGGAGCTGGAAGGATCAGTAAAGATTACCTGTGGTACCCCCATTGCCATACCCAACCACCTTATCTTGTGAGGAAATTAAAATCCATTGAGGTGTTCCCTTATTAAAGTATCATAGTAGTGACTGAACTAGGGTAGGAACTCAGGATCCAGCCACAGTTAGCCTGGTTCACCCCTGCATCAGTTTTGAACACTTCCCTTAGGCATCCCAGTGAACACTGAAGAAGGCCTCTCTTATTCCCAAGGGCCTCTGCAGGTTGCTGCCCTTCTTTGAGTTTCTGGATCTCTGCCAGCATCAGCAGCAGGCCTGGGACTGAGGAGGAAGCAAGAAATAAGAGGAGAAAAGAGGGAGGGGGAAGATACACATAGAAGAGTGTCCCTGTTTCTAAAATAATAGGATGGACTTTCTTTAGTGACTGAAAAGGGTGTCTGATGGCCAAATCCAAGACAAGAGCCAGAAATGCTTTAAGCAGTTGATAGCATCATTTGACTATGCCTCCAGCCTTTCAGTGTAGTGCCTTTCAAAAACAACAGAAATTTGGATGAAAAACTTTTATTTCATTTCTATTTGTTTGCATACAGAGTCATGAACTTAGGGGTACCTAATAATTTTTTTTGCATTATTTGTACGTGTCGCTATATCCATGACTAAACCATGTGACATGATCTATAAATAAAGGTGTCTATTTTTGGCCACTCAAAAAATAGTTGTTAGATGATGGGCATTTAGCACAAAAATTTTATAAGTGTCAGGGCTTTTTTGCTTTCAGCTTCAGTGGATATCCCTATGATTAGTGACTTACTTCAGCTGAGACCCTTAGAGAACACGTAAATATTGATAAAAATGGTTTGAGTTTCCATATACTTAAAAACTAACATAATTCCTCTCCAGCCACATAAAATAGGTATGTGATAAATATTTTCTTTGTTGAAAGAATGAATGAATGAGGCGATGCTAGGGAACTAAAAGTGGCTGGCTAAATTAACAGAGATTGGACTGCTTAAAAAAGTTTTTGGCAACATTAGCCTAATGTTATTTGGTAGACACAGTAAGGTACAGTATGCATTGCTAACCTCATTAAGTTCCAAATAAAACTCTATCCTTTACACCATTTCTACAAGAGGTTTTATTAGATTTCCTTAACTGGTGTCATATTTTTTTGGCCAGGGCATTTTTAACCAGCTTCACATAAATAAAGTTCTATTTTGTCACCATGTCATAGTAAAATAAACTGCTTGTACTATGCATCCCTGCCAAAGCCAGAGCAGACGGGGCAGGGATATAAATGTGTCAGTATTCGGGGAGAGAAAACACATAAATGCACATGGCGACTCTCTTAACTCCGAGGCTCAGCATGATACTAATTCATTTGGGTGACATTTAGAAAGCTACTCCCAACATAAATAATATGTATATGGTGGGGGGTATCTCTGACAGACACACAGTTGAAAAAAAATGGCCTGAAAGAATGCACATCGGATTTTACAGGTGCTCAGAACATTAATGTACAGTGATGGATGATCTTTTTGCTGAAGGTTGACATAATGTTGAATGGAATGTTTTGTTTATATCTGGTACCGAGTTTATTGACTAGTACCAAAGGGTAGGACCAGGCTGGGATTTGAACAGTTCCCCCCACCTTTTTTTTTGTGGAAACTGTTTTCTATGTCCCACCCCCTCACAGGCAATAGTTCTTAAGTTGTTTCACAGATATCATTCCATGAGATGAATTACTCTCTTTTTAAAAAATATCTTAAGCCTAAGTATTCATTATCAAAGGTGAAATTTTTGATGAGTAAATATGAAAAATTAGGCAGAAAAGATTTTTAACACATTTATCATACATCTTTAATCTGTTTGTCATCTCTAATGTGTCCACAGTTAAAATTCCTATGATAAATAGTGAGTTGCTACTGAGAGTGCCTGTAGATAAAATCACGAGACCAACAAGTCAACCAGGCCATTTGAATGACAGCATAGACTTGTCCCCATGGTGCCCTTTCCCATATGGATGAAAACAGAATTAGAATAAAAAATAGGAAAAACTTTTAGTATCTATCCAAGTGATAATTTCCTTTCACCACCAAGCAGGAAATTATCACTATACAAAAGTAATCCCTTTGGGAAAATTTTCCAAGTACTTAGCATAAATTATTTCTTTCATGATATCAGCCATTATACTAGTTATTATAACCTCTTGAGCAATGCTGTACATTCTTTTTTTTTGTGATGGTTGCACCTTTCAAGTTAATTTTACCATGACCATCTTTAGTCACTTTTAGTTTGTTGGCTCATTTGTTCATTCTTTCATTTATTCACTTTATTCAGTAAATATTTCTGGTCATAACCAGAAAAGTCATAACTTTTCTTCCAAGGAGCCATGCCTATCCTGTGCCAGGTTTTTAGGAGGAGGCAAAAATGCATCAGATAAGGGACTTCCAGTGGTTTAAAAAGCAGTAGAGTAAATAGAACAGGTGTGAAAATGCTCCAAATATAAGGTAGGATGTGATACACGTCCTTAGATTGTTGCTGGCAGCACTTGGAGGTGAAGATGCAGGAATGACCATTAGTTCTTTCTGGAGAGCTCTGGAAAAACTTCCTAGAAATGGCAGTATTTGAGGTGGACTTTAAAGGTTGCCTAGAATTTGCACCCCCCGAGAACAGGAAAGCCGCAACAGACACAAGGAAAATGAAGAAAGGTGCAGAGGAAGGGAAGGGAGGGAAAAGTGAAGAAACCAAAGAATGATGGGAACAGAAGATGGGACCAGATCACCAAGGACCTTGAGAGGCCAACTAAAGGGTTCAGGCCTTATTCCTTAGTCAGTGGGGAGGAATTCAAAGTCTTTAGCAGAAACAAACTTGATTAGCACTGTGCTTAGAAAAGCACTCTCCAGAATGGTGGTGGCTATGTTTTAGTCACTAAGTCTTGACCTACTCTTTCCGATGCCATGGACTGTAGCCCACCAGGCTCCTTTGTCCATGGGATTTCCCAGGCAAGAATACTGGATTGGGTTGCCATTTCTTTCCCCAGGGGATCTTCCTGACCCAGGGATCGAACCCACGTCTCCTGCATCTAATACATTCGCAGGCAGATTCTTTATTGCTGAGCCTCCAGAATGGGGTGGAAGATAAAGAGAAGAAAAGTGAGGACACTAGTTTGATGAATGGGAAAGAATTTCTGTGAAAGAACATGGAGAGAAAGAGGGGGGCAGTGGAGTGGAAATATGAGGCAGAGGTCACATCAGAGGGTCAGAGACATGTTTAGGGGACTGATGCATCAAGATCAACTTTCAGATTTCACCTGAGGACTAGGAAAGTTAGTAAAGATGGGGGCAGGTTTAGAAGTGGTAAAATGCCAAGTTCATTTCTGGACACCAGTATGATAATCTGGATCTACAGAATCATAGTAAACATATCTTTGAATCCCCAATTTCTAACAAAATGTGGATGCTGAATGAAGTTGAAATGTTATTTGACACACAGATTATCTCATGTGAAGATGTCCAGTAGACAGTTGGAAAATCAGGCAAGTCATAATTTATTTTCTCTCTTCACAGTGCCTGGTTGTAGGATACAGTTAAATATCTAGTAGGTTTTATTTCTTAAGCAGGAGAGTGGCTAAAATACATAAACCGTAAATAAACATTTTTGAATGTTTCTTTCTTATTGTGTCAATTTCAAAAGTGATATGTATACCCTTTTCCCAGTTAATACAAATCACAATATTTGAAATATGTGGTCTTATGATGAGAAAAATTTTATGCCAAAAAACTTGGTGCCAATAGAGAGGTGTCCTCTACTCAGGCAGTAAAGGACACTTCTAGCCGTTTGCTTGCAAAACAAATAAAGAAAATTATTCAAAAGTGTTCACCTCTGTTTTGCCATCTATTGAATATTATATTTAGCAGGCATGGATTTATATTTTTCAGTTTTGAGCTAACCACTTACAAACTTTTATATCCTATTTTGTTCCATCTTGATTTTTCCTTGGTGTTCCATATCCCTAACTTTATATATACTTTAAGATTTCCAACTTGATTTTGTACACCGTTTATGCTGTTTTCATGTTACAAAATAGAAATATTAATGCAATCTTTGTTATTTAGCCCAGCTTTCCATTTACACAAAGTAGCCCAAAAGTATCCCACTGTATTTATATTAAATTCAAGAGCTGATGATTAAGAAACCTCTTAAAAGTTCAAGCACATTGCTGATTAGCAATAGCTTACATGTAGTATGTCATGTTATCATTAACCAAATATTTTCTGACATTCAACCCCTGATAACCAAAAGCAGTGTTTAGACATGGACCATAATGCAGGCAATTGATACTTCAAAAGTAAATAAGTAGAGGTGGAGATAGAATAGCAAAATGATAAAAATCAAATTCTAAAACACTGCTGAAGGGTTCAGTGAAGACTGGGTGGCCACAGCTTGATGATAGATGAGTAACCAGATCTAAATGTTCTGTAAATACCCAGCCATTTGAGAGAAGTCTTCTTGAATATCCCATTCTTCATACCTGAAACATGACAACTTGTAGACTAAGCCCAAACTCTAGAAGGTGTAGTCTTTTTTCCCAAGACCCGAGTCCTGTATATTGGATAAAAATGGGGTTTGTTTGTATCATGCTTTGGGCATTTGTCTTTTTAGGATTTATTGTTATGATGTTAAGGCATCGCTGTTTTTTGTTTTGTTTTTACGCTTTATTGTGTAAAACACAGAAAAAGCGAAGACTTCCCAAGAATTGTCTGTATGAACTCTAAATATCTGGAAATTGGTGAGACTTTATGAGATCTAGACTTCGTTGGTTTATGAGTTGCTTTTAATCCTGATGTCACTTGTTACTGGGTCTTCCCTTGTGGCTCAGTTGGTAAAGAATCTGCCTGCAATGGAGGAGACCTGGGTTTGATCCCTGGGTTGAGAAGATCCCCTGGAGAAGGAAATGGCAACCCACTCCAGTGTTCTTGGAGAACACTGGAGAATCCCATGGACAGAGGAGCCTGGCAGGCTACAGTCCTTGGGGTTGCAAGCGTCAGACACGACTTAGTGACTAAACCACCACATAAAAATTTCACTATTTATTTAGGCAACAGTGGTATGTGACATATAGTAGTAAAATTGAGAAAATAATTCCACCTTTCAAGAAATTTATCCACAGAGATAATAATAGTCATGGACACATATAAATATAGGCGTCTTTAAGAACATAAAATAATAGACACCCTCCCCCCCCCAAATTGATATATTGTTTCCTGCTTCAATAGCTGTACTACCAGGAACTGAAAAGAAGAAGATAATTGTTCATTCTACTGTGATTCTTTTTTTTTTGGTTCAAGTTAACCCTGCATTCATTGTACCTGAAGCAAGACTATCTGAAGCATGAGCAAAACAAACCTTTGCAGGATTCCTCCGCTTAAGGTGTATGTAATCAGTGAATCATTCTGTGGGGTTCCAGAATACAAATTCTTAACTGGTGAAATCTCTGGAAAACCCCAAAGATTGTAATCAAATCTCTGAATGGATTCGGTGTATTTGAGTGAAACTGTGCTATACATCCACAATGGCAGATCACGATTGCTCTCTTCTTAGTGATGAAGGAAATAGCAGGATCTCTCAGCCATTTATTTCCCTAGTAGGGAAAAACAGGCTAACCCATGAAATTGAGAAAGTGTCTTTGGTTTGCCTGACTTTTGTCCATTCATTTGTTTATTCCTTTACTGGTTTATTCTCTTTTTCATTCACTCAATCATTTGTTCACTTATAAAAAGACAACCAGATTCTGTTATCTTAGGCATTGAAGTCAGAAGATGAATAAAATGATTCTTCACCTTGTCTAGTGGGACACACAGAAATGAACAACTATATATTACAATGTAACAACTATTACCATATACTTTGGTATAATTACTTCTTTTAATATAATAGAACTAATATGAGCACATTCTTAAGGGAAATGGAGAAAGAAAATACCCTGATAGAGCAGAAATAAGGAAAGGCTTTACAGTATAAATCAGTGATTCCCAAATAATTTTTTCCTGAAAGCATGCCAATCCATAATGGAGTCTTTATTGGTTTGTGTCAAATAAGAAAAGTAAAGAATACATCTTCATAATTAATTTTAATCAGTTTAAGGAACTGTCACTTTTAAGATTCTGCCCTTTCTACTTTTGTGCTATTAAAATGTCCTTTCTGTTTTGTGAAATAATGGTAAGAGTTGGTGATGGTAATCTAAAATTTTTTCTTGCTTGGTAAAGTGAAAACTTGGCAACTCAGTTATTCCTTAAATTTTTTTTTTAACTTACTTGTTTGTGAAGTCTGGTCATTTAAGAACCATGTGGACAATATTTGAGGTTAGCTTTTGCTTAGGTTTACCTATTATCCAAATCCTGACAATAGTTAGAAGGTAGCAAATCCAGAAATATTATATTTCTAATGGCAAGAGAATCTGAAAAGATAATTAGTTTCAAAGAGTGTAAAGCATCCTCATGGGCAGTTCAAAAGACACAGAGTCATAACTGAATAAGCTTTGTCCAGTGTTCCTTTTCTTGTCATTTTGTGAGCTCATGGTTGTCAACCGTATTTTACCACAAAATTGACCCTGGTTCCATGTCAGAGACAGACAGTTCTGTAGCATGGACCAATGTCTGTTTCAGTGAGATACAGTCTTATAATAACTGGATATGTTTGTGCTTCCACTATAATTATAACCACTCCAGATTCATCTGCTTCACTGATAAAGAACCGCTGAATTGGATGAGATTTCCTAACACCTACCACTTATCTGAAAAGCTAAGAGTTTTCCTCACTGTGATCTGCACCCGTGGCAGAACTCTGGAGACACAACCAAATGTTTATGAGTCTTACATCCACAGCCTCGGTTTGTGCAGATAGTAAATGCCCAAACAGAAGGGCCAGGCCCCATAGCCCTACTTCTCTGACTCCTGGCCATGTCCAGTACATGGACAGAACAGGGGTTAAGAGCAGTTAATGTGTCCAGAATGGAATAATTTTATTTGGTCTGCATTGATACCAAATTGCCAATTCTTATGCAATCACAAGGCAGAGTATTTTAAAACAATGAGAGTATGTACAATAATATACAAAAATATATTAGCCCTTTCTTATACAAGCACACACATAATTAGCTTGCACAAATCTCATACTCATTCCTCCCAAGTGATTGGCCTTGTCTCTATGCCTAGACAGAAAGTATATAAGCATACAGTTAGCATTGTTTTGCTTTTTCTTGCTATTTAAATAAAAACCAGCTCAATTGGATAGTTTTGCAATGGCCAAAAGTTAAGTAGAGCTAGCCTATTTTCTTAGAGAATCATGAGTTGGCTAAAATTTAGCACTGCAAAATATAAAAGGAATGGAGTCCTAAAGATAGCTCTTATAGTTAATTTTTTCAAGAAATCACTTTTTATTCAGTAATGGCATTTGGGAATATTTTAGAGATCAAATAAACTTTTCCTTTCATTTTGAGTTTGAGGGAGCAGGCTCAGAGAGGATAAGTGACTTTTTCAAGAAGGATAGTCAGATCTAAGCTAATACCAATTGACTTGTTTGAATATTACTATTAGGTTGGTGTAAGTATAATTGCAGTTTTTGTATCTTGAAATTTGCTGTTTAATATTGGAATACATTCTTAATAAATGTGGTTATGTTATACATCATATTTTAATATGCATTTCTTGTTTTATGTTTTTTTGCTACTGACTTACTACTTACTGTTTATCATATGTTAGACAAAAAGCAAATTCAAACAATTTTCTTATCCGAGTTCAAAATGGGTTGTAAAACAGTGGAGACAGCTCACAACATCAACAACACATTTGGCCCAGGAACTGCTAACAAATATACAGTGCAGCAGCAGTTCAAGAAGTTTTGCAAATAAGAGAGCCTTGAAGATGAGGAGCAGAGTGGCTGGCCATCAGAAGCTGATAATGACCAATTTGAGAGCCATCATCGTAGCTGATCCTCTTACGACTACACGAGAAGTTGCCGAAGAACTCACCGTCAACCACTCTATGGTTGTTCAGCATTTGAAGCAAACTGAAAAGGTGAAAAAGCTCGATAAGTGGGTGCCTCATGAGCTGACCGCAAATCAAAAGACTCGTCACTTTGAATTGTCGTCTTCTCTTATTCTGCGCAGCAACAACAAACCATTTCTTGATCGGATTGTATCATGAAAAAGAAAGTAGATTTTCTATGACAACCAGCGATGACCAACTCAGTGGTTGGACCAAGAAGAAGCTCCAAAACACTTCCCAAAGCCAAACTTGCACCAAAAAAAGGGCATGGTCACTGTTTGGTGGTGTCTGATCCA
This sequence comes from Ovis canadensis, assembly GCF_042477335.2. Taxonomy (NCBI): domain Eukaryota; kingdom Metazoa; phylum Chordata; class Mammalia; order Artiodactyla; family Bovidae; genus Ovis; species Ovis canadensis. The sequence goes on along the minus strand of NC_091262.1, from coordinate 60,745,557 downwards.
CTACAGCTTTCTGAATCCTGGCAAAACCATTACCTCTGAGAAGTATGCTCAGCAAATCGATGAGATGCACCAAAAACTGCAGTGACTGCAGCTAGCATTGGTCAACAGAAAGGGCCCAGTTCTTCCCCAGGACAACGTCAGACTGCATGTTGCACAACCAACACTGCAAAAGTTGAACCAACTGGGCTACAAAGTTTTGCCTCATCTGTCATATTCACCTGAGCTTTCGCCAACCGTCCACCACTTCTTTCAAGCATCTCGACAACTTTTTGCACGGAAAATCCTTCCACAACCAGCAGTATATGGAAAATGCTTTCACAACCAGAAGGAAAAACGTTCCAAGAGTTCGTTGAATCCTAAAGCATGGATTTTTATGCTACAGGAATAAAGCAACTTATTTCTTGTTGGCAAAAATGTGTTGATTTTAATGATTCCTATTTTGATTAATAAAGATGGTTTTAGTCTATTTATAATAACTCAAGATTCACAGTTTGCTACTGGAATTACTTTTGGACCAACCTAACACCCTGCTTATTTAACTTATATGCAGAGTACATCATGAGAAATGCTGGACTGGAAGAAACACAAGCTGGAATCAAGATTGCCACGAGAAAAATCAATAACCTCAGATATGCAGATGACACCACCCTTATGGCAGAAAGTGAAGAGGAACTGAAAAGCCTCTAGATGAAAGTGAAAGAGGAGAGTGAAAATGTTGGCTTAAAGCTCAACATTCAGAAAATGAAGATCATGGCATCTGGTCCCATCACTTCATGGGAAATAGATGGGGAAACAGTGGAAACAGTATTTTGGGGGGCTCCACAATCACTACAGATGGTGATTGCAGCCATGAAAGTAAAAGACACTTACTCCTTGGAAGAAAAGTGATGACCAACCTAGACAGTATATTCAAAAGCAGAGACAGTACTTTGCCGACTAAGGTCCGTCTAGTCAAGGCTATGGTTTTTCCTGTGGTCACGTATGGATGTGAGAGTTGGACTGTGAAGAAGGCTGAGTGCCGAAGAATTGATGCTTTTGAACTGTGGTGTTGGAGAAGACTCTTGAGAGTCCCTTGGACTGCAAGGAGATCCAACCAATCCAGTCTGAAGGAGATCAGCCCTGGGGTTTCTTTGGAGGTAATGATGCTAAAGCTGAAGCTCCAGTACTTTGGCCACCTCATGCGAAGAGTTGACTCATTGGAAAAGACTCTGATGCTGGGAGGGATTGGGGGCAGGAGGAGGAGGGGACGACCGAGAATGAGATGGCTAGATGGCATCACTGACTCGATGGACGTGAATCTGAGTGAACTCTGGGAGTTGGTGATGGACAGGGAGGCCTGGTGTGCTGTGATTCATGGGGTCGCAAAGAGTCGGACACGACTGAGTGACTAAACTGAACTGAACTGAACTGAATACATTTACTGTTGCAGTCCATGGATTGCAAAGTCAGACACGACTTAGCAACTGAACAACAGTACATTTTAATTGTTTGTTTATATTTTTGAAAAACAATTCTTTGCAAAAAAATCTACTTCCTGCACAAATATTTAGACAAAATAATTAACTCTGTCTGATGGATAGGTCTGTAGATAAAGGAAAGTCCTATTTCTTTTATTTGCTCCAGTCTGATAACTAGAGGAATTGACAAGGTCTGTGCATTGGTTAGTAAGGAGCTTGGCATTTGAGATGCAGACAGTTGCAAGGATTCAGAGCAGTGCAGTGGAAAAAGTGGTGGAAATAGTGTAACTAATCAGTAGTCCCCAAATTTCCCAAGTTATATATTTTTTAATGTTATCACTATTTTAAGTTACTGTGTTGCTTACACCATGTTTTGGAACACCATTATTGATTCCTCAAAAACAGGCTATTTGTCTTGGTAACTACTAGGAGTTTCTTTGCTTTGTTTCTTTGTTTTGTGATGACAAGAGAGAAGTCAAATTATTTCTCTCTTTGTGTAATTTTAAAGAAAGACATAGTTCATAGTGTGTGACTTGGTTACCAAAACTTTGCCCCTGAGACAGAGAAGGCTGCATTTGTAGGGTTGGGTAGATGTGGTTGGCTTCAGATTGCCTCTTTTTTTTATTTTGTAGAGTCGAGGCAGAGTATATCAACAATGTGATTTCAGCACCCATGGTGGAGGAAATCTTGGTGTTAGGATATGGAGGCTGGTGTTTGGTCTCTTGGAGAGCTGTTGAAGGGTGGGGTGGGGAGCATGGATTGTATATTCCTGGCTGCCTGGTTGAAATATCCTTCCGTACTCCAAGACAAGGGTGCAGGGACTTAGGCTTTGATTCTTGGGATTCCAGGTTTTTCCAGAAAATGAGAGGGAATAAGAGGTCCAGTTAGCCCATTTCTTCAAGTAAGAATTTATAAAACAAATCATTTGATTATCCCTTGAAATGAGAATGTAAGTTGGAGGTTGGGCTGTGGAGTAAGTTTTTGCTGATGCCAAGTCAAGTAATTGACTAGTCTAACACCAGAAAGATCCTCAGTGTTTCCCACACTGCCCTTTAACTAGAATACAGACTTCCAGTGTCCAGGGACTATGCCTATTTATTCACCATGTGTACTTTCTAAAACATGGTAGGAGCTATGATTAGTCTGCTAAGGTGGCAGTAATAAAATAACCACAGACTGGGTGACTTGAACAAGAGAAATTTATTTCCTACAGTTCTAGAGACCAGAAGTTCATCAACAAGGTGCAGCTGAGTGGGTTTCTGGTGGGACATCACTTCCCAGCTTGTAGACAGCTGTGCCCTGGCTGTGTCCTCACATGGCCTTTGGAAAGAGAAAGGGATCTCTGGAATCTCTTCTCCTTTTTATAAGGACATTAATCCCATCAGATGAGGAGCCCTCTTTATGAATTCATTTAACCTTAAAGAATCTTCCTGCAATGCAGGAGATGCGGGTTCAGTCCCCGGGTCGGGAAGATCCTCTGGAGAAGGAAATGGTAACCCACTCCTGTATTCTTGCCTGGGAAATCCCATGGTCAGAGGAGCCTGGTGGTCTATAGTCCACAGGGTCATAAAAGAGTCAGACACGACTGAGTGACTGAACAACAGCAACAACTTCTTAATGTCCTTGTCTCCAAATATGATCGCATTGGGGATTAGGCTTCAATATATGAATTTGGAGGGGGATGTAATTCAATCCATAACAAGGTAATAAAAGTTTATTGGATAAATGAATTGATAAAATAAACGGTAGTTATTCAGCAATAATACAAAGTTAAGGGTGATAAGTGATTTTGTAAAGTATCTTGCAGCAAATTCCATGGTCCAGGATATTCTCAAATGCATTCTTGGGATGCTAGTCTCCCAAGATGCTCTCTGAGAATAGGATTTACATGGTTTAAACACATTTGGAGAACTCTGTATACTATATCCCTCTCTTGGAGAGTCAGATTATACTTTAGCATAGTAAAACCTCTGCTATGTCAGAAAAGAAAACTGTTAACTGTATTTAGTCCAGACTTTCCTTCTACATATTGGATATAGAACCTTCCCTCCAATTTTTTTTTTTAAACTAGTGCTATTTATTGCCCATTTTGAAAATGCCTCAAACCCTGCTTAAGGGTAATATCTGTAGGCTCAGAATTGGAAGGGGAGGGGAAAATGGAGATTTCTAGTCTATCCTGTTTTCCATTTACCATTTCAACTCAACTTCAGACTCTCAGGACATTGGAATCTAGAAATAGATATTAGTATATAAACTTAAACTTCATATCATGGTAATAAAAATATGAACTGTTTTATTAAGATAAAAAATTATCTCCTAAATATGGGAGTGACTGTGGAAAAGAGAAGGCCCTTTGTGTGGGTGTGTGGCCTAGAGGGATGGTAGAGGGGGGCGAGGGTACGTGTGTGCATGTTCAGTCACTTCAGTCATGTCTGACTCCTTGCAGCCCCATGGACTGTAGCCCGCCAGCCTCCTCTGTCCATGGAATTCTCCAGACAAGGATACTGGAGTGGGTTGCCATGCCCTCCTCCAGGGGATCTTCCTGACCCAGGGATCGAACCTGTGTCTCTTATATTTCCTGTGTCTCCTGCATTGGCAGGTAGATTTTTTACCTCTGAGTCATCTGGGAATCTCCTGACATAACTTTTACTGTGCTTTAAAGACAAGTTTAAAGCATATTTTTAATTGGTTTGGCTTACAAACTTCTAATTAATTTATGTTAGTTTATGACATGAATTAAAAATCTTCAGTGAAATGCATACTAATAATGATACATAAAAGGCATGTCTTGGCGTAAGTATAATTTAAAGTTCTTATATCATAGCTCAAACAATGAGAAAAGGGTTTTGAACCTGTGTGAAAGCACTTTTGATTGAGAGACAAGTCAAGTTGTTATCTCTCCTTCATGATACTCTCATGAAGAGAATACTGGCCTATGAAAGAATCTACAGCTCGATTTGGACTTAACCAGAACCCATCCCTCTATCTAAGCCTTGGTTTTCTTGTTTGTAAAATATGGGGATTTGAACTAGGTGATTTGTAATTTCTCAGCCAATATTCACATTTTGTAACTTTATCCTGTAGATAGTTGTTGCAAACCACATATGTAAGTTCAAATTTTTGAGTAGCCACATTCTAAAAAGAAATTTATTTATTTACTTTTATTCTGGCCGCACTGGGTCTGTTTTGCCCTGCAACGTGTGGGATCTTAGCTCTCCAACCAGAGACCGAACCTCTGTCCCCTTCATTGGAAGGTGAATCCATAACCGCTGGACCAGCAGGGAAGTCCTGAGTAGCCACATTTTTAAAAAGTTGAAAGAAACTGATGAGATTGGTTATATTATTTAATATAATTAATTCAAAACATTAACCTATCAACATGGAATCCATTAAAAACATTACTGAGATTTCACATTGTGTTTTTAATACTGAATCTTTGAAACCTATGTATATTCTACAGTCACAGCACGTCTCAGCGCAGACTAGCTGTATCTCACACGCTCAGTTGCCGCTTAGGCCTAGTGGCTCTCATATTCGGCTGCACAGCTGTAGACTCAGAGCATTAGAAAAGACAAACTTTTCATCATTATTTGGTACCAGAGAGTAAATTTTCTGCTTCTCAATGTTTGTTGTTTTATTATATACTTCTAGGTGTCTAGTTACTACCATTATCTTCAAGGAGGTTTTCATTAAATTATTGCTTACTAGGTTTTTCTCCTGCCTCTTTTCTGTTTTTCACTATGGAACAGTTTTCTTTAAGTGCAAACTTGTCATTTATGCTAGCCTCTATGTTGGGTTTGTAGCTCACTGCTGCTGAGGATGACAAGCTTAACTGAATCCATTCATATTCTAATTTAGCGTCAGAACTCATGCTTCTGTAAATATCTTAGGAAAGTATATAAATCTATATGTATATAGCTAACTTAAAAAAATTATTGTTTTCTGACTTGTATTATTATACTAACTAATTAGGGTGGCAATTTTAACAAGCTGGAGCCTATGACTTAGATATTCTACACACCTACATATGTCATACATAAGGCAGTGCTTATAACTGTGTATATAGTTGAATGTATGTATGATGTAGTTTTAAAGTCATAATTGCACACTTAGGAACTGGCATTTCTAAAGTGATGTGTCCAAACTTCCATCAGAGTTAAAGCTCCTTCTTATTAATACTATATATTTTTCTGTGCTCTTATAAAATATTCATACTTTAGAGTAATGATGGTCCCTTCTTAGAGGAGAAATAAATATCTAGTTACTAATCCAGCATTCCCTGAGAAACATTTGCTATTTATTTCCACATACACATCATTTAAAATGGAGTAATGCCTAAAATGTGTTTTGGATGCAGTACTTCTAAGTCCTAAAAATAGTCCCTTCTAAAAGGAAAAATGAATCTCAGGTTACTAACCCAATAAAACCTGAGATGCTTTTGCTGTGTATGTTCACATATATATCGCTTAAAATAAAGTACACCCTAAAATGTGTTTTGAGTGTCACATTTGACAGGGAAAATGTATGCAGGTGACCAGGACTCTGGCTTTAGTGGCACAAAAGTAAATCAGACCTGAAATACCATCAGATGTGTGTGTCTGTATATGAGAGAGGCCTTTCTGGAACAGTCTGTGTCATGCATTTCAGAGCAGACATGGTAAATCATCATAAGCTGAGGACCACCACTGTGTTTATGGAGCAAAAACCCAGCTTTTCTTTGCTGGATAATAAATGATCGCAGGGCTGGAAAGGAGTCATGTGCTTCAGACTGACCAAAGACAAACTATCTTTGAGTCTAGTCTTCTTAATTCACCTGTACACATCTCACATTATTACTCAGGTGCGAAGCAGAAGTGCTTTTTGTCTTCAAGGCTGAAAGACCCTTTAGTTTAAATTATGAACCTTCTCTGGTTTACTTTGAGAAAGTAAAATAAATGCTATAGTGGTTGCTAGTTGTAAAAAGTTGTTAAAATACACAAGTTCTGCCCCATTTCCAATGAAATGCTGTGACTTAAGAATGCCTGTTTATTGTTACTTGGTGTGCAGCTGAGCTATGCAGGTAGATGTAATTGGATTCTCTTTCTCCTTCCTTTATGCATTTCATTATCACTTATGGGCTGTTTGAAAAGCCAGAGTTGAAACAGCCTAAAGATTAGAGAGCTAAATAACTTTTAGAAACTTTTGCTGAGCATGTGGGGTGGAGTGAGGAGGGTTGGAGGATATAGAATTAAGAAACTTCTCAGTATTAACAGATTTTTTACAAAAGAGAAATAGTTTCCAGAATGGTTTGCTCCAAGACAGTCTGGAGAAAAGTTGTAATGTTATGCCAAATAAACACATATAAAATACTAAAACATAGTCTGAGCATAGGTTGGTTTGTGTTAATAGCTCATTTCCATTATCTGTCAAGTTAGATTTCATGCTTGGGCCGTGACACACTGACAGCCTCGAGGTATTAGTAAGATTATAGGGGTGGCCATCTTTCATAGGACTGCTAGGCCGGGCAGTTGTTGAGCAAAACCAACTGTTGCTTGGATTTTAATTAATTGGACTTCTGAGAATTGTGACAATACATTTGAAGTCACGATTTATGGAAGAAAAATTTCACCTACTCGGTATTTAGAAGGTCTTTTTCTTAATGTTGATTGTATCAGACAGGCAGATGCGTGTATAACATAGAAGATTTAAAAATGCACACACTTAGATTTTGTTAGAATTACCATTGCTGTTATTTACCTATGACCCTATATATTTTGGAGAAGGCAATGGCAGCCCATTCCAGTACTCTTGCCTGGAGAATCCCATGGATGGAGGAGCCTGGTGGGCTGTGGTCCATGGGGTCACTGAGGGTCAGACATGACTGAGTGACTTCCCTTCCCTATATATTTATTGGCATTAATAACTGATAAAATATGAGTTTATTTATGGTATACATAGTTAAATTCAATGAATTACATTTAAAGTAACCACACATGCTTCTTTCTTTTGCTTTGTTAAGGGCTGATGGCTAGTAAAGGGCTTCCCTGGTGGCTTGGACAGTAAAAAATCTGCCTGCAATGCAGGAGACCCGGGTTCAATCCCTGGGTCTGGAAGATCCCCTGGAGGAGGGAATGGCTACCAAATACAGTATTCTTGCCTAGAGAATTCCATGAACAGAGGATCCTGGTGGGTTACGGTCAATGGGGTTGCAAAGAGTCGGACATGACTAAGTGACTAATATTTATTTGATGGCTTTAGTAAATACAGAATTTAGAAGGGAGAGGACTTAATTCTTGAATGCACTATAGTTTGAGAGTTGCCAAAGATTTTAACACTGTACTTTAATAATAAACTTTTACTATATTAATACAATGTGAAACACAAGAGTAAATTGGTATTTGCAAATGTGTTTCATTGTGTTATTTATAATAATATATTTATTTATGATAAATAAATATATTATTTATAATAATAACATCATTCTCTTTATTTCTTGTTCTGAATCTAGTATTGTTTATTCCCAACATTCTTGAGGTATTCAATCATTTGTCTGATGCCTTTATCTTGTACTCACAGAAGTTTGAGTATCATCACTCTCAGCGTACATACATCACAGGAGTAGAGAGTGTATGGCTAGCTTGCTTACATACATATGTTCAAACTCTCCAAGTTTGAATGGTGAAACTTTTTTTGCCAGCTTTTAAAATTTAGTTATGTTCTTCACTATGATAAAATACATAACATAAAATTTGCCATCTCAGCCATGTTTACATGTACAATTCAGTAGCATTAAGTATTAATATAGTCACATTGTTTTGCAATAATCACTACCATTCATCTCTAAAATTCTTCTTGTCTTATAAAACTGAAATTCTGTGTGCATTAAATAATTATTCATCATTCATTCTCCTCCTCCCAGCCCTGGGCAATCATCATTCTACTTTCTATCTCTAGGAATTGAACTACTCTAGGTAGCTCATGAGAAAGCAATGGCAACCCACTCCAGTACTCTTGCCTGGAAAATCCCATGGACGGAAGATCCTAGTAGGCTGCAGTGCATGGGGTCACTAGCAGTCAGACGTGACTGAGCGAGTTCACTTTCACTCTTCACTTTCATACATTGGAGAAGGACATGGCAACCCACTCCAGTATTCTTGCCTTGAGAATCCCAGGGACGGAGGAGCCTGGTGGGCTGCCATCTATGGGGTCGCGCAGAGTCAGACACAACTGAAGCGACTTAGCAGCACCAGCAGCAGCAGGTAGCTCATAAGTGTAATCATGCATCATTTGTCCTTTTGTGCCTGGCTTGTTTCATTTAGTGCAGTGTCCTCAAAATTTATCCATGTTGTAGCATGTGTCAGAATTCCCTTCCTTTTTAAGGCTGCTGCTGCTGCTGCTAAGTCACTTCAGTTGCGTCCCACTCTGTGCGACCCCATAGACAGCAGCCCACCAGGCTCCCCCATCCCTGGGATTCTCCAGGCAAGAATACTGGAGTGTGTTGCCATTTCCTTCTCCAATGCCTGCATGCATGCTAAGTCACTTCAGTTGTGTCTGACTCTGTGCGACCCTATGAACAGCAGCCCACCAGGCTCCTCTGTCCACAGGATTCTCCAGACAAGAATATTGGAGTGGGTTGCCATTTCCTTCTCCATTTTAAGGCTGAATAAGTTTCCATTGTATGTATATACTACATTTTGTTCATCCATTCATCTGTTGATGAACAGTTGGGTTGTTTCCACCCTTTGGCTGCTGTGAACATGGGTATAGAAATATTTCTTCTACTCCATGCTTTCAGTTCTTTGGGGCCTGTGCCCAGAAGCGGATTCACTGGGTCATATGGTTGAAGTTTATTTTGAATAGGCTAAAAATGAGATTATCACTTGAGTGCATGGCACCAATTCACATTTCTACTTCCTTTTGTAGCAATATTCTTAACCTCAAAATTTCACTTTCTCCTTTAAATAAAGATAACTGTCCTCCTTACCCAGTAGTTTTGAGATGATTATGGGAACATTTTAGAGGCAGAATGAATAACCACCTCCTCTTACACTCACATGTAGTCCTTAAAAACTAAAAATAGCAATCTGGATCAGAAGGGAGAAGTTTTATTATTTGGTTTGATTTTGGTTGTCCTAAGAAGTTTGGCTGGGAAGGGCACTCCTGGAGAAAGGAATCTGGAGAAACAAACATGATTTGGCATGTTCATGACAAAGCATGAGATATTTCAGTTTGAAAATTAGAATTGGTCCACATAGCAAAAATGAACAACAATGGGATAATCAGCTGCAGCCAATGAACCTCATTTTAGGGCACTCAATTTTGGTTCTCTGTTTTGGCTTCTGAAGTAATGTTCATTATACTTGAAAATGATAGGAGATGGAATGGGGTGGGAGAAAGAGAGAAAGATGGGATTTATCATTACTGTTGAGGCCACTGGTCAACTCAGTGAGCTTAGAAATATGTTACCAATATACAGTGGTTTTCTTGTGGATTAACTAGGGTGGTCATAGTCATTTGTCCATGCCTGTGTCCGGGCGGGCTGCTGGGAGCCCCACCCTTCTGATGTTGGAACAGATGGCTTTCTCCTCAGGCTGTCTGTCTGAGAGAGAAAGAAAATCCTGTCACCATCTGCCATGTAGCTTCATACAAAGAGTGCTCTTCTCCAGCATAATGGTTTCCCAAGTCCTAACCATATCTCACATCTCAGCCACCTCCTTCAGGAAGTCTTCCTTGATACCATCTTTCCCAAATCCCCTCCTTGAACTGGACGCAGGTTCCTTCCTCTGAATTTCTATGACAGACTATCTGCGCCCACTGTGGCTATTGTTTTTTTTTTCTACTTCTTGTCCCCATATCCTTCCCTCGCATTCATGGCAGGCTCTTGATCTTTTCATCCTTGTCCTTGTCGCACAGCTGGGCCAAGATCCCAAATGTGGACAGGCTTCAGGACACGATCCTGGTAACTGATCTCTGGGGACAGAAACCTTTACCTCTGGTCACTCCTAGGCAAAGTTACCTGAAAAAGTGCAGAGATGGCCACAAGACCATGGTTCTGTGATGTGACTGGAGCAGGGTTAGGAAAGAGGTTGAATTTAGAATTTCAAAGGGATTTGGGGTGTCCTTCACAGGAAACTTTGCCTTGCCAGTGAACTTGACCATCCATGTGTCCATTTGGGGTCTGTCTGTCCATTCCCCTGTTGGCGCTGTGCCCTTGGCTATCCCAGAGAGAAGGAGGACTCTACTGTAGCTCCACCAATAAACTTGGTGTCTGCCTGCAAAAAATTTCCAGTGAATTTCTTATTTTTCTCATAAATTTAGTAGTGATCATATCAAATTTCATATAAAAAGTCAATGACTATTTATTTTCTCAGTCAATTAATCCCATTTGTTGCAAAGAGGTTTCCTAGTCAGCCAAAGGACACTTGCTCACTGGAAGGCCAAGTCGTATGGTCCAGGATATGAGTCCAGGTCTATGTTTTGAGAAACCACCCTGACCTGCTGTGGCAGAGCTCTGAGGTTAGTAGTGTATCTGTCATATGGAGCCAGGGGAGTAATGCTGCTCTGAATGTGGATTGTCCGGCAGTTCCCTGCATTTTCAGGAGAACCAGAGTCACAAGGGGTCACTGATCTTGTTCTCTCTAGTATTGCAGCAGGGCAGAGAACACCAGGGCAGTACCAACCCTCCAATAGAGTGATACACAGAATAGTCCAACCATATGCTCTGAAATAAACTTCTGGATTTCTAAGACATAAGACAAACCAATTATGTTAGCCAAAGTATCAGTTTTTAAAGTTGAGCATCAGTACTGTAATATAGGATAAGCCTTAGCACCTCATTAGGTGCAAGATGTCATCAGGTTAATACAACAGGATGAAAACGGGTTGCTCTCCATGATTAAAAAAGAGGGGAAAAAGTTATTAATAAGAAAGATTGTGTATGTAAATCTCTCTCATCATGTATTAGTTAAAAATTAAACTAGCTTCCTTAAACAGTATAAAACAAGGGCTTCCCTTGTGGCTCAGCTGGTAAAGAATACACCTGCAAAGTAAGAGACCTGGGTTTGATCCCTGGGTTGGGAAGATCCCCTGGAGATGGGAAAGGCCACCCACTCCAGTACTCTGGCCTGGAGAATTCCATGGACTGTATAATCCATGGGGTTGTGAAGAGTCGGACATGACTGAGTGACTTCCACAAAACAGTGTAGCTGCTTGATAAAGCAAAGCTGACCTGGAGTAAATCATGGAGTACTTGCACTTTAGTAACCTATGTTATGCAATTATGAAAAAGTTGACTCCTCATCTACCGTAAGATCAATCTTGATTTGACTTTAGTAAGGTTTGATCCTTCTTGATCTTCATAATTACCAACCATTCCAAGAATAACAAAAAATAAGGAGATCAATGCAGTCCTTGGAATACTGATAGGGACAGTGAAGTAAAATAAATTTCCTAGTGTAGAAATAAGAAAACTTCTCCTTTTGGAAATCATAGAATCTCCCAACTGGAAGAGATCATTGATTCACTTGGGGAACTTAATTGATGTATGACACTCCCCGGTAAGTTTTAGGAATTCTGCCTTTACTTGCTTGCATTGGATTGGGGAGCACATTGCCTTCTAAGGCAGAAGTTCTCCACCAGAAACATACCATACCCTAGTTCCAAAAAATCAGAGAAGGTAGGGCTCAGCTTTAAATATGTCCTTCCCCTAAACATGCTGAGAAGGAAAAATAATTCTAACTCCGCATGTAATACTGACATTTGAAAATTCCACATTTAATGTTAAGTAGTGTTTGGTGACTTATGTCCCAAATACAGACAGAACTTCACAAACAGCCTGTCACTTGAGTTCATAAAAGTTCTTTGCTTGACAGAGAATAGACTAGTGTGACCAGGCTTGGCAGAATTTATCAAGGGAGAAGAAAATTGCACAATCCTTGTTTTTACTATGTTATATTTTTCACCACAGCTAGTCATATTCCTCGCTTCCATCCCGCCTCTCCAGAATTTTTTTAGTCCTTGCATAAAATTAAAATTGTAACTTCTGGCCGTATACTCAAGTTGAATTACCCCAGATACTTTTCATTTATCTTCTTTTCAGAGGTGTGTGTTAGAAGGCATAGATTGAAATAATTAACATGTGTTCTTTTCTCAGCCTGGTAAATGACTCTGCTACTGCCTTCTCCACTAGGTGCCAGCACAGCACCGCTCCCTGCTTGTCTTCATTTCTGGTTATTTCAGCTAATCCTCCAGAGTCCTGAATAACGTGGATTTTGCATGTACGGTGTACTCTGGTTTGGTTGGTTTGGTTTAGGTTATTTTGACTAAATTGAATCAAAAAGAGTCTCATTAGATTGGTTTTCTAAGCCCTAAGAATTTCACTTTCAAAAATTATTCAAGGTATGATGAATTTAAGTTGATACCAGCAGCAAGATCTTTTATTTTTAGTCTAAGCTCTTGCTTACAAGCTCAGTATTAATTGTGGGAGAATAAATAATAGTCAAAATAATTAAAGACTAAGCAATCATATAAATAATTTTAAAGCTGGGTGGTATATATCTAAAGTAATAAAAATAAAATTTTGGATGGTTACTGGTTTTGTTATTCAAGAAGTAATTTTTAATTTGCTACAGTTATTCCTCTCTCAATATTGTATATGTAATTTAATGTGTCATTTGTTTTCTTTCATCCAGTTACATGTTTAAAATTTATTTGAAGTAATTCTTAAACATTCAGAATGAAGATAACACCATATTTACACTCATTCTTTTAAAGTAGTCTATTGGTGATGGACAGGGAGGCCTGGCGTGCTGCGATTCATGGGGTCGCAAAGAGTCGGACACGACTGAGTGACCGAACTGAACTGAACTGATGTATGTAACAAGCTTCAAAATTACGTATTTAAGCGCATTATTGTTCACCTACTATCACGGATTTCATTATTTTTAATTAATTAAAAAAATAAAAACCTTGAATTTTTCAATAATTAGCAACTGTAATAATAGAAAGTAAAAATTATTCTATGAACAAAAGCAGTTATATTTAATTTTGTATATCCTAATCTATGGAAGGAAGCACAATAAAAAATTCCAGGCCATAACTAAATATATACCATAGATCTTTTATCTAGAAAATATCATCAAAAGTGCACATTTTTTAAAATTTTATTTTTTATTAAAATATAGTTGATTTATAGTGTTGTATTAGTTCCAGGTGTGTAACAAAATGATTCAGTACTATGTATGTGTGTGTGTATGTATATATGTATGTACATACACTTCCTTTTCAGGTGTTTTTCTGTTATAGGTTATTATGAAATATTGAGTATAATTCCCTGTATTGTATAATAGGTCCTCACTGGTTATCTATAAAATACAAATTAATGTGGTGAAAATATTTATTTAAATGTTGGAAACTATATGATTCAATATTTATATCAAAATTATATTAACTTCAAATTTATTTGATGTAGTTATCTTGATAATGTAAGTTTACACTATAGTCAATACTATTGTTGCCATCATTCTTACTTTTTCCTAAATGTCAAATATATAGTCAAAACATTCTCTGTATAATTTTTTGCAATATAATGTTTGAAAATAATGAAAACCATAAAATGTTGGCTGCCTACACTGTGTATTTAGGCTAACAGGGCAGTTGCATTTCTAAAATGTGAGATGATATTTTTTCCCCCTGTTTTATGGTATAATAGGATCACTGTTGTTACTGATCACACACATTGTAGAAAAGACCACTGTGTGATCCCAGAGTTTGGTTTGATACTGCTTAGTATCAATATTTTGAGTAAAGCTTGAATTATTCAAATATCAGGAAGCTTCTGGACCTATGTAGGTATAATACATCCTGCATAATTCTGTTTCTCCATTCTGATTGTTTCTTTTAATCTGTAGAAGTACTTTTGTGACAAGAAAAAAAGGAAAAGAAAAGCAATGAAATACTGTTTAATCTGAAACAGAGGTTCTTAAGTTCAGTCTCAGAAGCAAGATCAAATGTCCTATCCAGTCATTCTATATCTGTAATTCTTTCACAGTACTTTTCTTGAGTTTCTCAGATCAGCCCAAATCCTGGTTGGAATACTGTATTGTGTCCTTTTTTAGACTATCATAGTATGGTCAGCGTCCTATCCAACTTCAAACATGGTCATCTGTAAGTTTGAAGTTCTTTTTTCCTGTGAAGTTCAATAAAAGATTTCAGTGTTGAATTCAACCCAGACCACAGAATGATTAAATTCATTGTTTTTGATATGTTTTTTTGCATGGGGAGATATTATGTAATTGAGTTGCTTCCATCTTTGCAATTTATTTTCTTTAAAAAAAAAAAGGTCAGGCTATTAACTATATATGGCAATTAAAGGAAAGTGCACTGAATGTCCTGGCAACCCAGTACTTTTTTCTGTGTTTGATTTAGGCGTCTGTAAAAGGACACCACTCATGCCTTTATAGTTAAAATGCTGTCATTTCCACAATAAACTCCTATTTTTAGGAGTTTTGGTTTATAACCGAACCGTTAAAAAAACCCTACATTCAAATTCGTGTATTTCTTCTTTTAATCTGAGAGAAAATTTTACTAAAAACTTAGAATCATGGCAGTTTCATCATTTTAAATTTGGAAGAAACCAAATGAAAAAAATGTCAGTGGTTTTGAATGCACTTTTTTTTTGTTCTTTCTCATTAGTTATATGGGAAAATACGTTTTAATATATTCATTCAAAGAGACTGCCAGGGTTAGTTTTTTTAAAGTTGTAAATATGAATTCTCTATCAAGCACATTTCCTTCTGCGAGGGGTTTCATGGCAATATGATTGAAAAGAATATATTCACGTACATTGATTTTAAATTTTAAAAGTTTTTTTAAATACTGAATTTAAGTATAATTATGAAACTTTTACAATAAATATTTTTGTGTATACATTTTAAAATTTCCTGTTAGATTCTCTTTTTATAAAACTGTGTGGGAAGGTAGGTATCTACAGAGGTAAGGTGATTTTTAAAGTCTGCTTCTGTACCCTGTGGAGAGCTACTGTAGATGACCCAGATTTCTTTAGGAAAGTCTGAAGTACAAAATGATACTAAGTATAAGAAAAGAAAACACAATAAGCAGAAATGAGATTTCCTTATTACTTACAGTTCACGTTCTCAGTCACTAAAAGTGTCCATGTTTTCTGTTTATTCATTTACAATTCTAGGTAAGTGTTGCTAACAGTGGCTCATCCTTTAAATTTCCCTGTGTCTTCTAAATCTGTTTTTTCCCTTTTGCTAAATCTATAAGCAGAGCTGTACGTATACAACTTACTTATGTGTGTATGTAAATACTGAATATTTCCCTCTTGAGGAACCTATTAATCTATTTGCTATAAAGTACATTTTCTTAAAACAGCTGCTTCTTCACATACAACAGTGGGAGGCAGATTATTGTGAAAGTGAGAGAAAGGAGAGAGACTGGATTGGTTTTGAAAGACCTGACAAAGCTCAGGTAACCTGGCGATGGTATGTCAGGAAGATTTAGGTGGACAACAAGAAGATTATAGAGATGAGAAAGAGGGGCATAAGTCATGTTTACTCAACAGAACCACTTAACAAAAATGCTGTCCTAACAATCAATGTACGTGAATATATTCTTTTCAATCATATTGCCACGAAACCCCTCACAGAAGGAAACGTGCTTGATAGAGAATTCATATTTACATTTCCCTCCTCTGGATCCAGCTTACTGGTTTAGGAAGAAACAAGCCACCCTCCTTTGCTTCCGTGAAACACAGAAACATAGTTTTCTTATGTTTTTCCATAAATGAATCTGACAAATTTAGATATAATAAAAATTGTTACAAATTATCTGGGAAACAGAATTTTGCAACCAAACTCACTATTGAGCAAACTCTGTTATATGAAATTCCACCTCTACACAAGAGATGTGTTTGAGGGAATTTCATTGATTATACACAGATTCATAATTTAAGTAAATTTAAGTAAAGTTAAGTAAATTCTGTTAATGTATTTAAAACATGGTTAGACTTGCAAAAATTTGGTTTACATAAAACTTTAGAAAGCTAAAAGTAGTGAACAAATCTATTATTATGTAAGCATAAGCACATTAAATCTGAATACAATATAGGTTGATCTATTTCCATGATGCAGTGAAAGAAATAAATTTATGTTTAAATAAATTTGTTTTACTCATCATATAAGCCATCTATATATGTATATATATACATATATATATGTGTCTGTATATACATATACACATAACCCAACTTGACTGTTTTTCATCAGGTTCTTGTTTAGAAGTTTCTGAGATTAACTGATTGCTTAAAGAGCCAAAAATGTCTTCATGGTTGATCCTGTTTGATCATTAAAGTGAGTAAAATAACCAGATGTGATCTTTGTGATTAAAGTGGATTGGCTGTGCAATGATCCCATTGATTGTTGGCAATCATTTATTATTATGTATTGAAAAATAAAAATCAATCAAGCAGAAGAAAGCCAATGTGATCCCAAATTTAGATAAATGTTGTGTAGGATGCAGAATAGAAGGGGCTGACACAGAGGTGCCAGGGATCTAACCCTCTGCTCCTCTAACACTATCCAGAGTGTGACAGTCTCCAATAAGTACTTTGCCCCAGTGCACAAACAACGTGGTCTTGCCCTTGTGAAGAGATGTGTCATCTGGTATCAAGCAAACCTGGCTAATTAGAGACCTACATCAATAGACTCCTGTGGAGTCTTGGTCAAAGCCCAGGGCACCATCCATCCTATGCATGAAGATCTGATTTGTTGCCATCCATCTTTAAATCAGATTCTAGGTGTTGCCAGGAGAAGGCTTCTGTAAGAAAGATAAAGTTTAAAAAAAAAAAAACCACAATTTAACAGTCAGACCTATATATACAGTTTAACAACATGTTTTCAGGGGTGTTTGAGAAAATAAACCAGGAGTAGAAGACTGCTCAGGCCTACTCACAGCAGTTTCCTGGGCTCTCAAAGGAAACAACAAGCCAGACATAATTGGTCCCTGGGGAAAGAAATAAATTCAAATAATAATAATAATAAAGTGTTCTCTCCAGAAAATATCTGAAATAATAGGTTAATTTTAAATGTAAACATGTTAGTTAACCCATGCTTGGTTAGTATATAGTTTTATTTCTTGGCCATGCATTAGAAACTCAACCATTAAAACATTAAAAAAGAAAAAGTCTTTTTCCTCTGTGCCATGAGTTTTCTCTTCTTTCTGACCTCATGGCCATTGCATTTGCTTCGCTCTCTACCTGGATTGCTCCTCTGGCACCTTGCATGACCAGCTGTTTTTCCATTTAATAGAGTGTTTTTATCAATGATAGTCTGTCCTCTCTCTGTCATTGTTTTTTGTTTGTTTTCTTCATGATTCAAAATGAAGTTGACATGGTTTCCTTTATTTTTTCCTACTCTCCACACCTGTCCACTCCCAATTAGCTCAAGTGGGTATACCACTTCTTGGGAGGGAGGCTCTTTGGTGGCCCTATTCTTCCTAGGGGCCCCCTACACTGTGGGATGATGTGGGGCGAGGTGGGACTGTGTGCCTTCAGCATCCATCCAGTTTGCTCAGACACAGCAGTTTTTACAGTGCAACTGCAGGATTTTGTTCAGCAACAGGCATTCAATCAACTAGCAAAAGAAAACTTAGCAGTGTTCTGAGAAGGAAGCAAATATTTAGCAAATTCTCCTTGCCCTTTTTTTTTTTTTTTTGTCTCTCAAGCTGAAATGTAATACCTATCTGTCCTTGTTGTACCAGAGAAAGAGTTCTGACTGTGTCCTTGTACCTCTAGTTACACTGATATAAATGAACCTCAGGCAGCATGAAAATGCATGCAGCAGGGTGGAGGGGAAGCATTATGCTTTGATCTCCCCCACCTTTAAGCATTTATTTTGTTTCTACATGAAAATCAGTTTGTAATTCTTCTAGGATACCAGACTGAGAAATTGTATGATTTTCCTTTTGGATAATCTAAAAGGAGAAAGTGGAAAAAATAAAAGTGATATGAAAACTATCATATTGACACCCCCCCCAAAAAAAAAGCCTCGTATGTATACCTTTATTACTAGTCCTGGTATTTCTGCTGATTAAAGAACAAGAGAAATAGATCTTGCCTTCCACATGTGCTTTGGACAGACCTATGGCTAAAAATCCTTAGGAAAAGATTCCCAGAGTCTTTGGGTGATTTCCATTTATTCTGAGAAGTTCTTGTCTGTGATTGAGTTATCGCCTTACATTGTCAACACTTCTATCACAAAGCAGTTCCCAAACATGGAAAAAATTGTCAGAGGCTTTGGAAGCTAGTGCAGAGTGGTAGTAATCATTTAAAGGGCTTATCTACCTACCTTGAGCAACACAGAAGCTGAGAAAAGGCAAACAGTACAAACGGTGGCCAGGGTATGGGAAATGGAGACGGGACATGGGAGGGGGGGATCATGAAAAGCATTCCAGTCTGCTTGGTCCTTCACAAATCCTAATGAGATAATAGCTCATCCAGTCAAGCCCATTCCTTACTTTCAGGAAATGCCACACAGGTAAATGAAGAAATTATTTGAAGAGGGATCATGATGGGTGTGGACTGTTTGTGATTCAGCTTGGTAGAAATGTAGATGCTAAAGATTTCTTTAAGCCTGACTAGGATTGATTTCCCCTGATGGGCTTCTCTCAACTTCTGTGATTGTTGGCCTGAGGTTTGCAAAACTGATGGTACCCATAGATAAAAACCCAGTACCAGTAGCTGAAGGAAATGTGGAATAATTTACCCTAGAGTTACTATTCTACCATTTAGAGACAAATTGTCTCTTTCTTGATATCCAAACCAGGCAGAATTCTACTCTTTAAACTCTAAGGTGGCCCTTTTAAAAACAGAAGATCTAAATGTATTTGTCTTTTAAAAGGAAAGCTTAAAAATGTTATTTTACAGACAGTCGGAAATTTAAAAATGAGAAAGATGAAAAAACCTATGACCTTACTATTTTTGGAGAGGTGTGGTTGGGAGCAGAATCTCAGAATTAGATATAAACCACGTTTATTCTGATAGTACTTGAAGGGTGTCCTCCCGCTACTTCCAGGTTTCTTTGCTAGGTTTGCAAACAGTGCTTTATTCTGTTTCAAATATACTGTAGTCTGATATATTGCAGGGGATGGCAGTGAGGAAAGAAAGTGAAGGTCGCTTAGTCATGTCTGACTCTTTGCAACGCCATGGACTATACAGACCAGAATACCGGAGAATATAATAGCCTTTCTTTTCTCCAGGGGATCTTCCCAACCCAGGGATCCAACCCAGGTCTCTGCTTTGTAGGCAGATTCTTTACCAGCTGAGCCACAAGGGAAGCACAAGAATACTGGAGTGGGTAGCCTATCCCTTCTCCAGCAGATACCCCAGCCCAGGAATCGAACTAGGGTCTCCTGCATTGCAGGCAGATTCTTTACTGAGTTATGAGGGAAGCCCACAGTGAGAAAATTTGGAGTTAAATCCTCTAACCAATCAGACGTTAAAGAATGACAATAATGAAATAATGTGGATTTATTTCACTAAGACGTTGTGATGAATGTAGATATTAGATGCCTCCCATATGAGCCTGTTTGTGTCTACAAAATAATTTAGTTCTCAGGACTAACTGAGAAAGAAAATCATAGTGTGCACAGTGGCATCATCTTTCACATAGTCCAGGTGAGAGAATCCTTTGAAAACAGTTACCATATTAGAGTCAGGGTTGGGGAACAGAGGGCCCTCTCAAGTCAGGCTTTCCATTAGGTCCCATCCCCCCACCATTTGGCAACAGTTTGCTCCGTGTCTGGATGAGTTGAAATGGAAAGATGTGAGGAACTGAAATTTAATTATGATTCAAAATTATCCTGTTAGGAGATATCTGTGAAACATTAAGGTGCTTAGCAAGAACAGTATTTGAAATACTATGTAGGCAGCTAGAAAGTCTACACTAGTTCAAGACTTTAGGATCCTAAAAAGTTGTTTGGAGGTGTCAGTGGCAGAATATGGATTTTAGACTGAGTTGAGAGCCTTCTGGGATCTCTTGATTATCTTCCTATTTAAAATATGCTGATAGATTAGAGTCTTGGTGATAGAGTCTTGGGGAGAACCATGAGGTTTTAGCTGCTGATATTTATTTATTCGGGCCTCCCTGTGGCTCAGATGGTGAAGAATCTGCCCACCTGGATTTCATTGATTCGTCAGCGGTAGTGCTAGGTATGGTATGTTGTTTGAAGTATCTTGTGGAATGAAGCTCATAAAAGTGAAAAAGCAAGGCTACTAAGATGGAAATAGTGCCAAGAAAATGTAGGAGGTGCTTTTGTTGTTGTTTAGTCACTAAGTTGTGTCCAACTCTTTTGTGATCAAATGGACTGTAGCCCACCAGGCTCCTCCGTCCATGGGATTTCCCAGGCAAGGATATTGGAATGGGTTGCCATTTCCCTCTCCAGGGAATCTTCCTGACCCAGGGATAAAACCTGTGTCTCCTCGATTGCAGGCAGATTCTTTACCACTGAGCCACATAATAAATGTTAAGTAAATCTTAAAGTTTTGGGGATAAAAGACACTAAGCATACAAAAAGTTTCAAAATCTTAGCTCTTCTATTGTGTGTGTGTGTGTTTGTGTAAAATCTAATTAGAGTGCAAGAGAATTTTAACAATTGTATTTTGTAAACTAAAAGCCAAATTGTGCTATCTTCTTTTCACCTTGTAAGTCTTGGAGAATTAGAAGTTAAGTGGAAATGGCATAGGGACTAGTATCATTAATTTCAGTCAGTGGTTGGTAGCTGGTGATTTATAGCTTTAATATAGATGAAGAGTTAATTCCCAAGGGATTTTATACTTTTAATATTTTTTATCTCCCAAGATAAAACAGATACAGATTTGTTGTAAGGAAGAATTTGAATCTAAGAATTTTAAGACTCTAGAATTTGTTACTCAGAAAGTTGTGTAACTCACTAGAATTTGTGGACTTGCTTTTGCTTAGATACTTTAATTATTAGAGAGTCACCTTTCTTAAGAGATTTGTTCATCTTTGAAATAAAGTATGTGAGGTTCCCTGGATTATATTTAATAGAAAGAAAAAAAAAAAACAAAGAAAGGCAAAAAAAAAAATTTAATAGAAAGGTATAGTTTTGTCTGAGATTTAGTCAGTGGTTCTCTACTTATTTCCTTAAAGATTAATAGCAGTGTAATTTCTACTTTTTACCCATATAAGCTTATTTTTAAAACAGTTTGGGTTTAAACAAATATGAATTTGAAAAATACCCTTTCGGTGCTTAAAAAAAATCTAATTAAACTTTGGTATTTTTCTAACTAATATTTTCCCTTTTATTTATTTTCCTGGAAAGCTAGCTTGTAGTCAAAAGCCATTTCTAAAGATAGCTTTAAACGTTCAGCCATTCTTAGCATCAGAGAACCTAATGATGCTAAAATCTTAGGATCCAAATGTCTCCTCACCCATCTCTTCTATTCATTTCCTCTTTAGGAAACTAAAAGAAGAATTGTTGTGAGTAAGGTTAAAAGAAACTCCACTTTGCTCCCTTTTATTCTTTTATCTACAGCACAGAAGCAGAAAGAGGAATAAATACTATGGTATTGCTAAGTCCGTTATTTCCCTATTCATGAAGCTTTCCATCCTGGGACTTGAGAAGGGTACTGAATTGCATTCTGATTCCTCTTATTGAGTTTGAAGATAGTTCTAATGTGGAGGTAGATGAAGGTTTTATTAGTTTAGCTTCTCTGTTTGGTATTAGTGCCTACCTTAGCTTTGGGTGCGTGCTAAGTTGCTTCAATCATGTCCGACTCTATGCAACCCAATGGATCGTAGCCTGCCAGGCTTCTCTGTCCATGGGATTCTCAAGGCAAAAATACTGGAGTGGGTTGCCATTCCTTTCTGCAGGGGATCTTCTCAACCCTTGGAGCAAACCTGCGTCTCTTACATCTCCTGCACTGGCAAGTGGGTTCTTTACCACTAGTGCCACATGGGAAGTTCTTAGCTTTGGGTATATTAGCCAAAAAATGTTCATGAGAAATTGTCTTCTTCTAGGGCCTGGTGACTCAGATGGTAAAGAATCTGCCTGCAATGCAGGACACCCAGGTTTGATCCCTGGGTTGGGAAGATCCCCTGGAGATGGGAATGGCAACCCACTCCAGTATTTCTGCCTGGAGAATTCCATGAACGGAAGAGCCTACAGTCCATTGGGTCGCAAAAGAGTCGGACACAGCTGAGCGACTAACACACCTCCTAGGGCCTGGATATTTTATAATAGAACTTTTGAACAAAACCTAAGTAAAGCTTTTGAGCAGAGACAACTGATTTCCATTACAATCAACCTCTCAAGATTAACAACTGGTTCTGCTGTTGAAGTTGACAAGCATCAAATACCCTGGTGTGCAGGTGTCCCTGTTTTGTCATTGGAGAGCAGGTAGCATAATCTTCAGTGGATGCATGATCCCCAACAATGAGGAGTTTCTCTCAAAGCTGCCACCAGTTGAAGATTCATTTTTAAAACGCAAGAGTGGTCAACCCAGGTAGGGCTCATGTTTTCCTCCCCAGCTTTATAGACACAAAGTAAACATCTTGTAAGCTCTGTCCTGTGCAAGAAACCATCTTTTATTAGTCATGCACTTTTAATTCCAGTTTTAATTTTAGTTTTTAACTATATCTGATTGGGGTGTGTCCTGATTTTAGTTATTCAGTTCACCTTGCTTTCATTTTGGGATTTAAACTTCCATTAGAATAACTACAGTAGGCTTTCAACTTTAATGTAATTTTATGTAATGCTACCAAATAACAATACCTAATATTTATTTAGTGCTTTTTCTTAAGGCTTGAAGTATTTAATGTGCTTTTACTTATTTAATCCTTATCCTGTGAAGAATATTAGAAGTAGGCCTTATTATCTCCATTTTATAGGTAAAGAAAGAGTCATGAAGTAGTCAGGGAGTTTGTGAATGTTCTGAGTTCCAAGCGCACTTATGATGATTTTTCAGTTTCCCTGCCTTCCCTTCTCAGGGGACCTTGTTGCCTTGCAATATACTATAAATACATTATACAGTGTATAGTTTTACTATTCTCAGGCCCATCAAGTTTAATGGGGTAGCCTGGCATGGTTCCTAGAGCAGGATCATGTACATGATAAATATTACTTTAGAAGTTGATGGATTTTGGCTTGAACATGCTTTACAGTTAACAAACGTAACAAAAGGGAACATGTGCCATTTTGTTTTGTTTCTCTAGCACCTAATGTGGTGCCTGGCACATAGTAGGCACTCAACAAATATTTGTTCAACGAAAACACCTCATTAAAAAAGTAGCGCGATGAAGAACCAGACTATTAAGACAAATAAAAGGAAGTACTACTTTACTCAGCAGGAAGTGCTTAAATAGGACAACCTATCTCCACCATAAATCCTTTGGTTCTTGTTGAGGATCAGCGGCTGATCTGGGTAGAATGTAGCTCCAACCAAGTGTGTTGACTTATGGAGTTACTGATCCTAGAGCCGAAAGGGCCATTTGAAGTCATTTAAGCCTTCTCTTCAAAAAACGTTTTTAATAGAGGAGGAAATTGAGGTTGTATTTCATTTTGCCTTTCAGAAACAGAAATTACCAAACAGACAAATTTACTTTTAAATTGTTTCGTTGAGTTATCTGGGAAAGGGAAAGTGAAGTCGCTCAGTCGTGTCCGACTCTTTGCGACCCCATGGACTGTAGCCTCCCAGGCTCCTCCCTCCATGGGATTGTCCAGGCAAGAGTACTGGAGTGGGTTGCCATTTCCTTCTCCAGGGGATCTTCCCAACCCAGGGATCGAACCCAGGTCTCCTGCATTCCAGGCAGACGCTTTAACCTCTGAGCCACCAGGGAAGCCCTTGAGTTATCTGGGAGGCATATATTTTTTCTTATAATATATTTTAAGATATATTAATATTATATTAATATAAATATATTTAAAAATATTCATATATTTTTCTTACTTATATGGAAAATTTTGCCAGATGGAGGTGCAGAAAGTTTAATGACTCTTTGGGATTACATGGAGACTCTGGCATAATCCAAAGGAATTCTATTTTTTGGCTATTTTATAGCAAATAGAGACTATTGTCAGAAACATCTCTTTCAAAATATCACATCTCATATTACAAAACGTCTCTAATTAGCTCAAAATACATGGTAAAATTCTCAAAAATCCTTGAAAATTAGTTTGATTTTATTTTGCCACCACCACAGAATGACACAGAGCAAAATTCTGAGAGCATTCTAGTTGCCACTCATTATATACAGTTAGCAAACCTTGTGAATTCTAATTCCAAGTCTTGTAAATTTATCTGAATTACTGCATTAGACTCTTAACCACACCTCTCTCCTTTCTATATCCCTTCTTTAAACAATTTCCCACAACTAAGGTTTCTAACATATAACCCCAGTGTTTCTTTTCTGCCTTATATCTTGTGATGACTCCCCATGGCCTATACAATTCAGTATAATGTCCTTCTCAGAGCCTCCCATCTTCTGGCTTCTGACCATCATACCAGCCTCACCTTCTGCTGTTCAGAGTATGAAGCATTCACCACATTGATTTATGCATGCTTCCTGAACTCTCTACTTCTACATTTTTGCGAAAGCTTATCCATCTGCTAAGATACTTTTCTCTCCACTCTATCTGCTGGATTATCCTCATATGTGTTATGGTGACCTCTGACAAGCTTCTTATTTGCCTCTAGTTTGAACTGTGTGCCCCTCCTCAGAGAAACAGCTTTATATTCACAGTTGGAAGTAATATTTATGATTTTCACTGCATAAATGAAAATATCATGGCTTTCAATAACCCATTTATTTCCCTCTAGGAATGTGTAATTGAGGCCTGATATGTGTCAGGTGTCATCGCAGTCTCCCTTGCTTTAAATAAGGGACTCAGGAAATTAACTCAAGGTGCACTGAACTCACAAGTGGAAAAGCAAATGAGTCCATGGGAGTCTGAAGGAGAGATGTCAAAATTAGATAAGACAAAATGGCTGAGTCCCTTTGCTGTTCACCTGAAACTATCACAACATTGTTCATCAGCTATATTCCAACACAAAATAAAAAGTTTAATAAAAAACAACAACAAAAATTCAAAATGATGAGAAAAATTAGATAGGCCAGTTCAGGGAAACCTTTCTAAAAAGAGGTGATTTTTGAGCTGAATTTCAAAGAACAAGAAGGAGTTAGACAGCAGAGTTATAAGCAGAATGCAAAGGATTTGGATAAATCAGTGCAGAGGTACCTAACTCCCTCTGATGGCTACAAGAGGTTTAATTTGATAGGAGGGACATATGAGGAGATGGTAGGGGATGAGACTTGAGAGGCAGGAGGATGCTTGAACATAAAGACCCTCATGTGTTAGATTGAAGAATTTAAAATTCATGTAACTGTTACTGAGAGATATTGAAGGATTTTAGATAGAAAGATGAGAGGACTTTGCTGTAAAAAGATTATTAGGATAATAATGTGAAAGATAGCTAGCTATGAAGTGGGTTTAGAGGGTCTGAGGGAAGTGATATTGTGTCATTTAGACGAGAAGTTCAAATGTCATATAAGGCAATGACAATGTGGATGAGGAGGAGTACATAGAATCAAGTGATATTAGGAAGGTAAACTGGAGAATTTGGTGATTGGATCAGGGGCCTGAAAGAATGGGGAGGGTTTAACATGACTCGGTTTTCTGATTTTAGCAACTTGTGGAAAAGTGGTTCCTACTTTATTCTAAAATCTCACTGTTTCTTTAAATGTTCAACAGTAGAATAATGTTAAATGTTTTTCTGAAAACCTGATTATTGGTGGTTTTATGCTGTGTTTTTTAGCTTGCCAGAACTGAATGGCTTAAGACAACAATTTCTTAATATTTCTTCTGTTGGCAATGGTTTGATAAACTCAGCAAGGTGTTTCTCACTTGGAGTGCAGCTAGATGCAGCTAAGGCAGGAGTCATCTGAAGGCTTCTTAACTCACGTATCTGATTCCAGGCTATAAGGACTGGTTGGACATTTCTCTCTCAAGAGGCCTCTGTGTGTGGCTGTGTTGGGTTTCTACACAGCATGGTACTCTGGACTTCTTACAGAGTGGTTGCTTCCTCCAGAAGTGATTGTTCCAAGAAGCCAAGTGAGAGCTGCAAGTCTTCTTAGAATCTAATCTGAGAAGGTATATAGTGTTATATTCTATTGATCATGGTAGTTATAGACCAGCTAAGATTCAAGAGCATAGAAGTGACTCCAACTTTCAAAGAAGTAATGGTTACACATACATGGTTAGCCATCTTGGAGAAAAGCTATGTTATAACCTCTTGTCATAGTTCTTTTTAAGTGAATCAAGGTTTTCCCTTGATTCACTTTCACCATTTCCCCTTAAATATTTTTTTTCTCTGTCCTAATGGTAGAGGAATAACAGAACCATTTTTTATTTAGAAACACAAAATGTTTTCCAGCATCCAGTGTTTACATGCTGTTTATTCTGTTCAACATGATAGCCAAGCCTGCTAATTCTAACCTATACAATTCCTATCACTTTTCCATAGCCGCACACCCCCAAATCTTCTTTTATCTAATATTCTCTAATTAGAAACAGACTTACCTTTTAAGAAGAAAAAAAAATAATTGGAATGTTTACTTTTTCCACTTTTCTCCAAGATAGGGATAGTCAATGAACTAAAGCAATGAAAAACACATTGAAAACAGAATATCTCTATAAAAGGCTCTGTTTTAGCTACTTAAGGTGGGAATCTAATTCTCTACCATTTTAATGGGAACAAAAGTCCTATGAACTGTGAGTGGAATATTTTGGTATTCATTTGACAAATATTTATTATAGGCCACTGTGTCCAGGCATCTTGCTTGGTAGAATTGCTTACTCTTACAAGAATATTCAGAGAAGACGATGGCACCCCTCTCCAGTACTCTTGCCTGGGAAATCCCATGGATGGAGGAGCCTAGTAGGCTGCAGTCCATGGGGTCATGAAGAGTCAGACTGAGCGACTTCACTTTCACTTTTCACTTTCATCCATTGGAGAAGGAAATAGCAACCCACTCCAGTGTTCTTGCCTGGAGAATCCCAGGGATGGGGGAGCCTGGTGGGCTGCCATCTATGGGTTTGCACAGAGTCGGACATGACTGAAGTGACTTAGCAGCAACAGCAGCAGCACAAGAATATTCTTGCTTGTTTAGAGCAGTTTTTATCTTTTATGAAGACCTTACATGGTGTTAGGTACTAAATTACCATTACTTTGAAGTTTTCGTAAAACATAATGATGCTAATATAGCTACTCCTGATATGTCAATGGAGTCATATGAGACTGTTTAATGGTGACTTCGCGTTTTGAAAAAATGCTCCAAAATAATAAATTCCATTTCCATTTTTGTCTGTATAATTATTTCTAACAAACCTGCCATTATGCAGGATGAGGGAATTCTTTCTTCACTTCCATTTAAGCGCTGTTGATATTTATAGTGTTAGTTTTTCCTGCAAATAAACTCCTTGAACAACTGGGCAAACTGTTCACATTTCTCCAGAATGATTCTTAGCCAGGAAAATGGGGTACATTTTAAGAAGAGGATTTTCTTTGCAGGGATTTTGTTCTGATTGAATAACCAGATGGAGAGTCACGGATTTGAAAATGTTTAGCTGAGTAGTTCGGCATTCTCGACTGGGTTCCACAGTAGGATGCCAAATAAAAATCACAATTTAAGCTGTTATGAATTAATGAGAGTCTGCAATACACATACCTACTCATTCTAACCCAGACCCTAAACACGCATGCATTGTGGATAAATACGTTGGAGGATAAACACGGATCCATAATGTACAACATTATCCTCCCATTAGTTAACCATGGTGAAGTTTGGAAAAGTGCTTCCATTATTTTTTTAAAAACACAACACTCTACTTACAAGCTTAATCCTACCATAAAAGTTGATTGAAATCTGGCAAAAAATAAAATAAATAGTAATCAAATTAACTGCATTTTATTTAAAAGCAAAGCCATCAGGTTTAATGTTTCTGGCATTATTCTGTAAGTAAATTAGTCCTCTTTGGAGTACCTGTTTATTTTTCACATGTGACTATTATAAATTCTTATGCTGTGACTGTTTCCAGGACTTAGGAATTACTCTGAGTTGTTTTAAAGATAAGGGTATCAACTCAATGTTGTCATAATGAGGCAAACTATATCAGGAGGGAAAACTGCTCCCTGGGAAAGATTAGATGCTTTAGGAAGTCAGCATTAATGCTTCTGGGTCTCTGAGGTGTCATTAAGAAGTCAGTGTTTTAGGACCTTAGCTTCCATTGCCTCAAGTTGTGTGCTGGGTCCCAATAATTCCTAATGAAGGCTGGTTTCTACACAATAAAGAAAATAGGAAGACTTGCCCCGCCCCAAATATTTGCTCATATACCACTCCTGAGGCTATTAGCTGTTGAATCTGTAATTTCAGACACCAGAGAGTTCATTATTAATATTTTTGGAGACAGGCATAAAGCTGGATTCAAGTCAGTTTTGGTTTCTATTTCCACGATTAGGCAAGGATACTGTGGATACTGGAGAAGGAAATGGCAACCCACTCCAGTATCCTTGCCTGGAAAACCCCCTGGGCAGAGGAGCCTGGCAAGTTACGGTCCCTGGGATCCCAGAGTCAGATACAACTTAGTGACTGAACAATGACTGGATATAGAGAATTTGTTTTAAAAGGTAAAGTTTTTCTCCACACACACTGTCTCCTGGGGTGGTTCTCCATGCTTCTAGAGTTGCCTGTTTCCTGATCATCTAGCTAGAGGTAGCATCAGAATCTATATATAAACAGAGACACAGTCAAACATTTCAAGTGAATGCTCTTGCTGCAGACTCCAATGGGATATTCCTAGCCTTGCTGCAGAATTGTCAATTTCTTCCTGTTGTCCAGGAAAGTAAAATAGAAAGAAACCCCTCTGTTTTCACCTACCCATCTTTAGACCTCCAGACATAAAGATGACCCTTGGAAGAGGAGAATATGTGATTTAAAAAAAAAATAGATTCAGGCTGTTTCTGGATTGATATGGCTAAAGAGCTATTGAAAATCTTCTAATTTATTCAAATGTCTAAAATATCTTATTAATTCAATAATTTTACAATGCTTTTTAAAAAAAGTTGTTAGTGGCATCAATACAACCTAGAGATTTCTCTAATGTGTCAAACTGGAGAACTGAGACATTCCGCAAGGGATTCGTTATAACTTTTCAGTTATATGGAATTACTACACAAGTATCCTCTTTAGATTTAGTTGAAAGCAGCAGATAGTCTTGCAGATAGTCTTTATAGTGCGCCTTTTTTTTTTGTAGATAGGGGCACTACACAAACATGACTGTATTCCGAAATATTTAATATATGAGTACCAGTGTAGTAAAGTATCTGCACTACTGTAGGAGCCAGTATTCTAAGCTGTGATCTCTTCCAAGTCCACACTCTTGGTTCTCAGCCGGGTGCTCCTGCTCTTTCATGTGCTAATCTTCATGCATTTCATCACTATGTTGCCCTCTCTGCTTTCTCTTTTACCTGACTTCTTGGTTTTATTATTTGGCATCTCAAGATAAATGTCACTCCATCTGTATCCTTAGGTAGTTCTGAGAAGTTCCCTCCTACTGTTCCACTTACCACCACTGGCTTAATCTTTCTTCTCCCTCTTCCAACAGTTTTCTTTTGTTCTCCCTCAAATGTCTTTGTTTAAATGTGTTACCTTTTGTGTGTGTGTGTGTCCTAGCTAAGAAATTGTTGCCTAGCCAAGGTCAAGTTTTGATACATTGTGTTTTTGTTTTCATTCGGTTAAAAATATTTCTAATTTCTGTTATGGTTTCTTCTTTGTGACATATTTTGAATGGTATTCTTTAATTCTAAATAATTAGGAATTTTTTCTAGATATTTTCAATCACTCATTTTTATTTTAATTCAGTCCTAGTCAGAGAATGTACTCTTTTTTATTTCAATTTCATCAAAATTATTGAAACTAGTTTTTATGGCCCAGCAAATAGGCCATTTAGTAATGTTTCTCGTATGCTTAAAAGACTATATATCCTGCAGTTGTTGAAATGGAGGGGTTTATAAATGTTAGTACAGCCAAGTTGGTTGATGATATTCACCTCATCAATGTACTTATTGATTTCCTGTCTTCAGCTAACAAGTACATTTGTGAATTTGTCTGTTTCTTTTTTCAGTTTTGTCTGTCATTGCTTCATGCATTTTGAAGCTCTGTTATTAGGTGAATGCACATTTAGGATTACTGTGGGGGTCTTTTGTTGACTCCTCTATCATTATAGAATGTCTGTCTTTATTCTGATAAAATTCTTAAGTCTATATTGTCTAATATTATTAACAGTCATTTCTGGATTTTTGTAATAATTAGTGTTTACATAATAAATCTTTTTTGGTTTCTTTAACCTATCAGTATTATTATATTTTATCTATCAGACAGCATATAATTGGGGCTTACATTTTAATTTACTCTAAATGGATAAAATCTACCATGTAATAGTTTAAACCTTCTGCATTTAATGTAATTATTGATGTAGCTGGATTGAAGATTACTATTCTACTTGTTCTCTTTTTGTTTCAGTTTAATTTGTTCCTTTATCTCTCTATCCTTGCTTTCATTAGGATTATTTTTTGCTATTGTACTGTATCATCTTTATCACCTCATTAGCTTTTCATTCTTATTTTTGTAGCTTTATTTGGTTTTAATTGATATAAACCACATATTTAATGCATACAGTTTGATGGGTTTGGACATATACAGATACCCATGCTATCATCACCATGGTATTAAATATATCCATAACCTCCAAAAGTTTCCATGTGTGTGTGTAGTAAGAACACTTAACATGAGATCTACACTATTAACAAATTTCTGAGTGCACAATACCACGCTGTTAACTATAGGTACTAGGTTATTTAGCACATATCTAGAACTTTTCTTCTAGCAAAACTGAAACTTTATTCCCACTGAACAACAACTCCCCGCTTCCCTCGCCCCCCCCATTCCCTGACAACCACCAATCTACTTTCTGTTTCTATAAGGAAAAGATACTTTTTTAGATATTTTAGATACTTTGACTCTTTTAGATGCTTCATATAAGTGGATCATGCACTGTTTGTCCTTAGGTGACTGACTTGTTTCACTGATCATAATGTCTTTCAGTTCCATGCATGCTCTCACAAATGGTAGATTGTCTTCTTTTTGAAGGCAGAATAATACTCTATTGTACATATGTACTGCATTTCTTTATTCATTTGTCTCTTGGTGGGCTGTTGGGTTGTTTGCATATTCTTGGCTATTGAGAATAATGGTAGAATGAGTATGTGAGTGCAGATAATCTCTTTGAGATCCTGATTCCCATTCTTGTGGATATATACTCAGAAGAGGGATTGCTGGATCATGTGGTAGTTCTATTTTTAATTTTCCGATGAACCTCCATACTGTTTTCCATAGCTGCTCCACCATTTTATATTCCCACCAACAGTTCCTCTACCATCTTGCCAACACTTACCTTTTTATTTTTTTTTAAATAATAGCCATTCTAACAGGTAGCAAGTGATATCTCACTATGGTTTTGGTTTGCATTCCCATCATGATGAGTGACTTTGAGCACCTTTTCATATACCTACTGGCCATTTGCATATTTTCTTTGGAGAAATACCTATTCAAAGTCCTTTGCTAATTTTTAAATTGGGTTTTTTTTTGTTTTTGTTTTTTTTTTGTTGTTGTTGTTGTTCTTGAATTGTATGAGTTCCTTATATATTTTGGAAATTAACCTCTTATCAGATACATGGTTTATAAATGTTTTCTCTCATTTTGTAGTTTGTCTTGCACTCTGCTGCTGGTCCTTGGCTGTGCAGAAACTTTTCAGTTTGTTTTAGTCCCATTTGACTATTTTTGCCTTCTGTTGCTGAACTCTTGGTGTCATATTTCTGAAGTCATTGCCAAGATCAATGTCATAAATCTTTTCCACTATGTTTTCTTCTAGGAGTTTTATAATTTTAAGTCTTTCATTTAAGTCTGCAATCTATTTTGAGTTGATTTTTTGTGTATAGTGTAAGATAAGTGTTCCATTTCATCCTTTTGCATTTGGATATCCAGTTTTTCCAATACCATTTGTTGAAGAAACTTATCTTTTTCTAATCATATATTCTTGGCACCTTTGTTGAAGTTATATGAATGGATTTCTTTCTTGACTCTCTATTCTATTCCATTAGTCTATATGTCTGTCTTTATGCCAACACCGTAATTTTTCATTACTATAACTTTGTAATAGTTTGAAATCAGAATATGTGGTGCTTCCAGTTTTGGTCACTTTCTAAAGACCACTGGATCTTTTGTTGTTTCACATAAATTTCAGGATTTTTTTCTATTTCTGTAAAAAATGTCTTCAGGGGTTTGGGAATAACATTGAAATTGTAGATTGCTTCTTTTTTTTTTTTTGATCGCTTCAAGTAGTATGAACATTTTAACAATATTAAGTCTTCCAATTCATGAACTTGGGATGTCATCCCATTTATTTGTGTCTTCCTTAATTTCTGTAATCAATCCAAAGTCAAATAAGGACAGTTACAAAAAAGACTACAAGCAATATTCCTGATGAATATAGATACAAAAATCCTCACCAAAATACTAGCAAACCAAATTCAACAGTACAATGAAAGCATCAAACATCACGGTTAAGAAGAGTTTATCCCTGGGATGCTAGAATGGCATAACATACACAAATCAGGAAATATGATATATCACATTAACAGAATGAAGGATAAAAATCATATAGTCACCTCAATAGATGCCGAAAATGCATTTGACAAGATATTATACCTTTCTTGATAAAAATGATGAACAAATTAGCTATTGAAGGAATGTCCTTCAACATAACATAGTACATGATAAGGCTACAGCTTGTGAAAAGCTGAAGGATTTTTCTCTAAATCATAAACAAAACAAGGATACTCACTGTTGCCAGTTCTATTACATGTAATACTGGAAGTACTAGCCAGAGTAAGGAAAAGAAATAAAAGGCATCCCGATCTGAAAGATAGAAGTAAATTATCTCTGTTTTCAGTTGACATGATCTTTTATAAGCAAACTCTAAAGACTCTACCCCAAACTGTTAGAACTAATAAACAAATTCAGCAAAGTTTCAGGAGACAAAATCAACATATAAAAATAAGTTGCATTTCTATACACTAACAATGAACAATTGGAAAAGGACATTGAGAAACAAAATCCCATTTAGCATTAAAAGAATAAAATACATATGAGTAAACTTTTTTACATATGAATAAACAACAAAAAAGGTGAAAGACTTGCACACTGAAAACTATAATACATTGATGAAAGAAATTAACAAGACACAGATAAATAAAAAGGCATCCTATGGTTATGAATTTGTTTTATTTTTTAAGTGCTTGGTTAAGGGTTTACAATATATATTTTTTATCTTAATTTAGTCCACTTTCAACTAATATTGTACCACACTCCATAAGAACCTCACTACAGAATGTTTCCTCCTTTTGTGTTCTGTTCTTTGTGCTATTGTTGTCATGCACCTTAATTCTGCATATGTTATAAACCCCAAGGAGCCTCCCCAGTGACTCAGTGGTAAAGAATACACCTGATATGCAGGAGCTGCCAGAGATGAGGGTTCAGTCTCTTGGTCGGGAAGATCCTCTGGAGGCAGGCGTGGCAGCTCACTCCAGTATTCTCCCCATGGACACAGGAGCCTGGAGGGCTACAGCCTATAGGGTTGAAAAGAGTCCAACGTGACTGAAGTGACTTAGCACGCACGCATAAACCCCACAATACATTTAAACAGTCTACTGTTGTTTAAATGAATAAGAAAGTTTTTAAATTTTATTTTTAAAAAGTTTAAAAATAAGAAAAATTATTTTACATTTACTCATACATTCATCATTTCTGATGTTCTTCATTTCCTTGTGGAGTTCCAAATTTCCATCTGGTATCATTTTCTTCCTGCCTATAGGACTTCATTAATATTTCTTATAGTACAACGAGGCACAGGCAATGAATGCTCTAAAATTTTGTTTGGAAAAAATATTTACTTTACTTTTGCTTTTTAAAGATGTTTTCCTCTGGATGTAGAAAGCTGGGTTGTCATTTTTTTCTATCATTTTTTATCTTTGTTCTTCTTTATATAATGTCTTTTTTGGGACATAAAGATTTTCTCTGTCATTGCTTTACAGGAATTTGAATATAATTTAGCTTTGAATGATTTTTTTTCTTTAGCCTACCTGAGATTTTTTGTGCTTCTTAAATACACAATTTATAGTTTTCCTTTAGACCCTTGATGTGTTTATTATAACTGCTTTAAATTTTTGCTTATTTCATCATCTCTGTCATTTCTAGGTCTGTTTCTGTGGACTAATTTTTCTCCTGGATATGGGTCTTCTTTTCCCAGCCTCATTGTTATTTTTGATGGGACAGTGAACATTGTAAATGTTACATTGTTGCGTGTCTGGATTTCACTGTTCTCCATTAAAGTGTTTTTAGTTTGTTTTTCAAGTAGTTAAGTTACTTGTGGATCATCTTGATTCTTTCAAAGCTTGCTTTTAAATTACTTAGAGTGGATCTAGAGTATCTTTTATCTTACCACTCGTTTAGCCCTGCTACAAAGTTGTGATCCTTCTGGAGTCTGTACTCAGTGTTCCCTGCTTTCAGTGATATCTCTCCATTCTGGCTGTTTAAAACATGTGAATATCTTCCAGCCCTATGTGAGCTCTAAGAATATTTTAGCTCCAGTTCCCTCATTGGAATTTGCTTGGTCTTGTAGAATTTTATTATGCATATATGCATGCTGTGCTGAGTGTTAGTCTCTCAGTCATGTCTGACTTTTTATGACCCCATGACCTGGAGCTTTCCAGGCTCCTGTGTCCATGGGGATTCTCCAGGCAAGAATACTGGAGTGGGTTGCCATGCCCTCCTCCAGGGAATCTTCCCAGCCCAGGGATAGAACCCATGTGCTCCTCCAGGGGGGGTCTTCCAAACCCAGGGTTTGAACCCAGGTCTCCCATGTTGTAGGTGGATTCTTTACCAGCTGAGCTACCAGAGAAGCCCATATTCATCCTACATTTGTCCAAAAAAAAAAAAAAAAAAAGGCAACAGGACAGACCCTCATGATGATTTTCGGAGCTCCTTCGCTGCATAGCTGATTTCTCTCTGGCTTTGTCTTCCAAATTAGAGCTGCCTTGGTCTTCCTGAGCTCTAATCTCTGTCTCCTCAATTGAATAAACTACTGTACTTTGGTTGGATTGCCCCTTCCTACACTGCTGTCTAGAAATTATTTCCAAGAGGAATGCAGAGGCAATCATAGAGATAATTTGTTTCCCTTCTTTTAGGGAAAACAGCCCTGCACTGATACTCATCTATTTTCTGAAAATAGCTGCCCTGTATTTTGTCCAGTTTTCTTGTTGTTTTTGTAGGAGGGCAAGTTCATTTGTTTATAGTGGGAGACCAAAATCACAGCTAGAATTGAAAGTTTTCATACTGTAATTTTTTAAAGTGACTTTTAAAGTATAGTATGCATACAAGAAGTGCACAAATCATAAATATTTAGCCTAATAAAACTTTCACAAAATGAACACACCTATATATCACAAGACATAATCAACACCCAACTAGTCCCACTTTTTCCCCCTTCAAGATATTACTTTCTCCCAAGAAAGGGTATCCACTATTCCAGAAGCTATTAATACTACTCTAGGTTAGTTTTGCCTTCTTTTGAACTTTACTGAAGTGGACTCATACAATATGTATGGGTCTGTATTCTTTAATTCAATCTATTTAGAAGATTTATCCATTTTGTTTTACATAGCTATCATTCATTCATTTTAATTGCAGTGTACTATTATAGTATAAAATAATTTGCTTTACACCTAATGGTCTAATTTAAAGATGTTACATTTATGAACGTTCTTATGCTCAGTTCAGTTCAGTTCAGTCAATCAGTTGTGTCCGACTCTCTGCGACCCCATGAATCGCAGCACACCAGGCCTCCCTGTCCATCACCAACTCCCGGAGTTCACTCAGACTCCCGTCCGTCGAGTCAGTGATGCCATCCAGCCATCTCATCCTCTGTCACCCCCTTCTCCTCCTGCCCCCAATCCCTCCCAGCATCAGAATCTTTTCCAATGAGTCAACTCTTCGCATGAGGTGGCCAAAGTACTGGAGTTTCAGCTTTAGCATCACTCCTTCCAAAGAACACCCAGGGCTGATCTCCTTCAGAATGAACTGGTTGGATCTCCTTGCAGTCCAAGGGACTCTCAAGAGTCTTTGGTGAATATTTATCTTCCTATTGGAAACATTCCTAGAATGGAACTGCTGTGTCTTAAAGCATGTCCATATTTGGCCATAGCAGAGCTTGTCAGTTTCCAAACTAGTTTCACCAGTTAACAGTCCAGCAATATATGGGAACTTCAGTCCCACATCCTCAATGACACTTGGTCATGTTTGTGTGTGTGTTTATTCATTTTAGCCATTCCAATGGGTGTATTATGGGTCTGATTTGCATTTTCATGATGAATAATTACAGTGGATAACTTTTTCATATATTTGTTTATATGAAATAACTTGTAAGTCTTGAACCCTTTTTGTCCCCTCGGTTTTTGTTGATATATGTTATGTAAATATCTTTCCCCACCTTTTGACTTTCCTTTTCACTTTTATGATTAATCTTTTGGTAAAAAATTATGTAACAATTAACGTAGCCTAACTTATTCTTTCTTATATAACACTTTCAGTAACTTTTTAAATCTTATGTCCATCCCAAATATCTGAAAATGATCTCCTATGGTTTTCCTTTAAAGTTTTATTGTTTTACTTTTGATGCTTAGATGTTCAATCCATCTGGAGTTGATTTTTGTATTTAATGTGTTATAAGAATCAAGATTCCTTTTTATTCCTATATGGATATCCAATCTTCCCAGTACCATTTATGGAAAAGACCTTCTTTTCCTTACAGTTCTTCACTGATACACTAATTGTAAATCCTGTGATCCTTTATGCATAGATGTACTTGTGGATTTAAAAATTCTATTCCATTGGTCTATTTGTTTATTCTTTTGCCAGTGTCACATTATCTTACTATAGCTTTATCATACATCTTGATATGTGGTAGTATAAGTCATGGGAAATAGATGGGGAAACAGTGTCAGACTTTATTTTTTTGGACTCTAAAATCACTGCAGATGGTGACTGCAGCCATGAAATTAAAAGACGCTTACTCCTTGGAAGAAAAGTTATGACCAACCTAGATAGTATATTCAAAAGCAAAGACAGTACTTTGCCGACTAAGGTCCGTCTAGTCAAGCCTATGGTTTTTCCTGTGGTCATGTATGGATGTGAGAGTTGGACTGTGAAGAAGGCTGAGCGCCAAAGAATTGATGCTTTTGAACTGTGGTGCTGGAGAAGACTCTTGAGAGTCCCTTGGACTGCAAGGAGATCCAACCAGTCCATTCTGAAGGAGATCAGCCCTGGGTGTTCTTTGGAAGGAGTGATGCTAAAGCTGAAACTCCAGTACTTTGGCCACCTGATGTGAAGAGTTGACTCATTGGAAAAGACTCTGATGCTGGGAGGGATTGGGGGCAGGATGAAAAAGGGACGGCAGAGGATGAGATGGCTGGATGGCATCACGGACTCGATGGACGTGAGTCTGAGTGAACTCCGGCAGTTGGTGATGGACAGGGAGGCCTGGCGTGCTGCGATTCATGGGGTCGCAAAGAGTTGGACACGACTGAGCGACTGAACTGAACTGAACTGAAGTCCTCTAACTTTGTGTCTTATCACAGTAGACTTAGCTATTCTAAGCTTTTGCATTTTCATGTAAATTTTGCATCTTTGGGACAAGAATTAGTGTGTCAATTTCCATAAACATACTGTAATTTTTTCTATATTGTCATTTCATTGAGGGTAAAGGATTCTATTTACTTTTGTAACTTCAGAACCCAGTATGTGCCTTGCATGTAGAAAGTGCTCAGTGTATGTTCATTGAATGAACAAATGAAATATCACCTTCCTTAATGGAAAAATCGTTAGTTCCACTACTGTCTCCTTTGAGTATGGTCCAGACTATGGCTAGGTGAATTTCACACAGAACAAGGGCAATTCTCTGTTAGTCTAGGGCAAAATTCATTGGGCTACAGTTTCTAGCTTGTATGTTACTATCTAAACAACCTTAAAGGAGAACTCAATTTTTAAGAATGCATTAGACCTAAAAGTCTATAAGTTGTTTTGTGGAACAGTTGAAAGTAAACAGATCTACTTTTCCATATGACTGACCCTAAATCATGAGTCAATAATTATCAATGTAATTTGTTTTCCTAATACATAGGTAGTATGTAACCATATTTATTGAACAAAAATGAGCAAATAACTTTGGTTAATTTTAGAATTCCTTTTGGGTTAAGTGCCATGATATTTCAGATTAGAGCTATGGAATTGCTAGTGCTTCTCTTTTTCCAATTTTGTACCTTTTAACTACTATAATTGAAACCCAGACTGAAAAATGGAGGTGAAATACTAAATTTTTCATTTGGTATAGCATTACTACACAAAACATGTTGGTCTTTTCTCTCTCGGGGCACTTCTTCCAGGGACACTTAAAGGAGGTGTGATGAAGTCACTCCTTGAGAATGGCCCAAATCTTTTTAAGATATATGATACCTTCTCAGCATGTGGAGCCTCTCAAATAATATTTACATTAGTTTGTTTAGAGATTCTGTTAGGGTAGCTTTCCTGATTATAAAGAATATTTAACCTGCCATATTTTTAAAACTATGTAAATATAAACATAGTTAAACTGACTTAAATTACAATATTAAAATATTATATCACATTCCTATAACGTATGTGAACATAAAATTTTACAGGGAGCCTATTTTATAATTCTAAATTTTCTGTGAAAATAAAGCTGTAATTGATACCAAGAATTAGTTTACCTGATTTTCCCACATGTATCTCTGTAAGAGGATAGATATATTGTTAAAGAACACTTCCTGCCATAAATGTAACTAGAAAAAAAATTTCTTAAAATTAACACAGTATCTAGAAGAAAGGTTATCTGGTTTACTTGCCAAATACACAAAAACTTCTAAACTTGCTTCTTCAGCTGCATTTTATGTATTTGTTTCTATTTATTTGACTGATTTCCAGAGTTAAAATTAGTAATCAGAAAAGGAGTGAGAGAACTGACAAAACAAAATATCTTCAGGACATCTATACAGAATAAGAACTTTTCATGCTGGTGTAATTTCATTTACAGAGAATGAAATTCATTTGGCAAGATCTTTACTTTCATTCATCACATTATTTGTCTTTGTGTTTAAATATGTGATATAATAATGTGGTCTGTGGTCTTTATTAAGGAAACATTTTGATTGCAAATCAAGTGAGTGTATATCTTTGATTCAATCAAAATTCCTACTATCTGTTCTCCTGAATTATTACAAAAAATTTGGCCCTATGATATTTCCAGTCTTTGGGCATATATATATATATACACACACACACATGTGTGTATATGTATTAATATATATGTGTAGGTATGTATGTATGTGTATATATGTACACATACATATATTTCTCCCATTCTGTGAAAGGAATGTCCAGGAGAAACATCTTCATTTCAGGGGGTAGAGAAATTGCTTTGGACATAGAAAGGGCCATTATGAAGTTCTAACTTTGGGGTAATATGTTGTCCCAATGTCAATTTGCTATACCTCTCAACAAGTATTCATACAAAGATTAAATTGTACTCAGATATAATTTGGTGCTTCTAAAGATGGATTAGAGGTTTTTAACCTAAAAAGATGACTCCATAAACAAATCATATTCAAACATGGATAAACAAACCTAATGAAGATATAACCTAATAAGCAATTTCCTAATTCCTAGCATGGAATTAGGTTTAAATCTCATTGGGAAGCAGTTTAAATTATTTTATCTGATGCCAAAGTGGATCTGGTAAAGAATTTTGGCTTCAAAAGATTTAGAGAGAACTATAGCATCTAAAGTTATAAGAATAAATGTATCTTATCTTTTGAGGGTGAATATTTCTAGGAGCAATGGGAAGAACATGAACTCTGTTTTGGTTTCCATGGTTGGACACTAACTCTTTTTACTGTCTGTTTCTCTCTGTTTTAGTTACTATCTAGAAGTTCTAACTGATCACATAAAACCTCCCCCCTCACCCCCTCCCACAGAAGAGGGCTGTTAAAAAAAAAAGAGGAAAAGAAAAATTTATGTGTTTTACACTTAAAAGGATCTTGTGGGCTTTTCCTTTTACAGCTTCTCTCTTTTTTACCCCCATCTGATTTTTGTGTGTGTGTGTTACTGTTTTTCATTAGTTTTTTTTTCATTCATTAGTTATTTTTAAAGGTAATAAAGATGTGTGACAAAGTTATAGCTTTTGCATTTTTTCTACATTCAATATTGTATTGGTTTCTGATCATTTATAATGAGAAAGTATGACATTTATATTAAATTGAAGATAATTTCTAAAAACGGCTCTAGATTTACACAGTATTGTGTACAGTATTTCCATGCCCTTGATGAAATCCCTTTAAAGCCCTCTGTGTTGGACTTTCTCATCCTGCAGTTCTGAAAACAATTCTGATTCAAGTCCAGCCAATTCCCTAGGTCCAAATCAGGAGTCTGTGGTAAATTTTGTTTTTCAGGAAGGATTTAAATCAGCTTGAGGATGACAGCTTTTCAATAAGTTATTTAGGAAACTGGGGATATTTGAGAAATACTTGCTTATCTTGCTGAGTGTGGCATTTTAGAGGAAAATCATGGCATCCCACAATCGTTCCTTGATCTCTGTAAAGACATGTGATTCTGGGATGGGTGACCCATGGGTCTGACTCAGTGTAACAAGGCTGTTTGTGGACATCTGGAGCTCAAAGCATTGTCTAACATCTGCTATACTGATGTTACGATTTTCTGCAACTTTTTCAGCTCAATCTTTGTAGTAAGTCTTATGCAATAAGAAAGCTGGCCTGAGCTAAGGAACTTATGGGATTTCCATTTTATATTCCTTTTTAGGGAGTGTACTTCTGCATCATAGTCACTGAAGAAGTCTTTGTCCCTTTCCTGAGGCCTAATGCCTTGATCGCTTTAGGTATTCATACATAAAAAGTAAGCCACAGACTTTGATGATAACACCTAATCATGAAATGGTAAAAAAAAAAAAAAAAGTAATAGGATTATGATGCCAATTTTTAGTTTTTCAGTGTTTAATTTGCCCTTAGGTTGTAGTTGACTGAAAATGAAATTCAGATTTCCTAAAACTTCACCTTTATCTATAAATGTTTTTACTCTTTTCTACTCATGTTACAATACAAATGTAAGGTACCTCCTGGATTTTTATGTAATTAGCATTATGTTTCTTAATTAAGGAAACTTTATTTTCTTCCTCACAAATAATATTTCACTAATGTTTGATTGGGAACTATCAAATGCCATCAGTTTGCTTCTATATTTTCTACCTTATTTATTTAGCTTTGAATCCAAGAATTGAAGCATCTTTCAGTGCTTGATTGGTTCATTTATTTATCTAATCAACATTATTAATTTTCCTCCTATGCACCATATATTGTGATAGATGCTAAGACAGAAATATGGAAACAAAATTAAAAAAAAAAAAGAAATATGGGCAGTACGTGGATTCGATTTTCTGAGGAGCTCACAGTTTGGTGGGGAAAGGAATAGATATGTACAAAATTATTATAAGAAGCAAGGCATAAACAAGGAACTGTGGGAACAGGATTCACTCTCTTTCATGGTGCCTCAGTGGCATTCAGAAGGCAGACAAGTAACTCGGCATTCAAATGCTTGATGTTCAGAGGACCAGGGTCAAACAGGACCTGCAGTTACTTTCTAGGGCCAAAACCAGGAAGCCCACTGAGGTGGGAGAGTTGAAGGTTATAGGCCAAGTCCAAGACAAAGAAATAGCATTTGGATGAGTCTTTGTCCTGTGAGTGGTGGGTAACCACTTAAAGAGGATGTTGTTAAAGTCCAGTCAAGAAATAACGAAGGCCTGGCATTTGGTAAAGACAGTAGAGATGGAGAGAAAGAAAGAGATTTGAGAGAAGTCAAAGAAGTCCCAGGACTTAAAGCCTGCTTGGAAATGAGAGGTAAAGGTATCTAGTATGAAGTCCAGTTTCTGATTTGAATTACTGCCTGTAGAACATATGGGAAGGTCAAAGGAAGAGCAGATTGATGTTGGACTGGGAAGAGAGCTGAAGAATGTGTTCTGGTCAGGTGGAGATTTGGGGGCTCCAGAGATATCTAGGTGGAGCTAGCTCAGGAGGCAATTTAAAAGCTGGGTCTGGGCCTTAGAGAGATCCAGTCTGTCAATAAATATTATAATACAGATCTGAAAGTCAACAGTTGAAAGGCAGTAGTTATAAGCTAATTATTTTAATAATTCCTATAATTCTATCAGAGTCTGTGTCCATTTTATCAAACCTAATTTAACTTTAAATCTATACTAGTTAAACAAAATCAACGATGTACATCATATGGCCTGCAAGTGAATAGCATCTTTTTCAATGTTTTGGTCGACTTACCAGCATATTCACATTCCGTGCATGCATGCTAAGTCACTTCACTCTGTGTGACTCTATGGACTGTAGCCCACCAGGCTCCTCTGTCCATGGGATTCTCCAGGCAAGAATACTGGGGTGGGTTGCCATGCCCTCCTCCAGGGGATATTCCCTATCCAAGGATCAAAACTGCATCTGTTACGTCTGTCTCTTGCATTGGCAGGTTGGTTCTTTACCACTCATGCCACCTGGGAAGCCCATATTTACATTATCCATAGTTAAAAAGTGAATTTAAATGAAACCTCAACCAAAACTAGGTTGGAAATACATTGTTTTGTTTTGTGCTAAAACAGCATCAGTAGCTCTGAACTATATAGGCAGAAGAGAGAATGAGAAATATTTATATTTATTCTCCTTGACAGTGAGGTGTTAAATTAGTTTTTGAGAGGACACAAGGTAAATAGCCAAAATAAGAAGTGAACTCCTCAAGATACAGCATGTGATATCTTTTTCATGTCATTTTATGATTCCTGGGATGCTGTTAGCATTGTCAGAGACCACTGGTATTGAAGACAATCCAGATCTTTAGATCTCTGTTCTTTTCTCGGTGAAATTTTCTGTTGTTTACAATCCAGGAAACACTTTAACAGATTTTTTAAAAGTCTGAAAATGACCTTTTACTTCTTTGTTTTCTCAAATGTTTAAAGGTTT
The DNA here is from genome assembly GCF_042477335.2 of Ovis canadensis. NCBI lineage: Eukaryota > Metazoa > Chordata > Mammalia > Artiodactyla > Bovidae > Ovis > Ovis canadensis. Next base: position 60,701,808 of record NC_091262.1, on the reverse strand, counting down.
TGAACATTTCTTTTTTGTTTCTATAATCTTTCCACAGAAATCTTTATGGATCCGCTTATCTGAGAAAAGTTTCAGATATGTGGGCAGCAAAGTCCCCCTAGGATATGACTCTCAACTTGACAGATTATTTAGAGATGCTGATTAGGTTACATGGGGGCCATGACCTTCAGGAGCTTGGCCGATTTGTCCTGTGGCTGCTGGTCATTTTTCAAGGTCAACAAGCATGGGGCAGTACTAAGAGGAGCCATCATATAGTGTGTAACTTGGCTAGGGGATAGAATGTTGACCTCTTGCTATTAAAGGGGACATGGGGCAGATCACAGCCAAGGCTGATGCTTGAAAGTGTGATGATGCCTCTAGGATGTCACAGCAGGAACCTCAATAGCTATTCAATTAGAGTCAGATGTTCCACAGAGGAAAGGATGTGGCATGCATCACAATAAGCTGAAGGGCATGATCCTTTCACTTTGGAGAGATCAAGACTCTTACTCAGATGGCCATGTGGTTCTTAATTAGAAGAGTTTGTTCCCTGACAAAACAAACAGTATTGTTTTCTAGTTTCATAGTTAAATGTTCATGGTGGATTTTGCATGATTCTCTTACCTTTTGGTTATAGAAGTGGCTAGCCTCTCCTCATCCAACCCTCTCCGCACCTTTCTGCTGCACTTCTGTTGTAATTAAGTTTTGAGAGAGAAGAAAGAGTGTGGGAGTTTGCCCCAGCTAAAGACAGGTTAATTCTAGACATGGCTTTACATGTTGACATTTCCCAGTTAGCTCACAGCTCATAGTAGAATTCTGTTGAAACTGTGCCATGATATACTGCCAGCAAGTGGGAGTGGTGAAAAATACTAGGAAGGCTAGTGACGGCTAAAATAACACAAAATAGTACTCCTGTCATCACCTGTTTCGACAACACAGATCTTAGCAAAAGTGCAACAAGAAGATCCCAGCATATCTGATAGTATTTTAAGAAGGAATAGTTAGCTTGCATCATCCTGATCATTTTTTGAGTGAAAAAAATAGTAATTATTTTTTAAAGAAAATGAAATCATCTTATATTAAACAAGCTGGCCACCGGATGGTTTACCTACCCCCTTTATTTATTTTTATTTAAAATGCTTTGTCTCTATTACTCCTTGCAGTCTGAAATCAACTTTCAGTTTCTTTCCTTCAGGGAAAAGACAATCATTTAGTCCTTTAAAGTTCTTGCTTTGTGTAATAGCCAAATTTTAGGGAAATATAAATTAAAACCACTTGCTATGATTAAATCTGAAACTAACAAATACTTCCATGCATACAACATAACCACTTTTTTTACTGACATGATTATTTGGTGCAAGATACCCTATTTGTAAAATGTTTGCATTTGGCTCATCATAAAAGGTGTTTTCTTTTTTTTTTTTTCCTCTCTGAAAAATACCAATTAGCCCTGATTATGTGTTGTCACTCACTTTATGTTCTTTTTCCAATGCAAAGAAAAAATAAACAAAACACAGAAGTTGGTCTTAAATATCAAAGATCAAACAAGATGAAGAAAAAAAATCCATTACCCTATGGACTCTTGGAAATTAAAATATAAAAGTCTCCTGAAATAGCACTGTTTTATGTAATGTTGCTGTGAAGCACAGGCAAAAGTCTGTTTATATTAATCATCCTTTCCTGTAGCTTCCATTGGTAATCAACTGCTGCATTTCATCTGTAAGAGCTTACCTTACCAATGTTTTCTGTCACTGGGTAGTACTGGAAAATGTTTTCACAAACCTTGCGTATACCAGATGGAGACTATACTGTCTCCTAGAGCACTGACAAATCATTTATTAATTATCATTATGGTGATTAAAACCAGTCAAGTATAAGGGATCTGGAAGCAAATTAAATATATTTATTCTAAGTTGGAAGATTTCCTTAAAGTCTTCCTGAGTTTTAGAAAGTTTATGTTCATTTGCTCCTATTCATCTTCCACCAACTGATGTTAATGTATTTAGCTTATAGGTCAAAGATCTGTCTTGGAGAAGTTGCTTGTTAAGGGGGAATCCTTATAGAATTGCAACTGTACCATATTATTATGACTTGTTATTACATGACTTAGCAACAATTACATGTTGTAAAAGCCTAATATTTCTTGGGGTCTTTTGATCCTTTGTAGAAGATTCCTCAAACTTCACTTTGCTGTGATAATTCAGAATATTCTGATTTATCTGATTCCAAATTCCCATGTCTATCAAAGACATACTCATGAGCTACTTTTCATTCACCTTTAAATATCTAACTTGGTATATAAGATAATTAATGTTTAACATTTGCTATGATTAATTTACTCTGATGACAATTAAATGATCCATAAAAGGTTCTTCGGACAACATATGATTTACTGTAGACTAGAGAAAGGAGAAAGAGGGCAACAGAGGATGAGATGGTTGGATGGCATCATTGTCTCAATGAACATGAATTTGAGCAAACTCCAGGAGATAGAGAAGGACAGGGAAGCCTGGCATGCCGCAGTCCATGAGGTTGCAAAGAGTCAGACACAACTTAGCAACTGAACAACAACAAAAGAAATCTCTTCTCTTACACTTTCAAACCCTGGTTCTTCTACTGTTAATGGTGGAAGGGATTGTAAACACCGACTCATACAATTAACTCAATTTTGTCCTTTAAACATTCTTGTCCTTTGAACAGTATGAAAAGGCAAAAAGATAGGACAGTGAAAGATGAACTCCCTGGGTGGGTAGGTGCCCAATATGCTACTGGAGATCAGTGGAGAAATAATTCCAGGAAGAATGAAGAGACGGCGCCAAAGCAAAAACAATACCCAGTTGTGGATGTGACCAGTGACAGAAGCAAAGCCCGATGCTGTAAAGAGCAATATTGCATAGGAACCCGGAATGTTAGGTCCATGAATAAAGGCAAATTGGTAGTGGTCAAACAGGAGATGGCAAGAGTGAACATCGACATTTTAGGAATCAGTGACTAAAATGGACTGGAATAGGTGAACTTAACTCAGATGACCATTATATCTACTGCTGTGGGCAAGAATCCCTTAGAAGAACTGGAGTAGCCATCATAGTCAACAAAAGAGTCCAAAATGCAATACTTGGATGCAGTCTCAAAAGCAACAGAATGATCTCTGTTCGTTTCCAAAGCAAACCATTCACTATCACAGTAATCCAAGCCTATGCCCCTTCAGTAATGCTGAAGAAGCTGAAGTTGAACAGTTCTATGAAGACCTAAAAGACCTTCTAGAACTAACACCCCAAAAGATGTCCTTTTCATCATAGGGAACTGGAATGAAAAAGTAGAAAGTCAAGAGATATCTGGAGTAATAGGCAAATTTGGCCTTGGAGTACAAAATCAAGCAGGGCAAAGTCTAACAGAGTTTGGCCAAGAGAACACACTGGTCATAGCAAACACCCTCTTCCAACAACACAAGAGAAGATGCTACACATGGACATCACCAGATGGTCAATACTGAAGTCACATTTATTATATTCTTTGCAGCCAAAGATGGAGAAGCTCTATTCCGTCAGCAAAAACAAGACCAGGAGCTGACTGTGGCTCAGATCATGAACTCCTTATTGCCAAATTCAGACTTAAATTGAAGAAAGTAGGGAAAACCACTAGACCTCTCAGGTATGACCTAAATCAAATCCTTTATGATTGTATAGTAGAAGTGAGAAATAGCTTTAAGGGACTAGATCTGATAGAGTGCCTGATGAACTATGGACAGAGGTTCATGACATTATGCAGGGACAAGGAACAAGACCATCCCCAAGAAAAAAAAATGCAAAAAAGCAAAATGGCTATCTGAGGAGGCCTTAAAATAGCTGTGAAAAAGAGAGGCAAAAAGCAAAGGAGAAAAGGAAAGAAATACCCATTTGAATGCAGAGTTCCAAAGAATAGCAAGGAGAGTTAAGAAAGTCTTCCTCAGTGATCAGTGCAAAGAAATAGAGGAAAGCAATAGAATGGGAAATACTAGAGATCTCTTCAAGAAAATTAGAGATATCAAGGGAACATTTCATGCAAAGAGAGTCTCAGTAAAGGACAGAAATGGTATGGACCTAACAGAAACAAAGATATTAAGAAGAGGTGGCAAGAATACACATAAGAATTGTACAAAAAAGATCTTCATGACGCAGATAACCATGATGGTGTGATCACTAACCTAGAGCAAGACATCCTGAAATGTGAAGTCAAGTGGGCCTTAGGAAGCATCACTACGAACAAAGCTAGTGGAAGTGATGGCATTCCACTTGAGCTATTTCAAATCCTGAAAGATGACACTGTGAAAGTGCTGCACTCAATATACCAGCAAATTTGGAAAACTCAGCAGTGTCCACAAGACTGGAAAAGGTCAGTTTTCATTCCAATCCCAAAGAAAGGCAACAATGCCAAAGAATGCTCAAACTACCGCACAATTGCACTCATCTCACATGCTAGCAAAGTAATGCTCAAAATTCTCCAAGCCAAGCTTCAACAATTCGTGAACCATGAACTTTCAGATGTTCAAGCTGGATTTAGAAAAGGCAAAGGAACCAGAGATCAAATTGCCAACATCCACTAGATCATGGAAAAAGCAAGAGAGTTCCAGAAAAACATCTCTTTCTGCTTTATTGACTATTTCAAAGCCTTTGACTCTGTGGATCACAATAAACTGTGGAAAATTCTTCAAGAGATGGGAATACCAGACCACCTGACCTGCCTCTTGAGAAATCTGTATGCAGGTCAGGAAGCAACAGCTAGAACTGGACATGAACAAAACATTGGTTCCAAATAGGAAAAGAAGTATGTCAAGGCTGTATATCGTCACCCTGCTTATTTAACTTATATGCAGAGTACATCACAAGAAACGCCGGGCTGGATGAAGCACAAGCTGGAATCAAGAATGCCAGGAGAAATATCAATAACCTCAGATATGCAGATGACACCACTTGTATGGCAGAAAGCAAACAAGAGCTAAAGAGCCTCTTGATGATAGTGAAAGAGGAGAGTGAAAAAGTTGGCTTAAAGCTAAACATTCAGAAAACTAAGATCATGGCATCTGGTCCCATTACTTCATGACAAATAGATGGGGAAACAGTGGTAAGATTGGCAGGCTTCATCTTTTTGGGCTCCAAATCACTGCAGATGGTGATTGCAGCCATGAAATTAAAAGATGCTTACTCGAGTTGGACTGTGAAGAAAGCTGAGTGCTGAAGAATTGATGCTTTTGAACTGTGGTGTTGGAGAACACTCTTGAGAGTCCCCTGGACTGCAAGGAGGTCCAATCAGTCCATTCTAAAGATCAGTCCTGGGTGTTTATTGGAAGGACTGATCCTAAAGCTGAAACTCCAATACTTTGGCCACCTCATGCGAAGAATTGACTCATTGGAAAAGACCCTGGTGCTGGGAGGAATTGGGGGAAGGAGGAGAAGGGGATGACGGAGGTTGAGATGGCTGGATAGCATCACCCACTTGATGGACTTGAGTTTGAGTAGACTCTGGGAGTTGGTTATGGACAAAGAAGCCTGGCGTGCTGTGATTTATGGGGTCACAAAGAGTCAGACACGACTGAGTGACTGAACTGAACTGAACTGAACTCCTTGGAAAGAAAGTCATGACCAACCTAGACAGCATATTAAAAAGCAGAGACATTACTTTGCCAACAAAGGTCCATCTGGTCAAGGCTATGGTTTGTCCAGTGGTCATGTATAGATGTGAGAGTTGGACTATAAAGAAAGCTGAGCACTGAAGAATTGATGCTTTTGAACTGTGGTGTTGGAGAAGACTCTTGAGAGTCCCTTGGACTGCAAGGAGATCCAACTAGTCCATCATAAAGGAGATTAGTCCTAAGTGCTCATTGGGAGGACTGATGTTAAAGCTGAAACTCCAGTACTTTGCCACCTGATGTGAAGAGCTGACTCATTTGAAAAGACCCTGATGCTGGGAAAGACTGAAGGCAGGAGGAGAAGGGGATGGCAGAGGATGAGATGGTAGGATGGCATCACTGACTCAATGGCCATGAGTTTGGGTAAACTCTGGGAGTTGTTGATAGACAGGGAGGCCTGGCGTGCTGCAGTCCATGGGTTCACAAACAGTCGGACATGACTAAGCGCTGAATTGAATTGTCGTTTAAAATTCAGTTCAAACGTTACTGCTTCTACCTTTGCCTTAAGTTGTTTTCCTTCCCAGGATATGTTTTGGATTTTAATTATCTAAATACAGAGGCTCACACAGTAGCCTTTGTGTTAGGAATTTTCCTTTTTTTTTCTTTTTAATGTATCATTTTCGGAATCTCAAACTGTATAAGTTAAAATGTCTTTTGAAATAAAAAGGAAAAAAGTGATTTAAAATAATGAAAACTTTGTTTCATTATTACCTGAAGTTATGTTACTGCTGTTATTTCTCAATTGAATGAACAGATTTCCTCAACTGCTGGCCAGTAGAAGGGCAGCCCCAGTGGGTGGCTGCTGGGGAGAGGAATGGGAAATGGAGGAAGCCCTCTTTCCACCCTGGGATTTATTCTTTCACCAAAGATACTATGACAACATAGATTAAAAGATATATATTTCTTATTCTCAAAGTCCTCACAGTCCAGTGTGAGTGGGAGAGAATTAGGAAGTAGATTGGTGAATAGAGCATTAGAATTCACTATGATACTTAACATGACAAATAAGATTGCATCTAACTTGATGGGGGTAGTCCAAATTGGTTAGTTGCCTAAGTAGGAGAGGATTGAGCTAATAATTTAAGCATTGATGTTAGCTAGGTAAAGTCTTCAGAGAAGGCAATGGCAACCCACTACAGTACTCCTGCATGGACGAAGGAGCCTGGTAGGCTGCAGTCCATGGGGTCACTAAGAGTCAGCCCACTTCACTAAGAGTGACTTCACTTTCACTTTTCACTTAAATGCATTGGAGAAGGAAATGGCAACCCACTCCAGTGTTCTTTCCTGGAGAATCCCAGGGACAGTGGAGCCTGGTGGGCTGCTGTCTATGGGGTCGAACAGAGTCAGCCACGACTGAAGTGACTTAGCAGCAGGCAAAGTCTTAAAATCTTTGCAAATTAACATGTGAGTAAACTGTTACCCATGCATGCATCAAACACTCAACGATAAAGAATCCACCTTCCAATGCAGGAGATGTGGGTTTGATCCCTGGATGGGGAAGGTTCCATGGAGAAGGAAATGGCAACCCACTCCAGTATGCTTGCCTGGGAAATCCCATGGACAGAAGAGCCTAGTGGGCTACTATCCATGAGTTTGCAAAGAGTTGGATATGACTTAGAAATTAAACAACAATAGTAACAACAAATATTAATTTGAAGATAATCTGTTGAACTTGCCTTAAATTATAGACTATATAATTTAAATGGAAGCTAAGAATAGGAACTTCTGAATGCTTTTCTCTTTTTTTAGGTGCACTGTATGGCATGCAAGATCTTCCCCAACCAGGGATCGAACCTGGGCCCCCTGCATTAGGAGCGCAGGGAATTAGATATTTTTAATGAAACTGGATATTCAGTGATGCTTTCAGTCAGATTCTTAGTTGTCAGAATTTACAGTGCCTGTATGGCAGTGTAAAGTACAGCAAAATGTGAGAGAAGACCTTGGACTCTAAAGTTAGATGGACTTGAGCCTTGACCCAGGCTCTACCGCCTACTGGCTATGACTTCAGACATGGTTCCTGGTATCCTCCCAGTTCTTGAACAACCTCATGGTTGTGAGGAGCGAATCTATGTAGACTGCTTAGCATGGTTACCAGCACATAGTGTTTGTGCAATAAATGCTAACTATTTGTTGAATGATTTAATATATAAATGAATATTATGGTTATAAATTCTCAGAAGAGTTAGTGAAATAGATCTAATCCTTTCTGCAAATTAGTTCTTGTGGTAAAACTGAACATTCTTGTCAATGGACAGGTAGGTTGTTAGGTTTAATTCCCAGGATAAATTTTGGATTTAAGATAGAAATTTATAATAAGTAATATAGTAGAACACAGAGAAGACAGATTTTATAAATGTGGGTTTTAAATAAGTAGTTATGATAAGCATACAGTAAATACTCGTTATTTACATATATAATATATATTATTTACATTTATGTCTTCAGTTTAGTCGCTCAGTCGTGTCCGACTCTTTGCGACCCCATGAATCGCAGCACGCCAGGCCTCCCTGTCCATCACCATCTCCCAGAGTTCACTCAGACTCACGTCCATCGAGTCCGTGATACCATCCAGCCATCTCATCCTCGGTCGTCCCTTTCTCCTCCTGCCCCCAATTCCTCCCAGCATCAGAGTCTTTTCCAATGAATCAACTCTTCGCATCAGGTGACCAAAGTACTGGAGCTTCAGCTTTAGCATCATTCCTTCCAAAGAAATCCCAGGGTTGATCTCCTTCAGAATGGACTTGTTGGATCTCCTTGCAGTCCAAGGGACTCGCAAGAATCTTCTCCAACACCACAGTTCAAAAGCATCAATTCTTTGGCGCTCAGCCTTCTTCACAGTCCAACTCTCACATCCATACATGACCACAGGAAAAACCATTTATGTCTTTAAATATATTTATGTCTTTAAATATATATTTATATATTTTAAAGGATTATTTAGGAACTTCAGCTCAGGATAGCAAAATGGTTAAGAGCACAGATTTGGAGCCAAACTTGATTGGATTTTGCTTTGTCTTTCTATTACTGTATAAAAAGTCACCCTAAGATTTAGTAGCTTAAAACAACCATTGTTATCATCTCTCGCAATTCAGTGGGTTGTGTGAACTCACATGGGCGGTGCTGCTGGTCTTGATTGGAGTATTTCGTGCAGTTACAGTCAGGTGGTGGTTGGGGCTGCAGTGGCTAGATGACTTCCTCACACTGCCAGCAGTTGGTTCAAGCTGTTGGCTGGGACTGGAGAGCCTCTATCGTCTTCCAAGTGGCTGGGCTTTTCAGCACAAAGTATACCAGCTGAGCAAACACCACACCAATGTGCAGGCCGCTTATCAGACCCCAGTTGCATAACACATGGTAATGCCTCATTGTTCAAAGCAAGTCACGTGACTAAGTTTGGCGTCAGTGCTAGAGGGCATTCCACCAGGGCAGGAATCCCTCGAGGTGTGGTTATTGGTGACCATCAAAGTAACAGTCTCCAACTGGGTTGCCCCTTAACAGCTGTGTGACTTCGGGCAAGTTATTTCTCCTCCCTGTGCCTCAATTTTCTCATTAATAAAATAGGGAAAATAGGCCTACTGTCTTCAGAGTACTGTTATATTAGTAAGTCAGCAATGAGTTAATGAATTAATACATGTAAAATTCATACAGCAGTTTCTGGCACATAAAAGCACTTAAAGTAAGCCAGTTTTAGTAGTGATGGGGATGATAGTAGTAGTTATAAAAGGAGTAATAATAGCATTAGTAGTAGTAGTAGCAGTAATAGGAGTATAGAGGAAATATCATCTCAGGAATCTTCCTGACAGCTGCTGATTTAGTTTCACTAGAGCTTTAAAAATATCTGATATGTTGTGCTGACTTATTTACACTAGCGCTTAAAAATATCTGATATGTTGATACTTAGAAAACTAACAGGTTGAGTTCAGTTCCACTGGATCATATTAAAGACTAATGAAATTTCTTCACAGTACAGAGAATAGAAAATACACCCTGAGAGACAGGTACAATTCATTTAGAGAAGCAAATCAGAATATAGAAAATACAATGAAAGGCTCTTTGGTTTAAAGAATTAATTTTAAGAACTCTTCCTGGTTCAGTTAAGAGTTTTACAGTTCATTAACTTCTTAACAGGCTGTTTAGTGAAGAAATAACTATAATTCCAAAATAAGTCACTAATGAGTGCTTAGCACTTCCATGGTACCTCTAGGGGAGTACCACAAATAGAGACAGAAATAATTAATATCTTTAGAGATACTTCCTGGGATCAAAAACACCTACTCAATCCTCCCATATAATAACCTCAGAATTATTTCTCAATTTCCAAATCAACTTCTAAGTATCTCTCTGATTAGTTTCTTTCTCCCCATCCCCTCTGCCATATCCTTTTCTTAGTTTCAGGTATCAGTCTTTTCTTATCCAAGTTAATGTGAAAACCTCCAGTCTGGAGGCTCACGAGGCCAGTCTCTCTGCCCTAATTCTGCTCTCAGTGCTCGCTCTCTGAGAACATGATTGAGATCCTATCACTGCCACACAATGCCTCTTCTCCCAACACTCTGATGCCTTCTTTTCTCATAGCTGTGAAGTCCAAACTGTTCAACATAATGCTCAAAACCACTATACTTACTAAATGCTTAATAAGAGGTTGCTAGATGAAATAGCCCAACATGGGATCTGTCATTATTTATTTATAATGTCAGTTGGGTTCTTGAAATAAGAATGACTCATAATAGTCCCAAGACTTATACTAAGTATACGTTTGGGAGGAACAGGACTGTGGTCCTGAAGGGCTATTTTTATGTGGGAGCATCCATGTGTAGCCTGCCTGAATCTAATACTTTTGGTGTGAGGGCAGTTTTTAGTAGGGATGCCGGCCATGTCTTTTCTCAGTGTGTGCTAGCCATTGTCCCATTGATGGGGGCTGTGACTGGTGTGGAGACCAGAGCCTACACTAAATGTCCAGCTCCCTCTGTGGTTGTCACAGTCCTGTTGGGGGCAGGGTCTGTTCTCTAGTTTGTTGGAGTAGAAGCCCCCAGATCTGTTTATAAGTTGTGGTGTGCGGTAGGCAGGATTGGAATTCTCTCACTGGGAGAGGAGCTACTGGTACTCCTCCACAGGAGCTCTGTGGTGTTGCCTGCCACCTCTTGTGTGGGCTCAGGAACACACTGTTGTTGGCACTGCCCCCACCCCCTCTTCAATTGTGGGAATGCAGGCGATCAGCCTGGATGTCCTGCAGGTGCTGTGCTTGCAATGCCACCAGCATGGATTCGTTGGCACAGATCTGCTGAAGTCAGGCACTGGGATAGCCATAGCTGAGCGCCTGGACCCGCTGTTGGAACTACAGCCGGGACTCCAGCTCTGCCTCCAAGAGTGACAAAGCCCACAGCTACTAACCAGGACCTGCCCCTTCCACAGGAGCACCAGTAATCTGCTCAGATGTCCCACAGGCAGGCACTGAGCTCACAGAGCCCTAGGAGTCACGTAACTCTGGGAGTAGCACAGCTGCTGGGAGATGGCTCATCGGCTCAGATTTCAGCCCCATCTCAGCATGTGGGCAACCATGTCAGTGCCTGTGGGCTCCCAGAGCTCGTATAGCAGAGCCCTGTCCACTGTGAACACACCGGGAACGACGCTGCTATGGCGGGTCCCCACCCCTCCATTTGCCCGTGCCGAGCATCACTGCATACATCCGGTTGCCGCTCGGTGTGCTTCCACTTTTAAAAATCAGTATATTCCCACAATTCGTTGTTGTGCTTTATTTGATGGCTCGCCAGATATGGGAAGGGCACTGCACATTTGCTTAATAATAAATTTACAGGAGAGGGAAACACTTGTGGATTTTATTTTTTAAATAAAAATTTAATTTTAGAATAATTTTAGGTTTACAGAAAACTTCAAAGATACTACAGACCCATATATCCCTAAAGTTATTACCTTGCCAGAGTACAATTAAGGAATCAACACTAATGCATCACTATTAACTAAATTCCAGATTTTATTCATATTTCACTAGTTTTTTTTGTGGATTTTATTTTTGATGAATATAATTACTAGCTTCTTTTAAAACGTGGCTTAACTACAAAGAATATAGTCTTATTTTTACTAGTAATTTATTTTCTTTTCACAGCGTTCACTTTTTTTTCTTTTTTGGGGATTTACTTTTTTTTAAATATCAATTTTAAAATTTTAATTGGAGGCTAATTACTTTACAATACTGTATTGGTTTTGCCATACATCAACATGAATCCGCCACGGGTGTACACATGTTCCCCATCCTGAACCCCCTCTCACCTCCCTCCTCATCCCATCCCTCTGGGTTGTCCCAGTGCACCAGCCCCAAGCACCCTGTATCATGCATTGAACCTGGACTGGCGATTCCTTTCACATATGATAATATACACATTGCAATGCCATTCTCCCAAATCATCCCACCCTCACCCTCTCCCACAGAGTCCAAAAGACCATTCAGTACATCTGTGTCTCTTTTGCTGTCTCGCATACAGGGTTATCATTACCCTCTTTCTAAATTCCATATATATGTGTTAGTATACTGTATTGGTGTTTTTCTTTCTGGCTTACTTCACTCTGTATAATAGCCTCCAGTTTCATCCACCTCATTAGAACTGATTCAAATGTATTCTTTCTAATGGATGAGTAATACTCCATTGTGTATATGTACCACAGGTTTCTTATCCATTCATCTGCTGATGGATATCTAGGTTGCTTCCATGTCCTGGCTATTATAAACAGTGCTGCGATGAACATTGGGGTGCACGGGTCTCTTTTAATTCTGTTTTTCTTGGTGTGTATGCCCAGCAGTGGGGTTGCTGGGTCACAAGGCAGTTCTATTTCCAGTTTTTTAAGGAATCTCCACCCTGTTCTCCATAGTGGCTGTACTAGTTTGCATTCCCACCAACAGTGTAAGAGATTTCCCTTTTCTCCACACCCTCTCTAGCATTTATTGCTTGTAGACTTTTGGATCGCAGCCATTCTGACTGGCGTGAAAAGGTACCTCATTGTGGTTTTGATTTGCATTTCTCTGATAATGAGTGATGTTGACCATCTTTTCACGTGTTTGTTAGCCATCTGTATGTCTTCTTTGGAGAAATGTCTGTTTAGTTCTTTGGCCCATTTTTTGATTGGGTCATTTATTTTTCTGAAATTGAGCTGCAGGAGTTGCTTGTATATTTTTGAGATTAATTCTTTGTCAGTTGCTTCATTTGCTATTATTTTCTCCCATTCTGAAGGCTGTCTTTTCACCTTGCTTATATTTTCCTTTGTTGTGCAGAAGCTTTTAATTTTAATTAGGTCCCATTTGTTTATTTTTGCTTTTATTTCCAATATTCTGAGAGGTGGGTCTTAGAGGATCCTGCTGTGATTTATGTCATTTATGTGAATGTTTTGCCTATATTCTCCTCTATGAGTTTTATAGTTTCTGGTCTTACATTTAGATCTTTAATCCATTTTGAGTTTATTTTTGTGTATAGTGTTAGAAAGTGTTCTAGTTTCATTCTTTTACAAGTGGTTGACCAGTTTTCCCAGCACCACTTGTTAAAGAGATTGTCTTTTCTCCATTGTATATTCTTGCTTCCTTTGTCAAAGATAAGGTGTCCATAGGTGTGTGGATTTGTTTCTCAGCTTTCTATTTTGTTCCATTGATCTATATTTCTGTCTTTTCTTTGTGCCGGTACCATACTGTCTTGATGACTGTGGCTTTGTAGTAGAGCCTGAAGTCAGGCAGGTTGATTCCTCCAGTTCCATTCTTCTTTCAGGGATTTACTTTTTTCAATCTGAAATTGCATTCTGAATGAAAAAAAAAAAAAACATGAATTTAGGATAATACTTTTCATATGTCAGTGTGTCCTAAAACGGGGGTTTGGGGGAGAAAGAATCTCAACCTGTTGAGAGTGAGCTGTGGAGTGCTGAGAGTGAGTGAGGGTTTTTATTTAAAAGACTCACAAGTACAGAATAATATGGTTTACTACAGTATATAGGAATGAATAGGCAACTGACTTAAAGGAGAAGAATCATGTCAGGGTATTGGTATTGTTGGGGTTTTGTCCCAGGCCACTCTTCTCACTTTCAGACTCACTCCGGGTGGTCGTATTCCCTCCCATGGCTTCTATCTGCATTTACATGCCTCCCAAATGTATATCGTCCCATTTGGGTGCCTAGCAGACCCCTCACCCAATGTGTCTCTACCTGGATTCATCTCCAAATCATGGCACCACCATCTCCCATTCTTTTTTTTTTTTTAAATAATGGTTGTTGGTATTTTATTGTTTATTTATTTATGGCTCTGCTGGGTCTTTGTTGTGGCAAGGTCGTCATTGGTGTGTGCTGGCTTTCTCTAGTTACAGTGAGTGGGGGCTACTCATTGCTGTGGCTTCTCTTGTTGCGGAGCCTAGGCTCTAGGGTGCGTGGGCTTTGGTATTTGTGGCACATAGGCTTAGTTGCCCCACAGGCAGGTGGAATCTTAGTTCCTGCACTAAGGATTGAACCTGTGTCCCTTGTGTTGGCAGGCAGATTCTTAACCACTGGACTACCAGGGAAGTCCCTCCATCTTCCATTCTTAAGCCTCATATATCCATTCCTCTACCACTAATCCATCCTTCCCTCCACCTCTCAAATGTCCCTCAAGTCCCTCTAATTCTACCATTTTGTGTCATGACATCTCTTGTTTGGATTATCCAATAGCCTTTTCCCTGGTACCTTGCCTCCTAGGTAAACCATCATCCCAACCCTAATCTGTTCTTTCCCAACAGAAAGCAAATAATTTGATCATGTTAGTTGCCACTCCTCTTAAATCTTTTCACTGGCTTCTCATGTTCCTTAGGATAAATTTAATACTCTTAACATAGCTGGAAGATCCTCTCGTATCTAGTAATTTCCTGTATAATTGCTATATAGCTTCTATATAACTCTCCTCTTTATCCTCCATATAATTGTCCATCCGAGTTTCACAGGACCGTCACTCCATGCTCTATCCCACACTATTCAGTGTATCTGTGACCAACGTATGGCTATTTAGATTTAAATTAATTAAAAGTAAGTAAAAACAGAATGTCATTTCTTCAGTCTTACTAGCCACATTTCCGGAGAAGGCAATGGCACCCCACTGCAGTACTCTTGCCTGGAAAATCCCATGAACGGAGGAGCCTGGTGGGCTGCAGTCTGTGGGGTCGCTAAGAGTCAGACACGACTGAGCGACTTCACTTTCACTTTTCATTTTCATCCATTGGAGAGGGAAATGGCATCCTACTCCAGTGTTCTTGCCTAGAGAATCCCAGGGACGGGGGAGCCTGGTGGGCTGCCATCTATGGGGTTGCACAGAGTCGGACACAACTGAAGCAACTTAGCAGCAGCAGGGGCTTCCCTGGTGGCTCAGATGGTAAAGCATCTGTCTGCAATGCAGGAGACCCGGGTTTGATCCCTGGGTTGGGAAGATCCCCTGGAGAAGGAAATGGCAGCCCACTCCAGTAATCTTGCCTAGAAAACCCCATGGACAGCGGAGCCTGGTAGGCTACTGTCCATGGGGTTGCAAAGAGTTGGACACGACTTCACTTTCACTTTCACTTTAATAGTCTTTTATCCTTTCCCTGGAATGCTTTCTAATTCATCTTTCTTCACATTCCCCATTAATGCCTTGTGTTTCTCACCATCATTTTTAACATAGATTTTATGTTTTAGAGTAAATGAGGAGAAAATATATAGGATTCCCATATGCCTTCTGCCCATACACACACGCAACACTTTCCACTTATCAACACCCCTCACCAGAGTGGTGTATTTGTTATAATTTGGTGATCCTACATTGACACATCATTATCATCCAAAGCCCATATTTATATTAGGTAGTGTACATCTGTGGTTTTTGAAATATGTATAAGGACGTGTATCCATCATTGTTGTATTATAAGGAATAGTTTCACTGCCACAAGAATCCTCTGTACCCACCACCAATTTTTATACACTATTCCACCTCCCTGAGATCACACTTCATCCGCTCTCCCAATAATATCTTGTCTATCCTTCAGTAACATCAAACCCGAATTAGGCTGTAAAGCTTTTCTATGTCTCTCTCTTCTAAAGTCCTGTGCAACTGCAGAGTATAACTATAAAGTAACCAGGTTTCTGGGTTTTTTTAATGAAGAAGAAATCACTGTTCACGTTCATTTCATTTAATCCTGCCTTTGTAACTAGTAGCTTATTTTAAAGCATTGCTTTAATCAAAGTACTTTTGGGGACAGATACTCTAGGAATACTCTTCAGAAATACTATATCTTATATACAGTGATTAATTTCATTATTCTGTGTCCGCCTGTTTTTGCTATCTAAGGTGGTATGATCTAGTGGATTCATAATTGATCACCTCTGCATTCACCATTCTTGGTTCTGAATAATGCTTGGTTCTTTCCAGTAATTGGATCTATCTTCAAAATTATCATTTTAGGTTTTTAAAGATTATATATACCCTAAGCTCAAGGGAATCTCACAAAGTTCAGAAATATTTCAGTAGCAATACTTTCTTAGTATACTTATGGATGGTGAAGGTGATGGCTTCAAAAAGAATAATTCATTTGTGTTGGTTAGTACTGATGTTTGTTTTAGAAAAAAAATCCAAAACCCATATTTGATTATCTCACCTCAGATTTTTACACTTCCTTTGATGATTATCTGGCACACTGTAAGTTTAACCTGGCACATTGTAAGTTGAACCTATGTGCAAATTTTAACTAATATTTTATTTGTTTATATATTGCACCTCTAGATACATGATAAAAATTCCTAGAAGGTACATTCTTATTCGTTTTTAGTGTTTTCCACCACACTTCAATTACTATTTATAATAGTTAATAAATAGTACTTTGCAATTTTGAATGCATACCTGGAGATATGATCTCTTCTTTACATGAGCTTTCCTGGTGGCTCAGAGGTAAAGAATTCGCCTGCCAATTCAGGAGACTCAGGTTCGATCCCTGAGTTGGGAAGATCCCCTGGAAAAGAAAATGACAACTCACTCCAGTATTCTTGCCTGGGAAATCCCATGGACAGAGAAGCCTGGCAGGCTACAGTCCATGAGGTCGCACAGAGTCAGACACAACTTAATGACTAAACAACAACACATTTCTTTAGGTAATACTATGAAGTAGACATTTTCTCTATGATCTTTAATCTTCAGTCGAGAGAAACTGGGAGTCAGGGTATGAAGCTTGCCATTCTGGGCCTATCGCATGTATGCCAACAGGCAGACCTAAAAGCTATCCAATCATTTTGGGGATTATAGAGGATACAGTGGCTTTTCTTTTATCCATGCTGGAGATGGACTTTTAAGGAATCAATGCAGACACTCACAGCCATTTTCCTAGTGTTGCTAGAGGTTAATGACTTGCCAGAACCCAAAGTTTCAATCCATCACCCATGCTTTGTAGGCATCTTGGCCATCTACAAACACAGGTACTGTGCAACTTTACTGCAGGTTTTTATTAGTAGTATTCAATTTTTTTTCTCTTGATTTAAATATAAATCATAATGAAATTCTCCCAGAGACTGTGTTTGGGGAGAATTTCATTTTCTTTCTTCCATGTGTCTTGGATTTTCTGAGTATGTAGAGTGAATATACATTGCTTTCAAAAGTATAGTAATTAATTTTGTTCTATAATATAGAAATTATTGTTCTACTTGACCAATTTAGATTTCATAACATTTAAAAAACTCAGAACAAGTGTAATTTTTAAAAAAATTTAAATCCTTATTTAAAGTTATTTAAATTTAAGTATCAGAGTGTTATTAGTTCATTTTCTTTCAAATCATAGCAGAATAGATATCACATGTCAAATGTTATCTTTTATAATCTGATTTATCTACCACTACCTCTTTATAACAAACCACTTTATTTTTAATGGGGGAAATATTCTCTGCTTTCCGATGGAAACTCAGGTAACTTCTGCGTATTTCAGTTAACTTCACTTCATTTGCATTCTTCTTCCATACTACTTCCTCTTTCTTAAGCCACTCCCTGAACATTCCTCTCATTTTTCCATTTGTATATAATTTGAGAGGTATCCATTTCTCAGGTTTGGCGACAGTTCAGGACCAAGGGACAAGGTCACAGAGATTATAGACTGTTGAATGTGTGACAAGGCGGCTCATAAAGAATCTGGTCAGATGTCCTTCATTTGCCTTTAATTAACTACAGCTGCTTTTTATGTTGCCCCCTGATCTTTGATCTGCTTTTCCCTTCAGACCTCTGCACACAAGGTAGTTAAAAACAAACTAGGAGGCCATTTTAAAGACAAAAAAAAAAAAAAGAAGAAGAAAAAGAAAATCCCTCCGGGGTAATCAAGTGACAGTGGAAGCAGCCATAAGCTGTTAGCTTTATTCATTAGAGAACTTTAAACATGTCAAGAAATAGAATAATGTTCCTGCTGTTAGATCAGCCTCAACAATGAAGATTACAACAGCTTTGGGATGCATGAGTGGGCAAACTTCTTGTGAAAACAGATTTATTGAGGGGCATTTTACTACAGTGGCTTAGAATCTAGCTTACACAGTTTCATAGCAGGAATATTGGGTCAGTATGCATTGAGAATGTTGGTCCTCTAAGAATGGAAGATTTACAGTGCACCCTTGCTCTAACCCAAACGGCCCCTGCAATTAGGTTTAGGAAAACTTCCTATGCTCTACATGGATGGAAAGAACGGCCTCTGTTATACCATATCATCACTTTGAAGCATCTACTATGTATTAAGTAGAACATGATCCAACATAAATTTTACTTTGGTAATGACTGTATAAATCTTGAAATCTTTCACGAGTCAAGCTGATTGATGTAATCTTCATTTGAATGAAAATGCCAATATCAGCAGTTTTTTAAAAAGTAGAGTATTCCTTAGAGTCAACAATGTTGAACAAGAGCTTAAGAACTATTCTGGAAAGGAGTCCATTCTAACCATATCTAAGTGGATTTCCTGTTGTCATTTTTTCTTCTTTATTATAACCCATAGCATCATTATTTGGGGGTCCTTAATACATGAGAGAACACTTGATTTGAGAAAAGAAGATCAAGGACTTCCCGACCCTTCATTTTTCACCATGCATGTTCAATTTTTATAGGCGCTCTTCCTCCCTATCAGTTTCAGGGAAAAGTCAGCCTTATGCAATCTCTTGTAACCTATGAAGTTTGAGAAAAACACTATCATATATTTCACAATTCTCTTACTTTAAAAAGTAACATTTTCACTCAGAATAAAACTAGCAGGCTCTCTGAGTTGCTGATTCACTTTGAGTTTTCCCAAATGATATGTCAACAATCTATTTCTCTGTACCTATTGACTTGTGTATGGCCAAATTATGAGTCATGGTCCAAACTTCCCCTTGGCTAAAATGGCTTTTCCTCAGTTGCATCATTTGTCTCTTTTTTTGGATCTTTTAGTCACGTCATGGGTCTTGCCCTTCAATATTCCTGTTAAAGCCCATTCTTTCAAAGGACAAGAATTCACTAATAGAAAAAGCAGCGTGTTTGGAAATTATAGACATTTTGTCCTCAACTACCTGAATGTCTATATTCTGTACTTGAAGTTTGAAAGGACTTTATAAGAACAAAAAAGGGAGCAGGAGGCACCTTATATATTTTAAAAGCAGAATGATTATGCTTGGTTAAGATTTAGAGTTAACATCTAAAGCCTAGGGATACTTATGATGTGGCCAGTCAATCCAAAGAGAGGAATAGGAGAGCCAGATTCAACTCTGGGAGTGGTATGGGGTGGTGGCACGTGTTCCTGTACTCAGCTCCAGCCACTTGCATCCTTGCAGAAAGCTGATTCAGGGCTGCCAGATATTTCAGTTTCTCAAATCACCTGGAAGTCTGATTTTCTTATATGTGAAAACTGATAGGTAAATGTTGACAACCCAATTCATTTTAAAAAAGAACACTATGTGAACTGAACAAGACACATCTGTAGACTATTTTCTGGAGGTAGTACCTCAATCTTCTTTTCAGCGCCTACTGCTTGGGCAAGCTATGACATGGCTTTCACAAAGTACCTGGAAGATTTTGAGTGGATGACACCGTGTCATCAGAAATGGTAGCACAAACTTATTTAAAAAATAGTGACAGCAAAGTTAGGAAGAACAAATGCTTGTATGGTAATATCTTACTGTATGCTTTCATACCCTCATTTAGAGGAGTCCTCAGGACAACCCTGCTGGGCTATTAGGACTATTATTTTTATTTCCACTTTACAGAGGAGGATATTGAAACTCAGTGAGAGGTTCTTAATCATTTTAAGAATGAAGAATCTTTGGAGAAATTGTTGAAAGTCACAGACTTCTCTTGCTATAAAATTGAACATTAAAATAAAAACTTAGCTCATAATTTCTGGGAGGTCATAGACACCTTCCTCATTCCAAAGTCCAACCACAGAACCCCTGGAATAAGTGTTCTGTGAAACTTGATACACAACTTAAACCTAGGTCTTCAGAGCCCTCTGTGTGTGTGTGTGTCTTTTTCTATTACCTGATGCTTCCCTCCTTAGAGAAGCAAATAATTGTGAGAGCAGCCACCAGAGTAGAGCCTGTCCAGGCTGAAGAATCATTTGCAAGCCACCACTGCTGGAGTGTTTGGCCTCTGAGATGAGGCTGGGACTGGGGAGGAAGACATCAGCAGTTAGAACCCTCCTCAGCATAGTCTCTGGAAAACTTCTCAGTGTTCTCTAAGACATCTCAGAGTTACAGATAGTAACAGCAACAGCAAGGGTGGCCACTCCTCACCCCATGCTTGTGATTCGCCAGGCACTGTGCTGAGTGATGAAGTCGGTACAGTTTTTACCTCCCTCACACAGATTAAAGGAACTGCTAAACCAAGATGATCATCCTGACTCTGGCTCTGACACCATTAACCACCCTGTTGTACTGCTGTTCATTGTAGAGTGAGCATATGAGGGAGTGGAAGGTGCAGGGGAGGATGCTTTATTCTGTCATCATTCTTTAGATATGTGTGTGTGTTAGTTGCTCAGTCATGTCTGACTCTTTGCAACCCCATGGACTATAGCCCACCAGGCTCCTCTGTCCGTGGAATTCTCTAGGCAAGAATACTGGAGTAGGTTGCCATTTCCTCATCCAAAGGGTCTTCCCAACCCAGGGATCAAACCTTTGTCTCCTGCATTGCAGGCAGATTCTTTACTGAGTCATCAGGGAACCCCTCTTGAGATATATGAACGTACAAAAATTCCTGAAAGGTTGTTTTTCCATTTAAGACACAATGATTTTTTTTCCCAGATAGCATGGGCTTAAAGAAAAATATTGTGCATTTAAGAAGATAAAGGAAAAACTTTAATTATACCCAGTCTGGTGGGAATTTTCACACACACACACACACACACACACACACACGTTGCTGTTCAGTCACTCAGTCATGTCCAGCTATTTGTGACCCCACGGACTGCAGCACACCAGGCTTCCCTGTTCTTCACCATTTCTCAGAGCTTGCTCAAACTCATGTCCAGTGAGTCAGTGATGCCATCCAACCATCTCATCCTCTGTCGTTCCCCTGACATATATATAATCAGTCATTGCTAAACCCTGTTCAGCTGCCAAAATCAGTGATAAACTGTATTATCTTCAGTGTCCCTTAAAGGCCAGTGATACCAGATTCATTTACAACTGAACTGAGTATCCAGTATTTCTAACCATTTGGGGAAATAATGCATATTAGATTTAATTTATTCCATTTTCATATATAGTGTTATATGAGTCATGTAAAATGGGATACTTGCTAAATTAAAGTGAGGAGATGCCAAACATGAATAACTTACACAGGACACAGAATTAATAATATTTTTATGTAGAAAACGTCATTACTCAAGAATACGTCACCTTAAAAGAAGTGCATAGCTTTTACTGAGTTACATAAACCCCTGTTAAATGGATAATCTTGGAGTTTATGTAACTAGAATGATATTTGTTACACACAGAGTATATGGATTAATTTGCTATGTGGATGATATTTGAAATAACAACTTAAGCTTCAAATAAACATCCAAAATGGAGAATTTGAATTAAAAAAAACATCTTTTATTGTTTATTTAAATGATGGGAAACATAGTCAAATTTTTTGTACCTTTATATACTTGGGAGTAATTTTCACTTAAAAAATTTAGACTTAAAAGCAAGATTTTATATTGCGAATCCAGTTTAAGTTCAGCTAACTCTCTATTGACAATTGTTAAATATTACAATTCCCCATTAACTGGTACACTAATACTCAAAAATAAAACAAAAATTGATATTTTATGGTTTCTTAAAACCTGCTAAGTCGCTTCAGTCATGTCCGACTCTGTGCAACCGCATAGACGGCAGCCCACCACGCTCCCCCGTCCCTGGGATTCTCCAGGCAAGAGTACTGGAGTGAGTTGCCATTTCCTTCTCCAATGCATGAAAGTGAAAAGTGAAAGTGAAGTCATTCAGTCATGTCCGACTCTTCGCGGCCCCGTGGACTGCAGCCTACCAGGCTCCTCCATCCATGGGATTTTCCAGGCAAGAGTACTGGAGTGGGGTGCCACTGCCTTCTCCTCTTAAAACCTAGTGAGATTCTAAAAGTATGCGGTTTATCTTAGTATTATTAGTAATATTTTATAAAATTCTATTTATTTTTAAATGCACAACTATGTGCAATATATATGTTTATGAAATTAGTTTTAACAGTACATCTCATCCCCTAACCTTTCCAGATAATAGTTTACTATAATTCAAGTTAGCTCAAATACATCATTGTATTGCCTTTGTCCCATATTAGTTAAGATTACTGATCCTGTGTAATTACACCACTATAAATGTTTGTTAGCCCTCACTTCTTACTTTTTATGTTTATTTAACTTTTGCTGCTCTTATGTTTATCCAACTTCCTTTGGATCATATAAAAGATTATCTCAGTCTCATTTTTTTCTGAGAGAAAAGGCATGCGATGTGTCTTTAGCTCATCACAGATCCATTTCTAAAACTTGCAAATTAACCTGTTTCCTTTCTTGTCATTCTTTTCTCTTCTCCCTGTTTCCTGCCTTAGTGGTCAGTACTGCCTAAATTTTTCTTTGGATTTCCATCTCATGATCTAATGCCTTAGGTGCTTTCTTTTTTCCATGAGGCAATGTTTGCACACAGCTGCTCTGTAATGTATAGCATATATTGGCTTGAGAATGGAAATTTCACTTCTGTAAAGTGGTTTGGGATACACTTTTGTGCAAGATGCTATGCCAAACTGAATTGTGGATTGTAACATGCAGCCAAAGTTACCTCTGTTTGCCCCTCCAGGAAGCAGTGTGCAGTTTTAATAACCATGATGCCCTATTGCAATGACTTCCAGAGTTATTATGTAAACCTTTCAAGCAGGGCTTATATCTTCCCTATTTCTTCACAACTTTCCTATACAATAAATACTTTCTAAATGACAGGTTTAGGTGAGCTGGGCCTTATCCACAAGTTAACATCTTATGCAGTATATGTATATTTAAAACTTGAGCCATTTCATTTTCTTTCCAAGTTTGCTAATCTCACAGGAATATAGAATAACCAAACCATAAACCTGGGCTCCTAATAGAAAAGTGTTTTTTGAAATGAAGTGCAATTAATTAGTCCCAGTACTGTTGTTACTGGATGGTCAGCAGTGTGGAAAATAAGTCAGTTAATTAGGATTAAAACTTAATTATTTAGATAAGGAAGCAGCTAGAGTGTT
Organism: Ovis canadensis; assembly: GCF_042477335.2. Taxonomy (NCBI): domain Eukaryota; kingdom Metazoa; phylum Chordata; class Mammalia; order Artiodactyla; family Bovidae; genus Ovis; species Ovis canadensis. Next base: position 60,678,445 of record NC_091262.1, on the reverse strand, counting down.
GTTTAAACATTCCAAACCCGCTCGTATTTTCCAAAGCACAAAGAAAAAGATGTTACAAAGAGATTTTAAAACTCTGAAATTCTCTTTTCTATAGCTCTCCATCCAGGGGTTCACATGTGACCAGATCCCCACCCATCAGATGTCCAAACCTCCTTCCCACAGCGATTGGCCCAGGGACTCACATGTGACCGAAGTGAGGTCTGTCAGAGCCCTCCCAGGACCTTTCTGTTGGAGCCAGGAGAGAAGTGTTCTGCTTGCTTCCTGCGTCTGAAAGGTGACAGGATGGAAATCAGGGGCTCTCAGAGGCAGTATACCTCTCTGTGTTAGGAAACCTCTGTAGCAGGAGTGAATAAAGACAAGCAGAGGCAAGCAGATGAGGGAAGGGGAGAGAAAGTCTTAGAGCCAAGCATCCCTGCCATTTCTGTCATTTCAATTATGAGCCAATGAATTCCCTTTTTGTGTTTAAGCTGATTTATACTGAATCTTGACTTAAACAACCAAAAGAGCCCTGACAAATGATTTTGGTTGGAACTGACTACCTGCATGAATAAAAAGCATTGTTTCTCTCACACCAACTCTCCTGCCTTTTCACTGGTAACGTAAAACGGAAAAGGTGAACTGTGTGTTTGTTCATCCTGGAAAACACCACTTTAAAACACAAATGACTCCTTGTAGGAGTATCTTTCAAACTGCGTGAAACAAATACTGAATAAATTAAACCACAATGGAGAAAACAGTATTGCTTCATTTATAGAACAATGGCATTTTAGATTCTGTGCTCATTTTAATAATTGTACTGTGGTCTAATAGGACCCATATCTTCCGTATTAACTTTTAATCTCATGCTTTTAAATTCATTTTCGATGATGAGTGCTCCAAAACCCATTCCAAGGCAAGAGAAAGCCTTAGGTGTAGCTTGAGTAAATCAGGTGGCACAGTGGTAAGAATCTCCCTGACAATGAAGATGAGGGTTCAGTTCCTGCTTTGGGAAGATCCCCTGGTGTAGGAAATGGCAACCCATTCCAATATTCTTGACTGGAAAATTCCATGGACAGAGGAACCTGATGAGCTACAGTCTATGGGATTGCAAAGAGTCAGACACAACTTAGCATGGGCATATGTGTGTGCGCGCACACACACACACACACACACACACACACACACTCTCTGTAATTTCACAGTGTTGGTCTGGACACACTTCATAATGTCATTTTTCTTCTTCCTTGGAAACGGGAATCCTCTCTCCTCGTTGGTTGTAAGCTGAATTTAGTTCAGAAAAGTTGCCATTTATGAATTCATAACATAGCTAGCAGCTATGTGTTGATGCTATTTGATTTGGCATTTGTATGTGGCAGGGCTTCCCCGGTGGCTGAGTGATAAAAAATCCATCTGCAGTGCAAAAGATGCCAGAGACTCAGATTTGATCCTTGGGTTGCAAAGATCCTCTGGAGCAGAAAATAGCAACCCACTCCAGTATTCTTGCCTGGAAAATCCCATGGACAGACGAGCCTGCTGGGTGGCAGTTTATGGAGTCACGATTCAGATGTGACTGAGTGACTTAAACCACCACAACCATATGTCAGGGTAAAGCTTAACTGCTGTATCAGAGAGACCCAACCATTCAGCAGCTTAAAGAATGAACTATTTCTCTTTCATGTGACAGTTCTGATGGTAATAGTTCAGTTCATCAGGGAGTCTTTGCTCCTCATAGTCACTGTGGGACACGGGTCCCTTCCAGTGGTTGCTCTGCCATCCCCTAGGGCACTGGCTGGTCGTCTGTAAGGTATAATTTCAGTTACTACCACCCTGAAGTTCCAATTAGTGGGAAGAGGAAATGAGGTAGGAGAGGCATACTCATGGTCTTATGCATTCTGCTTCTCACATGCCATGGATGGAGAGTTTAGTCACATGGTCACACACAAAAGATGCTGGGAACTGCCATATTTCTGAGATATCATAGATCATGGAAGAAAGAGAAATTGGATTTTGGTGGAGCTCAGGTATTGTTTCCAGAGATATTGTACCCTTTTAGATTGTGCAGCTGTTTCACATGTCCACTTATCACATGCCTTTCTTTGGTGCATAAGAAAAAAAATGAAGAGAGACAGAAAAAGATGGCGGAGGAATAGGACGGGAAGATCACGTTCTCCCTCACAAATTCCTCAAAAGAACATTTCAACGCCGAGCAAACTCCACAAAACAACTTCTGTAGGCTGGCAGAGGACATCAGGCAACCAAAAAAGCAGACCATTGTCTTCAAAAACAGATTTTTAATCTTTGTTGTCAATTTTGTACATTTAAAAACCCAAACTTCACTACCCAAGTTTACCTGAGAGCGAGATTACTGACTTGTCCACTCTCTCCTCCTCTGGCCTCTCCTCTTTCTCCACCAGGTGGCCTCTGTCTCTTTTCTCCCCCATCTCTTCTCTATCCAACTCTGTGAATCTCTGTGTGTTCCAGACGGTAGAGAACACCTAAGGAACTGGTTACTGGCAGGATTTGTCTCTCTCCTACTCATTCCTCTCTCTTATCCTCCTGGTCACCTCTGTCTACTTCCTCCCTCTCCTCTTCCCCGTATAACTCTGTAAATACCTCTGAGCGGTCCAGACTATAGAGCGCACATAAGGAAGTGACTACTGGCTAGCTTGCTCTCTCCTCTCTTGATCTCACCGCATCTCATTCCAGTTACCTCTAACTACCCCCTCCATCTTCTCTTCTCCTTGTAACTCAGTGAACCTCTCTGAGTGTCCCTCAATGTGGAGAAACTTTTCATCTTTAACCTAGATGTTTTATCATCGGTGCTGTATAGATGGAGAAGTCTAGAGGCAACTGTAAAAATAAAACTGAAAACCAGAAGCAGGAAGCTTAAACCCAAAGCCTGAAAACATTAGAGAACTCTTGAATTCAGGGAACATTAAGCAATAGGAGCTCATCAAATGCCTTCATACCTACACTGAAACCAAGCTCCACCCAAGGGCCAACAAGTTCCAAAACAAGACATACCACGCAAATTCTCCAGCAACACAGGAACACTCCCCTGAGCCTCAATATACAGGCAGCTCAAAATTATCCCAAAACCTTTGATGTCTCATAACCCATTACGGGTCACTCCATTGCACTCCAGAGAGAAGAAACCCAGCTCCACCCACCAAAACTCCAACACAAGCCTCCCTAACCAGGAAACCTTGACAAGCCACTGATAGAACCCCACCCAAAGTGAGGAAGCTCCATAATAAAGAGAACTCCACAAATTATCAGAATATAAAAAGGCCACCCCAAACGCAGCAATATAACCAAGATGAAGAGACAGAGGAATACTCAGCAGGTAAAGGAACAGGAGAGTTGCCCACCAAACCAAACAAAAGAGGAAGAAGTAGGGAATCTACCGGAGAAGGAATTCCGAATATTGATAGTGAAAATGATCCAAAATCTTGAAATCAAAATGGAAACACAGATAAATAGCCTAGAGACAAGGATTGAGAAGATGCAAGAAAGGTTTAACAAGGACCTAGAAGAAATAAAAAAGAGTCTAAATATAATGAATAACACAATAAATGAGATCAGAAACACTCTGGAGGCAACAAATAGTAGAATAACGGAGGCAGAAGATAGGATTAGTGAAATAGAAGATAGAATGGTAGAAATAAATGAATCAGAGAGGAAACAAGAAAAACGAATTAAAAGAAACGAGGACAATCTCAGAGACCTCCAGGACAATATGAAACGCTCCAACATTCGAATTATAGGAGTCCCAGAGGAAGAAGACAGAAAGAAAGATCATGAGAAAATCCTTGAGGAGATAATAGTTGAAAACTTCCCTAAAATGGGGAAGGAAATAATCACCCAAGTCCAAGAAACACAGAGAGTCCCAAATAGGATAAACCCAAGGCGAAACACCCCAAGACACATATTAATCAAATTAACAAAGATCAAACACAAAGAACAAATATTAAAAGCAGCAAGGGAAAAACAACAAATAACACACAAGGGGATTCCCATAAGGATAACAGCTGATCTGTCAATAGAAACTCTTCAGGCCAGGAGGGAATGGCAAGACATACTTAAAGTGATGAAAGACAATAACCTACAGCCCAGATTACTGTACCCAGCAAGGATCTCATTCAAATACGAAGGAGAAATCAAAAGCTTTACAGACAAGCAAAAGCTGAGAGAATTCAGCACCACCAAACCAGCTCTCCAACAAATTCTAAAGGATATCCTCTAGACAGGAAACACGAAAAGGGTGTATAAACCCGAACCCAAAACAATAAAGTAAATGGCAACGGGATCATACTTATCAATAATTACCTTAAACGTAAATGGGTTGAACGCCCCAACCAAAAGACAAAGACTGGCCGAATGGATACAAAAACAAGACCCCTCTATATGCTGCTTACAAGAGACCCACCTCAAAACAAGGGACACATACAGACTGAAAGTGAAGGGCTGGAAAAAGATATACCACGCGAATAGAGACCAAAAGAAAGCAGGAGTGGCAATACTCATATCCGATAAAATAGACTTTAAAACAAAGGCTGTGAAAAGAGACAAAGAAGGCCACTACATAATGATCAAAGGAACAATCCAAGAAGAAGATATAACAATTATAAATATATATGCACCCAATATAGGAGCACCGCAATATGTAAGACAAATGCTAACAAGTATGAAAGGGGAAATCAACAATAACACAATAATAGTGGGAGACTTTAATACCCCACTCACACCTATGGACAGATCAACTAAACAGAAAATTAACAAAGAAACGCAAACTTTAAATGATACATTAGATCAGTTAGACCTAATTGATATCTATAGGACATTTCACCCCAAAACAACGAATTTCACCTTTTTTTCAAGTGCTCATGGAACCTTCTCCAGGATAGATCACATCCTGGGCCATAAATCTAAACTTGATAAATTCAAAAAAATCGAAATCATTCCAAGCATCTTTTCTGACCATAATGCATTAAGATTAGATCTCAATTACAGGAGAAAAACTATTAAAAATTCTAACATATGGAGGTTGAACAACACACTTCTGAATAACCAACAAATCACAGAAGAAATCAAAAAAGAAATCAAAATATGCATAGAAACTAATGAAAATGAAAACACAACAACCCAAAACCTGTGGGACACTATAAAAGCAGTGCTAAGAGGAAAGTTCATAGCAATACAGGCATACCTCAAGAAACAAGAAAAAAGTCAAATAAATAACCTAACTCTACAACTAAAGCAACTAGAAAAGGAAGAGTTGGAGAACCCCAGAGTTAGTAGAAGGAAAGAAATCTTAAAAATTAGGGCAGAAATAAATGCAAAAGAAACAAAAGAGACCATAGCAAAAATCAACAAAGCCAAAAGCTGGTTCTTTGAAAGGATAAATAAAATTGACAAACCATTAGCCAGACTCATCAAGAAGCAAAGAGAGAAAAATCAAATCAATAAAATTAGAAATGAAAATGGAGAGATCACAACAGACAACACAGAAATACAAAGGATCATAAGAGACTACTATCAGCAGTTGTATGCCAATAAAATGGACAACGTGGAAGAAATGGACAAATTCTTAGAAAAGTACAATTTTCCAAAACTGAACCAGGAAGAAATCGAAAATCTTAACAGACCCATCACAAGCACGGAAATTGATACTGTAATCAGAAATCTTCCAGCAAACAAAAGCCCAGGTCCAGATGGCTTCACAGCTGAATTCTACCAAAAATTTCGAGAAGAGCTAACACCTATCCTACTCAAACTCTTCCAGAAAATTGCAGAGGAAGGTAAACTTCCAAACTCATTCTATGAGGCCACCATCACCCTAATACCAAAACCTGACAAAGATGTCACAAAAAAAGAAAACTACAGGCCAATATCTCTGATGAACATAGATGCAAAAATCCTCAACAAAATTCTAGCAATCAGAATCCAACAACACATTAAAAAGATCATACATCATGACCAAGTGGGCTTTATCCCAGGGATGCAAGGATTCTTCAATATCCGCAAATCAATCAATGTAATTCACCACATTAACAAATTGAAAAATAAAAACCATATGATTATCTCAATAGATGCAGAGAAGGCCTTTGACAAAATTCAACATCCATTTATGATAAAAACTCTCCAGAAAGCAGGAATAGAAGGAACATATCTCAACATAATAAAAGCTATCTATGACAAACCCACAGCAAACATTATCCTCAATGGTGAAAAATTGAAAGCATTTCCCCTAAAGTCAGGAACAAGACAAGGGTGTCCACTTTCACCGCTACTATTCAACATAGTTCTGGAAGTTTTGGCCACAGCAATCAGAGCAGAAAAAGAAATAAAAGGAATCCAAATTGGAAAAGAAGAAGTAAAACTCTCACTGTTTGCAGATGACATGATCCTCTACATGGAAAACCCTAAAGACTCCACCAGAAAATTACTAGAGCTCATCAATGAATATAGTAAAGTTGCAGGATATAAAATCAACACACAGAAATCCCTTGCATTCCTATACACGAATAATGAGAAAGTAGAAAAAGAAATTAAGGAAACAATTCCATTCACCATTGCAACGAAAAGAATAAAATACTTAGGAATATATCTACCTAAAGAAACTAAAGACCTATATATAGAAAACTATAAAACACTGATGAAAGAAATCAAAGAGGACACTAATAGATGGAGAAATATACCATGTTCATGGATTGGAAGAATCAATATAGTGAAAATGAGTATACTACCCAAAGCAATTTACAAATTCAATGCAATCCCTATCAAGCTACCAGCCACATTTTTCACAGAACTAGAACAAATAATTTCAAGATTTGTATGGAAATACAAAAAACCTCGAATAGCCAAAGCAATCTTGAGAAAGAAGAATGGAACTGGAGGAATCAACTTGCCTGACTTCAGGCTCTACTACAAAGCCACAGTCATCAAGACAGTATGGTACTGGCACAAAGACAGACATATAGATCAATGGAACAAAATAGAAAGCCCAGAGATAAATCCACACACATATGGACACCTTATCTTTGACAAAGGAGGCAAGAATATACAATGGAGTAAAGACAATCTCTTTAACAAGTGGTGCTGGGAAAACTGGTCAACCACTTGTAAAAGAATGAAACTAGATCACTTTCTAACTCCGCACACAAAAATAAACTCAAAATGGATTAAAGATCTAAATGTAAGATCAGAAACTATAAAACTCCTAGAGGAGAACATAGGCAAAACACTCTCAGACATAAATCACAGCAGGATCCTCTATGATCCACCTCCCAGAATGCTGGAAATAAAAGCAAAAATAAACAAATGGGATCTAATTAAAATTAAAAGCTTCTGCACAACAAAGGAAAATATAAGCAAGGTGAAAAGACAGCCATCTGAATGGGAGAAAATAATAGCAAATGAAGCAACTGACAAACAACTAATCTCAAAAATATACAAGCAACTTATGCAGCTCAACTCCAGAAAAATAAACGACCCAATCAAAAAATGGGCCAAAGAACTAAATAGACATTTCTCCAAAGAAGACATACGGATGGCTAACAAACACATGAAAAGATGCTCAACATCACTCATTATTAGAGAAATGCAAATCAAAACCACAATGAGGTACCACTTCACACCAGTCAGAATGGCTGCGATCCAAAAATCTGCAAGCAATAAATGCTGGAGAGGGTGTGGAGAAAAGGGAACCCTCCTACACTGTTGGTGGGAATGCAAACTAGTACAGCCACTATGGAGAACAGTGTGGAGATTCCTTTAAAAATTGCAAATAGAACTACCTTATGACCCAGCAATCCCACTTCTGGGCATACACACCGAGGAAACCAGAATGGAAAGAGACACATGTACCCCAATGTTCATCGCAGCACTGTTTATAATAGCCAGGACATGGAAACAACCTAGATGTCCATCAGCAGATGAATGGATAAGAAAGCTGTGGTACATATACACAATGGAGTATTACTCAGCCGTTAAAAAGAATTCATTTGAATCAGTTCTGATGAGATGGATGAAACTGGAGCCGATTATACAGAGTGAAGTAAGCCAGAAAGAAAAACACCAATACAGTATACTAACACATATATATGGAATTTAGGAAGATGGCAATGACGACCCTGTATGCAAGACAGGGAAAGAGACACAGATGTGTATAACGGACTTTTGGACTCAGAGGGAGAGGGAGAGGGTGGGATGATTTGGGAGAATGACATTCTAACATGTATACTATCATGTGAATTGAATCGCCAGTCTATGTCTGACGCAGGATGCAGCATGCTTGGGGCTGGTGCATGGGGATGACCCAGAAAGATGTTCTGGGGAGGGAGGTGGGAGGGGGGTTCATGTTTGGGAATGCATGTAAGAATTAAAGATTTTAAAATTTAAAAAATAAAAAACTAAAAATTTAAAAAAAAAAAAAAAAGAAAAAAAATGAAGACATTGATCCTTGGAACACCAAAGTATCACATGAAGAAATTTTATTTGTCTGTTTTCAGACTTTTTAGACACCCTGAGAATTCCAGGGTAGATTATCATGGTTTTAATTTTCATCCATCAAGAGATTCTTTTAGTTAGGATGCATTTTAAATTGCTTGGCAAAAAGTAGGACTGCCTTCCCTAAAAAAGGTGATTCATTTTTGAAATCTTTCATTAATTGCTATGTAACTTTGCTTTTGAACTGTGGTGTTGGAGAAGACTCTTGAGAGTCCCTTGGACTGCAAGGAGATCCAACCAGTCCATCCTAAAGGAAATCAGTCCTAAATACTCATTGGAAGGATTGATACTGAAACTCCAATTCTTTGGGCACCTGATGCAAAGAACTGACTCATTGGAAAAGATCCTGATGCTGGGAAAGATTGAAGGCAGGAGGAGAAGGGGACGACATAGGATGAGATGGTTGGATGGCATCGCTAACTCGATGGACATGAGTTTGAGTAAGCTCTGGGAGTTGGTGATGGACAGGGAGGCCTGGAGCGCTGCAGTCCATGGGGTCGCAAAGAGTTGGACATGACTTAGTGACTGAACTGAACTGAGCTTTGCTTAAGAATAAGAATATGAATGTGTCCTTTTACTTTCTTTTTTTACTTTTTGTCCTTTTTTACTTGAGGACAGTACTGCAGATTCAAAATTTCTTAAAGTAGTTTTATTGGGTTCATGACCCATCTTTAGAGGCCTATGGTTATTTGTATAATTATTTTAGTCGATGTTTCCAGTTTTCTACATTTCTATATGATATAATTTGGCCATTAAGTATATTAACTGCTTAAGGTATACACATTTTGGTACATTATCGGATCTTAGTTAAATATTTGCCAAACCATAAACCCAAGGAAACCTTGAAGATTAAAACTAAACAAAGAGGATATCTGCTGAATCTAGTTCAGGGAATAATGAACATCCTTCAGTGTGTTTGTTGTTTACATACTTGGTATTACTCAATAATATGACCAACAGTTTGTTCATTCAACGTTTTTATTCAGTATATAGATGGTATACCATATCTTGTGCTAGATACTGGAGACACTGAGGAAGAAAAACCAGCTATTTAGTTACTATTCATAAAAACAGGAACTTAGTAGTTATCTCAGTGTTAACTCCACCTCTTATCCTTCTCTTTCCTGTATTATCCTGACTCCAACAGGACTAGCAAGCCTATGCTCTTTTCCACCATATCCTCATCCCCATTCATCCTCACTCCCCTCTACTCAGCTTAAGTTTCAGAGTCAACCGTTATAATCATTTTCTGGCACACATTCTTTTCGTTGCCCTCTGTCACTTCCTCATATTCACTTGGCAAAACCTCATTCTGGTTTGCCTATTCTGCCTGCACACACACAGCCAAAATGTGGCTGCAGAAAATGACACTAAAGTCATGACCTCTGGCCTCAAGTGTACCCTTAGTGCTGCCTCGTGATCATACTACTATGTTTCCCCATCCATCCCTTCCCTCACTCCTACTGACAACTATTTCATGCCTTCTCTCTGCTTTCTCCAACATCCCCTTCCTTGTCCTCACTCTCAGCTGATGACCTTGCTTCCCGAGAAAATGGAAAACGGAAGCAAGCAGAAGAGAACCAACACCTAGAACTATGCTAGAATAACTAATACAGTATGCAGTCCGAAAATTTTGATGAATGAAAACCCTCCTGATCATGTGCTTGTCTGGCTCCCAGAAAACTGGGTTTAAGCACATTGAATGTTATACAGTAGCAAAGACACATACCACGGTGCTTGTTTGGATGGAAGCCATGGAGGCAGATATTGTTTCTAGTGAGTAAGTTAAGCATATTAACTGGTATCAAACATGGATTATTATTTAGATTATATTTCTGTGAGTAGTAATATATTCAGTGCTATTACAATTAAATATTTGTGTTATAAAATCTATCTGCCGTAATGTTTATGTAATGTCTCACACTTCAGTATCTAAATACTGTTTTTCAGTTGATACTTATTTTGCTTGAAGGGCAGTTTCATTTTTGCAAGCTTTTCATGTGGAAGTAAAGATTAGCTTAACCCATGCTTAGTGAAAAATTCTGTGTGATTGAACTATATGGCTGACTACATAACTGAAAGCGAATCAGCTTTCTTCTTTGTTCCCCATAAGCCAGACCTTGAAAAAGCATATGGGCTTCCCTTGTGGCTCAGATGGTAAAGAATCTGCCTGCAATGTGGAAGACTTGGGTTTGATCCCTGGGTTGGGAAGATTCCCTAGAGAAGGGCATGGCAACCCACTCCAGCATTCTTGCCTGGAGAATCCCCATGGACAGAGGAGAGTGGTGGGCTGCAGTCCATGAGGTCACAAAGAGTTGGACATGACTGAGTGACTAAGCACAGCCCATAAGGGGATTTATCTAAAATAAACCCCAGTAAGCTGGATTTCATAAAAGCATGGTACCAAGGCTGGTGTGGAATAGAAGTTCAAAATAAATAGTTTCTATAGCTATGGTTCTAGGTCATTTGGCAAATAAAAAATTAAGAGCTATTACATAAAGGCAAGTATTAAAACTGTGACTAAGTACAAAACACTTGGCTATATATTAATTAAGGCAATAGTGGCACATATTTTAACAGTTCTGTCTCTTACTCTATCAAGATGAGCAATGAGATTGCAAGAAGTAGTACTAACTCTTCCTGTTTCTGGACTTCTACCTAGTGACTGAGGCGAAGCTGTCTTTAAAGTAACATTTTCCCTCTTCTCTTTTAAGATGCTCATACCCTTGGAGGAGGGGAGAGGAAGGAAGCTGTTTTCCTGGAAGACCGTTGCTCTCATTACCAAATCTCTATGTGGTCTAAGCAGTGGGAAAACAGCATTGTGAATCACATGTGTGGTCGATAGTTTGGTGGGTTGGATGGTTTCCTTGGGTATCAATTCCTAAGGATTCTTTAAAAATTCTGGCATAATATCATAATTTTATTGTTAAATTATCATGAACAGAGAATATGGGCTAAAGGTTGGTTTATGGAACCCTTGGAAATTTGTGACAAGCAGAATTAAAGAAGTTGTTGCTGTCATTTAGTCACTAAATCATGTCCGATTCTTTGCAACCCCATGGAGTGTAACCCGCCAGGCTTCTCTGTCCATGGGGTTTCCCAGGCAAGAATATTGGAGTGGGTTGCCATTTCTTCCTCCAGGTGATCTTCCCGACCAGGGATCGAATCCAAGTCTCCTGCCCTGGCGGGCGGATTCTTTACCGCTGAGCCACCAGGGAAGCCCCTGAGTTAAAGAAGTACTTGTAATTAAAAACTCTTCATATACTATACTTTTTAAATTATTTGAACCTAATATAGATAACATTGGAGAAGGAAATGGCAGCCCACTCCAGTGTTCTTGCCTGGAGAATCCCATGGACTGAGGAGCCTCGAGGGCTGCAGTCCCTGGGGTCACGAGGAGCTGGACACGACTGGCCAACTAGGCAATAAAGGTAACAGACTTTGTAGTTGGATTTGGGCAGTGTTGTTCTGGTCAGTGTTTAATAACTGGCTCTCTAGAAAGCAAACAAAACCCCTGATCTGTATACTCCTACCATGGCCAGTTTCACGCTACCACTATGATGCCACTGAATGCGTGGTTGGGAAGAGAGGTTTAGCATCTGGCTGGTAAGGGCCAGCTTTACTACAGAACTGGAGGAGTGGGCAGGGAGGGCCTGAGCTCTGTTGCTGAGTCTTGTGACAAATAGAAAGATCCTTCTTTCCAGGCAGTTCAATAATAGAAGGAAGGAAGGCCAACTGTGAGGAAGTTATCAAACTTTTGAAGAGGCTGGAATTTAATTATTTCAACCACTAAAAAGAAAGGATAATTATGTGATGTAAGTGCTAATTGTTGCTACAATGGCAGCCATATTAATTATAGTACATAAATGTATTAAATCAGCATGCTGTACACCTTGAATTTACATAATGTTGTATGTCAGATATATTTCAATTTAAAGAAAAAAAGAAATTCTGAGGCAAAGCAATATGTCTTCTTTGTGACTGGTAGAGAAGTCCCCAGAATTGGTCAAGTCTCTTCTGAATGGAAAGAGAGGTCCTGGTACTCGGCGGATAGAGTGGAGTCCTAATTTCTACAACTACCCTCCTGCATGTTGATAGACTTCCAATGTTGAAATGCTAGTCACTGTGAACGTTTTTTCACTCTGGATAAGCAAAATACAATGCAACTTTTTCCAAAGTGTATATATATTATATACACATGCAATCGTGAAACAAGTGATACGTCTGTTCCTCTTCACATTTCCTTCGCTTTAAAGACATTCTGTGTGTATGTGCTCAGTCACTTCAGTTGTGTCTGACTCTTTGCAACCCTGTGGACTGTAGCCCACCCTGGTCCTTTGTCCATGGGATTATCCAGGCAAAAATACTGGAGCAGGTTGCCATGCCCTCCTCCCAGGGATAGTCCCAACCCAGGGATTGAACCTGCGTCTCTTGTATCTACTGCATTGGCAGGTGGGTTCTTTACAACTGGCACCACCTGAGAAGCCCTTAAAGGCATTTAATACACTTCTTGAGGTATTTCTGAGAAATAACTCCAGAAAGAATGAAGAGACAGAGCCAAGGAAAAACAACACCCTGTGGTGTTGTTTATTATATATATTATAACAACAGCCACCTGTGGATGTGGCTGGTGATAGAAGTAAAGTCCAATGCTATAAAGAGCAATATTGCATACAAACCCAAAGGTTATATCCATGAATTAAGGCAAATTGGAAGTGGTCAAACAGAAGATGGCAAGAGTGAACATCGACATTTTAGGAATCAGCAAACTAAACTGGATTGGAATGGGTGAATTTAAGTCAGATGACCATTATATCTACTACTGTGGGCAAGAATCCCTTAGAAGAAATGGAGTAGCCATCATAGTCAACAAAAGAGTCCAAAATGAAGTACTTGGATGCAATTTCAAAAGTGACGGAATGATCTTTGTTCATTTCCAAGGTAAACCATTCAATATCACAGTAACCCAAGTCTATGCCCCGTCAGTAATGCTGAAGAAGCTGAAGTTGAACGATTCTCTGAAGACCTAAAAGACATTCTAGAACTAACACCCAAAAAAGATGTCCTTTTCATCATAGGGGACTGGAATGCAAAAGAAGGAAATCAAGAGATATCTGGAGTAATAGGCAAATTTGGCCTTGGAGTACAAAATCAAGCAGGGCAAAGTCTAACAGAGTTTGGCCAAGAGAATGCACTGGTCATAGCAAACACCCTCTTCCAACAACACAAGAGAAGACTCCACACATGGACATCACCATATGGTCAATACTGAAGTCACATTGATTATATTCTTTGCAGCCAAAGATGGAGAAGCTCTATCCAGTCAGCAAAAACAAGACCAGCAGCTGACTGTGGCTCAGATCATGAACTCCTTGTTGCCAAATTCAGACTTAAATTGAAGAAAGTAGGGGGAACCACTAGACCTCTCAGGTATGACCTAAATCAAATCCCTTATGATTATACAGTGGAAGTGACAAATAGATTCAAGGGATTAAATCTGATAGAGTGTCTGATGAACTATGGATGGAGTTTCATGGCATTGTACAGGAGGCAGTGATCAAGACCATCCTCAAGAAAAAGAAATGCAAAAAAGCAAAATGGTTGTCTGAGTAGGTCTTACAAATAGCTGTGAAAAGAAGAGAAGCTAAAGGCAAAGAAAAAATGGAAAGATATACTATTTGAATGCAAAGTTCCAAAGCATAGCAAGGAGAGAAAGGAAAGCCTTCCTCAGTGATCAGTGCAAAGAAATAGAGGAAAACAATAGAATGGGAAAGATGAGAGATCTTTTCAAGAAAATTAGAGATAACAAGAGAACATTTCATGGAAAGATGGGCACAATAAAAGACAGAAATGGTATGGACCTAACAGAAACCGAAGATATTAAGAAGAGGTGGCAGGAATACACAGAAGAACTATACAAAAAAAGATCTTCATGACCCAGAAACCACAATGGTGTGATCACTCACCTAGAGCCATACATCCTGAAATGTGAAGTCAAGTGGGCCTTAGGAAGCATCACTACAAACAAAGCTAGTGGAGGTGATGGAATTCCAGTTGAGCTATTTCAAATCCTAAAAGATGATGCTGTGAAAGTGCTGCACTCAATATGCCAGCAAATTTGGAAAACTCAGCAGTGGCCACGGGACTAGAAAAGGTCAGTTTTCATTCCAATCCCAAAGAAAGGCAATGCAAAAGAATGCTCAAACTACCGCACAATTGCACTCATCTCACATGCTAACAAAGTAATGCTCAGAATTCTCCAAGCCAGGCTTCAACAGTATGTGAATTGTGAGCTTCCAGATGTTCAAGCTGGATTTAGAAAAGGCAGAGGAACCAGAGATCAAATTGCCAACATCTGCTGGATCATCGAAAAAGGAAGAGAGTTCCAGAAAAACATCTACTTCTGCTTTATTGACTACACCAAAGCCTTTGACTGTGTGGGTCACAACAAACTGTGGAAAATTCTTTAAGAGATGGGAATACCAGACCACCTGACCTGCCTCCTGAGAAATCTGTATATAGGTCAAGAAGCAACAGTTAGAAGTGGACATAGAACAACAGACTGGTTCTAAATCAGGAAAGGAGTACATTGAGGCTGCTTGTAACCCTGCTCATTTAACTTATATATAGAGTACATCATGCAAAATGCCGGGCTGGATGAAGCACAAGCTGGAATTAAGATTGCCAGGAGAAATATTAATAACCCCAGATATGCAGATGATACCACCCTTATGACGAAAGCGAAGAGGAACTAAAGAGCCTCTTGATGAAAGTGAAAGAGAAGAGTGAAAAAATTGGCTTAAAATCAACATTCAGGAAACTAAAATCATGGCATCTGTTCCAATCACTTCATGGCAAATAGATGGGAATTAGTGGAAACAGTGGCAGATTTTATTTTGGGGGGCTCCAAAATCACTGCAGATGGTGACTGCAGCCATGAAATTAAAAGATGCTTGCTCCTTGGAAGAAAAGCTATGACCAACCTAGACAGCATATTAAAAAGCAGAGACATTACTTTGCCAACAAAGGTCCACCTAGTCAAAGCTATGTTTTTTCCAGTAGTCATGTATGGATGTAACGAGTTGGACCATAAAGAAAGCTGAGCACCGAAGAATTCATGCTTTTGAACTGTGATGTTGGAGAAAACTCTTGAGAGTCCCTCAGACAGCAAGGAGATCCAACCAGTCCATCCTAAAGGAAATCAGTCCTGAATATTCATTGGAAGGACTGATACTGAAGCTGAAATTCCAATACTTTGGCCACCTGATTCAAGGACCTGACTCACTAGAAAAGACCCTGATGCTGGGAAAGATTGAAGGTGGCAGGAGGAGACAACAGAGGATGAGAGGGTGGGATAGCATCACTGACTCGATGGCCATGAGCTTGAGTAAGCTCTGGAAGTTGGTGATGGACAGGGAAGTCTGGAATGCTGCAGTCCATGGGGGTCACAGAGTTGGAGAAGACTGAGCAACTTAATTGAACTTAACTGGGGTATTTTACCATCTGCCAACCGAATCCACAGCTTACTTTCCCCTGGTGTTTCTCATTGCGTTATTCATTGTATTAAGGCCTGTATATAGCAGTCAACTTTCCATAAAAGACCAACAACATATCTGAAAATTGAACCACTTACCTAAGTGCACTTGGAGCTTACTTGGGGTCTAGT
Source organism: Ovis canadensis (assembly GCF_042477335.2). Lineage (NCBI taxonomy): Eukaryota > Metazoa > Chordata > Mammalia > Artiodactyla > Bovidae > Ovis > Ovis canadensis. Next base: position 60,662,289 of record NC_091262.1, on the reverse strand, counting down.
ATAAAGTTTAATAGCAAGTAAAGGAAAATAAAAGGATAGCTTCCACTGAATTAAAATACCAAACAATAATTTTAAAATATATTACATTGAGCTGAAATTGAGTTTAGTAAAAACTTTGCTTACAAGTGAGATTTTCATTAGTTTAATAATTCTCAGCTTTTCTGTCCTTTCATTCAAAGTGTGATTTTTAAAAACCCACTTGTTTTTAAGCTCTGCCTCAACTTTTCTTCCTTCCTTGTACATTCTCTATCTATCATGATTTCATGCATAATGTTTGCATAAGTTTATAACTCTGAAATATATTTTCCTATATTCTGAAGTCAATGAAATAATCAACTTTATGAGAGCAAGAAGTTTGTGCCAAGGAAGTTACTGCACTCCCTTTAGATTTGTGCTAATGACCATTGCTTGGAGTTAGTTTCTTTAGAAAAATACAAACTAATAGTAAACTTCCATGATAATATTTGCTCAGAATTTTCAAGGAAGTCTGTGGCTTGCCCAAAAGCTTAACTTTTAACAACATCTTTCAAACCTGTGAAATTACATTGCCTATTTAGCCAATTCAGTGTGCATAATATTAATTTGCTGTGCCACAAAGGTAGTACGCTTTAACTGTTATTAGGGGAAAGTATTTATTTGATTTCCCTTTATGAGTCTCACATTGCTTATAATTCAGTAGGGCTACCACATTTTCTGGGCAGGCTATCAAATAGGATGTTGTAATGATTTGCTTGACTAGTAGAATAGATGAAAAAATATTAGCTCTGTCTGTAGCTGTTCTATTTTTGAATTTCAGATTTGCACAGTTTGAGACCATTTATTCCTCGTGGTTTTCTTTAACATTTTTTAAAAATTATTTTATGTTTTAAAGAGTTAAAGATGTCACACAAAATCAGGGTAATGGTTAGGGTACTATGATTTCAGAGGACAAAATCGAAGACTTAGGTTTTATTTTTAAATGCCAAGGAAAGGGCTATAGTACAATGCAAAATTTTTTGGCTTTGGTGAAAGGAAAACATAGTGATGCCATCCAAACTGACATCTTGGGATGCTTGAATGCTTCAGTTCTCTCTCTGCGTTGCTATTCCTTTTCATCTTCATGAAGATGTTAAGATGTTTTCTGATTCATAAAGTTACTTAACAAAATTATCTTTGGAATAATCCATTCTACTTAGAGGATACATATAAACTCAGAGTGTTTCAGTAGACTAACTTCCTATATTACACATTATCATGGATTCCTTGAATAACTGGATGAAGTTCTCTTTATGTACACTAAATTCTTAAAACTTCATCTTCTACATATTGTTGCAAAGGAGATCCATCATTGTGGCAGTTTATTATTTTATATAATCCGTTTCTTTTTTCAACAAATATTTATCAAGCAACTACTAGGTTTCAGGTATATTCTAGGTACTTAGTGCATATCGGTGGACAATGCAGACAAAGATCTCTGCCCTGGTGAATCTTATATTCTACTGGAGAAGACAGGAAACAATAAATATAAAAAGTAAAGAATGTAGTATGTTAGAAGTTGATAAGTACTTTGGTAAGAGGAAAAAACAGCAGTGCAAGAAGTGTTTGTTTTGTTTGTTTGTTTTTTGATGCTGGGATAGGGAGGAGCAGACCTCTGTATTAGAGGGGTCAGATCACTCAGTGGCCATGTGAAGGAAGTTGACCACATAGAATCTGAGGGAGGAGCATTCCAGGCAGAGGGAATGGCTAGCACAAAGGCTGAAAGCTGAGACAGTGTTGGCATGTTTGGGAAACAGCAGAGGCCATTGTGGCCAGAGTAGAATCAGTGACGGGGAGAATAGTAGGAGAGTTGCTGAGGGAAGTAGTGCAGGCCTGGGTTATGTATGGCCTTTCTGTGAGTGAGATGGGAGTCGTTGCTTACCAGAGGGATGACATGAAATGACTTACATTTTTAAAAGGATCACTCGGTCTGTTGGGTGAGAACAGATGGAAGGGGTCAAAGGTAGATGGAGGGAAACCTGTTAATGAAGTGCTGCAGTTGATCAGCTGAGAAATGATGACCATAACTTAACTAGAAAAGAGTCAAGAGTACAGGCAAGAGAGGAAGTGGAGAGATGGTAGAAGTCTGTGTTTCGAAGTAGAGCCAATGAATTGGAAGAGAATTTTGAGAGAAAGAGGAGTCCACAGTGATTCTAAGGTTGAACAGGTTGGGTTTTGTTTTGTTTATTTTGTTTTATTGAATAGGGGTGTTGGGGAAGGAGTTCAGTTTTACACATGTGAATTTTGAGAAAGTTGTTAGATATCCAAGCAGAGACATCAAATAGACAACCAGATACTTAAGTCTAGACTTTGAAAGAGAAGTCTGTACTGGACATGTATTGGGCAAGTTGTTAGCATATAGATGATGATTAAAACCATGAATTAGAATGAAATCACCAAGAGAGTGAGTGTAGATAGAGAACTTGTGAGTGAATTTCATGTATTTGGTATGATTTACTCAGTGGGCTTGTAAAGTTAAATACACCCTCTTCTCAAAGAACTCATGGTCTGTATTTGACTGTACATTTTCATAAATGCAGGAGATGCTATTCATATAGACTGTAGTATCTGAAGATGAATATTGCAGTGGCCGGCATGGGGATGCAGGGAGCAGTGTGGAGAGTCAGTTATGTATTTCTGTATGTTAATGGCCATCAGTTCAGTTCAGTTCAGTCACTCAGTTGTGTCCGACTCTTTGTGACCGCATGAACCACAGCATGCCAGGCCTCCCAATCCATCACCAACTCCTGGAGTTTACCCATACTCATGTACATTGAGTCAGTGATGCCATCCAAACATCTCATCCTCTGTCGTCCCCATCTCTTCCTGCCCTCAATCTTTCCCAGCATCAGGGTCTTTTCCAATGAGTCAGCCCTTCGCATGAGGTGGCCAAAGTATAGGAGTTTCAGCTTCAACATCAGTCCTTCCAATGAACACCCAGGACTGATCTCCTTTAGGATGGGCTGGTTGGATCTCCTTGCAGTTCAAGGGTCTTCTCCAACACCACAGTTCAAAAGCATCAATTCTTTGGTGCTCAGCTTTCTTTATAGTCCAACTCTCACGTTCATACATGACCACTGGAAAAACCATAGCCTTGACTAGACATGTTAATGGCCATAACATGATACAATAAATGCTATTCTTGATATATGTAGTAGAGTTGTAATATAATATAATATAAATAATGTAAAATGTAATAGAATTTGTATATGTCATGGGATTGTAGAGAAAGGAAATGTGATTTGACTCGATGATAAGAAGGTAGAGTTAAATTTAGAAGACTCTGTTTTCAATGTATCTTAGAATAGATTAATATATAGTAACATTGTGTGTAGTTAAAATCAAAATTAAGACCTGAGCTGAAGGATCACTTGACATTATCTTTTAATAACCTACGCTCAGGTCTACCTTTGGGCACCTAGTTTGTCTTCCAAGATCCCCCATCCTATTGCTAAAAAGGCTACTGAAGCCCATTGCAGCACTGTTCATGGTTGAAGGCAGAGGTGGATGAAGAAGGAAGGCACAGGAATGACAACAGGACCACAGCATTCTAGCTTTCTGTACCTGAGGATTCTGTTAGGAGTTAGCAGGGGTGGTGTCTCCCATGATCAGTCCATCAGTGTGGTCTTGCACTGTCTCTCCATTGTCTCTTTTCTGTGGCTTAGGTTATAAAGGAATGGTTTTAAAAAGTGGGTTTTGTACTTTCTGTTGTAAGCATTATAATCTCCAAAAACAAACAAACAAAAAAAATCTTTTCTGTGAAGTGATGCCTTTAATGTGATTTTCTGTTCCCAGCTCTAAGAATACTATTGAGTCATCCACCAGTGGTTATTGGCCAAGTAGGTGAGAATTGTAAAAAATGCTTCCAGGTGAAATACACACACACACACACACACACACACGTGCACGCGCATATATGTGAAGTGAGTGAAGTGAAAGTTGCTCAGTCATGTCTGACTCTTTATGACCCCATGGACTATAAAGTCCATGGACTTCTTCAGGCCAGAACACTGGAGTGGGTAGCCTTTACATTCTCCAGGGGATCTTCCCAACCCAGAGATCAAACCCAGGTCTCCTGCATTGCAGGCAGACTCTTTACCAGCTGAGCCACAAGAGAAGCCCATATATATATATACATATTCACACACATGTATATCTTTAACATTTTTAAGTGGTCTTTACCTCATGACATCAGCCTTGTATCCTATGAATAATCTCAGTTATAAAGTACATATAGGCCACAACTGAATTAAAATTTTACTTAAAAATTGTAAATATTGGGGTGGTCTGGTGGCTCAGACTCCACACTCCCAATGCAGAGGGCCTGAGTTCAATCCCTGGTCATGGAACTAGATCCCACATGCTGCGCCTAAGACCCTGCACAGTCAAATAAATATATTTTAAAAATTGTAAACATTTGTATTTTCTGTCATTCATTTTATGAAAACACGACAAAGTTCCTTGAAGACAATTGACAATTTGACAATAAAAGTAAACTTTTGTGCAAAACTGGAATTGGTGCAGAACATAAATGGAAACATTTCACACTATAAATAGCAACACTAAATCACTGGGCCTAAAACTTAGTTTTATGCATACTGCTGTTCTCTGCTTGTTGTTTTCCCTTTACATGTAAGATTGTTCTCAGTGTATCACTTCTGTACCCACCTTTGAAAGTCTTCATTCTTTTAGGCACCCTCAACTATACATTAGGCTATGTCCCAGCACCTAGCACAGTACCCTGCATGCACACCTCTCTAAAGAACCATTTGTCAGTCTATTAGGTGCTGAATCATTAGTCGCTTTCTCTCATTCACATAGCAGCTGAACATGTGTATATATGATCAACAGTACTGCAGTTCTTCATTCAAGTACTTCCTGTGCTTTATTTCATGTCATATTTACCAATATTTACCATATTTCTCTATCCTTACTTATTTTTATGATGTTCAAACTAATGAAATAAATCTAGAATAAGCAGCTACCAATTAAAGAATTCATCTGGAGAATTAACTGGCATAATGGCATGTGCAGGAACCCTAATTAGCCTTAATTTATTTATTCAACAAAATTTATTGAGCTTACTGAGTGCCAGCTACTCTGCAAAGTGACAGGGGTGTAAAGTGAATAAGGCAGGTGGAATCTCTGTCCTTATGGAGGTTTTTGACAAGCAAACAGTTGCAGTGCCATGTAATAACACAAGTCCAGGGTACTGCCGGAGCGCTTGTATCTGTTAGAATTAGGTTCAAGGACAAGTGGCACAGAACCCAAATAACAATAGTGTAAAAGAAATAGAAAATTTTTAACATGAGAGTCTCGAGGTAGACCAGAACTCCATGATGTCAGATCTACTTCTGTCTTGTTGCTGTGCTGTGGCTGACCTCCAGGCCCCAAATCACCTCATTGTGCAAGGGGACTTCTCCTGCCCTAGGTCCACATTCCACCAGAAGGAAGTAGGAAAAGAGAGGGGAGGAGCAGTCTCTGTAACTTTAAAAGACTTCCTAGAAATTGCTCAAACCACTTTCACTTACATTCCCATTGGCCAGAACTTGGTCATGTGGTGCCCTAGCAGCAAGGGAGGCTGGGAAATGATGTATTTATTCTGGGCAACGAGGAAGAAAAACAGGGTGAATGCTAGGGAACAACTAACAGTCTCTGCCTCAGGATTTCTGGGAAAATAATTGTCCAAATTGAGATCTGGGGTAAATAGGATTCTCAGAAGTATATGTGTGTGTATCCTGACAGGAGGACAACATTCCAGAGAGAAGGAAAAGCTCAGGGAATTGAACACTGAAGAAACTGTTCTTTCACCAGTCACAGTTAATCCTTGCATGATCGTGTTTGTGCTCTTCTTCTAGTTGGACATTGGCTTTTCAGACTTAGAGGTGCTTGGGACTCCAGAACTTCCATGCTGTGATGAGAGAGATGATGTATTTACCAAGGAGAGAGGATTGGAGCATCACCACTCATGTGTTGGCATGTTAATAAATGTGATTGGGAGCAGTGGAAGGGTTACTAGACAGATTATCAGATTGATAGGAGAACGTATTAATAGAAGTTAGTATCACTCCTCTATTTAAAATCCCTGCTTGTGCCAGAGCACTTATAAAAATGTAGCTCAATGCTCTGTGATGATCTGGAGGGAGGCTCAAGAGGAAGGGATATATGTATCCATATAAGTGACTTACACTGTTGTACAGTAGAAACTAAGACAACATTGTAAAGCAATTGTACTCCATTTTTTTAAAAAGCAGTCACATATCTTACTCCCATTGAAATAAAATTTTGTTGTACTTTAGCCTTTTGCTATTAGCCTCTGTTACCTGTCATGTCCAAAGTTCCAAGTGTTTTATTTGAATCTTCATACCTGAGAAACCAATAGGGTCAAGAAAATAGGAACCGGTCTTTGCATAAGTGTTTATTGAACTTTTCTTTATCATCTTTCAGGTCTTGTAGAAATTTGCCTGATGCACCCTCTCGATGTGGTGAAAACCAGGTAAGGTTCTGCATGAACAAGTTTTATTGACTTTGGCTGATATCCAAATTAAGATCTGTCAGAACACTAAATGCTAGAACTTGTCCTAGGCTGGTAGCTTCTCCCAATAATGGCATTTATATGTACTTGTTAAAGAAAATACTATTTGACAGATAAAATGTGAGCAGTGAAAAGCATTTCTCGATAGAGGTCATCTGAAGGTATGTCATATTTTACTGCCGTCACATGACAACCATAAGGTATGATTTGTGACTTAACTGGTGAGCAAAGGAAATTTATCAAAATGATGTAAAAAGTTAACTCTGTCTAGTGAATTATGACAGCAGACTTCCACTTGGCATTGCATATAGCAGATTGCTATTTAATAGTTAGCATTTTGGTGTGAAACTCCAAAATTTCAAGTAAACTTCTTTAATGGTGCTTAAAGAATTTATTCCTACATTTGTTTGTCAGTGCAGAGTGCCATACTTCCTGGAAAATGCATTTGCTCTTAAAGGGAGATACAAATCAGGGCAATGTATTATGTCTGTTTACCAAGAGAAAACAAAATCTTGTGGGTTTTAATATGATTTGGAGCTTTTTTTTTTTTAAGTTAAATCTGTGACTAAATTACTGAACTCTATTTTTTCAAATTAAAAGCTCTGAAACTGTAGTGAAAGTTTCCACTTATTTGCATTGTGTCAATCCCAACAACATGCCTAGGATGGAGCTTAATAGCAGAAGTGCCATCCAACAATGATGGTCAAGCAAACCCTTACAGCCACAGTTAGGGAATACTTGATGACTCAGGCTGGTCATTGAACGGACATGTTGCTTAATTTACCTGAAGAGGCAACCAAATCTAGGCTGGTGGCTGAAAGCAAGGGAAGGTGTCTGTGACATGCAAATAATATTACATTTCTGATAGAGATAGAGAAGATGAGAATGTGGCCTCTTTCATAGTCAGCTTTTGCACCTATAACAAAATTACATACAGACTGGGGGCTGTTCTGGAGGTTGGAAAGCTCAAGATCAAGATGCCAGTCAATTTGATTCTTGGTGAGAACCCTCTTCCTGATGTGTAGACAGTCACCTTCTTGCTGTATCCTTTCTTGGTGATGGAGAGAGGAAACTCTCCTGTCTTTCTTGTTCAGTTCAGTTCAGTTCAGTTCAGTCGCTCAGTCATGTCCGACTCTTTGCGACCCCGTGAATCGCAGCACGCCAGGCCTCCCTGTCCATCACCAACTCCCGGAGTTCACCCAAACGCACATCCATCAAGTTGGTGATGCCATACAGCTATCTCATTCTCTGTCATCCCCTTTTCCTCCTGGCCCCAATCCTTCCCAACATCAGGGTCTTTTCCAATGAGTCAACTCTTTGCATGAGGTGGCCAAAGTGCTGGAGTTTCAGCATCATTTCTTCTAAAGAACACCCAGGACTGATCTCCTTCAGAATGGACTGGTTGGATCTCCTTGCAGTCCATGGGACTCTCAAGAGTCTTCTCCAACTCCACAGTTCAAAAGCATCAATTCTTCGGCACTCAGCTTTCTTCACAGTCCAACTCTCACATCCATACATGACCACTGGAAAAACCATAGCCTGAAATGTAATAAAATAAAAATAAATAGCTAATTCTAATAAGAAAGATGTAATATGGTAGAAAAGATAGGGTCAGTTCAGTTCAGTCGCTCAGTCGTGTCCAACTCTTTGCAACCCCATGAATTGCAGCACGCCAGGCCTCCCTGTCCATCACCAACTCCCGGAGTTCACTCAGACTCAACGTCCATCATGTCAGTGTTGTCATCCGGCCATCTCATCCTCTGTCCTCCCCTTCTCCTCCTGCCCCCAACCCCTCCCAGCATCAGTCTTTTCCAATGAGTCAACTCTTCGCATGAGGTGTCCAAAGTACTAGAGTTTCAGCTTTAGCATCATTCCTTCTAATGAACACCCAGGACTGATCTCCTTTAGGACGGACTGGTTGGATATCCTTGCAGTCCAAGGGTCTCTCAAGAGTCTTCTCCAACACCACAGTTCAAAAGCATCAATTATTTGGTGCTCAGCCTTCTTCACAGTCCAACTCTCACATCCATACATGACCACAGGAAAAACCATAGCCTTGACTAGACAGACCTTAGTTGGCAAAGTAATGTCTCTGCTTTTGAATATGCTATCTAGGTTGGTCATCACTTTTCTTCCAAGGAGTAAGCGTCTTTTAATTTTATGGCTACAATCACGATCTACAGTGATTTTGGAGCCCCCCCCCCCAAAAAAAGTCTGACACTGTTTCCACTGTTTCCCCATAACACAAATTTCATCATCATGGGGTCCCCCATGACCTCATCTAAACCTATTTCCTCCACACCCCCACCAAAGACCTTACCTCCAAATATAATCATACTGGGGGTTAGGGCTTCAATATATGAATTTCAAGGGGCCACAAACATTCAGTCTATAACAACCTCAAGTCACCAAACCCAAACACAGAAAGAAGGAAATCCAACTTATATTCAAATGTAAGGTATGTGTAGGCTCCCTGGTGACTCCGTGGTAAAGAATCCACCTGCCAATGCAGGAGATGTAGGTTCAATCCCTGGGTCAGAAAGATCCACTGGAGAAGGAAATGGCAACCCTCTCCAGTATGTTTGCCTGGGAAATCCCATGGACAGAGGAGCTCGAGGGGGCCTGGGTGGCTATAGTCCATGGAGTCACAAAGAATCAGACACGACTGAGCAACTAAACGATGAGGTGTGTGCACTCCCTGGACTATCTTTTATATAGAGTTCAGAAACTGAAGCAAAACTCATTGTCCTTTCCTTCCTAATGTTAATATTAACCTTCTTTGAAAAGCCGGATTATTGTTATTAAACTCTCAGGAATAGTCTTTTTCATTTAATGCTAATTTCGTATATTAGCATTGTGTTCCGATGAGCAAGGAGAAGTAAGAATGATTTAAATGAGACATGATATTGACATTATGGTTACTCAGTCATTCCTGCAACCCTTCATTCATTCATTTAGCAAAGTATATTGAACATCTGGTGCATGTGGGTTCTAGGTTAGCTCTGCCCTCAAAGAGCTCACAGTTTGATGAGTTAATAGGAATGTCATCACAGTGAATTAAAAAATGTCATTTCATGGAACTGGATTTGAATAGGATATTTCTTGAAATATGCCAATTTATTAGAACTTTATCTTCTTTTTATATAGATATTTTTATGGAAAGGGAATTCACTGATTTAAATTTGTCAAGTGCTCTTACCTAAATTCCAGGGACCCTGAAAGAGAAGTCAGTGGGATAGTGGATGGTATTTGACCTACATGACAATAAAAACTATACTGAATACAGACTCACAATCATAAAACAGACTGAAAGCCCCACACTCCTGCAGTTGACTGAATCAAAGTGGAATACGCAAGATTGGGAGCATATGTCAGTGGGGCACTAACACCCAGGTGACAGGGAGGGCACAGGACAGACTAAATTATTGCTGAAATCGTCACTGTTATATTGTATGGGAGGTGACTATGCCTCTGAATAAGACAGACTGTAAACTATAAAGGATAAAACATGAAACCACAGAGCATTAGTGATTTCACCAGGTTACTTTCCTTGATGATAGTCAAGGGCATTGGGTTCTAAGTTGTTGCAAGCCTTGTCATAGTGGGCATGGGTTACACCAGGCCAAACCTCATGGCTTCAGTTTTTGTGGGGTGTTTTTGCCTCTCATAGGATGTTATTGCTTGAAGAATGGTACAGTGAATTAATCTGAGCATGGAAAGGCCTCATTTTCCCCAATATCTCATGTGTTATGAGTGAAGTCACTCAGTTGTGTCTGACCTTTTGCAACCCCATGGGCTGTAGCCTAAGAGGCTCCTCCATCCATGGGATTTTTCAGGCAAGAGTACTGGAGTAGATTTCCATTTCCTTCTCCAGGGGATCTTCCCGACCCAGGGATCAAATCCGGGTCTCCCGTATTGTAGGCAGATGCTTTACCATCTGAGATGTGGCAAAATCAATAAGCCTAGTTCTTTCTTTTTGGGTTCTGTTTGTACCTAATCCTTTTCTTTGTCAAATGAAAGATAACAGATTCTAAAAATGTATTTCCAAGTTCTTTCTTCACAGGAATTTTTTTCTTTTTTTTTTTTTTCACTCTGTAAATTACTGATTCTGTTACCCCTGGCTGGAGGGACAGGGGAGGTAGTAGTGTGACCTAAGCCCAAGGGTCAGGACTACCTGGCAATAGCTGGAGAACCGGAGTACATCTGTCTAGTGGTAGCTGGTCTCAGAGGAGCCCCAACCACTGCCAGATTCCGTCTGAGGCAGACAGGGAGAGGGAAGGTCCTCTGGTTTCTTTCTTCTCTCTACTGTCTCCCATCAGTGCTCCTAGATGATAAACCCACGGAAGCCTGAGAGGCCCAGCCCAGCAGAAGGTGGTTCCTCTGAGTAATAGAGCAGAGGACAAGGGAAGAATGAGAAATGGTCTGCAGACAAACATTCAGAACTGATGCACTGTCGTTTTAGTGGGATTTGGAGAAAGAGCTGATATAAACATGCATTTTCTTTTTTTAAATTGAGATGTAATTGACATATTAGTTTCAGATGTACATAATGATTCAAAGTTTGTATATTTTGCAAAGTAATCACAATAAGTCTAGATAATATCCATTATGACACATAGTCACAATTTTCTTTTTATTGTGATGAGAACTTTTAAGATCTACTCTGTTAGCATCTTTCAAATATACAATATAGTGTTCAGTTCAGTTCAGTCACTCAGTCGTGTTCAACTCTTTGCGACCCCATGAATCACAGCACACCAGGCCTCCCTGTCCATCACCAACTCCCAGAGTTCACTCAAACTCATGTCCATCGAGTCGGTGATGCCATCCAGCCATCTCATCCTCTGTCGTCCCTTTTTCCTCCTGCCCCCAATCCCTCCCAGCATCAGAGTCTTTTCCAATGAGTCAACTCTGCATGAGGTGGCCAAAGTACTGGAGTTTCAGCTTTAGCATCATTCCTTCCAAAGAAATCCCAGGGTTGATCTCCTTCAGAATGGACTGGTTGGATCTCCTTGCAGTCCAAGGGACTCTCAAGAGTCTTCTCCAGCACCACAGTTCAAAAGCATCAATTCTTCGGCGCTCGGCTTTCTTCACAGTCCAACTCTCACATCCATACATGACCACAGGAAAAACCATAGCCTTGACTAGACAGACCTTTGTTGGCAAAGTAATATCTCTGCTTTTGAATATGCTGTCTAGGTTGGTCATAACTTTCCTTCCAAGGAGTAAGCGTCTTTTAATATCATGGCTGCAGTCACCGTCTGCAGTGATTTTGGAGCCTAAGAAAATAAAGTCTGACACTGTTTCCACTGTTTCCCCATCTATTTGCCATGAAGTGATGGGACCAAATGCCATGATCTTCATTTTCTGAATGTTGAGCTTTAAGCCAACTTTTTCACTCTCTTCTTTCACTTTCATCAAGAGGCTTTTTAGTTCCTCTTCACTTTCTGCCATAAGGGTGGTGTCATCTGCATATCTGAGATTATTGATATTTTTCCTGGCAATCTTGATTCCAGCTTGTGCTTCTTCCAGCCCAGCGTTTCTAAGCAGGATGACAATATACAGCCTTGACGTACTCCTTTACCTATTTGGAACCAGCCTGTTGTTCTATGTCCAGTTCTAACTGTTGCTTCCTGACCTGCATATAGGTTTCTCAAGAGGCAGGTCAGGTGGTATGGTATTCCCATCTCTTAAAGAATTTTCCAGTTTATTGTGATCCACACAGTCAAAGGCTTTGGCATAGTCAGTAAAACAGAAATAGATGTTTTTCTGGAACTCTCTTCCTTTTTCAATGATCCAGCAGATGTTGACAATTTGATCTCTGGTTCCTCTGCCTTTTCTAAAACCAGCTTGAATATCTGGAAGTTCACAGTTCCCATACTGCTGAAGCCTGGCTTGGAGAATTTTGAGCATTACTTTACTAGCGTGTGAGATGAGTGCAATTGTGCAGTAGTTTGAGCATTCTTTGGCATTGCCTTTCTTTGGGATTGGAATGAAAACTGACCTTTTCCAGTCCTGTGGTCACTGCTGAGTTTTCCAAATTTGCTGGCATATTGAGTGCAGCACTTTCACAGCATCATCTTTCAGGATTTGAAATAGCTCAACTGGAATCCCATCACCTCCACTAGCTTTGTTCATAGTGATGCTTCCTAAGGCCCACTTGACTTCACATTCCAGGATGTCTGGCTCTAGGTGAGTGATCACACCATCATGGTTATCTGGGTCGTGAAGATCTTTTTTGTATAGTTCTTCTGTGTATTCTTGCCACCTCTTCTTAATATCTTCTGCTTCTGTTACTAACCATATATTACATCCACAGGACTTATTTTATAACTGGAAGTCTATACCTTTTGACTGTCTTCATCCATTTTCCTCAACCCCCACCTCCAGGCTCTAGCAGCTACCAATGTTGTACTCAGCATCTATGAGTCTGATTTCTTCTTTTTTAAGTTCCACATATAAGCGAGATCATATAGCATTTGTCTCTCCCTGCCTAATTTGTTTTGCATAGCCTGATGTTCTCAAATTCCATCCGTGTTGTTACAAATGGCAGTTTCCTTTTTTATGGCTACGTAGCATTCCATTGTGTGTGTGTGTGTGTGTGTGTGTGTGTGTGTGTGTGTGTGTATGATGTATCACATTTTCTCCATCCACTGTCCAGTCATCCATTGATGGACCCTTAGGTTGCAATCATGCATTTTTAATTCTGTTATGTTTAACAGAAATACACTTTGCGTTTTGAAAGATGATTAGAAATTGTAACTAATAAATCCTTTATGGAAAGATTTTAAGTACTGTAGCACATGGCTTTATGAGAATCATTTATTTTCCTCTGTATAAGTGTAGCTCTAGGGATAATGTGAGCATAGGCTATCATTCTAAGTGTCCCCACCTGATCTGGCAGAGGAGATTTGGCTAAGATGCTGTAAGCACAGCAGTTAAGTAGAATCAAGGTCTCCTTTGAGATTCTCCCCAGAGACATGCATGTACATTGTTTCATAGTTCTGTTTTTATACAAAGAACTTTGTGTACAATTGTTGTTGGACTCACAGTTAAGAACCCATAGCTACAAATGACGAAAGACTTTAGTTGTATAACTAGGAAGACTGAAGGTAGTTTAGTTTCTGGCTTCTTATCCTTGAGATTTATATAAATAAAATAAAATAAGTAAAAATAAAATAATCAGTAATATCTCATACATTTCTCATATTGTCTCTCAGTCTCTGTCTGTCCCTCTTTTCCTTGAGCTTTCCTTTCCCTACATGGGCTTCAGTTTTGGAGTGACTTTTCTCACTTGGCACCAGATGGCCTCAGTAGCTTTAAGCTTACATGCTCCTTGGTGTTTGTTTGTATTCTTTCTGAAATGGGATTACCTAGTATTTAAGAACTCTGGCTCTAGAGTTAGGCTGCCTGGGTTTAAATTCTGCTTCTTTATTATCCATGTAACATCAGTTACTTCCCTGTGCCTCAGTTTTTCATATCTTCAAATAGAAACAGTACCTACCTTACTGTAGGGAATAAATGACTACACATATGCATAGTCTTATATATAACATACATGTTTATGTATATGGGGCTTCCCGGGTGGGGCTAGTGGTGCAGGAGACATAAGAGATGTGGGTTCAATCCCTGGGTTGGAAAGTTCCCCTGGAGGAGGGCATGGCAACCCACCCCAGTATTCTTGCCTGGGGAATCCCATGGACAGAGGAGCCTGGCAGACTACAGTCCGTAGGGTCGCAAAGAGTCAGACACGACTGAAGCGACTTAGCACACACTTGTGCATATATGTATATTCATTTCTATGAAAGTATGGTGTTTAATACTGTGTCAGCAGAGGAAATGGGAACCGCAAAGACAAATGGAGTTTATAAAGTAGTCAGGGAAACACTATGGAGAATACAAAATGTGAGAGAGGGGAAATGTTTAATAGGGAGTCAGGAGGTTTCAGGTTTCCAAGTTGGAAGACTTGTGTTATGTGAGCGCTGCATTTAAATCCTTCCCCAGAAGGGTGTTTATAAGTAGAGAGTCCTCCTGGGTCTGAGGACGGGAGAGCATCAGTTTTATCTGTGAGTTCCTGTTGACGTTACTCTGCACACCACCTTGGGTCTGTGCACTGACATCTTTAGGGAACCCCCGTGGGTTGCACAGTGCCTGGCCTCCAGGAGGGGCCCAGTAAATGCTGATGAACAAACAAATGAATGAGTGTTGGGAAACAATCAGAAATAAGAGCCCTGTGAGTTCTGTGGCCAAATTGTAATGTCTAGAAGTGAATAATATGCAACTGTGTTTTCTTCATTGAAAAACTGATGATTTCATGAAAGAGATATGGGAAATAAGGATCTGTTGAAATAAAAAGGTAGCGATTACTTGATAAGGATGGTGGGCAAAACATTTCAAGCTTGTAGTGGAGGTTTGATGGGACCGGGTAACAGTGAGATGAGAGGGTTTCCAGGAGGCATGTCATGATGAGAGGTGGGTGGAGTGAGCTCACACACGGCACTGAAGGCGCCGATGGAGGACGGGTGACAAGCTCTGAGATGAAAAGTAACGCCTTGGACTTCACCTAGGATAGCACTGGCTACTTGAAATAAAATGCATCCTAAAAGCTATATTTTTTAAAGTAAAAAAATATTTTATAAAATTAATTTTAACAATATATCTCATCTAACAATATTTTATTTGACCTCATATATCAAAAACATTATCATAGCCATCATATTAATCTCTGGAAAAACGATTGAAATGTTTTGCATTCTTTTTTTTATACTCAGTCCTTGAAATCTGATATCTGTTTTACACTTAGAATACATCTACTCATTGACAGTCACATTTCAAATGCTCAATAGCCATGTATGGTTAGTGGTTATGGGATTAGACAGCACAAGCCTAGAGGGCAATGGGGAAAGGACTTCTTTATGGGGAAAGAGAGATGGTCCGGTGGTTCCTTAGTAAGAAAAATATTCTTGCTTAAAATAGGTTGACAGTTGCAAACAAGCAAGATCCTAGGTGGGAGGGAATTTTACCACATGTGCATTTGATGGTCTGTACTGGTGTGGAAAGAGTGATATTCAAAACCCCACAGATTTACCAAAGTTACACTCCACGGGGGTTTTAGCTTACATCCCCTTCACACTTTTATTCCCAGGAAGGGAAATGGCTCATTGTGCTTCAGGAAGACAGAATTACTGAGGTGTGCATTCTATTTTGCCCAGAGTCATTTTTCATCGTTTTTGTTTTGTTTCATTTTTGAATGGGACATAAATCAGTTATAAATGAACTGAATTGGCCATCCTATAAAGACTGATCTTTGCAAACATGTCCTGTCAAAGAGATGTGTGGCACATCTTTTGGGGGCTGCTGGGGAAGGCAGGGAGATGTAGGGGTGAGGTGGCCTCCTCACAGTTTATTGCACAGGCACAGGTACAGGCTGCTGGTGAGTGGACAGGCCGATACACACCTCGGCTTTCATCTTCTTCACGTCAGGACTTATCTTGCACTGAGAAGTCTTATCATACTTCTCCTCAAACATATTAATCACTGTGTGAATTCTAAGGCCTCACATGGCTTGAAAATTTGGCATCCATGTGTTGTTATATATGTGCTTATGGGGCTTTTACTCGAGCTACTGAGATTGATTTACATTCTGTCTCTCTCTGAGGCTCCCAAACCTCAGACCTGCTGAATCTGAAACTCTGGGGGTGGGGCCTATGGATATTTATGTTTAACACCCTCCTGGGTGAATCTTAAGCCTGACTCTGGGTCAGCCTTTGGGAACCATGGCTGAACACCCTACAGGCAGTTCTGTTAAAAAAAAGTCTTCATGTAAAAAATTCTTTTCGTGTGTGTGTATGTTAACAATCTCTTTAACCTGTGGTTCTCATTGGTTTTATTTCTGTAAACTGCTTTGTTAGCAATGACGGGAAGTGGAAGAGCAGTTTCCTTGCGGAGCTCATTCTGTGGTTTGTGAGAGTGATATGGGAATATATTATCTCCAGCCAGAGAAAACACACTCTGTCCTACTGAGAGAGGTTATAGGGGCAAAAAATCAGTGCCAGGCAATGGGAGGGGAGTGAGTGTCGGTTGTTACAGAGGGAAGGTGAGCGGCCCTGATGAGTAAAAATGATTTAGAGGTGTAAGCCCACCATAAACTTTATTAAAAAGAGAAATCTGAGGACAGGCTCTGGTGAGAGGCTGCTTGGTGGGGAGCCCAGTGGAGAGCGAGGAACGGGGCTGGGGACCATCCACAGCCTTCCTTTACAGGGGGTGGGGGGAGAGCAGCAGTGAACTCGAAAATGAACACTTAATTTAGAGGTTGGAGAGGGGACGCTGAGCAGCCACTGAGGCCAACAGAACAGCAGGGTGGAAACAAGGAATGAAATTTTTCTTCTCCCCAATAGATCCTTAAAAAAAAGAAAACGAAAGAAAGAAAAAAGAAAATCCTTTTGTAATTGGGAGAGAACAGTGGAAAAAATTCAAGATGGAGTTTAAAGTCGATGCCGTAGAGTCTATAGGTCTAAAAACAATTATGGAGCAGCTGAGAGGGTTATTTCCATATGTTAATGATTTGTCCGTGGTATAAAACATTAAGATCACATTCAGGGTTAGACCATGGTTATGCCTGATTTCTCACCATGCATAGAAATCTGGGGCTAGACCACTGTCATGGCTTGTTTCTAACCATGGAGAGAATGTGTCTGAAGTAAAGCAAGCAAGGAGTAGAACCACATTTTTATAAACTGTATTTTTGTTTCGTCGTTGTCCTTTAGCTAAATCAATCAATGGCAACTTATAATAGCACAAAATGGTTACAGAATCCTGAAAGGCGTTGTGAGTGTAACTTCACCTTTGCTTTTGAAGTTGCATGAGCATATCAGGATTTCTCTGGGATTTGTTTTATTTAATTGAAATGTCTTTCTGTACTTACTGAGCCAAAGCCAGAAAGTCCTGGGTGGTGGGCACACCACAGATTCACACTGATGCAGTATGTCATTTTTTCCATGCAGTCATCATTTGAGATTTTATTTATTGACATAATCAAATAAAAACTGTGCACAGGATGGATAATATATTTGGAATGGGTAGAGGTGACAATTAATTATGCTCTCCTTGGCATATCATAGGGCAGCAGTGAATATGTGTTAAGGGAATAAATGCTTTAAAATGCCATTTCCCCTCACCTAATTGCTTTATTACAAATTAAATTTGTCACTGCCAGTGAGTTCAGGCAAACTTTAAAAGGTCCCATGTTTGTATAGTGATTTAATTAAAAAGACTAATATAACCTAAGCTTGACCCTAAAACAAGAGAAAATAGTCCTATTTTGTGCACTGGTAGGAATGCTACCTGACGTTCTAGATAGGTGTGGATTTCTGGAGAAAGACAGAAGGGTGGAGGATGAGAGCCTGTAACCCCAGAAAGAAATTTCATTAATATTACTCCTGGGATTTTTACTTTGACAATGTTCTGCCTCTCTTTGGGAAACAAGGAACCCCATAAGCACATTTATCTATACTGTGGAAAACTCAGGAGGGCCCACAGTAAACAGTTTTGCCCCTCCCTCATGTTCGGCAGTCCTTCCTACTAAACATAAACCCAAGCCATTGGCTAGGTTGGTTGCAAGAGTTTTCTAATCCATAGTGAATGCTACATGCATGTGGGCCTTTGCTGCTGCTGGACAGTTTTAATCATTTCTCCAGCAGCCCAATAATAATGAAGAGTAGATAGAAAGAGAGGCTATCTAAGGACCTGTTGCTCTGAGGCATTGAACAAAAAATTTGTCTCAAAGATCTTATGTAGAATAATCTTGCTATCATAGGCTAAAATTATTTTTCAGACTTACTGATAAGGGAAACAAATCCTTTCTTCAAAAAGAAAAATCCTCGGGAATTCCCTAGGGGATAAGAGTCCACACTCCCAACGTAGGGGGCCCAGGTTTGATCCCTAGTCAGGGATCTAGATCCTGCATACCCCAGAAAGACCTGGTGCAACCAAATAAATATATAAATATATATCCCTATATATAATAAATATAAATATATTTAAATAATAAATATATATATATATATATATTTAAATCCAGCCAGTTCCTCCTACATAAAATAACAAAGTTCTACTAGGTTAAATCAACTGTAATGCATTTCATAATCTTGAAATGTTGTTTCTAATTTCTTTTCTTGTATCTATTTTGTAAATGGAGGTCTTTTTTAAATCATTCCCCAGAGGAGCATGCTGTTTTTATGACTCACATTGTGGAAATTTTGTTAAATGTTTCATTTCCCCTTAATTTATGTTTTTGTCTAAAAATGTTAAAATACAGATTTGGTATTTGTTTAAAGTACAGCAGCTATTATTCCTCCACTAATGACATGGGCTTAGTTAGAAGATTCTCCCTTAGCTAACACGTAAGAACACTTCTCTCTTCTTTCTGCTTACCTGCAAAGGCTTCTCCCATGAGGATCCCAAGGAGGATGAGGCAAAGCATCTATGGATTCTTCATGCCTGTCAATGGGTTTTTTCAGACATTCTTTCTTTTTTTTTAAGCTGAAAGGTAAATTCTTCTTAAATGGCTTTCTTATCTTTGTTACGGGAAAGTGAATTGCTTCCAAAGCATGACGACTGCTTCCCCTGTTCACCTCCCCCATCCCATCCCTTAGTCCCCAACCAGGGTTTTATCCCACTTGCTTTAAAATTTTCAGCAACTTCATCAATCTACTTATTTAGCTAATACCTATGACAGGTTCCCCTATAATGAGATATTGCCTTAACCATGGTTTAGATTCCCATCTTGTATTATTAGAATATCATATGAGTATAAAGTATAGGATTAAAATAAACTGATTTGGGATTATTTTGATTTAAAAAACAAATGGGATTTTTAAAGTATTTTTAAAACATGCATTCATAAACTTTTCTCTATCATCTGTTTTAAGTACAGGTTTTGGGGGAAGGAGAGAATTTGGAACTAATAACCATGTCTATTTTCAGAAGCTATCCAAAGGCTGTTTGAGAAAAGCTCTAACTCTAAATGCAAGAAGTATAGTAAAATTCAGAATGTTTGCTGTTTATTTGACTATAGCACTTATTTTAAATGATTTCTAGTTAAACCTTAAGCAACATCACCAGTGAAAATAAAATTGTCTTACCAGGGGTGTTTGCTCCTCACCTGCATCTATAGTCTGTCGTAGAGGGCTGGAATATCCCTTAAAAGTCTTGTGTCATGCAGAAAATATTTGAGTTACTTATTCGAGCTCTTCCTATATCACGAGAGAACCCTGAAAGCATTGAGAAAGAAGCTGCTTGAGAAGAGAAAGCACAACTGTGAGCTGACCCTTGGAACCTGGGGACCTGCCCATGGGAAAGCTCCTTTTGAGCTGAGCATATAGTGGGAATGAAGAATGACATCAGAATTGCTGGGGTTGTAGCGCAGTTGAAGACTCTGGTTGTTGTGGACATGCTGGAAGATTGGTTTTCCTTTCCAAGAATAAAAAAAAATAAAAAATTTCTTTAAACAAACTTAAATTCAAGGCTGATAATGTAATATCAGAACTGTGAACCTTGACCAAAAATGGATAAAATTGTTTAAACATTCCTGGAAAATCGATTAATTCTCAAAATATTCTTATTGAGATGGCTAAAATAGCCTGTATTGCTTTTTCTTTGCAGTCAGGGCACAGCTGAGATTTAGTTTTGACATAATGAAGAAGTTTGCAAGATGATAAATAGAGCTGTATATTCTCTGGATACAACTCTACATAGTCTGGGCCAAGTTCCTACAGAATAAAATTTTCCCATTTGGGGGTTATTGAATAATATTTTCTCCAGTTTTGAGTACTGAAAAAGTTACATACTTTTATAGGAAAAATAATCCAAAATTAAGCTGAATATGCTCAATTTTTGGTAATCAAACTCTATCTGGGAAATGCATTTCTCTTTTTTATAAAAAAGATACGATATGGCAAATGTCTATCAGATCTAATTGAGTACTGCTGGAGTCTCAAGGAAAAAGAGTCTTTAGAATTTAAACTTCTATATTTGTGTCCTTTTAAATTCTGAAAAATAACCAATATACCTAAAGAAAATTTTTTTTTCAGATGTCCTAAAGTGGGAACTGGTTAGAATTCTGACCCATTTTCATCCTAAAAGGATAGATTAACAGAAATGATCCTCTGTAGACAGGCTTTAAGTGTCAGGCAAGAATGTGATTAACAGCTCAAAGAGACATCTAATCAAGCAGAAAGATGAATGCAGGCGCCCAGCATTTTAGTTCAACACTGTTGGCTCAAGCAGCTGGAGTCAATGGAATGCTCTGGGACTTGATTTCTCACCTAGAAATTAATGCTATTCCCCTAAATGATCTTGGAGGCTTCTTCTAGTCTGACATTCTATGTTTCCAAAGTCAAGTCTTCATTGCTAAAAGTAACGTGATCTTGGTACATGTCCAGCAGTGGGATTTCTCTATTCCTTGAACATGCCAAGCTTTCTCCTGTCTCAGAACCCGTGTGCCTGCTATCCCTTCTCCTGAAATGACTGGCTCCATCTCAGCCTTCAGACTTTTGCTCACTTGTCATCTCCACTCAGAGTCCTCCCTGGCCACCTCATCTAAAGTGGCCTCTTGTGTTTCTCTCGCTCTCATTACCCCATTTATCTTTGCTCTAGTCTTCTGATCTCATCATGTTGATTTCTGTGTGTACTTGTTAACTGTCCGGCTCCCTTGGAATGTAGGCTGAGACCTTCTTTTGCTTACTGATGTATGTATGCAGTGTCTAGAAGAGTGTTGGCACAAAGTAGGTGCTAGATAAGTACTTATTGAATGAAGGTAGTTTAAAAATTGATGCATGTGTATTTTAAAATTATGTATTTGGAAAAATAAAACAAACAAAAACACTAAACCTGTCTTTTGCTGAAATCATCAGCCAAACTTCACACAAGGGCAATTCACATACTTTATGGAATTCACATATTTCTTTTGGCCACATAACCTGGGCATTTTATACAGCATGTGCTGTATTTTCTTCAGTGCTCAACTTGTGGTTTATAGCTTTATATCACAAAGAATTAAAAATAATTTTCATATATTTACTCTGTGTCAGTGAATTTTCCAGGACCTCTGCACCAGCTGCTCCTTTACTACTGCTAACACCAAGAAAGTTTCATCTAGACCCAGGATAGCTGTGTCTGCCTCAGTCCTGTCCATTCTTCTCTGCCAAGGTCCAAGGGTCTTTTTTCCTTTCCAACGCAGGGATGACCCCACCCACTAGAGTAGAAAGAGGACTCTCACGGGTGATGAGAAGATTGGTGAGAATGATGCTAGTGATGGGTGAGCTTCTAGAGGCCAGCCTGGACACTCCTTAAGGAAATGTTTTCAGTGCAGACAATATCATATTTTTACTTGCACGGCTCAAGAGGCTAGGTTTTTTGTCTGTTTTGCTTATTTCTAATGAAAAATGCCAGATGGAGTAGGGAGAGATTATTGCATTGCTCAGTAAATTGGCATACCTCTTTTTGAATTAAAAAAATATAGAAATCTCTTTTCTATCAGGATTTGCTAGGAATCTTAAGCTTTTTATTTTTTAAAGCAACCAGGATTAATAGAGCAGTAGTGTCAAGCAGGGCTCTAGCTCCATTTCAAAACAAAAATTATGCATGACTTCCAAAAGTAATATTTTCTAGTCTCTTCTTCTGGAATCTGAGAGAGGCAGGGAAGGGGAAGGGGAGGGTAGAGGAAGAGGGAGAGGGAGAGAGAGAGATTTATTAAGAAAATGTTAATCATTGCTTCTGAAGTAATAATCTTGGAATAAGTTTTGGCCTTTTGCTATGCTTGGTCCTAAGGATCTCACATTAGCACTTCTGCTTCCTTGTTATTAATACATACTGGAAATTTGAGTAGATTATTTATTTGACTTCTTTTTAGTACAAAACAGATAAACTTTTAGGTTAAATAGGAAAAGAAAAAGAAATGACCTCGAAATTTATCCTCAGTTTGAAAAATTAGAAAAGAACTGTTGTTTTACATTTTGATTTCCCAGAGTGTGAGAAAACTGTCCCTGTCCAGATGCTTGCCAAGTTCTGAGAGAACATTTAAGAGTGTTTTTGGGGAGCACAGGGAGATAGTCGGGGTCTTGTATGCGTGTGTTCCAGGTTTCAAACTGTAACAAGGGAACAGGAGAAAAGAAGGAAGCATTCCCAAATCAAACATAACTCTCAGGAAATGAGCCAGAACACCTGTGAGAGGTCAGGGGTCAGAAAAGACAAACTCAGGGTTCGCTATTTTGATCACATTACACAAAAGAAAATGGTCCTAGATAGTGGACAGAAGAAAACCTGGAATTGTATGGAGATGTTAGGACCTAAGGATTCTGTCATTCTAAAACTCCTTTCTCCCATGACTCTATGATGTTTCAAAAAATATTTTCAGAATTGACACTGAAACTTTCTGGTGGTCTCTTGTTGCTTAAGCATCAGGTTGAGAAGTTATTTATCTCTTTCTCGTAACTCCCAGAGGCTCACTTCTGGGAACCCTCGAAGGCGGATTCTTTGGCCAGTGCTTACAAGGCTCTTGGCGGGGTGGGGGTCCAACAGTCAGAGATGGAGAGACATCAGAGCCCTGAATCATGGGCAGTTCACTTCTATGGGGAGAAAAGAGGTTTGCAAACGTTACTTCATGGGACCTCCTAGGGAAAAAGAGGGTGTTTTTTCCATCTCATTTCCCAGCTCCAAATTCTCTGAAATCTGCTTGATTTTTGCCAGGTGTCAAACTATAACCCTCCTTGTCAGCCGCAAATGACTAATGATTAGCCTAATGACTATGCAAAGTTTGAAGCTCACATTCACATTATAACTTACTGGCTACACTGTGTTTTCATAAACTGTGAAAAAAAAAATTCTTGCCCCCAAAAGCCAGTAAAAACAAAGTTTTAGAATCGAATTGCAATATTCATTTGCAGTTGTTGACCCCGTAGGTACTCAGGGAGAAACAAAGTGGGGGCTGGGGCAGCCCATCTTCACGCCTGTGGTTGGCCAACTTGGCGAGTGATGCCAGTGCCCTTCTCCTGGGGAGAGTCAAGTGATGTCAGCACCGCTGGGCAGAGCAATATTTGACCCTTAAACTCCTTCATATACAGGCAGCTGTTTTCCTCTTTTCACCATTCCTTGAAGGAAGCAGGAGAGCTGAAATATCTCATACTTTTCTTTTTTCTTTTGCAAATTCCCCTACATAAAGTCGGGGCTTCCCTGGTAGCTCAGCTGGTAAAGAATCCAACTGCAATGCAGGAGACCCTGGTTCAATTCCTGGGTCGAGAAGGCACCCTGGAGAAGGGATAGGCTACCCACTCCAATATTCATGGGTTTCCCCGGTGGCTTAGATGGTAAAGAATCCGCTTACAATGCCGGAGACATGGGTTCGATCCCTGGGTTGGGAAGATCCCCCTGGAGGAGGGCATGGCTACTCACTCCAGTATTCTTGCCTGGAGAATCCCCATGGAGGGAGGAGCCTGGTGGGCTACAGTCCATGGGGTTTCAAAGAGTCTAACACAACTGAACTACTAAGCACAGCACAGCACTACATAAAGTCAATTTAAAACTTTAATTGAATGATGACCACTTGGTGTGCTGCCCATTTACTCGTAGGTTGCTGTTCTCAAAAAAGCCTTTGCATCATGTTCTTTTCTTTACATTGTGTGTAAGAGGAGCGAGACCTCAACAAGTTTTCTCTATATTTACTCCTGGCCCCCCACATGTGCCTTGAGAGCCTATAAAAACAAATCTGCCTCTCAGCCAGCCAGTTGGTAATGGGATCTGGAGCCTTTCCCTGCAAGGTCACCTGTTTAAATAGAGACTCCCAGGGTACTGCCTGAAAGGTGTTTCCATCCTCCAGCCTTTTGCTTCCTGGCTCGGTGTCTTTTAGGAAGTGAGCCTTCCAGTGTTGGTCTGTTGCCCATCTCCATGGCAGTTGACAATAAGAAATCTGGAGACCCAAACCCAGGCATCTCCAGACCCCAGGTGTAAGATAAAGCACATTTTAGACTCCAAAGGCAAACAGTTTCCTTTAAAATTAAAATAGAGCTGTGTTCCATTTGGCTACTGGAGTGCATGATAGATACATCAAACAGCGGTAAATGTGTAAAGACCCTGTGGAAATGTCAGGGCTGTAAAAATCATTGTGAAAAAAAGATGCCAAGAGTTGTTCACAGGAATGTAATGGCCTTTTGCACCAGCAGCAAGCTCTCTTGGACAGCACAGCAGACAAGCCTCCCCCACATTACATGAAAAGAAAGCAAGCCAAATATTTGTGACTCTCACTTGTTCTGATTCCACATTTTTGTGTGTGTGGGACATGTTTCCAACATCCAGCATTCCATCTCCATAGATCTGTCTCCTTCTTGCCCCTCGGTCCCACAGTTAAGCCCCATTCCTGCCTCATTCAAATTCTAGCCAAATTCACTCAATAAGTGGCTTGTGTGCCCGCCTCTGCTGTGTCACTGTGTGCCAAGGTGTGGGGATCCCAGGGCTGCTTTCCCATATGGATCACCTCCTGTGTCTGGCACAGCTCTCGTCAGTTTCGTATCTTTCCATGGTGGTGCTAGTGGCCCCCTTTTCACTGACTTTTCCCAAATTAAGAAAGGAGGGGATCTTGGCATCAGCAATTCAGGGAGGTTGTCCCTGCAGTGCCCACCAACCAAAACTAGCAGTCACCAATAGTCCCCCTCTCTTTTTAAAAGCCATGTCCAAGCAGTCAGGACACAAGGGGTATATTGAGATCCAGATCAGGACTGGCCTGACTGCTTTCAAATCAAAGAATGAAGTTGGGGTAGAAACAATATACAGAAGGACAAGCTCAAGAGAGGGAGAGCAAACAGAGCCAGCAGTTCCTGGTCAGGGTCATAAAGCTCCTACTTCCTTTACAGACCAACAATAAACAGAGTCAGTCATCAATCAGTAAACATTCCTCACAGGCAAGTGGGGATTTGTGTTCGAAGACACCAGATTAGATACTGACTTCCCCACTTTGCTTTTCCTTCCCTACCCCCACCCCCCACCCCCGACGTAACAGGGATCCTCAAGAAACCTCTTTCTTCATGAAGTTAACCAGGGTTTCTCAATCTCAGCTCTACTGACGCTGTGCGCTGGTTGTTTCTTTGTTGTGTGGGGTCTGCCCTGGGCATTGCAAAATGTTTTATCAGGATCCGTGGCTTCTACTCACTAGATGCCGGAAGCACCTTCCTCCCAGTGTGACAGCCCAAAATGTCTTCAGACATTGTCTCATGTCCCTTAGGGAACCAAAAATCACCTCCCACCTCCTTTGAGAACCACTGGGTTAAACAAAGGAACAAATCTGTTGGTCTCATGCATAATAAGCATAAACAGGTTGTTCCACAGATGGGGAGAGACCTGGAGAGTTGGCAGATGTCTTGGCCTAACCCCAGAGTTACTAATTCAGCCATTCTGGGTGGGGTCCAGAAATTTGCATTCTTGACAAGGATGCTGGTGTTGATGTTCTTGAAAACCACAAGCCTGGACCTTTCTGGATTGGCACCTGATCTATCAGTGGTGAGGTAGCTACAGGTGAGTAAGCTACATTATTTGATGTCTTCTCTATGTCTGTATCTTCCTCGTCATCGCCACCATCCAGTGTCATTTGACTTCTTTTTCCAAGGGTCTGCTTCACAATGCCTCCCCCTTTGACCTTTTTTCCTTGGGAGATGCCCCTAATTTTTCTCAATGACTTGGCCCCATGAAAGCTTTCAGTTTGGCTGTTTGTTCCTCAGGTTTACTTCCTGCTCTTGAATTAACCCATACTCATGTGTCAGGAAATACTAATAGACACTTCTGGTGCTTGATAATCCTCCTCAAATTTCACAAAACAAACCACCAAGCAGTGGCATTCCGAGAAGATGGCCCACCCAGCAAGGAAGAACATATTTTATCAGTGACATTTTTCCTAATGGCCAGAGCATGGTGATAATCAAAAGCAAGCCAAAGTATATTATCTTTTAAAAACTCTGCACAGACAATGTAATGCAATTACTGTCATCCCTTTACCTTGGTAGTTTCCAAGGATGGCCTCCCCAGCCTCATGCCCTAGAAAAGTACAAAAGATACCAATTCCCTTCTTGCACTGCAGGTGTCTGTACACTGCAGGTTTCTTAGCAGGTGCTTTGCTGAACTCTGTGACCAGTCACGGTCCCCCTTTGTTGATGAGATCAAATCCAGATTCCTTAGCATGACATATGAGGATTTTGGGGGAGAATCCCAACTTACCTTTTTCAGAATCCACTGTTTTCACTGACTCTGATGCATACATATGTTCTATCTGTGCCCAACTATCATTTATTATTCTCTAAACATGGCTGGTAACTACACATAATAGTTATAATAGTAATAAAAGTAACTAGCAAATATTTATTGAACATTTACCATGTGCTATGTACTGTTCTTTACCATGTTGTCTATTTTAATCCTTCCAACAAGCCTGTGAATTATTATACCCATTTTTACCAATAGGAATCTGGAACTTAGGTCAAGAAATGAGTAAAGGAGAGAGTGAGGATTCAAACCCAGGCAGTCTGACTCTATACATTGGACCTTTCTGGACTGGTACTTTACCACCAATGGTGAAGTAGCTACAGATGAGGACAGCAATCACTTTAAGCCTTCTTTCTTTAATCTTTAATTTTCTTTGTGAAGTACTATATGCATTACTTATATTTACAATGATTCAGTTCAGTTCAGTCACTTGGTCATGTCCGACTCTTTGCAACCCCATGAACCGCAACACGCCAGGCCTCCCTGTCCATCACCAACTGCTGGAGTCTACCCAAACCCATGTCCACTGAGTCAGTGATGCCATCCAACCATCTCAGCCTCTGTCGTCCCCTTCTCCTCCTGCCCTCAATCTTTCCCAGCATCAGGAAAGATTTTCCAATGAGTCAGCTCTTCACATGAGGTGGCCAAAGTATTGGAGTTTCAGCTTCAATATCATCCTTCCAATGAATACCCAGGACTGATCTCCTTTTAGGATGGACTGGTTGGATCTCCTTGCAGTCCAAGGGACTCTCAAGAGTCTTCTCCAACACCACGGTTTAAAAGCATCAATTCTTCAGTGCTCAGCTTTATTCACAGTCCAACTCTCACATCCATACACGACTATTGGAAAAACCATAGCCTTGACTAGATGGACCTTTGTTGGCAGAGTAATGTCTCTGCTTTGTAATATACTGTCTAGGTTGGTCATAACTTTCCTTCCAAGGAGTAAGCGTCTTTTAATTTACTCTCCCACAACTTCTCCTTGGGCAAATTCTGTCGTATTTCAAAACTCAACTCAAATGTAGCTACTTCCATGAATTCTCTTCTGTATCTTCAAATGATATGAGCAGTTCCTTTCTCTAACACTGAATAAAATTCTGTATATGTATATGTTGTATGCATGAGGGCACGTGTGCCATGTGCATGTGTGTCTATAATATATGTAGTACACAAATTTTACATCATAGTGTTACTAGATTTTTGTAGTCCTCTCTAAAATGTGAGATCATGTCACATTTATATTTGTACTGCTAGCATCTAGCATTGTGCCCAATGCCATATAGATGTATGTACTGACTGAAGGCGTGAATAAGTAAAGGAATAGTATATCCCAACTTTAAATACTGCTTTCAGTGTACACAGTCCACACCAATCTACCCATTGTCAAACCTGAGTTGAAATGAAACATATACTTCTGATTTCTATAGTTTAAAAGATTTTCACCCTACCTACTCTTGTATAAAAGAGGGAAAAAAAAAATAAGACAATATATTAACTGTGCTCTCTAATCCAAGTGGAACAAAAGTACTGGATATATAATGCAGCAGTGTTTGTTGGAGGGTCTCAGAGGACACCTAAGACCTCTGAAAAATAGGGTGTTGGCTGATGAAAGTCTCAGGGATCAGACCATTAAAAAGCTGTGGCGTTTGTCCCTGGTCCAGCAGAACCCAGAGTAGCCAAGCCAGAGCAACTGCAGCCGTCACAGCACGTCCCCCTGTATAACCAGTTATTTATTGGAGTAAGTGTTAGTTTGCTTATCCACATGTGTAGAGAAAGGCAGGCAGGCCCTGCGTAGGAACTAGGTGCTCAGGATTTGGTAGTAGTCTTGAGAGATGAGAAATTAAGATGGTCCTGGCACTACTTGGCATATTAGGAAATGATTTCTAGAAGTTACAAATGAGAGCTAAGATATAAAAAACAGTGTGCTCTAGCCACACAGCACTTCAGAGAGGGCTAAGTGTTTGTTTATAAGAGAGTAATAAGTTGAAGTATGGAGTATTATGCTGAGAAGTGTTCAGACAATCTGCTGTGAAATGCTTTGAAAGTGTTAGTCGCTTATTCATGTCTGACTCCTTATGACCCCATGGACTGTAAACTCACCAGGCACCTCTGTCCGTGGGGATTCTCCAGGCAAGAATAGTGGAGTGAGTAGCCATTCCCTTCTCTAGGGGATCTTCCTGACCCAGGGATTGAACCCTAGTCTCCTGCATTGCAGGCAGATTCTTTACCATCTGAGCCACAAGTGAAGCCCATGAAATGCTTTACTTGAGTACAGTATTGACTCACTGGATCTCAGGTTTTGCAATTTTAGGCTTGTCCCTGGGAGATTTTAATGGAAGCAGAGCTCTACCGAAACATTTATCTGGAATATGTGATTCATATCTTATCATTAGTTTTCAAAAGAACAACTTAATTAAACTGCTTTCCCCTGAACAATTGTTTTGTGCCAAATTCCTTTGTAATATTCTACTTTATTTTGGCTACTGAAATAATTGTACAGTATAAGTATTTTGCTGCATTCCAGGTTTTCACAATAAGAATGTCACAATTTGCTAACAGGAATACATGTTCTAACAGATTTACAATTTTCCTTTTTCGGTGCTTGGAAGCAATTTGATCTCATTTCATGTTTTTGATATTCATTATAGTCAAGTTCGGTATATTTGGTTTCCACGTAAGATTTTAGGCGTGTTTCCTGTATGGTTTTTTAATATATATATTTAGAGCTGAATATGGTTAGTTGTGTGTTTGTCTTGGAAATATTAGAGTGACAATTTTCTTATCCAAAATTTCCTGTATTATGCCTAATGCATTATGGTAGACTCCCAAAGAATTCTAGGACCATGCTCTAAATGCACAAACAAAAAAAGCCAATAGGAATTTATAAATTTATGTGAAAGTCAACTTCAGTTTTTCCAAGTTTTTATAATCTTATGAAAATTACATATTTCACATAATAAATATATGAATTTTTGGCACTCCAAAAGATTCAAGTTTAGTTACATAATGCTAGGAAATCTAATTGTACTTTCAGCTATTTTAGCCACATAATGTGCAAGAATTACATTGACATTTTAATATGCTGTCACTTTAAGATACACCATGAAGTGTGAACAGAGCGCAGGACAGGTGTAAGCAGCTGTGTCTAATTGTTTGGTTTCTTTTTTTTTCCCAAATAGCAATTGTATATTTAAGAAAAGACTAGAATCCAAGAAGAGTGTTTCGGCACTAAAGCAAACTAACCAGGTTCGCTTTTGCTGGCTAGTGGAAACGGATTGGACCTTATCTTTGTTTTTGTTGCTGCTCTGGATGTAGGCAATTTTGCTTGGTAGGTTCTTTCTGCTCTGTGCAGTAAAGGATAGGATCCACAACATACTCATTTGGATAGCAACAAGTGTGTTTCCAGTACTTTTGGCTTTGAGTTAAAGTCTGCAACTGCAAAAATAATCATACGGCTGAGGGGAGGTAAATCTATTTTATTATTAAAAAAATATGTAACAGTGTTTTCTCTAACTCTTCCAAATGTGTAATGTCCTTGGTATCCTTCCAGAGTACCATGTTCATTATTTAGGAATCAGGGAAACCTCCTTAAAGTAGCTGATCTGTCCCAGGAAAAGACTTTGTTTTTAGATGTGGTCATCATATTGGCAAACAAGAGAAAAGCAAACATTAGTATATATAAAACAGCACTTTGTGGGGTTCTGGGGATTAACAACTCAGAGAAGACTCCTAGCTGCCCATGTGGAGAACATACATTAAAATGTAAGTCTTTCTTTTTATTTTTATAGGAGACACAGCTTTCTGAATACCCAGATATTATGCCATTGAGAGTAATAATTTCCATAGGTTTTCCTAGTTCCCATTTTTGTCATTTATCAGTTTATTTTATAACTGATAATGATCAACTGATTAATTCTCCTGACACCCAGAGTGAGCATTTGTTACCCAGAAAATTTTGTTATTCATGAAAAATAAGATATACAATTTAAGTTTTAAAGTAGAGTGTATACTCTGTACAGGGATTTGCTTAGAGCTTATCCCAAGCTAACAGGTGTCCCCACTCCTTAAAGTGACATGGCTGAGAGCTATTCGCTACTCCAAGGTGACTTGCCGTTCTGGGTTCTTAAATTGTTGCTGCTTGATTGTAGAAGCTCATGGGTATTGACTTGTTAGCCAGGCCCTAGTTAAGGTAAAGGAATTCTGATCAATTTGCTGAGAATTGTCTCCAGCTGTGCAAGTTTCCGTCCGTAGCTGAACAGAAGCTGACCGAACTCTCCCTTAATTGCTTGCCTCTTTTTCTTCAGCCACTGAAATTAGGTGTGATTGGGCCCTAACAAATCATGTGACACATATG
The DNA here is from genome assembly GCF_042477335.2 of Ovis canadensis. NCBI lineage: Eukaryota > Metazoa > Chordata > Mammalia > Artiodactyla > Bovidae > Ovis > Ovis canadensis. The sequence goes on along the minus strand of NC_091262.1, from coordinate 60,631,084 downwards.
GTTCCCAGGTTATCTTACATAATTTGTGCCTAGTCAAGGGTAAGTTTAAAAAACTGCTAGTGACCCAGCCCCTGTGAGCTTGTTCAGAATTAGAATATTTTCCTTTCGAGATACCAAGCAAACCCCTGTACAGACTATAAACTCTACTTTAAAACTTAAATTGTATATCTTATTTAAAGAGGACTGTTGCTTGTCATAACCTTTAATCACCATTTTAACCACTAACATTTCTAGTAGAAGGAAAGAATAGGTAGAAAGCAGGAATCTTTGTCCCCTGCCATGGGTCCCTTTGTGTACTCTGTATTATGCATTAAATCTGAATTTCTCGAAGGAGTCCCATGGAGCATAATCAAGACCAAAATATTGCTTCCTAAATAGATGCTAAATCCCCACTCTTCTTTTTCAGTGAATGGTGCTAAAATCCATTCGGAATCTTTAGTAGGCTTTTGTGCCCTGTGCTGCAGCTCTATTAGATGCCTGGAAAGTTTAGGTAATATGGAGAAAGTAATACATTATAACAAAGCAATGAACTATCAGCCAGTTTTTCAAGGCTGGTTACAAGATACTATGGTGAATATCATTTTTGAGAGGTTGAAAATAAAAAGTGTCAAATGTGATTTCTGATTAAATAGCTTTCTGTAATCATAAGCCTTTTTCTTAACAGAGACTGTAGGTGGGGTCTTTCTTTGCATCTTCTACTGCTTTCTGTAGCTGGCAAGCTGAAGTACGAAAGGAATTTCAGTTACAGAGCAAGACAGGCCTGGATTCAAATCCTGACTGAAACTTAGAGCATGACTTCACCAATTACTTAACTGATCCTCAGTTTTCTAATCTGCAAAATAGAGGTTGTGATACCTACCTACCTAATGAAATAGTTGTGTTCAATGCTGTGAAATATGCAAAACGCCATTCCGTTTCTGGCAAAGAGTCTGTTGCAGGTAGCAGTCGTTACTTCTCTGCAAACATGGATTGATGTGATAGGAAGCCTACATGAATATCTTGCTTGCTTTGTAAGCAGGGCATCAGGATAACTCTATTTAAATAAAGTTCAGGCTCCTCTCTGGTCCTCGTGGCTCAGATCCCCCTGGCCCTCTGGATGAAGCCCACTTTTTTCAGTTCTGTTTACAAGGCTGTCAAATCTCACCCCTGTGACTTTGTCCTCCTCCTCTCCTGCCATTCTCCCATCCTGAACTCTGTGCTCCAAACACTTCGCTCGCTTTTCCTTTGCACATGCTGGTTCCTCTGTCTCAAAAACTCTTCTCCCTCTTCCTTTTTCCTTCCCCTTCCCATGGATAATGCCCCATCCTTTAGGTCCTTGTTTACACATCACTTCCACTGGAAGGCCTTCTCCCCCTGAGATGTTAGGGTCAGGCACCCACCTGCTACTCCCCACCCTCATCACCACACTTCATCTGCCAGGTATTGCCAATTATCTGTTCACTTACCTGTACTCACGTGAGACTGAAAGTCCTGTGGCTATGGGAGCTGTATGTCAATTATAAAAATAAATGTGCCCAGAGATTGGCACATGGTTGGAGAACAATAAGGTTTGAACTAATGGATAGATGAATTAATTAATTAACTGGTGATTTAACAAATAATTCAAAATAAAAGAAGTGCAACTGTTTACAAAAGTCTAAGCTCTTGATTCTGCCTAGTTAATAGAGCATGATAACAGATCCTAATGAGTCCATTATAGTTTTGGCATGAGTTTTAGCAGGAAATAAGCTCTGGGTAACTGATTTTTCAAGATCCATCAGAGATATATAGACAGACTGTCCCAAGTATTAGCATAGTCCAAAGCTTTAGAAATGTCATTTCTATCTTTTTGCACCTTGTATCACTCAGTTATTCGTACTAGACGGGCAATCAAGAAACTTTTACTTCGTTAAATTGATATGAAAAATACCATGTTCTTGCTTTCCCTTTAGAATGGTATTGGTAAAATAGTTTTTGTCAGCTGGACTCACATTGTTTTGAATTATTCTCAGACTGGTCATGTTAGTTCTTATTATGAAACAGATAAAACCCTTTCATTGCTGTCATTTCCTTAACATGAGATTTGCTGAATTGGGGTGTCATTTCAAAAATGTGTAATTAATTCCCCTGCTATCCAGGAGAGTCATACTTTAAAAGTACTTATGGGAACATCTCATAAAATTATTCCCCAAAGTCCTCTCCATATCAAATGAAAGGGGAACAAATACAAATGGACATATGGGGACGGGAGGAATGAGAGAACTGTCCAGGGATGTACCTGAGTAGTACACAGCAAACTCAAATTCCTGTATTTTATCTTTAAAACTTACTTTAATGTTACATTGCACTTCACAATATATCAATTTTGGTATAACTCTTAGAATAAATTAGAACCGCTAAGAGTTGATTTTATGACTTCGCAAATTCCCTGCCTTCCTTAGTTGGAAAAGCACAGAATCACAAGAATATTTTGAAGGATTTGCTATGGGTTTACAATGATCAGCTGGGCCTGAGCCAACTAGGAGAGAGAGAAAAAGTTAGGATTTGATCGGGTTACAAAAGTGACCCCCTCAAAAACTCAAACTTAGATGCAAAAAAGAAAAAACAGAGTGGATTTGAGCACATGAGATTCCAAACAGCTTAATTTAATTCAACTCCACAATTGTTTATTGATATCTTAATATGTGAAAAAGAAATGAGGTTCTGTCTGAAACCACTGTGCCATGATCAACTATTAAGGAAGCCACTACCAAAATTAGAAAACATGATCTGAAATAGAAGCTGATTTTCTTAGGCAAAGGACTGGTATTGATTCCATTCACAGGTATCTTTTGTAAGAAAGAGAAATTTGTTGACCATTTGGGGATAAGAATGCATTTCTGCTGCATTTCTACGAAGAGTTGATGAGACCCTGTTTGGGCCAAGTTCTGTTTTGGGGAATTGCATTCCACAAACCTAAATGCTTCGGGGATTCCGTGGAGACCCTACCTCCTCCCTCTTGTTCTGTCCCCATGGCAGAGTGCTGCTGACAGCTGTTGGACAGCTGAGGCAATTCACCTCCAGAGTTGCATAATTTGGAAAGTGCTTTGGGATCCATTTGGTTGAAAGGTTGTTAATTATGATGATTTATGACACTGGAAACGAATCTGGTCCTTGACAGTATGGAGAATATACTGAATGTCTCCTTCTGCTTGTCCCGCTAGAAAGTCCCTAAGTACAAAAAAAAATGTTTTCATCTTGTTTTGTCTTATGAATAGCATCCACAGTGATGTAAAACAGAATATAATTGACTTTTTGAGGTAAGGTGATAAAAAAGGAGAACATCTGGGTGTTGATGGAAAATATTTAGCAAGCCCTAATGAGTGTCTTCAGTTATAGTGTTTTTCTCATTAGTGTTCCAGGTTAGACACCCTGACTCTTCCTTCTTCCTCACTGTACACACCCATTGGTCACCACACCCTTTTGAATCTGCCTTGGAAATGTCTCTGAAATCTACCCTCCTGCCCTCACGGCCTTTGCCTTGTTTCAACCTTTGTCACCTCCTCCCCGGGGCCTGCCTTCCACTCCTGGTCCACATTCAAACCTAACTTCATACTACTCCCAGTGTGATCTCTGTGAAACGATAAATGAAACAAAGCAAAAAGCTGAGAGTTTCACCCACTTCCAGATCTGAAAATGTCCTGCAAACACACACCTATGCTCTTTTGCAAAGCCCCAGACAGGCTGTCCTATGGCCCCAGTCTTTGCACCTCAGAGCTGCCTACCTGCTGTACCCTGTGCTAACACCACAGTGACCTTCTGACCTTTGCCTCCAACAAGCCTGTGAGCCTTTGAACATAGAAATCCACCTCCTGGAGGGTCCTCTCTTACTTCTGCTTAGAAAACAGCTACTCATCTTTCAGCGCTCCTCAAATGTCACCCCCTCTGCCCATCCTCCCAGGTTGACTGTGGTATTTATCACAGTGCGTGACATTCTTCTGTTTTTATATCCATTTCCCTTACTGGCTTATACGTCACAAAGACAAAGACTGTGCCTCATTCATTTTAGTCTCCTCAGCAAACCAAGGAGGTAGAATAAATGAACCATTAAATATCAAATAACCTGGGTTTAGGTTGTAGACATTGCAAAAGGTATAAATCTACTGATGCCGAAGTATTTTAATGGCGTTATCAGATTCACCTGAAAAAAATAATTCTAAACATCTATTTGTTCACCCATTTGTCTATGCATCTATTCATTCACTTCTGGATGTTATGATATACAGACCTAAATTCTTTAATCAGAACTTTTATACGCTGTTTGTGGAAATGTAAGTTGGTAGAGCCACAATGGAAAACACTATAGAGGCTCATCAAAAAATTAAAAATATTATAGAATTACCATATGATCCACCAATTCCATTTCTGAGTAAATATCCAAAAGAGTTGAAATCAAGATCTTGAAGAGATATTGGCCCTCCTGTGTTCTTTGCAGCAGTATTCACAATAGCTAGGATAAACAACCTAACTGTCCACCAACAGATAAGCAGATAAAGAAAATATGGTAGATACATACAGCAGACTATTATCAGCATTAAAAAAGAAGGAAATCCTGCTATTTGCAAAAACATGGATGGATCTGAAGGATATTATGCTAAGGGAAATAAGCCAGTCACAGAAGAACAAATCAGGCATGACTCCATCTATATGAGGAATATAAAATAGTCAAGCTCAGGATCAAAGACTACAGTAGTAGTTGCCAGGGGCTAGAAGATGAAGGCAGTGGGGAGTTTTCCAACAGGTATGAAGCTTCAGTTTGCTAGGTGAATAAATTCTAGAGGTCCGTACAACATGGTGCCTGCAGTTAATAATATAGTATTGTACATTTTAAATTTAAGAGGATAGATTTCATGTTGTGTTCTTATCACAAAAACCAAGGGACACAAGGAAACTCTATAGGTGTTGGATACATCTAGTACCTTGATTGTGCTGATGACATCATGGGTTTACAGATGTCCAAATTCATCACATTGTATACATTAAACATATGCAGTTCTTTGTATATCAGTTATTCCTCAAGAAAACTGTCTTTAGATAACTCTTAGGTACATATAAGTTTTGGAACTCAGGCATTTTTGTATTTTATAAAAGTCGTAGGGTGCATTTACTTATCATGTGTACTACAAACACCTGGGTGGGGTGCAGGCAGCACCCCATAATCAAATACAACAATTATGCAACTCAACATATAACCATTCACACTGAATGGAAGAAAAACTACAGGTAGCCGCACTTCTTTTTAGGTGAGGTTTTGCCACTAAGTGAGTTTTCCATAAACAGGAAAACTATGGGTTTTGAATGTTTGGAGCACTGGGGTTTGGGAATTATGGAAGGGACTAGGACCTGTTTATGAATTTGCCTATTTGATCATTGTTCATCTCCTTCCCTGGAATGTAAATTCACTGGGGCCACAGACTTTGTCTTGTTCACTCCTATATCACTAGTTCTAGGACTGTTTCTAATGTCTAGTATGTGCTCAATAAATTTTTGTCAAATGAATGAATGAGTAGTTGTATATATGAATTAGACAAAACCCTGACTTAATATAGGTGCAAATAATGTAAAGTATTGTTTCTAAGCACTTTTTCATAGACTGTGAGCTCTTACTGGTCAGGATACTTTATTTTGTTCATATCTTGTTCTTAGATGCTTTGTGTAGATTTAGTTAGTGCTGCCTTCATGTAAGGAATTATAAATTCCTTTCACAACTAGTAGTTTGAATTTTCTGAGAAAATGAGAATTCCGTTTAGAAAGTTCACTAGTTGCAAACAGAATGATGTGATTTAGGGGTTTAAAGGTAAACACCATCAGTCACTCTTCACTAGAGCTCTGGGTATAAAGAAGCAAATAAATATCCTAATCACCATGTTTTAGAAATATATTGCCTTACACTCCAGTTTACTATCCATGTCCAGTGCTGAACTATAAACTTTTATTTCCCTCAAACAAACCCCCAAACATTTATCACATTAAAAATGAATCATCTGTTATGCTCCAACCATAAACTGAATAATAAACAGAGGCAGGAATTATGATCTCTGAAAAACTGGAGAAGCACCGGTGTGCGATCACAATATCCCGCCCCATAAATCTTCAAATCCAGTATTTACATTGAATTCCCAGACTTGCCTGTCAAGAGAAGGTCTAAAATTCTGGCTAATTGTTTTGCAAGAATAGGTGGAAACCAATAGCAAGACCTATTTCTTGAAAGAGGCATTTGAGGCAAATAGGATAATTTGGCCATCAGTTGGATCATACACTTCTACAGAAGTTTATTTGAAATAGTTCAATTTGAGGCTCTTTTAAATGTGGAAACGTTCTGTGCATTCCTGAAAATCCCAGTGCCTCATACATGGCTTGGTACGTTTTAGACTTCTGTTGTGTGTAAGCAAGAACATTCTTAGAATATGATTTGACTTATGGAAAATCTGTGTACTAGGTAACTGGAATATAATTTATACTATATTTTATTCATGTTGATGTGTGGCAAAACCAATACAATATTGTAAAGTAAAAAAAATAATAATAATAAAATGAATCCAAAGGATGTAAGGTTTGCATCTACCCCCATCAAAGAAGCATTTGGTCTTTACATTTTTCTGTATGGCTTTTTCTGTACTCTGAAAATGATGCATATTTTTTTCTTTTTCCCCTCAGAAAGCCATCCATTTCTGCATTACTCTTCTAACCAATTAAGACAGATTTTTAAAAATAATGTAAAACACATCCTTGTTTGCTTCTCTGGGAGAAGTGAGTTTCTCTAGAATCAGTGAAATTGTTAGTTTACCTTCCAGGCTTATGCCCCTAGAAAGATGCAGAAGCTGTTTAGCGGGCTGGCTTTATACAATGTTACATGATTGCAGTAGGTCAAATCTGACATGGCGTTGAAAGAAAGTTTCTCTTGCAGATAATTAATGAAATGCAGCACAAAGCATGCCATCACCTAATAAAAACATCAGCTTATGAGAAATGTTTACTGCTCTTTTCAGAAACTTCCCCTTAGATTGGGGCATATGGAATATTACCTTTCATGCACGACTTGAGTACTTCTGTCCCAGCTAAAGAAGAGATTCTGTAAGGAAACTATTAGCCCTTGGCCAGTCTCTCAGGCTCATGATTCAAAATGACCAGCGTTCATTAAAGTTTATTACCGAGCGGCATGAAGTTGCTTTGGATTAGGAGACGGCATGACCCTCTGTCCAGGTTTTTGAATGGTGCTGAAGCTTTTCATTAACCTGGAAGCCTTCTATTTACATGGTTCACAGCCTGGTCTCAGCTCACTTGGAGGTAACAAAGGGTGTCGGGACAGGAGGGCAGTGGGGGGTCCCACTCCTCTAAGGCTTCCATCTGACTCTGATCAGGCCAGCGTTTAAACTCCTGCCTCATTAGGTGTAAGAAAATGAAAATGAGTACTCGGGGGGACCATAGTTCAGATTTGGCTTCATCTCTTCTTCACACCTTCTCTGGGCAGCACAGTTTCATGCGGTTTGCCGGGTTTGCCCCCTTGTTTGCAGCTGGCGTTGCTGGTGTCTGCCTATCGCCAGCTTCTAGCAAGGGCACATGGAAGGGAAGCAGTGATACTGTGTTCACATGTTGTCTGCAGCAGGAGCAATTCTCCGTGACAGAAGACTTGTCAGAAATAAGAAAACATTTGTGTCTCTAATTAAGGGGAGTTGTAAATTTGGAAGGACGTGTTCTTAAGATGTGACAAGAAAATAAAAGCTAAGTAAATCGTTAGTAACCTGGTTATTGCTAGATTAGCATCCTAATAGTTACGATGCCTTTGAAATAGCTGACTTCTTTAGTATTGCACAGTAGTAAAAGCTGTGGCTTTGCCCGCTTATAATGGGACAAATTGGCATTGTGTGCTTCCTGCTGTGACATATGAAAAGGACAGAATATCACCTGTGTTTGTGTTTTTATCAAAAAATGATTATGTTTAACCTAAAGAGCTATAAGGAACCAGTCAGTCAAATCCAAATCGTGGGACATTCTACAGATAGCTGGTCTCTAGTCTGAAAGGTCAATATCTTAAAAGACCAAATAAAAGATCAGGGAACTCTCTTAGGTTAAGGGATACTAAAGAGACGTGACAATTGAATATGATATGTGATACTGGCTGCAACAAGTGAACAAACTACAGGTGATGTTATTGAGACAGTTGGGAAATTTGAATATTGATTGAATATTGGATAATATTATTATTGTTGTTGTTGTTATTTAGTCGCTAAGTCATGTCTGACTCTTTGCGACCCCCTGGACCATAGCCTGCCAGGCTCCTTTGTCCATGAAATTTCCCAGACAAGAATACTAGAGTGGGTTGCCGTTTCCTTCTCCAGGGGATCTTCCTGACCCAGGGATAGAACCCACATCTCCTGTGTAACAGGCTGATTCTTTACTGCTGCGCCACTGGGGAACAGTTGAATGCCCTAGCCAATATTATTGTATCAATGCTGAATTTTGTGAATGAAGAGATAGCATTTGGTTATGTTGGAGATGTCCTGGTTCTTAGGAGATACATTATGTAGCATTTAGGCGTAAAGTGTCATGATGTCTTCGACTGAATATCAAGTGATTCAGCAAAATGTTCAGGTTACAAAACTATATCTGTTGATACGCACACACATATGAAGTGAGAGAGAGGGAGAAGCAACATGTGTGGCAAAGTGTTGAAAACACATAACTTTGGATGAATTTTACAAATGAGGTAAATAATATTTACCTCATAGCATTGTTTTAACAATTAAATGAGAATTATGTAAGCAAAGTGATCAGCACACTGATTAGCAAAATGCTGCTATTTCTAACAGTGTTAACAGTAAAGTCTTGATAGCCTGGCATTCTTTAGCTCAGCCATGGACTTTCTGTCATACAATATCCTACCTGATTAGAATTCTCAGACAGCTATTGTGAATGTCTTACTTGACAGATGCATTTTTAAACCAAGGTTCTTTATAAAATTAGCCAGGCTCCAACACTTACAGTACCAATCATGTCCCCAAGTGATTTGTTTCCTCTTAATACCCAGGGGTCAACCCTTTCAGGATAATGGATCATGGTGCATCAGAGCTGTAGTCCTTCCTGGTCTTCCTGCCTCCCTCAGCCCAGGTTTCCACTTCGATAGCATCAGGATGGAGTGCCGTATGGATGTACCCTTTGATATGTCTTTCTACCCAGTTTTTATGCCCTTTCAACTTTGTTTTCCTACTTAGAGCAAGGATTGTGATTTTCTCCTCACTTTATACCACCTTGTACCCAAGCCTCTTTCTCCTTTATGGACACCAAATTAGGTGCTAATAGCTCTAAGTAATAGGAAGCCCTCTTTGCTGAATCAATCAGGAGTGTAGCCTTACAATGTCATGTGGGGCCCAAGCTCCTTCTCTCTATGACTTCTCTCTCCTTTGCGCCTTCCATCATTTTTGCAAAGTCACCTCATAGTGCAAAGTAGCTGCCAGAACTCTTATCTATTCATTCAGCTTCCAGGCAAAAAGACATGCTTCCCAGCTGAGTCAGCCCCATTCAAAGTAGTTTCTGGGGAGTCTTTGCTAATAATACTGCCAGCATCTTGCCAAGAAGCATGGATGGTTGAGAAATGTAGTCTTTCCCTTGGTCACATTGTTGCCCTAAAATTGGAAAACATATCAGGAAGAAGAGAAGAAACACCGACTGGATAGGCAGTTAGCAACCTGTTGTTCCAGCGTCTGAACATCATTCACTGAGTCAGACGTTTGAGTATAGACTTTGGGCTGAGGGGGGAATGCATAAAAAATAGGACACATCTCCCATACCTCTTAATCCCTTGGAAACTTAGAAGAGGAGGCGAAAGATGGGGGAAAATTAGAAGAAAATTTGGTGCTAATCTAAATGGAACTCAAAGAAAAGAGAGCCAAAGTCTTCAGGCAAGTTTTCTGAATTTGATTTAGATAAGAGACTTGGTAAGAGAATTTTCCTAAGGAAAGCAAGAGCACAAGTAAAGCACAGAGGAAGAATGAGCAGACTAGTTGGCGTGCAGTGCCTCGGTCTTGTTGCTGGACAGAGGACATGGTTTGGAGAAAAGCAGAAACTAAAGAGACAGGTGGAATGGGTATGGATTATGAAGGAGATTGAACCCAAGGCATGTGTTTGGTCCTGATATACTAGGCACTAGGGAGCCATTGTATTAATAGGTCCTTGAGCAGGATATTATTGAAGTGAAAGTGCCATTTTTAGGAAGTTGTTAGTTGCAAATAAAAGTAGGTGAAGAGGCTTGAGTTAGTAAATAAGTATAGTCTTGTTTTACTATAGACCCTGTGTTAAGAAATCAATGGAAATTGAGAGGAACAAATAAACCTGAAAGATATTTGAAAGAAAAATTGAGCTGGAATGATGATCATGAAATAGAAGAAAGGAAAAAAATACAAGATGACTCTGAGGGGATAGTTGCAAATTCTGGACGATATTGTACATTTGAGGAAAAACTAACTGTAAGAGTGGGTGGAAGAGATATAGCAAAAGCCATTAAGTAATTCTTACACAATTAAAAGCCCCAAATGTATTTCTGAGTGTTAGCTGAGACCTGAGCTATGCTCCTGTGTTTAGCTATGTGTATTTCTAGTTAGAACATACCTAGTAGTTTGCGTTCTTTCGAAGAGTAAAGTCTTCAGAGAGAGAGAGTATACAAAGATCATGTTGATACCTTGAATATACTTTGAAAAACACAAGGCATACTATGTTAAGTGAAGTCACTCAGTCATGTCCGACTCTTTGTGACCCTGTGGACTGTAGGCCACCAGGCTCCTGAGTCCATGGGATTTCCCAGGCAAGAATACTGGAGTGGGTTACCATTTCCTTCTCCAGGGGAATCTTACTATGTTAATTCTTCATAAAAAGGAAATCTCATTTACTTAATGTTCCTAAAAGGAAAATAATTAACTTTTAATTTGTGCCACAATAATAATAATAAACTAAAATATGCATCAACACTAACACATTGCCAGACAATTTCATTTAAACCTCCAATACTCTTATATTTAGACTCAGAGCAGTAAGTGCTGTCCTTAGTTACACAGCTAAGTGGTCGAGGCACTCAAACCCCAAAACACTAAGGTCAAAGCTGCCACTCATTCTTTTCTGTCCTATCCTGCTTGGCTCCTCAGTTCCTCCTCCCTTTTGTCTGGCTCATCAGATCTTCAGATCTATTGAAAAATTACTCATCTACAATTTCTGAAAGTCACAGCTTATTACAATTTAGAAAGATTTTGTAAACCTTGTGGGTTCCACAGTTTTATTTTATAATATTCTGTGGAAGAACTTTTGGAGAGCAACATTTGGACATTCAAAGCCTAAGCTAAGGAAATTGATGCTATCACGCCATTTGAAAGGTGATACATTTCAAGAACGTTTATCTGAGTAAAGGCTGTCCAAAACAAATGGATTCTTCTGTTCTTATTAGTGAGGCTAGTCAGGAATTTGCTCAAGTTACTCATTTGGAGAGCTTATTTTTTAATGTTGTTGAGAACACTGAAATATTTGGTAGTTAAAAGATCATTCCAACTAGGGATAGCATAACAGTTCTTTTGCTTGAGAAATTCAAAAGGCAAACAAATATATTTGTGGTTGAAATAAACTCCTCCTCTCATTATCCATTAGAAAACTTTCCTATCTCTAATCACAGAGGATGGACTCTCCTGAGTTTTCCATGGTGATTACTTGGATAAATAACATTTCTTTAGAAACTCCTGTTTTGACTTGGTGAATTCAGTTTTCCTTTGACATGTGGCAGTGAAGGCTATCAAAAAATGTTCTTTTGGACTTAGCTCGGTGAACCCATTTCCCTCCTGGAAGGTCACCCCTGTGGTGCCAACTGTGGGATGGTTAGGGCCTGAGTCATCAGGTTACAGTCCATTTCTCACCAGCTTTTGACCATCTCCCAGAAGCGAACAAGATCCTCTAAATCTCTAGAGGGTCTTTTCTTTGCTTAGGAGCTTTGTGTCCTAGTTAGAATTGTCAACGTTTGACTGGATTTGGGCAGACAGGGAAATTTGTTTCAGATATGTCATGTTAATGTTTCAGAGCAAAAGGGTGTCATTTGGAATTAAGAGTGTGGCCTTTTACTAAATTGACCTCTAGGGAAGTTAATTTAGTTCCCTTTGATCAGTTCCATTTAAGCAATGGAGATGATTTACCTGCCAGGTATTGTTTAAACAAAACTGATTGTTTTCATTTCCAGTTTTGTGTTCCTGGGAAAAAATACCCACCTCATAGTAAATATCCAATGAATGTTTATTAAATCCCCCTAGTACAGTAAGGGATTCTCTGGTCAGCTCAGCTGGTAAAGAATCCACCTGCAATGCAGGAGACCCCGGTTGGTTTCCTGGGTTGGGAAGATCCCCTAGAGAAGAGATAGCCTACCCACTCCAGTATTCTTGGGCTCCCCTGGTCACTCAGACGGTAAAGAATCTACCTGCAATGGGGGAGACCAGGGTTGGGAAGATCCCCTGGAGGAGGGCATGTCAACCCGCTTCAGTATTCTTGCCTGGAGAATCCCCATGCACAGAGGAGCCTGGCGGGCTACAGCTCATGGAGTTGAAAAGAGCTGGACACAACTGAGTGACTAAGCACAGCACAGTACAGTACGTACAGATGCAAATGATGTTTCTAGAATTTGGTTTGAGAGATGCGTTCATGTATTAAGACCATAGGGATTTATAATAAAATTTGTCAATATAATTTAAATGAGAGCCTCTCATGGTTGACTGTAAATGCACCTTAATTAAGGTTTAATAACCTTCAGAAAAGAGAAAATTAAGTAAGTGATTTTGGAAAACCTCCAGGGGCTCTTTTAAAGGAGACATCAAATAAAAATATACTAAATATATTTTATGTAGCAATTATGTAGATTAAAGAACTTCGTTCAGCTGCATGCTTTTTGGCAGATTATAGAATGCACACTCCACGCAAGTGAGATGCTGAAAAAGGTACTAACCTTGCAATAACTTGAAGTTTCCATTGAGACTACTAGATGTGCTGGGTATAATGTACTTAGCCAATTAAAATGCTTATTAAAAGGGAAGGGTGTGTTTCTTCTGGCAGGTACTGCCTACTAACAAATGAATAACGCTTCCCACTCAACTTTAGAGATGAACATGACTGTTTCACACTACCATGAACAGACAGGCTAGCTAATGTATCAAATAATATCTCCCTATTACTGTAGCCTGGAATATCAGTCAAAGGAATGTAAATTGCTTCTGACAAGGATCTTTCCCATCTTCTAGCCCCCCATAAATTTGCTTTTTCCCATCTCAAAAATTGATTTTCTAGAGACCAGGCCATCTTTCTGGGATGTCAAACTTATGATGTCATGTCCTGTTCTTTACACCCCATCTGCATTACCTCAAGTCATGCTCTGTGAGTCTGTATTATAGTTCTGATTTATGGAGCAAAAGCTACACAATCTGGTAGAAGAGAGGTGGACAGCCAGAGCAGGTGCAGTGTGTCCTGGTGTAGCTGCCCACAGACCCCAACGGGGCTGTGCAGCTGCTAGGACTGGTGTTGGAGAAGGTACCGATATGCTGAACTGTGGCTCTTTTATAATTGGCACTATTTCATTCTTCCTGGAGCCAGTAGGACATCTTTACAGTCCTCTGGGCCTGTCTGTTTTCCATCTGAACTCTACATCAGCATGTCCAAGTCCTCACCCAGCGGAGAAAGCTGAGGGAGAGCCCTGGCAGCTGCGAGCACTCTGCCTACCTCTGGCCATCCCCATTCCTTCACAGTCCTGCCTCTTGAGTCTGACATAATTCCCTCCATGAGTAACCTTGATGTCTGTGGTACCAGCTTAGTTTAAGAACCGTGATCATAAAAGCACTTGCCCACGTCAATCTTCCATGGGGAAAGCTGCGGCACACCTGGATCGCTAATCCCTTCATAGAACTGATGATGACCTGGTTCCCCGTGCTCGTTGCTAGTGCAAACCTGGAGCCCATGTGCAGGCCCCACTGCCCAGGCATGGGGCGGGGGAGATAGTAATGGGCACTGGGTCACAGGACCAAACTGTTTCTTGCTGATACATCAGAAGAAAACTATATTGTGCTTTCCCATAAGGTTCATAGTTTGAACCAAGTAGCATTGTAGCAAATACCAGTGGGTGTCCTAGGCATTCCACTTCTCCTCCTGCTACTTATTAGCAAGTTGCAGAAGTAGCAGGTCTCACTGTGGCAGCAGTTTGGTCCATTCAACAACAGAACAGCTTCTTAACAAAAGCACTCTTAACTTATACTAAACACTCCTAAATTTTGACTTCATAAATAACAGGAACCACATGTTCTGTGGATCCATTATATTTTCCTTTCTCCAAACGTTGTACAGTGGAATCAGGATATGGTCAAATGGCTGATACTGGCTAGATTCGATTTTGCCAGTAGGAGCTGTGTCCACACTGTGAAGGTATTTGGTCAGATTCTGGAGGGAGGGGATGCAGAGGTAAATTGAGATGAACTCCCTACTCTGAGGGAGTTTATAGTCAAGTAGCAGAAACAAGACAAGTGCTTGGAAACCACAATTGAAAGGAGGCAATGGTAAGTGCCATTCAGAGGAGGGAGGGACCGCTCCAAAAGAGAGGGGCCACTGTAACCCCCAGCAGGAAAAGATGATCCTCTGAGAATGAAGATTGAGAAAAGTCAACAGATTTGATGCCTATGAATACACATACCTGTTATTTTTTAAAGGCTGTGTTGAGAAAAGTATACTTTTATCTGGAAAATCAGAAATCTCTCTGAGCACATATTTTTAATAAGTGATAAGCTATTAAATTTGTGTTTAGAAGATACTAGGTCCTTGTGAGTTTGTCAAGATTGAATTGTGTCATTTGTGTTTTCTGGAGAGTGCCTTTTTTGTGGGCTAAATATTTGTGTTAAGACGTTCCTACCTCTTGGCATTGTGTCTATTCAGAGGCTTTATGACCAAAACAAGGTTTCTGCAGGGAGGCAGGGGCCCTATGCAGATAAAAATGCCTTATGTTTCACTGCGGGAGGTCAAGCTCTCTCAGACGAGTTTAATAGCCATTCATGCCCTGAGAAGATCTTATCTCGTGTCCTATTGGTTCAGGGTCACTTGCTGGCTCACATTATATTGAAATGTGGGCAGAGAGAGGGAGTAATTTGTTAATGTCATGTAGGATGAACTTGGTTAGAAAGGGAAGTGTACCCGTTTTATAATAACACAAGTGTTTCCTTGCTAATCCCTTGGCAGGTTCATTATCTGTGCAGCCCCGGGCAATGGTTAGCCTATCGTGAAAGTGAAATTTAACCCTCAGCATGAAATTAATCCTCAAAGACTTATGTCTGCTCAGTCTAAAAATAATACATTCTAAGTGATTTTATAATCCCTGATTCTTTCTTTATTGCATAGGTGCTAAATTGTTATCAGGATGTTATAGAGCACACTAGGAAGTTGATTTTTGTTTACTTGGGAAAACTGGACAAATCTATAACAAAGAGATTGATTTCCCAGTTCAAAGTTGCAGTTGTAAACCTGACATAGTTGGATGGCTGTATTTTTAGCCCTAATAGAGTTACCTAATAGAGTTTGTTGGTGATCATACTCACGTTTGCTCTCTGTTTTACCTAACATGCAGGAATCAAAAATTTTTAAGAAATGTGTCACTTGATGAGGAGGCTCTTTCCTTCAGCTTATTGACATTCGACATGGGAAAACTGGGAAACACTGGGAGGATGCCAAAGAAGTGTGAAAGGTTCCTTGTGGAGTCAGGAAACCTTTAACAAGGGTTTAAGAGTGAAAGGAAGTGAGGCTGTGTCCCTTTTCCTGTTTCACAAGACAGGGCTTTATTCTTAGCCTTTTTGTGTATCTTTCTTTCCAAGGTGTATGGTCAGTTAGGGAGAGAGGGAGAAGAGAGAACAGGATTGAGAAGTGGTGAAAGGGAGCCAATATGTACTATGTAAAATATACATACTGAGCATTTTATACACATTGTCTCAATCCTCACTGCAAATGGCAAAGGTAGGTATCATTTTTCCAGATAAACAGAGAAGTTTATATTTCCTGCCCAGGTTTGTGTAGTGGGTAACATGGTCAAAATTTGAATACAGGTCTGTATAACTCCAGAACATTTTCTATTTCCACTGTATCACAGAAGCTGATTCTAAGAAATGATAAAAAATTTGGAAAATCAATGAAACCTTCCCTGATTGAAATTCAATCCCCTCCCCAAATATAAGAGATCCTTGAAGTTTACCTAGTTGCAGCTTAGACTATTAATGCTCTTCTCTGCTAATTTGTGATTTCTTTTAATGCAGCATGATGACTTATTTTTACCATATTTATAAGTTGCCTACAATTCCGTATACTGCATAACTACAAAATTAGTTCATACTTTCACTCATAACACTTTAAAAGGTGGTTGTGAGATAAATGCCCAAAAGGCTCAAGACTGGAGGATAGGTGCACATGAAAATTCACAGAATTCTCTATTCTTAGGTATTTCAAAGAAATCGAGGGTCTCCTGAAGTTAAGAACTACATGTTGTTTTAATTCAGGAAATGCACAATTATTCAGTTAGGTTCAGTCACTCACTCATGTCTGACTCTTTGTGACCCCATGGACTGCAGCATGCCAGGCTTCCCTGTCCTTCACCAACTTCCAGAACTTGCTCAAGCTCATGTCCATTGAGTTGGTGATGCCATCCAACCATCCCATCCTCTGTTGCCCCCTTTTCCTCCTGCTCTCAATCTTTCCCAGGATCAGGTTCTTTTCAGATGAGTCAGCTCTTCACATCACTTGGGCAAAGTATTGGAGTTTTGGCTTCAGCATCAGTCCTTCCAGTGAACACCCAGGACTGATCTCCTGTAGGATGGACTGGTTGGATCTCCTTGCAGTCCAAGGGACTCTCAAGAGTCGTCTCCAACACCACAGTACAAAAGTATCAGTTCTTCGGTGCTCAGCTTTCTTTATAGTCCAACTCTCACATCCATACATGACTACTGGGAAAACCATAGCTTTGACTAGATGGACCTTTGTTGGCAAAGTCATGTCTCTGCTTTTTAATATGCTGTCTAGGTTTGTCATAGTTTTTCCTCCGAGGAGCAAGCATCTTTTAATTTCATGGCTGCAGTCACTGTCTGCAGTGATTTTGAAGCCCCCCAAAATAAAGTCTGTCACTGTTTCCACTGTTTCCCCATCTATTTCCCATAAGGTGATGGGACTGATGACATGATCTTAGTTTTCTGAATGTTGAGTTTTAAGCCAGCCTTTCCACTCTCCTATTTCACTTTCATCAAGAGGCTCTTTAGTTCCTCTTCACTTTCTGCCATAAGGGTGGCATTATCTGCATATCTGAGGTTATTGATATTTCTCCCGGCAATCTTGACTGCAACTTGTGCTTCATCCAGCCTGGCATTTCACATGATATACTCTGCATATAAGTTAAATAAGCAGGGTGACAGTATACAGCCTTGACGTACTCCTTTCCCAATTTGGAACCAGTCTATTATTCCATGTCCAGTTCTAACTGTTGCTTCTTGACCTGCATACAGATTTCCCAGGAGGCAGGTCAGGTGGTCTGGTATTCCCATCTCTTTCAGAATTTTCCACAGTTTGTTGTGATCCACATAATCAGAGGCTTTGGCATAGTCAATAAAGCAGAAGTAGATGTTTTTCTGGAACTCTCTTGCTTTTTTGATGATCCAACGGATATTGCCAATTTGAGCACAATTATTAGAAGTCCACCCTTGCTTCATTATCAACTGCCACAGTTTTAAGTGATTTTACAGGGGAGGTAGACTTTTCAAAGAATTACAGCTATCCTTGTGTGTTTCCTTACTTTGCCAATATATGTGTGTGTACTTAGTTGTGTCCGACTCTAAGACCTTTATGGACTATAGCCCACCAGGCTTCTCTGTCCATGGGATTTTCCAGACAAGAACACTGAAGTGGGTTGCCATGCCCTCCTCCAGGGGATCTTCCAGACCCAAGGATCAAACCCACATCTCCTGCGCCTCCTGCCTTGGCAGGCAGATTCTTTACCATTGAACCCCCTGATAAGCCCTTACTTTGCCAAATCCCTTATCAAATTTGCTTTCCAGATATTGGTTCTCTCATGCCTGGCCTATTTTAACATCCTTTTTTTTGCTATTGCTTCCTGTTGGTTGACGTTGCCTGTCACTCTGCTGAGGGAGGAAATGAAATTGGTCTGGCACAGTTTTCCCTTCACAGAGCCAAGTTCAGTGGATGCCAATGCCCTTTCCTAAGTAGACACAAATCAACTATTTGATAATTTACTCTCACTTCAGCTTATTGTTTAGATACTTACTTCTTTCTGACTCTACAAGTGTACCTTTTTGTAAATTTCTCAAACGTTCCTCCTAAGCTTTCAAAATCATAAACTTTGTTCTTAGAAGAAAGTTATTAGCCCTTACCAGTATATTCATCAATTCAGTTCAGTTCAATCACTCAGTCATGTCCAACTCTTTGCGACCCCATAAATCACAGCACGCCAGGCCTCCCTATCCATCACCAACTCCCGGAGTTCATTCAAACTCATGTCCATCAAGTCGGTGATGCCATCCAATCATCTCATCCTCTGTTGTCCCCTTCTCCTCCTGCCCCCAATCCCTCCCAGCATCAGGGTCTTTTCCAATGAGTCAACTCTTCGCATGAGGTGGCCAAAGTATTGGAGTTTCAGCTTCAGCATCATTCCTTCCAAAGAACACCCAGGACTGATCTCCTTTAGAATGGACTGGTTGGATCTCCTTTAAAAACTCTGACAGGCTCTTTTCTGTGCTGGTTTAACTTCCCATTTACCCATGATATCACTTTGCTCATTGCCCAGAACTATCCTTCCCTACATTACAAGTTAACTGCTTCAAATAACTTTTCTTCATTTAACCCCATATTTTCTCCAACCCATCAACTCAATTTGTATATCCTATCTCCTTTAAGCATTCATTTAGATTCTCTCTGTATAAAATTTATTTTAATAGTGCTGCTGACTGATTTTCAAACTTCCTTGTTTTTCATCTATTTTTTGTGTCCTTATGGCTGGTATAGTTTGCTGTGCACTTTGTTGATGGATTGAAATTTTAACTTTGATAGACTTATATGAAAGCTTTACATTTTAGTGAAATTAGTATTTTTTTTCTAATTTTAAGCAAAGTAAAGTTATTCAAATTCTAGTAAATGAGTATTTACTTTATTAGGGTTTACAGATTCTGATAAAATGTTCTTTATTGTTTAATCACACAAATAGAGAGTGGCATCCACCTTGCTTTCTGAAAGTTGTTTCATCATTGTGGAGTGCCACAAGGTGTTCTTTTGAAGTGATGATTTTCATAAGAGTAGAAACAGTCATTTATAGTATTAAAAAAAAAAGTAAAAAGGCATAAAGCTGAAAATAGGCAGTAAAAATTTGTTGCAGATAGATTCTTTTGAGTACCCAAGAGTGCCTCCTTGTTGGCATTTGTTTATAATTTTGTCTGTTTTTCTAAAATTACTTCCAAACTGTCAGCCTGAAGAAAAGCTTGAAAAAGTGTAATAATCACACTTCAGGTCTGTTAAGTTAATACAGAATATTATGGAAAATTGTTTTAACTCTTGAAAATCCCTCTACAACTATAAAAGTGCAAATGAGATTGTCCCTGCTGTTTCAGCCAGGCCTGTGAGCCTCAAAGCAATAGGATATTTATAAGAAAATTCCAGACATAGCAGTACTGCCATGATCCATATGACCCAAACTTTCCAGTTTTCGTCTCTCGTCCTGCCTAAGGAAAAACAAAGAGGCATTACATTTAAATTGGAAGTTCTCAAGTCATTGTTATGACTTGTAATGAAGATAAGTGTATTGTTTTATAGAGTCAGTCGGTTGATTTGGAAGAAAAAAGCACTTTTAATTTTCATTATACTCTGGTGATTTTCAAGTCACTATCTCTCCAAAAATAACTCCAGCTTCTCTCCAGCACTGTCCTGAGAAACTGGCTCTTTCTGTTTTTCAGTGAGGGATTTGGTTTTCTTTTAAGTCTATGCTGACAATTCCTCAAGTTTAGAAGATTCTGATTACCTAGCAAAGACACAGCATGGAAATGACTTGAGCATATCTCTGTATTGATCTTCCTCAAGTTTTATACTTGGAAAAGACTGTACTGGTATCTTCAGCTGGGACTCATATAGCTTGAAGGAAAAGAACATTGTGTATTTAAGAGTCTTTTCAATGTTTCTAATTTGATTTGGAATTTAATTCAGTAGATTCCCATTTGGATTTCTCAGAAAACATTTTTGCCAGCCTTATGTGGCTTCATTCTAAGGGTTGATGCATCTCATGAAAGATTGTTGGAGAAATATCAAGGAGACATTTTCATCTTTAATCAGTTCAAAATTGGCATAATAAAATTAACTTGTGGTGGAAACTCATTTTACGTTAAACCTAGGTAAACAACTGAAGTAAGTAGGGGGACTATATACAACAAGTAACACTAAGCTTATAAGAGGAGAGTTGAATTTGAAATTCAGGATTTCTTCCCCATATCATACCTACTCTACATATTAGAGATGGTCTCCCGATGACTTGATAATCTACATGTATTAGGATACGTGCAAGCATGGGTGTGCACTCAGTCGTGTCCGACACTCTGAGCCCATGGACTATAACCTGCCAGGCCCCTCTGTCCATGGACTTTTCCAGGCAAGAACACTGGAGTGGGTTAACATTTTCTTCTCCAGGGTACAGCTGCATGCAAAAAATAAACTAGCATTTTAGCCTAAAGTGTTCACTTTTTAGCCAGAGCTTTCTGATGGAAATATAATACAGCCATACTTATAATTTAAAATTTGCTATTAGCCACATTTTAAAAGTAAAAACTAGATTTTTACCGCAGTGTATCTTTTGGGATCCAATAGTTAAAACGGAGTCCTAGCAAAATGATGCAGTTGTGTTTAATGGGAAAATATTTAATACTTTTTGAGCTCTTAAATTTAAATCTAGATTAATTAAAATAAACCCATTTGCCCAGTTGCACTACCCACACTTCAACTGCTCAATAGCCACATGTGATTAGTGGCTATATTGAACAAGGTAGTTTTAAAATCCACAAGCTTGTGGATTTCACTCAGAGTTATAATGCTATTTTAATGATCTTTTTGTATGTAGTTACTGTTTAGAAGAAACATGATAAAACAAAGATAAATTGCTTTCTCTACATCCACTGAAAATCAGTGTAAATAAAATTCTTTTGTGCTGCACTGATTTCTAAGCACACGTTTATTTCCCATGATTTCAGCTGGCCTCTGCTTCTCTGTGTTGGAAGGCTTGCAAGGATGGAGGGATAGAAATTGTGGCCATGTTATCAATCTGTGACTTTTAAAACCACTCTGAACCCCATCATGAACTTCTAGTAAACCTAAGCTTTCCCTTACATTTCAAGTAATGAAATTGATGATGTAGGATGCTGAGGAAGGGTTGGTGTGGGTTCTGTCATGTATGGTGAAGGGCAATGGTAGCATTCCTTAAGAATATATTAATTTGGAAAAACACATATCTTACAATATTGACCTTTTTTCATCCTATATAAGATGTGCAACTTTAAAACTAAGTAGAGTGAAAATCTGTATTTTCTCCCATTTTGTGTTTTCCCAGAGAAGTGCAAGTGCTTTCTAGATTCCCATTTCCTGAAATAAGAAAAAGGATACAACTGTTATCACCAAAGTCTTAACTAGTGTCCTAGAAGAAAATGGGACTTCCTAAATGGCTCAGAAGGTAAAAAATCTGCCTGCAATGCAGGAGACACGAGAGACACAGGTCTGATCCCTGGGTCAGGAAGATCCCCTGGAGAAGGAAATGGCAACCCACTCCAGTATTCCTGTGTGAAAAATCCCATGGAGAGAGGAACCAGCTGGCTACAGTCCAAGGGGTCACAAAGAGTCAGACATGGCTGAGCAACTAAGGACCAGGATAAAATATTTAGAGAAAAATAAGCCCTTCGAAGGGAATGTTTGGATTCTGTACCTGGTTATTCACACAATCTTCATAATCCCACAGGTTGCATGCTTTACTGAGACTGCCTGTCCCCCCACACCCATATGTGAGGCACTTTTCACACTGAATGGAAGTGATGAGATGTTTGGTTTAATAATAATACTTTCCCATTCGATTGGATGCTTATGTAGCATCTTTTGCTGGGAACCAATGGCAGTAGAGGGGCTTCCCATGTGGCACCAGTGGTAAAGAACCCACCTACCAATGCAGGAGATATAAGAGATGCAGGTTCCATGCCTGGGTCGGGAAGATCCACCGGAGGACGAAATGGCAACCCGCCTCAGTGTTCTTGCCTGGAGAATCCCGTGGACAGAGGAGCGTGGAGGACTACAGTCCATGGGGTTGCCGAGAGTTGGATGCAACTGAAGTGACTGAGCACAATGGCAGTAAAACAATGTTCATGATACCAGAAATATCTGAAAGAGAAAACTGTGATTAGATCTTTGGATGCAAATTCTGTATGACATATTCATAGCATATCCAGGTTGGTTACAAAGTTGGTTTTTTGTTTGTTTGTTCTGCCATAAGACGTAACACAGCAGTACTTCTGTGGTGATTTCTACTTTTTTCTCCCTTTGTGTTTTTTAGGAACATTTCTATTTTTAAATGTAAAGAATTGAATTCTAAATGGGATACTGGGAATATTCACTATTGACAGTGCACGATCCTGTGAAAAGCAATATGTTCTGTCAGTGGTGAAGCAGTCCAGTAGGGGAAGAAGATGCAACAGATGATGGCAACCACATAGCTGAAGGGGAGTGAAAAAGAGGAAGGGAAACTTTAACCAGAAGACATGAAGATGTACGATTTGGTAGACATGTTCTGGGGTTGCCTGCACGTTCCTCCTTTACAATTTGCCGTCACTCAATGGCTCTACTCTTGGGGTGGGCTTGATGGCCATGTTTGTACAATAACTCCATCCCTTGGATGCAGCCAGGTGAACCAGGGATAGATTGCTGACTCCCTAGAGAATATTATCTGTGATGTGATTTTGCAGTGAGAAAACAACAGGAAGCAGAACTCTCAAATTGGGACAATTTGAAGAGGGTTTATAAATGGATTCATTATAAAGAGTATGGGCAGGGTATAAGGAAATTACAAGGAAGAATTCAGGATTCTGGGGCTACCAGCAGGAGGAAGTAAAGCTGTTCCCTATGCCTAAATTCAAAGATGTGTGTGAAGGGAAAGGTTACCAAAACTTGAAAGATGAAAGTCACGAAGAAAGAGCTCCTTGAGAGGAGCAGTGAACTTGTGTTGACAGAGACAAGCCTGAAGAAGTCTCACAGGAAGGAACCAGACAAATAAATGTCCCCAACTCTTTTTCCTCCCTTCTTGTTGTCACCTGCCAGGGCTTCTCATTGACCAAATCCAACTGGAAGGCAGAGAACATAGTAGTCTTTTGATGTTATCAATTCAGATCACCTCTCAGGGCAGTAAACAGGGTGGAGAAGAGTGGAGGGTGGGTCTGAAGGAACAGACTAGAGGGATTTGGCACAAGTAGTGGCAGAGAACAGTAAGCAGTGGGCCCGGGGTTTATGTCCTATTATTCCAAGGCTGGGGTTGCTTTGTCAAGGTCAGTGCTATGGAGAAGAAGGAAGTATGAGTAAGCAGAAGGAGCTGTCTGCAGAGAGGACACAGAGAGAGACACAGAGACAGTGCAGTGCTGATCTCTGGATGAGTTAAGGCAAATCTAGCTGCAGTAACCAATAAGCCAAATTTCAGTGGTTTACCCTCCACCAAGTATACTCACGCTGCTGCTAAGTCACTTCAGTCGTGTCCAACTCTGTGATCCCATAGATGGCAGCCCACCAGGCTCCCCGGTCCCTGGGATTCTCCAGGCAAGAACACTGGAGTGGGTTGCCATTTCCTTCTCCAATGCGTGAAAGTGAAAAGTGAAAGTGAAGTTGCTCAGTCATGTCCAACCCTCAGCGACCCCATGGACTGCAGCCTACCAGGCTCCTCCGTCCATGGAATTTTCCAGGCAAGAGTACTGGAGTGGGGTGCCATTGCCTTCTCCGAAGTATACTCATACAGTAGTTCAATTTAGGAGGTTTCCTCAGTGTGTGATTTAATAATCCAGGCTTCTTCCATCTGGCGGCTGTGCACTCATTAGAGCTTGGGAGCTCTCTGCTTCCTTCTTGCAGGTGATACAGATTTGATGTAAGATGCACAGAGTTGGACACGACTGAAGTGACAGCAGCAGCAGCAGGTAGTCTTGATGTAAAGGTATTTTGCAAGCACCACTCAAAAGAAGCAATAAGATAGAGACTGCAGAAGCCCCGCTCACTTCTTTAAAACCTCAGTCTGGAAGTACCATACATTACTTTTTCACTGAAAAGAACAAGGCAAATGACCTACACCAGGATGTACAGAGGGCTGGAGATGTACTTACTCTCTGGTTGTGTAGGTATCTCCCAGCATCAACTTTATACAAGGAATCACTTCCACAACAGCCCCTGATGGATTCCCACATCCCAGTCCCAATTCCCAGGAGACCAGGAGATTTCATGGCACCTCCTTGACACAGATGGTCTCTGTAGTGGCCACTTCCCCCTGATATGACCTGTGTCACATGGCAGTCCTGGTAACTAAAGCCCTTGGTGAAGCCACATTCATTTAGCATAGGTATTGCAATATAAAAAAGGCATCTGTTTAAAAAAAAAAAAAAGAAGGCATCTGTTTATGTCTTCAGATTTCTAGAATGTTTAAATCTGATATTTTAAAGAAAGTTTTGTTTTTCTTCTTTATATCTAAAAGTGTGATATCTCGATTGTATGCTTGTTTACCTATACACATGTAAACTTTCATAAATTGTATAGCTTTTTAGTTCTCATGTAGTTAGCTTAAATTCAACCCGACCCAAGTAATATTAAGATATATACATACATATTATAACATACTATACCGTACATAGGGGCTTCCGTGATGGCTCAGAAGGTAAAGAAACTGCCTGTGATGCAGGAGACCCAGGTTCAGTCCCCAGGTTAGAAAGATCCCCTAGAGAAGGGAATGACTACCTACTGCAGTATTCTTGCCTGGAAAATTCCATGGACAGAGGAGCCTGGCTGGCTACAGTCCATGAGATTGCAAAGAGGTAGACACTGAGAAATTAACAGTTTCACTCCACTTTCATATATATATATATATATGGGAACCAATCTTCATTGCAGAAAGTTCTCTTGGCATTGTATATTTAAAGTTGTGAATATACTGACTTCACCATTGAAAATGCTCATTTCTCTACTTCTTTTATTCAAAAAAGTTGTGTGCATTCAAGAGAATGAAAAAAAATAGGGACTACTTTCCATCTCTTCTATAAATTGTATCAAGATTTCTTTTAA
Source organism: Ovis canadensis (assembly GCF_042477335.2). Taxonomy (NCBI): domain Eukaryota; kingdom Metazoa; phylum Chordata; class Mammalia; order Artiodactyla; family Bovidae; genus Ovis; species Ovis canadensis. Next base: position 60,605,704 of record NC_091262.1, on the reverse strand, counting down.
TAGACATTTCAAAGTATGGAATTGCAGCTGTCCTGTGATTTTTGCCAGAATCTGACCTAACACAGATGAGTACGAGTGGGCTTAGCAGTTCCAGAAGTATTAGAAGTATTTGTACTGGGAAGTACAGTATTTTACAGTGTTTCTTTCCCTTTCTTTCTTTTTTCCTCCCTCCCTGCCTCCCTCTATTTCTCCCTCTCTTTCTTTCTCTCCCCTTCCTTCCTTCTTCCTTCCTTTCCTCTTTCAACTACCTCCTCTAGTGCAGCATCAGTAGAGCCGACAGAAAGCCATGGGGATTTGGCCAGATTTCTGAAAAAAATATATTTTTTTAAAAAGAAGTTTTCAAGCTAAACATGCATCTGTGAGAATCTAAATAACAGACACTACTAGTCCATAATGCAGAAATGGAAAACAAACATACAAAAAAACTAGAAGGGCATTTTTATTTCAAGAAACAAACAAATGAAATCCACCAAACAAATAGGGAAGTGGAATGCAGAAGGAGTCGTCATGGCTGAGGTCAGCTGTGCTGTGTGTCCTCACTGTGCTATAAATTCATTCTTGTTTGGCTTCCAGGAACAACAGAACTCTTCATGAAGTCCTTAAAGTGGAGGGATCCCAAAAAAATAGGCACATGGAAGCAGAGCCATCCTTCCACCAGGAGGAGGGACTCCAGCTGCCTGGGGTGCTCTCCCTCAGCGTGACCCCAGCACCAGGGGAGATACCAGAGGAAACCAGACACTGGCTGTCCCTTCTTCCCCTCAGCAGAGCTCATTCTCAAGGAAAGTTCAAACTCAGCCAGAGGCCACTTATCTCAGAACCTCAGTTCTGACACAGGACTGAGACACAGATATAGAAATGGTCACTGGACAGCCAGCTTGTATGTTTTACAGGGAAGGTACTGATGTCTGTGGGGCTGATTCATAGTATGGCCCCTCCAGCCCTCACTGAGGGGTATGACCCAGCTGGTTTATCTGGTCCTTGGTTCACTATTGGGTGTAAGTGATGAATTAAAGGTCATGGGAGGGATGCAGGAGAGAAAAGCGGGAGAAGGAGAGGGAAGCAAGGAGAGTGCTTAGGGGCAGACACGCTGATGGCAAGAAAAGATAGCTCATTGCCTAGCAAGAAGGGAGTGAACAAAACCATGTCAGGAAAACCAAGAACTAGAAAAGCATTATGAGGCCATTAGTGCAAGGACTAGCCTGCCAACACCTTGCAAGGCTTGATGAGATCACTGTGCAACAGGATGGGAGAGTGCTTTCTATTTAGAAGGTCCCTTCCAACCCCAGGCACTACAAAAATGATGTGTATGGGGAGGGGTTCCCAGTGTACTATTCAAGGGAGCAAGCAAGAACACAACAAATCTGGGAATACTTGCCTGCCATTAATGTTTTAATGCTTCATGTTTGTCTCCTATTAGAATGCAAACATCTGTAAGAAGGTCAGTGTCTAAGTTGAGCAGAGTCTCACACCCAAGTGCCCCATATAGAATAGGCATTCTATAAGTGCTGGTTGACTTGAATTCTCTGTAAATTTCACTGTATAAAAGAACACTTCTGTTTTTCTATATTCAGTTTTAAGATATCACTTGTGATGGAAGGGACTAAAACTCCAATGTTTAAGTCTATTTTTCACACTTTAGAATTCATGATGATTAAATGAATGAGAGTGAGTAGAGTTTCACTGGAGACAACCAAAATGCCCCCTAGCAAAATTCTGAAGGAGGGTTTTTTTAATTAATTTATTTTAATTGGTGGTTAATTACTTTATAATATTGTATTGGTTGGTTAAAGGAGGGGTTTTAAATTCACATATTTACTATAGGTTTCTCACGTGGGTATCATTTTATGTGAATGTCTTATGTTTAGTCTTTAAGATTTTAGGGAGTCTAGATTAACCAAGATATCCGGTTATCTGGATCTTAAATTGTAGAACAGAGAATTATTATTTAAAAAACTAATTGCTTTAAAAAGTGAAGTTAGCTTTATTAAGAAGCTGCTTAGTTGGAATTAGATCAGCATTTTGTAAAATTAAATGACTTGCACTGTCTTGAAGTGCTTTGTTACCTGCCAAAGTACCCATCTATAATTCAACGAAAAGCATTAGTTTTATTAAACATTTGGTTAATTAGTGAAACACGGATTTCTGTACAAGTTCTGTGAACAAGTTAGGCTTTCTCTGGGTGGAAATAATTCACATATCTTTTCTGTTTCTAGCATTCTAAGTGATTATTAATTCTTTTAGCATGTTATTTGATGATAATAATGAAACCACATCCTTCACCAAGGGCACTCTCAAGCATGGGTTCATTGACATAATGGAGTATTCATCCTTAAAAGTTATTAGTTGAGAGAAGGAGAAAGTGAGCAAAAGAATTTACAGAGTTAGTAGATAGTGGCCTTGACAATATTTTCCGGGCACACATTGGGCACTTAAAACACTTGGAAATAAATCCCACAGAATAGATGCTAGATAAACATAGAAAGGGTATTTTTTGATCCAGAATGTATCAGTCCAGCTGTCTACAATGAGAAGGCTGAAAGGAATCACTTGATGTCTTTGCTCTTCAAATAGAATTGAAATTCTTCTACCAAAGATGTCCTTCCCACTTTCCCCAGGCAGAGATTTCTCTCCATCCATAGTGTATATCCCTGGCAAGGAGAGATCAAATTAAGTGGACACAGTTGCCTTTCATTTGGTGACGTGCACGTAACATTATTCCCTTTTTAACAAATGAAAAAGCTTGAGTTCAGAATAGTGATTTTTACTGATCTTTCACTGAGTTAGAGAGACAAATTTCTATTACAACTGACAGACTCCAGGGAAACCTACTCCCTCCAGTCTGATGCCTTTGTAGCTCCAGGCTGATACTTTTCTTTTTCTTTTTTTTTCATTTTTCAAGTGATTTTAACCCTTGAATAGAAGGAACTCTGAAATTCAACCCTGAGATGAGAGGAAGAATGTAAAAATGCAGAGTTAAAAGTGGTTTACAAGTAAGCAGGATTATTACTATTTTGGGGTCATTTTCAGGTCCTGTCCACCCATGAAATCCTTTTGAAAATTGTGTCCTCATTTGGAATCAATAACTCACCCATATCTTGGTAACATATGAGGTCAATCTTGATATAAAAATATAAACTTCCCTTGAAATTTTCCTCAACTTTGATAAGCATATACATGTTTTCTTCATTAATAGCCAAGTTTATTATCTCCATTCTTCAAATTTCTTTCTAGCATAAGCATTTATGCTTACGACTACAAAGAAACCACCCACACTTTTCATCTTTCTTTCTTTGACATTATTGAAAAGCAGCCTTTCTTATCAATACTAAGTAAACTATAAAATAGGCCCATTTGATAAGTTAAAATAACATGGATTGTATATGTTAGGTCTGTAGGGACATCTTCTCTGACATTCCCCCTCACTGGGACCCAGGCTTATGGTCTCTAATGCATAATTAATTTCTGTCAAGTGGCTATGTTCCCAGGGCCAGGCAAAAAGATTCTGGTAGATTTGACTGTTTCTTAATTCCCTGTTCCGGAAATCTTTTATGAAGGCTAGAAACCAAGAATTTCAGTACCGTCCAGAGCAATGAGCTGAGGTTCAAGAATGCTGAGGTAAGAATGATGTCGTGTGGTCTGCTGTCCTGAGGTGGTAGGTGCTATTGGTGAACATCGGAAAGTTGTGAACCCAAGTTGGGAGGGGTGGAAAGGGGAGGACCAGAGAAAAAACATAGCTAACTTTTGGAGGGGGGGTGGTTCAAATTTTTTGAAACTGCAATTATTTGGGGACTATGGGGAAACTGTGATACTTATCATGACTGTAGTTATTTTAATATTTGATTGCTGAATTTGATGTAGCCCTCTCTGTGTTCATCACCTTGGTAATGGGTTTTCATTGAGTTAGACAAGGCTGTGGTCCGTGTGATTAGATTGACTAGTTTTCTGTGATTATGGTTTCAGTGTGTCTGCCCTCTGATGCCAGTGTCAGACTTTATTTTGGGGGGCTCCAAAATCACTGCAGATGGTGATTGCGGCCATGAAATTAAAAGACGCTTACTCCTTGGAAGGAAAGTTATGACCAACCTAGATAGTATATTCAAAAGCAGAGACATTACTTTGCCAACAAAGGTCCGTCTAGTCAAGGCTATGGTTTTTCCAGTAGTCATGTATGGATGTGAGAGTTGGACTGTGAAGAAAGCTGAGCACCGAAGAATTTATGCTTTTGAACTGTGGTGTTGGAGAAGACTCTTGAGAGTCCCTTGGACTGCAAGGAGATCCAACCAGTCCATTCTGAAGGAGATCAGTCCTGTGTGTCCTTTGGAAGGAATGATGCTAAAGCTGAAACTCCAGTACTTTGGCCACCTCATGCAGAGTTGACTCATTGGAAAAGACTCTGATGCTGGGAGGGATTGGGGGCAGGAGGAAAAAGGGACGACAGAGGATGAGATGGCTGGATGGCATCACCGACTTGATGGACATGAATTTGAGTGAACTCCGGGAGTTGGTGATGGACAGGGAGGCTTGGTGTGCTGCAGTTCATGGAATTGCCAAGAGTCAGACACGACTGAGCGACTGAACTGAACCGAATGGGTTTTATTTCCAATCTGTGATCCATCCCGCTTTTTTCCCAAGTACAATTTGGTTTCATGCTAGTTGGCCACTGTAATGGCCAGCCTCTGTTAATGTACTTGGGAAATATAGATAGGTGTGTTCGGTTGTGAGGTCATTTGTTGGCATTAAGAGTGAATTTTAATTCAATATAGATATGATACCTACACATATATGTCTTTTCAAAGAGTGGTAGCATTATCATCTAATATTAAGCATAGTTTATAATGTGACCAGTAGTTTACAAAGCAAAATGACTGAAAGATAGGCTAGTCAAAGTTTTAATTGAGACCAGTTTATGCTTGGAGCATTTTAATCATATAGCTCTGTCAATTAGCCTGTTTTACTGCTTGTGGTTTAACATTATTAGATTTAGGTTGTAATCTCTAATGATCATTTGTCTCTGACTTGTTAACTAGCATATTTTCATTAAAATAAATTGTAGAATTATATTGTCAGTGTACTTAGTTATTATCCCTTAAGTAATAAAAACAACTGGGAGAAGTTGTGCCAGACAGTAGAATAAACTCTCTTATCATGATTCATTTTACAATGTCAAATTTTACCAGGTCCAAAATACTAAGAATACCTTATGATTGTGTAAGATGTATGAAACTAGATCTATTTCATCACATTAATCAGGACACATAGGTAAATGTTTATTGTAACAAAATTTGTGGTTAACAAAATGATGAGCCATTTACTGGATATTTAAGTGTACTGTCGAAGTGTGAATTGTACAATGTACAGTCACAGGCTATCAGGTTGTAAATCTCCCTGGCTTGTGAAAGGAGACTGCAATTAGAGGGTCTCGGATCACAGGAAATCACCAAAAGTATAATCAGGCTATCTGGGTTGATCTGATATTTCAGAGAGATAATATTTTTGAGGCTTTGTTCAAAAACTTGTTCAAAATTACATGGCACAGAAGATTTCCCTCACTTTTGTGGCCTTGCCAAGATGTTATTACCTTATCTGTAGTAATTATCTAGGTTGACTGAGCACTCCAGGTTACGTGTTTCTTCAAAATTATAAACTGTTTTATAATAACAGAGAGAAATTTATTGGTCTTCTTTACAATATCATAAACACTAAGCCAAAGCATAGCCCAACCCACATATTCCTAGTAAAGACATTCAGACTTTAAACAGACAAAGGACATCTTAATTTTTACCAGGTAAAGGCACCTACTTCCTATATAAAGAGACTCCCTCATAGATGACCGAGCAACCATCAGAAGAAGTATCTTTTCCCCCCCTGAACTGTCAGGATAATTTGATGGGCAGCCAAATATGTGAGTACGGCTTTTGAATTTCAGTCTGTGATCACTGCTGAGGCAGAGCCAAACGCATGACCCTTGTGGATTTGTTAGCCTTATTTTAGGGTGTTAATTGATGCCAGGCCTAGATTGTGACTAGATTGTGAACCCAGCAAGCAAAGGCAATGCTTAAGCTGCAGATGGACTAAATTCCTAGAATCTCTATTAAATATTGTGTCCTGTCTTATTCTTATTTTATAACTAATTACTACATCTCCCTGTATCTGCCCACCCACCCCCGGCCCACATTTATTCCATTCCTGAAAGCAGGACCTGTGGTTTCCATTGTTGGGTCTCCCAGACTCTTAACCTTGCCCCTTGTACTGATGGAGGTCTTGGGAAAAGTTGAGACCAAAATCTGGGTCCTAACTGTAAACCACACCCTTCCAACATGATTAAAGGGCTCTTTTGTTCATCATGGCTAAGGCAACAGTATGTGGATTTTTGTTATATTTAGTCTTAAGTAAAACAAAATACCCATAGCTAAGATTTTTTTTTAATTACCATTCACCATCACCAGGGACTTAAAATTAGAACAAGAAGGCTATGGACAATAGAGAAATGTTAGAAGAAAACCTTTCTCCTCAGCACTTGCTTAAGAAAACTGGCAGACTGATCTCCTAAGTCAGCAGCCTCAACTCTCCACCACCCGACGTGGTCCCTTTGCAGGGATGACTGCATGGCCCCTTCCCTCTTCAGTTCAGTGGTTAGCCTTTCATGGGAAGGGGTATTTCTTCTCTTGGGGCAGCTTCAGTGTAAGGTAATTTTTCAGAGTACAGGAAACAACATACTTGGTGGGAATTTCTCTACAGATGTGCTTTATAGGGCCTTTCTCCAAAGTTTGTATGGTAGGCATGCACATCTGAATTTCAAATTCTCAGACGTGTCTTTGCATGTTCAGTAATTTGGCCATGCTCAACCAACCAGTAAGCAAGCAAACATACTCTGTAGAAACAACGTCTTATTTCAGTAAGATAGGCTAATTACAGTGAATTAGAATCTTTATTTAATCTTCCTACAGTTATCCTTTTAATGTGTTCTGTAATTGCAAACCTTTAGTCTGTTAATCTCTGATTCATTAGTGGGTTTCTTAAGTGTTATAAAGGAGCACGTGTAACATTCTGGTAATTACTAATAATCTTTGTTCACAGCACATTTACAAAGATCTCTGCAGGGAGTTTCCTTAGGCTCATCACCACTTATTGTCAGTGTACAAGTTTCATTAGCAGTCTCTCACGCTTATAAAATACGGAATTTGGGGTTTTACAAAGCAAAATGAAATGTTTCTTATCTCTTATGGCTAACAAAGTCCAATGTTAAGTCAGTATGTCACTGTCCCTTCAAAGTCAAGTGTCCTCTAGTGTCTGTGGTGCCATTTTACCACCGAGGAGAAAGGTAAAGAGGGATTCGATTATAGTTCTCACCAGTTTACACTATTTTTTGGCGGCAGCACTGGAAGCAAAACTAGTGTTTCCTAGACAGTGTCTCAGTTTCCCAAGCACCTCACCTCCTTTAACACAAAGGTGTAGTTTTTATGGAGCAGTGCATGATGATAGCATAAAAGTCCACTCAGGGAGACAAGAACCACTAGGGGCTGTCTCTGGTGGTGAAGGTACCCATGCATCCTCACCCTAAAAAAACCCGATTCTTTCTGCCTCTTCCTTGAGACCCAAAATCCCTGTAACAGGGGACCTGTTCTGGAAGAGAGCATATCAAATTAAAAACCGCATTGTATGCCTGCTCAGTCACTTTGGTTGTGTCTGACTCTTTAAGACCCCATGGATTGTAGCCCACTAGGCTCCTCTGTCCATGGGATTTTCTTGGCAAGAATACTGGAGTGGGTTGCCATATCCTCCTCCATGGGATCTTCCTGACCCAGGGATTGAGCCTGCATCTCTTGCGTCTCCTACATTGCAGGTGGAGTCTTTACCCACTGAGCCACCTGGGAAACCCAAAAAGACACAATAAGGATAAATAAATGGTGTGAATGCTCTTCTAAGAGCAAGGTAGGAGAGAGCATTAGGATATTCCTGGACCAGAAAAGGATCTGGAGATGATGCTAAAAATAAAACCCACCATTCTCACTGTTTTGCTTAGGATTGGTGGCAGTGCAAAAGAGATGAGTTAGGATGGCTTTTGCCCAATTTCCAAATCCTCTTTGTTTCCCAGCCCTCAGTTCAGTTCAGTTCAGTTGCTCAGTCACGTCTGACTCCTTGCGACCCCATGAATCGCAGCATGCCAGGCCTCCCTGTTCATCACCAACTCCCAGAGTTCACTTGGACTCACTTCCATCGAGTCCGTGATGCCATCCAGCCATCTCATCCTTGGTTGTCCCCTTCTCCTCCTGCCCCCAATCCCTCCCAGCATTAGAGTCTTTTCCAATGAGTCAACTCTTTGCATGAGGTGGCCAAAGTACTGGAGTTTCAGCTTTAGCATCATCCTTCCAAAGAAATTCCAGGGCTGATCTCCTTTAGGATGGACTGGTTGGATCTCCTTGCAATCCAAGGGACTCACAAGAGTCTTCTCCAATAACACAGTTCAAAAGCATCAATTCTTTGGTGCTCAGCCTTCTTCACAGTCCAACTCTCACATCCATACATGACCACACGAAAAACCGTAGCCTTGACTAGATGGACCTTAGTCAGCAAAGTAATGTCTCTCCTTTTGAATATACTATCTAGGTTGGTTATCACTTTTCTTCCAAGGAGTAAGCGTCTTTTAATTTCAGGGCTGCAGTCACCATCTGCAGTGATTTTGGAGCCCCCAAAAATAAAGTCTGACACTGTTTCCACTGTTTCCCCATCTATTTCCCATGAAGTGATGGGACCGTATGACATGATCTTAGTTTTCTGAATGTTGAGCTTTAAGCCAACATTTTCACTCTCCACTTTCACTTTTGTCAAGAGGCTTTTTAGTTCCTCTTCACTTTCTGCCATAAGGGTGGTGTCATCTGCATATCTGAGGTTACTGATATTTCTCCCGGCAATCTTGATTCCAGCTTGTGTTTCTTCCAGTCCAGCATTTCTCATGATGTACTCTGCATATAAGTTAAATAAGCAGGGTGACAATATACAGCCTTGACGTACTCCTTTCCCTATTTGGAACCAGTCTGTTGTTCCATGTCCAGTTCTAACTGTTGCTTCCTGACCTTCATACAGATTTCTCAAGAGGCAGGTCAGGTGGTCTAGTATTCCCATCTCTTTCAGAATTTTCCACCGTTTATTGTGATCCACACAGTCAAAGGCTTTGACATAGTCAATAAAGCAGAAATAGATGTTTTTCTGAAACTCTCTTGCTTTTTCCATGATCCAGCAGATATTGGCAATTTGATCTCTGGTTCCTCTGCCTTTTCTAAAACCAGCTTGAACATCAGGGAGTTCACGGTTCACGTATTGCTGAAGCCTGGCTTGGAGAATTTTGAGCATTACTTTACTAGCATGTGAGATGAGTGCAATTGTGCGGTAGTTGAGCATTCTTTGGCATTGCCTTTGTTTGGGATTGAAATGAAAACGGACCTTTTCCAGTCCTGTGGCCACTGCTGAGTTTTCCAAATTTGCTGGCATATTGAGTGCAGCACTTTCAGAGCATCATCTTTCAGGATTTGAAATAGCTCAATAGGAATTCCATCACTTCCACTAGCTTTGTTCGTAGTCATGCTTTCTAAGGCCCACTTGACTTCACATTCCAGGATGTCTGGCTCTAGATGAGTGATCACACCATCGTGATTATCTGGGTCGTGAAGATCTTTTTTGTACAGTTTTTCTGTGTATTCTTGCCACCTGTTCTTAATATCTTCTACTTCTGTTAGGTCCATACCATTTCTGTCCTTTATCGAGCCCATCTTTGCATGAAATGTTCCCTTGGTATCTCTAATTTTCTTGAAGAGATCTCTAGTCTTTGCCATTCTATTCTTTTCCTCTATTTCTTTGCACTGATTGCTGAAGAAGGCTTTCTTATCTCTTCTTGCTATTCTTTGGAACTCTGCATTCAGATGCTTATATCTTTCCTTTTCCCAGCCCTAAAGCACCACAAATAATCATGCAATCTAACTAAATGCAAGGTATGTGCTATGCAAATATATCTTCAGAACAAGTCTTATCACCTACCCTAATCTGACTTTTTGCAACTCAATTGCCACCATTCATATAAGCATATAGATCACATATACATGTATATACACATATATTTATGTGCCTCTGTGTGTGTGTGTGTGCCCTGAAGCCTCCACTTTTCAGTATAGACACTGTCAGCCAACAGTAGATGAAGATGATAGATATAAAATTTACTTTGGAAATAAAGGCATTGTATAAGTTTGACATTTAGGAATTTTCAAAGAATTCATTCTACAGCTTTTAAGGCAGCAAAATTGTTGTATTTCTCAAGACGTATCTTTCTTGTGGTGTCTTAGAAAGTGCTCAGACAAACTGAATGCCTAAAGCAGCATTTCTAACCATGCTAAGAATCAGCAACAGACTTTGGTATCGCTGAGTAAGTCCACCAGTAAGTTAGCGAAAATACTGCAGTAATAGTTCTTGTCCAGTTTAAAGAAAAATACTTTAGTAAGTGAGAACATTCTTTGGCTTTTAAAAATATGCTTATACACTTGCTTATGAACATGGAGCATCTCTTCCTTGCCCTGTGGAAACTACAACAGTAACTTGCTTCATACTAACATCTATGGTGCAGGAGATGGTATGGCTGTTTCCTCCCAACTCTAAGAGAGTGCAATACCAGGCTCACTGGCCCCACACCGCATGAGACCGCTGACTTCTGGGCAATGGAGCATAAGGTCTGAGCCACACTCCTTTCCCTGTGTTTCATTCTGATCTGATATTAGGCACTGAATATTTCTTAAGTATTACTCCATTGTCCAATGTGCCCATTTGGCAGCAAGTTTTCATTCTAATAAAAAGACGTTACTCAAATGGAGATTCCAGATGTGTCTAAGCTGCTTTTATTAGGACAATGGGAAAGTCCAACCTTTTCTTCTAAACACAATCAGGAGTAGTGTGGCTTTGCCTTTGTAATTTTACAAAGAGTTGTATTACGTAACTGGAAAATTGTCTCCCCGAGCATAGAGAGAATTTGTTAGCACAGAACGCAGCTTGGAAAATGCTGATGTAAAGCCTCAATCCAAGAGAGAAACCTTTTAAGTTGCTGAAATGTAATGGAGAGGAAGAAGGAAATTGCTATTTTACATGATTGGCCAAAATGCACTGTAATTATATCGACTTGAAACAGATTCCTTAGAAGAACTGATAACTCTGTGATCAGAATAAGTCATGTGTAGTGGAACTAAATGCAGCATGGACCTTCTCTGCAGAGAGTAGACTTGCCACTATGTGAGATGTGCAGTAGAAGAGACAGCTGTACTTGCCCTAGCCTGCTTAATGGGACCTCCAGCTGCTTCAGGAGAGTAAGGAATGGTGGGAGGTTTGATGGAAGAATTAGTGTTTACCATGTCTGCCCATCCTTTTGCACTGGCCTACAGCATAGCCTGTGGACTCTCCTCCTCATGCGATACTGTTTTGATGTTGCCACTCCTGTTTGTAATGATCACAGCATCACTCATCAGACAGATAGCTTCTAAATGGAACACTCTTCAAAGATTCCACCAACTGTCCTTGCTGCCAGTTTTGAAGTGGGAGGATAAAGTTTAATCACAGGACTTCCTTGTAGCTCAACCGATAAAGAATCTGCCTACAATGCAGGAGACCAGGGTTAAATCCCTAGGTCAGGAAGATCCTCTGGAGAAGGGAATGGCAGTCCACTCCAGTATTCTTGCCTGGAGAATCCCATGGACAGAGAAGCCTGGCAGGCTACAATCTGTGGGGTCGCAAAGAGTCGGACATGACTGAGTGCCTAAGACACACAAACACACAAAGTTTAATCACATATATTTAGCCCGAATATATATTCCTCATTTTCCCTTTTCCCTCCATTGTTTCTGTGTAGTGCTATAATATTTTCAGTTGGCCGCAGATGGGAGATCATCTCTCCTAAGAGTAATAATAGTGTTTATTCAGCACTAGCAAAACTCATTGGCTGACATGTGATACTCCGAAATATATTCCTAAACATTATTCCTTGTATACGGTAATCATCTATTTGTATATCTCCTTCACTTAACTATAAGCTTCTAAAGGGCAGGATTATGTCTAATTTTCTTCAAAATGTCCCAAATAGTGGAGTACCTAATAGTAAGTATTCAAGAATTCATTAACTGAGAATAGTGTATTGGAAATATCTGTTTGGATATTGAAAAAAGAAAGAAATTGCAACCAGTGAGTGAAATACTAAACTTCCAATAGCCAAGTTAGATAACTAATTAATTAAGAAATAATTGTACCCTGTGTTTTATTTTTGCATGAGCTAAGAGAGGACCCACCTTGGTATTACTGGAACCCGCAGACATCATAGGCAAAGCTGATATCTCTAACCCCATCAGTAAGAGAGGAGCTAAGGTCGATTTTCTTGCCATTAGAATTCAGTTACTTTGATCCTTCTGCTGCCTCACAGTTCCTTCTAGGACCAATCACGTGACTATGAGATGGCCACAGAGTTAGCTGAAATGCTGAGGAGCAGGAAAAAGCCAAATGCTCTATATTGGTTGCTGACTTGATCTCATAAACACCATCCTCTAACCTGCTCAGGTCTCCACCCACTCTGGGCAGCTGAATGCCACCAGCAGGGTGCTAAAACATCCATCCTAAAGGATATGCAGGAGGTTGTCACAGTAGGAGATTTTTTCCTTCACATCTCTTAAGAGGCTGTCTTTTCCTCTCTTATTTCCTCACTGGAATGCTTCCTCTCTCTCACTCTTTTTGCCTCTCTGAATCCTACAGGAGCAGCTTCAATCCCTTCTGCTTCCTCAGATCCTTCGTGACTCTGCAGAAAGCAGTAATTGCTCCCTCTGATGAACACCTGGGCAACTTATGCTGATGCTACTTGACATTTTGGATAGTTTTCCTTATATTATCAGTTGTTTTTTCTGATTTATTTACTGTGCTTCTCAAGAGTGAGGATAATTCCCTGGGTTTTTGTAAAATCCATAGCATATTATTTCATATGGCAAATATTTTTAAAAAATACTTGGTGATTTGGGAGAAAAGCATCTAGAAAGGAATTTGACAAAGGTTAGTGAACTTCGGGGCTTCCCAGGTGGCTCAGTGATAAAGAATTCACGTGCCAATGCAGGAGGCACAGGTTCGATCCCTAGGTCAGGAAGATCCCCTGGAGAAGAAAACTGGAAACCTGCTCCAGTATTGTTGCCTGGGAAATTCCATGGACAGAGGAAGGAGCCTGGCAGGCTACAGTCCGTGGGGTCAGAAACAGTCAGGCACAACTGAGTGAGTGAGCACACACAAATCTCTGGGGTCAGAAAGAGTTGGGCGAAGCAGAGTGAATGAGCACACAGGGGTGCAAACTTCAGCAATGCTAAATCTAGGACTTACTATTATTGCTTTCTGAGTTGATGAGGATCAAGAGAGGATCATGTTAAATGTATCATTTAAAAAAAAAACAGTTTGATTTAAAGAGAAAAAGGATTACCCAACAAGCTCACCTTTTTAATGACATTTCTCTTAACCTCCATTCATATTCTGGCATCATTATCTTCACCCAGACTGTCATAATTGTCTTCATCATTGTTCTGCCCTCCATACTCCCATTCTAATCCACCCAATCAGACAATAAATATTTTATTAGGAATTTGTATGTTTCAAGTAATCTACTGAAGAAAGCTGAGTGCCAAAGAATTGATGCTTTTGAACCGTGGTGTTGGAGAAGACTCTTGAGAGTCCCTTGGACTGCAAGGAGGTCCAACCAGTCCATTCTGAAGGAGATCAGTCCTGGGTGTTCATTGGAAGGACTGATGCTAAAGCTGAAACTCCAAAACTTTGGCCACCTCATGTGAAGAGTTGACTCACTGGAAAAGACTCTGATGCTGGGAGGGATTGGGGGTAGGAGGAGAAGGGGATGACAGAGGATGAGATGGCTGGATGGCATCACCGACTCGATGGACATGAGTTTGAGTGAACTCCGGGAGTTGGTTATGGACAGGGAGGCCTGTTGTGCTGCGATTCATGGGGTCGCAAAGAGTCGGACACGACTGAGCAACTGAACTGAACTGAACTGAACTAGAAGAATCGATTCCCTCATCTTAGGATGGCAACTATCCTGCACAATCATGTTCAGCAACTCTCCACTTTACAAAGTTAAATGTAATCCAGCCTCACTTGCCAGGCTTATCATATACTGTTCTTTCCAACCACTTCAAACAAAGAAAAATAGTCTCTCTTTTCTGTGATATATGTGTTAGTTTTCAGCTTAATTCCTGGGGGCCTAGAACTATAAAATAAATCACTCTCAGAGGTAGAAGTTGTGATCATGTCATAAATCCAACAATCTGAGGAAAGCATCTCAGAGTAGACACTATTAGAGGTATATCTGAGAACTTCTATTTTTAAAGGCTTGCTAAGATTGTGGAGGGATGTACAGAAGGGGGAAGGGCCTTACCTTAGAGTTGGGACAAGGAAGTTAAACACAAGGGGTAGGCAGACTGAAAAAAAAACAGAAGTAAAGAGCCAGGATGTAGGGAAATGAGAGCACTTGTCATAAATCTCATTAAACACAAACCCCCAGGTAAGATAAAAAATAATAAGTTAAGACCTTCATACTGGAAACTTTCACATTTTGAAGGTTAGAATTCTGAGATGCACGATCATACCCAAAAAGAAGAAGAAAAAAAAGAATTTTGTTTAAGCACACACACTACATGTGGAGCGCTGTGGTTCTGTGCAAGTCCAGGCAATCTGAACTACTCCTACTGATCAACTCTGCTCCATTATGAAGTCGTGATAGTAAATGGTATCACGGTATGCCCTGAACTCTTGCTCCAAACAAGGGCTCCTGTCTGCCAGAATGAATTCTGAATTCATCGTCAGGATCAAAGTTAGGCCATATTAGCTGCTCTGTATTTTTAACCTTTGTATTAAATTACCATCAAAGAGCACTAATTAAGATAAGAAATAGAGCTACTTATTTGTTTCATATGCATCTTCAGATTTCTGAATTATACATTAAAACAATCTATGACATATGCATGTGGTTTTCACAAAGGAAAAAAGCATAAATGCCTCAGGGTGCATCTGCCTAAGAAACAGATGGAAAAACACACTTTTTGCAGTTCTATTAAAGCACAGAGAAATATCATAATTTTAAAGGCTACAAAAATAAGGTAAAGATTATATAAGGCAAATAAATCAGTAAAATCTATAGCAAAAGCCAGAATATTTTAGGTTAATCTGAAAAGGCTGAGTCTCCTAAGACTTTGAAAAATGAGAAAAGCCATTTGGCGAAATCTTTAACTTGGATTTTTTTTTGTTTGTTTGATTTTGTTTCTAGGTTCCAGATTCAGAGATGTGCAACTGATCCAAACAGTTATAAAAGCTTAGGAGACAGCTTTCGAGTGATTTTCCGCACGGAAGGGTATGTATGGTTCTTCACACAATCTGTGTGTTGATGTAGGCATTTTAATATATTACTACATAACACATTTTCTCATTTTGAATGATTTCTCTTCCTAGTCTTAGTAGGGAAAAATATTGAAAAGGGTGTTTTTCTATTTTTGTGCATATTTTTCCTGATAATACAGTTGAAAATTAAATATGCTTATGATAGAAACTCCCTGGAGGAGGGCATGGCAACCCACTCCAGTATTCTTGCCTGGAGAATCCCATGGACCGAGGAGCCTGAGGGGCTACAGTCTTGGGGTCACAGAGAGTCGAACATGATTGAAGTGACTCAGCATTCATGCATACAGATAACTACCTCAAAAAGGATATTAATAATATCCTTTATTAAAAATAATTTGATGACTATAGGACAATTTTTAATTTGTGCTGTTAAAGCTTTTCAAAGTTCTTATAACTGGAAATGTCTAAATGTGATTGTTGTTTATTTTGTTTTTTAAATATAGTGCCCAAATGTATTCCTTATTTGCATTCTGATTTATGAATATTCTATCAAAATGTACTGTTGTCAAAAACTGATGTGTCAAGTTCATCATCCTGTCTATTAGATGATCAGATAAATAGAATATTTTTGTTACATAAACTAAAATTGTCTTTGATGTATAGATTCAGTTAAAGATTCTATCAAGCATAAATAATTTTACAAAGGATTTTAGATTTGCATTTTGAAGTTGTTTTCGTAAGAGAATTGGTTGACAATAATAATTATACCAAAATGATAACAGTAATAATGCTGCTGCTGCTAAGTTGCTTCAGTCATGTCCAGCTCTGTGCGACCCCATAGACGGCAACCCACCAGGCTCCCCCGTCCCTGGGATTCTCCAGGCAAGAACACTAGAGTAGATTGCCACTTCCTTCTCCAAAGCATGAAAAAGTGAAAAGTGAAAGTGAAGTCACTCAGTCGTGCCTGACTCTTAGGGACCCCATGGACTGCAGCCTACCAGGCTCCTCCAACCATGGGATTTTCCAGGCAAGAGTACAGGAGTGGGGTGCCATTGCCTTCTCCAACAGTAATAATAACAACTAGTATATATTTAGCCTTTACTATGCACTAGGAATTTTCCATATAGCTCTTTGAGGTAGGTTCTGTGAGCATCCATTCAAGTTAGATGGATGAAGAAACCAAGATTCAGAAAAGTTAATTTTCACGTATCTGGTAAATTATGAATCTTGGACTCAGATCAAGTCAGCTTTTCCCCAAAGCCCATGTTCCTAACCTTTGTAGTTCACTATCTTTCTTAGCAGAATTTACTGGGTATACTGTTTTGCTAATTGTTCATTTCAATTAAACATATGTCGTTGATGTTCCATGCCAGCATGTTCTTTTGAACAACAGCATAGTAATTTATTTATCTACATACTGCAGCTTGTTAAATTAATCCCCTTTGGTGGCCCACTAGGTTGTTTCCAGATTTTTACTATTAAACAGTACAGTATATATTCTTATACTATTTTTTCACTTTTTTAATTTCTGTTTTTAAAAGTTGCTAGCTATGGACTTATCAAATGAGATGCACACCTTATATCACATATGTTGCCAAATTATCTTCCAAATGTATGTACTGACTTAGGATTTGAGAGTTTTCACTTCTCCACACTCTCTCAAACACTGGACCATATCAATCATTATTTGGTATATGTTATTCATGTGCATCTCCTGTTTATAATCTAACAGGTAAAAAAGAAAACTGTCATAATAAAATTCCATTGATGGTAACTGGGGTCAAGCATACTTTTATATCATGGTCATTTTTTTCCATGAATTGCATATTTGTGTCCTTTACCCATTTCTCTTAGGTTAGATATTTTTATTAATTTTTATTAATTTATTTAACTATTACATAAATTACAAATATTTCTCCTAACTTGCTCTTTGTCTTACAACTATAATATCTTAAACCTTCCAGAAGTTTGTGATCTTTGAAGATTGTGATTTTGTGATTAGATCTGTTTTCCTTGGTGATATCTGATGGCACATTAAAAAAAGACATCCTCAAACCCTAAGATCATAAACATTTACATTTGAATCTTTAATCTATCTGAGACTTGTTTTTAATGTGCAATGTGGCATATAGGAATCAAATTTTATCTTCAAATGGTTAGTCAACTGTCCAAATGCCACTGGTTAAAAATTCTATTCCTTATTCACTAATTAGAAATGCTAGTTTGTTTGTCTAATTAAACTTGCACATATTTATCAGTTAAATTTTCTATTTGGTTTCTCCATTTTCTGTTCTGTTTCATTAATTTCTCTATCTCTATACAAGTACCATACTATTTTAGTTATTTTATTTTTAGAGTATTTCAGGAATATGTAAAAACATGGCCTGCAGGGTAAAGTCTAAACTTCTTATTAGGTGTACAAAGCCCTTCCTAGGATGGCCTCCCTTCTTATCCAGGCTCATTCCCCATGCACAGGTCTGTTATATTGCAGGCACCACCCTAGTTTACTGAGCTTGTTTTCTATCTCTTCTCTCCCACCCTAAGAATACATTTCACTAATGGCCATGTCTCACTTCCTTCGTATTCCCTATGCCCGTGTTTGGCACAAAGTAGAGATATTCGGCAAAGGTATGTTGAACAAATGAATGAAAGCCATCACACCAACATCATGATGATGCAAAATGAAGAAGAAAGATGATAATTCTTGCTACTGACCACTTCCTCTGAAGCGATGAAGGCTTGTTAAATATTTTGAGGTCATCTAATGACAGAGAGGGCGAAGGCAATGGCACCCCACTCCAGTACTCTTGCCTGGAAAATCCCATGGATGGAGGAGCCTGGTGGGCTGCAGTCCATGGGGTGGCTAAGGGTTGGACATGACTGAGCAACTTCACTTTCACTTTTCACTTTCATGCATTGGAGAAGGAAATGGCAACCCACTCCAGTGTTCTTGCCTGGAGAATCCCAGGGACGGGGGAGCCTGGTGGGCTGCCGTCTATAGGGTCGCGCAGTCTTGGACACGACTGACGCGCCTTAGCAGCAGCAGCAGCAGCAGCAATGACAGAGAATCAGCAAATTCTTGCTGTTCCTCTGGTGATGTGGTACCTGTCATTGATAATATGCCTGCATTTATGGTGATTAGGATCAAAATCATGTTCATTTTACCCAATAAATATATATAAATTTAAAGAAACCATAGTGTATTATATAGTCAGTAAAAGTATCTCTTTCCTATAAAACAATAATGTCAGCATTACCCAGTTCTGTAAACTGTAACAGATATCTCTGAATTGGATGTGGGAATTCCATAGCCAGACTCTTCATTTCAAGTGTGTTTTAGGAAGAATTGGATGTTTCTGCTTTGATATCAAGTAATATAACAAACATACAGTATGTGTGGTCCTTGCATAGTAAAATTCGCCTTTTCCCTCAACTGTAGGTTTAATTGCTTCTAAAGCAAATTGGCATTCTTTCTATAATCCTTTAGATCTGGACACATTGTTAGCAAAAGTCAGAAAGCTCTTGTCTTAAAGATGGAAATATTTGTAAAAATGCAAAAGAAAAAGCTGCTTTTTGATACAGAGCAAGAGCATGTCATAGCTTTAAGTTTAAAACAGAAAGAAAAAAGAAAACCTTTTAACAAATGCTGTGTTGATTTTTTTCCTTAGTAAAACAGTTCTTTTTTATTTTCTCAGTTAGCTCTTAGAGTACACTCTGCTTTCAAAGATGATTTTTTCACTCAGGTACATAGAGGCCAGTTTGGTCTGTGGCCTACAGAGAGGCTAGTGCTAGTCAATTTGACTGTTTATATAATTAAGAGAATTCATCTCTCTTCGTTCTTCTTATCTAACCCCTCACCCCCGCCCCTGCAAGTTAGAAGTTTTGAAAGCTAGTCCTTTTCTGTTGTTTAAAAACATTAAAGTCTGTTAATGCACTTAGAATCTGCAGTCTTCCATTTCTCCACTCTGAGAAAGTGAATTGGTGCTTGTCACCATTCTTAGAGATGCAGTTCCCCACCTCTCAGACCAAAAAATTCACATTTCTACGAGACAATAGCTAAATCTAAATCACATGGATCTGGATCCCTTTACTGCTTCTAAGATTTTTTAAAAGTATAAATACAGTGTGCTACTATTAAAGGCATAGTTTTTCAACCCAGTTTTACAGAGGTGAAGTTAATTTGTTTTCTTTTGAAAAGCCTTCCAAATTCTAAGTAAGAATTTCTGTTATGTGGAAGCATCGTATTCACTTCAGTTCAATCACTCAGTCAAGTCCGACTCTTTGCAACCGCATGGATTGCAGCACACCAGGCTTCCTGTCCTTCACCAACTCTTAGAGTCTGCTCAAATTCTTATCCATCTAGTCGATGATGCCACCCAATCATCTCATGTTCTGTCGTCCCCTTCTCCTTGCCTTCAGTCTTTCCCAGCATCAGGGTCTTTTCCAATGAGTCAGTTCTTTCCATCAGGTGGCCAAAGTATTGGAGCTTCAGCTTCAGCATTAGTCCTTCCAATGAATATTCATGATAGATTTACTGTAGGATTGACTGGTTGGATCTCCTTGCAGTCCAAGGGACTCTCAAGAGTCTTCTCCAACCCCACAGTCAAAAGCATCAGTTCTTCAATGCTCAGCCTTCTTTATGATCTGACTCTCACATCCATACATGACCACTGGGAAAACCATAGCTTTGACTAGACGGACCTTTGTTGGCAAAGTAATGTCTCTCCTTTTTAATATGCTGTCTAGGTTTTTACTAGAAAGGCCCAAAAGGCCATCATTGTAGAAAACTCACAGGGAAGGAATTTGTCACTATTGAGAGCACCTCCGTCTTCACCGTGATTTTTCATCTTTCTCTGGTTTGGCAAAATATACTAACAGGTCCATCTACTATAATCATGAGCCCAGAAGACACAAAGATTTAGCCTACTTGATTAGGTGCCTTCAAAACCAATAATCTTCATTTTGTAAATTCCCCTGGAAAAGAGTAGCTGGTATCTCTATTTACCATGCGTCGAGGCATCATACCTAATTTCCTTTTGTTTCAAAGTATCTCATGAGAGTTCTTCTAGTCTTTGCTGTACTTGTCATTCCCCTAAAGAGAATGGTTGAGATGTTTCCAGATAGGTGAAGGGATTCTAAATTTTGCTTAAAAAAAAAAAAATACAAACAGGACTACCTACCTCCTTACTCTTCTCTGAAAGTATTGCAGGAAAGGGGGACTACTTCCAAGGCCTGAGAGTGGGCTCTTATCTAACACCCTGAAATGAATTGTCCGAAGAGATGCATTGCTGACCAAGCAAGAGACTTTATTGGGAAGGGGCACTGGGGTGGAGCGCAGCAGGGTCAGGGAACCTAAGGGAACAGCTCTTCCACGTGGCTCACGGTCTCAGGTTTTATGGTAATCAGGTTAGTGTTTGGTTTGTCTCTGGCCAATCACTGTGACTCAGGGTCACTCCTGGTGGCATGTGCATCGCTCAGCCAAGGTGGATTCCAGCAAGAAGGATTCTGGGAGGTTGGTAGGACATGGGGACTGGAGTCTACCCTCTCCTTTTAACCTTTCCCAAATTCTTCCAGTTGGTGGTAGCTTGTTTGTTAGCTCCACATTCCTTACCAGAACCTTCTTTTGTAAGATAACTCATGCAAATATTACCATGGTAACTGGTCAGGGAAGTCAGTTTCAGTCAGCAGCTCCCCTAACAAAAGCACCTAGTGACCGTTCTTTCTGACATGAAGAGAAAAGGGAGTTAAACGGAACTTAAGATAGCCTGGTGGCATAGGTAAAGAAAGATGTGAAAATAATGTTGATTTTCTTCAGTGTACCAGACACTGTGCTAGGGACTCTTTTTTTATACCTTTATTTCAACACAGTGCTAGTCTCAACACAATTCAGCATCATTATGTATTTTTGTATTTTGTGTGAGATAACTGAGCAGAGGAGTTAACTTGCCCAAAGTCAAACAGGTACTAGTGACATACCGTAGTTTTTCCATTACACTGTATCACCTTTCACTAAACACCAAATTCCGTTGTTTATTAAATGAAGACAGTGTGGAAGTAGTGGCTGTAAACCTCTAATTTTTAAATAGCTTTTCTAAAACCTTTGATATTCCTACCCTCAAATCACATAGCAATTTAAAGCAGTTTTTATCTCTTCCTTCAAGAGAAGTATGAGAGACCAGTAAATGTTCAGTCAAGCAAATCCTGTCGATTTTGAGACAGCACCGCAAACTTCTGACCGCTCCAGACTCTTACTCTGATCACTGTGCCACCTCTTGCAGAGAGCGCCACGTTTCTGACGAATTCATGGGTTTCCATCCGTCTGCTCTCCTTCTGCTTGTTCCTTAGTTTTCTTTTGAGAAAAATTCTTGGGCATTGGTTTGCCCAAGGCAAATCACTAGGAAACAAGGAGGTCAGATTATGCTTAGTTCCAAATGAGAAACATGTTGATTGCTGGTGCCTTCAGAAATATGGTATTCCTCAGAAAGTATTACTGTAGAAGATATGTGGTTGCATTTGGGGGGCATTTGAACTGTGTTTTGTTTCACGATTTGTTTTCTGGTAACCACTGATGTCGCCCCAAGTATCATCTTACAATCAGACCACTTGGTGATTATAATATTTTCTAGTTAAATGACATTTAAGGCCTCGTTTTATGAGCTCCAGCGTAATTGGCTAATTTGGTAAACTCCAGATGTGTGAGACAATGTGCCACTCGTTTAAGTGCCTTTCAGACGGCATAAATGGCACAGCCCCAGGAGGTATAATCACTCCCTCTTGTTTTCATTAAGAAGGGGAATGAGTGGCTTGTGACACAGACAAAGGAAGCGGGATGTCTACAGCTCGAAAGCAACAATAACCGAGTAAGACTTGGACATTTTCTTTTAACAGGCGGGCTCACTCCAAGGTCTTTAGCTTAATTTGTTGTCAAGGTGAGTCTGCCTTTTATATGGTGGTTCACCTAGTCTAATAGGGCCAGGTGATTTTTAAAGTAACGCTGTAAATAGAAAGACCTGCTCCTATTGAAACCCTCTAAGTAAAATGTTGTCTGGAAACTGTCTCTCACTCGCACATAGAAGTGAGGGGAAGCGTTAGCTCTCAGGAGACTGGAGGAGATAACTCTTCCCACTACCAGAAACTGTAGTTATCTGAGCAATCAGCGTCCTTACCACCTCAGCCAAGTTCCAATGTCACAAGGCCCAGTAGTTGCTGCTGCTTTTTCTCTCTCCTTTTGACCCCACTTCTCATCTAGCAGAAACCCGCTCACCTACCCAGTGCGGCCAGCCTGGCATGGAGCAGGTGATTCTTGGCCTCAGGTCTCTGGATCCTCAGGCTGGTCCCTCTTATCTGACGACAGATCCAGTGGAGGTCACACATCACTGTGGACTCACTGCCACTTAACAAATGCAGAATTTTCATTCAGATAAATAATTACAGACCATATCCCAGGGTCCTAAGCAGAGAATCCATAGTATAAATAAGTTGTGTATAGGTCACTGGGTGTTGACTGGGTTTGCAAGCCTGATTTACCCAAGTGAATTCACTCTTTGGTGGGTACTAGACATGCAGTGTGCCTTCTGTGATGAGTTTCCTGGTGCCTTTGAGTACCTTCTCTTCTATCCTTTTTATTTTACCAAAGCAGCCCTGTCTGGTACCTACTGGACCTCCCTTGTTTTGTTTTCTTTTGTTGCTAGCTTTATTGAGAAATATAATTGGTATATAAACTGTCACAGGTTTAAAGTGTACAACGTGATGGTTTGATACAAGCATTTATTGCAAACTAATCACCACAATAAGGCTAGTTAAAACATCCATCACCTCACATAATTACCATTTTTATGTATGGTGAGAACATTAAAGACCTACTCTCCTAGCAGCTTCCAAGTGTACAATACAATATTGTTGATTATAGTTACCATGCTGTATATTACGTCCCTTCTCCCTTGTTTTTAAGTGGTGATGAGAGGGAAAGCAGATGGTCCCCATTGCTCTTGCCCCCACTTGTCAGAGTTCAGCCCTGGCCTGCCTGGGCTTCTTAATGATGGCAGAACAAATGTCCTCTTTAGCTCAGAAAAAAAGGGAAACAAGAAAAAAACACAGCCAGTGAGAGTCTGGAGAGTAAAACTATAGCAGATCTCTCTGGCAAATCTTATAAGTGATCAACCCAGGTCCAGAATGTGGTGTTCAGTAGACTGAAGCTGCTGTGTTCTTCCAAGCTTTCTCCAGTTTTAGAAAAAGAGAAAAGTAATGACCTCAATTCAGGCATGGGCCTACTATTACTGTCTTCTAGTGATTCATGTTCCTTTTAAATATAATTGGTCAAAGATTTAGTATATTATACTCACAAAATTTTAGTCAGAAAGTATATATGTAATGACGAATCTAGACAGCATATTAAAAAGCAGAGACATTACTTTGCCTACAAAGGTCCTTATAGTCAAAGCTATGGTTTTTCTAGTAGTCACGTACAGATATGAGAACTGGACAATAAAAAAGGCTGAGCACTGAAGAACTGATGCCTTTGTGGTTCTGAAGAAGACTCTTGAAAGTCCCTTGGTTTGCAAGGAGATCCCACCAGCCAATCCTAAAGGAAATCAACCCTGAATACTCATTGGAAGAACTGATGCTGAAGCTGAAGCTCCAATACTTTCGCTACCTGATGCAAAGAGCCTACTCATCGGGAAAGACTGAAGGCAGGAGGAGAAGGGGATGACAGAGGAGGGGATGATTGGGTGGCATCGCTGACTCAATAGACATGAGTTTGAGCAAACTCTGGGAGTTACTGAAGGACAGGGAAGTCTGGCATGCTGCACTCCATGAGGCCGCAAAGAGTCAGACATGACTAAGCAACTGAACAACAACAGTATATGTAATAGCTTTTCCCTGAAAGCCTCTGCTAAGAATTTTAAACTCTATTTAGCAATTCAAGTTTGAAAATTTTTCAAAAAGTGAGGAGCTTCCCTGGTGGCTCAGCGGTAAAGAATTTACCTGCCAATGCAGGAGATGTGGGTTTGATCCCTGATCTGGGAAGATCCTACATGCTGCAGAGCACCTAAGTCCCTGTGGCACAACTATTGAGCCTGTGCTAGGGAGCCCAGGAGCCACAACTCCTGACGCCTGCATATGCCCGTGCTCCACGACAAGAGAAGCCACTGCAACAAACAGCCTGCAAGCAACGCAACTAAGGAGTAGCCCCGGCTTGCTGTACCTAGAGAAAACCCATGCAGCAGTGAAGAGCCAGCACAGCCAAGAATAAATAAATCAATAAAACTATTTTTCAAAGGAAGGCTAAGGAGAAAGAATACTGCAAATCTTTTTAAAAAATAAAGATGTGAGATATATATATATATATATATATATATATATATTCATTAGAATACTACTCAGTCATTGAAAAAGATGAATGATTGCCATTTGCAACATGGACCTTGAGGGTACTGTGCTAAGTGAAATAAGTCATACAGAGAAAAATAAATACTGTATGATTTCACTTATATGTGGAATATAAAAAACAAACAAAGTAAATAAATGAACAAACCAAACCAAACAAAAACAAACATGCAAACACAGAGAAGAGAGTAGTGGTTACCAGAAGGGAAGGGACGGTGGGCAAGGCAAAATGGGTGAAGGGAATTGACTCTGTGTTGATGGACGGGAACTAAATTTTGGGTGGTGAGCATGCTGTGGTGTATACAGAAGTAGAAAAATGATGTACATATGACACGTAGAGTGTTACATATCAATGTTATCTCAAAAAAATAAATTAAAAAAACAGGCAGTTGAACCACTGGTACATTATTTGGCATTCCTATTTTACCAGATTATTTTACACTGCTGCTGAAGCCAATAGCTATTAGTTTAAACTGCATCAGGTTGTTAAGTGGTCTTTGCAATCAAGGCGTGGATAGTGAATTTTCAGAGGACTCAGACAGCAGCATCCTGATGCTTCTATGTCCCAGAATTCTGTTTCCTTTTCTAAATTAGAGATCTTTTGTTCTGTACACTGAGTGACCTTTAAAATGGTTTCAGCTCCTAAATTTCCCTCCTGTCATCACCATAGATTGCTAGCTGACAGTCACACACCCCCCTCCACCAGCCTTGCACTAACAATGCTTTCTGACTTACTGACTGGCCTTTGGCAAGGATTTAAGTGTTGCCAAAGAGTAAGTGAAAACGTTTGCAGTGATGTCAGCCCGTCATCAAGGTCTGATTAAGAGACCAAACACGGCCATTCTCAGCAAGCAGTGCTGACAAGTAGGAAAGGAGGACCAGTTGTTTGGGTGGAAGTAGTTGTCTTTTGGGAAGGTCGGTGTCTAAGTTCAGAGTCCTAGCAGATATTCTTCATGTTTTTATAGAGTGTTAATGGGGAGTGAGGGGATTTCATCGTCAGTGGGAGATGTCCATTTGAAAATATTTCCAGGCCTTTATTTCAACTTGTTCTGGATTTCTGATGGGCTAGATACATAGTCACCTTGGGAGGAAAAATATCTTTACAAAAACCAGAATCCTTTTTCTAGGTTGTTAAACTGAACATTTTCAGAGGAGAATGAGAAAGAAAATCTCCAAAAACTCTTCTACATTTGTCTGATTCTCTTACTGTAGAAAACAACTTAGGTATTATTTGACATAGACAGGGTTAAAGGGGTTAATATTTTATCTTCATCATTGATTTCAGCTAGTGTCTCTGACTTTATAGAATTGCATCTTTCAATATGCTATCTTTTTGGTAGGAAGTCTTCTATTCCTAGCAACATGAATATTTAAGCTCATTTTATTTTTCTTAGAAAAAGGGTGACATGGATTTTTAATAGTCTAGAACTCTGTTAAGAAGTTAAAAGCATTGGCAAAATACCTACAGACATATGCATTCATATATGCATTTAAACTAAATTTAATTGCTTGTAGTTTAGATTGTTACATTTTCTGTGTAAATCCCATGGGTCAAATTCCATTGGAGAACCCATCGATGTGAATCATGACAGGCTTTTACTCAGTTGCTGCTTAGGAATCTGTTTAGTTCCCCAGTTACCATGTTCTCAGCCTGTGAATTCTTTGTCTAATCTCATGACTCCAGCTTTACGTCTCCTCCAGCTCTTTCAGGTTGTTTAAAACTGGAAGAAAGGAAAAGGCTCAGGCTCTGTTGTCATAACAGTTGATTATATTCAAAATCACTGTTGCCATTTTTACCCTTTTGTGAAATGTGTCCGTACATCTTACTTATCTTGATGCTCCACAAGAACCCAGCAGCTAGAAAGGTGGGGAGAATGCTGTTTCATTTTCTGGTCAGGAAACTGAAAAGAGATGTGAAAAACCTTGCCCAGCATCTCCTAGCTGGTGTTTGTTGGGGCAGGCATTCATCCAAGGCCTTCTGCATCCTGTAGTGTGCTCCCCTTCTGTCAATGACTTAATAGTATTAGTAATAATAGAAGCAACATCTCAGATTTACACTGTTTCCATTATGAGTTCCAAGCATTGCCACATATCTCACTTGGCTAAAGAGCATCTGGGAGAGATGGTATGGTTGGTTACATTCTACAAACCAGAAAATTTTGGCAGAAAGGAATTTATTGAGATTCCCAGAATAATAGATTGGATCCTAAGATCAGTACTCAAAGAATACAAAGGTTTGAATTTTTGAGGACATCTTAGGCAAATGAAATTAGAAAAATATATATTCTGAAGAGTGTTACCATCATCCCATGAAACCACGATAAAGGCTGTCAACTCAGAACAGAGCCCTCTCCAAAAGGAAGTTACAGTATTAGTTTAGGATTAAGCCTCACTGCATAAACTAACTCTGTTATTTGACCTGTTGGTGACTTTGCCTAACTCAACTTGAATATTGAATAATAACCAGGAAAACCTCATGAAACATGAGATAAGGCATTTAACCAGAGTTCCTTGGATGAATTGTTAGATGGGGTGGAATCATCATATGACTGCAAGATATGTTGAAATATGCGGTCACCAAAACCTAGAGCAGATGACAACCGTATGCAGCAGCCTAGTTCTCCTGCTGATAAACACTATGTCCATAATTCTCCTCTGGCCATGGAGAACTCATGGGAAAACAAAGCCCTAGTTAGCAGGAATTCTAATGTAGACAGAGTCTCAGTGGTAACAAAAAATGAGGTAAAGTGTGACATGAATTTTGGAAACTGATAGAGTTCATAAGTTTATGTTAAGTGAATGAGTTCTTTGCTTTCCTTACGTAAAGTTTTTCCTAAATTAGAAGAATCAAGAACCACAATAAGAGACAATGATGTGCTCTGGTGTCATTACCGTTTTGCATCCTTCAAGTTTTCAGTTAATAGCTCAACATGCATTTCAAAATTCAAATTAAATTCCCAGAAATTGGCACTATTTACAAAAGAAACAAAATTAGAAGAGTATTGCAATGGGATCCACTAAGCAATAAGATATATCAATTATGAAAAATCTGAGTTCACGTTTAAAATATAATATACATGAGATTACAAAATGTTTCATACCACTTGTTTGCTCCTTAATCCTCGTGATCTGGCTTCTATCTGCATCCATGTTTATAAACTGATCTCTCAGAAGCCGCAGGATTGTTATTATTCGATCACTCAGTCATATCTGACTCTTTGTGACCCCATGGACTGCAGCATGCCAGGCTTCCCTGTCCATCACCAACTCCTGGAGCTTGTTCAAACTTGTGTCCATTGAGTCGGTGATGCCATCCAACCATCTCATCCTCTTGCCCCCTTCTCCTCTTGCCCTCAATCTTTCCCAGCATCAAGATCTTCTCCAGTGAGTTGGCTCTTCACATCAGGTGGCCAAAGTATTGAAGCTTCAGCATCAGTCCTTCCAATGGAATCAAGGTTGACTTCCTTTAGGATGGACTGGTTGGATCTCCTTGCAGTCCAAGGGACTCTCAACAGTCTTCTCCAACACCACAGTTCAAAAGCTTCAATTCTTCTGTGCTCAGCCTTCTTTATGGTGCCACTCTCGCATTTGTACATGACTACTTGAAAAACCATAGCTTTGACCACGATGGACCTTTGTTGGCAAAATGATGTCTCTGCTTTTTAAATATTCTGTCTAGGTTTGTCATAGCTTTTCTTCCAAGGAGCAAGCATCTTTTGATTTCATGGCTGCAGTCACTGACTACAGTGATTTTTGGAGCCCAAGAAAATGAAGTCTGTCACTGTTTTCACTTTCCCCCCATCTATTTGCCATGTAAGATGTGCTATTATTTTAGGTACAGTTAGAAAGAAAATGGTTTAAATAACCATTAAACTCCTTGTAGTGATGTGGTGGCTGAAAGTAGAGGGTTTTTAGATTCAAGGGACCCACTGCTGGGTGGTACTGGGTAGGGGGCACGGTAGTTAGGAAAATTCGAAGGGCTGATGATCCAAGTGAAGGACAAATAATTTACTCCCATTGCCTAGAAGGTGTCTGTCTTTACTACTGTACTTATGACACTGCCTGACTGAGGTTAATAAGCGTGGGGAACCTAAAACAGTATATATAAAAACAAGGGGGAAGCGGGGGGTGGGGGAGGGATAAATTGGAAGATTGGGATTGATATATACACACTACTCTATATAATATACAATAGATAACTAATAAGGACCTACTGTATAGCACAGAGAATGCTCCTCAGTACTCTGTAATGGCCTATGTGGGAAAAGATCTAAAAAAGAGTAGATAAATGCATGTGTGTAACTGATTCACTTTGCTGTACAGCAGAACACACAATGTTTAAAATCAACTGCACTCCAAAAAAATTTGAAAATTAAAAATAAAAACCAAATACTCAGGTCCATAAAAAGAGAAATTAAAAGGAAAGCAAAAGAATGTTTAGAACAGAATCAGAGGCAAATCAAGAGTTAGAATTTTAAAAGGCAATATTAACAGACTTTCGATTCCAGCAACCACAGTAGTTTATATTGGAACAGCTCTCCTGCTGAAAATGACTGTAGACTTTGGACAAAATACACAGACTACTTTTTTAAGACAATAGAGCGTCTCCCAACCAGGCAGAACTTGTGAGGAGCTACAAGGCCTGAAAGAAGGAAGCCCACGTCATTGACCTCTACATTCACTCTGGCTTTTTCCATAAAGGTGTTGCTGAGTCATGAGGGGAAGGGTTGGGGGAGGCAGATGAGACCATATCTTAGGCAGGGAGAGGAGTTGGAGGTTGGTATTCAGGGCTGGCAAATGGCTGAGCCCTGAGAAGCAAAGAAAGAGAAAAGAAGAGGGAACCGCAGAGAAGTGAACCCAAAGGTCTATAAGCAATTTCACCTGGAGGGATTTGCCAACTCCTAAGCTTCCTGCGAGCAGGAAAAACTCCAAGAAACCCAGCAAAAACAGACAAGAAATGAGCAGAGATTTCAGCAGCCCCATGATTCTGGTGAGACCAGCCAGGTGGAAGAGTTCTTGTAAACACTGAGTTTTCAATTGAAACCCAAAATGTCCACTCTCAAGATAGGGGTTTACCTTAGGAGTAAAACACAAATATTGTTCCTAACAAAGCCTATATCCAGCCCTCAGAAAGATGAAGGTGACCTGATAGACTAAACATCTATCTGTTTGCTAAGAGAAGATTTATTCCTCTTTACAGGGAGATACCACCATCCAGAGGCTCTTTGATTTTTTTAATGCACAATGTCCTGTATTCAATAAAAAGTTGCAGGGTCTTAGGGGAAAAGACTAAATGACCAGATATCAAGAGAAACAAAGACAGAAAGTGACTCAAATTTTGGAATTATCAGACAGGGACTTTTAAATTAAATTTAATTTTTTACTGTAGTAAAACATACGTAAGATAAACTTTGCCATTTTAACCATGTTTAAGTGTACAGTTCAGTGGCATAAAGTATTTACATTTACGTTGTCGTGAAACCGATACCACTATCCATCTCTAAAATTGTTTCATCTTCCCAAACTGAACTCTGTAACCATTAAATGATAGCTCTTCGTTTTTCCTTCCTTGCAGCCCCTGGCAAACACATTCTGCTTTCTATGTCTGTGAATTTGACTACTCTAGGTACTTCATATCAGAGAAGGCAATGGCAACCCCCTCTCTTGCCTGGAAAATCCCATGGACGGAGGAGCCTGGTAGGCTGCAGTCCATGGGGTCAGGAAGAGTCGGACACGACTGAGCGACTTCACTTTCCCTTTCACTTTTCACTTTCATGCATTGGAGAGGGAAATGGCAACCCACTCCAGTGTTCTTGCCTGGAGAATCCCAAGGACGGCGGAGCCTGATGGGCTGCCGTCTATGGGGTCGCACAGAGTCGGACACGACTGAAGCGACTTAGCACACACGCACACACTCACATTCAGGTCATATTTTGTTTATTTGTATGTCAGTGGACACTGGGTTGTTTTCACATTCTGACTATTGTGAACAATGCTGCTATAAATAAAAATGTACAAATATTTATTCAAATATTAAAAAGACTGTTTTAAAAGATGTAATAAATATATTCGAGAAAGTAAAAGACAAGATGAAGAATTTCACCAGCAATTTGAAATCTAGTTTTTTTAAATAAAAGACTCACATGGAAATCTTGAAAAATACTATAACAGAAAATAAGAATTCAGGAGGGGGCATTTCAGTCTGCATGTTACATTGTCAGCATGTAACTTGTTAACTGTTTTATTAGTTCTTAAATATTAAAGGGTATGTTTTATCCTACCAGTGTGCAGTGGTACGTACTCAATTTTTACAACTACTTGATTGAATAAGTACAGAAATAATAATAATAATACATATACTTTTGATGAGGGAGATCACAAAATTTTTTGAAAACTCACTTTATGTAACCAAAAAGAAAGTTAAATTTACCAGAAGCTAGGTACTTTGCTAAGTGCTTTACATGCAGTAAATTGGTTAACTCTTACAGCAACCTATAGAGGGGAACTATCATTCTTCCCATTTTATAGATAAGACAACCAAGGCCAAAAACTTTGTATAACTTGTCTAAGGTTTCATAGGTTAAAGAAATCTGAACCCAGGTGACATGAATCCAGATCTTTACCTACATTATTTAAAAAGAAAATTTTAAAAAAGAAACATAGATTGTTTGGCTTTGGCTGACTAGGCTAGTTGCAAATTTTAGAAATAACTGGAAAAATTGAGAAACCAAATTGCATAGTGACATTTGCTAGGGCACTAAACTCTTATTGTAATGTGACCTTTACGTTTTTTCAGATGTTCCTTCTGGAGGACAGGGCACTACTTAATGTATTTTGGCATGAGCTCCGTCATGCATGTTTGACATATAAGAAACACCACCCTAATGAACAGAATGTCCCTCTTTCTCTTGAAACTCCACATTGCTCAAGGCCACAAGACACAAACTGTGGGTTTAAAGTTGACACTCTCAATTTCCTCCTTTCATGTTTGGGGATCTCATTTGCAGGATGCTGACATTTTACCTTTCCTGCATCCCTGTCTCCACTCCTTCCTCTACCCCATCATCTGTCTTAAATGTTTAATCTTTTTGCTGCACCTAAGAACATGTTGGCTTTTGATGGCAGATCTCTTCCCCAGTGATGGGACATTCCTTGGGGAAATCCATTTTCTTTCAGCCTTGGCAGGGAAGATCATGCATTTTGTACATAGAACAAAGGGAGTATTCATCAGGACCTTAAGATTCCCAATATATTTGCCTTCAGCTCTACTTTTCCTCAAGCTCTTTGTTCACCCAGGTTACACCTCTAAGTGCCCCACATCCTATTTTGATCCCTTATTTCAGACTGTCCAATATAACAGATCTTTCTTTATCTCTCTCCCTTGCTTTCCCTTTCTCTTTTTTTTTCTTTCTTTCTAGAAAAAAAGAACTACTTATTTCAGAGAGAATTAAAGTAAATAGAATTAAAAGAACCACTTTTTGTGATATTGTATATAATCATATTAATGTTTATATTAATTTCTCTCTGGTGTGAGGCCCAGTTCCCTAAAGTTTGCAAAGCTTTTTTATATAGGTGATGAACATTATGCAAGCTAAGAACCTACCTCTTAGATATCTACATCTTTCTATGTGTGTGTATGTACTCAGTCATGTCCAACTCTTTATAACCCCCTGGACTGTAGCCCCACCAGGCTCCTCAGTCCATGGAATTTTCCAGGCAAAATTATTGGAGTGGGTTGCCATTTCCTACTCCTAGGAATCCTCTCAAACCAGGGATCGCACCCACATCTCTTGCGTCTCCTGCACTGCAGGCGGATTCTTTACCAGTCTGCCACCCGGGACTTATGTTGTTTCTTTGCCAGCCTTAGAGTAACACTTGTAACCCACCAAGCAAATAGTATTTAGTGGCTGCCTATGTATACACAGCCCTCTGTTACACAGCACACAGAGTACATAAAAAGAGACACAGCTTTGGCCTTCTAAAAGCTTAATTCTGCAATGCAGTGACTGTAATGAACAAAAATTCTTGTCTCAGTCACATGACTCTATTAGCCTTTGTGAAAAAATTCTTCCGAAAGCATAAATAAACGATAGAGATTTGACCAGTTGGAAAGTCGGTTTGCATTTTCAATACCTCCGTATCTCATAACACTCTTAAAAAAACCATTCTCAGTCACAGGGAAAAGACCCACGAAAGCTGTGAAGGGACTTTCCAGACAAAAGTAAACTGTCCCCATAGGAAATAAAAACCTTCAAAGTGTCCCTTTCATTGGATTTGTTTCTTTTCCTACAACAAATGGACACATCAGACATAAAATTTAATTGAGACACAGTAAAGTAAGACCGGGCTTACCTGAATAGGAGAGGTCACAGCATTCCATTAAGGAGACAGCAAGGTGCTAACAACGCATTGACTACTTTATATCACAGTATATTGAACTTCTAATCACCACCAACTATTTAGGATTTCAACAGCCTCCCGTTAAACTCTGCTGCGTGATTCTATTTTACATTTCTCTTCCTGTGTGTTTGTTTTAATTTAAGAGCCAGTATGCATATTGACAATTCTTTGACAGCAAAGGTAAAACCACCAGGAGTGTATCTGTTTATTGAGGACTGACAGCTTTATAGCTAACATAAAAATAATCTAATGTTTATTGGGGCAAATGTTTGGAAGGAGGATTACGTGAAACTACCGAATAGAGAAAACCTTTTCATCCTATTCAGACTTTTCAAATAAGTTTTGGGATCAACTACATAAAAACTTTTTGTGTTGATCTCTTTGACACTCTTCCCTTAATTTGCCCCACTACTCCTCCACTTGGCTACCCCAAATGATGTTTTACAACAGGGGTTTTGAAGTGAATAAAACCTTGAAAGGGAGGATGCTACCGTGCAGAGGTTCCGTGCCGTAGAATTTACATGAGCCATGCAAACTTGCAAGCTAACAGTAAAGCAAAATCTAAACCACATTGCTCATGATATAAACTTTTTCTACTATTTCCTATAAGTTACATATAGTAAGAACTGGTTTTTGTTATTTTGAATCATTGTTATTGGACAAAGGGAACAGAAATAACTTTAAACTGTTTCAGAGCTGGTTTTAAACCGTAAAGGAGTTGTTTTCAGTTTTCCTTTAGCCGAGTATCAACATCATTAGATTGTTATCTTTATTTTAAATGAGACATTTGAAATGTTTTAAAAGTAAATTATTCTTTCTGTAAGTGGAAATATTACCCTTTTGGAAATAATCTATTTAATTGAAAGTAGTTCATCAAACTATTATTAGATTAACAATGCTTGACTTCAGGTGTTTTTTTTTAGCTTGACGTTAATTATAATTTGCACTAATATCTCTTTTCCTAACATGTTTCCACCGAAAGATAAAGAAGAATTTTATACTCATTTAACTCACTCTAGTAATGTGTTCATATCGGCTCTTACTACTCCTCTCTTCACTATGCTCCCTCGACCCTCACCCACGCTTGGTCCTATTTTGCATTGAGGAAAATAAAAGGGAGAGAAAAATTAGGCAGCTTGTTAAAGGTTGCTTGCTAAGGAGTGGCTGCAGAGCTAGAAATGGAAACCAGGTTTACTGAGTCCAGAGGCCCAAGGCAATTAAATTGCGCCAGCTTTTTCCCTTTGAAAAATCTGCTTATCTCCTGACAAGGCTAATATGTGAACATACAAATAGCTCAGTTTTCAACTTTATCAACAAAACTAACTGTCTCCGTAGATATGGGTAGGTCTTTGGGCAAGTGTGCTATAGATCATATACACAAATAGACCAAAGAGATTATGAGACTGTCAGAATCTTTCAGCAGCTGCCAGGTAGTTTTTTTTTCAAGGAATCTTATACCAAGTATGCATCTAAGCTAAGGAGCACATCACCACCAGGCAAGTAGTACACTGTTCAAGGGACAGGATCCTATTACACCGTCTTGGTGTC
Organism: Ovis canadensis; assembly: GCF_042477335.2. NCBI lineage: Eukaryota > Metazoa > Chordata > Mammalia > Artiodactyla > Bovidae > Ovis > Ovis canadensis. The sequence continues at coordinate 60,570,967 of NC_091262.1, read as the reverse complement.
CCTGGAACCCGACATGGTGCCTGAATCGGAGACAGAATTCAGCCAAAGGCTTGTTGAGCTCCACTGAACCACATTATAATTTTTAACTCTGTTTGAAGATAGATTTGGCCCTTTTTTAAAAAAGGAAAGAAACTAAAATACATTATTTAAAATTTACTAAGTGGAACACATAATTTATTCCTCAATAGGTTTAATTTATTCTTAATTCCTTTCTGTATCATGTCCATGGTGAAGATGATGATTGCCTTCATTTTAAAGCGTCATAATGTCTTGCCTTGCAGAAGCTGCTAGTGAGTTGCTAGTTACGGTGTCTATGGAATTTTCATTTCATTCCCAGAGCATCAACACAAGACTGAGAGGCTTGTGGGCCCTTCTTTTGATTTACATTGTGTAGTATTTCTCTTTCTTAATAAATGAGGGAGGGCATCTCCTCCCTTGATCAGACACATTTATTACGTTTCCCGTGACTCCGATGCCCTGGAGCAAGTCCTTTGCATTTAGCATATGCTTGTACTGAGGAGGTTATGCATATGCTGTATGGCATGTATTGAATTCTGTTTCTCTTCCCAGTACCCTCTGGGCTGGTCTGCAATAACTGCCTATTACTTTTCAGGCTCAGCTCTGGGCACTGCCATGGTTCTTTAACTTACTCTATGAGTTTGGTTCCTCTTTGGGGTTGGTGACAGGAATCTTGGCTTGGCAAACAGTCGGCTACCATGTATTGTCCCAGGAAGGGCTGATGGGCTTCATCATGGTGTGTGAGTCACACTGCACAGACGCTTCACATGCAGTCTTGGGCTTCTGTGATTAGAAATCTAGGTTACCAGTAACCACTTGTAAATCCATTCTTCCTTTAAAACCCAAACCAAAAACCTCTAGCAACCTGCCAAGTCTGAACAATTTTCATTTTATTTTACACTTTCTTGAAGATGTCTGGACCTTCGTTAGAATTTGCTGGGCAAACAGAATTATGGTGCCAGGTATGGAGCCATGGAACACAGCAAAACTCTGCCTGGAGCAAAATTGTGCTCAGATTGGATTGGTTTGCTGGTAACAAATTGACCAAACTGACCACTTTATTTATGATCCTTAGGACCTAATAACAAAGTTAAAATCCATTTTCCAAGCTGTATACCACTCAGCAGCATTTTAAAATCATGTTCCAATTTTGTTTTTTAAAAAGCAGTTTCCCCGAAAGCCCCCCTAACAGAAAGAACAGTTTAAATAGATTAATTTATGTTATTGTATCTTTAAGGTATTATAATAAGCTGGAGTCATATAGGGTGACCTGGGAATTTCCTCTTTTCCCTTTGTAATAAATAAACTTTTCACCAGAATGGTCCAGTGGCCTCCAACAATGTAAGCATGGTATATGATAAAAACAAATGTAGCGAATGCATAAATTCATGCTAAAAGTAAAACTTAGATTATTTGAAATTTATGAGATTTTTATACTGTTGATTTTTTGGTCAATTCTATGCACTGATCCACTGACATAAACATAGCTTTAGTTTTTACTACTTGATCAAGAGTCTTATTTTACTAGTATGTTTATATGCATCACCAATAAGCAGGTCTACAATTAAATTTTTGATTCATTACATAATCATATTTTCTAACCCTGTTTCAGTCTGAAACAAGCATGTTGGAAATTGGAATTGTGTGTCTGCTAGATGCATTGTGAGTAATTGAATTTTATTAAAGGAGAAGTTTCATTTATTAAAGGAGAAGCTTATTAAAGGAGAAGTCTCCTTTCTTCTTTTGAGGAAATAAAAACCATTCTTGGGGAGAAATGAAAAAGTGAACATCACTAACTAGGAAATACTTCTTCCATCCTACACCCCTGTTGACACTCTGCACACCTGCCCTGATTGTATGTGCGGTATTTTATCTCTACCAGACTTGGCCATAGACCTTTATTTTCACGTTTGCCTTGATGCTTGCTGATTGACACCTACATCTCTATTAACTATTTATTTGCCTTTGAAGTTACATCATATTCACTTTCCAAGTCTGTATTTTTTTCATAGCCCAATAAAATAAATGTGTTTCATGAACTTCTTTGATTTGTTTCTTCTTGCCAAGTTTTTTTCTAGTTCTTTGCTGAACTTCACAATGAGTATTTTACTCTAGGTGTGTGTGAGTTGATGAAGTTCCATTGTATAAATAAAACCAAGCCAAAACTTGCCACTCAAAAGATAAAGCCAGGAAAGAATAAAGGCCATATGTCAATACAGAGAAAGAGACTGACTGCAGCTCTCTTTTTCCTGCTTAATGTTTACAGTTATTTCTATGGAAACTGCACGTGGCTTTCTGAGGGTTGAATCTGACCCTGGGGTACACAAGTAACTCTGAAAACAGTTGGTCCCTTAACTTTGAGTTCGTCATATACGTATGCTTATCCTTCTCCTTAATTCTTAACAGGAGGTGGATGAGACCATCAGGGTGTTCATGCTGGGGGATTTTTTTGTGTCTTTGGGGTGGGGGGACTCAGCAGCCAGTAGAGCAATGTGGGAAGGCTTCTTCTCCTTCAGGCTGACTGCGAGCTAATACAGAATAATGTATTCATATTAGCTTCCTTGTTGCTTAGAATTAAGTACCTGAGGTTCTCCCATTGATTCTGTTTGTTCAGATTTTCCTGTGAGTAACTTTGCCAAAACCCAAAGCAATTCGCCTGCCTACCTCCTCTAATCCTTGTGCCTCCCTCCACACCTTACCTCTGCTTTCTCTCAGTAAATAACTAATAGGAGATTCCAGGGGGATAATCAGCTCACAATGTCTTTGCCTATATGTTGTCTATTTACATCCAGATCTTGTGCACGTGTCTGTATGCTTAAGGATGATATTTTTATTTTACTGAAATTTGGAAAACAGAACTGCAAAAATCAAGCCAGTGTAAGACCCCATTTCAGAGGGTAAGAGCACTACAGGAAGACAAGGATTAGCAAATCAGAACATGAAAGAGGAGTTTTAGGAAGAGAGAACCAGAGAGGACTACCTTTAAGATATGGAGTCTAAGATGGGGAGGTTGTGTGATAGGGCAAAGATATTTTTCCTTCAGGGAAGTCTTGGTGGTGTGGGGCAGCTTGGCACCATTTCAGCATGCACGATACCAAAACTCAATCCTATGTTGAAAAAATGGAAGTAATAAATATTTTTGTGCTGATGGACTAAACCTTAGAGTTTTAAATACCAAAATTCACCATACAGCAAATATGAAAATTAAGCTTTTGTTCCATAAAGGTTAATGTATCTAGTGCTTGAGTTTTCAGGAGATCATTAGCTGGATGGTGTTCTTTACTTGCCCTGCAGTGGCCTAAATTTTGGACATTTCACAGTTTATTAGCAACTCAAACACAGAACAATTTTTCTATTTATGTAATATTTGGGTCCCTATTTTCATGGGAGAGGATATATTCCAACTCTTGACTGTGGGTTTTCAATTACCCATGTGGCTTGCCTCCCATTAACAGGAATAATTGGAAACTCGATGTACAGAATACAGATTCACAGTCATAGAAAAACTCTGCTACAAATGTGAATTTTACAAGCCTCTGTTAAAGTGTCTTCCAAAATCATGTTTTTGTGGAGACTTCCTATATGAGACCTCCGATATAATATGCCCTTTATCTCTCGCACGTATTTTTCTCTCCTAAAATGTAAAATATTATCCTATTTTCTGCTTCTTTAGGACTAGCATGGGACTCATCACATGAGCCACTGACATAATGTTTAGTTCTAGTAGTAGTTTCATGGGGGAAGAGTTGATAGTCCAACTGTACCTCAGAGTATTTATAAAAAGAAGAGTACTTATCTAATTACACTAAAATTTTTTTCATATTGTTATTAAAACAGAAAGTATGCAATCTCTTTTTAAAACTTTTCATTGAAGTATAGCATAATACAGAAAGCACAGATCTAGCTTCACTGAATTCTCACAAACGAGATACTCAAGCATCCAGATCAAAATGCAGCCTACTTTCCACTCCCAGAATCCTCCTGGTGTCTCTCTCTATTCACTCTTGCACCCACCCCCACCATAAGTAAGGACCATCCTGATGCTGACTCTTTTTAATTTTCAAATATTACATCGTTTTCTCACCAGGCTTATTGGTTGATTTTTGTGGGAAAGCAAAGGGGGGTGGTTAATCCCCTATAGCTGACTTCTTTGCATTGTGGGATTTTCCTAGCTGTTAATTATTAACTTTTCCTTAAAATAAAACTTCCATTGTGTAAGGAGAAAAACTCCATGAGCACAGTACATGTGATATAAATCACTTTTATGTCTGTGAAACAGCTGAGTTTACATTTTTATTACATTGTTTGAAAAAGTATCTTTTCATCTGGAAAGAATCAGTTTAAAATGTGATTGTCAACACAACTAAACCAGTTTCTGTTTAAAATGGCTGCTGGTGGAGCTAACTATAATTAAGCCAGGTTTTTCTTCATAGATATTAGTTGCTAAAACCTAGAAGTTTTCACTGAGATTTATCAAAGAAATTTCTAGACTTTAAAAGGCAGGTAAAGTGTTTTTGTTTAGATGGAGGAAGTAATAAGTAATGAATAAGAATATTAATGTTTCCCTGTGAAAGGTGATTTACTGGTGTAGTTTTAAGTTAGATGCAAAATAATATGTGCATTTATAAAATGTTGCCTCATAGAAATACTTCAGTTTGAAAAAATGAGCTTAATTATTAATGAACAACTTATAGCATAATTTTCTCTTTAAAAATTTTTAGGTATCAATAATTCTGAGAGGATCCTTTTAGAAATTTTCTATAGTTTAATTATATTAACCATTCTAATATAAACGATAGTTTTAATGTCTGTAGTCATTTACTTATGTTCACTAACTTCTTGCTATAGATTTTGAAATATTTGGAAAGTAAGGACAAATCTTTTGGTGGTATTTCTTGCTGCATTTAACTTTGAACTCTGTTATTAAATGAAAATTGATATATAGCATGTTCCTTTTATGGCTGAAATACTATCTTTGGAAGATGTGATATAGATTTTGGTTATACTTCCCCTGGTTTCCAGTACTGTGATGCCATTATATATGTAATTTTATAATAGTCCAACTTTCCCAAATCCCCGCTTTGAAAAGTTAATTTTTCAAAGTGGGGCAGTCATCATCGTGCAATTGTGTGTGCTGACCAACCTTTCATCTTAAATCAGATTTCCCAAATCCCATTATTTTGTGGCTTTTCTAACAGAGCACTTATTTTTACACCCTCAAAAGTGTTGTAGACTTTTTTGGAGGACACGTCTCAATAATCCATAATTTAATGAACTCTCTGTTTAAATATGAGCCAAACAGAGACCATTTTGAATATATAATATACATTCTTCAGGGAAAGGATTTTGTGAACTCACGGCACACAATCTATGGTTCTCTTTTTTTTAACTAGCTACAGCAGAATAAGTTCAGCATTTTACCTGGCAAGAGCAGATGTAGTACAACTTCAAAGGCAGAAGGAGAGATATAGACAGTTTATAGGTTTAAACAGAATATGGCACCGGCCCTCAAAAATGAAGCTTAGAAATAATTGCAATTTTTGTATAGATCAGAAACACTGATGATGATTATTTATTTTGGTTTGGACATTTCCTTTGAGATAGTTAATAATTGTTATTCTACCTATTACCTTTGAGTTATCACTGTAAATATATTTATATCCTAAGATGCCACCATACTTTAGAAAGAAAATTTAACCTTAACAAAAACACCTCTAGCTCCTGGGGCCAACAGATGTTAAATACCACCCCGTGACGCTGCAGAACTCACCCTGAACGCTCCTAAACAGTGCTTTGTATATACCTTTATCTTTTTATCAATTATTAATTTAGATAGAGTGCTTTTCTCTACTAGAAAAAATATGTATATAAACCTAACTGTCGTAAGAAGATGAATTTTTATATGAACAAGATGAACATTTTCTTTCCTGCTTACCTTTTACTTTTCTGTATATTTTCTAACATTGTATTTTTATCCGACTCTGCCTCATGTGTGTTTGTGCCAAATGACAGAGATAGGGTATATCTGCTCAGTTTCTTTAATGAGGATTGATAGAATTAAATTTTTTCAGGAAGGAAAAGTGTTAGTAAAATGAACAAACAGTGACCACTTTAAATACATAGGTATATGAAACTCTCAATGGTTTTCTCAAAACAAAATCTCATGTACTTTTTTCACTCCAACACTTGTCCTTTCTTCTCTGAAGATATTTGCTTCTGCCTCCTTGCCCCCACCACCTCAAAAATACTATAAAATACTTTAAGGAAAACAGATTCCCAGTAGCAGAAATTCAGATGACTTCTGTTCATTTCACTGAATTTAATTATTTATGAGATTATCATAGTAATACAATGTCAGTATTAACTCCCAATAATTCAACTTCCTATAATGTTTTTAAAATTTCTGTCACAAAGTTAGTACTTTTTATTCCTATCATAAAGTTAATATTTGCATGTATTATACTTATCAGCCCATTGTAATGAAATTTATTGAAAATGAATAAATAAATCAAATGTTAATAATGATTGAAATAAAATACACTTACAGGAGCAACAAAGAAACATTAGGTAAATATCTTTTTCTTGGAAATCTGTAGATATTTTAGATATTTTGTTTGGTTGCTGAAACAGTAAAATGAGTAAAAGCAAATCTTCAAAAATCCTGTTTCCACCTGGAATTTTTAAATTTGACAAGTTCATTAAGCCATAAACCCTTGTGGTTGGAAAATTGATCTTTTCTAGGTAAGTAAAATAACTAAAGAGAAAGCAGTGACTTACTTTTCTTGAGGGCCAAACCAGTAAGACAAGTTTAGTTCTCAGGAATATGAGGTCCTCTTAGGAAAAGGAGAAGAAAGATAGATGACAGCAAAACGCATACTTTAAATATTGATAAAATCCAAAGATTTCCATCAGAATTCAAACATAAACACAGACTCATTCCATAGTTGGTTGTGAAATTAAAGATGCAGCTAAAATGCTAACTATTTTATAGTGTCACAAGAGAATGTTTGGAGCCTTTTTGTTTTTTAACACATACAGATGTGGGAGCCCTGTTCTCAGTCTCTGTGGTCATCCACGACTGAAGCATGGTATCGTGCTTGGGCTCAAGTGATCCATAAAGGGGCTGGGCTATGGGAGGCAGTGTCCCTGGGCGCCTGCCTCGGTGGCTCAGCCTTCCATGACCGCTGCTCTTTGTTGAGAATTGTTGGCAATGGCAGCAGTTTGCAGCTTCAGATAAGAGCCGCCGTTCTCAGGTAGTGCCCTCGATCGGGGCCCTGATGACAGACTGTGGCGGGCAAGTTTTTTCAGGTGCTCTGTTTGCTCAGTAATCCTTCAGTGCCAATCTCCCGCAAAGACTGAGCGGGACCCATCAGTAATGGACATCAGCCATTAAGCTCGTAATATTTGTCATATATCAGGTTTCTGCTTTGTTACTCTCAAGTGATGAATGGATGCTGTTATGCTCTAAGAAAATAAAGCAATGCTGTAAATACATCCAAACTTATAAAAATGGCTGCTCTATTTCTTCCGTTTCTTGAGAAATAAAAGCTGAGTCCCCCAGAGTTGCTAGTCTTTTCCTTTCAAAGTACAGAGAGCAATGTACTCTAAGTTAGTGTTTGTAGTTTGCTTAGGGTCCACATCAAATTACTCTCAGAGTGTCTACACCATGTTTCACCTTGATTTGATACAGCTAAGTTTATGCATTGGGCAAGCATTCTGATTAAAACAGGCATGCTTGCAGAGGACTATTCAAAGAAACCATTTGTTCCTGCATGAAAAAACCCAAACAGGGAATTTAGGTGTTAAAATAGCGTGAGGCCAAGGCAATTCTCCATCTTAGTTATTCCTATATTATTAGTCAGGCATGTTTCTGCATCACAGGAAGAAATAATAATGTTTTAAAACATCTTGATGTATTTCAAGAAGAAAATGTGTACAAAAATAATATTGTTTTCAACATTTTGTACCCAACATTTGCATCTGTCTTGTAAATATATGAATACAGTTATTTGGAATGATGTGATTTCAGTTTAGTATGGGCTAAACACAGTAGAAATGGGCTGTGTTTTCACTCTTTTCTATATTAGTGTCAATTTCACCATTAATTATTGAGGTTCTTCAAGAAAGTTTATCCTTTTAGAAAATATTCAGAAATCAAATTCCAGAATTGGCATACTAAGTATATTTAAACCCTTCGAATTTCTATCTATTGCTTTCGTGAATTTTTTGGAAAATGCCATTGGCCCCTTTGCAAAGAAAAGGAAAATCAATGGTGACAGTCCTGAGGTAATACTGTAATAAATGAGGATTTGGCCAGGATTAGAATCCATGACTGCTTACCCTAGCCACCATGCTTTTCATGGCATCTCAGGCTATTCTGGGGCTTCCCTGATAATTCAGTTGGTAAAGAATCCGCCTGCAATGCAGGAGACCCTGGTTCGATTCCTGGATCGGGAAGATCCCCTGGAGAAGGGATAGGCTGCCCACTCCAGTATTCTTGGGCTTCCCTTGTGGCTCAGCTGATAAAGAATCTGCCTGCAATTCAGGAGACCTGGGTTTGATCCCTGGGTTGGAAAGATCCCCTGGAGAAGGGAAAGGCCACCCACTCCAGTATTCTGGCCTGGAGAATTCCATGGACTGTGTAGTCCGTGGGGTCACAAAGAGTTGGACACGACTGAGCGACTTTCACTTTTAGGCTATTCTGAGGAAAGCCAATTGGGAGGGCTGTTCCCTTGACTCTCTTTTGTTGGCCACTCTCCTCTCTACTGCTTTTGCCAACTTATGCAAAACTCCTTCACATCACTGAGAGCAGGTCCCTGGAGTTACGTGTGACTCTGTCTCATCCAGGCCTCTGAGTAAATGTAAAAGAATACCACCCCAGCCCCTGCCCTGACACTCTTTCATTATTAAGGCTTTCAGTGTTGACTCTGCAACCCTTGAGCAAGAAAACTTATAGCGGACAGGGGCTGCGTGCATTTATTACCACAGGCTCATAATTGTCAGAGAGGTGAGGGGCCTCACCTCCATCGGCTCTAATTGCTATGAGAGCCTATGAGCCTCTACCAATGCCCACAACATGGCCCAGAGCATTTCCTGTACAAAGGCTGGAGCCTGGGGTATGGGCGATATGCCAAGCTACTTCAAAGTTTCCCCACCCCCATCTTCACGACATTTTTTTCAAGAGCCATTTAATAGGATGCAGGGCAGGGGGGCAGGTGTAGATCAGACCTCTGTGCTCCAAGAAAAAAGAATTGGAGTGATCTCAGGACTCAAAGGAAGAACTTTGCACAGACATAGTTGGAGGGATTAAACTGTCGAAGAATTTAAGCTCTTCCAGCAGAATGATGTCTCTGGGAATTTAGACGCAAATTAGGAATCTCCTGGAATTCATTTAGTGCCGATTCTCCTGATTACTTTTCAAATGGGGCTGTTCTGATTTGTCCTAATTGCAGAAGTATTGCAGAACATCTCCTTTAGTGAGTTATCTTTAGAGAAGAAAAGCACCTCTGAATTGCTCAGCATTTATATTCAGGTATTCAGAATTAGGTATTTTTTATATGCCAGTATATTGATTATATTTAAAGAACAATATAGATGCTTGAAACATGCCAAACAGCAGGAAACAGGAGTAGTCTTTAACAAAGTGCCTGCTCTGGCGCTGGGTTCTTTGTACATAGTACAATAGGTGATCTCTGAGGTAGAGTTTATTGTCCCATTTTATAAGTGAAAACCAAGGCGCCTGAGGTCCCATAGCTAATAAATAAATCCAGGCATGTCTGATCCCAGACCCCACGCTCTTGCCTGTACACCAGGATGCCTCTTGAGCATCAAACCCATGGGCAGGGTCTTCAATGACCAGAAATCTCACATTTGTCCCCAAGATGAATGTCCTGTGATTCCACATCTTTAGTTTCTATCAAAGTGCTTCACTTCTCAAAGCAAAATTTCAGTATCTGTTTCCAGCTGGTCCTAGGTCTCATAATCTGCACATTAAGCACTTAATAAAGACTTGTAAGAGTCTCCCAACTTCACCGTGGTGGGACTTTTATAATATAAACATGCGTTAAAGAAACGAGAGCTCAGACATCCATTCTGCACAGGTGTTACCTGTGCATGTCTGTTCTTGCTTCTTCATTATTCTTCTTGCAGGGTGACTACATCTGGCCCCTTACATGTGCTTGCATCAAAAGAATGCTTTAGTATGGGACCTAAGCTTGCCAAGACAGCTAGCTTCAGATTGAACTTAAATTATGCTGGATGCTGACTGATCTACAGATCTTGCTCTTCACATTACTGTTTTAAACCATAGAACAATGGTAATGCTAAAAATAATTTGTATTCCAGAAGCACCTTTTGATAAGAAGCTCAAATAGCTTTGTGTTTATTATCTCAGAAATCCTCTCACCATCCCCCTGGGGCAGATGAGGGAAAATGTGTACATCTTTACTTCCCACATGGAGGAAGTCGGGCACAGCAAGGTTACTCTCTAGATGAGAGGCAGAGGGACGTGTCAGACTACTAAATGCATGTCAGTGAATCCAGCACACACATACTATCGTTTGCTTGTTTGCAAGCTGATTTGACTTGGCCATCAAATCTGAGATTCGAATGGAATCAGTTCCACGGGAAAGAACATTGTGATTGGCTCTGCTCCCTGTTCAGGAGCACCCAGCTTCCAGCCAGAAAGTGAGTTTCCCTGATCCGTTCCTGTAGGAGGACCGAGTCACATGTTCCTAAGTCAACTTTGCACCCCGTGAGAGTTGAGAATCTCATTGAGACACTGTATTGGACATCTTTCTTTGGCTGCCAACCTTTCTGAGAGCCCCTCGGGTCTGGAATAGTGAGGAGAGATATCATTCCCAAAGCTTCCAAAAGTTCATTTTAGCTTTCAGTTCCAGGGTCACACCCTTCTGTTTCCCATATAAAGCATTTTTTTTTTAAGACACAAACTGCCAAATATAGATAGTATAGTAAGCATGTTTTATGTACAGGAACTCTGTTTCCTTATCTGTAAAGTGGGAATCATGATAGCCGGCTCTCAGGATAAGATAGCAAGCAGTACCTGTAAGTCACGTTTGCATCCACGTCTCTCCCTGCTCCTGTGCAGGAAAGAAACACTGAGCTGATTCGGCCCCTTATTCTACTACTCTTGTTCTCCTCTCCAGATGGTAACTAATTGGCCTTAGCTTACAGATCTGTTTCTGAAAGGAAGGGATGTGCTCCCATCTGGGGAAACCTGAGGTTACAAACCCAGTCTAGCTTGTTCTGACTGGGAAGGGTGAGGGTAGTTCTAGAAAAGACAGTCCTGCTTAGGGGAGGTCCCAAGCATCTCTCACACTGACCTAGCTCTCAAGATCTGCAGCCCAGAAAAGAGGAACAACCAGGACCAATGTTCTGGTAGCACATGGGTCATCCCAACTGCATGAATGTAGTATATTTCTGTTGCTTCTATCGGGAATGTAAATATTTCTGTTGGGAACTACTGACCTTCTTGCATAGCAAGCCCAATTTCAGTTCCAGGGACCCTGGCACTGAAAGCTAAACTATCAGTTAGGAACTGAGAGCTCCTAACACTATCTCTTGTGCAAATAGTTGAATAGTCATGGAGCTCAAATGTGTCTTCTGGATTCTGTGCTGGAGAATGCCCCACAGCTGGATTTAAACATTCCTCAAATCTGTCATTAAGAGCACGTCTATGGTACCTAGGCCCCTCCGCTAAGGACTAATAATAACTTTCATCAACAAAGTGTCTGACAATCTGAGTAATCTTTGATGGTGCAGGGAGACTTTCAACCAAAAAAGGTGAAAAGAATGTCTAATCCCTTAAAAATTCTTTCATATTTTGAGCTAACTCTCAATATTTTTTAAATTTACTCATCTCAGGAGCATGATACAAGTTTCGGCAGTGTGCTTCACTGGCTGGTGAAGACTCTGAGGTTGGGAGGTGGAGAACAGAACCCAGGAGCTAGTTCTTAATTGTGTCAACTCCTTCTTCAGTCTGGGATTAGTTCTGGGCTCCCTTGGGCCTCCATTCTAATGGTAAAGCTGCATACTTCTTCCCTCCAACCATGGTTTGAAAGTGTCTTTACTGAATCTGGTCTTCTCTGAACAATTAGAACTCATGATTTTAAGTAACACTGTGATGGTGAATTGATCTCCCCATCTACCCCCTGCCCCCAATTTTAAGTTCATGCTCAATTTCACTTAAAATGATTGAGTACAATGGAGAAGGTTTTAGACACTGAAATAGTTTGCATCATCCAAGAGTCAATAAAGTTACCTGATCACTTAATTTCTACTTGTAACTGTTATTAGGTGTGCACACACACACACACACGCATAACTTGGCCCTGGAAGGCAATTTTGATGTATGTGGGGAAACTAGATGAGCAATGCTGCTGCTACTTAAACACACTTTTGTGCCTTTGCAAAGGCTTGTGACAAGTGACTGTTTCCTGTGAGAGCATCTTTAGATGATACCAAGATCAGAAACCCTTGGAGTTTTGCACGGCCAATAGAAATGCCAGTGGGCATTATTAATGCTGCTATTGTTGAGAACTCTGTAGGCACCGAAATGAAAGCTTGACTAATGATGAGATGCTGTTGCATTAAAAGCACATTCCGTGCAGGGCACCATGTGCTAAAAAGAGACATATTCTCTGAGATGTTTTCAATGTGGGCATTTTGGTGTACATCCTGGAAACATTACCCATGTATTTATTTCACTCAATAAAACTTGGTAGAACTGACTGTGAGTTTTCTGGGAAGCATGTTGGATCCCTACGTCGGTGTCTGGTTTAGACTGTAAGTTGGTAAAGAGAGCGAGGATGCTGGTTTAATTTGGTGCAACTGCACTATCCTGTGGTTTCTCCCCCTGCTCCACTGGTCCTCCTAGCTCCCAGCCCTGCTCCACTGGTCCTCCTAGCTCCCAGGCTCTTTTCAGCTCAACATCCTTGAATCCACCCCTCACCAAATCCTGGTTCTGTTTCTGGAACGATTCTTCTCTGCCTCCCCAGTTCCCACTGCTTCATTGTAGTTGCTTTGGCCAGCCTTTCTATTTTCAGTACCCCTCGCTCTTCTTCTCTGTGTCCACTTGTCTGAACATCACTCTCATCATGTTTTCTCTGCTCAGAAACTTCCACAGGCTCCTCACTGCCTTCTCCATGCCAGGTCAGGTTTGATGCTGCCTTACCCTCTTACATCCCTTGCTCTGCTCAAGCATGTTCTTAGAGCTCCTTAAATGGGTCACTTTGCTGTCTCCACATCATACACTATTCATGCCTTTCTCCCTGCCTTGAACACCATTTTCCCCCTGCTTTCTCAATCCTAACTGTACCTGAAAATCTAGATCAAGCCCCACCTTAGTTGAGCCTTACTAAATGACTTCTTCCCTCGCTAACCTTCGTATACAATGTAGCTTTTCGGTTTCATTCACAGGGGATGAGAGCAGGAAGTGGAGTGCACAGGTACTAACCAACCAGCCTGGTTATCAATGTTCAGAAAGCAGGAATCTTAACTTAGGGTTCATAGACCTCAGCAGGTATGAAGCTATCAGCCAGTTTTTGTATGTACATGTGTTTTTTTTTTGGGGGGGGGAAGAATCCATAGTCTTCATTTCTCAAGGAAGATTCTCAAAATAGTCCTTGATGTTTAGTTGCCAAGTCATGTCTGACTCTTGTGATCCATGGACTGTAGCGCACCAGGCTTCTCTGTCCATGGGATTTCCCAGGCAAGAATACTGGAGTGGGTTGCCGTTTCCTTCTCCAGGATGTCTTCCCAACCCAGGGGATCGAACCTGTGTCTCCTGCATTAGCAGGTGGATTCTTTACCACTGAGCCATCAGGGAAACCCAGTCCTCGATAGGAGGGGGAAATAAATGAGGTTAGAAGCACTGCTGTTGTTCAAAGTTGTGAAGGAAATGGTATGCAGCTGCTGCCCTCAGAGCTGTGGATGTCTTAGCAAGAGCCACACTTATCCCCACGTGGAAGAGTTGGATAGAGTTGTAATTTAGTGCTTGATCAGGTGCAGCTAAAGGCTGAGCCACAGTTCAGAGGCTTTTGCAGTAACTTAGGGGAGAAATCAGGTGGGCTGTGGTGGGTGCAGGTGCTGGGGGAGTAGGAGAGGGGCCTTATGAAGGAACATCAGGAAATAAGAAATCATGGGACTTGGGCAGGGAGGTGGCAGTTAACACGGATGAAGTGATAAAAGACAGAAATGAATCAGCTTTGTGATCCCAAGGGCTTCTGTTGGGGTGACGAAGAGAAACACAGTGTCATCTAAGAGCAAAGAAAGCTTTGAGGAAAGAAAAAGCTTTGGGCAAAGTGTTGGATTGAGCTGGGGGAAAGGAGACACTGAAGTGGACGTGTCGTCTGGGTTACCAGAAGCACAAGACAGGAAACTAAGGGAGAGATTTGGGCATTGCCCACATCGTCTTGCTTGGGTGCATCATCAGCATCATCACCTGGAGGCAGGAGCTGAGGATGCTTGGGTGCCTCAGTTTTCTGAGACGGGATCATCAAGACCTGAATTTCTTTTAGGTCTTGATGAACAGGCCCTTTTGCTTTTCTTGTTCCTGAGTGTTGGGCTCAGTAATCCAAATCATGGCTGCACCACTATGTGTGATCAAAAGCATGTTATTCACTCTAAGCCTCCATTTGTCTCTTTCTAAATAAGGGGGTACCTACCTTATCAGGTGACTGTGACATCAAATCGAACGGTATGTATTTGTCCACTTGGGATGTTGTAACAAAATACACAGATTCGATGGCTTAAACAACTGAAATTAATTTTTTTGCCTTTCTGGAGTCTGGAAGTCCAAGGTCAAGGTGCCAGTACAATTGATTTCCGGTGAGAGCTTTCTTCCTGGTTTGCAGATGGCAGCCTTCTCACTCTGCGCCCACATGGCCTTTTCTCTGTGCAACACAGAGAGAGAACTCCCTGGTCTTCTGTCCTCTTAAAAAGACACTAATTCCATCAGATTAGGGTCCCACAGTTATGGTATCATTTAACCTTAATTACTTCACTAAAGACCCTGACTTCAAGTATCATCATATTGGGGGATAGGGCTTCAACATATGAATGTGGGGGGAAACACAACCATTTAGTCCATAACAGTATGTAAAAAGCTTAACTCAGTTCCTGGCACAAAGTAAGCACTCAAAATAATGGTACATCCCTCTGTCCCTGTTCATCTATTCAACAGTGTTTTAATGAGAGTCATCTGTGTGTGTGATACTATGCTAAGTGCTGGGCTAAATATGTGAATCTGATAGTGCTCACCTCTAAGCCCAGTGTAATCTGGAGGTAGATACAATACATTATTAATGATGTATCGTGACTGTGTCACAGGAAAGATGGGTGAACTGTTAGTGAGGAGATGACACCTGAGCTGAATCTTGACCAAATCACTGAAACAGCCAGATGAGAAGAGGAGAAAGAATGTTCTAGGCAGAGGGAAGACCACATGCAAAGGGGTGATATATGAGAACACGTGGCATGTCCCAGGCCAGTAAGTGATCTGGGTGTATTCAGGGGAAACCAAAGCTGGGGAGGGAGGCAGGGGCAGATGATGAAATAGCTCACACTCTAATCCTGAAAGTCCTGGGCAGCATCTGAGGGATTTAGGTCAGGAGAGTGACACATTCAGATATATGTTCAAACCCCACTACTTGTATTCAGATCCCAGCTCCATCACTGACATTCTCTGGGACTCATGAAAGTTACTTAATCTCTTTGTGTCTCATTTTCCCACCTGTTAAATGGAGAAAATAGGTGATGATACTTACCTCAGAGGGTTGCTGGGATGTGATTAAATTGTTTGGTGTGTGTAAAGCACTCAATGTCTGATACATCTGATATGCTCCACACTGTTTTCTCTTATTACTATTTTAATAATAATTTAAAATAATGGCAACAATAAGGATTCAAAGTGGGAATAGACCCACAGGGACAGGTCCTTTCAGAAGCAATTGCAGTCATGCAGATGAGAGATTGTGACCTTTCCCTGCTCACTGCACTCCAGACACTGTGGCCTCCTTCCTGTTCTCACTCTACCAAGCTCACTCCTACCTTTATCCTTTGTACTCAAACTTGCTTCTACCCAAAATGTTCCTTCTGCCAGTTCTTTGCAAGGCTGTCTTCTCATCACTCAGTATTCAGCTCATATATAGCCTTTTCAGAGAGATACTCCCTGAGCTCGCTAGTTGAAATGCCCCCTGTTCCTGATCATTCACTAATATATCAGTCTATTTTTCCTTATCTTTTATTGAAGTCATTATTATCTGAAATGTTCCCTTGTATCTATTTGTTCATTTTCTTTTTCTTCCACTAGAGTGCAAGTTACCTTGTCTGTCTAGTGTTGCTGTTCATGGTAGTGCTTAATAAGTATTTCTAGAGTGAGTGAATGAGGAAATGAACCTGAGCTAAGGAGACGGGCAGGGGAAGAAGCTAATCTATGTTGAGTCGTCACTAGTACGACATACTTTTCATGTCTTGGAGGCAACCCTATAAGTTGGTGGCCTCATCATAACAAAGGAAAAAACTGGAGCTCAGAGACATTTGTACAAATTAGTCTTTCTACACAGCATCCTTTTCTGACTGCATTAGAAAGTCTAGACGTGACGCGTGTGTAGATGGAGCCAGAATGCCTTGGAGAGTGAGAAGAGGCCAAGGTAGAAGCCCAGGTGTGCTGAAATGTAAGACAGAAAGGAGGCAAGTGAGTCCACTGAAGGGACCTAGAAGGAGCAACCAAAAAGTGGGAAGTACTGCAGGGACAGGCGGTGTCTTGGAAACCTGGGGAGAGGAGAGCTGTGAAGAGTGAGGGAGGGAACCACAAACGGCAAGGGATGCGGCAGACGGCCCAGTGAGGGGAGGACTGGGAGTTCCCATTAGATGTGGTGGTGGAAGGTAATGTCTTTGGGGAGCACACTTCCAGTTTTACAGGCAGGGTAAGATGTAGAGTATAAAAGCAAAACTCTTCGTAGGAAAGGAAAATCATGAAATCGTTGATAAGTAGCAGGGCTTGTGGAAGGGAGGATGTATTTGTTCCCTAGGTCTGCTGTAACAACAACCACAGACTGCGTGGCTTTAAGCAACAGGAACGTGTTCTCTCTTGGTCTGGGAGCTAGAAGGCCACGATTAAGGTGTCTGCAGAGTCGGTTCCTTCTGGAGACTCTGAGAAAGACCCCACTCTGTGCCTAGCTCCGGGCTCCTGGCTCTTGGTGGCTGCCAGCAGTCCATGGCATTCCTTGGCTTGGGGCAGCAGAACCCCAGGCTCTGCCCCCGTCTTCATAGGACTTTCTCCTCTGTGTGTCTTCTCATTTTCTGTCTTTTCTAAGAACATCCATCATTAGATTTAGGACCCACTCAAATCCAGGAGGATGTCATCGCAAGATTCTTAAGTTAATTATATCTTCCAAGACCCTATTTCCAAATCAGGTCACAGTCATAGGTGCTGGGAGTTAAGACTTGGACCTACATCTTTGGGCCACTACTCAATCCACAAGAGATGTCATTTTTTTTTAAGATGAGAGGGATTTATTCTAGGTTTTATGTGAGAAAGGTAACTTCCAGATCTAAACCTCTAGGGAGGCAAGAGTTGATGATGCTGGTAGACGAATACAGTCTAACAGGATGAGCTATCTCCAGTTTTCTGAGACAGGATGTATGAAGGTAAATAGAGTTAAAGGTGGGGAGCTGGATGTTGACAGACATCCTCCCTGATAACCATTATTGACTCCGTGAAATGGAAGGCAAGATTATCTGCTGATAGTGAAGAAGGAACTTGAGAAAAGTGGTGTGAAGGTTAGAAATAGCACCTGTGAGAACAGAAAAAAGACCAGGAACTCATAGCAGTATTAAGAGTCATTGAGTTCCCAGTTGACATGGGACGTACATTTGAAGTGGCACCGATTTTCAGACCGTTTGATATTCTCCAGTGATGCTGGAATCTGAGGACAGCAGCAAAGAAAGCAGTTGGTGGAAGTTCTTAGAAACAATGGATTGAGTGTGATTGCAAAAAGTTAAAAAAAAAAAAAAAACCAAGAGTAAGGAAAGAGGAGAACCCACTAGAAGTTTCATTAGACTGGAATGAGTGGGAGAGATGAAAGGAGCAGGTCTAGATGAGGTTGAAATGCAGGTATTACTGAACCAAGGTGGGGAGAGGGGTGGGGCAAGGATGGAAAAATGGGCTGGTGGCACTTAGTGTCTCCAGATGTCTCAATTCCAGGTGATATTAAGCCTAGAGCTTGGGAACAGGTTGCTAAAATGAGGTGGTGTTCAAAAAAAATTAGAAATGAGGAAGTCAAAGAAATATTAGACCAGGGCATTTGGGTGCAGGGGGGGATGAGAGAACTATTCAGTGTGATGACTAGTATCAATGAGTGTGATGTGAAAGAACTTCAGTACTCACTAAATGTGGGCCACTGGCGCAAAGGTTACTCCCAGCCCTAAACAGTGGGAGAAAGCAGGATGAGTACTCCTCTGCTTGGGGACAGCCAAGAAACATATTTATTGGTTGTTTTATTATGGAGTAGAGAAGGTTCTTTCTCTTTCAGTGGGTTTTATATACATACAGTCTTCCAAACCTTGCCTACAATGTCTATGCTGGCGACTTTGCAGTGTAGAACCCCTAGCTTAGCTCAATATATTGCCCTCCTAGAAATCCAGCTCTGGAAAGCAATGTGTCTTTTTCCACATCCAGAGTTGACTGTTTTTGACTTTCAAAGTCCTTAAATATTTGACAATTTATAAAATTATACAAGTTAGCTGGGAATAGATCTTTTGCAGAGCTCTGTACAAACTTCACATCCCTGGTTCCTTTCAACCATTCTGTGTTGAGTTTCTGGGGGTAAATCTATCAAAGTATTCTGGGAACCAAACTTATACATGGGTCTACTCTTCCCCTTTTCTGCTGTTGATTTCCTGAGTGGCAATTGTTCATCTTTCACTAAAGCTGACATACTTCTTCTTATAAGTCATATGGGAATGAATTTCTTTTCAAGTAGTTATTTGGAAATGAGCAACTGTAGACTGTTTCATAGGCAACTCTTGGCTGAGGATAGTAAAATCTTATAAGTGATAAGAATAAAGTATGTGAACTACTGTTGTTATATTTATAAAATGTAGCAAAGGTGATTAAAATTATTGCACATGAGAACCATTGGGATCAACTTTAAATTATTTTAAATTTTCATGTAAATATTTTAAAGTGGTGATTTCTGAAATTAAAACATCAGCTTTTCCCTTTAATTTGCAACTGTTTTTTTAATTAAGTTCAGTTCAGTTCACTTCAGTCGCTCAGTCGTGTCCGACTCTTTGTGACACCATGAATCGCAGCACGCCAGGCCTCCCTGTCCATCACCATCTCCCGGAGTCACCCAGATACACATCCATCGAGTCCATGATGCCATCCAGCCATCTCATCCTTGGTCGTCCCCTTCTCCTCCTGCCCCCAATCCCTCCCAGCATCAGAGTCTTTTCCAATGAGTCAGCTCTTCGCATGAGGTGGCCAAAGCACTGGAGCTTCAGCTTTAGCATCATTCCTTCCAAAGAAATCCCAGGGTTGATCTTCAGAATGGACTGGTTGGATCTCCTTGCAGTCCAAGGGACTCTCAAGAGTCTTCTCCAACACCACAGTTCAAAAGCATCAATTCTTCGGCACTCAGCCTTCTTCACAGTCCAACTCTCACATCCATACATGACCACAGGAAAAACCATAGCCTTAACTAGACAGACCTTAGTCGGCAAAGTAATGTCACTGCTTTTGAATATGCTATCTAGGTTGGTCATCACTTTTCTTCCAAGGAGTAAGCGTCTTTTAATTTCATGGCTGCAGTCACCATCTGCAGTGATTTTGGAGTCCCCAAAAATAAAGTCTGACCCTGTTTCCACTGTTTCCCCATCTATTTCCCATGAAGTGATGGGACTGGATGCCATGATCTTCGTTTTCTGAATGTTGAGCTTTAAGCCAACTTTTTTGCTCTCCTCTTTCACTTTCATCAAGAGGCTTTTTAGCTCCTCTTCACTTTCTGCCATAAGGATGGTATCATCTGCATATCTGAGGTTATTGATATTTCTCCCAGCAATCTTGATTCCAGCTTGTGTTTTTTCCAGTCCAGCGTTTCTCATGATGTACTCTGCATATAAGTTAAATAAGCAGGGTGACAATATACAGCCTTGACGTACTCCTTCTCCTATTTGGAACCAGTCTGTTGTTCCATGTCCAGTTCTAACTGTTGCTTCCTGACCGGCATACAGATTTCTCAAGAGGCAGATTAGGTGATCTGGTATTCCCATCTCTTTCAGAATTTTCCACAGTTTATTGTGATCCACAGAGTCAAAGGCTTTGGCATAGTCAATAAAGCAGAAATAGATGTTTTTCTGGAACTCTCTTGCTTTTTCCATGATCCAGCGGATGTTGGCAATTTGATCTCTGATTCCTCTGCCTTTTCGAAAACCAGCTTGAACATCAGGAAGTTCACGGTTCACGTATTGCTGAAGCCTGGCTTGGAGAATTTTGAGCATTACTTTACTAGCATGTGAGATGAGTGCAATTGTGTGGTAGTTTGAGCATTCTTTGGCATTGCCTTTCTTTGGGATTGGAATGAAAACTGACCTTTTCTAGTTCTGTGGCCACTGCTGAGTTTTCCAAATTTGTTGCCATATTGAGTGCAGCACTTTCATAGCATCATCTTTCAGGATTTAAAACAGCTCAACTGGAATTCCATCACCTCCACTAGCTTTGTTCATAGTGATGCTTTCTAAGGCCCACTTGGCTTCACATTCCAAGATGTCTAGCTCTAGATTAGTGATCACATCATCATGATTATCTGGGTCATGAAGATCTTTTTTGTACAGTTCTTCCGTGTATTCTTGCCACCTCTTCTTAATATCTTCTGCTTCTGTTAGGTCCATACAATTTCTGTCCTTTATCGAGCCCATCTTTGCATGAAATGTTCCCTTGGTGTCTCTAGTTTTTTGAAGGGATCTCTAGTCTTTCCCAATCTGTTGTTTTCCTCTATTTGTTTGCATTGATCGCTGAAGAAGGCTTTCT
Organism: Ovis canadensis; assembly: GCF_042477335.2. Classification (NCBI taxonomy): domain Eukaryota; kingdom Metazoa; phylum Chordata; class Mammalia; order Artiodactyla; family Bovidae; genus Ovis; species Ovis canadensis. The sequence goes on along the minus strand of NC_091262.1, from coordinate 60,549,897 downwards.
TATCTCTTCTTGCTATTCTTTGGAACTCTGCATTCAGATGCTTATATCTTTCCTTTTCTCCTTTGCTTTTCACCTCTCTTCTTTTCACAACTATTTGTAAGGCCTCCCCAGACAGCCATTTTGCTTTTTTGCATTTCTTTTCCATGGGGATGGTCTTGATCCCTGTCTCCTGTATGATGTCACGAACCTCATTCCATAGTTCATCAGGCACTCTATCAATCAGATCTAGGCCCTTAAATGTATTTCTCACTTCCACTGTATAATCATAAGGGATTTGATGTAAGTCATACCTGAATGGTCTAGCGGTTTTCCCTACTTTTTTCAATTTGAGTCTGAATTTGGTAATAAGGAGTTCATGATCTGAGCCACAGTCAGCTCCTGGTCTTGTTTTTGTTGACTGTATGGAGCTTCTCCATCTTTGGCTGCAAAGAATATAATCAGTCTGATTTCGGTGTTGACCATCTGGTGATGTCCATGTGTACAGTCTTCTCTTGTGTTGTTGGAAGAGGGTGTTTGCAATGACCAGTGCATTTTCTTGGCAAAACTCTATTAGTCTTTGCCCTGCTTCATTCCACATTCCAAGGCCAAATTTGCCTGTTACTCCAGGTGTTTCTTGACTTCCTACTTTTGCATTCCAGTCCCCTATAATGAAAAGGACATCTTTTTGGGGTGTTAGTTCTAAAAGGTCTTATAGGTCTTCATAAAACCATTCAACTTCAGTTTCTTCAGCGTTACTCGTTGGGGCATAGACTTGGATAACTGTGATATTGAATGGTTTGCCTTGGAGACGAACAGAGATCATTCTGTCATTTTTGAGATTGCATCCAAGTACTGCATTTCAGATTCTTTTGTTGACCATGATGGCTACTCCATTTCTTCTGAGGGATTCCTGCCCGTAGTAGTAGATATAATGGTCATCCGAGTTAAATTCACCCATTCCAGTCCATTTTAGTTCGCTGATTCCTAGAATGTCAACGTTCACCCTTGCCATCTCTTGTTTTACCACTTCCAGTTTGCCTTGATTCATGGACCTGACATTCCAGGTTCCTATGCAATATTAAATAAGAGGACAATTGAGAAATTTTATATTATTAAGGAGAGAAAGGTTTCCAGAGTTAGTGTCCTCAAAGACAAACAGATAATGTGAGTTCTTATTGTACCTTTAAAAAAGGTTTCCTTTAAACCTAGTCTTTTGGGACTTCCCTGGCAGTCCAGTAGTTAATACTTTACCTTCCTGTGCAGGGGGTGCAGGTGTGATTTCTGGTCGAGGAACTAAGATCCCATATACCTCGTAACCATTAAAAAAAAATTTTTTTTTTGGAAAAAAAAGAGGCAATATTGTAATTAGTTCAATAAAGACTTTTTTTTAAAAGTCTTTTAAAAAACTCAACCCTTGTTAATAAGATGTGTATAGTCATCTGTTCATCTTAGAATTTGGAGTCCAGAACATATTGTTATCAAAATCTATCTAGCAAGCTGTCAGTTCTTTTCCTTTTACTGGTTTACCTGAAGTAATCTCAAGAAAAACATTGAAAAAACTTTTCTGTTGCTTTCTGAGTCTTTTTGCAATGTCACATGGAATAATGTCTGATAACATGTAAACCAAAGCAATTTATAGAAGCTAACAATATAAGCAAAGAAATCAAGAGCATCCATGAGGCGACTACTTCCTGTACTTGCTGAGTAATGGATGAAACTTTTAGAATTTACAGATGTCAAGTTGCTGCTGCTGCTGCTAAGTTGCTTCAGTCGTGTCCGACCCTGTGTGACCCCATAGACGGAAGCCCACCAGGCTCCCCCATCCCTGGGATTCTCCAGGCAAGAACACTGGAGTGGGTTGCCATTTCCTTCTCCAGTGCATGAAAGTGAAAAGTGAAAGGGAAGTCGCTCAGTCTTGTCCGACTCTTAGCAACCCTGTGGACTGCAGCCTACCAGGCTCCTCTGTCCATGGGATTCTCCAGGCAAGAGTACTGGAGTGGGGTGCCATTGCCTTCTCCTGTCAAGTTGCTACTATATATAAAACACTTGAGAAGTATTAAGAGAGCAACTACATCCTTTTTGCTCAAGAGCTAGTACAGAAATATAGATGGCAAAAAGGTGACATGCATTATTAGAAGAGAGCAAAGGAAGACTCAGAAGATCTGCCGTAGAGGAAAGGAGAAATTTGAGCTGGTGTCTGGATGTTCCCCTCACTTGTTCAGTAGAGGCAGGCATATTAAACCAAGACATCTACTGGTACCATCAGACGGACATTAAGTGAAGTTCATGTTCATTCATTACATAAAGTATCAGCAAGTAACAGTGACTCTTCACCTTGTCACAATTCTATTTTTCCCACTGTAATCTGTGTATGTATGTACATATAATATGTATGTATGTATCATGAAATGTTAGAAACATGTGCTTTCGATTCAGAGACATCTGACTGGGCAAATTACTTAACTTCTCTAAGCCTCAGTTTTCTTGACCATAACCTTAGATGAGACAACCTTAGAACTGTTGACAGCCTTAGAATCCTCCACATAGGATTATCGTGACGATTACATGAAATTCCACACCAGCAGCCATCTGGTAAACATTCAATAAATGGCACTATTATATTTGCCATTAGCGCGTTGCTTCTTATCAACACAATGAGATTTTGAGCTTCTTTAGGACAGGGACTGTTTATTTTTCTTCTCTCATAACTTATTCCAAACAGCTATAGCTTTCGAGTAAACACTTAATAGACGTACATTGCAGAGTAAACTCTGCAACATATTCCCTCTGAGACCCATGCAATCTGAGGATGAGCCATGCAGGGTGTCTTTTTCCATCACATACTCTATTTCTGATTTAGCACTTATATGCCCATCAGGGGTCTTTCCAGAGGAACATGAAGTGATATGGCCTTTGTGACATGGGTGCCTTCGAGGGTGAGCCTTGTATTGCAGCAGTGTCTGGGAGGACTAACTCATCACTCACAGCTGGAAAGACGTAAACATTCCACACCATTGTTTAGCCACCCAGTGGCTGGTAGGTGACTATTTTTCTTCTCAAAATCTGTCATCATGCATGCAACCAGGCAAAGTATTTTAAGTTTATTTTGAAAGAACATGAAATCCTCAAGAATGCTGGTAAATGTGAGATATTTTTTCTCTAACCCAGTACCTCAGCACTAAAGAGACCTTTACCCAGCTTTTCTTTCTGAACAATGTTCAGCCATCTCCCAGTTTCTTAATTCATAATGCCCATTTACCACCATGCCGGTGCATGGTGAAAACAAGCAAAGATCATGTTGGCAATTGGCATGTTAGCTTTTAAAAATATATTTCACTTGTGTTCTACTGTGCTTTGAATTGCAACAAAAGAAGATGTCGTTAGTGATCGTTACCATTCCAGCAGGAGCCTGGGTTTCTCACCCCAAATTATGTAACACTGAACTGCCAGAGAACTATGCAGGAGACCTTTGGAATTCACAGATTTAACACTCTAGGTTTTGAATATTTGCAATCGACCATGAAGGTTTGTGATGTGTTAATTGGCAGTTTTTCTGAGGTTCAAATTCGAATCACATGTACTTTGAAGCCAGTGTTGGGGGTGACTGAGGAGCTAGTAAGCTAGCCTCGCTGGCCACTGCAACCCTCTCCAATCAGACTTTTTTCTTCTCTACTCCTGACCTAGGTAGTAACTCTTGGGGTGATTAAAAACTTGGTTTTAGTGAAAAAGAGAAATAGTCATCATATGAAGGATAAAGTGAGTAAATCTTTCAAAAGTTGCCTGGTTTCAGAAGATGATATGCTTTGGGAATAAATATGTCTCAAAAAACAAACAAACAAAAAACCCAAATTAATTCTTTAAAACATGAGGAACCTGTGCAAAAATCTTCATATTCACAGATTTGGAGGATTTTTTTTTTTGTTTTGGGTGTGTCTTAGGATTTATCCCTTGCAAATATCAAGGATTTCAAAACATGAAGTTTGGAAGGTCTGATGAGATTTTAAAATACTAAAAATAATTCCCTTGCTTTGCTTCTGGTACAGTTGAAATACGAGTGCTGAGTGCCAGGCTGCAAGAATTCTCTCTCTTTTCACAGCTCACAAAGGCTCTCAGCGGCATGACTTGCTCCTGAAGGAGCCCAGGCAGCATGTGAGCCTTGCTTTGTGGCCAAAGTATGGCCTTGAAGTGGCATGTTCTGTGAAATGTTAGGGTTTTACAAGCTCTCCGTTTGCCTGGCTCTGAGGAAAGTGGGCCCCACCTGATGCTGCTTGTGGATTCAGACATCAGCGCGTCAACAGCTCTTACCAGAGGATGACAAGGCCACTGGGCCCAAACACCACACTGTGTGTAATAAACTGTTCTCTGGTACCCTGCAAAATAAGAAGACAGAGATTTTGGTAAAGCTTAAATGTATTCAATTTTAAAAGGGTATTCTTTATTAATACTTTTATGTTAAAATGTTCTTTTTTAATAAATTGATAGAGATGGTAGATTTTTTTTAGGTTTCTTACTAAGCATGATTGAAAGTTGGCAGTTTTATCTGACTCCCCCTACATTTTTTGAAATCTTGCTTATCTTATTCTAAGGTTTATCAAGGAGGAAACTTCTCTAGAGAGCACAAATTTTTCTTCTCAATCAGGAATAGATTGTATAGATCAGGAATAGAATGTACAGCCTCCGGGCTTTCTGTGCAAGAGCATCTGAGTCTTTAGGTCACACCTGAATCCAGCTCTTCTGTGCAGTGTTTCATTGCTACTCAAGCTATTAGACCAGCTGTGTTTACATATCTTGAGCCATTCAGAGTGAGTGATCTTTGTTCTGATAACAATGGAAGGAGTTGTACTTCGAATTCATAAGCTGCATCAAAAAAAAAAAAAATTCATTCTTGGCTATCATCCAAAAATGACAATTGCAAAAAATAAGATTGAATCAGTGATTTATTTTTGTATATTTTCTTTTTTTGTTGTTTTGGTTGTAGTGTTTCTGTTTTTGTAGAACTCGTATAGTACTCAAGAAATGGTGAGATTTACAAATTAAGCAAAATTTTAGGTAGTAATTTTTTTTAAGTTTATTAAAGATTTAAATATAGCAGCAGACTGAAAACCAGATGAGCTGTCAAATAGCAAAACTTGAGCTAACAAGAGATTATTCTTGAAGACCTACATCTTCACCTGTTGTTTATCACAGTGGAATGTTGACATATCAGTTACTGCTCTGTGAAGTCAGAATCCGGCACCTTAGACCTGATCCCCAATAAGGGCCTTTAAGTTTAAATTTGAGCATAAGGTGGACAGCAGAACATAAGGTAAACAGCATCTAAATAAAACAGATAAGCAGGAAGTCAAGATAGTTTCAGGAGAAACAGAATATAGCCAACCAATTCTTAAGACTGATTATATATATAATATAATTACATATGGCAAAGTGAAACACAGGCAGCTTCCAAATCTACCTATCCTCCCAGTAAAGGCAAGGTAAGTAGGAAAGACATAAGTCAAATCTGATTTCCTCATAGAAACGGTTATAATAGGGGATTATATGCCTCACCAAGAGCCTGAGGCCTGAAGTTTTCTAGAAATCACCACAAATCATAAATAATCAACAACAAATGCTGTGTATACATGGTGTAATGCTTTCTGAAATAGATATAAACCAAGCAGGGCAATCCTTCGGGTCCCAGGCATAGAGACAAGCTCTGTCTAGACCAGAGGCCCTTGACTTGGGGGCGGATGAATTCTAGACAACTCTCTGAACACATGTAGCTGCTCTGTTCAGAGATAGTCTCTGACCTGACAGGAAATGTAGATTTTTCATTCTTTAAACAAGGCACCATGCCAGGCCCTTTGAGGAGGTGACACTAAATAAGATAGAAGACAATGGTGGCCCCAGAAAAAGTCTGAGAGAGAGAAGTCTCCATTAAAGAGATGTAAACGCAACAAGGACATAGCAGTTTACGTATTTCTGTGGCGCTTGAGGTTTTCTGCTGAGAGATGTGTTCAGTTTCTTTGTCATGAATTCTGTTTTTGTGGGGGAAAATGGGTCTACATATTTTGAAAAGAATTTTAAACTACTAAGGAAAGTTTAAAAATCTTCATATACCCTTGGGAGGAGAAATATGTAAACATGGGTCATCCAAAGATAAATTGCCATCCTTGTTAATAAGTATTTGGATAATATGGAAATAATGTGATGAGAGCAGTTCTCCTTAGGATTTTTAGAAATTTAGCTCTGTTTTGTTATCACTGGTATTTCATTTAAAAATACTTTTCCAATGTTGATAGATGAAAAAATTTCCAAATTATGAATGACCTTCAAAAACGTATACAGTTTCAATAACAGTAATACTTGAAGGGCAATGGAAAACTCCTTTAAAGAATCATAATAACAAATAAATAAAGAAGGCAAGAAGAAAACTTTTTGGCGTAATGGATATGTTTATGGCATAGATTGTAGAGATGGTTTCATGGCTGTATACCTGTCTCCAGACTCATCAAACATGTACAGCTTTCTGTATGTTGAATGGCAACCCACTCCAGTGTTCTTGCCTGGAGAACCCCAGGGATGGTGGAGCCTGATGGGCTGCCGTCTATGGGGTTGCACAGAGTCGGACACGACTAAAGTGACTTAACAGCAAAGTAGTTTTAAAAAAAGGAAAGAGAAAATAAAACTCCTTCAAAAACAATCTCTTTCCTTTGTGACAATACTGAACAGAGAGGGAGAAATATGCCTGCCTAAGGCAGAGGAACCAGGGATCAAATTGCCAGCATCTGCTGGATCATGGAAAAAGCAAGAGAGTTCCAGAAAAACATCTATTTCTGCTTTATTAACTATGCCAAAGCCTTTGACTGTGTGGATCACAATCAACTGTGGAAAATTCTGAAAGAGATAGGAATACCAGACCACCTGACCTGCCTCTTGAGAAACCTATATGCAGGTCAGGAAGCAACAGTCAGAACTGGACATGGAACAACAGACTGGTTCCAAATAGGAAAAGGAGTACATCAAGGCTGTATATTGTCACCCTGCTTATTTAACTTCTATGCAGAGTACATCATGAGAAACACTGGACTGGAAGAAGCACAAACTGAAATCAAGATTGCTGGGAGAAATATCAATAACCTCAGATATGCAGATGATACCACCCTTATGGCAGAAAGTGAAGAGGAACTAAAAAGCCTCTTGATGAAAGTGAAAGAGGAGAGTGACAAAGTTGGCTTAAAGATCAGCATTCAGAAAACGAAGATCATGGCATCCGGTCCCATCACTTCATGGGAAATAGATGGGGAAACAGTGGAAACAGTGTCAGAGTTTATTTTTGGGGGTCTCCAAAATTACTGCAGATGGTGATTGCAGCCATGAAATTAAAAGACGCTTACTGCTTGGAAGGAAAGTTATGATCAACCTAGATAGCATATTCAAAAGCAGAGACATTACTTTGCCAACAAAGGTCCATCTAGTCAAGGCTATGGTTTTTCCAGTGATCATGTATGGATGTGAGAGTTGGACTGTGAAGAAGGCTGAGTGCTGAAGAATTGATGCTTTTGAACTGTGGTGCTGGAGAAGACTCTTGAGAGTCCCTTGGACTGCAAGGAGATCCAACCAGTCCATTCTAAAGATCAGTCCTGGGATTTCTTTGGAAGGAATGATGCTAAAGGTGAAACTCCAATACTTTGGCCACCTCATGCGAAGAGCTGACTCATTGGAAAAGACTCTGATGCTGGGAGGGATTGGGGGCAGGAGGAGAAGGGGACGACAGAGGATAAGATGGATGGATGGCATCACTGACTCGATGGACCTGAGTTTTTGAGTGAACTCTGGGAGTTGGTGATGGACAGGGAGGCCTGGTGTGCTGCGATTCATGGGGTCGCAAAGAATTGGATGTGACTGAGTGACCGAACTGAACTGAACTGAACTGAACAATTGCCAGGGAGAGGAAGAATTTGTAATTGTTAGAAGTGTGATAGAAACATTAACTAGAACCAAGAAAGCAAATGAAGACAAAGGAGTCTTGAGTCACATGATCTAAAGAGCCCCACTGTTACACTTCCAAGTAAATCTGTTTTATCCGGACATTTAGTAACACCCTATCACCATGTTCCCCTTATCCTCCGCTGCAATAATGCCAGGGGACATCACATCATGATACCACATTGCTTTGTAAAGAAATATAAAGAAAATCTAGCATGTAGGTTTTTATCACCTGGAGCAATCATAATACCTTGTTGTTTTAAGGTCCTGTTCAACTAAGTCCTGTCCAGCTCTTTGCAACCCCATGGACTGTAGTCCACCATATTCCTTTGTCCACTGAATTCTCCAGGCAAGAATACAGGAGTGGGTTGCCATTTCCTTCTCCAGGAGATCTTCCTGACTCAGGGATCGAACTCACATCTCCTCCATCAGCAGGCAGATTCTTTACCACTAAACTATCTGGGAAGCCCAATTATAATACTAGCTACCATTTGTTGGGTACTTCCCCAGGCATGGCACTAGGCTTGTCCTTTCATGATCCGTTTGTCTTCTAAACAATATTGTCTTCATATCTTCTAAATATGGTTTCTATTTATCTCATTTTGCAGACATGGAAGCTAAGATTTACAGCAGTTAAGTCACCTTCCCATTATCATAGAATCTGGAAAGATTTGAACCCAGGTCTGTCTGAAAGCAGCTTTTGGTCAACTGAGAGCAATTTGTGTCTCCTTGCCACAGCCAGAGGGACTAGAGGTGCTGGGCTTCCCTGGTGGCTCAGAGGGTAACGAATCTGCCTGCAGTGAGGGAGACCTGGGTGCAATCCCCGAGTCAGGAAGATCCCCTGGAGAAGGGACTGGCTACCCACTCCAGTATTCCTGCCTGGAGAATTCCATGGAAAGAGGAGCCTGGCGGTCTACATATAGTCCATGGGGTCACAAAGAGTCAGACACGACTGAGCAACTAACAGAGATGCCACAGCCGCAATTAGAATGCTTGCGAAAGTCAGAAGCAGTGCCTGTGAAGTCAGAATCAGAGTCAGGCAGTGCTACTCTGAAAAAGAGGGGGTAGACATTAAGATCATTTTAATCATTAATTCCTTAAAATTAATTAATTGGGAGTTAAGCCCGAGTCAGTTTACTGATTCGGGTTTTCTCTTGGTGTTTAAAAGCCATCAACACTAACAGGAAGAGACATGATTGCCGCTCTCCTGGTTCATTTGGCCCCTAACACTGATGTTAGGTGCATCTCTTTTGCTCATTCTCACTCTGAGACTGGCTCCTTTTCACCACCTTCTCTAGGTCAACAGCTTATTGGGCCCTTCCTTCTCTGATGCATAAAATACAAAGCCTATCCCAAATGCACTGAAGCCATTCAACAAAGGCTGTTGCTGGTGGGTGATTCCAGGGCCACAGAAAGGTGAACAGTCAGTTGGAATCCTGAAAATTCTTAGAGTGCAGCTCTGCAGGCAGCTACGTGTTTTTCCACACTGCAGATTTCAGGGAAACAGTGCCACGGTAGCGGGCCCAGATGCGTGTCAGGATTACAGCCACTTCATTTCAGCGGTATCTGCAGCACCAGATGTCCAGTAAAAAAGGGTTAAAACTTCAGATCCCAAGCCTGTTTTGCCAGCTCCTCACAAAGTGCCCTGGCGAGACAATCCTTTGTGATTACCTCATTATTCATCACCTCCCAGCAGATACCAGCAGGCTTGATTTGCTGGGCTAGAAATCCTTGTGGGTGTCATGTGTCAGCTAAACAGGCTTAGTTACAATAGAGCCTGATTAGTTTTCACCTTGGCCTCATAAAATGTGGCATATGTATTAGCATAATGGATTAGGAGGAAAAGAGCATTCCCTGCAAGAAGTGAGTAAGTGCAGCCCTGGGATTCACACATTTGATCTTGGGTGTATTTGACTCACTCCAACTTTTCAAGATTTGATGGCTCCTTTTTCTCCTAAAAGCAAAACAAAACTAGTTTCAGATTCTCACACTTTTTACTTTTATACTGATTTTCCCAAAGCTCCACACAGAATTTATAGATTTGATTGTCATAGTCTCTAAGGCAAATTATAATACCACAATCTATTGCTTACTCTAAGGAGAGGTACTCCTGGACATAGACTTTAAGTTTTATATACATGCAACCATCCTGTGAGTTCGGAAGAAAATCAGAATAATCCCTCTCAGTTGGTTTATGCAGGTCCCACATGCAGATGTAGAACTTTTTTCTGGCCAGAATACAGCATGGTAACATTTCTGCTTCCAAGTCCATTCCATTCTTTTTTTAATACTACCTGTATAAAAGCCATTTTACTAAAGCATTATGAGATACAGCAGATAGATTTTTTAAAATTCCTAATCTAGGAATATGAAGTCCACTGAAAGGTTAACAAGCACAAAAATCACTGAATTTAAAACAATAAGAAAGAAAGCCTGGAGAGCAAAAAAAGAAACTAATATTTAAGTGTCTCCAATATTTGAGATTCTCCAATATGCCTGATGTTTCGTTATATTTGTGTATACTTATAACAATATAAGTGGTAGCTATATCATTAGAAGGGCTTTCCAAGTGGCATAGTGATAAAGGATCTCCCTGCCTGTGCAGGAGACACAAGAGATGCAGGTTCGATCCCTGGGTCAGGAAGATCCCCTGGAGTAGGAAATGGTAACCCACCCCAATATTCCAGCCTGGGGAATCCCAAGGACAGAGGAGCCTGGCAGGCTACAGTCCATGGGGTCACAAAGAGTCAGACACAGCTGAGCATAGCACGTACGTGTGTGTGTGCACGCACACACACACATACCATTAGAAATATAAATATCATCACCCAGTATTGGCATGTTGAAGGCATAGACTCCCATTCATAGATACCTACTGGCTGCCACACACTATGCTGAATGCATTGTGTGCTTTATTTCGTATAATCCTCATGCCAATCCTACAAGGTCCCTCTCGTTGTTTAGTCACTCAGTCGTGTCCGACTCTTTTGCGACCCCATGGACTGTAGCCCACTAGGCTCCCCTGTCCATGGGATTCTCTAGGCAAGAATATTGGAGTGGGTTGCCATTTCCTTCTCCAGGGGATCTTCCTGATCCAGAGATTGAACCCACATCTCCTACAGGTGGAATCTTTACCACTGAGCCACTGGGGCTTCCCCCAAGGTCACAATTAGAGATGAGGAAATTCACTTTGAAGATTATATAACCTGCCCACAGAGTAAGTGACAGAACCCGGAGTCAATCTCTGGTTGGTGTGACTCCAAGGCCTGATCCTTTACAACAGACACTGAAATGTAGATTCACTGAAGTCAAGTCAACATGTGGGTATCTCAGAGAGTCTGGGGCAGGCAGAGGGAGCAAAGATTCAGAGGATGGAAAGCCTGGAGTAGATTCAAGGAACACATAACAGCCCACTCTTGGTCAGAGCTTGTGAAGACAAGCAGTAGGAGATACACTAGAAAAGGGCTTAGACCAAATCAGAGAGGTCGTGGAACCCAGAGTGAGAGTGGGCCCTTCCTAGGGTCAGCAATACTTAGCCATCAAAGGCTTTTGAGGAGGAGAGCCACAGGACCAGATCGGTACTTTAGGAACATTAGTCTGAAAGGAATGTACAGTTCAGACCAATATCTTTCACTTTTCTTTGATCACAACCCATAGTAAGAAATACATTTAGTATTGCAACCTAGTGCATGTATATTTAAAACATGTTTTGAATTGAAGCAAAATTATGTAAAATAAATATCTTTACCATATGCAAAACACTGATACTTTCTATTCTGTTGTATTATATTCTTTGTTTCTTTTTTTAAAAACTAGTACTAGTTGTAATTGATTTTCATAACTCAGCGATGGGTTACAACTCACAGTAAGAAAAACAAGGGTTTAGATCATAGTTGGGAGAGATGGAACAAGGTGGGGAAACCGATGACAAATTCTGGCAGGAGTGGAGGCTAGACCCAGGGAAATGGGAGGGGCACCTAAAAAAAGATATTTCAGAAGGGAATGACTTGGCAATTCAAGAGGCTCTGAGGCTGCTGATCATGAACAGAAGTTGAAAAGATGGATGGAGAAACTGGCTTTGGGTGGGATGAGAGTTTGATTTTGGATGTGCTGAGTTTCGGGTTCCAGGAGGTATCAAGCAGACAATTGAGTAAGAACCTACAGGCCAGGAGAGACTCTGAGGCTAGAGTATCCTGTATTGAATGTTGTATGTTGAGTTTGATGTATCAAGTGTGGTATTTTGAGTCTTCTGTACTGAACATTGTATGATGAGTATTCTGTATGAATGTTGTGTGTTGAGTATTGTGTATTGCCATCTGTACAGAGGAGCAGTTAAAGTTGAAGAGAGTAAACAGGGCTTCCCTGGTGGCTCAGTGGTAAAGAATCATTCTGCCAATGCAGGGGACGTGGGTGCAATCCCTGATCCGGGAAGATTCCACATGCCGAGGGGCAACTAAACCCGTGCAGCACAACTTCTGTGCCTGGGCTCTAGAGCCCAAGACCGGCACCTGCTGAGCCACGGGGCCCCGAGAGCCTGTGCTTTGCGACTAGAGAAGCCACTCCAATGAGAAGCTCCCGCACCACCACTGGAGGAACAACTAGAGAAACGGCAGCTAGAGGAAAATCCGCGAAGCAGTGAAGACCCGGCACAGCCAAAAATACGCAAATAAAAACAAACGCTTAAAAAAGAGAGAGAGAGAGTAAATAACATCCGAGTGAGAGAAGGGAGAAGTCCAAGGACAGACCCTTCTGAGCACATATGTTTGGGGAGTAGCAGCGGAGAAGGATACACAAGGGGAGCCAGAAAAGTCGAGACGCAGAAAGAAAATTCGAACATTACAGCCGGTAACTCCCTGTTTTCGTTTTGTTTCTCTTTTCTAGTACAGTCTGAGCTTTGACAGGCCACAGCAGACTGGACCCAGACAGTAAAGGGTTATGAACACAGTTGGCTTCTACTCTCTTGCATCTAACAGCTAAATCTTTGGTGCTTGTACTTTTCCTTAAGCCCTCAGGTTCTAGTCATCTTCTGCTGTGCAATAAATTGTTCCTAAACATCAGGGCTTAAAACAACCATGTTATTTTCTTCAACCTTTTGCGAGCCATGAGTTTGGTCATCTGAGGGTGGGAGCTAGATGATTCTTTCCAAGATGGTTTATTCACTGGCAGGTCCGGTACCTCAGCATTTACGTCTCTCCACATGGGGTCTCATCCTCCAGGACCTCTCCTGAGAGCATGGTGGCCTCAAGTCATCAGACTTCTGACGTGACAGTGCAAGGTACCAAGAGCAACCGTTTCAAAATACAGGAAGAGGACGCTTCCTGTGCTCCCAAACTGGTGCAACATCGCTTCTGCCGTGTTATATTGGCCACAGTAGTCACAGAGCCCAACGAGAAGGGATACAGACCCTCCTATTCAACTAGGCCCCAAAGTCTGTACAAAGGGTCTCAAATGTGCTTAAGAGCAAGATGGCCGGTTACTCTGTAGCCTGCCACATTCTTCCTTTCTTCTTCATGTTCCCTGCAACGTGCAAAACCATGTGCAATGGCTTGTCACGGACCCTGCAAGGAGGCCTGCCATCAAAACAGTTGAGCAGCGCTGTCACCCATTACTGAGAAAGCGCTGGTCTTGGTTGCCCCTGCTGGTGGAGTGCTTTGTGCTAGGCTACTACCTCAACTATTAGGGCTCCAGATATATCATAGCCACGCTGGGTCCTGTGCTGGAGGAGCGCGCACATGCGTGTGTGTGTGTGTGTGCGTGTGTGTGTGTGTGCGTGTGTGTGTGCGTGTGTGTGTGTGTGCGTGTGTGTGTGCGTGTGTGTGTGTTGGCGTGTGCATCTGGAATCACTTTTGTTATTAATACTGTTACCTTGTTCTCCAAGCAGTGCAGCTCATGGACATTGTATATGAAGACCACTCTTCTTGGACTAACTTTTTTTCCCATCATTTAATAGGAGTCCCCAGGACTCACCCCCCGGTTCCTACCCAGGGCTGGGCCTGGGAAGCAGTCTCAGGGAGAGACAGCACTGACCCAGGCTGGGGCATTGTTATTGGGCCAAGCAAAGTTTCCTGGGTGGCTGCTCCCTTGGGATGCCTTCAGTCCTTAGAGGCTCCACCGTGTCTATGGCAGTGAATGTGATGGGGCTTCTTTTTCTGATCTCAATATGCCCCACTGTGTCTGGCTCCTACGTGAGCACCACCTTGAATCACTTTGGCCACACCCCAGCAGTGAGCATAGACTATTTCAAGCTTGCCACTCCTACCCAAGTACCTGAGGCGGTCTAGCAAGCATTTCTTATCCAGCACAAACAGCTCAAAGTTCTTCCTGGTCTCACCTCCAGTGGGGAATGACTAAGAGACGTATAGTTCTCATTGAAAGCATTCATCACCTTTCTAATAAATCAGTTATTTGTTAATAACAGAATATCCTCTCCCTCCCAATGGACTATAAACCCTACAAGGGCAGGGGAAAAGCTCCAGTGATTCACCTCAGTATCTCCAGCACCACCCGAGCACAGCTTAGCAACACCCAATAAATATTTGTCACATGAACAAAAGAATGACAAGTGAATGAACAAAAAAGCAAATGAATGTTCTCTCTGTCCTAAATACTTGCAGAGAAAAACCCAGGTCTGGGCCTCTGCAGTCCTAATTCAATCTCATCCTAGAATCAGTATGCCCATTTTTTACTCTATGTTTGGAAGCCTATATTGAATATAATTTAATTAGCATGTCTCCTTTGTTTTATAAAACTACAGTGTTACTTTTTAAAATTCCCAGATTTAATCTCCTTGCTTTGCATGGCTTAATGCAGGCTTTTAAAACTCTGCATTAAAACGACAGAGATAATTATCACATGATGTTCACCTTACAGTAAGTTATAAACTCATGTGTTTGCATTCATGTAACTATGAGGGTCTATGTAATTTAGGTAATGGGTTTATTTTGGCTACATTGTCTAAGTATGTTGGATTAATTCAGTGACATATTCTTAAACTCTACTTTATGCTACAGAGATGCAGTAATACTAACATTTATTAAGGGCTTACCATGAACCAGGCAAAGGTATAAGCTCTTTATAAACATTATCTCAATCCCCATACCAGCTCAGCAAGACCAGCATAACATCTCATTTTACAGATGAAGAAGCTAAAGCTTAGAAAGATCCATGTCAAGGTTACACAGCTGCCAAGTATCAGAGCTAGGATTTGAACTAGGACCCAGTTACAGACTTTAAAGGCTTGATAACCATGTGTTAGATTAGAATTGATTAGAGTTTAGACTTTTCAAGCTGAGATGAGTCTGCAATATTCAGGGAAGTCTGAGGTTCCTAAATACCCCCTTGATTGTGGTGTTACACATGTAAGTTTCACATTCTTGCTGTGTGTGTGACTTAGAACAAGCCTCAGAGCTGCCCTTCCCAGGGCAGAGACCCAGTTTCCATTGAGGGCTGGGCCAAGCGCGCAATCTTCAGTGAAAGGCAGCACTCTGACCCAGGACCCTTCTCTCTCTTCCACTGGTACTGCTAACTGGGCTCCATTTCTTCAGCTGGTAAAAATGGAATTAAGAAAATCAAGTCTCTTATCATGAAAAATAGATGACATAATATGTATAAAATTACTAACTCAGTGCCTGATATGTAATAAGCACTCCAATATGAATTTGTATCAATAGTATCATTTTTACTATTGAGATAAAAGTTTTCTGAATCTATTCTGTACTGTCACTGGCAGAGAGAGCACATTGGTTCTGTAAGAAGTCTAACTAGCTGTTGCCTTTGCTAAGTTTATCACTCATGGTACCTTCTTGCGCATGCAAATATAGCTTGCATGTTATTGAAATCTACCTATAATCCCTTATGATACCTACATTTTGACAATAAAAATGAGCAGATTTGAGCTATATATTTTCTCCTCTCTTATCTATATGTCAATTTTTTCATCTTTTAAAAAATATTTATTTATTATTTTCTTATTTTATTTTGACCTGTTTGAGGTCTTAGTTGCTGCATGTGGGATCAATCATGACAACATACAGCCTCTTTGTTTCTTCATGAGGGCTTCTGTCTAGTTGTAGCGCGTGGGCTCAGTAGTTGTAGCACTTGAGCTTAGTTGCCCCACAGCATGTGGGATCCTAGTTCCCTGACCAGGGATTGAACCTGTGTCCCTTGCATTGCGATGCAGATTCTTAACCACTGGACCACCAGAGAAGTCCCCATATGCCATTTTTAAGTGATAGTATAAACAGACATCTGGCAATAGGAAGAACAAAAACAACAACACAACAAAAATCCTAAAAAGTATCCATACAATATAAATAGTTAGCACCTAATAACCAGAATTCACTATATCCTTGAATCCTGATCTGTTATGCATCGATCTGTATATCTTTGTAGCTGACTTGATAATCTGATCAAACTACTAAATGCTGTCGCAGTTCATATTTTCATGTATCATTTCTATTTCTGTAGATCAATCCCATTTTAATTGTTAAGTCACTTCTATGCAAACATACCCTAATGTTGGTATATCAGAAGAGTGATTCACAAACTAAGCTCTTAAACTGGCTCCTTTCCAACCAGCTGTGTGACCTCTGAGAAGTCAGTTAAGATTATTGGTTTGTTCTTTTATTTACACAATGTAGCTTATGATCTCTGTGAACATTTGTGCAGATTAACTGATTTTCAGTAGTTGTTGCAAATCATTTTAAAATGCTCATTAGCAGGCTGTGCAACTTGATTGGGTCAGCTTTAAAATGAGCCAGCTCTATAAAGAGAGCAGCAGATATTTTCCTGGTTTGCCTCTCTTGAGAGAGAGGCACAGAGTTGCTGCACCTTCAAGGAAGCTATCTAAAGTGAATGCTGTCCTGTAGACATGTCTGGCACAAGGCAGGACACTAATGTGATATGTGCTCAATAGGAGAACAAAAAAAGGATGAGAGAGAGTAGCAAAGTCACACCCTGTGGGCTGCCGTGCCAACCTAAGCGAGAGAAAAATGCTTCAAGGCTTCTGTTTGGATGCACAAACTGAATGGTGACATGGTATATCTAACCTTTCAGAAGATGATGGCAAGGGCCAGAGCCGAGCCCCGGAAAAGCCCGAGATGAAAGGGAAGAGGAGCAGCTCTGTGGCTGTAATTAAAGAGATGCCTTTAAGCCTGGTCTAGACATCTAGTTGGTTTTCAAGGAACAGACTCTGCAGTCTCTAAGAACGTGCCAGCAACCTTGGCAGCAATGAAAAATAATGAGGCAGAAGCCATTTGATACACTTTTTCCTTTCCTTTCTTTTCTGTCTCTTCTTGCTTTCTTTTTTTTCTCCCCCTTCTTTTCTCATGTCTATGATCATCATTCCTCCATTCCCCTTTCCCTCTTTCTTTGGGAAGGAGCTGAGTATTCTCCAGAAGTGTTTTCTCCTACACACACACACTGGCATTCCATGTCATTAGTAGGTATGGAAATGAGAGATGGAGTTAGACAGGAGGTGAAAACATTTTCAAAAATTAACGAGATTTAAATGGGTTGGTGATGTAACTTCGAAGTACATAAAGCATAAATTGACAGACCTTAAAGGAGAAATAGATAAATCCACGATCATGGATGTTCTAACTTATTTTTTTTCCTTTGGCTGTGCCAGGTCTTTATTTCAGCATGCTCTGGTTGCGGCACATGAGCTTCTCTAGTGATGCATGGGATTAGTTGCCCTGAGGAATGAAGGGTCTTAGTTGCCCCCTGCCTCCTAGGGATTGAACTCGTGTCCCATGCATTGGAAGGTGGATTCCTAACCACTGGACCACCAGGGAATTAGAAACCATTTTAAA
The DNA here is from genome assembly GCF_042477335.2 of Ovis canadensis. Lineage (NCBI taxonomy): Eukaryota > Metazoa > Chordata > Mammalia > Artiodactyla > Bovidae > Ovis > Ovis canadensis. The sequence goes on along the minus strand of NC_091262.1, from coordinate 60,532,138 downwards.
ACACTTTTCTGAATAACTAGTATAATTAGTCACAGAAAGTTTAAATGAAATATTCACCAGAAGAACCAGTGGCTTATAAATGAGATAAAATATCATGAACCTCAGTTCAGTTCAGTCACTCAGTCGTGTCCAACTCTTTGCAACCCCATGAACCGCAGCACGCCAGGCCTCCCTGTCCATCACCAACTCCTGGAGTCCGCCCAAACCCATGTCCATCGAGTCAATGATGCCATCCAACCATCTCATCCTCTGTCATCCCCTTCTCCTCCTGCCCTCAATCTTTCCCAGCATCAGGGTCTTTTCCAATGAATCAGCTCTTTGCATCAGGTGGCCAAAGTATTGGAGTTTCAGCTTCAACATCATGAAACTAATGGAATAAAACAGTGCTGGATAAAGAATCAATATGTAAAAAAATTCAGTTGCATTCCTATATAGCAGCAATAATCAGAAAATTAAGCTCTAAAAATATGGCATTTATAATGACTTCAAAAAAACATTAAATATCTAGAAGAAATCTAACTAAATAAAGATGTGCAAGGTTTCTGCAATGAAAACTGCATTAAGAGAAATTAAAGATGACTTAGCTAAATGTTCAATGCTGGGAAGATGTCAATTCTACCAAAATTAATCCATGATTTCAATAAATTTGTCAGATGGTTAAAAAAACAGAGGTAGCTGTTTGCTCTGAGACATCTCTAGCTAAGCCGTTCCCTGTAGGACAGAAAAGCTGTAGGTGCTTAGATGAACCCTGGTGTGCTGATGTGGAGTTGATAGCTCCTCCCCAGTGACAGGCAGGGAATGGGCTTAGTTTTGTGTTTAATTTTAATTTTTCACTCCCAGAAAATTTGAGATGATTTCATTGGGGCCAAGCTTCTCCTTGCCTTGATAAGACAATGCAAGAAAAAAAAAAAAAAGTAGAGTTTCTTCTTCAGATATTACCATCTACATGGCCTTTTCTTTGACCCTAGCTTCATAAACCAACATGGTAATAATGTCACAGTAATTATTTAGTCGGACTTCCCCACTGGCTCAGCAGTAAAGAATCCACCTGCCAGTGCAGGAGACATGGGTTCAATTCCTGGGTCAGGAAGATCTCCTAGAGAAGGAAATGGCAACCCACTCCAGTATTCTTGCCTGGGAAATCCCATGGGCAGAGGAGCCTGGTGGGCTACAGTCCCCGAAGTCACCAAAGAGTCAGACATGACTTAGCAACTAAACAATAACAACAAAGTAGTTAGTCATGCCTAGTAAAATGTGAATTAGGCTGACTTTGCCATGGCTTGCGATTATGTGGAACAAGCACTGAGAAGGGTCCATCATTGGGGAGGCAACCTTTGCTGCCCTGGATGTAGTGTCCACATCTCCTGGGTACATCACTGGTGCACGAGTCCTCAGTAAGTGGCCAGTGAACAGCCAGGATCTCTCCTCACTCATCCAGGTTGCACACATGCCTGGAAAGATGTCCACTGCATTATTTACCGAAATGACGTAAGGAAGCAATTTCCCAGGCGCTCAGCAATCTACTTTTGTAACTGCTCTGCTGCTCCTGCTTAGTCGCTTCAGTTGTGTCCAACTCTGTGCAACCCCAATGGGCTGCAGCCCCGCCAGGCTCCTCTGTTCGTGGGATTCTCTAGGCAAGAATACTGGAGTGGGTTGCCATGCCCTCCTCCAGGGGATCTTCCCCAGCCAGGAATCGAGCCTGGGTCTCCTGCATTGCAGGAAGATTCTTTACTGCTGAGCCACCAGTCACTGTCATCAGGAGATGAGAGTTATATGCTGTAAGGGGGAAATGAGGGATCTTTTTCTACCTGTATTAACCAAGTTGCTCTTTGATCCTGGCCTTTCCCCCTCTGGGATGTGATTTTCTCCCCATAAGACATAAATGAGGTCATCTTAAACCAAACAGCAGAAAGAGATCATGAGGGCTATGGAGGCTCACTTGGAGCCAAGGGGTTATGTCAGCAACGTGAAACATTTAGAGCCTATCTGTGGAGAGTTTTAGGGAATCAGGGAGGTTGAAGACAGGAGTAAGCATTTCCATGTCAGCGCAACAAAATGTCCTAAGAACTTTGAAATGGAGATGATGTTTACAAGGAAAGGGTCTCCTGCCTTTCTGAGAAGGAAACTAGATATGCATTTTAAAATACTTTCCCTGGATTTAGATGGCAACCTTACTTTCATACAAAAGAGGCTGAGAGTAGGAAGGCTGCCCTCGCCAAAGTGCATGTTCAGAGGGAAAAGAAAACATTTCTGAAGGGATGTGTAAGGCAGACCTGCTGGGGCAGGTTTCCGCTCAAAGGGATCTTTGCAGGGTTTTCAAAAAAAATCCTACAGGAGCTGCACGTTAGGGGCTGGCAGGTCACAGAGGGAATGCCAGGCCCTGAGTCCTCTGCCGGTACAGACGCTGCTGGGACTCAGGGTGTCATCTCAGAGCCCAGACTGAACAGGGGTTCATAATGAGAATGTCCCTTGTCTCTCGGTTGTTACCCAAAGCTCTCTTCTGCCTCCTTTGGCATGTAGCATGCTCGTTCCAGAAGGGAAGTAGATCAGCCTTTGGTGAAGCTCATCCATTCACTTGGTTGTTAGTCTGTTTCTGCTCAGGGCTGCTCTCCTCAGGACCATTGGAGGTTTTGGCAAGACCAAAGAATTAGGTCCCCTCACTGCCTCACAGTATGCATTTAGTTCTCATGCAAGAGAGTGTCGGGTCTTGAGAGCCTTTGGGATATCCAAAATTATTTCTCTTCTTGACAGAGATCACAGAGGGAAGTTATTGCTGGATTTCCCCCATCTGGGTTAACCAAACCCAAGTGGATGAACTTCATGGTACAAGTCTAGAACCTCCTTTTCCTTTTGACCTAGCTAACCCAGGAGAAAGGAGAACTTGTCTTTCTACTTGAGCAGTTTTGCCTTCAACACAAAACCCTTTCCAGTAGCTCCATACATGCCCGGGGACCTGACATAATTGGCTGTGTTGGAGATATCTGAAATATAAACATCAAAAACACCCCACCTCTCCCTGGGTCGTGCCCTATGCCTGGAGCGAGAGTACTGCAGCCAAATGCTCAGGTTCATCTTGACTAGACCTGCCTGCCTGGGAGTGTGGTTTACACACTCAAAGCTGACTGCTCCCACAATGGGCCACCTGAAGCCTGAGCAGCAATGTAGAAACTCAGGCAGGTAATCATGTGGAGCCCCAAATTTAGGGGAAAGACTGCCAGAGAGGAACTGGGCCCTAAGCTGAGGTTAGTTACCAGGCAGACCTCCCCTTCGTGAGGGCTCTCTGCTGAACTCTGAAACACCAAGTTAAGAACTGAGCACTAGCTGAGGGGCAGTGGTGTGCAGGACTCCCGAGGCAACCTGCATTCTTGTTGGATATTCACTTTTCTGCCACTCAATGGAAAAGACAAAGCCTTTCCATTAAAGTGTTCATTCGCATCGCCTTTAGTCTTGCAGCCTCTGAGGAAGATGCCTTATGCCATTGTTGTCATTCAGTCGCTCAGTCGTGTTTGACTCTTTGCGACCCCATGGACTGCTGCATGCCAGGCTTCCCTGTCTTTCGCCATTTCCCAGAGTTTACTCAAACTCATGTCCATTGAGTCAGTGATGCCATCCAACCGTCTCATCCTCTGCAGTCCCCTTCTCCTCCTGCCTTCAATCTTTTCCAGCATCAGGGTCTTTTCCAGTGAGTCAGATCTTTGCATCAGGTGGCCAATGTATTGGAGCTTCAGCTTCAGCATCAGTCCTTCCAATGAATAATCAGGGTTGATTTTCTTCAGGATTGACTGGTTTGATCTCCTGGCTATCAAAGGGACTCTCAAGAGTCTGTTCCAGCACCACAGTTCAAAGGCATTGATTCTTTGGCGCTCAGCCTTTCTTATTGTCCAGCTCTCACATCTGTACATGACTACTGGAAAAACCATAGCTTTGACAATATAGACCTTTGTAGGCCAAGTAATTTCTCTGCTTTTTAATACCCTGTGGTGATAAATGCTTATTTGAGTCATTTCACCACCAATGTGACTCTCAAGGAGCCCAGCAAGCTGGTTTGAGGGAAAAGAACCTTTGGACTGCAAGAAATTTTGCTTTTGCTCATAAAGTCTAAGTTCTAACAAATGCTCGTGGTGACACTGGCATCAAAAGGCATATGGAATTAACACCATGCCATTTCTGGGTCATGCCACCAAATTTTGACTATAAGCAAAATCTAGACACCATATGCATGTCCATAAATATTGAGACTAGCTAAAAATAACTGTAGTGTATTCATAATATTGGATACCTGGCAGCCACAAAAAAGAATGAGGTAGATTTTTTTAAGAACTAATATGAAAGATATAAGAATATATTAAGTATAAAAGGCAAGTTATATATCAATATATATACTATGATTCCTCTTATGTTTAAAAACATATACCTGAATGTACATATGTTTGATATGTGTGGAAATTTTTAGAAAATCTCCAGTGGAAAATGAGTTGTCAAAGTGTGGTCTGCAATGAGTACAGAAATTGAGAGGCCTTAAAAATGTTACAGCAAATACATACAAGTGTATGTGATCTGTTGAACTTAAACTTATTTTTTTGGATGGGTTTTTACTTTATATGCCTTTGGGTGGTTTTTGGTAATTGTTCTAGTAATTCATTTTTATTGTGTTTTCAAAAGTATTGGTCCATGAGGATTGGAGATAAGGAAAATTTATTCCTTTACCTCAGAACATCTGGGAAGCACTGTTCTAGGAATGTGAGCAAGAAATCCTATTTACACATTTACTTCACACATGCCATATTTATGTATTGTTTGAGTGAAAAGTCAAACCTTGAATTACTTCTATGATTAAACATTTGGAAATGCTTAAATTTGGGTCTAAGAAATAATACCAGGTCCATGTTCTTATCTAGCACACCTTTCCCTGACATGTTCATCCTAAAGCTTCAATCATAGCAACTCTTGAGCCTTCCTCCTGTTCAGAAATGGCCCAGGCTTCAAAAGAAGCATTTCTTTGGCAGAAAGGCCAAAGGCTCCTAGGAGAAATGGGCAAGCAGTGACCAGTCAAGAAAGACTGCCTGTATTTTGCAAAAGAAGTTTTCCACATCCATGAGCACAGCTGGAGTGAGATCCTCTCTCACAGATGAGAGCGCTAGCCTCATGTCTCATTAAAATCTCCTCACTGGATTATAGATCCGAAATCCTCTGGGGAGCCTTGTGAACCACGTAATGTTTCTTGCTTTGCATCTTCAATTATGCATCTTTGATTTAGCTGACAGATGTGAAGCAGTGTTCATAGCCAGGCAATCCCCTGGTGACCACACATGTGCAGAGGGAGGCGGCAAAGCGCTGTCTTGCAGCTCCATCTGGCACCGACCTCCAGTCACTCAGAGCTTTTCTTCATCCGCTCTCCCCCAGCCCCCACCCGCCCCTCCTCTGCCTAGGCCCTGGCATGAATTGGGTGGACACACCCGCTTTTCCTCAAGCCCCTCTTCCTTTTGGAGGGGCTCCCAAGGCAAATGGAAATGGTATGCCAATCTGAAAGACCACTTCTTTTATTATGGGATGGCACCACCCCAGCATTCCATCAAGCTTTTCAGTGTAGAAATCAGGCCAGATTCTGGCCTTATCCCAAGACATGGTTGCCAGGACCATATAGAGAAACATCTGGCTGGACAGTTGGAAGCCCTTGGCTCAGCTGTGTAGGAAATCCACTTTCAGCCCTGAGTTCCATGCTCTCATTTGCTGTCCCAGTAAAGATGCCAGGCCTCTATGCAGAATCCACTTGGTCTCCAAAAGGAGAGGGACATCTCTGAGGCCGTCACCAAGAACATCAGCTGGTAGCTCTATAGAATAGGCATGTTGCCAAGCAAGCTGCGTGGGAGTGGGATGCATAGAGATCAGTGATCACCACCAGTCGGCACTGACAGAAATGGAGAGAAAAGACTCCCACGCGTGTGAGTGTGCCTATGTGTGTGCACACTGTTATTCATGGTATTGCTCTCTGTGCAAAATGCCCACTTTCTGAATACAGTATTGGTTTTTCCTGATGGATGGTAACCGAATTCTACTCAGATATCATATATTGCTTCCTTCAGTGAGCAAGAAACTTTGATGCCTATGGCTGGATGAAAACTGTGCAGTATCAGATTTTTCTAAAATGTAGTCAGATAGCAGATTTGTTCCCATTCATTATTAGTCACTGTACATGGGTATGTTTTGGACTGCTTTGCAAGGGTCAAGACTAAATGACTTTCCCTTTTATTTCTGTTTTTTCAGAATTGTATATAGGAGTTCATAGTTTTATATTTAAAACATTTGTTTTCCTACACTGTTGTTTCCCCAGCACTGGTAGTTTTCATCATAAATACCAATTTTAAAGTTAACAATCACAATATTGAGTGTGTGTTTTTTAAAATTCAATTTCCCTCACCCCTTAGCTCACCTAGTAAACCTATAGTTATGCCTCCTTGGCTACACATTCTGCTATTGATGGTGAGAATTTTTCTAGGAAAATTATTGAATTGGATAGGAAAGTATATAAAGAACTAACAGATGAATTAGTAATACCTTTGCTACTTAATTTTTCCTTGCATTATAGTTTTCTTCCTTTTTTCTGGAAATTATTTTAAGTGCCCACAATGTGCATGCTATATTGTGTGAAGCAGCGGACAGCCCATTGGTTTCAGGAATGGAGCATCCTGGGCTTCAACCACATTTTAATTACTTCTTAACTATGAGGATGTGGATAAGTTACTTAGGCTCCAAGTGTCTATTGTTCCCCTTACATCTGTAAATAAAGATAAAATAAGATTATGTATGTCAGACAACTCTTGTTAAATCTTATTTCACTCCGCTTTAATGTGCTTGGAACTTATTTATGTCTTTATTCATCCCCCTTTCCTTCTATCATGACCTCAAGGAAGTAGAAAAGTGATGTTTACAGCAGGAGATGGTATATACATGTATGTGCATTTGTGTTACATGTATAAGCAACAGAATGACATGGATGAAACAAAGCTCAGTTGGACTTCTGCCATAGGAATATAACATGTAAAACAAGGAGATGATGATCTTGCTCTCTTGTGCCCAGATCAGCCCACAGTAAATTTGGATTTTGGTTCAAGGAATCCAAGGTGGATTGATAAGAAGTCAGGAGCCTTGCTGTATAAAGAACTGAGGTATTTTAATTATTGAAGAGAGGCATCAGGGTGCTCAGTACCATGTTCAGATATTTGGCAGTTCCTCAAGAGGACTGGCATTAAATTTATTTTATGTGACCTGGTGTGTTAGGATTCTCCAGAGAAACAAGATCAGTAGGATGAATGGATAGATGGACAGATAGGTAGATTATAAGCAATGGGGTCACAAGATTAGGATATGCAAGTATCAAAACTGCAGAGTTCATGTCCCACTTTGAGTCCAAAGGCTGGAAACAGGAAGAGCTGTTTCTCAGTTCAGAGGCCTTCAGGCAGAAGAATTGTCTTTTTTAGGGGAGAGGCTCACTCTTTTGTTCTCTTCATGCCTTCAACTGATTGAATGATGCCTACCCACATTATGGATGGCAATCTGCTTCACTCTTCCTGGCCCAGTCAAGTTACACATAAAATTAACCATCTCACCTGCTGAACAGAATCAGATGAAGGTCACCTAAAAAATGGAACGGGGCTCTCCCACAGCAAAGTGATCCCAGGATCAGATGGACACTCTGAAAGGATGTAGGATCCTGGCATTTCATTCAGTTCAGTTGCTCAATCGTGTCCAATTCTTTGTGACCCCATGGATTGCAGCACGCCAGGCCTCCCTGTCCATCACCAACTCCTGGAGTTTACTCAAGCTCATATCCATTGAGCCAGTCCTCATCCTCTGTCTCATCCTCTGTCATCCCCTTCTTCTGCATTCAATCTTTCCCAGCATCAGGGTCTTTTCAAATAAGTCAGTTCTTTGCATCAGGTGGCCAAAGTATTGGAGTATGGACCTAACAGAAGCAGAAGATATTAAGAAGAGGTGGCAAGAATACACGGAAGAACTGTACAAAAAAGATCTTCATGACCCAGATAATCATGATGATGTGATCACTAATCTAGAGCCAGACATCTTGGAATGTGAAGTTAAGTGGGCCTTAGAAGGCATCACTAGGAACAAAGCTAGTGGAGGTGATGGAATTCCGGTTGAGCTGTTTCAAATCCTGAAAGATGATGCTGTGAAAGTGCTGCACTCAATGTGTGAGCAAACTGGGAAAACTCAGCAGTGGCCACAGAACTGGAAAAGGTCGGTTTTCATTCCAATCCCAAAGAAAGGCAATGCCAAAGAATGCTCAAACTACCGCACAATTGCACTCATCTCACATGCTAGTAAAGTGATGCTCAAAATTCTCCAAGCCAGGCTTCAGCAATACGTGAACCGTGAACTCCCTGATGTTCAAGCTGGTTTTAGAAAAGGAAGAGGAACCAGAGATCAAATTGCCAACATCCGGTGGATCATCAAAAAAGTAAGAGAGTTCCAGAATAACATCTATTTCTGCTTTATTGACTATGCCAAAGCCTTTGACTGTGTGGATCACAATAAACGGTGGAAAATTCTGAAAGAGATGGGAATACCAGACTACCTAACCTGCCTCTTGAGAAATCTGTATGCAGGTCAGGAAGCAACAGTTAGAACTGGACATGGAACAACAGACTGGTTCCAAATAGGAAAAGGAGTATGTCAAGGCTGTATATTGTCATCCTGCTTATTTAACTTATATGCAAAGTACGTCATGAGAAATGCTGGACTGGAAGAAACAGAAGCTGGAATCAAGATTGCCGGGAGAAATATCAATAACCTCAGATATGTAGATGACACCACCCTTACGGCAGAAAGTGAAGAGGAGCTAAAAAGCCTCTTGATGAAAGTGAAAGAGGAGAGTGAAAAAGTTAGCTTAAAGCTCAACATTCAGAAAACAAAGATCATGGCATCTGGTCCCGTCATTTCATGGGAAATAGATGGGGAAAGAGTGGAAACAGTGTCAGACTTTATCTTTTTGGGCTCCAAAATCACTGCAGATGGTGACTGCAGCCATGAAATTAAAAGACGCTTACTCCTTGGAAGAAAAGTTATGACCAACCTAGATAGTATATTCAAAAGCAGAAACATTACTTTGCTGACTAAAGTCCATCTAGTGAAGGCTATGGTTTTCCCTGTGGTCATGTATGGATGTGAGAGTTGGACTGTGAAGAAGGCTGAGCACCGAAGAATTGATGTGTTTGAACTGTGGTGTTGGAGAAGACTCTTGAGAGTCCCTTGGACTGCAAGGAGATCCAACCAGTCCATTCTGAAGGAGATCAACCCTGGGATTTCTTTGGAAGGAATGAAGCTAAAGCTGAAAGTCCAGTACTTTGGCCACCTCATGAGAAGAGTTGACTCATTGGAAAAGACTCTGATGTTGGGAGGGATTGGGGGCAGGAGGAGAAGGGGACGACTGAGGATGAGATGGCTGGATGGCATCACAGACTCAATGGACGTGAGTCTGAGTGAACTCCGGGAGTTGGTGATGGCCAGGGAGGCCTGGCGTGCTGCAATTCATAGGGTCGCAAAGAGTCAGACACGACTAAGTGACTGAACTGAACTGAACTGAACTGAACTGATCTCCTTTAAGATGGACTGGTTGGATCTCCTTGCTGTCTGAGGGACTCTCAAGAGTCTTCTCCAACACCGCAGTTCAAAAGCATCAGTTCTTTGGTACTCAGCTTTCTCTATAGTCTAACTCTCACATCCATACATGACTACTGGAAAAATCATAGCTTTGACTACACGGACCTTTGTTGGCAAAGTAATGTCACTGAACTGAATCCAAAGCTGGATGATGACTTAGCAGGGACATTGTAGCGAGAACTCCAACTTCAGAAGAGAATGCTAAAGGCTCTGAAGGGTCCTTTCTAGTCCAGATGCTGTGGTTCTGTAATTCCATACTCAACATAGCTTTGCTTCTGGAGGGTCTTCCCTAGTTATTTGGTTTTAAATCTTCAGTGCCATCACAGTGTACAATTCCTATGCATGAAGTTCCCTATAGGGATAAGAATGGCTCTAAAGAGCAGGAACTATTTTTAAAATTAGTTTTTAGAATATCCCAAGAGACTACCTTGAAAACAGGGCTTCTTTTATGATTACATGAAGAGTAAAGCAAAAGCTTGGGCTTCCCTGGTGGCTCAGTGGTAAATAATCCATCTGTCAGTGCAGGAGACACGAGTTTGATCCCTGATTCGGGAAGATCCCACATACCACGGAGCAGCTAAACCTGTGCACCACAACTATTGAGCCTACGCTCTAGAGCCCACAGGCCACAACTACTGAAGCCTGTGCACCCTAGAGTCTATACTCTGCCACAGGAGAAGCCACAGCAATAAGAAGCCTGTGCACTGCAATGAAGAGTAGCCCCTGGTTGCTGCAACTAGGCAACTAGAGAAAAGCCTGCGCAGCAGCAAAACCCAGCCACAGATAATTAATAAATTTAAAAAATAAAATTGTTTTTTATAATAAAAAATAATAAAGGAAAAGTTCATAAACTACTGCCTTAGATTCTTTCCCAGGAGTTAGTGATTTTTTTCCTAAAGCTATTTCTAAACATTTCTCTCCCCTCCCAGTAGGTTGTACCTCTTTTAAATATAAGCCCTGTTAGCTTAACAGGTATCTTCTCAATGATGCCTTCCCTAGAGACCCATCCAGAATCAGTAGCCTCCTTTCATTCCATATAGCAACCAGTTACCCTCCTGTTTAACTTTCTTTATAACTTTCTACTCTCTAGCATCATATTTTTATTGTGGTAAAATATCCATAACATAAAGTCTACTGTTTTAATCATATTTAAGTGTATATTTCAGCAACATTAGGCATATTCATACTGTTGTGCAGCCATTACCACCATCTATCTCTATAACCCGTTTTATATTGCAGATGTCACACTCTGCCCATTAAATACTAACTCCCCATTCCCCGCATCCCCTAGTCCCTGGGAACTACCCGTCTATTTTCTGTCTCTATGAATTTAACTACTCTAGATACCTCATATAAGTGGAATCATAACAGTACTTGTCCTTTTTTGTGTCTGGCTTCAGTTAGCATAATAATGTCCTCAAGATTCATCCATGTTGCCTCATGTATCAGAATTTGTTCCCTTTATAAGGTTGAATTATATTCCATTGTATGTATATACTACATTTTGTTTATCCATTCATATGTTGATGAATATTTGGGCCCTTGTAAATAATGCTGCTGTGGACATCGGTATACAAACAGCTGTTTGAGTCTCTGCTAGTACTTCATTTGGTATATCCAGAAGTAGAATTGCTTGGTCATATAAAAATCTGTATTTAGCTTTTATGAAGAAAAAGCTAATGCTGTTTCCTGCCGTGGCGACACCATCTTACACTCCCATTAATAATGCACAAAGTTCCAGTTACTCTACATGCTCCCTAAGGCTTGCTATTTTCAGGCTTTTTTCGTAACAGCCATCCTAGTGGGTGTGAAGTGGTATCTCACTGCAGTTTTGATCTGCATTTCTCTAATGATTAGTGGTGTTCATCCGATGTCATTTTCTTCATCCATTTCCCGCCTATTCATTGTCTGGCACCCTTAGTAGGACATAGGCTCTGTGAGGCTGAGAATTGTATCTGACACGTTCACTTCCTCATCTCTAACCCAGAGAGCCGTGACTAGAACATAACAGACACTCAGTTATTTGTTAAAAGAATGAAAAGATGGATTTATGTGAGAGAAAAATACAACCTCCGTATACAGAACCCAGATTAATCTTTAAGAACTCAACTTTTTGCATGAGATAATAGTCAATGTCACCTTTCCATTATTCAGTGTTCCTTGGAAAATGGATCTCGCTATCTCATGCACTTGATACTTGACAAAATTATAGCATGTTTCCTGTTTCAATGACCAAATTCCATGTACTACTAGGCATATAGTAGGTGTTCAAGAAATACTTGCTGAGAAACAAGTGAATGGTCTTGAAAATGATAACTAAATGGTAACTAAAAGTCCTCAGTGATCAATGGAAAGAAATAGAGGAAAGCAATAAAATGAGAAAGACTAGAGATCTCTTCAAGAAAATTAGAGATACCAAGGGAATATTTCATGCAAAGACGGGCACAATAAAGGACAGAAATGATATGGACCTAACAGAAGCAGAAGATATTAAGAGGTGACAAGAATACACAGAAGAACTGTACAAAAAAGATCTTCTCAACCCAGATAATCATGATGATGTGATCACAAACCTAGAGCCAGACATCCTGGAATGCAAAGTCAAGTGGGCCTTAGGAAGCATCACTACGAACAAAGCTAGTGGAGGTGATGGAATTCCAGTTGAGCTATTTCAAATCCTGAAAGATGATGCTGTGAAAGTGTTGCACTCAATGTGCAAGCAAACTGGGAAAATTCAGCAGTGGCCACAGGACTGGAAAAGGTCAGTTTTCATTCCAATCCCAAAGAAGGGCAATGCCAAAGAATGTTCAAACTACTGTACGATTGCACTCATCTCACACACTAGTAAGCTAATACTCAAAATTCTCCAAGCCAGGCTTTGACAGTATGTGAACTGTGAACTTCCAGATGTTCAAGCTGGATTTAGAAAAGACAGAGGAACCAGAGATCAAATTGCCAACATCCGATGGATCATCAAAAAAGTAAGAGAGTTCCAGAAAAACATCTACTTCTGTTTTATTGACTATGCCAAAGCCTTTGATTGTTTGGACCACAACAAACTCTGGAAAATTCTTAAAGAGATGGGCATATCAGACTACCTGACCTGCTTCTTGAGAAATCTGTATGAAGGTCAGGAAGCAACAGTTAGAACTGGACATGGAACAACAGACTGGTTCCAAATAGGGAAAGGAATACGTTAAGGCTGTATATTGTCATCTTGCTTATTTAACTTCTATCCAGAGTACATCATGAGAAATGCTGGGCTGGAAGAAGCACAAGCTGGAATCAAGATTACCAGGAGAAATATCAATAACCTCAGATATGCAGATAACACCACCCTTATGGCAGAAAGCAAAGAGCTAAAGAGCCTCTTTTTGAAAGTGAAAGAGGACAGTGAAAAAGTTGGCTTAAAACTCAACATTCAGAAAACTAAGATCATGGCATCCAGTCCCGCCACTTCATGGCAAGTAGATAGGGAAACAGTGAAAACAGTGACAGACTTTATTTTGGGAGGCTCCAAAATCACTGCAGATAGTGAATACAGCCATGAAATTAAAAGACTCTTGCTCCTTGGAAAAAAAGTTATGATCAACCTAGACAGCAAGTTAAAAAGCAGAGACATGATTTTGCCAACAAAGGTCCATCTAGTCAAAGGTATGGTTTTTCCAATGGTCAGGTATGGATGTGAGAGTTGGACTATAAAGAAAGCTGAGTATAGCTGAGTATAGAAGAATTGATGCTTTTGAACTGTGGTGTTAGAGAGTCCCTCGGACGGCAAGGAGATCCAACCAGACCATCCTAAAGGAAATCAGTCCTGAATATTCATTGGAAGGACTGATGTTGAAGCTGAAACTCCAATACTTTGGCCATCTGATATGAAGAGTTGACTCATTGGAAAAGACCCTGATGCTGGGAAAGATTGAGGGCAGGAGGAGAAGGGGATGACAGAGGATGAGATGGTTGGATGGCATCACCAACTCAATGGACGTGAGTTTGAGTAAACTCTGGGAGCTGGTGATGGACAGGGAGGCCTGGCGTGCTGCAGTCCATGGCGTTACAGAGAGTCGGACAGGACTGAGTGACTGAACTGAACTGAACTGAAGAGATACGTAGCCCTTTTGGACAAAAGAGCTCCAGACACTTAGTGGCTTTGGTGGTAATTATGAACGTCAAGGCTTTGATGGAAAATATAAACATCAAATGAAGTGAGTCACTCAGTCATGTCTGACTCTTTTCGACCCCATGGACTATATAGTCCATGGAATTCTCCAGGCCAGAGTACTGGAGTAGGTAGTCTTTCCCTTTTCCGGGGGAGCTTCCCAGCCCAGGGATGGAACCCAGGTCTCTCCCATTGCAGGCAGATTCTTTACCAGCTGAGCCACAAGGGAAGCCCAAGAATATAGAAGTCTGTAGCTTATTCCTTCTCCAGTGGATCTTTCTGATCCAGGAATCGAACCAGGGTCTCCTGCTTTGCAGGTGAATTCATGACCAGCTGAGTAATTCACAGGTTTTTCCTTCAAGTAAGTAATCAACTTAGAAGCTAAATTTGTAGCCCCACTCTCCATGCAATGTCGCTTCTCTGAAAATCAGTTCCCCACAGAACCCAGAGAAGCCTGCATTCTTTGTTGGTTCATTCCCTAAAGCATAAGGAAAGCATTTTCCTACATTCTTCAGCTCAGACAGCCATAGGTGTGGTCCTGCTTGCTTTACACCAGGGGCTACTTCCTGTTGTACCTGTTCTACAGAATGCATTACTATTGGGGAGTGAAAGAAAAGTACCCCCATTTGAATTTTGTTTTCATATTTAATCAGTGAAACATGCTTTTTGCCAGCCAAGATTTCTGCAGGTCTTGTGGGAGGTGGAATGAAATATTAATCTCTTCTGAAAAGATGTGGGTAAGATAATAATCTGCGTTTTGCATCAGTGTTGTTTCTAAATAAACCAAAGAGGAAACCAAGAGGTAAGAACAAAGTTCCTCTCAACTAAGCATATCTTGGAGGGAACGCAAGTTGGTCCCCTATTTAGCAGTCACTGATGGTAAGAATATCTGTAGCTTCCTGGTGTTGGAGGCCAGAGATGGGGCACAGCTGCAATTAACAGTCTTCGGCTCAAAAAATGAGTGCATTCTAGATCTGAACGCAGAGGAAAGTGAGGATGATTTCATGGCCTTCCCTGGGGAATAACTTGATAATGGAAATGAGTATTTGGCTGGCTTCCTAAGAGATAACTGGGTAAGAACAGCCCCAGGTCATTAATCTTATAGGGAAGTGGTTTTTTTTTTCTTTCTTTCTTTCTATTTTTCAATATGTAGTTCCTGAACCTTCTGCATCAGAATTGAGGGTGGTACTAAAAATTCAAATACCTGAACCTCAGCTCAGACCTACCAAATCCAAATTTCTAGAGGTGAGGCACAAGAATCCTATTTTTTTTTTAGAAAAGGAAAAAAAATCCTCTCTCAAAAACCCCCTAAAGTTTTATTGGCTAAAATTAAGTTGCACGCTCATCTCTCATACTATTACGAGCCAGGAGAATAAGACCAGATGATTTACTCCATCATGGCAGGGCTGGAGAGAGTTCCACATGGCCTCAAAGGTGTGAACCCTAGAATTAGGTCCTGCCAGCACGGAGAGTGATGGAGTGGGTTTGGCGGGTAAAAATACCATTTGCTATCGTGGCTTACAAGCTGATGAAGGATAACAACTCACATGAAATCTAGGCTTCCTCAGTTACTATTTCTTGAATTCTACTCATGTTCACTGGATCAAATGCCCAAAACATTCCTCTTTGGTAGCCATTTTGGTGAAGTCTGTGCTGTGCTTAGTCACTCAGCTGTGTCCAACTCTTTGTGATCCCATGGACTGCAGCTCACCAGGCAAGAATACTGGAGCACATTGCCATACCCTCCTCCAGGGGATCTTCCCAGCCCAGGGACTGAACCCATGTCTCCCACACTGCAGGCAGATTCTTTACCATCTGAGCCACCAGGGAAGCTCTTCGGTGAAGTCTAAGTGACTCCAAAGAAATAGGGAAAAATTGACATTTGGTAGGAGAGTGAAAGAGATTGATCTTGGAAAAGATACATGCACCCCAATGTTCATTGCAGCACTGTTTACAATAGCCAGGACATGGAAGCAACCTAAATGTCCATTAACAGAGGAATGGATAAAGAAGATATGATACATATATATATATAATGGAATATTACTCAGCCATAAAAAGGAATGAAGTTGGGTCATTTGTAGAGATGTGGATGGACCTAGAGGGTGAAGTAAGAGTGAAGTAAGTCAGAAAGAGAAAAACAAATATCATATATTAACACATATATGTGGAATCTGGAAAAATGGTATAGGTGACCTTTTTTGCAAAGCAGAAATGGAGACACAGGTGTAGATAACAGATATATGGATACCAAGGGATAATAGGGTTGGGAGGAAGTGGGAGATTTGGATTAACACATATACACTACTGATATTGTGTATAAAGATAATTATATAACATAAAGATAATATACCGTATAGCTCAGGAAACTCTACTTAATGCACTGTGGTGACCTGAATGGGAAGGAAATCCAAAAATGAGGGGATATATGTATGTGTATGGCTGCTTCATTTTTCTGTACAGTAGAAACTGACAACATTGTAAAGAACCTATACTCCAATAAAAATGAATGACAAAAAAAAGAGAAAGATTGATCTTGAAGTGGTGAAAAATGCCAGGTCCAGTTTTATATTCACAACTCCACCACACTGGTCAGGAGGAATATAATGCGTTTATTCTTTCATTCAACAATTATTTACTGAGCACCTGTTATATGTCAGTTCCCATATTAAACTGGGGGATACAACAGCAAATAGACAAAAATGCCTGCCCTGTCCTCATGAAGCTGGTATCTTGGTAGGAGCGGCAGGCAGTAAATCAAACAAGCAGGTAAACTATAAACATGTTTGAAAAGGATAAATTCAATAAAGAAAAATAAAGCAGGCCGAAAGGACAGGTAGTGTGCCAGTGAGGGTGTTGCCGTTTCATCAGTAAAGAGAAGAGAGGTGAGGTCAAGCCTCACTGAGACTGTAACATCTGTGCAGTTTAAGGAAGTGAGGAGTGAGACATGGGGATAAGCGGGGGAGAGGATCTCAGATGCGATGCTGCAAATGTAAACACCCTGGAGTGGGATCATGCCTGCTCTGAGGATTAAGGTCAGTGGGGCTGGAGGGGCGTGAACCAAGGAAGGCGGAGCAGATGAGGTGAAACGTGTGACTCAGTGTGTAGGAGCAGACTGTCTGGGGCCTTTGGAGGGATTTTCGTTTTGTCCTGAGGGAGACGGGCGGACACTGGCAGGATGGGAGCGAAGGAGTGACATGACCTACCTTTTATCCTAATGGGACTGTTCTATCATGGCTTTGAGGATATCAAGTATAGAGAAACTAGTTAGGAGACTAGCACAAAGGTTCAAGTGCAATATGATTCGGGCTTGGGCCAGGGTAATAGAGATGAGTAAGAGAAAGACAGATCTCAAATGTGCTTTTGGAGTTTCTGGCCTGCGTGACTGAAAAGATGGACTTACCGTGAAGTGATTTGGAAAATATTGTGGGTGGAGCAAGTCTGTGGAGGAAGAATCAGGAGTTTCTTTTGAACATGCTAATTATGAGATGCCTCCTAGATATCCAAGTGGAGGTGTCGACTAGGTGACTGGATGAACTGGAGATGGATGGCAGTTAACAGAGTAAGGATGGTAATTAAAGTCATATGGCTGGATGAAATCACCAGGGAGAGATAGATGAGGTCCAGAAACTAAGCCCCAGGGTTGGCTTCGGCACTGTTTTTCAAATGTCTTAAATTCTATTTGGTTTATCCAACTTGTAGTTTTCTAGAACACTGACTGAAAGAGTTAGTTAAGAAAATAGTTAACCCTTAACTATTCACTGATAATAATGTGATAGGAAGGAAACAGTTTTTCAAAGTGACCTGGAAGACTGTGGACATCCATAAAGTAAATCCAGAAAGTTCGGTTACTACCCATTCATCTTGTGTTTAAATCAGTTAAGTAAGAGCTCAGGCCCTTTTTAAAAAAAACTGGTGCAGAAGATTGTGGATGACAAAAGGGGCTGTAAACTCTGGCTCATCTGTTCCTTTGTTCAAAAGCCTGCACTTTAGCCCCTCTCAGACGCCAAGCAGCACCTGGGGCCCAAGTACTGGAGACACAGGCAGAGAAAAGCACAAGAGTTAGGGGATGGAATGACATTCCTCACCGACCTGACTCTGACTCTGAGGACACTGGAGTCAAGCACAGCATTCAGAGGTGGACTGTTTAGATTCAAGTACACTTTCATTCTTACAACAACTCTCCCACTTGGTGGTCTCAGTCGCTAAGTTGTTTCCGACTCTGTGACCCCATGGACTATAGCCCATAAGGCTCCTCTGTCCATGGGATTTTCCAGGCAAGAGTATTACAAGCTGTTTGACTAGTAGGAAAATTGCTGAAGTTCATTAAATCTCTGTGTCCTTCTCTATAAAATGAAAGTAGAATCTATTTCATGTAAAGTTGAATGGGATAATTTTGTAAAGCATCCAGCACAGTAATTGCTGATTTTGTGTCTAAAGTTTCTGTCAGTAATCTCAATTCCATGAGCAGTCCAAGCTGTTAAAATACTATTCCTTTGGCGCCTCATTGGATGAACTGAAAGTCTGCTAGATCAGACTATAATTTGTAACCTACAAAATGCTCTGGTCCAAGGCTTTGTTCTTTGGTAGGGTTTGGACATAGAACAACTGACTGTTTCCAAATGGGGAAAGGAATACAACGAGGCTGTATATTGTCACCCTGCTTATTTAACTTTTATGCAGAGTACTTCATGTGAAATGCTGGGCTGGATGAATTACAAGCTGGCATTAAGATTGCCAGGAGAAATATCAATAACCCCAGATATGCAGATGATACCACTCTAATAGGAGAAAGTGAAGAGGAACTAAAGACCTTTAGATGAGAGTAAAGGAGGAGAGTGAAAAAGTCAGCTTAAAACTCAATATTAAGAAAAACTAAGATCATGGCATCTGGTCCCATCACTTCATGGCAGATAGAAGGGTGAAAAGAGGGAGCAGTGACAGATTTTATATTCTTGGGCTTCAAAATCACTGCAGACGGTGACTGCAGCCATGAAATTAAAAGACGCTTGCTCCTTGGAAGGAAAGTTATGACAAATGTAGACAATGTATTAAAAAACAGAAACATCAGTTTTCTGAAAAAGGTCCATATAGTCAAAGCTATGGTTTTCCCAGTAGTCATTTACAGATGTGAGAGTTGGACCATAAAGATAGCTGAGTGCCGAAGAACTGATGCTTTCAAACTGCGGTGAAGACTCCCTTCGACTACAAGGAGATCAAACCAGTCAATCCTCAAGGAAATCAGTCCTTAATATTCACTGGGAGGACTGATGCTGAAGCTGAAGCTCCAGTACTTTGACTACTTGATGGGAAGAGCCAACTTATTGGAAAAGACCCTGATGCTGGGAAAGATTGAAGGCAAAAGGCAGAGGATGAGATGCTTAGATAGCACCACTGACTCAATGGACATGAATTTGAGCAAAGGCTGGGAGATAGTGGAGGAGAGGAGCCTGGCGTGCTGTAGTCCATAGGGTCACAAAGAGTGGGACACCACGTATGGACTGAACAGCTGCAGCTAGGGCTGGGACAGCTGTTGAGTTGCATTTAACTCTGGTACCACTAGGGGGCACCTCAAAAATTAATCTGGCTGCTACTGTAATAACTAGTGACTAAAAACAGTTAATGTTTCCCTTGTGGCTCAGGTCATGAAGAATCCGCCTGCAATGCTAGAGTCCTAAGTTAGATCCCTGAGTTGGGAAGATCCCCTGGAGAAGAGAAAGGCTACCCACTCCAGTATTCTGGCCTGGAGAATTTCATGGACTGTATAGTCCTTGGGGTCGCAAAGAGTTGGACACGACTGAGCGGCTTTCAAAAACAGTTAATGCATTTCCAAATATGACTTTTACTTTGGGAACAGCCTACTTAGTGCACAGCATCTTTGGTCTCAAACGCGTATGCATTGGTGGTGGCAGAATTCCACAATGGGGTGTGAATTCCTGAGGCCCTAGGTCACACACTTAAGTAAGGTTCCATTTGTAAAGGACATCTCTGAATTCTGAGGCTTTTTGCCCCAGCTGTGGTCATATGCAGCTTTGCAGCTAGACCAAACTATAAAATCAGGCAACTTACAACAATGTACTAACTTAGTTCCATAAGCAATTGCAGAGGGAGCTGGCATTTTAAAAAATCTCGATTCTGGCAGCTATCTTTTGGAATTAATTTACTCACCTTTTGTGCCAACAGTTTTTCATGCTACGTAAACAGCTAAACACAATTGACCTAGCATTCCAACCCAAGGAGTGTGGCTCCAGAGCCCACATTCCTGCCCACTATATCACTTTGCCTTTCCCGACATGTAGAATCAAATGAATGCTAAATGCTAGAGGTTGGTGATGAAGAACAGGAGTGACCATTGTCAAACAGTTTATAACCTGGATTAAATATGGTAATCATGTGAATAATACATACTCTTGTTAAAAATATGTGAGTCATTCAGACTGTCTATGTGGATACCAAGTCATGTCTGCAAATATGGACTATATATATATATATATGTATATGTATATGTATATACATGACTTTACCAGGTGGCTCAGTGGTAAAGAATCCACCTGCCAATGCAGGAGATGCAGGTTCTCTCTTTGGGTTGTGACGATCCCCTGGAGAAGGAAATGGCAACCCTCTCTAGTATTCTTGCCTGGGAAATCCCATGGACAGAGGCGCCTGGTGGGCTACAGTCCATGGGGTTGCAGAAGAGCTGGACATGACTTAGCAACTCAGCGCACGTGCATGATACATATAGACATATATGCTTAAGTATATACATTTCTTATTTGAATGTCAGTGTATTCAATATAATGTTATCTGCATGTTGCTATGTGCCAGGCACATATGAAGACAACATCTTGGTCAAATATTGCAAGCAGGTGCAATATCAAGCTTTTTGTCTACCATCTCAGAGAAGGCTTCCTGGAGAAAGTTAAGGTCTTAGTTGATTTGGGGACAATGGAACTACTCTGTTATTAACATTTGACCCCAGAAAAAGTGTTTAGCTTAGTGCTTGGTACAAAATATACTGAAAGAGTAAGTGAGTGAACAAATGAATGGTGACTTCATGAGTGGGAACAACAGAAATTAGAAACAGAGGAAATAAGAAAAGGGGGATGGGTGAGTGGCTGGGGGACTAGAATGGAGCAAGGAATTTCTTCAGCAGGACTTGATTAGCAGAGAGCATTCTTGCCTGGAGAATCCCAGGGACGGGGGAGCCTGGTGGGCTGCCGTCAATGGGGTCACACAGAGTCGGACACGACTGAAGCGACTTAGCAGCAGCAGCAGCCGGGAGCCGGCTGGCAAAGGACTTGTTGACTCCACAGTCAGGTCCTTTTTTCCTGGTTTCCAGTCCCCATCCAAGAAATAGAGTTGTTTTGGTTTTCGTTTCTTTTTTTTCTTTTGCGTTTTTTCTCTCAGAGTTACCATCCGCATGAGTGAAAGACTGCTCTTACATGATTCTTATTTTCTAATGGAAATGTGTTCATCTTTATAAGCAAGGTAATCTGTTGTCACTGAAAATTACTGTACTTTTTGCATATTCAGTTCTAAATAAGTCTCTTCACTTATAGATTAATGCTGCAATTAATACCACATTCTAGCCATATTATTTACCGTATTAGTTGCTTCTCAAATATCTTTTTTGCTTTTTCTTTCCTTAGGGTTTTCCATCGGGGTTCTGGTTCTTATATCACGCTAATGCCTTCCCTGTGCTGCATGCTTGGTGCATTGAGCATCCTGCCAACTTTCCAGGGAATGGAGCCATGGACCTACCTCCTAAATGATACTGACAGCTAAACTAATTTTTCATATCTTAGAAAATCAAGGTTGTAGTTTATTTTAGACCCATCAGCAAAGTTTAATTGTGGTGGTAAAATCATACTGAAAGTTCAGTTAAAAACGTGTGTCGAGGAAAACTTTTAAAGAATTCCTCCGTATAGCATGTAATGAAAGTGGTATGGTTTGGGATAACAAATAGATCTGAGGACCATATGCAGAAACTCAATTCACTTAATTCTCTATAATGAAGAATAATAACTATATTGTTTGTGCCCAAAGACCTGATAGGAGTTGAAGCAAGGAAAACTTTCTGGAGTTTTATGTTAGAATCTTAGCTAAAACTTTCTTTATGCTTCTTGCCCTTCTTCAAAGTTCAGTTGCTGCTTTTGAAAGAGGAATCTGTGTCACTTACTCTTTGTAAGCTGTTTTCCTTCTCCTTTGAAGGCTACCTAGTTTTCCCTCTCTCCTTTGCCTAAATGAAAATGGCCCCAATATGCGTGCAATTTTGAGAACTTCAGATTGCAGACTCTACATAATTCAAATAACAGAGCCATGGAACTGCAGTCTTTCATTTGGATTCTGTGAACCGCTGAGACCTGCAGAGCGTAAATGATGTCAGAATTCTGCCCTAAAGGTGTAGTGTCAAGGCCAAAATTCTGCCCTGAGAGATGGGACCCATCGAGCAATGGAAGCCATGCCCTCATAACCCAGGGCTGAGTGCCACCCTCATTGTTTTAATTACAGAGCTATAGCATGTGGGTAAGGAACTTGGATTTGACAACAGCAGAAGAAAGAGGATATTGTGTGCCTTCAATCAGCTTTGTATTAGAAGATCTTTAAAGGGGAAATTATGTGAAAGAAAGGGGGAGGAAGAAAACAAACTAGCAAGATCCCTGTTTCAATATAATTTGGAGAAAATGACTGATTTGGGTTGGTCATGTTGCCAGAACAGATGACTCAAGGCTTCCAAACAAGAAATGGAAATCAAGAGGATGCCTGAAGCCTGAAAGAAGAACAAATTGTGAAGATATGATTGACTGCAAGGCTTCAAAATCAACTGTACCAAAGATGAGCTTGGATCATTGCCCAGAACAGAACTGAATGGTGATGTTCAGTTAGGTCCTGACTGTTGAAACGAAGTAAAATGTAGTAATTGTGCTCTCTTAGGTACACAGACACGTTAATGCTTTCCAATTTCCCCAACTGGGGATCTGGTGTCACTTTCCCTGTCTCTCCTATTTCATGCTTCACCGATGAGTATTATTGCTGCTCTGGACTTTCACTGAATGCCAGGTTTTTGGCAAAGAAGTGGGATCCAGGTGAAAACGCCCGTCTCTTGCTGCATGTGAGTATGCTGCAGGTGGCTTTGAAAATGGCTTTTCAACTTTGAAGTCATTTCTTTAATTGGCCTTTTCAGGCTTGGAAGAGGTGCACTGCTATCCTGGCTGCTGGGCCCAGGTTATGAATCTCAGCAGTTTGGGCCCCCAAAATCCTTCATCTCCAACAACCAGGGAAAGCCTGGTTTCCCCAGGCAGCAGATTTGTACAGTGATCTTTTCCTCTCTTAGGAAGGGAAGATAATTTATTCACCATTTCCTTACACTCATTTCTCAGTAATCTACCAGTTGAGTTTTATGATAACCTTTCTGATGGACAACGTGGTATGACTCCCTCTAAAGGTCACTGGTGAAGCAGCTATGCTGTTTCCCTTTCTCCTTGGGAACTGCAAAGAAGAAAAGATTCCATGTTGTGGCTTCTAAGGCCCAAATCCTGCTTACCAGGCTGGCAACTTCAGAAATTTCCCAGCCTGCCTATAGGAGTAGTCCAGCTCTACAGTACAAATTACTTTCAAACAAACATTTTCTACATACTAAATTAGAAAAATAACAGCAAAACCAACAAAGAGGTGACTCGGAGAGAAAAAGGAGGGGCAGAAGGGACATGTCATTTTTCCACTCCTTTCTGGCTTCTTTATCTGGGTTGAATTTTGAGAATGTTAAGCCCTCTCCTGTCTACCCACTATTAACCACAAAGTCTTCTGATTTCAGTAGCTGACTTAAAGCAGGTAACTTTTTTCAGCCATCCAAATGGACTAAAGATGTTGTCAGGTACAAGATGTTTCATTAAGGATCTATCTGGTCTCCTTGGGGGGCAGGGATTCTAAAGTTTGGGCCCCAAAGAAGGTAACCTAAGATTGGTCCCTACTAATGAGAGACAGCAGGAAGGCTTCCTCCAGGGTTTGTAAATGAACCACCAACTGGAACTCAAAATTCTGCATTTCCTTGATTTGTACAATCAACATCTTTTTATTGGCTTGTCTACGACCTTGGAGCCACCCAATATGTTAAATAACTTCACACTTTAAAAAAGTGGTGGAGGAAATGAGGGATAAAATTATTTTGTGGGGCTTGGCATAAATCTGTATTTCAAATAAACTATGTGTGAGCTGTGTCTTTGAGAAGAACACGTGCAGTGCAGTTTTGATCTTCACTTTATAGATGTACATAAGTAATACAAGGCCTGTTTTGATCATACAATTAAAAACAAATGTGATCCAACGTTGTAATACTCTGTCTCCTTGTATTCCTGAATAACAACTCTCAATCAGGATGTGAACCATCATGATCTAATGGTTTCGAAGGACTGGAACCCCATCCTCATTTTTGCCTGTGAACGTCCCCACATTCTGTCTTTGGGGTGGGGGCTCTCTCATATGTAGTCATTCTAATGGGATAGAGTTTTAGTGTATGATATGGTTCCTGAAAGAAAGAATCTAAAAACACTTTAAAATTGTTTTTCACAGTCTCCTTCTAAGTGCTTTGCTTAACATTTAACAACTATCTTCATTATATTATGATTTAAGAATTTGGGACTCTTTCAAAAATAGGAATGTTAAAGCTATTTGTATCAGAATGCTTTTAGCTGTAAGTTAACAGAAGATGTAACTGAAAGTGCTCAAATAGTAAAGGTTTATTTTTAATTTCATGTAACCAGACATCTGGAGGTAGGATGCCAGGATTGGTTCATTGAGCAGTCCGATGATGTCATCAAGATCAAGGTCTTTTCTTTTTGCTGGACATCCTCAGTTTGTGGGCGGTGATATTTCACTTGACCGCAGTACACAGGGATATCATGCAGTGCGGACAACATCTAGTGAAAAAGAGGGTCTTTTCTTCCCATGTACTCTTTTCCTTAGGCCAGAAATTCAAGACTTCCAGCATGCATCCCTCCCTCTTTGCTGGTCCAAGAGGCTAGGTTTGGGTTGTATATCCATGTTTAACCTCCTTGCTAGGAAGGGAATGGGACCACCATGACTGGCTTGAAGAACTCAGCTTCACCCCCTGGACTGGCAAAGGGCTCTCTTCCCAAAGTGCAGAGAATGGTGAACACCTGCACCTCCAGGAACAAAGACGGTTGAGGAGGGTATCTGTTAAATCAACAGCTAAAAGTGCTCCCCACAGACTTTTTGGACAACACTATTTTTATTTTAATATTTAGTATGAATATTTCATTGTTTTATCATATTGCTAAACTTTGCATTGTCTTTTCCCACACAGAATTATCCTGATATTTGTCTTAAGGGCAAAACTGTATCCTATGGGGAAAAAAATTTATCCTAGAGCCTAAGTTTTTTTCTCATCTGATTCACCTAGAAAATATTTTATAAACAACCCAAAAGTTTTTCCAGAAAATAATCTTGTTCATCTCAGCCCAGATCTATCAGTTATGCAGGAAGTGTTGCACTTGACTTTAAAAGAGAATGGAAGTGGAATAGAAATCTGATTTTTAACTGCTTCTCCTAAAATAAGAAATGACAAGACATTTTTGCAATAGAAATGACTTGACTTTTCAAATGTACTTGTGAAAATAGCTTTAAGAAAAACTGCGGTACCTCTACATCTCAGTGGACAAGCACCAAGGACTGTGGACATGGACAAGAGGCTGGGAGGACAGGGTTCATCTGCAACATGAAGAAAATAATCATTCCTGCTTCAAAGGAAGGGTTATTGTGACAGTTGAATGACATTAAAATATGTCCACATGCCTCATATATTTTTTCTTAACAGGGTGGCAAGTCCACATTAAGCATTCACCAAATTTGACTATTTTTACTTACAACAGTATTAATAAAAGTTGATACACATCCAAGCTAACATTTTCCTATACAGGGTAGTTAACATCAAACTCATAATTTTTAGAAGTAACAACTTTGAGAAACAAAATATGAGGTCTTCCGTACAGTTCATACTGCAGTTTTATAGGAGGTCTTGAACTGGTTCTTGTGTCTCTTCTGAAGAGTTCCCCAGTTGGCTTAATATGGGTCAAAACTTAAAACCACAGTAGTGGCTTTACTGTCTTCTCAGCAGACATTAGAATCTCACTTTCCATTCATTCAGGGAGTAGACGAAATGTGTCCATCTGGTTCTTGAGAAGTAAGCAGGCTGAAGCACGTTGATATGAGTGTTGCAAATCTCTTAACTTCCTTGCTTATTGTCCTGATAAGCTATGTGCCCTGTATTTCAAACCAAGACTACATGAGCACAGAAAAAAAAAAATTGGCAGAATGAACAGTGCATGTGAGTATAAACATCAGTTTTTTAGCCAAAAAGAGTATCTTCTTCATAAGACATTACCAGTCCTTTCTGTTTTTTAGAATCTGTATGTCATACTTTTACACTAGGAAAACTTCCAGTAATTATCAATCAAGTCAAGAAAATAAGTCATCAGCTTAAGGCCTTGCCCACATTCTCTTGCTCAGACTTAAAAAAAAAAATTGTTGAAGTATAGTGGTTTTACATTTCTACTGTACACCGTAGTGACTCAGTTACATATATTTGTTTTCTTATTCTTTTCCATTCTGGCTTATCACAGGATATTGAATACAGTGCTTCACAGTGAGATGTTGTTTATCCATCCTTTATATACAGTTTGCCTCTGCTAATCCCAGGCTCCCAGGGCTTCCGTTCCTTACCCCCTTTCCCCTTTGGCAACCACAAGTCTGTTTTCTTTGTCTCTGAGTCTGTTTCCATTTCATAGATATGTTCATTTGTGTCATATTTTCAACTCCACATGTAAACAGTCTCATATGGGATTTGTCTTTCTCTTTCTGATTTACCTCACTTAGCATGATCATCTCTGGGTCCATCCCTATAGCTGCAAATGGCATTATTTCATCCTTTTTTGTTACTAAATAATATTCCATTGTTTATGTACCACATCTTCCTTATCCATTCATCTGTTGATGGACATTTAGGTTGTCTCCATGCCTTGGCTATTATAAATAGTGCTGCTATGAACATGGGCATGCATGTATCTTTTCAAATTATAGCTATGTCTGGATATACTGCTGGATCATATGGCAACTCTATCTTTATTTTTTTGAGGAACCTTCATACTGTTTTCCATAATGGCTGCACCAACTTACATCCCCACCAATGCCCTTTCCTCCACATCCTTTCCAACATTTGTTATTTGTAGACTTGTTAATGATGGCCATTCTGACTGGTGTGAAGTGGTAGCTCATGGTGATTTTGATTTGCATTCTTGCTCACATTTTGGGTGTGACTCTTTGAATTGGCCCAAGTGCCGCTGTTACCTGACCAAAGGCTATTCACAGGAGAGGCCACAGTACGGAGGAACAGCAATAGTCACTTTGACTGTAGAGGCCAATTTCTGGATCCAGGACTTTGGTTTGTAAGAAAATAAAGGAATTTATTATAGATATTACTGGGTATCTCAAAGAATCAAAAGCAAAGGGAAATGTCAGTATTCAAGACGGGTCGAGATGTAACGAGGCTTAAAGAAATCCTGGCCACAGAATCACACTTAGAGTACCAGAACTTCTGCATCTTGCTCCTTTGTCTTCCTGAATGACTGCTTCCTTCTTCCTTATCACTGCAGATTGACTTTCCCTGAATGACGGAAAACATGACTACTGTTAATAGTCTAGCCTTATATCTTAGAACTTCAACCACACAGAGCAAGGCTGACCTTTTCAGTTCCAATCCCAAAATCCTGGAGAAAAACTCTATTTGGATCAGATTAACAGGAACACAGAAATGGAGTACCATTTGGATCCATTCAGCAAGTTGCCTGATCAACCACTGCCTAACAAGCAGTATCATATTATACTAATATATGGGTTCTAGTAGTTTAAAAAAATTGGGTGGGACAGTTCTCAACAGAAGAGTTGCCAGCCTGGCTATTCCATAGATACCCACTATTGCATGGATATACTGTAAAAATAATGCAAGGAAGTAGACAATCCTCACTTCTCATTTGTCAGCAAATGCTGCCTATGGTCCTTGAGAATTTCCCATTAAAGCTGCTCATTCACCGTTAGAGAGTTCAGGAGGATGAGCTGCTGGAGCTGGTGAGGAGCAGGGGACAACTGCATACGATAGAGCAGAGCAGAGAGAGGGCACACAGAAGCATCCCCAACATGAAGCAGAGGGCTCTGGGCCTCCCAGCTCTTTTCAGATTAAACCCTTATGGTTGTCCCGACTGCCTCTCTTCCCTTCTGCCTTACCCCTCTTTTTAATATTTTCTTTCATCATTTTTAAAATGAAGACCTTCTGTGTTGCTTATAGGACTTCTGTCCTCCTTCAGCAAAGTAGTGCTCCACTTTAGGCAAAAGTTTAAAGGAATGCAGAGTGTCTGTTTTCAGAAATGTGCTGTTCTCTGTCTTTTTGTTCTTTTTCTTAGAATAACAAAATCTGAGGATTGGAGTAAACCAACCTCGAGACACATCAAGTCCTTGCACTGTTGTGTACATCCGTCTCTGGCATCCGTGATGAGTGGTCATCCACACTGCTTGGTCACATTCCAAAGGGAACACACCACTTCTCAGGAGAGTCCAGTCTGTGTTTAGATAGGTCTGACTGTTAGAAGCACTTCCTTGTACCAAGCTTCTACTGAGCCCAAAATGTGTCTTTCTCTGTTGCTTCCACCTGTTGGTCCTAGTTCTACCACCTGGAAACCAACAGAAAAGTCTAATCTGTTTCCTATATTCTCACTTTTCAAAAGATTCATCAGATGTTTTTGTCCCTAAGATCTTTCTTCTCCAGCTGAGCTACTGTTCGTCCTATATCTGTTCTCTGTTGCATGGGATTTCAAGTACCTCTATTAACAGGGACACTCTGTTGTTCCAGAAGCTTTCTTTACTTAAATGTTCTTCTTCATTCCTGCCCACCCCCCATAACCAGGCATAATCTTCCAGGTGTGAAAAAAGCAGCACAAAAAGAACGGAACTAATAATGTTTTTTATTTTAAATATAGAACTTCTATTCAAGAAAACCACATTTATCTTTTAGGAAGATCAAATCTAGGCAGAGTCATTCTCATGCTGAAAATTATATAATAATTTATAATAAAATTCAAATTAGAAAGAGTATTAAAATTTTACAAGTAAATTTCAGGCCTCAGTAGTTGAAATGGAAAGGAAGTGGGGGAATTCATGAATTCCCGTAGTTCTTCATGAATTCCTGTAGTTCTTCAAAGCACGTCTGCTTTACTTCCTTTATATTAACACAAATGCTAGTGTTATTCATTAAGTTGAAAACAGCAGGCAGAGTAAGCCCGCGTTAAGGGATCATTTGATTCCTTTCTTTCTCTTCATAAAATCTGTAAGCTTAACAGATATTTGTGTCCTGTTTACATACACACGTGCAGATGCGCACACACACACACAAGACACACAAGCACTGTAGGGAACACCAGCCCTCAAGGGACTAACAATTAGAAGCTGTAAGACGAGCCTTTGGCTCCCTTCATTGGAAGGCGCTGTGTAAGCCAGTGTGTTGAGGAAGAGTAAGAGGTTGCCATCTTGGATTGAGTGCCCCAGTGGGTTAGTCTGAATAAACTCTTAACTTTTTTGTTCCAGAGCACAGCTAGAAGCAGAACCCAACTTAAGGGTGCTGGAGTGAAGTTTGATGAGTTAATCAGAGTCCAGTCTTCTCTAGGATATTAAGTGGCTGTCCTAAAACAGGGACTGGTTGAGTCCTACCTTTATCTGTATCCACTTACCAGTTCACCAGGGGAATTGATTATCTCAGAAAACGATGCAAAATATTCTTTCCTATTGAAATATTTTCATACTATATGTATATTTACACTATACTTTCATGATAATTCAGTTTATGAAGAATCTGCCTGCAGTGCAGGAGACCCCAGTTCAATTCCTGGGTTGGGAAGGTCTGCTGGAGAAGGGATAGGCTACTCATTCCAGTATTCTTGGGCTTCCCTTGTGGCTCAGCTGGTAAAGAGTCCATGTGCAGTGTGGGGACCTGGGTTCGATCTCTGGATTTGGAAGATCCCCTCGAGGAAAGGCTACCCACTCCAGTGTTCTGGCCTGGATAATGCTGTGGACTATATAGTCCATGGGGTCACAAAGAGTTAGACACGACTGAGCGACTTTCACTTTCATACCCTCATAGCACATATATGTCTACATGAGTGTGTAAAGATCCCAGGGCAGACAAATTTAAGATTTTGAATCTTAAATTTTAATGAGAAATATGATGATATGGGGTGGGTGGTGGGAGGGGGCCTCAGGATTGGGAACTCATGTACACCTGTGATGGATTCATGTCAGTGTATGGCAAAACCAATACTGTATTGTAAAGCAAAATAAAGTAAAAATAAAAATTAAAAAAAATTAATGAGAAATAAATGGTGACTTTTTATAAAAGTTATAGGCATATGGCACTCATTCTTTTTTTTCCTAAAAATGTCTGAATATGTGACCACATAGTCAATATTGAAAACAACAGCTGTCCCATGCCCTGTGAGATTGCATGTCAGCAGGAGAGTTTGGTGAGCTCCAGTCCATAGGGTCACAGAGTCAGACACAACTGAGCATGCATGCACCACCTCCAGGAAAGTTTGATACTTCTACTGCTTCTGCTTCTACAGGAGCATGTCTCTGTAATTAGCCCTCCCTGACCTTCTTTCATCTCCATCAAGGAAGTTAAAAAAATTATGACTGATTTGGGACAGGGCTAAGAGCCCTAGTTCCACAGCCATATAGTTTGTTAGTTTCCCCTATGTTAGTAAAGCTAAAATTGAGGGTTTCATCACCTGGTTAGCCTCTGAAGTTTTAGTCTAGTGGGCTCAGGTGTAGCCTTAACTTCATTTGGTGATCACATGGAAGAGATACAAGATGGTAGAGAGCTCAAGGCTACCAACCACACAACTTAGGAAATAAAGATTCCTTAGATTAAGGAGGGTTGAGTTTATCTTTAAAGTACAACTCATGATTATCTTTAGCAGCTTACCCAAGGGGTTCCAGTCTCAGCATCATTTATTCCTCTTCTGAATGTCATAGAACATATAAATGTAGAATTCATAGTCTCTCCGCTTTAGCATTAAAACAAAGGAAGATTTCATGACTAATGAGCTATACTGAATAGTCAGGACTACTTTAGATAAGTTGCTTTATCCATCCTAATTCCCTTCCTTATATGTGTGTGCTTGCATAGCCACTCAGTCATGTCCAGCTGTTTGCAACCCCATGGACTGTAGCCTGCCAGGCTCCTCTGTCCATGGAATTTTCCAGGCAAGAACACTGGAGGGAGTTGCCATTTCCTCTTCCAGGGGGTCCTCCTGACCCAGGGATTGAACCTGCGTCTCTTGCATCTCCTGCATTGGCAGGAGACCGTGCCACCTGGGAAGCCCTCCTTACTTACATAAATCTTTCATTTCTCCAATAGGTTGTTCGGTTTTTACAAGGGGATTCTACCACCCATCTTGGCTGAAACACCGAAAAGAGCAGTAAAGGTAAGCGACATATGCCTTCCCATCAAGTGAGAATGGACTTAGTGCTTCAGCATTAGCACATCCCACAATGAGTCATGTGACATTAATGGGAATTAAATGTGAAATACTGAAATTTTTATATAGAAATCATATTTTTATCATAATTAGACTTGGTCATTCTCTCAAATATGGCTATATTGGTTTGTGGATTTCTTTCTCCAGGTAAAAGCATTCCCTTCTAATGGTGAAGTTACACAGAAAGCACAGTGGTAAATGAAATTCATGTAATCAAACCACAGTAGCCACAAAAGAGCTTGGACTTTTTCTCAAGGCAATGCATAAACTTGCCTTTGGAGCAATAATTAGTAAAGAGAGAGAGGAGAGGAGGGAGGAGGGGTAGAAAAACCTTCCCTAAATCATTCTCATTTTATATACAGAATGAACTAATACATTATATTTCTTTGTGTGTGGTTCTTATATAACCCATTTATTTGGTGTGCTAACTTCATTTTTCCACCCTGGTCTCCTCTGTTAAATTATTCTATACTTGTTTTTACAAAATTACTAGCAATCCTTCTACTACATTGATTTCCATTCTTTAATCACAGAACTATGGAGTTTTTTTAAGATTTTTTTCTTTAATGTAGACCATTTTAAATGTACTGGATCTGTTACAATATTGCTTCTGTTTCCTGTTTTGGTGTTTTGGCCACAAGGCATGTGGGATCTTAACTCCCTGACCAGGAATCAAACTCGCAACCCCTGCATTGAAACATGAAGTCTCCACCACTGGACCGCCAGGGAAGTCCCTCCTATGGAGGTTTATGTACTCCTTGCTGGTTCAGTATCTGGATATGAACATGGAGATCTAGCAGGACCTCCAGGGGAAAGTGAAAGTGAAAGTCACTCAGTCGTGTCCAACTCTTTGTGACCCCATGGACTGTTCCCTTCTCCAGGGGATCTCCCCAACCCAGGGATCGAACCCAGGTCTCCCACAATGCAGGCGGATTCTTTACCAGCTGAGCCACTGGGGAAGCCTCCTGATCTAGCAGGACCTCCAAAGGAAAAAGAAATAAATCTGATCATGCTTTTTTCTAAGTTCTTTCAGACAGAAGTCCTGATCACAGTGACTCTGATGGCATTGTCCCCTCCCCCACACCACCGCCATCACCAAATACAGCTTTGCCTTTCCATAATAAAGATAACATAAACTTAAAGACTTCCTCTCCAACTGATGACATAAAGCTTTTTTCTCACACATTACTCAATTTGTATGCCCAACATTCCTGAAAGGTAAGAGAAAGCAGCTTATATGCTTATACTCAGTTAATTAAGATGACTGGGTTAAAAATTATGATTTTTAAAAAACCAACGTATATACACAGACATCAAAGTTTTACTCATGTGAAAATGGAGATTTAATAAGATTCCATTCCGGTCTAGAGTGCAGAAAGCAAAGCTTTAAAATGTTTTTCCTCTATAAATTCACCTCTTCATTGCTATAGTTTTTGTGATTTTATATTATTACTTCAATACAAATTTCATTATAAGGATCTGAATCGCAATAGAGAATCTGGAAAAAGTTCACCAAAGTACGCAAGAGGGCTGAATTGAATTATGAAATGGCTTCACTTGATAAAAGATTGCCCAAGTAAACAAACAGAGCATACTTCCTGTTCAAGGAAAGTCACTTTGTCTCCACGGAATAATATATTCATTTGTTCAGAGTTTTACATGTATAAATAAAGTAAACTGTAATTACAGTTTTTCCTGGAATACTTTTCCTTAATACTATATGTTGGAGACAATTTAAGCTTTTAGAGGATTAACGTTTATCAATGTTGAGCAGTCTTTTATGGGAGAAAAAAAAATTGAGCTTTACAAAACTGAGCTAGTCTCAACTTTAAAAAAACAATGCTCCCTGCCAGAACAATGGTTAACAGATGAACTTTTGGGCAACTGGATATGGTGTATGTGTCCCAGACATCTTGTTTCAAGTAGATTTTACCTTAAAATTATTGAGACATATGGTAAGTATGTTGGCTTTTTAAGTATGGCTTTGAGTTAAGTGTATCTTTGCCAGATGGATAGCACCAGTTTTTCAACACAATTTATGAAAACATTCCTTTTATAGATATTTATCTTAGGATTTGTGAGGAAAATGATCATCTGATTGCAACGATTTCATACATCATAAACTGCTTTATTGTATGCCCTCACAGTTTACTTTGAAAAAATATTCAGGCCATAGATATATACACACATGTATACATATGTATATATGGTCTCTGAAATTATGTATATATATGTGTATATAGAGAGAGAAATAGATAAGGTCTAGAAACAGATAATTTTTGTCTGTACTTTATTCTTTGAATGAATTTCAGCATTAAAATAATAATATTCATTGATGCTAAATAAATGAAACTCCCCTTCACAAACAGAGACAGAATTAGTATTGCTGTTAGCAAAAGGAAATGAAGACTCTGAAAGAGACCAGTTGGTTGCTCAGAGATGGCAGGCACTACGTGCTGGATTCCAGGATCTAGTTTTGAACATCACAGGTCTGGAAACACCATCAGTTCATGGTCAGACTCTCAGGGACTGCTTAATGCCATCCAAACTCACAAAATATTATATATTGTGAAGTCTTCTTGTTCACCACTGTATCCTTTACACTTATCACAGTGCCTACGAGTAGATATTACATGGATATTAGATGAATAAATGAAACGTGTAACAGGAACTTCCCTGGTGGCTCAGTGGTAAAGAATCTGCCTGCAATGCAGAAGACCCGGGTTCAATCCTGGGTTGGGAAGATCCCCTGGAGAAGGAAATGGCTATCCGTGCCTGTAGAATCCCATGGACAGAGGAGCCTGGAGGGCTACAGTCCATGTGGTCACAAAGAGTCAGACACAACTGAGCGAATAGCACTTTCACTTTCATGTAACAAGAAACAGAAAGAAAATTTATTACTTTATAACAGGAGAATTCCTGTCCTGTTCCCCCAAATTCCCACATCTACTATTCAGAGTTTCCGAAAGGCCGAGACTTCCATTTCCAGCCAAGATGAAGTCACAGGGACCAGATTTACTCTGCTGCCTGAAACAGCAAAAACAGAAAATGAACAAAATATATGAAACCAGAATATTTTTAAGACACTGGACATGAAACAAAGAGGGAGAGTCATACCTGAGATGCAAAACAGATGAGATGTGCCCTGCAAATTGCCCCAACTCACTGCCTTGAGTTCTCAGCTCACGAATACACAGGAGAAATCCAGTTGACTGCCTCAACCATTGGACTCCCTGGGTTGAGAAAGAGCTGAGAAGCTAGGAGGGAAAGGCATCTAGAGTTCGCAGGACAGAGCACCAGACAAAGAGAGATCTGCATAGAGAGAGACACCTAAGATCTGCAGAGGGACAGCTCCAGGATCCAGCTGACCAGGGCACACGTGAGGAAACTAGCGAGGCCTGGAAAGACTGGTCAGAAGGATTCGCGGGAACAGTGCTGGGCAGTCACACAGGACTGGGAATAGTGCCTGTTACCACCAACCAAACTGGGAGGCTTCAAAATGTATAGGGCATTGAGAGCGGTACCCAGAAGGGTTTGCTTCTGTGATGGGGAATAGTCAGTCCTAGTCTGGGCACTTCTCAAGGCCTACTTGTTAAAAGTATGACCCAAATGGATCAGACTGTTTCCCTGTAATGTAACTGCCTCTCAGAACAGATGATCTGAGAGGTCAGCTTAATCATCAAAATGTTTAGTGAGCAATGAAAGTACCCTTCAGAGGGCTGGGTCACCCAGGTAAACCGTGCTCACCTCCCCTGTCCAACCACAGCTTGACACTTCTCCAGGGACCACACAGCCTGTCCTCCAGGTCCAATCCCTCTCCCAGCCAGACTACCAATTTAAAGGTTCCAGTAGATAGATTATGTATACCATAGTAATTTGGATTTCAGATTTTATATTCAAGATTCCCAAAACCCTGACTGACTATAAAGGTTTTCTAAACTCTTTACTACACATTTGCATGACTTTGAATAGGTAACATTACTACATGTTGTTGTTATTATTCAGTTGCTAAATCATGTCCAACTCTTTGCAATGCCATGGACTGTAGCACTCCAGACTCCTCTGTCCTTCACTATTTCCAGTGATGCCATCCAACCATCTCATCCTCTGTCAGGCCCTTCTCCTCCTGCCCTCAATCATTCCAAGCATCAGGGTCTTTTCCAATGAGTAGCTCTTGACATTAGGTGGCCGAAGTATTGGGGCTTCAACATGTTGACTCTCCTAATTTCATCCTTGAAGAGTGTAATCTCATATCTTATGTGATAGAGTAACTTTATCACTTCTCTGACTAAATATTATGGAGGCAATAAAGGATTAGTGCTGCATAGAAAGGAATTAAAACAACAATTAATCGAGTTCTTAAGAATATAGTCTAGTATACTATCTTTTAAACTTTACACATGGGAGACATTCAATAAATATCTGTTGAATGAGTGAATATTTTTAGCTAATAATGGGTTTCACATTGTAATGACATTACATTATTTTAATATTGTTGGAAATCCATTTTAAAAGATTTTAACTTTTCCTTTCTTGAGATATTGTTTTATTTATATTCAGTAATTTAGACTTTGATCGCAAAGGTAGAAATTAAGACAAGTTTGTTTTTTTTTAAGTTCAAAGCACTATTTCTTTCATAGAATATGTAATATATATTGTTCATTACTTTTGGTTTAATCTATTAGCAACTTATCACTGATCTATGAGGCTTCTTTACTGCCAGGAACCTGAATTACTTCATCCCAGCCATAACCAGAATCTTCCAGGCAGACTGCTGATGAGTACCAACCAGCTAGTGGTAGCTTCTCTTTTTTTTTTTTTTTTTAACAGTTTTAGAAATGGGAACATGAAAAGCCTAGAATTGCCCCAAAGTGTAGACTTGGAATTCCCTGTGAAAACTGCTTAGAGTTATAGGTCAAGTCCAGGATTCCCTGGTAGCTCAGCTGGTAAAGATTTCACCTGCAATGCAGGAGACCCTGGTTCGATTCCTGAGTTGGGAAGATCCCCTGGAGAAGGGATAGCTACCCATTCCAGTATTCTTGGGCTTCCTTGGTGGCTCAGACAGTGAAGAATCAGCCTGCAGTGCAGGAGACCTGGGTTTTATCCCTGAGTTGGGAAGATTCCCTGGAGGAGGGCATGGCAGCCCACTCCAGCATTCTTACCTGGAGAATCCCCAAGGACAGAGGAGCTTGATGGGCTACAGTCCATGGGGTCACAAAGAGTAGGACATGGCTGAGCGACTAAGCACAGCCCAGCACATCAAGTCCATGTTCTCACCCTTCTTCGAGATCTCTTTGGTCTATCATTTCTTTTCATGACAAAAAGTCAGAAAGGAAAAACGCATACTCACCCTGGAAGGGAACAAGGGAATGAGGCATTCTGCGAGGTCCATCCTCTCCCAGAACTTCCTGAACTCATATGGACCCCTTAGAGCATGTTTCCAAAATATAGGCCATGACCTGTGAGCTCTGAAATCAATTTAGTGGGTCACCAGAAAAAGATTTCTGATGAAATAGAGTAGAAACAGAATGCATTACACATAGTGAAGGGGTAAACATTGTTTTACGGCAGTGTTTTGTTCCAGTTATAAATGTGTGTGTGTGCGGCATGCATGTATGAACCTGAGTTGGGTAAATAATTTTTACTTAGATTGTGGTCAAACTCTGTGGGAGAGGGAGAGGGTGGGATGATTTGGAAGAATGGCATTGAAACATGTATAATATCATATAAGAAACGAATCGCCAGTCCAGGTTCGATGCAAGATACAGGATGGTCGGGGCTGGTGCACTGGGATGACCCAGAGGGGTGGTACGGGGAGGGAGGTGGGAGTGGGGTTCAGGATGGGGAACACGTGTACGCCCGTGGTGGATTCATGTTGATGTATGGCAAAACCAATACAGTATTGTAAAGAAATTAGCCTCCAATTAAAATAAATAAATTTAAATTTAAAAAAAAGTTTGAAATCTTCTGCCTTGAGGAACTCAGCTTCCAGGGTCAGGGAAGGCAAGAAGATTTCAGCAGGAAAAAAATTCTAGCACAGAGAATCTCTTCCCAAACCACTAAAAATCATGGCTCAGCTGTGAGTAGTGCAGTATAGTGGTTGAGAGCAAATTCAGGCTTTGGAGTCAGACGTAGTGAGAAACCTCAATCCTTTGACTCCCTAGCTGCAGGACAGATATCTACAAATGGGAATCATGATTGCGATATAACCTGTCATATGGATTAAATGCAGTAGCCTGTGCAAAGGTCTTAGCATGTTTCCTGGACCACAGCAGGCTCTCGTGAATGATCCATGTCAATGAGGAATCTATGGTTCCTTTAGTCCCAAAGTGAAGAAAGGAAATGGAAACTAAGATTATCTGAAAGTCTCCTGTGTGCTGGGACTGTCAAGAAATCTTCCTCAAGTCCTTTTACTTAAAGACTACTCTAGAAGTGAAGTCTTGTGTCCTCGAGGTCAGAAAGGTCAAGCTATGCTTCCAGAGCTCAGTCAGGATTCAAACCTAGGACTGCTCATGTCAAAATCCACATAAAGTGATTATCAAAGAATCGTTATCATGATGACCATGAGAAGAGAGAAAAACCTAAATTATTTTTTGAACCCAAGACCATAACCCTTGTCCTTTTAATCATTTCTAGTACATCTTTCATCAAAACTGTGGTGGCTCCTGGTGTTACTAGTTGAACATCAGGATAGTTTCCGGGTTATTACCACCCACTAGATGGTTATTACCAAGAAGGCAGGGGTTTCTCCTTGTTTATGCTGCATCTCCAGTGTGTGAACCAAGAAATATTTGTCAAATCAGTGAAAGAATGAATTCCTGCTCTATGGACGTCTACATCCATAGGTGATCTAAAGGACCATAGCACAAAAATCATTCCTGAGTCTTTAAAAGAATCAATCTGTCTGATGATGTAAAGACCCTTGAACTGCCCAAAGATTCATGAGAGCCATGTCTACATGTAACTACCTCTCTCTAACAACAGAATATTATCTGGCTTTCAAATCTACATTTTTTTTCTTGCTCCATTGTACCGGGTTATAAAGTAATAAAGTAGAAGACATTTAAGACCATAAAATGCCCATGCCATTTCTGTAGTCTTGAGAATCAGACCCTAGCAGGGCCTAAGAGTGTGTTTTATCAGTGATTTTGGCAGGGTACCTAACAGAGAATCCAGGAGCAAAGCATCATGTTCAACCAGATTGTTGTCCAAAATGCATAGCATAGAAAGAGAGGAGAAAATTTTATTTGGGGCATATTATACAAAGTGACTGATTAGATTTGCCTCCATAGAAATCCCTTC
Organism: Ovis canadensis; assembly: GCF_042477335.2. Lineage (NCBI taxonomy): Eukaryota > Metazoa > Chordata > Mammalia > Artiodactyla > Bovidae > Ovis > Ovis canadensis. The sequence goes on along the minus strand of NC_091262.1, from coordinate 60,493,402 downwards.
ACAGAGAAAATTATATTAAACATCAACTATTGAAAGAACCAACAAAATCTTCATCATCATCAACAGATTTTAAAGGGAAGATTAAACAGCTGTCTTTCTTCATTCAGATTGAGGACAGTTTTACTTTCAGGCAGGGGACAGATTAGATGTGTCCTTGTTGGGTCCTTTCCTAGTTTATCATGGCATCTTCATCATCATTGAGTGTTTAGAAATCCCATGGAACAGTAGAGATACACAGCAATATAAATGCGAGTTACAGCCTAGAAGTGGGTGTCTTTTATAAGGGGGTTAGAAAATTGGGCATTCACTGGGAAAGCAGGTCATAGAGAAAACATAGGACACCGAAGACTTCGGGTCTCTATGCCTATAATTTTGAATCACTGCCATAAAAAAGAAGTCTATTGATGTCTAGGGAAACTGAAAATGGTCATGGTAAATGGCAGCTGTATGGTTCATTTACTGCTATAAAGGATTCCATCAGCTCTTCTGTAGGTTATTATAGCTGCATTTAAAAATGTGAATGTTCAAGTAAGATTCAATAGCAACTACCCGAGACTGGATTAAAAACTGTGTTCGATGGTTTATCATTTTTTAAGTCGCTAGTGAATATAATGATTTACTAAAGAAATTTGAGTCAATTTAAAGGTTTGCTGCAGGAAATTGTTATAAATCTCTGAGTTTGGTTTTGTTTCACAGTTTTTCACCTTTGAGCAGTACAAGAAATTGCTTGGATATGTGTCTCTGTCACCAGCATTGGTAAGTGAGAGTATTTATTATACTTAAGTGTGTGTGTTATTTCATAAAGCAAAATCTGGAAACAAAAACCCTTTTGATTCCCCAAGCTCAGCTACTAAAATATGAATTTGAGTTATTCAATGTTCAGCTACTTGTTGAAAGCCATCTTCCTAATAACTCACAATTTAGCTATTTTATAGCTCCCAGTGATGAATTTATGATAATAATGATATGTGTGGAAAGGCACATATGAGATATGGTTAAGAATATAAAATAAAGGGTACATTTGTCAAAGACTCCTTTAAACCCCCAAAAATGCATGTGTTTACATACATACTACATATATCTATTTATGTGAAAGTCAATGTACCTAAAATTATTTCCTAACAGGTCACTTTTCCAGCTTTTGCTCAAGCTGTAGTAAGTCTAGGACTTCAGGTCACTCTGTGGTCAGATGCACTTTGAGGAGCCTTTTATAGTTGGGGACAATAGTGATCTTACAATGTCAGATCAACTATTACATAAAAGTCACTTGGTGATTTGAACATTTGTAGATACCACTCCTTTCTTTCTTAGTGATTTTGTTGCTTTTCACAAAACAAGTTAAATTATATTGGCCAAGTATGTTGTATGAGTACAGCGAGAACCCCAGAAAGAGCCAGTGCAATAATTTCTCCTCAAAGTCTGCAAAACAAGACTAAACTAAACTAAATCTACCTTGGCCCTCCAAGTGACAACATGCTTTCTAACCTCTACGAATGTACCTTACAACGTACCTTCCATCCTCCAGTTTACCTGGCAGTTTACCAGCCAACGGGGTGGCATTCTGAGCTTCAGCTCTTTAGTTACTTTGCATGCTCAGATGCTTCAGTGTCCAACTCTTGGCGACCCTGTGGATCCTAGCCCACCAGGCTGCTCTGTCCATGGGATCCTCCAAGCAAGAATACTGGAGAGGGTTGCCATGTTCTCCCTCCAGGGGATCATCTGGATCCAGGAATTCAAAACTGTGCCTCCCACGGCTTTTGCATTGCAGGGGGATTCTTTACTGCTGAGCCACCGGGGAAGCGTTTCCCCGGTGGCTCAGCAGTAAAGAATCCCCTTGCAATGCAGGAGACGTGGGTTCTACCCCTGGGTCTGGAAGATCCCCTGGAGAAGGAAATGGCAACCCACTCCAGTATTCTTGCCTGGGAAATCCCATGGACAGAGGAGCCTGGCGGGCTACAGTCTGTGGGGTTGCAAAATAGACATGACTGAGCAACTAAAGAACACCAAAGATTGATTAAGAATTAGCTGCTATTTAAAAAAAAAAAAAATCATACATGCTCCCTTTCTAGGAAGGCTCCAGTTAAGAAACCCAATAGTGTTGCTTTGTGTTACGACAAGGAAACCTCTGGTCCAGGCTCCTGCTTAAACAAAGGGGCTGTGAGGAGGCCTCTCATGGAAGGAGAAGTGGTAGCATGAGTCCTAAAATTAATTTATTCCTCAGTGTCTTCCCTGAATGTCTCCCTTCACTTTGGAAACATCTTGTTAAGAAGAAGATGGTTTCCAGAGGGTCAGCTGGGTGTTCCTGGGTAGAGCACCTGTAGCATGTGAGAGACCATGCTTCTCTCTTGATAACTCAAAAAGAAAAGCATTTGGCCACTCCAGATCCTTTCACTGGATTCATGCAAACTGTATACGGTTTTTCTCTTTTCCTGACCTCATTTGTTTCAGTTTCCCTTTGATACAGCTAGACACTTAAACAGCCTTGAATGTCCCTTGGTGCTCTCCCTTGAAAAGCCTGGGAGGCTGGGAACCTGACAGTTAGCGCTGTCTCTGGAACAACCAGAGTAACATGATATGCTGATAGCTGATCAATGCTTTTGACAAGGGACGCTGAACACTAGTTCTGACAGCAAATGTAGCTGAGTTTTATAGAAGAACAAAAAAGTGAATTACTTGGAAGTTGCATGTAGTAATAAAAACCTGAACATCTGGATTTTAGCTTTTTTCAGTCAGAGGAGTTTGGGACTAGTATTTTTTCTTTTTCTTCTGCTTTTGGCTTCCATGATGGGAGTCTGAGATAAATGAATAAAGTATTTGGTCTGTTACCCTATACAGATATGTTTAAAATTGTGATGAAGGGGCATTAAAAGAAAAATTGTTAGTTATTCTCTCCTGAAATCTGTGTAAAATCTTGTTCTTCCTCTTTGTGCAACAGTGACAGTGGTTTTTAGTAACAGTAGCAGCAATTTACAAGAGGCTTTCACACATGATTTTGACCTTCATAATAATCTTATTAAATACAAAGATTAGATATTATAGTCTCCATTTTACAGATGAGAAAACTGTGGCATAAAAAATTCATTTTTTTTTCATGAAAAGGCATTTTATTTTAAATATAGTAATGTGTACACATCAATCCCAAACCCCCAAGTTATCCCTCCCCTCCTCCCTTCCCCTCTGGTAATAATGTTTGTTCTCTAAGTATGTGAATCTGTTTCTGTTTTGTAAATAAGTTCATTTGTATCACTTTTTTTTTTTTTTTAGATTCCAAATATAAGTGATATCCTATGAGATTTGTCTTTGTTTGACACATTTCGCTTAGTGGTAATTTCCAGGTCCATCCATGTTCTTGCAAATGGAAGTATTTCATTCTTTTTAATGGCTGAGTCATATTCCATTGTATGTACCACATTGCCTTTAAAAGATTCATTTATACAGAGTTGCCGCTGACACACGTGTTGTTTTTGTGTGAATTATGAAAAGGTGCTCCTTTCTCCTGACTAATGGCTTTCCAGAACTCCCACTTGGCAAATAGGGTGCAGGGTGATTTCAGCCTCCACATGCACCTATGTGCGTAAACTACTGTACATGGCAGCTTTGGTCACACAGCCAATAAGATGGCAGAATCACAACCTAAACCCAGACCCCCTGGCCCTGGATCCTGCCCTGGTTCCATCTTGCCTCCCCTTCTAAGGATACAGAACATTGTTTTCTCCCTTTTCTCTTTTCGTCTCCTATTACAGACTCCTAATAAGAGCTTCTGTTCTTTACTCTTCATTGGCTTCTTTCTTCTCCTAGTTGTATATAGTATAACTTCTCCTGGAGTTTGAGCTTCAGCTCTAAAGAATTATTTTTTCCAACATCTGTTTGAAGGCTTGAAACTTTGTTTTATTTTGTTTTCCTGCCAAGTATGTGTGTTTTAATAGTTGTAGTTATTTAAGTTTCTGAAAAAAACCCTTCAGCATTCTATTCAGAAGAAAATTCTAAAAGTTGTTCTTTCCTAGTGCAGAAATTCTTAACAGGTAGAAAATAACTCGAGACACAGTTACCTTTTGCTGAATGTTCTAGATTTCATTTGAGCCCTTCAAGACAACCTAGCAATTTCTGACCTCAACTTTTATCCCTCAGCTTCTAGGTCTGGAAGAATAGGGCTCAATTTAAAAAAAACAGATAAAGGAAGAATTTTAAAATGATTTTTTGTTTCTTAACTTCCTAGAATAGTGACTCTAAGAATGTGGCTATATATTTAAATATTTTCAACCATACTCTTTGGTTACCTGAAATTTACTTTTTATAAACATTTTATTGCTGGTTCTGCTCCTTGAATTTTTTATATGCTCGCTGAATGTGTTTAAGCAGTTGTTTAAAAACGAAGCTCTCCTTTTACTAAGTCAAACTCTTAATTGTTACATGCGCAGATGTTTTAGTATCCACCTTAAATACATAAAACAACCTTGCTTTTCATTAAAGGACAAAGTCATTGTTGATGGGGCTTTGACGTTTTATTTTGAATTGTTAGGATGTGGTTTGTGGCTTCTGTAATTTCTGCTTCACGAATTGTCAGCATCGAATCAAGATCTAAAGCTGTTTAGTAATGGTATATGGTGCATTTATGTGAGTTTCTCCATTCTCATTATAACATTCAGCTGCATAGTGTAATGAGTAAGATGTTTAACCTCATACACATGATAACTTGTTTTAAAGTATTGATTGACTTAATTTTTCTAGACATTTGCCGTTGCTGGACTGGGATCTGGACTAACAGAAGCCATCGTGGTCAACCCTTTTGAGGTAGTAAAAGTTGGCTTGCAAGCCAATCGGAACAAATTTACAGAGGTAATCATTTAACGTTTTCCTATTGTTGAGGGAATGTAAAAAATTATTTTTCAGTATATAGTATAAAATTATGAACCCTTCTCCTAGCCACTTGTTAAAGCCATACTAGCTTATTGGTTTGTTTTTTTTTTTTTTCCATACTAGCTTATTGTTAAGGAAGTAGCGTAAGAAAAAGTCAAACTTCTTCCACAGGAAAGTGCTAACAAAAAAGCACTAAAGTCTGATGGACAAACACGTTTAGACATTTTTATTTTAGAGTTGCAATGAAATGTATAATGACTTACTTGGAAATATTTTCTCTGCTTTTGGCAAAACCTCTATTTCACATTTTACTAGAATAGACTGTAGCAAAAAACCACTGAGGTGATAATATTGTCGTGCTTTTTTAAATAAAAATTATGAAATCATTTTTTCAAAATTACTTCATTCCCTACTCCACCCACTGCCTTCCCCCAAAGATTCTGATAATCTGTCAAGCTTGTCCTTTGGTTAAATCTGAATGAGGGGGTTACTAAACCTGAGTAGACGTCGCCACGTGGACAATGATGGGTCTTGACATTTAATCACTGGTACATGATGTTCCATGAAGACAGCTTCCCTTGGTCTGTGCTGCCTTCACTTCCTTCCAGTTGCCTAATAATTCCCTTTAAACCACCAAGTCCAATTGTTCTTCTTTATTCTTTTGGGTGCCAAGCCGAAGGTAGGAAAAAAATAAGGAGATTGGCAGTTGAAGTCCTTTCTTAGCATTTGAATTTACTTCCACAACTGGGTAGCATGTGGTATAAATTGGTCTAGAGGTTCTGCTGACCTGAATTTCTCTGTAGAAAAGCTCCCCTGCCTACCACTTAAGCAGCTGCTAATGGGTGGAGACCCCGCTCACTCCCACCCCACTTCCTGTCTGCTGATACTGCCTAAGAGCTCTCTGGCAGCTTCCTGAGCAGAGCTATGGGAGACAGAGCCCTACTCACCTTAGCTGCCAAGGCCTACGGAGGACAGGGCTGGGCTACTACAGCTCCTCAGATGAGGTCAGTCCTAATTAAGGGAGATTTTTTTTTAAGTTTCAAAAGGTTGTCCTAATTGCAGAGATACACAGCACTTTAGAAAAGGCTGAGAATTCCTGTATTGCCCTACTCCGTTTCTGTTTTGCTTTTTCTCTATTCTTCCTTGAATGATGGGAAAGATGGCAGGGACCAGAAGGAAATAAAAAGAAACACTTCTCCAATGTCCTATCAATATGGAGCATTTAAGACAGCCCCCATGGAATCTGCTCAAGGAAAATTTGATTGTTAGACAGGGAGAATTACCAGCTAGGAGAATTGGAGCTCCCCATTCAGTGTCCTATTTTACCTACTGGGAAGCATGTCTTGGGGCAGGAAGGAGTGAGCAAAAGAATACACAGGCCTTCCAACTGCAGTCCTTCATCAAGACAGCGTGTAAGTAAAGAAACACAAAATGGGACAGAGCACCAAGAAGCAGTCACAGGAGTGAAAATGACGAATTATCATAGCACTCCTGCTCTCACCTAATGTTCTTTTTCTCTGCTCTGCCTTCAAGGAGGTTCTGCACTGAGGCCATGTAAGCCCTGGTTATGTTGTGCATGTGCCAAGGCCTTGCTAGAACACATTAAATGCCCTTGCAGCCCAACACAAGAATGCTGCATGTGCCCGTGGGCCTGGTTCATTGACCAAGTGTGGTCTGTGTAAATTGTTGGTGTATATGCAACTGTTTTTTTTTAAGTTGGGGAGAGAGAGGAACTTGTTTGGTGTTGTTTCTTTTGCAGAATTCACTAAACTGCATTCAGAATTCATTTACTTAGACAAAATACAATCTATTGGGTTCCTTATAAAATGTTTGTCGTATTACATCAACTAGTCAGAACGTAGTAACAGAGGGATCACATAGGTCACAGGTGTCAGCATTTATTTCCAGCAGTTATCAGGATTCAGTAGCTGATCAGAGGTGACACTTTGTAGGCAATATTGATCAAATTGAAAAGTAATGCATAGTCACCCAGCATAAAGTATTGGGGCTATCCCTATTACGAAAAAAACTGAGAGAAAGAAGTGACATGATAAAAACAGCATATTTCAGATCTAGTCATTTAAAACCAACTACCCTTTCAGAGAAGGCAATGGCACCCCACTCCAGTACTCTTGCCTGGAAAATCCCATGGGCAGAGGAGCCTGGTAGGCTGCAGCCCATGGGGTCGCAAAGAGTCGGACACAACTGAGCAACTTCACTTTCATTTTTCACTTTCATGCATTGGAGAAGGAAATGGCAACCACTCCAGTGTTCTTGCCTGGAGAATCCCAGGGACGGGGGAGCCTGGTGGGCTGCCATCTATGGTGTCGCACAGAGTTGGACACCGCTGAAGCCACTTTGCAGCTTAGCAGTGCCATTTTGGGCAAGTGCAGATTGAGAGCAAGAGGAGAAGGGGATGACAGGGAATGAGATGGTTGGATGGCATCACTGACTCAATGGACATGAGTTTGAGCAAACTCCAGGAGATAGTGAAGGACAGGGTAGCCTGGTGTGCTACAGTCCATGGGGTCACAAAGAGTCAGACACAACTTAGTAACTGAACAACAGCAAATGTGATAATATATACAAAGGTCTTAACAGAGTCTGGTACATTATAGGCACTCAACCAATAACAATTTCTAGATGTAAATTGATCCTAGAAACACTTAAGGTTTACTAAATAGATTTATCTTGAGATATGTTCCAGTTAATAGTAACAGCCCACTCCAGTTGTGGGTGTAAAAACAGCTTACTGGGCAATGGTTCCCTTAGGTCATTCCCAACTGACAATACAATCCATTTAGGTAAATTCTTAAGGGAAGGCAGCCCAGTTTCATTACCTACTGAGGTCTTTAAACTCAAAGGAGGTCTGTTATCATAAACAGTAGTAGTTGGCTATCTGTTTACTGTAAATAACTTGCGTGTAGCAGCAGAAGTTTGAGAGGAAACTAAAAACATTTGAAGCCACTTTGGAAAGAGTTCTACCTCAATCAATATGTTCTTCCTTCAGAAGAGTCATATCAAGTAAGCATATATTCTTCATCATGTTTCATGGTCACCTCACCTGGAGGTTGTGAACGAAGCTTATTTTCAGCCTCTTCAGTCAATTACTAGCTATGATTTTTTAAAAAAAGAAGAAGAAGAAGATACCCCATGCCGAAGGCAAAGGAGAAGCCCCAGCAAGACAATAGCAGGGGCGAAATCACATTTAGAATCAAACCCCATATGCACCAGAGAAGTTCGGAGGGCTTAAACAAAACCTTGTGCACGCCAGGACCCAGACCCCACAGAGATTGAGCTAGACCAGTCCTTTAAGTGTTTGAGTGTCTCCCATGGAGGCACGGGTCATTGGTGGCTTGCCACATGGGCAGGGGCTCTGGGTGCCGCAGATCTGGGTGACACAGCATGTGGCTTCTTGGAGGAGGTCTCCATTAACCCCACCATAGAGCTGCAAGCAGACGACCCACACACTGCAGAATAATTATACCAAATAAATTCTGGCACTGTTAAGAAAGTTCTAGGACCCACAACAGATTTCCCAACCTGGGGATCTGGCAAAGGGACTGAGAATCCCCAGGGAATTTGACTTTGGAGGCCAGTGGGATTTGATTACTGTACTTCCACAGGATTGGGAAAACAGACTCTTGGAGGACAGAAACAAAACCTTTTGCAAAGCAGGACCCAGGAGAAAGGAGCAATGACCCCACAAGAGACTGACCCAGGCTTGCCTGTGAGTGTCCAAGAGTCTCCGGCAGAGACAGAGGTGGACAGTGGCCTGCTGCAGGGTCAGGGGCACTGAATACAGCAGTGCGTGCGCAAGACCTTTGGAAAGAGGTCCCCACTATCTTACTACCCCTGCCACAGCTTGGTCTCAGGTCAAACAACAGGGAGGAAACACAGCCCCACCCAGCAATAGAAAATTAGATTAAAGATTCACTGAGCATGGCCCTGCCCATCAGAACAAAACCCAGTTTCCCCCACAGTCAGTCTCTCCCATCAGAAGCTTCCATCAGAGGGCAGACAGAATGAAAACCACAATCACAGAAAACTAATCAAACTGATCGCTTGGACCACAGCCTTGTCTAACTCAGTGAAACTATGAGCCATGCCATGTAGAGCCACCCAAGATAAATGGGTCATGGTGGAGAGTTCTGACAAAACGTGGTTCACTAGAGAAAGAAAGAAAGAAAGAAAGAAAGAAAGTGAAGTTGCTCAGTCTTTCTTGTGTGACTCTTCGTGACCCCATGGACTGTAGCCTACCACGCTCCTCTGTCCATGGTATTTTCAAGGCAACAGTACTGGAGTGGGTTGCCATTTCCTTCTCCAGAGGATCTTCCCAAACCAGGGATCGAACCTGGGTCTCCCACATTGTAGGCAGACACTTTACCATCTAAGCCACCAGGTCCACTGGAGAAGGGAATGGCAAACCACTTCACTTATTCTTCCCTTGAGAACCTCATGAACAGTATGAAAAGACAAAAAGATATGCCACTAAAAGATGAAATACCAGGTCAGTAGGTGCCCAATATGCTACTGGAGAAGAAATAACTCCAGAAAGAATGAAGAGACAGAGCCAAAGCAAAAACGCCCAGTTGTGGATGTGACTGGTGATGGAAGTAAAGTCTGGTGCTGTAAAGAACAATATTGCATAGGAACCTGGAATGTTAGGTCCATGAATCAAGGTAGATTGGATGTGGTCAAACAGGAAATGGCAAGGGTGAACATTGACATTTTAGGAATCAGTGAACTGAAATGGACTGGAATGGGTGAATTTAAGTCAGATGACCATTGTATCTTCTACTGTGGGCAAGAATCCCTTAGAAGAAATGGAGTTGCCCTCATAGTAAGCAAGAGTCCAAAATGCAGTACTTGGATGCAACCTCAAAAACAACACAATGATCTCTGTTCGTTTCCAAGGCAAACCATTCAATACCTCAGTAATCCAAGTCTATGCCCCAACCACTAATCCGAAGAAGCTGAAGCTGAACTGTTCTATGAAGACCTAAAGACTTTCTAGAACTAACACCCAAAAAAGATGTCCTTTTCATCATAGGGGACTGGAATGCAAAAGTAGGAAGTCAAGAGATACCTGGAGTAACAGGCAAGTTTGGCCTTGGCATACAAAATGAAGCAGGGCAGAGGCTAACAGAGTTTGGCCAAGAGAATGCACTGGTCATAGCAAACACACTTTTCCAAAAACACAAGAGATAACTCTACATATGGTCAATACTGAAATCTGATTGATTATATTCTTTGCAACTGAAAATGGAGAAGCTCTATGCAGTCAACAAAAACAAGACCTAGAGCTAACTGTGGCTCAGATCATGAGCTCCTTATTGCAAAATTCAGACTTAAATTGAAGAAAGTAGTGGAAACCACTAGACCATTCAAGTATGATCTAAATCAAACCCCTTATGATTATACAGTGGAAGTGACAAATAGATTCAAGGGATTAGATCTGATAGACAGAGTGCCTGATGAACTATGGACAGCGTTTCATGACATTGTACAGGAGGCAGTGATCAAGACCATCCCCAAGAAAAAGAAATGCAGAAAGGAAAAATGGTTGTCTGAGGAGGCTTTACAAATAGCTGAGGAAAGAAGAGAAGCTAAAGACAAAGGAGAAAAGAAAAAATATACCCATCTGAATGCAGAGTTCCAAAGAATAGCAAGGAGAGAAAAGAAACCCTTCCTCAGTGATCAATGCAAAGAAATAGAGGGAAACAATAGAATGGGAGAGACTAGAGATCTCTTCAAGAAAATTAGAGATACCAAGGGAATATTCCATGCAAAGAGAGGCACAATAAAGGACAGAAATGGTATGGACCTAACAGAAGCAGAAGATATTAAGAAGAGGTGGAAAGAATACACAATAAGAACTATACAAAAAAGATCTTCATGACCCAGATAATCATGATGATGTGATCACTCACCTAAGAGCCAGACATCCTAGAATGTGAAGTCAAGTGGGCCTTAGAAAGCATCACTATGAACAAAGCTAGTGGAGGTGATGGAATTCCAGTTGAGCTATTTCAAATCCTGAAAGATGATGCTGTGAAAGTGCTGCACTCAATATGCCAGCAAATTTGGAAAACTCAGCAGTGGCCACGGGACTGGAAAAGGTCAGTTTTTATTCCAATTCCAAAGAAAGGCAATGCCAAAGAATGCTCAAACTACTGCACAATTGCAGTCATCTCACATGCTAGTAAAGTAATGCTCAAAATTCTCCAAGCCAAGCTTCAGCAGTACATGAACTGAGAACTTCTAGATGTTCAAGCTGGATTTAGAAAAGGCAGAGAAACCAGAGATCAAATTGCCAACATCCGTTGGATCATAGGAAAAAGCAAGAGGGTTCCAGAAAAACGTCTACTTCTGCTTTATTGACTACCCCAGAGCCTTTTGACTATGTGGATCACAACAAACTGTGGGAAATTCTTAAAGAGATGGGAAAACCAGACCACTTTACCTGCCTCCTGGGAAATCTGTATGCAGGTCAGGAAGCAACAGTTAGAACTGGACATGGAACAATGGATTGGTTCCAAGTTGGGAAAGGAGTACATCAAGGCTGTATATTGTCACCCTACTTATTTAACTCATATTCAGAGTACATCATGTGAAATGTGGGGCTGCATGACTCACAAGCTAGAATCAAGATTGCCAGAGGAAATATCAACAACCTCGGATACGCAGATGACACCACCCTTATGGCAGAAAGCTTAGAAGAACTAAAGAGCCTCTTGATGAAAGTGAAAGAGAAGAGTGAAAAAGTTGGCTTGAAACTCAACATTGAAAAAACTAAGATCATGGCATCCAGTCTCATCACTTCATGGCAAATAGATGGGGAAGCAATAAAAACAGTGAGAGACTAATTTGGGGTGCTCCAAAATCACTGCAGATGGTGACTGAAGCCATGAAATTTAAAGACACTTGCTTCTTGGATGAAAAGCTATGATAAACCTAGATAGCATATTAAAAATCAGAGAAATTACTTTGCCAACAAAGGTCCATCTAGCCAAAGCTATAGTTTTTCCAGTAGTCATGTATGGATGTGAGAGTTGGACTATAAAGAAAGCTAAGTGCCGAAGAATTGATGCTTTTAGACTGTGGCGCTGGAGAAGACTCTTGAGAGTCCCTTGGACTATGAGGAGATCCAACCAGTCCATCCTAAAGGAAATCAGTCCTAAATATTCTTTGGAAGGACTGATGCTGAAGCTGAAACTCCAATACTTTGGCCACCTCTTGTGAAGAACTGACTCGTTGGAAAGACCCTGACACTGGGAAAGATTGAAAGTAGGAGGAGAAGGGGATGACAGAGGATGAGATGGTTGGATGGTATCGCTAACTCAATGGATGTGAGTTTGAGCAAACTCCAGGAGTCGGTGATGGACAGGGAAGCCTGGTGGGCTGCAGTCCATAGGGTTGCACAGAGTCGGACACGGCTGAGCTACCGAACTGACTGACTGACCAGCTGTGGGGAAACACTAGATAGATGAGTTGCTCGTGGAACTGCCAGAGGGTTTGACAACGCTGTTACAAAGAGCAGAGCAGTTTCCCAGGAGGCTTATTTCACAGGAGGGTAACTCTTGCTGTTCCACCAATGGTGTGAGTTTCTCAGGCCTTGGTTCTGCGGCTCAGCCTTTCTACCTCCTTGCCTTATATTTTAACCACCATGGATTCCAACACAGGAATCGTGAATTTTCCTAATTTGTCAGCCTAGGAAACGCGAGTCCATACGGTCCTTTAAACATAAAAATTTTCCCAGAAGTTGTCTGCAGTGGAAGACAGCCAGGGTAACAGTAGTCAATATTACTCGTAATATTACACTGAAAGTATTGTGGGCAATGGTAGACTGATAAAGACGGAGCAAAAGGACTGCCACGGTCCCAGGTGTGCAGAGCACTGTCTAGAAGGAGCTCGTGGGGTGTGGGTAGATGTCTACTTGGCCTTGTGGAGAGGACATGGCTGGCAAAGGGCCAGAATGGGCCCCCTGAAGCATGGGGTGCAGGAAAAGGGCCCCTCTTGCTGGGGTCCAAGGACAGTATCGGCTGAGAGCAGACTGCCAGGGCTGGGTCCTCAGAGCAATTGTAGGTACCTAGCTGGCTTCGGCTCCCTGTTTTCCCCTCTCTGTGGTCTAGGGCTGATTTTCTAGCCAGCCAGAGGTATGTTATCCATAAAATATGCCTTCCCTCCCGGTTAGCCCTAAACTATTCTAGAAATTTCAAGGAAATTGTGGTTAATTCGGTTCCTGATATTTCCCTCATATCCTTCCAGCTTCTGTATAAACTATTTCAATAGGTGTGCTTGTCTTGCCTCCACTTTTAAAATTACCACCATATCAGTCAAAGACTATAATCCCTGCCACACTTCTTTCAATTCCAATACCAGAATCTTGGCCAGCATCTTAAAATTCACAGTGAATAAAGAAAACCGGTCTCTAATTTAAATATGCTTGACCTTCTGTGGGGAGCAAAGTAATCACAGCTTTGTCATGCTCTGGTTTGGTTCAGTGGGTGTAAAAACATGTTCAGATAAAATCGGGATAGACCCAAATTTCCCCCCGTCCTTCAAACTAAACCCAAGCAAAGTGTTGTTCTGGTTTGTAGTCTTTTTGGCTGAGGATTATACTTGCCAGAGGATCTCTCTATTGGAGAGGGTTTGTATACCCAGTCTTGCCAAAAGTGTGACTTTATAGCTTATTGTCCTTATAAGACCCTGCTCCCTCCTAACTAGTGTATCATTTTTTCTTTTCTGTACACATATAAGAAGTCCCCTATCACTTCTGCTAAGCCAAGCGGTGTTTGACTGGCATGCTCTCTGCTAGCCTGGAAAATGTGAATTTCTCCCCAGGAGCAAAATCTTGTATGAATTGTTTCCCAGTTTTTCTCTCCACTTTGAAATCTACTTCAAAGTTATTATTTGGCTAACGGGTTATGTTTTCCTTCCCTTGAGGTCTATAGGATTTGCCTCTGATGTGTGGATGGGGCACAGGTTTTCCTTCTACTCTGTCATTTTTATCTATGTTACATATGAGCATAATCATTCTCACCCCAAGTATGAATCTCAGCCTTTAGGAAATTGCAAAAGCCTGCTTCACCTCTATTTAGTCTTTGAAGATGTTCAGCTCAAGAAGAGAACAGTCTTCCACCTAAGCTCTATGATAAAAGTTAAGGATCAAGGAACTGATAGCAAATGTGTCATCAATGATAGACTCTAAAGATAGGGCTTTTTTTTTTTTTAATTAGTTCAGGCTTTGATTCTGGTTTGGGATAACACCATTAAATATAGCTCTATACACCGTATCCTGGGAACTTAATAATCTGCTGTGGTGGTTTAGTCTCTAAGCATATCTGACTTGTTGAAACCCCATGGACTATATAGCCAACCAGGCTCCTCTGTCCTTGGGATTTCCCAGGCAACAATACTGGAGTGAGCTGCCATTTCCTTCTCCAGGGGGTCTTCCCAATTCAGGGATTGAACCCGTGTTTCTTGCATTGGCAGGCAGAGTCTTTTCCACTGAGCTACCAGGGAAGCCTAGTTATCTGTTAGAGACCAGTTAGGTCAGGTACAGTGTCACAAAGCTTAGCGATTATTTTCTTCGTAGGCAATGAACACACGCTTAAGCTTAGACACAACACAAAGTGAATAGGATGATACTTTGTGATCCTCGCTTTCAAGAAAGAGAGGAGTTGAGTTATATAGAGAGCAAACGTGTGGCTCTGTTTTCAGATAGTGTGAGAAGCCAGCTTCAAGGGCATGTCAACATTCGTGATGATGTATTGAGTTAAGTTCAAATTTTTCCTGCATTACTCTGTGAAATCCTGCCTGGAAGCTGTTCAGTACCTAAATTATTTCTTTCCAGTCTATGATTCTTGTGGGCAGAAAAGTGAATTATGTATATGAATCCTTTCATATAGTTATCTTTCAGCAATACCTAAGGCAGCAGCCAAGTTGCCTCTCTATTATCATTTACAGAAAATAGATCTCAGTCTTAGGTTTGGCTGTGCCAGAAACCCTAGGTTTTTGCTTTCAGAATTGAGACTTTGAAGTAATGATAATAGCTACCATTTACGGAGCATGCATTAGACGCCAGATCCTGTGCTAGATGCCTCTCATGCTTCTTCCTTTATTTGAGTTTTAAAATTTATACAATTTTTATAAATTAACAAAGTAACTTTTTTCACAAATTATGCAATACAGAGCTGTATCGAGAAAAAATAATTGATGATTTCTGTCACTACCACCCTCAGTCCAATCACTCTGGTAACTTCTGTGGGTCCTTCCACCTTTTCCAGTGTTCATACACACCTGATATCAAATCTTCCCATTACCCTGTAAGGTTGGTGACTTTATCTCTATAGGGAGTGGAAATAAAACCTAATCAGTTATTAGCTCCAATGAACTAAGCACTAACGTAGAGGTCTCCTTCAAGAAACAACACTGTTTTCTTTGGGATAAAGAAATGTGGGTAATGAAGATGCTTAAGGGGAAATCACAAATGTTTGGGGAACCATGAAAAAGCAAACGGGTCCTTCCATGCTGCCTGTGCCCACAGTCCAGTCTCCTTCCGTCCTGCTCTCCCAGAGATGCTGGGGCAAAGCACAGGGTCAACATCTCATCACCTGGAGGCCCTGTGTTCCTCCAGACAGTTATTGGGCAGCAGCATGGTGTTGACGTAGCTCAGCATCTGGAAGAGTTTGTTTAAAGCAAATTATTTTCCACTCACAGATTGTTGAAAAATAGGCCTGCTCATCAAATCTAAATTCTAGAAAGAATGTAATTATATTTTGGATGTCTTTTTGTCCATAATCATGCCCTAGTAAAATAAACTGCAGTGACGAATTAGTGTAATACCTAAGCAAAAAGGGATGTGTAACTGTGGGGTTTTTGAGCCCAATTCCTCTTCTTTTACATTTTGTGCTCAAATAAAAGGAAGGGGCTTTTATTTTTTTCTTTAATTTATGAAAATGCTTCAAGACTTTGAGGAACAAAGGGCTTACGTGATCTTCTATCTCTAATTGAGCGAAGGTATTTTTCCTACCTAAGTGTAGCAACTGGATCTCCTCTTTTTAACAAAGCAATATTTTTCTTAAGGCCAGATATGGACACTCACTTCTTTGTATAAAGATATCCGGTTTGCTTTCTAGTCATGCGATGAAGTCCAGTGCAACATCCATATCCCATTGGCTCTAAAATGCACCCGAGTTCCCCTTGCCATGGGAAGCAGGTAAGAGACGCATGTGGAGTATGCTGTCTTTGGACACAGTGTGCCTAGCACTCTTCTCTCACTTTAGAGAGAGAGGAAATCTCTCTCTGACACACACCGCATGCCTGTGCCTACTGGCCATGCTCTGATAACTATTTACCAAAGGAACAATGCCTGAAACCTCTGTCCGTGATCTCACAAGGTAATCAGAGCCAACTATGGTCAGTCTTTGATGGAAAAACTCCAGGAAAAATATCTCGGGCTGCCATAAGTCATCTCAGTGATATGTTGGTGATTCTGGGCTCTCAGGAAGGAATCAGTGCCCTAGGGTGGTGCCAGGGAGCATTGTTTAAGCACCAGATCTTCTCTTTTACTTTAGTCTTTTAAGAACTTTTGCTTAAAAGTTGCTTCCCTTGTGGCTCAGATGGTAAAGAACCTGCCTGCAATCCAGGAGACCCAGGTTCAATCCCTGGGTTGGGAAGATCCCTTGGAGAAGGGAATGGCTACCCACTCCACACTTTTCTTGCCTGGAGAATCCCCAAGGACAAAGGAGCCTGGTGTTGCAGGCTCCGTGTTACCATCCATGGTGTTGCAAAGAGTTGGATGTGACTGAGCAACTAATACTTTCAAGGACTTTTAATTTTTAAAAGAATTTTTTATTGAAGCATATTGATTTCAGATATTACTTTGTGCTTCAGATGGGCAGCATAGTGATTTCATATTTTTACAATTTATATTTTATGAAAAGTTATTACAAGATAATGGCTGTAATTCCCTGTGCTGTACAATACATCCTTTTTGCTAATGTATTTTATACATAGTAATTTGTATCTCTTAATCCCATACCCCTAATGTTACCCCTTCCCCTTCCTTCTCCCCATAGATTCCCATTGGATTGTTTCCCGTATCTGTGAGTCTGTTTCTGTTACATACATTCATTTGTACCATTTTTTAAATTCTACATTTAAGTAATATCATACATTATTTGTCTTTCTCTGTCTGACTTATTTCACTAAGCATGGTAATTTCTATATCCATCTACATTGCTGCAAATGGCAGAATTTCAGTCTGCTTTACAGCTGAGTGATATTCCATTGTATATGTATAGCACACCTTTTTTTAAATTGAGGTATATTGATATACAATATAAATTGCAAGTATACAACATAGTGATTCACAATTTGTAAAGGTTATACTCCATTTATAGTTATTATAAAATATTGACTGTATTCTTTGTATTATACAATATATCCTTGTAGCTTATTTACCTTTTACACAATAGTTTATACCTCTTAATCCCTTTCCTCTATCTTGCCCTCCC
The DNA here is from genome assembly GCF_042477335.2 of Ovis canadensis. Lineage (NCBI taxonomy): Eukaryota > Metazoa > Chordata > Mammalia > Artiodactyla > Bovidae > Ovis > Ovis canadensis. The sequence continues at coordinate 60,476,021 of NC_091262.1, read as the reverse complement.
CTCTCCCCTTCCCCCACTGGTAACCGCTAGATTGTTCTCTGTACCTGAGTCTGTTTCTTTTTTCTGTGTTCACTTTTTTACTTTATTTTTTAGATTCCATATATAAGTGATAGCACTTTCAGTCTTTCTCATGGCCGAGTAGTATTCCGTTGCATTTGCGCGTGTGTGTGTGTGTGTGTGTGTCTGTGCACGCCATATCTTGTTTATGCATTCATTTGTTGATGGACACTTAGGTCGTTTCCATACCTTAGCTATTGTAAGCAATGCTGCTGTGTACAAGGGGTGCATGTATCTATTCGAATTAGTGTTTTGTTTTTCTCAGATATATACCCAGGAGTAGAATTTCTGGGTCATGTGATAGTTCAATTTTTAGTCTTTCTGAGAAACATCCATACTGTTTTCCATACTGACAGCACCAATCTACATTCCCACCAACAGTTTATGAGGGTTCCTTTTTCTCCACATCCTCTCCAGCGTTTGCTGTTTGTGTTCTATTTGATGTTAGCCATTCTGACAGGTATGAGGTGATTTCTCAGTGTATACCATGTCTTGTTTGTCTACTATTAGTCTGTTGAGGGATACAGGTTGCTTCCATATCTTGACTGTTATAAACAGTGCTGCTATAAATATTGGCATGCATGTATCTTTCAATTTTTTATTTTCATTTTTTCAGATAAATTCCCAGGAGTAGAATTGCTGGGTTATGTGCTAGTTGTATGTCTAGTGTTTTGAGGAAATTCCATACTGTTTTCCATAGTATTGCACCAATTACAGAAATTCTATTTCATAGTTCATAATCATTATAGAATATTCTCATGGATAGATATAATATTTTTCAGTATATTTCTCCAAATAAAAAGCAAGATAAAAATATTTTTGTTTCCAGAATATGAGCAATGTACCATCCTAGATAGTTAACACAGTGCATGGTACCTCGTAGGGCTCAATAGGTGCTTGTTGAGTAAATGAATGCATGAAAGAACAGGGAGTTCCCAGAACTAGCAATTGGCAATAGCTGACATCAGAGTTAGTCTCTGAGTTCCTTCAAATGGGAATACTTCTGGCAGGTACCAATGAACTGAAGATTTTTCTAAACCAATGTGGAGAGCAGTGTGATATGGTAATATTAGCTACATTCTGACTCACTTATTCTTCCACACTTGCAGCTCTGGTGCAGTCAATGAAAAGTATATCTAGGAAACTTAGAATGCAATTTGGCCCACAGCTGGTAACTAAATATGAAAATTGTAGTGAATCTAAATATTGGAAGGAAACTGAATTGGTGGGCGACCTGCTGGGTTGGATAGTATCGGAATCATTTGGCTGATGATGCTAATCAGTCACCATTTTGTTTTGAAATGGAAGCCCAGTAATCAAATAAGTTTAGTAAAATTCCTTGTGTTTACAGAGATCTAGTCAAAATGATTCTATATTTTCCTATTTAAGCATCCTAGTGGAAGTCAGGTTTTTGCCTTTCTAATTAAATATTTGCTTACATGTGTGATACAATGTCTCTGAATGAAACAAAAAGGGCACTTCTAATTCTTATGAGAATTAGAGTTTAAATTTTTCTTTATCTCAAGGTCCCAAGTTGCCAGAAATATATATTTGTATTTTATCTATTACCTGCATCAGTTGGATTAGCAAACTCTGAAAATCTTACCGCATATGTGTAACAAGAATGAGCCAGCAAGGATGACAGCACCATTGGTTGAGATGTAGAATTCTGCTTAAGCCATTTTTCAGTCCTTTCCCCTTAAAATATTATTCAGTCCGTGGTTTCTCACCTGTAAAATATAGAGAATATACCTGCTGCCCATCTTACAGGTTGTTAAGAGGGGCACCCGGATATGTTCAGAAGACAAAACCACACAGAGTATTAAAACGTAAACTTGGAGTCTGCAGGGCTTCAGTTTGAGCTCTGGAACCTCCACTTACTCTGTGATCTTGAGCAAGTAGCTTAATTTCCTCATCTGTTAAGTGGAGGTAATGATAATACCCACCCCATACACTTGTTGAAAGGATTAAGTAAGACGATATACATTAAGCATCAAGCATCTATGCTAATGGCTGACAAATAATGAGCAATCCTTGTGTTGCAGCTGCCTGGTAACCTGCATGTATGTGCCCTCTAGGGTGTAAATACACTGTGCGAGGTGGGGGACCAGTCAGTGCGCTTCTCCATTCTCAGAGTCTGCTCCCGTGTGATGGCCTTGCTTCTACTGTCCATAGACCTGTCCAGTGGACAGTTCTTACTGAGGATGTTTACCAAGTGGTAGGGAAGAGACCAGTTTACAGGATCTTCTGCTTCCTGGGTTGAGGAACTATCTCTTGAAAGAGATCTCTACCCCAGGAGGAGGTATCGTTGGGTCTCAGAGGAAGCAGTCCTATGATCTTGCACTCTGGATACATTTCTGTAGGACTTTCTCACAAAGGTTCAAGGCTCTGCCAAAGGAAACAACAGCCAGAAGGAATGAACAGGAAGAAGCTAGCTTCCCCTCCCTCACATCAGCCTCCACCTTTTGATTGTCACTGTCTTCAGCCACCAAAAGGAATTACCTGCTATTTTACTATGATAACTAGTTTTATTATTATCATCATAATTGCCATTATTATTAACAGCTAATGTATAGTAAATGCTTACACAAGGCAAAGTTCATTGACTTATTTATCATCCCAACAATCCTATGAGGATGATTCTATTGTTTTCCATGTTTTACAGATGAGTAAAGTGAGAATAAACCAGAGAATAAAATACCTGCTTAACCTGGCAAATGGTATTGCTGGGACTCAAAGCTGGGACAGTCTGGCCCTGACCCGTATTTCTAACTACAGTACCACCCTCTGATTTGCTTAATTATTCACAACTGAGTTCAAATTCAGCAAAGCACTTGAGTCAAAATCCGTGTGTTACATTTTCCCATGTCCACCTAACACCCAAACTGGTGGAAATCAGGCAGTTAGCCATCAGTAAGTGTTATTTGGATTGACATATCAACATTACTATTTTTAAAATGGATAATAAGGACCTACTGTATAGCACTGGGAACTCTTCTCAGTACTCTGTAATGACCTATATGGGAAAAGAGTCTAAAAAAGAGTGGATATATGTATTGTTGATTCACTTTGCTGTGTAACAGAAACTAGCACAATATTGTAAATCAACAATACTCCAATAAAACTTCATTTTAAAAAGACCTGATAGAATTCCTCTCTTTTAATTTTGATGGTGTAGCACACTAGAGTTTAAAATGATTAGAAACATCCTTGTTGTTTTTCAGTCGCTAACTTGTGTCTGACTCTTTTTGACCCCATGGGCTGCAGCACACCAGGCTTCCCTTCCTTCACTGTCTCCCGAAGTTTGCCCAGATTGGTGTCCATTGAGGTGGTAAAGCTATCGAACCATCTCATCCTCTGCCACCGTCTTCTCCTTTTGCCTTCAATCTTTTCCATCATCAGGGTCTTTTCCGATGAGTCGGCTCTTTCCATCAGGTAGTCCCAGGGGCGGGGGAGCCTGGTGGGCTGCTGTCTATGGGGTCGCACAGACTCAGACGTGACTGAAGAAACTTAGTAGCAGTAGCAGCAGCCAAAGTATTAGAGCTTCAGCTTCAGCATCAGTCCTTCCAATGAATACTCAAGGTTGATCTCCTTTAGGATTTACTGGTTTGATCTCCTTGCAGTCCAAGGGACTCTCAAGAGTCTTCTCTAGCACAACAATTTGAAGGCATCAATTCTTCGGCCCTCAGCCTTCTTTATGGTCCAATTCTCATATCCATACATGACTACTGGAAAAATCTTAGCTTTGACTATATGGACCTTTGTTGGCAAAGTGATGTCTCTGCTTTTTAATATGCTATCTAGGTTTGTCGTAGCTTTCCTTCCAAGCAAGCGTCTTTTAATTTCATGGCTTTGGTAACCACCTGCAGTGATTCTGGAGCCTAAGAAAATAAAATCTGTCACTGCTTACAATTTTTCCCCATCTATTTGCCATGAAGTGATGGGACTGGATGCCATGATCTTAGAAAACATGTTAATCTGTACTTTCAATTAAAGCCATTGGTTCCTCTGTTGCTGAAGAATCTAGATGATCTCTAAGCTCCCTGTCTCTCCTGCTCTCAGGTGCTGAGAGTGGGTGAGGATGGAGAGAAAGCTTAGGCCAGAAGCAGGAAGAACTGGTGTTGGCCAGTCTGGACCCAGGCAGCCTCACTTCTGCCCTGTTTCTCCCATCCCCAGGAGAACTGCCTCTTTCCTTTCCTCGGCCCTCTAGGCTGCCTTTCTCAGAGCACAAGCACAGTGCCCAGAAGCCTGCTCAGCACCTTCAGAGTCTTTCCAGCAGAAACGAACTGTGGTTCAACTTGTCCTCAAGTCTCTTTTGAAAACCAAAATAAATAATTTAAGTTGATAGTTAGTGTGCCAGAACACAAACAACAACAACAACAAAATCTCATTTTGTAGCAGAGAGAATGAATTTTAACCTGAGATTTTTGGTTTTCCTCCTCTGTGAAATGCTTTTATTGCTTTAAGATGTGTTCCTATGTTGTTTTTTTTTTCCTTCATGTCACAAAAAAAGGGCTTTCTTAGGATTAACATATTGTCATTAATCCTCTTAAATGAAAAGGAGAAGTTGAGTGTAGAATTGTAGCTAGAGTTTCTAAAACATTCACCAGTAAAAGCTATAGGATTTTACTCTGTAAACAAACTCATTTACATGTATCAGGTTAATTACCTAAGCTACAGATACAAGTTGGATGAAAAGCCTTGATTGAATTTGTCCTGTTCTGTTTGGCTGACACAGCCTTAATTGCACATGGTAAGAAAACACTTTTAGTCAGTAAGTACATCAGCCTGCCATGACCACTCCAGCAACCTGCTCCAGTGAAATTTCAAACAAATGTCGTGTCAGTGCTTGCCTTATAGGGAAAAAAAAAGAAATTTAAACGCTGAACATTTCCCCTCATTTGCTATTCAGTATTCAAAATTTAAGAGGGAGACAGATCCTTTGTGCTGTACCTCCAAAAAAGGAAACAGTCACTCAACCTTATTTAAAAACTCATGTGAATTATTGTCATTGTAATGTAGTGAATTATAAACCTCAGGGCAAACTGCAGTGATTTCTTTAGCAATTTCCAAAAGGAGCGTAGACTGGATTCTAGCAGTCAAGGTATTTCAACCTTGAGTAATCAATCAAAGGCTAGAAATAAGTAAATTAAAAGTAACCCAGTGCTCTCAACACCGCTGATTTATCATTTATCACAGCAAGTGTTACACACACTGATTGCCCACTTTCTTGAGGAAGTCTACAATCAACTGCTGTTTATCTGTTAGGTTAGATTTCTAACCTAATGCCAGTTTAAACTATTGAGGCAATGGAATCAAGACTAATTGTAACATTTGCTTTAGAAAAACATAATTAAGAAGGTAAATATACTGGATTCAGGAGCCAAATATACATTCCTTTTGGATTATGCACAGTTATGGATTTCTAGTTTATCTTCATGGTTAATCCCCTCCATTAGTGTGGATGATCCAGAATTGGATGCAACTATTGACATGTTGAAAATGATGCTAGTCATTATCTGACATTAGTTTCACTAATTCCACCAAAGGTATTTTTTCTTCGCCAACAATCTTCCTTTTAAGTCCTGTTGTCATGCATGCAATTTTGTTTACATTTGGGGTTTCCTAATTTTAAAAAGCATGAATCTAGGCATGATAATTCATGTTTGGAGGAGGAGATCCCTAAAAATTCTGGGCTTGAAGGGAAGCTGAAATGGTAATTTTCTCTGTTTCATGGTCCCAAAGATGACCTTTCTGGCTTTGCTCCTCTCTCCTGCAGCAACCATCCACCATGAGTTATGCAAGACACATCATTAAGAAGGAAGGTTTGGGACTCCAAGGCCTCAACAAAGGATTTACAGCAACTTTGGGACGTCATGGAGTTTTCAATATGGTTTATTTTGGCTTCTACTTCAATGTCAAAAACATTATTCCTGTCAATAAGGTAACTATTTCATAGGTTCAAATCCTGGAGGAAAAATCCTATCAATGATGGTAGCTACATAGGTAGAGTGTTTATCCTTCCAAGTCACTGTGCTGAACTCTTACATGTGTTACCTAGTTTGATCCTCACATCAGCTTGTTCACTGAGTATTGTTATCTTTATTTTGAATTCAGAAACTAAAACTTAATTAGAAAGATCAAGTAAATTGCCCAGAGTCACATAATAAAGAGCAAAGCAGACCTCTGAAATCAAGTCTGACACCAAAATTATTCTTCTTGAAGAATACACCATTATACCTGAATGTTTCACATTTATCACTAATAGGAATTTCTATAAACTGTTATTACTTAATTTTTATCTCAGAAGTATAACTTTCTTAAAGTTGAAATTTTCATAGTCTAAATACATTTTGAGTTTATAAAAGAAAGTTATCAGCCTAAAATTTAAATCTTACATAGATAGTAATTTTAAAATTTACCCAAGTTAATTAGGGTCGGAGAAGGTGATGGCACCCCACTCCAGTACTCTTGCCTGGAAAATTCCATGGACGGAGGAGCCTGGTAGGCTGCAGTCCATGGGGTCGCGAAGAGTTGGACACAACTGAGCAACTTCCCTTTCACTTTTCACTTTCATGCATTGGAGAAGGAAATGGCAACCCACTCCAGTGTTCTTGCCTGGAGAATCCCAGGGACAGGGGAGCCTGGTGGGCTGCCGTCTGTGGGGTTGCACAGAGTTGGACACGACTGAAGCGACTTAGCAGCAGCAGCAGCAATAAATTAACTCTTCTAGGATCATTCACTTTTGACATGAAATAACAATAATTTTTAACAGTAACTCACATATGTCAGCAGCCTTTCCACTTTGATAAGATAAAAGTAGCACACCGTGTGATTTAAAATGAGCCTCTTTTACTAGAGCATCACAAACTTTTCTCCCACCATCATATTGCTTGCCTGCAATCAAAAGTGTAATTCTGGAAGCACCAACTCGGGAAACATTTTTCACATGCAGGCGTTTTCCCACAGGAGTTCAGTTCTTCATTTTGCCTAGTACAAAAGTATTGAAGAACTTTTTATAAAGCATAAAAATATTCCTAATATGGCTGTCACCTGATTTGGTAAAGTAATGTTAGTTGTACTTGTTTTTTTCCAGTTATCCCTTTTAATCTAGGTCAGTACTTTTCTCAAAAAGTGAAAGTGAAATTCACTCAGTTGTGTCCAACTCTTTGTGACCCCAAGGACTATACAGTCCATGGAATTCTCCAAGCCAGAATACTGGAGTGGGTAGCCAGTCCCTTCTTCAGGGGATCTTCCAAGTAACAGCTAAATCCAAGGCATGTTCCCAATTAACCTTCCATTGATGTTGTCTCACTCATTAGCCAAAATTGTTAACCAGGTTTCACTGTATTTAGAAATCTCACTTATTTAGCGTAAGCTCATGTTTTGTTCATCTGAAATCAATGGATAACCACAGAATATATAGATTTCCCCATTGAGTGGCAGTTCTGACACCGGTGGTCCTCAGTGTTCTTCTCCTGTTGAGCTCAGGAGAAGAGGAATAAAGTGCAATAAATACTTTGGTCCTTGATGACATGAGAGAGTTCAACTCTCAATACATTAAAAAAAATGCTTTTAGCAGAAACAGGCTAAATAATCTGTGGAACCCAGGGCAAAATGAAAACATTCAAAAATTAAGTCCTTTTGGACTCTGTTGGAGAAGTCAAGGGTGGGATGATTTGAGAGAATAGCATTGAAACATGTATATTATCATATGTGAAATGAATCGCCAGTCCAGGTTCAATGCATGAGAGGGTGCACAGGGCCGGTGCACTGGGATGACCCTGAGGGATGGGATGGGGAGGGAGGTGGGAGGGGGGTTCAGGATGGGGAACACATATACCCCCATGGCTGATTCATATCAATGTATGGCAAAACCAATACAATATTATAAAGTAATTAGCCTCCAATTATAATTAATTAATTAATTTTTTAAAATGAAGAATTTCAAGAGACTTCCCTGCCAGTCCAGTGGTTAAAACACTATGCTTTCACTGCAAGGGGCATGGATTCTATCCCTGGTCAGGGAACTAAGGTCCTGCATACTGGCATGGTAAGGACAAAAAACAAAAGAAAAAAAAAAAATTTCAAGACAGCAACCGTAGTGTCCCAGGCGGTGCTAGTGGTAAAGAATCTGCCTGCCAATGCAGGAGATGCAAGAGACTCTGGTTTGATCCGTGGGTTGGGAAGATCCCCTGGAAGAGGAAAATAGCAACCCAGTCCAGTATTCTTGCCTGAAAAATTTCGTGGAGAGGGGGGCCTGGTGGGCTACAGTCCATGGGATTGCAAAGAGTCAAACATGACTGAGCATGCATACAAAAAATTGTGGAGCAATAAACCAAGCATGGGGCTCCTCTAAGTGCAGGCTCTGGGCAACTGCACAAGTCACACACTCATGAAGCTGATGTTTTTTTCAACTCTGAGCTGAGTGATTCATGCAATGTGGGAGGAATGTCCATACCTCTTTCTCTAGCTATCCAAAGGCTTGAAGCAAATAGAAATTACACATAATGAAATGAATGATATAATTTACAAATATTATATAAATAATATATATTTCATTACATTTATTTGTGCATTATTTTAATGCATATATTATCACAAGAATATGAATTTGGTTATATCTAAGGAAGAATTTCAGAAAGATCAGTAAGATTTACATATGATTATGTGTTGTGTTGTTTAGTCATTCAGTTGTGTCTGACTCTTTGATACCCCGTGGACTGTAGCCTGCCGGGCTTCTCTGTCCATGGGATTTCCCAGGCAAAAATACCGGAGTGGGTTGCCATTTCCTTTTCTAGGATATCGTCCTGACCCAAGGATCAAACCCAAGTCTCCTGCATTGATGGTCACATTCTTTACCACTGAGCCATCTGGGAAGCCTGATTGTATGTTACTAATGCTTTAAAAAAAAGTCCACAAATACAAACTTCATTTAACAATTAATCAATACACTTAAGTTATTAAATTTTACACGTTGTGAAAAAGCAGAAGCTTAATTTTTTTTTATTAGTTAAAAGACATCATAGTGTTCTGAAATTATGGAAAGAGCTCATTTATCTTGCCAGTTTACAGGGTTCAGATTGTATTGGCCGTTATAGGCCACACTAAGGATTTTTCTGTTTATCTGAAGAACACTGGGAAGCCAACAAAAGATTTTAAGCAGGGGAATTACATGATAATTCTTGCTGCAGCGTGGAAAATGGGTAGAGTGGGGTAGTGAGCAAAAGACAGAGTATAACATCGAAATGATTGGTATGTGCAATGCAGGGGTCATGAACTAGTGTTCACAGTGAAGACAAGAAGAAGTGGATCGATTTGAGGAATGTCTAGAAGGCAGAATCTGCAGGATGTGGTGATGGAGTCTGTGTGCATGCTGATAAAAGAGTGGTGGGTAGGGATGATTCCTAGGTTTGGCGTTTGAACAACTGGAAGGATAATGGTGCCATTGATTGGGAAAGAATACCATTGCAAAAGAACAAATTTGGGGAAAATATTATTTCCTGAGCCTGGAAAACTGATTTAACCACATTTGAACTCCAAAGGACAGACATTGAGGCAGTGATTGCACGTGGACTCTTGAGAGGAGGGCCCTAAGATGGAGACAGACATCCAGACGTCATCGGTATCCCCAAGGCGAGCGTACTTTTTTTTAAATTTAGTTTCTATTGGGGTGTAGTTGCTTTACAGTGTCGTGTTAGTTTCTACTGTATGTACAGCAAAGTGAATCAGCTCTATGAATACATGTATCTTCCCTTTTTTGGATTTCTTTCCCATTTAGGTTATCACAGACCACTGGGTAGAGTTCCTGTGCTATACAAGTTCTCATTAGTTAGCTATTTTATATCAATAGCGTGTATGTGCCAGTCCTGGTCTCCCAATCCCTCCTGCCCTCCTTCCCCTTGGTATCCATCTGTATCATATATTAATGCATATATGTGGAATCTAGAAAGGTGGTATAGATGATCTTATTTGCAAAGCAGAAACAGAGACACAGACACCTGAGCATTCATTTTCTGGGGAATGATCAGGGGCCAATCACTTTAACGCTTTGAGCATCTGAGTATTTTAAATCTGTAAACTGAAAACCTAAGAGTGTTCTTTCTACCTGACAAAATGGTTTTGAGGATTAAAATAAACTGCAAGTGACGTTTGTGAATTTTAAGGTGCCATGGAAGTGTTAGGCGTGGGGGCTGCTGCTGACAGGGACAGGGAGGAGTAGAGGTGGTGAGGAGGGTAGTGTGAAGAGCTTTTCCCCAGAACTGTTCCTTTTGCACCTAAATGAACACTGTGGGGTTCGTTGTGGGTCTTGTTTTCTAGGGGTTTTTCGCCCAGAACAAAGTCACTGATTTTATGTGTCCTGTAATCTAAGCCTGATTCAGAACTGGGAACCCAGTACTCTTTAAATTTAAACCATAATAAATCAATGCTTTGTGCAGGGGAAGGTATGATAATCATTAAAACATGTTGAAGAACGTCATCAAGTTGTTAACCACGAGGAGGAGGTGGTGCTCCTTGAAGGCTTTTTTGCATCTGCGCTCTAGGCCAGCTCCAGCCATACACTCCGGACAGTTTGTTTACAGGATTGTCGTTCCAGTTTCCTCACCCAGAAATTGTTCATTCTGTTGTCCCAAGGGGATTTGAGATTTCACCAACTCTGACTGGCATGAGATAATTCTAGATTTTTCTTTAATATTTTCTAAACTTTATAAACTGTCTACCAATATTTTCCATTTTCAAAGTATTTGATTTTATAAGGAACTGTCCATATGATCATACCTGAGGAGTGGAAATCAAGAGACGTGTGTGTGTGTGTGTGTGTGTGTGTGTGTGTGTGTGTTAAGTGGGGAGGGGGGAACAGCGAGAAAAAGCAGGGAGCAGTGCAGAAAAAGTACTTTTTCTTTATAGCGTTCTGAGGTGTTGGAAGCTTCTACAAGAAGCCTGTATAAATTTTATAATAGGAAATAAATCAGTGAAAATTTTAATAGAATCTTATAGAGTACCTAGTTAACTTTTTCACATTTTATTCAACTCTGTGTCTGTTACAGAGTGAAAATAAGAACTTGAAACAGTGAGTTCAGATAACTCAGGTCAGATATCCACCCTGAAGTTTTTAACTTTAGTTCTTCAGATTAATGATCTCTGGTAGAGTCCTTTTTCATGTTCCACTGAGATATCCTGACCTCCTATGCCATTCTGTACTACTAAAATCATTTTTGTAAACTCCATGATTTTGCCTGATCCTTGTCACAATAACTGCCATTTTCAGGTGAGGAAATAGAAACAGGAAGTAAAGGCCCAGAGGTGAAAGTTACTGACATAATCTATCTGAAGGTATACAGCAGGGGGCGGAGAAGGCAATGGAAACCTACTCCAGTGTTCTTGCCTGGACAATCCCAGGGACAGAGGAGCCTGGTGGGCTGCCATCTATGGGGTCGCACAGAGTCGGACACGGCTGAAGCGACTTAGCAGCAGCAGCAGCAGCAGCAGCAGCAGCAGGGGGAAGGAGAGAGCCAGAGGGAGAACTCTCCTGCTACGCCTTGTAGTGCTACATGTGCAACTCACCTTGACTTGCGGTACACATAAACGGCCACTTTAAAATGGCTACTAAAATTTAAATAAGTGAACTTGGTAGACTATCCAGTCAGTGTAACCAGATTCCACTTTTACCCCATTCAGACCTGGAAACTGGTCCTCCCTTTTCACTCCTTAGTCTCTGATCCATAGAAACAAAGAATTACAAGACATAACCCTGGAAGAACTGGGTATTACCAGTTTGAAAACTTAGATGTTCCTATAAGATAGTGAATAGATGGCTACAATAGAAAAGTTTGCTTTGAATAGGAAGTGACCATGGAATTCATTTAATGGCGACATTCATTTTCATCTTTCAGTAAATGGAATGCAATGTCAGTATAAAGAATTATCCCTTCTCAGAAAGAGGCCATCACATCTCAAAGTAAAGCCTTCTAGAAATACATATTGATTACCTTAAACACTGACATCTTTTTAAAATATTGATGAAGGTAAGCTTTCATTGCAAAACCAATTTATTTCATTTTCATTCCTAGATAGGGTATTCAGAGCATTTGTGATGGTGGCACACAAATGGGAATCCTAAGATTTAAATGTTACACTGCTTTGATAACTTTTGTCTTCTAGTTCCATGTTTACTGCTTTTCCTATGTTTCCATAAGTAAAATAATGATAAGAGTACAAACTGCTGTCTAAAGCACATGGCTGCCAACAGTATGAACTGCTTTAGGTTTGCATCCTAATTAAGCGTGTTTGCAGGTTGTTTTGCCAAAAACAATAGACCTTTTGTGTTGAATCCTGCCATGATATAAATTACATGTGTGGGTTAGAAATATTCTAGGAGAGAACAATTTTTCATAAGCTCAATCTTTCTTACTTAATAAACCATTTAGACCTGTCCCTGTGGTCGTTTTACTATGGACAGCATTAAGTCAAACATTTTATTTTCTCATAAGGTGTAATATTCATAGAAGATTGCCTTTTAAGCAACACAAATGTTTCTCTTTTGATTTTTACCATTTTCTTTGTTTTGTAAATTCTGTAGGAAGTCTGAGGGTGGTGCCAGACACACTTCAGTTTATCAGAAGAAATGTGGGAAATGTGTTGGTTTCGTGATTTAGAGCTCTGCCCTTCCCTAAGGTGTGCACTGAGCAGAATGACAAATGCTCCTCTGGGTTCCAGAGGAGAACTTAGACAGAGCTGTTTATATTTTGAAAAGAAGAATCTCAGTAGGATTAGATCATAGTAGGATTTAATTTATGACCATTTATTTTTCTGATTCTCTCTTACTTGATCATTAGTCTTACCAATCATCCGGTAATGGGAAGGCCAAGAGCATTAAAGTTTCATTAAGAACAACTCTCCTTTCTGGTAACCACTGGGGTAAAACTACAAGTATATATTATCTAGAAAATTCCAGGACATGTGACAAGATTCTGTGGTAAAAAGTGGTATCTTTCATGGGCAGTTTTCACAGACTCCCTTGGGGGCGGGGGGGGCGCGGTGGCCGTGTATGTGTTGTAGGGGGAGGAGGGCCTGGGGGAGGGGAGCAGGGCAGGGGTTCAGGCACTTTCTTAAATAAACCTCAGGCCCAAAAGTTTCAGGTACCACCCAAGTGGATGGAAATGAGGTGCAAGTGGCTTTAGATTCTCAGTGGGTGCCTTCTATTCATTCATTCCAGAAGTGTTCATGGCACATCTATCATTGGAGACCGGGCACCATCTCACTGTCAGCTCTGCTCCTGCCTTAATGGGGTTTACATTCTAGTCGAGGAGACAGACGATAAACAAGTCATTACACAGGGAACTGAATTGTGGCAACTATCATAAGTGCCATGAAAGACAACTGCGAAGCTGCGGGAGTTTTTAACCAAAGATCCTAGTTAGACCCATGGCAGGGTAGGGTGAGAATATAGGAAAGGCTTTCCTTCAAAAGAGATGTTTAGGCTGGAGCTCAAGGATGAGGCTTAGTCAGGCCAAGATGAGGAGGATGAGCAGACACCAGGGAGAACAGAATGTGTGAGTGCGCAGAAGCAGAAAGAGGCACGGGTAGGAGGAGGGTGGCTGGTGTCGGGGGCCCCGGGGGAGGGAGGCAGTAGAAGCTGCAGAGGGTAGCTGGCCAGAACGTTAGAGTCGTGGTGGTAAGGCAGTTGAGTCCCCTTCAGTGATTTAACTGAGGGGGCGTGTCCCGTGAGTGAAACTAAATGGGTATGGGAAAGTCTCATGTATCGAAGTCCAGAAGTAGAGCCTCATGAAATAAACTTGGTTCAAAGACATCTTCTTGATCGTGTGCCCAACTCCACCTCAAAGCATCTCAGTGTGTCCTTGTCCTGACTTCTCAACATTTGGAATTTTGTTTTGGGATCCTGGTTTGTTAGTTTTCCTTGGTTTTCCTTTGGGTCAGTGCTTTTATTAAGGCAAGGAATAGAATACACAAAAACAGAAAAATCCTACTGGGTTCCCAAGGAAACATATTAATACTTTCCTGCATTTTGTATGATAATACTCAGTGATATAATTGACTCTCAGAAGGTATTATCTCTCTACATTTATTTATAGAGAGATACTTATAAATAATAGATATTAGAGGTATGTATATGTGTGTCTGTATATATATATATATATATGTATATATGAAATAATGAAGTGATAACTGTTATTCTTAAACCCAAACCCATTTTGACATTGTATGTATTTTATAATTCTGGCTACGTGTGTAAGACCTTTATTTTACAATTATTTTGCAAATCACAACCCTTTAAAAAACAGTTATCTTAGGAGGGGAAAGGAATTTTCATGGCTATTTTCTGAATGGCTACATTCAGATGCTGAGTTAACAAGACTTTGATTTCATTCCAAAGCCCAGAGCCCTACAAGGATAGGATCTTGGGAATAGTCCACATTCCTTAAAGAATGCTTATCAATTAAACCATCTCATTTTAGTGACCTTCTGTGGACTGAGGAGCTAGCATTTCCCCAAATTATCTCACATGGAGAAAAAACAAACATTGTAATAGATTCTTCTGATAGCTGTGAATGGAAACAACTGTAACTTTTAATTAAGCTCCAGTAGAGGTATTTTCACTGGGGGACAAGACAGCAGGATACCATAACATTGGGGGGAAAATGTTTTTGTCAAAGTTTATGAACAAAACAACAAAACAGAGCCAAGATTAGAGAAAATGAAAGGTGCATACTGAGAGCTGACTTTAACTAGTTGACTTGGATCCACTGAAACTAACAATATCTAACATGCAAATTTCTTCTTTAAAAAAAAAAGGCAGTTCACTCTCACTCAATCTGCCTTCTTGCTCAGTTACCAGGAGGCAACCATGATTTCAACATACCACATCATTTTCATGACAACTGCAGCCAGCTGTGGGAAAGGCAGTGCTAAGCTGCTATTATTTGCCTTGTGGTTGTGCAGGTGCTTAACCAGCATGTGTAGGTACCTCCTTTGCAATTTGCTTCTGAGACCTTGGTTCTTTGTGTCTTATGTCTTTATAGAGGAGAGCTACAGCATTTATTAGACACCTATGATGTGTCAGGTCCAGCACACCTATAAACGTGAATGAATGTGACATGGCACAGCCTGTTCCTTTAAGAGGCTCTGGGCTGTGGAGTGAAATTTATTACCAGACTGGGTTTTCTGCTGTTTCTTCGTATGAGGATACATCATGAGCTTTACGTTTGTATTACCTCTTACCTGTGGCCTTGACAAATGAAGGACTCCATCATGATCACCCTTCAATTACTGATGATGATGTGCTATGAAAGGGATAGAATTAAGCAGAAAATTAATGTGACCATCTGTAAAGTTATAGAAATAGTGAAATGGATTCTATTAAAATTGGTTTTGACCATGTTTATATGTAATCTAATTACTAATTGATTTATCAAAATATTCAATTCGTTTTGAATTGCTCTTGTTATGATCATAACATTCACATCATCAAAAAGTTTCCTTACCAACTGCAGGAGGAGGGAGGTGAATGAAAGAGTTCTTCAAAGAAATACTTTGCAATACCCTGAAAATCATGCGACTCCTCGTAGGACTAGCATATTGTCTTTAATTTTCTTATCCAAAGCATTTTATAGCATTCTCTTTTAGTCACTTCTAAACAGTAATTTTGGTTCTTCAAATGGCAAGCTCAGTTTAGCAATTTTTGACAAGCAACATGAAAGCCACTCTAGGATCATCCAAGGCCAGTCCTGAACAGAGAACGGTCCTGTCAGTGTGCCCCTTCTAAGGTTGTCTGAGGAAGCAGGGTATAGTGACTTTAAGCTGAGTTGTTAGGAACTCTGTAAAAATGACTCAAACTAAAATCAGAGAGGAACTCAGATTTGGTGTGGTACCAAGAGGAATTAAAGGGTGAGTGAATTGTAGCAAAGGGAATGTGATTTGGGTTGACATGAGGTAGGAGGATTCTAAGAGTGGGCTTGAATGTATATATTCATGCTGAACTCCCTTAAATGAGAAGCCCATCACTGCAATTTGCTCAGCCTTGTCTTGTAGGAAGCAGCAGGCTTCCTGGCCAGTCTCCCTCACCACCCCTAGTTCTCACTAGCTAACAAATGCTGCTTTTCCCATCTTCCTTAACCCCCTCCATCTGGCATACCTCTGTGTGGAATGTCTTCTTGAAGATGCCAGACCCTAATCATAAAGGCCTGTGAGATGGGTGAAGGTTCTCTGTTTATCAAGCTAGCAGCCAGTTGGCCAGTCACTAACCAAGGCAGCAGAGTCCCTGCCAGGGAAGGTAAAAAAGAAGGCACATGCTTCTCTTGATCAAGATATTTTCTGCCTCTCTGCATATTAACTCCTTAAGTGCCATTGCTTTAATTTATTGGTGCAGTCTTTACTACTGTATGTTTGGATTAGATGGTTAAATTAGTTACAAATAGGTAGTGTGCTGATTGTTAACTGTTTTGAGTCTTATGTTCCCACTTGGTTGTGGAACATTACTGCCACCAATGTTTAGGGATCACTTATTAGTGCCTTTTGATGAGAGTGAAAGAGGAGAGTGGAAAAGCTGGCTTGAAACTCAACATTCAAAAAACTAAGATCATGGCATCTGCTCCCATCACTTCATGGCAAATATAAGGGGAAAAAGTGGAAGCAGTGACAGATTTTATTTTCTTGGGCTCCAGGATCACTGCAGATGGTGACTGCAGCCATGAAACTAAAAGACACTGCTCCTTGAAAGGAAAGTTATCACAAATCTAGACAGTGTATTAAAAAGCAGAGACATCATTTTGCCAACAAAGGTCTGTGTGGTCAAAGCTATGGTTTTTCCAGTAGTCATGTATGGATGTGAGAGTTGGACCATAAAGAAGGCTGAGTGCCAAAGAATTAATGCTTTTGAACTGTGGTGTTCGAAAAGACTCTTAAGAGTCCCTTGGACTCCAAGGAGATCCAACCAGTCTATCCTAAAGGAGATCAGGCCTGAGTGTTCACTGGAAGGACTGATGTTAAAGCTGAAGCTCCAATACTTTGGCCACCTCATGCAAAGATCCAATTCGTTGGCAAAGACCCTGATGCTGGGAAAGACTGAAGGCAGAAAGAGAAAGGGATGGCAGAGGATGAGAAGGTTAGATAGTATCACTGACTCAATGGACATGAATTTGAGCAAACTCTGGGATATAGTGGAGCACAGAGGAGCCTGGTGTGCTGCATTCCAGAGGTTGTAAAGAATCGGATATGAGCAACAACTAAACAACTAAATTAGTGTCTCTTGTCAAGCTGTGGAGTCTATAAACAGTATGTCCTGTCAGGAAAATTCATTGATCTTCCCAGAGGCTGGTAAACACATTTCTTTAACTCTGCACTTACTCCAAGATTGCAATGTGATGAAAACAGCCAGAGAGTTCTAATAAGAGACCTGAATATAATTCCCAATTCTGATACTTACTAGTTAGCCATGTCTCTTTGACAAATTATACCTGTCTCTGTGTCTGTTTTCTTATTTGTGAAATGAAATGTTAACATTATCCTTAAAAGGTTTGCAGGGGAATTAAATAATGTTTGAAAATTATGAATGTTGGACTTTGCATTGCTGTCACAAAATGAAGTCAATGCATATAATAGCCACTAACATGGCAGGGTACTCAGCTCCAGTCTCATATTTTATGAGAAAATTATAAAATATTTAGAGGAAAAGAATAAAACTCATCTGTAGATAGGGAAATACTACTACTACTCAGATATTTGAGAGGAAGTATAATTTTTAACCATGTGGAATAAAAGGTTATTGCAGTAATGGCTTTTAAGTCATGAGGAATTACATTGAGAATGGTGACAGTTGATTGCCCTTGCAAGGGAGCAAAAAACTGGAGTGAAATAACTTAGGCATATGCATGAGGAATGTGCATTAGGAACAAAGGAACTTTACTGATTGATGACAGTTGGAACAAATTATGGAAGTTAGTTGAAAATGCTTAATAACAGAATAGATTTTTTATCAACATTAATATCTATTTACATAATTAAGATGTGATCCATCAAAAATATTTTACTTAGGCCAGGTAACCTTTTTTACCAAAATTTTTTAATATTTACTTTATTATGGTAAAAACACCTAACAGGATATCTACATACAACAAATTTTAAATGCTTGATTTATTATTGTTATCTGTAGGTAGTGCTGTACAGCAGATCTCTAGAGCTTATTCATCTTGCCTAGCTGAAACTTTATGCCTGTTGATTTGTAACTCATTTCTACCTCCCGCAACCTCTAGCAACCATTGTTCCATTCTTCAATTCTATGAATTTGACAGTTTTAGGTATCTCATATAAGTGGAATCATGCAGTATTTTTCTGTGACTAGCTTATTTCATTTTACATGGTACCCTCAAGGTTCGTCCATATTGTTATATATTGCAGAATTTCCTTCTTTGTAAAGATGAATAGTATTCCACTGTGTATATATACCGCATTTTTAATCTATTCATCTGTCAATGTACATTTTGGCTGTATACATATCTTGGCTGTTGTGAATACTGCTATGATGAATTTGTTCTTGTTGTTTAGTCACAAGTCATAGCTGATTCTTTTGCAACCCCATGGACTGTAGCTCGCCAGGCTTCTCCGTCCATGGGATTTCCCAGGCAAGAAGATTGAAGTAGGTTGCCATTTCCTTCTCCAGAGGATCTTCCTGATTCAGGATCAAGCCCACGTCTCCTGCGCTGCAGGCGAATTCTTTACCACTGAGCCCCCAGGAAGCTCCAATCACGAATATAGGAGGGCTAATATTACCTCTGAGATTTTTATTTCATTTTGTTTGGAGAAATACTAAGAAGTGGGGTTGCTGGATTATATGATACTTCTATTTTTAGTTTTTGAGAAACTTCTATACTGATTTCTATAAAGCTTACATCATTTTGCATTTCTATCAACAATGTACAAGTGTTCCAATGTTTCCACATTGGAGAGGTTGGTGAGGTTGGTGTCCTCACCAACACATGTGTTTTGTGTTTTTTGATAGTAGCCATTGTCACACATGTGAAATGAGATTTCACTGTGCTTTTGATTTACATTTCCCAGATTATCTACATCTCCCAGATTATTAATGACATTGAGCATTTCTTTATATGCTTGCTGGCCATTTGTAAGTCTTCTTTGGAAAATGTCTATTCAAGTCCTTTGCCCATCTTTAAATCAGGTTATTAGTTTTCTTGGTATTGAATTATAGGAGATCCTTATATATTTTAATAGTAACATCTCTTCGTATGTATGGTTTACAAATATTTTCTCCCACTCCATAAGTTTTTATTTTACTCTTTTGTTTTCTTAGCTGTTCAGAAGTTTTCTGACGTAGTCCCACATGTCTGTGTGCTTTCAGTGTCATATTGATGAAATCATTGCCAAGACCAATGGCACCTTTGTTGAAGATTAATTGACCATTTATGCTTGGGCTTCCCTGGTGGCTCAGACAGTAAAGAATCTGCCTGCAGTCCAGGAGACCCAGGTTCCATCCCTGGGTTGGTAAGATCCCCTGGAGAAAGGAATGGCTACCCACTCCAGTGTTCTTACCTAGAGAATGCCATGGACACAGAAGCCTGGCAGGGTCACAAACAGTTGACACAACTGAGCGATTAACATTTGCACTTATACTTACTACATGCTTGGATTTGTTTCTGGGCTTACTGTTCTGTTCCACTGGTCTCTATGTCTGTCTTTGTGTCAGTACCATGCTGTCTTAATTAACTGTAGCTTTGCAATATATTTTGAAATTAGGAAATGTGTTCCTCTTTTATTCATCTTTTTCAAGGTTGATTTGGCTACTTTTGGTCTTTTGTGATTCCATTTGAGTTGTATTTTTTTTATTTCTATGAAAAATGCTATTGAAATATTTACAAGGAAAAATATGAATAACCTCAGATATGCAGATGACACCACACTTATGGCAGAAAGCGAAAAACTAAAGAGCCTCTTGATGAAAGTGAAAGAGGAGAGTGGAAAAGTTGGCTTAAAACTCAACATTCAGAAAACTAAGATCATGGCATCTCGTCCCATCACTTCATGGCAAATAGATGGGGAAACAGTGGAAACAGTGACAGACTTCATTTTGGGGGGCCCCAAAATCACTGAAGATGGTGACTGCAGCCATGAAATTAAAAGACATTTGCTCTTTGGAAGAAAAGTTATGACCAACCTAGACAGCATATTAAAAAGCAGAGACATGACTTTGCCAACAAATGTCCATCTAGTCAAAGCTATGGTTTTTCCAGTAGTCATGTATGGATGTGAGAGTTGGACTATAAAGAAAGCTGAGTGCCGAAGAACTGATACTTTCGAACTGTGGTGCTGCAGAAAATTCTTGAGAGTCCCCTGGACAGCAAGGAGATCAAAACAGTCAATCCTAAAGGAGATCAGTCCTGGATGTTCATTGGAAGGACTGATGCTGAAGCTGAAACTCCAATACTTTGGCCACCTGATGCGAAGAACTGACTCATTTGAAAAGACCCTGGTGCTGGGAACAATTGAAGGTGGGAGGAGAAGGGGACAAGAGAATGAGATGGTTGGATGGTATCACTGACTCAATGGACATGAGTTTGAGCAAACTCCAGGAGTTGGTGATGGACAGGGAGGCCTGGAATGCTGCAGTCCATGGGATTGCAAACAGTTGGACACAACTGAGCAAGTGAACTGAACTGAACAGGAATTGCATTGAATCTGAAGATCATTTAGGGTAGTATGGAAATTTTAACAACACTAAATCTTCCAATACCTGAACATGAACTATCTTTGTGTTTGTCTTTTAAAATTCTTCACCAATGTTTTGTAGTTTTCAGTATATAGGTCTTTCACCTTCTTAGGTAAGTTTATTGCTAAGTATTTTATTATTGTTGGTGCTATTGTAAATGGGATTACTTTTCTAATTTCCTTTTCAGATAGTTCACTGTTAGTGTGAGAAACATGAATGATTTTTATATGATGATTTGTATCCTGCAGCTTTACTAATTTATTAGTTCTAAATGCTTGTTATAGTCTTTAGGTTTTTCTACATATAGTGAAAATGTTAGTCACTCAGTCGTGTCCAATTCTTTGACACCCCATGGACTGTCGCCTGCCAGGCTACATGAAATTCTCCAGGTAAGAACATTGAAGTAGGTAGCCATTCCCTTCTCAAGGGGATCTTCCCGACCCAGGGATAGAACCTGGGTCTCCCACGTAGTAGGCAGATTCTTTACTGTCTGAGGCACCAGGGAAGACTTTCTACATATAAGACCATGTCATATGTAACAGCAACAATTTTATTTCTTCTGACTTTGATGCCTTTTATTATTTTTTCTTGCATAATTGCTCTGATTAGGATTTCCATGACTATGTTACTATGATAAGAGCAGGCATCTTTGCCTTGTTACTTAGATCTTAGAGAAAAGGCTTTCAGTTTTTTACCAGTAAGTATGATACTAGCTGTGGGCTTTACTTATGTTGGGACTCTATTACATTGAGGTACTTTCTTTCTGTTTCTACTTTCTTGAGAGTTTATCATGGAAACTTGCTGAATTTTATCAAGTGCATTTTCTACATGTATTGAGAGAATCATGTGATTTTTTAAAATCCTTTATTCTTTTAATGTGCTTTATCATATTAATCAATTGTCATATGTTGAACCATCCTTTTATCCCAGGGATAAATCCCACTTTGTCATAATGTATGATCCTTTTAACGTGCTGTTAGATTTGATTTGCTAGTTTTTTTGAGAAATTTCACATCATATTCATCGGGGATCGTGTTCTATAGTTTTCTTGTCTTATGGTGTCTTCAGCTTTGATATCAAGATAATGCTGGCTTCATAAAATGAGGTGGATGTGTTCCTTCCTCTTCAATTTTTTGTAAGAATTTAAGAAGCATTGGCATTAACAGAAGAATTAATGCTTAGTAGAATTCACCAGTGAAACTATCTAGTCCTGGGCTTTCCTTTCTTGGGAGATTTTTGATTGTTAATGTAATTTCCATACTAGTTACAGGTCTATTCAGACTTTTTACTTCTTTGTGATTTAGTCTTGATAGGTTATTTATTTCTAAGAATTTGTCCATTTCTTCTAGATTATCCAGTGTGTTCATATATAATTGTTCACAATAACCTCTTATGATCCTTTCTAGTTCTGTGGCATCCGTTATAACGTCAGTTATAATTTCTCTTCTTTCATTTCTGATTTTGAGTCTTCTCTCTTTTTTTCTTAATTAGTTTTGCTAAGGATCAATGCAAAGAAATAGAGGAAAAGAACAGAATGGGAAAGACTAGAGATCTTTTCAAGAAAATTAGAGATACCAAGGGAACATTTCATGCAAAGATGGGCTCGATAAAGGACAGAAATGGTATGGACCTAACAGAAGCAGAAGATTTTAAGAAGAGGTGGCAAGAATACACGGAAGAACTGTACAAAAAAGATCTTCATGACCCAGATCATCATGATGATGTGATCACTAATCTAGAGCCAGACATCTTAGAAAGTGAAGTCAAGTGGGCCTTAGAAAGCATGACTACGAACAAAGCTAGTGGAGGTGATGGAATTCCAGTTGAGCTGTTTCAAATCCTGAAAGATGATGCTGTGAAAGTGCTGCACTCAATATGCCAGCAAATTTGGAAAACTCACCAGTGGCCACAGGACTGGAACAGGTCAGTTTTCATTCCAATTCCAAAGAAAGGCAATGCCAAAGAATGCTTAACTACCGCACAAGTGCACTCATCTCACATGCTAGTAAAGTAATGCTCAAAATTCTCCAAGCCAGTCTTCAGCAATACGTGAACCGTGAACTTCCTGATGTTCAAGCTGGTTTTAGAAAAGGCAGAGGAACCAGAGATCAAATTGCCAACATCCACCGGATCATGGAAAAAGCAAGAGAGTTCCAGAAAAACATCTATTTGTGCTTGATTGACTATGCCAAAGCCTTTGACTATGTGGATCACAATCAACTGTGGAAAATTCTGAAAGAGATGGGAATACCAGACCACCTGACCTGCCTCTTGAGAAATCTATATGCAGGTCAGGAAGCAACAGTTAGAAGTAGACATGGAACAACAGACTGGTTCCAAATAGGAAAAGGAGTACGTCAAGGCTGTATACTGTCACCCTGCTTATTTAACTTCTATGCAGAGTACATCATGAGAAACGCTGGACTGGGAGAAACACAAGCTGGAATCAAGATTGCCAGGAGAAATATCAATAACCTCAGATATGCAGATGACACCACCCTTATGGCAGAAAGTGAAGAGGAACTCAAAAGCCTCTTGATGAAAGTGAAAGAGGAGAGCAAAAAAGTTGGCTTAAAGCTCAACATTCAGAAAACGAAGATCATGGCATCCTGTCCCATCACTTCATGGGAAATAGATGGGGAAACAGTGGAAACAGCGTCAGACTTTATTCTGGGGGGCTTCAAAATCACTGCAGATGGTGATTTCGGCCATGAAATTAAAAGACACTTACTCCTTGGAAGAAAAGTTATGACCAACCTAGATAGTATATTCAAAAGCAGAGACATTACTTTGCCAACTAAGGTCCGTCTAGTCAAGGCTATGGTTTTTCCTGTGGTCATGTATGGATGTGAGAGTTGGACTGTGAAGAAGGCTGAGTGCCGAAGAATTGATGCTTTTGAACTGTGGTGCTGGAGAAGACTCTTGAGAGTCCCTTGGACTGCAAGGAGATCCAACCAGTCCATTCTGAAGGAGATCAACCCTGGGATTTCTTTGGAAGGAATGATGCTGAAGCTGAAGCTCCAATACTTTGGCCACCTCATGAGAAGAGTTGACTCATTGGAAAAGACTCTGATGCTGGGAGGGATTGAGGGCAGGAGGAGAAGGGGACCACCGAGGATGAGATGGCTGGATGGCATCACGGACTTGATGGACGTGAGTCTGAGTGAACTCCGGGAGATGTTGATGAACAGGGAGGCCTGGTGTGCTGCTATTCATGGGGTCACAAAGAGTCAGACACGACTGAGCGACTGAACTGAACTGAAGGGTTTGTCAGTTTTATCTTTTAAAAAACCCAACTCAATTTTAATTATTTTTTCTATTGTTTTTCTAATGTTTATTTCTGCTCTAATCTTAATATTTCCTTTCTCCTTCTAACTTTGGATTAGTGTTCCCTTTAGTTCCTTGAACTATACAATTAGAATTGTTTGAGATCTTCCTTTTTAAAAAAATATGGGTGTTTATCACTGTAAACCTCCCTCTTAGTACTCCTTTGCTGAATCTCATAAGTTTGGGTATGTTGTGTTTTCTTTTTCATTTGGCTTGAGGCATTTTCTAATTTTCTATTTTAGGGTTTGTACAATAGTCTCCCACAATCACTTAGACTAGTTTTACTCTTTTTCCTTCCTTTTCATTTTGCTCCTCTGACTGAATTATTTCCAATAGTCTGTCTTTGTGTTTGCTGATTCCTTCTTCTGTTTGATCTAGTCTACTACTGAGTTCTTCTAGCGAATTTTTGATTCGATTATCGCGTTTTTCAACTCCATGATTTCTGTCTGGTAATTTTTTATATTTTCTGTCTCTTCATTGAAATTCTCACTTTATTCACACGTGTTCCTTTGACCTCAGTGAGCATCTTTATGACAGTTTTTTGAATTCTGTGTCAGGTAAATCAAGTAATTTTTTTTCCTTATAGTCGGTTTCTGGAGCTCTATCATGTTTCTTAATTTGGAACATCTCTGCCTGATTGTTCATTTTCCTTAACTCTCTTTGTTGGTGTCTGTGCATTAGACAAGGCAGTCTTCATAGACTAGCCTCATGCAGGAGAAGACCCCCACAATTCAGAGCGGCTAGAGATTCTGGGGACCTGTACTAACTCTTTCCCTCCTCAAGGAGAAGCAGGCAGCTGTCTTTTTCATCTTCTTACTACGTACTGAGCAAGAGGAGAGATATGGCCTCTAGCAGTCCAACCCTTCATCTCAGCTCGCCCCAAGGTGGCTAGACTCTACTGGAGCCATCAGAACTCCAAGATAGGCAAGGAACATACTAGTTCTTTATACCAGTTCTTCTCATTCAGCCCCAGAGAAGGTGGACATGCAAATTAATCCCTTCCCTCCCTTAGGAGAAGCAGGAAGTTAGGGAGTCTTCCTGATTATACGGCAATATACTAGGGACAGGGACTCTGGTGAGAGGGTGTGCTGAATCTCCCTACTGAATTCTATAAGTCTGTTCATGTGGACCCAGGGTACAGTAATTTTCAACTAATTTCTGGATTTCTCGCACAGAGAATCTGTCCATGAATTGTTGGGTTTGTGTGAGAAAGGAGAATTCAAGTCTTCCGGCTCTGCCACCTTGTTGATGTCACTCTTTAGGTTAGGGGACATTCTCTTGTGATTTTATTTTCTACCACTTAAATCTTTGTTGGACTGAGAGGTGATCTCCTTGACTGTTGAAGTGGAGTACATTCCTGAGAGGCAAGTGTATGTCTCTAATTCTGCTGTTGGTATCTGACAGTCTCAGAGCTTCTCAGTATTTTGACGTCTTCACTTCCAAATAATAGAATCATGGCTCTTTTTTGGTTAATTTAAAATTATATTCATTAGTAAGATAGACAGTTTCTATAAGCTTCAGTTGCCTCATCTACTCACCAATGTTGTGAGGCTTAAATATACAGAAAGTGCTTAACACAGCGCCCAGCAGATTGTGTTATCATTATCATCAGCAGCTTTTTCCAATTTTTAATAAAATAAACTAACAGGGCAAAATGACATCCCAAGTAATACGATAATCAAGCCAGAAGGCTAGGCATTCAGCTAATGCACAGCAACTTGTAACGTACAGTAAATGTAGGTTGGATGAATATACAACAAATGAATGGTGAATGAGAGGCAATATAACATAGTGAATGAATTGTAATAAAATGTAATGGTTGGAAGTCTGAAGAACTTGGAGTGCAAATCCAAGCTCAACCTCATAAGCAATATGGTCTTGATCAACTGGCTTAATTCTTTAAGTTTCATGTCCTTATCTATAAAAGGGGGTTATGTACCTAATTCATAGGGTTCTTATATATGCTTTATACATTTTTTTGCATATAAAATTGTCTAGAAATAAGTAACTATTAACAGTACCATTAATTCTCTTACTGAAAGTTAAGAAAAATAGCACAAATATCATAAGGTATATTATTTTATTACTTCTGTTTATTTTTACCATTTTATTGTTATTTCCTGTTGTGGTTATTGACAAGAATGGTTTACTGATTGCCAGTACAGAATGACCCATTCGAACTATGTCATAGGTTTCACTCAAACCAAACGACCTCACAGATGTGCATTCTTGCTTTGAATGGAGCTGGGGTAGGAAAAGGTGAACAGAGTTAACAGTGTTGCAGTCAGTTATGCAGCCTTAAAGAAACAAAGACCTGTTTCCACCAAAGCAGGCTTTAAAATGCTCCACAGTACTTCTAGATCCCTTTAGAGCATCGCTTATCTAGCCAAGCTTCCCTGGTAGCTCGGCTGGTGAAAAATCTGCCTGCAATGCAGGAGAGCCCAGTTCAATTCCTGGGTCTGGAAGATCCCCTGGAGAAGGTATAGGCTACCCACTCCGGTATTCTTGGGCTTCCCTGGTGGCTCAGCTGGTAAAGAATTCACCTGCAGTGAGGGAGACCTGGGTTCCATCCCTGGGTTGGGAAGATCCCTTAGAGAAGGAAATGGCTACCCACTCCAGTATTCTGGCCTGGAGAATACCATGGACTGTATTGTCCATGGGGTCACAGAGCCATACACAACTGAGTGACTTTCACTTTCATTTTCTTCAACTTTATCTAGCCAAGGATCCAAAAAAAGGAACGATAAGCTTCAGTTAAGCAGTGGTTCTCAGACTTACGCATCCATCAGAATAATTTGGAAGCCTTGTCTAAATAGGTTGTGCTCCATCCCTAGAGTTTTGGGTACTGTGGTCCTGGTAAAGCCCAAATTTTCATTTCTAATAAGTTCCCACATGATACGGATGGTGACAGTTAAAGGACTACACTTTGAGAACCATTGAGTTCACTGATACAGTTGAGGTATGAGTAACCCGACTCCAGAGTGGGAATATTTGCAGAAATATTTTCAGTACAGTGAATTGCCTGATAACTCCCATGAAAATGAGGGCTTCCTGTTTTCAACCCCAGTGTTTTCAACACTGCATTGTCCTTTTCTTACTTTATAAATTTATTCGTAGGAAAAATGATTTGATGAAGTTGTTTTTAACTTTTATGAGCCTGATAAAATATATTGATATTTTCTCCAGAAAAACCCAAATACACATACACAGAAGCATTGCTTGTAATTTCAGGAGGTTCTCAGGTACCTCCCCACACAGCCCACCTACCAACCCATAAGAGTATCACTAGAAAAACTGTCCCCTTAAGGAAAAGTCTTGGGTTCACTTGGATGTAACAAAAATTTTCTTCTTATACTTGGATTTTCACTCAAGCTCTTCTTATACTTCTTCTATACCTTTCAGTTCACTCATTTGTAAAATAAAAGTAAAAATAATAGTCCTTACCTCAAAGAGTGATTAATTGATATAGCACACTGAAGAGCCTAATTTGAAAACCAAAACCACTAAATATTACCTTTTGCCCTCTCTTTATAGTCCTGCTACAACAGTCCTCATTCTTGAGGCAAGTGGATGCCTCTCCCCAGTAGAGGAAAGATCAGGAAGTATAAGAAAAAGAGCCCAAAGAGTAATATTTCAAGACTTTACTCAATGCTCACTGCATTCTTTTGCTAAAATCTGGTCACAGGTTGCCATATCATGGTTCTCTCTGTGAGTCACTGAGTAATGGGGTCTGGCAAGCCCAGGCCTGGCTCCATGACCTGAGAGTCTCAATTCATTTGCCTGGAAATACTCCACTTTGCAAATGTCCAATGCCTTGTCAAGTCCCCATGTTAATGTTTCCTGGCAGAAAGAAACGTGAAGTCCTAATAGGGGCTCACTTCCAGGGTAGAAGATACTGAGCTTTGAGAAATAGTGATTAACAGTAAAGCCTGATCCTCACTGTTTCTACCAAAAAAAAAAAAAAGTGCAGAGATAAGCTAATCAGCAGACATTTATTTAGCACTTGCTGTGCACACTCGCAGTAGGTGACACAAAGAGCAGTAATATATGCGCCTATGCAGTGTCAGCTCGCAGTCCAACAGGGACGATGGCTACAAACAAAAGCCAGACACAAAGAGAAGCGTAGCAAGAACAATGATCGCGACAGTGCTTCAGGAGCACAGGAGAGGGAGAAATCAGTGTCAGTGGTGATCCACAGAAATCTCTTGGGCAAGCTGGGATTTAAGCTGGACTGTAAAGAGTGGGGCTGCTGTCCATGAAGATGATGGTGAATGGTATTCTAGGTTGTGTGAATTGTCTGAAAAAAGATGTGGAGTTAGAAAAGTATTTGGTAGAAAATTTGCATGATTATGATTTAACCAGCCTGACTATACTATGGGTTGGGCATACAGGTGTAGAATTTGAGGCTTGAAAGGTTAAGTTGGAAGCGTTTCATGGGAAAGAAAGCAAAGGCCAACAAGGAGTTTTGACCTTTCTCTCCGTGGAGTGGGGAAGGGTTGAGGGCATTTGAGTCGGGAGGCAGATCTGTTTTTATAAACAGAGAACCTGGGTGCCACTGCGAAGAACAGGCGACAGAGGCAAGAAGAAAGCAAGACCTAGAAAGTCACAGGCATGAGCTAAAGCCAGAGAAGTGAGAGTAGCCAGAGGGGATGCAGGGAAGGGACATTTGAGGGGCTGCCTTCATCCATGGCTGGCTACGACATGCAGCAAATAAAGCAGAGGGGAGCTGGCCGGGCTTTCCTTGGCGCACCTGATTCCCAGCCAGGTTGGTGCCTCTTGCAGACCATAGGCTCAGAGGAAGAGGCTGGGGGGCCCAGAAGCCTTTGGTGAGGGGCACCTCCTGGCTATCTGCAAAGACTTCTCTCCTCCCTAGAATGCCCAGAGGGGTAGCAATTGGCCATCTGCTTTGCCTGTGTGGAACAGCAATCAAAACCAATGGTTCTCAGACATGGGCCCTCTTTCTGGCCAGGTGAGAAGTCCTGAAGTTCTTTTAAATCATCGTTCTGGCACTTTCCCAGGTGATTCTGATCTGGGAATCTAAGGTGGGTGTGAGGTGGGGCTGTGCATCCATATTTTGTAAAGCTCCCAGGTGACTCTGATGCATAGCTGGATTTGGGAACTAGTATGGGACCTTACCAGAGAAGGCGATGGCACCCCACTCCAGTACTCTTGCCTGGGAAATCCCATGGATGGAGGAGCCTGGTGGGCTGCAGTCCATGTGGTCCCTAGGAGTCGGACATGACTGAGCGACTTCACTTTCACTTTTCACTTTCATGCATTGGAGAAGGAAATGGCAACCCGCTCCAGTGTTCTTGCCTGGAGAATCCCAGGGATGGCGGTGCCTGTTGGGCTGCCGTCTCTGGGGTCACACAGAGTCAGACACGACTGAAGCGACTTGGCATACTTGGCAGTAGCAGTGGGACCTTACTGCTGAGCTGGGAAATGTGTAGAAACCATGGGTTCAATGTAAGTTTGTGCTAGTGAACACTATGATGGCTTGAAGACCTTAGTATTTGGTCCCCAACACCGTCTCAAACATAATGACCCTCATTGAGTGTCTCAGACACCCCTCCCTCAACTCCAATCCTCAGCAAACACATCAGGAGGGGGGCAGAGCTGTGTGCTTGACAGGATCCCCTGATGTCCCAAAAGGTCTGTGTGCATACAAGTCATCACTTTCACCTTTGTCCTTGGCCACGTCGCAGGGGCACCATGAGGGTCTCATTACAGGCGTTAGGAGACTTTAGAAAACAGGCTACATAAAAACACTATCCGTTTTCTGCCAGGCTCATACAATAGTCATAGCACTTTTATTATTGTTGTTTTTATTTTTCAGAGAAACCATACAGTACAAGGGTAGGGTAAAACAAGGGTACGTGTTAAACGTGTCCCCTATGTCCACTGGGCTCCGTGGGATGCAGTGGCCAGTGCATGGTCAGACGCCAGAACTGGCGCTGAATCCACCGCCCTCCTGAGCTCGTTTTGCTCCTGTGCCAGCATGGAGGAGGGTAACATAAAGGCATTTTTCTCTCCTTGTAAAAGAGAAGAAAATGGGGGAGGGGGAATTATTTAAACACACCTCACTCATACTGCAATCACGGCATTGTTTTTCCTGTTGAAACACCCTGTTGGTTTTTAAATCCCTTTAAACCTACTCGGCACCTGTATGGCCCAGATCCAAGAATTATTATCGAACCCCTCGCTTTTTATATTTAAACACGTAGGAGTTTCTGTGATGGTATCTGGCTCTTGGTTTCATTGAAAATTTCAGGGTTTCCCGAAGTTTTCTCTTTCATCAAAGCTAGAAGCATGCAATTCTCAGACCTGATTTTTTTTTTAATTAAGCAGAGAATGGTTCCCCCCTTAAGTTCTCCTGCTAGATAAAATAGCATCATGGCGTGACCCAGTGTTGTTCCTCTCTGAAGACCTTTCTGAAGTACTAACCAAAAGAGAGGGCAGGGGGAGGATGGGGGAAGTCTCTGTCAGCAACTTACGGTGTGTGAGATGACCTTTCTTTAGGGTAAAGACTGGGGCTGAGAGCAAAATGAGAACTTCCCGGCAAATTCATTATGTGAGCTCGCTGGGCACAAAAATAGGCTGAAGGAAAGCAACTTCAGCATCAGACCTAATTAAATACTTTGATGTCAGAAAGCAGAGCAGGCAGGGGTAGAAAATCAAATCAGACCAAAGTGAAGGACCTAAATTCAAATGGAAAGAAGAAATATTTCTCCCTCTCTCTCTCTTTCTCTCCTTTTCTTCCTTTGCCATGAAGGAAGAATACGATTGAGGAACAATGGGCTATAAATTCTTCAGCCAATTAGTCCAGTGACTTACTACTATTTCTAATGCACAGAATGTCACAGGCTGTTTTGCAGCCTCCCCAAGTTGGTTTGTTAATAACAGGAAGCTAGCACTTCTCAGTACAGTGGATCAGCTACACGTGAAAATAAATGCAAAAAACCTGGAGGGGAATAGCAGCAGACCGAGAGTAGCCTTGATTTAATTTAACATTTGGGGGTCCACACACAAATGAGCATTTTAGTAGGCTTCATGGTGGAAGTTGCTGTCATTTGTAAAATATTCTGGCCAATTAGCTAATAGTGTGCTTGGATTTCTCCTGTTTTGATACAGTAATACTAAGTACATTGTGAAGCCCAATTATACAAATCATCCCCATATGCCATACCAGTCTTTCTTTATGAACTGTGTTTATAAATCCTGTGTGAGGAAATGTGTACTTCAGCAATTTAGACCATGTGTAAAAACATAGCCAATGGGATTGTCAAGAAAACAAGTTCCAGCCTAGGAAATCCTAATGTGTTCCGCTGGAATAACAGGAGGGTGCCAGGCAGCGCAATGCTCTGCTTAAATACATATTGCTTTATCGTGTTTAACCGATTTAGGGGCTTCCGCTTCCCTTTCTGTTATTTTCTTCTTCTTTTCTTTTAGGATCCAACTTTGGAGTTTTTGAGAAAATTTGGGATTGGTCTTCTCTCAGGCACAATAGCCTCAGTCATTAACATCCCTTTTGATGTTGCCAAAAGTAGGATTCAAGGGCCTCAGCCAGTTCCTGGAGAGATCAAGTACAGAACCTGTTTTAAAACAATGGCCACGGTCTATCAGGAAGAAGGGTAACACATTCTTATTTTAATAAATGAGCAAAACTAAAGCATTGCTAAAACCATATTGTACTTCCATTTTGATGAGGGCCATTAAGCCCTCCTGCATTGGGTCTGTGTCTGAGAAGCTTTAGGGAATAGATGAGGAACTCTGTGAGATAACACAGTAATGAGATGTTGGCAAAAACCTTCTTACACCAAGAAACATGAGCCACGATCATTCAGTATGCAGTGTGTTTGTCCTAGAATGCCAAGGTGAACTTTCCGCTTGACAGTTTGCGTAATACGCTACTGCATATAATATGCCTTGTTCCCACATGGGCAGGAGAGCGAGTGTCCTCTGACTATAAACCTAATCAAAATGTCACCTAATTATATTCTCCTGGGAGAGTTAAACATGAGAGTTTTGTGAAAGTAGTTTTCTTTTAAAGTATGCGCCTTTTACTGCTGTTCTTTTTTTCTTTTTAAGTCTTGTTTTCGTCTCTCCGCCCCTCCTCACCAGGTCTCATTCTCAAGTAGGCAAGTAATGTTTTACAATTTTGATCTAAACTGCATATTTCTTTTTGTGAAGACTAAGTCTTTTAAACTCAATTACAAGAGTCATTTTGTCCATATACACAGCTGTCTTAAAAGTAAGGCCTGTCTTGAACACAAAAACTATCTTGCTGATCAAAATCCTATTTCTGATGGGACAAGATCAGCATACCTTGAGTAATAAAGAATTAACTCTTTCCTCTCATCCAATTTGCTGCAGGGAATACTTGGGCAGATACTATCTGTTTGGAGATTTGAAATTTGTTTTCAAATGACTTGTTTGGGTAAATGCTGGGTCAATATCTCTATAAAGTTGAGGTGCAAATCCATTGCATGTTCAGAATAAGAATGTTTGTGCTCTTTCTCTTCCGGTTTTAGCATTTTAGCTTTGTATAAAGGCCTGCTTCCCAAGATTATGAGGCTCGGACCAGGTAATGATGTTTTCATTACTTATATCCTTCCTTCTTTATTGTTCTAGTATCCCTTTTCATTTTCTTATTTGTGTCTATCTGTAATACAATAAAAGTTTGTCACACTGTGAAACATGGAAATCTTAAGAATAAAAAGTTGTGTAGCAGTAAGACACTAAGGGAGTCCATTAGATGTGTTGGACTTTTGTTATAAGGTATTATTTATGGCCTTGCTGGAGGCTGATAGAAGCCAAAGCCCAGCTTAAGTCAATAGGAAAGGATCCACAGTCAGTTGGAGTTTGAGTGGTTTCTGGCTAAAGGCGAGGATTTTCACTGAGTAAGGGACCAGCCCAATAAACCTTTCCCTGGTTCTAGTTCATTCTTGCTCCTACCTCAACTTCGCTTGACAGAGAGAAAAGCAGGAGGACTACTCCATGAACAGCCTGGGTCAGTCTCCTTGCAGTCGCCTCTGGGGAGGGGAGCTGGGGAAGCTGCAGCCCGGCTCTCACCTTCCTGGCTCCTGTCGGCGCGGGGATTGGCTCAGGGCCTTACCTCAGGATGCCAGCCCACAAAAAGCCGGCTGCCATTCCCACAGGGAGAGTCAGCTGCCTCTATGTAAATAGATAAGAAAGCAACTGCTGCAGACTCTACCACCTGGGCAAATAGTCTTGGATTATAAGCAACCTTGTGAATAAGTACAGAAGTATGCACTAGACCACACAGATTTTTTTTACCAGGCCACACTCAGCTACTTAGACATCCTGGTAATCTTCCCCCAAACCTTTGCCTGCTCCTCCCCCCCTCCCTTTCCCCTTCCCTTTGAACACCCGATGTGCCCCTCCCCTGCCACACTCACACACGTGCATATTTACGTTGAAATCTCAGCCTTTCTGCCAACCTGAGATAGAGAACAGCAGTCTGTAAGTTAAAGCTGGTGAGCAGTTCATACTTTCATATATTTAGAAAACACTTTTACAATTCCCAGTCCATCTATCCCAGACTTCCTAGGCATTTAAGCATGGATTTTTGCTTCACATTTGAGATTCAGACGTCTTATGGGTCCATGTATAAAAATGAACTCAGTCATAAAGAATATTGGTGATTTTGTGGAACTCTCTCTGCAAGAATGTGGTGTTTTTCCTTCACCACACAGTAAAAACCTGCTAGTTAGACCTAGTATTAGAGAAAATCATAGGACTGACCCTCCTCCAGCATTCTCAGGAGGCCATGGGCCTGAAAAGGGAGAGTGATCAGGGAGAGTTTAGCTAAAATGGTAATTGACTGGAACCTCAATCCAAAACTCTTAAATAATCTGACCCCAAGTTTTGTTAGAGGCTTACAAATGTTCGGTTGGCTTTTTAAATGTTTTTGCATGAGGTGTCCTGCGTTGCTATGGTGTTAAATCCAATGAAAAGGGTTGTTGTGAACATACTGTCCAGGCTAAACAAAATTGTGAATAACTGGTCTCCACTGTCATCCCAAACATGTAAGTCCTACCAATCTCAAAGCAAAGAAAGTTGTAGAGAGGAAGGTAAGACTTAAAGACAAGAGTTTTGTTTTGTCTTGTTTTTGAGAGGAGAGAGACAGTAAAAAAGAAAAGCTGGATGAACCTGGAATTCTCATCCTTCATTCTGGAGAAACATCCCAACTTATATACAATTGTAAAGGGTAAAACAACTTAGTTTTATAAGTCTTAGCAGCTCTCTGTGGCTAATGATCAGGATCTCCCAGGATAGGAGAATCTTAAAGTCTGTGGTTCAGACTCCAAATATCACTAGGCTGAAAACTTACTCAAATCTGTGTGTTCTTGTCTTACACTGCAAACAGTTAATGAGGAAATACAGCAATTACATACGTATGACAGCCCTCTGTAGTGCATCCCTTTTTGTTTGCCAGAGCTCCAGGAGAGCTACAGCAGCCAAGATGGGGCTAATAGAGTATCTTCATGGGTTAAAAATGAAAATTACAGGCAGATAATTATCTTTGGCATAAGGTTACACAAACATGTGCAGCCTGTAGATTAAAAAAAAAAAGCATATGGCAATGCGTACAAAATAAGATGAAAATCAAGTTCTATTTCTTTCTGTCAGAAGTTGGTCTTCTGTTCACATAGCCAAGTCTTCTCTAAGATGTGCTCTGGATATTTGTCCACATTTTGATTTTGTAATACTGTTCACATAGACACGAAAGGACAGAGAACATCTTAAAGGGCACAGGATGTGTGCTGTTTACCGCATCAGAGAGAACACAAAATCAATCACATACACGTGCTTCTAACATCTAGGTATCCAGCAGCCTCAGTGTTTGTCTTCCTATATCGTACTGCTGTTGACATATTATATAGCAAGCATTTTTGCAGCCAATTATATAACTCTTCCCTTCCCAGATAAATGATGGATCTTATGACACTCAATGCAACTACCAGATTTTCAAGTGCAATCCACAGATGAAAGGAGTGATGGCAACAAAAGGAGGTTGAAAGCTGGCTACATTTTGAAATACAGATTTTAGAAGGACTCAGAAGCTATTTTTCACATTACAATCCAATTTGAAAGCTGTAAGAGAAAACCAGGCTCATCTATCAAGCACCATCTTAGAAATGTCCTTGTTGAATGCAGCTATAACAATGCTCATTATAAACTGGAAAAAATAAATCCTTTGCCTACAAATGACAAATCCGAAGGTTTCTGTTCACGGGAAAGTCACATGCCCTTACATGACTAAATATGTATTTATTTACTTTTAAAAATTAAAAGTGCCTGAAAAAGAATCTGATGAGAAATGATGAAGGTTACAGAAACTCATGGGGAAAAAATGTATTTGGAGGCTCAAGATGGTCTTGATTTTGCTCTGAGAATTTTCCACAGTAGTTTTCTGAAGTCTATGCATTGGAGCTTGAGAACTGATGATTCTGAATGGCTTCTGCCTGATAGGCTGCATAAGACTCAAGGGGATTCAGAAACCCAGTGGGAAAGACAACACAATTTCACAGGATTAAAAACTGCTCTTTTCTTTTCTAGGTGGTGCAGTGATGCTGCTGGTTTATGAATACACCTATTCATGGCTTCAGGAGAACTGGTGATTGCCTACAGTGTATTTTCCCCCCTTGTGAAAATGGATTTTCATTACACAGCACCATCAGGAGGCGAGAATATCTATCAGTTAAGCCCATACAATGATAAATTATAATTATACACTTAGATACAATTGTAAAGGGTAAAACAGTGTGCTCAAGAACAAAACCTATTTGATACTTCAAAAATTATCTCTAGAAAATTTGAAACTGTCGTTTTAATCATATCCTTAAAACTATGAGGAGAAAATTAGTACTGTGAAGCAATGAAATATATAAACTGAATATAGAAAAGTAGCATGGAAATTAGATATATTCCATAAAAACAATACAAATTTTATGACCTATGTTCCTCTTACATGGCTTTGCAATAAAAATTCATTGTATTGATGATTATTTTTTCCCAAAAGGTAAAGAAGTGCTTATAAGTGAAAAAAGATGCCAAAATTTAAAGTTTTTATAAGGAATTAAATTCTTCCATAAATAGTATTTAATCATATACATGGAAAATGTTTCTGAAGGGTACTAAAATGGCCTTTTTAAAATTTCATGTAAAATGTGAATTGTTGGTTTCCTTTAGTAATAATATACATCTCATCTGTATTTTCCTAAACCTACTTTATATTTTGCACTGTTGGTTAAAGCAGATCATATTTTAAAATTATGATATTTGAAGTCTTTTGTGACAAAGATAAAACATGAAACTATATGAAACTACTTTTCTTCACATAGTTCCCTTTGAAAACAAGTTTTAATGCTGAAATATGTTCATGTTGAATCACAAATCTGAACTGCTCCTTAGGCCTGTTTGTGCTGTATTTGCATCAGATACCTTTTCTCAGAATTCTTACCTATGCCATTTTTTTTTTTAAGGATGTTTAGAATAAACTACATTTCTAGTTTACTATTTTTAAGTGATAGTTTCAGATGTGAAGTCTACTAACTTCAATGTTAAAATATGTATTATGAAGGAGAAAATGTTTCAAAAGAGAAGTACATTCTTGGCATTTCCAAAGATGCCTGTACTAACATGCACTCAAAAAAAATATCTCCTTGACGTTGATGTAACGAAGCTTAATTTTATATCTGCATCCTGAAGTGATGCTCCTTCAGTAGCTTGAGTCAAAAATATCTGCCTGTTCTAGGATGACACCTGTTCGTAACTATAACCAGGAGATCTGTCTACCACAAAGCTGTGTCACTAAAACATTTCGAAAAAAAATGAAAGATAACATGATAATTATTACTTTTTATTAATTTAGAGCATTTGAAGTATAAAAATAAAGGCTTTTGACATACTGTATATACATACACAGCCTTCACTTGTACATCCTTTCCAACGTGTTCTTTAATTTATATTTCAGCCCAATACTTAATAAGAGGGTCATTAAAAGTAGGACAAAACAAGAGAAGTAAGAGTGTGTCTGTTGTCCAACTGCATTCTATCCTTGCAGGTGATTCTATCTCTTGCATCCTGTGAGAGAGAGCACTGCCTCCACAGAGGCCATGAAATTGAACCTTTAACCTCTCCATGTGGATAGGATGGAAAAGGATATCTGAAGAGTGCATTTGCCAGGTTAAAAACAACATTTTTACCCCCTAAGAAACAGAGGAAAAAAGTCAATGTTAACCAATAATAATAATGTTTTTAAAAATCGAACAACCTCATCTCCCCTCCCACTTTCCTTCTCTCATTTTTAAAAGTAGTTTTAAATCATAGTGTGCTTTGAATAGCAAATTGTATTTGGGCTTTCTCTTATCTTTTAAAAATTTACTCCATGTGAATTCACCATTGCTAAGAAAAGGCCTCCGGGGGGGAAAAGAAAAGGAAACCTTTTATAGTATTAATATTAGATTTTTAAAGATACAAGAAATCAGGAAAAAATTATAAATAGCATATTAACAAGAGACTTCTTAATTTAGATGAGGAAAATAACATTTAGTTGTATTTCCATACAAATTATTGATATATTTTAAAGACTCCTAATAGCCTCCTAAAAACATCTGATAAGGAATAATTCCGTACCTTGTGTCAGTTTTTCTGCATGGCAGGAGAGTCCTTGTACCGTGTGGTTTTAAAGTTTCCACCAAATATTGGACTGGTATTTTGTTCCATTTGGTTTATAGTTCTATTTTCTCACCAGACTGGGAACTCCAGATGTCAATAGGAGTTTTACAAGATCAAAGGAAGACTAGGGCCCTGAGAGTTCATCTGCTCCTTCTGCTTATTCTTCTCCTGAAGTTATAATCCTCTGTTTGTAGCACTGAATTTCGGTTGCTTTAGAAATAAATGTAGTTCAAAGCTCTCTACAAGATATCTGCTGCTTGAAAAAAGCAGTTCCTCGAACATAACTTGTGTGTCAGAAATCTGCTTACTGTTTACATCACAGTGATTTGAAAACCTGGCTCATCTAGCCATCTGAGTTGTAAATGAGGCCATGAACCCAATGTGACAGAAGTGGGTTGCCCCGTGGGCTGCGCACAGCCCGGACAGGAAGAGAGCAAAACCACCTACCATCCATATCTGGTGATGGGCCCTGCTAGTTATTGCACAGAATCAACACCAAAAAAAGAGCCCCACTATATATTAATTTCCCAACAGATGAATTATACCAACGTTTTAAAAAC
Organism: Ovis canadensis; assembly: GCF_042477335.2. Taxonomy (NCBI): domain Eukaryota; kingdom Metazoa; phylum Chordata; class Mammalia; order Artiodactyla; family Bovidae; genus Ovis; species Ovis canadensis. The sequence continues at coordinate 60,437,636 of NC_091262.1, read as the reverse complement.
GTATTTTCAAGCCTATATTGCCAAGCAGGAAGAACGTTCAAAACAGAAGAGATTAAAACTGTAGGTTTTTTCCCAAGAAAATCAGTTGTTTTAAAATATGAAACATAATCACATGCTCTCTCTCACACACACACAAACATATACCCCCTCAGTTCTATTATGAACATTAAAGTGAAAAGCAAATTGGTTTCAAAAGATCCATCAGTTAAACCATGTCCTGTAGCTCCAGAAATGAATAAAGGGAATTTTTAAAAATTAAATAGCATCTGTATTTCTAATACCATCACCAGTTTACCTACACGAGACACATGCTTCTGTACAACAATGTAAACTTCACAGCAAGCCGTTTTTACATTCATTAGAGCGGAATTTTTCCATTTTCTTTAAATTACAATGTAATTTTGGGCTGCAATTGCTGAACACACAGGTAAGCCAACAATAACAGTACAATTTAGTTTCACAGTGGTTTTCTTTAACATAAAGTTCATTTTAAGTGTCTTTGCAAAGCATTTCACATTAAACTTAAGTTTCTAAGTGACTTCCTTTAGAGCCTCTTTCAGATATTTCCACCCTCTTGTCTTTATATGCTTGGCATGTGTATTGTTTGACTGGGATACAGAATGGGAGACTGGCTTGTTTTATCTGTGTTTTTGAGTCCTCTGTTGTAGAAAGAAAATGTCCTTCATGAGATGTCGAAGCCTTCACTGCACACACAAAATCTGGGGCGAGTCCAGGCCCAGGAGCCTGAGCAGCCCACCACCAAACAGAGACAAAGACGTTGCCGGGAAGTCACCTTTGCAAAAAGAAAGGGAAAAAAGAGAGAGGCGGTGTGGGGGGTGGTGGGTAGTAATGGGGAGGGGGTTATCCCATGGAATGAAAACACAAATGCACCATCCAGAGTCCGTATTTACAAACTAATAGAAAATATAAACATTATTGTATTTGGAACCAAGTCAAAACACCAGGAGGAGCTAAATTCAGATATTGCTTAAGTTATACATATATTTTCCAACAAAATAGGTCATCTGTTAAAAATAAAGGATCACTCAAGTCAATTATTGATTAGTTTCCTAATGATGAATTAAGGCTTATTTTATTACCTTATTTGATTAGAGGGTGTAGCATAACTTTTTCTATATGTATTTTCTTTTATTGATTTTGCAGAATCTCAACAATTGCACGTCTCAGAAGTTCAGGTTGATTTAGAATAAATATACACATGTGGTTTTACCAAAGACTAGTTTGAAAAGTTCCTTAAGCCCTTTGAGGGGTGCAGGTTTCTACGTTAAGAACAGTGCGTGGGCAACACGAACGTCTCATCAATCCCGAACATCGCTTCTGTTTTTTAAATCCTAAAGTCATGTCAGGCTTTCTGTGAGAGAGAAGTTATGGCGAGAAATATTTAAGTGTCATCAGCACAAAGGAGGTGAGTCCATAAAGCCAGCTTTCCGGCAAAAGGGTTGGAGGGCAGAGGGGTGGGATCCGAGACCAGGGAAGGCGGGGAGGGTGTGCCGAGAGGGAGACTCCTGGGGGAAGCTGCTGCAGACGGTGAAGCTGCTGCAGACAGAATCTCCCATCAGAGCGCGGAAGCTGTGACAGAGTGGCTACCTTCTCGAGCTGCCTGCATTCCCTTGAATGCCAGCGACGCAGGAATGTCACAGTTGTGGGGGGAAAGTGGGGTGCCACTGGCATGTTGCCACCCATGTCCAGCAACATAACCAGAAGGAGCAGCGCTGTAGGTCATGTAGGGCGACACTTGGGCCGGGGTAGGATAAGGAGCCATGCTGGCTGCTGACACAAAACTGCTTACAGCTGGGAGACCGTTTGGTGCCTAAAAGGAGTCGGAAAAGACAAGAGGTGAAAATAATCACATTAGAGTGGCTGACTTTTCCCCAGTTCTTAGAAAAATGCAGAATGTAAGTTCTGAGTAGTAACTGACAATATTCTGACTCTACCTTCTAATTTCTTTTTTCTAAGATTTGACTCTGTTTATATTCTAAATGCATTCAGTCTTGCTACTTAAATGTATTTTTTCCACAAAGATTTTGAGGAGGCTAAAACCAGAAAATCCACAGTATTTGCTTTTGCTACTTGGAATTATAGGAAGGAAACACAAGGTGAGGAAAGAATTAATTGTGATTAAGTACTCTTAGAATCCGTTCAGCTCCCTGTCTGCCTTTGTCAGCTTTCCCCCACACTCCAGTTTTGTTTGGCTCTTTTGTTGAGATCTTTGTGAAGGGCCTGGTTGGTGTACTTTCATTTCCAGTAAAGAAGGGCAGAGTATGGGCTGTCATTTTAGAAACTCAAAATGAGCATGACCTTTGTTGAATAAAACACGGCCATATTTTAAAACATCACGTTGAAAATGCCTATTGGACAAAGGACATGCAAAGATCAGGCAGTTTGTCTATAAGGGTTTTTTAATGAAGATGAGGGAGGTATTTTTTCCAGAGTTATTTTATTAGAAAGGAAAATGTCAGAATATGAAAGGATTACATATGCATGGTTTTGAAATTGGAAAATTTGCTTGCAAAAGTTTTACGGCTCTGTGATCTGAAGTTTTAGAAGCCACGTAGATAAATCTCTTGAAATGAATTTAAATGTAAAATCTTAGTTTGCAAACAAAACACAGCAACTCTGGCAGGCAAGTCTGCCTAGAAACCTTGGCATGCGATAAATTATTGTTGGTATCGTTACTATTAACAACACCAAAAACACCCTGATTTCTAATCCTGATTCTGGCATGAATACTCAGCACCCTTCTTCAAGTAACTTAATTTTCCCCCTTCAATTTCTACATTGTTTAGAAATAAGGAAAATGCTATTTCCTGGTGGTGATCTGAATAAATAAACATATCGCCATATTTCCTAATGAAAATATAATGTAAATAATAGAAATATAATTCATAAAACCAATCAATCCTTAGAGGTAAGAAAAGCAGACATATGTTGGATACTATTTCCGATTCAATAGCAACACAGAAATTGTTTTCCACTGTAATTCATTTGGTTATTATTTTTACTTCCATGTCTATGAGAATGCAACAGTGGGGGGGTCTCAAAAATTATTTTCTCAATGTAGAGTAATGCATGGAGTAAAATATATACATGGATGTGATTTAACACTGCTTGTGAATTTCTGTCAAAATAAGAATAAAAGTAGAGGGGTTAACTTTATGTAGTTGGTTCTATAAGAACACACACCTCGTGTTCTTTTTTTTTTGTCAGAGTGCTTGTTCTTTGAAAAATGGGGAAGAAGAAAGGAAACTAAGGTTTACTGAATCTGTCTCATGTCTCAGGCACTAAGAAATACCCAACGTATTTTATCAAATAATTAGAACTGATAAACTGTAGCTCATTTTAACCTGAGTTTATAATAATTACAAGATAATTTATAATGAGTAAAACTCTATGTTTAATTGCAATTAAAATGTGTTACAAAGGATGATGTTCTGATTTTTAAGAAAGAAGCCACTGCACATCATTGTTGAATATAAATGAAATCTTATCCTCTTTTTATACAAGAGAATATAGATTAAGGAGTTTAGCCATTTACCCTAGGTCAATCAATCAGCAAGTCCATGGCCATGTGTTAAAAGAAGTCATCACCCCTTCTGATACAGGATTCTCTGCAGCAAATCAAACTGTTTATCCGGGACAATTAAGACATACGATTTCATTTCAAACCAGAGCATCTTCTCTGGTAAAAGATTCTTTCCTCTTCTAGAACCTGACACTCAGTCTTAGGCCCTAATTCTGTTTCTTAACTTCTAAAAAAACCCCTCTTTTTCCTGCTTTCTGAGAATGGCTCATTAGAAAATGGCTCAAAGGACAAACACTTTAAGGCTCTCTCAGCGAATGAGCATGAAGATCAAGAACTGGCAACCTGCAGAAGAAATTTAGCATTGCACACAGATTATATTTCTGATCATCATTATCTAGAATCTTCCCAATAACCTAAAAGAAATTAGTTTGGAAAGGAATTGCTCCAGCTCAATTATGGAAAGGTGTCTGCATCTGTATCTGGTCTCTTCTATTCTAACATTAATTAATATTTTATACACCAAGAATCATAAAATAAGAATGGTAAGACTAAAGTGTTAAGGTTAAAATTACTTTAAAACTAATCAATACTTTTGCTCAACATTTGACCATTACATGGGTTAGATATGTAGTATTATACAGAAACAACATATTATTTAGCAACACAGCAGAAAAAAATGTATTGGTGAATTCTGTTTTTCATCACAGCTAAATTTTTCCTACTCATTCTTTTTTCTTTATATATTTTTTTCTATCATTCAACTTCATAGATCTCTGTGAAATACTTGCTTTATCATATTCCCCTTTTCCCTTTCCTCTCCGTACATCCTTGCTGCTAGAACCACTGCTCACTGACGTTACCCCTTTATTGGGGGCGCTTCAGCTCCTCGAATGTCATGTCTACAATCCCTGACGTGGGTCCACTTCTTTTTACCCAGAGATGTTCTCCTAAGAAGCCAGGCTGGAGTGGACTCTCATTTTAGATAATGCTCCTAGGATTTGTGGGAAGTCAAAACATTGGATTTAAGCTCACGTTACCATCAGGTGCCTTATTTATTCCATAACTACATTTGTTCATCAACTGTAAAAAAAAAAACCCACAAATAATTCTTTCCAGATTTGTCCATTTTCGATTAAGGCACCAAATTTATTTTTTATGTTAAATATTTCAAAGTTCTCTAAAATCTGCAATATTTTTAGAGTCATTTTAGTGATGCAGGCCCCGCAGAAAGGAAGGTTGGGAAGGGAACCTCAGAGAGGTTTGACCTCCTCATCGTTAGAAGGAGGCAAGGGAATGCTCAAGATTTTGCTTTAAAAAAAAAAAAAAAAAAAAAACAGAAATCTTTTAACAGTATAGAAATAGCTCTTAGCTTTCACTCAGGTTAAATTATGACCTAGATTTGGGGTGGAAAAGTTTTGTCTTAATTTCCCTTTTTACTTTTAAAGTTCATATTAAAAAAATTTTTTTAAACGGCATAATCAAGATGAGAGAACAAATATGCTTTAAATAAAATGTACCTGCCACCGTCACCATTCATTCCAGTGACCCAATAAACACATCAATTTTCTCACTATTTATTTTGAAACATGACATTAGTAAAAGATATAAATCTCTACCAGGTAAAGTAATTGTTATTTATGAAGAAATAATTGAAAGAGTAAAATTTTCCACCATAAAGGAAAACAACTACAGGTAGCATTGATGTTTGTTTATTCTTTCCAGTAAAAGAGTATATGACTTAAACTTCCCAAATCTGTTTAGTGTTTTCAGTGAAGGGCATGTAATTAATCTGAAAAGCTAGTTAGGCTGAGTAGAGACTACCAAATGTACACCATAAATATCATGGGAGCAAACATGCTAAATTACTCTATTTAATTGGATTGTAAATATGATTTATAAATCGACCAACATATGGAATCCCCAGGGAAGAGTAAACAAATTTTCCAAATGAAACCCCAGCAATGGGCAAGTAATGGAAATCTCATTTCTGAAAATGACTTTACCTAAAGATTCCATAAATAAGACCTCAATCCATCAGCCCCCTTTTCATGCGGATCATGTGGATCTTCCATGGAAGCCACGAGAATCCTTTCCTCTAAAGAACTGTACAAGGGTCCTCCCTAAGGCAAACTGTCTTCAACCTAATTTTGAGAATGAGATTTACTAATACAAAGTAAAATAGACCAAATTGTATACCCTGGAAAAAGTAAGTTCCTTGTTTTGTTGAATGTTTCCAGAAAAAGACAGATTTTATCCCACTGACATTAAACAAAAGAGTCCAGGAAAAAAATATGTTACTATGCAATGTATTCTAGTTACGGTTATCACAAGAGTGAATGAAAGTATGACTTTTCATTGTGTTCTAAAATGTTACACAGATTTGCCAGTTTTAAAAAATATTTTCAAATGACTATGTTGAGAAGCTGTATTGGCAAAGAGTTCGACTATAAACAGTCTGAGGACAGGGTCTTGCCTTTAATCATCTCACATCCCTACAAAATGGGACACATTATAGGTGTTTCATAATCACTTGTATACTTAAGTTAGTGCAGCCTTTTGAAAGCAAACAATGTGATGCTCTTGCTTTTAAAAACAAAAAATAAACAAAAAAACTGGGCACCCTTTATCACAGAATAAGCAAAATGAGTAAAGCTGTTGAAAAGGTACATAAAAGTTGTAACCTAGTATTTCATTATTTAATTTATGGTCATTGCATTTATTCCCCTCCCCCCACCACTGCCCCCAGAGAAAGGGGAAATGCATTAGTTTCCAAACACTCACAACCATGAAAAAAACTGGTATGACAACCGTCTGGCAACTAGAGGTTATAGACAATTCCTCAAATTCTGGGAGTTGTCTACTCCACATTTTCTTTCTTGAAGAAAATGCAAATAGTAGTGCCAAGTCTTCCATCCGCAATCTTTCATCCACTCATCAGCCCTACCTGGTCCTTCTCTTATGATAAAATGAGTTTACCCTGGCTTTATAATAAAGTATGTTCAGCCACAAACAGCTGTGCTTCACCTAGAATTTCCACTTAGGTATCATAAGCAAGAAAAAGCTTCAGACCTGAAAATAACAAGATTCTCTTTTTGTGTGTGTGTGAGGTCATTTTTCTCGCTGCTATTCTACCTTTAATTCATTATGCAATAACCTAGTAAAATAAATCTGACGAAATGAAATGACAGTTGTAAATATGATTTCAACATCCATCCAAAAGGATCTTAATTATATTTAGTTATCACATTACAGATCTAATTGTCTCTAGGTAATGGAAAGCTGCTATTTTAAATGTTTTTCTAAATTTTATGTTTCTAAAATGTTATTAAAATTGATGTAGCCTTGAAAAAAATTCAAATAGCTTTTTTTGGTATTTCATATGACATGTTTTACCAATACATAATTACTAATTTTGAAACATAGTTAAAAGCTAGCCAGATCAAAGAATATTTTTCATAGTAGATAATATGAATTTCAAAGACTATTAACATTTGCCTGAAATAGATTCTCTATAAAATTATAAATTATTTAGCACAAAATAACTTTATTTAAAATGAAGAAAAATCCAGGGCAACTTCATTATATTTAAGAACAGTATGTCTACAAGGACAGTCTGTCAAATAATGCACTAGAAAATTATACTCAGGCAATACTATATTTTAAATATAATGTACAAATGAATGTTTCATAAGAATTTCAGATTATGTCTCCAAATTAAACTCTTTTCACATCTCATTTAACTCTGAACTTTTTCTTAAGTTCAAGTATTTATAGACTATTCTCCATTCCTGATATCTCAATTTGTAGCTAATTTTATATTAAACTTACTGTCTGAGTTGATTTTACTACTCCAAAATAAAGATACTCAAAGCTTATAAATCCACCATTCAGATTACTTGAATCAGAGTACCAGATATTCTTTTTTTTTCCCTTGAGAAAGTATGCCTAACAATACAAAGAAAATTTCAACACCTATACAACTGCTTATGAACTCTTTAAAAAGAATGAGGCAGTAATTCACTAAGTACTATATAAAAGGGTAGATATAGTCCAACCTCATGTTTCTCTATATGTTTTGTTTGTTGTTGGGTTTTTTTTTTTTTTTTTGCCATGCAGTTGCATTCAAGAGAGTTTTATATTTCCAACAGAAAAGAACCAGCCATTAGGATCCAGAGAAACATTATTGTCACTGAGAGTTAAATGAGATTAAAGAGTTCAAGCCCAACATTAAATGTAAGTGAAAAAAGTAAAAATAAATATCCTTTTTCTTCTATCCTCAAAGATAGACAATAAGGATTTCTGAATGGCAATATAAAATATCAATTGCAATATAACAGTAATGTGTACAACAAGTTTGAATATTCTAATGTTTTAAAAACAAGATAGATGTGTGCATAAGGTTCTAATTACTAGCAATTGGGCAACTTTCTTTGCAGTTTAAGCTGAAAACAGAAACTCTAGATTATAGTAATCAATAGAATCTATGATCAATTGTTGGTAATTTTACAGGTATATTCTGACAAAGGATTATGCTCTAAGTCCTATGATCCTGAACTCTCAATTTCCTCCTTTATTAACTAAAATGAAACTGAGATCATATAATAGTGTGCTATTTAATAACAACCATAAATACCATAAAAGTATTATGGGCAAAAATCTTGAGAATTTTTTTTTTGTCAAAGACTCAATTTTTGTTCATAACACAGAGAAAAGTGTTACCCAAGTTTACACTAGGATTGTAGAAACATACATATGCTGATAACACTTTGAAAAATAACCTTAATAAAATTACCCTTCAAATATTTGTAGGAGAAATGCATATATATATATATATATATATATATATATATATATGGAATACACACACACACAACACACCTTACATTTCCAAGTTTGTTGATGAACAAATTTTAATGTATAACTTTACCCTCAAGGAAATTAATGTCTAAACTCCAAAACTGCTCACAAAATGATACATTCTAAGTATATGTGTCTACTTAGCACACCTTCAGCATTAAGCACTATTTTGACAGCTATAATAGAGTAGCTGCTGACTGAACTGAACTGAACTGACTTAATTATGCATGGAAATTTTTCAAGTTTTGAAATTTTACATCGTTTATAGTATCTTACAACATAGCAATGCAGAAGGTTAGCAGATTGCCATTAAGAACTTTCCAAATGAAAGTTTGATACAAATGTCTTTCTGTTCAAAATTTTTTAATTTTTTCTCAAGCATTTAGAACAATGCTTATTGGCCACTTGTTTAAATTACTCATTCTTATAAACCTGATCATTTAGTGATTTGATAGTCACTGCATAAAATGTAATGGATTTTTAATGTTCAGAAAATACAAAGTAGATTACTTAACACTGTTCTATTTTTATTTTAAATTGACTGGTTTCATTTTGAAGTGTGTGTATTAACTAACCATTTCTAAACAAGATTAAACACTAGGTCTATAATTCAAGGGAGTAAAAATAAAAGTAACCCTAAAGATTCTTGGATTATGACACTGCTTTATTTATAAACTAGGTTCATCAACTCTATGGGGGAGATTTTTTTTCAGCTCTATACTTCACAATGTTATTTCAGGAAATGATGACCTAATAAACATTACTGAGCATCTATTAAATGCTTACTACTCTATATGCTGGGTGCTTTATAGACACGCTATTGTTTGTAACAAAATACCTTGACACTTTCTATGAACTCCCTGATCAAAGTATATTGTGACAAAATAAAAAACTGCTTGTTTTTAAATCAATATCTAAGCGCCATTTCTATCCATAGGCAATATTTAATGAATACTTAAATATTTAATGAATATTTAATGCCTATTCTATCCATAGGCAATATTTAATGAAGACTTATGTGCCCCCTGGTTGTATTATCACATTGAAATTTCACACTGCTTGAGGTTGGGCCTATTATTTCCCTGTTTTATAGATGAAAAAACAGAGACTCTAAAAGGTTAAATAACTTGCTTAGGTGGCAGTGGTGCCATTGAACATAAAGCCTCTTCTGTACTACCTGCTCTTTTGCAGAAGGTGGTAATGACAAACTTTCTTATCATTTCTCCTTTCGCATGCTTTACAAATAGTCAGGAAAGGAACCCTCCTTCCTTGCTATTTTCTGTGATATTTGTCATGGGAGAGCTACTAATATCTACGGCATTCTGTTTTAACAAAATAAAGGAGGGAAGAGAAAGTGGAAATGGTGTCTGTTAGAGAAAATAAAGACTAGGATTTTTTCTCCCGAGTGAATAACAGCTACAAGTTCCATTGAGTGGAAAAAACTGATTATATGAAAACATTGAAAGTTTTAAGATTTCAAAATAATAAAACGAAAACTGGGTATTTTGAGACTCTGGAATAGGAGTTTGGCATGAATAAATTTGCAAACCTACATAGGTCTGTTCAGAGAGAAGGTCCGGCTTTGTTGTTTGGTTTTTTGCGAGCTTTGAACTCCTGACTCCACCGTGGTGATGAATTTAGACTCAAAACTCTGGGGCTTTTGTTGTTACGGTTGTTTAGCTTTTCTCAAGGAAAAGAAAAAACAACAACAACAACACGGGGTGTTTCAAGTTTTCTTTTGGAGAGTCGAGGGAGGGACAGAGGGAAAGAAAAATTAAACGGTCGACAGCCAGTCCGTATAATTTGAGGTTTTCTCACTAACCTCCCTGGGGAGATGACGACGTGACCTTTAATCGGGGCGCGGGAACTGTCTGAAGTTTCTCTGGCGGCCCTCTACTCGCCGTCGCGGGGCCCGCCACGCGCGCCTGTGCCCGCGGAGCCGCGGACCGTCCGTGCGGGAGGAGCCGCGGCGCCGCGCCCTCGGGCGTGCAGGCCGCTCGCCGCGCGCAGCTGGGAACCCACGGCCGCTCGCCTGGCCCCTCGGAGACGCCGTCCCGTCCCGGGTGAATGTGGCCCCGACTCGAGCCGCGGAGAGGGCTCGGGGCGCAAGCCGTTTGGCCAACAGGCCCCGAGGCGCTTCCAGGGCCGCCGCTCCGGGGCCCCGGCCGCGGGGTCGAGGCCTCACCCCGCCCTCGCGCGTCTGGGCGTCGTCCCGCCCCCGCCGCCCTGGCCCGGGGCTCGTGGCCGTCACGGGGAGGCGGCCAGGGCTTCCCCTCGGTCGAAGCTCCGAGAGGAGCCCGGGCCTCCGTCGCCCAAACCCCCGCGGCCTACCCGGCGGGGCCCCCGCCTCCTCACCTGCGCGTACTTGGCTTCCTGCTCCAAGGCCCCCTTCTCCAGCCCGTTGACCGCGTGCGGGGCGGCGGCGGGGAAGTTGCTGCGGCCCAGGCTGCTCCACTCCTCGACCTTGGGGCTGTGGTAGGGGGAGCTGTCGCTCACTCCTGGGGGGAGGAGGAGAGGCCGTCAGGCTGGAGGGCCGACCGCGCGCCCCCTCCTGAGACCTGCTCGGAACCCGCGACCCTCGAGCGCCGGGGCCGCGACCTCGGTCGGCCCCCTGCCCTCCGCCTCCAAGGGGTGCGGGGCCCGCCTCTCCGGCCGGCAGCCCAGGGCCCGGCCCAGGTGACGCCTCGGAGTAGGCCTCTCCCCGCTCTCTGCCCCACGCCCGCGGGAAGACATTTTTTTTTTTTTCTTTTTTTAACCGGCCTTTGATTACCTCCTCCCATCCTCGCTCCCCTGGGGAAACGAGTGGAAGGAATCTGAAGTTTCCCCCGAATTTTCTTAAATCGGGGAAAGAACGCGTGAAACTGGACGCCCCGTTCTCCCCAGTACTAACCCAGAGTCGACTGGGGGGAGAAAGGGTCGTGCTGGCCTAACTATGCCTGTTCTGGCGCTCAGAAACGTCCAGAAAGTGTTCACTGTGCTGTGCGGATCTAGTACTTAAGTCAACAGATGAAACAAAAGACCTGTAAAGTCTTCTGCAAACAAATGACTAAAGGATGCCCACAATATACATGCAAAGCATGAGTGCATAGGTGTGTGCCTACCTTGTGTGTGACTACCCTTCGTGCTCTATCTCTACACATTAAATACTGAGGTTATGTGCATATGACTCAATAAACAAACAGTACAATTACCACTGTAAGTGCAACCAGTGTCAGAGGTAAGGTCATAGGTTTACTTTTTCAATGAAACAAAAGGTTAGGAAAATTAAAGAGGAATTAAGTGTTTTGGAAAAGAGGTAAAGCTGTCAACTATGCTTTATGCTCTTTATAGAGCCGCAAAGAAAATTATATGATGTAAACCGATCACCACAATACCAAGAGGTGTGCATGTTAAATCATCGGCACCTTTAAGTGAGCAAGTACAATTTTAAAGAAAAGATATTTGAAAACTAGGAGCAGTTTGTCTTTGGGACCCATGGGTGGAGGACGGAAGTTTGACAAAGCTACTACTACGATCTTAAACACTTCCATCTGATACTGAGCTTCAAAGCAGGGCAATCATTTTGAGGAAAGATCATTTGTAGAAATAATCATTTTATATTCACAGATTTGTCAGAAAACAGGTTGTTTAAAGCTGGCACCCAGAATCAACAATATGTAGAATGAAGAGTTGCTTCTCTCCATAATCTAATACTTTTCCAACTGACATCTGGTCTGATTGTAGGTTCCCTAGGGAAGAAAGGTTTTCTTTTCAACTCTGTCAGTCTTTTTTCACTATGCCTCCCCCTCGCCAAAGAATTAAGATTGTGTTCCAATTTGCACCAGGAAATAGTATTTTGGCCCAGAACTGCCAGTCTTTCCTTGCCTTCCCAGACAAAAGGCAATCGGTGGGCACAAGCCTGAAGTTATCTTAAGAAATTGAGATCCCCCTTCGAGCCCCCATTTCTGCTGATCTCACACTTTCCCATGAACAGGGGCTTCCTTTAAATGTCAGTGAGGTCAGTTTATCCTATAAATCAAGGGCAAACTCTCTCCAACTAAAGCTCCAGCCAGCTCCAAATAAGACAAAACTGGGCCCTTAGAAGGATCCTGTAAAGTCACAGAAAACAAGAAGATGAGAAATCAGGGCTATGGTTAATTATTTAAAAAGATAATTGTGCCAATGTGGTGGCAACTGAGGAAGGCAGGAAATAATTAAATGAACTGTTTCCCCTTTTCCTATTTAATTTCCCACCCCACCCCCCCCCGCTCTTTTTAAAGTTTTGGTTGAGAAATTAAGAAGATAGGCTCTTTATCTCTGCATTATTTAATTTCTGCGTCTAGGGCATTTTTGGCTTTGTTTTCTCCCTACTGAGAAAGAAGTTAACGCTGTTTTGTGTTTTGTTTTATTCTGTTTTAACAACGCAGTAAAAGAAAACAAACTCGGGTCTCCTGCGGAAGCCCGACTGAGCATAAGGGCGCGGGGAATCATCCTTAGCAGCAGAATAAGACACAACACGCAAGGTCAAGGGTGAGAAAGGAAAGGAACAGTGGGGTGGCACCACTGAAAACGTGCAGGGACGGGATGTCCACTAGCATTCCCTGGGACTGGCGGACCCTAAAGAGAAGCGGCAGGCGCGGGGAAAACGGCAAAGAACAGAAGAGAGGACAGCGTGGAATCGCCGTGCATTTTCCCTTCATTATAGCGGTGGTTGGCGCCACTTCCTAGGATATATATGTGCTAAAATCTGTTAAGGTAAAAAGTGTCCGGTGGCGGGGAGGAGGAGAGCGGGAGAAAGAGAGAAATAAAGCAGAAAATTAGTCCCAGAATGAGCAATGCTCTAACATGCAAGTTACTAATAGTAACTTCGGGACCTCCGTTTCCGAGGAAAATGAAGTGAAGCATAAGAATGAAACCAATTAGGTGACATTTGAACTTCCTGCCTGAGCAAATTTGGTCTGATTGCCAGAATGCAAGAAGAATACTGCAATTTCTACAGAGTCCCCGACTCCCCAAACAAGCCGCCCGAAGCCGTGTCTGCAGCCGGCAGCTCCACGCCCGCTCGGGCCTCTCAGGCTGCGCCCCAAGCCCGGCCCCGGCCGCGCTCTCCAAGTGAGCGGGCTGGTCCGAGGCTGCCGCGGTGCGAGAGGCGGGGGAGGGTGGAAAATGCGAACCATGTGTTGGGGATGGGGGATGTTATGGGTCTGGTAGTTTGAGATGAGGCAGTAGACTGTGTGTGGCAAGGAAACGAAGGGCATGAATTTCACGTTAATGAGATCAGGACACCCCCTGGGAGGACTCCTGACGTTTCCAAAGGGAAACGTCTCAGGTGGTGGGACAGACGCGGGCCCCTGGAGGCGCAGATGCGGTAACCCCTGAGAGGGTGCGGAGCGAAGCTCTGCACAATCCCATATCCGGGCCCCGGGCCCTTACCTTGGTCGGTGATGGAGCGAATGCCCAGGATGTCGGTGACGGAGTGCGAGGAGGGCCAGGTGCGCGGCATGGCCACTGAGCCGGGGATGGCTGGCACCCCCGGCGGCGTGGGCACCTTAGCGGCGGCCGCCGTGATGGGGCTGGGGTACGAGTAGATGTGGTTATAGGGTAGCGCCGGCTGCGGCGCCGGTTGGTGCTGCTTGTAGGAGTCGTAATGGCCCTGTTGGGCCAAGTTGCCGATCTTGTTGCGCAGGATGCGGCTGATGGAGCTCACCGAGGGCACGTTGTACTTGTCACACACGCCGTCCGCCAGTAGGCGGTCCCTTATCTCCCAGGCGAAGATGCCGGGGTCTCTCTGCTTGTAGGTCCGGATGTGCTTCACCACGGTGGGGGTGGTGACCCGAGGCTTGCTGCCCCCAATGGCTCCTGGCAAGATCGAGCCTGTCTCATTGTAGCGAGCCAGGATCTTGCTGACGCAGCCGTGCGAGACCCGTAGCTGGCGGCTGATGTCACACGGTCGGATGCCCAGTTGGGCCAGCTCCACTATGCGAAGCCGGATGGCGTTGGGCAGCGGCCTCCCGTTCACGAATACTCCTCCCAACTGGTTTACCTCCCCAAAGGCTGGCTCTGCAAAACGAACACACGGCGCGCGGGGACGCGCACCCACAGTTTGGGACAACCGCTTGCCACTCGGCCTCCGCGCGCGTCAGGGGGCAAGACGGAGGAACCCGCCTGGGACTAAGGACCCGGGCTTTCACCAAACCATACGGTCCCCGAGCCTTGAGGAACAGCCTCAAATCACCGCGGTTGAGTCAGACCCTCCTCCCTCATTACGGCAGTGCCTGCGGCCGATACAAGCAAATAAAGTGGTGAGACGCAGGGCCTCTCCGAGTGTTCAGAAGCCTCCGAAGCAGGCGAGGAAGTCGGTCTTGACGCTGCAAAGCGGCTCCTTCTCGCCCACTCGGCGCTAATGTCCTTGGGCCGCTCCCCCTTGATCCCCAGCGCCCCGCCTAGGGACCTGCGCAATTAGACAAAGTCTAGTCTTTTTTTTTTTTTTTTCTGGTTGGCTTTTTTACCGTGTGTACGCGAAACAAAATTTGGTCCGCACCGGGGCGCGGGGCTTGCTGATGCCACCGCTCCCTAGTCTTGAAATCAGAAAATGGCATCAACAGCAGCAACCCAGTAGCCAGCGTTCAGACTGAACTGCTGCGAGCCGCTGACCCTTAGCGTGTTCCCACAACTTGTAGGAACACGAGCAAAGTCAATAAGGAGAGTGTGAGCGCTCAGTGGTGCGCGCCCTCCCTCCCTCCCTCGCCCGCTCGCTCCCTCCCTCCCTTCCCGGCTCTGACAGCGTACCCCGCCGCCACTCACCCATTGCTCCGAGCAGTACACCAACCGGGCCCCAGTTCCGCACTCCCAGAAAGAAACTCTTCGTGTGGCCTTAGTGGCCCGTCGTGCTGCTGCCCCGGGCCGCCGGTGCCTCGGCTTCTCCCCGGGAGGAGGCGGCGAGAGTGCAAAAGGAAGGAGTAAAAGGAAGTCTGTGCCCCGCTGAAAGAGGCTTGAGTTCTGCATTTCAATCTAAGCAGCAACGTGGGCTGGGCTGAGCGGGGCCGGGCGGCTCCGTCTATCACTCACTAGGGGGACGCCCCCAAAGAGGAGGGCCCGGAGGCAACCTACGTGATGATTGGTTTGGCCCGTTGAGCGACAGCACAGTCCGGGAAAGTTCTTCCGCTGTCTCTTTCAATCTCGCTCTGCACCTGGGTGACTAAATACAATGAAAAGAGGTGTTTGACACCTTCCCAGGGGCAGCGCAAACAGCAAAATCGGGCTCTTAAAAATGCTGAATAAGCAATCGAAAGCTTTTGGTCTGAATAGAGAGACTCGAAGGGAGAAGGGGCCGAGAAAAGTTATTTGGGGGGAAGGCAGACATCTCAGAATTTAAGTTAAAACTCTAGGTGGGAGGTGAGCGCCACTGTCTTTGATGGTGGCCATGGTGAGGGTTCTTAGAATAGCCTGTCATGCAAGCTTCAAGAGGTTGTCAAGAGAGGATGGCTGTTACCAGCGGATCTTACAGTACTACATCCTACGCCAGGAGACCAGAGCGCAGGTGTGAGAATGTAGGCCGTCGGAGAGACCAGGAGCATAGGGGAGACCTAGCCAAAGGGTCGCAAAGAGTCGGACACGAAACTGAGCGACTAAACACGAGCAGGAGCCAGAGAAGGAGGCCACTGTTACCTCCAGGTAGACACCGCTCTTCTCGCCTGGTGACTAACTCCCCACAACAGTCTCTAGAGAGTTCATCCAGGAACGCGGGGTCAAACATTAGCCTAGGCTCCAAGCAGGAACGTAATTACACGCGACTACAGCGAGCGCAAAGCCAACTTCAACCATTGACAGGCACGGGGCACTCTCTGCGGAACCCAGCGCGCTGGAGAGCTCAGCCATGTTGCTGGTTCGCTGGCCCTTGGTGCCAACGACATTCGCCGGTTTTCCCCCACCAATGAACCACTGCAAAGGGCTTGTGTTTAAATATGAAACAGACTCGTTCCTAAGAACGTGAACACCGAACCTGCACGTGCATGTATGTGATTCCCTCATCTCACTAGCTGCCAGAGGCCCTGCAGTTAAGCCTACCTTCCTAATTCATGCTAAGTCTAATGTAAAGTGTACAGTAGTCTTTTTAGCAGTCAAAGTTATTCACATTTTGAGTATGGGTTTATGGAGAATGCGAATCAAAATTAAAAGCAAGGCGGGAAACATTTTTAATGAACCTGGGAGTTTGCACTGCTGCAGGGTCGAGGCTATTGACACTGCCTCTTGACAGTCATAAGGCTACCTCCTCTGGTGCGCAAAAGTTTCAGTCCTGAGGGATGGGCTCTGGTTTACACATAGGGAAGCTGACTGGGCCCCAGTCTAGGCCAGTAAGTGACAAGAGCCCAGGAAAACTCATCATCAGCTGTGCTTTTTGAAATGAGCAGTAATCTCCAGATCCTCACACTTCCATAGCAGGGGTGCACTCTTAGTTGAAATGTACAGGTATGAAGGATTTGAAAGATAAAGGAACAGTGAAGTCAAACATCCTTAATTCTTTACAACCAGCTTCTTGTGGAAAGTCCCACAACTAGACATACTTGAACTTGTCTGCCTTTGCGGTTGTTTCTGTTTCAGTTGTTTAAAATCTCCAAGTTTGACTTGACAGCGATTTCACCAGGGTCTGATCCCCCAATACCTGCTACATGACATCTACATGTAGTACAGGTATTCTACAACTGGGAGGGCCTTTGTGGATCCCAAATTTGAAAAGCAGCAGATCGCTGTGGGGCAGTTTGAGTCTGCGACATCTGAGGGGAGCATACGATTTTGCCTTAAGCTTGTGCGAAGGAATGAACGTGCTGGTCATCTTGATCCAGAGTTCCTCTGACTCCTCTTCCCTCTCACCACACCGAGTAGCGACCCCTGCGCAGTCTCTATGCCCAGTCCAGTGAGGGCTTCTCGGACTTTTCTGGGCTGTAATGTCGATAAACATTAGAAGGCCGATCGCCTTCTAATTGGCCAAGATCCAGTGCCGCAGTGTTCTTCTTTACAGGGCTTTAAGAGTTCTGCAGCACCAGCCTGGCGTGATCCAGAAACTCGTATTGTTTGGCGCTCTGGCTAGGAGGACCTAACACACAACACCCTCTCGTTCGCCCCCAAATCCCTGTTTCCTCATATTTCCCCGGACTCTCCAACCGGTTTGGGCTTCCCTGGTGGCTCAGACGATGAGGAATCTGCCACAATGCGAGAGACCTGGGTTCGATCCCTGGGTCAGGAAGATCCCCTGGAGAATAAAATGGCAACCCACTCCAGTATTCTTGCCTGGAGAATTCTCCGGACAGAGGAGCTTGGCGGGCTACAGCCCACGGAGTCTCAAAGAGTCGGACATGACTGAGCGACTGACAGACACGCCAACTTTGCTGCTGCCTCTCCTCTTCCACCTGTGGTCGCGCGCGGTCTCGGTCCCCTGCTCCGCGTCTCTTTCGGCCCAACAGGCCCTCTAACGCTGGCGAGAGCGGATCTTCGGCACTCTCAGCTCACCGCATTCCCGAGAGCGAGAAGGATCTTGTTCCGGAGCACTAATTCTCAGCGGCAACCTGACGCCGGGGCTCGGGGGCAAGAGGAGTCGAAGCTTCAGGGGACAGAGAGAGGAGCCCAACCCTAGATGAAGGAGCTGATGCAGGCTCCTCCCTCCCCACCTCCCTGCCCGGACGCACTCTGAGCACTGTGGCCAGGTAGCCTGAGACCCGGCGAAAGACAGTTACCTAAAACGGAAAAGAGGGTTTGGTGGTGTGGGGCGAGGGGAGAAAGAGAGAAACAGTAAGGGCCAATAAGCCTCGACTGATGATGAGCGTAGGGATGCAGAGAAAAAGGAAGGGTCAGTTGAGGTCAGCGCCCTCTGGTTACTGCCCCCTCCGAACCCAGGAGATCACACAGAGATCGGAAGAATTTCGGCTAAAGAAATTTAAGACCAAAACACAAGTAAGTCCTGCAGCTGACACAGGCCGGGAAGAAGCCAAAAGCCCTTCCCAGGGCGCTGTCTAGTTCTCAGAGGAGCGACCGTCCTCCGGGTAAATATTTACTCAGTGGGAGACTAGAAGCTGGCTGGACGGGAGCGTATGAAGGAGGGGGCTTCGAGGGGTGGAGAGACTCCGTACGCTCGACACTGGGGGGACAGACCTGTGCACGGGCCCGAGGGGAGTCGGGGCCCGGTAACTCCAGAGACTGCCGGGTCCCGACGCGCGGCTGGGGAACTTAACGCGCCCCTTTGGCTGGACTCCTTCCCTGCCCTTGCGGGCCCCGGCCAGATGCCGTAAAATCTTCATAAATCTGTCAGCGGTCCCAGTGCTTCGGGCGATCACCTGCGGCGTGCCTCTCCGGGCACCAGCCGGGTCTGGGAAGAGATGCGGGGAAGGAACTGGAATCTGGATCCTTCCGAGGCCGCCCCCGCGTGGCCCTGGCAGACCGCGCCCGGACCCAGGCGCCACAGGCTGTGCGGGGAGTGCGGACCCCCCGGCTCTCCAACCCGGACCGACGTCCCGGGCGGCTCCGCCTCGCCCCCGCTTCCCAGTCCTGCAGGTCAGCGACGACCGCAGATGGGACGGGAGCGCGAGGGCGGGTTGAGAGGGGCGTGTGTATGTGCGGGAGAGGGGTCCTGCTATTCTCAGGCGCTTTCAGGGAGACTAGAGTTGCCGACGAGAATGTTAAGAAGAGATTCCTCCAACTTGCCCCTCTGTCGGGAAAAGACAGGACCAAGAGTGAGGCCCAGGCAACTACTGCCGCCTCTCGCCCTGCCCAGGGGAGTTTCGGGGGTCGAAAGCAGCCAGAGTCTGAGCTCGGGGATGGGTTTTAAAAACACAGTTACTTCTTCCAGTCGTCTGAGGGAGAATACGGTAGAGGCAAGATCTCCGATCCTGTTTCCCCACGGGAGCTCCTCTTCCTGGTAAGTGAAGGATTGCACGCCTCGTAGAGAGAAAAAGAGGCCGGACTTCGGTCCTCACCAAACTGCGGTGCCAACGCCCGGGCCGCGGGTTCCAACCCGGATCGGCCCGATGCTACGTTCCGGCCGGTAGGGTCAGCGGCCGCCCCTCCGCCCACTGGACCTCCCAGTGTCTGCTGCCGCACGTGGCAGCCGGAAGCGCACCGGGTGCTTAAGGAGAGGGAGGGTCCACCCTGGGCCGCGGGCTGGACCCCATCTGAGCCCGGGACCACGGGCGGGGGCGGAGGCGGCGGCTAGAGGGAAGAGCCAGGGGGTGTGGGAGAGACCGCCTGCCAGGGCGCTCAGCCTCAGCCAGGCCAGGGTAGTGGTGGTGGTGGTGCTGGTGGTGATGAGGGGAGGGGGTGTCCAGGCACTGACCTGCCAGCCTGTACTTCGCCGGGCTGCGGACGCATCCGGACGCACCCGCCCAAGTAGAGGCCGCTGGGGCCCCCAAGAGGAACCTGGAAAGTTCTCCGAAAGTCTCTAAGGCCTCCCCGCGTTCTCGCTGCCTTCCGGCTGCTGGTGCTCACGGTTCGAGACCCTTTTCCCAGCCCGCGGGGTCCTGCGGGAGCGCGGAAATCCCGCCGCTGGCCGCGGGATCCGCCTTGGGGCTGCGAGCGCTCCTCACCCGCTTTCTCCTTCCGAGGGCAGGGGAGGGGCTTGTTGCCGCCTGAAACCCGCTTTTAATTCTCCGCCTGCCTGTTTCCGATCACCCGGGGTTGGTTTTTCTGTTTGCACACTCCTTCTGTTACAATAAAAACAATCGACATTTCTTTTCAGTTTCCCCACATTAGCGTCACTCAGTAATTGTTCTCCACCCCTCTTCCCCCCGCTTTGAAGGCAAGCGGGATTGCTGGTGCCCTCGCATTGGAAGGTTCCTGAGTATATAAGCAAACCTTCCCTAAAGACTTTAAAGTAAAAATAAATAACGGCCCGGGAAATTGCTGTGACCCCAACATCACTTTCTGAACGCAAATTACACCCATTTTTCAGTTTTCAACAGCGGAATTGTTTTCAGAAGGACGGCGCGTTGCCCCCATGTGATATGGTTATATTTGTTTATTAAATCCACAAATGAAAGAGAACACATTTGGGGGGCAAGGGGCAAAACTCTTGGCTGCATAGTGGCAAGTGCGATCAAGGATCGGATCCCCGCTAGGGGCACGAGCAGGGCGGAGTCCAGCAGAGACGCCGGGCTGAGCGTCCTGCCCAAGGGACGCTTCGACCTGCCTGGTTCGAAGCATCTGTAGAAGCCACAGAGCTCCGTGACAAGGACACTGTCCGAGGTTACTCTACAGCCTTGAGCAGCGCTGACTAAAGAGAACTGCTGCTGCCTGTGGGAAGAACAGGCCTTGGGGGTCTTTAAGAAGGCAGTGGGGCTGCCTCCTACTGAAGACCCGATTGGCCTAAAGGTTCCTAGAAAAGATAAACGAGAACCAGGCCGTGCCTGTAAGCCTAGGTTTCGGATCTCAAGCACATACAAACTCTTCGGGTCCCCCACCAGGGTCCAGGTTTTGTTGAACGCAGCGTGGTTGGGGTTGCCTGCTGGCTTCAAAGGACTGCAATCAATGTGCTCGCCAGCCTTGGCGCTAAGCAATTGCGTTCCTCTCGTTCTCAGGGATGCACAGAACCCGGACTCGCTCACTTCTCGGTCCTCTCGTCGGCGGAGGGGGCGGGGGGGGGGGGTGCGGTGCAGTTGCCACAGTGTCCGCACGAATTGCCTCGGATCCCGTGCAGCGGATCCCGTGAGTCCTCACACCCAGGCAATGGACAGGGTGATGGGACCGCCTGGCGCCGTGCGGTCGAGATGAGGGATTTCCAACCTGTCGCCTTCTCCAACCTAATTCTACCACTGATCAGCCCCGCGCTGACCTCGAGAACGGAGACTCACGCTACACTGTCCTCGCATTCCCTCTCCGAAAACAGGAATCCAGGTTTAAGAGCAGAAAGTCAGGGTCGGATTCGCGAAAAAATTCCGGCTTTCTTTGAGTCCCTAGCTACCTTTCTGCAGACAGTCGCCTCATCATAGCGCCACCTACAGGTGCAGATTTGCTTGCGCTCGCGCAATTTTTACCACGATTGGGCAAGGTTGAAAACCCAGGAAACTGTCATAGCCCGAAAATTCTAGTTCTCCCTTCCAATTCCTCCTCCACCCTCAACTCTCCACTGAGTTCCAAACCTCCGTACCTTTCCCCATCATGGTCCAAGGCAATCCTGAGCATCACTCTTGTCATGATTCACCGAGAGCCCATCTGCACGGTTCGGGCTGGATCCTCTTGCTGTCCCCAGGAGGTACTCGGAGCCCTGGGCTGTGAACTGTCCGTACACTTGGGCGGGAAAGCCTGAAACTGCAAACGACTCCGCGCCTCGAAGGGGAGTGTTGGGACCACCCTTGCCCAACCCATCTTACTATTTGCTCAGGGCTCCCAACGTCCAAGCATTCACGATAAACTTACAAAGGCAGTATTACCGTCTTTCTTTTTTTCTTTTCTTTTCCTTTTTTTCAGGGAAATCAGAGACTTGGGTTATATAAGAGCATACAAGACACTTAAATGAGATCCCACGGTGTATAAACCCCACTGTGTCTCAGTGTCGTCGCTCTCCGAATTTCCCTCTTCTTCGGGGGCAGTTCACGTCGAAGCCCCAAGAGAAGCCCGTTTTCTGTAGGTGTCTGCCCCCTCCACGACCTCAAGGAGACAAACCTGCCCCAGGCCGCACGCGCAGAGAGCCTGCGGGAAAGAGCACCCGCATGGATGACTCCTCACTGTGGGCACCGACCCCGCGCCGGCCGAGGAGGTCGGGACTGACCGGGCGAGAGCCGGGAGACCGGGATCAGGCTTGATGCGTACTCTGTTCCCCACCCCTACCTCCGGCCCAGGCTAAAAAGCAGGATTTGGAGGCGGAAACAGCAGCGACCGCGGGAATCCGCAGCGTCCCCGGGGACCGCCCGGGCGGAACCGCAGGGAGACGCGCACAGCGAGGTCCAGAGGAATGGGGAAAGAGCTGCTCTTCCCTGGGATTCGTTCCCCGGCTGCCAGGATGCGACCATCTGGTTCCCTGTGCGCTCTCAAATCTATCTACAGGCAGAGAAATCCACGCTCGGCTTTCCTGGGAATTCATTCTGTCGTGCCCCTGTGGGTGTTTCTTTTTAGGACCACTATAGTGGGGAAAACCGGGAGGAGCTGAGATGCAATAAAATTAGAATTCGTAATTAACTAGTTGGGCCCAAGTGCGTGGGAAATAGACGTGGCAGCTCGCCTCGCTCGCTCGCGGGAGTTCGGGTTATAATTAGGTTTTCCTTGCTCTGGAGTGCATCTTGGAGTCCGGCTCAACTCTTTTCGTCATCTTAGATAGAGTGGAGAAATAAATCATTTCATAAAAATAATAATGATAAAAGGACTTCAGCGCACATTAGGAAAGGTGGTAACCAGAAGAGAAAGCCCCCACGTTGTTATGGGCAGGGCTCAAGTTTTTACTAGCTTGGGGAAACGCTGTCTAGCTGTGGCCCTCACATAATTGCCTCTGCCTTTGTCCCTTGAGTGCGGATTAGACGCGCGGGGCCAAGGAGGGTGAGGGACCGGCATGGGGGGCGGGGGGGGAGGCGGGTAGCGGCGGACAGGGAGGACGCCTCCCAGCCACAGACCTGGTCTGCGAAATCCCTAGCTGGTGCTTTCAGGTTTTGGAAAGAAACTGCAATCCACACTAGGATCTGTCTTTGCTAGGACCACCAGAGCTCTACAGGCCAGGAGCCTTTTCCTGTGGCAAGACCTGGTATTTCAGCAAATCTTCAGCGTGGGGCACGAAGGTCCTACACCGCAATCTTCCTGGCTGTTCTGGGTCCTCCCCACTGGATAGGCTCAGGTAGGCTCCTCGGCTCGAAGGCTGTCGGTCCCAAGAGGCCCACTTGAAGCATCCAGGGCGCTCTCTCGCTTCCTCCCTTTGCCAGTTCACGGTCTGGTCAGTCTAAAAACTCGACCTTCACCACGATTAGCGAAAAGACCCGGCCTCTCACCTCCTCCCCTATGGCAGTAGCATTTGAGACCAGTTTTGTGGGAACAGGGAGGGTAACCACCTCTCTGCAGACAGGACTGCAGAGTAGTTCGTGGGAAATTGAGGCTCGATCTAACAACGTGGTTTTCGGTGAGTACCTAGAGGCTAAGGAAGAGAAAGCTAAAAAAAGAAATAAAGTAACCTCTCAAAAGCTCCTGTTTTCTAAGCTAGGAGATAACACATCGTGCGTCTTTGTAAACAAACTTCAAGAAAAAAATTTTTTTCTGAGAAGAGAAGGGGATAGGGAACTACTGCCTTTATATGACTGACTTTTTCATTCAAATGATACGTTTTAAAATTCATATAAATTAGTCCAAATTTTTTTCAAGAAAACCCAAGTAAGTGTTGTTGTACACAAGTATCCTATGTGCAAATGTGAAAAACAATGAAGGGTTTTTTTTTTTTAATGCTGTTAAGGAATTTGCACATTTAAAAGCGACTCACACATTTTGAAATGTGTGCAAAGATGTTTAAGCACCTATCTTATGTGGATCTATTTTGATAGTGCACTTAATAAAAATTACTTTTTTGGTAGGGACTTTATCCCAATCCCTACGATTTCGTGTTATTTCTGTCTGACCTATAAAGGCATTACAATTTTGGTTCTGTTGCTGAATCACATCCAGCCTCTAGGAGTCTGGGGGGCAGGGGAGAGGACTGCACCAACCAGGGATTAGCACCAGAAATGCTGTGATGTGAAGACTACAGGAATGCAGCTGCCATTCTTGATGGACTCTAGGGTGTAGAAGGTTGGGAGAACAGGCGGGTTCCGTTTTCTGTAGGATCAAGAAGTGAACCCATGACAGTGGCTGGGCTGGAAGCCACTTCTTAGAAGGATAGAAAGCCAAGGTCATGGCAATAAGGGACCTTTAAAAAGCCCCCAACCCCTTCCTGCAGGACCAGAGGTGTGAACTGGATGTTCTGGTCAGCTGACAGCATAAATTCCCTTGGGAGTTTTTATTGGTTGAACAATTCTTGCATAGTTCCTTTTGGGAGTACATTCTGCCTAGCTTCATGGAGATACCCCTTTCAGTGGGGGGAGAAATAGTGATTCCATTACTCAACGTAAAAAAGCCTTCAAAAACGACAGCTTAAGGCTAAAAATTTAAACCCCCGAAAGTCAGGAAATAAAAAAGTTAAAATTCTTTTAGCTGGATTAAATCACCCTTGCTGTGCAGGCTTTACAATACAGGGTACTTTTACAAGCCTTCCCTGAAAGGTCAACCAAGCGCTGCCACTGCTGTGTTTAAAGGAGTGTGGTACTTAACTGGGTAGATTTTCCATTTGCAGTCTGAATGTTTCATGCCAGTAGGTTTCAGTACTTACTTGGTAGGTGTAAGTGCTGCACTGCATGTATTAATAAATGGATTTAAAGATTAAAGAAAGCAAACCAACTTGTAGGTAACAAAAAGCCAACTCAAAACAACAGAGAAAAGCTTCAAGTATCTACATACCTCTCAGATCTCCCAGATACTCAGTCCAGAAAGTTTTATCATTCAAAACCAGCTCTATACATTTCTTCAACTCTGATATAAAATGAAGTCCTCAAGTGGTAACCTGTGTGAGTACCTATCGTTTCTTCAATTTTTATTTTAGAACTGAAAGTGTGTATCCATCCACTCTTTTCCCCAAGAGAATATACAGTAGAAAGATGTGTCATTTAAATTCTGTGCTGGAAGTTCAGACATTGCTAAGTTACATATGAATTATGACTTCCAGAGTCTTCTCTAAATTGTCCTCTTTCAATGAAGGTAAACAAAAAATATACTTTGAAATCAGACTTTTTATATTTTAACTGTGAAACCAAAAAAAAAAAAAAAAAGATTTTCTGTTTCTCAAGGGTTCTCTTCGTCAAAAAGGACCAAGAAAAAAAAAAAAAAGAGAGAGGGAGAAAAGTGAACAGAAATTAGAGAGTTAACTCCATAAATTTGTATGTAAGATGAACCACAACTTGTGTGTTTCATCATGGAACTGCTAAGTCACATGAGGGTTTTGGGGGGGGATAAAGGTATTAGGTCCATGGAGGCATTATTATTCCTATTAGAGCAAATTAGTTTCATTGTGGAAAATATGCCCTTGGGGTAAGATATATTAAATTATATAAGAGGAATGAATGCTATTTGGATGATGCTACATAAAAGCTGTGCTTTTTCCTCATAAGGGAAAGTTTCTTGTGTCAATAGAAATGATGAAGGCAGAGCTATGCAGTCTGTACATGTCATCTGTACAGGACTCAAGGCATAATTGGGGATTTCACAATCCTACCACCCAGCTGTCCCCAAAACTTCAAACAAATATATTTATAAGCCCCCACCTTGCCACGCTGTTGAAGACATACATCTCATTATGTAGTTAAGCCTTAATGAACCAGATCACCTAGGAAAACAAGGGTGGGTGGAATTTGAAGGAGTACATAGCATCTTGGGAACATTTTCTATTGACCTCTGTGTCTCTAAACAGAGGAGAATATAAGAAAAAGAACTGTGTGCATGACGTGTTGTCCTTTTACAATTTTTTTGACATGAAAACTATTTTAAAAATCCTTGGGTAATTTCCATGCCTCTTCCAGAATATGGTATAAGGGAGAGTTCAGAAAAGTGAGTCCAAATGGGTGCTTCTTTGGTAAATATGCTTAAACAGAGTTGAATGGAGATCATTCATATGAATGTGAAGTTAGGTGACATTACTTAAGAGAGTCAAAATGACCTTTTTGGATGAAGAATAGTTGTTTTGAAAAGGAAGATAGAATAAGAGAGAAATATTTTCTATAAAAGATTAACATAGATACTTTTCTCCTTTATATTAATATCAGTCTTTTAAGGCATCTAGGAAAAGCAAATGAATAATGGGATTAATAGCAGAGAGATAGTAATACAAACATTATAAATTAAATTCATTGCTATTATTGTTACAACACATTGATAATACAGTATTGCATTTGTGTGTATCTCAACAAATAAATTTAATGAACTCAATTATAAGAACAGTTTGTCAACTTATCTCTGAGTAAGTTATCTCTTATAAATGCAAGAGTCTTTTGAAAATGTCCTAAGCTCAAAGATCTGCATTTAGATCTCTTATTTGCTTCTCAAGTCCAATAAAAACATCATGTTCAGCCTATGGACTGCTTCATAGGTCCACAAGGTCACTTTCTTCTGTTCTTCCTGGAAGTCATTGCTGAACTGGGAAAATAGAATCTTTCTTTTGATGCCTGGCATCACTATGCCTGAGAGTATGAAATGGTAACCCAAATTACTGGAACTTGTACCCACCAACAAGGGAAAGCTGTGGATACAAGGAAAATTTGCCCTTTAATTAGTACTGTATCCTATACTTCTCTCTCCAGCTCCACCTCTTTCCCTTTCTCTGATATATGACTTTTCTCTCTTAAACACACACACACCCCCTTTACACTCTCTAGAAGAAAGCAGCATTTCACATAAGATTTTTATTTTAAAAATGTTCTTTTCTAGTTAAAATTCCATGAAATCCCTGAAATATTTTAAGGCACACCGGGAAACTAAGCATAACATTACCAAGATGAGTTCCAGTGAGGTCATAAAGCAGTTAGCGTTCTTCATATTAGATTTCTAAACCACCATAAATGCATATATGCCTGGGTCTATCTTGGTGCTTATATTTTAAACAATCCATGAAAAGTACATCCAGACTGTTACATGTTTGGGGAAAATTAGCACACAGCTAATACAAGGTCAACCTTTGCCAACTGTGCATGCTTGCAAATCTCTTTACCCTAAAAGCAGGTAGACTGACCTTAGTTATACAACATTAGGAGAATAGCTGCCTCAGTCAATCCAAATTGGAATCTGGACAGAGAAACTGTTCAAAATTATCACTGTTTTGTGGCTGATTCTTCCTCTGATCAGCAGTGTAATTCTGGTACACTTGTACAGTTAGTATACTTTCTGGTACACTTACACAGTTGTATTGGAAACAATGATGACAGAGCTTGAGCTAGTTACCTCCTGGAGCTCTCCTGGAGCACTACTTCGAGTTCTTTTCTGCAGTATAATTCAAATTGCTGATCTCAGTTAAAGTAGATGCATTCTTTTAAGCTCAGGATTTTGCGGTGGGGAATTCATTATTCATCTGACCTTTCAGTAACTCTAAACACAAATTGATTGTTTTACACAATTCTTTCTTCAGGTCACCTGCCAAATAATGTGTGGCTATTTGCTTCTTCTCCTCCCACCCAGAGCTCCCCTCCTCTCCCCTCTTCTTTTTCAGCTACTCCTCCTTGTGTCGCTAGAATGTTATTTGTAAAACAGCAAAAACAGCCTAATCTGTGCCCTCAATGTGGATTTGGCACTATTAGGGGGAAGACAAAAAAAAAATTTTTATACTGAAATTTAGTTAACTTACAATGTTGTATTAGTTTCAGGTATACAACACAGTGATTCAATATTTTATACATTACCAGTTCATCACAATGATAAGTATAGTTACTTTCTGTCACCATGAAGACTTATTATTACCATGTTACTGACTCTGTTCCCCATGCTGAACATTATATCCCTGCGACTTATTTATTTTATGACTGAAATTTTGTCATAATTTCCTTCCTTCACCAGTTTTGCCCATTCCCCTACTCATCTACCCTCTGGCAGCCAGAAATTTGTTCTCTCCAACAGAGTCTGTTTCTAGGTCTGTCCATGTTTTGCAAATGGCAAGATTTCCTTCTTTTTATGGTCAATTAATATTCTGCTATATATAATGGAATTTTTATATAAACAAGATATGAGATGTATATATATCTATCTGTGGACATTTAGGTTGCTTCCATATCTTGGATATTCTGACTAATGCTGCAATGAACATAGAGGCATATATATCTTTTTGAATAGTGTTTTGGGTTAGTGTTTTTGGGGGAGAAATAGCTTGACACAGAATAGCTGGGTAGTATAATTGTTCTATTTTTAATTTGTTTGAGGAAGCTCCATGTTGCTTCCCACAGTCGCTACCCTTAGTCTTCTTACACCTAGGTTAGGGAGTAAATACACTTTAACAACTGTTAAAGGTATCTCACAAGTTCTTCCAAAGAGGAACAACTCTCCATCCTAACTAGAACCTGGATATGTGCTAAAAACAGATGATTGAACAAAAACATTGCTATTATTATCATCTTTTCTACAATAATAGTCATAGAAAATAACAAAGTGTGAATTTCACTGCTTTGTTTGTGGGGATGCAGGTCAGAGTGTCAAACTGCAGATCTTGGGTCCTCAATAATGGGCCACTGTGTCTTGCCTCCTCAATTTCTTTTCCCCACTTATAGGAAGGAACAAAATAAAATGTTTTGTGGAAGTTTATATTGAAATGAGGTCAGGTAAACTAATGACTGCTTGGTATTTTATGGCAGGTTTTATAACCTTGGAGTTGCCATAACTTTCAAACGATCATCAATAAAGTTTTATTGCGAAAGGGTCGCCATGTGTCTGAATGCTTTTGCACACAGTAAAGGCCGGCTGCCCCATTGGCTTAGCTCAGCAGCCCCTTTTCACCCCAGTCGTAAAGTCCTCCTCTTTTTATTGAAGGTTGAAAAGTCCTCAAGTCTGCTCTCCCCCATCAGCTGGCAGTTCAAGGACTATATGGAAATTATTTATTCATGATGAAAATGATGTACAGAATAAACAACGTCTAAAATTAGATTTTAAATGGACTTAAGATAAATGGCAGTGGGATGTGTGTTTGTGTGTGTGTGTGTGTGTGTGTTGGGTGGGGGGGGAGGGGAGGGGGGCTGTCTTTGAATGCTACGCCATGGATATCTGCATACCCCAGAGAACAGACATTAAGTAGGTGCTTACAAATGGATAGTGGCTCTCAAAGTCAAAGTAACTAGTTACTTGAGACTTTTCTGGCCGACCAGAGGATCTTAATGGTTTAGGAGACCTCACATGTCGTCCTATTCTGAACTGTCCCAAAGGAGGGAAAAAAGGTTGAACCAGGACTCTTGCTTGCGGGACTGTCCCCAAACACATTCCCAGAAACGCTCCCGAAGGTCGAACCAAGAATTACAATCAAATTCACAGCGTCAGCTCTCAGGTTCAGGTTCAAGTCCGCCACTACAGTGCTTCCTTGTCTGCTATCAACTATTCTGCGGACACGACACCGAGAAAAATGGCCTGGCATTTGGATGAAGAGAGCTGTAACGAAAAGTTGAAAACGAGGCGTCTGCTGTAGTGCGCTGTTCAGACTGCTATTCTCCTTCATACAAGGGTGAGGGTTGTGACCCTGGGGAAGAATGGCTGGAGTTTGATCAGAACAGTGTCGGGAGGAGAGGCAAGATGAAACCTGGACAATTGGCCGCACGCTCTAGTCCCATTCCGGGTCCCTTGTCTAGCAGGCCAGCGGGTGGGAAGGCCCTCGGTTCCATACTTTCGTTACCGACACGTGCAGATCCTCCACCCCAGCCACCCCCAGTCCACAAGGTTGCTCTGGGGGGAAGGGATTGGCGAATATCGCCCTCTCCCGGATCTCTGGAAACTCTCCAGCGCTCTGAATTGGCTCCTTCTCAGGCTCGGCGTCCCGCAGGCGCAGCGGCGGGGGACCTCCAGCCCAAAGCGACCGCGCGGGCCGCGAGTCCTCTCCCCGCGAGCCTCCGACGCCAGAGCCTCGGATCCCGGAACCTGGTCCTGAACCGGATCTGCGGAGCTGAGGGCCCGAGCCCCTGCTGAAACCTGTAGCTTGGCCGCGGAGAGATGGTGGCCACACGCGTCTTTCCTCCCGGGGAAATGTGCCCCAAAGCTGCTCGGCATTTCGCTCTCGGCTGCTGCTGCCGGACCGATGTCTGATTGCGCCGCAAGCGGGAAACTCCGTAGACTTTTAGGACTTAGGAACTGACTGCTCCGAATCTCTAAAGATTTTTTTTTTAATGGTGTTCGCGAGCAGATTTGGGTCTCCCCACGGCAGGTGGATGTCGTGGGGGAATTGGTTCCCAGTCACCAACCGAGGTGCTCCCACCAAGGCATAAAGAGCAGCCGTGGCCTAACAAAAGGATCCTGGGTCATCAGGGCGGGAGCTGGCCCAAGTCGAGGGCTCGCGGGTCCCGGGCCCCCGCGCGCCCTCTGCGCGCTGGAGAGCCGCAGGGTGGGGTTCCGATCGCCACGCGCCAAAGCTCAGGGCGCCGGAGAAGCGCGCTGCTGGGGTCCGGCCGCAGCACAGGCCCGGGCCACCGACTCGCTCCACCTGGTGTTTGCGTTGCCCGGGTTCCGCTGGGGAAAGGCGGGCAGCTGCGGCGCAGCGGCGGGCTGTGGCGCCACCTCCCGAGAAAACCTCCCAGGAAGTGCGGCTCCTTGAGGGAGAGCGAGGGTCCTCCGCCTCCCAGTCGGCGCGATTTCCCCTAATAACTCCCCGAAATGCCTCCAGAAACGCCTGCGGTAACAATTACTAAGCCGTTGGTCAGTGACCTCCGCAAATGGCCAAAGGCAGGCCCTAGATCCACGGGACGCTCTACAAAGGCTCACTCAGGCGCCGGGTTCCTGTGCCCCTGCCTGAGGAAGGCGTAGAAGGCTGCAGTCTCCCGGGGGCGCGACGACCTTCTATCAGCTTCCAAGGGATATAGGACCCTCCTCACGTTCACCAGGGAGAAGGAAATGGCAACCCACTTCAGCATTCGTGCCTGGAGAATCCCATGGACAGAAGAGCCTGGTAGACTAAAGTCCATGGGGTCACAAAGGGTCGGATATGACTGAGTGACTAGCAAGTCCACCAGAGCCGGGTCCTCAAGACTCCAGCCAGAAGTAATAGGAAGAGATGGCTCAAGGTGGGGGTGTTTGTGCCCCCCACCCCACCGCAAGGCTCACACCGGGTTACAGTGGGGTCCAGCCATCTGGAAGAGATCCAGCTCTGCTCACGGGACTCAAGCAGAGCCAGCCGGTCTGCGGTCACTTCCGCACCCTCCCCGAGACTACCCAGCCTCTCTGCACCACCGCGGAAAAAGAGAAAGCGTTTCCTTTCCACTTCCACCAACTTGGATAGGAATTTTTGAAAGTAATATTTTTTTTTTAAGAGATTAAGTCAGAAGATGGGAACAAAACATTGAGAAATAGAGAAAGAAGAGTTTTCAGGGTTAGATTTCTGACGTCAGTTACACACATGTACACACACACACACACACGCCTTCCAGAGGCACACTCCTCCTGAGTTCCTTTTTCTAGCTTCATCTTTGAGTTATTTTAGAAACGTGGGCTTCTCTATTAGTTAGTCCTTGTCACTAGAACAGGACCACACCAGAGCAGTGGTTAAGTTCTCTTTCAGTTCAGTTCAGTCGCTCACTGGTGTCCGACTCTTTGCGACCCCATGGACTGCAGCACACCAGGCCTCCCTGTCCATCACCAACTCCCAGAGTTTACTGAAACTCATGTCCGTTGAGTCGGTGATGCCATCCAACCATCTCATTCTCTGTCATCCCCTTCTCCTCTTGCCTTCAATTTTTCCCAGCATCAGGGTCTTTTCAAATGAATTAGGTCTTTGAATCAGGTGGCTGAAGTATTGGAGTTTCAGCTTCAGAATCAGCCCTTCCGATGAATACTCAGAACTGATTTTCTTTAAGATGGACTGGTTGGATCTCCTTGCTGTTCAAGGAACTCTCAAGGGTCTTCTCCAACACCACAGTTCAAAAGCATCAATTTCTTTTTACACATGAGCAATTAGCTACTGTACACCCACTGGTTAAAATCAACCAAGGATGGCTGTGAAGGGAGAATCTCAAGGTGGAATCCCAGGCTGAATCTTCCTGTCCAGGTTTTCTCTGGTGAGCTCCTCTGGGTCATGTTCTTGGTGTAATGATCTTGCCATCTTACCACTGGCCTTGGGAGGTGTTGCTTCCCTTTTAAAGCTCTGGCCAAGGAGCCCTGGTGCTCATCATCATTAATGTAGAATGGCACACATGTATTCAACACATATTTATTGAGCATCTGCTCTGTGTCAGGCCTTGTGCTAGCTCTCAGGGGTACAATAACAAAGAAAGGTAAGGTCTCCTAACCAGACCATTTGGCTGATAAAATACTGCTCTCAGCTTGGGATTCTCTATAGGGCTGGCTCTTTTCTCCAGGAAAAGCAATTTTTTTTTCTCCAAGTGTCCTCAAATACAATTTTCCTCTTTGTAAGTCAAGAAGAGGGAGGCTGCAAGACAAGTGGATTCTCCAGCCAAGCTGAAACCTAGCTTTCAAATCCCCAAACCCAGGTGGCTGGTCATCTACCACTTGTTTGGATGATTCAGCCAACATGATGTGGTCTTCTTTTTAATAACTTAGGTAAGACAAGTGGGCCTTAGGAAGCATCACTATGAACAAAGCTAATGGAAGTGATGGAATTCCAGTTGTGCTATTTCAAATCCTGAAAGATGACACTGTGAAAGTGCTGCACTCAATATGCCAGCAATTTGGAAAACTCAGCAGTGGCCACAGGACTGGAAAAGGTCAGTTTTCATTCCAATCCCAAAGAAAGGCAATCCCAAAGAATGCTCAAACTACCACACAGTTGCACTCATCTCACACGCTAGTAAAGTAATGCTCAAAATTCTCCAAGCCAGGCTTCAGTAGTACGTGAACCGTGAACTTCCTGATGTTCAAGCTGGTTTCAGAAAAGGCAGAGGAACCAGAGATCAAATTGCCACATCCACTGGATCATCGAAAAAGCAAGAGAGTTTCAGAAAAACATCTACTTCTGCTTTATTGGCTATGCCAAAGCCTTTGACTGTGTGCATCACAATAAACTGTGGAAAATTTTTCAAGAGATGGGAATATCAGACCACCTGACCTGCCTTTTGAGAAACCTGTATGTAAGTCAGGAAGCAAAATTTAGAACTGGACATGGAACAACAGACTGGTTCCAAATAGGAAAAGGAGTACGTCAAGGCTGTATATTGTCACCATGCTTATTTAATTTATATGCAGAGTACCTCATGAGAAACGCTGAGCTGGAGGAAGCACAAGCTGGATCAAAATTGCCGGGAGAAATATCAATAACCTCAGATATGCAGATGACACCACCCTTATGGTAGAAAGTGAAGAACTAAAGTGCCTCTTGATGAAAGTGAAAGAGGAGAGTGAAAAAGTTGGCTTAAAGCTCAACATTCAGAAAAGGAAGATCATGCCATCTGGTCCCATCACTTCATGGCAAATAGATGGGGAAACAGTGGAAACAGTGGCTGACTTTATTTTTCTGGGTTCCAAAATCACTACAGATGGTGATTGCAGCCATGATATTAAAAGATGCTTACTCCTTGGAAGGAAAGTTATGACCAACCTAGATAGCATATTTAAAAGCAAAGACATTACTTTGCCAACAAAGGTCCGTCTATGGTTTTTCCAGTGGTCATGTATGGATGTGAGAGTTGGACTATAAAAAAAGCTGAGTGCCGAAGAATTGATGCTTTTGAACTGTGGTGTTGGAGAAGACTCTTGAGAGTCCCTTGGACTGCAAGGAGATCCAACCAGTCCATCCTAAAGGAGATCAGTCCTGGGTGTTCATTGGAAGGACTGATGCTGAAAGTGAAACTCCAATACTTTGGCCACCTGATGTGAAGAGCTGACTCATTGGAAAAGACCCTGATGCTGGGAAAGATTGAGGGCAGGAGGAGAAGGGGACAACAGAGGATGAGATAGTTGGATGGCATCACTGACTCAATGGACATGAGTTCGAGAAAACTCTGGGAGTTGGTGATGGACAGGGAGGCCTGGCGTACTGCGGTTCATGGGGTCGCAGAGTCGGACACAACTGAGCGACTGAACTGAACTGAACTGAACTGAAGACAATAATATCAAAGGCAGTGAAATGCCCAGATAGAAAAAGAGATACCCCAGACGGTGGCCCATAGCTGGTGGCTCATGATATCCTTGTAACAGAGCAGACCCTGCACATGCAGGCACCCACTCAGCAGGGCAGGAGCACCTCCCTGCTCCTCTCCCTGCTGTCCTCCCTTCCTTCTTTGCTAGGGCAGAGAACAGTTTCCCCATTCACACAGTGTAAACTTTGGTAGCTTACTAGAGATTTTCCACAGGCCCACCCAAACAAATATCTGCAGGAGACCTTCCCGAACCCTTCAACATGGAATTCAGAAAAGCCCCCAAGACCAGCCAAGAGGGAAAGCTACGGACAAGAGGCCACAGCTTTCCCATAGAGCCCCAGGGAGCAGGAGGGTTGTGGTGAGTTTCCTCCAGGCTTCATCCTTTGAACCTTTCCCTGCCTATCTTTTAAGAGACCTCACTTCCTGCCCCTAAATGGAAGCCACAAGCCACAAGCCCTTGCCAGGTCAGTAAGCATAATATCCTTTTTTTGATAAAGCTACTAGAATGAGGGAATGCTTACATCTGACATTTGTACATTTTGCAGTTTTGTAAAGCACTTTTACATGATTTATTTCATTTATTAATCGTGATATGCTTTGATAATCTGCATATGGGGAATTTGAGGCTCAGAGAAACACTGCAATTTTTATTGAGAATGGAAGGTAGCAGAGTCAGTACAGATATAGATTCATATTCAATAAGGCATTTGACGAAGTTCTGTATGGCAGCCCTGGAGGCTAAGATAGAGTATAATTGGTTGAATGTATCATTCATTCATTCTGCAAAACAAAAGAGTTTTTCTTTTAAGCATATTCTATATGTGAGGAGCTGGATCTGTATGTCAGGAGCTGGACTCAGTACTGAAAACACAAAGACAGAGACGACCCTGTCCTTAGGGAGCTCACAGTTAAGTGAGGAAAGAGACATGTCAGAATATAATGGGCAATAATAATGCTGTAGTTGAGTTAGACACAAAATGCTATGGGAATGCAAGAAGCCACCAGAGCTGATCTTCAGGCCTGTTGGCATGCTCTCATATTTGTTAAAAACACGACACGTAGAAAGAATAGGAAATTTGAAAGAAGACATAATCTGTATATAAAAATACATTGACAGGAATAATTGACTATGACTAAGATTAACAAATGTAACTATAAAATTCTATGTTCAGATGCAAAATAATTGGATGGATGTATGAAGGGACTGTCAAGGATGGCAGCATAGTTAAACTCAGGGTCATATTGACTGTTAGTTACAAGCTTGACATGAACCCAGAATTTAATGTTCTTGGCTCGTGCTAAAGACGTAGAGTATCCAGCATAAGGTCCATTATTCTGCTCCAGTGGGGCTGGAACATATCTCAGTTCTGGTCTCCACACAGCTAAGAGGGAGGTTGACATGGCAGCGTCTGTGCACAGGAGACTCCTGGAGTGGTGAGAGGCCCTAAGCCAAGTCTAGTAATGGTTGACGGAAATGGGGTTATTGATAGAGACCAGAAGACTGAGGAAAGACAGCATAGTTGTCCTCAAATACCCGAAAGGCTGTCATACAGAAAAGATGTTGAATGTATTCTTTTGAACTTATGTCAAAGGAATGCAGTCAAGGTTTTCTCAGTTGGTAATCCAGAGGCTGATGGAGCAAGCCATCCTCTATGAGCCTGACAGTCCATGAATGGGGACCATGACTTTCTTCCTCTCCTGGTGACTCCAGTCTCTTTCTTTGGAGGGCAGCCAGGAAATTTTGTTGTAGGAACAAATGAATGAATTATTCCATGTGACTCAGAAGGACAGAGCTGAGATTCAAGGACAAAAGTGTGAAGTTGTGTGACAAATGAAGTCAATTGCTGTTACTGTTCAGTGGCCAAGTCATGTCTGACTCTGCAACCCCATGAACTGCAGCACGCCAGACTTCCTTGTCCTTCACCATCTCCCTGAGTTTGCTCAAACTCATGTTCATTGAGTCAATGGTGCCATCCAACCATCTTATCCTCTGTCACCCCTTTCTCCTCCTGCCCTCAATCTTTCCCAGCATCAGGGTCTTTTCCAATGAGTCGGCTCTTCGCATCAGGTGGCCAAAGTATTGGAGCTTCAGCATCAGTCCTTCCAATGAATATTCAGGGTTGATTTTCTTTAGGTTTGACTAGTTTGATCTCCTTGCTGTCCAAAGGACCCTTAAGAGTGTTCTTTAGCACCACAGTTTGAAAGCATCCATTCTTTGACAGTCCGCCTTCTTTATGGTCCAACTCTCACATCCATACATGACAACTGGAAAAACCGTCGCTTTGACTACACAGACCTTTGTTGGCAAAGTGACATCTCTGCTTTTTAATATTCAATCTAGAGTTGGCATAGTTTTTCTTCCAAGGAGCAAGTGTCTTTTAATTTCATGGCTGCAGTCACCATCCACAGTGATTTTGGAGTCCAAGAAAATAAAATCCGTCACTGTTTCCACTTTCTCCTATTGATTTGCCATGAAGTGGTGCCATGGTCCATGATGTTAGTTTTTTGAATGTTGAGTTTTAAGTCAGCTTTTTTACTTTCCTCTTTCACCCTCATCAAGAGGCTCTTTAGTTCCTCTTTGCTTTCTGCCATTAAAGTGTATCATCTGCATATCTGAGGTTGTTGATATTTCTCCCAGCAATCTTGATTCCAACTTGTGAGTCATCCGGCCCAGCATTTCGTATGATGTACTCTTCAAATAAGTTAAATAAATAGGGTGACAATATACAGCCTTGACATACTCTGTTCCCTATTTTGAACCAGTCCATTGTTCCATGTCCAGTTCTAACTCTTGCTTCTTGTCCTGCATACAGATTTCTCAGGAGACAGGTAAGGTGGTCTGGTATTCCCATCTCTTTCAGAACAGTTTGTTGTGATCCGCACCATCAAAGGCTTTAGTGTAGTCAATGAAGCAGATGTCTTTTCTTTTTTTAAATTCTCTCGCTTTCTCTATGATCCAATGAATGCTGGCAATTTGATCTCTGGTTCCTCTGTCTTTTCTAAATCCAGCTTGTACGTCTGGAAATTCTCAGTTCACATACTGCTGAAGCCTAGCTTGAAGGATTTTGAGCATTACCTTGCTAGCATGTGAACTGAGTGCAATAGGGTGACAGATGAAGTCAATTAATTTGACTATTAGTTAGGATCATCAATGTAAGTAAAGATGCATGCTTCATATTTTTAATTTCAACCAGCACTCACCTGTTTGGAAAAGAAATTTTATTGTCATTAAATTTTTTCTTCATAAAGGATGTTAACTAAAGAATAGGTAAATGGCCTTACTGACCCTTATTAGGCATTCTAGCTCCTTGATACTGGAGGACATACCATTATGTAGGTTCTTCCTGAGAATGGGAGGAACATAGGGGAGGCCTCAGTTAGTTTTCATTTGATTTTAGCTGTGATCTCAACCTGTAAATAGTGGTCCCAAGCATACATAGGTCCTTTAGGAAAAGAGTTGTTTAGGTTTGGCTTTGTTATCTGTTAATTCAGTGTATTAAACCATTTTCAAAGGGACAACTTGCATCTTGTATAAAAAAGATAGCAATAAATGCTGGTTGTGGAACCATAGAAGAATAAGTGGCCCTAGCATTCTAGAGAATTCAGTCTGTAAACCACAGGCCTATTTTACCCCAGATATTATGGCCATATGCCCTGACCAAACCACAGTATGAAATTCAGGTTGGGTGAAATGAACTTCTAGCTCTTATTAAACCCCCACCTGTCGATTTTATACTCATATGTTGCTACTTTCTCTATACTGGTCTTTATTCAGAGTTTTAGCAAATAGTATCCCTCATAACCAAATACGTTGTAGTTGGCCAGTAGATCTTAGGGGCTTGCTAGTTCTTATGCTTATGAAGTCGGAGGAGGGGTGATGAGGAATGTTCCTCAGTTGCCAAGGAATGCCTAATCCCTGACTTACTTAATTTCTCCATCGTACCAAAGTCAAGAAATGTGTCAGACATCAGCTCCCCCACTATCTGTCTCCTAAAGCAGTACCATTTTCTTTTTATTGAGCATCTTAAAATGCTTGTGGGTTAACAATACAGTTGAAGGAGAGAAAGAAAAGACATCAGTAGCTCCATTTTGCTGAGGATGAAGTATGTTATTGTCCTCTCCCTTCCATCTTCCCCAATGCACAGAATTAGTTATCAAAATAATTGCTTAGATGCTGTTTAACTGTCTCAGCAATGAGAAGGCACACAGTAATAAAAGCTAGTAAAACAGTAATAAAAGCTAGTATAATTAGGATGTCCCCTGTGCCAGGCATTGTGCTAAGCACATAACATTTCTTATGTAATCCTTACAACAAAGCCATGAGGGACAGACTCTGATGAACTTCTTGCTATAGATGAGGAAACTCACATGCAGGAAAGCTAAGTAACTCATCTGAGGTGACCTAGGTGTTACACGGTAGACTTATAATTCAAAGCATCTTCATCACCAGGCGAAGTTACCTTGTTTATTATTCTTT
Organism: Ovis canadensis; assembly: GCF_042477335.2. Classification (NCBI taxonomy): domain Eukaryota; kingdom Metazoa; phylum Chordata; class Mammalia; order Artiodactyla; family Bovidae; genus Ovis; species Ovis canadensis. Next base: position 60,398,974 of record NC_091262.1, on the reverse strand, counting down.
ACTGATGCTGGTATCATGGAGAGATGGAAAGCAAAGAAGTGCACCTTGTTTTTTAGCCATCATTTTATTTATATTTAAAAATTTATTGTTGTTAAAAAATATTTTTGCAGAGTTCATATTTTTTTCAGCTGGTTTCAATTACTCAGAATAGAGGACGCATTCTATAATATGTAATTCTGTCCAGAGAGTGTTGGATGTGATGAAATAATATCCAGGCTGATCACATTTTGTATCTGTTTTCTGTCTCGGCAGCGATCATCACAGAGTGTCAGTGGTCTTCAGACAGCCAAACTGCTTATTCTTCTGAATCCTAAAATCTGTGCCTTTGGTTTATTGCTAACAGGAATAAGAGCAATAATAGATAACACTTATGCAGTACTTACCTTATGCCAGGCACAACTCTGAGCACTTTATGTATTTAATCCTAAAAAAACCTACACAGTAGGTATTATCATTATTTAGTCCCATTTTACAGGTGAGAAAACAGAGGTAATAAAGATCAAAAAGCTTAAGTTCACACAAGATACATTTTGGCAATTTAGGGATAGACCCAATTGTGTGTGGTGGGCTCAGGAGAGAGAGTTATTACATTTTTAGAAATTAAATGAGGCAATTGCTAAACTCAGCCATTATTTACAACCAAATTATATAAATTTAAAATTAAATAGTTTAAAAACAGGTAATAAATGTTTAATATTTATTACTTTCTAATTATATTTTTGTATTTTACTATTATCACTGTTTGGGTGGTTATTTGTGTCTTCTATGCACATATGGTAGGAATATCATATAATAATTTATGTTAATATAATGGTGTGCTACCTTTTACCTCTTTCCAACTCTGTGTTCAGTGACATCATGTTAGTAGCTTTAAATTTGCTATGGTGGGGTATTTGCACTACAGAAAGCAGCAATTGGTTCAAACAAGGCTTTTCGTCCCCTAGAGAGCCAGGTCTAAATTATTAAGTAGACCTCTAGGCCCAATGCTATAAGCACAGAACCTGAGAAATCGATGTGGAAAGAGATGAAGTAAAATAATATTTTAGAAGTGTGGTTTCCAGTGACTGACTCCCTGATTTGAATCATAGCTTGATCACTTATTGGCTGTAAAGAAAAAAGAAGCTAATTCATCGCCTCAGCATCTTGAAGTCCTACTCTGTGCTAGAAGCTAGACAGAGTAAAAGTTAAATTAAGGTAGTTTAAAAAACATTTTACAGTCCACAAGATAGAAAAAACTTACAGTTGACAATTAACTACACCCTCTAGTTTTTTAAATGCCAGTAGTTGCAAAATCTCTACTAAATCTTCCCTATTTTAGAAGTATTTAAGTGGCAAAAACTCCAGGTTTTAAATTAGAGTTGTGTATAACATAATTTCTTGATGACTACAATAGATTGTCTTCTTGAAAAAGAAGAAAGAGCCATCCAAACATGTGACTGTGTTGGTTTACTTATTGATCTAATTCATTCATTTTTTCTCCTCTGTGCAGGTGTAAGAGGGCAAAGAGATGGACTTGACAAATGCCTGTTAGTCAAGGTCTTACAGCACATGGAAGGAATGGCCATGCAAGCAGCTAATTACAAATAATGGAATGAGTGCAAACCTTTAGGATGATAAAGAATGCCAAGTTTACCCTGAAGAGACAAACAATATGCTAAACATTTCTATGAGAAGCTATAGAAAGACATGATTAGTTCTGACAGGCTAAAATCAAAGGAGTCTATACATTAAGGATATTCTCACAGTTAAGTATTTGTTGGTTACATATCACTGTGGCAGAATCTTATGACTGTTCTTAAGGGAAGGGTGTGTGTGAAGGGGTGTGCACTTCTTGGGATTTTCATTCATTTTTGTTTTGTTTTGTATTGCTTTGCTGAGAAGAGAACTAAATTAAGCACAATGTAAGATATCCAGTCTGTAAGTGATCATGAATTATGTGGGGTTCATCGTAAGTAGGTCTGAGCTTGGGATTTAAGAGAGCCAGATACAGGTCTGGATTTTGTCACCAATTGCTTTGAGAAACCACATTCTCTCTCTGGATCATCTGTAAAATCTGAGGCTTAAATAAATGATTCATAAGGACCCTCTAAGCTCCAATGCCTTGAGATTATCTTGGGAGAAAAATGGGGGGAAAGGAGATGTTTTGAAAGACATTTTTATCCTGTAAGGTCCCTAGATTTGACTACTAATGTCGAGAATGGAGAAAAATATGGAGATGTTGGAGATCAGGGTTACTATCCAGGCTATTGCTTAGGTGTTCCATCAAAAATCTTTTTTTGGATCTAGTTGTAATAGCCTGGATCAGGATGCACCTGAATCATGCCAAGACAGGGACGCTATAAAAGAATCCAATGGTTAGCTATATTTCGACTAGGTCCTAATTCTTTGGAACTGTACATTACATTTATACAGGAAGGCTACAGTATGAGTTCTTCTCTAAATGCAAGGATTTGGAAAACCTGTCTATTAAGTTATTTTCTCTTATTATCGCTTTTCTCATATAGAATGACTATTTTCACTTAGACCTCAATTTTCTTAAAACTTTAAATTCATTCCTATCCTTTCTGTCCCTTCCAGCCTCCCGCCATCCAGCGCACGTCTCCCAGGACTTATGATGTGTTGCTGCTTTCAGCTATGGGGCTTTACTTACACACTGTCCCAGAAGACCAAACACTTGTGTGAACAATATAAAAGGTTGCCGATTACTCTTGTGATCTTCCCCCTTTTTCTCCCCATGTGGAACACTTATTGGTTTCAAAGAGTTATAAACACACCATTGTTCTTCGTGTCTTTTGTGAATATCTGGGAAAGAGCTGTTTCAAAAAAGTACACCCTTAACATGTCTGGTGTTGGAAATGCTTAGGGGTCAGAGTCAAGCATGGGTGCACATGTGCAGCTCACACTGTGAGATGAGAAAGGCCTCTTACTAAGTCTCACGTGCCATTCAGAACTAGTGCTGTTTTCTCTGACAGAGGAAGCCTTAAGGTTTCCATCAGCTGTTTGTCAGCAACAGCACAGAGACGTTAAAGTCCACCGTAACTCGGGTGCATTGTTATAATCTGAGGCATGAATGTGCTGTGTCTTGACCTGCAGATATTCGTTCATTTCCCATGGTGAAGTTGAGAAATTTAAAACACAAGGTGTGCACATGACGTCTGAGTCTACCTAGACCAGTGTGAATTTGGAAGAATCCCAGTGGTGTGACTCACCACCTTAATTCTCCATGTTACTTATCTATATAGCCTTTGTATTTCCAAGAGTAAAATTGTTGATAGAGAGGAGGGAAGATATGGAGGGGAGGAGCCATTATGTTGTTTATGAGTTAGATATTGATAGAGGACAAAGGGAATCCAAGATCCAGGCTCAGGAAACAGAGAGTGGAATTCTAAAATCAAGTCTCATTATTACAAAAGCAGTACATACGGTAACAAATTAGAACATGAAAATAAACATAGATTAAAAAATTAAAACACTATGTATAAAGTAGATAAGCAACAAGAATTTACTGTATCACACTGGGAACTATATTCAATATCTTGTGATAACCTATAATGAAAATAACCTGAAACATATTATTATACATATACGATATATATATAATATGTTTTAATAACATTATATAAAAATGTTTTAACAATGTATTATATATAATGATCTAATAATGTATTATATATAATATGTTATTATACTTCGATTAACAAAAATACTATACTTCAATTAACAAAAATTAAAACATTCCTACCAGAGAGAACCACTATCAATTTTCAGTGGTTGATATCAATGTTCAGTATATATTCTTCCAGATCCTTTTCTGTATGTCTATGTGCATGCGTTTCCTAAATGAGATCACACTGTACTTGCTGTTTTAGCCAACCATCTCTGCCTTCCTGGGCTTTCTAGGTGGCTCAGTGGTAAAGAACCCGCCTGCCTACACAGGAGACACAGGAAACCTGGCTTCGATTCCTAGATCTGGAAGATCCCCTGCAGGAGGAAATGGCAACTCGCTCCAGTATTCTTACCTGAAAAATCCCATGGAGAGAAGGAGCCTGTTGGGGCTCCTTGGGGCTGCAAAGAATTGGACACGGCTGAGTGACTGAGCACACACACATTTCAAACGTAAATATAAATGTGATCTCAATTATATCAGCAGGCTGGTAACATTTGGGTTACACCTGGAAAGATGTTCAAGATATATAAGCATAAAGCTGGTGCATGCTCATGTTTTGTTTTGTTTTTTATCACACCACATAGGCATATTTAAAATAAAAAGTAAAATCTCCCTTTCCTTAATCCCTAGTGTCCTCCTATTCTACTAACAATGTCTGTTTCTACTTCTAACAGTTTTCACTTTAATTTAAAAATATATAATTATTCTTCCATTCCTTATTTTTTATCAAATTCAGGCATATACACTGGCTTCAAGGTAAAAAATGTGAGAAATTTGTAATTTGAATGTCTTCTCAGCTCTCCTTCTATTTAACTCCTATTTTTAAATTGCATTAGTATTTATGCAATTTGTTGTTGTTGTTGTTCACTTGCTAAGTTGTGTCCACACTTTCTAACCCCACGGACTGCAGCACACTAGACTTCCCTGTCTTTCACTGTCTCCTGGACTTTACTCCAATTCATGACCACTGAGTTGGTGATACTATCTAACCATCTCATCCTCTACCACCCACTTCTCCTCCTGCCTTCAATCTTTCCCAGCATCAGGATCTTTTCCAATGAGTCGGCTGTTTGCATTAGGTGGCCAGAATATTGGAGCTTCAGCTTCAGCATCAGCCCTTTCAATGAATATTCAGGGTTGATTTTCTTTAGGATTGATTGGTTTGATCTCCTTGCAGTCCAAATGACTCTCAAGAGTCTTCTCCAGCACTGCAATTCAAAAGCGTGAATTTTTTGGCATTCAGCCTACTTTATGGTCCAACTCTCACATCCATACACGACTACTGGAAAAACCATAGCTTTGACTATATGGACCTTTGTCAGCAAAGTGAAGCTCTTAAACCATAATTTAGTCTTATGTCCTTTTTCAGAAGGTTGATTGTACTATTAAAACCAGTGTGAAACATTTATAAAATTAATACCTGAGTACAAATCCCTCTGGGCATCCCTGGTGGCTCAGCAGTAAAATATCCACCTGCCAAGGCAGGAGATGAAGGTTCAATCCTTGGGACAGAAAGAGCCTCTAGAGAAGGAAATGGCACTCCAGTATTCTTGCCTGGGAAATCCCATCGACAGAGCAGCCTGGCGAACTACAGTCCGTGGGGTTGCAAAAGAGTCAGAAACGACTTAGCGACTACACCACCACCACCACCACAAATCTCTCTAGAGATGCAAATGTAATCCTCAATTTTGAACACTTTTGTCCCTCAAACAAGAGCCTTCTACACACCCTTGTCTAAGGGCTCACCTTTAATGTTCTTTTTCATGTCTGTAAACCTCCTTGGGTCATATCAGGTAGCTGCAGCTTCTTATAGCTCATGTTTTCTTCTTTCTTGGCTTAGTTTTAGATTTTGCTGGGTTACCTCAGAAGTAACTTTTTCTTCCTGGCTGTGTGATTACTAAACATACTGAATTCTTACATGGTAGCAAGCACCTTTCTCTAGCCCTCACACTTGAAATTTGGCTGAGTGTAGAAAGCTAGGTTCAAAGTAGTTTCCCTGAGGACTTTGGAGGCACTCCACCATTGCTGTCTGGAGCTCCCTGATGCTAGTGTGAGTCTGCAATTGGGCTGAGTCTGTTCCTTGACAATTGCCACAGGCAGGTGGGCTTTTCTGCAGGGTGGAGGCCTTCAGAGTTATCCACTCCTGGGCGGCTCTGCCTCTTTTTCGAGCTGCTGTGGAAGTACAGATCTATCTCCCACTTGATGTTGCATTTGTTAGCCCCCATCTTGTTCGCCAGTAGCCCCTCCAGACATACTCCCTCCTTCTCTGAAAGACAGAAGCGGCCTCATTAGCCATTCTATTTAGAGAAGGAAAGAGAGCAAGCCCCACCACTGCAGCTGTCCCAAATGCAGTTCTTTAACATCCCAGACTAACTTGTCAATTTCAAATTAGAATCATCTAAGGGACTCCTCCTTTGTGTCTGAATTTGGGCTTTTGTTGCCTCTAGGGTAACTCTTCCACTTACCATTTGCCTTTTCTTTTCTATTGATTAGAACCCTCCAAACTATTGAAGACCCTTGGTCTTATTTTCTTGTTTTTCATTGCTGTAATGGTTTGAATTTTAAAAAGAATCGTTTTATCATTTCAGTGGGACCTCTGGGAACAGAGAGGGTCGATGTGCGTAGAAATGCAAGACGTGTGTTAACTGAAACATATTGGAGTGTGTACATACATGCGCACACATACAGAGAAGTATTGGAACAATAGTTTTGTAGTTGAAACTTAACAGTGGGTATTCAGTAGTAGGAAAATGCTTATTTATTTAAATAAATTTTAAAAATAAATGCTTATTTATTTTTATTAATTTTTTTACAGTAAGCATGATTTCCTTTTGTAATGATAAAGAAAGTGAGGTGTGTGTGTGTTAAAGAAGGAAATGATTGTTTTGTCATATACAGATAGAGAGCAAGGGTGTAAACCTACGCAGGAATGGTGGTTTTCAGCTGGTGTGTATCTTCTCCTTTTCCTCCCCTACAGTGCAGTGCAAGCTGATTGCGTGAGTCCTCCGTCACTCAGTCATGTTCGACTCTGCAACCCTATGGACTGTAGCCCACCAGGCTCCTCTGTCCATTGAATTTTCCAGGCAAGAATACTGGCTGCTGCTGCTGCTGCTAAGTCGCTTCAGTCGTGTCCGACTCTGTGTGACCCCATAGACGGCAGCCCACCAACTCCCCCGTCCCTGGGATTCTCCAGGCAAGAACACTGGAGTGGGTTGCCATTTCCTTCTCCAATGCATGAAAATAAAAAGTGAAAGTGAAGTCGTTCAGTCGTGTCCGACTCTTAGCGACCCCATGGACTGCAGCCTTCCAGGCTCTTCCATCCATGGGATTTTCCAGGCAAGAGTACTGGAATGGATAGCCATTTCCTTTTCCCGCTGATCTTCCCAACCCACAGCCGGAACCTGCGTCTGCTGTGTCTCTTGCGTCTTGTACGTCTGATGGGTCTCCTGCTCTGCAGGCAAATATTTTATCGCTAAGCCATCAGAGAAGCCCTCTCTGGCTGATTACAGGTATGTTAACTTTACATCAGTCCCTCAGCAGAATCAAATCAAGAATATGAAATATTTACTCTGCACAATGCTCAGCAATGCAGCCTAAAGGGGCTGCTCCAGATGAGGGTGGGCCTCAGGAGGAAAGAGCAGCAAAGCAGCAAGGTCCAGCCTGCTTTGTACTAGAGGGTCCCCCAAGAGACCAGGTGAGTTCTGGGCCTCTTTCCAGGTGTTCTAATTTCTGAGACTATAAATGTCATGTTACCCATTTAATAGGATTCCAAAAGGGCTTCTTGGCAGAAAAATATGGGAACTACTGTGGCAGATCAACTACAAAGACAAACCAGTTTATTGGTTCAGGCTTCAGAAGAAACACTAGATGAAACTAAAAGTTGCTGTAAGAAAAATGTGATAAATCTAGTATTACTTAAAAGCTTCTAAAGCACTGGCGAGTAATGATAATAAGTTGCATACCTCTTTCACATGCACAACTTCTGCCCTGCGACTTCAAAGAAGGCTCTTGGAGTCCAGGGAGAGATGCACTACTCTGCTCAGGAGATATTTATGGGGCTGTTATGGCGCCTAGGATGTTCCTATTATACTCACTATTCGAAGCTCCAGGTTTCCAGGACCACAGAAAATGAAAGACTTGAGACATTTTAAAATGGGATGTGCTTTTCCCTGTAACACAGATGATTGGGTTTGCACTGTTGTCATTTAATTTTGAACTCGGCATTAATTCTATTTTCAGGATGCTTCACCCACATTTAGTACAGAGAGATCAAATTAGAAAGGGCCTTTGAGCAGCCTTAAGTGGAGTAGCAATCTAGTAACTAACTGATTCATTTCATAAATGTCACCAGACAAAGAATAACATGTAGAACTTTCACAGTGGAGCTTAGCAGGATAAATGAAATTGGATAACCTGGTGTGGAGCAGAGAGGGCCCTCCCTTCTACACTTCAAGTCTGGGGGATCCTCACAGCCATGCTCTCTGACAAAAGGTCAGGGAGGAGCTGTGCTGCTGGGGGGAGCAATGTACAAAATGCCCAGAGGTGGTGGGTGAAGGAGAAAGTGGTGACATTGTCATGGGGAGTTGGGGGTGGGGAGCGCTGCCCAGTGTGTGACCACAGCTGGCCCTTCTCTCTCTGCTCTCAGCCTGCGATAGTGCAGGAAAAAATCCATAAGGAACACAATTTTGAACACTGAAAAGGTTGAGTAAATCAAGATCAGGATATTTTAAGAACACTTCTGGGGAACTTCTAAGTTTACGAAGAGATAAGGCTTCAAGATAAGTCTTGTCTTTTCCCAAGACTATTGGTGCTTCTGCTTTAAATTCTGAGAGTAGTCAGTGATTTCAGACATTAAAAAGAGAGACCCTTGGGATGGGAGTAATGAACGCTGAGGTGGTTTGATATTTATCAGGCAGGGAGACTACTGATGGCAGCTGTGTCTATAAATATAGGTGGATAATTTGTGGAGACTGTGCAAGTAAGGCAAACTCTTCCACTGTGTCACTCTCTCAAAACCTGAATGCTATTTTGATATGATTCTCCTGGAAGCTGCTTCACACAAATAACAATAATGACATGTATTCTTTGTATTCTTTTTGATAATTATCCAAGTCTTAGAGTTTAAGACAAAGGGTCTCAAACTTTAATGACCATAAGATAACTGGAGATCTTGTTAAAATGTACCTTTCTTTTTAAAAATTGAGGTATAATTGATTTACTGATATTGGTTTCAGGTGTACAATGTAGTGATTCACAAATTTTTAAAGATTCTACTCCATTTAAAATTATTATAAAATATTGGCTATATTCTCTATGCTGTATAATATATCCTTGTAACTTATTTATTTTATACATAGTCGTCTGTACCTGTTAATCTTCTACCCTATCTTGCCCCTCCTCCTTCCTCTCTCCCCACTGGTAACCACTAGTTCGTTCCCTGGGAGTTTGTTTTGTTGTTTTCATTCTTTTGTTTTATTTTCTTAGATTCCACATGTAAGTGATAGCACACACTATTTGTCTTCCTCTAATTCCACTAAGCATAATACCCTCTAGATCCATCCATGTTGTTGCAAATGGCAAATTTCATTCTTTTTTTGAATGTCTGAGTAGTATTCCATTGTACATATACCACATCTTCTTTTTCCATTCATTTGCTGGTAGACATTTAGGTTGCTTCCTCCACTCCAGTACTATTGCCTAGAAAATCCCACGGACAGAGGAGCCTGGTAGGCCCCAGTCTATGGGGTAGCAAAGAGTCGGACACGATTGAGCGACTTCGCTTCACTTCACTTCCGTCTCTTGGCTACTGTCACTAATGCTGCTATGAACAGTGGGGTATGTGTATCTTTTTGAATTAATGTTTTCACTTCCTTGAGATATATACCCAGCTGAGGGATTGTTGAGTCATATGGTAGTACTGTATTTCGTTTCTTGAGTCATCTCCATATGGGTTTCCATAGTTAACCAATTTACATTCCCGCCAGCAGTGTGTGAGGGTTCCCTTTTCTCTACATCCTTGTCAATATTTGTTATTGGTACACTTTTTGATGGTAGCCATTCTGACAGGTGTGAAGTGATATCTCCTTTTGATTTGCATTTCTCTGATGATTAGCAATGTTGATCATCTTTTCATGTGCTTGTTGGCCATCTGTATGTCTTCTTTGGAGAACTGTTTATTCAGGTCTTCTGCCCATTTTTAAATCGTTTTCTTTTAGATAAAATGTAGATTCTAAATCATTAAGTCCGGGGTGGAGTCAGACCTACTGCAGTTCTCACAAGCTCCCAGGTTCTGACAGGTGTGAAGTGATATCTCCTTTTGATTTGCATTTCTCTGATGATTAGCAATGTTGATCATCTTTTCATGTGCTTGTTGGCCATCTGTATGTCTTCTTTGGAGAACTGTTTATTCAGGTCTTCTGCCCATTTTTAAATCGTTTTCTTTTAGATAAAATGTAGATTCTAAATCATTAAGTCCGGGGTGGAGTCAGACCTACTGCAGTTCTCACAAGCTCCCAGGTGATGCCAACACTGCTGGCGAAAGGCCTAGACTTGGAGTCGTGACCGTGTAAGACAACGCGAATTACCCTATTTCAGCAGCCAGTCAGTCCTAGATAGGCAAAGACATACATATGTCTAGTTTAAATATACAGACTCAAAAAATGCATTACTAATTTTGATCTACTGAGTCAGAAGGCATTTGTGGAAGAATTTGACTACTTTTACCCTCCCTCCCACAACTTTGCAACCATACCAAAGCCAGATACCCAGTTCGAGTCTAGCACCCATGACTTAAATGAAATCTTATCACAAAGAAGTAAGTTTGGAAACTTTCTTTCCTATGTTCTTTCCCCACACCAAATTTAACTCAAATAGTTAGGAAAGTATTTCCACCTCGTGAGTTTGGTAATATATTTTGTGTATCAGGTGAGAGAAAAAAATGAGGGTAATGCTGGCTGTAAGATCAGTCTGTATATGCACATGTTTGTGGAAGATTTTCGTTTCTTTTCTTTTGTTAGATAATTAACCTTTTGATTATTTAGCATTTTATTTTTTATAAGTCCAGGTGTTGAGCCATTTCATTCTTACATATGCTAAAAGTCATGGGCCATTTCTTATAAACTCATATTGCTGTTATCATACCTAACAAAAAATCATCAGTATTTCTGTGGTATCATCCAAAACTCAGACAATGTTCAAATTTCCACAGTTATTTCAGAAACTCTGTTACAGGTGGTTATTTAAAGTCTACATGTGGTTTGGTTGTTGTATCTCTCAGGTATCTTTTAATACCCCCTTCTTTCTTTTTTTCTTCATGCCATTGACTTGTTAAAAAAATCAGATCCATTGTCCAATAGTCTAATCTGTTAGATTTGGAATAAAGGCACCTACCCACTTAAGAGAATGCCTTTGAAGCACATAGACCCAGATTTCCTATTGATGGAAAAACAGGGGTACAAAGACTTTGACTGATGTACCTTTAAAGATCTGAAACCAAATCCTCATCTTCTAATTTCTTATCTAGTTATTTTTCTACTAAATATTCTTGACTCTGTGTTAAAGTATATGTATGGTGAGATATTGTAAATATTTGTGGTTTAAAAATGTGGTCTTCTACTTTGCAAGTCATTTGCTTAAGAAACTTGACTAAAGTCTTATGAGGATAAGGTCAGGTCTTATTCACCATAATATTTGTTGAGTGTGACAGAGCCTGGTGTCGTTTAATGCTCAAGAATGATGTCTGTTGAATAAGTGAATGAATGAATGAGCATGTGTTGTGTTTCACCAAAGTGTAATGAAGCCTTGAGTTTGAGGAGCACTTTATCCTCTACACATCTCTAGTGGCTCTCATTTATTTATGCAACAACCACATAAGACAAATATTGCCACCCTCATTTAACAGAGAGATGGACAGAATCTTTTTAGGTATATGTAACGGATAAATCAGAGAAGGCAATGGCACCCGACTCCAGTACTCTTGCCTGGAAAATCCCATGGATGGAGGAGCCTGGTGGGCTGCAGTCCATGGGGTCGCTGAGAGTTGGACACGACTCAGTGAGTTCACTTTCACTTTTCACTTTTATGCATTGGAGAAGGAAATGGCAACCTACTCCAGTGTTCTTGTCTGGAGAATCCCAGGGACAGTGGAGCCTGTTGGGCTGCTGTCTATGAGATCGCACAGAGTCAGACACGACTGAAGTGACTTAGCAGCAGCAGCAGTAACGTATAAATAAAAGTGAAACTGGGTTCCAGATTTTGACGAAATAAAAACTTTTCTTCTTTCTAAGAGGCAAAGCCTCTTAGCCCCCTTGGTCTCTTCAGCAAGCATCCAAAATAGAAGCAATTATCACAAGATTGTAGATGAGGTAACTAAGCCTAAGCCACATGACTACTAACAGGAAAAGCCTAACTGGATCCCAGATTTTCTGACATCAACTTCAGTTTGTTTCTACTTTATAGCAGATTACACCTCTCCCCTGTCTGTCCACTGCCTTATTTCACTGTCAGACACAGGTCCGTCATCTTTTATAGTTCCCTGAGTACATTACTATTCATACCTTTCTGGGTGGCCAAGATATGCTATGGGCTTGTTCATTTATCACATCTTCCTCCTATTTATCATTCTAACCAGTTTCCTATTATTGCCCTTTTACCTCCCTTGATACAGAAGCAGAGTTTTCTCCTTTGTGTACCTAATTCTATCCTCTTAAGTAGATAAGGCCCAACAGCTGACTGCCCAGACACTGAACTGGTCAATTTTCAGATGCCCCTTATTTCTAACAGGAATCCAGAAATGAATGAACTAGAGTGTTTTGCTATTTGTTTGGTGTAAAGTATTATGCATTTAAGGTGAGTAGCTGCTTGAGGGGACTGACATAAAATAATTAATATTCCCAAAACAAAATAAAGGGGAAAAGTAGCGTTAACAAACAGTTTTCTTTTGTTATATAATTAACCTTTTAACCACGTAGATGTTAATAAGGTGGTGAAAACCTGGCCGTTTGGAGAATACATTCATCACTTTGGGCATCTACTTACACACACACACACACCCCTCCCTTTTATTTTTCCTTACAGTGAAACAAACTGCTCACCAGTCATTTAAGATTATTTTTTTCAGGGCTCATTTTTAAGAGATTCTGTTTAAAGGGTTTGGATACATGTACTTCTTCAGTTTGATCTTGAACTCAGGTCTCAGTAATATGAGAATATAGGATTTGGGGCACCTACCCCCACTACACCTTTAGAAAATTACTTTGAAACATTTGGAAATTTTGCATCGGTGGGTGGATAGGGGTGGGTGGGAGCAGTTTTATTATGCACGTCCTTTTATGGGTTGTGGCCAGATATTTTCAATGTGCTATTATCCTAGTTTTATGGAGTTCTTGGACCCTGTTGGTATAAACATCTGGGAATAAGTGGTTGAGTGCAAGCTGTATGCTGTTGTGCCTGGGAAGAAATACATTTGTGTTACATTTAAATTTTAATGAATTATTCACAAGGGAAGTAATAACTTAAGTATACTAACTACACATAAGCCAAAATGAGGGATTTTTTTTTTTTTAGATTTTCTACTGGCTAATATACAAATGTTTATTTGGGTATTATCTATGTGCATATAATCAAATCATACAGATTCTTGTCTTCACAAATGCCAGGTCTACCTGGAGCTTTGGAGAAGGAGGCTAATTAGTGAATGAAGGAAAGATTCTGCCATTTATGTCCTTTCAGTGGGTAGACTGGGATGGAACTTGAAATTGAATTTCATGGTACTCACTCTTTGAGGGGAGAAAATCAATATGTCTATGATTTCCTCTTTTGAAAATCTTCTTGATTGTTCTTTCTCAGACTTCAGTACTTTAATTACATAACTCTGAGAATGTTGTTAGTACTGAGTCCTTTTTTCCTTTTTTCCCTTTGCTTTCTCCCTCTCCTTCTCTACCTTTTTCTTTTCTCAAACTCTCTGTGGAAAGCTCTCATATGTCTCAGCTTGTAGGGACTGAAACCAGAGTCTCCCAGGTCCCTGCTGAGTCCCACATAGTCCACCAGTGTGAGTTCCAGCTCTGCCAACCAGCCTTATTTCTGAGTTGAATGTGAGCAGTGATCCTTTTTCTGGAGGCAGGATAATCCCTCTGGTCCCAGCTGCACTAATTGCCCAAGGAACAGTATTCTCCATGTTTGCACTTTGCCTGGGATAGGCTGTCTAGAAGTCTGTGAGGATGGAGCTGGAAGAAAGAGCTACTCCTCTCCCTGGCGGCTGCAGCTGTAACTGGGAGCTCTCATCACCTAACAGGTCCCAGAGTAACAGCAGTTCAAATGCTTGAGGCAGAATTGAGTCTGGGCTGTATCCAGTTTTGATTTTGCTCTTCAGATTAAAATTGATTCATGACTGAGGAAAGCAAGGAATGGCAGAGAGGGGAAAAAGAGGGGGCAAGGGGAGAGAAAGGAAAGGAGGGGAACACACGTGCGTGTTCAAAACCCTAACAGGATTGGGTGAGAGCCATCAAGTACCTGGTCCGCTGCAATCGTAAAGTCTGCTCTCACCATCAGCGGTGGGGCTTGGCATCTGGAAGTGATTTCAGTCTGTGATTACCTTTGGACGGCAACGCTTGTTGGTTCTTTACTAACAAGCAAGCACAGACCCAGAGCAAGCCTTTCATGCTAACAAGCAAACAAGCCATCAGGCTGCAGATTTCAAAACCAGAGGCAGGAGGCAGATGTGAAGTGGCTCAAAATTCTGCGGCTTCTCAGAGAAAAAAAAAAAAGTTGAGAGAGAAAGGGGAAAAAAGTGCCTTTGTCCTCCTTAGCCCCTTCCCAAAGCACATGGAAAAGTCAACAGTTATTTCATAGATCATGTGTCCACCCATGTATTTCTAAACTTTTGGAATGCAACAAACACTGCCTGGGGCAAGCAGTAAAAGACACTTACTCTGCTCAAGTCCAGATTATAACTTTGGTAAGCAGAGTGTCTGTGGGCCATCTTCCGTCTGAGATACTCAGGGCCTTGAACCCAACCAACAAGATATCAGACCGTATTTTCTTTCTGTGTGGATTCCCTCAGAAATCACCCATTCAAAATGTAGGCAAAGATTAAGGAGGTGAAATGTGAAAATTCAACTCCTCTTCTCCCAATCTATACTGTTTTGTCTCCTAAAATTTCTGCAGTAACCTATTCTTGAGATGTTGTATTTTTTTTTTTGAAATGCTGTATTTTGATGCCAACTACCAGCATCAGATATCCAAAGACTGATTATAACTTACGCCTATTGGTATCATAAAAAACTCCATGGGTTCTTAGCATTGACTAGCTTTTGTTAAATTTTATAGGGAGCCAAGCCAGGCTTTAAGAGCAGAAAGTCTGAAACAAAATACGTTAGATTAAAGAATAGCAATGGAATAATAACAATGATAAGCCCCAGGATTTCTTTAGTACATTTCATGTGCCAGGCACAGTGCTGGGTCTTTGTGTGTGTGTGTGTGTGTGTGTGTATGCCGTGCTCAGTTGTGTCTGACTCTGAGAACGATGGACTGTAGCCTGCCAAGCTCCTCTCTCTGTCCATGAGATTTTCCAGGCAAGAATATTGGAATAAGTTGCCATTTCCTCCTCCAGGAGATCTCCGACCCAGGGATCGAACCTGCATCTCCTGCTTTGGCAAGCGGAGCCACCTGGGAAGCCCCTTTATATATACAATTATTTTCATTTAATCTCACCCCAAACCCAGTGGCATGAATTCTATTATTACCCCTCCGTCCCTAGATGAGGAAATGGAGCTTCAAGGAAGTTACTTGCCCAGAGTCACACAGCTGGTATAAGATAGAAGCAGAACTCAAACCCAGGGGGTCACAGGAGAATGTGGAGAAAATACACTGCATGTATGTTTCAGGCTTACTCTCCTCAACAGACTACAGTATAACTCAACTCTCCCCAGGATATGTACTTGGTTTATGTCCATGGTGCAGGTGTGTAGCTACATCAGTGCTTGCTTTTGTAGGAAGATGGTTGATACAATTATGTGTACTTTCCAACTTATTAAAAGAGATATACCAGAGTTCTGTCCAGAGGCATGTGACCATTACATCACTGCCCGTACCCCCGTGGGCCCCAAAATAACAAGGCTGGATTAAAACGTCCAAGGATCCTTGCTTTCTGGCATTCAAGCCATGTGGATTTCCTTCCCCTTGTGTGTGAGATGGATCTGTTTCTAATACATAAGATACAGCACAATTGATGGGCCGTCACTACTGAGATTGGGTCACAAAGACTGGCTCTCTTGCTGGTTGACTCTAAAGGAAGCCTGCTACCATGCTGTGAGAGGCCCTAAGGAGAGACCTACTTGGCTAGCGAGTGATGTTTCTGGCCAACAGCCAGGAAATTCAGCTTGGAAGTAGATCCTCTCCCAGTTTAGCTTTGAGAAGGCTCCAGCCCCAGCTTGACATCTTGACTGCAGCCTTGTGAGACCTGAAATCAGAGGCACCCAGCTAAGCTGCTCCCAGATTCCCAACAATTAGAAACTCAGATAGTAACTGTTTGTTGCTTTAGATCATTAAGTTTTGGAGTAGCTTTCTACACGGATAACCATGTATGCTTACTACAGGTGAAGGGAGGACAGTAAGCCTGCCTCTTGTGAGTAGTCTCTGGGCGAACTAATCGAGAACCTTGGTCCAAGGAACCGGGCACAGAATGTTTTCTTCAGGCCATTTCCTGTCACTGGAACACCAGCCCAGCTGGAGCCAGGATGTGGCTTCAGGAGCAGCCTACTCTCTCTTTGTTGATGGGTGAACGGCTCTGCTTTCTTCCAGCCTACTTATTATATCAGGACTGATTGTGCTGATTAGCCCAGGGCAAAGTGAAATTGAACTAAATTTGTAGCTTTTGAAAAAAGAACCAGGTCTAAGGCAGAGGAACTCACTCAGCAAATAGAAGCTTAACAGGCCCTCATCCTGCCCTCAAGTGGCTCCCAGGCCCTCACACACAGGTGTGAGTCATTCTTGGCGAAGGCCTGCAGCCACGTGACCGTTCATGATATGGAGGCACCACAAAACAAGTCTGCCAACCAAAGAACAACGCAAAGAATTAGATTCTTTATTCAGTCTCTCTGGGTAACATGCAAGTGGGGAGTTCATTCTTTTCTTTTTAAAGGATTCAAATAATTTTATCATATTTGAAATTCACAACTCCAAGACATTAAAAAAATATATATTATTGAGTCCCATTTTATAGGCAACCTATACTTATCTAGATGACTAGCCCAAGATTTCACAGGTTTCTTTTTTTAAAATTTACTTTACTGATGTAGAGTTGATTTATAATGTGTATTAGTTCCTGGTGATTCAGAAACTAATACACATTTTATATATATATAAAATAGTTTGGAGAACAAGATGGCACAGGAGTAGGTGGACATGGAATACATCTCTCTCCACAGATACATCAGGAATACACCTTCAGACACAGAACTGCTAGCAAAACACCAGCTGAGCGTGGTGAGAGGTGGTTTCCTGTGGTGGTTTTCTTGACCAGTGGAAAACAATATGTAGAACCACGCAAAACTCGGTAGGATGAAGGAACTAAGGAGAAAAACAGAACTGGGCCTGCCCTCGGCGGGTGGGGGAACGGAAGCAGGGGTCTAATCCCCACATTGGGGCAATTGTCTGAGTCAGAGGAGAAACATCTAAGGCTGAGAGTGAAACAGCTGATCTGTGGCAGCCTAAATGGAATGAGAATCAGACAGTCCTTGCTGCAGCCATACATACCCCGAACAGGAATACGGGTCTCGTAGAAGGCGCAGCAGCTGGGAGCTGGAGTTTAGGGATTGTGGAGCAAGCCCAGGGCGAGGGCTGCTGTTGACTGCAGACAGATGGATTGAGGGGATGTGAGGGAGGAGAACGTCAGCATTCTAGGAATCAGCAAACTAAAATGGACTGGAATGGGTGAATTTAACTCAGATGACCATTGTATCTACTACTGTGGACAGGAATCCTTTAGAAGAAATGGAGTAGCCATCATGGTCAACAAAAGAGTCTGAAATGCAGTACTTGGATGCAATCTCAAAAACAACAGAATGATCTCTGTTTATTTCCAAGGCAAACCATTCAATATCACAGTAATCCAAGCCTATGCCCCAACCAGTAACCCTGAAGAAGCTGAAGTTGAATGGTTCTATGAAGACCTACAAGATCTTTTAGAACTAACACCCAAAAAAGATGTCCTGTTCGTTATAGGGGACTGGAATGCAAAAGTAGGAAGTCAAGAAACACCGGAGGTAACAGACAAATTTGGCCTTGGAGTACAGAATGAAGCAGGGCAAAGGCTAATAGAGTTTTGCCAAGAGAATGCACTGGTCATAGCAAACACCCTCTTCCAACAACACAAGAGAAGACTCTACACATGGACATCACCAGATGGTCAACACCGAAATCAGATTGATTCTATTCTTTGCAGCCAAAGATGGAGAAATTCTATACAGTCAACAAAAACAAGACTGGGAGCTGACTGTATCTCAGATCATGACTCCTTATTGCCAAATTCAGACTTAAATTGAAGAAAGGAGGGAAAACCACTAGACCATTCAGGTATGACCTAAATCAAATCCCTTATGATTATGCAGTAGAAGTGAGAAATAGATTTAAGGGACTGTATCTGATAGACAGAGTGCCTGATGAACTATGGATGGAGGTTCATGACATTGTACAGGAGACAGTGATCAAGACCATCCCCATGGAAAAGAAATGCAAAAAAGCAAAATGGCTGTCTGAGGAGGCCTTACAAATAGCTGTGAAAAGAAGAGAAGTGAAAAGCAAAGGAGAAAAGAAAAGATATAAGCATCTGAATGCAGAGTTCCAAAGAATAGCAAGAAGAGATAAGAAAGCCTTCCTCAGTGATCAATGCAAAGAAATAGAGGAAAACAACAGAATGGGAAAGACTAGAGATCTCTTCAAGAAAATGAGAGATACCAAGGGAACATTTCATGCAAAGATGGGCTCAATAAAGGACAGAAATGGTATGGACCTAACAGAAGCAGAAGATATTAAGAAGAGGAGGCAAGAGTACACAGAAAACTGTACAAAAAAGATCTTCAGGACCCAGATAATCACAATGGTGTGATCACTCACCTAGAGCCAGACATCCTGGAATGTGAAGCCAAGTGGGCCTTAGAAAGCATGACTACGAACAAAGCTAGTGGAGGTGATGGAATTCCAGTTGAGCTATTTCAAATCCTGAAACATGATGCTGTGAAAGTGCTGCACTCAATATGCCAGCAAATTTGGAAAACTCGGCAGTGGCCACAGGACTAGAAAAGGTCAGTTTTCATTCCAATCCCCAAAAAAGCAATGCCAAAGAATGCTCAGACTACTGCACAATTTCACTCATCTCACACGCTAGTAAAGTAATGCTCAAAATTCTCCAAGCCAGGCTTCAGCAATACGTGAACAATGAACTTCCACATGTTCAAGCTGGTTTTAGAAAAGGCAGAGGAACCAGAGATCAAATTGCCAACATTTGCTAGATTATCAAAAAAGCAAGAGAGTTCCAGAAAAACATCTATTTCTGCTTTATTGACTATGCCAAAGCCTTTGACTGTGTGCATCTCAATAAACTGTGGAAAATTCTGAAAGAGATGGGAATACCAGACCACCTGACCTGCCTCTTGAGAAACCTATACGCAAGTCAGGAAGCAACAGTTAGAACTGGACATGGAACAACAGACTGGTTCCAAATAGGGAAAGGAGTACGTCAAGGCTATATATTGTCACCCTGCTTATTTAACTTCTATGCAGAGTACATCATGAGAAACGCTGGGCTGGAAGAAGCACAAGCTGGAATCAAGATTGTTGGGAGAAATATCAATAACCTCAGATATGCAGATGACACCACCCTTATGGCAGAAAGTGAAGAGGAACTCAAAAGCCTCTTATTGAAAGAAGAGAGTGAAAAAGTTGGCTTGAAGCTCAACATTCAGAAAACAAAGATCATGGCATCTGGTCCCATCACTTCATGGGAAATAGATGGGGAAACAATGGAAACAGTGTCAGACTTATTTTGGGGGGCTCCAAAATCACTGCAGATCGTGATTGCAGCCATGAAATTAAAAGATGCTTACTCCTTGGAAGGAAAGTTATGACCAACCTAGATAGCATATTGAAAAGCAGAGACATTACTTTGCCAACAAAGGTCGATCTATTCAAGGCTATGGTTTTTCCAGTGGTCATGTATGGATGTGAGAGTTGGGCTGTGAAGAAGCTGAGTGCTGAAGAATTGATGCTTTTGAACTGTGGTGTTGGAGAAGACTCTTGGGAGTCCCTTGGACTGCAAGGAGATCCAACCAGTCCATCCTAAAGGAGATCAGTCCTGGGTATTCTCTGGAAGAACTGATGCTAAAGCTGAAACTCCAATACTTTGGCCACCTGATGGGAAGAGTTGATTCATTGGAAAAGACCCTGATGCTGGGAGGGATTGGGGGCAGGAGGAGAAGGGGACAACAGAGGATGAGATGGCTGGATGGCATCACCGACTCGATGGACATGAGTTTGAGTAAACTCCGGGAGTTGGTGATGGACAGGGAGGCTGGTGTGCTATGATTCATGGGGTCACAAAGAGTTGCACACGACTGAGCGACTGAAATGAACTGAACTGAACTGAGGGAGGAGATCATGGTGGGAAATGCCAGTGGAGGAAAGCCAGGCAGCCATGGAAGCAAGATGATAGTGCTAAGTTACATGTAGCGTGTGGAACCATCATCATAACCTGTCTCTCTCCCCACATGACAGCATCGGCAGCTGAACAATAGAGACACTGGCTTATCAAACGTTTGATGCACTGAACTACAGAGTAGAACCCCACTCAGAGTGCTCTTTTAAGTGACTGGTGCGCCCAACTATACAGTAATATCCCACTCATGGTGCCCCTTTAAGTGACTGATTTGCTGATCTACAGTGTAGGACCCCAGCCAGGGGGACCCTTCTATGTGCCTGATGTGCTGAACAACAGAGAAGGACCCAAGCAAGGGAGCCCTCTAAGTGCCTGAACGGGTGAAGCTACGGAGAAAGACTGGCCAAAGAGGCCTTCTGAGCACCAGCTACAAGAGGCTCAAGAAAAGACTCTGATAGGGCCATAACTCCTGTGGTGAGGCAGTCCAGGTCCCTGCACACTTGGTGCTGCCAGAGTCCCTGTAAGCCAAGCAGCTGCACCACCTTCATACGCAACTCTTACTGGGGCAGAGCTGCCACAGGCAAAAATAGTCTTGCATCTATGTGCGCAGGGTCACTTTGGTCGTGTTTGACTCTTTGTGTCCCTGTAGACTGTGGCCTTCCAGGCTTCTCTGTCAGGAAAGGGGGCTCTCCAGGCAAGAATACTAGAGTGTATTGGCCAATACTGGTTGCCATACCCTTCTAGAGCACTATATTTCCTGCTGCCCTAGCTGCCAACTCCCCTGAGTACCTGGTGCTGCGAGAACCCCTGCGACCCAAGTAGCTGCACCACCTCCACACCTAGCCCTCACAGGGGCAAACCCAAGTCCTCCTGGGCATCTTCAGGAGCAAACCCTAGTGGACAACCCATGTGCAGAGGTGGGAATAAAACCACAATTGAAACCCAGGGGCAGTGTGACTAAGGAAGAAGACCCAAAACCTTCCTACCAGCTGTACAAGCTGCAGATTAAATCCACACAATCAACTAGGCAGACTCTGTGTCTATGGAATATATAAAAGGACATTGAGAGCTCCCACAAAAGAAAATGCACTAGTTCTGATAGCTGTGGACATTGGAGGCAAGAACACACAGGAGCAGGACCAGATTAGAATCTGAGTTGGCCCCACAGCAGGTCCAGAGATCAGCACAGTGTTGGAGGTCATCCTATGGAGGTAAGGTGGACTGTGACTCCCAGCAAGGGAAAGGACTCTGACAGCTGTACTCAAGAAAAACATTTATTCTTCTTATGGTTTGATTTGTTCCGTAGATTCTTTTGGATTTTCTTTCTTTCTTTCTTTTTTGTCCTTTTTTCCCCCTCTCTGTTGTAGTTGTCGATTTTATTGGCACTATGAAATCTAATTAAGCTTTTGAGCTTTTTTTTTTCTCCTCAATCACATTTTTTTTGTTGTTATAAATCTCTGCTTCTCTGTTGAGCTTTTTGCATTTCTTTGGAGTTTTCCTATTTTAAAAAAGATTTCTCTCATTTTAATTTTTAATTTTTTAAACCTGTTATTATTTTTTATACCTTTATTCCTTTGTTTGCTTTTCCTACTGTTCTTTTCCCCTTCAGGTTAGTCTTTAATGTATATAAATCTTCTTTATCTACCTCTGTTTAACTTTGCATATCTATTCTTTCTTTCTTTTCTTTCTTTCCTTGCCTCTCAACATATTTGTTAGTTTTATTTTCATAGCTTTATTCCCCAATTGGCATCTTGCTTTAATTGTGTTTTCCAGTTTGTGCTTTAGTTAGTTTTGTTAACTGGCAGATATGATTTTTGGTTTCCTTTGTTTGCCAGGTCAATCTGTTGTACTTTATGTTTGTTGGACTGTTTTTATTTTGCTTATGGGTATATATGTATATGTGTATATTAAGTCACGCTTTTTATTTTGCTATAAACCTCTGCCTCTATGTTGGGCTTTTGCAGTTCTGTGCAGTTTTCCTTTTTTCTTTCTTCTTCCTTCTTTTTCTTTTCTCTTTTTTATAATTTTAATTTTTTTTTAATCTGGCAAGGATTTATAGGAAGCTTATTAGTCACAGTGAATAAAAAGCCATGAACAGAAGAACTGAGATCTCCAAATTCTGCCATTGGGCTTACAACACTAGTTAGAAGCTGATAAACATTAAGGATGCCCCAAAGAGTAGCATATCAAAGTCCCATCTTACCCCAACCAGGATACCCACAAACATGGAAACAATGCCCATGCTCTCAGACTGCTTACCTGGGCGATAGGGAAAAAAGACCCTCTCAAGCTGTAAACCAACATCAGGAGATTCCTGCTCTTCAAGCTATAACATGGGACTCTGGTGCATGACAGACAACTCCAAGCTGGGCAATTTGACAAGAATGTTGAAAGATGACAGGGAGAAGAAGCAAGCAGGGACAAGTATTTCTAGTTGGAGACCCTCCTGATGGTTAATACAAACACAATGCTGAGGCTTCAAAAAGTTTACTGCAGCCCAGGAATAGTTTCCATTTTAAAAAACAAGTCACACGGTAATCCTGCCACAAAGCGACAAGACACTGGAGATCCCATGTCCACATAAACTGGGAAGGCAGGCATTATCCATGGCTTCCAGATACTGACCAGCCCAAGACCCAATTTCTGTAGGGCCCCAGAGAACCATGATTGTCCCTTGGCACCCACACAACCCTTCCTGGGGGTGTGGTGTCTTCCATAGGCCAGGTTTCTGCAGCAAGCCCCAAAGACAAAGCTTGAAAGAGGCTGTGGCAGCCAACTCTCTTTGGAGCCCCATCTCTCTTTGTCCTTCCCAGCAGGATGTCATACTTTTCACCGACACAACGCCTCTGTGAGAGTCGCGGCCAGCCCTTAGGAAATAAAGTGTGTCTGTGGGGTAACCTGATAGACCCTGTGGTCGGCTGGATTGGCTGATGCTTCATAATCGCAGAAGGTCACCTCATGTCAGCGAAGCTCAGTCCATTCTCCTCTCAGGCCAATATAAAAGACCTTTGTGGTATCGGCTCCAAAGTTTTTTGAAATATGAATTGAGAGAGGATAGACATTTGGAAAATGAGACATTTTTGTAGCATACTTTAATTCCCTGTAAGATCTGGGTTCAGACTAAAGGTCTGATCCAGCTCCCTGTCTGTATCATCAAAGGACATCTGTGGAATGTTCTTAAACAGTCTCATCTCAGAGGGGTGTGAGTCATCATCTTCTCCCATTATAATGATGCCTTTGAGCTTGACATTGCCTGTAAATGGAATATTAAACAGAAGCTGTTCATCTGCATCCTTTTCAACAAACTTGGAGCCATCTGTCTGCTCCTCCTGCGGCTTGAGGGCAAGGAGGCCACTGCCCTTGCAGCTCTCATTGAGGCACTGCAGCCGCTCCAGGTCGATAAGCAGGTAAGGGCTGTAGGCTAGGCTGTGCTGCTCTGGCCGCTCCTCCCATTTGGTGGCACCTCCCATTTGGCAGTGCAGCGGCATTCGGCCCTGCCGTGTCTGTGGCAGTGCGACATGGTGACGCCACCGCCCATACGTCACCTTGGCCCTGCTGCTGCCACTGCCACTCCCCACCATTCGCTTTGTGCTCTGACCTAATTTTAATTTTTTTAACCTATTATATTTTTTCTACATTTATTCCTTTGCCTTTCCTACTGTTCTTTTCCCCTTGCAGTTAATCTTTAATGCATATAAATCTTCATCTACCTCTGTTTAACTTTGCATATCTATTCTTTCTTTCCATTTCTCTCAACATATGTGTTAGCTTTATTTTCATTGCTTTATTCCCCACTTGGCACCTTGCTTTAATTTTGTTTTCCAGTTTGTGCTTAGTTAGTTTTATTCTTAACTGGTAAATAAAATTTTTGATTTCCTTTGTTCGCCAGATCAATCTATTCTACTTTATTTTTGTTGAACTGTTTTGACTTTGCTTATGGGTATATATGTATATGTGTATATTCCATTATTTTAATTATTATTTGCTTGATTTTGTAACTGTCACTTGTCTGAGGTTCATCTTTGGTTTATTGTTTTGGGGTATTTGTTTTAATCTCACTTAATGCCATAACAAACCACTTGTGAAATCTTCTTTCCTGACCAGAGGTCAAGGCCTGAGCCTTTAGATTGGGAGCACTGACTCCAAGACCCTAGACTCCCAGAGAACTAACCCTAGAGAGTATCAAATAGTGAGAACTCACACAAAGGAAACCACTTGACTACAAGGCCCAGCATCACCCAACCACCAGTAGCACCCTGTGCAGTTTGCCTCATCTAAACAAAAAACAAAACAAAAATACAAACCCAATAAACAGCAGACAGGATTACCACCTCACTCAGCCTTGCCCATCAGAGGAAAAACAAACAAATAAACAAACAACAACAACAACAACAAAGAAACTCAGCACAAATCTCACCCTATATGAAGCTTAAACAAACCACTGGACCAACCTTAGGAGGGCAGAGACCAAAAGGAAGAAAGAATTCAACCCTGAAGGCTGGGAAAAGGAGACATCAAACACAATAAGTTAAAAAAAAAAATAAAGAAAAGACAGAGAAATACTACATAAATGAAGGAACAAACCAGAAACACAGAAGTCCAAATAAGTGAAGAGGAAATAGGCAAGCTACCTGAAAAAGAATTCAGAATAATGATAGTAAAAATGATCAAAAACCTTGAAAACAAAATGGAGAAAAAGCAAGAATCAATTCAAAGACCTAGAAGAATTAAAGAATAAACATGCAGAGGCAAACAACACAATTACTGAAATTAAAAATACTCTAGAAGGAATCAATACCAGAAGCAGAAGAACAGATCAATAAGCTGGAAGATAAAATGGTGGAAATAACTTCTGAAGAGCAGAATAAAGTAAAAAGATGAAAAGGACTGAGGATAGTCCCAGAGACCTCTGGGACAATATCAAATGCACCAATATTTGAATTATAGGGGTCCTAGAAGAAGAGAAAAGGAAAGGGTATGAGAAAAATTTTGAAGAGATTATAGTTGAAAATTTCCCCAACATGGAAAAGGAAATAGTCGATCAAGTCCAAGAGGTACAAAGAGTCCCATATAGGATAAAACCCAAGGAGAAACATGCCAAGACACATACTAATCAAACTAACAAAGACTAAACACAAAGAAAGAATATTAAAAGCAGCAAGGGAGAAGCAACAAGTAACATACAAGGGAAACCCCATATGCTTAACAACTGATCTTTCAGCAGAAACTCTGCAGGCCAGAGGGAATGGCAGGATATATTTAAAGTACTGAAAGGGAAAAATCTACAACCAAGAGTACTGTACCCAGCAAGGATTGTATTCAAAGTTGATGGAGAAATAAAAAGCTTCACAGACAAGCAAAAGTTAAGAGAATTCAGTATCACCAAACCAGCTTCACAACAAATGTTAAAGGGATTTATATAGTCAAGAAATACAAGAGAAGAACAAAGATCTACAAAATCAACCCCAAATGATTAAGAAAATGGCAATAGGAACATATATGTCAATAATTACTTTTAATGTAAATGGACTAAATGCTGCAAGGAAAAGACACAGACTGGCTGAATGGATACAAAAACAAGACCCATATATATGCAGTCTACAAAAAACCTGCTTCAGACCTAAAGACACATACAGACTGAAAGTGAGAGGATGGAAAAATATATTCCATGCAAACGGGAAGCAAAAGAAAGCTGGAGTGGCAACCCTCATATCAGACAAAATAGACCTTAAAATAAAGAAGACTACAAGAGATAAGGAAGGACACTATATAATGATCAAGGGATCAATCCAGGAGGAAGATATAATAATTGTAAATATCTATGCACCCAACATAGGAGCACTTCAATACATAAGACAAACACTGCAGCTGCCGCAGCTAAGTCACTTCAGTCATGTCTGTGTGACCCCACAGACAGCAGCCCACCAGGCTCTGCTGTCCCTGGGATTCTCCAGGTAAGAACACTGGGATGGGTGTTTTCTTCTCCAATGCATGAAAATGAAAAATGAAAGTGAAGTCGCTCAGTCGTGTCTGACTCTTCGTGACCCCATGGACTGCAGCTTACCAGGCTCCTCCATCCATGGGATTTTCCAGGCAAGGGTACTGGAGTGGGTTGCCATTGCCTTCTCTAAAGACAAACACTAACAGACATAAAAGGAAAAATTGACAGTGACACCATAATAGTAGACTTGAACACCCCACTCACACCAATGGACAGATCATCAAATCAGAAAACTAATAAGGAAACACAAGTCTTAACTGATACATTAGATGAAATGGATCACATTTATATCTTCAGGACATTCCATCCAAATGCAAAAGAGTGCACCTTCTTCTCAAGTGCACATGGAACACTCTCCAGGATAGACCACATCTTGGGTCACAAATCAAACCTCAGTAAATTTAAGAAAATTGAAATCGTATCAAGCATCTTCTCCGACCACAACACTATAAGACTAGATATCAATTACAAGAAGAAAAAAAAACTATAAGAAACACAAACACATGGAGATTAAACAACATGTTTCTAAACACAACAAGTTGCTGAAGAAATAAAAAAGGAAATCAAAAAATTTCTAGAAATAAATGACAATGAAAGTATGACAACTCAATACCTATGGGATGCAGCAAAAGCAGTTCTAAGAAGGAAGTTTATAGCAATACAATCCTACCTCAAGAAACAAGAAAAACATCAAATAGATAACCTAACTTTCCACCTAAAACAACTGGAAAAAGAAGAACAAAAAACCCGCAAAGTTAGTAGAAGGAAAGAAATCATAAAGATCCAAGCATAAACAAATGAAAAAGAAATGAAAGAAACAATAGTAAAGATAATAAAACTAAAAGCTTGTTCTTTGAGAAGATAAAATTGACAAAACTTCAGCCAGACTCATCAAGAAAAAAAGAGAAGAATCAAATCAACAAAATTAGAAATGCAAAAAAGAGAAGTTACAACAGACAATGCATAAATATAAAGGATTATAAGAGACTATTATGAACAACTATATGGCAATAAAAAGGATCACCTGGAAGAAATGGACAGATTCTTAGAAAAGTTCACTCTTCCAAGACTGAACCAGGAAGAAATAGAAATTATGAACAACTCAATTACAAGCACTGAAATTGAAGTTGTGATCAAAAATCTCCCAAAATACAAAAGCTCAGGATCAGATGGCTTCACAGGAGAATTCTATCAAACATTTAGAGAAGAGCTAATGCCTATCCTTCTGAAACTCTTTCAAAAAATTGCAGAGGAAGGAACACTTTCAAACTCATTTTACGAGGCCACCATTACCCTGATATCAAAGCCAGACAAAGACAACACAAAAAAAGAAAACTACAGGCCAATATCACTGATGAACATAGATGCAAAAATCCTCAACAAAATGTTAGCAAACAGAATTCAGCAACACATCAGAAAGCTCATACACCATGATCAAGTTGGGTTTATTCCAGGGATGCAGGGATTCTTCAATATACAGAAATCAATCAATGTGATACATCATATTAATAAATTGAAAGATAAAAACAATATGATCATCTCAATAGATGCAGAAAAAGCCCTCAACAAAATTCAATACCCATTTATGATTAAAAATCTTCAAAAAATGGGCATAGAAGGAACCTACCTCAACATAGTAAAGGCCATATATAATAAGCCTACAGCAAACATTATTCTCAATGGTTAAAAACTGAAAGCATTGCTCCTAAGATCAGGAGCAAGACAAAGGTGTCCACTTTCACCACTATTATTCAACATAGTTCTGGAAGTCCTAGCTACAGCAATCAAAGAAGAAAAAGAAATAAAAGGATCCAGGTCAGAAAAGAAGAAATAAAGCTCTCACTGTTTGCAGATGACATGATACTGTACATAGAAAACCCTAAAGATAGTATCAGAAAATTACTAGAGCTATTCAGTGAATTTATCAAAGTTGTAGGATACAAAATCAATACACAGAAATCATTTGCATTTCTGTATACTAACAATGAAAATTCAGAATGAGAAGTTAAGAAATCAATCCCATTCACCAAAAATAATTATATGCAACAAATGAAGTTAACAAATTTAATGCAACAAAAAGAATTAAATATCTAGGAATAAACTTACCTAAGGAGACGAACTGTAGACAGAAAAGTATAAGACACTGATGAAAGAAATCAAAGACGACATAAACAGATGGAGAGATAGTCCATGTTCCTGGGTAGGAAGAATCAATATTGTGAAAATGACTGTACTACCAAATACAATCTAAAATTCAATGCTACCCCTATCAAATGACCAATGGCATTTTTCACAGAACTAGAACAAAAAAAATTGCAATTCATATGGAAACACAAAAGACCCCAAATAGCCAAAGCAGTTTTGAGAAAGAAGAATGGAGCTGGAGGAATCAACCTTCCTGACTTCAGATTATACTACCAAGCTACAGTCATCAATATAATATGGTACTGGCACAAAAACAGAACCATAGACCAGTGGAACAAGATAGAAAGCCCAGAAATAAACCCATGCACCTATGGGTATCTTATTTTTGACAAAGGAGGCAAGAATATACAATGGGACAAAGACAGCCTCTTCAATAAATGGTACTGGGAAAACTGGATAGCTACATGTCCAGAATGAAATTAGAACACTTCCTAACACCATACACAAAGATAAACTCAAAATGGATTAAAGACTGAAATGTAAGACCAGAAACTATAAAACTCTTAGAGGAAAATATAGGCAGAACACTTGATGACATAAATCAAAGCAAGAACTTCTATGACCCACCTCCTAGAGTAACGGAAATAAAAACAAAAGTAAACAAGTGGGACTTGATTAAACTTAAAAGCTTTTGCACAGCAAAGGAAACTATAAGCAAGGTGAAAAGACAACCCTCAGAATGGGAGAAAATAATAGCAAATGAAACAACTGACAAGGGATTAATTTCCAAAATATACAAGCAGCTCATGCAACTCAATACCAGAAAAACTAACAACCCAATCAAAAAGTGGGAAAAAGACCTAAACAGACATTTCTCCAAAGAAGACATACAGATGGCTAATAAACACATGAAAGATGCTCAACATCACTCATTATTAGAGAAATGCAAATCAAAACTACAATGAGATATTGCCTCACACCAGTCAGAATGGCCATCATCAAAAAGTCTACAGACAATAAATGCTGGAGAGGGTGTGTAGGAAAAGGGAACACTCTTGTACCGTTGGTGGGAATATAAACTGACACAGCCACTATGGAAGATGGTATGGAGATTCCTTAAAAAAAAACAGGAATAAAACTGCCATATGACCCAGCAATCCCACTCCTAGTCATATACTCTGAGAAAACTAAAATGGAAAAAGACACACATATCCCATTGTTCATTGCAGCACTATTTACAATAGCTAGAACGTGGAAGCAAGCTAGATGTCCATTGACAGATGAATGGATCAAGAAGTTGTGGTGCATACACACAATGGAATATTACTCAGCCATAAAAAGGAACACATTTGAGTCAGTCCTAATGAGGTGAATGAACCTAGAACTTATTATACAGAGTGAAGTAAGTCAGAAAGAGATAAATATCATATTCTAACACATATATATGGAATCTAGAAAAATGGTACTGAAGAATTTATTTATAGGGCAGCAATAGAGAAACAGACATAAAGAGTAGACTTATGGACATGGGGAAAGGGGAGGAGAGGGTAAGATGTATGGAAAGAGTAACATGGAAACTTACATTACCATATGTAAAATGGATAGCCAATGGGAATTTGCTGCATGTCTCAGGAAACTCAAACAGGGGCTCTGTATCAACCTAGAGGGGTGGGATGGGGAGGGAGATGGAAAGGAGGTTCAAAAGGGAGGGGATATATGTATACCTATGGCTGATTCATGTTGAAGTTTGACAGAAAACAACAAAATTCTGTAAAGCAATTATCTTTCAATAAAAAAATAATTTAAAATAATAGTTTGCATCTGCTCATCCCAAATTCCCAATCCATCTCTCTCTGTTGGCAACTATGGGTATGTTTTCTATGCCTGTGAGTCTGTTTCTGTTGTGTAGATAAGTTCATTTGTACCATATTTTAAATTCCACATATGTGATATTACATTGTATTTGTCTTTCTCTGTCTGACTTACTTCACTTAGTATGATAATCTCTAGGTCCATGTTGCTGCAAATGGCACCTGTTGATGGGCATTAATGTTGTTTTCATGTTTTGACTATTGTAAATAGTCCTGCTATGAACATAGGGCCATATGTATCTTTTCAAATTATAGTTTTGTTTATATATATATATATATATATATATATATATATACACCAGGAGTTGGACTGCTAGATCATATGTCAATTCAAGTTTTAGTTTTTTGAGGAACCTCCATACTGTTTTCCATAGTGGCTGCAGGAGTCCATTCTTAATGCCCTAAAACATCTTTAGATTCGCCTCTCAGTTTCAGCCACTCTCAAATTCCTCCTCACTACTGGCAGCTGCTCCTCCTCATTCCCTCTCAACTCCCAGTTTAGGACTTTTCTTGTTTTTGTGTTTTAAAAACTTAAATATTTTCTTTCTTAAACAAAATTTATTTATTTACTTTTGGCTGCACTGGGTCTTCACTGCTGCTTCCAAACTTTCTCTAGCGGCGGCCCTTGGGAGCTACTCTCCAGCTGTGGCGTGCAGGCTTCTCATTGCGGTGGCTTCTCTTGTTGCAGAGCACAGGCTCTAGAGTGTGTGGGCTCAGTAGCTGCAGCTCCCAGGCTCCAGAGTGCAGACTGAGTAGCTGTGGCACAGGGGCTCAGCTGCCTCATGGCATGTGAGATCTTCCAGGGCCAGGGATTGAACCCATGTCCCTTGCATTGGCAGTGGGTTCACCACTGGACCACCAAGGGAGGTCCTTGCTCCTGCTGCTGCTGCTGCTAAGTCGCTTCAGTCGTGTCCGACTCTGTGCGGCCCCAGAGACAGCAGCCCACCAGGCTCCCCCGTCCCTGGGATTCTCCAGGCAAGAACACTGGGGTGGGTTGCCATTTCCTTCTCCAATGCATGAAAGTGAAAAATGAAAGTGAAGTCGCTCAGTTGTGTCCAACCCTCAGCGACCACATGGACTGCAGCCTTCCAGGCTCCTCCGTCCATGGGATTTTCCAGGCAAGAGTACTGGAGTGGGGTGCCATTGCCTTCTCCGAGGGAGGTCCTTAGGACTTTTTAAAACCAGCTTTTCCCCATGCCCCTCCCCTTCATTCTTGTTCTTTCTGATGGGCATCTTCTTGTCCACAAGTCACATGCCGGCAGGAGGGTAGGGCCATACTGCCTGTGGATTGTGCTGCTGCTAAGTCGCTTCAATTGTGTCCGACTCTGTGTGACCCCATAGACAGCCCACAGGGTTCCTCCGTCCCTGGGATTCTCCAGGCATGAACACTGGTGTGGGTTGCCATTTCCTTCTCCAATGCGTGAAAGTGAAAAGTAAAAGTGAAGTCGCTCAGTCGTGCCCAACTCTTAACGTTTAGCTTCTACAACAATCCAAATTTGGTTTAATTTGATAAAGGGTTAGATCTGACCACAAGGGGGCTCCCTTCTGGCCTGGCAGCGTGGAGTCCTGCATCTCACCTGCTTTGGCTTCACAGGCCCCAATTCTCTGCCGCTTCTCCTCCACCGGCCTCGCCCACTGCACCCCTGCCTTGCTCTGCCAGCATTTCGCTCTGTGCCTCCTGCTCCAGCTTCACACCCAGCTCCCCACGCTGACTCCGAGATGGAAGAGAAAGGGGTGTGCCCAGTGGACAAGCTAGGATTTTCTTTAGAGGGCAGAATGCAGGAAGGAAAAGAGGCAGAGAATATATACAGGATAAAAAAGCTTGTCCCTGTTAACATGTAAAATTGCAAACTCTGATAAATGCCGTGAAGGAAAAGAGCATAGATTCTTTCAGTTCCTGCCAACACCAAGATGATGATTGCAAAGCCTGTGTCCTTAACCCCTGAAGCGGCACGGCCTCTGTGGAAGGAGTCCCGTGGGCCTGGGCTGAAGGACACGCAGGGTCTGCTGCACCCGTGTCAGCACTGCTCCAGTGACACGGGGAACCTGGCGAGTGCAGCCCGTGAGCCTTCGCTCTGCGGAGTGTCGTGGCTCTGCTCTGTTTTAAGAAGGAAACCAGGAATGAGCTGATGGGTTTGTTCTGGCAGCAAGATGCGGGGCTCGCTTAGGAAAGGAAGACCAAGGTTTATTATGATTGGGTGAAGCCCTTAATTGCCACTTTGGATGAAGCTTAGTTTTAAAAATCCATATTCTGTAGCCAAAGGGCCTCTCCTCTTACAGAAGTACTATGGCTAATTAATGGCTGGGCATCTTGTAAGAGGCGGCTATTTATTTTTAGTAAAAGCTTCTTGGAATTTTCCTGACTTCTGCCTCCTTCCATTGCCCTTGGCTGCCAGAAGATGTTAACAGGCCTAAGTAGGGCTGAACTTTGCTCATGGCCAGTGAGCCTTTTCCCAGGATTCTTCTATTTGGGGGAGGGAATGAGCATGGCTCTGGCTGCTCTCCAGCTGCCCCCAGCTGGTGGCCCAGCTGCTGAGGCAAGAGCCAGAACCGAGTGGTAGGCCCTCCAGTTCCCCTCTGGAGA
Source organism: Ovis canadensis (assembly GCF_042477335.2). Classification (NCBI taxonomy): domain Eukaryota; kingdom Metazoa; phylum Chordata; class Mammalia; order Artiodactyla; family Bovidae; genus Ovis; species Ovis canadensis. The sequence goes on along the minus strand of NC_091262.1, from coordinate 60,366,058 downwards.
TGGTAAGCTTTCCCTTCCCTGGCTTAGATGCCAAGAAGGGCGTGGAGAAGTCCATCAGCCCAGTGACGAGGGGCTGAGAAGTCAGGCAAGGCTCTGAGGTATTGGGATATCCCTGGGTATCTCGCTGTTGTCCATCCGGGTTCACTCCTTACCCCCCTCTTGCAGCTCAGGACCTGACAAGGCTCACCTGTGTGGACCAACCACAGCTCCCCCGCTCCCTGGCTTTCTGCCTTCCCTGGGGTTTGGCCAGTGTGGAACACCAGCAGGAGATGGAGGTGGGTATGTCATTCCCTGGCCCCGTGCCATGGGGCTACAGCTCTCGTCAGGAGAGGCTCTTCACATAGCTTGCTCCATTCAGATTCCAGAAGCCAGGTTCCATTCAGAGCAGGGGCAGTAATGGAACCCCACCACGGCTAGCCCATTGCTGCCCACACCTTGGCAAAGAGTTTGCTTACTCAACCCTCCATTAACCTTGTTTGAGTGTGCCCTCTGTTTCCTGCAAGAACATAGACTGATAACCAGATCTTCCAGAATTGCCTTTCCTGGGGAGCAGTGAGAGAGTCAGCCAGGACGGGCCTAAACTGCCGTGTGCAGACAAAGCCTTGTGCAGGCCTGTGCTTTTGCCCTCCTGCCCCTTCAGCCTTTCTCTTGTAATGCAGAAGGAGCCCCTGGAGGACGTGGGCCTCACAAGAAAAAGGCTGAAGGGAAAGGAGGGCAAAATCACAGGCCTGCACAAGGCCTTTTCTTCTTCCATCTTCTTGGATGGCTCTCTATCACTTGTCTAGCTTCTGGCAAATTAGGAGATGATAGCAAAAACATATGGATTCTCAAAAGAACTGGCCTGTGTGTTTAAACCATGTTCAAATGTAGGTTTATTCCAGGCCTGAAGGGTTTGGTCTCACCAGAAGGTTTTGGATTTCAAGGCAGAAGGCTCTGGAGGGTAACATGAGTAGATGGAACCACACTTAGCAAGGAGAAGGTTTTTACTTTGGCATTGTACACCCTTGCTTGCTTGAAGGAGTAGATTTTGGTGTCCTTTCCCTCTGATAAATAGCCATTGTCACATGAGGCTGTCACACATGGGCCTTATGTTAGTTTCTTCTGAGATGTAAAACACTCTTTCCTATTTCTCTCTCATGTGCTGTGTTGTGCTTAGTTGCTTAGTCGTGTCCAACTCTTTGCAACCCCATGGACTGTAGCCCACCAGGCTCCTCTGTCCATGGGGATTCTCCAGGCAAGAATACTGGAGTGGGTTGCCATGCCCTCCCTCCTCCAGGGAATCATCCCAAGCCAGGTATTGAACCCAGGTCTCCTGCATTGTAGGCAGATTTTTTACCGTCTGAGCCACCATAATTCTTGGAAAGAAGCACAGGGACACATATATACATGACATTTTAAGGGCCTTTGAACCTTTCTGTGTGTATTGAATCCTTGCCTTCTTAGTTCAATAAAGACAACTTTAAAGTAAGGTGTTATAGGAATGAACTTTTCAGCCAACCTAATACTTCAAAGAATCATGTACAAAGGCCCTGAGGTGAGGCTAGAGGGTGAGGGGTAAAATAAACAGAAACAGATGCATTTAAAATTACTGGTTTCACAAACTCTTCCAGAAAATAGAAGAGGAATAAATATTTTGCAACCCATTTTATTAAGTCAGTATTACCCTGATCCCTGAACTAGACAAGAACATTACAAGAAAATCACTGAACCAAAACCATCATAAACATCTATGTAAAAATCCTTAACAAAGTACTGGTAAATCAAGTTCAGTAATATATAAAAGTAATAAATCAGGATGGTCAATTAAGGGAGATTTATCAAAGAAGTACAAGATTACTTCAACATCTGAAAATCAGTCAATGTAATTCACCATATCAGTAAGCTCAAAAAGAAAAATCATATTATTGTCTGAAACAATACGGGGGGCGGGGGGGGATAGCATTTTATGAAGTCCAAAATCTATTCATAATGGATACTTTATACAGGCTTGCAATGGAAGGAGATGTATATACAGGTGGCACAGAGGTAAAGAATCCACCTGCCAATGCTGGAGACAGAGGTTCAATCCCTGGGTCAAGAAGATTCCCCTGGAGAAGGAAATGGCCACCCACTCCAGTGTTCTTGCTGGGACAATCCCATGGACAAGAGGAGCCTGGAGGGTTACAGTCCATGGGGTCGCAAAGGGTTGGACATGACTGAGTGACCGAGCACATCCAAACCGGAAATAGGGAATCAACAAAAGGCTGTAGTTAACGCAACACTTAGTGGTGAAATTCTGAATGTTTTACCTCAAAGGCTGGGAGCAAAGTGGAGATGTCTGCTCTCATCACTTATAGTCAAGGTTGTCCTGGTGGTTCTAGCCAGCAGTAAGGGAAGAAAAATAAATGAGTCATATATCTTGGAAAAGAAAAAGGAAAACTGTCTTTATTAGCAAGTAACATAATTATCTACATAGAAAATCCCAAGAAATCATAACAATTACTGAACTGCTATGTGAATTTAGTGAGCTGAGACAACACAAAGTCAATATAAAAGGTGAATCATATTTCTCCGTATTATCAATGAGCAATTGGAAAGTGAAGCAAAAAATACAATTTCTGATACCATGAAAATGAAATGCTCAAAGATAAATTTAACAAACTATTTATAATACCTGTACATTGCTGAGAAAAATCAGAGATCTGTAGAAATAGATCTATACACTGTGCTTTGGGATTGGAATTCTCAATATTGTTTAAGATATCAGTTCTTCCTCAAATTGATCAACAGACTGAACAAGTCCCAGTGAAAATTCCAGGAAGCTGCTCCTTTTTAGAAATTGAAAAGCAGATTCTTAAATTTGTATGGAAATGCAAAAGACCTAGAATAGCCAAAATAATTTTGAAAAAGAGGAACAAAGATGTGGTGTTCATAATATCTGATTTTAAGACTTAATAAAAAATTATGGTAATAAAGGCAGTATGGTATTGGTATAAAAAGGGACATGAAATATCAATAACCTCAGATATGCAGATGACACCACCCTTATGGCAGAAAGTGAAGAGGAACTCAAAAGCCTCTTGATGAAAGTGAAAGAGGAGAGCGAAAAAGTTGGCTTAAAGCTCAACATTCAGAAAAGGAAGATCATGGCATCTGGGCCCATCACTTCATGGCAAATAGATGGTGAAACAGTGGAAACAGTGTCAGACTTTATTTTGGGGGGCTCCAAAATCACTGCAGATGGTGACTGCAGCCATGAAATTAAAAGACGCTTACTCCTTGGAGGAAAAGTTATGACCAACCTAGACAGCATATTCAAAAGCAGAGACATTACTTTGCCGACTGAGGTCTGTCTAGTCAAGGCTATGGTTTTTCCAGTGGTCATGTATGGATGTGAGAGTTGGACTGTGAAGAAGGCTGAGTGCCAAAGAATTGATGCTTTTGAACTGTGGTGTTGGAGAAGACTCTTGAGAGTTCCTTGGACTGCAAGGAGATCCAACCAGTCCATTCTAAAGGAGATCAGCCCTGGGATTTCTATGGAAGGAATGATGCTAAAGCTGAAACTCCAGTACTTTGGCCACCTCATGCGAAGAGTTGACTCATTGGAAAAGACTTTGATGTTAGGAGGGATTGGGGGCAGGAGGAGAAGGGGATGACCGAGGATGAGATGGCTGGATGGCATCACGGACTCGATGGACGTGAGTCTGAGTGAACTCCAGGAGTTGGTGATGGACAGAGAGGCCTGGCATGCTGCGATTCATGGGGTCACAAAGAGTCGGACACGACTGAGCGACTGAACTGAACTGAACTGATATCAATAGAAAGTTAGAAATATTTGGTTGGCCAAAAGTTCATTCAGGATTTTCTGTAAGATATTATGGGAAAGCCAGAATGAATTTTTTGCCTAACTGGTAGAGGCACACATGTATGCATGCTAAGTCACTCAGTCGTGTCCGACTCTCTGCAACCTCATGGACTGTAGCCTGCCAGGCTCCTCTGTTACTCCAGGCAAGAATACCGGAGTGAGTTGCCATGCCCTCCTCCAGGGCATCTTCCTGACCCAGGGATCGAACCCGCGTCTCTTACATATCTTGCATTGGCAGGCGGATTCTTTACCACTGGCACCACCTGGGAAGCCCATAGTATAGTCAACTGAATTTTGACGAAGATACTAAGGTAATTGGGTGAAAAAAAGGACTTTTTAGAAAATTGTGCTGGACAGTTGAAAAAATTGGACAACCACATGTAAAACCCACTAATTTCAACCCTTACCTTGCATCATGTATAAAAGTCAACTTGAAAAACTGAAAGCATTTCCCCTAAAGTCAGGAACAAGACAAGGGTGCCCACTTTCACCACTACTATTCAACATAGTTTTGGAAGTTTTGGCCACAGCAATCAGAGCAGAAAAAGAAATAAAAGGAATCCAAATTGGAAAAGAAGTAGTAAAACTCTCACTGTTTGCAGATGACATGATCCTCTACATAGAAAACCCTGAAGACTCCACCAGAAAATTACTTGAGCTAATCAATGAATATAGTAAAGTTGCAGGATATAAAATCAACACACAGAAATCCCTTGCATTCCTATACACTAATAATGAGAAAATAGAAAGAGAAATTAAGGAAACAATCCCATTCACCACTGCAACAAAAAGAATAAAATACTTAGGAATATATCTACCTAAAGAAACTAAAGAGCTATATATAGAAAACTATAAAACACTGGTGAAAAAAATCAAAGAGGACACTAGTAGATGGAGAAATATACCATGTTCATGGATCGGAAGAATCAATATAGTGAAAATGAGTATACTACCCAAAGCAATGTATAGATTCAATGCAATCCCTATCAAGCTAGCAACGGTATTTTTCACAGAGCTAGAACAAATAATTTCACAATTTGTATGGAAATACAAAAAAACTCAAATAGCCAAAGCAACCTTGAGAAAGAAGAATGGAACTGGAGGAATCAACCTGCTTGACTTCAGGCTCTACTACAAAGCCACAGTCATCAAGACAGTATGGTACTGGCACAAAGACAGAAATATAGATCAATGGAACAAAATAGAAAGCCCAGGGATAAATCCACGCACCTGTGGACACCTTATCTTTGACAAAGGAGGCAAGAATATATAATGGATTAAAGACAATCTCTTTAACAAGTGGTGCTGGGAAAACTGGTGAACCACTTGTAAAAGAATGAAATGAGAACACTTTCTAACACCATACACAAAAGTAAACTCAAAATGGATTAAAGATCTAAACGTAAGACCAGAAACTATAAAACTCCTAGAGGAGGACATAGGCAAAACACTCTCTGACATACATCACAGCAGGATCCTCTATGACCCACCTCCCAAAATATTGGAAATAAAAGCAAAAATAAACAAATGGGACCTAATTAAAATTAAAAGTTATGCACAACAAAGGAAACTATAAGCAAGGTGAAAAGACAGCCTTCTGAATGGGAGAAAATAATAGCAAATGAAGCAACTGACAAACAACTAATCTCAAAAATATACAAGCAACTCCTGCAGCTCAATTCCAGAAAAATAAACGACCCAATCAAAAAATGGGCCAAAGAACTAAATAGACATTTCTCCAAAGAAGACATACGGATGGCTAACAAACACATGAAAAGATGCTCAACATCACTCATTATCAGAGAAATGCAAATGGAAACCACAATGAGGTACCATTTCATGCCAGTCAGAATGGCTGTGATCCAAAAGTCTATAAGCAATAAATGCTGGAGAGGGTGTGGAGAAAAGGGAACCCTCTTACACTGTTGGTGGGAATGCAAACTAGTACAGCCACTATGGAGAACAGTGTGGAGATTCCTTAAAAAAACTAGAAATGAATCAAGTTTTAAGCCAGCTTTTTCAGTCTCCTCTTTCACTTTCATCAAGAAGCTCTTTAGTTCCTCTTTGGTTTCTGTCATAAGAGTGGTATCATCTACATTTCTGAGGTTATTGATATTTCTCCCATCAGTCTTGAATTCCAGCTTGTGATTCATTCAGCCTGTCATTTAGCATGGTGTACTCTGTGTGTAAATTAAATAGGGTGACAATATACAGCCTTGACACACTCATTTCCTAGTTTTGAACCAGTCTGTTGTTCCATGTTTGGTTCTAACTGTTGCTTCTTGATGTTTATACAGGTTTCTCAGGAGGTAGGTAAGGTGATCTGGTATTGCCATCTCTTGAAGTATTTTCCAGTTTGTTGTGATCCACAGTCAAAGGCTTTAGCATAGTCAAGGAAGCAGAAGTAGATGTTTTTCTGGAATTCTCTTGCTTTTTCTGTGATTCAAAGGATGTTGGCTATTTGATTTTGGTTCCTCTGCCTTTTCTAAATCCAGCTTGTATGTCTGGATGTTCTCAGTTCACATACCGGTGAAGCCTAGCTTGGAAAATTTTGAGCATGCTAGCATGTGAAATGAGCATAATTGTGTGGTTTTGAACATTCTTTGGCATTGCCTCTCTTTGGGATTGGGATGAAAACTGATCTTTTCCATTCCTGTGACCACTGTTGTTTTCCAAATTTGCTGGCATATTGAGTGCAGCACTTTCACAGCATCATTTTTTAGGATTTGAAATAACTCAGCTGGAATTCCATCACCTCTATTAGCATTGTTCGTAGTGATGCTTCCTAAGGGCCATTTGACTTCACACTCCAGGATGTCTGGCTATAAGTGAGTGATCACACCATCATGGTTATCTGAGTAATGAAGATCTTTTTGTATAGTTCTTCTGTGTATTCTTGCCACTTCTTGTTAATATTTTCTGCTCTGTTAGGTCCATACCATTTCTGTCCTTTATTATACCTATCATTGCATGAAATGTTCCCTTGGTATCTCTGATTTTCTTGAAGAGATCTCTAGTCTCTCCCATTCTATTGTTTTCCTCTATTTCTTTGCATTGATCACTGAGGAAGCCTTTCTTATCTCTCCTTGCTATTCTTTGGAACTCTGCATTCTTACGGGTATATCTTTCCTTTCCTCTTTTGCCTTTAGCCTCTCTTCTTTTCTCAGCTATTTGTATGGCCTTCTCAGACAACCACTTTGCTTTTTTTTTTAATTTTTTTTTTATTTTTTAAATTTTAAAATCTTTAATTCTTACATGCGTTCCCAAATATGAACCCCCCTCCCACCTCCCTCCCCACAACATCTCTCTGGGTCATCCCCATGCACCAGCCCCAAGCATGCTGCACCCTGCATCAGACATAGACTGGCGATTCAATTCTTGCATGATAGTATACATGTTAGAATTCCCATTCTCCCAAATCATCCCACCCTCTCCCTCTCCCTCTGAGTCCAAAAGTCCATTATACACATCTGTGTCTTTTTTCCTGTCTTGCATACAGGGTCGTCATTGCCATCTTCCTAAATTCCATATATATGTGTTAGTATACTGTATTGGTGTTTTTCTTTCTGGCTTACTTCACTCTGTATAATCAGCTCCAGTTTCATCCATCTCATCAGAACTGATTCAAATGCATTCTTTTTAACGGCTGAGTAATACTCCATTGTGTATATGTACCACAGCTTTCTTATCCATTCATCTGCTGATGGACATCTAGGTTGTTTCCATGTCCTGGCTATTATAAACAGTGCTGCGATGAACATTGGGGTACATGTGTCTCTTTCAATTCTGGTTTCCTCGGTGTGTATGCCCATCAGTGGGATTGCTGGGTCATAAGGTAGTTCTATTTGCAATTTTTTAAGGAATCTCCACACTGTTCTCCATAGTGGCTGTACTAGTTTGCATTCCCACCAACAGACCACTTTGCTTTTTTGCATTTCTTTTTCTTGGGGATGGCCTTGATCACTGCCTCCTGTACAATGTCATGAACCTCTGTCCATAGTTCTTTAGGCACTCTGTCCATCAGATCTAATCCCTTGAATCTATTTCTCACTTCCACCTTATAATCATAAGGGATTTGATTTAGGTCATACCTGAATGGCCTAGTGGTTTTCCTTACTTTCTTCAATTTAAGTTTGAATTTTGCAGTAAGGAGTTCATGATCTGAGCCACAGTCTGCTCCTGGTCTTGTTTTTGCTGACTGTATAGAGCTTCTCCATCTTCAGCTGCAAAGAATATAATCAGTCTGATTTCAGTATTGACCATCTGGTGATGTCCATGTGTAGCCTCATTATTTAATTAGACTTGATTAGCCATGCTCTAAAAAATCAGAATGTGTGGTTAGGCAAGGAAGCAGTCAACCTGAAGTTGATATGGCTATTTCATTTATAACTAAGCATTGTTCTATGATGGCTTTAAGGTAAATTATATATAAACAAAAGGATAAAAATAATCAAAGGAGCCTATGACAAGGAAATGGGCAGAAAATTATAATATTAGTACCAAGAAATGCATATTCTGAAGATCTTGATAGTTGCTATGGATGAGTCACACAGTTTGACTTTGATAATTCAATATAAAGAGGGAGATACACTGAGTTTCAAGATTCATTCTTTCCACCAGCTACAAACAAGCTAGGTGGTGAGGAAAATGCATATCCTATGATCTTGGTATGTTGCTAGAAATGAGTCACTAATTTGGCTTTGAAATTTTTAATAATTCAATGTAAAAAGGAAGATATGCTTAGCTTCAAGGTTTAGACTTTCACTAACTACCAACAAGCTAGGTCATGAGAAGAAATACATATTTTCCTTCACCCCAGAGACCTCAAACAGAGGAAGCACAGTCGTGAAGTGGATGGTTTCCCAACCACAACCCCCATAACCTCAGAAGTGAGTTTCTTATAAAATCCCTCAGTGTTGGCCAAATCACAGATCTACACCTCTGTAAAAAGCAGGAGACTCACATGATTTGAAGTAATCCTAAGGTAAAAATTTTAAATATCTAAGGGAATGTTTGTGTGGCTTTTCAAGCCAGCCCTTCTAAATAGTTCTTGAAACTTTTGGTAAGTGTTGGAGAGCAGAGAGTTCAAAATTGTAATTTCTGGCAAGAATTTCAAAGGTGAATATTTTGCTAATTAAAAGAAAAGACAGTCACAGGCTAAGAGTAGAGTTAAGATCCTTTGAAAATTAAAGAGTCTAACTGAAATCCACCTCTGCAGAGCAGTGGGGTAAGGGACAAACTACGGGCAGGGAAGAAAATACTCCCAAGAAGCAGTCCCACAGCCTGCTCTGACACACGGGGGAACAGGCAATTGAGATCCAAAGTTCTAAGCTATAGTGTGAGGCTATAATGATTTTAGTCTGGAATAATTTCAAAGCAGATGTTAGCAATCACCCACCATGGGCACTGAAAAAAATCTCAGTAAAATACACATAGCATTTCTAATTTTAAGCAGTGTAGGTTCTGGTCAAACACTTCAAGATGAATTAGTTGCAAATCAGATTCTCAGATAGTAAAATGATTTGACCAGTGGTAGAGAATTGTTGGATGTAAGCCACACGAAACACAGAGCACATCTGCCAAGGATAACAAATTTGGTTTGGAGAAGTTGATCTTTCTTTCTGGTAACATTTAGATAACGGGGTTAAAAAAATTTTTTGAGACTACTTCTAGTACATGCTAGAAAAGTCTCTGGAAGGGAGCTGGACTGGGTCAATCGAGAGGGGCTCAGCCCAAAAAGGCTACCTGGAGGGGTGAGGAGACCCCAACAGAGACTCACACTGAAAGTAGGAGCTGGAAGGAAAGCTGTTGGGTGACTTCACTGGAGGAGGTATCACCCAAGTCAAGATTTCCAGTGATGATCCAGAATCAAGAAGCACCAGGCAAGAGAAGCAAATCGCCTCTGGAAACTCTGCACCCAGACGTTACTAATGTCCTACTGCAGCTGTATCAGTTGTGGATGCTGTTGTGTGCTCTTGGATCCCTCTTTAAGGACCAAGATGCTCATTCACCAGCTCACCATTGAGTCCTTCTCCCGAAACTGCTCTTGGCAGGTTTTGTCCTCTCCTTGAAGCAGCCTGAGCTCTCTTCCTTTATAAGCAATGCTGGACCCTCTGGTATACCTGAAGACCATCCCAGCTTCACAACCCCCTGTGAGACTGGCTGAGACCTCTGTGCAACCACATTTCAGTGTACCTTCTCCCTTTACATATGGACACAAAATTTCATGTAGAGTTTTTTTATTTATTGTTTGGAATTTATTATCTTAAAAATGGTAACAATTGTTTAAAAAAATTAAAAACACAACAACTTAGATTCACAGTAACAGGAAAAACAAAGTTACACAATTAAATAAAAACAACTCACAAAGAAACACACCACAACTTACAACAGCACAGGCTAAAGGCAAACCCAAGGCTTCATGAAAGGAAGGCCGGGGGCAGACAGGTGGGATGTTCCTGGCACAGCTTTGGCCTCTGTACCATGCCTGGGGACCCACTTGCTGCCTGCCCCTCACCTTCTACCCCAAGCTTAACAGCCCAGGAAAAGTGGGATAAGAAACTCTTTAATTCACTGGTCAGGCCTTCAAGGCCATGCTGAGGACCCTTTCAGGAGAGGCTAAAGGATTCCACTGTCCCACAGACTGACACCAAGAGCCAGCAGGAGGCTGTGGTGATGGACCCTGGGAGCTAGATACACACACCTAAAAGCAAAGCATTCCTTGCGGGTCCCTGAGTGAGAGCCCTGTGCCCCTGGTTTCTGGGGTTGGGAGTGTGCACAGCTCACTTCCTAAGACACTTGCACCACCTCCACCAGGGTGCCTGGCTGCTCTGCTCCCTTATATAGAGTTTTGAAGGGGCCTTTGACTCCCTGAAGGTGAACTGAAGGTTAAGAACCTGTCTTACAAGGTAGAAAGATAACTAAGATCCCTGATACAATGACCCTAACTAATTCTACCAGCAAGTGGGAATTGCTGGTAGAACAGAAGTTACAGAAATCTTGGAAGAAGATGACCATGCTTTTTAATACATGTATGTATAATAGAGATAAAATTCACATAGCATAAAATTAGCCATAAGCCATTTCAGAATGTGCAATTCTGTGGCATTTAATACATTCATGATACTGTGAAACTATCACCTCTATCTAGTTACAGGAAACTTTTATTACTTCAAAGTAAGTCCTGCATCCATTAAGCAGTCCCTCCCTAGTTCTTCTTCCTCAGCCCCTGGCAACCACTGGACTGCTTTCTGTCTTTATAGATATAGCTATTCCAGATATTTCCTATAAATAGAATCATACAATATGTGATCTTTTGGTCACATATCTTGATCTGGCTTCTTTCACATAAACTTGATGTTTTCCAGATTCATATACATTGTATCATGTATCAGTACTTCATTCCTTTCTATGTCTGAATACTGTTCCACTCTATGGATTTTCCACATTTGTTTATCCGTTCACCAGTTGATGGACATTGGCATTGTTTATGGTTTTTGTGACTATTACACAAATAGAATTGTTGGACTACTTGGTAACTCTATGTTTAACTTATTGGGAAACTGCTAAATTGTTTTCCACCATGGCTGCACCATTTTAAATTCCTATCACCAATGAGTGAGAGTTCCAATTCCTCCATATCTTTGCCAAGATGTGTTATTTTCTATTTTTCACTATGGCCAACCTGTGGGTATGAAGTGATATTTAACTGGATTTTGATTTGAATTTTCTTAATGAAACTCCAGTACTTTGGCCACCTCATGCGAAGAGTTGACTCATTGGAGAAGACTCTGATGCTGGGAGGGATTGTGGGCAGGAGGAAAAGGGGACAACCGAGGATGAGATGGCTGGATGGCATCACTGACTCGATGGATGCGACTCTGAGTGAACTCCAGGAGTTGGTGATGGACAGGGAGGCCTGGCGTGCTGCAATTCATGGGGTTGCAAAGAGTCGGACATGACTGAGCAACTGAACTGAACTGAACTGAACTGAACTGAATGACTAATGATATCGAGCATCTTTTCATATGCTCGTGGGCTACCTGTATATTTGGACAAAATGTCTAATCAAGTCATCAGCCCATTTTTAAATTGGATGTTTGCCTTTTTGCCATGGAGCAGTAAGAATTCTTTATATGCTCTGGATACTAGACCCTTATCAGATATATGGTTTGCAAATATTTTATCTGATTCTGTGGGTTGTCTTTTCACTTTCTTGATAGTGTCCTTGAATGAACAAAATTTTGTCAAAGTTCATCTTATCTTTTTTTTTTTGCTTGTACTTTAGGTGTCATATCTCCCCTTGTGGTTCAGCCGGTCCATTTTTACCAGCAATGTGGGAGACCTGCGTTCAATCCCTGGGTTGGGAAGGTCCTCTGGAGAATGGAAAGGCTACCCACTCCAGTATTCTAGTATTCTGGCCTGGAGAATTCCATGAACTGTTTAGTCCATGGGGTCACAAAGAGTCAGACATGACTGAGTGACTTTGACTTTCACTTTCACTTGGTGTCATATCTAACAAATATTGCTAAATCCAAGGTCATGAGGATTTACCATTACATTTTCTTCTAAGGTATGCAATGGCAGAGCTAGAAAAGTTGATATCCCAAATAAAGCAAGGCTTGCAAAAAATATTAAAGATAGCTAATAGGGAAATTAATGTTGAGAGTAAGGAAATTAGTCTTAGAGCAAGAAAGAGCAAGGGTGATAGGCTAAATATTGGGTTGACCAAAATGTTCATTCAGGGTTTTCTGTAAGATGTTACAAAAAAATCTGAGTGAACCTTTGACCAACTAAATATATAGCTTGTTGTTGTCATATTTATGAAGATCAGAGAGAAATATGAACTCCTGATTGTTTCCATCTCCCTTATCAAGGAGAATGATGCTCAGACTGGAAAGACTGAATTTTCAGTAGCACAGAGGCATGTATCAGCAGGAGAGCCTGGATACACTGCAATAACAAGCAATGCCAAAAAAACGACAAAGGTTAAATTCTCATTTAGGGAAAGTCCTTTACAGGTTCAATCAGTTTTCTAGGCAGCTGTCCTCTGTGTGTTGACTCAACATGACAGGTGACTTTGGTCCTGTGGCACTGTGACTTTGACCTGTGCTTCCACACGGAGATTGAGGGGCACAGGGATTCTCTGAAATGTCTCCACATGGAAGTGGTGACAGTCTTCACTTCCTCTCACATTGCCTTGGCGGTAGCAAGTCACAGGGTCCCTCGCTTTGAGGGAGTGGGAAGGGACAGTCCTGAGCATATGGAACGAGAGGAGCTTAGGAATATCAGTGAGCAGCAGCAATGCCCAGCATAAGGTGTCTCTACCTCCTTTCTTAGTTCTGCTACAAACCTACATTTCCTGACACTTGGAACATGTACAATAAGATATGGTAAACAGAGGGTTCTCATTTGACCCTGTAATTCTGAATGGATGGAAACTCTTCTGGAGCTGCTGTGGTTTGATTATTCCTCCACTTGGTCCCACCCCCGACCCCCGCCACCACAGTGTCGTATGGGTCTATGTGGGTAGAATGAAAGGACCATGCCAGGGCAAAGGGGGCAGGTCTTGGGTGGGAGCAGGGAGGGACTCTGGGAGCTTAAAAACAGAACACACGCCCAGTAACAGAGAACAGGTTCTTTCTGACACACTTGGTTATTTACTATTCTCTGTTTTCTGAGGATTTAAGAATGCTGTGCTTTGGCTAAACAACGGAAATCGCCGTGTTTCTAGGTTGTCCCAGAAACTGCTTTATGGGTAACTAGAAAAGTCAGATTTATGGGCAGTCCTTTAAGAGTTTTAATAAATACTAATAATCTCTTAAGATTAACCACTGGGATATCCTTTATGACTGTGAACAGTGAAGAACATTTTTCAGCTCTGGAAATCTCTCCCCAGTGCACCATCCACTTCCAGATACAGTAGTGCCCAAAAAGTTTTGTGGAGTCCCTACTGTGCCTGACTTCACACCCTGCAGAGGTCTGGACCCTGGAGTGGATTAGACTTTGAAAAAGGCTGTAAATCAAGTGAGGAGGGATCCTGTGTCTCCTCTGCAGCAGTAACCCTGAAAGGGACATTGCATCACCTCTAGGAATTCTAGAACTGGCTTCATGGGTCTTTGAGTTTATAATGAGTCACTATCAACAGTTGGATTTCTGGCATAAATTTTGAAATACGTCACTCCTGTTTTATCAAGAGTGGCAGTCCCACTCAGGGTAAAAAATATCAACTGAACTAGAACGTTCTTGCCTTTAATGGAGATTTTGCCAGTGTTAAGATACAACTGGTAAGAGGCATTCTTTCCACTTTTCTCTAAGTTGCAGTCCACCAGCTAGCAGATTGCGTGGATCAAAGATTGGCTGCAGTTCTGAAAAGAGTCAGAACTGAACTATAATTCCAAAACAAGACTGAAAATGGGGCTCCTTTGCTGACCGGGCTGGAGAATATCCACTTAGCGGCCCCATGTTTCCTTGGCACTTTCATAGCAGAATTCTTGTGTTGTCAGCTCAGTAGCAGTCTTGCTGCACAGGTTTCTTGGAAATGACACAAGAAAAGAGCCTGGGATTCTTTTTATAAGCATTGGCCGCAGAAATTAGAACCAATAATCCTCCCTGGTGCCACTGTACAACTTACTCAGAGGAGACACATCTATGGAATGGAGAATCCTTCAGAAAGATTGGCCCCTTCTTTTAAAAAAATGATGTGGGCTTAACTTCCAACAGCCAAAATCTGTAAACAGGAAGAATTAGGAAAGAATTCTGGAATAAATGGTTGAATTGAACTGAATCATTTCAGAAGATGTATGAAACAAGAATGGAAAGAATGAATAAATATGTTGTCCCAAAAGACAAAAAACTGCAGAGATCTGGCAGGCTCTAAATCTCAAGCAGGCTGGGCCTTCATTTGGTGGGACTTTCGCATTAAATTCATGCAGATTTCAGGTAGAGCTCTAGAGGGCAGCAGAGATATGGTTTCCTTGATGAGGAAGGTCACTTTCAAAACCGCAAGGTACTAACATTTTTTGCATATGGTGCTAATTTTTGTTTTTGCCTGATGTGTGTGTGTGCTAAGTCACATCCAACTCTTTGCAACCCCATGGACTGTAGCCCACCAGGCTTCTCTGTCCATGGAATTTTCCAGGCAAGAATACTGGACTGGGTCACCATTTCATACTCCAGGGGGCCTTCCCGGCCCAGGGATGGAACCCACATCTCTTGCGTCTTCTGCTTTGGCAGGCGAGTTCTTTATCACTGTACCACCTGGGAAGCTCCTTTTGACTGATGTCTGGGTTTAAATAGAGTCTAGACTATTATAGGAACATGGAAATTTAGGCCTTAGAAGGCTTGCAGTATTGTCAGGTTAGTTCAGTCCTCTTATTTTACATAAGAGGACCTTGGCCCCCCCAAGGGGTTAAGTGATTTTCCCCAGGTCATCTAGTGATAGCAGCAGTTAAGACTGTCCCCCGCCCCCCGCACCCCCAGCAAACTCACAAGTGTGTTCTCTCTTACATTTAATCAAGATTCTAGAAAGTATTTCTCCATTCATTTGGAGGCTTGAGTTCAAACACACATTCATGTCCTATTAAAAAAGGACTGATGGACATTCCTAAGTCTGAAGCTGGTGCTTTTTAAGTGCTGTAATTAACTCAACTTAGATTTTTCCAAAGAGCCAGATCAATTCAAATTTCCCCTGCCCATACTTCCAGGCTTTGGACTCTAGGTGGCAACATAGGACCTTTGGTTTGCTTTCCAGGAGCAGCGGCAGTCTAGATAAATCCGTTGAGGAAGAAACTTGATTAGTGGCTCTTCTTGACCCCGGTAGACTAATGGCATTTTCTCTTGGCTCAGCTGACGATCAGGGCTCGGATGCTCACTTCTTAGATGCTAAAATTATTTTCACTATGATCCTCTGACAGTGACTTATTTAATAGATCAGACTCCCTTATGTCATCTGTTTGGCAGGGTCATATCTAGAGATTAGAGCATTTTTATTGATTTTTAAACTTCATAACATTCAGGTGACTGCTGCCCCTCTTCACCGAACAGCCCCTGCCCCTTCCCCATGTTCCTCGGCCCAGTCATAGCTACCTCCTGCTCTCACCCTGGTGCCCTACCCAACCGTTTAACTCAGTGGAATCAGCTTTCAATGGGCATAAGGGACCATCCTGAAAGAACAAAATTTCAGAGAATGGCCTGAGTTGGGAGAGTGGCACTTCATATATTTGTTTTCTAGATTTATAACATCCCTAGAGTAGGTTTTCTTGAGAAATGGTCTCAGAACAACATGGGATGGTTGGAGAAATGCAGAATTGCTGGGCCACACTCCGGACCTGCTGTGCCACAATCTCTGGGGATGGCTCCTGGAACCTGTCTGTTAGCTCCTAAATAGACTGTACAGTGGGCCACAGAGGCAAAGAAGCTGCAGTTTGGGGATGGGGGAGGTTTCTGAACAGCTGGTGGTACCATTTCCATCTCTTTTGCTGTCTCTGGTTTACTGGCCTGGTACCAGATTTTCACTGCTGAACTTGAAGGCTTAAAGTTCAGGAATAAAGATAGACCCCCATTTCCCAGTACCTGCTCACCCCTTCTTTTCCCCTATCATAACCTGACTCCATAACGCCTAAAGACACATAACCTGAAAGGTGATGTGGGATGGAAAGAACAGGAACTTTGGAGCCACAGACAACCAGGATTGAATCTTGACCTAATTGTCAGATGACTTCCCCTGCAAGGCTTCAGTTTCATCAGTTAACACAGTCAACGACCATTTGGATATAGCCAACTGTTAGGGTTTAAGGAATATTTTCTTCCAGTATTTTTTCGCATTTTTTTCCCTCACTTTAAGTTTTAAAAATATGATTTTAAAGTTCATGATAAATATATTGTTATTAAAGATACTCAAATGATACAGATGTGATTAAAATCCCCTTTAACCTTCCCAATCCAAAAGCCTAGCCGAAAAAAAAAAAAAAGCCTAGCCAAGTAGGATTGTGCTCTGTGTCATTTCAAAACATGCTTTCATGAAGTGATGTCAGATTTTAGGAGTCTTTCCATGTTAGCCCATTTAAATCCATTTAGTCCTTTTGAACTGCTGCAGGGCACAGCCTTTTCTCTAGGACTAGAGAGTCTTAAAAAATTGTACACATAATTTTGCATACTACTTTCTCCATTTCACATATGTGGTAAATATTTTTCTGTCTCATTATATGTTCTTCAGAAAATATGATTTTAATTATTTCATAGTAAAGTGTTAGTCACTCAGTTGTGTCCAACTCTTTGTGATCCCATGAACTGGAACCTGTCAGGCTCCTCTGTCCATGGAGTTCTCCATGGCAAGAATACTGGAGTGGGTTGCCATTTCCTGCTCCAGGGGATCTTCCTGGACCCAAGGATTGAACCTGGGTCTCCCACATTGCAGGCAGATTCTTTACTGTCTGAGCCATCAGAGAAGCTCTGTACATTTAATTTTGCATACTACTTTTTCCATTTCAAATATGTGGTAAATATTTTTCCATCTTATTATACATTCTTCAGAAAACACGATTTTAATCATTTCATAGCATTCCGGCATTAAACATACTAAAATCAATAATTCTCCAATTATTGGATATTTAGGTTGTGTTCAGTTTTTTGTTTTGGGGCTGCACTATGTCGCATGTGGGATCTAGTTCTCCAAGCAGAGATAGAACCCATCCCCCCTGTGCTGAAAGTGCAGTCTTAACTGCTGGACCCCGGGGAAACCCCATTTTCAATTTTTTATCAATTGTTCCTTTTTAAAGATCATCTCAGTGGCTCCCTACACTCATCGTTCCAACTGCTCCCTTACTTAGGGGTTGTTTTTTTGTCATAGCTGAATAATTGAGGTCCTTAAAAAGGGGCTGATGGAATCAAGGTCGTTTTGTGGTTTCTGCACTCACCTTAGGAATGAATTGCTCTATGAGTGAAGATGGATGTTGAATTTTAACTTCTTAAATTTCTGTTGAAACTCCACTCTCCTCAGCCAAATAACTGAAGCAAAATGAAGGTATCTTTCCAGAACTGCTTACTTTGAGCAGGTGAGCATTTTCACAATTAGAAGGGAAGCTTGCAATCAGTTTCTTTAATGGAAAAGGCTCTCTTATAGAATTAATCCATGCATGGCTCAGAGGAAGTAAGACTCTCTGAAATTGATTGGATTAAAGGGGCTCCTTAAAATCAGAAATACTTGGCCCGTTCATCTCCTCTGCTGGGTGATTGACTGAGGTCTTTAAACCATCATCCTTCATGGGAGGTACTTGGCACAGGATCCATGTGATTTTAGAGCTTCTGGATTAGAATCAATTAAATCCAGAAATAGAAATGAACCGCCATCATTATTCCCTGAATAATATCCCAACATCTTCACCTGGCCCACTCCAGTGTCAGGCAGGAGTTATAGACAGGCTTGCTGCCCCAAAAGGGGCAGACATACATGCAAATACTGAGAGTAATGATCATAAGAAGATGCACTGGGTTTTAAGTGAAACTTGAACTTGAATATCTGTTTTGCCCTTTGAAGAATACAGGAGGAGCAGAAGACAGCCTCTACCCTTGAGGACATGTTAGTCGAATATTACTGAACCACAACAACATCAAAAGCACTAAACTAGAAGCCTTTACAGGCTCAACAAAATGCAAGTGACTAACCGCATTGCAGATTAAAATAACATTAGAAGGAAATGAATAGCATTACTGTTTGCCAAATGTACAGATCATGTGAATATTCCAAGTATTCAGTGTTTCTCCTAGAATTTCAATGTTCTTTGACTCAGAAGAGCTTAGATAATTTGGGGCACAATTTAGGTAGTAGGATTTCCATTATTTAACATCTGCGGTCTTCAGGAGTGTGATTAGAGCCTTGATTCTTTAGGCCGACAGGAGACTGGTCCTCTCTTTTATGTTTTTCTATCTCTGTCTCTTCCCCTCTAGCCCTTGACAGACTCACCTGGTCCAAGGAAAAAGAAAACCAGGACTTCAGACGCTCAGGATTTATATAGCACCACTACTTTTGGCTTCTGTGATTCTCTAACACCTTCCATGGTGTTGGAAACAGGACTTGTCAGCTCCTTTTTAGTGAGAGAAAGTGAGGCAGGAAAGGGTAAATGGCTCCCTGGCCACCCAGCAAGACCACAGCAAAGCCAGGATTAGGACACAGGCCTTTTGAATTCCATAGTAGTTCCCCTTTCTCTTTACCCCTCTTTTACATTTTGGGCCAAATGCTTGCTTTCTTTCTGGTTAAAAGCATCTCTTTCACTAGTTTTAACCACAAGTCAAAAAACCTACCCTTTGGCCATCTCCTGGGTGGAACTTTGTTTTCAGTCATTCACTTCTAACTGCACGGGGTGATAAGACACTGGGTCTCCCGGGGAATTTGTGCTGGGAACCTGAGGGTGAAAGGTCATCCCCTTCTCTAGCCCCTGTTCTTCCTTTGGCAAGTTGTCAGGCAGCCTCTCAACCATTGATCAATCAACCCCGAAGGCAGACTGCCTACTGCAGCGCTCGCTGACTCTGTCAAAACGGGAATCTTCCTCTTCAACCCATCTGGCCTCTCCCAGCACCTCCATGAGGGTATTTTCCCACCATTCTTCTTCTCTCGTGTTTTCCTCCTTTTTTACTCCCTGGTCCTTACAGTCACACTGACTCTAATCTCAGGATTTAGTCACCAGCTTTTTGCTGACCAGGGGAGGTTTCCATGGATTCGCACTCAGCACCTCATCTAGTGCAGTCACCTCACCCCTATATGTGGATTTCTGTGCATATGAGATAAACAGTGGATCAATCCATGGAAAAAGGCCATAGGCTTTTTAGAGCCAGGAGGGGATATAAAAGTCATCTGATTTAACAAAATCATCTTATTTTTACAGATAAAGAAACTTACAAAAAGGTTAAATGACTCTCCTAGGTTATGTAATTACTGACATAAATACTATTAACCAGATCTTCTGATATCCAAATTTCTTTTCCTCCCATGAAACCATCCAAACCATCCTTCTTCTACTTGTTATAGCTTCTTTTTAATGATATTTGTCTAATTCCAATCATTTTTTAAATTTTAGAGATAATGGCCTATTTTTCATTTAATTAAGACATTAAGTATCATCTCTCAGATAGCAAATACATGTTATATCTCATACAGTATTTTACCCCCTAAACATTAAAGTAATACATGCTCAATGTGTAAAACTTGGGAAATAAAGAAAGGATACCTATGGAACAAATAAAGAAAAAAAATTACCTAATTTTACCAATTGGAGATAAATTACTACTACTGTTTTAATATATTTCTTTCTAGTTTCATATACTTCTTACAGTGTTGAAATCATGCTGTATATAGAGTTTCATATTCTAAGATGTTTTGTTTGTTTACTTGTTTGACAGATCATAAGACTTTAACGTGTCATGAAAAATTCTTTGTGTAGATGATATAAAAAGCTGCATGTCTATCTTTGATGATAATACAGTGCTCTTAAACATGGGACATCTAGGCACATCCCAACTTTCTATATTTAAGGCAGTGTTGCAATATATTCGTATGCATACATGTTTCTATATATATTTCTTATCTTTCCTTGGAAAAAATTGTTAAAAGTGGGTCAAAACCTATTTACATTTTTAAGGCCCATGATACATTTTACTGAATTACTTTTCAGGTAGGTGATGCCAACTGACACACCTACCAACAGGCTTTGTGGTACTTTTTAGGGTATTTTTCCCAAAATGTATCTCATTTTATTATCAGTTCAGTCTTGACAGGTCCACAGTCTAAAGTAGTTGCTGCCAAACATCAGCTGTAAATTAAAATTGCCAACCAGACTCCCAGCCCCCTCTGTGATGTGTTCGTTTTGACTGTTGGGTCAGCAGCATCCCCACTCTGCCCTGCAAAGAGAAGTTGGCTGCTTTCTGACTATGTACACGTTACTGTGTTAAACGTATTGGAAAGCCTACTGAGTGACAGATGGTAGGCCATGTACGTGTGCCCAAGAGCAGAGGTGAAAGACAGGGTTTGTGGCCTCGGGTAGTTCTAGATGTGGAAGGGGAGACAGTCATGAAAGCCAGCAGGGAGAACAGAGTTTTAGATGCTGCTGCTATAAAGGATGTCTGCACCAGCTGTGTACAGCCCAGCCCAAGCACACAGAACTCAGCCTTTGCAGGCACAGGAAGCATTTAAGAAGATACAGAACTTAGACTGTACCTTCAAGGGCAAAGAGGTGCCAGATGGGAGACCTGGGGTGTCAACAATCTGCCCAGTAGGAAATACCTGAAGCAAACTGCTCACGGTAGAGTCACCTTCAGAGACTGGTGACCTTGGGACAGTTACTTAACTTCTTTATACCTCAGATTCCTCATCTGTAAAGATACCACTAATATAAACTACTTCATGGAACTGTGAAGGACAACTGAGATAACATAGGTAGAAAACTTCTTGGTGCATCGTCAGAGCCTCCGGAGATGTCATACCATCACCACAGTCATCATTCCGGGGGAAGCACTGGGGCACGATGAGGAGGGCATGGTGGGAGATGTGGGGTTGGCAGAAGAAGGGTCAGTGCACAAAGGCCTTTCTACTGTTTTGAATAGCACCGTTTTTACCCCAACAGCTGTAGTTCCCTCGTGGCTGTCTGGAGTTCACTATCTGAAAGCAGGAGGCTGAATGGATAATCTCAGTGGGTTCCTTCCAGCTCTGAGATGTGATTCCCACCCAAGACCATACGAATTCAGTCTCAGTCCTGGGAATACCATCTCAAATAACACAACCCCCTCCACTTAGCTTATCAATAACCAAAGGAAGGTATCTTTCCTGCCTTCTGGGGCTTTTAATGATTGACATCTACCCAGTGGGAACAATTATTTTAATATCGAACTATTTAGTTAGAGAATAAATTCCTGGCAGTGGAGAATGTGTAAAAAAGATCCAGCCAATTTTTTTTTCCCCCCTGAAAAAGATCTTAGGGACTTTCACCCACTTTGTGGCTTGGTTTTACTGGAAGGAAATGTGAAACAAGATGGACTAATTTTGTCCGGAGAATAGAGCCTCTCTGCTCACTTTCCCTCTTTTCTCTTGCAGCTTAAATTTAAGCAGCAGGACGACAGCCACGGTCTGGCTGCCTGCCTCCCCAGTTGGGTTCATCTCGGATTACCTGGTTGGTTCATGAAGTCAGCCCAGGTACTGTTCCCTGCCCACTTCATTCCTGTCTGCCCTCCCCCCCACTCCCTGGCCCGTTCATGCTCCTTAGCTATGCCAGCTTCTATGAGGGCAAATGTGTCACCAGAGAGCACATTGTTTTCTCCTTGGACAGACAGGCTGGGAGCTGGGAGAAAGGGAATAACCATGCCTCCCAGTTTGCACAGTTGTCCCAGCATAATTATCATAGTGCCTCTTTTCTTTCTCTCAGAAGTGTCGTGTTTGGATAATAAATTATGTGCAAATTCTATGGTCACATACAAATCAGACATTCAGTCCCTCAAGGTCAGGGACTGGGTCATTTGTTATTATTAAATCTCCAGCACACAGCCAAGGAGAGGCAGCTGATAGTTTTCCGTACTCTCTATAGTTTAACCTTAGATGACTGTCCTGCCCTCTTAAAGGCCCTGGGATCTGAACCTGTTTTTAAATGATCTGTACAATGGATATGATATTATTTACTTTCTAGAACTGCAAACAGATAAAAGGAAACAGTGATTTTATGTCTTAGAAATTTTGAAACATTATGCAATGTCATTTTCTAGAACTTAACACAGCTTTCGTCACATCATAGTAAGCATTCCATAAGTGCTTGTTAGTTGAATGAATAGAGTGAATAAACTTGTAATAAATTAGCAACCCTCAGTGGGGAGAGGATCAATTCTACTTAAATTGTAATGCTATACATAGCAATCAAAACTGATTTACAACCCTACCCTGAAGTTGATCTATAGATACAATAGCAAAATGAATGTGTCCCGTAGGCTTACTGTGAGGACTCATTGTTCAGTTGCTAAGTCGTGTCCAGTTCTTTGTGACCCCATGGACTACAGCACGCCAGGCTTTCCTGTCCTTCACTATCTCTTGGAGTTTGCTCAAACTTATGTCCATTGAGTCGGTGATGCCATCCAACCATCTCATCCTCTGTTTACTAGAAAGGAAATAAATCATTAAAAAATATTAGGGATGGTGGTAAATGAGACCAAAGCATGACTGAAGGTGATCGAAGGAGTCAGGTTCCTACAAACTGGCCCTCTCTGTAACTTCAGGATTCACCAGTAACTCCAGTATTCTTGCCTGGAGAATCCCAGGGACAGAGGAGCCTAGTGGGTTCTATGGGGTCGCACAGAGTCGGACATGACTGAAGTGACTTAGCAGCAGCAGAGAAGGGTGGGACCTACTATACCTGGCTTTCTGGTAAAGGAGATAACCTTTATACAGTACTGAGCCAGGCTGGTGATTCAAAGTGGATTTCTTGGTTCTTGCTTAACTTAGGAGCAGTTAGGACCCAAGGGAAATTCACAGCTTATGCCAGTGTGGAAATTCCTCTGGCTGGGTGCACTTTTATGACCTGACTTTTTCACCACTAATGTGAACTCATCTTCTTTTTCTGATTGGAAATAATCTAACTAGTTCTGATTATCTAATTCAAATTTTTGGTCTTGCTTACGGAAGTCTGTAACCTACTCCTGTGCGTGTACTTGGACTTCAGGGCTTGTTTTCTCACATCTGAACCACTGTCATGCCCTGATTTCTCTTGCTTTGATTTTCTCAGGGGACCAATCAATAAAGGTCTTTTAAGAGATGATCTGGTCTTCTCTTTCCTGATCCAGGCAGGTTTCCAGGTTCTTAACTCAGTCATTTGGGCAATGCATCCTCCTAAGAATCAGAAGTCACTAACTAGTGTCACAGCAACACGGCAAAACCAGCCAAGCTGAAGCAGCACAGAAAACATTCCTGGACAGGTCTGGGAGCGTGAGACAGCCAAGACAGTGACAGCATGCATCTGAGCACTGTGATACCTCTGAAGATGCATGGCAAAGGTACAGCATTAGAGACATATCGTTCAGGTTCGTCTCGTAGTTCTGTCACTTAATGGCTGCTTGATTTTGGACCCCGTCATAGTATCAGTATTTATATCTGTAACACAGGCATGTCATGAAATATAATTCCCAGAATTATGAGGTCTGAATGAGCTGCATGTTATAAAATGTTTAGCACTATGCTTGACATACTTCTTTTCTGGAAGCGTGAAAAGAATTGCATACGGAAGGCAGTGATTGATCCCTCAACTCAAAGGAAGGCTGCAGAGAGAGATTTAATTCATCTGAGGAGACTTGTCCACACTTTGTGGTACAATAGGAGCAATAATGTCCTTGGAGAGAGTCTTAATATCAAGAAAAGACCATGAGTTTTTCCTTGTCAAAAATAGTGGAAGAAAGCAATGTTTGATTCACTGAATAATCTGGTTAAGAGAGAGTTCTTATCACATTGTTCTTTACATTATGGCAACTCTATAAATATTCCTGAAATATACTATATGATAATATGGCATATATACATATGAATTCTCAGTTTTTCAAATAATATAATATCCTGTCTGTAATATCAAAACCATGCAACATAAAAATCACTCTTAAAACAAGGATAATTCAGATAATATTTCAAGATCCTTTCATTTTTACTGAAGGACGCTGGTACATTACTTTGCATATTAGCTTTCTTTGAGTGTAGTGAGGAAAGAATACATTTCTGTTGTTATAAACCACTGAATTTGTGGTAACTGGTTATGGCAAGCCTAAATAGCTAATGCATTAGGCAATACCTGAGTGGAAGTTTTGATGTCCACATTTTACTACTTGTTCTCATAAATATAGAAGTTATATTTTAAGGAGATATGAATTTCAGTCCACTTGGAAGCATACTCATTAAATAATTCTACACTTTACAAAATAATGATATCTTACTGAAACATTATATCAAATTATAGTATATAAAATAATATGCTAAATACCTTGAAAGAATTCACCATTAAACATCCATGTTCAATGAAAACAGTTGCAAGGCAAGTCATCATCCCTACATAGTAAATTTCCAGGAGTGAAAATAACAGAGTAGAGTGACTTCTTCATTATTTCTGAGCCACTCACCTTCACTTTAAAACTCTTGCTCTTTCCTTGTTAAACTAGCTATTATCTGGACCTGCTAAAACTAACAAACTTAAGTACCATTTTGAACAAAATGCTTTTTTCTCCTATAATGTAAAAACTTAGCATAAAACTCTAAGCATGAGAAAGTTCAGGTTGCCTTTTATTTACAGTCTTTATGGAGCAAATAATATTCATATTTTGAATTATGCAAATAAGCATTTACATGATAAATCGTAATTGCTCTCAGACAGCTGTTTATAATTGGGTAAATGAGACACACTTTTAAATTGTCTAAATACATACTTACCCATGTTTACATATTTATACACTAGAGTATAACTGTTCTGAATCAGCTGTTATCCTCTATTGTGTCATATACAGACCAAGGGAAGAGAACTTTTCATACAAACAGTGAAATCCCCTTTAATTGGTCTGAGATCAGAACCAGTCCTCTTAAATTAAGCATGACCTCTCTCCACATACCCCTAGCCTGTGGCATCCCACAATACCTCAAGCAGGAAATTATTTTACATCACTTTGGTTGGGTGGGAAATTAATCCCGACTCAGATTCTTGTCTCATTAGCTACACTTGTGGCAAAGAAGAAAGCTGTTCCTTCTAATGAAATGTTTCTAAACCTTAAAAGTCCAGTTGTCTAATAGTTAGCAATGTATTCTGGTGTCCATTTAAAAACTTAAGTATTTCTTCTGAAAATACAGAAGAACTAGAGAGCACAGTGCCTGTCCTGAAGAAGCTGACAGTCAAATTAGGGAGATGAAATGAGCACTTTGAAATGTTCAGGAAGCAATTAAGAGGATAAGCAGATGGTGTAGACTGTAAGAGCTAAAGGAGTCTAGAAAAGAAAAGAAGGCAAGAGGACATACAGCCTGGGGTGGGGTGGCCTGGATTTTCAGGACTCTGGAGCTAGCCCCCTCCTCCCTGCAGAGTGGATGAGGACTGTCCAGCCTCTGGAAGGCAGCCAGAGATGTGGAAGGCAGGACCTGGGCAGTCCAATGCACATATTTCTTCCAGCACACTCACTCACAGCCCCGCAGGGAAATCAGAGGTCCTGATGTGAGAGAGGCAGCCTTGTGAGAGAGGCTGCGAAGCACCCTTTTCTCCTCCATTTTTCCGGGTAGAAGAATTCTATGCACTGCCCCCTTTTAAAAAAATCTTAATGCATTTCCCCTTGTTTCTTAAGGCAGTCAACATTTGCCCTGTTTCTGGTTCCTCTCCTGGCAAATGCATTTGTTTCTGATCCATCTGATTCTGTTCTTATGTGGTGTTTCATATGTGCTGAAGGGAGAGAATTTTTACTGCAAGATGCTTGGGCTGAATTGAGAGGATTCAAATGCTACTTCAGGGATTCACACACCAGGAAGAATGAAGCCTAGAGACTGGGGGAAATACACCTGAAGCAGCTACAGAAGCACCCAGAAATGAAAACATTAGGACACTCTAAGGATAGAAGCCAAGCCTCTATCCTTCCATTAAGTACAATGAGAGCGTTTGCATCTTGAGCGGATATCTGAGAGCCATAGCAGCAAGCAGACCTGAGCCTGAAAATCTGAAACTGGAGGATCTGGGTAATGCTGCCGAGTTTAAGGAAATCTCTTCTATATGTGGCTTTTTCCTAACTCTGTTAGGAGAAGAAACGCTACTTCAGGGACTAGTAATGCAGGATGTGCTGAAGTAGAAAGAACCCTAGGTGAGGAAAGTCCAGGCTCCAAGCCAGACTCTGGGAGACACTGGGCAAGTCACCCTCTCTCTCTCCGTGCCTTAGTTTCTTCTTCTGTGAACCAGATAAAGTTCACATCAGCTCTGTGACTGATGATCCTAAACGTATAGACAAGCTCCCCATTGGCTATATGAGGCTAGAATGCAGCCTCCCCATAGGAATCCCTCCTCCCAACAATTCATTATTATCACAGCAACAACACCACCATTAACTGAGCACCTACTAACTATGGTAAGCACTGTTCCAGGCGCTTCACACAAAATATCTCAGTCATCTCAATACCTATAGAAATGGTCACTTCCATTTTACAGGTGAGGAAAGTGAAGCTCTGAGAAATCATGCAGCTTGACCTGGGTCACTCGGGTATTACTGGGAGACCCAGACTTCAAACCCAGGTTTGGTCTGTCTCTCTGATCCCAAATCTGGTGCATGTTGGAAAGAAAAATCAGGTTGTGTCTTCTGCACTAGGCCTTATGCTTGACCATATCAGCCTCAGCACCAGCTCAGTGCATGGTGCTTATGACATAATTATTGTTGTTGACCAGTCACTCAGTCATGTCCGACTCTTTGAGACCCCATGGACTGCATCTTGCCAGGCTCCTCTGTCCTTCACTATCACCTGGAGTTTGCTCAGATTCATGTTCATTGAATTGGTGATGCTATCTAACCATCTCATCCTCTGTCGCCCTCTTCTTTTGCCTTCAATCTTTCCCAGCATCAGCATCTTTTCCTATGAGTCAGCTCTTGGCATCCGGTGGCCAAAGTGTTGGAGCTTCAACTTTAGTATCTGTCTCTCTGTTGCAGGAAGGGGGACCCCTTCCAGGGCCCGAAACTGGGCTCTTGTCTAACGGAAATGAATTGTCCAAGGAGACACGTCCTGACAAGGCAAGAGATTTTATTGGGAAAGGGCACCTGGGTGGAGAGCAGTAGGGTAAGGGAACCCAGGAGAACTGCTCTGCCACATGGCTCACAGTCTTGGGTTTTGTGGTGATGGGATTAGTTTCTGGGTGGTCTTTGGCCAATCATTCTAATTCAGAGTCTTTCCTGGTGGTGCACGCATGGCTCAGCCAAGATGGATGCTAACGAGAGGGATTCTGGGAAGTGGATGGACTCGAGGTGTCTCCTTTTGACTTTTCCTGGACTCTTCCAGTTGGTGGTGGCTTATTAGTTCTGTATTCCTTATCAGGATCTCCTGTCATAAAACAACTCATGCAAGTGGTTACTATGGTGCCTGGCCAGGGTGGGCGGTTTCAATCAGTGTGCTTCCCCTAACACCTCCAGTGAATATTCAAGTGATTTCCTTGAGGATTGACTGGTTTGATCTCCATACAGTTCAAGAGACTCAATAGTCTTCTCCAGCACTACAGTTTGAAAGCATCAATTTTGGGGCACTCAGCCCTCTTTATGGTCACCCATGTCCATGACTATTGGACAAACCATAGCTTTGACTATATGGACCTTTGTCGGCAAAGTGATAACTTTGGTTTTTAATATGCTTGCCATATTAAATGCTTGTTAAGTTTGTCATAGCTTTCCTTCCAAGGAGCAAGCGTCTTTTAATTTCATGGCTGCGGTCATGAAAAGAAAGAAAGCCCAAGAAAAGAAAATCTGTCACTGCTTCCACTTTTTCTCCTTCTATTTGCCATAAAATGATGGGACCGGATGCTGTGATATTAGTTTTTTGAATGTTGAAATTTAAGCCAGCTTTTTCACTCTCCTCTTTCACCTTCAGCAAGAGGCTCTTTAGTTCCTCTTTACCTTCTGCCATTAGAACGGTATCATCTGCACAACTGAGGTTGTTGATATTTCTCCTGGCAATCTTGATTCCAGTTTGTGATTCATCCAGCCCAACATTTCACATGATGTACTCTGCATATAAGTTAAATAAGCAGGGTGACAATATATAAGGAGTACCTTGTGGTATTCCTTTCCCAATTTTGAACCAGTCTGTTGTCCCATGTCAGTTCTAACTATTGCTTTTGACGTGATACAGCTTTCTCAGAAGACAGGTAAGATAATCTGGTACTCTTATCTCTCTAAGAATTTTCCACAGCTTGTTGTGATACACCCAGTCAAGGGCTTTAGTGTAGTAAATGAAGCAGTAGGTGTTTTTTCCGGAATTCCTTTGCTTTCTCTGTGATTCAACAAATGTTGGCAATTTGATCTCTGGTTCCCCTGCCTTTTCTAAACCCAGCTTGTACTTCTGAAAGTTCTCAGTTCACTTACTGCTGAAGCCTGGCTTGAAGGATTTTGAGCATAACCTTATTAGCATGAGAAATGAGCACAGTTGTCAGGTAGATTGAACATTCTTTGGCACAGTTCTTCTTTGGGATTGGAATGAGACCGTATATTTGTGCATTACAACTTTAGCAAAATCTCTTCCTCATGAGGGCCTTGCATGATAATAAGGCTGACTGGGTGGGCAGCCTTTCGGTGGGCAGTGCAGAGGGTTATCAATTAGTGTAATTCAGCGGACTCTAACTGGTGCCCAGTCACTCTCATTAACAACCTCTGGATCACCACCAGCGTGGCTGCTGCCCACAGCTGCCAGAGCGTCCCGCTCCTGCCTCTGGGATATATTTGGAGGAAGAAAACGGGTTGTGGATACACGCAGGGCATGAAACAGGACTAAGACAATCCTGGCCACCCCGGCTGCCTCCTGAGCAGGACTCAGGGTAGCTGGCCTGGCCGTTGGCTCCAGGTCTCTGTCTCCGGAAGTGACTCGGATCCCCGTGGGTGGTCGCTCCCATGGCCATTATGCACGTGCGGATTTCTGCCTGTTGACATTAGGGGATGTGCCCCCACCTTCCCTTTGTTCCATCCTCGATTTAAGACCCATTTGTTCTCACAGGCTTTTAACTGGTTTTCAATCTATGTTCATTGCTAGGGTGAGTTATCTTTTTCAAAAAATGCAATTTGCAAAGAGTGTCTGTACCCCCAATTAGCATTGTTAAGCAGTTTGGAAACAAATACAACTTAGACAAGATGAAATAACACTCTGCTAGTCACTGAGAGATGCTGCTGAAACAAATCACAAAGGATTCCTGGAAATTAGTCTCTGTTCCCTACAAGGACTTTGGAAATGCTGCAGGCCTTCTGGTCCCTTAATTGGCATCTGAACAAAACCACCCTTTCTTCTCTATGTGCTACTCCAGAGGTGGTAAAACCCACTCCCTGCCACTGGCTGGCCCTTTACCCACCTCCAGTTGGTAAAAGCCAGGGCTGGATGGAAACGGGTGATCACCAAGCTGACCAGACACTCTCTTGTTCTCTTTCCTTTCTCTTTCCTCACTCACTTTCTCTTCCCTTCACCCAGTTGCTTCCACCTCCATT
The DNA here is from genome assembly GCF_042477335.2 of Ovis canadensis. Lineage (NCBI taxonomy): Eukaryota > Metazoa > Chordata > Mammalia > Artiodactyla > Bovidae > Ovis > Ovis canadensis. The sequence goes on along the minus strand of NC_091262.1, from coordinate 60,336,015 downwards.
CATGGCAAACGTCTCCATTCCCTTTTGAGACACTAGCAGTTTCCCTTCTCTGCTGCCTGCCCTTTGGGAATGTTCTTGCAACCAATCCGTTGTTGGGGGAATCAGGAACCTACTAAGACTTGAGTAATAGAAAATCTCTAGGATTTGGCTTCTATAGGATTTGCATAATAGAAACTCTCAGTAGTAAAGAAATGAGTGTATGTGATAAAAAGAGATATTCATGTCCTTTACCTAATGGTTCTATAAAAGAAATGATTAAGATGATAATTCCTGAAACCTGAGTGGCTTTATCTTTTATTACAGAAAGAACCAGAGGACTAAACTCACCAGAGATCAGAGATAACCTATCAATTGCACTGCATAACCCCCCTGCATTCTGGCACCTGCGCTTTCACAAAGTTCATCACTTTTAATAGTCCTTTTAATAATATGTAAGAAATAGAATGTATAGCTTGTAGGCATACATATTATTATTTCCTTGATTTCCCTCCTCTAAATTTGCTTTACAGACCAATCCTCTTCCTTAAGGAAGAAAAGGTTTTTTTTCTTTTCTTTTTTTTTTTATTTTGAGGTAGACAAAGCCAAAGAGCAACTAAAATCCAGTGTGTAGCCATCCATTGCTTTCTTCCACCACAAACCACCTAAACACACCCATGCTCCATTGCCCAAGGAAGGAAATGAATTCCAGTTACATATCCAAATCTATGTATGCAGGTCCCGATGCCATAGCCATCCAAGAATTTATATCAGTCTAGTTTTTGTGAACTGCGTTGATGTGAGGAGCTGGTAAGGAAAACAAGCAATAGAAACACAGCGTCAGCCACAGGTGGCCTTTACAGTTGGTTCATGAGACCATGGACTGAGGGAAACTGGACACAAATTTTGTGGAAATTTTAAATTAAATGAGAACTTGACAAGCAGATGGAAAATGGGGAAAAAATGCAATGTAAGTTTTGTGAAGCACTCTTTTAAATTTCTTCAGGTTACTGTTGTAAAGCAAAATGTTATATTTTAAGGATAAGTCAACAACAGTTTAGTATAGATCTTGTTAAATAAACCAACAAAAAACTCATTCAGCAGGATATATTTCTTTCCTTCAGTTAATTAAAGGTCATAAGCAACTAAAAATATATATTAAATTTCCTATCTTGGAGATACGCAAGCTGTCATTAAAAAATCACCTAAAAAAGTTCAGCTTTACTGTACATAGTTATATTAATACACAGCATATATATTTTAGTATTAGAATCCCTAAAGGCACTTCTTAGTTATTTCCTAACTTGAGTAAGTCCAATTCATGAGTTTTAAGATTCAGAGCAAGTTAAATTAGAACAATAAATTTCTCAAGAAATTCCAAGCACCCTTCCTCATATCCTGTTGTTGAAATAAAGCCAAACCTAAAATGCCCAGGGTTGAGCTTTGTCATTTGTATATTTGTCTGATGGCTCCAGAGGTAGTTTCCATGGTAAGCTCCCTGTGCACAAGAAGCAGGGTGAGTGGAATGTCTCCTGCCAATGAAGAACTTTTCACTGACAGTGATAAAGGCCGAGAACCTCCTTCACACAAATGATTGAAAACCAGAACACGAAGGACATTTTTATTTTGTTTTGTTTCCTTTGTGTGGTATCTGACTTCAGTGCAAATACCCATTTAATCAAGAATACAAAGACTGCCACCTTTGCTGGCTAAGGGAGTTCCAGAGACCGCAGTAAACATATATAGCTCTTTTCCTTTTTTTGTGAGGAAATTCCTGTGAGGTTGTCATTTCATGCTCCTGTTGTGCACTTTTGCCTCCTCTTAGAAGAGGGAAAAAGATTTTTCCCAAGGAACATTTCAGAGTAAGCTAAATCAAATCTGGAAAAACTTGAAATGCTTTAAAAGCTGACATTTATCTATTGTCATTTAAAAAATATATAACTGACATATAACATTGTATTAGTGTTAGGTGTATAATGTAATGATTTGATATATTGCAAAATGACTACCAGAATGAGTTTAGTTAACAACCATCACTACACTTAGTTACAGATTTGGTTTTCTTGAGATAAGAACTTTCAAGAGCTATTCTCTTAGCAACTCTCAAATATACAAAACAGTACCATTAACTATAGTCTTCATGTTACACATTACAGCCTCAGGATTTATTTGTCTCACAACTGGAAGCTATTGTCATTAATTTTTAGAAATATAAAGACGCTGGGGGAGAATATATGATAGAAGCCCCTATTGACTGGAACTTTTCGGCTCAGGCATTTTTTTCTCTTTGAGTTGATGAGATCAAATTGAACCTATAGCTCTAAGCTAGCACAGGCTCTCTTTCTCTTTCACTTTTGAATCATTCTTTTCTAATACCTTCTATTACAATAGACTCTCTTTCTCCTCTTTAGGTCCTCTTCATTCTCTTCCCTAATTTCTTCAGTTCTAGGGATATCACAGTCTATCTGCCTTCAAGTCTCTCCTTAAGCTTTGCTTCTTCTAGGCAATCTGCCCTGTTACAAGGGTGAGGGCACATTGTGAACATTCTCAAATGTATGAAATATGAAGTGATATTACTAATGCTATCCTCATCACTGATAAGAAAATGGAATATATGATTCTGAGAGACTGTGGTCCTTGTTTTCAGCAAGTATTAACAAATACTCTCCCAGAATAATAACTGGTTTAGAGTTTGAATTGCTGTCAAATAAATAGTATCTCATCTTAATAATGCAACCCTTTAAAAATCCCTAATAGGAGACAAAGTAAAGGTATATTTAAAAAGACCTCATAATTGCTTGGGTGACTTACAGAAAAATAATCACTGACTTGAATTGAAGTGCTGGTGGTTATATGCATACCCTGTAGGCAGGCCTCTCTGTGATGTACCAGGGCAAGTATTACAAAATGTCCCTGGGGTCAGTCTACTCTGTCAGTGTCTGGGTGTGACATTAAGTGTGACTTAGGACCTAGACCTTTAAACACAATAAGAGTATGATATAAATTACATCTATATCAGTCAAACAAAGGATTATAAGTTGTTACCGTTTTAAAAAAAAAAGATTAGATAAAATTGAGCAGTTTAGCTCTGGACAAATAAGATTTAGCACCCTCCACCAAATGTAGTATTATTTTTATTCTGACAATTTACACTCCATGCTATCATAGCTACTCTTATACCATGGAAAGGCATGAGAAAGACCAGACATGTTTAATAAACTAGTTTAAAAATAAAAAGTTATTTGTTGGCTCTTTAGGAAATGGAGACTATAATGAAATACATTTGCTTTTTAATTCATTGAACCATTTTACTCCCTACATTTTTTTCATGTATATAACTAAACAAAGATAACTCTTTAAACATATTTGGAGAGAAAAACTTTTCTTCTAGTGATCAAGCACAACAATTAAAAAGTCCATGTAAAGTCAATATTTTAAGGAATTTAAGGTGGGATCTTTCAAATCTTGTCATTTGACATTAAACAATAAAATCTAAAGCCCATTTCAAAGATGTACTAAATTCCCAATCTGAAAGTAATTGCTGTTCCTTGTCCCATGTGTATATATCATCAGCACAACTAAAAAGGAATTGCAGCCAGGCCTGGACCACCGCCAAGCAATTGATTATTAGTCATTAAAAGAGAAATGTTTACTTATTCATGGCAAGTAGTTTTTAGAAGGAAAGGCAAAGAGGTCTGATTTTAAATGCTGCCTTTTCTTTCCATCCTAAGGCTGATGAAGATCATTCACTTTTTCTTGGAAATGTCAAAAGCCCATTTTTATTTTCCTTTTGCTATTTTAACCAGAATACTGATAAAAAAGGGGAGAGCAGTTGCTATGAGGCAAAGAAAAATGTCCTGGCAGTTGAGGGCCCTCCATCTATCAAGGGGAATTTGCAATGTTGCCTCTTTTCAAGACTGTATAGATTTGCAGGATTTTGTGAAACACTTAACCAAAATGGAAGGATTTAAAAGCAGAATGCAAGATATAGATGCAATCATTTTTTTTAAATCAAGATACTTTAGTTTTATTTCAGAATTTTCTAGTCTTAAATTCTCAAGCACGCAGCAGTGATGACCATCTTGGCTAATACTTTTGAAAGGGTGATTAGTGCAGACTGCTTAAGTATACTCACTATAGCACAGATGCTTTAAGATTAAAAACTCTTACTGGGATTGAGATGTACTACATCCAATTACAGGGAAACAAATACTTATCAAATTAAATAATAATATTCACAAGCTATGTTGAGTTTCAAAATAAGTTCAAGTGTCCAGAGCCCCGAAGAATATTTTAAAACTGGAAAAGAATAGCCAGTCATTTGTTTACCAGTGATTTCTAGGATATTTTTAATATGTATAAAACCTAATATCATGACGACTTTTTTCTAATGACCCAATGTCAAAATTATTTTCTCCTCCCATGTCTTTGAGCTTATCTGATGCAAAGAAGCAATTTTAAAAAGCACCTGCATCTGATAATTTTGGCTCTCCCTTTTTCTGCATTTCTTCAGAAGTCACAGTTTAAGTGGAACTATCTCCTAGAATCCTCTGGCTCTGGCTCTTGGAGATAATTTAGGTAAGGTCCCAGAGAAGAGCTGAAAGGAGGACTGGACTAGTGCAGAATCCACGATGAGGTAGGGAAGTTACAGTGCTTTCCAGAACCAGGAGGTACAGTTTCCTTAGGGTATTCAAAACACAGACTGGGGCCCAGGAACGCTGTTCCCAGATCGGGGAGGTGAGGCTAGAAGTAACATTTGGAGCTAATCCCAGAGCTAGGTCCTTCCTAGAGCACAATTGCTGGATGGGGGATGTATCTCCTCTTTGGGAGCCAAATACTAAGAGTAAAAGCAAATATTTGATGCTGAAGAGCTCTTAAGAACTGAAGAGTGCCATTTGCTTATTTCTACCCGTCAGTGTGGGCTTAGGATGTTAAATAGATTAAAAGGCTAAGAGAGGTCAGTCACTCCAGGAAAGACGCTTCTTTTGCTTCTCTTGACTTGGTTCTCTTGGCAAAATTGTTATCTACCTACCCCTCCCCACTCTTGTGGGAGGTCCTTGGGAAACTCAAAAGATGGCACATCCTCTTCTAGAACATTCTGGAAAATGTGGGGCCAGGATCCTAGGGATGAGAGGTCTAGAAGGGTAGGAAGACCAAAGTCCGCTAGTTAATGCTATGAAGATAGTTTTAGAAAAATTCAAGAGATATGTAATCATAAAACTGGTAGGGTCCTTAGAAATTACTAAATCTACTCTCTTCCGTTTCGGATGAAAAAAGAGCCTCAGAGTGGTGAGGTGATTAAAGCTTGCTAGGGACGGAGCTAGGATCCCAATTGGCTTCCAGGTCAGAGCTTCTTCTACCTGACACAGCCTCCAAGTTCAGCCTCGAATTTGGGAGTCCGTCCTAATACCGGCCTAGGACAGTCTTTGTCGGTACCTTCCTTCCACCTCTCCCAGGAGAGGGGCTGACAGAGGTTTCTAGGCATCCGGCGCCAGCCAGAGAGAAGGCCACGCGGCCCTGGGTCAGTCTATGACCTGCCCAACCTCTAGGGTGCGGAGCTTAGGTGCTGGGCACTGTGCGCGAAGGGTTTCCGGCTTCTGCCGCTCTCTACCCCCAGCTCCCTCCTCCGCCTTAGCTCGGAGGGGACAGCCAAGTCATTTCAATTTAATCTTCTTTAAAAAGACATAACTAATAAATCTATTGCCGAGACCTCGGAGAGACGGCCAGCAGAGTGGATCGTGCTCCCAATCCCATTGAACTCCATTGAAAACCATGACAACACAGGACAAGCTCCGATTTATCCCGGCGTGCTAAAGCGCATTGTGAGCAGGCGTCAATCACGCATTATTTCGGACTGAACAAATGCAAAATCTTGACTGGAACAAATGCTTCCAACAGGTCCGGGGCGTCGAGCTCCATTTCCCCTTTGTCCGCGGCCTAGCAGTTGGCCTGTATTGGGGTTGCCTCCGCCCGACCACCCAGTGCGCTGCACAGTCCCGGGCGCCTCGGGCACGCATGACAGGGAAGCTACTGGGGAGGGTGCGCCGGGCCGGGTGGGGCGGCCCCAATTGCACGGGAGCCGGGTCCGAGTTCCGATCAGGTGGAGACAGGATTTCAGGTGCGGCCACCTAAGTACCGCCGGCTCGCACCGAAATTTAACAACCCACTACCCTATCCACTGGCTACAGAAGGAGAGGCTTCTGAGAGCGCGCTCGCTCGGTCCTTGCCTGAAGCGCGGCTACCGTGAAACCATGGGCCAAGAAAATGTGCCCGGCTCCTTGCACCTTCTACACGACCATTTCCTCGGGTAGGGAACAAGAAGATGTTGGGAAACCCCGAGCAGACCATCTTTTCAGCCGGGCGGGCGCACTCCTAACTCCCGCAATAGGTCCCTTACCAGACCAGGCCCGGCAGCTTTGGTGGAGCGGAGAGCCCGAGCCACCCAAGGCCTGCTCTGGGGCAGAGGACGCACCTCCAGCCCCCGGCCTGACGATGAGTCTACGGAGCCCAGGCGGTGTCCAGACGCCAAGGAGGCAGCAACGCCTCCTAGAGCGCTCTTGGAAACGCCACCGTCCGTGAGGCCTAGAGTGGGCCTGGGCCAGCCACCGGGGCAGAGTGGGAAAATGAGCCTACTGCCTCATAGGAAAGCAGTTTGGCCTGATTCCGCCTCCATTTTGCTGGCCTTGGGCAACCCGCGCAGAGCTGGGGCTCCCCAGATGCTCCCAGCCCTTCCCGAGCACCGCTGAAGTTGAGAACGCTTGGGGTGTGGGAGATTCCTAGCGGTCTTCGAAACCCTCTGCACAGGTGCCAGGCCTCTCCTCTGCGCCCGCCTGCAACTTCTCGCCTATGAATCCTTACAGGAGCCCAGCCAAAAAGAGAAGAGAGAGCGCGCCAGTGTTCAACGCCGCCTTGTAAATCACTTTCCGTATAATTGCGGGAAACGAACACTCCAGCAAACAAGCTCGAGGAATAAAGCAAACAAGGAATAAATTCCTGGGTGCTCATAAACCCACCCAGGTCGCCCCCACCTTTCCCGGCGCTCCCGCAGGGCCAGGCTCGATGTCAGCCTCCGAGGAGGAGGAAGCTGGGACCGGCGGGCGGGGGCCACCGCTCGCCACCCAAGATGTTATTCTTTGGTAACAATCCCCATTATCTGTCCCCACTTGGGCTAATCAGACAGAATCACTAATGCGGAGGGCAGCTTCCTGCCGCCTCTGGGAGGTAACGGGGCGCCCGAGGGGCGGGGGACGGGGCGGGGCGGGGCGGGGGGCGGAGGTGGCACCTTCCGGGCTCGCCGGGCCTTTGGTGCAGCACTCATTCAGGTACTTAACACCCGGGAGACCCGGACCTCGGCTTTCAAAGTGTCCCGGGTGGGAAGAGCTGTTTATATAAACTGGGATTCCACAGTAAACGCGCTAATATCTCGGCAGCCAGTGCATGGCGTGCGCCTCTCACGCCCACCTATAGGAGCGGCGTCCCGCGCCGCCCCTCGGTTCCAGGTCTACCCTGCCCCCGCCTCCTTCCCCTGCTCGGCCATGGCCACCTCTGGACGCCTCAGCTTCACCGTGCGCAGGCTCCTGGATTTACCGGAGCAGGATGCGCAGCACCTGCGGAAGAGGGAGCCGGAGCTACGCGCCCCTGCGCCCGGCCCCTGCGCCACCTGGCTGGAATCCGAGCGCGGCCACTACCCTTGTGAGTGAGCAGAGGACTGCGGCGGGGGTTGGAGGCGGGGGAAGTGAGCGGGCTCAGAATCAAGTCCCCGGCTCATGCGGGGATGGGAAGCGGAAACCCCAGCCCAAGGTCTGGATTTTCTCAGTGTTGGACCCACAGACTCCGTCCTCCTGAAATCCCTATGCCAGTTGGCACATCTTGAGAGCAGATCCCTGGGCCTGGCGCTAACGCCCGGGATTTGGGTTTCCGTTTCTAGGGCTCAGAATATTTAAATATATAAGACGCCACCCTTAAATGCCTGAAAAAGTGGCCACATTCTTCTGGCCTCGGTTTGGGATGAGCAGTATTGGCGAGCCTGGATTCAGGGCTTTGCAAACGTCGGCAAACCGTAGTGCAGTTGACCTCAAAGTGGCCCGTTTTGGTGAGTCAGCTTGCAGTGAATTCGTCTGCCAGCGCAGCGACCAGGACGGATTGGTTTTAATAGACCCCCCGGGGTGGGTTTCTTTGGAGGCGCAGTCCCAGGCTGTGGTCTAAAAGGTCGTCGAATTCAGAGAGGTGGTTGTCCAGACATGGGTCCAGGAAAGGAAACGGCCTCATCCCGAAAGCCGCGGGCGAGTGGGGGCGCCCGAGTGGGTAGGCGCCCGCGCTCCAGAGGCGGCCGGCGTCTCATGGTGCCGTGTCTCCTTTGCGTCCCTAGCCTCGGACGAGAGCAGCCCAGAGGCCAGCCCGAGGAACTCGTCGCAGCGGCCGTCCGCTCGGCCTGCGTCTCCGGGCTCGGACGCCGAGAAGAGGAAGAAGCGGCGGGTGCTGTTCTCCAAGGCGCAGACGCTGGAGTTGGAGCGGCGCTTCCGGCAGCAGCGCTACCTGTCGGCGCCCGAGCGCGAGCAGCTGGCGCGCCTGCTGCGCCTCACGCCCACACAGGTCAAAATCTGGTTCCAGAACCACCGCTACAAGCTGAAGCGCGCGCGCGCGCCGGGAGTCGCCGAGGCGCCCGACCTGGCAGTGGCTGCCGAGGTGCGCGCCGCGCCCGGCCTGCTGCGCCGCGTGGTGGTGCCCGTGCTGGTGCGCGACGGGCAGCCCTGCGGCGGCAGCGCCGAGGCGGGCACGGCCGCCGCCCGGGACAAGAGCGCGGCGCCCCCGGCCGCCGCCTGCCCTGTGCCAGGCTACGCCGCCTTCGGGCCTGGCTCGGCTTTCGGCCTCTTCCCCGCCTACCAGCACTTAGCGCCCCCCGCCCTGGTCTCCTGGAACTGGTGAGGCAGCCGAGGGGCGCGGGCACCTGGGGCTACGCCGGACTCGGAGTGAGCTCTGCGGCCGGGCCGGCCTACAGCCGGAGACCTGGAGCGCGTCCCGCCGCCCCACCTCTTTCGGCGCGGGGGTCCTCTCCGGCGCCCCCACCGGCCGGCACTCCGGAAACTTTCGCCAAAACACCCCGTCTCCTCTTCCCTCGACCGCCAGACCCAGAGCTAGATTTTATTGCTTGAACCTTATTTGTACATCTTAAAATAGTTATTTGTATGGGAAGCAACTTATTTTAAAAGAAATAGAATATTTTTCCTCTTTGTGGTGCTAGAATAAAATGTGTAGGGTTGGGTCCCCTTTTTGCGTGTCTGCCGGAAACGGAGATGGAACAGTGCTTTCCCGATGCGGAGTTTGGGGCGCCGGGCCACTCCTCACTCGCCAAGTTAAGGCCCAGCCCGAGCTGGGTAGAAGGGCAGAGCACAGTCCCCACACGCCTTTAGGAAGAAACAAGGGGAAGGGAGAGAAGGGGGAGCAGAGGCACCTCTGAGGGTCCTATAAGTGTGGGGTGATGGCTCTGCTCCCAAAGTGAGACGGAGGCCCCAGAGGCGCTGGAGCTTCTAACTCCGAAAGTCAACCGAGTCGGCCACGGCAGGGCATAAAGAGAGGGCATAATGAGCTTCTCCGTAAGGGCTCGGGGAATGCCAGCGGGACCTGGGCTGAGCGCGCTGCTGGCGGTTCGTTTCGGGGTCCCGAGGACCACGCGGGGATCCCCCCAGTTACGCCTGTGAGCGCCTCACTGGGCAGCTGTGATTTTCCACCTCTTCTTGGCGTGACACTTGGCCAGGGTGGGATGGGGAGCGGGTGGTGTGGTGGGGAATGACGCAGCTCAGGGCTGCCCGCTGGGGAAGGACAGTCCTGGAGAGCTCTGGGGGCCTGACCACAGGGGTGGGACCCGTTGGTTCATCCCGTTTCACCCAGGGCCCCAGTGTACCGCCTGGGGCGGGATCTAGGGCTCTACCCCACCGGGTTTGTAACTGTTCTTCGTTGGGCATCCCCCAGTATCTGTAGTCACAGGGCCTCCCTTGCAGTGCAGTGTTCACTCTGTTGGAGAAGTGAGGACCTTTCTCTCTGGAGCCCAGTGAAGGGAGATTCGAGTTTAAAGAGCAGTTTGGAGGCATCAGATCCAGAGCTGGGAGCAAGGGCTTGATGAGGCCTGTGAGAAGTAGGCATTGGCCCTCTTTTGGGTTTTAGCTTTTTTGTCCCAGGAGGAAAAGGAGGAGGAGGTTTCGGGAGGGTAGATAGCTGAGGTTCTGTTATCACCTGGGATTTGGGGGGTGGGGAGAGATAGGAGGGCAGAGGGGGAAGAGAGGGGGTGTTTGGGTCTCAGCTGCTGGCCACCTTGCCTTCCATATGGATGCAGTTATCTTAGAAGAATCTCTATCCTTAAACCTCCTTTTGTCTTGGGAACTGAAAAGAGCATTGTCAGGCCTGAAAAGGACCTAGACAAAATCCGCACTGTTTCGATTCAGGACTCTGTTTAATCAGTCCCTGGTGACAATGTAGTGGGTGTTAGGGAGGACAATAGTATCTTTTTAAACCTTGTGGCCTTCGGGAAGACAAAGGGCTTGAATTTCATGGGCTTACAACTTCAATTAGAACAGTGTCAGTGTGCATGGGAGATTATCAAATTTGTATCAGAAAACCTCTTTCTAATAAATGATTGCTGGGGTGGGAGCTGGATATTGTAAGACATATATTGGAAACTGCCCTGGGGCTTCCGAATCAGCCCTGGCAGAGTGGATGGGAAGGAAGAGGAGGGAAGTATTTCTGAAGAAGGCCCTGCTCAGAACTTGTCCCTGCAGTCAGCTGGTTGGGAGCCTGGCTCTTCCATGCTCTTCTGAAAGGTTGTTTCTCCAATAATGGAAGTAAAGACTCATTGCTCATTTTCTGTTCTTGGTGGTGACAAAGACCTGAACATTCGTGAAAGTGCAAAATCACCACCTGTTTAGTTTCCTGCCTTTTCTTTCCTGGAGCTGAAAAAGCAGGACTTGGGGTATGCAAAGCAGAGAGTCTATTAGCTATGAGGCCCATAGGACAAAGGATCTGACTGTGGAAAGACTCTCTTCCTAGGAAGATCTTTGGGAGAGCGTCTTCAACCAGATTCGCCCAGAGGTCCCACCCATGTGAAGGACCCAGGGAGGTGGTCACAGCCATAGGTGGCCGCCCACGTCCTGTGGAGAAGAGCAGACATTTCTTCCAGCTCTAGCATCAGGATCTCTCACGTCTACAGTTACCCACTTCTTTTTGCTCCTTTTCCTTTAGGTCCCTTCCTTTGTAGAGGAAAAGCCATAGAGGAGAGTTATTAATGTACTCCCATCACCACCCACCCATTTTAGAAACTCAGGCTATCATTTTTCTTCTGGTCACACCTGCAATCAGCTGGAACTGATGAATGTCAATTTCCTTTCTGACCTAAAAGATTAATTCCCCTAGGCTCTGACAAGAGAAGCTAAACCCAAGGCCTCTCCCAGCAGCTGTGAGAACTGTTGGGATCTCTCTCCCCAGATGAGAATGTCACCCATCACCAGTATCGCAAGGCAGAATCACACCCAGCAAACTTTCATTGAAACTTGCTCTGTTCTAGGCATTGTTTCAGGCACTTTCACAGCTGGTCTCACAGAAACCACTGCATATATAATACACCCATTTTGCAGATAAGAAACTGAGGCTTAATATGTAGGAGTAAGCAGTCATTAACTTCACAGAATATTGCCATTGTCCTTAGCTTAGCCCTTACTTAAGCCACCCTGTGAACTGCCCTTAAAGTGGACAGTTGAAATCTTAATGTGATGACAACATACATGCTACCCAGCCACCATAAAATTGTTTTTATGGATGATCTGGAAGGATGGAAGAGCATGCGAAAAGTACCATGCATGGCTTAAGGCCACTTAGAGAAATTGACCATGGCATATCACAGTAGCCGCTAACATTTATTGATGTTCCTGTGTATGAGGCAATATCCTAAGTTTTTAAGTCAGATTAACTCATGTAATCTTCATAACAATCCCATAAGATGCTGCTGTTCCTACGTTACAGGTGGTAAGGAAACTGAAGGCCAGAGAGGTTATCAGTAACTTGGTCAGATCACACAGCTAGTAAGTGGCAGAGAAAATCTGAACCCAAGCAGCCTAACATTAGATCTCACGCCTTTAACTACATGGTGGCAATTATTTCCATTCTTTGTTTATGTTTTATTCTTCCTAGTCAACAGTCTTGAAGAAGGCAAAGGCACCCCACTCCAGTACTCTTGCCTGGAAAATCCTATGAACGAAGGAGCCTGGTAGGCTGCAGTCCATGGGGTCGCTAAGAGTCGGATACGACTGAGCGACTTCCCTTTCACTTTTCACTTTCATGCATTGGAGAAGGAAATGGCAACCCACTCCAGTGTTCTTGCCTGGAGAATCCCAGAGACGGGGGAGCCTGGTGGGCTGCTGTCTATGGGGTCGCAGAGTCGGACACGACTGAAGTGACTTAGCAGCAGCAGTCAACAGTCTTGGTTACCTTATAGACACTTCTGTAAGAGACGTGTTTTTAGCATCTTTGTGTCTCTCGATCTCTCCCCCACCCCCCAACCCCGCACCCCTCCCTCCATCTACCAAAGCTCGAGCTTTTGGACACAGCCTCTGTGTTTGCCCTGTGTCTGTTTGTATGCGTTCTTGCCCAGCTGTCAATGAAACACAGCTCTTGTCTGCAGGTCACAATATTTTCCTGTGACTATCGTCCCACCATTCTTCTTCCAGAAAAACATCTGCTGCCGCTGCCTTGACACCAATTGTCCACTCAGCATTTGGTTGCTGCTGACTCTGATAAGCTCCTCTAAGCTTCCCCAACCCCCAGGCCCAGATCCCTGGGGAACTTTATGACTTTGGCTTCCCTTGCCCTATCCCCGGTCATCTTCTTCCTTCCTAGGTCTCCAGTGTTATCTTTATGATTAAATGTCATCCTCTTCACATTTACTCTCCTGCCATTGTAAACATTTTCACTTCATCTCACTTAAGTTCCTTTTGGGTGGAGATTGCAATTTTCACTTCAGTTTTCTCTCCCATTGTTCAGAGGATCTCGCATCTTAACATGTCTGTTATCTGACCAATTTAGCACTTTAGAATCATAGATAACATGTCACTGGTGGCTTAGCAGGAAGTTATTTGAGCTCAGGTTAATGTATACCTCCCTTTCTAACAGTGACGTTTAGTTGTTTATTATTCTCTTGCATTCACACAATTAATTGTTGCCTCTTCAACCCACACACACTTTACTACCTTTAAAACGTTTAGACTTAGGGATAAAATGCCCAGGCAGGATAACTATGGACACTGCATGATTAGTTGTTTATTAACCATGTTTATCTGTTCTAGTTATTTCAGTTAACTGGTCTAGGCAGGTTATCTGTAAAATGAATAATAGACAGTCAAGAAAGCTTTTGGAATGCTAAGAAAGTACTGTCTCTACCCCAGGGCATGATCATTTCTATAGATATGATTGCATTACTTGATATTCAAAATTTGCATGAGGAATTGTATCCCTCCAGGTCACTCATCATCTCTCCAAGCCGTGATGTGGGAGTGGATTTGCTAAATGGTACCTTAATTACTTTCAGAAGTCCAATTCTGCACCTGTTAACACCCTTCCAATACCCTTGCCCAGACTAATAGCCAAAGGTATGTGACATTCCCCTTTCTCCTGTGTTCCCACCGTTCATGTCACTCAGTCTGTAAGCTCACCAAAAATGTGAACAGTATTCCCATCAGTGCTGATCCATAGAGCAATATTTTTCTTCAACCAGGAAGAATCAGGCTGTTAAACAGTCTCACATCCTCCCCAAATTTGTAAGCATGGGGGGTTCTTCTTTTTCCCAACAATACCCTGCGTAGAGTTCTTGTTGTTTATCCAGAAAAATAACATCAGATTTTAGAAGCAGAAGATCATACTCTCTTTAATACCCTGCCCTGTGGACCAATAAAAGTCTCTAGCTCTTTATCGAGGTCCTGCAGTTGCAAAAGCTGCCCTAGTTTCAGTATAGTTGCTATGAGGAGGGTAAGTTATGGAAAGACCATCTGAGGGGACCTTGGTCATGCTTAATCTCCTGCGTTCTGACTGGGTGGTCCTTTATGAGTCAACGGGTTTTCAAATGCATTCCCCCAGCTAAAAGCTCTGAATTGGACTGTCCCTTTTCTCTCCTTGTAATACCATCTCCCCCCCCCCCCACCCCTTCTCTTTTCCTAGGGGCTGGATAGGATACTTGGCAGAATTCACTAGGAAGAGGAGTGGAGGCTGTTTGCAAATTAAACCAGGGACAAAAGTGCCCAATAACCCATTAAAAAGGCCCTTGACTCTCTCACCTGAGATGTCCCGTATAACTTCCTTCTCCAGCTTTGCTCAAGGATAGTGTTTTAAGCTGTGCTTCTTCCTAAAGAATTTACCAGTTTAGGTTTAAATTACTTCTTGGGAGGCAAATTCTCAACCAGAGGCAACCCTGAGTTGTCATAACATATCAGGGTCTGACACAAGCTTCAGCAAAAAGTGAAATAACAAGAAAGCTTATTTTTTTAAACAACAAAATTGAAATTCAGAGCAAGAGACACACAGAAGACCAGGAGAAGGCAAAAGAAACCTCATGAGTAAAGAAGTAACCACTTTTCTGAGAAACTATTTTTCCTGCCTAATCACATGGATGGACTCAATCATCTGTCCAGCCAGGTGTTCAGCAGAGTTCCTAATTCATTGTGGGAAACATTTCCTACTTGAGTTTAAACATAAGAGTAGAATTTTCTTATTTTCTGTATTTTTGGATAAAATATTATCTTAAGGTTAATCATTTTATCAGTTTGGGGGTGTGTGGGAGTGTAGGCAACTAACAGAATGAAATGGAGCTTCCAGAATTTTGTCATCCAGAAAACAAGAATCTTCTCTTTCTTCACCTAACTTGTCACTCACTGAGAGAAAAGTGAACACGTGCTCAAATTCTTCAGGTATGCCTAACAGCTGAGCAACCTTAAAACACTGAAAAGTTCTTTTAGGTTTGTAAATATGCATATAATACACATATAATAGGCATGAAGCAGATTTTGGAAGTGTTCAGTTCTTTTAATGAGAAAGAAAACCTCTAATTTATAGTCTCACTTTTCAGACCCGTAGAGGATAGATAGTTTGTTATTCTCATTCTAAAAATATTTTCTTTGTAAGATAATATGGAAAATACTGAAATGTATAAATAATTTATGGTCTTAAGGATAGTTACTTTCATATGACATTTGGTTTCTCACTAATTGTGATGTGATGAATAGGAGATTCAGGTGAGCTGTTGAAAGTGCAAGGGTACATTTCATTTGTATCACTGTAAGTTACAATCACAAAGAGAAATGATTGAGATCATATTGGTTTGGAAAGAACAATTCTCCTCTAGCCTTTAGTTTCCTTTTTTCTTCAGCCTCAAATTGTTCCCTCTGCCTAGAGTCATGCAGTGGGAACCACAATCATTTATGCCTTTAACAAGGTAAAAATAGACTGTGAAGTGTGTCAGAAGGACATGGACAGAGGAGCTGGCTGTTAGTTTCTTACTTGGTATGAGTTCAAACAGGGCGATATGGTTTCCAGGGGAGCTGCTGTTCACCAGCTTCTGGTAAATTATGAAAACTCCATTACCCAAAGCCCATGTCTGTGAAGCCTTAGAAGGTAGAGGAATTCGGAATTGATTTTAGAATTTTTAGTTACCTCCAGTCCCTCTGAAAAGGCATTTTTGCAGTTTGTTTAACTTTCTTCCATCTTTGCCACTACATGATATGTCAGCCAGCTAATTTTCAGAAAACAGAGGGAGGCTGAGAAACTTGTCCAACTGGAGGTATCTCGATGCAGAGATTCCCAGGATGGTGAGAACTCCAACTTCTTACCAACTAAGGACTCCGTGGGGACACAGGGGCCCACTGTGATAACAGCACATCATTGCATATAAGGAAGATGAAAGCCAAAATATGTGCCAAAAAATCCAAATTAATTCTCTTTAAATTGACCCTTACTCCTATGAGCATAGCTATTTATGGCTGCTATAGCAAGGTCTTTCTTTTCCATAACCTCCTGACTCTTTTTGAAGACTTTCCTTCATCCTGTTTCTAGGAGGTCTTGGTGAAGTCTTGGTGATGTGCTTCCTGCATCCCTTTACACAGTAAGGCTTGGAGATCTTTTATCATCTCCTAAGTCCACTGTGCTTCATCACCCAGCCATCATCCTCGTGCCTTAGAACTCTTTTGAGAAGAATGTTTGGCTCAGAAATGCCCTTGTCTACAATGTCCTACCTCTTCTTCTTTTTGCACATGGTTATAGTTGCAGAACTCCTCCCTTATCGCTAAAGCTTTCCCTAACTGATCAGAATATGTCACATAGATCTGTGCTGTGTAAAGCTGCAACAAACTTAAAACTCCTTCATGCCAAGCACAGCAAGATAGAGTGGCAAGAACAGGAGTTGAGAATTGAGTGAGCCTTAATTTGGGAAGAGAGAACTGAATTGTCACATTCATTGAGTGAGAATACTTTTCACCTCAGTGCCTTAGACCATCATCTAGAGATAATACCACCTACCACATTTGATTAATAAGAGTATTGAATGCCTGAATAACATCTACTAGTCAGCTGAGCATCAACATAGTCCCTACTCCATATTACGGACATACATCCAATATGATGTTCAATTTGTTTAGCTTATCATAACAATCAGCTAGGACTGCATTTTAGAAAATACACAACCCCAACATCTCAGTGCCTTAGCTGCAAAGGGTCATTTCTTATTTGTATGACATGTCCCTAACAGCCTGCATCATTTCATTTTCATCCTGAATCTTCAGCAGAAGGAAAAATCCCTTATATAGGATGTTTTGGAGGAGAAAGAGAACATGCCATTGGCTGTTAAAACTTCCAACTGAAAATGATCTCTATCATTTTTTGCATTTAATTGGCTAAAGCAAATTGAGCAAGCTAAATACCAGCTGGGCAGAAGGGAAGGTGGTTATTTTGAATAATAATACAATCTGCTACATTTGGGTTCTTCAATTTTTAATTTATGACCACATACTATGCATGCTTATAGTGTTAATTACTCCTTTAAATTTTCAGAAGAAGAAATGTCACAGTGTGCTATTTCACACTGTAAAGTACGTTTTATACTACAGATAGTATAAGAATAGGAATTCTGTCTCTTTCCATTATTTGAATAGCACCTGTGCCACATGTCTTGGTGACATTTAGGAGAATGGTCAACACTCAGGTAAACAGGCAGGTAAGAGAACATCTGAAAATACTGTGAGCAACCATCATCAGAATACAGTTTTAACTGCTTGGTGTGAGGTTATTCCTATGGAGCCTCTTCTGCCATGACTCACTATAGGTGATAAAAAACCACTGCAAGGATTAATTGCAATTGTTACTTATCATTCCAGGAAGTTCACTTAAATAGACATCAGAATAATGGAAGGATAAACAACAGTTATTTGAAATGTCAGAATATAAGTTTCTTAGTCCAATGTCCAGATAAAGCCATGGCAGAGCCTGACATATTACCTGACAGATAAACACACAATCACACAAAACTGTTTTTAACATAGAACCATAATTTATTTAACCAATTTTCAATTAATATTTATATAATTGTATTATATACAGTATAATTTTTACTGTTATATAAAAGATTGAAATGAATGTTCCTACAGGCATTGTGCATCTGCCTCGATGTTTCTCTAGGATAAATTCCTAAAAATGCATCATTGACCGAGGTGGTATGTACATCTTGAAGGCTTTTTATTTCAACCCATTAGTTCTCCCACCCTTCACTGTCCGCTGGTGCCCTCATTTCCCTACTTACCCAGCTTAAATTCCATGACCAGTCATTATAATCATGCCTTTGAACATGCCCTCAGCCTCCTCACACGAGGCAAGACTATATAACTCTTGTTAAATCCAGCTCTCCTTCTACTCTGCACCTGCATCCAGGCTGCAAAGTATGGCTCAGATCACACTGACTGATCTGAGTTTAAATTTATGACTGTTAACTTCAAATGAGCCCCTAATGTTGCCAGGCCATCATGTTAAATGTCTCTAGACCCTTCATTTTCCCATTATCCTCCTTGACTGTTTCATACCATTTTGTTTCTCCTCAACTTCTCCCTTGCTCCCTCATTCTTACACTCAGGTTCCTACTTCACTGTGAAAACTGAAGTAATAGAAGAGAGATCGTCCATAGATGTCTCCCATGACATCATTGCCTTAAAAGCTACTGTTTCCTTCTGCTTTGTCTTCCCTGCTGTTACCACAAATGAGTGGCCCCCGCTTTGATTTTCTCTAGGATATCACTCCAGTGATTTTGCTCTCTTGCATCTACATTATCAATTTTTTTTCTTTCTCCTGCACCATTCCTTTGAGCATACAAATATGCCATTATCTCCTCCATTTTAAAAATGAAAGTATTTTCCCTTGACCCTCCTTCCCTTGACAACTATCATCCTTTTAAGCAAAACTCTTAAAATACTTGCCTAAACTCACAGTCTTCAGTTTCTCTCGTTATAATCATTGAGTTAGAATTTGCATACAACAGCATTCATCAGTTTGACGTCAAGTTTTGACAAATGTAAACAGTCATGTAACAACCACTACAATTAAGATAGAGAACATTTCCATCACTCTGAAAGTATTCCCACCACCTCTGTGTAGTCAGTTCCCTGCCTCACCCTAAGACTCTGGGAACCAGTGATCAGCTTTCTGTAGTGATTGTTTTGCTTTTCTGTAATTTTATTATATATAAATGTAATCTAAAGTATGTAGCCTTTTTGTAAGACTTCATTCACTTAGCATAATACTTTGTGATTTATCTATGTAGTCTTGTTTCAATTGCTGAGTATTATTCCACTATATTGATAATACTACACTATTTGTTTACCAATTTACCAGTTGATGGGCATATGATTTGCTATCAATTATTTTACTGTTATGAATAAACCTGCTATGAACTTTCATGAACAAGTCCTTTCTAAGGCTCTATTTCTTTAAATGATTTAAAATATTCATATATATTTATTGGAGTGCAGTTGATTTACAACGTTGTGTTAATTTCTGCTGTACTATATAGTGGTTCAGTTGTACATTTATATTATCTTTTGTATTCTTTTCCATTATGGTTTATCACAGGATATTGAATATAATTCCCTGTGCTGCATAGTAGGGCCTTATTGTTTCATTAAAAAGTCTTTGAGTTTACATATGTCTTCATTTTCTTTGAGTAAATACTTAGAAATGCAATGAGTCATGTAAAAGTATACACTGAACTGTAAAAGAAACTGCCAAACTATTGATATTTTCCAAATGGGCTGTAGCACTTTGCATTCAAGCAGACTGAGGGTGTTAAATCCTCCACATGTTCAAAAGCACTGGGTTACTCAGACTTTTACAGTTTAGTTATCCTAGTGAGTTGTAGAGGTATCTCATGATGCTTTGATTTGCATTCACTTAATGACTTGTGGGGGCTTCCCTCATAGCTCTGTTGGTAAAGAATCTCCCTGCAATGCAGGAGACTAGGGGTTCGATGCCTGGGTCAGGAAGATCCCCTAGAGAAGGGAATCGCAACCCACTCCAGTATTCTTGCCTGGCAAATCCCATGGACAGAGAAGCCTGGTGGGCTACAGTCCATGGGGTCACAAGAGTTGGACACGACTGAGGATTAAACCACCACCACCACCGACTTGTGGTGTTGAATATCTTTTCATGTGCTTATTTGACATCATAAATATTTTCTTTGGCCAAGTGCCTCTTCAAATCTTTTGCTCATTTGAAAAAAATAAACCAGGCTGTTTGTCTTCTTGTTACTGTGTTATAAGAGTTCTTTACGTATTCTGGACAGAAGTCTCTATTCAATCAGACATGAGTTTTGTAAATATTTTCTCTCAGTCAGTGACTTGCACATTTGTTTTTTAATGATATTTTTTGAAGAGTGAAAGTTTCATATTTGATGAAGTCCAGTCTATTGATTTTTTTCTTTTTCAATTCAAGCTTATCTGCTGTAAGTAATATTTATTAACCCAAGGTCATGAAGATATTTTTTCCCAGAAGATTTTCTTCTAGAAGCTTTTAAGTCTGTGATTCACTTAAATTTAACTTTTGTTGAGAGGTAAGGGTTAAAGTTCTTTTTTTTCCATCTAGATGTCCAGTTGTTTTGTTAATATAAGTGTTTCATTATACTCTTTTCCCAGCTCTTACCACAGATAAATGGTGCCAGCACCATTATTAAAGACTATCCTTTTCTTTTGAATTACCTTGATACCTTTGTGAAATACCAATTGATGTGTATCAGTACCACACTCTTTTAACTTTTTTATTTGTATTTTTTTTGAATTATGAAAGTATGGTAGTACATTTATGAAAGATTTGAAAAATATTGGCCATGGTAGATGCAGTTCCACTCTATATTACAGTTATTTTTTAAGCAGATAAATTAAGATTTTTACTTCAAGTTTCAATATCAAACTCTCAAAGATTAACATTAAATTAATCTTTAATAATTAAAGAATAAAAATAAGAATTTAATATTAAAGGTACTTTAACAAAATTCCATGTATTTGGAAATTAAATGTCCACTTTTAAATGATGGGTATATCTAAGAAGTCATAATGAGGAAAATTAGAAAATATTTGCAATGCAATAGAATAAATATGAAAAGAGCATTTACCAGAATTTATTGCATATGGCTGAAGCTGATCAATGCAATTAAATGCAGTGTGGAGTCTTAAATAATGTATGAAAATAAATAATGGACATTAGCATAAAATTTTGTGAAATTTGAACATAAGCTGTACTTTGGTTAATAATCCTGTATCACTTGTCATCTTTTTTACAACATGGTATTTCTTTATATTCTCAGAATTGGAGTAGAAGTTTCAAGCCTTATTCAAAATTTTTAAAAAATCACTAAGATAATAAGTTTTCTAGACTTTTAGCAGTAATGAAAATGAAAGTGTTAGTCACTCAGTCGTGTCTGACTCTTTGTGACCTCATAAACTATAACCTGCCAGGCTCCCCTTGGAGAATCATGGGATTCTCCAAGCAAATACTAGAGTGGGTAGCCATTCCCTTCTCCAGGGGATCTTCCCAACCCAGGGATCAAACCCAGGTGTCCTGCATTACAGGCAAATTCTTTACCATCTGAGCCACCAGGGAAGCCCATTGGCAGTAATACTAGATGCCAAAATACATGGAACTATATCAAAGTTTTTAGTGAATATAAATTAGAAATCTAGGATTCTATTCATACTAAGACAAGTACCACTGCACTCTTTTGATTACTATAATTTTATAGTAAGTCTTGAGGTCGATTACTGTAATTTTATAGTAAGTCTTGAGGTCAGGTAGTGTGAGTCCTAAAACTTTGCTTTTGTTTTCTCAAAATTGTTTTGGCTATTCTAGGTAATTCACATTTTCAAATACGTTTTAGAATCAGCTTATCAATTTGTATTTTTTAAAAAAAGCTTGCTTGAATTTTGGTTGAATTACTTTGAGCTTATAGATCGCCTTTATGTTTAGAAGATATTTTCATTGGGTACAGGGTTTGGGGTGGAAGGTTTTTTTCTTTCAACACTTATTTGTATCTTCTAGCCTGTGTGGTTTCTGGTATTATGTCTGCTGTCATTCTTTACTTTTATTCCTCTTTAGGTAATGACTCTCTTTCCCTTGGCTGCTTTAAATATTTTTCTCATTATCACTGGATTGCAACAATTTGATTGTGATGTGCCTTGAAGTGATTTAAGTTATGTTTATTCTGTTTGGGTTCCTTGATCTTTTTTGGATAAATTGGTTTATAATTTTGAATAAATTTGCATTAAAATTTTTTTTTCTATTTCTTCAGTTATATTTTATGTCCCCTTCTCTTCCCTAAGTCTCCTCTCCTCCTGGGACTCAAATTACAGGCATATCATACCCTTTGATTAGTCCCACGACTCATTAAGATTCTGTTTCTCTTTTTTTTAGTGTGTTTTTCTCTCCATGCTTCATATTGGTTTGTTTCTTTTTCAGTGTCTTCAAATTCACTTATCTTTTCTGCTATTTTATTTTTTAATCTCTACAAGTTTTATTTGGGTCTTTATATCTTCTTTCCTCATCAAGTTTATATTTTTCTTGAAATCCTCGAATGTATTCATAAGATTTATAATACTTGTTTTAAGGGCCTTGTTTATGAAATCCATGATCTCTTTCATTTTTGTTTCCATCTCTGTAAAATACTTTTTATTCTGGTTATGGGTCATATTTATTTGCTTCTTTAAAGTCCTGGTAATTTTTAAAAATTAATTTATTTTTAATTGGAGGATAATTGCTTTACAATATTGTGTTGGTTTCTGCCATACTTCAACATGAATCAACCATAGTCACACATATGTCCCTTCCCTCTTGAACCTCCCTCGCACCTCCTACCTCAGCCCACCCCTCTAGGTTGTCACAGAGCACTGGTTTGAGCTCCCTGCATCACACAGCAAATTCCCACTGGCTATCTATTTACATATGGTAATGCATGTTTCCATGCTACTCTCTCAATTTGTCCCACCCTCTCCTTCCCTCACAGTCCAGGAAATTAACTGTATACAGAATTGTGAATTTGCTTTCTTGCTACTGGATTTTGTTGTATGCCTTTAAAGATTGTTGATTTTTTTTTCCCCTGACATCCAGTTGAAGTACTTATGGATCATTTTGATCCTTGTGAAGCTTGATTTTAAGCTTTGTTAGGTTGAATTCAGAGCAGCCTTTTTAAGCAAGACTTAATTTAGTTCCATCATGGAAGCATGAGCCTTCTGAGAACTTTAACCAAGATATTATCTCTCCATTTTGGTTCAGGGTGTGAACTCCATCTAGCACTGCATGATCTCTGGGAATTGTTCTGGCTACTTTTCCCAGCCTTGGGGAATTTTTTTTCATTTGCATGCAAATCAGTACTCAGCCAGAGATTCAAGAGGACTCCTCTAAGGATCTTCAGAGCTTTTTCTCTGCAAAGCACTCTTCTTTTCAATACTTTGCCTTATAAATTCTAGCCATCTTGGTATCCTCAAACTTTGATTTTATTCTCTTCAACTCAGTAGGAGTGTTAGGCTCTTTGAGCTCCCCTGCCCTGCAGTGTAGCCTGAAACTGGCTCTAAACAGTAAGCTGCTGCTGCTGCTACTAAGCTAGCAAATCCTAAAGCTCATCTCATTTGTTTTCCTTCTTTCATGATCACACTTATACTGCCTACTGTCCAGTGTCTGAAAACTATTATTTCATCTATTTTATCAAGTTTACAGTTGCTTACAGTTGAAAGATAATTCCTATTGCTGCTAATTCTTCATGGTCAGAGAAGAAATCCCCCAGTCTCCTAGAAAATTAATCTAATAAATTTTTGCTCCACCATTCTGCTGAAACTCCTTGCATCAAGCCCTCCAATGACTTCCTGGTTACTAAATCCAATACCATTTGTATTTAGGATTCACAGAAGACTGTTAACTCTCCTCTAGAACTTTTGAAACTACTGTAGAAGAGATAAGTAGGGTGACATGTAAGAGCATTAAGTAAAACTGTATAGCACTCTAGGTCTAAAGAAAATTAGTCATAGATTCTTAAGTCTTTCTTAGCATAGGCTCACCTAGGTGAAATGCAGCTTGTTTTAAAATGCACCTGGGATTTTGTTTTACTCAGGTATGGTGAGGACAGGGTTTCCCAGATGACTCAGTGGTAAAGAATCCACCTGCCAAGCAGGAGACACAGGTTTGATCCCTGGGTTGTGAAGATCCCGTGAAGAAGGAAATGGCAACCCACTCCAGTATTCTTGCCTGGAGAATCCCATGCACAGAGGAGCCTGGTGGGCTATAGTCCATGGGGTCAGAAAAGAGTCAGACAGGACTTAGGGACTAAACAACAACATGGTCAGGACAACAGATCAGGAGATGATTGCTACTGGAAAGATAGTTTATGAATTACTGTTTCCAAGAATGGGGGCATGCCACACCACACAGGACCACCTAGGGAAGCACCAAGGTCGGTCATGAGGCAGAAGGAGTGAGGAGAAAGCATGGGCAAAGGACTTTATTATGGTTTTTCATGAGAAGAAATGAGCAAGGCTGGGTAGGCAGCTGATCATAGGGCTGCTTTGTTTGAATAATTTCAGTGGGCTCTGGGTTACAGGGGAGGTCCCTAGTTATCCAGCACCTGGCTGTGAGGTGAACAGAGCAGAGGGATATTGCCTCCTAGACTGTGAAAGTCAGATAGGGGAGATGGTTTGGAGTATGGACACTGGTTTGGTTAGTTTGCATACGGAAGGCATGCTTACAGGCAGGTTGCTTGCTGTCTCTAGGAATTAGCTAACCCTGGGAGGGGCTATCCCTCCCCTGTCCACAAGGCCCCAAGATACCAAAGCATCATAAAAATACAAATCATAAAAGACATTTTTAACACGCAATAATAGCAAGCCAACCTACCTCACGCAGATTTTCTTCATCAGGGAACGAGAAAAGGGAGATGCAGTGATTCACGGAGACTCCGGTCTCGCAGTGTCCGGACCACCGTCTTGTCTCAGCTGGATTCCTGCAGTCTCCTCCTTGCATCTCCTTTCACTTTGGTTGTTTTTTTCTCCACACTGTATTCACAGCGTGAACACATTTATGTGATGTATGCAAGCCTATGTTTGCTCATAGGCTTAAATCCCTGCAGTGGCTCCTACCACTTGTGGAATCAAGCCCAAACTTCCAAACATGGGCTCTGGTTATCATTTAGTCTCATTTCTTGCTGTGAGCCACTCTGGCCTCCTAATGCCCTACACTCACTCACCAAAGCCTCCCACTTCACCCAACGCTGCACACTGTACAGGCAATTATACTTAATTTAGTCCAGTTCTTTAAAGACGTCAAGCTCTTCCCACTTAGTTCTTCTTGTTCTGTCATCAAAGGACCCTTCCAACCTTGATTTAAGCATATCCTCCTCAGAGAGGTTTTGTTTTTCCTGTCTGTGGCCCAGTGTAGGCCAGCTTCAGGTACTCACTCCATCTAAACATGGCACTCTCTGCTTTCCCATTACAGCCCTAACCACACTTCTATAGCTGCCTACTTACTTCTTTACTTGGCATGAGGACAGGGACCGTATAAATTGTCTTTGCCTCTGCAGTGCCAGCACCTCATATGGTGCTTGGCATCTGACAATCTTTCAGGAAATATGTGTAAAATGTATATGGATGATCGAAACAGCAGAGCTCTAGGCCCAGGCCTGAGTTGGGCAGGGAGGAGATCTAAGTATTCCCAGAGGGGTCTAAGCTGAGACATTGTTTTGAGAAATGCCTCAGGCTTCTGACACTTCTTCTGCTGGGATTACTGGTTGGGCCTGGGTTGGAAAGATCAGAAACCTTCATTTCTGACCCTAAATTAGAACCAAATTGGTCTCCAGGGGAAGAAGAAGTACAGCATTTTCTTGGGAAATTTCTTCTAAGTTCATTCTGGGTCATTTAGTTGTTTATGCCTGAGCAAGTTCATCCATCCGTCAGTAATAGTAAGCACTGTGATCTTAAGCTGGTTTAAAATGAGGACAGGGATGACTATACTTGACAGAAGATGAGTCATAAGAAACCCAGTGCTGTTAAGAAACAATAAAATTTTTTACACCTTATTTACCTCTGTGATTTGTCCTCTTTAATTTCGGCATTAGAGAGAGGTGGTGAATATTACATCTCCATTTTTGTCAACTTATAACTTAAGCCATCCAGAGAAAGGTAATTAAGCTCATAAAAGATTTGAGAAAGAAATCCCCAAAGGCTAAAGAAAACTTTCTAAAGGAAAAGAAGTTATTCAAATGCCTACTAAGGAAAAGGATGAGGAGGAGGGAGAGGAGGTGTTGAGTAGTCATTTGAGGTCTGTAGTCCATTTGAGGGCTGAACTAGAGAAACTAGCTTGCCATTGTAGCAAAATGTATTCAGTTAGACAGCAGAGGTAGTGGGCAACAGAGCTTCTCTCTCTCCATACACACACACACTAGCAGATCAATTTAAACTTAGTTTAAAAGCAGCTTTTTTTCAAAGAAAGGAGGGTATGCCAGACTGCTTTCTAAGCCAACTTCAGGCGTTAAATAACAGATGCCCCTGCCATTCTATAGTAGTTCCTTTCCTGAAAGAAGAGGACCCTACACAGTTTGATTTCTTTTGTTTAGAGCCCTGTCAGCATTGTTTTTTGTTTGTTTGTTTTGGCCATGCGGTAGTTCTTAGTTTCCCCACCAGAGATTGAACACATGCCCTCGGCAGTGAAAGTGCCGAGTCCTAACCCCTGGACCACTAGGGAATTCCGAGCACTGTTTTTCTCCACTTCAAGCCGTCATTTTCAGAAATTAGGAAAAAGGAGTGAAAATCACTGATAACATCAACACCATCATTAGAAAAGCAACCACGCTGGTATGTATGCTCTCTGTACAGTATATTAGGAATAGAGTAGATGGTGAGAATGGGGCAGAGTGTGGTCACCAAGACTAGGAGTAGGATAGGGTTCTTCCTTGTTATTATGTATCGATGTATTGAGCCAGAACTTTGGAAAGATGTATCTGACTGTAAAAATTTGTTATCAAATCCACCAGAGCTAGGACTAGTGGATTTCAAGATAAAGGCAGACTTAAATAAATGTAATTTGGACAAAAACCTGCTGAAAGAGGATTCGTGGAGGAGCTTAGGTGAGTTGTACATTTTAGGTAATTGGGTTAGAAAACCAATGGGTAAAGTCCTTTTCAAATTTATGCTGTGACACTATTATTTATTCGTGTGTGTGTATGTGTGTGTGTAAAGTACCATCTGCAGCTGTTTATAACTCTGAGAATTACCCCTCTCTGTGCCGTGGTTTCCACTCCACAAACTCCCTCTCCACTAACACAGTAACTATAGAACAGTTTTACAGCCTGCCTTGACCTTTTTGTTGCTGATGTTGTTTAGAGTGGGAGTAGTCGGGGGCTACAGGGGAAAGCAACAGAAGTGTCCAGCTGGGAGCTCCCCTCAGAAGGAGGGAGCACACATCCTGCCTAGAAAGGGCTGGATTCTCTGAGCAGTCCATTTGCGATGTATGAAGCACCCCGGCCAAAGGAGGTCAGAATTCTTCTGTTTATTAATATTCTATCCCATTTTTCTTTTCATTTACTCTGTGCCTCTAGTTTCATTTTCTATTGCTATTTTATGTTTTTCTGGCTCACTCTCTAGGTCTTTAGAACATGCGTTTTTCTCTGGCTCTTGGTCTATACCATGATAATTTTCATATTCAGTTTTCTTTCTAGGCTATGTTAGCAACATTGAGGTTTTGGATGAATGTACTGCCAAATGATAAAATGTATGGTTGTCACATATTTACTTATCTATCTGTAAATCCTTTCATTTACAATGAAAGCTGTGATTATTGTGCAAAACCAGAGAAGCATAAAAAGAAAAGCATCAAGTTACAAATTATTCATAAGTTAAGGGATAGCCAGTTGTATTTTTTCTGGTGGTAAAATGGAGAATGCACTGATTTTGGAATAGGAAAACTTGGGTTCAAATAGACATTCTGCTGTTTCTTGATATCTGGCTCAGTAAAACTGAAGTCTGAATTTAATGTGGCCGCATGTGGAAGGTCCTACTGAGAGGAGCCACCAATAAAAGCTAAGAGAGACTTTTGCACTGAATAATCAGTAACTGGAGTATTAGGGTGTTTAATGCCTACACATTGTCTCTCTGTCCCCACCTACCCCACATGATGGCATGTAGTGAATTTTGAAAAGAGGAGAGAGGAGAGAAAGCACTATATTGAATCTAATATTGTTGTATTTAAATAGCCTTTAGAATAGGTGATACTTTCTGAATAAAATATTTCTAGAGCTTAAATACAATTGGATGAAAAGAGTGAATCATTTTTATGAAAATCCTAGGAAAGCACTTCATTCCTTCAAACAAGCAAGGCTCTTAAACCTCTGACATCCTCCTTGATGGCAAGTGCTTCAACCCCTAGAGGGCAGCATGCCCTCAAAGAAACTCACCCAGGGCCCAATTGGAAGCCGCTGAAAGGGCCAATCATCTTCTTGAATTGTCTCTTATCAACTGTTGGGGTCGCAAAGAGTCGGACACGACTGAGCGACTGAACTGAACCTTACGAAAGACCCTCTAAAATCTCATTAGAAACCCTACCAAGAACTTAGGAGAACTTATGAGTTCTGATAACTACCACAGATATATGTTCCATTGACATCATCAAATAAAAAGCATTGCAAACCCTGGGAAATTAAGAAACCTGGTTGAATCCCCACCACCTTGGCTGAAGGAAGGCTGCTCAGGAGGAAGCACCTCCGGGTTCTAAGACGGGCTTGCTTCTTCGACAGCGACTTCCCATCAGAAGCTCTCCTCTGCAGCCTCTCTTCAGGGTGTCTCAGAGGGACATGGAGGGAATAAGAGGTCTCTGCCCACCCACCCGCTTCGCTTCCCTTCTTTCTTGGGTTAAGAATTAGGGCGTTTCGAGCGCTTGAGCGGAGAAAGCAATGGCACCCCACTCCAGTAGTCTTGCCTTGAAAACCTCATGCACAGAGGAGCCTGGTAGGCTACAGTCCATGGGGTCGCGAAGAGTCGGACACGACTGAGCGACTTCACTTTCACTTTTCATTGGAGAAGGCAATGGCAACCCACTCCAGTATTCTTGCCTGGAGAATCCCAGGGACGGCGGAGCCTGGTAGGCTGCGGTCTATGGGATCGCACAGAGTCGAACACTGACGCGACTTAGCAGCAGTAGCAGCAGCGGAGCACTTGAGACACGCACGTTCTAAGCCGCGATTCCTAGGATTCTAGGATTAACTCGTGCTTTTTCCTTGCTAACACCGTCATCTTTGCTTCACATATAGTGGGAAGACGCGGGCCCCACCCACACCCACACCACAGCCCCCCAGCGATACAACCAGGCCCGTGGCCCATGCCCTTCTGACTCTCGCGGGCTCCGCCCTGGATCGTCGCGCTAGGCCCCTGCAGCTGGGGCTCCCCACGGTCTCCTTGGGCCTGCCTTCTTCAGAAGCCCTGGCTTGTAATCCAGGCTCAACGTCTAACCCGGGCCTCTCGCCTCTAATGCGCAGAGAGGGGAATGACGCCAAGCACCTTCACCCACATCCTGGAGAGGCAGATGGGGGTTACCAGTCACTTTGACACCAAAATCATATTGGATAACAGGTAATGCAATTTCTCCTATTCATCAAGACGCATCAGTGAGCTCTCTATACAGGTTCTTGTGTGACTTGGATTTGGGGTGACTCTTCACTTTTTTTTCTCAAACAGCGTCTGGGTTTGGGTGGATAAAACACTTTCCCTCTGTGTATGGGATGTTGTCAAAACAGGACACTAGAGTTGGTTCTTTTTTAATGAAAAATAACCCTTCTAGTATTAAAAGGCAGTATCTATTAATTCAATTGAACAGTATTTTCATAAGCAAATATGTTTGAAAAAATTAGCAAGTAAATGCATAAATTACCTACATTGAAAGCTGTTACTGGCAGATATGATAACACGTTTCTTGTTAACTAGTTTACATTGCTTTTGAAGTGAATTTCTGGCTGACAGTGTTTATGTCACAGATGGTATCCTCACCTGCTTCATTAAGGCCTGTTTAGAATACAGTTCTAATGTAGGTTTTATTCCATGTAAAGCCACCTAGAGATAATTTTAAACGATCATATCGACTAACAAACACGTAATCAAGAAGCTCTTAAAATTTTATTAAAATTCAGGTCTTTCACCATTAGCAAACCTGCTTCATTAACATATTAATAGATAATGTTCCTGCTCATAATTAGGGTGTATTTTCTTTGCATCATTGTAGTTGAAAGAATTCAGGTGGAGTTTAATAGAAAAGTTGCTTTTTTCCCCTTCAATTTCTGGGAACAAAGCCCCTGGAGAAAACACTTCAGGTTGACACTCCTGACCAACATTCCTATTTTAATCACTGCTTCCTCCTGCCCACAATTTTCTCTCCTTAAACTTCATTTTATCACTCATTTCCCCATATTCAACCCTCTATGACTTATAGCCATGATAAGCAGTGAACTATATGCAGACAGGCAAGGGTTTGGCCCATGCACTGAGGATAAATGCTACCTGTAAGAGAAATCCCAGGTACAAACATATTAATATTTTCATCTCAAGTTTGAGAGAAGTGGCAACATTAAGCCTGAAAAGAAGCTCATGTTTTTCTTTAAAATAAAAAAAAAATTCATCCACTTGTTCGAAATGTAAGTGTATAGAACAAAGAATAGAGCCCATGCCTATATTTCTATTAAAAGAGCAATCTCTTTTATCTATTAAAAGAATGGCATCTTACAGAGAGGTATAATTCAGGGGGCCACCTAGGAAGGGTTTTTTTCTTTAATGACCACAATGTTAGATTAAGTCTGTCATTGAGCTCCTGGGAATAAAGTGCATCATTATTTTGAAATATTGTATTCTCACTGACTAGTGATATACTCATTGTGATACATTCGCAATAAAGAATAAGCAGTATCTCTTGAGATCACAATTATCTTAAGGTCTCGATCTCATTTTAAATAAAAGGAAAACATATATATATGTATATATATATATATATACACTAAAAATAGCAATTATCATCTCATATGGTCTAAATATTTAGCTGAGGCTATTTACCAAAACTGCTCTGAAGCCACACCATTCTGTGACTTTAAAACTCACCTGTGACATGAGGCAGAAGCTGCACACACAGTCTAAGCATTTTGGAACCTGTTGTATGGGCCAGAGGTTAGTTTTACTTTAAGGAGTACACATGTTGGTCTTGCTGCACTTGGGTGTCTTAGGTCTTAAGAGGGCATGTAGTTGCCTTACTCATCTTATCCAGGAGCATTTGCAAGCCCAGAGTTCAGCAACTCTGTCTCTTAGCTGCTAGGGACAGAGGTGAGTGACTCTTCTTTTTTTTTTAACCACATGTATTTCTTATAATTTGCTGGCCCTGATTTTCTCCATATGAAAAAAAAAAGAATCTATGCATTATTAAAGAGATAGAATATGCAGGCTGTGTGGGGAGAGTAAGTTGAATGTGATCCTGAAGAATGTTTTCATCGTCCATCCAGGATACTGGAATAAAGGGAGGATTCAGACACCATCCTGAAGATTTAGCTGGGGCTCTCAGGAGAGGCACTGCCTCTTTGTTCCTTCAACAGTGAAATCCTAAACTTGTATTTCTACATTGATGAATTATACATACAGGAATTCATACTGCACCCATTAGCTAGCTGCACTGTCCCATATGGAAATCACTAGCCATGTGTAGATATTGATCACTAAAATGCAGTTAGTGCAGCTGAGGAACTGAGTTTTAAATTTTATTTTTATTCATTATTTATTCTTAACTAAATTTAGATAGCACGTGTGGCTGGTGGCTATGGTATTGGACAGCACAGATTTACTATATCCCATGGAAGAGTTCGTTGCTGTTGTTTAGTCTGTCAGTCATGTCTGGCTCTTTGCAACCCCATGTAGCTGGCCAGGCTCCTCTGTCCATGGGAGTTAAGATTCTGATAATGTCAGTGAGCTAGAGACCCCTGGTGGAAGGGACTGTTCTCTGCAGGACACAAAGCACATCTTAGTAAATGGGCGGCTTTTTTTTCCCCTAAGGTTCAGCTATTTCGGGATTCTGCACATATTTTGATGCTAATGCTGCCACTTAAATTAACATGAAAATTCTCTAAGTATTACAGGATATAATAATGTAGAATTCAGTGGCTAATTATTATACTGGTTGATGAGCACAGTTCACAGATATCTCTTATTAGGTTGACAGGACACTGGTAGGATGGTGGATATGGTTTAAAACACTGCACTCTGGTTGTCTGGCATGAGTAATGAAATATCCTAGGTCCCTAGCCAGGCCAAGAAGCATTCTTCAGAAAGGATGATGGTCTCAAGTCTTATTATATAAATTAAGAGGTAATACAGCTTGGCTGAAGTCTGTGCTAAAGTCAGGACAATGGCTGTTTGATCACTTGACTAGAAGAGAAATGCTTATGCTGCCTCCACCCACTGGCTTTCACACAGCTACATACAGCTGCCTCCTTGAAATTTAGGCAACCTGGTATCCATATGTTAGACTCAAAAGTAGAGATTGTGGCCTCTTTTACCTCTCTTAAATCGTGCTCCCTAAGATGGAGTTTCCTGGTAAATATGGTTCCTTTCTGATCCCACTGCCTTCTATACTGCTTGTTTTTCTCTATCCATCAAAAGCTGTAACTACCCCGACCACAGACTTATCTGTTCACCCTGCAGAGAGTTGAGGGCTTCCTTTTCCCTTCTGGCCATTCTTACCTCTTCTCACATTCCGTCTTTGCTTGACATCAGTCCTAACACTCCTGCTTTCCTGAGTGAAAACAGTATGAAAATGATGCATAGTTAGAATAGGCAAAGAACTCATTAGAAACTTAACCATGGGTCCAAGTTCATATGATAAATGTGTCATTTCGGTTTAGTGCGAAAAGAGTAGTTTATGGAACCAGCAAAAATCATTTCCCATGCAGAAGAAAATGAAGTTAGGTCTCTATCACATACCCTGAAAAAATTGTTTAAATTTGTCTAAGATTATTTTATTAATTATCGATCACCAGAAATCCCCAGTTTCAATGTTTCCCTTTTTAATGTATGCTTGCACGCATGCTAAGTCGCTTTAGTCCAACTCTTTGAGACACCATGGACTGTAGCCCTCCAGACTCCTTGTACATGGGATTTCCCAGGACAAGAATACTGGAGTGGGTTGCATTTCCTACTCCAGGGGATGCTCCCAACCCAGGAACCAAACCCAAGTCTCTTATGTCTCCTGCAGGCAGGTTCTTTACCACTAGCACCACTTGGGAAGCCCCTTTTAATGTATAGATTGTATCAGGAGAGGACTAGGAGAATCCTCTGTATAAAGTTGCTAATTGAAACCTCCCTTTCCATTAAAAACTGTAATTTTATATCTTATAAAAAAGATACAAAAGATGGACACTAATATCTTCATTTTTAGATTAAATGTTAAACTATCTTATTTTAAATAATGCAGATAATTGTAGACAAAAATGAGATTAGAGTCCCATATTTAAAACCAGTACTCAATTATGCAAAACTTTGTTGTTTTAATATTTCCTCCTGTTCTGTTTTTTTCACTGAAAGCCCTGTGTGTTCAGGGAAACCCTTAGTCCTTGGCAACTGGACAGTTGGTCATCCTACAAAAGATTTTCTCTTTTGTAAGCTAAAAGCTAAGACAAACTATAGTAGTAATAGGAAAAAAAAAGTGAAGTTATTGAGTCATAACTTTGAAGAGACTTTTAATGTAAAGAAATATAATTTTCAGGAATTTCTAATTCCTATGTGAATTAGAACACTATGTGAAATATTGAGTCTTGGTCCCTGTAGAGAAAACCAGTAAAGTACACACATGAAATTGCCATCTTAACTGACAGAGATATGTGACAAGTGACGATATAAAACAAATGATAATTATAAATAATCAAGTTTCATGAATTTGTTGATTGCTTTTCCTGTCTTGGTGTGCATTAGCTGCCAGCTTGCTAGAACCTAACTAGCTAGTTGAGTGATAGATCAGTCTATGCCAAATCTTTACCTTGAATTTTTGAAAAATTCTATTTTCTTTATTGTTTTTATCTACTTAATTTTTTACAGCCTATCAGTTCAGTTCAGTTCAGTCACTCAGTCATATCTGACTCTTTGTGACCCTATGAATTGCAGCACGCTGGGCCTCCCTGTCCATCACCAACTCCCGGAGTCCACCCAAACTCATGTCCATCGAGTTGGTGATGCCATCCAGCCATCTCATCCTCTGTCGTCCCCTTCTCCTCCTGCCCCCAATTCCTCCCAGCATCAGAGTCTTTTCCAATGAGTCAACTCTTCTCATGAGGTGGCCAAAGTATTGGAGTTTCAGCTTCAGCATCAGTCCTTCCAAAGAACATCCAGGACTGATCTCCTTTAGGATGGACTGGTTGGATCTCCTTGCAGTCCAAGGGACTCTCAAGAGTCTTCTCCAACACCACAGTTCAAAAGCATCAATTCTTCAGTGTTCAGCTTGTCGTTATTATTCATATAAGTAAAAAATGTTGAGGTTTAATTCTTAAAATATGAAAAATTCATATACATTACCATAGACTTTAAAACAGATTCCTTTTCCCTTTGGATCATCAAACCTTAAGCCAGCTCTGTGTTGAAGCCTAGCTGTGGTGGAGTAGAAAAATTTTCAGTTTGAAGTGAGGCAGATTTATTGGTTTTGTGATCTTGAGTTAATTACTTAGCCTTTTTTATTCTAGGTTCTTCCTTTTAAAATGTGTGTAATACCTACCATCTGAAAGAATTGTGTGAGAATCAAATGACATTGTATATAAACCACTGGCAAGTGGAAGGTTATCAGAAACTAGTAAGGTACATGCCATGATTAACAGTGGCAAACAATGAATGGTGCCTGAATCGGGCATCAATATTTGAATTGAGGCCAAATCTGTCACTGGCTAACCCTGACTATGAAATACATAATTAACTCTTGGCTATCAACTTCCTTATCTGTAAAATGGGAATAATTTATCCCTGTGTACCTTTGTTAACTTTTTTCTTTATCTTTTAGTTGTAAAAAGGAAAATGAAGTAAAATACACCCTCAAAGTAAAGAAAGAACTCTCCGCCCATGTGATGCTAGGTTCCCGGCAATATTATCCCTCCTGTAAGTTTGTGTCCACACATCAGCTCGTATCTCACAAGATGTGCTTCCTACATTCATCATTTAGGCATCATGACCTCCAAGCTTGACCTTTACTTGGCTATTTTGTTCCCTCCCAATCAAGATATGGCCCCTAGCCACCAGCGCAGCTCCTTGCCTCTTAAATGAGTTCTTGGCAGGGCAGCTGTGTCATTTGCAGGGCCCAGGGCAAAAATGCTGGAGAAAAAGCAGGAAAGTACTAAATATAAAACATTACAAAACTAAATAGTTTTACCATCTGATCCAGCCATTTTTGAGCTCTTTGGTGTTTACCCAAAGGAGTTTAAAACTTATGTCCACAAATACCTACATGTTTTTATGAGGTTTATAGCAGCATTATTCATAACTGTCAAAACTCAAAGACAATCAAGATGTCCTTTGGTAGGTGAGTGGATAAATAAACTGTGGTACATCTGGACAATGGGATATTCAGCATTAAAAAGAAATGAGCTATCAAGCCATGAAAAGATATGGAGAAAACTTAAATGCATATTACAAAGTGAAAGAAACCAATCTGAAAAGGCTATCTACTATATGATTCCAACTATATGACATTCTGGAAGAGCTGAAACTTTGGAGATAGCAAAAAGGTTAGAGGTTGCCAGATGTTGGGGAGGGGAGGTAAGGATGAATAGGCAGAGTACAGATGAATTTTGGGGCAATGAAACTGCTGTGTATGATAGTATAATGGTAGATACGTATCATCATAAATTTGTTCAAACATATAGATTGTGTAGGCACCAAGTGTGAACCAATATAATCTATGGACTCTGGGTGACAATGATGCGTCAGTGTAGGTTTATCAGCTGTAACAAATGTACCCCTCACTTGGGGGATGTTGATAATGGGGAAGGCTGAGGACTAAGTGTGGAGATAGAGTTAAGTATGGGAAATCTTTAGATCTTCCCCTCAATTTTGCTGTGAATCTAAAACTGCTCTAAAAAATAAAGTCCAATATTTTTCTAAAGGGACATGAGGTTGTCCCCTTGACAGATTTGCCCATCATTTTTCCTTGGGTAGATTGTAGCTGTGTCTTATATTAGTTATTGATTTATCACATTTCTTTCAAGAGTCCTTAGAAACTTTCAGCACTGATTTCACCTGTAAGGAGGACTTTGTTTCCCAAAGCTGTGTTTCATTGTCCAAAGAAAGATTCTCTGTCTTTTAACTTTTCTAATTCCTCTATCTAAGGTATTTTTTTTCTCAACTAATGTTAGTCTCAAACAACCCTGTTTACCCTTTAATGGTCAATTCTACTGTCTGAAACTATTTCTCTTTCTTACACAAGTCACTAGGGCTTGCTTGAAATGCACTAGTGTGCAGGTTTTAGAAGTTATTCTTTTAAAAAATGTATATTTTTTAATTGAAGGATAATTGCTTTAAAATATTGTGTTGGTTCTGCCATACGTCAACATGAATCAGCCATAGGTATACGTATGTCCCCTCTCTCTTGAACCTCCCTGCCACCTCCTACCCTGTCTCCCTCCTCTAGGTTGCCACAGAGTCCTGGAGTTTCCTGAGTCATACAGCACATTTCCACTGGCTGTCTATTTTACATATGGTGAGTGAGTAAGTGAAGATGCTCAGTCGTGTCCGACTCTTTGCAACCCCGTGGACTGTAGCCCGCCAGGCTCCTCCGTCCATGGGATTCTCCAGGCAAGAATACTGGAGTGGGTTGCCATTTCCTTCTCCAGGGTAGTATGTATGTTTTCATGCTGCTCTTTCCATTTGTCCCACCCTCTCCTTTCCTCCCCCGCTAATCTGTGTCCCTAATGGCAACCCACTCCAGTACTCCTGCCTAGAAAATCCCATGGATGGAGGAGCCTGGTGCAGGCTACTGTCCATGGGGTCACAAAGAGTCAGACATGGCTGAGCGATTTCACTTCACTTCAAGTCTGTTCTCTGTGTCTGTATCTCCATTGCTGTGCTGCAAATAGGTTCATCAGTATCATCTTACTAGATTTCATATGTATGTGTTAAAATATGGTATTTGTTTTTCTCTTTCTGTCTTAATTCACTCTGTATAATAGGCTCTAGGTTCATCCACCTCATTAGCATTGACTCAAATGTGTTCCTTTTTATGACTGAGTAATATTCCATTTTAATAAGTTATTCTTTTATAAGTAACTATTTCTCATGTCTTATGATTCTCAACAGAGACTAAAATGAGAAGTTTCACCTGAAAATGAAAGAAAATTATAAAATGTTCTTTTTTAAAATTCAGTGATACATGATCCAATATGGACAAAGCTCAAAAACATTATGCTAACTGAAAGAAACTAGACACAAAAGATATCATATCTTATGACATGATAAACATATCATATGATTCAATTCATATAAAATGTCCAGAACAGACAAATCTGTACAGTTAGAAAGTAGATTAATGATTGACTTGGGATGAGTGGAGGAGCTGGGTGTTACTATTAATACTGATGGATAGGAGCTTTCTTTTTGAGCTGATGAAATGTTCTAAAGTGCATTGCTGTGATGGC
Source organism: Ovis canadensis (assembly GCF_042477335.2). Classification (NCBI taxonomy): domain Eukaryota; kingdom Metazoa; phylum Chordata; class Mammalia; order Artiodactyla; family Bovidae; genus Ovis; species Ovis canadensis. The sequence goes on along the minus strand of NC_091262.1, from coordinate 60,298,817 downwards.
TGCACAGCTCTGTAAATATTCTAAAATTAAAATTATTGAATTATAATTTATAGTGGGAAATTTATGGTATGGAAATTATATCTCAATTAAGTTGTTTAAAAATAAAATCAATGGATATGAACCTCTGTTGAACATATGCATCTAATTCCAGTTTTCTCGGTTTTTCACATCTCCTTTTGTCATTTTCTATTGGGTTGGTCAAAAAGTTCACTTGGACTTTTTCCATAAGATCTTATGGAAAACATTGAATGAGCTTTTGGCCAATCCAATATTTTTATTCATTCTAAAATTCATCCTGTTATTAGAACCAGGAACATCTCAAATTCTCTTTAAAAAAAAATACATTAAAAATATAGAAAAAATCAGAGCAGACAATTCCTAAAGTATAAAACTTTGATTTGTTTTATGAAATCTTCCCTAGTTCACCTAAATTAGCAAACTTGCCTAATAAATTTTAAATATGCCTATATGTATGGTAGGTTTATTTAAGCTCTTAGGAAAGTTCTACTTGTTTTGTGAAAAAGTATCCAGGCAAGGTTAGAGAAGGAGCTATCTGAAAATAGGGCTGCTGCTATGGACTAAATATGGCCTCACCAAATTCATATGTTGAACCCTAATCCCTAATGGTATTCAGAGGTGGGGCCTTTGGGAGGTAAGTAGGTCATGAGGGTGGAGCCCTCATGAATAGGATTAGTGCCCTTATGAGGAACCAGAGAACCTACTTCCTCTCTCTCTGCCATGTGAGATTTTACTAAGAAGATGGCCATCTGCAGGCCAGGAAGCAGACCTCACCAGACACCAGGTCTGTCAGCACGTTGATGTTAGATGCTGCAGTCTCCAGAACTGAGGCTGAGAAGCAGTTATTTAAGCCATCCAGTCTATGATTTGTTGGTTCTAGAACCCTGAACTAAGACAGCTGCTTAGTGGGAGTCCTAGGGTCAGCAGATCCAAGAACCCCAGGGTTCACAGCCACTGAGACAAAGTTGCTGCCAATACCAAGTTTCGGCTACATAAGCAGTCCCTAAACATATATTATTTGTCTGGCTGCAGAAATTGAAAGAAAAGCAGTAGAGGAAGGCCAAATATAAAGAATAATGACAGCTGCCGTTGTTGGCCATCACTAGGCACCAGGCACTGTGCTGAGTGCTTTACACACATTCAGCTAATCCACACAATTCTATTTCTAAATTGGAAGTGGAGAAACTAAGGCTCAGAGAACTTAAATAACCTGCCCAAGGTTTCACAGCTGTAAACTAATCTCTGTATATGTAGTGTTAAAAAGATATCAGACCTGGGACTTCCCTGATGGTCCAGTGGTTAAGAATCCACCTGACAATGCACAGGATACAGATTCAATCCCTGGTTTGGGAACTAAGATCCCACATGCCACAGGGCAACTAAGTCTGTGCACCCTAGAGCCCGTGCTCCACAATAAGAGAATAACCCCTGTTTACCCCAACTAGAGAAAGTCTGCATGTAGCAACCAAGACCCAGCACAGTCAATAATTTAAATAAACAAATTTAAAAACAGAAGATATCAAAAACCTCATTGAGTAAAGAACCCCAGAAAATTATTACTACTTACCCATTTTGGAATTCACTAGTTGAAACTAGTATTATCATCAGTGATGTATTTGTTTTCTTCATATGTGGCCTGTGCTGTTCCAAATTGCTAAGTCTCTTCCCCCAGAGTATAAAAATGCACATTAGAGCTTTAACCCATAACAAAGGGAAGTATGTCATATTACAACTTAGTTTAAACTAACCCCTGGAGTGCTGTGATTTGTACATGTTGGATCAAAGGTTCTTTCCAAGCAGTCCGATTTTATGAATTTTACTGAGCTCTGTTAAATAGCATCCCATTAGCATCATCATGAATGAGGAGCGAGGGGTGGGCTTGGCACAAAAGCATGACCTCTTATTAGTTGCTATTCTGATACTTTATTTGTCAGCACTGATTCAATGGCAGGCAGAGAAGGCTCATAGGAGATTATGTAGAAAGACTGCTACACTTTTCAGCCTTTCTCAAGCCATCAGGGTAAAGAATTGACTGCTACTTACATCCGTAATTATATGTGGCAGTTTGGCTCTGTAATTAAATTCAAAATAAATCACATGCAGCAATTTGTTAAATTTAAATAATGTTACAAAAAATAAAAAGATGAGTGAATGAAATGAGCTTCTGAACTTAGGGATATGATTTGAGGAAAGACTGTCATTTAAACTAGCAGGGTTTGTGGCTGCAAAAATAAACTCAGTGACACTCAACTATGCTGAATCTAGAATGTGATGAGGCCATTAAAATCTCTGCCATTGGACTGGGTTACAAAGGAGACGACTGCAATAAACCCTCATGTATAGGAAATTCAAAATAAGTAATGTTCATAAACTGGTTTCAGTTTATTTTCCAAATGATTAAGAATTATACATAATATTTATTAAAATCTAGTGAGATTTTTCCCAGTCCTTTAGAAGAGGCTGAGGTACAAAAAAAGAGATTTATCCAAATCAGTATCAGAACTAGGATAAATTAAAATAACTATGTCTAACAATAACAGCACTACATGCTTGCTGAATTTTTTTTTTTTTTTAGAAAGCACTCTCATATACATTAAATAGGTACATATATCCCAAGAGAGAGTCCAGAAAAAGACTTGGTTTATGGTCCCTTTAAGCTGCTCACTATCTGCTAGGGGAGACAGACAGGGTGGGACAGGGTAAATGGGTTAGCCTAGGGCTAGATTAAATGAGCAGGGTGACAATATAAGCTGGGCTGGAAGAAACAAAGCTGGAATCAAGATTGCCGGGAGAAATATCAATAACCTCAGATATGCAGATGACACCACCCTTATGGCAGAAAGTGAAGAGGAACTCAAAAGCCTCTTGATGAAAGTGAAAGAGGAGAGCGAAAAAGTTGGCTTAAAGCTCAACATTCAGAAAACAAAGATCATGGCATCCGGTCCCATCACTTCATGGGAAATAGATGGGAAACAGTGGAAACAGTGTCAGACTTTATTTTTTTGGGCTCCAAAATCGCTGCAGATGGTGACTGCAGCCATGAAATTAAAAGACACTTACTCCTTGGAAGAAAAGTTATGACCAACCTAGATAGCATATTCAAAAGCAGAGACATTACTTTGCCAACAAAGGTCCGTCTAGTCAAGGCTATGGTTTTTCCAGTAGTCATGTATGGATGTGAGAGTTGGACTGTGAAGAAGGCTGAGCGCCAAAAAATTGATGCTTTTGAACTGTGGTGTTGGAGAAGACTCTTGAGAGTCCCTTGTACTGGTAAGGAGATCCAACCAGTCGATTCTGAAGGAGATCAACCCTGGGATTTCTTTGGAAGGAATGATGCTAAAGCTGAAACTCCAGTACTTTGGCTACCTCATGCGAAGAGTTGACTCATTGGAAAAGACTCTGATGTTGGGAGGGATTGGGGGCAGGAGGAGAAGGGGACGACAGAGGATGAGATGGCTGGATGGCATCACGGACTCGATGGTCGTGAGTCTGAGTGAACTCCGGGAGTTGGTGATGGACAGGGGGGCCTGGCGTTCTGCAATTCACGGGGTCGCAAAGAGTCGGACACAACTGAGCGACTGAACTGAACTGAGGGCTAGATTAGCCCAACAGAGGTGATGGACAGTAGAACAAAGGTTGATAAGGGGATTTTCCCTGGTGTCCTCATAGAAAGAACTTCCAGGCCTGGAACCTAGACATTAGGCGTGGATAGTGTAGCTGAGTTATCACTCTTTGCAATAGAACATGGTGTGCTAGAGGCTAGAGATATAAAGGTCCACACTTCCCTAGTTGGCTGGAATACCTGACTCTGGGCAGGCTGACAAGAGGTATTAAGTTTTAGTGTGCCTCCCAGAGATGCGAGGGAGATAGTGGAAAAACAACATCTATCTACTTGCATCTCTATCACATGCATAAACTTTGTGTGCTTATTGATTGCTTTAGGAGTAAAGCAGTAGCAACTTTGAACCAAGTCTAAATTACTGTTCTTGCCCATCCTTGAACTTGAACCAAATTTTGTGGTCTGTCAAATGCAGTGTAGTCAGGCTTCTATGGCCAAAACCAGTCCTCCAATAATATGAATTATGAGTTAGGCAGTCTATTCTAAGGTTTTACTTAGAATATAAGGAAATAATTCTCCAACTTGGTGAGGGAACAATCCACCAAAGATAAGCAGCTTCTGCAGTCAGACTCTTAAAAAATTAACAGTTTTATCTAAGAAAAGTTGATAATATTTAATTTATGCAGCTCAGGAAGCAACAGTTAGAACTGGACATGGAACAACAGACTGGTTCCAAATAGGAAAAGGAGTACGTCAAGGCTGTATACTGTCACCCTGCTTATTTAACTTATATGCAGAGTACATCATGAGAAATGTTGGACTGGAAGAAATACAAGCTGGAATCAAGATTGCCGGGAGAAATATCAATAACCTCAGATATGCAGATGACACCACCCTTATGGCAGAAAGTGAAGAGGAGCTAAAAAGCCTCTTGATGAAAGTGAAAGAGGAGAGCGAAAAAGTTGGCTTAAAGCTCAACATTCAGAAAACGAAGATCATGGTATCCGGTCCCATCACTTCATGGGAAATAGATGGGGAAACAGTGGAAACAGTGTCAGACTTTATTTTTTTGGGCTCCAAAATCGCTGCAGATGGTGACTGCAGCCATGAAATTAAAAGACACTTACTCCTTGGAAGAAAAGTTATGACCAACCTAGATAGCATATTCAAAAGCAGAGACATTACTTTGCCAGCTAAGGTCCGTCTAGTTAAGGCTATGGTTTTTCCTGTGGTCATGTATGGATGTGAGAGTTGGACTGTGAAGAAGGCTGAGCGCCAAAGAATTGATGCATTTGAACTGTGGTGTTGGAGAAGACTCTTGAGAGTCCCTTGGACTGCAAGGAGATCCAACCAGCCCATCCTAAAGGAGATCAGTCCTAGGTGTTCATTGGAAGGACTGATGTTGAAGCTGAAACTCCAATACTTTGGCCACCTCATGCGAAGAGTTGACTCATTGAAAAGACCCTGATGCTGGAAAGGATTGGGGGCAGAAGGACAAGGGGACAACAGAGGATGAGATGGCTGGATGGCATCACCGACTCAATGGACATGAGTTTGAATGAACTCCGGGAGTTGGTGATGGACAGGGAGGCCTGGTGTGCTGTGATTCATGGGGTCACAAAGAGTCGGACATGACTGAGTGACTGAACTGAACTGAACTGATAGCTGTTATTATAGGAAACTAAACCCCTGAGAAAAATTGTGGACTTTGGTTGAATTATATTTTCTATGAATTTCAGTATCAAACCTGTTTCACTCAATTACTTACCTTAAAAATAACACTATACATCTATACATACTTATATAGTGCTTTAATAATTTTCAAACCATTTTACCACTGCTTTTTACTGTTATTGTCACTATATTCTTTTATTATTCTTCCCACTGCAAAGATTAGAAACTGAGGTTTGAGCAGTTGCTGGTGAAGTTATAGAGCAAATGGGACTCTTACATGCTGCTGATAGGAATCCAAAATGGTACAGACACTGGAAAACAACTTGGCAATTTCTGACAGAGTTAAACATAAACATATCATATGACAAAGTGGCAGACTATTTTTTTTTTTGGCCCCAAAATCACTGCAAATGGTGACTGCAGCCATGAAATTAAAAGACGCTTACTCCTTGGAAGGAAAGTTATGACCAACCTAGACAGCATATTAAAAAGCAGAGATATTACTTTGCCAACAAAAGTCGGTCTAGTCAAGGCTATGGTTTTTCCAGTTGTCGTGTATGGATGTGAGGGTTGGACTGTGAAGAAGCCTGAGCGCCAACGAATTGATGCTTTTGAACTGTGTGAGAAGACTCTTGAGAGTCCCTTGGACTGTAAGGAGATCCAACCAGTCCATCCTAAAGGAGGTCGGTCCTGAGTGTTCATTGGAAGGACTGATGTTGAAGCTGAAACTCCAATACTTTGGTGACCTGATGGGAAGAGCTGACTCATTTGAAAGGACCCTGATGCTGGGAAAAATTGAGGACAGGAGGAGAAGGGGATGACAGAGGATTAGATGGCTGGACGGCATCACTGACTCAATGGACATGAGTTTGGGTAGACTCCAGGAGTTGGTGATGGACGAGGCCTGGTGTGCTGCAGTCCATGGGGTCGCAAAGAGTTGGACACAACTAAGCAAATGAACTGAACTGATCGTATGATCCAGCTTGTAATCTCATGCCTAGAGATGTACCTAAGAGAAATGAACACCAGAGTTCATAAACAAAAAAATCTACTTGCATGCATTTAGTAGCTTTAATCCTAATTACAAAGAGAAAAGCCCCCAAACTGAAAACAACTCACATGCTCTTCATCGAGTGAAAGATAAACAAATTATGATACATCCATATAAATGGATTACTCCTTAACAATAAAAAGGAGCTACTCATACATGCAACAAAACTGATGAATTTCAGACACCCTGTGCTAAATAAATGAAGCCACATTCAAAAGGCTATATATTGTATGATTTCATTTACATGGAATTCTGGGAAAAGGAAAGTTATAGGGACTGAAAACAGGTCCTTGGTTGCCAGGGGCTTAGGAGTGACAAGGGTTGACTAGAAAAGAGCAGCAGGGGGGAATTTTTGAGATGGTGGAACTGCACTGCGGTGGAGTTCTAGCGGTGGTTCCAAGACTATATGTAACTTTGGCAAAAATTGTAGACCTGTGTGCTAAAAAGAGTGGGTTTTACTCCATGTGACAAGATTAAGTGACTTTCCCAAGGTCATTAGACTAGTCTGCATTGTTTCCAATATTGAGTAGTTCTATCTCTACCTCTTTCTACCTTAGGCTCTAAAGATATTTCAGGCACCAACAAGCCAGTTCAATTCAGTTCAGATACATTTTGTTGAGTCATGGTTCCCACATGACTAGAGGAAAGAATGACCCTGAACAACAATGGTTTAGTGGGTTTAGAGTGTCTGGAGGAATTGATTTGGAGGTCGTTTAAATGGTGTCTTCTCCCTCTTAAGGATCTCTTAACGGAAGACAATAGGCCCCAGCTGCTGCTGCATTCCGATTTCTCCTCTAAGGAAAGAAAAGGAAAACTAACTTTTTAATGAATTCTAACCATGGTACCTGAAGAAATATGAGAATAAGAAATTTTACATATGTTATCTCATTTTCTCATCACAACAGTTTTCTAAATCAAGATATTATTATTCCCATTTTATACACAAGAAAACTGAGGCTCAAAGTGATTAAGTAATCCACTGAGAACGAACTCAAAACCCTCTGTACTTAACTGGATCCCAACTTATTTGAACACAGTTGATTCATAGACTTATTATTACCTTTTCTTTCCTGTTGCAGAGTCGTAAGAATTATCTATACCCTGAATATGAAGCTACATCTATTTTGAAGGAGGAAATAAGTGTCTTTTTCTAATTTGCGCAAAAGTGCTTATGGGGTCTCAAGAGTCAGACATGACTAAAGTGCACAGGCCCCCACCGCTATATGGGCAAATAGTGGATCTGGAGTATTTTCTTGGTGCTGACTGCCCTCACATGTAAGTGATCATGGTGCCTCTCTCTATAAACCACCCTCATCTCCTGTAGCCTACCTTCCTTCTGGCTTCATGGATGAGAATTTCAGCTGGTATATCTGGGAGACAGATTCTCTGGAGTCTGGGGAGGCAGGATGAGTAAGCCAGGAGGGAAGAAGCAATGGATAAAAAACTTAAGGAAATGATAAGGGTAAGGGCAATGAAATAAAACAGTGAACCACCAGGAAACTCTCATTGTTTGTCTCATGCATTCACTTTGTTAGAATTTCAGAGTTTGCTTCCCATAGAAAAGCTAAGTTTCTGGTTAATCAATTTGGTGAATTAACATCCAGGCCAGAGTCATCCTCTCTAACCTATTTTATCCCCATTTTTATTCCTGGAGAAAAGTAGGGGTCAAGTTGACGATAAACTTTGTGACTGAATGTTTTTGTCTGCCATGTAAAGATCTGAGTTGCTGTTAGCTACAGTCTTCCAGGCAACTCTCCCGGGGTTCCATCAGTCTCTATTATTGACCTGCCCCTCATGGAGTAGAACTCGACCTGAATGAAATAAGAGCAGTGTTTAAGTTGAAGTTCTATCCCAGAGCCTGGAGGAAAGAATGTCTGTGGTAGTAGTAGTGTGTGTGTTTGTGCTCAATAGCTCAGTTGTGTGCGACTCTTTGTGACCCCACGGACTGTAGCCCACCAAGCTTCTCTATTGGTGGAATTTTACAGGCAAGAATACTGGAATGGGTTGCCATGCCCTTCTCCAGGGGATTTTCTTGACCCAGGGATCGAACCCACGTTCTTATGTCTCCTGCACTGGCAGGCAGGTTCTTTACCCCGTGCCACCTGGGAAGCCTATAGGCATTAATGTTGTTCACCAAATATTTCCACACCTCTTGAAATATGTTAGGAATGTCCATCCTCCCCTTTCTGGTTTGATTTGGTCTGGTCACGTGTCTAGTCCTGGCTTATGAATTGTGAGCTGAAATTAATTGAGGCACATCTTGACCCAGTATTGAATTGTCCTCTGGCATGGAGATGGGCAGTATCAGAGACAAGCCTGCTTACAGCCTGGATCCCTGAGTGACTACCTTGAGCAGAGCCCCCTGCTGATCATGAGGGGCAAACTGTTTTAAGCCACTGAGATATGGGGCCTGCTTGTTAACCACTGCATAATCTATTTTGAGTGATATAATTCTTTTATGGTTTTATATAATATTTTCAGTTTTTGATGCTTTTGCAAGTTAAGAATTAATAATTGATGACCCATATTCTGGTTAACAAGGAATGTTCTCACAGAGTTTCATACCACTATCATACAAAATTTCATAAAACAAAAATATGGCACTGTGTTTGAAACTGTCTAAAAATAAACTGTCAAAAATTAACTTGATAAAATACTATTAAAGTAGGAAGACAATAAAATTAATTGTTTATCCATCAGATTAAGAAACCATCAGATTAATTAAGCTTTTATATATCTCTAATACCATGTTCCTTTAGGAAAAAATTATGTTCCTTAAAAAAAAAAAATTCCTTTAAGAAAAAGAAATTTGGGGCTACAAATAAACCTTTTATATTGACTAAAACAAGTTTTCTTTACTTTATTAATCTTGATATTAACTATCACTTTGTCACTTATAATCTGTTTGGTGTGTTGCTGCTGCTAAGTCACTTCAGTTGTGTCCGACTCTGTGCGACCCCATAGACAGCAGCCCACCAGGCTCCCCCGTCCCTGGGATTCTCCAGGCAAGAACACTGGAGTGGGCTTCCATTTCATTCTCCAATGCATGAAAGTGAAAAGTGAAAGTGAAGTCACTGAGTCGTGTCCAACTCTCAGTGACCCCATGGACTGCAGCCCACCAGGCTCCTCCATCCGTGGGATTTTCCAGGCAAAAGTACTGGAATGGGGTGCCATTGCCTTCTCCGTTTGGTGTGTTGGAGGCATTCTAAAAATGAAAACAGATAAATAAATTAAAATTTTATTTATTTATTTTAATTGGAGGATAATTACTTTACAATATTTGGTGGGTTTTGCCATACATCAGCATGAATTGGCCATGGGTGTACATGTATCCCCTCCAGACTGAACCCTCTTCCCACCTCCCTCCTCGCTCTGTCCCTCCAGGTTGCCACAGAGCACTGGCTCTGGATGCCCTGCTTCAAGCGTCAAGCTCGCCCTGATTATCTGTTTTACGTATGGTAATACTTATGTAATACCATATTTACATATGATAATATTTCAATGCTATTCTCTCAGATTATCCCACCCTCTCCTTCCCCTACTGAGTCCAAAAGTCTGTTCTTTACATCTATGTTTCCTTTGCTGCCCTGCACATAGGATTGTCAGTACCATCTTTCTAGAGTCCATGTGTGTGCATTAATATATGGTATTTATCTTTCTCTTTCTGACTTACTTCACTCAGTATAATAGGCTCTAGGTTCATCCACCTCATTAGAACTGACTCAAATGTGTTCTATTTTATACATGAGTAATATATTCCATTGTGTATATGTATCACAACTTCCTTAATCCATTCATCTACTGGGGACATCTAGGTTGCCTCCATATCCTAGCTATTGTAAATAGTACTGCAATGAACATTGGGATACATGTATCTTTTTCAATTCTGGTTTCCTTAGGGTCGTGGGCTTGCTGAGTTGTATGGTGGTTTTATTCCTAGTGTTTTAAGGAATCTCCACACTGTTTTCCATAGTGGTTGTATCAGTGTGCATTCCCACCAACAGTGTAAGAGGGTTCCCTTTTCTCCACGCCCTCTCCAGCATTTATTGTTTGTAGACACTTTGATGATGGCCATTCTGACCGGTGTGAGATGATACCTCATTGTGGTTTTGATTTGCATTTCTCTGGTAATGAGTGATGTTGAGCATCTTTCCATGTGTTTGTTAGACATCACAGATAGATTCTTAAATGTATAAAAGAAAAGCAAAATATTAAAATAATTAGAGCTGTGAGATTCTGTTTCCATCTTTTAAAAATAAAACTAGATTTTTAGGGAAAATATATTCACAGTGAGACTTCTTTTTAATTTGCTTTAACTTTAAATCTTGCCAACATGTACAGTACTACTTTGAAGCTGTTCATCATCCTTAAAGAATACATTTTTATTTTTTATCTGATATGTCCTTAAGTAAACAGGAGTATGTATGTTTCTCTTAGACAACAAGAATATCCTGATATTCAAATTAAAAGACCCCACAGAGAAAGTCCTTAAACATTTACTCATATTCTCAGAGCTGCGTGGATCCTGCTTTTCACAGACTTGCTGTATTTCACTGATTCTAAGATACTTCTTAAAATTTTTATTTTAACATTTATTGTTTTCCACTAAATTGTGGAACTATCATTCTGATATTTAATATTTTATATCTTGGATTAACATAATTTTTATTTCCTTAAAGGCAATTTAATTCTTCTATCTAAATACCTCTAGAATTTTTATGTTTTATATTTAGCAAATATTTTTCTTGTCCTCTTTTATTATTATTTATTTTTGGTTGCACTGAGTCTTTGTTGCTGTTCTTGGGCTTTGTCTAGTTGTGATGAGGAGGGCTACTCTTTGTTCTTCTTGGGGTGGCTTCTCCTGTTGCAGAGCACACGCACCAGCGCATGCAGGCTTCAGTAGCTGTGGCTCACAGGCTCATTAGTTGGGGCTCACAGGTCCTAAAGCTCATGGGTTCAGTAGCTGTGGTGCATGGGCTCTGTTGTTCCATGATATGTGGAGTCTTTCCGGACCAGGGATCGAAACTGTGTCCCTGGCATTGGCAGGCAGGTTCTTATCCACTGTGCCACCACAGAAGTCCAATATTTAGCAAAACACTCCAAAATATAGTAGCTTAAAGATGCAATGAATTATTATTTGTCATGATCCATGGGGCAGGTAGACAGTCTCTTTGCTGGTTTCTTGTGGCATTGTTGCACAACTGCAATCAGCTGGATGGTCATCCGGACTGAAAGATGCACAGTGACCTTACTGGGGTGTCTGGCAGTTAGTCCTGGCTGTCAGATGTGGAGTCTCAGTTTTCCTCCACGCAGCCTCTTATTCCCCTATTAGATTAGACTGAATTCTTTTCATGGCTGGGTTTCCTCTTAAGGCCTAGGGTCCAGAACTCACAAAGCATCACTTCCATCATGTTCTGATGGTCATTATAAGACACACCCAGATTGAAGGGGGAGGGAAATTATTGAGACAATTGAAGAAATATGAATATGGTCTGGATATTAGATGTACTAAGGTAGTATTGATCTTATTAAATGTGATGTTGGAATTATGGTCACCTTTTCTAAACAAAGAAGAAAAAAGGACTATCAGATATATTCACTCAAGTAGGAGACTTCCCATTAAAATTAATGCAAAGCAGAAGGCACTAGAATAACATCTTTTAAATGCTGAAAGGAAAGAAATTGTCTCATTAAATTGTATACACTAAATATGTACAGTTTTTTTGTAATGATAATTATAGTACAATAAAGTAGTTTAGAAAGAGATTATCAACCTGTAATTCCATATAAAAATATTCTTCAAAAAAGAAAGCAAAATAAAACATTTTCAAACCAATTTAAAAAAATGACAGACTCCATTGCCAGCAGACTTGCACTCCAAGGAATGTTAAAACAAGTTCTTCACACTGAAGGAAAATAATACCAGATGGAATATGGGATCTACACAAGAGTAGAGACTGCTATAAATGGTAATGATGAGAGTATATATAAAAGATAATTTCCCTGGTTTAAAATGTTATTTTTAAATAATAGACTATTTATTTATAATATATAGAAGTAAAATGTATGACAATAGCAGAAATAGCATAAAGAAAAAATGAATTATATTATTGTTAGTTCTTTACATTGTATATGACATATTATAATATTTGAAAGTAAACTATGGTAAGTTAAACATGCATTATAAATTATATTATTTATAAGTTATGAACTTTAGGGAAACCATTTATAAAGAATTAAAGTAGATGAAACAATGTGATTTTAAAATGAAATACTTAAAAATGCTCAACTACCAAAAGAAGGCTGAAAAAAGGGGGGGAAAAGAACATAGCATAGAGAGAACAAATATTAGATTAATAGCAGTCTTGTAAAATTAAACCAAGTGTGTTAAAAACTTACTTCAAATAGATATGGTCTAAACATCCCCGGTGGCTCAGTTGGTAAAGAATCTGCCTACCATTCAGGAGACTTGGGTTCAGTCCCTGGGTCAGGAAGATGCCCTGGAGAAGGAAATGGCAACCCACTGCAGTATTCTTGCCTGAAAAATCCCATGGACAGAGGAATCTGGCAGGCTAGAGTCCTGAAGCTGCAAGAGTGAGACATGACTTAGAGACTAAACAAGAAGACAACATCCCCGTAAGAAGGCGGAAGTCATCAGTCCAGATGAAAAAGCAAGATCTAACTACATGCTATCTATACGAAAAAGATTTATATACAGTCACAAATAGATCAAAAGGAAAAAAAATAAAAATGGGGCTCTGCTTCTTGTCATGGCAAAGTAGTTTCTATTTAATCAATCTTCCACAGATAACTATAAATTCTAGACAAAATATAAAAACATCTACCTAAGCATCCCAGAGAGTAACAAAAGCAGGCAGAACCTAGAAGGGAGTCAACATTTGGAAGAAGAGGACATCATTGGAAAAGTTTCAGACTTTTATGGGTTTTTTTTCTTAAAGAGAGGCCACAGTGGAAAACGAAGCTCAGAAGCCCACAGAGCCTCTACAAGGAATCATTCACAGTGAATGAAATCCAACATTACCATGTAGAAAAAAGAAAATGAGACTCATATACAAAAGATAAGCAGTGGATACTAACCCTCAGTTCGGTTCAGTCGCTCAGTCATGTCCAACTCTTTGCGACTCCATGAATCGCAGCACGCCAGGCCTCCCTGTCCATCACCAGCTCCTGGAGTTCACTCAGATGGATACTAACCCTAGGATGACCCAAATGTTGAAATTAGCAGACGGATTTTAAAGCAACTTTTATAACTATGCTCAGGGATGTATGCTTATAATGTATGAGTATGCTTGTAATAAATGAATATGCCTGTAACAAATGAATAAGTAGAAAATTCAAATAAGAGCCAAACGGCAAGGCAGCAGCTTGAGCACATGGTAAGGTTGTGGGGCTTATGGACAAAGTGAGTTGGAAAGCCCTGAAGCAGAGGGAGTCCAGGCTAAGTGTTAAGTTTAGCTCGTGATGCTTATTGTTACAATCAATAATTTGCAGTTGCCGGTTCACCTGATGCAGTCCTATCCTCTTAATCCAATTTCTTAAGACTCCTCTCTGCTTATGAACCTCTCAAAAACATTAATATTCTAAGATGGGATAAATTGAGTCATTATTACAGAAATGTCAAGTTAACGTTGCTGCTGTTTCAAGGTCCAACAGTGGGTCTCTTTTCCACTAAAAGGTGTGATGATAACTAGAATACCAGGACTGTGCTTATAAGGCTTGTGCCTTTAACTCTTACCTATAGTCACACTGATTGTGACAAGAGAAGGATCTATGATTGTGACAAGAGAAGGATCTATGAACTTGGCTATAAAATGTCTGAGATTATTTTCTGCTGCTATAGGCACCAGAATGATAATGTTCGATAGTTGACCAACCCAATGCCTAGTGAAGTTAAGCAACTTCTGTTGGATATTTTGCAGCCTCAGCAGCATGGAAGATGCTGACTAAATAGGAATCAAATTGCTTTCGTCTTTGAATAGAACTTTCCCTGGGTTCTCTGACCAAGCATTACATGCCCTGCAAAAAACACTGAATGGTATCATTGCACCTAAGCATTTACCATAGCAACCAATCTGTCAGACGTGATCATGTATGAGAGGACCTTCTTTCTCCTTCTTGAAGACGTGCTGGAAAATAGCAGCTAGCCAAAGAACAGAGGGATCATCATGGAGTTATTAATGTCTGTACTCATTGTGTTGGAAAGTAATCTTCAGCCTGATTTCCAAGACAAAAGGTAAATCTAGACAAACTAGTAAAAGAAGCGTTTTGCTGATTTCAAAACTATGAGATTCAGCTAAAGGATATCAGAAGAAAAGATGATATGGTTTCCTTTTACAGCACTCTCCCTAATCCCCTGGAACAATGAGGAACATATTATTAACTATTTAACAAAGTGAAAATCTTTCAGTCATGTCCGACTCTTTGCAATCTCATGGACTGTAGCCCTCCAGGCTCCTCTGTCCACGGGATTTCCCAGACAAGAATACCAGAGGGGGTTGCCATTTCCTTCTCCAGGGCACCTTCCCGATCCAGGGATCGAACCCAGGTCTCCTGCATTGCAGGCAGATTCTTTACCGTCTGAATCAGGCTTCCCAGGTTCTGCTGGAGGGAGAAGTCAAGCCAAGCAATAATGACCTGTGTTTGGTTAGCTAGTGAGACAGGTAGAAGAAACTCTGTTGAGACAGTTTGTCAAGAAGTATGTTATTCTGTTGAAACTTAATCAAGGCGTCTGTAAATTAATGGACTGATTATGCTGGTAAGGTGTTTGCCACTCTGTTGTCAGAGTGGTTGGACCTCTTGAATGCTATAACCAATCTAATGGTAAGAAACAACATTATTCAAGAGGAAACATTTTGGTAGTCATGCCAGAAGCAATAATAATCTTCACTGAATGACAGAAAAAAAATTTAAATGGAAAGTTCACTTCTGCTTGTTTCATGATCTAATAGAGCATGAAAACAAATCTTTGTGTTATTTGCTCACTTATGGTCTCACAGGTCACTGAGGCTCTGCTTTAAAAAAAGAAAAAATCTTTTTTTCTCTGCTTTTCAGATTGTATAATTTCTATTGATCTGTTTTCAAGTTCTTTGTCCCTTTCTTCTTCTGTCTCCAATCTTCTCCTCAGCTCATCCAGTGACTATTTTTCTCCTTACATATATTGTAGCTCTTTAGTTTCAGGATTTTCACTTGACTTATAAAATAGCTTTAATTTCCCTAAAGTTCCCTGTTTGGTTTAGTTATTATTAAAATATTTTAATTTGTCTTTGAATATATACATATGTATTATTATATATATTTACCTTTTTAAATGTACTTTTCTGCAGATTCCAACATCTTGGTCATATAGAATTCTATCAACTGCTTTCTCTTTTGACCTTGGAAACTATCTCCTATGTCTTCACATGTCTAGCAGTTTTCTATTACAAACTGGCTATTATGAATAATACATCTTAGAGTTCCTTTGTCTTTCTGCTAATCTTCCTTGAAGAGTATTAGTTTTGGTTCTCCCAGGAAGTTAAGTTACTAGCTGATCCCCTTTGAACTTGTCAAGTATTGATTTACACTTAATAGGCATATTTATTTGCTCTTTTCTTTGCAGCCAAAGATGGAGAAGCTCTATACAGTTAGCAAAAACAAGACCTGGAGCTGACTGTGGCTCAGATCATGAACATCTTATTGCCAAATTCAGACTGAAATTCAAGAAAGTAGGGAAAACGACTAGACCATTCAGGTATGACCTAAATCAAATACAGTGGAAGTGACAAATAGATTCAAGGGATTAGATCTGATAGACTGAGTACCTGAAGAACCATGGACAGAGATTCTTGACATTGTACAGGAGGCAGTGATCAAGACCATCCCCAAGAGAAAGAAATGCAAAAAGGCAAAATGGTTGTCTGAAGAGGCCTTACAAATAGCTGAGAAAGAAGAGAAGCAAAAGGCAAAGGAGAAAAGGAGAGATATATCCATCTGAATGCAGAGTTCCAAAGAATAGCAGGGAGAGATAAGAAAGCCTTCCTCAGTGATCAATGCAAAGAAATAGAGGAAAACAATAGAATGGGAAAGACGAGAGAGATTTTCAAGAAAATTAGAGATACCAAGGGAACATTTCATGTAAAGATGGGCACAATCAAAGACAGAAACAGAAGCAGAAGATGTTAAGAAGATGTGGCAAGAATACACAGAACTATACAAAAAGATCTTAATGACCCAGATAATTATGATGGTGTGCTCACTCACCTAGAGCCAGACATCCTGGAATGCAACGTCAAGTTGGCTTTATGAACCATCACTATGAACAAAGCTAGTGGAGGTGATAGAATTCCAGTTGAGCTATTTCAAATCTTAAAAGATGATGCTATGAAAGTGCTGCACTCAATATGCTAGATAATTTGGAAAACTCAGCAGTAGTCATAGGACTGGAGAAGGTCAGTTTTCATTCCAATCCCAAAGAAGGGCAATGCCAAAGAATGTTCAAACTACGGCACAATTGCACTCATCTCACATGCTAGCAAAGTGATGCTCAAAATTCTCCAAGCCAGGCTTCAACAGTACATGAACCGTGAACTTCCAGATGTTCAAGCTGGATTTAAAAAGGCAGAGAAACCAGAGATCAAATTGCCAACATCCATTGGATCATAGAAAAAGCAAGAGAATTCCAGAACAACATCTACTTCTGCTCATTGATTATGCCAAAGCCTTTGACTGTGTAGATCACAACAAACTGTGGAAAATTCTGAAAGAGATTGGAATACCAGACCACCTGACCTGCATTCTGAGAAATCTGTATGCAGGTCAAGAAGCAACAGTTAGAATCAGACATGGAACAACAGACTGGTTCCAAATTGGGAAAGGAGTACATCAAGGCTGTATATTGTCCACCCTGCTCATTTAACTTATATGTAGAGTACATCATGAGAAATGCTGGACTGGATGAAGCACAAGCTGGAATCAAGATTACTGAGAGAAATATCAATAACCTCAGATATGCAGATGATACCATACTTATGGCAGAAAGTGAAGAGGAACTAAAAAGCCTCTTGATGAAAGTGAAAGAAGAGAGTGAAAAAGTTGGCTTAAAACTCAACATTCAAAAAACTAAGATCATGGCATCCAGTCCCATCACTTCATGGCAGATAGATGGGGAAACAATGAAAACAGTGACAGACTTTATTTTGGGGGGTTCCAAAATCACTGCAGATGGTGACTGCAGCCATGAAATTAAAAGACGCTTGCTCCTTGGAAGAAAAGCTATGACCAACCTAGTGAAGTGAAGTGAAGTTGCTCATTCGTGTCCAACTCTGTGATCCTCTGGACTGTAGCCTACCAGGCTCCTCCGTCCATAGAATTTTCCAAGCAAGAGTACTGGAGTAGGTTGCTATTTCCTTCTCCAGGGGATCTTCTCCACCCAGGGATCTAACCCAGGTCTCCTGTATTGTAGGCAGACATTTTACCGTCTGAGCCACTTGCATATTAAAAAGCAGAGACATTACTTTGCCAGCAAAGGTCCATCTAGGCAAAGCTATGGTCTTTCTAGTAGTCATGTATGGATGTGAGAGTTGGACTATAAAGAAAGCTGAGTGCTGAAGAATTGATACTTTTTCTCTGTGGTGTTGGAGAAGACTCTTGAGAGTCCCTTGGACTGCAAGGAGATCCAACCAGTCTATCCTAAAGGAAATCAGTCCTGAATATTCACTGGAAAGACTGATGCTGAAGTTCCAATACTTTGGCCACTTGATGTGAAGAACTGACTCGTTGTAAAAGACCCTGATGCTAGGAAATATTGAAGGTGGGAGGAGAAGGGGACAAAAGAGGATGAGATGGTTGGATGGCATCATTGACTCGATGGACAAGAGTTTGAGTAAGCTCTGGGAGTCGGTGAAGGACAGGGAAGCCTGGCGTGCTACAGTCCATGGGGTCACAAAGAGTTGAACACAACTGAGTGACTGAACGCTACCTTGGTGTGTGCATGAGTGTTAAGTTGCATCAGTTGTATCCGACTCTTTGCAACCCTATGGACTGTAGCCTGCTAGGCTCCTCTGTCCATGGGATTTCCTAGGCAAGAATTCTGGAGTGAGTTGCCATTTCCTTCTCCAAGGAATCTTTTCAACCCAGAAATCAAACCCACATCTCTTATGTGTCCTGGATTGGCAGGCATGTTCTTTACCAGCAGTGCCACCTGGGAAGGCCAATCTTTTAGTCCTGTGACATTGCCTTTTTTTCCAAGGCAAACTTTCCTTTGATAGAAAGCCAGCGGTGTCCACTCAATCTATTGAACTTGTTGAGAACAAACCTCCAAACTCTCCTGCTTTTACATTCTTTCCAGGTACTGTTTTTCTGCTCAGCTCCTAGGAATCTTTCCCATGCATCAGCATTTTGAGAATTGGGTTGTGATTTGAATAGCATTTAAATGCAAATTATGGTCTTTCCTCTCCATACCCCAAATCTTCTGCAAGGTTCCTCTGTCCTGGAATTTCTCTAATGTAATTTTCCAGATGTTTTTGCAGCCTCTAACTTCATCCTCTAATACCTCAATCTGAAAACACTGGGCTTTTCAGCCCTGTGTGTGATCTGAGTAGTGCTCAGTAAACTAGACTGGTAAACTTGATTTTCATGCAGTGAGTGGTTCCATTAAGGACTAGAACCCCCTTCAGTTTCTGCCTGCTTTTGATCACTTTCCAGTGCCTTCAAATATAATTACATGTGTGTATTTGTGTATGTGTGTGTGCACTGTCAAGAGTTTATTGTTGTTATCTGAGACTTAGTCTGATATAAGCTACTTTCCATTACCAGAATCAGAACTCCTATTCGAGAATATACACTTAAACAAGCTTTTAAGATGTTTCTTTTATACGGTAACATTTGGGAGCTGCTGTCTTAGATAAACTTCTGTTTAACTTATCCTTTAAAAAGTCATCTTCACTGCCAAAAAGAATTTAAACTTCTTAGGTACATTAGTCACACTCCTTTAATGGTGAAAGTAAAGTCCTACAAACATAACTGTGCTCTTCCCCACAATGTGTTCCTTGTTACTACATTTTCCCAAAAGGACTGGAATCTGTTTGTTAAAAATCAGAGAGCATGGTAGGAGAGTGGGAAGAATACAGTGTGGTCCTTGGTTGTTAGGTTTTAAGTGTGATAATGCCTATGGTGTGTGCACAAAGTCTTTTCAGTTGTGTTCTTTGCGACCCTATGGACTGTAGCAAGCCAGGCTCCTCTGTCTATGGGATTCTCTAGGCAAGAATACTAGAGAGGGCTGCCGTGACTTCTTCCAGGGGATCTCCCTGACCCAGGGATTGATCCCATGTAATGCCTATGGTACAGGTCTAATATCAAAATTGCCCTAGAAAATCTTATAAAATGATGACAAAAATTTGTGTATGTAACTTGATACAATAATTTTTATGCATATTAAAGTTTGAGAACTACTGAGCTAGACAAAAAGGGTAATTGGAAAAAATTCTCTAAGCAATGAGTAGACATTCAAATTATCCTGCTATCAAAATAACTACAAAATTAGGAGATATAAATGGAGGGGCAGGTAGAGAATTCTTAAAACTCCCTGTTTGTCTAGGCTGTGACTTCTCTTGTGTTTTAGTCTGTGAAGTGAAGTGAAGTGAAAGTGACTCACTGTGCCCAATCTTTGCAACCCTTTAGAATTCTCCAGGCAAGAATACTGGAGTGGGTTGCCTTTCCCTTCTCCAGGGGATCTTCCAAACCCAGGGATCAAACCCAGGTCTCCTGCATTGCAGGTGGATTCTTTACCAGCTGAGCCACAAGGGAAGCCCAAGAATACTGGAGTGGGTAGCCTTTCCCTTCTCCAGGGGATCTTCCTGACCCAGGAATCAAACTGGGGTCTCCTGCATTGCAGGTGGATTCTTTACCAACTGAGCTATCAGGGAATCCCTTTAGGCTGTGACATGCTGGCAACCAAAACTTAGCTCTGCTACTTATTAGCGATATAATCTTCAGCAATTCACTTAAACTTTCTGAACTGTGGTTTCCTCATCTATAAAAGTTGGGAACCGTTCTCTTGGAATATGAATGCCAAATTGTCCAGAACATTTCTCAGGATATTTCAGAAGAGAGGGTCCAGGACTTTCAGTTTATCTAAGAGTATTCCACAAGCTTTGTTCTCAAAAGACCCAGGCAAACTCATTTCTGATTGGTTTAGATTCAATCTATATTCTCCCAAAACTTCTGAAAAATACTTTTATTTATTTATTTATTTATTTTTGGCTACGCTGGGTCTTCGTTGCTGCACACGGGTTTTCTCTAGTTGCAGCAAGCAGGGGCTGCTTTCCAGTTGTGGTGCTTGGGCCTCTCGTTGCAGTGGTGCCACTTGTTTTAGAGCACAGGCTCTCGGGCATGAGAACTTCAGTAGCTGCAGTATGTGGGTTCAGCAGTTGTGGCTCCCGGGCTCTAGAGCACAGGCTCAAAAGCTGTGGCACGTGGGCTTAGTTGCTCCACTGCATGTGGGATCTTCCCAGATCAGGGATCAACCCTGTGTCTCCTGCATTGGCAGGTGGACTCCTCACGACTGAACCACCAGGGAAGCCCCAATACTTTGTTTTTAAAGGGAGCAACTTAAACACATAGTAACTTGTTGAAAACATAGAGTTTCCTGCTCACTTTCCCAAAAGAATGCAACTTGATGGATAATTTATAAGAGACTTGGGCAACAGAAGAATAACCATGATCATGACAATTACATTCTGGAAAAGGCTTAAAATAACGATTATAGAATGTCTAGCTCTGATATATACCACCTGCTATTCTGGAAACAATCAGGGGCAGGTCTATAATTTCCATATAGGATTCAGTGAGAGAGGACAATCCTGTGTGCCTTCAAGCAGATGGGAGGCAGGGCTATGGAACTACACGTACACATGATAATAAAAATCAACTTGCCATATCAAAAGCTGGAAGGAGTTTTTAGAGATTGTTGGGAAATAAGTGAGGCCCTGCCAAGGCTTCTCACTTTGTGCTTTCCTTGGAAACAATGGCAGCCAGAAAATTGTGGAACAACATGTTTAAAATATTGCAAGAAAAAAATACTGCACACCTATAATTCTACACCCAATGAAAATATCTTTAGAAAATGGAGATTAAAATAAGGACATTTTCAGGTATGCAGAAGCTGAAAGAATTTATCACCATCAGACCTGCACTACAAAATATGTTTAAATTATTCAAGCAGAAGGAAAATAATACCAGGTGGAAGTATGGATCTACTGAGGAGTACCTGAAATAGTAATTATGTGTGAAATAGCAAAGTCTTTTTCCCTTAGTATTTAAATCTCATTAAAAGATAATGGACTGTGTAAAACAAAGGCAATACACATTTACTATGGAGACTATGATATGCTTAGAAGTAAAACATATGATGACAATAGCATAAAGGCTAGAAGGCGAAGGGCTGGAAGTATGCATTTGTGAGGTTCTTATACTGCACATAAAGTGGTATATCACTGGAAAATAAACTGCGGTAAGTTAAATGTTAAATCAGCTACTGAAATAACACAACAAAAATTATAGCTAAGAAAGCCAAAAGAAGGAGATAAAATGGAATCATAGAGAATACTCATTTAGTCCAAAAGAAGACCAAAAGAGGGAAAGGGGAATAAAGGAGCAGTCTCAGATAAAATACAAACAGTAAGATGGTCAATTTAGCCCCAACAATAGCGATAATCACATTAAATGCAATTGCTCTAAATACTGCAATTAAAGGCAAAAATCGTGGAGTTGGACTAAAAGGAAGACTCAACTATATGCTGCTTACAAGAAACCACATAACTATAAAGGCTAAAAGTAAAAGAAGGAAAATAGATATATGATGCTAATACTAATCAAAGTAAAGCCATAGTAATATCAGAAAAAGAAGAGATCAGAACATGGAATAATACCAGAGATTTAAAACGTTCATTTCATAAGGGTAAAATGTTGAATTCAAGAGGACATACAATGCAAAATCCAAAATTTTTTGAACCTAATAACACAGCTTCAAAATACATGAAGCCAGAGCTGATAGACCTGTAAGGAGAAACCCCCCAAATTTTATAGCTGAAGATTTCAATACTGCTGTCTTAATAATTGATAGAACAAGTAGCTGGAATAATAATAAGAACACAGAAGATTTAAATAGTAACTATGAAGCAAATTGACCTAATTGACTTTTATAGAACACTGCACTCACCTTTAAGAGAATAAACATTCTTTTCAAATGTACTCATAGATTTACCAAGAGAAACCATATTCTGAGCCATTAAACGTCTCAGTAAAAACAGTTCAAGTCACACAAAGGAAGTATACGACTTTGATCAGTCAAATCAAGAGTACACAGAATCACAGCAGATTACGAGAGAAATCAGCAAGAGCAAGATTGCTGGGAAATCCTCAAATGTTTGGACATTAAAGAACATTAATCTGTGTAACCCAAGAGTCAAAGAAGGGTTCAAATCAGAAATTAGAAAATATTTTAACTGATTTGAATAATGAAAGAAGAAACACAAACTATCAAAATGTATAGAATACAGGTAAAGCAGTGCTTATAAGGGAAATTTGTACTACTAAACGCTTATTTAGAAAAGAAGCTCTCTGAATTGTGACTTCCAAAAAGATAATGTTCACATCCTAGTCCCAAGAACTTGTGAGCATTACCTTGTTTGGAAAAAGAATCTTTGTAGATATAATTAAGGATCTTGAGATGAGGATATGATTATTTGGGTAGGTTCTGAATGCCATTATAAGCATCTTTATAATAGAGAGGCAAAGAGAAGCACATTCAGAGGAGAAGTCCATCTGAAACAAAGTTTGAAGTAATGTATTCAGAAGCCAAGAAATGCCAGCAGTCATCAGGAGTTTGAAGAGGCAAGGAACGGAATCTACCCTAGAAACCCTAGGAAGAACACAAACCTGCGAACCCCTTGATTTCAGACTTCTGGCCTGCAGAACTGTAACAGCAAAATTTTTTATTCTTCTAAGCCTCCAAGTTTGTCATAAATTTTTTACAGCAACAAGAGGAAACTAATATAGTCTCAAATTAGTGACCTCATGTTCCATGTTAAGAAACTGGAAGCACACTGTTAGCAGAATAAAATAAATAATAAAAGATGAGAACAAATCATTGAAATGGGAAACACAAAAATCAATATAAGGAAATCAATGAACCCAAGAGTGGAGTCTTTGAGGAAATCAGTAAAACTGATAGACTCCTCAAAAAAGAGAGATGGAGGGAAGACGCAAGTTACCAATAACAATAAAAGAGGAGATGACATAACTATAGACCCTACAGATATTAAAAGGATAATAAGGAAATAGCTTATATGAATAATTTTACTTAAGAAACTTATATGAAATGGATACGTTCACTGAAAGACAAAACTACCAAACAAAGATCATTCAGGAAGAACTAGGTAATTCAAATATGTGTTTTCATAATACACATATATAATCTTCCCACAAAGGAAGTTTCAGGGCCAGATGACTTCACTGGTGATGTCTACCAAACATTCAAGCATTTGAGGATGACATACAAGTTCTTCACAAATTCTTCCAGAAAACTGAAGATGAAGGAGTATTTTTCAACTTGTTCTGTATAGCCAGCCTCTGAAACTAAAAATAGAAAAAACCATTACGAGAAAACTACAGATGAACATGCTCATGAACATAGATACTAAAGTTCTTAAGTAACATTTAGCAAATTAAATACAGCAACGTATAAAATGGGTAACAAATGATGACCAAGTGGAATTTATCACAAAAAGGCAAGATTGGTTTAACATTCCGAGATCACAAGATCAATTAATGTAATGCAACAAATTAACAGACCAAAAGTGAAAAGTCAAATGGTCTTATCTCAAGAGATACAGTAAAAGCACTGGACAAAATCCAGCATCCATTCCTGACATAAACTCTCTAGCAAACAAGAACAGAAAAGGACTCCTTTAAACTGTTGAATGGTATCTACATACAGCCTATGGCTAACATCATGCTCACTGACAAAAGATGTCATTTTGACATCTCACCCAGCTATTCCACTCCTACCTATTTATTAAGACAAATGAAAACATCATGTATAACATAAATGTTTATAATACTTTATAATATCTTAGCCCTGAACTGGAAATAATCCAAATGTCCATCCATAGGTGAATAGATAAAGCACATTTGGTATATCCATATGATTATTACTCAGCAATGATAACAACAATAGCAATAATAATAAACCAACCTATAGATGCATATAGCAACATTGATGAATCTCAAAATAATTACATGAAGTGAAAAAAGCCAGATAAAAGAGACTGCATACTGTTTGGTTCCACTTATATATAATTCTAGAGAATGATAACTAACCTATAGGGACCGAAAGCCACTGGTCTGCTTGCCTAGGCATCAGTATGAGAACAGGGAGGAATAAAAGAGAAGGCTTACTCTAAGAATCATGAGAAACTTTGGGGTGTTATACATGTTTATTATCTTGTCATCATGGTTCCATCGGTGTATACATACATCAAAACATCTAATTTTACACTGTATACATGTGCAGTTTATTGTTATACCTCACAAAACTATATAAAATGAATAAGGCTGTGAAAAGTTTAGAGAGCGTAGAATGTGAAGGGGCAGAGAGAAATTAGTCTGGAGAGAAAGGCTGGCCTCTGTCCTGTGGACAGGTTTATGGAGTAGACTGTGGTGCAGCGCTGTGCTAAGTCACTTCAGTCGTGTCCAGCTCTTTGTGACCGTGCAGGCTATAGCCCACCAGGCTCTTCTGTCCATGGGATTCTCCAAACAAGAATACTGGAGTGGGTTGCTGTGCCCTCCTCCAGGGGATCTTCCCGACCCAGGGATCGAACCCATATCTCATGACTCTTTCATTGGCAGGTTGGTTCGTTACCACTAGCACTACCTGGGAAGCCCATGAGTAGACCAGAGAGAACTTAAGCAGACTAGAGAGAGCCTGATGGTAGAGACAAGAGCTGAGTGATTTGGCAGTAGAGGATGAACCCTGTTGATGAAGGCAGTGAAAGGAGAGAACTGGTAATGAAGAAGTGGGGCTTGATCTGAGAGGCACTTCAGATATGGAATTGATACAGCTTTATGACCAATTGGATAAGGGAGAGGAAAAGGTACATAGTCAGATATCTGGCTTGGAAGCTGCTTTAGACTGAATTTTGTTCCCCTAAATTCACATACTGAAACACTGACCTTCGATGTGACTACATCTAGAGATAGGGTATTTAGGAGGTAATTAATGTTAAATATGTTAACTAAGGTGGAGCCCTGACCCCATAGAACTATAGCCTTCTAAGATGAGGAATAAATAGAAATCTCTCTCCATCATGTGAGAGCCTGGTGAGAAGGAACTGGATGCAAGCCAGGAAGAGTCTTCCCCTGAAATTGAACTCTGCAGAACCTTGATCTTGAACTTTCCAGCTTCTAGAACTGTGAGGAAATTAATTTCTGTTGTTGAAGCCAGTCAGTCTATCGTATTTGTTATGGCAGCCCAAGAAGAGTAACACAAGCTTTTGGGGGGTTGTGAGCTTGTGGGGGGAAGTGTAGATATGTTCATACTGCTCACCTAAATCAAGAACACAGAAGGTGAAGCAAGTTGGTGCAGTTATGAGTTCAGACTGGGATATGTATTCACATGAGGACATAAACCATTTAAGATATAGGCCTGAAGCTCTGGAGAGAGATTGGCTAGAGGTACATATTAAGGACAGGCTTCTCAGGTGGAGCTAGTGGTAAAGAATACACCTGTCAATGCAAGAGACATAAGAGACATGGGCTTGATCCCTGGGTCGTGAAGATCCTTTGGAGGAGAGTACAGCAACCCACTCCAGTATTGTTGCCTGGAGAATCCCGTGGACAGAGTCTGGTGGGCTACAGTCCATAGGGTTACAAAGAGTTGGACATGACTGAAGCAACTTAGCACATAGCACGCACATATTTAGGAACCATCAGCAATCGGTGGCAGTTGCAACCATGGAGATGGGTATACAGTAGGAGCAGAAAGGCCAACAAGGGAGAGGAAATGGCCAGAGACAGAGGAGTATAACAATGACTGAGTGGTGACTCTAAAGCCAACGAGATAATTTTGACTCTAAAGCCAACGAGAAAATTTTGACATATTTCTAGGGACATGTTAAGTGTCTGGCATCAGTTCAGTTCAGTTCAGTCACTCAGTCGTGTCCGACTCTTTGCAACCCCATGAATCGCAGCATGCCAGGCCTCCTGTCCATCACGATTTCCCGGAGTTCATTCAGACTCACGTCCATCGAGTCAGCGATGCCATCCAGCCATCTCATCCTCGGTCGTCCCCTTCTCCTCCTGCCCCCAATCCCTCCCAACATCAGAGTCTTTTCCAATGAGTCAACTCTTCGCATGAGGTGGCCAAAGTACTGGAGTTTCAGCTTTAGCATCATTCCTTCCAAAGAAATCCCAGGGCTGATCTCCTTCAGAATGGACTGGTTAGATCTCCTTGCAGTCCAAGGGACTCTCAAGAGTCTTCTCCAACACCACAGTTCAAAAGCATCAATTCTTCGGTGCTCAGCCTTCTTCACAGTCCAACCCTCACATCCATACATGACTACTGGAAAAACCATGGCCTTGACTAGATGGACCTTAGTTGGCAAAGAATGTCTCTGCTTTTGAATATGCTGTCTAGGTTGGTCATAACTTTTCTTCCAAGGAGTAAGCGTCTTTTAATTTCGTGGCTGCAGTCACCATCTGCAGTGATTTTAGAGCCCAAAAAAATAAAGTCTGACACTGTTTCCACTGTTTCTCCATCTATTGCCCATGGAGTGATGGGAGCAGATGCCATGATCTTCGTTTGCTGAATGTTGAGCTTTAAGCCAACTTTTTCACTCTCTTCTTTTACTTTCATCAAGAGGCTTTTGAGTTCCTCTTCACTCTCTGCCATAAGGGTGGTGTCATCTGCATATCTGAGGTTATTGGTATTTCTCCCGGCAATCTTGATTCCAACTTGTGTTTCTTCCAGTCCAGCGTTTCTCATGATGTACTCTGCATATGTTAAATAAGCAGCGTGACAATATACAGCCTTGATGTACTCCTTTTCCTATTTGGAACCAGTCTGTTGTTCCATGTCCAGTTCTAACTGCTGCTTCTGTTGTGTCTGGCATGACCCTTTTAAAACCAAGGACCCTACAGTCTAGCTGAAAAAGAGAAGACAAATGCATATGAAACAATTAGGGGATCATTCAACTAGGGTAAATTGTCTTAGTGTAACAGAGAAGTGCAATAAATGTTCGTCCATTTATCCTACAAACATGTTGAGCTCCTACTGTGTACCTGACTTTAGCTGTTGGATGAGGCAATTGGGCTTTTTGTTGATAAAAAGAAGTTACAGCGGTGTGGATAATGATACTCTGGGTAAATGGAAAAAACGAAACCAGAGTAATTTAGGTGCATATGGAGTGATGGAGAGGATCCAGTCTTGACAAGTGTCCAAGGAGAGGAGAATAATAGGGGAGAAAGCCTGGCTGGCTGGCTGAGTTTGTGTCAGAGATGAGAAGGCTGGGGAGGGGAAGTGCCCACCCTAGCATAGCTTGTCTCAGAAGTATTCTTGCTCCAGTATTTTTTAGTCACTAAGCGCCTGGTGCCTAAGCACCTGTTGCTGCACGCTAAGCTGCAACAGCCAGTAGGGCCACTGCTTTCTACAGGTTTCAGACATGCCACCAAATATGTGTCCAATTGCTGTCGTGCATGGAGGGGGAGTTTTAATAACGAGCTTCCCAGGCAAAACTTAATAAGAAGATGGCTTGTTGTATCAAAGTGCCTTCCATGGTCCTTTCAAATAGTGGGTGATCCCAAGAGTCGTTTTTAACCCATATTGCAACGGCTTTGGCAACCAGATATGTGGTCAGATAGATAATACAGTGAATAGTTAGGTAGACGAATTCGTGGCGGACGAACCACTATCAGTTTCTGGACACGACCAGTCAGTCTTGGGCGGAACTATCCACAGTAACAAAGCATCCACAGTAACAAAGCGTCCCCAGGACAGCCCGGAGGATACAGTTCTCCCGATGGACGGAAGAGGGCGCTGCGGATCGTCTCGGTCTGCTACTGTCAGAGACAGACCTAGAGTCCTGGGACGCGAAGGGGAAGCCCGCGTGGTCAGGTCCTGGAAAAACCCAGGGCTGCAGACATCTCCCCGAGAGCGCCTGGGGTTGGTGCTTCGGCTCCCCGAAACTGCCTGAGCCAAGTGTTGGGGGCGGGGAAATGGTGGGAGGTTGGAGAGGAGAAAGGACCAGAGGGAGGAACGCCGGCGCTGCTGGTGACTCCGCGGGAAACGCGAACGCTCAAAGCCGCCTTTAGGGAGCACACCGCTGGGGCTGCTGTTTTGTTGGGAGACAGAAGGTGGGAAAAGCTGCGGGTTTCGGCCATCTAAGCTGACTGCGGCTGCATACGGGGGTCTGGGGCGAATCAGCGGTGCCGCCATGAGGACCCTTCCCGAATCTTTCTGGTCTCACCAGCAACTGCAAAACTTTCCTTCGAGCTGCCCGCACCCCAGAGCGAGCTCGCGAGTGTCTCTCTCCCTACTAAGGGAAACTTAATAGGGGGCTTCCCGTGTCGGTCCAGAGTGTGGTGGGATCACCACCATCCTCTCTCTCTGCCTGTTCAGAGGCCTTTTAAAGAGTAACGAAGAAATGGGAAGAAACGGAAGCCGCTTCGATGTGGAGCTCAGACTCGCTCCTGAGTTTACACCTGCGCGCCCTGCATCGGCTTTGCGGAGTTTCCGAGCAGCTGCGGGCCCGCGGCCCCACATCCCACCCACAGCATCTCGGTTTTCCTCCTTTCAAAGGGTGCTGCTAGCGCTGGGTTCCCCCCGCCTCTGCTTTGTAAACCAGACCCCAAATTCTCTCCTTACCCCAGACTCCTTCCCGCCAGGGGGCGCCCCCGGAGTTAGTGGAGAGGTCAGGGGCTCTGACATAAATTGAATCTAGGCTTGAATTGTGTGACAGGAACGTAAGACGGTTTCAAGACCACTGGTGTCGACTTCAGGAGGGCCAGACCTAACAGGAAAGGTTTCTCTCACACCAAAGACCTGAGGGTGGAAATCTTTTCTCCTGGCAGGTGCAAGGCCTTCACAGGCACAAACTCGCCTCCCATTCCCACCCCAGAAGGCCGAGTGGTATGCAGGGAAGGGCTGCACAGGAACCTCGCCGGGACGTCCTAGGGTCATCCACCTCCTCTCTCCTCACGACCTGCCCAAAGGCCACGGTTGAAGAGGGCCTTCCCCAAAAGAAGGCTACCCTCAAAGACCCTAGATGGTCAAGGCGAGATGGAGAGCAATAGAGAAATCTCCAGATTTCTCCTTCGCCCGGCGTCTGAGAAATCCTCCTGCGGAAAGCCGCCAGACTGCCGCGCCCTGGGGCTTTGCGCAGATTCTCCAGAGGTAGTCGACTGTGGTGCCTGGGGAAACGGGGCAGAGGGGCCCTGTGAGATCCTTCAGGGAAAGGAAGACGCCCCCGCCCCAAGGGGCTCCCGATCCTTTCTCGGTTCCTTGCACCACCTCCGAGTTGGAGACCAGCGGCCCCCAGCGCTCGGCTGCGTTCCTACTTTCTGCTCCCTGGGCGGGGTTGCCTCGACGGCACATGGGAACCCAGACCAGCCTGGCTCGGGAGTCTGCACCTGGCTAAGGAAGACTCGCTCGCCTCGGGTTTGGGCTCGGGAGCAGACGAGGGGTCGAGAGCTTCATGCCAAGAGACTGTTTCTAGAAACCCAGGACTCAGAACCAGAAGTAATAACTCCTTCCGTGTGCTAGCGAGTTTTACAGTTTACAGACTCACGGGCATGCCTAGCACAACCTGAGAGCTACATCGGACAGGTTATGACCATTTTTGCAGCTCAGGAACCAGGTGTGAAAATGCTTTATTTCCTTAATTCAACATTTTTTGAGGCACTGAAGGACTGGAGGATAAATAAAGCAAGGACTTGCCCTTGAGGAGGGTGGGGGGAGCTGAAAACAACACCCTATTTATTTTGGCCCTGAGGGTAAAGGCTCCAGACGTCCACAATAGCCATACCACATGGCTGGAAAGTGGCAAAACGGGCTGGAACCAGGACTTCTGAGTTTATATTCCAGAGCTTTGCCCATGCCCCTGAGCCCTTCAAGATAGGGAAATGGTGCAGACACACGCACACAAACCTTCCTTACAGCCCTCTCTATCTTGGTGAAAGCCGGAAGTAACGTTTGGCACAAAGTAACTACATATTATTTGAGGGATTTGTTAATTTGTAAGCTCTTATAGGTAGGAACCGCATCTAGCTGATTTAAGGCTGAATTTTCCAACGTAGCAGGGAGCCTGGGACAGAGCCCACACTCAATACATTTATTTGTTGAATGAATCACAAATTGCAGAAACTCTGGGCAAAATAACCCGGAATTAGCCCCACCAGGAAAGAGGGTCACTCCCTGCCCTAGGGAAGCCGGAAGGACCATGAAGGGAATTAGAAAACTTGGGGAGGGGAGAAGATAGGCTTTCCTAGTTCATCATCCGAAACCTGGTGAGAGCTATAGAGCCGGGGTTAGCCTTCTGTATGAGCCGTCTGTCCTAAGTTCTCAAAGAAGTGGTGCAAGAGGGAAAGAAGGGCGTTTCTCTTCGGCCAGGCTGGTGGTGAGCAAAGACCGATGGCAATTTCGCGAGTCCCCGGCCCGGCCTGGGCCTGCACCCCCAGGGCTCCTAGATCCTGGTCTGAGCCGCAGGCAACAAAGCAGAACGTGGTCGAGATTGAGGCGGACACCGGCGGCCACCCCAGGGAAAAGCTCCTTGAGAGGCCTGAGATCCGCTTGCTCTAAGCCTGCCCCACCGCCCCAACTTGGCTGAAAGATAAGGGAAGATGAGGGGGCCCTACATGGCGAACTCGGGTTCCCAAGTATGCCCTAAAGAAACTGCTGGCGTAACTGCGGCCCGCCGTTTAAAATGAGTCGGGGGAGTGGGGAGGCCGACTAAAAGAGAACCCTCTGGTCAGAAAGAGGCATTGGGGCCAGGTGAGGGACTCTCAAGGCTTTCACTTGGACCAGCCCGGAGATCAGGATGTCCGCCTTTTCCCCACAAGACGGCTTATTCTTGGCAGTGAAGCGCAGCTGGGGAAAGGTGCGGAGCTGTGTGTGTGTGTGTGTGTGTGTGTGTGTGTGTGTGTAGGGGCAGAAGAGGCAGGTGCCTCAAGATGCTGCGATGGCCCACGCCAAGTCGAGACAAGAACTGGTGCTAGCGCGCGCAGCCCAATCCCGGCTGCGGCAGGGAGGGGGCGGGGAACAGGGACCCTTACCCTCCACTCCCTCCCTCGAGCTCCCGCTCCCGCTCCGCTCAGTGCCTGAACCCAACGCTAGCCAGCTACCTAAGTGGCTCCGAGTCCTTTCCCTACAGTAAGCTTGGGGTGGGGGCGGGGAACTGTCAGCCACGTGCCTGCTCCGGAGCTGAAAGCTGCGAGGGGACGAAGGCCGAGGAGGCATGGCTCAAGGACTGCGGAAGATTCACCCCGCTAGTACTTTCATGCACCCTGTCTTACTTGGACCTTACAAAAACCTGGTGAAGAATGACCTCCATTTCTAAATGGCATTGAAACCAGGAGAGACTACAACGTCTACACCTAGTGTTTCTTACATTTAGTAATAATATAAAGTAATGGAGAGGGAGAAGACTCGAGACTCGGAGACCCTTCCCACCTTGGCATAAAGACCCTAGTTGAGGCGCAGGCCCAGGGCTGGGGGCTGGCCTGCACACAAGACCTATATTCAGTTTTGTCTGCTCTCTACAGTATTGTCCTCTGTCCTTTCACTTGGATCCAGCGTCATCCTCTTCCCTCCTTGCTCCCTGGACTTAGGCATCACTTTGACCAAGGCACCCTCGATGGGAGTCTGAGTCCTTCTTGAGAGCGCCCCCCAGAGAAGTCTCCTGGTGGGAAAGGCAATGAGCCGATCTGGCACCCGTCTTTCGAAGCATAACTGAAGAGTGCTGTCTCGACCCTCAAACTCCTGCTTGCCTGCCCCAAAGCAGCCAAGGGGGCTGGGAAATATGGCCCTGTGCAGTATGCAGGAGATGGGGTGCCCTGAGCTTTCTCTCCCCACTTAAATAAGGTGGCGAGGAAACTGAATGTTAGCATGTAAGTTGGCTTTGTATTGAGGGAGTGCCGTTCTAAAGGGGAGGATTGAAATCTTGAAATAAAAAGCCAATAAACAAGTTTCCTTAGTACAATTGCTATTAATGGAAAAGGCATCTAACCTGCTGAATTAAATCGTTCAAAAGCGCCTTTTCATCATCAGGAGCTCCTCTACAAGGAAGGAAACGAAAATATGAAAACAAAAACCCAAATCGAGAAGCCTCCTTAACCGGCCCCCGCAGTGTCTTGACGGCCCCTGCCCGACCAGGGAGCGCTCCGCCCTCCCAACCCCTAGCGCGGAGAAGGAGGCTGAAACAGCCAAGGAGAAAAGAAAACAATAAAAACAAAACGTTTAAAATCCAAGAGGAAAAGTCGGAGCGGGTCTCAGGATCTGCACAGCGGAGGGCTCGGCTCCGTGGTCCACTCTGCTGGAGGCCGGGGCCTGGCCGGAGCCGCGCGGCGGATTCCTCCGGCCCGCCCGCCCGCTCGGAAAGCGCAGCCTACAGCTCCTCCTCTCCAGGCGCCCAAGGACCCTCAAGGCGCGGGGCTCACACTTGAAGCCTGGGAACGCGCAGACAGGAAACCCACTTCCTCCTAAGCAGTTTCTTGCTAGCCGGCTGAGAGGCGCCCAATTGAAACAGAATGATCCTCATCTACTAATATCCAGCGTGGCCACAAAGCGACTGGCCATTTACGCCGCCACTTTAAACAAAGATATTTGGTTATTCCGGGGAAGCAAGTGCACTTTTGCATGGCTGAGCTCCGGGTGGAGGCAAGCCTCAGCCCAGCCTCCCGCCAGCTGGGCTGCTCACGCCAGGGGATTCGCCCCCTCCCGGCCGGCTAGTCCAGCCGGGGTTCAGGCTCAGTCCCACCCGGCAACAGGCGAGCCGGTTCTCACGCCGCTCCCTGCCCAAGGCTTCCCTGAAGCACTGAGGGGGAAAAATAGTGTGACCCCGGGCTGGGGTGCTGGGCTGTGATGTCCTCGGAAAGTCACCTCCCGTCCCAGACCTCCCCGTGTCTGGACGATGGGCGAGGGTCGGGGACACCAGGTTTGTTCGAGGTGGAGCGACTTCAGCGACGTCCCTTCGCATGAATTCCCGCAGCTTCTCAGCTCGGGCGGCCAGTGGTGGGTCCTTGCCTTAGCTGGGGGTGGGGGTGGGGAAGCATAGCCGTGTGGGGGTTGGGGGGCGGGGTGGGCATGAGGCCGAAGGCCCTGGGCCTCTGAGAAGACCCTGAGCTGGAGGGAAGGGGGGGCGCGGGGATCTGGGACAGCCTGTCGGCGGCAGCCGATCCCCCCTTGCTCAGCGCCCCCTCCACCCGCGGGGATTCTCTCTCGGGTAGGGGGGAAAGGGGGCGGGGAGCAGAGGTGTCCTTCTGACGGAGGCAGAAGAGGCAGACAGACTGACAGACAAGCAGACCAACAGTGCGGCCCCGGGGTGCGGCCCCTGACTCCCGAGCTCCTTTGGTGGCGACTGGGGCTCGGCGCCGCGAAGCCAGATGTGGTCCGGAGGCAGTGGGAAGGCGCGGGGCTGGGAGGCCGCGGCGGGAGGGAGGAGCGGCCCCGGCAGGCTCAGGTGAAACCCCCACCCCGTCCTCGGCCCACTCCCTGTCCCCGCCCCGGGAGCCCCGACCGAATGGGAAAGTGGTTCACTTTGTAACTCCGCAAGTTGGTTGCAAAGCAGCATTCACCTTCCTTCCTCCCCAGCAGCCCTCCTCCTCGGCTACTCCCCATCCCACCTCTTGCCCTCCCCTCTCTCGGTTCCCTCCTCCTTTTCCTCCCCCCGACTCCGCACCCCCCCCTCCCGCGCGCCAGCGTACCCCACAAAAATGAGGGTAGGGGGTCCGGGGGAGAAATGCTTTGGGTCGCGTCTCTGCCTCTCTCTCTCTCTGTCTCTCTCTCTCCCTCTTTGAGACCTAAAAATCCTGACAAGTGAAACTTAAAGGTGTTTACCTTGTCATCAGCATGTAAGCTAATTATCTCGGGCAAGATGTAGGCTTCTATTGTCTTGTTGCTTTAGCGCTTACGCCCCGCCTCTGGTGGCTGCCTAAAACCTGGCGCCGGGCTAAAACAAACGCGAGGCAGCCCCCGAGCCTCCACTCAAGCCAATTAAGGCGGACTCGGTCCACTCGGTTACGTGTACATCCAACAAGATCGGCGTTAAGGTAACACCAGAATATTTGGCAAAGGGAGAAAAAAAAAAAAAAAAAAGCAGCGAGGCTTCGCCTTCCCCCTCTCCCTTTTTTTTCCTCCTCTTCCTTCCTCCTCCAGCCGCCGCCGAATCATGTCGATGAGTCCAAAGCACACGACTCCGTTCTCAGTGTCTGACATCTTGAGTCCCCTGGAGGAAAGCTACAAGAAAGTGGGCATGGAGGGCGGCGGCCTCGGGGCTCCGCTGGCGGCTTACAGGCAGGGCCAGGCGGCACCGCCGGCCGCGGCCATGCAGCAGCACGCCGTGGGGCACCACGGCGCAGTCACCGCCGCCTACCACATGACGGCGGCGGGGGTGCCCCAGCTCTCGCACTCCGCCGTGGGGGGCTACTGCAACGGCAACCTGGGCAACATGAGCGAGCTGCCGCCGTACCAGGACACCATGCGGAACAGCGCCTCGGGCCCCGGATGGTACGGCGCCAACCCAGACCCGCGCTTCCCCGCCAGTAAGTGAGGCCGCCCCACCGCGGGGCCGCGGGTTGAGCGCAGGAGGCGCGGGGAAGACCCGCCGGGAAGGCGCGGCGTCCGCCGGCTGCGCGCTGGGCATCAGAGGTGGGCGGCCGGGCAGTGGCGCCAAGGAGTCGGGTGTAGGAGCTGGGGAGTCTGCCCTGGTTGAGCTGAGGGGTCCAAGAAGAGGGACTCGGTAGCCCTGGAGTCCTGAGGGCAGGAACTAGTATTTGGCGTTTGCCAGATGCGGCCAATTGGCCGCTCTGCTCCGGCGCGGGAGAGCGCGGAGGCAGGCGTCCCCCCAGCTAAGAGAACCGGGATGAGCAGAGGTCGGAGGGGCGCGGCCTGGCCGGGAGGGAGGGTGCCCTGCTGGGACGCGCTCAGGCCCCGGGCCTGGCCCACTCTCCAGGCTAGGCAGGTGGGAGGGCGCGCGGCTCCAGACGGGGTTCTAAATGGGCCGAGCCAATGCCCTCAGCGGGCTGACAGGAGCCAGCGGCCAAGGCACAAAGAGTCTGGGGTCTCAAGCTTTCGAAAATGAACACCTCCCTCTCCCAAGCTCCCACGGCTGGGTGTCTACCGTTAGACCCCGGCTCCTGACGTGAGCCCGGTTTGCTCCCGGCTAACCCCACGAATCCGGAGGGCTGGGCAGGAAAGGAACAGGGAACGTTTTCTCCACTCTGCTTTTATGGGTAAAGCACTGAGACAGAGGGAGGTAGCCGGGGTTGAGGCGGGGAGCTCTGCAGTACACCCCCTCGACGGCGCGGCCTCGAGGCAGGCGCCTTCGATCGCCGCGGCTGGGCCTCTCAGGGTGGAGGCGACCTAGGTGAGAAGGGCGCCGTCGGGGCGGGCCGGGCTGGCCCAAGGGCGCAGGCGGCAGAGGTGGTCTGGCCCGGCCCGGCCCCTGCCGACCCTGTGCGTTTGTCGCTTACAGTCTCCCGCTTCATGGGCCCGGCGAGCGGCATGAACATGAGCGGCATGGGCGGCCTGGGCTCTCTGGGGGACGTGAGCAAGAATATGGCCCCGCTGCCAAGCGCACCGCGCCGGAAGCGCCGGGTGCTCTTCTCCCAGGCGCAGGTGTATGAGCTGGAGCGACGCTTCAAGCAACAGAAGTACCTGTCCGCGCCGGAGCGCGAGCACCTGGCCAGCATGATCCACCTGACACCCACGCAGGTCAAGATCTGGTTCCAGAACCACCGCTACAAGATGAAGCGCCAAGCCAAGGACAAGGCGGCCCAGCAGCAACTGCAGCAGGACAGCGGCGGCGGCGGCGGTGGCGCGGGGTGCCAGCAGCAGCAGCAGCAAGCGCAGCAGCAGTCCCCGCGCCGCGTGGCCGTGCCGGTCCTGGTGAAAGACGGCAAACCCTGCCAGGCCGGCGCCCCCGCTCCAGGCGCCGCCAGCTTGCAAGGCCACGCGCAGCAGCAGGCGCAGCAGCAGGCGCAGGCCGCTCAGGCTGCCGCGGCAGCTATCTCGGTGGGCAGCGGTGGCCCCGGCCTGGGTGCCCACCCGGGCCACCAGCCGGGCAGCGCGGGCCAGTCTCCGGACCTGGCGCACCACGCCGCCAGCCCCGCGGCGCTGCAGGGCCAGGTTTCCAGCCTGCCCCACCTGAACTCCTCGGGCTCGGACTACGGCACCATGTCCTGCTCCACCTTGCTATACGGTCGGACCTGGTGAGAGGACGCCGGGCCGGGCCTAGCCCAGCGCTCTGCCTCATCGCTTCCCCCTCCTGCCCGGTCACACACCACCAACCACCCGCTACACCCTGCGCTTCGACTTTTCTTAAGAACCTGTCCCGTTGAGACCAAGGGAAAAAAAAAACACAAAGACCAAACTGCTGGACGTCTTTCTTTTCTTTTTTTTCTAAAATGTGCAGGATTTTTTTTTTAAAGAAAATAAAACAACCAAGCGAATCCAATTCTTCTAAGGAGTCTTTAAACAGAGAAGGACATAACAAGAACCGCTTTGGGGGTGTCTTTGGGGGTGATTCAAATGGGTTTCCCACGCTCAGGCGGGATGTAGTTTGGAGAGGGCTCTACGCTGACATGGCTCTGGACGCTTAAAATCGAAATCTTCACTCTGGGTACACCGTGCCAGCAAAGTGGACTCGCTTGTAAATACGGGGATTTCTTTGAAGGGGCGACAGGGGGCTGGGGAAAGGAAAAGACAGAACCCGCTTGCCACTGACACAAAGGAAATGCCCCCTCCTGCCTCCCCTGGCCACCCAGGCTCAGCTGAGACTGGCCCTGGTTAAAATCGTTTTATGTTTGATGTGAACTTGTAGTTGTAAAACGCTGTCAAAAGTTGGACTAAACACTTAGTTTTTAGTAATCTGTACATTTTGTTGTAAAAAGCAAAAACAAAAAAAGCAGTCCCCGTCCCCTTCCCCAGCCCATCATATTTTTTATGGGCCAAGACAAATCTGTGTATATTATTTGGCAGTTTGGTATTTGCAGCGTCAGTCTTTTTCTGTTGTAACTTATGTAGATATCTGGCTTAAATATAGTTCCTAAGAGGCTTCTAATAAATTATACAAATTAAAAGGATTCTTTTTCTGATTAAAACCCCCATCTTTTGTTTGGTTTTGATTTGGCTTTAAATGGCATTTTTTGGTGGTAGGGGAGTGGCTCAGCATTGGCTTGACAGGATTCGAATTGTGTGGGGGCTCAAAGGATCCTGAACCAGAGAAGGAGGCTGAGACCAGAGTCTTTGCCCCACAGGAAGAGAGAGTTTTGTTCTGCTTCTGAATTAAGGAGAACCAAACCTTGAGCAGTCTTGGGATTCGGCAATAGAGAGTAGAAAAGCTTAACTACTTCTACCAGGAGGAAAAAGAAAGAGAAAGACACCAAAGGAGTAGTTTTCAAAGCCAGACTTCTGTGTCTTAAAACCGCAGAAGTATCTACTGTGGTCTTACACAGCTGAGCCAACGTTTTAAAACAGTCGGCCTTGGACATTCCATTTTTAAAGAACCCTGAATAAACAATTATTTTTATAGATGGATTGTCCCTGTAGGTTTCAACGTTAATTCTTTATTTCTAATCCTTGGCAGAGCCTCCTTGGGACTAGGATGTGGTGGGAGACTGTTTTTGAGAAAGTGGAGAAGTCATGGGTTTCGTCTCTGCTCTGAAATAGTTACTCCCCCGCACAGGCTGCGCAGCGGCTTCTTCTGGCTTCCTGGGCCCGGGAAGGTGTCTGACTGGGCTGCTGGCCTTGGGAACACCCCTGGCAGGGCTTTCTGCTCTTTGTTCCAAGATTTTCACCTCTGGGCTCCTGGCCTCCTAAATCTTTGTAGTAAGGAATCTTTCTCCTGTCCCCAACTCTCCGCCTCTCCCCCATCGCATCCCCCCTCAACATCCACCCCTGGGAGGAACAAAAAAATCTTTGACCTCTCTTCCTACCTCTAATTTCTCAGTCTCTTTGGTACCCTGATATAGCTGTTGGGGAACTCTTAGCTGCTCTGGGGAGGGGAGGAAGAAAGAGAGGTGTAGACAGAAGTCGTAGTCCCTAGGTAATCTGTTGCTCTTTCTGTCATCTCTGATGAACCTACAGGAAAATTGGCTGAGTACACTGTGGACAGAGCCTCTCCCAGCACTTTTTTCTAGGCCTGAAAGTGTTTGAGCAGGGGGGATTGATTCGTATTTGGCATGTACTCATTTATTGCCTAGAATGTCAACTTTCTTTTTTCCTGTCTCGCCTGCCTCTACCTTTTCTTCCTCTTCTTTTCAGCTCATTCTGACTCCATCTCTGTCTTCCTGGATCAACACCCTCAAGCCCCAGGAACTTGTAAGGAAAATGAAGGTGGGGGGTGGGGTGGGGATATAGGTGCTTGCTGGCACCAGCAGTCCTCTCTGTTGACTTTCTGGGGACTCTTTTCCAGTGATGCCCTAACTGTGGACACGGCCAGCTTCCTCTCTCGTGTCTGGCTGCTGAGATACTGTTTTCAGTATCTAGAAGAGACTCAGAGATTTCAAGAGGGTTACTGGTTGGATCTAGACGGTGTGCTGGTTGGGAGAATTCTCAGTATTCCTCACATTTTGGAAAACAATGGAAAATCTGGAAAGGTTGAACACTTGTGCTGGAATGGGCAGCAGTTCCCCCCCCACACACACACCGGGCAGTTTGTGAAGGTGGTTAAATCACCCAGCTCAGGCCCCCGCCGAGCAGGGGAGATGTTACAGCTAAGGTCTGAATTCTGTGGGGTGGGAGCTTACGCTCGACCTGCCCCCACGCCCAGCACAGGAGCGTGGAAGGGGAAGGGCGGACATTGCCTGAGCGCTGCCAAAGGGGGCTGCCCCACCCCACCCCAACTCGCTGCGGAGCGGGTCACTGAGAGTCACAATTCTATGAGCTATGGCACCCTCGGTCTGATCACCCTTGCCCTGGATGGAGTTACTACCAAATATGTTCTTTCCCCTCCCCGCCCCTCGCCGTCTAGACCTGACTTAATTTGGAAGTCTGTTTACTGGTCCCGGGAAAAAGGCGAACGGAGCCGCGTCTGCAGATGGGGCCGAGACGAACAGGGCCTTGGCCGCTTCTCTCCGTCGGTCACGCGGGGTCCACTCACTCCGTTCCTGGCCTCGAGACTGCTGTAGCTGCAGGAAGCGGCCCTGGAAGGCAATCTGAAGCGTCTCGATAGGGAAAGGGGTGAGCGCTGGGCGCAGTAAAACACCCAAGACTGGAGATACACTTTACCCTCACACCCCGTCAGCCTCTGCGATCTTTTGTCCTCTTCATTCCTGGACCTCCCCCAAGTCTCCAGCATCTCTGGCCCGGGGAGCTTCTGGTCTCTGCTAAGAAGAACTCAGCTTTCTGGGGATGTCCCTAATGGGGAAACTTCCCCACGCGTGGGGGCCGCGCAGTTTGCCCCCAGATCCGGGAGAAGCTGAGCGCCGCCACCTAAGCACCCTATCCATCCCGAGGTCCCAACTGCTGCTGCGGGAAATGGGGGAGATTTTGCAGACGGCATCCCACCCCCTCTTCCTCCTGTTCCCCACCCCCAACCTCGCCATGTAAACACGAGGACTTTCTCGAGAGTCTTGGAGAGCGGCTCTAGTGGCTTCAGGGTCTGAAACCCCAGGCTTGGCTTGTTTGATGTTTAGCATCCCAAAGCGACTCCCCCACCCCTGCCCCAGCCTGGGAGCCCGGAGTTGTGGGTCGGAGAGGCAGGAAAGCAACCCTCTCAGCTGGCCTGGCTGGGCTCGGGGGCGGCGTGAAGACTGGGACAGAGATGCTCTGAGCAGGAAAGAAGGGGGAGCCCGGCCTGCCGCCACCCCGCAACAGGGACACAAGCGGGTACAGCTGGAGTCCTCCAGGCCCAGAAGGCGGGAGGGGACAGGGAATGCGTCAGCAGCTCGGACACAGGCTCTGGGACCGGGGCCGGCTCGCTGGGAAGTAACTCGAGGGCCCAGGAGCGAAATCAGAGCCAGGCCGGAGCCGACTCCGCGAGAAACGCTCCCTAACTCCTGGAGGCGGGGGGAGGCCCCGCATGCTCCAGTTCCAAGGGCCTCGCCAGAGGCAGCTCTTCTTCCCACTGCTTAAAGGGCTTGGCCTTCCAAGGGATTTGAAATCCTCCCGGGGTGGGGACAGGCCTAGGGCTGGCACTGAGGTGTCCGATTTTGAGACGCCAGTGGAAGAAGTCTCAGACGTTAGAGGCCGCACACTCTCGGAGCGCGCTTGCGGGCGTCTGGACG
The DNA here is from genome assembly GCF_042477335.2 of Ovis canadensis. Classification (NCBI taxonomy): domain Eukaryota; kingdom Metazoa; phylum Chordata; class Mammalia; order Artiodactyla; family Bovidae; genus Ovis; species Ovis canadensis. The sequence continues at coordinate 60,258,021 of NC_091262.1, read as the reverse complement.
CGGATGAGGGGCCTTCTCCAGTCGCGAGTGTACAAAAGGTAGCGCCGAGTCTCTTCTGAGGCGACCCGAGCTAAGAGGAAAGGAGAGCTGGGTTTTCTGACTTTCAACTCATTAGGGACCAGGTAAGGTCAATGCTTTCTCTATTATGGCTTTATCTTAAAAGCGGGTCAATTTAAGATAAGGAGGAGGGGAGAATCCAGGATCTGTGTGAACCATGCTGATAAAGACTGACCCCTTTCCTGAACTAAAAGCAAGCCAGGCAGACATTCATTTTCTATAAACAAGAGAGCTGTGAGAAGCTGCCTTGAATTCTGATCTGATGCCACCAGTCTCTCTAGACATTGCCCTCCCTCCCCCCAGTGATTGGTGTGTGTGTTGGGGGGTGGTGGGGGGAGCCAAGTGATAGGGGATATTATTTGCTGAGAACTAGAAAGCCTGTTGAGAAATGTGAATCTGAGATGATGTGGCTCTTGGGCATGGTTTGCCAGCTGGTTTGTTTCAAATGCTGCTGTCTTTCAGAATGGATGGAAAGCGACAACCTCGAGTATTGGGAGGGATGACACTGAATGTGTTCCTTGAGCAGTTCCTTGTTAGAAAATCCTGGATACCACCTCCCTCTGGTCCTCCCCGCCTTCTGACTGATGTGCCTGTGGTGGTGCAAATGTATTCTTGTAACTTGGGGCCACCCTCTGTGGGCCTCAGTTTGGGGCTTCCACCTCAACTTGGAGCACGGAAAGTTTTCTGGTGTCTCTTTGGCAGGTAGCTTCAGGAAAGTGTCCTATTCACCAATCACCTTCTGTGGCAAGTTTGTCCGTCCAAGTCGCTGAAGGAACCGGGTGTGGATGGGAGGAGAGGACAGAATGTGTTTACTGAAGGGAAGGACCAGAGTCCAGAGTCCGAATGTCACCGCCCCTCCAAGTAGTTGTGTTTCTAAACTTTCCTCGATGATTTTCAAAGAAACTCAGCAACTTGACCGCACAGCTTCTACCTCCTCTGAAGCCACATTTGGAGTGGCTGGATGCATTTCTTTCTGATAGTGACCTAATACCCTACTCGGAGGGCATCTAGGCACAGCCCCAGGTTTCTCATTTGATAATGTTTGCCATTAGGTCTCTGCTTCCTAAACGTGTATCATCTTTGTTATTAATTGAGTCGTAACAAAGTTTTGGAAAGGGTGAGATTTAAATGGACTTTCTTGTTTTATTTCTCTTTTAGTTATTTGCAGGACACTGTTAGTGTTCTGCTTGAAATGGAAACAAACATTAAAAAAAAAGTCACAGGCAGTAACAGACTTTGTTAAACAGGGTTCTTTTATCCAATACAATATTCACATCTGACTGTCCACTTGGACGTAGGCTACATAAGACAACCTGTCTGAAAAAAGAAGACACCTGTCTATGTATGTATTATAGATATATATGCACATGTGTATGTATCTTATATATCTATTTTATAAGATCTTCAAAAAGAAAAAAATTAACATAGGATTTTCTTAGTAGGAGATCTTATAGGACCCATTAGATGTAAGAAAGTTGAATGTGTTTACTATCTCAAGGAAGAAGTCACATGAAACTGAGTTTTCCTTAAGAAAATCAAATAAACAAAAACCCTTGTTCGTTTTTTCCCACTTTAAATTGGAATATTAATTTATTTTCATGTCACAGAACTATTTTGGGGGGAAATATTAAAATTTGTCCTTAAAGAAAATGAACTTGTTGCCTGAGACACACAGCGGTAAATGAGACTTCCTGAAGCAATCTACAACAAAAATTGTTGTCGTGTGCTTCACCGACATTATCCGCTAGTAGAAATCGTTAGTATGAACACTGTTGCTAGCTAACAAAAACAGATGGAAACGTTGCTGCCCTTAGTTTGCTGCCCTTAGCAGTTCCCCCTCTTCTGGCCTTCACAGAGCACTGGAAATGAGAGGGCAGGTCTGAGTCTGACAACAGAAAGACAAACTTTCCCTCCTCCTGTCCCCCATTTTGTGCATCTTGTACATTTCCGGTAGTCCAGGCTTCGATTGCTACATGGAATTGTCAGTAACACCTGGCTGTCCGTGTAGTGTTAAACTTTGCATTTCTAGGGTTTGGGGTGATTGTTGATGATGTCATTTCTATGAAAGGTGTCAGGACCTGAAAAGTGTCCTTGGATACCCTTTTCTGGGTGCTACATCCTGGAGCCATTCTGTGGAAGAGTCACCCAGAATGGCCCAGCCTCCACCTTACCTAGCACCAGTGTTGTTGTGTGAAGGTGTCCAAAGCTCTAGGAAAACCAGAGTTTATTTGGTCTGTGTGCTACCGATTTACCTGATCTGGGCACACACAAGGCTAGGTGTGTGTGTGCGAGCACAGATGTAAAACTGGGAATTACTGTAATGATATGAAAAGGACTAACAGTAAGTTGATTCGTCTACCCTAGGAGACCAAGGCAACGATTTAACAAATCTGGCTATGGCTGTGTATAGAGAGAACTCCCAAGCTAGGGTCCCCTGAGGTACCCCCAAAGCACCAGATTTCTAAACAGACTTTTTTTTTTTTTTCATAGGAGGCTCTGAAGCCTAGAGGGTTAAACCTCTCCCCCTCTGGGGCACTCTGGTGCCTTTAGGTCTGCAAGGCACTGTTTTCTGGGTGGAGTCTAAAGGAGGGTGGGTGGTTCTGGGCAGTGACTGGCTTCTTCCTTCCTGTGAGAGTGTGCTTCAGAAAGAATTGCAACTCTTGCACCACAGGTGTGCACAGAGCATACATCTGTGCCTCTGGCCAGGGCAAATAGAAACTGTAGCCAGTTCCTTACTACTCACTGAGCTGCAATAATAGTCACTGAAATGTTGATTACTGCTCCCTGGTAGGACTGTTGAGGCTGAGGCCAGGGTGTAGTAAATTTTGGAAGAGCTGTAGTGTATCATACCTACAACTCATACAGTGGGTAAAACTCTGATATCTGTCTGCAAATCAAACAGGGGAACCTTTGCAAATACTTAACAAAAGCCAACTCACCCACAGCCATCATCTAGCACAGGACAGGGAAGGGGTGTAAAGAGAAAATCATTGACATCGATGGTCCCATACAAGGACCATCATGCATCCCTAACAGTTGACATTAACCTTCCTGTATGAACTGTTTTCTATCAACTATAATGTCATGCCAACCTAAAATTAGTTGTTGAAAATTCTCAGCATGGCTGAGTACTTAGATTCTGTTGCTTGGCTGTCTGTGGAAGCTGGGGCTTTGTGTGTTTGTGGTTTTGTTCACTGGTAAGACAAGAGAGGAAGGAGAGGAGACTGGAGGGGAGAGGAAAGGAACAACCGTGCCCAGTGGAAGTGTGTGAGGTTCTGTTGGTGTTTGTGACAGCTGAGTCTCCCTGGTTAGAGCTGGTCTTTAGATGGAAGCATTGGGGCAGGGTGGATGAGTGTGTGGTGTGTCTTGGTATATCTGGTGTTTAGGGGATGATGCTTTTAGTAAGCAGGGCTAAGGAGCAGAATAGGAGATAGTGTGTGTACCATGTCTTTGCGTTGGGCCAGTGACACAAGGGCAACATAATTATCCAGCTTAAACATGCTCAAATGGCAAAAAGTTGCAAAATAGATCGACCTCCCTGAGAAGAGAGGGAGCCGGTTACAGAGGTCTGCAGCCATCATCCTTTTTTCAATACATTTTAAACAAGAGGATCTAGTGAGTGATTCCGATTCAATACACATAATCAGTTTGCAAGTCTTATTTCCATTTGAAAACAGGGCCATTTGCAATCATAAGAGCCGGACACGCTAAAAGATTCAGAGCGCTTTCTGAGCGGATGATGGGTGACAGAATCTGCAGGCAAGCACTAAATATTTTCTTCTAGCCTCAGACCTTATGCATCAGCCTTTAGTCCCGATGTATTTTAATCGAATATTCCTGTTGAATATATAGCTTAATTGCTTAGAATATCTAGATTCCATGATGGGGGCGGGGCTGGGAGCCGGCAAGAAAGGTGAGAAAAACCATGTTAGTGCTTTTCCTAGGTGCTGGTTAACAATCATTTAGTGAAGAGTACACGGGTAAAAGATTTGATGAAAAATTCAACCTTGTTTTCAAAGGAAGGGCTGCCTGAAGAGGTTGGGGCTAAGATTCGCGGGTTGGAGCCACGAAGTCTTTCCCGAGCGCGGCGGGGGCGGTGAGCTGCCACCAAAACCCAGCGACAGGCTCGGCGGCCTCCCAACCTCACCGCCAGAGATCCGAGCCCCCCCATCCCGACCCCGCGGTTTCGTATTGGTTGTCAGCGGTTTCAGCTAGAAGGGTGGGCACTTAAAATCTCAAGCTGTTTTATGGTCTTTCGTTGTAGAAAGTTTTGGTTTCCAGGCTCGTTTGAAGCAGCAGTCCGCAAACCGCGCCCCCCCCCCCCGCCCCTTTCCGCAGGCGGCCTCAGCTCTCCCCACCCCCCAGGTCTCCCCTCCAACCCCGGTTGCAAAGCAGCACCCCGCCCACTGCGGCCTCCCCCACCCACAAGGCCCAGCCCAAAGCCCCAGTTTCTCCTCCCACCCAGCCTCGCCCCCACCCCCAAGCCTGTGTGACTCTCCACCCGGTTCCTAGCTGGAGACCGGAGCGCCGCCTGCCCACCCGGCCCCCAACCCCTTCTGGAAAGCTCCCCAGGAAGTCTGGTGTGCGGCTGAGAAGAAATTTTCCGTGTATTTTGACCCCAGATTATATAGTGAATGTATTAGCTTCACTGGGTTACGACGATGATCCAAACCCTAACCTGAAGGGATTTTTAAAACGATCTTACGTACAACCTTTTTCTGAACAAGTGAAATCAAACAAAGCCAGCGGACTGCTGCTTTTTCCCTGAAGAGTGTTCTTAAGGAAAAGAGATTCCGTCGTCTCTGCCCAGATACCAACATCTAACGAACTTTCTATTAGGCTGAAACTCGGTCTAATAATAGCATGTTTAATGTCGATTCCATTTTTATGTTGCAAGGAGATAATTTATTAACCTCCTCAACATAGTGCCTCTTAGGCAGGCTTTGTGTTTTTAGATGTCCTTGCAAAGCATTTTCGCCTCTGGGAAGATCTCAGGAGAACCCATAGAAGGAGGTGGGGGGGAGGGGTGTGTGTGGTGGAGATTCTGTACAGCTCCTGCTGGCTTGCTCAATTTTCTGCAAAACTCATCCTAAAAGCCTGGGTGTTCTCTTTATGCTGTGCTGTGCTCAGTTGCTCAGTCGTGTCCGACTCTTTGCTACCCCACGGACTGTAGCCCACCAGGCTCCTCAGTCCATGGGGGTTCTCCAGGCAAGAATACTGGAGTGGGTTGCCGTGCCCTCCTCCAGGGGAAATGTTCTCTTTAACAGATGTCAAATTATAGGGACCACACAGATCTAAAGACATCCCACATACACACACCAGCTGTAAACTCTGTAGGTTCCTCCCTACCCTGCCATCTCTCTAGCACTCATTCTGTGGATAAGCAAGAGTGGTCTTCAGGCACAGGTTCACCCTGAGCCAAGGGGTGGGGGGCAGGACAGGCCTCCTACAACAGAGAGCCTCCACACTCCCTATTCTGCAAACAGAAGGATGGAACTCATACAACTGACAGGAGGGGAGGGTGGGGCTGGACTAGTAGGACTCAATCTGCTAGGTGTAGGGGAATAGCTCCCTGGAGGAGGGTATGGTAACCCACTCTGGTATTCTTGCATGGAGAATCCCCATGGACAGAGGAGCCTGGCAGGTTACAGTCCATGGGGTCATAAAGAGTAGACATGACTTGAGGGACTAAGTACAGCACAGGGGAGTAGCTCATCCACCTGAGGGCCTTGGCTGGGTGGTCAGAAGGAAAGCACAGGAATGGCCCTCCAAAGAATCAGAGAGCCAGAGCAGACTCCTGGCCAGAAGTTTCAGCCACCTGACAGCCCCATAGAGATACGCTGACTACAGACCATTTCTAGGAGCGCTGTTCTATGAGTGATAATTCCTTCCCAGCCTCCTGGACCTCCCTGGGGACCAAGCATACATTTAGAACTGCTGGCCCATCTTCAGCAGCAATCCTAGTCAGGGGAAGAAACTTCAGCTTGCCTTACTCAGGAAGTTCTGTCCCTAACTCGCAAAGCTGATGTGGGAGACTCTCCTTAGGACCCAAAGATCACCTGTGGAAACATCATATTCTTGTATTTATAGCCCAAAATGACTTCAGTATCTACTTTTCCATGTTTCCTCATCCTCCTCGTTTTCCGTTTTTTCATTTCAGTGCCTACATTTTCCTTGCTTACTTGCCCAATTCCAGCCTTACAGATGCAGTTTTACTTCATAGGCAATCCGGTATCATTTTCCTAATGTCAGTACTAAAAGGAAAAGCAAATAAAGTGGATGCGCTAAGTCATGAAGAATGAAAGCCAGCAAGACCCATATGGGAGGCCAGTTGGGGGGTAAGGAGATCAGAGAACGGCCAAGGTCAGCCTATCAGAGGACTAGCGAGAAAAATGAGGAAAGCAAAGAGAAGCAGCAAGCGCCGAGAAATTCAATTAATGTCAGTAGATGGGAAGGAAGGAATACAGCCCCCATCTAAGGCATACGTACGCCTAGCCTGGGCAGGCATTGAATGGGCTGAGGAGGGAACAGGTCTGTGTATGGTGTTCCGTCTTTGAGCTGAGGGGCGAATCTAGCAACCAACCCTTTACTTCCCTGCAGGCATATCTTACGAATGGAGACTTTCTTCAAAGCCAATTAAAGGGCTACGGAGCGGAGGGGCTAGGGACTGGAGTTCGCCTCCCAACTTCAACCCGGCCAGCTCCGGGCTGTGAACCCCGGGGAGGAGCAAATTCCGAGAGATCTGATGGGGGGCGGGGGGAGGCTGTGGGGAAGGGTGGTGGCAGAGGGCAGAACCACCCGGTGAAGAAATAGCGGCTTCTGGAAGCTTCCGTGGAAACATATAAAAATCTTTTCCTTCGCACAAGTGCCCCAGCCCTCCTCCCTGCAAGTGAAGAAGGGATTTCCGAAAAATTGATGCTTGCCGACCCTGACTGTTGGACAGCGCCCCCTCTCGTCGCTGTCCTTTCGGCGCAGCCTCGAAGGATGCGCCACGTGGAGGGAGTCCCAGCCACCTGGGAGGACCGCAGGGCGATTCTGCTGGGACTCGGATCCCAGGCCGCCCCGCAACCCTTGCCATCGGGTCCTGGGCCGCTTCCCCTGGTGGAAGGCGGAGCCGCAGGGGACGGCAGGTTCCCCGTGACCCCGGAGGACACGCTGCGGGCAGAACCACTTCTGTGCAGGAGAGCGCTCCCCAGGCTCTACCCCGGCGCGCCCGGCTGTACGGGGCGCTCGCAGCCCGCGAAAGGGGCCAGGGCTGGCCGGGTCCCCGGGGTCTCTGCCCCGCCGGGAAGAGAAGGGAATCCCCCCAACCCTCAGTGACCGACCCGGCATGCCCTCCTCCCCTCGCCCAGCCGGCTTGCGGGCTTCTCCCGGGGCCCTGGATTCCCCGGGGCCCTCCCTTTTTTAAGGGTCTCGCGCACAGTGTGATACATTTGAGCTGAAATGTATTAACTCTTTTAATACATCAGCGTGATGACACTGTTCGTGAGGACCTCATGTGTTCGGTGACCGCAGAAGGGCACATTTGATATGCTTCCTGGCCTGTGAGGCACCAGGCCGCTCCGTCCCTTCCCTCCCCCAGCCCTCGAGAGGGACCGAGGAGAGGGACCCAGGCCGAGCGCGGCCGCCCAGTCTTCCCGCGGTCAGCGGCCACTGCTCGGCCCCAGTGGCCGGAGGCGTGGCGCATCCCGGACCCCGGCCCCACTGCGGCTCCGCCGTCGGATTTTTTTCTGCGAATGAAGAGGCGCCGCATGCGAGCAAAGGCCGGCCAGCCGGCTCCAGACTCCCAGGTCCTCGCTCCTGGACCTGCGCGCTCTCCCTCTCTCCTCCGTTAATATTCTTCGATAATTTCTGAGGCAAAAACGTCCAACTTTGGGTGGGGGCAGGGATTTGTTTCATTTCCTAAAATTCAGAAATGGAGTCTTCAAAAGTCTTAAAGCGTATGTGTTTATTATTATTATTATTTTCTAGCATTCAAATGAATGCGAAGCCACGGATCGAATCCCGTCACTCACTTGGGGTTAGCTTCTACCGATATTTCACACGGAAAACAAAACTGGGTCCCTCTTATTTGTACTTGTCCTTAACCTTTGCAGCAACTGCTGTAGATGCGGCTCTGTCCATTCTCTAATAGATTTTACCAGGGGCTGGTGACAGAGAACTGATTTCTTTTCTATTAGGGTTTAGCACATCTTTGTTGAAGGCCTGTAGAATGACCAGGGATTAGATTTGCATCTCTTAGACGCCCTGTGTGGTCTTTGTGCGAAGCTTGTAACTGTTAAAAATGACTTGTTAGGAAGCGTGTGGGCTCTCATCGCTCTCCTTTTGACAGAATGATTGTGAAATTCAGATTGGCCCTGTAGGATTTAGCCCGCAGATTCCACCTGAACCCTAAGCAATTAGACCCTAATCTCACTGCAATCATATTTGAGTTAGGATTTGTTGCACTTTGTTTACTTCAATTAAAAGCAGTGGAATAATTTTTTTTTTTTTTTTTTTTGTTCTTCAGCTTTTAAAGTGAAATCTCCAGGCGAAGAACCTCAGGACTTCTTAGGATCGGTTTTGGTGGTGATGGGAGATTTCTTTTCGGCAAGGTTTCCTCCTAGTCCTCCCACCCGCCCCTCCCCCCATGTAAATAACTCTTCTTTCTTCCCCTGTGGCCATGCTAATGCCCGGAGCTGCTTCTCAGGGCTGAATTCAGGTCGCCTGGGAAGAACCGCGTGGAGATGGCTCCCTGATTCCAGGGGCGTCCAAACTCTTGGGGCGTCCCCAGGTTCCCGACTGGGCTCCTCCATTCCGCTGGAGCGCGGGGCTTTCCCACCCGCGCCGGTTGGCCTGCCGGTCCCCGCGCGAGCTCGGGGCAGCAGGCGCGGGTCGGGTCCGGCGTTCGGCGTCCCGCTTCCCGAGGTGGAGCCGATGCTTCTACGGCGCCCGGCGCGACTGCCAGGCGGCGCGGTTACTGCAACCGCCGCGTGGTGCAGAGCGCTCCTTCACCCCCTCTTCCCCGGAATCCACTGGGCCCCTCAGCGCCTGGACGTGGGAGAGGGATGGTGGTCTCTAACGCGCCACGGCTTCCTCCGCCCTCGTACCGGCCCGGCCGGCGTGGGGCCTCGCTGCCTGGCTCCGGCCAGCGTCCAGGCCCGGAGCGCCCTGGGCGGCCTCCAGCCTCTCTCCGGCGGGCTCGGTCCAGAACGCGGGGCTCCGGGCATCCCCTGCCGGGCCGGCAGGATCTCAGCGATTCTCAGGGCATTTCACCCCGCTGCGGTCCCCCAGGGTCGCCTGCGGTTACTATCTGTCAGATCAGGTCACCTTAGTAGTAGTTCTTGATCTGTGGTGAGTTTACCGCCTTCATTTATTTATCCGTTGCGACTTTGTCACTCAGATTATCTCATCTGGGAGACATATACCAGTGACTTCTGTTTATCGGGAATTTTCTGTTTTGATTCACGACCACATATTTGCTCCCAGTGACTCTGATTCAGTTCCCTAACTGACTGCTGCACCTTTCTCATGCACCCTGGAGTCGGCCAACGTAGGATATAATCAGGAGGAATTTTCTGGTACCTAGACCTCAATGGCATATATCTGCAAAGGGAGCAGGGAGATACCACTTTTGAAACTTTCCAGTAAACTTTTTAATGGCAAGTGCTGTCATTGTCACTTGCCGCAGACCAAAAAAAAATTTTTTTTTTAATGCTCTTTGTATTTGATTCTAGTAATGAAGGAAAGCCAGCCTACAGCCTGGCTCTGCCTTTGTAAATAAAACATTTTAAATGAGGAAAAAGTACTTTGCTGAGAGTACTACATAAATGTGAGCAGTGATAGCTAGTTTAAACAAGTAGTTTTCTCTTCTGGTATTTTCTGAGGTGGAGTCTATTTTAAACAGTCTCATCTCTTTGGATAATTCTTATAGCTAATTATTCTTAACTTTATTAAGAATTCTTAAGGGTTCAAAGGAATAAAAGAGATTCTGTCTTGCCTTTGGATGGGGGGAGGTGGGAATGTGGTCTTGGGGTGGGGAGGGAGGGGGAGCCAGACTGTGATAATCTCTTTGAGATCTACCAGAAGTCTTGATCTATTGATTGAGGATCCCTGCTTTAAATGAGACCTGTGTGCAGTTTAGTGCAGTTTTTCATTTGTGAATAGGGACTGTATCAAAATCCTAGTGTGACCATGCCAATTGGGTAATCACACACTAGGCATCTTTGCTAATGGAGAGATTCTGTAAATATGTTTCTAGTGAATACACAGCTAACAGTCACAGTGGAAGGGTCAGGTGCCACAAATCATAGATTATTCTGCCGGGGGTTGCCAGCCATCTGAGGTTTGGAAGGACATTAACTGCCTTTGCATTCTCAGAATACTCTCCTCAGTTTGTGATTTCACTTACTTGACCCTACTTCTGTTATTAAAAAGCTGGCAGGCTCAATCAAGGGCAAGCAGGTTGGCTACCTACCCTTCTGGCAGCTCTCCAATATTCCCATTTAGCTGCCAGGAGACAAGGAGAGGAGTGAATCAGTCATGTAATCCCTTAGTAGCTAGAAGGAACCAGGAAAACTTTAGTGGCAACAGGCAGGTCCATTTCTAAATTCTTCATATATATGATAAATTCCTCTGGGAAAATTCATTTGTAGGAAGGTCAGGGAGGGGAATATTAAGAAGTGACTTAGGTACAGGAACTCTCAAGCAGTTTCCTTGGAAAGTAAGTTGTAAGTGCATTCTTTGATAGCTTCAGTTTTGAAAATTGCCACAGACAGAAATAGGATTTTCGTTACTAACAGGGAGCAATAATTGGGAAAAGTGTCCCTTATCAGATAGTAGAGGGGAAAATAAATCAAGATCTTTTAATGAAATTTGGAGGATTATAATTTGCTGTCCGTAGAACAAACCTCTGGTTTTTCACATTTGTTTTACCAGAGAAATTGTCGCTAATTTAATAAGATCTAAGTACTCAACTTTCAGAGCAAAGTGAAATTGAAAGATAAAAAAATATTTTCTTGCTTTCTTAAATTGAAACAAGCAGGTATTTGGCATATAGGAAAATTGCAAAAGCAAAATACATCTCTCTCCTTCTTTCCTTGATGATGTAAAATCTAGGAGTATAGCGTGAAAGAGTCATAAGGGTGAAACAAAACTTTCTAGGTTCCCTTTGTCTGCAGGATAGGCTCTTTTTTCATACTTTTACATCGGAAATGACTCTGGGATCTATAAGTATCATGATTGACGATAAAGGCATCACTTTTACTGGTGAGTACCATGACTGAGCTAGTGGGTCTCCTGGAGAAGGGAATGGCAACCCACTTGAGTAGTCTTGCCTAGAGAATTCCATGGACAGAGGAGCCTGGTGGGCTACAGTCAATGGGGTCACACAGAGTTGGACACGACTGAGTGACTTAACACCGGGACAAGTACACTGACCTCATCAGTGAAGTCTTCTCCAGGAGATTTGCTTCTGTGAGAGGACTTGTAGCACTTATTGAACAGGAATGAAAAGTACAATTCACTGAACTACGAATGTTCAAGATGGCTGGAAAAGTGTGTTTTGGAAGAATATTCTGTTTCTAATATGTCAGGAAATCTTTAGCTGTGAGATATTAAGAAAAACTATTTTTTTTTCAAAATTAGACTGTCATTATATTAGTGTATTCTTAAAGAATGGAGGTAGACATTACTCATCTACATTACTAAAGGGGAAAAATATTTAAAAACCAGATGACAGCTTGGTGCCTTGTAATTTAAACAATACTGAATGGTGAATAATCTTCCAAGTTCATTTAAGCAGGGATAGGGAGAGAATCTCTATAAAAGTGAATAAAAAAGATCTGATTGTACAGATATGCCTAATCCCCCATTTTATTAGCTTATAATGCAAATCATTACTTGCTTTTGCTACTAAGAGCCATTTTAATGTAATGGATTCATTTCAGAAACCCTCAAGGAAACCAAAGCCTATGTCCGTTTATGGGTTTATGAGGAACTTTCAACTGGTCCCACCCAGGTTGGAGACATAGATATATTTTTTCTTGCTTTCTAAGTTAAAAGTTGGAATTTATGCCAAAGAGTATTTTCCATATTGACTAACACTTCTTGCCAGAGAAGTTTTTCTTCCAAGAGAAAAGATAGCAAGTGGACAAAAGGAAATTTTAAGCTTATGTGATGTGATAACAGTCACAATTCACATTCTTGAATTTAGAGCTGTAGAGTGAAAGCAAAAGTCAAGTCATTCAGTTGTGTCCGACTCTTTGTGACCCCATGGATGGTAACCTAACAGGTTTTTCCATCCATTGGATTCTCCAGGCAAGAATACTGTAAAGGGTTGCCATTTCCTTCTCCAGGGTATCTTTCCGACCCAGAGATCGAACCTTGGTCTCTTGCATTTCGGGCAGACTACCAGCTGAGCCACCGGGAAAGTCAAAACAATCATATTCTTTTTTTTCGTTTTGTATATCTGCTGTTAGTCAACACCTGTGTACATAATAGTTGTTCTGGCACATAATAGTTATTGAATAATAATAGTTATTCAATAAGTTTGCTAAATGAATAAATGTATGAAACTGTATCCCTGGTTGTGATTTTTTCTGATATATGTAAATATAAAAATAAAGGCGTGTTATTAACATTTTTTTTCCTTTTTATAAATGTGAACAGAAAATTGTTAAAATTCTATGTGGGTTTGACTCAGAATGACAGAAAAGTGTCCCCATTCTATGCCAGTTAGCAAGAGAGAAATCTCTGACTCACACAGTTCTCTGCCTATAAACAGGAAAACTGTTTTAGGTAATGCTGTAATGTTTAAAACAAACAACCCCCCAAAGCTTAGATATAACACAAGATGAACCCTAAAAATTAATGACTTGGAAAATCCACAGAGTTAATCTCTTTTTTACATTCCAGCCTTAAACTTTCTGCGGCACACCCGCCATTCAAGACTTTTACAATTCTAAAGAGTAGTCATCTTCTGAAGTGGTGAGGAGACCAGAAGGTCACAAATCCTATCATTCCTTAAAGGGTGGGGGTAGGAACTGGCCTTTGTGGTCTCACCTACCAGAAAATAATTCAAGAACTCACTTTGGTTGTTAATATTAATGCCACCGAGGGCTGCTCTAAGGAAGGTGGTCAAAGGCCAGGAGGAATCTGTTATGCAGGCACAATGGCTGCTGTTAACTGTGTTCCCAACTTCTAGTCCTTAGTGAGCACCCCTCATGTTTGAGTAGTGACTGTAGCTCTGGGGCAAAATGGAACCCTGTAGTGAAGTCAGTGGGGGCAATAATCAAAACATTGGAAGTAGGTTCAGGGTTGGGATGCTCTGTGCCTTTTATTGGTCCAAACAGCTTCTACTGGAGTCGCTCTTCATTGATTTGGAGTCTGCTCAAGATGTTATACATGTTAAGGGAAGACCATACTGGCAAATTCTTCTCTATTTTGAATATGAAGCCTTTTATCAATGAGTGTGAGGGTATTATTTCAAGTGCAAAATATGTGCTTATGTACCAAGGACGTCCCCCACTTCAGCTGAGTAGGCTTGGAGAGGACATTAGTATCTGGACAGCATTTTCTCTCAAGATGAGGAAGACTGGAAGGAGTTAAACAGTAATAGAACCTTGAATAAGCAGACTCTCAGATTTCAATTCCATTTGTTTCAGACTAAAAATCCTCTTTTAAAGCACTCACTTGGCATGAAGATACTGATATCACTTCCAGTTTTTATCCAAATGAGCATTTTCAGTTTTAGGGGGTGACAGATAGTCCTTCAACTTGTGTTTCTAATAAGAAAAGGAGCCATGAAAGGAACTGTCATTTACCAACTCTTCTATGCCATATCTTGAATATTGGTGACCCACTGTTTACCCAAGAATTCTCCTCTTGGTTCACAGTTAGATAGGAGTTAATATTTTGTCACCACCTTCATGCCAAAAGTAGCTTTCTATGATGAGAGGCCCACTCCAGTACTCTTCCCTGGAAAATCCTATGGATGGAGGAGCCTGGTAGGCTTCAGTCCATGGGGTCACTAACAGTCGGACATGACTGAGCGACTTTACTTTCACTTTTCACTTTCATGCATTGGAGAAGGAAATGGCAACCCACTCCAGCGTTCTTGCCTGGAGAATCCCAGGGACGGGGGAGCCTGGTGGGCCACCGTCTATGGGGTCGCACAGAATCGGACACGACTGAAGTGACTTAGCAGCAGCAGCATGGTGAGAGGGTGATTATAAAATTGTGCTTAAAATAAACAGTGGATAGAAACCAAAAACAGAGGTTGACGCAAATATCCGGTTGTCACTGTACATCCAGCTTAGACCTTATATAGAAGAACTAGGTGATTTGTGACAAGAAAAAAATATGATGGTTTGTTTATTGATTTTTTTCATTCAGTCAATGAATATTCACTGAAGGCAAAGTACTAGGCATGGAGAAAAAGCTATGTCTCTGACCTCAGAAACAATGTGTTTGGGGTAACAGTCATATATTTAGACAGAGTTCAATGAGATGAGTGGAGTAATGTGAGGTCTGTGCAAAAATGCAGTGGAATCCCATGGGAAGAGGCATCTATGTTCAGCAGGAGAAGAAAAAGTTAAGACTTGCGCTCACTCTTGAAGAAAGAGCAGTTTATCAGGCATCCCAGGTGGAGGGTACAGCATGTGCAAAGGCTTGGGGGCAATGAAGAGCATGTTGTGTTTAGGGAGTCATACCTAGTTTGTATTCCTGAAGCAGAAAGTGTAAGGAGAGTGTCAGGAGTAAAACTGAAGGGATGGTTCCGGCTAAACGTTTTGAAGACCCTTGAATGCTAGACTAAGTAATGTAGATTTATCTTGTAGCACATGGAAAGCCACAGAAAAAATTCAGACATAATGAGCTGTGCATTTTAGAAGACCATCTTGTCAGTAGACTGGACAATGGATTGGAAGTGGGGACAAATTAGTGACAATGAGACCATATGATAATTGTTTTTACCTGCCTGCTTGGTGTAAGAGTGCTAACGAGAACTACCTTTCATTAAATAGATAGAAACCTTCAAACCCTGGAAAGAATAAAGGCGTAAAGATCGCTTCCAAAGAGGCACCTTTGAAAGAAAACTAACTGTTGACACTAGGTAAAGATGGTTGGTTAATTTTGTATGCATTGCATATTCCTTTTAGGGTCAAGGGTGCCTTGCTCATTGTTTTACTTGATGGTATGATTGACATCCACCTGAGCTGCCGGTCCTGTTACTGTGCTGAAAGGCTCTATGGTGTTACAGACATTGTGTTGCCCATTGTGTCTCCAGTTGTGTTTCCTAGTCTCTGTAAGACCTTGGGGGAGTCACTTTACTCTCTTTGAGCCTCAGCTTTCTCAGTCATAAAGTGAGGGCACAGTGTAACTTATTTGTAAGGCTACTATATTGATATTGTTCTATGACTTGTGACTTCACGCTTTTTAACCTCTCCTGCTGTTTATTTCTTACTTCATCTGAATGATTTTTCACAATTTTAAAGGGAACATAAATATTCGGAAGATAATCCCGGATGTGCTCTTTAGGGCAAAATTCTGTTTTTATTTTACTGCATTTAACACAGCTTTCCTCCTAGAAATAGCGGGATATTGCTAGCCGTTTTGAAACTGTGGACTTTCTGCTCAAATGAATCACATCTTATCCTCATGTGAACAAAAAGATGACTAATCACCTTCAATGTCTACTAGGTTAAGTTAATAATTTAGCTTGATTTGTAGGTTGTGGATTTTCCTTTCCAAAATGATTTTCAGGTTAGATAACTGCATATTCTCAGAAAACTAACGTATGGATAAACCTGTGGCCCTTAAATATTATAGCAAATGCACTGCTTCTAGTAATACTTTCCTTATTTTCAAGTCTGCATTTCCTTGGAAGCTTCCAGTTATTTAATGATCTTTTTCTTCCCCCACTTCAGGGCCTGTTTACATTAGTAATATATCTCCCAGGGCTCTGGGAGTTCATAGGGTTTGTGCCTACCAAACAGCTCAGCACTATTACTGTACTCCAGAGACATGCAGGGGGCCCAGGACAAATCAAAATGTTTTTAAATGTATGACATGTGTGAAGTTGATGAGAATTCATGGCACTCTCTGTCAGGGCTGCTTGAGCTTAAATCATCAGAGAAAGGTGAGTGTAAAGAATTTTTGTTTAATACTTTTAGTTCTGGAATCCTTCCCATTTCTTGCTCATGCTCCCATGTTTTAGTTCTGTTCTATTTAGTAGACTGATTACAAAAATAAAAAAATTGAAAATTAGCAGCATGCTCTGAACTGCTTTTCAGAATTTCCTGCTTCAACCATCACTCAGATGTATAACTTTTAAAGAGGAATTGAAATGTGGTTTGAGAATGTAATCACGTACTATAGAACATGCAAAATACATGTGAAAGACCACATGAGTGGTGTTAATTTAACTGATTATACTTTCTGCTTTAGAAATATTTTCAAATTTATCTTTTAAAATGGAAAAGAAAATATTGCAAGAAAATTTTAAGAGATAAAAAAAAAAGCCAAAATGCTTTGGATATTGAGATCAGCTGTTTTTAAGTAAAAATCCATTCAAAGCAAAATAAAAGGCATTGTGTAGTGTGTGCCGGCTAAAACTGAGAACACAAGAGCACTGCAGTTAATTAGAACCAATCAACAGAATGCTTTGCAACATTTCTCACATCAGTGCACCATCTGATCTTCATAATACAAATTTCCCACAGCCTTGATGCAAAAAGGACTAGAAATAAATATTTGAGTCATTAAAGTATATGATATATTTCAGTTGCTCTTTTCAATGATTACTTTTTATTGCTATGAAAATAAGATTTGAAAATTCCCAAATGTTGAGCTGTAAGTGTTTTAGGAGGATAATCTTAGTTACTTTTTTTTTTTTTTTTTTAAGCTGGGGGAGTTTGAGTTTATATGCATTTAAACAGAGAAAAAATATAGATTTTGAAAATAACATTTAAAACATGAATTTGAGTTTTTATATGATTTATGTATGATTACTGTACTTGTAAAACATGACCGGGATTCTCCTGGACTGTTCAGTCATTATTTTACGATTAATTACAAATAATGAAGTACTACATTATGGCTATTTTTATATTAACAGAATGCTGAACTAAGTTAACTGCATTAACATTTATATTATACTTTGTCTTAAAAGAATATGCAGTACTTAACACTGTTATATTTCTACAGCTTATTCAATGCTTGGTTCTACTCAGAAGTTTTACTTTTCTTTCATTTATTATATATCAGGAATTGTTCTGCTAAGGCACAAATATTGCTTTTGCCATATTTTCATGAAGTTCATGGTTTGTTCATTATAAACAACATGTTTCCCTTTTGTTTTCCCTGTGTGTCCTATGTTTGATTTTATTTTATAATTTTGTTTTTTGGGTGTGTGTCCGGCTCTTTGTTGTCTTTTTACATTAAAGGTAGAGCTCCCTCCAGGCGACTGAGGTGCTTCAAAACATTGGTAAGATGGCTTGTTAAAAATGTTTAACTGGGGTCAGAAATATATACATCTTGACAACGGTTTATAAGTTTTTCTCCCTTATTAAAGGTAATTTGTAAATGTCTAGCAGGTGCCCCTTTTAGAGGCAAAAATAGCTCTGAAACTGGTGCTATTAATAAGAGAATTGTGTTCCAAAGGATCGGATGATCCCTTCTCCTGTGTTTATAAAGTGCAACTCGCTGACAGCAGTAATTTACTCCTCAGACTGCAGTCATCTCTTGCAGAAAGGAAACATGCTTTAGAAGAATACAGTCCGAGTTTGACTGTTTTTTTGTTTTTGTTTGTTTTGTTTCAATCTCTATACTTTCTCCTATCACATCACACAAGATTTTTTTTTCTCTCTGTTCTCCCCAAAAAGCTTTTTGCTGAATATTTTCTTTCTTGAGCATTCATTATCTATTTCTGTAGAAAGAAAAAAAAATAGTTTCAAATAATTATCTTCTCGTTTTTCTTTGTACTCTTCTTGGTACAGATTTGATCGACCAAGGGTGTCTCTTAGCTGAGTTCTCTCCAGGAAATTTACTCTTTCTACTGCTTTACAGAGACAGATAGCTTTGATGAGAAATACTTTAGAATGCTCATCTTACAAGTACAGGAAAAGACTATGTTAGGATGTAAATTTTTTTCTAACTATAGAGCCTATTAAATGCATAGCAATATTTGTGTTTACATTTAAAAAATCTGATCTATTTGCTTGTCAGCTTTGGAGCATTTGCTGCAAATGTTCACTGCTCCATGAAAAGCAGTTTCAATAAATAACAGCCTGAAATGAGCTCCGTTGCAGTCAATTTGATTTATAGGAATTAGAATAATAATGCTGTAAAACGCATATTAAAATAACTCTGTTTATCTCTAACATTGTTATTTCTTAAAGCAAACAATTTAGATAGAAACGTCATTTGATAAAAATAATTGGTTCATGTAAAATGGGACTCACATTCTTTTGCCAGACTCAGCAGCTACTCTTCAGCGGTACTTCATTAGATGCAATTCTCATTCATCTTAAGGTCCTAAGAAAAGAGCCATCTTCTTTATTTTTAAAACTTGTTTTTTAAAAAGTAAACAAATGCAGGTAAGATGGACTAAAATTTCTAACAGAATTTACTTACTGTTATTCAATTCTTTAAACCTTTTCCTAGGGGACAGGAATGTCATATGTTCAGTTTCAGCACAAAGGCACCTTTTCAAATGACGAGCTTTAAGAAAATCTATAAAGAAGTTTGTTTAATAGGCTAACTAAACTTTTTGTTATAAAAATTATCTACATTACAAAATTAGAAAATAATATCTAATGAACTTTAGAACTAATGTAAGGTTAATCTTTAATAAAGAGCCTCCTTAAAAAAAAATAAAAGCAGTTACAAGCAACTTCTAGAATTCATTTTGGGTAACATGTCCAGGGACACATTGTTTTATTGTTTTTCTTTGGTTTTCTATGGTAAAGCTGATTAAAGTTGGGAGTTAAGAAAATCTATATAACTTGAGAATGTTTTCAGGTAGTGGTTTTATGCAGGGCTAGTGTAATGCAGTTTAAAACCAAAACCTTAGAGTCATTTAACTCATTTATTAATTGTGGATTGTTATTACTGCTATTATTATTTCCCCTGAGAAATGACCAAACTGTATATAAGCCAGGAATAAATTCAGGTTCTTGGCAATGGTTTAAAGTTTCTTTAATAGATTAGAAATTAATTAAAAGCCCCTTGTATGTGATTCATTAATATTCATATTTATATTTTGAGACTCAAATGAATTTAAAAATTTAAGATCATTAAATGATTTTAGCTACATGTTGTGTTATGGCAAAATATATATATTGTAAGCTTTTTCATTTAAGAGAGTGTTTACATTTATGTTGCTTTTTAATAAAAAGTTGCTAAATGTAAAAACATTTGTTAATATGTTTTATTTGTTAATGAAAACAATTTCATAGATATTAATAAATCTTCACTTTCTTGGCTACTTTCTAACATTTTAAATTTATTTTAGAATACAGATATTTATTTTTAAAGGGATAAGTAAATATATTTAGAATTCTCATTTGCTTCAGTGAAAGAGAGTTTAAAATCTCCAACAGGATAGTGAACTTTTTACTGGGAATCAGTTTGATTGTCTTGTATATGATTTGACAGAAGTAGCTAGTGAAATCTAACCAAAACCAGAAATCAACTGAGAGTGCAGCCAAGAAGGAAAAAGGAAGACTTGGAGGAAATGATATTTTCCCATCAGTGGATAGGCATGCATACATTAAAGGCATAAAAGCCAGCAGGCGGAGAAACAAAAGCTGTATACTGAGGATTCTGCAAGTCTGAATTAACCAAATGGAAAAAAAAAATGAAATCATTCTGCTTAAACTTGTTCACTAATAAAAGGAGAATTGCTTTTGTTAAATATGCTTGGTATGATTATCAAGCAAAATTTTTTTCTCCCAGACATCTATGAATAAAACATGTGTTTGAGCACTAGGTAAACAAACAATAAATGGATGAGTTCAGTTGCAACATAATAACATTTTATTTAGAAAACATATATAATCATATTTGTATTGGCAATCCAAATTTAATGACTTCTTTCAGTAAAATTAAAGTGCCTCACAAATAGCATCTTATACATAAGGACTGCTTATTGTTTGCCCATCTTTTTTCTATTTTTCGAAAGAAACAGATTTTGAAGATCTCTGCTGAACCCTATATAGACCAGATGAAGTGTGATTTCTCAGGAAAAAATGTTCTTTTGAATCATCTTAATTTTAGGTTACAAATGCTGTAAAAATAAATTTTAGAATACATTTCTAGGGCTGAGAGAGAAAATGTTCTCAAGTCTAGTGTGGCTTGGGCTGCTTTGAACAAGGCTCTGTGTGTAGCTGAACCACAGCCTTTGGCTTATTAGCCGTTTCATTATCACAACATCTTCTGTAAACTATGAATGAGAAGAAACCATTTACAATAAGGAAAGCAAACAACAGAATGAATTTCCTCTGTTGGTGTTTTATAAGACTGTTAAACAGAAAATGGAGGGAAGAACTCTCTTTAGACGATATCACTTAATTAAGTAAAGCATCCTAATCAGAGTCCCCTCCAATTGTAATGACTGTAGGGAGTCAAGTACATTTCTGTCTATATTAGAGTATCTAACTGCAATGATTTATTGATATTTATTTTAGAAGTACAACACAAAAGCAATAAAACAGGAGAAGCAGGGAGAAGGGAGCTATTGCTTACTGCAGGTACAATCAGAGCACTTCAGCAGAATTCCTGATTTTCTTGTGGGAGGTTTTCCCTTCTAAAATAAGAGCACATTTTTAGATGAGAATGTTCTTTTCCCACATTTGACTTCTATTCCAAATATTCACTGTGACGTTTCTTTGTCCATTGGGTGAATCATTGATTCACTTTCTTCTCTGCAAGAATCACCACAAATGAGTGGATGAGCACCTGCTGTTTTCTGCAGTGACATTCCTGGATTGCATTCTACACTGATTTTAGACTTAAAATACAGCTTCTCTGTATGAGAGAGATTTAAGGCAGGAGAGTCAATACACTGGATAGTCAGACAGACATTGGCTGCCCTCCAAGCTGCACACAGCATAAACCTGTTTATCTGCCGCATTTCACAAATCTCAAAAACACATGAATAATCAGGCAAGCAACTGGATAAGTGATTCACACTAGGGAATCTAACCAATATTCTGATGAGAGGGTCCTATGATGCTAAGACATTGGGGCAAATAGACTTGTATTGTAGAAGTTGTACATAATAAACTTGATTAGTGGTTCAAAGGAAAAAACATTGTATATCAAAACAGGTGTATATGGAATATACAGATATCCCAACTCTGTGGATTTGGTTTGGATATTTATGTGCAAGTTATCTGGATAATTGAGTTCAAAAATATACTTTCAGCCATATCTTTCTAATAATTTGAGCAATGTGCCTTTGGACAACTTAATGTTAGTTATCAAGATAATTTATTTCTAGATTGCTTGATCTAAATATTGGAGGCCAGTGCCTGAAAACCCCAAAATACAATAACATATATTTAAAATTAAATTACCAAACATGCTTAGAACCTACTTTGTGGAAGTAAACATTTCTCAAATGGTTACGCTCATTTTTATAATTGAAGATTATTTGCTTCATTGGGTCAGGAAGGCCCCTTGGAGTAGGAAATGGTAACCCACTTTAGTATTCTTGCCTGGAAAATCCCATGGACAGAGGAGCCTGGCAGGCTATAGTCTATGGGGTTGCAAAGAGTCAGACATGACTGAGTAACTGAGGACGCATACACAATAGCTTGGTAATAAGTGAATTAGGCAAAGGTACAATTATTGATATATTTACTGTTTTATTTATTTCTCTTAATTTCTATTATTCCTTCCTGAGTTCTTTCAACCTGTCTCTTGCTTTTTTTTTTTTTTTAATCTCAAAGATTATTATTGTGCTTTAGCATTCAGTTGTAAAATGAAAGTTCTCAAAAGTTTTGGTAGTGGTGGTTTAGTTGCTATTTCCAACCCTTGTGATCCCATGGACTGTAACTTGCCAGGCGCCTCTGTTCATGGGATTCTCCAGGCAAGAATACTAGAGTGGGTTGCCATTTCCTTCTCCAGGGGATTTTCCCAACCCAGGAATCAAAGCTGGGTTTCCTGCATCACAGGCAGAGACTTTACTGACTGAGCAACAAGGCAAGATTTTGGGCTAGTTTTGGGGCTAAACTCAAAAGTATGCTTTGGTTCTAAAGATCTATTAAAATTGTTTGTGAATTTCAGGCTTGCATTACTTCCATAAACTAGATGTGGTTATAATTACAGCAAGCTGAATTGTCTGTTTGCTTGGTTTGTCTGTCTTATTTAGCTTCTACTATAGACCTACCATGTTAGTACCAAGAGAAGTAGGTACATTTGCAAACACAAAATACTATTCCAGAGAAAAGGAGAATCATATAAAGCATTTAAATTAATGTATACCTTACAACTTCCTTTTTCTATATTGCAGAGAGAAAGACTAATTGATAAAACTTTTGACACTGGAAAACTTGGTTAGATTAGTAACCAAAGATGTCATCATCTCAGCAACAGAAAATCTTGGAAAAGGTAGGTTACCTGGAAATTGACATTCCAAATGAAATGTTGCTACTTTCAAGCTTCTTGAGTAAAGCCTTGCCCCAAGGGAACCTATATTTGGATCTACTGCCAGTTGTACTGTCAATTTTTTTCTTGCTTTGACGTTTTCTCTTTTTCTTGTTTCATCTCAGGTTTTCTTTCTTCAGGATCAGACACAGAAACTGATTGAATGGCTCCACTGATCAGGAATTGAAAAACCAAACTGCAGAACCTACTGCTTGGTGTATGTCTGCCTTGAGCAGTCTCTTCTTTAGCAACAGGACACGTGCATAATATGGGAGTATCTTTTCTTCCTCACTTCTCCTTGATTTTGTAAAATGTGATCAATTTTTTTTCATAATTTTTAAAGTTAACTTCATGGGAAATCTCCTTGCAAACACAATGTGAAAGCTAAAATGCATCCCTTGAAAGATGAGTGTAGGCAAGTGTCAGTTCTAAGTTTGGGGGTGATCGAGTTATATTAAAATTGCTGCTAATCTCATCAACAATCTGAAAGCTCAACACCTGGATTTTTGAAATCACAGGAAATTTCACTTACCTCTCTGTGTGACTTGGATTTGAGTGTACGTCCACAACTTGTAGTTGTGTCTGTGAGCCTCAACTGAGATCAACCATAGCTTTTCCCTCAGCCACACAGAACTCTCTTGGAGGATTTTTAAAGTGGTAATTATTCACTATAACCAAAATTTCAAAAATGATCGCTAAACCCCATCAAATCTATATACCATAACAACCTAAGAAATAATAGATTGGTTGTGAGAAAACTTTTTACTTATGAAAACAATACAAACAGGATATAAAGTTTTAAAATATTCCTTTCTTTCCCCCTAGCCCCCTCAATCCCATTCCCTGGTATGCTCAGTCGTGTCCGACTCTTTGCAACCCCATGGAATGTATAGGAGGAGCTCCCCCAGGCTCCTCTGCTCATGGGATTTTCCAGCAAGAATACTGGAGTGAGTTGCCATTTCCTAATCCAGTGGGTCTTCCTGACCCAGGGATTGGACCCATATTTCTTATGTCTCCTGCATTAGCAGGTGGATTCTTTACCACTAGTGCCACTTGGGAAGCCCCATTCCCTGGTGAATAACTGTTAATAATAGTTATATATATATATATTTGGCTTTGCTGCATGCCTTGCAGGATCTTAGTTCCTTGACGGGATATTGAACTCAGCCCTGGTAGTGAAAGCCAGTGAGTCCTAACCACTGGACTTCCAGGAAACTCCCTCTCATATATATTAACAGACACTTTTAAAACAATGCTTTTATTTATTTAGTTATGGCTGTGCTGGCTCTTTGTTGCTGCTCGGGCTTCTTTCTGTTGTGGAGAGTGGGGACTACTGTCCAGCTATGGTGCATGGGCTTCTTACTGCCGTGGCTTCTCTTGTTGCGGACCTCCGGCTCCAGGGCAAGTGGGGTTCAGCAGTTGCACCACGTGGGTTCAGGGCTCTAGAGCACAGGCTCAATTGTTGCAGCTCATGGGCTTAGTTGCTCTGCAGCATGTGGGAATCTCAGTTCCCTGACCAGGGATCGAACCCGTGTCTCCTGCATTGGCAGGCAGACTGTTTACCACCGAGCCACCAGGGAGGCCTCTAACAGACATTATTTTATTCATAAGCAAGTGTATCCTCTTTTAAATCTCAAGTAACATCATACAATATATTTACTCTTCTGAACTTCCTTTTATTCACTTAGCAATGTATTTTGGCTGTATGTTGCCCTATTCATGGGTCTACCCCATTCTCCTAGCAGTTGCACAGGGTGTCAGATAATATGATATTATGGATCTAATGTACACATATTGGTGCATATTTCAAATGTTTTCTTTTAGGCTTTTTTCTTTTTCAAATAATAGTTTAGCAAACATGTATTTTGTGAACTTTTATAAATTTTGGTAGAATTGTTTGAAGTAAAAGTGCTAGATAAAAACACATTTACAATTTTTGAATGATATTGTTACATTATTGATACAACCAGAGAGGTCTTTCAAGTTACTTTTCACTCACTGTTGAGAGGCAGGTACTTGGACAAGGGCTGAGGGGAGTTCTGTGTGTGGCACGTTCGCCCGCCATCCTGTCTCTTCAGGTGTGGCTTTTCTACATTGTTCAGTGGCAGCTGCGATGGTACGTGAAGGCCTAGTGGAGAAGGAAAACATTCCTGTGGGCTGTGTGCTGGCGTGGCAGTGGTGGCTGGGCGGGGGCAGCCCTGGGATGGTGAGGGAATGAGCTGGGAGGTACAGCTGCCATCATTAGGACCAGGTCTGAGCTTTCACCGCAACTTGCTGGCAGTCTTCCTGACAAATGTAGAGGGGTCACAGAGTAGGATCAGGAGTCATTCACACAGGCTATCAAGAGAGTGGAGATGGAGGAGAATAAGAATCACATCAAATACACACACACACACACCGTAACACAACTTCTCTTTTTGTTCAGATTCTTTTAAAATTAATTTTCATTGGAGTATAGTTGCTTTATCTGCTCAGTTCTTAGCCAGCTGTGTACTTAACATTTTTTTCTTTTTTTGCATCTTGGGCTGGGCTTTTAAGTTAGGGCTGGTCTCAGTCACTCGTGACTGGCCTTCAGCAGGCAGGGTTCCTCCAGAAATCCTCCCCATTTACTATTCAGTGTCTCTGTGTTCAAATAGCCCAGAACACTTAAGTGACGTGTCCCAGTCACTGGATTTGAAGACACATCCTTATCCTTGAAACTTCTACTCCTTATTCAATATTTTCATCTGGCCTGGCATCTTGTAAGTCCCATTTTTATCCTTAAATAGAAACTTGGAAGTGCCTCTTAATTTACACCCTAGATTTCAGCCTTTTAAGTTGTGGGTTACTTTAACGTTCTTAAAGATATAGTTACGCGAGGAAGTTTAGTTTGTATTCTGCATTAACATGCTAGGTGCTATGGAGGGGCTGTGGATACAAAGATGAATGAAACACAGCTCATGCCTTCCAAAAGCTCATAAAATAGTGAAAAGATTACAAACTGAAGTACAGACTACTCTTTGGTAAGTAAGATGGAGGTATTTAATAAAAGTTCTATGAAGTCCCACTTCTGGAAATGTATCCTACAGATATATCTGTATGTGTATGAAAGGACACATAGATGCGTTGTTCACTGAAGCATTGTTTGTGATGGTAAGAGTTAAGGAACATTTTGAGTGTCTGTTGACAAGGATGCTTTATCGGGTTTTAATAAATGCTCACTATCTATTAATAGGAAATCATCTCTAGGGTGTATTTCCCTATGGAAGAAGCAAGCTGCAGAATATGTATAGCATGTGTTGCCTTTTGTATATGAAATATAGGAAAATGAGATAGGAAATATAGGAAAATATAGGAGAATTAATAATGTCTGCTTGAATATGCATAAAAATATTTAAAGACCCCCAAAGAAACTAATGCACATGCTTACCTCTAGGGGGCATCAGGAATTAGTAGGGTGGATGGGAAAAAGGGGTGAAGCACAGCTTCTCAATGCATGCCTTTTTATTGTCATTTTAACTTTTGTACTATGTGAATGTATTGTCTATTCAAAATTATATTAAGTATATTTGTATTATAAGATAAAAGCTCTGCATTCTCTGGAGGTACATGGAAGTGCTTAGCTACATTGATTTGGGATAAAGATTGTTACCTGGGACTGGACAAGGAGACTCTGAACAAGAGAAAGTAGCCTTTTTAGAGACCACTGACTTTTTCTTACCATATTGTTAGACCCACTACCTCAAGGAAATTATATTTAGCAAAGCTAGGAGGAAGAACTTCACTCTCTACAAAGTTCTCAGTGATGAAATTTCTTATAAACATGGAACATATGTAAGACATGGAATAGATTTCATTCTTTAAACTTTCTAGAGGCCAGGCTGTTCAGAATGGCCATCTCAGGTTTCCCGAGATGGCTTTGTAGGAAAGACATAATTTGCCCATACCTTGAGTTGACCTGCTGAAGTCATGAAATTGAGCCATGTGAACATTTTCTTCTTGAATTTTTAAATACAGGTCTTATGCTGAGTTACAAAGAAGAGAGAGTACTTGCCTTGCCACAGAAATGCTACTTTTCTTTGACAAGCATGTGCTCCCTAAATTTCCCAGAATACCACATTAAGGTAATTTGGGGAAAAGCAGCAGGATAGAATTAGATCTTGAGAATTCTTTGGTCATTTCTGTGAACTGAGATTATGAGATTATGAAAAAATGAGGTAGAGAATAAATAGCTTGTGAGGAAAAAAGTGTTGATGGTAATTTCATGATTATAAAAGACAGTGGTAGGAGATTGTTGAAGAGTGATATAATCATCACACAAACCACCCAGGGACAAAAAAGACTGCTGGTGGATGAAGGAGATTTTACTTCCCTGAACATGTCTGCCCTAAAATTTCCTCACTACGATGTCAATGACGATGACTACTACAGCTTCCCCTCTTCCTGCCTTTTTGGCTCATTTCAGCCATTTTCGTCTGTAAGATTACACCCAAGTGATAAGCCCTGGCTACCCCGGGAGCTAGTGGCAAGTGGCTGGAGACATGGGGGGTGGGTGAGTGTGAAAGCAGGTGACTCAGCACCTTCAGTTCACCAGCTTATTTCAACGCCCCTCTGCCCACCCCGAATCATTTAATATCTCAAATGACCTCAAATCAGTCCCATGTTAAAATCCCGGTGACTTGGGAATAAGGCTTCCGGAGATGACAAAGTGGCCTTATAACTTATTCAGCCTAAACCTAGTATCAGGTTCTTTTTCCAAGTACTAGTGAGTCACTATTTTTATGTGATTACCACGCAAACATCAACATGTTAAGCGAGCTATTGCCGGCAATCAGGGCCACTTGTTAACATAGCATCAGTAAGAGCAACTCAGGTGAGAAACAACTCTGATTATAGGTATTTAGCCCAAATGTACATCAGTTGTAACTCCTTAAATGTATTCTTTTACCAGCTAATTGAAATACTTTATCAGTGAAAGTCTTGACACAACAGTTACACAAACACACATCTAAGAACATGGAGGAATTAAGACTTACAATATACACTTTAACAAAATGATGGCTTAATTTATACTCCCTTTGTAATTTTAGCTAACTATTGTGGTGAGTATTTCTTACTTCAACTTCTAAGTATATGGGCATTTATTTCACACAATATAAAAATACTTCAGGAGGCTTGTGATTAACGCCATGGTATTCAGGCACAGTTTATAGAGACTTTCAGTCAAAGACAAAAGGTCCAAGTGGATGATAAAACACATGAAATAGACGTATATATACAACCAAGGACTTAATTCAGATGTCTCATGTCAGCTGAGCTCTAGCTCTTGGCTTATCAGGAATGTCTCCAAACAAGCATGTTCTGTACCTGGCTCAAGGCTGCCTTGGGGACCAGCCCCTGAGTAGGGTGGCTAGATAAATACAGGGTGCCCAATTACATTTAATTTCATGTAAACACTGAAAAATTTTTAGTATAAATATGCCCCAAACATTACATGCAACATGCTTAGGCAGACATACGCTGTAGCTCTTATGTTCTGACTCTTCAGGCAAGATGCCTCACACATTTGAAACCCCGAAATCCAAACTTTCCCTCTAGCACCATCGTCTGCTTCTTTTATTGTGTATTGCCTTACCCTCTATCGCCTAAGCTTGCCTCTTCCTAAGGGCTTCCCTGGTGGCTCAAAAGCGAAAGAATCTGCCTCCAATGCAGGAGACCTGGGTTCAGTCCCTGGGTTGGGAAGATCCCCTGGTGAAGGGAATGTCAACCTGCTTCAGTATTCTTGCCTGGAGAATTCCACGGATAGGGGAGCCTGGCAGGCTACAGCCCATGCGGTCACAAAGAGTCAGACAAGACTGTATTAGCCTCTTCCCAAAAGAACATTTTGTTCATACTGCTTGTTTTCAAAGAACTTTTTAAATGTTAGTGATTGGAAAGAGATAAACATTGCCTTCCCATCAGTTGTAATACAGAGAAAACTCTCTAAAACCTACTTTCTTCTTTTTCTCTCTCTGCCAATTTTGAATTTTCAAAGGCAGGTCCTTAAGGTTTAGCGCTATATTTAAAAGGGTGGACCGATATGAAATAAGATAGGAGGGTTTTTTTCCTGACAAAGCTTGTATGCCTGGGTTGGTTTCTAGGGATTGTGGTAAAGGCAGTTTCTCAAAGGTTTACTTTAAAATTTTCAGGTCAAGCCAAAAGCCACCACCGGTAGCATGAACAGCATGTCATGGTGAACAGCATGTTATGGTAAGGAAATGAACAGCAGTGTGGTAGAATAAAGAACAAATGTAGAGCTGTCAGATTTGAGGTTGAGGTCTGGCTCTGTAATTGAAGCAGCTGTGTACTTTAAGCAAGTCCTTCGGCCTCCATGAACCTCAGTTTCTTCCTAAGTAACAAGGAGGGCTTAGTGGGGCAAGTATGGAGAGAGATACTTGTATAGAAATGATGTGTAAACTTCAAGTTCCATCTAGACGTTTGCAGTGATGATGAAGATGAAGATGATGGCCAAGATATAAAGAGACACACAGGAGGTCGTTTGTTAAAGAGATACTTTATTTTTTTAGACTTAAAAATATTTATTTATGTATTTATTTTTGGCTGCTGCTGCTCTTTGTTGCTTTTGCGGGGGCGGGGGGGGGTGGTTCTCTTGTGGCAAGTGAGGAGCCGCTCTTTGGTGTGGTGCATGGGCTTCTCATTGGTGGCTTCTCTGCTGTAAAGCATGGGCTCTAGGCGTGCGGGCTTCAGTAGCTGCAGCACACGGACTCAGTAGCTGTGGCTCGTGGGCCCTGGGCGAGTGGGCTTCCGTAGTTGTGGCTCACGGGCTCAGTAGTTGCGGCTCATGGGCTCAGAAGTTGTGGCTCATGGGCCCAGTAGTTGCGGCTCATGGGCCCAGAGGGAGTGGGCTTCAGTAGCTGTGGCTCACGGGCTCAGAAGTTGTTGCGCACTGGTTTAGTTGTTCCGCGGCACGTGAAATCTTCCCGGACCAGGGATGGAAACTGCGTCCCTTGCATTGGCAGGCAGATTCTTGTCCACTGCACCACCAGGAAAGTCCTAGAGAGATTTTAATTCAGACCCTAAAAATTTTAATACCTACTTGGTTCACAAGATTATTATACATGAGTATTGTTCGTATATGGGTTGAGTAAAGAAAGAAAGAAAAAAACCAAAAAAACCCAATTCTATATGCCTTTAAAAGAAAACTTACTAAAAGCTTTTGTGTATAAGAATAAAATTTTTAAAAAGTATAGTTGCTTTACAATATTATGTTAGTTTCAGTGTATAGCATAGTGATTCAGTCTTAAAACAGATTATACTCCATTCAAATTTAATAGCTACAATTTTCTGTGCTATACGGTATATCCTCATTGCTCACCTATTTTGTACATAGTAGTTTGTATAGTTTGTATCTCTTAATCCCATACCCCGATTTTGCCCCTCCCCGCGTCCTCTCCTCTGCGGTAACCGTTAGTTTTCGGTATCTGTGAGTCTGACTCTGTTTTGCATTTATTATACATTCATTTGTAGTATTTTTTAGATTTCACATGTAAATTATATCATACAGTATTTGTCTTTAACTCATTTCACTAAGGTCCATCCATGTTGTTGCAAATGGCAGAATTTCATTCTTTTTTATGGCTGAGTAATATTCTATGACAGCCATACACACCACATCTTCTTTATCCATTCATTTGTTGAGGGGTTGCTTCCATGTCTTGGTTATTGTACATAGTGCTGCTATGAATATTGGGGTGCATGTATGTTTTCAAACTAGAGTTTTCATTTTTTCCAGATATATACCCAGAAGTGGATTTGCTGGATCATTGGGAAGATCCCCTGGAGAAGGAAATGGCAACCCACTCCAGCACTCTTGCCTGGAAAATCCCATGGACGGAAGAGCCTGATAGGCTACAGTCCATGGGGTCGCAAAGAGTCGGACATGACTGAGCGACTTCACTTTCATGGTAGTTTTATTTTTACTTTGTTGAGGAACCTTTGTACTGTTTTTCTATAGTAGTTGTATGAATTTACATCTCCACCAACAATGTTAGGAGGGTTCCCTTTTCTCCACATCCTCTCTAACATTTGTTATTTGCAGATTTTTTTGATGATAGCTATTCTCACAGGTGTCAGATTATATCTTATTTTTTGTTTTGATTTGCATTTCTCTAATAATTAGCAATGTTGAGCATCTTTTCATGTGCCTGTTGGCCATCTGTATGTCTTTGGAAAAATGTCTATTCAGGTCTCCTGCCCATTTTTAAATTTTTTAAAAAATATTGAGCTGTATGAGCTGCTTGTATAATTTGGTTGTCAACCTCTTGTCAGTCATATCATTTGCAAATGTTTTCTCGTATTCTGTAGGTTGTCTTTTTGTTCTGTTGATGGTTCCCTTTTTGCTGTGCAAAGGCTTTTAGGTTTAATTAGGTCCCATTTGTTTATTTTTACTTTTGTTTCCTTTGACCGAGGAGATATAGCCAAAAAATATTGCTATGACTTATGTCAAAGAGTGTTCTGCCTATGTTCTCATCTAGGAGTTTTATGGTTTCAGGTCTTATATTTAGGTCTATATATCCATTTTTAATTTATTTTTATATATAGTAAAAATGATTTTTACAGTATAATTTACTTAGGATTACACTGAGGAAATGGAAAATAGAGTGACATTCTGAGAAGCATTTTGTTTAAAGCCTTTTATTTTGGGTCAGTAGTCACTCAACAACCAATCTATTTATTTTGTATAAGCCTCAGACACATTATTATTGTTGTTACTATTTAACATTATAGCTTGGAGTTTTTGATGCACAGAGAAAGCTTTCATGAGGTATTGAATCTATCCATTTGCTCAGTGATAAAGCAGAGGATGCAAAAGAGGAAAATTGTACCAGAGGTCCTCTGATTCTTTTTTAGCATTTCCATCCTATGCTCAAGGAAGGTGAAGGTTTTGGGAGGACTGAGCCCTCAGAGCTCTGAGTACCAACTCTGACTGGAGGATATTTATCCTTGTTTAATTTTGCTTCATTTATCACTCTGTAACCAATACCAGTCCATCCTAAAGGAGATCAGTCCTGGGTGTTCATTGGAAGGACAGATGCTGAAGCTGAAACTCCAACAGTTTGGCCACCTCATGCGAAGAGTTGACTCATTGGAAAAGATTCTGATGCTAGGAGGGATTGGGGGCAGGAGGAGAAGGGGACAACAGAGGATGAGATGGCTGGATGGTATCACCGACTCGATGGACATGAGTTTGGGTAAATTCCGGGAGTTGGTGATGGACAGGGAGGCCTGGCATTCTGTGATTCATGCGGTCATAAAGAGTCGGACATGAACTGAACTGAACCAATATATATGTGTTATAGGAAACTAGAGAATATGGATAAGCAAAAAGAAGACAAGTATCCCTAACTCTGCCCTCCAGTGTACAGTAGATGTGGTTGTATCTGTAAGATGCTGCTGTATTCAATAGAACCAAAAAGCACAACAGTGGCATCTTCCACAAGCATTATAACCAAGCACATGTGAGATACAACCCAAGACATGTGCGTGCATGTGTGTGTGTGTGTGCACATGTGTGTGTATGTGTAATAGGATGGCAAGCTCTAGAGAAGGCTCTATTTCGGTCATCTTACCTAACTTGCTTTTCTCTAAAACCGGTCCTAAAACTTGTTATTAACACTAAAGTGATAAAATGATGGTTAATTCCTGGCCTTTGACTTAAGTACTCCTGGATTAAAAGCCTTCCTCTGGTTCTCTCTGATTCTTTGATTGGGCTTAGGCAACTCTGTCTCCCCCTCCAGAATTTCTGGGTTAATAGTTCTATTTATCTTGTAGGGTTGTTGGAGGATTAAATGAGGTAATACTTTGAAAGGGTTTAGAATAGCACTGGGCAGGCCCATGATGAGCCCTCCTCAGTATCAACTCTAGAGTAGTTGCTGTCTAAATTCACCTCCCCAAGAGGCCCCATTTTCTGTTCAGTGTGCTATGAGAGAGACTTAGGCTTAAATTGTGACTCACCATTTACTGGCTATATGTCCTTGGATAAATTAACTTCTTGGTGATGTGAATTAGCCCCACAAATACAGAGCACATTGTGTGCCAGATTTTGCCAGGCACTGCAGACCCATGGAGAACAGCTTAAACATAAGAAGGTTATTAACCTGAGCTTGGGTAAATGGTGATAAGCTGAGATCTAAAGGTTTGAAATAGTCTAACCAGAAAGCTAGGAGATGGTGTTTCAAGTCCCACAAACAGCCAGAGAGAGAAGAGGGTACCTACAGGGGGGAATAGCAGGAAGTATCACTGGGCTGGGGTGTGCAGAAGGGGCGTGTTGAAAATGAACTTGAAGAGGATCTTGCAAGCCGCATTAAGAAGTTTAGACTTTATTTTAGGGAAAGTAGCAATCTATGGAAAAAGTCTTAAAGAAAAGACTGACATAATTAGACTTGCACATCAGAAAGATCTCTTGGACTGTATTTCAAAGGATAGACTAGAGACAGTGGTGGGGCCGTGGCGGAATGAGCATACAGGAGAGTGATGGTAGGTTATCAATTGAACGTAGTGCCACAGTGGACAAGGAGAGTGCCTCATGGGTGAGGGAGAGAGGAAAGACTGGTTAAAGCTCGGAAAATTCCTTGGCCATCCAGTTGTTAGGACTCCACGCTTTCAGTGTAGCGGGCCTGGGTTCCATTCCTGGTTGGGGAACGAGGATCCCACAAGCTGAGCAGTACTGACCAAAAAAAAAAAAAAAGTCACAAAAGCTCAAAAGTGTCTGGATTTGGTGGTGGTCCCATTTACCAACACAGACATGAAACTAGGGTAGTTTTGGGGGGAAGATGAGTTCACTTTGGAACATGCTGAATTTGAGGTTGGAAGAAGCTGGGAGCGTCCACTGAATAGCTAGACATGTGACCCTAAAGCTGAATCAGCACACAGTAGGTGTTTAAAGCCTGAGTTTCCCTTTACCTAGCGCCCATTCGCTCACCGCTCACCCTCAAAACATTTCTCTGCTATCACTTCCTCTCTGTCTCCTACTTTTTTGATTTTTAAGGCATTTTGGTATATTTCTTTCCAATATTTCTATGCTTTTGGAAAAATATAGTTGAAAACATACTGCATATATTCTTTTCACTTGCTATTTTAATGTTACTATTTTGACTATGATTTTTGATAACTGCTAGACAGTTCCACCTTACAGATATACCAAACTTCACTTGGCCATTTTTCCACTGTTAGGCATCTAGGTGCTCCTGTGTTTACAAACAAATCTTTGTTCCTGTTGCTGATCATTTCCCTACACCAGGCTTCTAGAAGTGAGACTACATGTTAAACATTTTCAGAGGAAGAAGAAAGCTAGTTTCATATTAACGATTGAACGTGATACAGCTGTTTTCTCACCAGCACAGCACTAACTTTTCAAGTCCCACTGATGTTATCACCAAAGTGGGGGGCTTTTTGACTCATTCATCCTGTATATTTTGTAAGGAGCATCCTCTTCCTTATATTTAAAATACTAATCATCTATTTGTTTGTAATGTTACACACTGTTCAGTTGTTTCCTGTTGTTGTTCAGTTGCTACGGCATGTTCGACTCTTTGCAACCTCATGGATTGCGGCATGCCGGTCTTCCTGGTTCTTTGCTATCTCCCAGAGTTTTCTCAAATTCATATCCATTGATTCAGTGATGCTATCTAATCATCTCATCTTCTGCCACCCTCTTCTCCTTCTGCCTTCAAACTTTCCTAGCATCAGGGTCTTTTCCAATGAGTCAGCTCTTCTCATCAGGTAGTCAAAGGATTGGAACTTCAGCTTCAGTATCAGTCCTTCCAATGAATATTCAAGGTTGATTTCCTTTAGGATTGATTGATTTAATCTCTTTGCTGTCCAAGGGACTCTCAAGAGTCTTCTCTAGCATCATAGTTTGAAAGCATCAATTCTTTGGCACTCAGCCTTCTTTATGGTCCAGCTCACATCTGTACATGACTACTGGAAGAACCATAGCTTTGACTAGATGGATCTTTGTTGGCAAAATGATGTTTTTGCTTTTGAATACGCTGTCTAGGTTTGTCATAGTTTTTCTTCTAAGGAACAAGCATTTTTTAATTTTATGGCTGCAGTCACGATCCACAGTGATTTTGGAGCCCAGGAAAAGAAAACCTGTCACTGCTTCCACTTTTTCCCTTTCTATCTGCTATGAAGTGATGGGACTAGAGGCCATGATCTTAGTTGTGTTTTTTTTTTTTTTTTTAGTGTTGAGTTTCAAACCAGCTTTTTCACTCTTCTCTTTCACCGTTATCAAGAGGCTCTTTAGTTCCACTTCACTTTCTGCCATTAGAGTGGTATCACTTCCATATCTGAGGTTGTTGATATTTCTCTCAGAAATCTTGATTCCAGCTTGTGATTGACCCAGTCTGGCATTGTGCATGATGTAGTCTGTGAGTTAAATAAACAGGGAGACAATATACAGCCTTGACGTACTCCTTTCCCATTTGGAACCAGTCCAAATTGTTCCATGTCTGGTTCTAACTGTTGCTGCTTGACCCACATACAGGTTTCTCAGGAGACAGATTAAGGTGGTCTGGTATTCCCACCTCTTTAAGAATTTTCCACAGTTTGTTGTGATCCATACAGTCAAAGGCTTTCACATAGTCACCATTCAGAAAGAACTATATAGATCTGATCCCTATATTCTAAAAGTTTATGGTCTAAGAGAGACATGCATACTTAAGATTTACCTAAACTGTTAAAACTACAACATGGATGGACCTCCAATGAGTTTAGGGCAATCACATTTGAAGGATCAGGACCGAATTAACATTTATTACATAGACTGAAGGGAGAAAAGATCAGTGGGGACCAGCTGGGACATCCAGTGTTCACCTGGACCAAACGTGGAGCCTGTTCATTCCTTCTAAAACTCTATATTATAACCTATTTCCTCCTCTCTTCCAGTTCATAATACCAAGCGACTGCCCTCAGAAATGCACTGTAACCCCCTTCTTGGTTCCTTAACTTCTTCCCCCATTTCCCTCTTGACCCACCTTTCCCATGTCACTTTCCTGTCTCCCAGCCTCAAGTCTCAGACTAATCCTGCCCTTTATCATCAGGGGTAATGAGTGGCACTACCAGATCTCCTGTCTCCCTGGAATCGTGTTTGGAAAGCACAGGCCCTGCCTGTGGCTATCTGCCCTCCCAGACACCATCTGCTGCCTGTCTGTCACCATCAACTGCAGGTACTGTGTTCATGGGACCAGACCTTCGCCTACCACCCTCCACTGCAGGTATCCTATGATGGTCCGCCTCTTTGACATGAGAGAGCCCATTCTTGGTTCTAGGAACAAATCCTTGCTGGTCTGCCTCATTCCTGCCAGAGATAAAGATAACACTGATAGTAACAAAAAACATATAGTGAGTGTTTAAAGCGATGGTGCTCAGACGTTCAGTCCTGTCCGACTCTTTGTGATCCCCTGGACAGAGAAGCCTGCCATGGACTGAAGCCTGCCATGGACTGAAGCCTGCCAGGTTTCTCTGTCCATGGGATTCTGCTGGCAGGAATACTAGAGTAGGTTGCCATTTCCTTCTCCAGGGGATCTCCCAAACCCAGGGCGTTTCCTGCATTGGCAGGTGGATCTTTACCACTAGCGCCCCCTGGGAAGCTCCAGTGAGTGCTTACTATTATTCATTTAATGGTTTTGGCCCTTCCATTCTTGGCCGTGACAGGAGACAGGCTATAACTCACTCCTGAAGAGATCTAATGTGGGTGAACATATTAGCATATTATCACAGGCATGAAAGCTGATACTCCATCTACCCAGAACAGGCCCAAGGAGAGGGAAAAGCAAGACCCCTCCCTGTCTCACTGTCTGTGCCAAGTCCAGAGATGGTGCTTGCCTACTGCTTCCAGCGGCCCGTCACAGATAAGGCAGTCATCAGAAGCCGAGGTGTTGCCAATAAGAATATTCACTGAAAGAAACGCACTGGCTTCATTTTTGGGCAGATTCTCTTCCCGTGGAACAGTAAATCCTTTTACCTAGTCTTCTTGCTCTTCCTGAGTCTAATCTATACCTGTTTTTACTGTGTTTCAGCTACGAGTGTAGTAGAAGTAAATTAGAAAGAACTTTTTTCTCCTCTATATTGGCTTCATGTTAATATGAACCTATGGTCTGAAAAGGAGTTTTTTGATTATCTGGGTATGCAGTCATCCTTACCACTGACTAATAAGAGGTAATTATCATCAAATACTCATCCACTGAGGGGGAGTTACAAGTTGTGTCAGTTGTTTGGTGAATAATACTAATGCAGTTTATCTTACAGGTTACTATCTCACAATGATCAGCTAGTAAAACACAAATTATGGATTGGTACTTAACATTTTTTTGTTTGTCCATCCATATTAGATTTAAACTTTTTTCAACTTTGTTTTATTAGTTATATGCCTGTGCATGAATTACATAATCATGAATACACTGTGCTATGCTAACTACCACACAGGTACTCTCTCAGTGCTTGAAGGAACCTCACGAGCCTCTGTGTGTGTGTGTGTGTGTGTGTGTGCGCTTAGTCACTCAGTCGTGTCCGACTCTTTGCAACCCCATGGACTGTAGCCCACCAGGCTCCTCTGTTCATGGGATTCTCCAGGCAAGAACACTGGAGTGGGTTGCCATTCCCTTCTCCAGAGGATCTTCCCAACAAAGGGATTGAACCCAGGTTTCCTGCATTGCAGGCTGATTCTTTACCATCTGAGCCACCAGGGAAGCCCCATAAGACCGATACTGATATTTTTCCCATTTTACTGATGAGGAAATTGGGGCTCAGAAATTGAGCTCCAGAATAGTCTGCTGTCTACCACTGTACTATCATGGCATGGTTCATTTTAATATATTTTATTATTTCACAGATTGAAGTTTATCATGACTTAAAACTTATCTCCTGAACATACCAACTATAGTTAGGAAAAGTCTCACTAGGCACACCTCATATATAAAGTAGATGTTTTTTTATAATTTCACCATTGCAAAGAACTTTCCTAAAAGTCTTCTGTCCTGCATTATTACCATTTATCTCATAAATATATTATTAGATTCATCAATGGAAAAGTTTCACTTTTGTGTTAAAATAATGACAAACTGTAAACTATTTAGAAGGGTAAACAATTATGGCTGGTATGAGCCCTAAATTCTTTGGAATTGGTCAGGAATTAGCATGCTCACATAAGCATTAGTTGGACCGTGCTAAATCCTGGATTCTGTCTTTAAATTTGCTTCAAAACTAAATCCTTTCATCTTGTGTCCTAATGTTTCCATTTCTGGTCAGGTATAGGGCAAAATTAGGAAGTAGAGAGATTTAGAAATGCCTTTTCCACCCCCTTCCCCGCCCACAACTAAAGTCCTATTTAGTTCAATGTTCTGAGGAGCTGAGATGGGATTAAGACCCTACTACAGTGTCTTCTCCTGGAAGAGGACATGGCAACCCACTCCAGTATTCTTTCCTGGAGAATCCCATGGACAGAGGACAGAGGAGCCTGGCAGGCTATAGCCCAAGCGTTGCAAAGAGTCAGACAGGACTGAAGCGACTTAGCACAGTTTCTTCTAATGAGAGCTCTTTCCATTCTGCATTTATCAGTTATTAATTATTCATACTGCATGATTGAGGATTTTGGAGTCAGAGATTCACCTGCAATATTTGGAATACCAGTGGAGGTCTACATCAACACAGAATTTATACAGCAGCTGGTAGTAGTCAAAGCTAATGATGGAATTTCAGTTTAATAGAAAGACCCCCAACCGAGCACACCATCTTGAAAAAAGTATACTTATCAAACAGCTTTCAATCAGTTCAAGAGAGACACATTAATTGGAAAGAGGAAGATTTGAGAGTAGCTTGTCATTGTGCCAAGTCCAGATCAATAACTTCATGTCTGTGCTTTGGTAGACGTAGCTTTTGCTTTGTTAAGTAACCATATCTACATCTTCTTTATTTGGATAAGGAGATCTTTGTTTCTTTTGACAATATTAAATGATACCTTCTTTTAATTCTCTCTGTATCTTCATAATGAACATGATTAAAATTTGGACTTGTGATTATAAAGGTCAACGTTGTTTTTATTTGAAAACAAATTGTATATTTTTGTAATAGGAAAGCAGTGCCTATGAGATGTAAAAAATTTTCATTTTTGAAAATTTCATTGAAATAAAATTATATGAGTAAAATTAAATTATGGTGGTTTACCTAAAAGGAAGAATCTGCTGAACCATGATGATCTGGAGTCCATTAAAATTATCTTGGGGATAAATGTACAGAGTAATTTGCTAACAAGAAACAAAAAGAAAATGGGGTTGACTTTTGGAAGGAAGGATTTGGAATACTAAAGAGGAACGTGACAGCCATTAAGTCTCAGTTTCCTTATTTGTTAAAAGGAGAAACCAATACAAGATTGTAAACCAATTATCCTCCGATTAAAAATAAATTTTAAAAAAGGAGGTATTTGTTCTAACTTGTGGCTTTCAAGCTATTTGTAATGACTGGTCTTAATGGTACCTTAAGGGACACTGTGGACCAGCAGGGCAGGTGGAGAGGGCAGAGAGGGTGGTGCAGCAGGAACCCAAGGTGGTGGAGGAAGCAGTTTGAGGGGCAGGGCTAGGAGTTCCCTTTCTCACAGCAACCAGGACAGAGCATTTCTTTCTCTGTTTCCTTCCTTCCTCTCTTCCTCCTCCCTTCTCTGTCTTTCCTTTTCTCTCCCTTCCCTTAACACGTAGAAATATTGAATTTATGCAGACAATTTCTTTTCATAAAATAGGGTTCCACTTCTAAAATATGGCTTGCAATCACTGAACTAGATAATTCTAAGTCTTCTTCCCCCTAGGAATCCTTTCCTTCTAGGAATGCTTTGATTACTATTAGGATTTTAAGATCCAGAAACAAAATAACAAGAGAAGGTGGAGCATTTTTTTGGACATACAACAAGTATCTATCTTGCACTAATTGTAGTTCTGTTAAGATACAACAAAAGTCAGCAGAAATGGTATCTTCCTGACCCCCTACAGAGATATGGGACTACTGTGAATAGGTCTAAGTTTTTTTGTTTTGTTTTTTTGTTTTTCAGAGCAAATGTGCAGAAAAGAACCAAGCTCACTTAGGTGCTTAATCTACTAGATGATATTTGAGGAGAATGATGGAATTATGGTCCAATTAAAAAAATCAGTTTCATGCATTTAGAGGATCATAAACTATAAAAATCAAGGGGATACTTTAAGATCACTTTTCTCATATATTCACTCACCAATTAAATCAGTGAGGTTTTAACCAAATGTGTCAGCTACTATGCTGGGTGTCGGGGTACTAGTATATTGTCCCTATCTGTATAGAGATTATGTCTTAGTGGAGAAGACTGTTGGTTAAACAAATAAACCTGTAAGAATATAACTACAAGTTATTATAAATGCTATTACGTAAAAGAACAGGCTTCTCTGAGGTCTTACGTTAGGGAACACATGAGACACGAGGCTGGAGGGAGAGAAAGTGACTGGCCTCAAGTCACTGAGGAGCGGGCATTCGTCTGACACGTATTCTCTCCGTCTCACCAGTTTGGTTGTAGAAGCCTAGGCAAATAATCAGGGGCAAGTGATGGGAACCAGAAATCGATGAGTTTCTTTACTGGCATCTTCACTACTTTGAAATGTTGGGCAACCTTGAGAGACATCAGATACCTGTTATTAAGAATAAGAGCTTCCAGTTTTTGAAAATTGCTTTGTAACAATTTTTAAAAATAATTGTTTTAGGGCATCTCTGCTTGCAGTATGGTTGACTAGAGGCTGAAAATGGTTTGCAGGGGTAACAAAGTCCACAATTAAAGAAAAACAGTTGTATTAAAATTTCTAGGCCACAGCCAGGTTCCCAGCTTCGCTGAGTCTACTTTGCTGCAAAACAAGTGGTTTTAACGTTTCTATGGAAGATCCAGTCCAGATGTCTGTCAATTTCTGCTACAAATCTTTGCCTTGGCTTATCAGTTAGAAGAAAACGCAAGTGAAAGCATCATTATT
This sequence comes from Ovis canadensis, assembly GCF_042477335.2. NCBI lineage: Eukaryota > Metazoa > Chordata > Mammalia > Artiodactyla > Bovidae > Ovis > Ovis canadensis. Next base: position 60,217,321 of record NC_091262.1, on the reverse strand, counting down.
AAAATTACGAACAGACTTCCCTGGTGGTCCAGTGGTTAAGAATCTGCCTTGCAATGCAGGGGGTGAGGGTTTGATCCCAGGTTGGGGAACTAAGATCCCACATGCCATGTGCCGCAACTACTAAGCCTGCACACCACAACTCGGGAAATCCTGCTTGATACAGCTAAGACCCGACACAGCCAGAAAGAGAAAAAAAAAAAAAAAAGAGCCCTTAAATAAAAATGAGCCATTAATAAGCAATGATTAGCTAATAGCAACTGTAATGAACTTTGGAGACTGAGCTAGGTGAGGACTTTTCTGATTGACTTCCCTCAATCTAAAAGCCTAAATCATAGTCAGTGCCATTAGGTTGGAATGTTTCATTTGTTCTTATACCATCAAATTTGTATTTTTATTATAATTAGAAATTATGTGTACATATACATTTGATCCCCGGGTCGGGAAGATCCCCTGGAGCGGCCCATTCCAGTATTCTTGGCTGGAGAATCCCATGGACAAAAGTGAAGTGTTAGTTGCTCAGTTGTGTCTGACTCTTTGCGACCCAGGCAAGAATACTGGAGTGGGTTGCCATGCCTTTTTCCAGGGGATCTTCCCGACCCAGGAATCAAACCCAGGTTCTCCCACTTTGCGGGCAGAACCTTTACTATTTGAGCTAGCCGGGAAGCCCTCCATGGACAAAGGAGCCTGGAAAAAGAGTCGGACATGACTGAAGTGAGTTAGCATGCATGCATACATTATATGTAAATCTTTGCATTAACAAATGAATGGGATTACAGCACAAATGTTGGGGTTTTGTGCAGACTATTTTTTCCTTTTCCTTTTCATACCTCCTTCCTTCTCATCTCTTTTCCTGCTACCCTTACCTGTGACACAACCCTTGCTATCAAACTAGCTTACATCTTTGCATATTTTTAATCTACGATCATGTAATCCTGTGTAAGGATATATAGGTACACAGTAATATGTATATATATACATTCCCATGAATGGGCTTCTGGGGGCCTTTAATTTTTTTCCTTTTTGAAAAATAGCATCATATTATATACTCCTCTCACTGGGCAATGCCTCCAGAAGATGTCCCCAAGTCAACTGGTATACTTCTATTTCTCCTACTACTTTTATAGTATAGATGGGCACTTATAGTGAATGAACATTTGATGATTTCTTGAGTAGTAGGGTAGAATGAGCTCTGGATATAAAGATAAAACACTACAATGAAAGGAAAAGTGAGGTACAGGCACCTAAGCCATTTTGTACCTTTTTGATAGAGTTGATTAGTGGAGGAAGAGACATTTGTCTTCCATTAAAAAAAAAAAAAAGATTTTCAGTATCTCAGTAGCAATTTTCATCATCAAATCAGTTTCAGACCACATAGGATACTTAATTCTATCAGCCCCCTCAGAGGGTGAGAATTTCGGAAATACCGTTAGTCAGAAAATGAACTCAGGAAAACATTTGTAAAATCTCTTGTCATCTCAGAAGAATCTTAATACAACAAGCTACTGAACTGTCATTGAAACCTATGAACTGAACCTCCCATCTTGTTCATTTTGGAAGGGAGATCTAACACAGAAATTGGGTTGGATAGAGAGGTCTAGGGAGAAGGAAATGGCAACCCACTCCAGTGTTCTTGCCTGGAGAATCCCAGGGACAGAGGAGCCTGGTGGGCTGCCGTCTATGGGGTCGCACAGAGTCGGACATGATTGAAGCAACTTAGCATGCATGCATGCATTGGAGAAGGAAATGGCAACCTACTCCAGTGTTCTTGCCTGGAGAATCCCAGGGGGGCTGCAGCCTGGTGGGCTGCGGTCTATGGAGTCGCACAGAGTTGGACATGACTGAAGCGACTTAGCAGCAGAGAGGTCTAGAATCTAGACTGTTCAGTATTTAATTCCTAGGTAGTTTCTCAAGCATTATCACATCCCTTAAAATTCCTTACATGTTACTCACATTCATCAAATGTGTTGGTTCCACTTTCACTAAAGGAGAAGACATCTTCATACCAGTACTACCTTAGAATCTGCTGACTGACCCAGCTTTCAAAGGCAGAATCTCCAGTAAAAATATCTCTCTTTATATGTACAACCAATAAAACAAAACCAGTGTGTACAATTTAATGTAACCTTACTGCAGACTTCCACAATACTATCACTATTTTATTAATGTCTTAATTTAATTCAAAGCATTAGAAACAAAAGTGAATATCAGATATTGCTCCAAAGTAGTGACTGTGTCTTCTGAACTATCTGGGACTCAGAGTGGGTTTGAGAGGGGGAGCATCCTTGGATTTTTAATGGATACCTCTTTTCTGTTTGCTGATTTTTTTAAAGGTCATGAAGACTTGATTGAGAAAGAAGGGAACATGGAATATCTGGTTTTAGATCATCCCAAACTTGTCTCATCAATAAAATGTCACTTCAGCTTTGCTTATTTGTTGGACAGGATAGAGGTGGAACTTTAAAAAGGCCTGGAGTGACCTGTGGATTGAAGAGAAACCTCCCCAAATCAGAGATGAGGACTTTTTACCAGCAGTTTTCAAACACAGACTTGAAAAATAATAAATTAACCTTTCAACACTTGGAAACCTTAGAAAATTGCATGATCACTGATAAATCATTAAAATCACTTTTTTTCTTCTTTGAACATAATAAAGACCATTTTTCTTAGATCTGTTATATACCTTCAAATGGAACAAATACAATGAATAAACAAGCTACTTTATATTTTCAATCTAGTTATAAGGAAGGAATGTTTTTGGATCCTGGATGTTAGCAGTTTCCTTAAAAAAAAAAAAAAACCCAGGAAACCCTCTATAAATGAAAGAAAAGTGTATAGTATGCAAATTCAAAGTGTACTGTCCTCATTTACCCAGTGGAATTCAAAATAAGCCCCAACTTGTGAACATATTAAAACAGATTGAAATGGATATTAGTGGGATTTGTAAGGAGAAGCACTCCAGTCCATCAAACATGCTATGCACTAGAACTTTGATAATGTTGTTTTACTGATAATTACCTGCCGGCTGTCACCTCAACGTGGGATTTCATGCAGGTTCCTATATTTAAACATTACATTCGGAGCCAAGCCTGCAAAGACACTTATACTGATCTGGCCATGTCCATTTTATTTCACAATTATCTGTGAATTTCTTCGTGAAAAGCAATCCATTTAACTCCCTTTTAATTGTGTTTGATCTGTGTGGGCAAGAGACCCATCAATACCGGGTTCCCACTTCCCTGGCCAGAGCAGGTTCTGCCTTCTCTCCCTTGCAGGCACCAGCAGATACCAGAATTACTAGAAAGCAGCACTTCCCAACAACAAGCATGAATATTCATCTGACCTGAAGAAATAGTCACGGGGCAAAGCAAATACCTTGTATTAACTAAAGGTGTTTTAAACAGGAAGGAGCATCTTCTGCCGTCCTCCTGGGCAACTAGCGCCTGTGGGCCCTCGGGCTCTGCAGAGAACTTCCTTTTCTCTCTACCCCACCCCCACTTTTTTTTCCCCCATACTGAACTCCTAATTAAATTTAACAGTTTCAAGAGTTTAAACTGTATACCTTTTTAATTGTGTCCTACTTTGTATTGGCTGATGCACAAGTCTGAAAATGGATATTACAGCTTTTTATGATATAATATCACCCTAATTGGTGCTTCATAGGCCGCGGCTGAATTCTTTTCAATTAAGCGCTAACATACAGTAACTGTTTCTCTCTGCAAATGCTGGAAAGCCATTCACAAGAGAGGACTGGTACTGCACAATTCCAAAGTACCTTAATGTGTCAAAAATGTTTTGTGAAGAAAGCTACACTGTAAATGCAATCACCTACATTGGTGTCCCCATTGTTCACTGGGAGTGAAAGTATTGCTAATTGTCCTGCGTTTTAGCTGGGTTTTTAAAGCATTATGTAGTAAGTACACCGGAGGGTCAATTTGTGAAGTGAAATACTTAGCATGCAAAGCGTAATACAAGATGCTGTGTAATACTTGACCTCTTAGCATAATAAATGTAGCAGTGAAACGCTGTGCATTCAGCATTCACTGAATAGAGCCTTCGCAGTGGAACAAAACCAGAAAATGTTCTCTTCATTCCTTTTTTTTTTTTTCACTAAGCGAAAATTATTCTTTATAATGGCCATTGCAGCAATTAGCTGGCATTTGGTGGAATAAATGTGCAGAAATAGCAATTTCTTATTTTAAATGAGATTTTGTATGGAGCCTGCAAATTACTCGAGGTATATGAATAATTGTGCCTTAGCTTTATGCTACAGAATAGGGTGTGGGTGGGTATAAAGATTTCCTATTTGCAGTTAAATGTTTAGACATTTTATTATTTTAATTTCACTCACAGTCTGCCTGGACTGACCCTGCTTTCCCATTGATCATTTCATGTGCGCCTGGAAGCAAGTGTGCAGATGGCGGGAGACTCCCAATTAGTGCACCATGTTTTTTATGAATGTGACATGTAAGTGCAATCAGGTCTCCTCTGGAGGCAATGGTGGTGTTGATACTTTTGAGTTTCTAAATCAATACAGTTTAATCATCTGCATGGAATGAATGTTTATCAATATTCTCTGTGGTCAAATGCAATTGGAAACTTCATTAATTTTTTATCCAAAGTTTTTCACCTTATTGAAATGCATTCTTCCAGGCATTCATGATTCATCTAATTAGCCTTAAATAGGGTATTTTTTTCCTTCTCTCAAAGTGATTCAGTTAATTGCGTCCATCTATTCATAATTACAAGGTGGATGAGTTTGGTAAAACTGAAATTATGAAATCTGCAGAGAGATTCTAAGAGGTTTAGGATGTAGACTATAAAAAAGGAATGAGTAAAAGTCAGAGCAGTGAAATATTTTGTTTTAATCCCCCTTAGCCCACCCCACTCCAACTGCTTTCTTATGGGGTTTTATGTATTTATTTTTTTTACTTATCATTTGTAATCCAACAGCTTGCAAAAATTGATTTGAAGTAAGCTCATCATGAATAAAAATAATAATAAAGCAAACCCTACAAGAGCACTTGAACAATGTGTCAAAAGTTATTCCAGAAATTTTTAAGATAATATATAATCATTTAAAGCCTAGATGTTCAAAGAAGTTTCTTTCACCCACTGACCAGTTTCCTGAGATCTCTGACCAGATTTAACTACTTCAGCAGCTCTCTTATATGTTCTCTTTCACACTTCTGAGTCCTTTCTTCTTATTTCCATCCTTCACACATTTTATTTGCATATTCTAAGTATTCTATATAAGTTTGAATAATTAATATAATCAATATAATATAAGTTTCAAGAATTTTATTATTTTCCTAGGCACCTTTTCTAGCTCAATAACTTTTTTTGGTCTTTAAAATTATGTTTTGGGATTATTTTTTAGCTAAAGGAAAGAACAGTCTCTCCTAATTTTTATTTTACCTAAGACCTAAGCACACACGACTTTTTACTCAGACCATCAAGTGATGCCAAAAATTCCTCTGCCAAATGCTATAATGAAGGCAACTCATTAGCAAATGACCTAGCTCATCTGTTAAATCCAACCTGTGATACTGCAAAATTGGAAATAGCCCCAATTAGTTATTGTTAATCTAATCTGGGTAAATGATGTTCTCACAGAGCAGCAGATACCAGGCCTCTATCACTTTACAAACAAGGCTTGTTTGATACACTCTCTCACAACAAGCCCCAGGGAGGGTACTGGGTCATTGTATTATTGCCTTTGCCCAAAGGTCATGCTTAAGAACTTTAACAAACTGCATAGCGGCTGCCCAGAAAGAATTGTGCCTGATTTCTGTTCTATTTTCACTCTTTTTTTTAAACTAATGGAACAAATAACAAGTCACAATTGGAGCTTTACCATTCAAGATGATTTATAGTTGACCCAGGTAATTGACTGCAAGAATTAATCTATTTTAAAATTGTATATATATATTAAAAAAAAACATGTATATATAAAATGAAAGACTGTGAGTGCTAACATTTTTCTTTCTAATTATTCCTTCCTGAAATATTTCTACTGGACTTCCTAAAGAACAATGTAGTGGAGTGGACTAAGGGTAAAATTTCATTCCTGTCTTTGTGGGGTACATGCAAGGGTTATAAAAATAACAGTGTAATATATTGGTATGTTAGAACACAGACATGTCAACTGCATTTTCATACTGTGTGCGTGATCAGTCGCTAAATTGTGTCTGACTCTTCCCAGCCCTGTGAACTGCAGCCTGCCAGGCTCCCCTGTCCATGGGATTTTCCAGGCAAAAATACTGGAGTGGGTTGTCGTTTCCTCCTCCAGGGGTTTTTCCCGACCCAGGGATCAAATTCGCATCTCCTGCGACTCCCGCATCAGCAGGCAGATCCTTTAGCTCTGTGCCACCTGGGAATTCCAAATGTTCTAATCATGGTGATCACCTGGGTAATTCTTCCCCCTCCCCCCGCAAAAAACTTCTTTCAGTTTGGTCCACGGCTTCGGAGAGGGCTCCACGGTGATTAAAAAGACTGCCTCCTGGCTGCACAGAGAGGCTTCAAGCAGAAGCCCTGACATCAGAGGGTCTCCCCGAAGGAAGCTGGGCTTGGAGGCTCCCAGTCCTGCCTAAGGGTGAGACTTTCAAAGAGATACTTGACCAGCCCAGTCAGCCTATAGAGGTTAGTCACGTGGTCCCCCATCTTCTTGATGAGTTTCACCTGCTCTTCCACGAAGCGGCTTTCCAGGAAATCGGAGGTGGAGGTCGGGTGGGCTGAACCTAGGCTACGCAGATTTGAAAGGGCCTGGTCGAGGCCCTTCTGCCTGGGCATGGCGGCTTCCATAGTGTCCTGGGTTTTACCTCAGTCATTTTGAGATGGCTTTTGCACGTCCTGGAAGACTGCTTCGCAGCAGTACTGGTTTCGCATTTTCAAGAGATGCTTGGCACCCTGGCGTTTCTCCTCGCCCAGTTCACGGAAAAGGTCCTCCCGGTGGAAACAGAAGCCTGGAGAGAGGTAGGTATGGGAGGCCTGTAGGTGTATATTGACGGTGGCCTCCACCTCGGTGGAATAATTCTGATGACCTGGAAGCTCATGGTGATCGGTAATAAGGAACATAGCTCAGAGAACTGGCTGGTTCCAGTGGCCAAAGATGGTTGATTGGCTGATTCTGAAGGTTGCAACTGTTGAAAAGGATGGAGGGTGGTCTGAGGCTGGAGCAAGGGGTGTCCCTGGGGTCTGTTCTGTCCATATATTGTTGAAACAAAGGACAGAGCTGCAGGACCAATGAGTGCGCTACTGGATAATTCTTTTCATGAGATAGTTCATGCCATGATCAACTAACAAAATCTTCGCCACATCCTGAGAGGTACATGCGGGGGGCGGGGGGGGCGGTGGGGGTGCTTTATAGTTAATTAAAATAAAGAAAAAAAGGATGGCACAAATGGTGAAAATCTGTTGTATGTTAAACTGTTAATCTCTGGATCATTGGAGGTTTTATATCATCGCCGTAAAAATCTAATGACAATATTTTCACCTGGAATATTTACCAAGGGACATGTGCATGCTTAGTCGTTCAGTTATGTCTGACTTTTTGCGACCCGGTGGACTATAGTCCTCCTGGCTCCTCTGTCCATGGGATTCTCCAGGCAAGAATGCTGGAGTGGGCAGCCACTCCCTTCTCCGGGGCTCCAGGGAATCTTCCTGACCCAGGGATTGGGCCGAGGTCTCCCGCATTGCAGGCAGATTCTTTACCATCTGAGCCACCAGGGAAGTCCTTACCAAGGGATAACCTCTTTTAAAAACTGAGTAGAATACATATGTAGGGGGTGCTTCCTGTTTTAACTGTCTATCTTAATAAAGAAGCTTTCTTGTTTCCCTAGAGAACTTCCAAGTAAACACCTCGAGTTTCCTTGGGAAACTTCAGTGAAAAGTATCTCATTGTAGTTCACTCAAACTAATAGATGACTCTGTTTTCTGTATCTCTTCTGACTTCTGTCTATACCTCCTGACTTCAGTGGGCCTTCTCTTTGGGAATCTCCTCACTCCCACATCTGGTTGTCTAATTCCTTTTCCTCGTGCAAGTCCTAGGTTAAATGCTGTCTCCTCCATGAAGCTTTCTGTTGTCCTACTAAAAAGGAATCTGTTCCTCTTCTGAACTGTGAAAGCAACTTGTCTTTCAGCCTCTCTGTTGTTTTTATATATTTCGTCACCCTGAGTAACTGTAGGCGTCTTGGGAGGATCCAGTCTAAACCAATTTAGTGCCTTACACATTGTGAGTATACAATAAATACCTCTTGAGTGAATAAATTTTACCTGCAAGATCCTTGTTGTTGATCTATCATTGGTGGTGATTTAATTGCTAAGTTGTGTCTGATTCTTGAGCAACCCCATGGACTGTAACCTGCCAGGCTCCTCTGTTCATGGGATTTCCCAGGCATGAATAGTGGAGTAGGTTGTCATTTCCTTCTCCAGGGGATCTTCCCGACCCAGGGGTAGAACCCAGGTCTCCTGCATTGCAGGTAGTCCTCTGCATTGCAGGCAGATTCTTTATCAACTGAGCCACCAGGAAAGCCCATTTTGATGGCGAAGAGCTGTAAACAAAGAGCCCCCAAACTTTCAGGTACACACACAGAAAGTCCCTTGTGCTTCTGTTGTGCCTCATTCCTTGAGAAATAACCAGATTCCTACAAGTGCCCCTCTTTCTAAGGCAAGAAGGTTGTGTGTAATATAGGTGACATCATGGGCTTTCTCACTTGGTACCCTTGTTTGGTTAAAGATAAACTCTATAATGTCTATTTGCCACTCAGGTTATCAGGCAGGACTAGTCAGTTTATTTTAAAAATTATGAAAGCTAACTGAAAATGTTTGAGGGTTGTGTGCCAGATGTACTGAGGACTTTATAAACATTGTCTCATTTGATCATCTCAACATGACATGAGGGAGAAGCTATTATTACCCCCATGTCACTGGGTGGGAACTAAGCTGAGCAGCTGGATGGCTTTCCCACTTATATGCTACAATTCTGGGAAAGAGCAGGAGGATGACCAAGTTCTGTTTCAGTCCATAATCTGAGCTCTTAATACTTCTTCCTTTTCTCTAGCTTCGCAGTTTTCTTTAACTCCTCTCCTAAGTGAACTTCCCATGGAACACTTGAACTCAGTGGGTGTTTATACACCTTTATGGGAACTGCTTACCCAGAGCAAACCAAACTCTAGGGGCTCTAGGCAATAATGCTATGGATGTCAACCAAAAATAGCTTACCTAGAAATCTCATTTCTACTTAATTTATACACTGCGGGTGGTCCAAGGGGGCAGTTAGGAAATGGAAGGACGCTGAGTGAGGGCACAGACATTTCTCTTGTTGGGAAGGTGCTGTCCCACAGTTGAACATGGAAATAGTTGATGCAGGGAGGTGGGCTCAGGTGTGAAAGAGATGTTACCCTGGCCCACCTAGGAGCTGTGGCTCTCAGCCTGGGATATGCCAAGATCCAGATGCCCTAAGCCCCAGTGTGTGTGCAAAGCAAATCGGTGCTGATACATGGAGCCCAGAACAGAGCTCCCAGAGAAGCATTTGGCTTGGTGTTAGGAGAGAAAGACCAGCAATGCCCTTTCCCCAACCCAAATTTTCCAACATGAAGGCACGAGAAAAACCAACAATTACTCAAAGTAACAGGTAAAAACCCATCTGGTAAACCCTGCCACAATGTTTTCTTCAAGTTTTATTTATTGAACATTCATACTAGTGGTTCTCAAATTTTACGATGTAAAATTACCTGTATGTGTGCTTAGTTGCTCAGTCGTATCCGACTCTTTGAGACCCTTTGGACTGTAGCCCATCAGACGACTGTCTGGGATTCTTTTCAGGCGAGAATACTAGAGTGGGGTACCATTTCCTTCTCCAGGGTATCTTCCTGAGCCAGCGATTGAACCCACATCTTCTGTGTCTCCTGCATCACAGGCAGATTCTTTACCTGCTGAACCAACACCTGGAGGGGGTGTGGTTATTAAAACGAAAAGACCCAGATCCTTTTCCTGTAAAATTTTGATTCTGTGAGTTTGGGGTGAGTTCCTGCACTCTGCATTTCAGACCACCCCCAGAAGGGAATCTCGTGTCCCTCATCAGAGAAGTAAATTCTGAGAAAATAAGCCTGAAAATCAGGCAAGTGCTGCAAGAGCTGATGTTCTGTGAGGTTATTTAGGATGAAGCTAATTAATAACAGTCTCTAGGAATGCTTGTCTTTGGAGAATTGGTGACGGCTGACAATGCCTTCAGCTACTGCCAGTAAGTTTCTTGCTCTTCAACAAGAAAAGCTTGTTCTAGGGAAACTCTGAGACAGAACCAAGGGTGGGGTGAGGGACACAGAAGCCCTCCCTGTGTGGGTGAGAGGGCACACACCTGTGCCCTGGCTGATCTTAGCTGGGCAGGCCTCCCAGACACACTCTGCAGGAGGCAGGTCAAAGGACCCCTTAGCTTCGAGGAGGATCATTCTCTGAGGGAGGGCTCATTGAATCTGAAGTCTCAAACAGCAGATCATTCATTTGACAGTCATAGGGGCCTCTTCCAGATCCATGCTGTAGGTGTGGGCCTTGCACACACTTTTCTGTCTTCCTGGAAGGCCGCTTTCCCTCAGCTTTGCCTGGTTAATTTTCTGCTTCCAGACCTGGCCTCCCTAATGAGGCAGTTCCCCCACAATATGCCTTCCTGATATCATTAACCTGGGAAATAGGATTCTTGATTCATGCCTGTCTCAGTTGTAAGCTCCATGAGGGCAAGGGCCAGGCTGTTTTATTGTTGTTTTTTCATTATTTTTAGCTCTGAGTCACTTATAAAAATAATTTGCTGAAGTCCAGTTTTTGGAGTTATTGCTACATTTAGCAATATACCAGTTCAACAGAGTAAGTTATTTTTCTGTTATAAATTATACAGCCAGTTGTGTTGGAGAGAATATTTTAAAAGCTTTTGATGATTTCTGTGAAGATTTAGTTGATTGGTTTTAATTTTTTAGGGAATTTTAAGGAATTTTAAGCATTTTAAGGAATATTGGATTGTTAAAAGCTAGGGATTATAGAATGGTTTAGCCTTTTAGAGTATATATCAAATACTCAAGAAAGAGTAATTAATAACCAGTAACCAAAACTTAGAGATTAGTACCCCAAATCTGACATTCATTCCTTTAAGTATGAAATTGCTGAAGAGGAATTCAGAGTAACTGAATTCACATGAAATGCAGGGATCGTAGACACTAATTGCTAGTCATATAAAATTAAGGTAATACGCCATTTGAAGGATTGGTGAAAGAATGTAAAAATGTTTAAAGAGGAATCCTAAATGATATTCAGAAATATGGGGAAACTAAGTCAAGTGAAACAATCTCATCCTATGTGTAATGCTGAAATTTAAAAATTTAATCGCTAGAAACAAAAGTCTACCATGCCCCCAAGCAATTGTAAGTGATAGTAAGAGCGAAAGTCACTCAGTCTATGAGACCCCTTGGACTATACAGTCCATGGAATTCTCTAGGCCAGAATACTGGAGTGAGTAGCCTTTCCCTTCTCCAGGGAGTCTTCTCCTAGGGATCAAACCCAGGTCTCCCGAATTGCAGGCAGATTCTTTACCAGCTGAGCCAAAAGGGAAGCCCAAGAACACTGGAGTGGGTAGCCTATCCCTTCTCCAGGGGATTTTCCCAACCAGCCGGGGTCTCCTGCATTGCAGGTGGATTCTTTACTAACTGAGCTATCAGGGAAGCCTGAGCAATTGTAAAAAGATTATTAATTATGGTTATATTTGAAAAAAATTAAACAATTATGGAAATTCGAAGTATGCAGGTCAAGAAGCAACAGTTAGAACTGGATATGCAACAATAGACTGGTTCCAAAACAAGAAAGGAGTATGTCAAGGTTGTATGTTGTCACCCTGCTTATTTAACTTATATGCAGAGTACATCCTGAGAAATGCTGGACTGGATGAAGCACAAGCTGGAATCAAGATTGCCGGGGATCCCCATCAATAACCTCAGATATGCTAATGACACTACCCTTATGGCAGAAAGCAAAGAAGAACTAAAGAGCCTCTTGATGAAAATGAAACAGGAGAGTGAAAAAGTTGGTTTAAAACTCAACATTCAGAAAACTGAGATCATGGTATTTGGTCCCATCACTTCATGGCAAATACATGGCATGGAAACAGTGGCAGACTTGATTTTTTGGGGCTCCAAAATCACTGCAGATAGTGACTGCAGCCATGAAATTAAAAGATGCTTGCACCTTGGAAGAAAAGCTATGACCAACCTAGACAGCTTATTAAAAAGCAGAGACATCATTTTGCCAGCAAAGGTCCATCTAGTCAAAGCTTTGGTTTTTCCAGCAGTCATGTATGGATGTGACAGTTGGACTATAAAGAAAGCTGCATGCTGAAGAATTGATGCTTTTGAACTGCAGTGTTAGAGAAGACTCTTGAGGGTCCCTTGGACTGCAAGGAGATCCAACCAGTCCATCCTAAAGGAAATCAATCCTGAATATTCATTGGAAGGACTGATGCTGAAGCTGAACCTCCAATACTTTGGCCACCTGATGCGAAGAACTGACTCACTGGAAAAGACCCTGATGCTGGGAAAGATTGAAGACAGGAAGCGAAGGGGATGACAGAGGATGAGATAGTTGGATGGCATCACCGACTCAATGAACATGAGTTTGAGTAAACTTTGGGAGTTGGTGATGGACAGGGAGGCCTGGTGTGCTGCAGTCCATGGGGTCACAAAGAGTCGAACAGGACTGAGCAACTGAACTGAAGATTCAATTTTTATTTTCTAGCAAGGGAAAACTAGGGTACTTTTACCTGGCTGTAATGCATCAAAAAATCTAAAATAAAAGGGCACGTGTTCAAAGTCGCATAAATGAAGTCAAGAGGCTTATAAGGGATTGGCAAGATCAAATGAATGGCTGAAGTTTAAATTTGATTTACATGTTACCATAAAACTGAAGTTTACAAAAAAGGATTTAAACCTTGGTTAAAATTTCTAAAAATACTAAAATGGTAGGTAAAACTAGAAATGAGCTTGGAAATAATGAAGCAACAGCATCATATACTGAAGCCAATATTCGTCTTAGGAAACTGACAAAAATAATCCTAGAACGCTGAAGAGTTGACAAAACTGTAGACTAGTTAAAGAAATCTGTGTAAGGCTAAATATTTCTTTAAAAAATAACTAAAATTTTGGGTAAAATATAACATTTTATGAATATAAAATTTGTCTATGAGAAGATTAAAGTATCCATAGGTTTTGATACATTATGGTTCTTCAACATGATTTTATAAAAAGCCAGTAAAAACTAACCAACTAAGACTATCCTATAAAAACTGTGTAAATAGTTAAACTTGTTTTGATCATTACATTTGGTAAATCTGACAAATTAGTGATTCAATATTTGATCATTTGATGAATTAATTTTGCAGGATCGATTTTTGGCTAACTAGTCAATTTCTTTTCTACAGTTTCTTTTATTTACCATTTCCAAAAACCTGTTGCTGTGCTTGATATGCAGAAGGTGCTCAATAAACAGTGGGGTGAATAAATGAATGAAGGAACTGCTGGTGGAGGTTGGGGGGAGGGGGAATATAAAGGCAAAGACCATCAGGGTTCTTGGTTTCAGGAAGCTTACCTTCTCTGTGGAGTGGTAGTTCAACTCTTTTCCTGTTACTCTTTATATGACTATAGGGTGACTTCATCTTTGTATTGTACTTGTTCTTGATTCATTGGAGCAGGTTTACCCTACTGTTACACTTTATTTGATGTTTAAATGGAAATAGAATTTCATTCCACAGAGAGGTGAAGATCTTTTTATTTTTCTTTTTAATGTTTATTTTTTCTTCTGTCCCCTCAACTCGTCTCCTTGTCCATAATTAGAAGTGAAAGGAAATGAGGTAAAGGTAAACCCACCCCGAACATAACAGAGTCGACAGATGACTCTAGGCCACGCAGACAGAGAGCCCGGCCCCTCGCGCACAGCCGGCGTCATCCTGAGCTCGTGGGGAGCGCTGTACAGTAAGAGCCAGAGGCTTTTCCTGTGCAGTGAGTTGGAATTAAACATGCTAATTTGAGGTCTCTTTCAAGTATTTTGTTTAACTCCATTGGCCTTTAATTCCTTTATATTGCATCATTTAATGTAATGTTATTTATATATGAAGCATGTTATGCTTATTAACCAATGTGCAAAAATCCAAAGTACAGATTTTCTGTAATGGGCTAATTACAGGACTTTAAAGCCACCTACTGAGTTTTGCTGAGCCTCACAACAGGTTCACTGAACTGGATAAATTTATTCAAACGTGTGGAAATGAACCCCATTCTATGTGCAACGGTACTGGGAAAACACACAAATTATACCTCAATACCAGTTTAATGGGTCAAACAGTGAACCTGAATACTGAACTTATCTACATCTCAAACTAGTGGGGAGGCATGTGGTAAGAAAGGGACATGCCCATTCAAGGGAGTTTCTCCCTGTTTGTAAACAGTGGTAATAAAACAATAAGCCTGGCAATTAGGAGCCAGTTCTCCACACTCAGGAAACAGAGGTGGGTTGCCTTCCAGTGACCTTTGAAAATACACAACTTTCATAATCCAACCTGAGTGGAATGGAGTGACGAAAGCTCGGCAAACACATCTCAAGCACAGCCCTTTAATCTTTGCTGTGGAGAACGAGAGGCGCCTTTTCTTGTGTCATGGTTTAGGAAGAATTCAGCACAGGGTGTTCAGAGTTAGACACACAAATAAGGTATAAATATGTGGTGGAATTAAACACTCCAAACCAGCTTTTTACCCCTGAGCTTGGTAAGGTAAGCTGATCATGTTAGTATTAATTCTTCATGAATCCACTCTTAAATGAATTTTTTTTTATGCATTTGAGAGTTTCAGAGGACTTTATACTCAAACTTCATAGCACCATAATTAGAATTATTATCCATTATAAGAACATAAAAATTGGTTGGGAGTAGGGGTAGGAGAAGAAAACAGAGGCTAGACAGAGGTTTGAGAACCTTGTCGGGGACAGAGTTGAAAGAAAAGACCCTGCTATGTTGCATTATGACCAATGGAAGTACTGTTTTCGAGTAGATAAGTAAACACACATACATACGTACTCTTATATGGTCATTTATATCCCTTAGCTGAAGATGGACGTTGCTTTTATTATTTAATAGATTCCAGTAGTAGATCTATTAATTTTGTCATGAAAGGGAAAAGAAGGTCATTTCCAAGTCTGAAAGAGTTCCAGTCTTATCCTCAGGGCACCTTATTTACAACATACAATCCACCCAGTGGCTGACAGTTGGGTGTTGATAACCTAATTCATGGCCATCTTTTTAGGGAGATGCCGGTACGTCAGCTCTCAAAGTAACGAGCCTGGGTTTTCAGAGCTCTCCCAAAGTGCCGTGTATACCAATGAAAAGAGTTCTCCAGGAAATGAGGTGTGACGCAGGTCAGCTTCGCCAAGACTCTCGGACCAAGAAATAAGAATTTAAATATGAAATACTAAAATTTAACACATGACTGAAACAAAATAAATGGTGTACCAGTGAAAGCATTTGAGGTAATTAATCAATGCTGTGTTTGTACATATCATTAAATATATTATACTCAGTTTAGATTTGATTTCTATGCTCCTTTTATAAAGAGTTAAAAGAAAATACATTTGAATTCATGCTGATACCGAAAACATGCTCCTAGCTTCTAGTTTTTTTTTGGATTTCAAATCATTTCCATTAACAAACAGCTATTTGCCCTCTAATAAAATATGTCATTATGCTTTATTCACATCGCACAAAAGAATCACTGAAAAATCGCCCCAATGATGGCCAATAATTACACATTTTGCTCCTGTGCTAGCGATGAAGAAATCTGTTCATTGGAGAAAGCAGGTGCTGGGGCATCAAGCTAATAGTCAATGTGAGCCGTGGTAATTAGCCACTGCGATTGCTAAAATTAACAATTAGCTAACATGCAATTCTCTTTTTTGCAGGCTGCAGTTTACTTTGTATAATCCTTGCATGTTCTTAGTAATTATTCTGACAGCTTATTATTTTTATTTTTTCTGGTTTGAACACAGCTTTAACATTTGCATTGGGCAACCCAAATGTTCAACAGGCAGGGACGAAACAACTGCTTGACTAGGCATTTTTCTGAGGCCACATTTGGTGGTTTTCTTAACTTTTCCTGGTTGGGGAGGGGAGTGTTTAGGGGTGAGAGCTCTGATTCTTTCACAGCTATTGTCTTCTCCCCTCAGGCCTTCCTCCAGGGCAGCACACGCGGCATCCCTGGAGCTTTTAGAGGGAAAACTACCCAGGCAGCGGCAATTTAGACTTAAGGGAATGACTCTGGGGATGAAGTGCCACAGTCAAGCTAGTCAAAACATCTTCTTTTAATTCTTCCCTGAAGCGTGTCTTTGGTTAATACATTCGCTGCCCCCCACATGATACCCTCCATCTCCCCTTTTTGAGGGAGAAAATGTAGCATCCCGTGTGGATTGTGCTTGTTGGGGGCTATCAGTTTAGTCACTCAGTTGTGTCTGATTATTTGCAACCCCATGCACTCCAGGCCTCCCTGTCCATCACCAATTCCCGGAGCTTGCTCAAACTCATGTCCATCAAGTTGGTGATGCCATCTAACCATTGCATCCTCTGTCATCCCCTTTTCCTCCTGCCTTCAATCTTTCCCAGCATCAGTCTTTTCCAGTGAGTCAGTTCTTCTCATCAGGTGGCCAAAGCAGTGGAGTTTCAGCTTCAGCATCTGTCCTTCCAGTGAATATTCAGGACTGATTTCCTTTAGGATGGACTGGTTTGATCTCCTGTTTGGGGGGCTATGCACTGAGATAGTATTGCTGGAGCCTTCCAGTGGAATAAGTCTGATGAAGCCTCAGCCTACATGTGAAGGGAAAAAGAAAAATTAAACAGCAAGGGAGTAATTTGTTTCCAGAAGACCTCTGGGAGGTGAGATGTGATGAAAGCTCTTGTAGCATTTAAGTAAGATAAACTGTGGCAACGACTTCAGCGAACTACTCTTCCAGACTGTTTGTTTCCTAGTGTTGTTTAGTTGATAAGTCATGTCTAACTCTTTGCAACCCCATGAACTGCAGCACTCCAGCCTTCCCTGTCCTGCAGGATCTCGCTGAGTTTGCTCAAACCCCTGTCTATTGAGTCAGTGATGCCATCCAACCATCTCATCCTCTGTCGCTCCCTTCTCTTACCCAGCATCAGGGTCTTTTCCAGTGAGTTGGCTCTTCTCATCAGAGGTCTGGAAGGGGTCACACTGGGCTAAAATCAAGGTGTCACCAGGGCTACGTTCCTTTCCTTGCCTTTTCCAACTTCTAGAGTCTACCCACACTCCTTGGGTTGTGTCTCTTCAGAGCCACATTTTCTCTCACTGTTCTTCGGTAGTCACATTTCCTTCTGACCATGAGTGGGAAAGAGTCTCTAGTTTTAAGGGTCTATGTTATTACACTGGGCCCACCTGGATGATCCAAGATCATCTCCTCATCACAAATCCGTAACTCAGTCATATCTGCAGCGTTTCCTCTTCCGTGTAAGGTAACCCACCCACAGGGTCGGGGGACATCTTTGGGCAGGGAGGGGGGCATTATTCTGCCTGTCATGCAAACCCATGCAAAATATACATACGGTAGGTAAGTTTCTATTTCTCTACAGCTGTGAGTCATTGCACATTTAATGTCAGGGAACTGGATTATTGAGGAGTGGTGGGCATTGGAGGCCAAGGGCAGTGGGTTTCTATGGCTTCCATAGACAATAACTCTGTATGGCCCTTCTGTGCCAGGTGTCTTAACTAACACAGAGCCAGCATAGACCAGGCTTTGTCCTGTCCCTCCCTCCTAGGCTCCTGAGTTTGGAGGGCCTTTTCAGCCTCTTGATAAGAGGGCTGCCTCTTAGAGCACGGACATGGCCAGGCTAAGAGCTATCATCGTGTGTTCTGTACTTCATTATGGTGTTGGGCTGTAACACGCTGCTTTACTGTGTGAATGAGTGACATGGATTGCTGTCCACAGAAACTCGGAATAATAGGAAGAAACACCACCTGCTGTAGCCCTGACTTCTAAAATGCAGTGATGGGAAAGGCAAAATTCTGGTGGAAGTTCAGGCCATCCAAGATGGCTGTTCTCTTGCTCTCTGTGCATCCCTGCTTTGCCCAGAACCTGCTTCACCTACACCTTACTCACCTGACTGACCCTTACCTATTTGCCCCTGCCTCAGCTGGTGATTATCCTAGCTTTAGCTCAGAACTCTCCAATGCTTATCAAAGGGTTGGTGAGGGGCATGCAGCTTGCTGGTTTCCACAGTAACCGATGCATCAATCTGATATCAATTTCCCCAACTGGTAACCGCCCCATGCTGCGAGGAGCGAGGATGGCCACCATGTTCTGCCCGCAGCCTGGCCACCTGCAGCACCCGGGGGTGGTGAGGTGTTGCTTCAGGACCTGCTTCCGACATGTAAGCTCCCCCTAAGTTTTAAACCACTGATATCTCTGTCACTGGTTGCCAAGCTTGTTCTTTGGTCTTGGAGCTGGGCAAGGACAGGCCTGATAGACCTGCAAGGTGCAGCCCAACAGGCAGATTTCTGGGAAGTGCTGAGACCCTATCTGTGTAGGGTATGAGCTGGTTGTTGGGGCTCAGAAGGGCTTCTGCAGACATGAGGATAAGCCTGGGGAATCGGACCTTGGGGCTGGCTGTGGGCTGCAGAGGCTGAGGAGGGCCAGGCTTCGGAGGAGAGGTCAGGGAGGTGAGCAGAGGCTGGGGCCAGACTTGTGGTGGTGAAACATAGCAACGTGTTGTTTGTTTAAATGGGAGGAAATTGGAATGAGCAGAGTCTGCCCAGAAGAGTGAAGTAGGCAGGAATCAAACATCCAGAGAACAACCTGCTACCGAGTTGAACTGAGGTGAGACCTCACCCAGTCCCAGATGTTCCTGGTCAGGCAGCAAAAGAGGTGAGGGTGCTGAGATGTACCTTGGCTTAAGAAAATCTCCTCTCCAAAACAGAAGGGCGTTGAATTTTTTGCTTTACAAGATAACTCATCAAATTGGTTGTTGGTATAGTGAGCTCCTCTGGTATACCTGAAACAGAATTCTAACCACAGAAATTGTACTGCCCACTCCCAAAAACATAGCTGTTGTATAAAGCGAGCCTCACACAAGCTAAGATTCTTGAAAAATAGCAGACCAAGGGAAATTTGGAGCCAGAGCTTAAGAATGTTTTGCTAAAGATTTTAAGGGGTTTGCCTCAGCTTGAGAGACTGGCCAAGATGTAGAGATGATGTTTTCAGTGGTGTAGCAAGGTCATAAGAAAGATAGCAATAAAGTCGGGGAATGTGTTTAAGGAAATGTATGTTCTAATAAGGAGGCATCTCCCAAAGAGGACTGTCCTTTTTTCACACAAGAACAATTGTAGCTTCCATAGAGGAGCTACACTGGCTTAGAGCAGGTGGACCACCTTCATTCTCCGTGACCCCCACTGTTTTTCACTGCTGGCTTCTTAACAGTATTTAGGTTATTATTATTATTGATTTACAGATGCCAAGCCACACTGTGTTAGAACATAGTTTTAAGTTCCCAGAGGCAGGCCCAGTAGACTTGGGAATAGTACCTAGACTTCCTGGAATTGTACTCTGAAGCTGGTGTCTTTGGGCTGTGTGTGCACAGTATTGTGGTGAGAGTGGAATGCAGAAGGTGGTAGAGTAGGCAGGGAGGGATATGGCAAGGGAGAGGCTGGTATTTAGAAAACAGTCATATATGCTTCTCAAGGGGTGAGGGCCCATGCAACCCTGGGACTTGGGCATCACAGAAGATTCTTAAAGACAGGCTTCAGTGAATAAAAATTATTGAACCAGTGCTACCTGGTGGTGAGGGATAGCTGAGGAAAGGGAAACTGTTAAGAGTCAGTATGTTGTTGTTTAGTCACTAAGTCATGTGTGTGCAGCTCTTTGTGACCCCCATGGACGGCAGCATACCAGGCTCCTCTGTCCTCCACTAACTCCTAGAGTGTGCTCAAATTCATGTCCACTGAGTCGGTGGTGCTATCTAACCATCTCATCCTCTGCCACCTGCTTCTTTTTTTTTTTTTTTTTTGCCTTCAGTATTTCCCAGCATCAGGGTCTTCTCTAATAAGTTGGCTTTTCACATCAGGTGACCAAAGTATTGGAGTTTCAGCTTCAGCATCAGTCCTTCCAATGAATATTCAGGGATGATTAAAGAAAATGGAAGAACAGGGAGCTAAGAAGCCAAGAAAGAGACTACTCTCCTCAATTTAGATTTGTAAGTGCGGTAAGCAGTCAAGTTTATTTTTGGTAAAATTACTTATGTGCCTATCTGTCAAGTGCAGCATAGGACAGAAATCATAGTTCCTCAAGTTCTCCAGCATAAGAAGCCTTAGATCCAGCCTAGAGCACTTCACCAGGGAATGCCATGCCTCACAGATTGTAACCAGAACCACCCCACCTTTGCCCACCACCTGCACGCAGCTCTGCCATCATCCTTCAGCCTCATTCTCTCACACTGTACACCGGGATGTAGTTCACTATTACATGGGGTGGCAGTGGAAGTTGGGTAGGTCACCTTAGGGAATGATGGCAGTAGAAATGTATTATGAGTCCATTGAGATCGATGGTATCCACTTTAGGATAAAGTGTCAAGTAGAAAGAAGAATATCATGGAAGAGGATGTAGGGGTGTGGTGTGTGTCTGTATTTTCTAGGGACCCTCAGAAAATGTTTGCTCTTGGTTCTTTGTCATTTGGTGGTGTTCCCAGTGTTCATCGGCACTTAGCTTCCTCCTCTTTCATTCAGTACGTAGTTTGGTAAGTTTGCATTTGCCCCTTGTTTCAAGCCAGGGTGACAGAACAATGCTTTGTCTATGGGTTCCATTTTTCCAAGGCACTCTTTGCCACTCTCTTTCCTTCCTCTCAATTACTGATCTCAGGTCAAGATAGCCAGCATTTTGTTTTATCCTTAGTAATGTTCTGCACATCTTGAGGTTCCCTAGGTATGGAGGCCACTGGGTTCTTACCTGATCCATGGCTTATCAGTCAGTGACTAGTGGGCTGCTTCTCATAGACTGCCCAAATCCTGAAGATATGTTGACTTCACAATAAAGCCATATGAGGGGTGACATCATTGCAAAACTTGACCACTATGGAAACAGGAAATACCACTTATATTAGAGCAGGGAAAAAAGAACCTAGCATCAAAACTTTAGGCTTGGGTTCACTAAGTCCATATGTCCTAATCCTAATTTAGGTACTATCTGGGCAGTGTTGATCGCAGGCTAAACATTGCAATAGCTCAGTGAGACGCCGAGTCCTGTCATACAATAAAATACTATTGATTTTATGTCTCTCAATAAAACATTAAGCAGTCCAGGATTTTATTGAGACTTCTAAATGTGGAAATCTGATTTTAAATCTTACCCATTAAAAGTCTCTACACTAGTGTTTTGGATGATCTAATGAGTGGCACCATTTATAGGCCATAAGGTTATAATCTGAATTTGTGAACTGTAAAGAAAGTACCAGTATGCTGACTAACTAATGAGCTTTTTAATGATGGGAAATAGATAAAGCTTAAAATGCGGAATGCTTATCAAGGACCTCAGACAATAGCAAAGTGGAGCAATTTAGAAGTACTTACCAGTGCTACTGCTGTGACAGTGAGAAGTGAACTATTTTCTTTCATTTTAGAGCACTGCTTTTCATACATGGGAGTAATTTCTATATTTTCTTAACTAAAATTAAATGTCCTGATATAATCCCCTTTTCAATAGAGTTCAAAATATAAATAACCTATTGATGACACTTGTGATAAAGTGAAAGAAAATGCCTTTAAAAGCAGGGAAATATCTGAGTATCAGCATGGGATGGTGGTTGAGACTTCACTCAGGGAAGCTCTTCCTTGCAGCAGCTTTAAACACAGGCGTGCTGCCTGGCGAGGACGGCGGGCCCTGGTTGGGCTGACCCAGCAGCACCACCACAGGTGATTTACAGCAAGTGTGGACTTCCACAGAGAGTGTCTGAGGCGTGCCTGTGACTGCCTTTGCCCTTGTGTTCTGCAGCATAAAAGGAATTCATGTAATAACACGTTCTTTTATAGAGGCTCTATCTCAGGACTGCAGAGCATGGCAGCCCGACATCTCTGGGATATGGGACCAGCCTAGGAAAGGTGAACCATTTCAGAGCACCCGGGTCCACAGGCTGCTCTTGGAGTCTGAATGTGCACCCTCCTCAATTTAAAAACTCCAAGTCCAGGGACTTCCCTGGTGGTCCAGTGGCTAAGACTCCTGGTTCCCAAGGCAGGGGAACCAGTTCGATCCCTGGTCAGGGAACTAGATTCCACATGCTACATTAGGCAACTAAGACCCAGTGCAGCCAAATAAATAAATAAAAGCCAAAAAATCATAAGGAGATGGATCCACCAATTAAAAAGAAAGTCTAAATTTCCATGTTGTTGTTTAGTCACTAAGTCTTTTACAGCTCCATGGACTGTAGCCCGCCAGGCTCCTCTGTCCATGGAATTCTCCAGGCAAGCATACTGGAGCGGGTGGTCTGACTTTCCTTCTCCAGGGCATCTTCCCAACCCAGGAGTAGAACCTGTGTCTCCTGTATTGCAGGCGGATCCTTGACCACTGAGTCACAGGGGAAGCCCCCAGAATTCCCATGACCAGAGAGTAAAGCAAAGTCTGGGTTATGCTGTCGTGATGGGACTCTGTGTGGTGTTGCTGCCATTGTTGTTAATAAGGAACTAGACTGAGCCTGTCTCTTCCTTCTCAGGAAGTGGGATTTCTAGCTGGTTCATTTAATTACTCCCTATTGGACAATGGAAAGGCCTCCAGAGAGCGGGGCTTTCATGGTATTTGACACATGACGCAAGCCTCCTGGCCCTGACAGTGTCAATCCTCTATAGGAAACAGAAGTGGAAGGAGCAGCGAGGTACCAAATCCCAGGCTATTAATTGCTAGAGGTGGTGGGGTCTGGTGGCAAGCATGAGGTCTTCGGTGTGTCAGCCCTGAGTATGAATCCCAGATCTGCAGCTGCCTACAAGTTGCTTGACCTCCAACAGCCTTGGTTCCTTTATGTCTTATGAGTATGAAGCCCAAGCCCAAGCGTGTTGGTTTTGTTTGTTGATTTCAAAAGATAAGACAGGAAGATGTCATTGAGTAAGGTCCTGCCAGAAGCCACCTGGCCCAGGATTCTCAGCCAGGATAACTCTGCATTGCCTCCTGTTTCATCCTCACTCCTCCTCCTCACTTCTTAACTTCCTCTATTAACTTTTTTTTCCCCCAGTTATCTTTTGGCCATGCCATGAGACTTGCAGGATCTTAATTCTCTGACCAGGGCTTGAAAGTGCCCAGTCCTAACCACTGAACGGCCAGAGAATTTCCTCCTTCTCTTTATTCCCCTTTCCATCCTGAAAATCTTTTTTGATTTGAAAACAAATCACCCAAAACTTGCCACTGTTTATTTCAAGATTTTTTGACCAGTAAAATGAAAGTTCTCTCCCGTCACTCAATTATGATCTACACTTGGATTTACTTGCCTTGTGATTCTTCAGTCACTAACTCGTGTCTAACTCTTTGTGACCCCATGAATTACAGCACTGCAGGCTTCCCTGTCCTTCACTATCTCCTGGAGTTTGCTCAAACTCATGTCCATTGAGTCAATGATGCCATCTAGCCATCTCGTCCTCTGTCATCCTCTTCTCCTTTTCCTCTCAATCTTTCCCAGCATCAATGGCCAAAGTATTGGAGCTTCAGCATCAGTCCTTCTAATGAATATTCAGGGTTGATTTCCCTTATGACTGACTGGTTTGATCTCCTTGCAGTCCAAGGGACTCTTGAGAGTCTTCTCCAGCACCACAGTTCAAAAGCATCAATTCTTCAGCGCTCAGCTTTCTTTATGGTCCAACTCTCACATCCATACATGACTACTGGAGAAACCATAGCTTTGACTATACAAAACTTTGTTGGCAAAGTGATGTCTCTGCTTTTAAATATGCTGTCTAGGTTTGTCATAGCTTTTTCTTCCAAGGAGCAAGCATCTTTTAATTTCATGGCTGCAGTCACCATCCACAGTGATGTTGGAGCCCAAGAAAATAAAATCTGTCACTGTTTACATTTTTCCTTACTTGCATTAGACAAAACCTTAATTCAGGATTCCCAGCTAAAACACAAAACAATCAGCTACATCTGAATTTCAGATAAGCAAGAAATAAATTTGCAGTCTAAGTATGTTCTGCATAATGTTGGTATTTTTATTTGCTAAATCTGTCAACCCTAGTTAACTCAATGTGCGCTAAGTTCTCCATGATAATATCTTGACTTTGTTACTTTCATATCTTACCAATCCCCAGATTGTATTTCTTGAATTGTATCTTATACATTTGCATGTCTATAATCGGACTCATCTCGTGCAGAGAGGCACCATTTGCGTGCTTATTCTGCTTTGCTTTTGCCGGCTCTTCTCTTTCCATGTGTCTCTGATGTATGGCCTAGACTTGAGTTCTGTAGGAGGCGGGTACAGGGGTGGAGCCAAAATCAAGGAAGACATGGAGGGAGTCTATACTCCATGAAATTCCATATAGTCATACATATGGTGCAGTCAGATCCTAGCACCACAAACTGGGCCCATTTTTCCTCTTTTTCCTGTCCCCACAGCTACAAGGGCAGGCTGCTGGGCACCTAATGGAGCGTTAAAAGAGGCCATTCCTTCAGGAGGCAGGGCTCCTATGGGTTTGTGGATAGAATACAGGAGTCTGTTAATTTGGATGGGAAAAAATGAACCTTTATTTTTATTACCCTTTTCAATTATAGATACAAGCAACAAAAGTAATGACTATCAGCACCTGTGATTGTGTCACCAATAGAAATCACAGGATTTTAAAAATAACACACTAAAGTTATTATCGATATTCAAAACTTCAGTACTCTTTATGACTAAAAAATTACAGGAGTTGCTACTTTTGTGCATAGACCTTATTATTAATATTTAAAGCAGTAAGTTCATTAACATTAAATCATCGTAGAATTGCTTGTATACAAATTTGCTTTTTAAATCTTTTGATAACTTTATTTCAGTATAATAGATTTTCTTTGTAATCCTGAGTGTTTTATTTAATGCATGTAAAAGCATTCTGAGAAGAGATCCGCAGGCTTCATCAGATTGCCAGAGGATTCTACGGCACACACAAAAGAAAAAGTTGTGAATTTGGAATAAAGGAAGATCTGAGCTCATGCAGATATAATTTACTTTCCCACATCAGTGGTCTCCAGAGCAAAATAGGCAGAACTCTCCTCACTTTGTCTTCTCAATGCCTGCTTCCAACTGAAGACTGACTTGTTATGAATTCCAAGTTGCTTTTAATATTCCTCTTAACTTGAATTTTGGTTGGTTAGAATTGTTTCAAGGAAGTGTGATTGCTAAGTATGAAGTCTTTAGGAAGACCCAGGGGAGTATAAATGGTAAAAGAAAAAGAGTTAAGACTAGAGCCCAAGTTTGCCTTCACTTCTTGGCTCCATTTTCAAACCCTTTGTAATTAGGATCAGTGTAAAAGCCAATAGGGCACAAAAACTATATTACATAAAAGTGTTGTTGTTTAGTCGCTAAGTCATGTCCCATGGACTGTAGCCCACCAGTCTCCTCTGTCCATGGGATTCTCCAGGCAAGAATACTGGAGTGGGTTGCCATTTCCTTCTTCAACATAAAAAATACCAAGTGTATAAATATGTTGGGTCAGATAACAAAATTGTGTTTATTTGATATGTTAGAGGCAATCCCTGGGCATTTGCTCCTGTGAATGCTGCTCCCCTCTCCCACCTTGTTGGTGAGCTTGGGAGCTCAGGAGAAGATGGGCTCTGGTTTAGGAAGGAGGTAACCACTGCAGAGAAAAGGGAACCTTTCACTGCCCACACTCCTTTGTTATTTGTGAGCTTCCAAGGGCTCTGGGAAGGTCGTAAGGAGGCAAGGGGCCTAGAGATGGGGGATTGCATGCTGGAAAACAGGTGCCTTGCTGGGTGGGAAGTGGGGGTGTCTGATCCTGGCTTGAAGGGTCTGTGGTGGTGGGGCCAGGCAGAGGGGGGACTCGAATGAATGAATGCCTGAGGGTTGAACTGGGAGAATAAAGCCACGAAGGAACCGGTCTCATTAAAGAATCCATTTCCCATTTTCAGCAGTTTGCTACATTAACAAGCTGAGCCGTGAAAGGATTAGATCCGCTAAGTGAGAGCCTGCTCTGTGCACCATTGCTAAACACATTTCAGAAAGCAGTGGATTCGCCTTAAATGAGTATCTGCTGGAGGAGCAAAGCCCTAGGAAAACAAAGGGGCGCGCCAGGGTAAGCTAATAATTCCCGCTGTGCTTTAAGGGCAATGAAATGACTGCAGCCCTGAGAACTTTTTCTCCCTCCCCTGCAGTTGGTATAAACATAAGAGCCATTTTGATGATCATATCGACACCTCGGCAGCAAGTGCTTTCCAGGTGCCAACAAAATGTCACTCTGCAAAGGGTTAAATGAACCCAAAGGCCTCAGCCTCAAATATTCTCCTCCTGCGCCCATTTAGTGAGCCCACCTATTAGAGAAAACAATGGGCATAGATTCATATCCTGTCTCCAAATAATCGAATGATACAAGAACAAATCTACCACCAGCTGCTTCGTCCCCTGCTCTGCTTTGACTGGGAGGGGAAAGCCAAGTTGCCAGCCGGGTCTAGCCTGACTCAGGCCCTAACTTGTGAGTCCTGCTATTCTAACCCTTTCTCTTGATCTGCTTTTCAGCCTGTCTCGGAGCACACAGCTCAGAGCAGCAGGGAAGTCGCTTAGCAAAGGGCCACCCACTTGCCTATTATTCCTCTCTCGCCTGTGACATGACACAAGAACAAAGTAGACATTAACCGCTACATTAAACCCAGAAAGAAAGTAATCAGCAACCTGTTATTCCCTTAATAAAGGGAAACACATGCAGTGTGAAATCCAGAAGACTAATCAATAGCCGCAGACAATGCAATGTGCCAAACAAATTGCAAATCAATTAGAATCCTTGTTTTCTTTGAAATGGTTCACTATATCTAAAGCAATTACTCCTTCATTAGACCTAATTTAACAGCATGACTGCCCTGGCTACAACTGGCAGCGTCTGGCTATCAAATGGAAGAATGGCAGCTTATTTCTGTCTGTCTAGCACCAATCAAAAAAAAAAATTGAATTCCTTTATATGAGAGAAACTTTTAATGAATGGGCGGATATTTGTCTTAATCAAAATATCAGTACCCAAATGACGATACCTCCCTCCAAGGAAAATTAAAAGAGAAAAGAACCACAAG